>NC_053146.1:19026161-21928263 GCF_016808335.1 Panicum virgatum | reverse complement strand
ATCAGGTAGTTTCCTTGTACTGCAGCTAGTTCTACGCCTATTCGAGTAGTTGCAAAGAGGTAAGGTACATCTATGAGCTATCCCTTACTCTAGAACATCTATGTCTATAAAGCAGTCCCGCTGCCCCGGGTCCGAAATTTTCGGAGGCTGCTGAAGGTCTCTTCCAGATCAGTAATGAATTGGTCCTGGGTCTTGGTTTTGACGACAACATCGTCGACATAGGCTTCAACATTGCGATGTAAATGATCGGCAAAGCACAGCTGTATCGCACGCTGGTAGGTAGCACCAGCATTCTTCAACCGAAAGACTGGTCTTGTAGGCGTATGCCCCGTAAGGGGTAATGAAAGCCGTCTTGATTTGGTCTTCTTCTTTCAGGGCAATCTGATGATACCCTGAGTAGCAGTCGAGGAAGGATAACAGGACACATCCTACTGTAGAATCGATTACTTGATCAATATGTGGTAGCCCAAAAGGATCCTTTGGGCAATGCTTGTTTAGATCGGTGTAGTCGACGCACATCCTCCACTCGTTGTTGTTTTTTCTGGACGAGCACAGGTTAGCCAACCATTCAGGATGGTAAACTTCCTTGATGAACCCTACTGTGAGTAGTTTTGCCAGCTCTTTTTTGATGGCTTCTCGCTTGTCCGGTGAGAAACGCGCAATCATTGTTTCTTTGGTGTGGCTTTAGGGTCGACCTTCAAGGCATTCTCGATCAACTCCTTGGGCACCCCTGGCATATCTATTGGTTTCCACGCGAATACGTCTCGGTTGGCCCTAAGGAACTTGATGAGCTTGAGTTCCTATTTGTCACCCAGTCCTGCTCCGATGATGGAGGTTTTTGGAGTCGTCTCCCTCTTGTAGTTGGATGGTCTTGGTGCCCACATCACCAGTAGGCTTAACCGATGACTGGCTTGGCTTCTTGGAAGGCATCGACTCCTTGAGTGAGAGTTCCTTAGCAGCAGCAAGATTTCGCTGATGGAGCTAGGGACTCGGATTGTGGCAGCATGATCTATTGCTTCCTTGTCGCATTCGAAGGACTTGAGGAGGTCTCCTCGTAAGGAAAGTACTCCTGTGTTGCCTGGCATCTTGAGGAGCAGGTACACGTAGTGTGGTACTGCATGAACTTGGCTAGCGCTGGTCTTCCCAGGATGGCATGGTAGGAAGATTCGAAGTCAGCTACTTCGAATTTAATGTATTCTGTCCGGAAGTTCTGTTCTGTACCGAATGTGACTGGAAGAGTAACCGAGCCAATTGGTGTAGAGGAATTTCTGGGGACGATGCCGTAGAATGGAGCCTTGCTTGGAGTGAGTAGACTCATGTAGTTGAGGCCCATCTTTACCAATGTGCTTGCGAAGATCAAGTTGAGCCCCCACTTCCGCCGTCGATAAGCACTCGAGTAAGCTTGGAGCCTTGGACGACCGGATCGAGTACTAGTGGGAACTTTCCAGGTTCAGAGAAGCTGGTCCATTGATCTTCCCTGGAGAAGTTAATGGGGACCTCACCGTATTCTAGTGGCTTCTGAATTGCTGGCTCGACATAGAGGAACTCTCTGAGTAGGAGCTTCTGGTCTCGCTTGGAGAAGCTGGGATCTCCTCCAAATATGACGTTGGCGACGTTTTGTTGCTGTTGGAAACCATCCGTGTCTTTCTTATCGTCTTCATCATCTTTGTCCTGTTCTTTCTTAGGAGCGACTGCAGGTACCGACTGGAAGGATTTGCGCAGAATCGTGCACTCCCACATCGAGTGGTTGCTCTTGGGGTGGATTGGACATCTCTTGTTGTGAAGAATCTTGTCGAACTGGTCCTGCAGCTTGTCGCCCTTTTTACCACGCGGGATGCGATCCATAGTGCCGACAGTGTCGTCGGGCTTGCGTTTGCGCGCAGGATCCCGCTGGTTGCTGGGCCCTCCACGGTCGTTGTGGGGCTTTCCATTGTTGTCGTTGTTATGGCATGGGAAGTGACTGCGTTCTTGCTCTTCTTCGTCTGCCCAGCGCTGCATCATGTCTCATAGCTCCACTACTGTTTTGGGGCGATTACGCCCGAAGTCACGGTATAGAGACTAGACGGTGATGCCGCCCTGGAAGTAGTCGATGACATCATCATCGGCGATGTTGGGGATGGTGGCTATTGTGCCAAAGAAGTGCTTGACGTAGGATCTGATCGACTCGCCTTGCTCCTGCTTGCACATGGATAAGGCATGTCGAGTAGCTACTCGGTGTAGCGACCCTTGGAAGTTGTCGATGAAGGCCTTCTTGAGGTCATCCCACGAGTGTATGGACTCGTGCGCCAAGCTTTCGAGCCACGTGAGGGTGTTGGTGTCTCCCCCTGCAACACTAACAGCGGTCGATCCCTACCGACAAACCTTACTGTCTAAATCTTTGTGTTCCTTGCATCATCGAGTTCCAGAGCAGTCGATCCCTACCTACAAACCTTACTGCTAAGGGTATCCCTGAGCAGGCTTGGCAGTAAACACTGACACAAAGGACGTAGGGTATTACACAACTCGTGGTGTGACGGATGTAGATCCAAGTACCTGCTTGCCGAGTGGGATCCCTGCGTCCGGGTGACTATCATGTTTGGCGACCCTGTGAAGACTACCCAAAGGACATGCACTCGGCTGGACGACAGAAGGATCCTCTATGGATCAGGATGGAGGCTCTGGCAAGATGCCCGGATTGCTACAGATGTCAACCAACCTCCTTCCTTGTAACAACCCAGGTAGATCTAAACCCTTACTTGTAACCCACACCTCCTGGTCTATATAAATGGGATGTGGGGAGACCCATAGTGAGATCAATCTTTGGCAACTCCACGCTCATTGTAAACTCCACAAGAAACAATAATTCCACACCGAACCCAGGACGTAGGGTATTATGCTCATTGCGGGCCGAACCTGTCTAACTCTTGCATCTTTGTGTTACCATCAAGCTCTTGGCTCCGAGATCTCCCCTCCTAAAAACTCTACCGCCAGGCACCTCCCTGGTGTACTTGCCGGATAAGCAATCCGACAGTTGGCGCGCCAGGTAGGGGATCTTAGGAGACCTTATGTCGAGTTTAATGGCATCCAACGTCGGCGTCTTCTTCTCCGCTCACGTTGCCATGTAGATGGAGGCTGCCACCGGTTTCTCGTTCACCTTCAGAAGCTTTCCGGAGACGACGGTTCCCAGGAACCCTACTTCTAGCGCCTCGACTTTCGAGAGCAATATTGACGCTTGCTATAGACTATTTTGAAGCGTTAATTTGATCAAAAAATCTCAAGAGTTTGCATGTCTTGCATTCATATTTATCTAAAATAATGGCTAAACCCACTATGCCCTTAGAAAATATGAAATATTGGAAAATGAGCTAAAATGAAGGTTGCAAGCACCTTATGATCCAAGGAAAAATTATTCGACCAATTAGAACACGACACATGTCATGCAAAGGATCAAAAAGGTCCACATGCAGTACGAACCGATCAAAATAGTACACCAATAACTAATATTGGGCTTTAGGGCCCACAGGGCAGCTCCCCAGCCAAAGCTAGGGTGGTTGGGGCCCACCATAGGTCAGCCAACCACCCCAGTCGGCTGACCGGCCCAAGACGCCACCGCCTTTCTCCCTTGGCCAACAGTTTCCAAGCAGCTTCCTTAAGTCGGTTTAGGACGCCTCACCTGCTGCAAATCAGCCAAGAGACCTCCCCTTGCACCCTCTATAAATATGAGTCATTCTCTTGTTTAGCTCTTAGGCTAGTGGAGTTTAGGTGAAGTTGTAGTCTTTGGGTCCCTAAGGTTGCTTTGGACTATAGGTATGAGTTCGTCTCTAGCTCTCCTTTGTAATACTAGGTCGTTTGTAATAGACTTGTCTTACAGATATTTATATCTGCATGATCTATCTGATGCGGTGTCAGATATAGATTTCATGATTAGTTTGCTCTATTATTATATCTTTTGCTTGGTTAGACAACAAGCTTTAGTTCACTAGGACCCGCTTCAGTATTCGAAAGTTTGCTCTTGATGTCTGTCCATCCGAAAGGTGGGGGCTCCACGCGAGTTACTAGAGTATCACTTAACAATGTAGATTTGGTGTCTGGGTTAGTTAAATGTTGATGGATGTTGCCCTTTCACACGGTTTGTAGAGGTAGCCTGCAGGTGGTGATAGCCCTATTTTGTGTCATTGTAATCCTTCACGTTCGGTTAGGGGGTAGGAGGTCCATAAAGTACCGTGATAACTCGGTTAGATTTATCTGCCGATCATGAGCGGTCTCCCAGTAGTACTAGGTTAACTAAAATTAGGCTAACCATATGCAAAGTATAAAATGCTTAGTAATCTGTATAATTAACTTAAGAATATTTAAAACAAGAGCAGCTAAATTTTTTCTTTCTCCCTTCCTTTTATCTTTTATTTGAGCTGAGTATGAACTTGTGTGTCACACTACTTCTCTCCAATATTTATCTTACCCCTGTTTATGGATTTAAATATTCCATTGAAATCAGTTCATTAATCTTCCTACACAACTTAGCCGCTGCCTTCCCTGCGAAAATATAAATGACACCCCAAAATGCTCTCGGGTAAAATGCTATTTCGGTAATTCTGTGCGCTCGCAGAATGATTCATGGTTCATGAATAGCCCCGTTTCTAGTGATTGCCCCAAGAAATATCATTTGCATTTCTGGTGTCATTACCGGGGATAGATCTAGTAACCTTGTATCTGGATAAGATGTTACAAAATATCAACAAACATTTTTAGTGCCGTTACTAGGAAGACACAGGTTAACTAAGTAGGCGAGGTTATGAACAAAATCAAAATGGGTATTTATTTGCTAAACTAGCTAACTTGGCTTGTTTTCTCCTTTTTTTGGTCAAAAAAGGGTAGTGTATGACCAGTTTTGATTTGCCACAAAATTTCACGCACAATCATTTTTTAGAAGAGTTCGACCTTGTGTCGTACCTCCTTAGCGTACATTCTCAGCAACTGATCCAGTCATTAGTACGCTATCCATTTCCAGTTCCATGGCCTAGAAGACTCTCCATGATTACTCTGCTCCTTTTGCTTCCAATGCCCCTGTTGGGCCAAAAGTTAGTACTGGAGGGATAATTTCGAAATCAAGACGGGTCTAATTATAATGATGCAGGCCAGTTCCTTTTGTGGCAAGGCCAATGAGGATGCCAGCGCTCACTTCCAGCAATTTCTGTAGCTTTGCAGTACTTTTGTGATCAAGTGAGCGTCGTAAGACGCGATCCGGCTATGTCTGTTTCCGTTTTTCTTTTCTGGGGAGAGCGAAATAGTGGTTCTATCCTAACAAAAGTGCAGTAAATACTTGGGATAATTGCACCAAGACATTCCTCGGGAAGTTCTTTCCGACGGACAAAACAAATGCTCTTCATGGGAAATTTTGAGCTTTCAGCAAGCATCCAATAAGACCATTCTTGAAGCTTGGGAGCGACTTCAAGAGTACATCCTAGCGTTTCTACACTACAGAATGGACAATTGGTTCATACTTTAAAGTTTCTACAACAGAGTGACTCAAACAGCCTGTGATCATGTAGACGCTGTTGATGGTGGAGCTTTATTCTCATTAACTCCTGAACGAGCTACATCCAACAAAGGATGTAGCACACTGTCAAGAAAACCGACATGTTCGCTGCAAAGTTCGATCTCATCCTCAAAAAATTTGAGGGTTATTCACAAGACAAGGCTCAAACTAGACAGTTCAAGCTTTGGATGCTCGCATGACGTGCAAGGTCTGTGAAAATAGTGGACATTCATTGTCTGGAAACCCAAGAATAGACGATATCTCTAAACAACAATAATATGTTTCATCGATAAGAAGATTAGAGGTGGAATCAGCCACATCCGTATAAAACAGTTGTTTTCATGCTATTGCTAGATTTTCTTAATACAAGAGTGTATTATTAAAAAGATGATCAACTAATTTTATTTTTCATATATTATTTTAAAAAAGAAAAGATAGAAATATAAAAAAAATAGAAAGAGAGGTAAAGAAATAAAACGCATCACCACTAGCTAATTTATACCTCCTGATCTGCTAAGCATTTGTGGTTCAGCTCTATCCTTCAGTAGGGCTTTCAAAAATGCTTGAGACTCATGATCTATTTAAATGACCTGTTAAAAACTCAATTCAAGTTGTACTGTACTAGAAATCAAGTAGTCTTACCTGGAGCTCGCGAGCTCCAATAATCCGAGATCGAGCTATTCATGAAGCTCGAGTATTTCTGTTTGCATGTTATGTGCCTGCATCCTGCTCCATCTATTAAATTTTCAACCATCCAAAGTTAAAATAATATAGCTGGTGTGTTGCATAAACTAAAACAGGTACAAATAATAAAGCTAAATGTCGAGTTATGCTTCTTTGTTAAGCTTCGGTTTCCAATTCATTCATCGAATCTGTCTCTTATACTCCCTCTGTTCTTTTACATGTCACATTTGTTTTGTTGTAAATCAAATTTATTCAACTTTGACCAAGCTTATAGGAGAATATAACAACATCTATACTACCAAATATATGCGATATCAAAATATATTCCGTAGTAGATTACATGAAACAAATATGGTATTGTAGATGTTGTTATATTTTTCTATAATTTTGATTAGAGTTGAACGAGTTTGACTTAAATGTAGGGAGTATGTCTATCATCAATGCTGTTGCAGTAGGGTTCGTGGTATTAAATTAATAAAAAATTTAAAGTTAAGAACATCACGCTCAGATCGGCCTCGGCTCGGGATGCTCCAGCTCGAGGTTGCAGGCTCGCTCGAGCTCGGCTCGACAGCCCTCCCGCTCAGGGCTGAGGGCCTCAGGTTCATCTCCTCTCCTCCCTCTGCTAACCTTTCCCTTCTCTTGGTCTCGGACTCTCTCTTGCTTCCCCGGCGGCGACGACTGGGCGAGCGGCGGCGCCATTTGTCACGTCTTCGCCCCACCCTTTGCCGGCGACGAGCATCCACCAAGTATGCCCGCCCCTTCTCTTTCCTTGTGCTGTGCGAGACGGAGCACCCCAATACCCTAACAAAACTATTTGTATTCGGATCTGAATCCAGTAACAATATGTTACCTACTAACTTCGATTCTTGTTGCAAAAATTATCGGGTGTACATGTGTACACTCATGTCCTATGCTGGATCCTCCCCTGCCCACAACCGTGGTCTATGTGCTATTTCTATTCTGATCTGACCATGAATTTACCTGCTAAACTTCGGTTCTTTTTTTTTTCCAAAAATTGGGCACACCCACGTCTTATACTGGATCCACCCTTACTGATTGCCATGGATTGATCTATCCCTGGCTGGATGCTTAGTTTACCATCGATGCCTTGACCCCTTACGTCACGTCACCTCACCTCACCCAGGTGGCCAGGAGAATGTTCTCGCGAAATTGGCCGGATGCTTAGGTTTTAGGTTATATCGAGTTCATGTTTATTTTAGGCCTCAGGATCAACAAGTATTTGCAAACCAAGACCAGTGCTTGTTTTTCTTAGCAAGCTTGCGAGTTTTGGCATGTAATTCTGTTAGGTGAGCGGTCATATTTGGTTGTCTCTGCTGAATAATGTTGTATTCTACTAAGTTCAGCTAAACAAGGTCCATTTACTGGTAGTTTGTTGTATGCTACTGCAACTAATTTATTAAGCAAATTTTTCATGCGTTACTCGTGTCAGACTCTCAGTTAATGTAGTTGTATTCCAATTACCTTCAGGACAGTTCTAGATACACATGGATGGCTTATTTTTTAGTATTTTATCATGATATATTTAACTTATTGCCTCTCTGCAAATTTACTACACATTCAAGGGATCCCTAAGCAGTACCTTAGCTAATGTCATGGTTAACCTACCCTCCTTATGGAAAAATGTTGCAGAGCTACCTTTAAGCTGTTTACACATGATTGCAAATAGGAACATGAATTTTGTGAAAGCGGCATCTTGGATAAATTTGGGTCAATTTTGAAAGTTCACAAAAGCACCAGTTGTCAACTTGTCTCTTCACTTTATCATCCTTGCATTTACTTAACAAGTTAACATGCTATAGCTTTCCTGTTTGGTACGTAACTGTGTACTGCATAATACCTTTACAGTTAAACTGCTATGTTTGCTTAGTAGAGGCTTTTGTTCCAGTTCATGTAATTCCTCCTATTCTTTGTTGTGAATTTGATCTCCTGTCTTACTTGCCCGTTACAGTTCACTACTAAACCAACCATGAACCATTATTGCTTGCTGTGTCCAAAAGGGGAAAAAATACCTTGGAAAATGCATAGACCTAGGTGCCCAGGTTCTTCGCAGGTGCCACAGTTGGTTGGGCCACCTTGATACCTTTGGGTTATAGTTGCTAGATGAACTTCACCAATCTGTGAATAATTACATTGTACTATTATGTAAATAATTGTATCTAAGTTTTTGATCTGTCTTGCTATCATGTTAACCTTAGCAGTGAATTATTTCTGCTACTCAACACCTCTTGCAGTTCACAGTCATCTTTGTTTTTGTTCCCCATGTTTCGATCATGGTTTACATGCTCCAAGAGGAATTTTAGTCTAAGAGGGTGGTGTGGAACATATTTGGTCGATATAACACAAAATAAACTAAATCATAGAGATGCAGTTGTGGAATTGATTTGTCCTAGGAGACATTTTCTTCACTGACTGAAAAATCTTGAAGTTCTGCATACTGCTTTCTGATCTCTTACTGTGGTTCTTCTGTTTTTCTGCACAGTAAGATGATTAATCTTTTCAAAATAAAGGGTCAAAAGAAAGAAGAGGCGGCAAGTGCTGCTGGAAAGGCCCCTGTTAAGAAACAGTCTGCTGGGGAGCTACGCCTCCATAAAGGTTTGTTAAGTTATATGTGACTCTTCTATCAATCTCGTCTCTTTTTTTTTCAAACACATAATTTATTTTCTATAACCCAAACTAACTGAAAAGTTACTCTGTTTCATAATATCGTGAACTGTTTGCCGCTGCTTGTTCCAATGTTTAAGGCCCCACATAAAACAAGATAGCATGTAATGAGTTATTTCTTACTGGAAGCAGTAGACATTACAAATACCTTTCATCTTGCATTAAGATTTGACTATAGTCAGTGGTGGATCCTGGGTTGAAATTTTGGTGGTGGTGGTGGGGGGGGGGGATGCAAATAATTGTTAATCGAGCATGTACAATATTGTTAGTGCGCAAACTTGCATGCTTTCTTTCCAAATTCCACTGATGCTGGATGGCAAAGGTTGCGTTAGCTCCAGTTACTGCTAGTTCTTAGTACTACTGTCTGACATGCGTCCTTATCTTTTTGGTGATAGCCCAATGAGTACAGTGATTTATTTTATTGATTATTGAAAGATGAAAGATGCAATTATGCTTTTTTTTTGTGTAGCCCTTTTTTGATATGGTCCTAGGCTAAATTGCAAGAAAGTTTCTAGGAGTACTTATGCTCCCATGTTATACCATATGAAGTCTTATTGCTCTGCCACTGACTAGTGCATGCCTTTTAGACGTTTATAAATTTATCTTAGATCCTCTCCTATTGACTCCTCAGGTTCTTCCACCTCTCATGCTCTCTTCTTCCCTATGCTTAACTTGATCCTAGACCTGTCCTCCCACGACCAACTCACCTCAGTACTAAGGGTGGGAATGTGGAAATGGTTATCCGAACTTTTTGCATCTGTATCCGTATCCGCACCTAATATGGATATCTGTATCTGTATCCGATTGTAATGTGGTACTAAAGTGGATATATCCGAATTCGTTTTTCCTTATTTTTCTCTATCTGATTCCACATTCGTATTCGACAATATCCGCAACATCCGTATTCGAACAAGAATGAGCACATAGGAAACTATTAAAAATCATATATATAACTAATGATTAGTGATATATTAGTTTTAGTATTAATAATAATGTATTTAGTGGAACTATTTAAGAGTGATCATGAATAAATGACATGTGCTACTAGGTTTAATATTACTAATGATATATAAAGATTAAGTTTAATTAATTTTAATTTAATTAACTATATTTTGATATGGATAATCATATTGATTTTAATTTACTTTGGTTTATCCACTTATTGATAAAATTATAAATATACTTTATTCCATTTATTCTTTATAACTATTGATATTTCCATTAAAATATTTATTCATTTGCATTTTATATCTTTATATTATTACCTATTTAAATATTTATGGATAAATATGTTTTGATAAGATGTTTTTTTCTTAACTGCAACGGTTGCATACTTTAATCCTTATTGTATAATGACTTAGCGATACCTTCGAAATATGTTTATAATGAATAAAACAAACGAATATAGATGTTCCAAATCAAGTAAATATCCGAATCCGTATCTGAATTCGAGACATCCGTTTTGCTTCGTATCCGACAACATTCGAATCCGTATCCGTATCCGAGTTAAAATGTGGTAAAAAGTGCTATCCGAATCCGATTCCATGCGTATCCGATCCGATTCCATCCTTACTCAGCCCTGTTTTAAAAAACGTTTTAAAAATACGTTTAATCTTGATTAAACTCTAAACTTTGGCCTAGCGTTGCGTTTAATCACAGTGTCGTTTAATCACAAAAGACGTTTAATCTACGTTTAATCACAAAAAACTCTAAACCATAGGCTAGCGTTCACCTAGCGTCTAGCGTTTTTTAAAACCTTGTTACTCAGTACCCATCTCACTATGCTTCTGCCAGAAGTTCCACATCTTATACTTACCAGTAAAGTGTCACCTCGAGTAGCTGCTGCAAGCATACCCTTAATCCTAGATTTTTTAAATTTAACGACGGAACATGCGTACTCAAGAACAACTGTCAGCAATTGATGGCCCTCGATCTTTGTGGGTGCAATTCAGGCAGCTGGAGCAGCCGCAGCCCAAGATGGTGCATCAGTGACCCCCAGCAGCGAGTGCATAAGGAGGCATTGCCGATGGCGAAGACTTAGTTTGTTTCATCTTTTTCATTTTTCAGATATTTTCTAGTGCAAGTTTTATTTGTTTGGTACATTCCTTTTCAATTATAGATGTTTTGTTATGCAAATGTCATGCATTGGCTTTCCATTGCATTCGTCATTTTTTTGCATTTTGTGTTTCCATGTTTGAAGGTGTTGCATCTTTACCATTGGTTGAACTGTTTTCCATGGGTTGCATTTGGTAAGTAGTATGTTTTTGGTTACCAGTGGTTGCATTGTGTCACATGGGTAGCATATTTGTTCATGGGTTGATTCTCATGCAAATGGGAGAGCTGTATGTTGCATCTCAGTTAGTTCCACTTGCGACTATGGAAATACAATTGCATTGTCAGAGGTGGTGTTGTATTTCTTTTTTCATTTGAGGGTGTTGTTCTTTTCCTGATGTAACTTGCTTACAGTACAGACTGTACTGTGCCGTCTTGCTTACAGTACAGACTGTACTGTGCCGTCTTGCTTACAGTACAGACTGTACTGTGCCGTCTCACCCTCCTGATAAATATCATTTGACCCTACTAAAACTGTTCTGTGAAATGGGTTCCATTCATGCTAATATTATAATATGCTCTGGATACCATTGTTTGATGAATTGAGTGGTGCCAAAACAGAGTATGCTTGAATTTTGAATTTACCAGATGCAATCAGTTATACTGTTGTTAGTAATTATTTCTGCTCATATATGGGAATTGGTGTCACTGTCTATTTGTAGAAAAATGGTAACTGTTTTTCTTTGTGCACCAACCCGCTCATTGTCTAATTATTTTCTGAACTCTAATTAAATAAGCCATGATCCTAGTTTAAAATGTGTGGGCATGTGATGCATGAATTCTTAAATGAGGTGCTAGTTATCAACTTGATGGTCCCAATTGAATGTACCTTCATGACTTTTATGTGGTTAGTTCTGTCTGAACTTTGCAGATATTAGTGAGCTCAACCTACCGAAGACTACATCGATTTCTTTTCCTAATGGCAAGGATGATCTAATGAATTTTGAGATCATCATCCGACCTGATGAAGGATATTATATGTAAGTAACACTCTTCAGGGTAGTTTCCCTGCTGCATAACCAAGTTAAGAGAACCTATTCCAATCGGAATTGTATTTATGTTATCGCTCTAGAGGAGAGGCTGTCAATTCAGTCTACCCAAAATAGTTTAAAAGTCACTATTATGCTGACTGCTCCCTAAGTTAATGAGTTCATTTTTAATCATTTTCTGAGCATTATGTCCTTATTATAGTTTTTGGGTAGTATCTTTGCTTCCAGCTGTCAATTTTCTGGACCTTTCCCAATTTAACTGTATTTTCACTATCTTTTCTAGGGGAGGCACTTTCATTTTCACCTTTCAAGTGTCCCCATCTTATCCTCATGAGCCTCCAAAGGTCAAGTGCAAGACCAAGGTATAAGACAGTATCATGTGCATCCATGGTTCCTTTCTCATGATCCACTGAATACCATACCATATTAAGTTATTAATCTCTTTGTTGTTGTAACATGCGTTCAGGTGTACCATCCAAATATTGATTTGGAAGGCAATGTATGTCTGAACATTCTGCGTGAAGATTGGAAACCTGTTCTTAACATCAACACTGTTATTTATGGCCTGAATCTTCTTTTCACGGTATTCAGCTATCTTGAATCATCATTTAGTCAAATAATATGTTTTAGATTTAAAAAATATGAAGATGAAAAGTAGTGTTTGCCATTGTGCATGCACTGTTGTCAGTGTGTCACCATGTTACTATGTTTCATGGACTGTGGTTTGAGAGTTGCTGTTTTAAAAGAAGTAACTACTAGTGTGGTGGCAAGGATGTTATCTTCAAAATGGACAAACCAACCTCAACCTGAGCAAGACCTCTAAGTACTCCATAAATTATCTTCAGTATGTACTGCAGTATTAGTAGAAATGAATTTAGTCCTTAACTGTTCTCATGAAAGGGGAGGTAAACAGACATTTGCTTGTAGCTATTGTAACAAATGTTTTGCTGTTTAGTCGTTAGAGTGCATCCCATGTTTTATTGTCATTGATCAGTCTTGTTTTGTCAATGTATAAGCAAAACTAGAGGAGCTTGTACTCATGACAGCTAAAATAGTAAGTTTTGGTTCTGAACCATGTTTTCAAGGATGGCATCTTGGAAATACCCTGGTTATATTGGAAAACCATCGCAAGAAAAAAAACAACTTTATCAATATTTAACCTCCTTTTTCTTGCGGGTTATCTAATGTTTACATTTGTTATGTGCAGCAACCAAACGACGAGGATCCATTGAACCATGAAGCTGCAGTTGTCCTTCGCGACAACCCGAAGACGTTCGAGGCAAATGTTAAGAGGGCGATGGCTGGAGGCTACGTAGGCCAACACTATTTCCCAAGATGTGCTTGACTTGGCGCTTGCTGTGAAACGATTTCAGCTTTGCTGGATTTGTGTGGTTTTCAGTGCGCGGAAACTGCTTCTGGGAGCAAAATTAAAATCCCCCGTGGTGTGATGTGCATGTTTGCCCGTCCTTGTGATGTGTTTAAAACCCGTAAATTAAATTTGACGATGGGGTGGTGGTGAAGATGACAATGATATGTATCAATGTATGTCAACTATGTAACTTGATAAATCCTAAATGGGGAATGGGAAGTGAATTCATAAAGAAATTTGTTTTATTTGTTGGACGAACAAAACAACTTAAGGTGGTATTTGTTGGCAAATCCCTCCTTCCCCAAGTAAAAGATGCAACGGTGCTCGGGGTGCTCGAACTCGAACCGAAGGACTAGGAGGCTGCTGCTGTCTGAAGGTGGGAAAGAAAGAAAGAAAGAAAGAAAGAAAGAATATGGGCCATCCTGGGCTGGGCTGGTCCTGGGCCTGGGCCAGCAAACAAAAAAGTTGCCCGGCCAGCCTCCGTCCGTGCGACCATTGCCCCGTGGAATTCAAAGCGAACCGCGTCATCATCCTTGGAGGAGGTCGTCGTCGTCCTTGGCTTCGCTTCCTTCGCGGGGAGGTTTTCTTTCTTCCCGGGCGACTCTTCTTCGAACCTTCTTCTTTCGGTGAGTCGTCCTTCGGTCCTTGGCTCCTCCAGTCCTCCTCTTGCCCACGAAAAAGCGCGGTTTCGAAGCAGGCGAGTTTCAGAAGCAAAACAAAGAGGCAAATCAAAGAGGAACAACTGAACAAGACGAAGATCATGGCTTCCATGGAGGGCCTGATCGGGCTGATGAACCGCATCCAGCGCGCCTGCACCGCCCTCGGAGACCACGGAGGAGGAGGCGACCTGCCCACCCTCTGGGAGTCGCTCCCAACCATCGCCGTCGTCGGAGGCCAGGTGCTGCTTTTCCCCCCATTTCCCCGAACATTTCATTTTGAGCACAGCATACATGCTACAGTATTAGTTTCATCTCGTTTTACTAATCATCCTTGCATGTCTCGGTTTACTTCAGTACTACCCAAGTACTTACTGATTCACCAGTAATAATTGTTTTATCTGGACAACAGAGTTCTGGCAAGTCCTCTGTACTTGAGAGCATTGTTGGCACCGATTTCCTTCCCCGTGGATCGGGTCAGTTCCAGCTATTTTAATTTAGTTCAACTATTCTTAGCGCATAGATTGATTTTTTCAGAGTAAATTAGGGAATAAACTTTCTCTTTATAATATATAACAGGAATTGTCACTCGGAGGCCACTAGTACTGCAGCTGCACCAGACAGATGATGGATCCCAGGAATATGCAGGGTTCTTACATATGCCACAGACAAGGTTTACAGACTTTGGTGCGAACATCAGCCTAATTTTTCCCCCTCTGTATCCCAGTCCCGGGTCCCCTATCCACTATGGATCAAAACAATCACGTCAGACATCTCTATGAACCTTCCAAGTTTCTGATGCATGGCAACTTGATAAAATTAACATAGCATCAGCATACGTATAGCTTAGTGTGCAATTTATAAAGTTCAGGTCCAGAGGCCCCTGCATTCCTCATTCTTTTTGTGAAACTCGAGATTCAACTAACACATATGACATGGTCAAGTTCCTGATGCACACTGATTGTGCATAATGTTTTTCTTGTGATGCCAACTGGAACTTCCTAAACTACCAATGAACAAACAATAATATCTCTGTACTGTGCTGCAGCCCGTGTTCGACAAGAAATTGCTGATGAGACGGATAGACTGACTGGGAAAACTAAACAAATATCTCCTGTCCCTATTCACCTCAGCATCTACTCGCCAAAGGGTAAATCTAATTGCTTTTGACCTCTTTCTTCAATCTTCGATTTGTATCATGCTGTATGTCTCATGGGGAATACTTTTCAGCCTTGCAAATTGAATTGAATGATTGTATGAACATGTTTCCACATTATAATGCTTCAAAGAACATATCAATCAATTAATAAGAATTATCATTGTCTGAATTTCTAACCTGCTATGGCTTGTCATAACTCACCCCCTTGTATGTTTTGTACAGTTGTTGAAGTGTGAACTTCGGACTGCTGTTTTCTTTACGTTTTAGGTTAATAATAGTTTTACACCTTTTCTTTGCAGTTGTGAACTTAACATTGATTGATCTTCCCGGGCTGACAAAGGTTGCTGTAGGTAAAATACTATTCTTCTATTAGAAAAGTGAAAAAGAAGGCTTTTCTTTTTGTTCCAGTTACCATTCACCTCTGACAACTTGTTGATTTGCTAATACACAGAAGGACAGCCTGAAAGTATTGTTCAAGATATAGAGAATATGGTTCGCTCATATGTTGATAAGGTAACTAATTAACGAAATAATATCCATTTTAATTATAATGTCTTCACAACGAGCCCTTTGTTCTTGTATTACTTAATCTGGTTCTGTTATAATTTGATGAGTAGCGAACGGGTGCCTGGCTGTGATGGTTAGGTGGCCTCATTAGCACTCCTCGGGTCCTGGGTTCGACTCCTTGTGGGAGCGAATTTCAGGTTGAGGTTAAAAAAATCCCCTCGTCTATCCCCGCACCAAAGCACATGGAGGCAGTAGCCCGAAGGGCGGCCCGTTCTCACGCGGGCAATGGCCCGGGTGTCAAGTGGCCTGTATAAGGGTGGGGGCAGGGGTTTAGGGATTTTCTCGGCCTGCGTGAGAAGACCTCTTCTTACAATGCAATGCTCGGGGGGAGGCTTGCCCCTCGCAGGTCGAGTTTTTTTTTATTATATAATTTTATGAGTACATGTAGCTTTTGCCTATCGGACATGGGCATCTATGTTTCATCATACTTGATAAGTAACATAAGGATCCTAGTAAAGTAGCTGTTACTATTAGACACATTTATCTCTATCACTGATTACATATGTATGGCCAATCTCCTGTTGATACAACAAAATTCCAGGCTATGTGGGGGTATTCTTTTACTTTTCATCTTGGTGGCCATTTATGTAGGTGATAATAAGATATTCATACACGTTTTGCAGCCCAACTGTATCATTCTGGCTATATCTCCAGCAAACCAGGATATTGCGACTTCTGATGCAATTAAGCTCGCAAAAGAAGTTGATCCAACAGGTGCTAATATCTAATGCACATAGGAAAAATTTTGACATCTATACTAGTACTGCAAACTTTCATATTTTTCTATACAATGAATATAAATTTTGTACATGATTAGGTGAAAGGACTTTTGGTGTGTTGACAAAGCTGGACCTGATGGACAAAGGAACAAATGCTCTCGATGTAAGATTAATTTTGCCTATCGTCTCCAACTTGAATGTCGTCAACTTCAAAAGATCAACTTTCTTCTTTGTCTTGCTTATATCACACCTTTCTGACATCTGTAAGGTTACCGATTCATTGCTCATTCTAACTTGATTGTTTTTGTCTTTTTCCCTTTAAGGTTCTCGAGGGAAGGGCCTATCGGCTGCAGAATCCTTGGGTTGGAATTGTCAACCGCTCGCAAGCAGATATTAATAGGAAGGTTGACATGATTTCTGCAAGGGAAAAGGAAAGGGAATACTTTGAAAGCAGTCCTGATTATGCACATTTAGCAAGCCGGATGGGTTCTGAATACCTTGCTAAGCTTCTTTCTGAGGTACCTGAAGCTTTAAATCTCATTTCTTGGACTTATATCCAAACAAAGCTGCCTACAAACTTACAAAGTAATTTTATTACAACATTTCAGCATCTTGAATCTGTCATCAAAGCACGCATTCCTAGTATCACAGCAGTAATCAATAAAACTGTAGATGAACTTGAATCAGAGCTGGACACCATTGGGAGAGCTGTGGCTACTGATCCAGGGGTCAGTCATTTATATCATATTTCTATAATCATGTAATCATGGTTGTATTTTATCTTATCTTATGATAACTTTTCCATAAATCCCAGGCACAACTTTACACTATATTGGACCTATGCCGTGCTTTTGATCGCGTCTTCAAGGAACATCTTGATGGAGGGTTGGTGTTATCCTTCTTTCATATCTCATTTTGTTTCTCTGAGTACATAGCATGGATGATTTACTTAATGAAGCGTATTATTGCGTATTATTCACTTGTTAAATGTCCAGTAGCACATGACAAACCATCTGTTATCTTCTCATATACTATTTAACCTGCATGTTTGGTTTATGGACTAATTTTTTTCACTCCTTATATCTATGTTCCATTTTTTCTTATGGTGCTTTAGGATTCCACTCACTATCTTATATGGTGGACATTTTGAAAAATAAATCCTTAAGCATTCAGTTTATTTTGTGTTGCTACAATGCGTGGGATATGCAATATTTCTAATTTGGGTTAACAGTTCATCTTGTATTGTTTTATGGACTCATGCAATTACATTATGTTCTTAGGTTTATTCTGTTCCGTAAACTCTTTCATGCCTAACTGCAGGAGGTCAGGCGGCGATAGAATTTATGGTGTGTTTGATCATAAGCTCCCTGCTGCTTTTAAGAAGCTTCCCTTTGATCGCTATCTATCTGTGGAAAACGTGAAGAAGGTGGTCTCGGAAGCAGATGGCTATCAGCCCCATCTTATCGCCCCCGAACAAGGATACCGTAGGCTTATTGGAACTGGCCTTACCTATTTCAGGGGACCAGCTGAAGCCACGGTTGATGCGGTAAATTCTCTCCATGGCTTTTCTATCTAGTCCTTCTATTTGTTGAGTTAATCTTCCATTAAATGATCAATCGATGATGTACACTGACTTGGGGCCTTCAATTAGTGACTCGCCGTATGCATTAATCTTTCCGCTTTACTAGTTGTATTCTGCATTGACATATGGTCCAAATGCTTGCATTCCTTGTTTGGTAAAACACCTTATTACCTTCTGATTCTCAGTAAGATATATCTGACAAAATCTATGTTCCAGGTCCACGTTGTTCTAAAAGACTTGGTCAGGAAATCCATAGGAGAGACAGAGGTGGCTTCCCTTTTCCATTATTCTCAGTGCTTTCGCATCTTAGCAATATACGATAAACACCCCATCCTTGAAATAAAAGAAAAGATTGACATGATATTCGTGCTTTGGGGATTTCAGCAACTGAGAAGATTCCCCACTCTTCAAACTGCGATCGCGACCGCTGCTAATGAATCCCTGGAACGATTTCGGGAGGATGGGCGCAGCACAGCACTTCGTCTGGTGGAAATGGAGGCTACATACCCGACGGTGGAATTCTTCAGGAACCGTCCTCAAGATCTTCCTGCTGCGGATGCTAGTAGTAAGGCAGGAGCTAAGCGTTCAGCGGAGTCGCCGGTGCCTCTGGACCGCTATGGCGACGGGCACTACAGGAACATTGCCTCCAACGTGTCCCAGTACATACGGATGGTCGGAGACGAACTCTTGAAGACGATCCCCAAGGCAGCTGTCCACTGCCAAGTGCGCGAGGCCAAGAGATCTCTGCTGAACCATTTCTACGTGCAGATCGGGAAGAAAGAGGTAGGCCATTGCCGTATGTACTGTTTCCGTGTCCTAGTTCTCCTATGTTATATGATGAATTGATAACCGTCCGGAGCAGGCCGGGGAGTTTGCGCATCTGCTGGACGAGGACCCGGCGATGATGGAGCGCCGGCAGCAGTGCTGGAAGAGGCTGGAGCTGTACAAATCTGCGAGGGATGAGATCGATTCTGTGGCATGGAGCAGCAACAGATAGGTGATGAAGTGATGAGAAGGATTGGAATCGCGCGCGCGGACGGACGACGACACACCAGTTTTGGGCCTTTTGGCAGCGCTACGTAGTGTGTATATATCATATATGTATGATTCAGAGATAATGAACAGATACTGGACATGCTTTAATTAATTACACGAAATATATATATGTTCAGAGATTTTTTTCCGAAATGGTATATGATTCAGAGATAGTAATATAACATAACCTACATTGCTCGTGCTAGCTGATGGAGTTTATTCGTAATCTAAACATGCGGGATCGGAATGAAATGCAAGCAAGATCAAGGCCAGGCGCATGCTGATCAAGAAGCAGCAGGATACGCGCATGCCAGGAACAGACATGCCGCCCGTCAGTAGCTGGGCGCGGATCGGAGCGCGTAGCTCGCGAGTATCTCGCCGCAGTTGGGGAGCGGCTGCTCCTTGAGGAACCCCAGCGGGTTGGCGCGGCGCACGGTGGTGGCGAGCCCGGCGTCGGTGAGCAGCGCGACGGGGGCGCGGTCGCGGCCCACCTCCTTCTCGCCGCACCCGGGCATGGGGCTGCTCACCAGCGCCACCACGCACACCTCCTCGGCGCCGCGGTTGTCCACCAGCTCGATGCGGTACTGCCCCGTCGCGTTCGTGGACCCCTCCGCCGACCGCTCCACCGCGCCGCTCGCGCTCTTGTAGTGCCGGCACTCCAGCCGCACCTTGGCGCCGGCGATCGGCGTCGTCGCGTTCGTCTCGAACCCTGCCCGGCAGGTGTCGCAGTACACCGAGCCCTCCACGAAGAAGTCGTCGTCCCGCACCGCCGCGACGAGGACGCAGCTTGCCGCCGCCGTCACCACCGCTGCGCCGAACAACGCTGCCGCTGGCCACCGCGCCATCATCAACTGGCCGCTGTAGTAAGACCGTTACAGTACTGGTCGCCGGCGAGATGCGACGTGTATATATATATATATATTTATGCATGGTTCAAGTCATACTCGCAAGTCCCGGACGAACGATCGATGGAGAGCAATTGTAGCTAGGAATGGCCAAACCACTAGCTAGCCATGGCAGAGGCCGTCCGTCCCTCGTTACATGTCGTGATTTAGACCAATACTGACCACCCATTCATTCTTATGCATATTATAATCCCAAATTCCCAATAAAGATAAACACACGCAACTCCACTTACTAGTATGTAACTAAACATACTATATATGTATTATTGCCAAAAGAAAATACTATATATATATGTAGATGTATATAATTACAATATCGGTTACATTATTATATATGCGATAGTGTCTCATCTCTCTATATACGAGTACATAAATGTATCTACATACAACCTCTCTCCAAAACAATACAACAATTAAGAGAGAATTATTTCCTTGGTCCTAAAAAATTTGTGCTCAGTTTCTTAGCTTCATTTCTCTTGAACTTGGTTCTTTGGACCCAAAACAAGTTAGTGATTTATTTATAACAATATCTATTTTTTAGTAGCTCAAATAGCATGTTAATATTTTTTTATGGATCTAGCATGCTTAGATATGACTTCATTGAATATTTTACTATTTTACAATGTTCTTGTGATTTTTCTATGATTTAAAAACAAAAAATAGGCTTATAAATACCTAGAAATTATTTTAGTTGTGGAAAAATACAAAAAATTCGCAGAACATTCCTTTCTGTTATCGTTTTCCTGATTGAAAAAATCTAAACGGATGCATTTGAATATAATTAGACCGTAGATCTAACTTCATGTGACGAAAGGACCAAGAAACTAAACAATACTAAGAGCATCTCCAGCAACAACCTCAAATCACAGCCCTCATATAGCTTTTGGGGGCTGGTCCCCATCCCGTAGCCTCCAAATAATACATCCAAATCCAGCAGAAGCCTTTATATTTGAGCCCTCATCCAAGTCTAAGGAGGTTGGTGAGTGGGACCCACGGATGCAGGGCTCCCTGGAGACCCAGGCTTAGGGGGGTGGAGGAGATTTGGAGGCCTCCTTATTTTAGGGGCTCAAGTAGAGGACCTGCTGTAGTTATTTTTTTATTTCACCCATCAAATTTGGGGTAGGAGGCATGATATAGGGTCTACTGAAGTTGCTGCAAATGCACGTGTACATACAAATACAACACAAAATAGTAAGTAGTAACTAGTTAGGCCATGAGGCCAGCGGCGAGTGAGGCCCCGTCAAGGAGTTGCTCTAAGAGGCCCCGTCGAGGTGATGCAAAGAGCGTCTTTTTTATTTTTGTATTTTTCAAAAAAAATTTACAGAAATATATTTTTAGATTTAGGTTTTACAGATCTATACCCCTACCGCCCGGCAGGGGGGCGGCAGGGGGCCTACCGCCCGGCAGGTGGGCGGCAGGGATCTATATGTAAATAAAAATAAATTTTTTTTGCGCAGAGGTCCTTGGAGGGAGCCTGCCGCCCCCCTGCCGGGCGGCAGGCCCCCTGCCGCCAACTGGTGGGGCGGCAGGGGGCCTGCCGCCCGGCAGGGGGGCGGCAGGCTCCCTCCTCAAATATAAAACTCCAACCCTTCCCTCTGCGCCCTTATTTTCTGACCACGAGATCCAAAGAGGGGAGAGGGAGAGAGGAGGGGTGAGGGAGGTAAAAAAAAACCGGCGAAGCCCTGCAGGATTTTTGATCCGAATCGCAGGTAACCAATATTTCTCAACTATTATAGACTTGTTTCTAAAATAATCATGAATTAGAATAGATTTAGATTTTGGATAGTGAAATATAGAATAGTAAACTTAGTATGACAGTACCTTACTGTTATTGCAGCATAAGGCAATGTCTGCCTCCAATTCTGTTGGATTTTCATGGACCGAAGAAAAATCCAGTATATTTCTTGAGATCATGACACGTCTTGTAATCAGTAAGAAGTTGGATCCATTAGCGGATGGTACGATAGAGATGGTGTTGTCCAAATTAGTTGAGTTTAAATATTTGACATTGTTTCGAGGTATTACAATGCAAGATTTAAAGGAATACCTGCTAGAACGTAGGAAGATATACATGAGGGTATGTGAACTAGCGAATCATCAACATGTTATTGGATTCTTACAAACTACTTGTAAGATATGGATGCGGCCAGAGGTGTATGAGATGCACATTAAGGTAACTCTTATTCAGTTCTAATCACGTCCGTTATTTGTAATCCATATTTACGAAATAGTAAAATTATTGTGTAATTATATGCTAGGATTACCCCGAGGACACGGAGTTGATTAACAAATCGATACCAAATTTCAAAAAATTGGTATGTATCTTCGGTGGAGTTATGCCGCAAACTAGACGAAGGAGGTGGAAAAGATCTTCGGGTCATAGTTCTCGGCCTCCGCAAGAACACGTGACCGGAGGTTCGTCAAGTCGTGCTGCACCACCTCGAGCACCTAGTTGTGTTAACTGGGATGACGATATGGATGACTTTATGCCCCCAAATCGTGGCCTCGAACACCTGATGTTCCTCCCCCTGTACATGAAAGTAGAACCATAAAAGAGAGAAAGGGAAAGTCAAGAGGTTCGTCAAGTCAAACTGCACCACCTCCAGCACCAAGTTCTGTTAACTGGGATCACGACTTAGATGATTTCATGCCCCCCAAACCATGGCCTCCAAGAGATGATGTTCCTCCCCCTGTGCGTGACTACCTAGATGATTTCATGAAATAATGTGTAACATATATTGTTCATCGGTCTAGATTGTGAAGCAAATTGTACTGAAATAATTTGGATTCTTCAGTATCATGGATGTGTACTCATTTAGCTATCTTCTATGTGTCACATTATGTGTCCAAGCATTTGGGGCTAGCCAATTTGATACAATGAACGATATATAAATATAACGTTAAACAAGATACCACATAAGATATTACATTAAAGGTTACGTTCATTACAACCAAATTCTATAGAAATACGCACTGCCAACTAGTTAAACAAGACATTTAGACATAGTACATACACAATATACTTAATTTCGTACACACAAATAAATGCACAACTAGATGCGGCGAATTCTTGTAGGTGGAACCGATCCATCCGTCGGATTCCCGGAAGGTCCAGCCTCGGCAGCACCATTGGGTACTGATAGTTGTGGGCACTTCTTGTAAGTGTGACTGTCCGCTCCACACAAGTTGCAATGTTTTTTCTTCTTTCCAGCCTCGGCCTCGTCCATTCCGTTCCGGATACGACGTGTCTGCCTTCGGCCTATGCCCCGCTTCATAGCTGCATCAGGGATGAGAATTGGATGGAGATTTTTTTGAGTGAATGGGCCTAGACTACCAATGCCGTATATCTCATGACACCAAGTCTGTGCTGCGGCTTCTTTTGTGAAATATTGAGAAACATATGACGCAGCATCTAACCCAAATACAGAACAAGCCGCGATGACATGGGAGCATGGTAAGTGATGCACCTTTGGCTTCTGACATCGGCAGAACACCCTCCCGTCAATGGTTATCAAACCTTCTTGAATTACCCTTTGTCTGCGGACACCCTGTCCGGTCCTGTCCCTGCATGATACCTCAAATCTTTGCTCCTTTGTGCCCATCGATATGACTGAGTGAAATCGAGCCTTTTCAACTTTTTTCTCCATGTACTCATTGACCCTTCTGCAAAAATGCACTCCTGGATCATTAAGTAAGGGAGCGGCTGATGTGTATCGCTCCCGAAAATACCTTATGCATCCATACATGATGAACTCAACAATGCCAACAAGAGGAAATCCACGAACACGACGCATTACCATATTGTAACATTCAGCATGGTTGGTCGTCTCGATCCCATAACGTCTCCCATCTGTGTCATACAGAAGTGACCACTTCTCTTTAGGTGCACCATCAATCCACTGTGAAAATGGCTTAGCATGTCCAACTAATGAATCTGTAGAACGTCTCCTGCTGGATGATGAGGCCTGGCTCTTAAGCAATTCAGCACTCATGTCATCAATTATAACCCACAAAGCATCAAACTTCCTCTGCTGATTCTGAGTGCACAATCGCTTGAACAAATTCATCAGATCCTTATTCTTGAACCGCTCATAAAAGTTAGCAGCCATATGCCTCACACACCACCTATTGACAACATCTGGCCATATAGGAGGTGAAAATTGACTACCTTCTTGGAGCTGCCTTATAGCTGCAAGTAGACCTGCATGCCTATCACTGATAAGACAAACATTAGGCCTTCCAGTAACAACGTGAATCTTCAGACGTTCAAGAAACCAGTACCAGCTTTCTGTGTTCTCATTCTCAACAAAGGCAAAGGCAATGGGAACTATCTGCTTGTTGCAATCAATTCCGATTGCCGTCAATATTGTTCCCTTATATTTCCCTGTCAGGAAAGTGCCGTCAATACACAGAACAGGAAGGCAGTAAATGAATGCCCTCACACATGCTCCAATGCAGAAGAAAGCTCGCAGCAGAATGCTTGGCCCCCCTGACAAGCACGGTACACTGTATGTATCAAAAGCACTTCCATGATTTCTTTGCACAATTGCTTCAAGCATACGAGGTAGGTTGTCATATGATGCTTCATAAGTGCCAAACCTCATCTCAAATACTTTTTGTTTAGCCCGCCAAGCCTTTGCATAGCTGATCACATACTGGAAATTCTGTTTGATGTCCCTAATTATCAATGCAGGCTCATAATCCATTTTGTCAAGAATCACCCCATACATCTTCTTAGCCACGAAAGTTGATGTGATATTACGATGATGTCCCACTACACCTGTCATTCTACAAGTATGTGGTGTAACAATTGAACATTCCCAGTGTGTCTTGAACTTTCCCTTGTATGCATGCACTCGCCATGTACAGTCTCTATCTGCACACCTCACCTCGTATTCTTTGCTGCTAGACTTCAGTACTCTGAATTCCTTCCTCAGAGATACAGCCCAGAGCTTCATAGCATCCTTCACATCCTCAATGGTACGGTATTTTGCCCCTTGTATGACCTCATTCACTCTGTATTCAAACTCCGGACATCTAATATCTTGTACCACTGGATTACCAAAACCCTCTTTATGCCATTCACCTAGCACTGGGAAGCGCTCATCGTCCTCATCGTCCGATGAGTCCCCACATTGCTCTATTATTTGTGCATCCTGGTCTTCTTTCTCCATATCCTCCACAATTCCAGGTATCCGCTCGCCTTCATCTGCTAAACCTTGTGGTTCTGGTTCTGGTTCTAGTTCTGGAGCTTGCACGTTCTCTTCTTCTTTATCCTCTTCCATCTCTTCATTGCAGTCAGATGTTGTGTGTGTTGACCCTTCACCTAAATCACCGGTCTTCTGGTGATTCTGAATTACCATTGCGAGAGGCCACCCACTTTCAAGAGCTGCGTGCATGTAATGTTGCCATTCTTCCGTACTATTTATATGCGTCAACTCCCAGAAATCCCCATTAGCTTCCCAGGAAGTCAAGGTATGAACCGTAAGCAAATGGGTCTTTGAATTCACATTGAACATCTTGTGAAGACATTTCCGTATGGACTCAAAACTCCTCTCTAGGGGTTTGTCTAGACTGCACTGTCTTCTTTCCAATGCTGATAGATTTACTCCATAGGAATCATGAGTAATTCTATAGAAGTCACCGTAATGAACTTGAAATGCCACTTTGCTCGACATATCTGGAAGTGCAAAGACTTCATTTTAATTAATCTAATATCTACAAATATACTATGCCTTCAATTATAACCACTAATCCGAACCCTAAGTGCTTACAACAATAAAAAATACTAATCATAAAATTAAATATAAAAAAAATCTGGAATGACAAAGTTGAGAAATATTGGTTACCTGCGGTTCGGATCAAAAATCCTGCAGGGCTTCGCCGGTTTTTTTACCTCCCTCACCCCTCCTCTCTCCCTCTCCCCTCTCTGGATCTCGTGGGCAGAAAATGAGGGCGCAGAGGGAAGGGTTGGAATTTTATATTTGAGCAGGGGGCCTGCCGCCCGGCAGGGGGGCGGCAGGCTCCCTCCAAGGACCTCTGTGCAAAAAATATTTATTTTTATTTACATATAGGTCCCTACCGCCCACCTGCCGGGCGGTAGGGGTATAGATCTGTAAAACCTAAATCCAAAAATATATTTCTGTAATTTTTTTTTTGAAAAATGCAAAAATAAAAAAGGCGCATGCAAAGATCTCTCGTCCTTGTAATATAGGGCCTATTTGGGAGCTCTCCTCCGCTAAAAAAAAAATACTCCACTCCAAGAAATCACTCCACCTCTCAGTTCCACGCTCCATCTTTTTTTTCATTCTGTTTGGCTTCACTCCTCTCCACCAACCGTTGTGGGCCCAAGTTGCCATCCCCATCCATGTTGGCCATCTGTCAGACCCGGGGCAGCGGGACTGCTTATAGGCATAGAATGTTCTAGAGTAAGAGATAGCACATGGATGTATCTTTTTTTTTGTAACTACCCGAATAGGTGTAGAACTAGCTGCAGTACAAGGAAACTATCTGATCGGATTGTAGTAGCACTCCAACAGTACTCGGCTAGGACTTTTCATGTAACCCTGTCCCCCAGAGTATATAAGGGCGGGCAGAGGCCCCCTCAAAACATCAATACCTAAGGCAATACAAGAAACCACACAGGACGTAGGGTATTACGCACCTCGCGGCCAGAACCTGTCTACATCTTTGTGTTCCTTGCACCATCGAGTTTCAGAGCTAGTCGATACCTTGCCAACAATCCTACTGCTAAGGGTATCCCAGAGCAGGCTTGGCGGCTAAACACCGACAGCTGTCGCGTCAGGTAGGTGACTCGGTGAGTTCATCGACGAATTCGATGGCCACCTTTGCTTTCAGCACCATGGCGTTTCCTCGAGGCACCACCTTCGTCTTTGGATCATGGGTCTGCGTCACCAACGGTTTAGGCGGTTTTGACAGCCACTTAATCAATCCTATGGAACCAGAGGCGATCTCGTCAGAAAGTTGCAACGCCATCACTGGATCAGATGTGAAAGCGATTGGGTGCTCTAGCCTAAGAGGGGGAGGGGGTGAATTAGGCACTTTAAAAACCTTAACCTATGCCTCCAACTAGTTTGCATAAAACTTAAACTGTAATAAGCTATCTAGATGTGCAACTACGGTTCACCTTAGTGTGAAACCCTCATCCCAAAAGAGTTTTGCAGCCTATAGCCAATCCTAGCAAGATACTATACTGAAAAAGTAAAAGCACACAAGTTGCAATATGAAATGCGGAAGCTTAAAGAGAGGGATGAGAGGATGCGAACTCTCGACACGAGGATTTATCCCGTGGTTCGGATTGCCACAAAGGCACCCCTACGCCCACGTTGTTGAAGCACTCACGAAGAGTATCGCTTCCCGGCAATCAAGTCTCTTTCGTGAACACAATCACGGTCACCTTGATCCAGATCTTCACTAAGGGAGATTGCCCACGAAGGAGGGGTCTCCATCCCCCGCACAATGTTGTCGACGCCGTTCCACACCAAGCTGGAGGGTCGTTGACTTGCCGGCGAGCCACCAAAGCTCCAAGGATGCCGACGCACCGAGATACAAGTTTGGTTCACTCTAGAACCACAGCACAAGGATCTAAACCTTGCTTGATCACTCACTCAAGAGCTAACCTAGCACTAACACTCACAAAGCTTGTGCTTAGGACTAAGGATTTGATCTTTATGCTCTTGGATGGCTTGGAGGTGTTCTTGGATGTGTGTGTGGGATGTGCAGTAACTCCAGCAATCTTCAAATGGCCGGGAGAGCACATATATATAGGCCTCCAAGTCGAACTAGCTGTTTGTAGCCGTTAGCAGCTTTCTGTGTAGGCATCGGAACTTCCGGTGCAGGGGCATCGGTTCTTCCGGTCACTCACAGCAACTGAAGTAGCCGTTGGCTTCCTGACACAGTTGCAGCGACTCCAGGGACCATCGGTTAAACCGATGCATAGGGCATCGGTTAAAACCGGTCACACATAGCGCCAGGACTAGCCGGTGGACCTCCCACTTCTGCTGACGTCATTGCACCGACGCTGTGCTCCGATGCACCATCAGTTAAACCGGTGCTGAAGACTTGGCTCCTAGGCACTTAACATCGTCTCTGGAACATAGTACGTTGAATGCACCGATGCTTGACTTGACACTGTCGGTTCAACCGGTGCTTCACTTCTTTCTTCACTTGATCTCCAGAGGCGCTCAGTCTTGCACCAATGCCAAGACGTTGGATCTTCCAACAACCATCGGATGCACCGATGCTATAGGCATCGGTTCTTCCGGTGCTACTGATTTCAGTAGAACTCTTCCAATTCATCGTTTCTTTGAGTTCTTTCTTCGTGTTTTGCTTTGTATGGCCTTTTTACTTCATTCCTGGGATCTAGAAATGTTCACTCAACAAAATCATTAGTCTCATTGATTGCGTTGTCATACAATCACCAAAATCACTCGAAATGGCATAAATGGTGCCATGTTCGTTACAGGATGATCACGGCGACATGCTACTTCCCGACCTCGCCAAAGAGATCGAACAGAAACTCGATGACAACTCGAGTTCCATTCGGACTCAGTTCAATCTCGACCCGAGTTCTACCCAAGTTGGGACTCTCCTTGTTCAAACTATCTTTGGGTTGCGCAACCCCTCGTCTGCTTACCAGTGGATGATCGAACCCATCTACTCCTCTCATGAAGCTAGCTTGGATCAAAACGCACACGTCAAGAACTCGTCTGCCACCGCTAGTCGGGAGGCACATGTTTTCGACGTGTACTCGGATTCAGAGAGTCATCTCATGACAATCTGGACCTTATCATTGATGTGTTGGCAAAGCTCCAAGTCAAGTCCTGCCATGGTCACTCACCTGCAGAACTACTCGATAGCCTTTGAGAAGTTGCCAGCATCGATGACCTACCGTTCCAGCACGGTACCCCCCCCCTTACACCCATATGTGAAACTGGATCTAGGGGAACTGAACTAGCCGACTACGGGTCAGATCTCGAAAGTTACACCCAAAGCATCAGATCTCTGTGATCATCCAGAATCCACTAGACCCAGACGCCCTCAGTCAGCACGACCCCAATGAAACCCCAGATCAGATCTCGAAGGATAATCTGACTGCAAATGCCCCACAAGATGAGGATGAAGCTACGCTGAATGCGCTCGTATTAACCCGCTTGATCTCAATCAAGACTTTGACAACGAAGTAGATGCCGTCTCCAACACTCCCATTGCTGCAATGGCAGAAGCTACTATGCGCCTCATGCAACTGCCAGGAAATCCAGAGACAGAGCGCATAATCCAGCTCACCCGCAACGCTGTCGAACAAATTGAGCGACAAAACCCTTTGTCCTCAATCTGCGGTACTCGATCCAGGGCTATTGCGTCAGCAGCTCCGCAAGCAAGTCGCACTCCAGGTGGCCATCGTCGTCCACAACAAAATCAAAGGGTACAAGAAGAGCAAGAAGTCGCTAGCGGCCTGCATCCCAGAGGAGGACAACCTGCAGCTAACCAAGCTCCAAGGTACAAAATAAACCGCAACAATAGCCGCGGCCACAACCATGAAAAAGTAGCCCATTTCGGGGTGGACATGCAGGAGATCATCAATGCAAGACGCCAAGCGCATCTCGCAGATAACTCTGACTGGTTTCCAGCCCTCAGCAGCGTCTCCGACAACGTCCACTACCCAAAGGATTTCAAACCCACCAACATCCAAAAGTATGACGGTAAGCAAGATCCTACTCAATGGTTATGTTTATACTCGACCGCTATCAATGTTCCAGGAGGAGGCACCTATACCAAGGTCCTCTACTTTCCCATGGCTCTGGAACCCGCGCCTCTCACCTGGTTGGAGAGCTTAAAGCACGAGTCCATACACTCATGGGAGGATCTCAAGAAGGCCTTCATCGACAACTTCCAAGGATCTTTACACCGGGTAGCTACTCGCCATGTTCTTGCAATGTGCAAACAAGAGCCTGGCAAAGCCATCAGGTCCTACATCAAGCGCTTCTTCGACACAAGGGCGACCATCACCAATGTCTCCGACGAGGACGTCATCCACTATTTCCATGATGGCATCACCACCCAGTCACTCTACTGTGATTTCGGATGAAACTGCCTGGACACGGTGGTAAAACTACATCATATGATGCAGCGGTGGGCAGAAGAAGAGGAACAAAAGCGCAACCGCTTCCCGTGCCACAACAACGACAACAATGGGAAACGTAATAATGATCATGGAGGCAACAGCAACCAGCGGGACCCGGCGCGCAAACGCAAGCCAGACGATGTCGTCGGGGCTATTGATCGCAGTCCGCGTGGTATGAAAGCTGGAAAGCCCCAGGATCAGTTCGATAAGATCCTGCACAAAAAGAAGTGCCTGCTCCACCCTAAGAGTAATCACTCGATGTTCAAGTGTACACTCATCTGCAAGTCCTTCCAGTCTCCTTTGCCAGATGCACCCAAGAAAAAGCAAAACAAGGATGATGATGATGACAAGAAAGATCCTGGTGGGTTTCAGAAGCATGAAAATGTGGTCAACGTCATATTCTGAGGAGATCCAAGGTTCTCCAAACGTGCCCAAAAGCTGCTGCTAAGGGAAACCCTTTCCGTCGAGCCTGCAATTCAGAGGCCTTTGAAGTACAGCAAGGTCCCTATCACATTCGCCAGGGAGGATCAAAGGACTAGCTTCTCTGAACCAGGAAAATTTCCACTAGTACTTGATCCAGTCATGCAAGGATCTAAGCTTACTCGAGTACATATCAACAGTGGAAGCGGGCTCAACCTGATTTTTGCTAGCACCATAATGAAGATGGGCCTCAACTACATGAACTTGCTCACGCCAAGCAAAGCTCCCTTCTATGGCATCGTCCCAGGAAATTTCTCTACACCAATTGGCTCGGTCACCCTTCCTGTCACATTCGGTACAGAGCAAAACTTCCGGACAAAGCATATCAAGTTCGAAGTAGCCGACTTCGAATCCTCTTATCACACCATCTTGGGAAGACCAGCACTGGCCAAATTCATGGCTGTGCCCCACTACGTCTACTTACTTCTCAAGATGTCGGGCAATACAGGAGTCCTCTCCCTGTGCGGGGACCTCCTCAAGTCATTCGAGTGTGACAAGGAGGCAATTGTCCACGCCTCCAGCATTGGAGTATCAAGCTCCGTGAGCGAGATACTCACAGCCGCTAAGGAGTTATCTCTCAACAAGGACTCGATGCCCTCCAAGAAGCCGAGCCAGTCGTCGGTAAAACCAGCCGGAGACGATGGCACCAAGACCATCTAGCTACAAGAGGGAGATGAATCCAAAACTGCTATTATCGGAGCTGGCTTGAATGACAAATAGGAACTCAAGCTCGTCAACTTTCTTAAGGCCAACTGAGACATATTTGCATGGAAACCAGTAGATATGCCAGGGGTGCCCAAGGAGTTGATCGAGCATGCACTAAAAGTTGAATCCAAAGCCATACCATAGAAACAACGACTACAACATTTCTCCCCGGACAAGCAAGAAGCCATCAAGAAAGAGATGGCAAAACTACTCGCAGCAGGGTTTATTAAAGAGGTCTACCTCCCCGAGTGGTTGGCCAACCCTGTACTCGTCCAGAAGAAAAACAACAATGAGTGGCAGATGTGCGTCGACTACACTGATCTGAACAAGCACTGTCCGAAGGATCCCTTTGGGCTGCCCCGCATCAATCAAGTAATTGACTCTACAACAGGATGTGTGCTGCTATCCTTCCTTGATTGTTACTCAGGCTACCATCAGATAGCCCTCAATGAAGAAGACCAAATCAAGACGACATTCATCACCTCATACGGGGCATACGCCTACAGGACCATGTCTTTTGGGTTGAAGAACGCAAGTGCTACCTACCAGCATGCGATACAGCTGTGCTTCACTGATCAGCTACATCGCAATGTTGAAGCTTATGTCGATGATGTCGTTGTCAAGACCAAGAGCCAAGACTAGTTCATAGCTGATTTGGAAGAAACCTTGAATAGCCTCCGTAAGTTTCGCTGGAAACTCAACCCAACCAAGTGTGTCTTTGGCGTACCCTCTAGAAAACTACTCGGATTCATCGTTAGCCACTGAGGAATTGAAGCTAATCCAGAGAAGATTAATGCTATCGTGGCCATGAATGTTCCAGCAACTGCCAAGGACGTCCAGAAGCTTACAGGCTGCATGGCAGCCTTAAACTGGTTCTTGTCTAGAATTGGTGAATGGGGCCTACCTTTCTTCAAGCTTCTTAAACGGCAAGACAAATTCGAGTGGACCATAGAAGAGGCGGAAGCACTCGAGAACCTCAAGCATCATCTCCAGTCACAGCCAATTCTCATAGCTCCACTACCAGGAGAGGAACTACTCCTCTATATCGCTGCGACTACTCACGTAGTCAGCACATCAATTGTGGTTGAACGCCCGGAGGAAGGCCACGCCCATGGTGTCCAGAGACTAGTATAATTCATCAGTGAAGTACTTTCCGAATGAAAATTCAGATACCCTTCAATTCAGAAAATTATCTATGGAATCCTAATCACATCCAGGAAGCTTCGCCACTACTTCGACAAATATAAGATCTCAATTGTCACTGACTTCCCATTGACGGACATACTCCACAATCGGGATGCCACAGGGAGGATTTCAAAGTGGGCAGTGGAATTGGGAGCCTTGGAAATCAAGTTCAAGCCAAGAACAACTATCAAGTCACAAGCACTAGTCAACTTCCTAGCTGAATGGCGGGAGAATCAAATCCCAGCACCTCTCAACATTCCAGAGCATTGGGTAATGTACTTTGATGGCTCACTCAAGCTCGATGGAGGTGGCGCGGGAGTTTTATTCATCTCTCCCAAGGGAGAGCAGCTCAAGTACATGTTCCAGATCCTATTTAAAGTCTCCAATAACGAAGCAGAATATGAGGCACCCTTGTATGGGCTTCGTCTGGCGGTTTCCCTCTGCATCAAGCGACTACTAGTATATGGCGATTCTCTACTCGTCGTCTAGCAAGTCAACAAAGAGTGGGACATCCACAAGGAAACAATGGACGCATATGTGGAAGAAATCAAAAAGCTCGAGAACAAATTTTCAGGATTGGAAATCCACCACGTAGACCGCAATAACAACGTGGGAGCTGATGCCCTTTCCAAGCTTGGATCTACTCGAGCCGTTGTTCTACCCGGTCTTTTTGTTCATGAGCTACATCATCCATCGGTCAAGATTCAAAATCAACAAACCACTAACATGGAGGCCTCGGCCATAGTTAGAGAGGTGACGATGATTGAAGAAGACTGACGGATACAATTCATCAACTTCATCAAGGAATTCAAACTCCCACCGAGTGTTGAAGAGAAAAGCGCTCAGGCAGCGCGCATCATCCAGCGAAGCAAAGGTTTCGCCCTAGTTGGCGACAACTTGTACAAGCGCTCCGCCTCAGGCATCCTCATGAAGTGTGTAACTCTTGAGGACGGTAAGGATACCCTAAGAGTAATCCACGAAGAATTCTTCGGCAACCATGCCGCATCAAGGACACTAGTCGGCAAAGCTTATAGATCAGGCTTTTTCTAGCCAATTGCTATATCAGACGCATAAAATCTTGTCAGAAGATGTTCTGGATGTCAATTCTTTGGAAAAAAAGCTCATGTCCCAGCACACAGTTTGATTACAATCCCTCCATCATGGCCATTCGCATGTTGGAGTCTGGATATGATTGGACCTTTAATTACGGCGCTAGGAGGATTTAATCATGTATTGGTGGCAGCAAACACGTTTACTAAATGGATCGAGTACAAGCCAATTGTTAAGATCTCATTAGACCGAGCAGTTGATTTCATCTCTGACATCATTCATCAGTTCGTATATCCTCACACAACAATCACAGGTTTGGGTTCTAATTTTACCTCACAATCTTTTTGGGATTTCGGTGACAACTCCTGCATAGAGGTCAAGTATGCTTCAGTGGCCCATCCACGGGCCAATGGTCAAGTGGAGCGCATCAATGGCTTGATACTCGATGGCCTAAAAAAGAGGATCTACGACGCTAATTCTAAAAAAGGCGGCAAGTGGATTCAAGAACTGCCTCATGTGGTCTTGGGTCTGCGAACGCAGCCTAGTAAGGCAACTGGACAATCTCCCTTTTTCCTCACTTATGGATCAGAAGCTATACTACCCGCAGACATTATGTGGAAATCTCCAAGAGTTGAGGCTTATCAAGAAGTAGAGGCAGACAAAGCTCGACAACTTGAGTTAGATACAGTCGAAGAAGCAAGAATCAATGCTTTGACTCAATCGGCTAGATATCTTCAAGGAGTCAGACGCTATCACAATCGCAATGTCCAGCAAAGATCTTTTAACATAGGAGATCTAGTTCTACGACGAATTCAAGATGAAACAGGACTGCACAAGCTCAATTCCAAATGGGAAGGACCTTTCATAATCTCTAAAGTTACAAGACCATGATCCTACAAAATTACCGATGTTGATAGTAATGAAGTACCCAATTCTTGGAATATCGAGCACTTGCACAAGTTTTATCCATGATTTAGTTGGATGATAAAGGTGTTAGTTGATCTCTTTAATAAAGCAATGGTTCCCAATACCTCTAGACTACATTAAAGGAAGCAATCAAACTAATACTATCAAAGATCGACTACTACAACCAAAGGGTTTTTCCAACCAGGGTAATCTTATGAGATTCACACCGACCTGGATAACCCAACATGATAACCTACACAATTTTTTCTACATGGATATCCTTTTAAGGTTCATCCGAATCGAATAACTATACTGGCCACATCCCTGTCCTTGGTGTTGGAAATATGCACTAGAGGCAATCATATTTCCTTGTATTCATGATTAATAAAGTGTTCCTTGAATATCTATGGATGACAACTTGTATTGATTAATGCTTATGTGAAGTATTTGTGAAACTCTTTACTTGTATGAATATTCTAAAATGTTCCTAATCTGAGTTCATGTGAGGACACACATGAATATTAGACTAGCACATGTATTAGTTGATTGACTATATTTCACAAGTCATGGACATGGGGATGCAAACTAATAATGTGGGTTCATGTGAGACATGAGATTGAACTGACCCAACATGAGATGATGACTTCTCATTACACAATATGTACGCTGTGTCTTAAGGCCTGAGATCATCATATGTACTCAAGATGTAAACCGACTTCCTTAGGAGCCATCAAACGCTACACCATAACTGGGTAGTTATAAAGGTGGCTTTCGGGTATGTCAAGAAACATGCTGTGAGACATAGTCAGTCAAGATGGGATTTGCCCCTCTCTGCAAGAGAGTGATATCTCTGGGCTCCTCGAGTGATTCGGATCAGGAAATGCATGGCCATGCTGCAGTTAAGAGTTAACCAAGGATTCCAAATCACAGGATCGAGAAAGAGTGGTCCGCTTAAAGCTAGACCAAATATCGTGAGGCAAAGAGAACAACATGTATAAGATTGTGACGGCTCGACAGATATGATTCGCGCGCACATAAGAGTTGACACGTCTTGCTAGAGACCGCTATCAACTATTGGCGAGTAGGAGTACCCGGCCATGTCTATTCACGCATGAGCCCATAGGGTCACACACTTAAGGGCCAGAAGCCTAATGAGAATGAGATCCAAATTAGACTGGTCTTAGATGCACTAATGGGCCTCATTAGGCCCATTGGGTTGGACCTCAGGTGGGACTCAGAGCAGCCCACCTAAGGGGACGCCCAAGGTGGGGCCCACCAAGGCCCACCAAAGTGGGCGCCCCAGGCCATTATAAGCAAGGGGGGCATCCCCTGAACCCTAGCTTCCTACTGGCCACCCCCTTTGCCCCTTGCTGGTCGCCGCCCCTGCTGGCGCCTTCCTTCTGTGCATCAAGCTCTAGTTGTTCTCGTGGATCTAGCAATCCGGAGTGCGACGCTTCTTCCCGTACGTGTGGACTTCATGGAGGTACTGTGCTTGCTGCACAAGGACAAGCCGTTCGTGAGGTGGTTCACGCAACTACACTGCCGGCTTCCATCTACACTGCACCGACGCACTACAAAAGTTCCACAACCACACGTCTAGTGGTTATCCTGTGATCTATAACTAAAGAAGTAATCCTAGTTTATGCGGTAAATTTTTTTTGTTTTTGCTACCCCATATCCCAACACTTGGAATAGGACGCATTGTACTCGCTGGCTCGAGTAGGTTCTTGGATACCTTTAAAAAGTTAGTCCCACTTGGGTAACCTGACAGGGTTCATCCTAATCGGTCAACTTTTAAGGTTACTCCAACCGTCTAATAAGGCACAACTACTCGCTTGCTCGAGTATGTTATGGATACAACAACAACAACAACACAGCCTTTTGTCCCAAGCGAGTTGGGGTAGGCTAGAGACGAAACCCAAAAGACACAAAGGTCATGGAGGCATGTTGATAGCTAGTCTCCAAGCACTCCAATCCAAAGCTAACTCCTCAGAGATATCCCAATCTTTAAGGTCTCTCTTAACCGACTCATCCCAAGTCAGTTTAGGTCTACCTCTACCCCTCTTTACCTTATCAACACGCTTTAGCACCCCACTACGCACTGGCGCCTCCGGAGGCCTCCGTTGGACATGCCTCTTTAGTATGTTATGGATATTCTTAAAAATAGTTCTTCTTGGGTAACCTGACGAAGTTAATCCTAATCGATCAATTTTAAGAGTTACTCCAGTCCACGATATGGACACTCTACTCGCTTGCTTGAGTAGATTTTGGATATCTTCATAAAGTTTTTTCTATCTGGGTAACTCGATGGGGTTCATCCTAACTGATAAACTAAGGAGGTTACTCCAAGACGCCCTACTCGCTTGCTTGAGTAGGTTGTATATATCGACTACTTGTCCTATGATCTCAGAACAAGCCTCTGATGATGCATCCTTAGGACAAAATATTGATTTATACAACAAAAATACATGTCTTTACAGATCTGGGAACTACTACTCTGCCAAGTTCTTAATGATCTCCTCAGCAATTGGAACAACTTCATTACGATACTGGAGGAAATCTTCATCCGGACAATCAGAAGCAATTCCTAAAGCTATATCAGCTAAGTTGTGCTGAGGCCAATAAGACTTTATAATGCCAAGCATGTGAGCAATGTAATTCTTGGAGGTTGCAGAAAGGTAGTCGAGGATCTTCCTGGGAGCTTCTTCCAAGCGTTCGACCAGGGATTTACTACTCGACATTCCTTCTTCCTGAGGATCAACCATATCTAAAATTACTTGCACTGCAGCTACTAGCCGCTCATGCTCACTTGATGGACCTACACAAGGAAAAAGACTTCAGTGACCCTGAAACAACTGCTAAAAGCTATCAGGTATGGTTCGAGTACTTACAAGCTTGGGAAGATTGAAGTTGTACCTAGAGCTTTGTCTTCTCCTCTTCCAAGCTATTGATTTGCTGCTTCAAGAGACAAGTCTCTTGCGTATGCTTCCGGTTGGCTGCATAGAGCTGGTTCCACCAAGCGAGAGCTTCATCAATGCGCTTCGCAATCTGCTTATCTTTTTCAGCAAGGAGTTTTCGGTTGTCTAAAGTCTTGTACAGAGCATGCGACTTTAGAAACGAACGATTGGCAACATCCTACAAGAAGAGATGACACATCAGCTGTCAAATTACTCGATACTAAGGAGAACTTGGGGGAAGTTGGTTTACTTGCGTAAACTTGAAGCTCCATTTCATATAATCCTGGAGTTTTTTCATGTTCTCAGGAGTGAGAAGGGGATCATAAAAAAGATCCTTACCCAACTCCTCTTGAGAAGAAGGGAGAGACTGGAAGGGTATTATTCGAGTACCAGAACTACCCAACCCTCCAGCCTTTCCATCAGTAGCAGCAGCAGCATCAGTGTAACACCCTAATTTAAATTTCAGCATTTAGTAATAAATTTAATTGGCTTTATTTAATTTTCTAGGATTTATTATGATTAGTCTTGCATTTAATCTAATTTTGTTTCACAAGGAATTAAAATTTTTCTAGGTTTAAACTTGTTTGTGCATTCATGCTGGTGCATAACTTTATTTGATTGAGTGTGGTTTGAATTCAAATTCAAATTTGAATTCAAATAGGTTTAGTTTGGTTTGAATTAGAAAAAGAAAAGAGAAGAAAAAGGAAAGGAATCCAAACCTAGTGACCAGCCCAACCCAGCTCGGCCGGCCCAGCGCCCGCGGCCCACTTTCCTTCCCTCGCGGCCCGCCTCATCCTTTTCACGTCCGGGCCCAGCAGCCAGCCCTCGGCCCAGCTAGCGCCAGCTCCTCCTCGCACGGCCCGCTCTCCCAGCTCCGCTCAGCCCGCAAGCACGCGTCCCCGCCTCATCTCGCTGACAGCACGGCCCCAGCTGTCGGCGCCCCTTCTTCCTCCTTTCCTTCTTCTTCCCCGCGCAACTCCGCTCCGCCGAGAACCCCGGTCACCTTGCTGCCCCGTGGTCCTGCTCCACCCCTCGCCGTCGGTGAGGTTCAGATTGCCTTGACCCCCATCACACCTGCACAGGACCAACGCGGATTTCCTTGGTGGATCAGCAAGCCCGGAGACGCCCTCCTTTGACCCCGTCCCCGAGCTGTGCCCGTGCGCCGCCGCCGGCCATCGACGTCAACCCCTCTGCATGGCCACATCGCCCGTTTCCAAGCCTCGGTAAGCACCCCGAACCTCCCTTGTCCTTTTGCGCTAGGTGTTGTAGGCCGTAGCGCCCTGTAGGTGCCCGAACGCCGATGACGGCGCTCCGTCGCCGTCGCCGCTCCGCCGTGGCCATGTCCGCTGCATCATGACACAGCCCCGCACGGGCCTCGTTTCCACTTGTGTTAGCACCGCACACGCACACGGGAACCTTTGTGCCCAGACCAGACCCCCAGAGCAGCCCAGCGCACGCGTGCCGGCGAGTGCAGCCGCGCAGACCCGCCGCCGTCGCAGCACGCGCCGCTACAAAACTCCCCGAGACCCGCAAAGGCCCCAGGTGGACTACGCGTGTCGCGTAGTCCACCCCAGACCCAAGTCCGGGTCGATTTGACCCCCGGACGGCCAAGTTTGGCCAAGTCCGGTGAGTCCCCGCCGCGGGAACGTGTCGCCGGCGAGTCCCGCCGCCGCCCCGCGTGCCCCTTCGCCCAAGGCCGCCCGATCAAGATCCTGCGGCCCAGATCCGTTCGGCCCGAAGTCAACCGGATCAGAAAACGGTCAGCGCTGGTTGTTTTGCAGAAAGCCCCCTGCTCTTTACTAGAATAAACCCGTAGTCCTGAGCAGTGTAAAAACAATTCCAAAACCGCCCCTGCTTTTACGTTTTAGACCCTGAGTTTCTTTAAAATAGAACCCGCAGTCCAGCCTGGTAGTTGTTGCGCGTTAGCCCCTGGATCTACCCATTAATTACATTTAGGTCCCTGGTTTTTGCGCAGACGCCCCTGGAACTCTGTTTTTCTTACAGTTTAGCCCCTAGATCTTGTTTTAGGCCTAGTTTTTGCGTTCTAGCTCCGTTTTAGGTGTTCTTTATGTCCACGCGATCGTTGTAACACGTAGAATAGATCTAGCTTGGTTTTGCTTGCTGTTTTTATGTATTTTTATACTGTTTCTTAGTGTTATCCTTTATTTGCATGTATGTTTATGTTGTTGCCTTGTTTTTGGCCATGTGTTTGTGAGTAAACGTTGAGCTACCGGAGGAGCACCAGTACCCGGAGCAGCCACCATCTTCTGAGCAGTTTGAGCAGCAGGAACAGTTTGAGGAAGGCAAGTATAACATGAACACCACCTATCACTTTTAAATACAATTTCATACTGTATTTTAATATTGTATGCCTATAAGGACTTTCCTAGCCACTTTATATCATTTATATATATATATATATCCCTCGGGTTGCATTTTAGTTAGTTGTGCTAGGCTGCTGTGCTATAACACACTTGATCCTTTTTAATTAATTTGATTAATGGTAAATGCAACTTAAATCTGGGAGTGGCCCTCTGTGATCTGTGCTTGAGTGGCTCATGTCTCGTTAAAAATTATTTTTTCTAGAAACTTGGTTTAGGGGCTCGCACTGTGTTTGGTGCTAGCTACTCTCCATAAGGACCGTACATCATTAGAGCGACAACCTGGGACAACCGCGCAACCACAATACTAGAATGGGACGGTCTTGGCTTACTAATTAGGTCTTTTGGGTTTGGAGTAACTTACCTGTGGGGCAATGGTGGTAAGCTTCTATGGCCCTCGTACTGAGTGGCCTCGTCTGTGCTCCGTGTCTTGACGCCCACTAGACCTGCTCCATAGTTGCCGATCCAACCCTCGCGGTTACTCCTTACCAACGAGATTCTTTGTAATGGCCTCGTAGTGAGTTTGCTAGCCATCTCACCTACGGAAGTGTGATGAACAACTAGCGTAGCTCACGACTTGTGGGTAAAGATGTGCAACCTCTGCAGAGTGTAAAACTGGTATACTAGCCGTGCTCACGGTCATGAGCAGTCCGGATCCTCCTTTTGATTAGTGGGGTTACCTTGTGGTTTCGATTTGGTTCTCAATAGTTCATAATTAATTTTGATTAATTACTATGTAACTGGGTTTATGGTAATTCATCCACTTGTAGTAATTATCTTAATAAAATTTTGCTAAGATTAAAAGCTAATGCAATTGAGTCAGCCAACCTTAGAGCCTCATAGTTTGTGTTATACTTGTTGAGTACAAGTTGTGTACTCACACTTGCCTCCTCTACTCTTTTCCTCTTGTTCTTTTTGGGATACTTTACTGCTGCTCAGTTCCTGCCGACACGAGGGAGTTCACCCAGAGCTACCAGGAGTACGAGGACTTCTAAGCATTCGTCTCCCAGTCGACGTCCCTGTGGCGCCCAGCTTCCGAGAGTTTCTCGTATATGTATTTACGCTTCCGCTGTATCAGACATTTTGTCATTCATGTAATAAATAACATTTGTACTCGCTTTATTATATCTTTTACGTGATATGTGCTGTGATATACTGTTCATTCTATTATATATACGTGTGACTTGATCCTGGCACGTATATGATTACTCGGTTTATGTCCTTTTATAAACCGGGTGTTACAATCAGCATCAGCAGTAGCGCGGATGGAGAGGGCCTTTCAGTATTAGCCAAGGATGGAGCAGACTTCTCTGCTCCGGGAGCATCTTCCTTTGCTTCCCCAGAAGCACTCACCTTCTGGGTTGCCGCATCACTAGAACCTTTAAGCAACCCCATTATTGGTGAATCGGGGGCTGGTCGAGTAGAAGTTTCTGGATTCGCTTGGCACCAGTTGCGAAAATCTTGTATCTGAGCTTTTTCTTGCTCAGGAAGATGTTGAACACTGAAGACGCCAAAATCAACACAAGGCAACTGGGCATGAATTGATATTGAAATAGATAAGACACTTACTCACCACTGTCAGTATGATAGACTTTCCTTCGCAACAGAAAAGGTCCGGGATTTTCTTTCCACATCTTTCCAATGAAATCAGCTAAGCTCCGATTGTTGTCATCAGACTGGGCAACTTCAGGAGGAGGTGGAGGCATGCAATACCACACCTTTTAGTTCACCTGCGAGAAAGATTATGTCAAAAAAGCAGAAGAAAGCACACAAGGGAAGTACTCGAGTATACTATCGACTACTTACCCAGGTATTCTCAGGTGGATTTGCTGCGTAGAACAACATTGGGAGAGTCGGTGACTTGTCAAAGCCATTGAGTACCTTGCAGCATCTCTTCAGTAATTCAGACTGATGGATCTTCTCAGGGGAAAATCTTGATGGATCATCAAGACCTTCATATCTGAATTCGGGATATACCCGACGCTGCAATGGTTATACTCGACGACCTAGGAAGGAGTATACTACATAGTCTCTAGTCACTCTCCTATCTTTTTCAGTCTCTCAAGAGTGCACCAAAGTTTCACAACTTGACTCCCACCGGGCCCAGCGCTCATCCAATTCGCTTGTGCCTTGGGGGCTCTAGGAGTTCGTCCAGTCAAAGGAGATTCAAAATTTCCAACATAAAACCAATAATTTTTCCAGTCGACTCCTTTACCCGAGGGCTGATAAGATAAGTACTCGCTCTCACTCTCAGGGGAGAGTACTAATTCAGCTCTACCTACGTCAGCAGGCTTGCTACCATTGGGGATTGGTCAAAGGTAGAAGAAGTGTTGGAAAAAGTGAAAATGTGGCAAGATGACAAGGAAAGCTTCACATAAATGAGTAAAGATAGAGAGATGTAGAATAGATTGGGAGGTCAGATGATGCGATTGGATTCCCCAAAAGCGCAGAAGAGCATGGAGGAAATCCAAAACTGGAACCGCAAGACTGCATTGTACAAAATCGCGGAAAATGACGGTCTCAAAGGTACTTTCGTATGAACAATCTTCTCCTTCAGCAGGAAGCCACTGGATGATGGCGCAGCTCTGTAGCATTCCCAGATTCTCCAACTCTTGCACATCTGCTTCTGCCATCTTGCATTTCTTCCATCTTGTGGCAAGATCGGGAGTTTCCTCAACTTGAATCTTGGACTTAGACTTCTTCGGAGCCATCTTAGTGTCACGAGCAGGATTCTATGAATTACGCTCGGGGGCTGAAAGAGGGGCTCAAGGAATCGGAGAGAAAGTGTGAAAGGTTCAGCAAGTCCGGATCTACAATTGGCGGCGGCCAGGAGTAGAAGGGGTAAAAACCCTAGGGAATTACCAGACAGTTAAATAAGATGGCGAGTGGCAATTTGGTGAATTTCCAGAAGTCCAACGATCCTCCCCTATTCTAAGTAATTTCTAAAAATCGTCAGAGAATGGTTATATGCCACGAGTTTTTGATCCTCAAATATAAAGTAAAAGATTTACATTCAAGGCTCGGGGGCTGCGGGATATGTGGCATCAGAGATTTATTTTTCAATTTTTTTGGAAATTAAAGAAAGAAAAAGACTGAAGTGACCCTCAGCCTGATTCTGCGATTCAATCTAAGGCTCGCGGGCTACTCCATATGGAGCGCGAGTACTTCGTGCACCATATATGATTAAGATTTTGGGGCTTGAGCACCTCACAGCCTCGGAACAGTCGGTAGAACTTGGAAGACTACTCGATGTACTCGAAGTTAGACCCAGAAGCAACCAGAAGGATGTTCTGACTACTTGAAGTACACGAAGACGCCTCGCGAAGTACTCGATGCCTGCAGGACTCGGCTACGAAGAGCTCAGGGGATTGTCAGACCCGGGGCAGTAGGACTGGTTAAAGGCATAAAATATTCTTGAGTAAGGGATAGCACATGGATATACCTTACCTCTTTTGTAACTACACGAATAGGCGTAGAACTAGCTGCAGTATAAGGAAACTACCTGACCGGGTTGTAGTTGAACTCCAACAGTACTCGGCTAGGACTTTCCATGTAACCCTGTCCCCCCCAGGGTATATAAGGGAGGGCAGGGACCCCCTCAAAATATCAAGACCTAACGCAATACAAGCAACCACACAGGACGCAGGGTATTACGCACCTTGCGGCCCAAACCTATCTAAATCTTTGTGTTCCTACAGGACGCAGGGTATTACGCACCTTGCGGCCCAAACCTATCTAAATCTTTGTGTTCCTTGCACCATCGAGTTTCAGAGCTAGTCTATCCCTTGCCTACAATCCTACTGCTAAGGGTATCCCTGAGCAGACTTGGCAGCTAAACACCGACACCATCCTGATCCACGGAGGCCAACCGCCGCCCCTCCGTTGCGAGACCTCCACCACATGTGAGGGTCCTGAGGGTGGCGTCGGGAGACCCCATGTGCGGCAGCGGCGGCAGACCCCGAGGGCAGCGGCGGCGGTAGAACCCGTGACTGAGGGACCGGCACCAGTGGTGCGAAACCCAGGCGTCGGCGGTGGCGAGACCCCGGTGGCGGTGGTGCGACAGCAGCTCCTGGCCCGGGCGGCGGTGGCGGCTCCTAGACCAAGTGGCGGCGGTGCGACGGCAGTACTGCCCCGGCGGCGGTGGTACGAGGAACCTCCTTAGCGGTGGGCGTCATGGACGACTGATCACACTATCGTGGGTTGGAGTCGCGAGCGAAAGTTGGCCGAAGTTAGAAGAGCGAATCGTCTTTTCCCACTTACCAGTAGTATGGTGGGTAAATAACTCTAACTCCTTCAGCTTCAAGATTTGGTGGAGTACCTCTTGAGGTGCTCCAAAAAAAGATTGAGTGGAGCTATATTTTTATGGAGTGGAGTGGAGCAAGGTGACCTGTTTGGACAATATTTTTTTTAGAAAAAGTCTACATAACCCTTCAACTATTGCACCCGGACTACATAACCACTCAAACTACAAAACTGATTATTTTACCACGTGAACTTTCCAAAACCGGCCAAATAACCCCCAATGTGGTTTTGTCTTTGTCTTTTTTATTTATTTCAGCTGAAACATTAAAAAATCATAACAAATCACATAAACATCCAAAAATTAAAAATCCAATTCTGTTGGACTCTACATGAGTAGATTCTTATAGTGAACATATAATATGGTATGTTTTAGTATAAATTTTTTATTGTGGATTTAGATCTATACTTTTTTGCAATTAATAGAAATAATTCATATCTGCAATTTCTGGTGTCCAATTGTAGTCAAATGTTTATGGTGGGATAACTATTGTATGCTTGAACTTTAGTAACTATGGTGGATTATGTATAATTTAGTTATAGATTTATTTAAATTTAACCAATACGAACATAAAATTTTTTTAACAAAGGTATACATGATCTAATGAGTATGAAGTCTTTACTAGAGTTCAATCATACAATAGTTATTCCACCATAATTGGACCATAGAAAATGCAGCTATGAATTATTCTATTTAATTATAGAAAAAATATATATCTAAATCTACAACAAAAACTTTGTATGAAAGCAAACTATATTATATGTTTATTGTGTGTATCTACTTATGTAGAGTCCAACAAAATTTAATTTTTAATTTTGTATTTTTCTATAATTTATTATGATTTTATAAAGATTCAGCTGAAATAAATAAAAAAGAAAATGACAAAACCACCATCCAAAATCTCCTTAGGGGTTATTTGGCCGATTTTGAAAAGTTCAGGGAGGGTAGAATAACCGCTTTTGTAGTTTGGAGGGTTAAGTAGTTCAGGTACAATAGTTGAGGGGGTTATATAGACTTTTTTCATTTTTTTTTGAAGTAGAGCAGATTTTGGTCGAGTGGAGAGCTACCAAACAGACCTATAGCCTTAATACTAGTATCCATGAACGTGCAACACACAAGTGCTATATGTCGGTACATCTAGTATAGAGGTGAGTGGACAGCTTCTAATAATTCGTACCAAGTTCACAACAATATCACAGTGTGTTCAAGCCAATAATCGGTTATTATGTCAATTTTTCACAATTTATTTACACTAGCAAATATAGTACATTGTTGTTCCATTTATGAACCGGTTTGACATTGTTAGGAAGAAATAATAATTGTAACTCAACCTGGACAAGCCTGTCCACCATGGGTCCATGGCCAGAAGTCAGTCTCCTCCAAATCCTCCGATCCATTTCTCTACCGTGTGTTGACGCCTTTTACGGGCCAACACATGATCGCGCTAGGTCGCACGGCGCGAGGAGGAGTTCCTTGCAGCACCTCCTGTGTGGGGCGGTCAGACCGGTTATCTGGACCGGTCAGACCGGTTGCCGTGCATAACGGCGACGATCCGACGAACGCTCGCCCGGGAGGGACCCCGTCGGGGTAAGCGCGCGTAGGGTTACCCTAGGCTCGGCAGGCCAGCTAGGTCGTCCTCAAACGCCATGGAGACGAGAGAAGAACAACATGTCGAGGTTGGAAAAGTAGGGTAACGAGGAAGAAAGGTAAAAACGATAAGGATAAATGTATTTGATTGGTTCGATTGGATTGTTCCTTCAATCGGCCGTGACCCTTTATATTTATAGGGTGGGGAAGACTTACCCCGCAAAAAATCCTGTTTACAGATCTAAATCTATTAAGAACTCTAATTATACTCGGACTCCTCCTAGACCGGTCAGACCGGTCGGACCTACCGGTTAGACCGGTTGGTCATGACAGACCGTCTACAGACTCCTAGACCGGTCAGACCGCCTGGACATACCGGTCTGTTCAAGTTGCTGCCAATTTTGGTCGTCAACATATACCCCCTGTTCTTTGGCAAAGCTTGCGGGCCAAAGAACACTTCTCTGAACCAAAATTGTCTAAGGGCGACGATTAACAATGCGTCGACCATACATTATATTTAAACATGCTAAAATAGCCAAACTAAGAGAACTAGCATGTAACAATTTCTAGCTTACGATCAGCAAACTATTTCGGCTTTACATTTCTTAGCATGTTCAATAACAAAAATCTTGAGACGGCCAATGCGGTCGATTATACAAATCATAGCTCCTTGGTAAAGTATAAAACTGATAATCATAATATGGCGGCCAAGGATTATGATCAAACCATGGATTAAACACACCTGAATATGCAGACCATGGTACGTGCATCGACGGGATGAATGACGAAGACCAATACGATGACCGTTGATGCTTTCTTGATCTTGGTGGTAAAGAACTCCTTCTTCATTTGTCTTCCAATTGATTGCTTTGTTTTTGCGTAGATATCTTCTTGTATTTATCCAGAAGCTCCTCAAAGGTCGGCTTGATCCTATTTTTTGCACCACCAGACTTCCCAAGTTCAGACCGGTCTGACGAACCGATCAGACCGGTCCTGTCAGAACCGATATGGTTGCTCTTATCTTGCCCCCCGACCGAACTTGAACATTGTTCGACTACATTATCAGGATCATCATTGGGGACAATTTTACTAATTGAGCTATCTGATTGCTCTTCAACAACCGGCTTCTCTTTATCTAGTGTCAAATCTGAATTTTTGTTTAATCGTCCATCTTCTTGGACACGATAAACTTGCTTGATCACCTTGTGTTTCTTTTTCTACACAAACCGATTTTTAGGATCAAAACGGCTATCAATTGTAGGTGATGGCTTACTAATTGCTGGCTCCTTATAGGTAATATAATTTGGGCACAAATATGTAGGAAGAGATGGCATACATGAATTATAATACCATGACGGATAAAAACAGGGCATGCTATAATAAGATCCGCATGGCATATGTATAGACGACCTATATGATGAAAACGGCATTGAATTAGGAAAATTATTCGGCTGCCGATTCCGATCATGGAATTGCTGTCTTGGAGTATATCTCATGTGTTTTGGATGTTTTGACCGACTAGCATCATTATTTTGTTTTTTGGATTTAGCCGGAAGATCTCCAAGAAATGGTTTCGGCTTTTCCTTTTGATGCTTGTGACGGCCTTTGGATTCAACGGTTTTCCAAACACCAATCTCGGGTTTTTTGGGCTTAACCATCTTAAGTTTTGATTTATTTTGCAAAATCCTAGATGAACCGGTTAGACCGGTCGTGGAACCGGTCAGACCGGTTGCAATGCAACCAGCATCTTTGACTTTATTTTGTTGCCCCCCAAGCATTGAAGTGCTAGATTTAGTCTTTGTGCTCTTGTTAGGGGATTTTGGTTCAACAATTTCGGCTTGGGATGGCCGAATTGTATCTTGACAAGCAACATCAGGCAAATTTTTGTAAGGATAATTAGCCGGTTTTTCAATAGCCGACTTTTGAATAATAGGAATTGGATTTACTTTATCCACTATATCAATTAGTTCAGGTTTACCAAGCAAATACTTGATATAGATACGATCACTATTGGATAAAATACTTGTAGACTGTACCTTTCTTAGAACATCGTGGTATGATGGCGATCCTTTGTTCTCCATCCAGCATGAAAAACTCAGGTCGATCTGTACTCGAAGAATCTCCTGACATAGTTCAGAAGTCATCGCCATAGGTATGTCTTCGGATTGCACCATATTGCTAGGGCTTGATTTCGGTTATGCAAAACCGAAACACCTTTGTCGCCAGCGGAGTCGCCAATATGTGTTGACGTCTTTTACGGGCCAACACACGATCGCGCTAGGTCGCGCGGCGCGAGGAGGAGCTCCTTGCAGCACCTCCTGCGTGGGGCGGTCAGACCAGTTATCTGGACCGGTCAGACCGGTTGCTGTGCACAACGGCGACAATCCGACGAACACTCACCCGGGAAGAACTCCTTTGGGGTAAGCGCGCGTAGGGTAAAAGATTCAGGACAACTAAAACCCTCTCTTTATGTGTCAGGTACTCGAATTCTCCATCCTTCCTTTCTCTCGTGTGGAGAGTCCTCCACGCCGGAGCTCATATCCTTCTCGCTAACTCGTCATAGTCACCAAATGCAAATAGCAAATGTTCCCTCCGTAGGCGAGCACCGGCCGGGAAGATCCAGGGCAGCGGCAGCCCCTACATGGTTGAGCTCAGGGTAGGCCTCTCCATGGCTAAGCTCCATCCACGCGTCCGGGGAAGCGGGCTCGTGGGAGGTAGGTTCGTCGGGGCCATATCGCCTCCACGCGCGGACGGAAGGGAGTGGCGCAGGCCTTGTCGACGGGACTCAGTAGAGTAAGACTGATGATTTAGTCTGCTGCTGGCCGCAAAATTTTTTGCAGTTCATTTCTCAATTCATTTGTATAGTAATTTAGCTCTCAACTATTAATACATGATCTACTTGTCTATCTTACAATTTTTTTGATTCTTATGTCGAAGCTGGTTGTAAGTTAACAGTTCACTTCTCATATCTCTCCTCTTCTCTCTCCTCCATCTTAACATTTAGCTTACTACATTTAGTTTACTCATAGCTCACCATAATATTTGGTCTTATTACCCCTACGGCTGCCTCGCGCGCGCCCAACGAGTGCCGCCGTGCGCCGTGCTACTGCGCAAGGGTCCAGGAGGGAGCGGCGCTCACGAATGGGAGGCAGCAGTGCCGTGGATGGTGTCATCGGGAGTGCCATAGATGGCGTCATCGGGGTCGGAGGGGCAGCGTTACGATCAAGGTGGGACGGGGTGGCCAATGTTGAATTTACCATCGCCCGTACGCAACAAAAGTCACGATCGATATGGCTCACGCGCACGTGAATCCCCTCCCTCCACCCCACCCCGCCCCGCCCCGCCTCGAGACCCCCCCCCCCCCCCGCGTTGAACCCGTTCTCCGTTACCTTCCTCCTCTGTCTCCTTTTCTCTTTCCCCCTTCTCTAGATCCCGGATCCAGGCGAGCGGCGCTGGGGAGCTCTTGCGGCGCGGCGGCGGTGGCGTTGGGAAGCGGCCGGGTGGGGAGGTGCGGCGGGCCGGCGACGGCGGTGGCAGCGAGTAGCGGGCTGGCGACAGTTTGTTTTGTTCTTTTTTATAATCTGAACAAAATTTTTCTACCTCAAATTTTTTATGTAATTTTTATCCAATTGATTTTTGCACAATTTTTTCTCGTTAATTTTTCCTCCATCTCTTCAAAAATTTTCTTGAAAATTTTTTCATCTCCCTTATTTTTTTCTTGCAATTTTTGTTAAACTTTTTTTATGAGAAAACGACAAAACTTTACCAAAAAGGAAAAAAAATTGTCTGAAGATCGACCATAAGGAACCCTTTCCTACGGTCGACCGTAAACTAGCCTCACCCGAGGGGGTGCCGGCGTGCCGTGACATCCATGTGGACTCTGGAGTTCGGTCGGGGATGTCCGAAAAACAATAGGTGGAGTTTGGCCGACGGGTAAGCGAGGGATTAGTGAGAAAAATAATCTATTATTGGCAGAAACATCTCCTAACTCATGATTTATATGGATCTACCCTTCTTCCCAACTTCCTCGATACTGACAGGTGGATTCAGCGTGAGAGCTATGGCGGATCCAATATGGATGAAAAAACGTTTTCAATTGTTTTCAACTTTTATATATTATATTAGATTAGATTATATTATATAAGTGTAACCAAACTCAAAAAACATAAATAAGTATGTGGACATACGCATACCACGTTGGTGTATCAAAGATTGGGGTAACTACATGCGCGTATAGAAAAAATTATTACCAAAACTATATATACTATATGTATGTAGATGTACATATATACTAACATGTATCTCTCATCTCTGTATATACGTACATACATGTATCATGTGTGACCTCTCTCCAAATCCGAAAGAATAATACAATAATCAACGATAAGTAAATGTAAGTATGTATGTGCATATATGTGCGCTGGCTGCAGCACAATAGCAACTACTTAGACCAGGAGACTGGCGGCGAGCAAGAACCCGGCGAGAGCGAGGCCGGTGGCGGTGGCCTTGGTAGCGGCGGAAGCGGGCGTGGAAGGGGTCTGGGGAGAGACCGGGGCGTTGGCGCCGGGAGCGCCGGCCGGGGCGAGGGAGGTGGCGCCGGGCACGACGTCGACCTGGAGCTTCATGCCCCCATCGCAGTGGCCGGTGATGCCGCAGATGAAGTAGCGCGTGCCGGTGGAGGTCAGGGCGATGGCGTCGTTGCCGGAGGTGTGGGTGGCGACGGGCCTGGCGTTGGAGCAGGAGTCGTAGTCCGCCTTGCTCACCTCCACCACGTCGTGCGCCTGCGGGGAGTACCTGAAGACGATCTGGTCGCCCGGGTGGAACCGCTTGGAGGCGGCCCAGTCGCCGTAGTTGGTCCGCAGGTCCCAGGACCCGGCCGGCTCGCCGACGTTGTAGACCGCCGCCGACGCCATGCCGACGAGGGCAGCTGCCATCACGGCCGCAACGGCGATAAATCTTGTTGCCATGGCACAAGTAGTCAGGTAGGTAGCTATTAGCTGCTGGAAGGGGTGGTAAGCAGAGAGATCGCCGAGCTTCGTGGAAGAGCAAGCTAGCTAGCGTGCTGCAGAGCTTGCTATAAACTTAATGAATGGATGGATTGGTCCGAGAGATCGGGGGGCATACATATATAGCGTCTATGTGATCGACCAGTTCGCGTGACCACGTCAGAGCTTACTTTACGTTGGATTTGCTGCTACGTACTGGTAAAAGCCATGACCAGTTCGCGTGATCGACCGCGTCGTCATTTCAGCGGCGGCGTACCTGCTGCGGCCAGGCCAGTCGGCTGCGTGTGGGTTTGTTGACCTGGCTGACCTTTCTACGCATGGTCGTCTGACCACCGTACCACTGCGTGCACACCCGTCAACAGAAGTTGTTGTGTTCGTTGTGCAACAAGTGAACACGAAGAAGAAGCATTCCAATCTGACGGCGGCGCGGCGGCTCTCTGCTAGCTAATCCTGTTGAATGTGTCATATATTCAGATCAGTAATTCAGCATATATGCATCGGAGAGCTAGCTATATCGTTTATTATTAGTGCAAAAGTTCGTTCTTTCTCAGATCTTGTAACGATCGCGCGTCTTCTTCGTTCCGTGCTCGGGGAGTGCACGTATCTGCAGCTTAATCAATTCGCGCGAGTCGCTGTCGGGGACCAGGGACATTTTGTGGCCGTCGACGAATTCTTCCATCGCCACGTTGTAGGCAACCTCGATGCATGGACCAAAAGTCTCGATCTGAAAGCCTCTATGGCGGCCCTGCGCTAGCTGCTGGCTGCTTTTGACTTGCATACAATTTTTTCGCGTTGGCATTCAAGCCTGAAAACTAGTGAAACTTTTCTGCACGCAGCTATTACTCACGTCTGAAATGCAGAAAATATTTCTCGGCCAACAGTACCTCTTCCAGAAACGCGGTTTCACTTTTTTCTTCCCTCCTGTTGTCCTCTCTTTCCCCCCTTTTATTTTTATTTTGTATGGTTTTTAATTTTTCTCTCCTGACCACAGTACGCGCGCCGCATAAAAAGTTAAAAACATCATCGCTGATCTTGCTCTGCCCGCCGCCCGAAACCTCCCAGAACGCAGCTCGATCCGAAGCGAGCCGCACACTACTAGCACCTCATTACCGCCGGTTCAAAATTGCCATAAAAAACCTATTTTATGAGCATTGGATTTACTCGGCGGTGATGGAAGGAACCACCACCGCCGGTTGTAGATTCGGGCGGTGAGCCGGTGACACTCCCGTCACAAAAAAAAAAGCATACTATTGCCGCGCCGTGCTTCACGTCATTGTTGCCCTGCTCTGCACTTGCCCACGTGCTGCTCGACATCGCTGCTCGGGCGTCGCGCCGCCGCGGCCCCACATACTGCTCGGGGCCCCACATGCTGCTGTTGCTGCCGTACAGTCGGGGCCCATGCTCGCCGCCACCACTGCCCCGAGTAACGCGGCGTACACAGAACTTGCAGGTTGCTTGTGGCCCAGAAAGTATGTGCGTAGAACCATTTCTCTATTCTCTCGGGATTATGAGCTCCTCCTTTGGCAATGTAATGCTTGTAAGCCTTATTTTAAAAATAAAGAAACTAAATATAAGAAGTTAGTTTATATATAGTCTTTTTGTCAAAGAATTATCATGGTGTACATATAGATGACAGGAAATTTGCTAACATCTTGAGCATGAATACGGATTCTTTGTATATACTCTTTGGCCAACCCAAGAAGTAGTCCGATACGAGAACTTTCCAAACTTTGGTTGTACTAGAAAAGCAATCCAATGATCTCTGCAAAAATACTATAACAAATAATTGAAATTAGATTTACTTGACATAGTATGACCATCATTTCCAAGGGTAGGTAATGGCGTCACCCACTCCTATGGCGGGCATCTGAAAATGCATTATTAGGATGGCTTGGAAGTTACAGTAGCAAGTGGCGGAGCTGGCGAATCCGCAAGCCTAGGGCCACCCATGTAAGAGCTTAAACCATCCACATCAGGTCACGTATTGATAGTAAGGCACTAAATGCATGATTAAGTTTATCTCAATTCCAAGCGTTGAAAAATAGAAGTATTTGACTGCATTGTTGCTTTTTATTTTATTTCGGCTGCTTTGCTTCCATATTATGAACTCATGTACGTGAACCTGCCTCTCAAGCTAGCATCGTTATAGCTAGTTTGCGTGTATGTTTTATGTTGTTGAGTTCAAGAAAATTGGGACATGGACTAACTTACATGCTTTATTGCACGTGTAAAAAAAACATACATATTTCACCGCCACGGCTAGAAAATCTAGCAAGCATAAGCATTAGTACCGGTCAGCAACCCCTTTTAGTACCGGGCGGCTGACCGGTACTAAACGGTTTTGCGTCCAAAAATTAAAGAAAAAAAGTGTTGAGTAGCTAGGAGGCCCCTGCACACGTGCGGTCCTTGGGAATCGAACTCACGACCTTCGGCCTCGCACATTTACCATTCCATCTATGCATCACTTGTGACTATATGGGAGATACATTTCTTTTGAAGTAACCCCTAGAGGACCATTTAGTATCGGGCCAAGCCCACACCCGGTACTAAATGTCGCATTTTAGTACCGGTCGGTGTTACCGGAGGGTACTAAATGGCCGCGCCATTTTAGCACTGGTTGGTAACACCGAATGATACTAAAATGCGACATTTAGTACCGGCCGAGGGCTTGGCCCGGTACTAAATTGGTTCTGGGGGATTTGAAATTTGGACCCGGTACTAAAGTGGCGTTGAGGCAACTTTAGTACCGGACTAAAACATGACCGGTACTAATGATCGGGGACGAATGAGCCATTTTCGGATAGTGTGCTTTACTCTGGGCACCAGCCGCCAGCGCCTGCATAACAGCAAAAGGCTGCAGCTTGCAGCGACGCCGCGCCACTGCTCGGCCGCGCGGCCTCACTGCACCAGTCGCCGAACACCCCGAGCTCCGGCTTGCCGGGGCAAGGCACGACTGCGCTCCATCCTGCAGCCTCATCTGGCGGGGGAGGACTCCAATCCCAGCATTAATGCCGCCGCCTGTCTCCAATTAAATAGATGCGTATTGGATCAGGATTTGGCAAGTGCAGAGGCCGGTCACACACAAGAGGCCGACGAGTGCAGTATTGGGCCACTCGTGAGGCTAGCTTGTACCTTTTGTTGTTGCTCGGCCCTTGTCCAATTGGAGTCAGTTCATATAGGAACCAAAATCAGGCTAGGAAAACATAGGTGGGCTATAAGGGGATTTTGGGCAACGCCTAGAGCCATGGCCCTAGGTGCCCTAGCCCCAAATCCGCCTCTGACAGTAGTCCTGATTCTTTGTAGGAGCAGGTTATCTTTTGAGTTGCTCTTAGAAGAAAAAGAGAGCGCTCCTAAAAATCATTTTTTAGTAGTGGGCAGCGGATCCATGATACTTTTTTTTTCATGGGTACAAGAGATGCAAATTTGACCTTATTCAAGTGATAAAATCCAACCACCAAACTGGTGGAGCAAGTTTTTTTTTCATAATGAGTTTAGAACTACGGCCATAATAGATAATGTCTGATTGGATACAATCATTGAGCCATACTCCTGTCCCAAAAAGACTGTTTGTTTAGCCTTTAAATTTTGTTCCACAAAGACTATTCCTTTAGATTATAGTCCCTCCATAATTGAAAAGAATGTCGTTTTGGACAGCGACACGGTCTCCAAAGCTTAACTTTGACTTCTTATTTTTATAAACATATTTATCACAAAGTGATATATTTATATTTTTATAAAAATATTTTTCAAGATAAATTTATTCATATGATTTTTGTATTTTGAAACTCAACAACTTAAAAATTATTCATGATTTATGTTACCAATGTTTGACTCAAACCTTGTACAAAACGACATTCTTTTCGAGTATGGAGGGAGTAGTAAAGTTCATCTAATTAAAATAATATCAAATACCAAGAAAAAATTGCATTGAGAAGGGCATGGAGCCAATCAAATGTTTACTTTTCTAGTTCCAATGCATTTGCATTTATTGATGATCTAGGAAATCAAATAAACATCACGGTCTTTAATTACAAGTGCTATAATTAATTAGGGGTAATATGACCATTTTCTACAACAGGTAGTATGTCTAAATTTTTTCTAAACGAACAGTCTTTATGGGACAGAGAGTGTACACCACTATCATGTATTTTTCCGAAAAGAATATATATCAGTTGTCATCATAGAACTATAAGCCGGCGTTACAATTTTGTCGTGAAAGTCCTTTCATCATATCGATCGATCGATGGGATATACACATGCAACAACACAGTATATGTACGAATTTACGTACACATAATCACATATGCATGCATACAATGATCGTTTATATGCAATTCACGCCTCGGAATTCCCTTCGAATTTCCATCGGACATATATATGTTACGCTTGCGCGTCGTCGTCGGTTTGCTGCTGCTGCTCATCGGGATCCGGACCCTGCTCGTCATCGGCGGCGCCTCCGCCTGCGACCGTGAGGTAATCGAGCGCGGTGACGACGTCGCTGATGGCAGGGCGCATGGTGGCGTCCTCCTGGAGGCACATGGCAGCGATGGCGAGCGCCTGGTGGAGGCCCTTGGTGGGGTAGTCGCCCTGGAGCATCGGGTCGGCCATCTCGGCGAACCGGCGCTTGTTCTTGAAGCGCGGCCCCGCCCAGAGCACGAGGTTGTGCTGGTCCGGCGGCCTGGTCGTGTCGATGGCGCGGCGGCCGGTGATGATCTCGAGGAAGACGACGCCGAAGCTGTAGACGTCGGACATGGTGGTGAGCTTGCCGGTGAGCGCGTACTCGGGCGCGCAGTAGCCGTAGGTGCCCATGACGCGCGTGGAGACGTGGGTCTTCTCGCCGGAGGGCCCGACCTTGGCGAGCCCGAAGTCGGAGAGGCGCGCGCGGAAGCCGGTGTCGAGGAGGATGTTGGAGGCCTTGAAGTCGCGGTAGATCACGGGCGGCCGCGCGGTGTCGTGCAGGTACTCGAGCCCCCGCGCGGCGCCCTGCGCGACGCGCATGCGCGTGGCCCACTCCAGCGGCGCGCGCCCCGGCGGCAGGTCCAGCAGGTGGTCCTCCAGGGACCCCAGCGGCATGTACTCGTAGACGAGCATGCGGTGGTCGGCGTCGGTGCAGAAGCCCAGCAGCGTCACCAGGTGGGGGTGCTTGAGCAGGCTCAGCATCAGCGCCTCCACCAGGAACTCGCGCGTGCCCTGCATGCCGTTGCGGTCCAGCTGCTTGACGGCCACCTCCGGGCCCGTCGCCTTGGGGGGCAGCCGCCCACGGTACACGGGGCCGAAGCCGCCCTCGCCCAGCAGCGACTCCGGCCGGAACCCGCCGGTGGCCTCGGACAGCTCCGCGTACGTGAAGGTGCGCGCCGTCACCTTGCCGGCCTTGCCCATCTTGAGGATCTCCTCGGCCACGCGCTTGTGGCGGTAGCTCACTGCATGCATCACAGATTCACAATCTCACATCGTTGCCATTCCAATCATCGATCGACATCCATTTATTATATATTGCCCATCTTTGGGAGGTGATCGATACCTGAGTCGCCGACGATCTCGTTGACGAGGGCGACGAGGTTGCTGTAATCAACGCTGTTGTTGTTCCTGCTGCTCCGGTCCTCGCCGGGCCGCCGCTCGGGAAGAGGACGATCCTTGTTTCCGCTCGACGAGGTGGCAGAGGACGAAGAAGCCGCCGATGAGGGAGGAACAGCCTGACCATGGTGGCCGCCCCCGCCACCGGCGTGGGACTGGAAGCAACACAAGATGCCCATCGCCGTCGCCTCGGCCGATTCCCGACTGGTCAGCTACCGGCCAGGAATCGAGACGAATGCTTGAGCAAATTCGAATCGAATTTGCCCAAGCATTCTTCAGTCCAATGCAATCCAATCGGATGGGATTGTCAAGAGCAGCGACACCCCGATGCTGGGTGCAATGCCAATGCAGTGGCGAGCCGTGCGCTCCACCGGCCGGCAAGGTGAGGGGCGATCGCAGGCAGCGATGATCCGATTGGAGGGAGGGCTTGGACCCGGAAGAAACAGCAGCAACAAACGAATCAAGAACAGGTCACCTAGAAAGTGAATAATCCAGTTGTCTTGTTGCCAGCACCCTGGCCGCCAAAAGCGGACCAATATAACTAATGGCTGCCCACAAATAGCATATGGCCGCGTGCATGGTTGTGTGCTTGCAGGTTGCTGCTAATTTTGGAACAAAAACAACTGCTTCTCTTCTCTTTGGGTCATTTCAGTTAATATACATACTATCTTGGATGAATCCATCTTCAGAAAACATATTGTCAGCCCTCTATCAAATTCAGTAGATACCAACCAGATAGATTGACCAGACCTTGGAAAAGAAGCACTATCAGGGTGCTGATATGAGAATATGGCAACCTAATTCCCACTCTCAGGATCATCACATTGCCCACCACCATTATTTTCAAGATTCACCTTCACCAGCGTCTTCTGCTGCTCATCATCTGAAGGTACATGCAGATGAGCCTCCAAGGTAAGGATCTCCCAGTCATGATGCCGCAGAAAGGAAAGCAGACCGTCCTCTGTGTAACACAAACAGACTCCATCATCGCGTTGTATCAGACGCACAACTAATCAGGCACAGCAATGATAGAATTGAACACCAACCTTCATTTCGGGTTGCCTCAATTTGGAAAAAGCCTGACCCGTGTGGCCCAGATACAGGGAATGTGCATGAAACAGACTTGCGTTGGTGGCCGACCTCAAGAGATGCTTCATACCACGGTCCCCTGACTAGAGGTACCCCAATTGCCTCGACAACCTTTTGGTTGTCAGCAGCCTTCTTCAATTGCCTTACTGAAAGAATTCAAACTTGTAAGTTCTCCTTTATTAGTTTTATCAATTATCATTGAGAAAAGCACACAAAAATGCAATGTCACATCCATGTACATTTCTACCATTGCATGGCGGCACCAGGTCAAATATAATATATAGAAAACCATGTTCATAAGCATCTAGAAAATATTAGGGTAACAGAAAGTACGATGGCTGATGAACAAAGCCGATGTCCGTAAAACAATAAGATTAAAGGGGAAAAAATAAGATGGATGGAATTCAGTTGGCAGGCGCACAGCTATGTAATCTATTTGGTGCGAGGAAAGCAACAGAGACCAAATAGACCAACCACATCATATGTGTGTGAGGACTTAACCCAATCATTCCTGTTTGCATTCATGAAACCGAGCACCACTTACAAAAATAACAAATTACCGTGCAACCAGATAATAGGAGCCCCATCGTGGCTGTCCAAGATCAAGCCACAACTCACATTGAGTGTTGCACGTCAATTTTAAATACATTGGCATTCAACAGTGAGCATCTGATTTTATACATAACATAGAGTTCAGTCTTAATTGTAAGGAAGAAGTCTATATAACCCCCTCAACTATTGGACCTAGACTACTTAACTCCCAAACTACAAAAGCGGTTATTCTACCACTGAACTTTCCAAAACCGGTCAAATAACGCCCACAATGTGTTTTTAGGGTGGTTTTGTCTTTTTCTTTATTATTTATTTCCGTTGAATATTTGAAAAATCATAACAAATCACAGAAAAATCCAAAAATTGAAAATCAAATTTTGTTGGACTCTACATGAGTATATTTACATAGTGAATATATAATATGGTATACTTTAGCACAAATTTTTTGTTGTAGATTTAGATCTATATTTTTTGTAATTAATGGAAATAATTCATATCTGCAATTTCCATTGTCCAATTATAGTGAAATTTTTATGGTGGGCTAACTATTGTATGCTTGAACTCTACTAAAAACTTCATTCTCATTGGATCATGTATACCTTTGTTATAAATTTATTTATGTTTATGCTGGTTAAATTTAAATAAATCTATAACTAAATTATACATGATCCAATGAGTATTGGGGAAATGCTCACTAATTCACTATTGGGGAAATTGTCCCAACTTTGCCGTGCCCACCCCATGCCATTTTGATGCTCTTGAGTAAAGACCAAAGCTACTGATGTTTGGCACTCGCAGTTGCTCGCATAAGCAAATTCAATTCTCTCCCGTGACTACTAAAATATTGGGAGCACAAGAGTAGATTGGTATGGGATTTTTTTTTGAGCCTCTCATCTGGGTACAGCTGTAGTATCTGTTCATGTACAACTCACACCAACCCTACACACGCACACCACACGTACACAAACAAACCTACAACTACACTCAGATCAAATCGCGTCCTTTGTGAGATCACCGGATCCATCCAAGGCTCCGTAGGCGACGGGCGCGTCGCAATCCTTTTGTGGCTCCACGCGTGAGAGGCAACAGAATTTAATAGGGAACCTACCGTTCCCGGTGGGAAATCCGGGACGAGCAGCGCTCGAACCAGCGACCGGTGGCTTCCGCACCCGGAGAGCGCACCAACCGAGCTAAGGCTCGGTCCCAGATTGGTATGGGATTTGTTTTGAATGGAGGAAGCCAAAAAAAAAAGAACAGGGAGAAAGGAAGCTGACGATGTGCATCCATGGAAGATGGCGAGGTCGTTGACGGCGCTGAGCACGAGGCCCCCAGCCAGGCTGATGGCCCCGATCGACAAGACCCTCCGAGGCAGTGACCTCGATCGGCTTCCGCTGGAGCCGCCTCCATAGGAGCTGAAACTAAGGTTGGCGTGGCACAGAAGAGAAGATGGGAGAGATCTCGGGTCAGTTCGGGCTTGGCTTGGGATTTGGAAGGGAAGGCTTTAGATGAATGCCTACCGGTAGAGAAGACCACCGGTCGAGGCCGGTGGAGCGCGCAACTGAGCGATTCCGGTGACCTTTCTCGCCGCCGCCGCCCTCGACATTTGACTTTTCTCCGGCGACGGAGGAGAAGAGGAAAGAGAATGAAGGCCAGCAAATTGGCGTCTTTTTTATTTTTATATTTTTGAAAAATATTTTTTACAAAAATATATTTTCAATTTCACAATTTATAGTTTTATACTCCTACCGCCCGAGGCCCTTATATGTAAATAAAAAAAGTTTATTTGGGCGGAGGCCCTTGGCGGGAGCCTGCCGCCCCCTGTCGGGCGGCAAGCCCCCTGCCGCCACTCCATTGGGCGGCAGGGGGCCTGCCGCCCGGCAGGGGGGCGGCAGGCTCCCCCTCCCCGCAGAATGCGCCATTAAATATGGTTTTAGATATTTTGGATACAAATAAAAAACATTAGTAAAGTATACGAATATGAAAAGTATAAGTTAGCAATTCATACACATACGCAAATAAGAACGAAATAGGTGATACATGAGAACGAAATAAAGTATAACATGACGACATGTCCATAACAAAAATACGGAAACAGCTAGAAGCACCTCCTAACCAACCCGGCCACCCCGGCCATGTCGACCTCTTTTACGCTGAGCGTGGACGTGGTCTGTAGAGTATGTGTGCCGCTCTGGAGGCTCTACGTCTCTACTTGGACGTCCGGTGGCCATAGGTGTCTGGAAGGTAGAATCGGCCTGCTAGTTAGGTGTAGAAAATAACCGACTCCAATCTTCGAAGTTCGCCTCAAAGGTATCCTGTGTGGGCCCTATACAGTAGTAATTAAGATATCTTAATTATTGTCTTATAAGTCATATATTTGGGTACATATTCATCATACGTACCTGGTGGTGGTGGATACGAAGAATGACCCATATCAGAAAGCTGGTGGTGCGATCTTGTAAACCGTTCAAATTATTTAAAATATTCATAGAAATAAGAAGCACATGATAAATTCGGGCTACAAATTAGGTATTTACCTTGCGTTCTTTCTGTTGTCGCCGTAGGGTAATACGAAGAAGGTCCAGCATCATATAACTGTTGTGATCCTATATGTAAATACAAAAGAAATTAGACTTCATACCACAATTAATTGAAATTAAGATATTGACTATATGTCTACCGAAAGGTCGTGGTGGTGCCTGTGTTGGTTGAAATGACATCCCTGCAGCTGGTGCCATGGTACTAAATTGAGTCCCTCCGTGAGGTTGGTAAGATGGGTGTGCATCACCTGTATGGACTGAAAATTAATTGTTGGCTTTAAAGTAGGAAGTTAGTAAGTATCCTCACGTACCTGGATAATACTGCTGGGACCAATAAGGTGCTTGGGAAGATTGCTACTGTGTGGGACCACAAGGAAACGAGGTCGAGGCTTAGACGAACCGTACGAGTCATCGTACGATGTCCGGCTACCAAAAGCTTCAAGCATGGAATGAGCTTTTTGTGAAACTCAGGTCTAGGCCGACTCTTGCTCATTCCTATCCATCATAGATCCCGCTCGAATCCTCATCAAATTCGCACTGGCATCTATGTCCATCAACCCGCACATTTCAAACTGCAAGCAAGAAAAAGAAAGACATTAACACTGTAATCCAAAGTATTTAAAAAGCGACGATAACTTTGACTCACCGCCCCAGCTAATGCCTCATCCCTATGTCGAGCGTAGCCATCCTGTGCTGTCGCAACATGCGGCTGTGGTTGCATGTCAGCATATATCAAGCGGCAACGAGTCTGAGGCTGGTACCAGCTCAGGTACGCCCTGTACGAAGCCTCCGTGTGTGCAGGGGTCGCAAGCGCCACGTTCTCCTCTGCCTGGTCCCAGCCATCGACCCAAGGCTGCACCCTTGTCACCCACATGTTGGAGAAGGGTTGCCCAGTCCTCGATAAACTAAATATTGAAAACAATTTAGTCAAATATGATTAGTTAACTATACAATGCATAGTCACTGAAAATAGTATATGAATTGTTACCTGTGGTCATGGCGTTCGACCCGATCCAATACTGACGGCACAGGATACAACTGCCTTTGACCGAACTGTCTCCTGACTCTGTCCGGGCAGTGAGCCTCAATGTAAACGTCGTACACCAACGCTGTAGTTGTCATCCAAAAGGCCTGGTCCTGAAAGCAAACCGAAGATATCCCGATCGGTACACAATGTATATGAATTGCTAACTTATACTTTTCATATTCATATACTTTACTAATGTTTTTATTTGTATCCAAAATATCTAAAACCACATCTAATGGCGCATTCTGCGGGGAGGGGGAGCCTGCCGCCCCCTGCCGGGCGGCAGGGGGCGCTCCCGCCAAGGGTCTCCGCGCAAATAATTTTTTTTATTTACATATAAGTCTCTGCCGCCCCCTGCCGGGCGGTAGGGGTATAAAACTGTAAATTGTGAAATTGAAAATATATTTCTGTAAAAAATATTTTTCAAAAATATAAAAATAAAAAAGACGCCAGCAAATTACATCGTTAATGGGCCTCAGCCTGGTAAGGCTCGGCCCAGCCCAGCCCAAATGCCTACCCGCATCGTATTATCTCCGCTCCACCATCCGCGGCCTCCCCTGCCTGTTGCTGCTGCTCCAATCTAGCAGTGGAGTCGAATCGATGGCGGCGTGGTCGTCGTCGCCGTCGCTTCGCCACCTCCTCCTCCTCCGCCCGCGCGTACCTCTCGGCCCCACCTGCCTCGCGGGCTCCTTCTCCCGCCGCCACGTCCACAGCCACAGCCGCCGCCGCCTCTTCTCCTCCGCATCCTCCTCGACGCTGACCCACGGCGACGAGGCCTCGACCCATGTTGATGCTGACGGCGTCGTCGACGTCAACCCGCCGCGCGGCACCCGGGACTTCCCGCCGGAGGACATGCGCCTCCGCACCTGGCTGTTCGACCAATTCAGGGAGGTCTCCCGCCTCATGACCTTCGAGGAGGTGGACTTCCCCGTCCTCGAGTCGGAGGCGCTCTTCATCCGGAAGGCAGGGGAGGAGATCACGCAGCAGGTCTCTTTTTTTTTTTTCTCCCTCTATTTTCTGTTCTTACCATCGTCATTGTTGTTATTAGGCGGATAAGCCCATTTTGATTTGTGAATTTGAGTCATGTAGTATAATTTTGCTATTGATTCTGCAACGCAGCTCTACAACTTCGAGGATAAAGGAGGTCGCCGTGTTGTTCTCAGGCCTGAAATCACCCCTTCCCTCGCGCGCCTAGTCATCAAGCAAGGGTATGTATGCCTTTGCCCTTTGCTATTCTATTCTCACCCATTCTCATGCTTAGAACCTATCTACTTACTTCCGTCGGAATGTGATTTTCGCCTACTCTTCTTCTGTCTAGAAAATCAGTCTCCCTTCCACTGAAATGGTTTACTATAGGACAATGTTGGCGATATGAGCGAATGACCAGAGGAAGAAGACGGGAGCATTACCAATGGAATATGGATATCTTTGGTGTGCCTAAAGTTCGGGTATCATCCTTCTCCTTTGCTGATTCCTGAAGCTGCTATGCTTGTATATTTGAATTGATTCAGCATTCCCATGCCACTATTCAAATTCAGGCCGAGGCTGAGCTTCTTCAGGCTATTGTTCTCCTATTTCAACGCCTTGGAATTACATCTTCAGATGTGGGGATCAGGGTGTCCAGCAGGAAGGTAATCTTTCAGTCACTCAATTATCAATCCATCTGAGTTCACCTTATCCTCAATATCTCCCATTTCATGTTTTTTGTCCTTTTGTCTTGGCTGTATGTCCTCCAAAAGTAAATTCGTAATGTTTGTTGGTATGCTATTTGTCACAGTTAACTCTTAAATTTGAGTTACCAAATTTGTTTGGTACATGACCATGTTATTTTGTTGTCCTTTTCATTCCACCTATTTCACAAGGAGGTGGAACTCCAGTGGGAATTGGCCTATCTGAATGATGCAGATGCAACTTGAAAACATCTTCATATATGCCAGTGCATGTGTTTTCTTTTCATTCTAGCTGATTATTATTTGCCTTTTCCAGGTTCTTCAGGCTGTGTTGAACATGTATTCCATACCAGAACATTTATTCACTGAAGTTTGTGTTATTGTTGATAAGGTATGCTAAACTTTATTAGTAATATAACACATGTTCTTTTCTGATTGTTATACTATGTTGTCTTCTTGCCTATTGTATTTTGTTTGTAGCTTTGTGAGCTGACAAGTTGTGGTAACTTGTAACATCAGACTGCAAATCAAAGTAGGATGATTTGTATATCTTCTTCAGCTTCAACACTTTTAATAGTGGACTAGATAACTGGCATTTCTTTTTTGTAATGGAACAAGTTATTTTAAACCCCCCTCAGCTCTTGTTAGAATTCAGAAAACATCCCTCAACTCCAAAACATTTTTTGCTTTTTAGTAGTTCGGCACTTGCTACCAAGAGCACCTGTTGGTCCATTAGATGGTGATATGGACCATTTGATTGTACCCATGCTTGTATCATGTGAGTGAACAGCTGGATAACCTGATAAATTTAGCCCTTATTAGCTCATGACTATCTTTATCATGAAATTGGAAGTAACCAGTAAACATTTATTACAGAGCCTCAGTGCTTTTATACAATTATTGAACTGTGCAACAGATTATCACTGCTGTATTTATTGTAACAATTTGATGAATACCATACATTAATTTATTTGTTTATTGCTATAATTTTATTGGTATTATTACATGTCTTGGATTCTAAGATGATCATTTGCAGTTGGGAAAATTGACTAGGGAAGAAATTGAGAAGGAACTGATGTCAACTGGGCTGTCATCTGAAGCTGTCCAGGGTATCATTGAAGTGCTTTCGCTCAAGTCATTGTCCAAGCTTGAAGGTTTTCTCCTAGCCTTTGGTGCTTGACTTGTTATTATGCATGCTCTATATGATACTCCCTCCATCCCGAATTATTTGTGGTTTTGGCTTTTCTAGGTGCGGAAATTTTGCTATGCACCTAGACATAATAGATATCTAGATGCATAACAAAAGCTATGCACCTAGAAAAGCTAAAACGACTAATAATTTGGGATGGAGGGAGTATATGATATACCTTTTCTTGAATATTACCTAAGGTAATGTAGCTAAATTGTTAATTGTATTATCTAAAAACTATTTATTAAAATTATGTGCTGGGGTCTTTGAGCTGAATTTGTTATTAAGCTGATAATTTTGGCTTTCTTTATCCATATTTAAATGATTGTTTTTGTTAGAGTATATTAGGCAACTTTGGATATGATTAGTTTAGGATTAATTGTAATCCCGGGATAACCTTCCTTATCTCTAGGAGAGGCTACTTGCCCTCCAAGCCATGTACTCCTATATATTCATCCTAGAGGCTCAATGCAATACATCCCATGCATTATATACCCAATCTATTATTCCACGCAATCTCAATTGCTCTCAATTTTAATGAATAATATTCATTGATGGACATTTTGACAAAGGTTCTTGTTTAAATATGAATGCAGAGGTGCTAGGCTCTGGTGTTGAAGCTGTTGCTGACTTGAAGAAACTCTTCTCATTTGCGGAGCAATATGGTTATGCTGATTGGATTTGTTTTGACGCATCAGTGGTCCGTGGCCTTGCATACTACACAGGAATTGTATTTGAGGTAGTTTTCAGCTCATCTCTTTCTCATGTCTGAATTTGTGAAACCTATTGGTTCAACTGCAGGACTGCTAGCATCAAACTGTAAACAGAAGCTTATTTGAAAAGATTTTATTCATTTTCAGATAATAATGTACTGTGTCTACAGAATAATATCTGCTAGGTTTTCCCATGTTTAATGCCATGGTTTGTATTCTTACTTAGCATTGTTCTAATTGCTTAAGCAAAGATTATACATTGTCCATGCAGAATGGCAGGTTAAAATTTGATAAAACAATTTAATATAGATGCCTGATTTGATAACTTATTTCGTTATCATAGAGTATATCAGGCTTCTTTAAGATGATGTGCCATTCCTTCTTTTTCCCTTTTTTGGCTAAATATATTCTGCTTCATCATTTGCATGCCACTTTTGTAGGCATTTGATAGAGAAGGAAAACTTAGAGCAATTTGCGGTGGTGGAAGGTACGATAGATTGCTTTCAACATTTGGAAGTGAAGATATTCCAGCTTGTGGCTTTGGATTTGGAGACGCTGTTATAGTGGAAGTATGCCATGTTCTAACCTGTCTTTGGTTTCTTTCTTTACAGAATCAAACAGTTAGATATACATGCTTAATGAAGATAGAGACTACTTCCTGTTAGTATGAATTTAAAAACAGAACCAATTCAAGACAATAAGCATCACAAGTGTTAGCTGTGTGCTAATTCATGCAAAGTGGACGACGGAAATAAGATATCTACTACTTAACAACTTGAATTTCTCAAAATTATTATTTGCAGTTTTACATTATCTTGAGTCACTGCTTCAAGAGAGTGACACTAACATTATTGTAATGAATTTTGCATTCTGACAGCTGCTGAAAGAAAAGGGTCTGTTGCCTGATATGTCACGTCAGATAGATGACATTGTCTTCCCTTTGGATGAAGAGCTTGAAGGACCAGCATCCAGTATTGCTTCTTCGCTAAGGAAGAAAGGACGAGCTGTTGACCTTGTAGAAGACAAGCGTCTCAAATGGTATATATTATAGCATTTCCCCCCTTTCTATATATATGCTGTGTCTGAAACATCCCTTTCGCTACTACCAGGGTATTTAAGCACGCGGAGAGGATCAATGCTAGCAGGCTGATATTGGTTGGAAATTCTGAGTGGGAGCGTGGTATGGTTCGTGTAAAAATACTATCAACAAGGGAAGAATTTGAGGTTAAGGCAGGCGACCTAGAGTGAGCTTTTGCTGATTAGAGGACTTAAGTTCCGAACATCATGTTTTCTTGCTAAGTTGTGTAGATGCATATATACGTGGAATAGATACAGCTCATGATATGAACCTTTGCTGTCAGAGTTGTATCTTCATTTGTTTGGTTCCAGTAATTTAGTGTAAAGAGTCATCATCGGGAGTTATTGTTAAAAAAATGCTAGGTCAGGCTTGCTTGGATAATGCTGGTGAGGGGTGAGTTGGGACGGATCACATGAAACAGGAGCTAGCTAGCTTGGAGTTTAACCTGATGTAACAACTTGGGGTTTATAACACTTAGAATAGCCTACAGAAAGATACTATTTATCAGATACGTGCCATGAGTAGCTTGTTGCTGTAACAGCAAACTATTCAGACAATGAGACAATGCGAGGCCCTTGCCCTGACTTCCAGTCCTGCTCGTCGTTATATTAAGAATTCTTGTTTTCGGTGGGGCGCGGTCGAAACCTGCCTCTCTTTTTAAGGGAGGAAGAAAATGTAGTGATAGTGAATGTGGATCCTGCACAGCCACTGAATCGTCGTCGGCAGTCGGTGTGTCTGTCTCAAAAGGGCGCTGCCGGCACTGAAGCGCCGACGTAGCCGAAACCGACGATGAAGGCCGCCGCCGACTGCAGGATCAGGTACAAGTAGAAGTGGTCCTGGGCTCCTGGCCAAAGAAGACCATGTCGTAGACGGCGCAGTAGAGCAGGCACGCCCCCATCACGAGCTCCAGCACGTGCACCTCCCGTCTCCGCACCTCCTCCTCCTGCTGCTTCTTCTTCTTCCTCGCCACTGCCGGCGTCGTGCCACCGCCGGCGTCGTGCCACCGCCGAGCTTGTAGGTGACCACCCACTCGTTGGCGCGGCTGGCCTCCAGCAGGCCGATGACCACGGCCTTGGAGCGGTGCAAGGACATGACGTTCTCGAAGAGGATCCAGAAGACGAGCAGGTGTCCGGACCTGGGCGTGCAGACGCCAGACGGCGTTGAGCAGCGTGATGACCGCCGGCACGTACACGGCCACGTACTTGGGCAGGCTCACGTCGCCCTGCGCCAGGACGCAGGCCAGGATGATGACGACGCAGTAGAAGAGGAAGGTGACGAGGTGCGCCACCACCTTGCGCACGAAGAAGAAGGCGTAGAGGAGGTGGAGCTTCTTCCACGGCGAGACCCGGTCGCTGCGCAGGATCTCCGGGAGCACCTTGCGGAGGAGGTTGGCGGGCCCGCAGGACCAGCGGTGCTGCTGGTAGCGGTAGGCCCGGAAGGTGCTGGGCAGCTCGCTGCGCACGGCGAGGTCGCCGGCGTAGACGAAGCGCCAGCCGCGGAGGCTGGCGCGCACGGCCAGGTCCATGTCCTCGACGGTGGTGCGCTCCTTCCAGCCCCCCGCGTCGGCCAGCGCGGCGGCGCGCCACACGCCGGCCGTGCCGTTGAATCCGAAGAAGGCGTGGCAGGCGGAGCCCACGGCCTGCTCGACGGCGAAGTGGTAGTTGAGGGACATCTCCTGGATGCGCGTGAGGATGCAGTCGCCGGCGTTGACGAAGCGCCAGCGGGCCTGCACGAGCGCCACGCCGGGGTCCCGGAGCAGCGGCGGCACGGCGCGGCGGAGTAAGTCGGCGTCCGGCTGGAAGTCAGGCGTCGAAGATGGCGACGAGCTCGCAGGCCCGGGCGTAGGCACTAGAAAGCGTTCAGCACCAGCCGAGAAGGAAGAAACCGGTTTCCCAACCAGTGTCCCGCAATCGCGACCAATGACCTCATTTTAAGACACCGGATTTTTCAACCGGTGCCTTAGGCTTCCATTAGTACCGGTTGGAAACACCAACCGGTACCAAAGAGGCTGCCACGCTGACGCAAGGTGGCAGCCCCTTTGATACCGGTTGGTCTTTCCAACCGGTACCAATGACCTTTTCTCTTTTTTTCCCAAATCCAGTTTTGTTTGTTATATTTATTACTGTTTATTCTTTTATAATTGTTAAACGCACTCAACCTCTACAGTACTATACGTTCATTAGTCGTTCGTGTTCGTTTTCAGAGAATATTTGAAAAACTGACTATAAGTGAAATGCGAGCATATAATTAAGTTAATTAGATGAACTAATATATTTACAAATTTACAAACATCAAGACATAATGTTTAAAAATATTTACAAATGTACAAGTCATGTTTGTAGTCCAACTACTGGTCCCCTCAGGAGGTCGATGGAAGTCCTCTATGGATGGGACCGTCGTGGTAGAACTCGCCTCTAGGATCCAAGTTCTCGTTCAAAATGAATCCGGCGAGCTGCTCGCACACGGCGTTGATCCGATCAGTAGAGTAACATTCATCCCCCATTTGAGACATCTATCATTTAGAAAAAAGGATTAACATCATGTGCGTTACTACAATTATGAAAATATACTAGTGAACGGTTTGGACGTACTCTCGTGTCTTCATCAGTAGCCTTCCCGCATGGAGTCATGATGTGCAAGTAGTCGCATACGTAGTACCCGCACCAATCAGTTCCTTGTTGTTGTCTCGCACATTTATGGAGAAACAAATAAATTACTCAATTTAGAACAATTTGGGATTATATACTTAACTAGACAAATCTTTATGAATCAACATACCGGATAATCCATGTTAACGTTCAGTTCGGGCCTCCATTGACCACGTCCTTTGTTATTTTTCACAAATTTTTTCCAAACCCTGCGCTCAAAGTTAAATTTGCTATTCAGGAATTGTTATTAATAGAAAAAAGATTTAATTGTGCAAACTGAACTTACCTGTTCAAGGGGTGTAGGATATGTTGGATTGCGGACTTTGGATTTCTCATTGAGTCAAAGACTATAAGATTGCCGGTCTCTACGGGAAGTATAAGTAAAATCCAATGATAACTGCGGATATAGATAGGATATATACATACATGCATTAGGCGACTTAGTATTTATTTAGTAATATAACAGAGGATTGAGTCGACCAAGGCTTACCCAAAGTTGTATGGTATGAATATATAGAATTTGTAATTTTGCCTAGTTAACGAATCGTACATGTTTTGTCACGTTTCCTTGTAATTTTCGTTGAGCACTTTCTGGTTGACTAGCAAAGGAGACATGAAGCCGATCTGATGGTGTCATCCATGTTTTCGGCTTCTTTGGGTCTCCTGTCTAAACGATACAATAGAAATTTTATAATGCACACATATAATTATGTTCTTGTTAACAAAAAGTATTAATGTAGAGGTAAGTGATACTTACAAAACCCAAATGGTGATGATAGAGGTGTCGAGGGCTTGTCGATGGTAAATGTGATATAAATTTTCGAAGTACACCAGAAGTCCTCCTCCCCGCGGAAGAAATCATGGTCACGATACTTGACTCCAAACATTTTCCCTTGGTCATTCGACATTCGCAGGTACCATCTATGCAAATTGAACATCTGTGTGCCTAGACTTTTCTCCTCTTCCTCAGTAACAAAAGGTTTTCCATGCTAGAATGGAGTAAGAATGGGAGCGACAGGGATTTCCGCCTCCTCTTGCCCCGTTGCCTCCTCTAGCTTTAATCCAGTTTCAGAAAGAAATATCGCGGCCTGTAGGTCCGCCTGGAGTTGTACGTCCGTCGGGTGTAGGAGTGACAACCCTGTCACCCGGAGGGGCTCGAGTTCTTTTTGTTGTGTGCGAAGCTGAGAAATGGTCTTGCCACATTTTTTCTTCAGATTTCTCACCTTGTGTGCTTTTGTCAGAGTACGATCATAGTCCGAGGGTAAGCTTTTCGATTTTGGTGGGTTGTCTAGGTTTGCGAGAAGCTTTTTCCCTAGTTCTAGAGGTACCTTTTCCCTCGGCGGGGGGACTTTAGGATTCAATTGTTCTTTTATATATCGAGCAGTCTTCTCTTCCAACTCCTCAGCAGTTTTCTCGTAGGTTAATTTTCTTTCGACCGTTTTCTGCTTCTTCTTTGAGTGTCCAGCCGCTGGGAGGGATGCTATCTTTTTCTTTCCTTTTTTTGGGTCAGGAGGAGTTAGAGTACTCGTGGCCCTTTGCGCCGGCGGAGACGGTGGTGAAGGAGGTTGGTTGTGGGGACGTCGGTGAAGGAGGTGGTTGTGGAGACGGTTGTGAAGGAGGTGGTTGTGGAAATGGCGGTGTGGGCCCTTTCCTCAACTTCGCGCAGCATCTGACCAAGATTATCTTCTACAACGTATCCTTCAGTATCTTCTTCAGGCTCACCTATTGCAGTGTCATTGAAAAAAGAATTATAATTGGCTGCAAAGTCAGGAATTCTGTCCTCTTCTTCTACATTATTATCTAGCACACTTCCTCTTTCGCCATGCTTGGTCCAAACATAGGAGTTCGGCATGAAACCACTATTGAACAAGTGACTATGGATGGTTCTTGATGATGAGTAATCCTTCTCATTCTTACAGAATTTGCATGGACAACGAACGAAACCGCCATACTTGTGTTTCTCAGCCGCTTCTATGAATTCATGCACGCCATCCATGAATTCCTTTGAACGCGGGTCGGCCATGTACATTCATTGCCGACTCATCTGAATTCACAATACATTTATATACATCATTGTACTGTACAAATAGTTCATTCATACTACCAATTTATAACAATATATTTATATAATTGATAATGCATATAACTATAATAAATAGATACTATTCACTTATCAAATAAATTGATAAAACATATAAATACAATAATTTGATAGTATTCAAATATAAAATAAATTGATAATGCATATAACTACAATAAGATGCTACAAATAAAAATAATTATCACATGTATAAACTAAAGCGAGTAATAACTGTTTCTAAAAATTAATTGCTAAGTTATAAAGAAAAATAACTAACCTTTTTTTCAAAAAAAGCAAAAATTCACCTCCCCTCACCTCACTCAGCTGCCATGAACAGTGAGTTCACGGCAGCTTGAGGGGGGAGGGGCTAGGGTATTTATAGGCTCAGGCCAAAGGCACCGGTTGGTTTCAATGACACGGTGCTAAATTTTGTTCAATAGCACCGGGTCAATGCACCAATCGGTGCCTTAGGCCCGAGTTCCTGGCAACTGCCATGTTTCATCACCATAGAACCGGTTATTACCATCAACCGATGCCTATAGCGCCGCCTTCATTTAGTACCGGGTGGTGGTTCAAACCGGTTCCTATGCTGACGCATTGGAACCGGTTGGAACCATCACCCGGTGCCAATTGTCCTCCACTAGATTGGTCCAAGTACCGGCTACAATAGCAGCTGGTATCTTTTGCCTGGGCCGATGGCTGATGTTTTCTGGTAGTGAGGGCTCGCGGAGGCCCTCGCTCATGGCGCCGGCCTTGTACCCGTTGCGGTTGCTGCGGTTCTCGTTGCGGATGCGCACGCCCTTGCCCGCCCACCGCGCGCACTCCACCTCCACCAGCTCCCGGATCGCCGGGTCCGTCGAGTCGTCCAGCACCTGGATCACCAGCCGATCCGACGGCCACGACAGCCCGCACGCCGCCCCGATCGACAGCCGATACACCTGGCCGTAGTCCGCGCGCGCGTGTTTTAATTCTATTATTGTAGGATCATCAAGCAATAAACTGACTGCTCTAGATATACATATATTATATATAATAAGTGTGGAAGCATGCACACTGATATACTATATGTCCAGAAATCGTACTAGATATAACAAGATTATATTAGGGAAACGGAAATGATTAATTCCAGCTAGCATCTCAAGCAATTTTCTAATAATTCTTTCTCAATAACTAGTATTAGAAGATGTCTCAATAACAGTTATGGATTATTGGAGGAGTTACTTTTGCAGTCTTCCAATACTCTTGTCCATATACAACAACATATTGGAAAAACATGAACCCTTCATTTAGTGAGGGGAGATGGGATGAAATATTGGAACATCCCAATAGTTATTGGAGAAGGAAGATGCATTGGGGTACTGCTGGAATATATATTTTTTACAATAGTAAAAAATTATTGGAGAGTGAGGGACTCCTGGAGATGTTTTAGATCTTGGTATCATCTCGAATAGCTAGCTACAAGCGCGAGAGTTGACCTCGGATCTCGCCCGTTGCCTTTCCTGTTTGTAACCACCTAGGCACCTACTGGATATGCCGGTGACGTGTCCCTAACATTCACTCTACATATACATGTATGCAAACAATTCATTTCTGTGGGTTTAATTTGGACGTGGGGGGAAGGTAACCAAACAAGAAACTGTTGAAGCTAAAGGAAAACAATGTAGCTTGCATTGGGGTTTAATTTCTAGCTTTTTCACGGAGGAGAAACAAACAAAAGTACATATAAGAGAGGCAACAACCAACTGCACAGAAGAAACGAAACGCACATACATAGATCATGCATGCTTGAGGAGTTAGTTGGGGTGATCGATCATGCCATGCATGCTTGGACAGATCTATCGACGCTCCCCTTACTTTCAGTTGTTTCGCATGCATGAAGACTTCACGCTTGTTTGCTTGCGCTATTGCAAGCAAGCAAACAAACAATGGTGTACTCATACCATACCAGTGAGCCAGGCTTTAACTCAGTGGCACATTAGCTAGCAGCTAGAATTAAAGAAGAAGAAAGAAGAAGCGAAACGCGAATCGGTAACAATAACCAGAGCAATCTCGATCGCTCACCTGTTTCTCGTTGAACATGGGAATCTGGACCAGGACCATGGGGCAGCGGCGGTCCTCGCCGGCGGACTCCAGCAGGTCATCGTCCTCGTCCTCGTCTAGCACGCGTTTCCGGACATCGTCGTAGCCGGAGAGGCGGCGGCGGCGGCCGGCCCGTTTGCGGCGCCGCCGTTGCAGCCAGAGCCCGGCGACCACGGCCGCCATGCAGAGGCGCTCGAGGAAGAGCATGAGCGACATGGCGGCGCAGACGTACACAGCCAGCTGCAGCCCCGGCATCACCACGTGCCGCCGCACCGCCCGCCAGGCCGCGCGGATGACGGATGACGCCGCCGCCGGCGACTACCGGCCGGCAGCCGCCGCGGCACCCAACCCGAGGTTCCTCATGGCTGTGGCATGCGAAGGCACGGATCGCGCGGATGTCTTCCTCAGATCAACCCCTCCTCATGGAATGTAGCTGTGGTCGTCGACCAGGGTTTAGTTTGGAGGGTGTGCACGTACCTATTCTGCTTGTACTGGAGTGGCAGAGGGTCGTCGGTCAATACGTTTTTGGCTGTGCCTGCGCCATGTGCCTCCAGCAGCCGTCGATAGGGTTGAAAATGAAAACGAAAATTTTCGATTACCGGAACCGTTTTCGAGATTTTACCGAGATTCTGGTGTAAACGAAAATGAAAATGACTACCGAAAATACGAAAATGAAAATGATATTTTTATCTGAAACTGAAAGCGAAAACGATTTCAACCTCTACCGGCCGTTTTAAAAAAATATCGTATTTATTCAGTAATTTACCGTGGTATTATCATATTTGAAGCCCAGCTCAACACATGCTTTCCCCGGCCCAATAGCTCGCGGAGGTTCAACTGTAGGCATAGGCAGCCTGCGGCCCTGCACTTAGGGATGGATCTAAACATCCGAATTCTTTGAACAAATTTGATATTTTAAAATAGATATGCTTAAAATTTTATGCTAATTTTTTTATATTATCAAGCATATTATTACACATAAGAATAAAATTTTGTATAATTTTTTTATGTATTATTTGCTCCCTACAATTAAAAAGGTGAAAAAAGATTCGTATCCGTATCCGATCCGTATTCGAATTTTTATATCTATTATTTGAGAATATATATGATAAATTTGAGGTTTAGTTTTTATGAATCTTTACCAGATCAATGTTAAATACAAAGCTATGAATTTATATAGTAAATTCTATATCTTATTTGTTCATAATCGAAGAAAAATGACCAAAAATCTGACATTCGAATAGACATCCGAATCCATCCTTACCTGCACTAGCACTATTCTTAATGGCATGCTAGTCTATGTTTAAGTCTCTATTTAAATTTGATTAATGATCACGTATGACTATATCACTTATGTTGTGTGCAAATTTGTGACATACTATCGTGCATGCTACTATGTGTCAGTTATCACGGATTGGTTCGATATTTGGATTAATATCTTGATCGAATCTTCAGTACTTGCATAGGAGATGTGTCAAGTCATATAGTTAGTGTTATGCTTTATTGTTTAATATGTTTATTGTTTTTTAAATATTGTTTTGATGGGTTTCGACCGTTATCGATGTGTTATCGACCGTATATTTCTGTCTTCGAAATTACCGTAGAAATACTGGGTGCGAGTGCGGAGTGCGCGAATGGCCGATAGTGCAAACGCACGCGGTGATACCTATGAATTATGTTGGTTTTGTTTTTGTTTGACCTTGGTCAGCAACAGAATTAGCAGAAAAAGAAGGATATCTCATCCCGTAACCTTAGGGATCGGTTCCCAGCAACCTATCCGCGATTGCCTTGATCGGGAGGCAATCCTAAGCCCATTGGACTCGGCCTTGGGCCAATAGTGCTTATAAATAAGAGGGGGTCAACCCCAGGGTTAGTAACCTAATCGATTCCACCATCCACCGATCATTCAGAGCACTGGAAGGCTCAGAAGCACGAGCACCACCTCCGGGACAGTGCCGGTGGCGTCCTGAAGGTCGCCGCTACACCGCCAGGACGCTCAAGGAATGTCTACGCTACATCCCCGACGCCATCAACACCGTAGACGTCGTCACGCCTACACCAACTTCCAGCAGCGCCATGGACACCACTACCGCTGGTATAGAACCGAATCTAATCCATTCCGCATTAGTTAATGTACTAGGAATGATCTACTTTGGGTTAGTGATCCTGGTTAATTAAGTCAGTGCTATGTTTGGTTAGATTTAATTCTAACAATTGGTATCAGTCGCCTATCCTAATCCTGGTTAGATCTCCTAGACAAACCCTAAGCTTTAGGTTCGGATTCATGGTGTAGATCTATCTGTGCATGTTCTTGTTCATGTTTTTAGCTCTACTCAGTAAAGTTTCAGATCATGCACGTGTTTCTAGTTAGTCAGAAATGCCTTCATGCCTAGAACTTTAGATCTGCTAAGTTTATCTAGGCGTTTTTCATGTTTTAGTTCAAGAAATTAAGGTTTTCCCTCTAAGTCAGTGAACTAACCATCTCGGTTTTGGGTCAATTTCGTGCATAAGCTCGCACTCAGTAAGATTAGAAAGAAATTAGAAGGAGGGGGATGCAAATCTCAGATCGAACCAAAGCTTAATCCTGCAAATCTTAGATCGAACCAAAGCTTAATCCTGAAAATCCCCATCCCAAACCCTAACCCTAGATCAGTTTAAGTAAGATTAAGATAAGGAGGCTTACCTCACGGTTGGCGTCCGTGCGCGACATCAGTTGCCGCTGCGCGTGGTCGCCGGCGAGCCTCCGCGAGCACCGACCGCCTCGGCGAGGCGGTGCCAGCTCCCTGGCCTCGCTCGCGCATCAGTAGCGTCGTCGCCGCGCCTTCAGCTTGAGCCCTTGCCGGGCAACAGTTGCGCTGCGCCTCGCCATTAGATTGCGCCGACGCTGGCCTTCAGTTCGTGCCGCCGCCGGCTATGGAGCTCCGGCGGAGCCCCTCGGCGGCCCGTGCGCGAGACGCACGCGGTGCCGCAGAGAGGGCCCGCGGAGCTCCGGCCATCAGATCTGTAGAAGAGGCGCGCACGGGGCCGGACTGAGCCACGTGGCAAGCGGCGGACGACCGTGCCGCCGGCACTGCCCCAGCACCCGTGAAGCTCGCGGGGAGGGGATCAAATGAGTTAGGGTTAGGGTTCCCTCTCGAAATTTCGGCTATTTATGCGGAAAAAGTCTACTTAATTCCCTGAACTATTAGTGGTAGTCTACTTCACCCCCCAACTTTAAAACCGTCTACTTTACCCTCCAAACTATCCAAAACCGGTCAAATAACCCCCTCAGGCGGTTTCGGACGGCGGTTTTGCTACAGCAACACGATTTTATCTTTATCTTTTTTATTTATTTCCACTAAATCTTTTAAAAATCATAGTAAATCATAGAAAAATCATAAAATGAAAAATCTAATTTTTGATATAGCTTTAAATATATACTTTTCCATAATTAATTAGAATAATTCATATGTGCAGCTTCAATGGTCCAATTGGGGTGAAATTTTTATGGTAAGAAAATTATTGTATGCTTGAACTGTAATAAAAATTTCATACTCATTGGACCATGTATAATCTAGTTATAGATTTATTTAGTTTTATGCTCGTTAAATCTATGCTCCAAATCTATTAAATCTATTACTAATTTATAATTGATCCAATGAGTATGAAATTTTTACTACAGTTCAAGAATACAATAATTTTTCTACCAAAAAAATTTCACCCCAATTGGACCATAGAAGCTGCACATATGAATTATTATAATTAATTACAGAAAAGTATAGATCTAAAGCTACATAAAAAATTTTGTACAAAACTATACCATATTATATGCTCACTGTGTAGATCTACTCATGTGGAGTCCAATAAAATTACATTTTTCATTTATAATTTTTCTGTTATTTACTATAATTTTTCAAAGATTTATTGGAAATAAATAAAAAGAAGAAGATAAAATTGTGTTACTGTAGCAAACCGCCGTCCGAAACCGCCTGAGGGGGTTATTTGACCGGTTTTGGATAGTTTGGCGGGGGGGGGGGGGGGGGGGGGGGGTAAAGTAGACAGTTTTGAAATTTGGGGGGCGAAGTAGACTACCACTGATAGTTCAGGGGGTTAAGTAGACTTTTTCCCTGTTTATGCCCATCCCGAGCTATTCTCAGCCGTCGGATCTGAGCCAACGGCTCAGATCGCCTCAGGGAAAGGGGGGAGTTGCGCGCCGCAGTGGGCCGGATTGGCGGCCTGCTCGTCGGTTGCTGGGCTCAAAAGGCTATTGGGACGCCTTAAGCCGCCGCCTCCGCTTTCAGCCACCTAGCCGAGCTGCCCCTGAGTTGAGCCGCTAAGCCGAGCCCCTGCCACGCGCCGTTAGCCAAGCCGCCGCGCTGAGCCGTGCGCGCGCGAGCCGAACGCAGTGCTGAGCGGCGCGCTGCATTGTGTCGTGCCCCTTTTTCCTGCTGGGCTGAGCGCGCGCGCGTCGTTTGGGCCGCGCGATTGAGAGTGCGCCGTGCGCTAGCGGGCCGCTACTGGGTCAATTTGAGTTTTGGGCTAAATTTTGAGTTTTCTTTTATTTCAGTTTTCAGTCTCTTTTCAGTATTAAGCTCAGTTTATTTCTGCATTAATTTTAGTTAAGCTATTACATGAGTAATTTTAAGTAGTTGGTGTTTATTTTATGTTCATAAGTTTATTCCACCACTATACTTTGAGACGCCTCTAAATAAATGGAACCACCGAGAAGTTTATTTAGAGTAAACTTGTGATTATTTTTGACCACTGTTGTTTAATCATGAGTATTAAGATAAAATTTCATTTGTTTTCCCCACCGGTGATGCAAATTGAAATTTTAATTGCATGATGTTAATCAGACCACCGTAGGATTATTATCATGTTTTTATTTACATTTCATTGTATATGATTACTAAGATAAGTTTTTATTTTGATTTTCAGTGATAAATGTCAATGTTGTGGCCTCCTACCTGAACAACATTGAGCCGCTCAATGGAGCGAATTTTCCTGACTGGAAGGGCAAGGACATGATGTGCTTGGCTTGGAATGATATTGATTTGGCATTAAGGGAGGATAAGCCTGCTGTTGCTGCAGGACAGACTTCAGCTGCTCTGAAAAAGTGGACAAGATCAGACCGCATGGCGTTTATGGTCATGTCTCAGACCATCAGTGCTGGCAATAAGGGCGCCATCCCCACCAAGGATGCGCAGGGAGCAGATCTGAGTGCTAAGGTCTTCCTAGCAAAGATTGAGGAGAACTTCAAGAGCTCATCCAATACTTATGCAAGCACTCTCATCATGAAGTTAGTGGCCTCTCAGTATGATGGGAAGACTGGTATCAGGCAGCACATTCTCAACATGTGTGACATAGCCAACAAGCTTAAGGAGATGCAGATGGAGATCTCTGAAGGTTTTCTTGTGCACTTCATCATGACATCATTGCTTACACAGTATGCTGCATTTAAGATCAATTACAACACCAACAAGACTGTCTGGTCTATTAGTGAGTTGATCAACTACTGTGTTGAAGAAGAAGAAAGGCTTAAGACTGAGAAGATGAAGGATGTTGTCAACATGGTCGGCAACCTTAGCATTTCATGCACTCCTAAGAATCAGCATGAGTCAGGTAGCAGCAAGCAAGGCTAGAAGTAGTTTAAGAAGAAAGGGAACCATAGCTTTGGTCCAAGGAACAACAACAAGTTCAAAGGCAAGCAGTCCCAAGGTGGAAAGATGCTGTGTTCATTCTGTGCTTCACCCAAGCATCTTCAGAAGGGCTACCCAGGCTTTAAGGAATGGTTGAAACAGCAAGGTAATGTTAAGATTGATGTTGTTTCTTTCATTGATGAGTTATTCTTAGCATATTTATCCCCTAATACTTGGTTAGTTGACTCAGGTGCCACTGTGCACATTTCTAATTCATTACATGTATTCAGTTCGATCCGAACTATAAGAAGGGGGGAGCGAAGCCTAAGAGTGGCTGATGGGAACATGGTTGAAGTCGAAGGCGTTGGAAGCTTTACCTTAGAGTTGCCAGGCGGCTTCTAGCTTAATTTAGATGATGTCCTTTATGTTCCTAGTTTAAAGAGAAACATTATTTCCGTTTCACGTTTAGACAAATCTGGACATGTGTGTGAGTTTGGCAACTCGGTTTGCAACATTAAATTTCATAATATTAGTATTGGCCTTGGTCATTTACAAGGCGATCTTTATTTGCTCTCTCTTGATGATAATTATTCTGTAATGAATGTCTGTGATGCGATGTATAAGAGTAAGCGTGATAATGAGACTTCTTTGAAATTGTGGCACTGTCGCCTTGGCCACATTTCGAAGGGGAGAATGGAGCGTCTCATTAAAGATGAGATACTTCAGGAGTTAGACTTTTCAGATTCAGAGTAGAGCATCGACTGCATTAAGGGAAAATATGCTAAGACTATTAAGAAAGGAGCGACTAGGAGTATGGGTGTATTAGAAATAATTCACACAGATATCTGTGGCCCTCTCTCAGTAACATCGGTAGAAGGTTATGACTCTTTTATAACATTTACTGATGATTATTCCCGTTATGGACACATTTACCCCATTCAAAAGCATTCAGACGCTTTAGAAATATTTAAGATTTATAAGACGGAAGTTGAGAAATAGCACAACACTTCCATTAAAATTGTAAGATCAGACCGGGAAGGTGAATATTATGGGAAACATGCTCAATAAGGTCAGATTAAAGGACCATTTCCTAAGTACTTAGAAGAAAATGGCATTAGAGCGCAATACTCTATGCCAGGCGAACCACAGCAAAATGGAGTTACTGAGCGACGCAACCATACACTGCTTGACATGGTACGGAGCATGCTCAGTTATTCTAGTTTGCTTGTGAAGCTGTGGATGAAAGCATTAAAAACAGCTGCTCACATACTTAATCGGGTTCCGTCTAAGTTAGTTCCCAAGACACCTTTTGAGCTGTGGAATGGGAGGAAACCATCACTTAATTATTTAAAAGTGTGGAGCTGTCCTGCTGAGGCTAAATTATTTGATCCACAACAAAAGAAATTAGATTCTAAGACAATAAGCTGCCACTTCATTGGATACCCAGAAAAGTCTAAGGGGTACATTTTCTACTATCCTGGTCGTCACACTAAGTTCGTAGAAACCAGGCAGGCTGTGTTCCTAGAGGACTCAGAAGTTAGTGGGAGTTTTCCAAGGAGGGAAGTGTGTCTCGAAGAACTACGGATTGAGCTTCCTGATCCAGTGGTTCAAGAGCCCACAGAGGTATATCAGTTTGTACCACCAGTTATTCCTCCTGTTCAGGTAAGTGGCGCCATGCCTTCTACTACTGTTCAGCAGGAGAACATGGAGCAAATGGTTGGGAACCAGGCGCAACCTGCACCACAAGATCAAATTCCTCAACCGATTCCTCAACCAGTTGCGATTGAACCAGTAAGAAGGTCGCAACGGGCAAAGAGATCAGCTATTCCTAATTATTATGAGACATACTTAAGTGAGGATGTATATGATATCGGGAATATAAGTGACCCTGCCACATTCAGACAGGCAGTGTCAAGTGAGAATTCCACTAAATGGATTGAAGCCATGGAAGATTAATTAAGGTCTATGAGCACTAATAAAGTATGGGATTTATTAGAAATTCCTGATGGAGTCAAACTAGTAGGCTGTAAGTGGGTCTACAAAACCAAACGTGATTCCAAAGGGAAGGTCGAACGATTCAAAGATAGACTCGTAGCAAAAGGGTTCGCACAGAAGGAAGGAATTGATTATAATGAGACTTTTTCTCCTGTGTCTACCAAAGATTCTTTTAGAGTCATCATGGCATTAGTAGCCCATTTTGATATAGAGCTACATCAGATGGATGTTAAGACTGCATTCCTAAATGGAGATTTAAATGAAACAATCTTTATGGCACAGCCAGAAGGTTTTGCCATAAAGGGTAAAGAACATATGGGATGCAAATTAAAGAAGTCCATTTATGGACTTAAGCAAGCGTCCAGGCAGTGTAACCTTAAATTCGATGAGGTCATTAAGAAATTCGGATTTAAGGAGAATGATGTGGATAGTTGTATCTACGTCAAAGTTAAGTGTGGAAAATTAATAATTCTAGTACTGTATGTGGATGACATACTGTTAGCGTGCAATGATAAGAACATGTTGCATGAGACTAAGAATTTCCTCTCATCCAACTTTGATATGAAGGATCTTGGTGATGCCTCATATGTCCTTGGCATTGAGATACACCGAGATAGAGCCCAAGGAGTACTAGGATTATCTCAGAAAGCTTATACTTAGAAAATGCTTAAGAGATATAAGATGGATAAGTGCAACACTTCACCTGTTCCTATTCAAAAGGGTGATAAGTTTAGTCAAGCGCAATGCCCTAAGAATGACTTAGAAAGAGAAAGAATGAACAATGTTCCTTATACATCAGCTGTCAGAAGTTTGATGTATGCACAAGTCTGTACGCGTCCAGACTTAGCATTTGCAACCGGAGTTTTTAGTAGATACCAGTCAAATCTAGGATGGGCTCACTGGGTAGGTGTCAAGAAGGCGTTAAGATATTGCCAAGGCACCAAAGATTACATGCTCACATATAAGAGGACATACAACCTTGAGGTTGTGTGTTACACTGATGCTGATCTTGCTGGTGATGAAGATGATAGAAAATCCACTTCTGGATATATCTTCACTCTGGCAGGGGGAGCAATTTCATGGAGAAGTGGTAAGAAAGGTGTAACTGCTGCATCTACGATGCAAGCTGAATTTGTGGCATGTTATGATGCAACAGGACAGGCAGTGTGGCTTAAGAATTTTATTCCGGCATTAAGAGTTATGGATAGTATCTCGAGACTTATCACAATGCACTGTGATAATCAATCTGCAGTATTCTTTTGTGCAAACAATAAGTTGTCTGGTGATTCCAAGCACATTGACCTCAAGTATCGTGTTGTGAAAGATAGAAACCGGGACCGCACAATTAAGATTGAGCATATAAGTACTACAGCAACCATTGCGGATCTGCTCACAAAAGGTTTATCACCAACCCTCTTTCAGAAACATGTCCTAGATATGGGTTTGGTTGATACTTTTGATCAGGTCCTGGTTCAGGGCCATTAATATTTCCCCAAATAAGAATAAGAATCCTAACAAAGTTTTTCAGTAAGGCTATGGGTAATGTTGTCCCAGTATGCCGTTGTGCTACTGACGATGCATTGGTCTGGTACTTGCTGATTTATGGAGGATGGATTTTAGTCTAAGTTAAGTATGAGTTAGTGACATAATAAAATTAAGTTTAAGTTAAGAATAAGTTGTTGACCTTCGGTCAAGGGGGAGAATGTTGGTTTTGTTTTTGTTTGACCTTGGTCAGCAACAGAGTCAGCAGAAAAAGAGGGATATCTCATCCCGTGAATTAGAGATCGGTTCCCAGCAATCTATCCGCGATTGCCTTGATCGGGAGGCAATCCTAAGCCCATTGGGCTCAGCCCTGAGCCTACAGTGCTTATAAATAAGAGGGGGTCAATCCCAGGGTTAGTAACCTAATCGATTCCACCATCCACCGATCATTCAGAGCACTGGAAGGCTCAGAAGCGCGAGCACCACCTCCGGGGCAGTGCCGGTGGCGTCCTGAAGGTCGCCGCTACACCGCCAGGACGCTCAAGGAACATCTGCGCTACATCCCCGATGCCGTCTACACCGTAGACGCCGTCACGCCTACACCAACTTCCAGCAGCGCCATGGGCACCACTACCGCTGGTATAGAATCGAATCTAATCCATTCCGCATTAGTTAATGTACTAGGAATGATCTACTTTGGGTTAGTGATCCTGGTTAATTAAGTCAGTGCTAAATTTTGTTAGATTTAATTCTAACATGCTTGCCAAGACGAAGATATATTCTCCAACTCTCCATCCTATATGCATCGTTCATATGTATGAGATATATTAGATATAGTTGCTGGTACAGCAGTAATTAATGTGTTTTTGCGGACATTGGTATAGCCTGGATGGCATATAATAATAGAAACATATCAGGTACAAACCATCCTATCCGTGCAAACCGTGAAAACTCCAATCAGGCCACCGGATCAACATCCAAGGGGCATGGGAATTGGTTAATTTTACAACTAACCGTCCGCCCTTGGATTGGATAATCACACTTTTACAAATTCCCACTCCCACTCCCTCTGCGCCCCTCTTGTATGTTGATCTGGTGACCCATATTAGAATTTACACAGTTTGCACGGAGAGGTTGATTTGCACCTGATATATTTTTTTGATAAGGGAAATTTTATTGATTTCAAGAATAATACATCGAGGTGATACATCATCTTGAAAAATTCCCGGTCTCTGCTCAAAGAGCACACAACCTGTAGAAGTTTTACAAGGATCTTGACACACTAATGACTGTCGATCCTAAGACTAGACTGCCACCCATGTGCCCGGGCAAAAAAAATCCTTAGCCAGCTATGCCAAAAATGAGACGCCGCTACAAGAATATCCTGCGAAGTTTGCCGCTGAAGAATAGCCCACGTACGGAGCCAGTGCGTAGTCGAGAAGATAACTAGCAAAAAAAAAGATTGTTTGTTATAAAAAACCACTGCGTTTCTGCAGAGCCAAACAGACCGACATATGGCTGCCGCGCCCACAAAAGGACTAGTGGTTTAAAAATTTTTGGTAATCCATTAAGCCAACTCCCAAACATATTGGACACATTTCGAGGTTTGGATATGCCCCAGGCCGCATAGACCGAGGTCCATACCATTCACGTGAATCGGCAATAAAAAAATAGATGAGCTAATTGATATACCCTCCAGTTGAAAGATTTTTGCCTTTCCAACTACTAAGTCGTTTTTCAAACCGTTCTTGGATCTTCATCCAATCGTTATTAGACAATTTCCTATAGTGGATCAAAAAAATGATTGATAGCAACAATGAGCTAATTGGCCTCTTCTAGAACAATATTACAATATTATTGCCTGATCAAACCATATTTATTTCTAATGCCTTATACCATTTTGCCTAATGAGGTATATAGTAAAGAAAGGCTTGTGCTGCTCCACCATGTCAGAGGCATTTAATACAATGTTATTGCCCACATCACTAAAAATGCTAGCTACCTTGGTGCTTCTAGAGGTGCAAACAACATTAATAAAATTGTAATGACTTGGTTCTAGCCGGTCTTATCCTAATAATACTAGATCTAACATGTTTACGGAATACATACCTATGAATTAAAGATTTTTTTATGGAATATACCAGTTGACCTCATTTCGTGCATTCTACAGTCTAACTGTAAAAGTATGGTGTCAATCAATATATATGGAGTATTCTACTCACCGCACGCCAAACATGTTCACTGCACCACTCAATGGGGGGAGAGCGAATCCGCTGGCGTTGGGGAAGAGAGATCTGAGCAGTCGTGGAGAGAGAGATAGAGAGAGAAGTGGTCCATGCCATAAATAGGAGCCGTTTTCATGGAAAATAACAGTTTACAAACCACTCGATGGGCTAACAGCTGCATGCGAGTATGCGGTGGCAACAATTCACATGATTGGAAAACAAAAAGATGGGGTGCATGCCAAAAATAGGAGCTGATTCCATGAGATGCATGTCAAAAACTAACTTGATCTGATAAACGGAATGCGTATGCATAGTAAAATCATTGCATACGTCGCACTATAAATAATGCACTCAAAGAGCACTTGTTCATGGCTAAGATCTCTACTGCCATACACAGAGAAAATGGCAAAGCATGACAAGTCATTCGAGGGGTACTGGGAGTACTGGCAAAACCGGGATGCGTTAAGGAATGTTGTAGACATATGCGAAAGCAACAAAAAGACCAAGTCGAAGAACAAGGGTGTGGTACCGAACAAAGAAAGTAAAGAGGTCAGATGTGATTCCATTTTCATTTCTGTTTTTCATATAATTTTTTTGATGCATATAAAAATGGAGGATGGATGTAAGTTTGTGCGGGAGGAAATAGGACCTGATAAAGAAGCATTGGGGCGGACCTTCCCATTTAATAATGATTTAATGAACGAAATAGAATACGAAGGTTTATGTTTGGTTGATGGGATTCTCCCAGATAAGTTTTTGGAGAATGGCACCAGAATAGGAGAAATTACCATAGTAATTTCTTATGTATACCAGCATCGAGAAGAAGAACATGAAACCTGTATTCAATAGTGAAGTGATATGATTTAATTTTTATGATATTTGGGTAGGCGATTGGAATTGATGAAAGTACAAGTAAATTAAGGAAAGTGAAGGTGGACCACAAGAAAAGGTGGAGCAGATTGTACTGTCTCAAATAAACGAACCAACAGTACAAACAAATTCATATTCCAAATTCCAAATTTTTATATGCTCCTTTTCACCCTTCACTTTTTCTTGTGGTCTACCTTCACTTTCTTTAATTTACTTGTACCTTCATCAATTCCAATCTGTTCCGTAGACTACCCAAATATCATAAAAACATCACTTCACTATTGAATACAGGTTTCATTTTCTTCTTTTCGATGTTGGTATGCATAAAAAATAACCATGGTAATTTCTCCTATTCTGGTGTCATTCTCCGCTCACTTATCTGGGAGAATCCCATCAACTAAACATAAACCTTCGTATTCTATTTCATACATTAAATCATTAAATGGGAAGGTCCGCGCCTATGCTTCTTTATCAGGTCTTATTTCCTCATGCACAAACTTACATCCGTCCTTCATTTTTATATGCATCAAAAAAATTATATGAAAAACAGAAATGAAAATGGAATCACATCTGACCTCTTTACTTTCTTTGTCCGGTACCACACCCTTGTTCTTTGACTTGGTCTTTTTGTTGCTTTCACATATGTCTGCAACATTCCTTAACGCATCCCGGTTCCGCCAGTACTCCCAGTACCCCTCGAATGACTTGTCATGCTTTGACATTTTCTCTATGTATGGCACTAGAGATCTTAGCCACGAACAAGTGCTCTTTGAGTGCATTATTTATAGTGGGACGTATGCAATGATTTTACTATGCATACGCATTCTGTTTATCAGATCAAGTTAGTTTTTGACATGCATCTCATGGAATTAGCTCCTATTTTTGGCATGCACGCCCTCTTTTTGTTTACCAATCATGTGAATTATCGCCACCGCATGCTCGCATGCAGCTATTAGCCGCATCGAGTGGTTTGTAAACCGTTATTTTCCATGAAAACGGCTCCTATTTATGGCATGGACTACTTCTCTCTCTATCTCTCTCTCCACGACTGCTCAGATCTCTCTTCCCCAACGCCAGCGGATTCGCTCTCCCCCCATTGAGTGGTGCAGTGAACATGTTCGGCGTGCAGTGAGTAGAAACTCCATATATATTGATTGACACCATATTTGTACAATTAGACTGTAGAATGCACGAAATGAGGTTGGATTCAGAACTATTGTTACCTTAGCCCAATTCAAAAAACATCTCGTAGTACAGTTAAATTCAAAATTGACCTGCAAGCACACATCAATTTTATATTATTTTGACTAATTTACTTTACAATCTCACACTTTCAAAATGGTTTCACAATACAATTTGTGAAAGCATCTGTTGAAATCAAAGTCTGAAGACTCGGCCAAATGAAAAATATGCCATGTACCATGTACTGACGGAGTAAGAAAATACTGCTAGTTTAAAGGATGTTACAAGAAAACACAAGGTTAGTTTTAGACTTTTAGTTATCTGAAAAAGTTCAGTCTCGTTCCTAATGAAAGGTCTGTATCGATCATCACCTGATAAATGCTCAAGATAGATACCAATGCCAACACAGAGCAACGGCCTCACGATCAGACCTGAAGAACTGATATGGACCTCAAGAGATCATGTGCATGTTCATTGGCTGCATGGAGCCCATCACTTTTAAAACTGGTGAGGTCAGCCATTGTCTGGACAAGCCGACTTGCAGAATGCTTTGTAGATAAGGAAAATTTTGCAACCCAGCCAACTGGTAATGGATCAGGAATGTTTTGCTCTACATGACAAGTGCCACTACACATCAGCATACCAAAACCTGTTAGCACTAACCTTGACATGTGCGTGTGTGTCATGCCATGGGTGTTTTCCTGGCATGTGTGAGTGTTCGCGTGTGTCGCGTTGTCGAGTGTGTGGTCGAGTTCAGGCACCTGCAAGGCTGCGCAAGTTCGTTGCGCATGGGCTGCGATGGTGACAGTGTAAGGCGTGTGTCAGCCGTGTCGAGTCGGAGTCACACGAGAAGCTGTGGCCGTGACAGAGTCAGAGCGCGTTGCGTCGCGTTCTAGACGTCCGGGTCATCCTCGCGAGTGGAGTGCAGGTGTGCTGCCGTGGTAAGCGGTGTCAGTTAGGGGAGTGGCGTGCGTGGCATTGATCTGCATGGATAAGGCCACGACGTGCGGGAGTGCCGGCGTCGTCGTGCGGGTCCTGCGGATCATGGAACGTGGAGGTAAGCTCCATGGCGTTCCAGGCCTATTTATAGCCCCGAGCTCCCCTGCGTATGGGGTAGCCGCGTGTGTGTTTACAATTTCAATCAAAGGCCAACATACAGGCGTACGTCGCCGGGGCGTTCGTCGCCGGGGCGTTCGTCGCCAAGTTCCAGTGTCTCCTGTTCTTCCTCTTCCTTGGTTCGCTGGCGAGTGTGAGAGCATGGGCAAGCGAGCAAATCCGAGAGAGAGCTGAGCGCGTGCTCCAGGGACAACCCCAACAATTGGCATCAGAGCCGGAGACGATGGCGAGCTCGTCGAAGATCGTCGCCAACGCCAACGCCGTCGAGCTGCCGCTGCTGACCAAGACGAATTACCATGAGTGGTCGTTGGTCATGCAGGTGTGCTTGGAGGCGATGGAGCTCTGGGACGCTGTGGAGGCCGAGTGCAAGGAGCGTGCCAAGGATCGGCGGGCGTTGGCCGCCATCCTGCGCGGGGTGCCGCCGGACATGAAGTCTCGCCTCGCCAAGAAGAAGTCCGCGAAGGAAGCGTGGGCGGCCTTGAAGGAGATGAGGGTCGGCGACAATCGCGTGAAGTCCTCGGTCGTGCAGCGGCTCGTGATGGAGTTTGAGAACATCACGCTCCGCGACGGGGAGTCCGTCGACGACTTCGCGATGCGCGTCATCGGGCTCGTCGACAAGCTAGGCGAGCTTGGCGAGGAGATGGAGGACAGCCGCGTGGTGAAGAAGATGCTGCGCGTGGTCCGGAAGAGGTACAAGCAGGTAGCGGTGTCGATCGAGATGCACTCCGACCTCAACAAGATGTCAGTGGAGGAGCTTATCGGCCGGCTGCGAGTGGCGGAGGACGCCGACGCTGAGGAAGCCGCGGACGGCATCGAGAAGGGCGTCCAGCAGCTGCTCCTCACCGAGGAGCAGTGGGAGGCACGTCGGCGCCAGCGCGGCGGCAAGGAGCGGGCGCACGGTGGCGGCAGCGGCCATGGAGGCGATCGTGACGAGGACGACCGCAACAGCACGTGCTCGGGGGCAAGCGGGCGTTCGGGGCGCCGCCACCGAGGGAGGTGCTTCAACTGCGGCGAGCGCGGCCATATCGCCAAGTACTGCCCCAAGTCGCGCGGTGGCAAGGCGCTACTGGCAGACGCCGTCGAGGAGCCGGCGCTGCTGTGAGTTGGATGGAGTCGCCATGTCAAGTTTAGGGGGGTGATTGTTAGCACTAACCTTGACATGTGTGTGTGTGTCATGCCATGGGTGTTTTCCTGGCATGTGTGAGTGTTCGCGTGTGTCGCGTTGTCGAGTGTGTGGTCGAGTTCAGGCACCTGCAGGGCTGCGCAAGTTCGTTGCGCATGGGCTGCGATGGTGACAGTGTAAGGCGTGTGTCAGCCGTGTCGAGTCGGAGTCACGCGAGAAGCTGTGGCCGTGACAGAGTCAGAGCGCGTTGCGTTGCGTTCTAGACGTCCGGGTCATCCTCGCGAGTGGAGTGCAGGTGTGCTGCCGTGGTAAGCGGTGTCAGTTAGGGGAGTGGCGTGCGTGGCATTGATCTGCATGGATAAGGCCACGACGTGCGGGAGTGCCGGCGTCGTCGTGCGGGTCCTGCGGATCATGGAACGTGGAGGTAAGCTCCATGGCGTTCCAGGCCTATTTATAGCCCCGAGCTCCCCTGCGTATGGGGTAGCCGCGTGTGTGTTTACAATTTCAATCAAAGGCCAACATACAGGCGTTCGTTGCCGGGGCGTTCGTCGCCGGGGCGTTCGTCGCCAAGTTCCAGTGTCTCCTGTTCTTCCTCTTCCTTGGTTCGCTGGCGAGTGTGAGAGCGTGGGCAAGCGAGCAAATCCGAGAGAGAGCTGAGCGCGTGCTCCAGGGACAACCCCAACAAAACCAAAATTATGCTCTGCATGACAAGACCCACAAGCGTACAAATGGAGGCACTGTCTATCGAATTCCTTTCCAAAGAAAGTACAAGATTAGTTCTGATAAATTGTAGAAAACAGCTACAGTTCAGCTAAGTCGCTACACTCGTACAACTTGATATGCATATTTATTGTTTCATAATTGGTCCTTACTCTTCCTAATCCATTCCATCTGCTGATCCGCTATCGCTGTCGCATTCAGAATACCAATTCATTGGCATGACCTTTAATTCATGTTGTCCTGGTCTTGTCGTATGCTCTTGCTCTACACCATCGTGCTACATTGCACTACTCTTATTTTTGGCACCTAGTGGCCTTCCTCGCTGTCTATTCTGCATTGCTTCCAAGCGCTCTTTGTTATGCTTCAGCTGCAGGCATGTTCATGCGCTATGTGTCACGTACAGACCACATACGCTGCGTCGTTGTGTACCCTCACCCCCCCCCACCCGCTCCCAATGTGACTTCCTTCTTTTCAGAGCCTGTCATTTTACGCCCTTTAGGCTTTGCTCGTGGAGGAGGAACCTGGCTTATCATACTGTCATCAATAGCATTTGTCTGCAAACATGATTTCAGCAACTACAAAAAAAATGAGCTAGCACTAGTAGAAAACAAGACAAAGGTCCACCCTACCAGTTCATCTTCATACCGGTACTTTTGGGGTTGATGGAATCTATGGATAAGCCTTAGGTACCGGTTGGTGTTACCATAGGTACCGGGTGGTAACTTTTACATTAGTACCGGGTGGTACCATCAACCGGTACCTATGGATGAGCCTTAGGTACCGGTTGGTAACACCAACCGGTACCTGAAGAGCCTTAGGTACCGGTTGGTGTTACCAACCGGTACCTAAGACTCATCCAAGGGTTACTTCAAAAGAAAAATATCTCTCTTCCCATCACAAGTGATGTGTAGGTGAGATGTTAAGAAAGGTACACGTGACGCAAGAAGTCCCAAGTTCGAATCCCAGCCACCACTGCATGCATATTTTTGATAAAAATACCAACCGGTACCAATGGAAGCCTAAGACACCGATTGAAAAACCCGGTGTCTTAAGGCGAGGCTATTGGTCGCGGTTGCGGGGCACCAGTTGGGAAACCGATGCCTTTGTCCCTTCTCAGCCGGTGTCCAAAGCCCGTTTTTAGTAGTGTAGAAATGCTTCTAGTGGCGTCACATTGATGACACCTCTAATATGTCCTCAAATTTCTAACCTCGGCGCCGTAACTTGAGTCATCTAGCTGCACTCTTCTTTTGCTTATTGCCCTGCCGTGTTCGTTGCTTGGCCCCGCCACGTCCAGCACAACATCTCCGCAACAACATGGTCCTAGTGCATTCACAAGCAAAGTTGGACCCATTTTTCATATATTGTTTATAAAACATCTAGGCAATATAATACATACTGGTTCTACTGCATTCATTTCATTCCTTTGGTCTTCATCACTAACCTCCTCACCGTCACTACAGCTTGACAGATCCTATGAAAGCTTTGGCATATCAGTACGTGATTTTGAGTTACAAACCTCAAATACATATAATTCAACCTGTTATGGTCATTACCGGTTATGTTGCTTTTCTTTGTCCATTGTTCGCCCTTGGCCCGATGTCTGGATGGAAAATTTTATTTTCTCTGATGATTTTTCCCAACCCCTCAAGTGTATTTTGGCACGCTGCCTCAGACATGACCCCAGATCGGGCCGCAGCCATTGCCCTGGACGTGAGCCTCTTCAATCTGCAGCACTGCATGACACCATCATTCCCATCTAGGAGTTTGTCATGCGTTCTGAATCCCAACTCTTGTCCAGCATACTTTGTGTACCTCCTCAGAATATAGTGTCCAGGAATTTTTTTCAAGTTGTATGTGTATGGAGGCCCTCAACAAGTGTACGCATAACAAACCTAGTTTGACAATTATGCGATTGCCTTGTAATTCAATGAATCACATGAAAAGTTTCTCAGTTACCTGTGTGCTCAAATTCCCTGCATTCGCACGGAAAGTCATCTTCTTCTTTGTTTGTGCGGACTTTGAATTGGTGTTGCCCCCAACCACTACTACAAAATAGGCCTTTTGTCCCGGTTCCAAACTGCCTTTTGTCCCGGTTTTGGAACCGGGACAAGGCTTTCGGGACAAAAGCCTCGTTGTCCCGGGTGGCAGAACCGGGACAAAAGGTGCCTGACATTAAAATTTTTTTTGCACACCACGGGATTCGATCCCAAGACCTCTTGCCTAGCGCATTGTTTCCTTACCAACTCACCTAAGTAGTACACGTGACTCAGTATAGAATAACTTCCTTTTGAACTATCACGTGGAGGGGCCTTTTGTCCGGGTTGGTAACACCAACCGGGACAAAAGGATGACCCTGTTACCACCCGGGATAAAAGGGTTGGGCTTTTTTGTCCCGGGTGGAGCCACCAACCGGGACAAAAGGGGGGCCTTTTGTCCGGGTTGGTGGCTCCACCCGGGACAAAAAGCCCCTGTCCCTCACGTTGGCCCGGCTAGCCGTTGGACCCGGGATAAAAGCCACCTTTTGTCCCGGGCCCAAAAGTAACCGGGACAAATGGCTTGGAAGAAAGGCCTATTTTGTAGTAGTGAACTTATTTTTGAAGACATATTAGTGTGGGTGATCAGATAGCAATCTTTCCCCTGTATCTGATCTTTTTTTACGTTGTATGCCGTGCAGTCAACCATTTTCTTTTCAAAGTCTTTGAAAACCCCTCTAGTATAAACCCTAGAGGCTTGCACCTCAAATCTCCACTTGCCTCTGGTGATTGTTTTGCTCTTTGACACATCACACATACCGTCAAAACAATTGTTAGTGATATTGATATTTTCGTACATATTCTCATTGACAAGGTATGCACATTATCGTTCCAATGTACGTCTCCTCTGCCTCTTTCATCTTCCGTGAATGAACAAAGTCAAGAGTCTTTTTGGCAAACCTGTGGAGCGCTGTCTTTTTGTTAACAAAACACTTCATCACAAAATTTGAGCTCTCGCTCCGTTGGGTTGACGCCATCCGCCCACAGTACTGTTTTTTTGAAATATACCTGTATATATATTTCCCATTGACGATAAAGGGTTTCCAGTGTGCTGTCCCTGTGGAGGTCAAACTCATCCAATAGTTCCTGCCAAGCTACCTCAAACTCTACTAGCGTCAGTGGGTGGTTTAGCACCACGGCTGGAAAAAAGCGCATACGTACCGGACGGGAACCCCCGGTTTGTACTGGGCGCCCACCCAGTACCGCCTGGCCGGTACTAAGTGGGCCGCCATTTAGTACTGGTCAGACCGCCCGGTACTAAAGGTACCGACCGGTACTAAAGTGCCTGCCACTCAGGCGTGGCAGGTGAAGCACTTACCGACCGGTACTAAATGTCTTTTTTTTCTCTGTTTTTTATTTTTTGGGTTTCAACTAATTCGTATTCGTATACGTTTACATATTTGTATTCGTGTACATCTGCGTATTCATATTCTTGTATGTTTGCGTATTCGTATATATTCGTATCTAGCATACAATAGAATACATTTATTATAATTATATAAACTTGAAATATTATATGTACTTCTAATATAAATATGTTAATAATGAACTCGGGATTCATAATATATTTACAAGACGTCGTGCACATAAGTTTTGTCCGACAAATTTTTACAAGATACTATGTGTCCTTAGGCGCCTCATCATCGCTGATGTCCATATTCGGATCTGCTCGACCCACACTTATCTTAGGATCCGCATAAAATTCTCCATTTGGATTTATGACCTCATCTAGGAGGAATTCACATATTGATTCTTGAATTGCTTTGATTCTTTGCGGTTGGATGAGGTCTTTCGCCATACAAGAAATCTGTCAAGTGCGAACACCAATATTTTGAATTAGTACCTAGATGGAACTAAATGCAAGTAATTGTTAATAATGTTGTTCTACGTACTATGAAATCATGTTGTGACATCGAGCTGCGGCAACAAAAATCCATCATGTACTCACATATGTAGTAGCCACATAGGTTGTTTCCTGGCGCCTGTCTCATAATCTATATATACATATATATAGATGGGTTATGAAAAATTTATGTTGATTTGAAGCGTCCCCTCATAAGAGAAGACTTATGTGATACAATATCAGTCCCAGGAGGCTGATAACATTTTTATTACATCAGATGGTACATCACCGTACAACTCTACGCGGGAGTGGGCAGTGAAGCGCCACTATCACGAGGATAACAACTAACACCCACACAACGACATTAACTACGAAGAGGGGGTCATTAGAGTCTTGCGCCATACGGAACTTCCTGCGGGTGACCCTATCTACAGGCAAGGTTGGGTGCAGGACGGAATCTCTACTCAACGTCTTCGAGAACGAAGTCTGGATCTTCCTCTGTAAAAATTAAGAATGGGATGAGTACAAACATACTCAGTAAGTCCAACCACACCCACGGAGGGGGTATAAACAGAATATAATGCACAAGGTAAATCAAGGATAAGTCTAGAGTTTAATTTGCGGAAAGCTAATTTTTATACAGGGGTTGATTTGAAAGAAAGGGTTTTCAAAAGCAATTATCTTGCACTGAGTAACACATAGGGTTGATCCACACAGGATCCAAGTTTTAAATTGCTACCGGACTCCTCGTCCGCCGTAGCACATGGCGCAACTGCCGGACACTTTTCCAAAACAACTCACGCCAACCCATCCATTCCCAGAAAAAACACTAGTTATGTGACCATACCGTAACTCGCCCAGTACCATGGGCACGACTATTCGAATAGATTTTAACTCTGCAGAGGTGTACAACTTTACCCACAAGCGGGGTACCACAACTCGATCACCTGTCGGTGCAGATCCCAACAAAACCATTACCCACCTTAGCTAGACCTGACTAGCCATCACGGGATCCACCAAGGGGTCATTGACCTATCACAGAGGTTTTAACTGGGGCATAAGTCACACATAGCTAATCTCTTCTCCTTGATCACCCGTTGCTATCAGCTCTCCTGATGGCTATCAGACTAAGTAGTGGGTTTATGCTAAGCCGTTGCCCATACAACGGTCGAGTGGTTTGCACGATAGTGGAGTTAGGTGAGATGACACACCAACTCGGTCCTTAGTTGTGACAAGATGGATATCTCCCTTCTTTGCTCTGCCACACAGGTACGAGCACGCCGTTCGGCAATTCACACAGAAGTGCCATCCATCTCGTCTAATCTCATCTTTCGAAATTCCACATTTTTTCCTTCCCACACACTCACATATTTTTCCTTTTATAAAACAAGTTGTATTGTGTTTAAGGTCCTAAGCGTTCTAGCAGTGATTAACATCCAAACAAATCACATTCAGACATTAATCTAGGTGGTCAAAGAATGGTTATAACAAATCAAGGGGTAGCTATCCAACCATGTTTTCAGCAGGCAAAACATATGCAATTTTATTAAATAGGCTAATAGATTGTGTTTATAAAAACTGGGACAAAACATGCATTAAAGGATGAGATTGAACTTGCAGTCTTCAAAGCCTTCCGGAAAGTCCTGATCGAGGTACTGTCCTTCGGGTTCGGGGTCGCGGAACTGGTCCTCGTTCACTTGCTCGTAGTACTGCTCGTCGAAAGGTTCTCCCTCGTTAACACCGTGATCTACGACGCATACAAACAAGCACACAATCAAGAAAAAGAAATAAAGGTTTTATCGCTGAGCTCGATTTGGAAACAATTAAGATGTGGAGACAGGAGTAATATTTTTGGGCGGTTCCCTAATGACATGGCCAAAACTATGTTAGGATTGGCGTGGTAAAGTTTCAGGTCGATCGGAGATGGTTTGGCTCATGAAATGATAGGTTACAGAGAGGTTTAGGGGTTAAACCAGGATTAGGGTCTTATTGGTAAATATTTTTGAGAGGGCAAGGACTTGATTGATATTTTTAGAAAATATCAGGGTCACTCTTAGAAAGAGTAAGGATCTAAACATAATTATTTTCTTTATTGTGGAGGGACTGATCTGTAATAAGGGAGAATAGGGGGGCTTCTTTGAAAAAGATCTAAAGAGGAAAGGGTTCATAAAAGAAAAGAAAGAAGGACAGGGGCCTAAAGGAAAAACTGCCTTTCTTCCTCCCCTCGTCACCGAGAACATTGGAGGGGAGGGGGGATTGTGGCGCCGGCGGCCCTATGGCCAGCGTCCTGGGCCACGGCGGCGGCCGGGGAAAAGGGGAAAAGGGCCAGGGGAACACGAGGGTTCGATCCCCTTCCTCAATTTCGAGAAAGAGGGCCCGCGGGGAGAGGTGCGACGACCATGGTCGTGGCGGTGGGCGGCGGGCGGCGGCCATGCGCAGCGCGAGCAGGGGCGGCCAGGGGCGAGTGCTCGTGGGGAAAAGGGAGAGGGAGGGCCCGGGCACCTACCTCGGCCCTTGGCTCAAGCAGGGAGGTGGCGGAGTGGGCCAGCCACGGGAAGCAGGCGCGGCGGCGGAGCAGGCTTGCGGCAGTGGCGCTGCTACGTAGAGGAGGAGGGCGCGCGGTGCGGGGGCCTCTTTATAGGCCGAGTAAGGCGGTGGCCGCAGTGTGGTCGGCCGATGAGCTTCGCGGGCGCCATTAATGGCGTTTGGCCGCTTGCGAGCGTCGCGGAGCGGCGCGTGGGCGGCGAGGCTGGCTCAGGACGACAAGATGGCTCGGGCAGGCGCACGTGGGGAAGGGCCGGCCGCTGTGCGCGAGCAGTGCGGCGAGGCGGGGCGCCGTACTAGTCTCTGTCCTCGGCGGCGCGAGCGACGAGGCGGCACAGGAAGGCGGTGGCGGTGCACTAGTCAACGGGCGGCACGGCGAGCGGCGCGGCCGTGTGGAACGCGTGCTGCATTCAGGCTCGCGCACGTGCGGTGCGTGGATGTGACGGGACAAGTCGGCGACGAGCAGGCTGCGCGGCGAGCGCGTTCGGCGCATCGCGCGTGCGCAGGGGCACGCGCGTGGGCAGCAGGCGCGTGCCGCACGTGGAGGGGAAGGGTGGTGCTGGGCAGGCACGAGCGCGCGTGTTTGGGAGGGCGGCAGCGAGCTGCTCGGCAGCGTGCGGCGCGCGGCAGAGAAGAGAGGGAGGAAGGGGGGAGAAGGAGGGAAAAGAAAATGGACAAGGAAAAAGAAAAGAAAAAGAAAATGAGAGAAATAGAGAAAGAGAGAAAGAGCGTGCGCACGCCGGCGAGATTCGCGGTCGGCGGTCGCGCGTGGGCGACAAGCAGCCTAGCGGTGCGGGATGGGATAGTGGCGAGGAAAAAGAGGGAAGGGTATGGTCAGCGGAAAGAGGAGAAGAAAAGATGGAATGACAATTTAAGTCGTGTGTTGGGACGGCAAAAATTTCCGGGAGGGAATTAGGGTTTAGGGTTAATTCAGCTCAACGATGAAAAAGTTTTGAAAATTATTTTTTTAGCGCGTGATTTATTTTGGTAAATTTCCGGGATGTCACATGATTAAAGAAACGACAGTAGATGTGCGATATGTATTCGTACCTGCCAGTTAGCGTTGAATTCTAGCGGGGCTGGTGGTGACGAGATTCCTATATGTTTTTGGAGAAAGCGAGTCCATGCCCTTTGGATGATGTTTATGAGGTCTTGGTAATAATATGTTGGCTTTCTCAAGGAGTCGTACACCCGAACTTGGCATTTATCGATCTCGATAATAAGAAGGATCCAGTGGAACCTGTTTCATACACATATATGTATAAGAAATGTTAGCTATATATACACATATATAGTCAAGTCAAGAAAAAAGATAAAGAACTCACTCAAAGTTGTACGGAACAGAATGTATTGACAAGTATTCTGCCTATGCATGGCCCTGAGTATATTGTTCTTGTCCGATTAGGCCATTTCCTGACACTCTCCTCATGTATATTATATGGGTCTATGAAGCCGACGTGATAGTACCCTTTTTTCTAGCATTCTTGAACCTTCATCCTACACGATTAAAAAAAAGGAAGAGGATGAGAAAACACATAATTAGTAGAGCTAGAGTACTATATACAAATGGTAAGACGAAGTTCACTTACATACAAAATACACTGAGGAGAGACTTGTCTAAGGCATCTTGATGGTACTAATCATAAATATTTTCAAATTCAATCCATATGTCATCCATCCCCGATGGAAATGCCTATCTTGTACTCGGGCACGGAACACTACATCCTTTGATGCACTTGCTTTCAGGCACCATGCATGCAACTCGCACATTCTAGTTGGTAGCGTCGGAATCAACTCTTCCCACATAAGAGGTTCCCCCAACACGAAAGGTTTTTTGTTTGCCCCTGGGTGAACCTCGATTTCTGCCCCTTCGAGCAGCTGAGCTTTTGTGAGGCCGTTTTCCAGCACAAACTGAGCAGTAGCTGCATCCTTTTCGGAAAGCACTTTGAGCAGGGGTATCGGTTGCTTGGACTGTTGTCTGAGCTGGGGAACTTGGTTGCGCCGACGGTTTTTTGGCTTCTCCCAGGACTTTGTGATCTGGCGGTCATAGTCCGATAGGGGTGCCCCGTACTTCGGTTGGAGTAAAATTCTAAAGTATTTTTTATCTGCCTCTGACCATTGATGCACCGGTGGAGGTTTTTTTTTGGCGCGAAATGATCTCTGACGTGCTTGCGCACACTTTCGTCCAATTCCTATTCAATCATATGGTATGCTAACTTCGGTGGTGGAGGTTTTTCTTTCTTCTTCTTGGGGGCGTTCCTCTTCTTAGGAGGCGGCGCAACCTTTGTGCTCTTCGTCGCCTTTGGAGGCGGTGGTGGTGGGACCCAAGGCTTCGCGCTCTTCTTCTTCGCCTTCGGAGGCGGTGATGGTGGGACCCAAGGCCCTGAGCTGGCACTTGAGTCCCTTGCATCATGGGGAGCTGGACTGGGACTCTTTTCTGCTGCCGGTGCTGATCTTGGAGCCAGACTGGGACTCCTTTGTGGTGCCGGTGGTGATCTCGGAGCTGGATTGGGACTCCTTTCTGGTGCCGGAGTGGGAGTGTTTTCTAGAACCGGACTGGGACCTCTTTGGGCTGCCGGTGAATTTGCGGGCTCGGAGCCGGGAGTTGGTGTATCGGCGATGTGTAATTCGGCCAATCGTATGTACCGCTTGTTCCAACAGATCTATGTGTGCACGGCGTGTCTGAGTTCGTCTTCTCCATCACCTCCAGGGATCTCGAGGTCGAGGTCTTCCAATCCTGGCTTGACTCGATCGACCATGACCCTAGCATATCCTTCCGGAATCGGCCTGCCATGAATTGTCCCACCTTGGACAGGCACTTCAGCAATGCCGTGCGCGACCAGTTTGATCTTTTTTCTCTGCTGATACAGAAGCTCGCAGGGTGTCCTCACAGTGATGTCATCCACCGGGTAATGTTCTTAATCGTCCACAACCACTGTGGGTTGACCTCTGGCTGGGTGCTCCGTGAAATCGACGCTGCTACGGCGTTGCGAGCCGGGGCTGCTCTCCAAATTGGCGGCTGATCTGGCTTCTTGCTGGTGTGCCTGGCTGCTAGCTGCCATTACCCCTTCAATCGAAGCTATCCTTTGTTCCAAGGCACGCATCTTATTTTCCTGTTCAGCCTTCTTCTTGGATCGGCTTTGATAGGTCTCAATGTCAGCACTGAAGCCATGCTTCCATGGAACTACACTCATACCTCGCACATGTCCTGTGTGTTCCGGTGTCCCGAAAGCGTATGTCAGCTCATCTTTCTCTCTGTCCGGCTTGAAACTGCCTTCGGACACGGCCTTTAGTGCCTCATCTAGCCTGTTGGCCGCTTCTCTTATGGAGCATAAAACGAAGCACGAAGGCAATCAATAAATAGAGAATGAAGTTGCAAACCTTTGGCTTCGACATTCATAATGGATGCATTATGAAACTCAATCACTAACTTGTGTTGCATTGTGTTACTTACATGTGTATGTAGCTCCTCTTGAATTGGGCTAACTTGTACCTCGGCTGCACTCAAGGTCGCTATAGGCGAAAACATAGTCGACGACGATCTGCACATGCTGCTCCGCTTGATGTGACACCAGCACCCTTTATTGTTGGCGTAATCTCTTCCTGGGCACCAATACCTTTCTCCCATGCTGTCCGGGTCGGCGTCTTATATCCAGGACTTGCCATTGCCGATTCTTCTGGACATGACGACCTGCCGGTCATCCTAGATTGTCCACCCACGGAATGAGGATCGTCATTTGCTGACACTAGGAGCACCCCTCCCGATGTTTCCACTGGAACTGAGTTTTGTCCGTCTGTAGCATCATTTAGTGTGACCATCTGTTGTCTCTGCGGTGTACATGTGCCACCATCTTTCTCCCTGCTGTGTCCTGATTCATTGAACAGACGCTTCCGACAGACCATCTTTGCCTTTGCTGCTGCCACACCTTCAATCAATCATGTTCCTAGGTGAGATGCTAGTACAATAACCACACAGGGTTAGCAATTGCAATTAACTTTCAGGTTCAGGTTAGAAAAACAATGTATGTGCTATTTTACTAGTTCCAATCAGTTCAATTGTCATCCAAATACATTGCAATTCAAATTCAACCATCGGCCAGCTAGAGATATCAGAACGTATTAGACATGTACAATTTCTGTTAAGAAAGGAAGGTGTATATAATTAATAACAAGCACCAACCCAAAGCTGTTCTAATCTCATGTCTCAATCTAGGCTAGATGAGCACAAATTTGTAACAAGGGTAGTAAACAGTAATCAACATCCGTCGCTCGGTGGCCCTGCTTCACCAACGCTCGCCTCGGCGGCTCCTCGCCGGCAATGTGACCCATCGGTCGTGGGCGCGCGGCAGTTTCGCTCGGATGCGGCGCACGTCTGTATACTCGGTGGTTTCTTGAACGAAAAAAACTGGAGGTGCGACGAGACATGGAAAATCGGGGTGGCCAGCGTGGGTTACCGTAGGACGGGGGTGGTCGGGTACTAAATAATATTCAGTACCCAGGGTACCCATTAGCGAGCCGAAATAGAAGCGCACTAAACTGCCCACCAACATAATTATCCCCCACCTGATGTAGTAAAGGCGTAACATGCAAGAAAACTATAGAGTAAAAGAGACATAGCTTTTTACGGTTCACGTTTTGGATAGAATACGGGGATGATTCAAAACTTTCAGGAATCACACCATTGATAACAATAACTTTCAGGAATCACACCATTGATAGCAATCACTGTAAACGCAACCACGGGTTTTCCTCCCCTGATTCCATGCCCATTAACTGCTAGCCTATCTCCAGGGTGGGCTCTATAATTTTAAGGGCCTCTGGGCTTCCGTTGAACTAATTTTTAGTGTCAAAATCACAGTATATAGTACGAATAATAAAATTACTTTGCAATATATGTATTCCAAAGTCAAAAGAGCAATTGGCCTGCAAAAATAAAAGATTTGTTCTTGTTTGTTTTGTAATTAGAACAAACATAAACGAATTGGATAGAAAGAAAAGGAGCGGAAAAAGATCTATGGATTAGACTCCCTTTCTTTCCGGGGTTTGTATTATGCAACACCTTGTTCTGACCATATTGCACTATGTATCATCATTTGATAAACCGAGAAATGCTTTTTTTCTCTGATTCAAGTAGAAATACAAACTATAGAGTAAAAGAGACATAGCTGCTGTCTTACCCGTTGCCGCTCGCCGTGCGCGGTGTGGAGCAAATCAAATCGCAGCATCGTCTCCTCTAGTCCTCTACTTCTCTCCGGCCTCCACTCTCAAGCAGACCAGCAGATGGTCCGGCTCGTTGCAGCCTGCCTGCGACTCATAGGGATGCACACGCAGGCCAGCAGGGCAACTTGCAAGTCGCGATCGTGTCTCGTGGTGGCCGGCGGCGGCAGAAAATGAAGCGTTGCTAATCTGCAACTGCAAGCCTCGGAGCAGCCTCACCCTCACGTCATGGGCTGGACCTAGTCACCTGGATGGGTGATTTGGCCTAATGGGCTTTCAATTAAAGGCTTATTAACCTACTAATACTACTAGTTGCATATATGATTTTGGACCCCCTATCCCCGTGGACAGTTAAAGGCTTATTAACCTACTTTTGTTTCACGTGGACAGTTGGAAATCCAAGACATTAGTAATTGTCAGTGTCCTGACCCGTTGGTCCGGCACCAACTAGTGATGATGCTGTGTGTCCCTAGTCCCAGATGGTTGATGCAAGAGACAACCTAGTCCCAGATGGTTGATGCAAGAGACAACATAGTAACGCACGGGTTTATTCTGGTTCCGGCCGCGGGGCCGTACATCCAGCAAAAGGGTGTGCGAGTGCACTATACTATGTTGCACCGGGGGTGCCTGTAGTAGGGGGTATAAGCGAGGCGAGAGAGGGAGGGAAGCTCTCAAGTCTCTGCTAGAGGAGGAGTTGATTGAGGCGAGTGCCAATATCGGGGCTCAGAAGAGCGTGTGTGCTCTTGTGAGTTGTGCTAAGTGTGGAGAATAGCCCAGATGGAGAAGATAGTGATCGCCTCCCCCTTTTATAGACATAAGGAGGGGTGGTGTACATGCACGGGGAGATCGCGGAAGTCGTCGTCTTCCCCCTGAATCGCGGGGGTGCAGTGGTCGAGCACTGTAGAAAGTACACTGTGGGGTATGACGTCTGGTGTGGCAGTCGTCCTGGGCGTCATCCTTGGCCTTGCGGAGATCGCGTCGGTGTCCTTGTGGCTCCTGCAGGCGTCGTGACGGTTGCTGTGGAGGGTCCCGTCCTCCAGGCATGGTGTGGCGACGTTCCGAGGGTCCTGCAGGCCGGGGTCTTGTCCTGGTCAAAGTCGGGGCCGCTTCCGAGGGCCGTGCCCATGCCGTTCGAGGGTTCCAATGAGGGGAAAGTACAAGGGAAGTATGGGAAGTTGGCAGCACAGTGGCTGGAGCAGTGCCGAGCACATCTCGTACAGCGTCGCAGGTTCCCACAGTGGCGCCACAGCGTCCGGAATGGCGGAGCAGTCATCGGAGTTGGTGGACGGGACTCCGGTCACAGCCACTGTGCGGAGTGGAGGCCTGACGCCGTCTGATCCGGGAGCTACGGCGGAGTGGTTGGCATTTAATACCTCCGTACGGCGGACGGGCGAGCGGATGGCCATTTGTCCTTTCTGTCGAGGGGAGGCCTCGAGCGAGGCGGAGTCGACCCGCTCGCTCGAGGGTAGGCTCGCTACCCTCGAGCGAGGCGGAGATGCAGGGCGCCTGTCGAGGGTCTCGGCGGGGAGCCCTCGAGCGAAGCGGAGATTGCCCCGTGGGTTCGTGGGGGTTTGGATGGGCTGCACTGTGTACTTGGGCCGTGGATCGAGCTTCTTTGAGTCCTTTCCTTTCCTCCGGATTGGAGGGAGGCTGTAGGCCTTCGTGGGCCCGATCGCCTAACATATGTTTTTCGTTTTAAGGGTGATTTAGTCCCCTAGTTAGGGTGCCCCTAATCAAGGTACTCGACAGTAGCCCCCGAGCCTTTGTAGGGGTAAGCATTGGCACTGCAGAGGCTTGACCCTTCGAGGGCTTGACACGGGTGGTGACCGTGGGGATCTTAATTTGCCCGGCAGGGGTGCGACGGTGCTCCGGAGAGCGTTGTCAGAGGAGATTGATCCAAGGTTGGCGTTCCTTGTTGGAGAAGCAATGAGGAGACCACTCCGAGTTGTCTATGCAGATCATAGTCGCTTCGAGCACCATGGCGTAGCCGCTGGGGATGTCGCCGTTGTGCTGATGAGGGCGTTCGAGCTGGTCTGTGGAGGGTTTTGCTCCTTGTTGATGCTCCTTAGCGCCCCAATTTATATACCGCAAGCGCACGGGATCGTGTAGCTTTTCCCTTAGAGTATTCCCCCAAGGTTTATCAATTCGTGGATCGACAAAGAACTACCCAAGGTTTTTCCATCTAATCTAACGGATCTATCCTAACATGAAGCATGAATTGCACATATAGAGTAACCTTTCATAGATATGAGTGTTGTGTAAAGGTTGATCTCATCCATGAACATAGGCGTAACCATAGCAAAACCAAAGACATGACTAGGCCTATTGTCATCTAGTTGTAGTTCAAGCTAACGAGCAAATAAATCATGCATCTCAATCAATAGCATCTTTAAACCCAAAATCTCCAATCCGATCCTTCGATACCCCATCTACTTAAAGCAACGCCCTGTCACGACGCCCACCTTTGGACGAAAGTACCCTGAAGCAAGTCGAACCCCCTTTGGTAGTTCCGCCATGAACCTCTAGCCACCATGACTACAAGATCATGCTAAATGATCTATCTCGATAATAGATCTAGGATGAAGCAAACCCAAAGAAAAGAACGCAATCGAAAGAGAGAACATGGTCGCTAAAAGATTCGGAAGACATGATTATCATTACTCACATAATAGATTCATTTGGATCGTCACCACCGAGTACATACCATTGACGACTCCAACTAGCTCATGAACTCCACCATGGCACAACCACGCAGGGAGGCCATGGCGGCTAGGGGCGGCCTAAGCCATCTCCTAGATAACTTCGAAGACTTGCGGCGGCTGTCGTCTCCCTTCGGTCTTGGCCCTAGGTTTTCGTCGAGTTCTGGGTGGATGGATTCCCCGAGTTGAATAAGGTGCGAGCTATTTATAAGCCGATGAAGCCACCGGTCGAAGGGGAGGCCGAATCGCCTCAGAAACGGGCTAGGCCGGCCGGCTCATGGGCCTAGGCCGGCTGGCCTACCCTCTTTCGGGCCCGCCTCGGTCTCATCTTTCGCGTGTAGACTCCTCGCATCTTCTAGAGTTTATGTCCTTCACGATTGCACCCCTTTGGACGTCGTTATCTTGGAGATATCTTCGAGGAAAGGATAGGATAGATAATCCTTCCTTAAATCTTCATTTGCTTTTCTTAATCCCGAAGTATCTTGATCTCATCTTTGTGGGCTTGGTCCTTTGGGCTCTCTTGGAGGATGGATGTGCATGAATGGGCTTCGAATCAACATGGGCTTTGGCCTTTGTCTTTCTCCGTGTTAGCGCTCGATCACGGGCCTCGTCATTTCATGCTCCAAAATAGGCCAAAAACCTGCAAAAACGAAGTTCCTCCAAAATATATGTGCAAGTGTGAAAATGACCAATAATTAGGCCGGGGTTAGGATGGTTAGTGATTTTGATATTAAATTCATGCCATTATCAAGGATAAACAAGGGATAAAAAGGGTACTTAAGGAGCGCCAACACTCCTCGAATGTGTGAGATTCCTCCATGGGGGCGCGTCAGCGCACCCGCGGGTGTAGCCCCCGAGGCCAAGGGCTATAAATATCGCCCTGCATTGTTGACAGATTGGGGAGACTGCTCAGTTTCCTTTTCAGCCGGCATCGGCGTTCCTTTCAGTCGACCTCGGCATTTTTCGTGCTGGCGCAGTGGCCCACGACTCTGCCGATCCATCCGGCAGGCGCATTGCGAGCGTGGGGGTTGATTAAACACGTGGAATTCCGCAATCGACGGTCGCCGATTCATTCGAGGGTGCGGCCTGAGCCGCGGTATGCAAGGAGCCCCCGAGCCCTGGCATGCGTGAAGGCGTTTAGGGGACCCTCGACTTTGTTACGACCCTCGTCGCCCTTCCACAGAGAGGAGGGGTGAAGCGCGCCATGCTACCCATGCCCGGGCCGCGAGTCATGGTTGCTTCAGTGAGCTGTTAGCGGGTGGCTCAAGTGGACGTCCGTGCCCCATTCGGTAAGGGTCAGCTTGTGGTCCGTGGACACATCACATAAAGTGCTCGCAAAGGTTCGCTAGGCGGGGCTCGGACCCATTCGATAAGGTCCGGGGGCTCGATGCTCTCCCTCGATGGGATCCCCCTTCTAGGCACCCTCGGCTGGCCTCGAACACTGCGTAGGGCGTCTCGAAATCTGTGTTCGAGGGTCGCTTGTATGGCACGCCCATGCAGTCCCTGACTCTGGTGATCTGAGACACCTATCGAACCCTCGACGGGCCAGGCTTCGAACCTCTGATCAATAAGGCCTCGAAATCGATTTTCTTCGATGGTAAGGAATCCTTGAAGGGAATATTATTTAACGGTTTGTTTTAAACGGCGCGGAGTCGCCGGTCGTGCGCGGGTCTCCCGCCGATCATGGCTGACGCGGCCCAGTACGCACGGGCTGTGCGGGCGCGCCTTTTCAGGCGGCTGCCTTGGGTAGGCGGAGAGGCGTGGGTGGAGACTGACGGATGGAACAGTGCTACAGTCGCGCAGCGCCCGTCGATTACCGCACCGTAATTATCGCCAAGTGCGCGCGTGGGGGACTCCGTGGTCGTGGGGCCTAGCTGTTGGCGATAGCAAAATCTACCGCATTCAATGCGGTGGATTCGGGCTGCGGCGGCGAATCCGCTCGTCTTGATGGATAAAAGCGGGGAAGGGGGGATCGTCTGGGCTCACCTGGCCATCTGGCCTTCGTCTCCCCTGCCTTCTCTGCCTCCCCTGCATCCAAAGCCCAGAGCCGAGAGCGAGAGGAGGAAGAAGAAGGAGAGAGCGAGAGCGCACCTTAGCCATCGTAGAGCTTGCTTCCCTGCATTCCCCAGCGGTTCGAAGCGATGTCGGATGTCCAGGAGTCGTTGCCATGGGGGAAGTCCACTGCCACCGCGGCGGTTTTGGAGTAGCTGGTCGCGGAGAGGTGCTTCCGATGAACAACAACTCGGAGCGGCCGGTGTGGATTCCCCCACGGCCGGAGGAGACCGAGCCGAATCCCCCCGACGGCTACATCGTGAGCCTCGTGCGGCTCCACAAGCGGGGATTCGGCGTCCCCGTCGGCAGATTCATGCGGGCACTGTGCAACTACTACGGAGTGGAGTTGCACAACTTTGGCTCCAACTCTATCTCGCAGGCGGCGGTCTTCGTCGCCCTCTGCGAGGGTTACCTGGGGATCGAGGCGCACTGGAATCTATGGATCCACCTGTTCCGCGGCGAGCTCTACATCGAGAACGTGCGGGGCTAGTCGAAGAGGTTCGCCCGCGCCGGCGGTCTGATGCTCCACTTGCGCACAACCCGGTCGGATTTGTACATCCCCAACAGGATGACGACGAACAACGTCGGGTGGTCCCGGGGGTGGTTTTATCTACGCAACTACGGCAACCGGCTCCTGGCGTTCACCAACAAGGTGCTTTGGGAGAGGCCGGAGAAGTGGGGCTCGGGGGTGTCGCCCCAGAGCAAGCAGGCCAAGCTCGAAGTGCTAACCAACGCACTGCAGCGCGGGGTGAGGAAGGGACTGACGGCGGCTGCCGTCATCGCAAATTTTCATCAGCAGAGGGTGATTCCTCTCACGAAGAGGAATCTTCGAAACTCCGACCTCACCCCCGAGGCCCCGTACGCGGGTTCGAGGACATCGAACGTGCTGCTCCCCCATGACGTCGCTGCCCCGAGGGCGAAGAGTGCAGTGGCGGAGTTCCAAGACAACCCAGACGATCTCTGGGAGATCAAGATGCGCCCCGAGACGGGGTACATTTCTGTGGTGAGTTTAAGTTTTAATTCGTTGTCAATTTGTGCCACTCCTCTCCCCACTCCTTGATCCTAACTTGATCGCATTTGCAGGGGGTGAGCCACAAGGGCCATGTTTCGAAGCCCCCGGTCCCGGAGGAACGCGAAGCCAACTGCGTGCATGGAGAGGCGGTGAAGAAGAAGAAGGATGCGGCGAAGGACGCCGCCACCAGGAAGAGGGAGAGGAAGGAGAGGCACGCTAAAGAGTGCAAGATTGCGGAAGCGGAGGGTGCTCCGCGGCCCGCCACGCCTGAGTCCACCGAGGAGGAGGACTCCTCGGACGTGGAGCTCAATTTCTCGGATGACGACGAGGCACCGACGGTGGTGCTGGGCGAGGCGAGGCTCACGCCGGGGTCGCTGGTGGATCCACCCGCCACGAGGACAGAGCGAAGGTCGCCCACGCCGGCAGCGAGACGAGGGTCGCCCACCCCGGCAGCGGGCAGGAGATCGTCCATGCCCGTGATGGGGCGGAGGTCGCCCCCGCCGGCTATGGGTAGGAGGACACCCGCGCCCGCAGTGTCGACGCGCGGCGGAGGGTCCGCGACGAGTGCAGAGACGCCCGCACAGACGGCCTCGAGGCGCCAGGCTGACTCGAGGGTGGCATCCTCGGGTCAATCCTCGGGGGGCGTGTTATCGCCGTAAATTAATAGGATTAATTTATGGGCCGAAAGCAAGATGGGCTTAAAGCAGAAGATTGAAGAAGGCTTGTATATCGGCTCCTGCGTGAGCATCTGGGCCACATGGGCCATGTATCTTAGATTCAGTTCAAGATTAGAGATAGAGTCCGATCGGGACAAGATTAGTTTAGATTGTTTCCCAAGTCTCCGGACTATAAATATGTACCTTATGTTATTCAAGAGAAGGGGAGAACGTCATCACGTCTCGCAATCAACAATCTCGGCGCATCGCCACCCCTAATCTTAGGATTTCATCCAAGTAAGCGCCATGCTGCCTTGATCGCTTCTCGCGATCAGGGCAGCGTTGTTCTTGCTTTTACCTTGGTATTACTCGTACTGAAGCATTTTTGATGGCGAGTAATGCTAGTTATCCTGATGTTCATAGCATGGCTTTTAGTAGATCTGTTGTGCTGTTGTCTCTGTGCAGTCATGTTTCAATCTTATGCTAGTTCTTGTCGCATAGAATTAGTTGCACAGAGACAACACCCTGCTACTTTTATGTCTAGTAGATCTAATTTGTTATGGTTTGCTCTTATTCTTAAGAGTTGGCGTAATATCTGTTAGGTTAGGCCTTGCAAACCAGGCTCTTAGTACAGCTGTTGTGCTGTTGTCTCTGTGCAGTCACATTTCAATCTTATGCTAGTTCTTGTCGCATAGAATTAGTTGCACAGAGACAACACCTTGCTACTTTTATGTCTAGTAGATCTAATTTGTTATGGTTTGCTCTTATTCTTAATAGTTGGCGTAATATCTGTTAGGTTAGGCCTTGCAAACGGGTTGGATGATCCGGTGGCGTCTTAGATGCTTTATCTTAGCCTTAATAGGGATTGTTCCGGGAATCGGCTATTGCTAGTTCTTAGGCCTCTGTTTTGGTTTTTGGTTTAATTATCTGTTACGATCATTAGGCCCAGTCACGTGTAGGATGTTCCGATCTAACAGTGAAGCTCTTACCATCGTGGATTAGATTAATTAGATTTAATTGAAGCAGCTTTACAGTTATTTGCTTTGTTCATCGATATTCGGATGCAAACAGATCCAATCTGACACCGGGACTTGATCGGCTCTTTAAAGCCAATGCAAGAGTTGTCCCGGGGAGCCGACCACGGCTCGGACTTATGTTTCCACGTGTTTGTGTATGCAGGCAAATCATTGCAAGCACGTCCGCACCTTCCTGATCGGGTATAGGTCAGGTGCCACGCCCTGCGTCTTTACAAGCCGCGGCATGTGCTGGAATTGCGGGCCGTCGATGAGGGAGCAGTGGCTGCCAGCGCCCCAGCAACCTCCCGGCTCTTCATGTTGCCTGTCGCTGCTCGCCGGTGGGTTTCGACCGACAACACATTCTGGCACGCCTGGTGGGACCTTCATCAACAACGACGCCCACCGCAGAGATGGCAGGAGCTCAAGATCAAGAACCCGCTCCCAAGCCCATCACGTACGAAGAGCTGACTCCAGAACACAAGCTAAAGTATGATGAGATCAAAGCTCAGTTCGAAGCCGATCTCATCGGCTCTTTTCAGAGGACCCGCAACCATGGCATCAGGTGGAAGGGGTTCTCACTAGAAGGCACTCTCGACAACGTTGATCTGTCCGTGCCTTCAGAGGAACGCACCAGGGCCCTACGCCAGGAGATGAATTACATGGTGGCTCACACGCTCCATTGGCACTCAGAAAGCCTGGTGAACGAGCTTGAGCGCGTGGCACATCGCGTTGTCCAGGAGGTAATCAAGAACCAGCACTCCCCATCGGGACCAACTCTGGGGAGTCACAGGGGGGAAGCTGCATTGCAAACCAAGCCGCCAGTGTCCTACTCGCTCGCGGCAGCAATACAGCAGAATTCGCCGATCTACGTCGTCCACAAGATCGGCGGTGATCCTGGAGAAGGCCAGTTCCTCACCGAGCCACCCAAGGAGATCCCGCACGGCTACACATGCGCATACATCCCTGACAGCATCAATCCAACACGCTCGGTGCAGTTGGTAAACCCAGGAGCTTCTGGAGCAGATGCGGAGAAACAAACGTGGCTGGCAAAGTACGCTACCGGGCCGAGTGCTGAGCCATCGGCCCCAGGAGTTCTTAGTGTGGAGCAGGTCAGTGCAATACTGAGAGACCAGTTCGGCATCCAGCCCAAAAGAAAAGCGATCGGCTATTCCAAGCCGTATCCAAGTGACTATGACTTGATCCCATTAACACCCAAGTATCGGCTCCCTGAGTTCACCATGTTCAACGGGTCAGAAGGAGCCAGCTCCATCGAGCATGTGAGCCGATACTTAACGCAGCTTGGGATGATCTCAGTATCGGATCCGCTGAGGGTCCGGTTCTTCGGCCAATCTCTTACGGGCCCAGCTTTTGGATGGTACGTGTCATTGGCTCCAGATTCGATTCGAACTTGGAGGCAGCTGGAAGACCAGTTCCATACCCAGTATCACTCAGAGGCTGCTGAGGCTGGGATTGCCGACCTCGCCCAAGTCAGGCAGAAGCGAGGAGAGACCGTGTCGGAATACATACAGCGCTTCAGAGAGGTCAAGAACCGATGCTACTCATCACGCATCACAGAGAAGGAGGCAGTCGATCTGGCTGTTCTGGGACTCGCTAAGCCGATCAAGGATCTAGCTTTTCAGTTGGAATTCACCTCTCTGGCACACATGGTGCAGAAGCTTACGGCATATGAGCTTTACCATCCTGAGCTGTACCAGGACAAGTTCAAGCGCCATGTAAACATGGCCCAGGCGAATGAATCTGATGACTCTGGAGAGGAGCAAGAAGTGGCCGTGGCAGAGTGGACTCGGGGGGCAAACCCCGTCCCGTGCAAATGGATCAAGCAGCAGGGGCTTGTGAAGGGCTTCGACTTCGACATAACCAAAGCAGAGCAGATATTTGATCTGCTGCTCAAAGAAAAACAGCTGAAGCTCCTAGAGAATCACAAGCTGCCAAACGCACAAGAGCTGCAGGGGAGGCTATACTATAAATGGCACCACTCGTTCACTCATACCACGGGTGAATGTAAGGAGCTCCGTCGTCAGATTCAATCGGCTATCGAGCAAGGCCGATTAATTTTGGCTCAACACACGATGAAGATTGACACGAAGCCCTTCCCGCAAGCCAACGTGGTGGAGCTGTCAGACTTCAGTCCTATGGGCCAGAATTTTTCATTCCAGATCAACATGGCGGGACCCGTACGCCGTCGTGACGAACAAAGGAGAGAGGCCGTTTCTAGCAAACGGCCCCAAGATCAAAATGAGCTTGGGCGACAGCATATTACTGAAGAGCAAGTGCATCACATCCGTAATCAGCTTCCTGCTTCCGATTGGCTTCTGGAAAAGTATGAATATCAGCACAAACTGCGTCGCCGATATCAATCGGAAGAAGAGGAGTACGAGTACCGCACAGGGAGGACGCTGGGAAGGCGCCAGGCTGTACGCGACCACTGGCATTGCCCGTTCTTCAGGTACTGCTGGAATTCCGGCATGAGCCGATTGCCCACTATAGATGATTGTCTGGAGTGCAGGCCGCAGACACGCCAGTCAGGCGATACTTCGGTGTTCCGGCGCTTGGGACCCAAAATGCGTCACGACGATCATGTTGAGCGGCCGACCAAGGGTGATTCCGAGCCAGAAGCAGAAGACAGGTACCATCGCCCACGGTGGTGTCCTGATGGGCTTAATCGCTTGCAGAAGCGCAGAGTGCAGCGCTTGCACAATCTAGAATAAGCAGAAGCAAAGTACCTTGACGTGCTGAGAAAGGCGCATCCGGATCTCGCGGAACAAGTCAAGCACCCGCAAAGGGTGGAAAGGCGCCCTCCAAGAAAAGAGTGGTGCCCCAAGCAGGCAAAAGCCGATGAGAAGCCATCGGCTGATGTGAACATGGTGTTCGTGCTCCCATCAGAGTTCCGGGCACCCCAACCGGAGGATTTACCTATTGCACAGTTGGATCTTGGCTCCCATCCGATCATCTTTGAGAAGCCAAAGGAAAAAAGCTACAAACATCTGAAGGGGCTGTATCTCAAAGGCTTCATCAACGGTAAACTCGTCAACAGGATGCTAGTTGACACCGGTGCTGCAGTCAACCTGATGCCATATTCAGTGCTGCGCCAGTTGGGGCGTTCTTCTGCCGACCTAATTAAGATAAATGTGATGCTCAATGACTTCAACGGACAACCATCAGAGGCAATGGGGGTTCTTAATGTGGAGCTGACAGTGGGTCGCAAGACGATCCCGACTTCGTTCTTCATCGTCAATAGCAAGAGTACATACACGGTACTGCTTGGGAGGGATTGGATTCACGCCAACTGTTGTATCCCTTCCACAATGCATCAGTATCTAGTCCAATGGGATGGCGATGAAGTGGAAGTCGTCCCTGCGGACGATTCCAGCGAAGTCTCGCTTGCAGATATGAATGCCTAGGACACAGAAGGACAAGAGCCGATCTCAGGAATCGCCCTGGAAGATTGTGATCGGATCGAAGCGACAAAAAATGGACTGAGGCTGGTCTTATCCACTGGCCTCACAGAGTAGACACATCCTAGCATGCTACGGGGTGTAATAGGGTAGGAGAGGCCGGTCCCAGCGACCAGCCCCAAAAAATAGAAAAATCCTATTTGGGGTCAGAATTGTCACATCATGTATGTACGATGGCCTGCTCTGGTAGTTGGCCACTCATCGACTATTTGGTTTCGAATGATGATAAAAGTCCCAGCGGCCAGCCCGTGCGGTTGGCCAAATAATTTTTCTTGTCATCTCCCTGTGTTTGCCGCTGATCTTGTGGGTAATGAGGACTCGCCTGCATTCACAGCTGGTTTTTCAGACGATGGCAAGCTGGGATACGGGTTCACGTCAGCTGAAGATTTGGAAGAGGTTGACATCGGTCCTGGGGATAAGCCACGGCCGACATTTATCAGCAAAAAGTTGGATCCGGTCTTACGTGAGGAGATGATCTCACTGCTGAAAGAGTACCGGGATTGTTTCGCGTGGGATTACACTGAGATGCCCGGTCTAGACAGAAGCAACGAGCACGTCAGATGAAGGCCGAAGTCCTAGAAGAAGTCAAGAAAGAGGTGGAGAAGATGTTGGATGCTGGGCTCATCAGGCCGTGCCGGTATGCAGGATGGATCTCCAGCGTGGTACCGGTACAAAAGAAGGATGGCCGATGGCGTGTCTGCGTCGATTTTAGAGATCTCAACAGAGCAACACCAAAAGACGAATGCCCGATGCCTGTTGCGGAGACATTGATCAACGCAGCTGCCGGCCACAAAATGATGAGTTTTATGGACGGTAATGCCGGATACAACCAGATCTTCATGGCCCCAGAAGACGTGAACAAGACCGCGTTCAGAGTACCAGGCGCGGTCGGCTTGTTCGAGTACTTGGTTATGACTTTTGGACTGAAAAATGCCGGTGCAACGTACCAACGTGCCATGAATTACATTTTTCATGATCTCATCGGCAAGCTGGTAGAAATTTATATTGACGATGTTGTGGTCAAGTCCAAATCAGCTGGGGGCATCTAGAAGATCTGCGTCAAGTTTTGGAGCGGACTCGAAGGTTTGGGCTCAAAATGAACCCAAAGAATTGTGCCTTTGGCGTGTCGGCCGGTCAATTTCTGGGATTCCTGGTACATGAATGAGGAATCGAGATCAGCCTGAAGAGTCAAGAAGCTGTGAGGACGATGAAGCCACCTACTACAAAGAAAGAGTTGCAAAAGCTCGTCGGTAAAATTAACTTTGTCATACGATTTATTTCTAATCTTTCTGGGCGCATCGAACCGTTCATGGGTTTAGTGAAGATCAAATCCGATGATGAGTTTCGCTGGGGGTCAGAACAGCAGCAAGCTTTCGATGAAATTAAAGAATATTTATCAAAGCCTCCAGTGTTGGTTCCTCCTTAGCAAGATAGGCCGTTCTACGTGTACCTATCTGTGGGTGACACTTCCATTGCTTCAGTGTTGATCCAGAAGCACGACGGCCAGGAGAGGGTGGTTTTCTACCATAGTAGGCGCATGTTAGACGCCGAGACCAGGTACCCTGAAATCGAGAAGCTTTGCCTTTGCTTATTCTTTACGTGTACAAAGTTTTGTCATATTTTACTCTCGGCAGAAACAATTGTCATATGCAAATCGGATGTCATAAAGCATATGTTATCGGCTCCTGTCCTGAAAGGCCGGCTTGGAAAATGGATGTTTGCACTGTCAGAGTTCGATATTCGGTACCAGCCTGCAAAAGCAGTCAAAGGACAGGCACTGGCGGATCTTGTCGCGGACAGGGTCAGCACTGATATTGCTGCAATGTTTATTCGTGCTTGGGCTATGTTTTTCGATGGATCAGCTTGTGATGATGGATGCGGTGTGGGAATTCTGTTGGTGTCACCTCAAGGGGCGACTTACTCTTTTTCCATCAGGATGACTGCCCCATGCACCAATAATTTGGTGGAATATGAAGCCGTTCGCAAAGGGATGGAACTACTCCTCGAAGCTGGTGCAGAAGCGGTGGAAATATTCGGAGATTCCAAGCTGGTGATTTCTCAGCTCACAGGAAGAATATAGATGTGAGAGCGAGGCTCTTTTTCTGATATGGATGCAGTGCCGTGAGTTGATGTCACGATTCAGGTACATCAATTTCCGCTGGATATGAAGAACTCTGAACAATGAAGCTAATGATTTAGCACAGATGGCTTCTGGGTACAAAGAAACAGCCGATGGAGTCGATGTAGAGGTTCAGTTTCTAGAACCCGGAGACTGGAGAGCCGATATCTTCAATTACTTGAAGGATTCGGCTCGGGGGGCACCCAGAAGGATAAGACTCAAGGCCATGAAGTATGTTCTGATAGGAGATGATATATTCTACAGGACATTGGAAGGACTACTGCTTAAATGTCTGGGACCTTCAAAGTCAAATCGGCTCTTGCATGAGGTTCATGAAGGAGCCTGCGGTACTCATCAATCGGCTCATAAGATGAAATGGCTGATTAGGCGATCGGATTATTACTGGCCCACTATGCTTGAAGATTGCTTCAAATATTACAAAGGATGTCAGGCATGTCAGAGGTTTGGCAAGATTCAGATCGTGCCGGCATCAGTAATGAATCCTATCATCAAACCGTGGGCATTCAGAGGTTGGGCCATGGATATGATTGGTCAAATCAACCCGTCGTCTAGCAAGGGTCACCAATGGGTCTTAGCTGCTACAGATTATTTCACAAAGTGGGTAGAGGCAGTGCCCATGAGGATAGTAGCGTCAAGAGATGTGATCAGCTTTGTCAAAGAGCACATCATTCACAGATTTGGTATCCCTCAGACCATTACGACCGATGGAGGATCGGTCTTTATATCGGAAGAATTCAGGAAGTTTGCCGATGACATGGGGATTAAGCTGATCAGATCATCTCCATATTATGCCCAGGCCAATGGACAAGCTGAAGCATCCAACCAGAGCCTCATCAAGCTCAAAAAGAGAAAGATCGATGAATATCCTAGGTGCTGGCATGAGGTGTTGTCAGAAGCTTTGTGGGCATATCGTATTTCATGTCACGGGTCCACCAAGACATCGCCGTACCATTTAGTCTACGGCCAAGACACTGTGTTACCTTGGGAAATCACGGTCGGGTCAAGGCGTGTCGAGTTTCAGAATGATCTATCTGCTGAACAGTATGCGGCCCTGATGAACGATAATGTGGAGGATCTGACAGAGCTAAGGCTTTGGTCGCTGGAGAAGATCAAGGAAAATAAGGCTAAAGTTGCTCGCGCGTACAACAAGAAGGTCAAGCCAAAGAATTTTCAGGTTGGAGACTTGGTCTGGGAGGCAGTATTGCCATTGGGGACTAAAGATAAAAAGTATGGCAAGTGGTCTCCAACTTGGCACAGGCCGTACAAGATTGATCAGGTTTTGCCTAGGAATGCATACATGCTCGAGGAATTGGACGGCGTCAAGTTTCCCGTTGCTGTCAATGGTCAACACCTCAAGAAGTATTTCCCGAGCATGTGGGAAAGCGAGTAACAAGAGCCGATGAGATCCATTCAGCTGTACTGAGATAGGCCAACACATTGAGTTGGTCAGTAAAAAAAAAGAAAGAAAGGCCAACACGTTGAGTTGGCCGACAAAAAAAATCGAACGAGGGGCCAACACGTTGAGTTGGCTAGTAAAAAATATATATGAGAAGTGAGAACAGCCGATGTGTAACCATCGACTTAAGATGTTTTTAAAACAATTACAAGTTTCCGGTTAATAGACAGTAATAATTGTTTCTTGAGCCAATCTACTGGTTCAGGAATTCTTCTATGGCGTGGATGGCTTCTGTGCGGACGGCGTCTGCTCGTGCTATGATTGCTTCGTCATCCTTGTCATCGCCTGTAACTATCTGCAGGCTCAAGGTGCTTATCTCTGCAAACTCTACTTGTATATGCTCGGCTATCTCCTGGGTTTCTTGTTCGGAGTTTGCGATGGAAGTTTCCTCGGCCTGGATGAGTTTCTTGGTGGTACGAACCTTTTCTTCGAGTTCTGCCAGTTCTTTCTTCAGGAGGTCGAGTCGTTTCTTGTTGGCAGACACGTCAGCTTTGGAATCTAGAGATGCCTTCTTCTGGTTGAGGGCCTTACACTTTTGAGCAATGTCAGCTATCAGAGAAGCTTGAGAGCGACGTGCTTCTATTCTTTGTTGTGCTTTGTTCACTTCTACCCGGAAGAATGGAAGATTGCTAGCTGGCCAAAGCTTGATTTGCAGTGGCTCCGAGAGTTGGGATTCTATTTGCTCGAAGATATTCTTTATTTCACTGGAATCGCCAACTAGAGCAGTGAGTGGAGCAGATAGTAGATCCTTGATGAGATAAAGCTGATGTGCCAAATTAGCCGATTGCTGCAAAGATGGTGTTTTTGCTCCAAGGGCAGTCAGACCCATTGATATCGGGTCAAAGGAAAGCAAACTTGAAATGTCAAAGCCCTGTGGACATATCTGAAGTTAATAGCAAGATGCATTTATGGAGCTATCGGCTGGTTTAGAATTGGTTCTTGTAATATTACCTATTCTGAACAGGAAGTGATGATCGGCTCTGGTGTAGCTGATCCGGATGGGTTGGAGGTGACAACAGAGGCTTTGACTGTGTTAGCCTGTTCGTCATGTACATCCGTCAAAGCATTTGAAGTGTCAGTTTCAAGGATGTCTTCAGTTGCGTCCTGAAAATAGAATTACAGTCAACTAGAGTACATGTGTGTGCAATAAAGAAGAAGTTTTAGAAGATGAGTTACCTGGCTGGTGTTGGACTCTGATGAACTCGGGGAAGCTGGTGCTGGTTTCTTGATGACTCGTCTAGTGATCATCTTCCTTTTCTTGGTCAAGACTCGGGGGGCAACGCTTGCAGAAGTTTGTCTTCGTTTGAAAGCCGGCTGAAGTAAGTCTGGCTGAATAGTCATTATCACTTTCTTCATTGATGGTGATCCTTTGCAGAAATGTACATCAGGAGCAGTTGGAAGAAAGTGGAATGGCTCCCCGTTGCAGGTCATAGGTTCTGGACCATCTTGTTGCTGCCAACAGGGTGAGCAAGGATTAGTCAGGTAAAGGAATGGGTGATCTAGAAAGAGCAAAATGCATAAATTCAGTACCTCTTCCTCGGGGATTACATATTCAGGATCAATTTGCTGCAGTGGAGGACCTAGAGCTTTTCTGAAAACATGGGTTTTCCACTATAACACCCGGTTTATAAAAGGACATAAACCGAGCAATCATATACGTGCCAGGATCAAGTCACACGTATATTCAACAGAATGAACAGTATATCATAGCACATATCACGTAAAAAGATATAATAAAGCGAGTACGAATGATATTTATTACATTAATGACGAAAATGTCTGATACAGCGGAAGCGAAGTACAAATACGATAAAAACTCTCCGAAGCTGAGCAGGGTGCCACAGGGACGTCGACTGGGAGACGAAACGCCTAGAAGTCCTCGTAGTCCTGGAAGCGCTGAGCGAACTCCCTCGCGTCGGCAGGAACTGAGCAGCAGAAGAGTATCCCCAAGAGGAAAAAGAGTAGAGTAGGCATGAGTGAGTACACAACTTGTACTCAACAAGTATAACACAAACTATGAGGCTCTAGGTTGGCTGACTGACTGCATTAGCTTTTAAGTCTTGGCAAAATTTTATTAAAACTAATTACTACAAGTTGATGAATTACCATAAACCCAGTTACATAGTAATTAATCAAAATTAATCATGTTACTACTGAGAACCAAACCAAAACCACCAAGGTAACCCCGAGAGGCACCCCCCTCGTCGAAAGGAGATAACCCCACTAATCAAAAGGAGGATCTGGGCCGCTCATGACCGTGAGCACGGCTAGTATACCAGTTTTACACTCTGCAGAGGTTGCACATCTTTACCCACAAGTCGTGAGCTACGCTAGTTGTTCATCACACTTCCTTAGGTGAGATGACTAGCAAACTCACTATGAGGCCTTTACAAAGAATCTCGTTGGTAAGGAAATAACCGCGAGGGTTGGATCGGCGACTATGGAGCAGGTCTAGTGGGCGTCAAGAATACCACAGACGAGGCCACTCAGAACGAGGGACATAGAAGCTTACCACCCTTGCCCCGCAGGTAAGTTACTCCAAACCAAAAAGACCTAATTATTACGCCAAGACCGTCCCATTCCATTCTTGTGGTAGCGCTGTTGTCCCAGGTTGTCGCTCTATGAACCGGTCCTTATGGAGAGTGGCCAACCAGGCAGTAAGCACTGTGCTGGCCCCCTAACCCATCTTTCTAACAAAACCAATTTTAACGAGACGTGAGCCACTCAAGCCACACAGAGGGCCACTCTCAGAATTAAGTTGCATATACCATTAATCAAATTAATTAAAAGGACCAAGTGTGTTATAGCGCGGCACCTAGCACAACTAACCAAAATGCAACCCAAAGGTTATATATGAAGGATATAAAGTGGCTAGGAAAGTCCTTATAGGCATACAATATTAAAATGTAATATGAAAATGTATTTAAAAGTGATAGGTTGTTCATGTTATACTTGCCTTCCTTAAACTATTCCTGCTGCTCAAACTGCTCAGAAGATGGCTCCTGGTACTGGTACGGGGGCTCCTCCGGTAGCTCAACGTCTACTCACGATCGCAATGCCAAAACAAGTCCAGCACATACACATACATGCAAATAAAGACAAACACTAAGAAACAGCACAACAATACATAAAAACAGCGAACAAAACCAAGCTAAAACTATTCTACGCGTTACAACGATCGCATGGATATAAAGAACACCTAAAACGGAGCTAAAACGCATATTCTAGGCTAAAAACAAGGTTCAGGGACTAAACTGCAAGAAAACTAAGGTTCCAAGGGGTTTTCTGCAAAAACTGAGGGCCTAAACGTAATTAAACTAAAACTCTGGAGTCTAACTCACAAAAAGACTAAGCCTGGACGGCGGGTTGAGAGAAAAGCCAGGGGGGTCCGTGTAAGTTTCTGGGCCGAACTATAATTAGTTTTGACTTGTGATGGACTGCGGGTTGAAATAGGGAAAAGCCGGGGGCTCTTTAGCAAAAAGACCACAGCGAACCGGTATGTTTTGATATCGGCCATTGGATCGCGATCGGGTGGTTTGGATTTGATGATCTTTGGATATAATCCGGGGCGTAGGTTTCAGATCGGACGGTTCAGATCCAACAGGGCGCAGGGCGGCGGCGCTGACGCCGGAGCTAGAACTCCCGCGGCGGCGCGCGGCTGGAAACTCACCGGTGTTGGCCGATCTGGCGATTCCGAGCTGGGTTTGGCCTGGGATTTGGCCGTAGAGCATGCTCGTGGCACGCGTAGTCCACCTGGAGCGCTGATTGGGCTTGGGGAGGCTCGGAGCATGGAGTTCGGCGACAACGGCGTCTCTGGACGGCGAGTCATGCCGGCGTGCGCGCGTTCGCGTCACACCGGGCTCGGTTTCGGGGTGGTACGGGGTCTGCGAGTTGTGGGGTGCAAACACGGACCTAAACAACAGCTACGCAGGGTTAAAAGAGGTTGCAGCGGTTGGCCATGGCGGCGGCGCAACACGCAGCGGCGGCACGCCAACGTTGGCGTGGCCCAGCTCCTAAGGTGCTCCAAGGGCGATTCTATTCAGCGAAAAAGGGTAACTGGGAACTGGTGGTGCTCACCTAGCACTGAATTGGGGAGGCGTGAAGCGTAGCAGGGTTGACGGTCGTCGGTCCGGCGGCGTCGGTGCGGAGCTCGCGGAGGAGGTGTTGCAGAGGTCGTAGCCGAGGGCAGCGGCTCGGGGAAGCTCCTAGCGGTCACGGCGGAGTCGAAGCGCTGCGTGGACGGGGCTCCGGTGCGGCGGAGTGGCGCGGTCACGTGCTAACGGCGGCGCAGAGCCCTGGGCGGCGGTGGCGAGGGTGGATGCGACGTTCTCGAGCTCGGTGGTGGTTGTTGGATGGGGTGGGGAGCAGGAGAGGGTCACGGCCACTTAAGGAGAGTCCGGGGATCTTGGGAACGCGTGTCTGTCGTGATCACCGCGGTAATTGCGGCCGGATTAGCGCGCGCGGGGAAAACGGATCTCGGCGCGGTTCTGCGGGATTCCGGCTCGAAGTGGAGCTTCTAGAAGGAGGAGGGGTTCTGGGAGGCCGGCCAGTCGGCCTCAGGCGTGCGCACGGGCAGAGCGGGGCCACGGGCAGCGAGGAAGCACGGCGAGTGCGGAACAGGGGAGCTCGGCTCGGGGAAGGGGATGACCCCGACGTGTGGGTCTGCGCTGTCGGTGAGGGGAGGAGGGGCGCGGGCGACGCGGGCTGAGCGCGGAGGAAGCTGGGCCGCGCACTGGGCTGGGGTGAGGGACGGCGTGGGAGGGAGAGAGAACGGGCCGGCGCGTGGGAGGAGTCGGGTTGCTGGTCCGCGCGCGTGTTGTGGGCTGCGGGCGCGGGAGAAGGGGAGAGGGATCGCGGACTGGGCCGGGAAACTAAGCTGGGTTGGGTTTGTTTTCGGGATGGGCTGGGTTTTCAAGCTGGGTTGAGATGCTAGCTTGAGTTTTGTTTTCCTATTTCTCTCTTCTTTTCTATTTTTCAAACCAACTCAAACCAAACAACTATTTGAATTCAAACTTGAATTTGACTTCAACTCTAACACTCAAACAAACAAAAAGAGATGCACCAGCATGAATGCAACATCAAAGTTTAACCTTAGACAAAAATTTTAATTACTTGAGGAACAAAATTGGATTAAATGCAAGTCTAAACACAATAAACCTTAGAAAATTTAATTAAAACCAATTAAATTTATTATTGAATAGGAAAATTAAATTAGGGTGTTACATCCACATTTCCCACCATGTGCTAGAATCGATCGATGAAGGATCAAAGGATAGATCGGCTGGTATTGGAATGTGGAGGTCATCGAACATGCTGTAGCATCTTGAGCTGGTGAGACCGTCAGGCAGATCAGCTCTGCTCTCCACCAAGTGGTGAATTTGGAAGTGGGGAGGGATCTGTCCTAGGCCAAATTGCCGAGCTGCTATGGCTGGTTGGTAAGATTCATAACCTGGCTTGATAATTCTATTAGAGGTGCTGATGCCAACAGGAAGGAAGCCGGGTCGAATCATCAGGGAATATAGATGCTGAGTGCTGTTGTCATCGGCAAAATTATCTAGTCTGAAGGCAGTTGGGTTCTCGAAAGATTCAGATTCAGTAAATGGAAAGTAAAGGGGATTCTCTAAGCCTTTATAGAAGACTCTGAACCAGTTTGCTGCATCTGCTGAATTCAGTTTACTGCCAGGAAGACTAAATAAAGCTTGACCATAGCTAGTACATCTAATTGGTTTGCCACTCTCATCAGGAAAAGAGTTCTTGATTAGGCCTTGGAAGTTGGGGATATGATGCTGAAAGTACAGTTGTGCCCACAACTGAATAAACCACCAAGGGCCTCCAGTTCTCAGTTTCTTTTGGTTAAGCAAGTTAGATGTCATCAAATGGAGATATCTGTAGGTTTCTCCAAGAAAGAGTTTGCCTAGACCGATGTGATTGCCATGGGCCAGGTGATAGGCCAAGGGAAGATAGTTCTTAGTTGGAGCTAAAGAAGGGCCACAGAAGATGAAGTGCTCTAGCCAAAGATTTAAGAAGGACTGTGTGTTCCTTCTCAGTCACTGGACCATTTGTTTTCATGTGCTGATTCATGTAAGTGCCCCAGTTTGTGCAGTTAACTTTGGATGAAAGTTTAAAGGGGACTTCTGCCATTTTATGGGCAGCTGGATTAGGAGATCCAATATCTAGGCCAGTGATCATGGTGACATCTAGCAGAGTGGGAGTCATGGGTCTATGACCAAAGAGGAAACAGTTCAGGGCATCAGACCAAAAATAGCCGATGGTTTTCAGAAAGTTTTCATCTTTGTCAAGGGGTGATAGCGATAACCTAAGTGCATCGGCTATGTTCAAATCTTACCATAAGGGCATATAAGCTTTTGCTACTCTACTGTACCATGTAATCCAGCTCTCAGGAGGGTTGGGCCAGGCTCTTAAGCAGTCGGCCCAAAGGTTCAAATCAATGCTTTGACTCACGAGAGGGATCCTATTTGCTTCGCTATAGATTAAATCTATGGGGTTTTCAAGAGTTCGTGGGCCAAGACAAAAAGATTTTGGGTTGGAAGGATGCGGCAAAAGGACGTCTGACACCTGAAGTTCAGAAATTCAGAAGTATGCATACGGGGTCAGGTTTCAGGATTTAAAGTTTCAGAGGCTTGCTAAGCTGAAGAAAACTAAAAGGATTAGGCCGAATATTACCTTCAGGCCGCAGATTGCCGCATCGTCAATTGCAGAGTTTGTTGTCTGAGCTGCAGAATCTGCCATGGTTCAGATCCGTTGACTTGGGGTTTCGTTGCTGTGGGTTCTGATTCGAATTCCGGGTGCTTGGAGAGTTCTTGCTCGAATTTATAGAACTGGGTTTTCGAATTATGCTCGGATTCAAGAGTTCGGTACAAGGTGGAAGTGTTACTCTACTCTTGTGCGGGTTGCTTCTAGTTTGAATTCTGTCGGCTCTTGGATATTTATAGAAGCCTGATGCGTTGCCATCGGCTTTTTGGAAAGTAAACAAGCACACAGTAATGAAAGGAAATTGATTTCATTAATACAAGGTCATTACAAGGAAAGCCGATTGTTACAAAGGAATTAATCCTTCGGCTTTGTGATCCTACCCCTACGATGCTGCCTACATCTACCAATCGTAGGTGTCTGAGTGCCTACGGCGCTTGGGGCTTCGCGCCGGTGTGATGCCGTCATCATCATCGTCGTCGTCGTCATCGTCGTCGTTGCCATTGTTGCCATCGTCGTCGGCACTGCTGCCGCTTCGCCCGCCGCCGCTGCTGCTTCCTTCTTCGCCGTAAATTAACAGGATTAATTTATGGGCCGAAAGCAAGATGGGCTTAAAGCAGAAGATTGAAGAAGGCTTGTAAATCGGCTCCTGCGTGAGCATCTGGGCCACATGGGCCATGTATCTTAGATTCAGTTCAAGATTAGAGATAGAGTCCGATCGGGACAAGATTAGTTTAGATTGTTTCCCAAGTCTCCAGACTATAAATATGTACCTTATGTTATTCAAGAGAAGGGGAGAACGTCATCACGTCTCGCAATCGACAATCTCGGCGCATCGCCACCCCTAATCTTAGGGTTTCATCCAAGTAAGCGCCATGCTGCCCAGATCGCTTCTCGCGATCAGGGCAGCGTTGTTCTTGCTTTTACCTTAGTATTACTCGTACTGAAGCGTTTTTAATGGCGAGTAATGCTAGTTATCCTGATGTTCGTAGCATGGCTTTTAGTAGATCTGTTGTGCTTCGTTGCTTATCATCTACGAATATCATGTTGTCTCTGTGCAGTCACGTTTCAATCTTATGCTAGTTCTTGTCGCATAGAATTAGTTGCACAGAGACAACACCCTGCTTCTTTTATGTCTAGTAGATCTAATTTGTTATGGTTTGCTCTTATTCTTAAGAGTTGGCGTAATATCTGTTAGGTTAGGCCTTGCAAACGGGTTGGATGATCCGGTGGCGTCTTAGATGCTTTATCTTAGCCTTAATAGGGATTGTTCCGGGAATCGGCTCTTGCTAGTTCTTAGGCCTCTGTTTTGGTTTTTGGTTTAGTTATCTGTTACGATCATTAGGCCCAGTCACATGTAGGATGTTCCGATCTAACAGTGAAGCTCTTACCGTCGTGGATTAGATTAATTAGATTTAATTGAAGCAGCTTTACAGTTATTTACTTTATTCATCGATATCCGGATCCAAATAGATCCAATCTGACACCGGGACTTGATCGGCTCTTTAAAGCCGATGCAAGAGTCGTCCCGGGGAGCCGACCATGGCTCGGACTTATGTTTCCACGTGTTTGTGTATGCAGGCAAATCATTGCAAACACGTCCGCACCTTCCTGATCGGGTATAGGTCAGGTGGCACGCCCTGCGTCTTCACAAGCCGCGGCGTGTGCTGTAATTGCATGCCGTCGACGAGGGAGCAGTGCCTGCCAGCGCCCCAGCAACCTCCCGGCTCTTCGTGTTGCCTGTCGCTGCTCGCCGGTGGGTTTCGACCGACAACTGTCAGCGTGCCGCGAGCCCGGAGGAGCAGCACGGGCAAGCGCAGCATGAGCGCCCGGTCAGGGTAAGTGATCTTGATTTTATCCTTTGCGTTCGTTTACTCGACCCTCCAATCCTATTGACTTCAACGTTTCTTCCCCGATTGCCCGGCTGCAGGGCCACCTCCAAGCATTCGGCCCGCCTTGCGCCCACCAAGGCCCTCAAGATTGGGGCGCACGCGACGCCGCACATGGCACCGCAGCCCCCGATCGGAGTGGACCCAGTCTTAGAAGCAGGGGCCGAAAAACTCCGAGAGGCGGTGGCTCGGGGGACCCTGGAGGCCCAACTAGCTCGAGCACTGGAGAGTGGGGGCGACGCCGGCCAGAGCGGTGTTGTAATGGCCGCTCGAGCTAGCGCCGAGGAGGAGGACGGCTGGGGCGGGGAGGATGATGCTGCCCGGCTGGACATCGAAATCGAGGCCGGTCGGGGCGACGCGGATAGCGCCGCCCAGCCGGTCGTAGGAGGAGGAGCTGGTGGGGGCACGCAGGAGCGCCCCGCCGGCCAAAGAGAGGGGGAGACCCTCGTCCTCGAGCCCTCGAGGGCTAGGGTCGAGGGTGTTACGGAGGAGGAGTCCGCGCTAAGGGCGCCAGCAGTGGAGGAGACCCGTGTCCCGGAGCCAGCGAGGGCCGGGGACGAGGGTGCCGCTGCGGCGGCGATGGGGCAAGCGGAGCCGGAGAATGCGGTGTCCGTGGTGGAGCTGCCGCTGAGCAGCGGGGAGTACTGGGACTCGAGGGACATCAACCTTGCTGCTGCAGCCAGTGCCGCCGACCGGGTCACCGAGTTCATTTCGGCCTTCGAGGAGGTTCTCGGCACGCAGATGTACGAGGAGCTCGGTAGTGATGACAACTGGGCGACTGTTCAATCCGGGGCCCCCTCGGACATCGCCCGCACCGAGCAGGGAGGAGGCGGCGACTGGCGGGCCTACACCATCCCCTCGGACTTCGCCGACGCCGAGCGGGAGGAGGGCGACGCCTGGCGCAACCATATGGCCGTCGGGGGCCAGATCGAGGAGGGGCTTTCTCGGGTCGTGGATCTTTTTTCGAAGGCATACCACGACTCTAGTAACATAAGTGTTCTATTCGTCCACTTTCGATATTACAAGTTTGCTTTCCTCTCATGCTTCCTCACGCGCCTCCCCTCTTACAGCAACTCTTGTCCATGTCGAGGGAGAAGAATGAAAGGCTGACGCGGCTACACTCCAGGGTGCATTGGCCTGACTCGTACAATGCCACCCTGGCCACGCGACTGGAGGAGGCCGACACTCGGGCCGAACAGGTGACCCCCTTGGAGGCGCGCATCCACGAGTTGGAGCAGGAGCTAGCCCGAGCCACCGGTGAGCGCGACGCCCAGCGAGCCGCAGCTGACCAGAAGGCCCAGGAGGCCGAGGCACGTGAGGCCGAGCTGCGGCAAGCCAGAGCGGCGCTCGAGAAGAAGGAGCAAGCCCTCGAAATGAAGGAGGCCGCGCTCCAACGCAAGGAGACCGAGCTCTAACGTGAGAGGGCGACTGTCGCCACGCTCACCGGGACTCTCGACGAAAAGGTCGTGGCCCTCCAGAATGCGGAGGCTGCCCTCAAGGAGAAGGAGGACTCCTTGTCCACGCTCGAGAAAGCCGCACGGGTCCAGCAAGAAGAGGCGCAAGGAGCTATCGCGGGTAAGTATCTGGGGTTTCGTTGTTGTTCGACTCTTTTTTACTACAACTTATCTTGGTTCCTTTGTTCAAAGCTGAAGAAGGTGGTGGCGAACGAGACCACGGCGAAGGAGGCTGCCAACACCGTGTTCACGGCGGTGCTGGACGAGTACGCCCAGCTAGAGCGGACCACCGTGGCCGTGTGTCAGGAGCTCGAGGGCGCAAATGCTCAGTCTGGTAGCTCGGTGGCCACCCGCCTGCGAGCGCTGGGCGATCGAGTTGCCAAGCACACCGAGAGCACCTTCTGCCTCGGTGTCCAACAGGCCCTCACCGTGGCCTTGACGCATTACGACATGGACCTCCCGCTGGTGTCGTTGGGGTACGTCGTCACGACCGGCGCCGATGCGGACACTGCGTCGGCCATCATGGATGATGCCGACGCCACCGTTGAGGAGTTCGCCGCTGCCTTGACCGAGAAGCTCGAGGCTGACATCCCTCGATAGCATATTTTGAAGCTGTCGAAGATCCGCCGAGGGGGGAAGATAACCTGTAGGGAATCTAGGCCTCGGAGCCCATGTAATAAGTTAGTACTTTATCGTAATCGTACTTTTGGATTGAGAAATTTGTTAATGTAAATCGACAGTGTGGCCCATCGAGGCCTTGTGCGTTCGAGCCCTTGTTTTTCCTACTTTATTTCCGTGTTCTCGCATATACTTTAGATAGGTTTCAACGAGGAAGTTGTCGTTCATAAGTGACTTAGGCGTGGGGAGGTGAGTGGGGATGCCGTATCCCGAAGGCGTAGGCGGTCCTACGGCTCGGCCGATCATGTTCCTTAGTCACTTACGCCTTGCGTCTTCCTTTCTAAGTATACGAGAAACTTAAATACAGAAATTTTTCGAAAAAACATGGCAATTTTTAGGGACGTTCGGGGGTTCCCCCTGTAGTAGCCCCCGAGAGAGGCTTGGCTTTGCCGATGGTAAAGCCAAGCGTAAGTGTTCGTGTGCGCCCAAGCCCCCAAGGGTTCGGAAAGTTCCCAAAGATAAATAAGTAAAGCATACTCTTTATTGCTTCGGGAAATTTTAAATACGAGTACAAGCTATGTACAAAGAGCTTGGAATTCTAAGGATAGAAGCGACGTAGCTGCTGTATGTTCCAAGCGTTAGTGAAGACTTCGCCATTTTCGTTCGCCAGCTTGTACATGTCGGGCTTGAATACCTCAGCGATGATATATGGGCCTTCCCATGGCAGAGAAAGCTTGTGGAGGCCCCTGTTGTCCTGTCGAAGCCTCAGCACTAAGTTGCCCTTGTTGAGGTCTCGACGCCGGACTCTCTGTGCTTGGTATCTTCGTAGGGACTGCTGATAATGTGCTGAGTGTAGGAGCGTCATGTCTCGAGCCTCGTCCACTTGGTCCAGCGAGTCCTCGCGGTCTCGCTGGTTCTGCTGCTCTTGGTAGGCCTTGAGCCTCGGCGACCCATACTCCAAGTCTGTGGGGAGCATGTCCTCGACGCCATAGACGAGGAAGAACGGGGTGAAGCCCGTGGCTCTGCTCGGGGTCATCCTCAGGCTCCGCTCGGGGTCATCCTCAGGCTCCAGATAACCGAGGGCAGCTCGGTGAGCCACCTCCGGCCAAACTTGTTTAGCTTGTTGAAGATCCTTGGCTTAAGGCCTTGGAGGATCATGCCATTGGCAGGCTCCACTTGCCCATTCGTCTGTGGGTGCGCCACAGCCGACCAATCCACACGTATGTGGTAGCTATCGCAGAACACCAAGAATTTCTTGCCCGTGAACTGGGTGCTGTTGTCTGTGATGATCGAATTCGGGACCCCAAACCTAAAGACAATGTTAGTGAAGAACAGAACAGCTTCCTCAGACTTGATCTTGCCAATGGGTCGAGCCTCGATCCACTTGGAGAAATTGTCGGTTGCCACCAACAAGTGAGTGAAGCCCCCGGGCGCCTTCTGCAACGGGCCTACGAGGTCCAGTCGCCACATGGCGAATGGCCACGTGATGGGGATGGTCTGCAGAGCGTGAGCCAGGAGGTGTGTCTTCTGGGCGTAGAACTGGCAACCCTCGCAGGTCCGCACGACATCGGTGGCATCGGCGACAGCGGTGGGCCAGTAAAAGCCTTGACGAAATGCATTACCCACGAGGGTGAGCGGCGCGGAGTGGTGACCGCAGATGCCAGTGTGGATGTCACGGATCAGCTCCTTGCCCTCGGGAATGGGAATGCATCATTGCAGAATGCCCGAGGGACTGCGCTTGTACAGCTCGTCGTCGATCAAAATGAAGGACTTGGCAAGCCTAGTGATGCGCCGTGCCTGAGCACGGTCTGAGCGTAGGACCCCTCGAATCATCCAGTCAAGGTACTGGGTGTGCCAATCTCGCGGAGGCGGGCCTCGTCGATCTCCATTGCTTCAGCCTCGTCCACAGAGGAGGTCTCGAAGTCAGTGTCCATGGCCTCGGGCTCCTCCGTCGAGTGGTCCTCGGCTGATGGCCCCATGGTCGCAGCCCCCAAGGGTCCGGGCGCCGCCCCGACGGCTTCTGCAGGGTTCTTGAAGTCGACAGACGGCCTAGCGAGGTCGCGGGTGAAGACGTTCGGGGGAGCGGTGGTCCGACTAGATGCGATCTTGGCTAGCTGGTCCGCTTCCTCATTGTACTTGCGTGCGATGTGGTTGAGATCGAGCCCGTCGAACTTGTCCTTGAGGCGACGCACTGCATTGTAGTACGCCTCCATCTTCTCGTCGTGGCAGCTTGCCTCCTTCATCACCTGATCGGTGATGAGCTGGGAGTCCCCCCGGACGTCGAGACGCTTGATGCCGAGCTCGATGGCGATGCGGAGGCCGCTAAGGAGGGTCTCGTACTCCGCCATGTTGTTGGATGCCGGGAAGTGCAAACGCACCATGTAGCGCATGTGCTCTCCGAGGGGTGAGACGAAAAGCAGGCCTACGCCAGTCTTCATCACCGACCCGTCAAAGTACATGAGCCAACATTCTGCTTGAATCTGGGGTGGGGGCAGCTGAGTGTTGGTCCACTCGGCTATGAAGTCTGCCAAGATCTGGTATTTGACCGCCTTGGCTATCCTACCCGTGACCTCCCGGTTGTAGACTATTTCCCTTAGGGGGAAGGATGAGACCATAGTGACAGGATGAGCCTCGAAGTAGTGGCGCAGCTTGCGCCGAGCTAGGATCACTGCATAGAGCAGCTTCTAGATCTGTGGGTATCGTGTCTTGGTTTCAGACAGCACTTCACTAATGAAGTACACCGGCCTCTAGACGAGCAGAGCATGTCCCTCCTCTTGCCGCTCTACAACGATGGCTGCGCTGACGACCTGAGTCGTTGCTGCCACGTATAGGTAGAGGGGCTCGCCGTCCACTGGTGGTGTTAGGCTCGGTGCAATCGTAAGCGATGCCTTGAGTTTGTCGAGGGCCTCCTGGGCCTCGGGGGTCCATGAGAAGCGTTCGGACTTCCTCAAGAGTCGATACAGGGGCAAACCTTTCTTGCCGAGGCGCGAGATGAATCGGCTAAGGGACGCCAAGCATCCCATGACCCTCTATACCCCCTTTAGGTCTCAGATTGGTCCCATCCGAGTGATGGCTGAGACTTTCTCAGGGTTGGGTTCAATGTCCCACTGGGAGACAATGAAGCCCAAGAGCATTCCTCGAGGGACTCCGAACACGTATTTTTCGGGGTTGAGCTTCACCCCCTTAGCCCTAAGGCAATGAAACGCGATCCTGAGATCGGCTACCAGGTCGTCCGCCTTCCTGGATTTCACAACGATGTCGTCGACGTATGCCTCTATGGTCCGCCCTATATGGTCTTTGAACACATGGAGCATACATCGCTGGTATGTGGCTCCGGCGTTTCTAAGGCCAAAGGGCATTGTGACGTAGCAGTACATGCCGAAAGGGGTAATAAAAGAAGTTGCGAGCTGGTTGGACTCTTTCATTTTGATTTGATGATAACCGGAATATGCATCAAGAAAGGACAAAAGTTCCCATCCCGCAGTTGAATCAACGATTTGATCAATTCGTGGCAAAGGAAAGGGAACCTTAGGACATACTTTATTTAAACTATTATAATCTACACACATCCTCCACTTCCCACTCTTTTTCTTAACTAAGACAGGGTTAGCAAGCCACTCGGGATGGAATACCTCCTTGTTGAATCTGGCCTCCAGAAGCTTTTGCACCTCCTCGCCGATCGCGCGCCGCTTGAGCTCGTCGAAGCGCTGCAGGCATTGCTTAACCGGCTTGGAGTTCGGCAGGATATCAAGGGAGTGCTCAGCGACCTCCTTCGGGATGCCAGGCATGTCCGAGGGGCTCCACGCGAAGATGTCAGCGTTGGCGCGGAGGAAGTCGACGAGCACCACTTCCTATTTGCAGTCGAGGGTGGCGCTGGTCTTCAGCGTCTTGCCGTCGGAGGTCTTTGGGTTGAGGGGAACGTCCTTGGTGCCCTCGGCAGGCTCGAAGGTGCCCGCGTGCCACTGCTTGGAGTCCATGGCCTCCTCGGCCATTCCTTGCAGCTGCGCAGTGAGGGCCTCGTCGAGCGCCAGAGCCTCGGCATTCTCGACGCACTCGATGTCGCACTCGTAGGCGTGCTCGAACGAGGAGCCGACGGTGATGATACCCTTCGGGCCCGGCATCTTCAGCTTGAGGTAGGTGTAGTTGGGGATGGCCATGAACTTGGCGTAGCAGGGACGGCCAAGGATGGCGTGGTAGGCTCCCCGGAACCTCACCACCTCGAAGGTGAGCACTTCCTTGCGGAAGTTAGCCGTCGTGCCGAAGCAGACGGGCAGGTCGATCTGGCCGAGGGGTTGGACTCGCTTCCCCGGCGCAACGCCATGAAATGGCGACTTGCTGGGGCGGAGCTTGTCCAATCCGATCCCCATGAGCTCCAAGGTGTGGATGTACATGATGTTGAGGCTGCTACCCCCGTCCATGAGCACCTTGGAGAAGCGGGTGTTGCCAATGATGGGGTCGACAACGAGTGGATACCATCCTGGATGCGGGACGTAGTCGGGGTGGTCCTCGCAGCCGAAGGAAATGGTGTCCTCCAACCAGTCGAGGTAGGATGGCATGGCCTTGGTGATGGAGAAGACTTCCCGGTGCTCACGCTTGCGCTGCCGAGAGGTCATGTTCGTCGTCAGCCCTCCAAAGATGAAGAAGGCGTTCTCCACCGGGGGGAACTCGTCGTCTCCACCTTTGTCGCCTGTGTCCTTCTTCTTGTCCTCGTCGTGATTCGCGACACAGTTGTAGTATTTGCGAAGCATCTCGCACTACTCGAGGGTGTGGTTGACCGAGCCCTTGTGGTAAGGGCACGATTTCTTGAGCATGTCGTCAAAAAGGCCACCACCGCCTCGAGGGGGCCTTGAGGACCTTTGCGGTCCGGGGCCGCGACGAAGGCCTCGTCAGAGTCCTCCGCCTGCCCCTGTCCGCACTGATTTGGTGGGGCCGGCTTCTTTCCTTTCTTCCATCACTTTTGTTTCTTAGCGGGGGCCTTGGTCTTGCCACTGCTGCCCTCTGCGGGCGCATCTTCCTTGTGCTTGTTCGCCTTGCCGTCAAAGATGGCACCAACTGCCTCCTCGCCGGCGGCATAGTTGGTGGCGGCGTCGAACAGCTCGTTGGTGTTGGCGGGATGGCTTCGCGCAAGCTCATGCACCAGGTTCCTACACGTCCTGCCTTCGAGGAAGGCGTTGATGACCTCGACCTGGGTGACGCTGGGGAGCTCGGTGCATTGCTTGGAGAAGCGCCGCACGTAGTCGCGCAGGGACTCATTGGGCTTCTGCCAACACCCTTTGAGGTCCCAAGAGTTTCCAGGGCGCACGTAAGTGTCCTGGAAGTTGCCCACAAAGATCTTGACTAGATCGGCCCAGTCGTGGATCTGATCTGTGGGCAGATGCTCGAGCCATGTTCGTGTGGCGTCGGCAAGGTGAAGAGAAAGGTTGCGGATGATCACGGCGTCATCCGTCGTGCCACCCAGCTGGCATGCCAGGCGGTAGTCGTTGAGCCAGACTGCGGGATCGGTCTCACCCGAGTACTTGACGAGGGTGGTGGGCGGTCGAAAGCATGGGGGGAAGGGAGCGGTGTGAATCTCCCGACTGAACACGCGGGTGCCCGGAGGCTCCGGTGACAGTCCCCTGTCGTGCTCGGGATCGAAGCGGCCACCCCATCGGGGGGGTGTATCGTCCCGTTGATGATGTTGCGGGCATCACCATCGCCGGCGTGCCCGTGCGTGTCATGGAGGCGCTCATTCGCAGGAGTCCTCTTGATGTGGTCGTGTATCGAGGGTGCTCTCGCATTGTCCGCTGCGGCCGCCTTGCCCTTTTCTTCCGGGGGAGGGTGCACCGAGGCCTCGCGGCCCTGGTGTGCTGCACCTCCGGCCTTCGGGACTGCCGAGCGCATATGAGACGTAGAGCTCTCAGCCTGCTGCACTGCATCCTGCTCGATGAGCACCTTCGCCTCATTGCGCAAGTTGTGTCCCTTGGTCGTAGAGGGCTCCGGCATGGCTTGGAGTAGGTAAGCCGTAGCGGCGAGCATCTCGCTGGCCCTTTTCATTTCCAGCCCTTTGTCGACGTTGTCGTCGGCCAGGATCCGCTCCTAAGCGACGCGTCCTGCCGCCTGAGCCCGCGCACCACGCACAGCGTTCTCCTGCTCAAACGTAGAACGCAACAGTCGTGTTTGCCGATGCTCCTCTTCGAGTCTTTTCTCGAGCTCCGTGAGTTGCGCCAGCTGCGCCTGCCGTGACGCCGAGCTTGACGAAGTGGTGGGGTTCAGAGGGGGCACTGCCCCCTAGTTCACTGGTGGGGTGCCACCACCTGGTTCGCAGGTGGATGCTCCCTGCGATTTCCGTCGTCGCTCGACGCTTCCTCGACGGCCCCATCCGCCAGCTCTGCCATGAAGCATTCCCGAGTGGGATCGTAATCCCCCTCGCTGGAATCCTTGGAGCAGGTGAGGCTGTAAGCCGATGCAAGCTGGAACGAGCGGAATACGTCGGGGTCACGGACTCCGGAGTAGTCTACGGCCTCCTTGGACGTGAAGTTGTCCATGAAGAAGTTGATGTCGTCGGCGATCGAGCCCGCCGTCTCGGGGTAGGAGTCGTCAGGAGATGACGCGATGAGGTTGCGGATCGAGGAGAGGTAATGACCCGACAGATCCTCGTACTCGGTGAAGTTGGTGCTGGCTGAAGAGGCGTAGATGGCAGCGTTGCGCATCCCGAAAGGAAAAAGCGACGACGCAGTCGCGCCCTCCCTGGGAGGCACTGGGGCTGCAGTCGATGGTGGTGCCGGCGCAGATGGTGCCGGAGCACGTGATGACGAAGTGGTGGCTCCGTCGGCCGCGACGCTGAACTGCGACATGCCAACCTCGACCCACGTGGGGGAGCCGAGGCGTGCCGCCCTGCGCCGCTCCATGCGTGCTTGTCGCAAGCGCTGGCCCAAGCGCTTGTTGCGCCGGGCTGGTGAAGTCGGAGCGTCGGGGTTGCGTCTGGGCGAGTGGAGCTCCATGAGGTAACCGTTGCCGGTTGCCCTAAACTCAAGACTCCCAAACCAAATCACGTATCCCGCTGGGAGCAGATCCGAGGTGCCCATGGGAAATGGGTTAGATCTGCTCACCATCCCTGGAGATCAAATGGGAACAAAAGAGGAATGTCACGCAGCGACCCTTACCTGGCGCACCAACTGTCGGTGTCCTGACCCGATGGTCCGGCACCAACTAGTGATGATGCTACATGTCCCTAGTCCCAGATGGTTGATGCAAGAGGCAACACAGTAACGCACGGGTTTATCCTGGTTCCGGCCACAGAGCTGTACGTCCAGCAAAGTGGTATGCGAGTGCACTATACTATCTTGCACCGGGGGTGTCTGTAGTAGGGGGTACAAGCGAGGCGAGAGAGGGAGAGAAGCTCCCAAGTAGGCTAGAGGAGGAGTTGATTGAGGCAAGTGCCAATATCGGGGCTTAGAAGAGTGTGTGTGCTCTTATGAGTTGTACTAAGTGTGGAGAATAGCCCAGATGGAGAAGACAGTGACTGCCTCCCTCTTTTGTAGACACAAAGATGGGCGGTGTACAGGCACAGGGAGATCGCGGAAGTCGTCGTCTTCCCCACGAATCGCGGGGGTGCAGTGGTCGAGAACTGTACAAAGTACATTGTGGGGTATGGCGTCTGGCATGGCAGTTGTCCTGGGCGTCATCCTTGGCCTTGCGGAGATCGCGCCGGCGTCCTTGTGGCTCCTGCAGGCATCGTGGCGGTTGCTATGGAGGGTCCCGTCCTCCAGGCATGGCATGGCGACGTTCCGAGGGTCCTGCAGGCCGGGGTCTTGTCCTTGTCAAGGTCGGGGCCACTTCCGAGGGCTGTGCCCATGCCGTTCGAGGGTTCCACGGAGGGGAAAGTACAAGGGAAGTACGGGGAATTGGCAGCACAGTGGCTGGAGCAGTGCCGAGCACGTCTCGCACAGCATCGCAGGTTCCCATAGTGGCGCCACAACGTCCGGAATGGCGGAGCAGTGACCGGAGTTGGCGGACAGGACTCCAGTCACAGCCACTGTGTGGAGTGGAGGCCTGACGCCGTCTGATCCGGGAGCTGCGGCGGAGTGGTTGGCATTTAATGCCTCTGTACGGCGGACGGGCGAGCGGATGGCCGTTTGTCCTTTCTGTCGAGGGGTGGCCTCGAGTGAGGCGGAGACGCGGGGCGCCTGTCGACGACTCGGCGGGGTGCCCTCGAGCGAAGCGGAGATTGCCCCGCGGGTTCGTGGGGGTTTGGATGGGCTGCACTGTGTACTTGGGCCGTGGATCGGGCTTCTTTGAGTCCTTTCCTTTCCTCCGGATTGGAGGGAGGCTGTAGGCCTTCGTGGGCCCGATCGCGTAACATATGTTTTGCGTTTTAAGGGTGATTTAGTCTCCTGGTTAGGGTGCCCCTAATCAAGGTACCCGATAGTAATTTTAAATTTTCTTAGTAGTAATTATCAAATTAATTAGCGTGTCAATTACTGATATTTTTTTGTGGTCAAGGTATCTATATAGCAGTCTGATCTTTTATTTCTAATGTAGTGCAGATAATCTTAAATATCCTCCGTTGGAGAAGCTGCAAGCTAGAAGTATGCAAGGACAAATCCATGCATGAATGTTTATTCACTTTCTTTTGTTCCTAGAATGAGGGTAGTAAAATTTTGTTCACCTATGTATGTGGAGATATCTACGAGTCATTATTTGGTTATTATATAAATATTACTTATCACATTTTAAATTACTCCCTTAGGACACAAGAAAAGAGCAAGTACTCCTCTTTTGGCATACATAATTACTCCTTCACTTACAAACTAATGCTTACTCTGATGAATATTACTCCTCTCCTATGCCTATGGCTATATAGTCCATTCTCATTAGAAATTAAAGTTGAGTCCGAATAATCACTCCATTTCTAACCACTTCTTTTTTCTATGAATAATTCAGTCAAAACTTTTGCAAAATTACTCCTTTGTTCCCCAAGACTAACTTTTACGAATTACTCATTGCCTTGACTAATTACCCTAAGAGTCTCCTGAAATCGCTCTCGTGCTCAAAATTTTAATGAAATGCAATGAACCTCCATGGAAGCTGCACACACCGCATGCAAAAAAAAAGGTCATGCTTGTACGATTTAATTGATAGTATGACTGTCTGGTCAGCATGGACATTTATGCACCTCCTACCCCCTAACCTAACGTGGAGGATTATGATGGCACAAAACAGGGCTGTCACCACCTGCAGGCTACGTCTACAAACCATTGGAACAGGGTGACATTCAAATGTAAACCTTAACCCAAACATCACGTTTTCATTAACGATTACTACTCTAGCCTTGCGCAAGGACATCCGTCTCCATCATGAGCCTTAGTTCTAGAGCTCCCAATTAAGGGAGTTGAAACCAAAATTATGTTAACATCTTACTACTCAAGTTGACATGCAAGATAAACTAACTCAAATGTTCATCATGATAGGATCACATACATAACCAAGCATATGAACCAAAGATGCCAAGTTGAATAAAATAAACATCTAGAATAAAGTTAAGACATTACAATAAAGAGAAGATACAAGACATATCAACTCTTCGTGAAGACTCTAACTCCTTGAACTACAACTCCACAACTGAATTCTACTCCATAAAGCTTTACAAGTGAGGAATGGCAACATCTTGTGTTCATCTCAATTAGGAGCCCCCCCCCCCTCATATTTATAGAGGGGGTTCACCAGCAGCTGCAGAGGAGGGATCTTGAACCGCCATTGGGAAGCCACCAGGAACCTTCTCACCAAAAGAGAAGGTCGATGGGGGGTTGCACTGATCCGCCGACCAGTGGGCCCAGCCCCTGGTCACCGCCTTCGTCCTTGAAGCTCCCATAAAGGTTCCTTTTGTAATGCCACGTGCGAGAACCTTTGATACGTCGGTTTGCTTCGCTAGTGGGCCCTCCAATTCATGTGATGACTGCGTGGCGACACGTGATTGGACGATATTTTTGCCCCTTAGATCAAAAGGTATGATTGCCCTTCATTTTTAGCCAAAAACCTGCACTCATAAAATTCTACAAGGACATGTGGAATTCGGTGATTTATTAGAACTAGTTTGCAGTAACTCTACTTCATCATATCATACTTCTCAGCAACTTAGAATCACATCATGCTTGTGCCACCCATAAAATTTCAGGTTTAAGGTAAACTTTCTAAACCAACAACCCAATTCTTGGAGAATACAAGTTGTAAACTAAGCATAAAAAAGAAACAAACATGGAGCAACTATTCATCATTTCAACTAGATGGCTAAAACATTCTTACCGCTCATGGAAATAAAAGGAAATAAACTAAAGAGATTGAAAGCAAATATTTTTGGTCTTTTATGATGATGATATATTTTTTTAAATATAGATATAAATGCAATGCAAGGAAAATAAATATGCAGAGATGCAAGGAAATACAAGAACTAAATGCAATGATATATGTTACCTTTCTTATTGTTCCTTCTGCACTATCCCAATCAGGGTGGCAGCACTCGCATCTTGCTGCTCGTGCTACTCGTGGTGTTCTCCATATGTGTGTTGAGGGTAGTCTGGATCTCTTGTATTGTTTGTTCTATGTTGCCGCAGCGGAGGTTTAGGTTCTCGATCCCTTGAGTGAGATCATGATAGCTTCGGGCAGAATATGAACGCCGTGCAGCGAAGAGTGGAAGGGTCCTCCTGAACTAGAGCTACCATAGCCCCAGTCCTCCTCCTGGGCTGCTGCCATTCAGCACTACGTGCACTCTGCCAAGACGATACCCCTACGTCCGGCTGCGGGATGTACTGATCCCAACTGGGTTGGTACCCAGAGGAGGACCCAGCTACATACGCGGATTGAGCCCAAGTACCTGCACAACCATGAAATGCATAGGGAGGTGGTGGAGGCATGTTCATGGCAGCATTCCGCGACATGCTCTGTGTCATCCTCCCTGACACACTACTCCTGTGTGGGGCTCAAACATTAGACTCTGGTAATGTAGGAAGGATAGAATTGGTGTAATGGATAGTATTAGCTTGAGGCCTCGGCCGGTATATATAAGAGTACAAGACATGGGTTGCAAGGCAACCCCACCGGATATGTATGGCAGTCCGGATACAATATCTAAACTACCAAATATACTCTAACATTCCCCCGCAGTCACAGCGGGAGCACTGCAGACTGTGAGACTGGAGGAGAAGCCGAAGGTAGGAACCGACGGACTGACATCCCCCCGCAGTTGTAGCGTCGGCGCAATGCGGATGCTGCGACTGCAGAGAACCGGCGAGAAACTCATGCGGATGGTAACCCTTTGTGCCGATGTCGAAGAAGCCGAACTGGAGCAAGTAGCCGTGGTCGAGGAAGTCGTGCGTAGGGTAGCCGTGGTCGATGGTGAGTTGTCGAGGTCGCCGATGGTAAGGAGCCGCACAGGAAGCCGCGGGCGCACTAGGAAGCGCCATGGTGGAGACGTAACGGAGACGACGCCGGAGACAAAGACGGCGACGCGTCGAGGCAGTCGAAGAGAGAGTCGATGCCACAGTCGACGCAGACATGCCATCGAGTGACACATCCCCGAGTATGCCAGACCCGTGAATGCATCGGGGACGATGGCACGCACCGGTGTTGCCAAGACCGGACGTGCGAGGGAGAGTGCACCACCAAGACGCCGTTGTCTGAGGGACCAGCAGAGAAGGCCTCCACGACAGTCGCAGGCGCAGAAGAACGGTGAGGAAGAAGATGCCAATGCAGCCCGCAGTTGCTGGAGTAGACGAAGGGGTAGAAGTGGACGGCGACGATGGCGACGAGGTGGTGCTGGACGAAGCGACGAGGTAACCCCGGACGATCTGGCGCAAGGCCTGATGAACTGGAGGATGCGGCGGCGGAGCTTGAAGAAGGCGACGAAGAACTCGAACAGCTCGGTGAAGACCATGTGCGCGCAAGGCGCGCACTGACGTAGTCGTAGACGATGTCGAAGAAGCGGTCGAAGTGGCCGGCGTGGACGAAGTCGAGGACGTAGTCGGCGGCAGTGAAGATGCAACGACGAGGAACACCACGGACGATACCGCTGCTGCCCGAAGAGGCGAAGCAGCGACCACCCTCCATACTCGGGGAAGAGGCGCGCAATACGATGACGGACGTCACGGGAGCCAGGTGGATCGCGCATGTTGGCTGATCAGACCGAGTATGCGCGAGGCGAGACGACGATGGGCGAAGTTGGTGGAGGCGTCCCGATAGGTGGAGGCGACGATGAGCCGGCGAAGATCGACGTGCGGACGAGGCGATGAGGTGGGCGGCACAGATGGGCGTCCCCTAGGCACCGTCCATGTCACTATGCCGCACAGTCGAAGATGAAGAAGAGGCCGGTGAAGTCGATGCTAATGTCGAAGTAGAGGCGTGTGGTCGACGGGCGGTGGGTGACTCATTCTCGAGCAGTGCTCGGGTAAAAAACAGAGGAATTACCAAAAAAAACAAATCAGCAGCAGCTCGTGTAGCACCTCTGGGTGCGCGTAGCGCAATCCTCTCAATCTCCTCTTTATTCTTCTCTCCCGTCACGGTCAACGACCGCATCTAAAGCGGAAGAAACAGAGTGAGAGAGAGGGACGGCAGACAGCGATGAGGGAGGCGGGGGGCCGGCTCCCTGCGGCGGCGCTGGAGATCCTGCGCCGGGCGGCTCCCCGCCGGGAGGGGCCGTGGAGGGGCGGTTGAAGCCGGGCGGCTCCCTCCCTTGCGGCGGCTGGAGCCCGCGTAGGGAGAGGCGGCTGGAGCCCATGCGGTGAAGGGGCGGCGCCGTCATGCATGCCGCCGACGACAAGGTCGGCGCGCTGTGTCGGGGCCCCTGCTACCACCACGGCAGCACGGGGTAGGGCATAGACGCCGGAGGAGACTGCGGCTGTCACCACGACAACACAGATCGGGGTCGTCGACGACAACTTTCATGGCGGCGGTGGCGAGGTACGTCACGATCTGCTGCTGCTAGACGGGAGGACGGCGGCGGATTAACTCGATCCGCCGTGATGGAGGGCGCTGCCCCCGGCGGAGGTCATGGGGGACCTCCCCGGGGGCGCGCTAGGAGGCCGTCGAGGGGGCGCCCTGGATGGGAGCTGTGGGGGACGGCCGGCGGCGCGCAGGAGGCAGGAGGGGTGCCGGCCGCTAGGGTTAGGGCAGCGGAAGATAGCCTAGAATCTCAAACCCTAATCTCTAATACCATGTAAGGATAGAATTTGTGTAATGGATAGTATTAGCTTGAGGCCTCGGCCGGTATATATAAGAGTACAAGACTTGGGTTGCAAGGCAACCCCACCGGATATGTATGGCAGTCCGGATACAATATCTAAACTACCAAATATACTCTAACAGGTAATTATATACATGAAAATTCGAGATAGGTAACAGAATTTCATTTACATAGCGGAGAAAGAAAAATATAAGAGATTCATCATGCATGTTTCAGAGTGTGCCCATAAACCAAATAATTTTAATCAATGAAAAAGCGGAGCGCCTCTATGTAAGAAAATTTAGCCCAACTCAGCACACCTAAACCTTATGCAATTCGAGTGATAAGAGAGATGCATTCAACGGGTCCGATCAAACGAAAGTTTTCAAGCCACTGGCAAACCATAAATTTAATGGGCGAAATTTTTGTTTTGTTCACCATGACATAAAGAATGCGAAGTTCATCACGTACAATCCTAACATCCTCCCTGGGGAAACACATAATTGCAACTCATTTATGCATCAAACACAAGGTTGGGTTTTGAATGTCATTGCAACATGCTTCCCTTGTGGAGTCAGTTCTTGTGATGGAATGAGAAAACTTTCCTTATGAAATCCACTCAAGGCACGGTTAACATCAACAAAGCAGCGTTGGTGAAAAATCAAAAGTGTGCTGAAATTCTTCCATGTTAAAGAGAACTCATTGCCAAAGAATCGGAACGAAATACCCTCCTTTTTCTCCACAAGAGTGCAGAGAAATTGGATTGTTAAATCTCAAGAACCCAGTCCAGAAACATCGGCAAAAGAAGACCAACCCACAACCCTCCAAACTCTACCAAATTCGACATCCATACATATTTTCTCCAGTAGTTCATCGTCGAAGCCACGGGTATGGTTGAACGTCCTGTTCTTTAGCATGTTGAGGCTTGGGTCTCTCGGTCCCCTCGAATGTCGAGGTGAGAGTCGTCGGGCACCTCCCCTTGTGGTGCCACCCGGCGCCTAAGACTCTGCTTCCTCTTCATGGGACTCCACCGGTGCTTCTTCATGGCTTGAAGGAGGGGTAGGCCAATCGTACACGTTCAGTCTCTCAAGAGAACGACTTGAACTTCCCACCTTCTTGAGTGCACCGAGGAGTCTCCTTCCAGATTTGCTCATACCTGAAATCAAGAGAGCACAAGAACACACAACAACTCGAAACGATTACATTAGTGTTAGCAAATAAAGGTCAGTCGTCCGAGAAATAAGTAGTCCATATGGGGCTTGGTTGCCTCTCACAAAAATCGTCCTTGTAGGTGATAACACGCCACAAAATCGTTCTTGTGGGCGAGACTGCTCCACACAATGGTTCTTGCGGGGTAGTAGTACCACTACAAATACTTTCTTGCAGCGAGATCGAAAGGAAACACAAGTGCAAAGGAAACGGAAAAAATGCAGGAATTATTTTTTCTTTTTCTTGTGAACTTGAAGCAAAAACAAGAGCAAATAGAGTAGAGGGAGGAACACGAGGGCAATCACTTGCAGCTCTGTTTGGGGCAGCAAGAGAAGGTCATGTGCACCGGCTTTTATAGAGGGGAGCCACCCCATGGTCGCTGGCTCCATTTTGGTGCCAAAATAGCTCAAGCTTTGGCTGAGGTCTTGAATGACCGCCACAAACTCCAAATGTGAATGAATGCTTGCAGAATTAGGCCGGTGCAGATCTAGGAATGGCCCCAAATAAATTTGGACATGAAAATCAACCACATTCATACATGCGCTAGCTTCCAAAATAAGATGGCAGCCATTTTCTTCTCAAAATACCCTTTAAAATACCCTTTGGATGCTTGGCCAAATTCACAAATTATGAGAAATGCAAATGCAGAAGTTGGAAAACCAAATATGCCAAGGGTTTCAATGCAAAAGAATGCAAAAAATCATGCAAAAATCCAATTTGAAAACCGAAGAAATTCAAACATGCAATGGTTGGAAATAAATTTGAGATAACTACCGGTTTACTTGCCGGCAAGGGTTCAAAATTTTAAGTCCACAATTTCTCCCTACGTTATTTTTAAGTTTGAAAATTTTATTCAGAGCATGACGAGGATTTATCACGTATTTTTTTATGATTCATTGTGTTTTCAACTTGTCATGTGTTTTTATCGAATAACATGCGTATTTATTATATATCATGTGTGTTTACCGTATCATTAGGGATGCTGACAGAATTCTTACCTTGATACGATGTTGGGCCCTCAGAGCTATCACTTGCTTCTTTTAGAATAATATTCAAGATTGACCGTGGAATTCTGATTATCCCGTACTAATAATCCTGATAAATGATCAGTGATGATCTACTCACCTGGATTGCATCATGATGTGGCCGGTCCTTCGGTCGATATAATCTTCTATATCATTGGTGATCAAGCAAGAACAACAAAAAACCAGATTCAAGGAAAAACCTGAACCTGATTCGTTGAAGGTTGATGATGCAATCAAGACTGATTCAATTGCCGGGAATTGAACTCTCTTGAGATTAATGACCCTCGATCACGCTTTCTTGAGTAGACTCGGATTTCATCATGAAGCTTCCAACACATTGAACTAAGTCGAACACTACCCTGTTTTCACTAAAAAGAGAAAATAGCATGGTTGTCCTGTTTGGATGTCGGCTATTAATCGTAGACAGTTTCCCAAACATTAATAATTCATAACATGTGCCTTCCCCGGCAACAGCGTCAAAAATACTTATGGGTATTTGTTAACGTCATCTCTAGATACATAATTAAAATATCTGTCCTAACAACGGCACCAAGAAATGCTTAACATTTCTTAGCACTTTTACTAAGGAACAGAGTATTCCTGAATCATGAATCATTCCGCAAGCGTATAGAATATACCGATGTAGCATTTTACCCTGTGAGTATACCGGAGTGCCATTTATATTTTCGCAGGGAAGACGACAGTACAAAGAATTTACTAAGCTAGGAAGAACTGCTACTGAATTAATATTCGGATCTGAACATGAGTAAGTGATAATATATGGCAAAGGTAGTGTGACACAAGATGAGCTTATATCAGATATAACATTTATGGGTAATAGAGGAATGAAGAGCGCACAAGGGCACTAGAAGCATTACTCAACTTAAGCAAGCATGAAACATATCAGAGTTGTTTATCCAGAAACATGATCAAATTGGACTAAAGATTCATGACACAACAGGGAGAACCACACATATCAAACAAATATGACTGTCTGGCCATCATGGACATTTATGCACCTCCTACCCCCCCCCCCAACCTAACGAGGAGGATTACGATGGCACAAAACAGGGCTGTCACCACCTGCACCACCTGCAGGCTACGTCTACAAACCGTTGGAACAAGGCGACATTCAAATTGGAACAAGTGAGTAATGGCTACATCTTGTGTTCATCTCTATTAGGAGTACCCATCATATTTATAGAGGAGGTTCACCGGCAGTTCCATTGCTGAAATCTGCTGAGGAGGCATCTTGAACCAGCATTGGGAAGCCACCAGGAAGCTTTTCACCAAAAGAGAAGGTCGAGGGGGTTGCATTGGTCGGCCGACCAGTGAGCCCAGCCCCTGGTCACCGCCTTCGTCCTGGAAGCTCCCATGAAGGTTCCTTTTATAATGCCACGTGCCAAGCCTTTGATACGTCGATTTGCTTCACTGGTGGGTCCTCCAATCCATGTGATGACTGTGTGGCGACACGTTATTGGACTTTTGCCTCTTGGATCAAAGGGTGTGATTGCCCTTCATTTTTTGGCCAAAAACCCGCACTAATAAAATTCTACGAGGACATGTGAACTTGATTCATTACCTAATGAGTGTAAGAAACACAAGCTCATCCATTTATTTCGATATTATTGACGCTCAGAATTGGTCACTATTGAGCGTCAATACGCTATTGCTTTTGCTGTTGTTGAAGTGGAGTCATTTGTTACATGGAAACGGATTTTGAAATCCTGAAAGGAAAACATACAAATAGACAACACATTCCCATGGACAGCAATGACAGATAAGGAGGTATTGTATTTTTTTCTCACCAAGTTTGGTTGTCTAACATTTGTCATGATGTATGGTTGTCTAATAGAAATGTCTTCTTTCAGGGTCTAATCCCAGCAGTGAAGCAAGTATTTCGTTAGTTAGAACACAGGTTTTGTGTCAAGCATTTATATGCTAACTTCAATGAGAAATTCAAAGGGGAAATCTTGAAAAAAAACAATCGTGGGCATGTGCAAGGTCACCTTCAGTCCAACCGTGGACCAGAAACATGGAACATATGAAAGCTTTGAATGAGGATGCCTACAAATGGCTAGAGAAGATGTCTCCTAACACATGGGTAAGAGCTTACTTCTCTGAATTTCCCAAATGTGATATATTGCACTGTACAAAAAAAACCGAGATAATAAGGTACATTGCAGTGTACAGAAAAAAGGCCAGAACACTAAAGCTCAAAATCAATGACCAAACTTGGCAAATTCTAGCCTTTCTACCTCATGTTCCTCTTAGCCTACCAAATCCAATGAATCCATAAGGGAGAGAACTGATCAAACCCACCATAAGCAGAGGGACGAGCCCCTTTTGGCCGCAGCATCGCCACCATCTTTGTGGGCGCAGCGTCATGGCTCCAGTTCGGTCGCCGGCCCTTGCTGTAGTCCTGGTCGCCACCCTTGACGCCACCCGAGGCACCGCCCACGCCGCCGCTGTTTCGTTGCCCGCCTTGATGCGCTTGCGATGAACGCAGCCGTGGAGTCACGAAGGGGTACGGGCCTAATGCCTCTAGAACAGATTATTAACTTGAGGGGCCTAATTGCAATAAGACGCCACACCACCCGCGCTTATGGACTTAAGTGACACCAAAATAGAGATTACGAACCTAATTAGTCATTTTGAGAGTTTATGGACCGGGGTGACACACCCCAACAAGTAGGACCGGATATACTCTTTGCTCTATCTAATGTTCAATTCAATGCAGGTTTCCAAATATACTATATTACATAGAAATACTTGTCGAATTGAATAATTGACAGATAAATTTGCAACTAGGAATGCAGACTAGAATAATGGGCAGTATTAGAACAGCTGCACCACACATTTATTAATGAACTCAACCATCAATTTTCAGCAAGCTAGCATCATCTGGAATTAGATGTGCGCTTTAGACATATCACATATGAAATAATCGATAAGCAGGTTTTCTTATTGACAAAGAAGTATTTTATTAATGCCACTAGTAATTTGAATATGTAAGAATAGGGGGTACGGAATCTGAAAATTATTCAGACAAAAAGATCCTCAACATCAGTGCCATCAGAGGACAAAGCCATGTTTGACTATCCTTTACACGATTAGCTAATTGGCTAATTAGTAACTAGTAACTAAAACACAAAAATACAAAATCTCTAATTCTCAACAGTCTCATGATCTATTAATGGGCTAGAATAAATAGTCCTATGACAGAATCACAGAATCTGTATCGAGAAACCACACTAAATTTGTACAAAGAGATACTGAGATACACATGTACATGCAAATGCAGTAGTGTTCTATACACAGTGAGTTCATTAATAAAATTTGCACGGAAATTCAGATGCATGTACCTAGTAGATTGGAAGGCAAATATCTCATCACTGGCACTGTCAGGCACAACAACTAGAGAATGCCACCAAACTGCTTGATACCTGTAAAAAACCTGCTTGATGCATCAAGGTCAAGGGATCAATAATTTTTTCAGACTGCAGAAATGTGTGCATAACTGAAGAAAAGTTTTACCATCTGAAGCAAAATTATAGTCATATTCCCATCTGGTTCAGGTGATCAGTGCTAAATTAGTTCTCTGCTACAAATTGTACCAACCTTTGTGAAATCATTGGTGAAGAGGAAATGGCAGATCACAACAGTCGCACCAACAAACATCTGCATTCCTAGAGTACAAGTAATCAGTGCACATCAGCAGTTGCTCATCCAGCTTGCTCCTGTGGCACGCCTCGCCACCCTGGTCCAATAAAGAATCAAATTCAACAGAGCGTCACAGAAAGAAATGAATGAAATTTAGGAACGTGAACTACCATTTAAATACATACACATCTCGTTCTTGCTTTCTCTGCTGACCTCCATGCCGGCCCACAGCCCGTCCCGTTGCGCGGGCGCGGGCGGCAATGAGGGAGGTTAATGGGCAGACAGAACACTTAACACCTGAACTTGCATCTCTCGAAGGAGAGGCTCCTTAATCAGGGGTTTTGCGGAATTCACTGATTGTGAGGATGATGATGCTTCCAATGGTTGCAATGTTGGTGGAGAAGACATCGAAGCTGCTGCAAACGCTGTTGATGAGTTTGATGATGGATATTGACTGCTAAGAGCTGGCTGTTGAGAAAATTCAGATCTGCACCCTCTTTCTTTTGTGCAGTGCGCCACTACTTGCCTAGCTTGTTTTGTTTCTAATGTGTACCAATGTGGCTGTGAACTGCTATTAATTATGCCACTATTATCTATGCAATGATGCTACTTTGGATGTATTTTGCAAGCACTCATGCTGTTATTTAGTTCCCAGTTTCCTAGTGACCTGCGGCCTCTTGTGTTGTATTTTTGCTGATGAGTTCTCTCATTGTCTAATATTTATGTAGCTTGCTGCTTGGGACAAGAAGAAAAGAGAAGTCAGGCTCAGGCCATCAAGAAGGTATTTCAGTTGATCCACATCCATATTTATTCATTTAATCATATTACAAAAATGTTTGACTTGCTGTTACAATCATCAGCACTCACTATTTCACTAACTAATTTCAAACATGCAAGAGGGTTGCATCCCGCAAGGAACAAGGACAATTGGAAGTGGGAGGATGTCTGCTAGATGAGCTCCAAAACTTGCAGCAACAAGATATGTTTCTATCACTCCATCTAGGTTAAGGTATGTGTATGGTGTCACCTCGCCGCACGCCATACTCGCCTAGGCGTCTGGAAGGGGGTGAGTCGCCTCGCCTCGCCTTGCCGCCGTAAAAACCATGCTTATCTAACATTCTCTCCCTAAGTCTCACATTGTGGTCCAAGCCACGTGAAAGTCGTCGTGGGCGTTGGTGGAGAACCTGCCAGAGCTAGTGAAGAACTCAATGGGGTCGATGGCGACTCGGATGCTGGAGTAGGCAGGCTCAGTGTAGAAGAGCTGCCAACTCCCCCGGATGCTTCAAGGTGGATGTCGACGACGAAGCATCGGGTCGTCAAAGTGGAAGAGAGCGGTGGTGATTGTCATGGGAGGTAGGGTTGAAAACGGGACGAGAAAATCCCGTCCCGACCGGCTCCGTTTACTGTCTAAACCGGCCATAAACTGTTTTCTAGGGAAAAACAGGAAAACGGGGGAAAAAATGGGAAAACGGGCGGGAACCGGAACAGAATCGGTTGGAGTGTTTTTCCGACCGTTTTCACGCGGGAAAATTCCCGCGGGAATTCCCGGATTTGTGGGCCTCAACCACAATTTCAGCCCAATCTCCAATTCCAACCTCAGGCCCGCGCAGGCGTCCCCAAGGCCCAAACGGCCCAACCGTCCAACCCTAGGTCCCTCACCCAAATCCCAATCCTACGCCGGCCGTCGCGCCCCTCTCCTCCAGTCGCCGGCTGCCGCGACCCTCTCCTCCAGCCGCCGGCCGCCGCACCCAGCCACCCCTCACTTCCCGCTGCCGACCGCCGCACTCCCCAGTATCCATGCAACCGTGCCTAGCCGCCTAGGCCCCTCCGCCGCCAGCGCGCCACTGCAGCACCTCCTTGGCCCTGTGCACTAGCTTCTCGCAGATGTGGGTCATGAGGTGGGGTTGGCCGGGTGACGAGCAAAGGGCCACGAAAGGGCGAGCTAGCGAGGTGAGAGCGGCGAGCGGAGGGCGAGCTAGTGAGGGTCGCGTCGCGAGGTGGGATGGTGGCGCTAGCGGGTACGCCTGGACGGGAGGCTGCGACCGTGGCTTGGGCACGAGATCCGCCGCAATGCCCACCCTGCTAGCCTAGGTCGGCGTCACCACCGACTTCCGAGCCGCGAAAATCCCCCAAACCCCCCATCCCAAATGTTGCGAGGCCGCCTCCGCCTCTGTGGCCGGGGATCCATCGGCGGGGGCTGAGAAGAGGAAGGCAGTGCCGGCGCCGCGGCGCTAAGGTCCGAGATCCACGCGACAGGCGTCGACCTTCTTCCACCGCTGTCGGCTACTGGCTGCTGCTGCCGTGCTGCCCATGTGGTATTTTTTTCTTTATTTCGAACTTGTGCCGCCTGAACTGTGTTGTCAACTTGATGATGTGTGAGTGTGATGTATACATGATGTCGAGCTAAATGTTTGAAGTGGTTACATGTGTCGTGTTCCCGACCGTAATTGATATTTTCCCATCGTAATTGATATGTTCCCGATCCGTAATTTCCATTTCCGATATCCCGTAATATCGAATTCGTTTTCCCGTCCGTCTTTCCCATTCCCGCTCCTGTTCCCGGCCAAAAAAAAAAACAAGAACAATAACGGTTTGGGGGTTTTCCCGACCATTCCCAACCATTTTCATCCCTGATGGGAGGAGAGAAGTCCGATCCTTTCTCTCCCCCTTTTGCCGCCACATGGCGAAGCTCAATGTTCCTGTCCTATCCAACAGGAACAGAGCCAGCTCAACCTCCTCGTATGATGTGTCCCGAACCTGGCCCAGCGCATCACCTGCGGGCCGTCCTTGAACACCTGTTGGCCAGGGTGCCACTCCACGCGGTGAGGCCCTGGCTCAGCTCCAGAGTAGACGTCGAGTGAGAACTCGGTCTTGACGTAGTCCAGGCCACACGAGCTCGAGCTCAGCGTGCCTCCGCTCCATGAGCATCTTGTCTGCACCCTTGGCTTGGAGTCGAAGTAGGGGTTGAGATCGGAGTTGCGGTTGTGATCCAACTGCCGGTCAGCGCAGTCCAACTGCCGCTGGCGAGCGCAATCCACCTCTAGGCGCCGCTGCGTAGCCCTGCTAATGGATTAGGCCGGAATGGGTTAGACAGTTTGGATTGTATATGGGCTTTCCCTGGGTTGGCAGCAATGGTTTCCACGTGCATCTTGGGCTGGATAGATTTGGGATTACCGACCTAATGGATTGGGCCAGTTTGGTTAATTTTTTTTGTTCCAAACGAGTTACAACCCATGGATAGCCCATGGATGAAAACAGTTGTTGCTCCACATCAACAAGAACTTGTGCCGCCGGCCGCCACCTCCCCGCGCAGCGCAGCGCCAAGCTGGGCCAGCCCAACAACGTCGTCCTCATCGTCGCCACCTCCATCTGGCTGCCCATTCCCGCCAGCCACGCCTTCGCCTTCCTCCGCGACGAGAACGCGCGATCCCAAGTATGCCCCCGCCTCGCCGGCGACTTGCCCCTTCGGCGTCCGACCGAACTCTGGGACACATCACCGCCATCAACATCACCTCACTTGATGCTCGCACGCTTGACTGTTACGTTCGCCATTGCTGCGGCACAGTGGGACATCCTAGCGCACGCCAATCAGGTTCAGGAGGTGCTGCGCATCCCCAATGGCCCCAACCCTGACAACTGTGTTTTTGTGCTGAGAGTGAGCACTCAACCAAACCACTCATCTTCATCTCTTTTCTTTTGCACGAACGTGCAATTGTGCTGCTGAATTATGTGACGAATAGATTGCTGATGCCTTTTTTTGTTGCAGGGGATGAGCGGCGAGGACGCGTCAGGCATCCCACTGCTGTCGTCGGGCTTTGCTATCCTGCCTGACGCCCAGCCAAGGTCCGACGCAGCGGGTGAGTCCAGCTCCAGCAGCGGTGGCCCGCTAGGGACGATCTCGCCGGGTTGCGTCACCACCATCGCGTTCCAGATCCTCGTCAGCAGTCTGCCGTCGTCCCGGGTCAACGCCAAGTTAATGGGTTTCACAATGGGTTAAAACCATAGTTGTGTGGTGCATCGGTACAGTATACAGGATAATATAATATAATCGTGGGGTGGATTGGTTTTTGTAGTGAATGGATCGCATTGGGATGGGTTTATTTTTTTTTACAATACTAGTATGGACTGGTGTGGGTAAAAGTTGGATTTCAGCCCACTAGCAAGTGAGCTGATCGACCTCCAGCTCATGGTGCTCTTCTTCCAGTGACTCACAGTGCGCCGCCGTGAGCCCCGAGACCGGTCTCCGAGACCTGGTGCTCCTTGATGGGAAGCGAGTGAAGGTACGCCTCCTCAACCATTCGGAGCTTGCCACTCTTCACCAATCGTCTGAGCTTGGTGAGGGGTACCCACTCCTCGCTGCCGCATAGCCTGCCATGGTCGCCGCATCCAACACGGCCGAAATCACGACCAAAGCCTCCGTGGTCGTGTAAGTGCATTTGGCCCCCTAAGTAGGTTTTGATGATAATGACACGCACAATTAAGGAGCTAATGCGTTTATTAAGTTATGAGCAGGATCTAAAATCATTGAAACGAAAAAGAGCAATTAACGACGTCATATTCACTAGAGACGGTGCATGAGCTTCATTAAAGATCTTTATAAATTCTATTTTGAATTTGAGTACAGGAAGCACCATTCTATTAAGAGGGATGCAAAAAGATAGTCCGGAGATGCCAAAGTGTCTAGATGAGAAGCTAACAACCAGATAAAAGACACCATGCACTCACTTGCACTTAACCCTACTTTTTCAGCAGGGGTCGGAAGTTCCGACCCCCTCGGAAGTTTTGTGCTTCTCCCGACAAAGTGTCCTTGGCCAGCTGAAGTTTAGTGGGTCGGAAATTCCGACCCCTCATATCGGAGGTCTCATTCTGTTTTCGACAAAAACCTCTCGATCTTTAGTTCTTTAACTGGTCGGAAGTTCCGACCTAGTGTCGGAAGTTCCTACAACCACATAAACAGCCAGCAATGGCTAGTTTTTTAGGCTTGTCTATATATGCCTCTTCACCCCCTTTCAGTTAGGGCTGCTGACCCCACGACTTGAAAACATCCTCAAGCTTCCAAAACTTCTCCCCATCCCCTTCAAGAGCTAATCCTTAAGTGAATCCAAGCTAAGGCTCTGGGTGTAAGCTAGATTTGAGTGTGAGCTTGAGTTCTTGACTTGTGTGAGCAGCAAGTTCTTCTCAAGGGCACTAGAAGCATCTCCAACATTCGATTCGCGTTTGTTACTCTTGGAGCTTGCTCCTAGACGGTTCGGCGTCGCCCGTGGAGCGCCCTCTCGTGTGGTGAGCGCCCTGAAAAGTTTGTATTACCCCGTCCTTTGTGAACAATTGCTAGTGAGTATCTCAATCTTCCTAAGTGGTTGATTAGGTGAGGAAAAAAGGTTATAGGGCAACTCGGCTCTTTGTGAGCTTATCAACGGAGACGTAGCTTCCTTAGTGAGAGTTAACTTCGAGATAAATCTTGTGTCAATTTGCTCTTATTGTTTTCATATTGTTCTTGTTGACCAAAAGCTTAGTTTGTCCCGATCTACTCTTTTGAGTTGTTCTAGTTCATAAGATCACTTACAACCCATTGGTGAACTTTTGATTCAAACAGGTTTTTCAATTTCATCTTAGTTTTTGAATCTTGTTCAAATTCTATTGTGTTGTCGGAACTTCCTTCACAGGGTCGGAAGTTCTGACAGGGTTAACTTGTGCAAATAATTTTTCACGTTTTGCAGGTTCGCCTATTCAACCCCCCCTCCCTTTCTAGGCATCACCAAGATCCTTTCAGATCCCGAGTACGGTCTCCCCCGTGCTCGGCTTCACGGTCCCGAGGAGCAACCACCTTGCGTCGTGCCTGCTCGCCTTCGCGGACCCGTACAGAGTCGAGGTCGGAGTCGCGATCACGGTCCAACCGACGGAGCCGGTCAGCACGGTCTAACTGTTGTTGCCGATCGCGCTCCGCCTCCATGCTCCGATCATCCTCGGGGAGCTTGCCGAGCCTCGAGAGGGCCTCCCGTGCGTCTCATGCCTGCAGCACCGCCCGCACGTCGAGGGTCTGCAACACTATCTGCATGTCGGCCTCTGAATCAGTCACCTCCGGTGCATCCAGCCGCAGAGGGGCAACGGGAGTTGTTGTGGCCTTCGCCACGGCTATCGTGGCCTCCGCCACAGCCGCAGCTTGCCGCTCCCATTCGGCTCTGCACGCAACCTTCGCCACCATAGCCTCCAGCGCCTTATGCGCGGCCTGAGCCTCCTCTTCTGCCGACGCGGCCTGGAGCTTAGCCTCAGCCATGCGCGCAGTAGCCACACACCACACCCTGCACCATTGCACTTGAAACAGCTTCGCCTCAGCCTCGGCCGCCGCCGCAGCAACCTTCTCCGCCTCGAGAGCCTCCCGCTCCGCCTGCGCCGCCGCTCCGCCCACGTGCGCTCTGCTTCCGCAGCAGCCACACCCTGCGCCGCTACGCGGCTGCCTCCTCACGCGCCGCTGCAGCCGTTGCATCCAATGCGGCCGCCGCTGCCCGGCACCACGTGCTCGACGTTGTTGAGCCGTGAGAGGAGGCCCGGGATGAGCTCGAGACGGCCATCCTGGACATGCCCCTCCTGCACGCGGGCTGCTGGAACAGCATGCTGCTGCTTCTGGCCACATACCCTGCTCCAAGCAGAGCCGCCGCTGCTCCCGCCTGGATCCGCGCAGCCGAGCCGCTGCCACAGCAACAGCCCTATGCTGCTCCCGCGCGCGGCTTCGCTTGCCGTCCCGCTGCTCTGCTCCTTGTGCACGCACGCACTTGACCGTGCCTCACCACTAACCCGTTGCACCGCGCCGGCCGCCGGTCCGCCCACGCTCGCGCCACTACACGGCCTCCGCGCGATGCTGGTCTGCGCTGGCGCCGCTGCGCCGGGCCCCGTGCGCCCCCCGCGCACCCACGCCGCGACACGCCCACACGCAGCCTCGTCAAGCTGCGTTGCGCCCGCTCCTCCCACTACGCGCCTGCCCTGCAGTCGGGCCACCCCCGCGCCCGCGAGCAGCTCTGCCCACATCCTGCGCTCGAGAGCCGCTCGCCTGGCCCCATCACTCCGTCCGTTAGCCTCCTCCCTTGTGCGCCCGTGCATGCCGCGCTTCCGCCTCACCGGCCGCGTCCTGCACACACCTCGCGCCGCGCTGTGAGGGGTGGAGGGAGGAGGGGCGCTGCCGGAAGATAGGGAGAGAGGAGGTGGCCGGCGGCCGAATCTCGGGAAAGGAGGGAGAGAGAGGTAGATGGGGGAAGAGAGAAACCCTAGCTCTTGATATCAATTGTTAGCGCAACAGTTGGTCCAAGGGGCACAGGGTTACATATATAGGGGCGGGGGACTTAGCCAAGTCACCTCTTTAACCCCGGTTCTTCCTAGGAGGCCACAGGAGGTCAGTAAAACCACCGTGTGATCCCATTGATGGTCAAGATCACCCCGGGGGACTATACCTAGTCCTATCTAGTAATATAGATAGATACATAGACGCACAGATATGAGACTTATCTAACATATAATTCATGATGTTCTAGGATAGATCACATTACAATAGACATATATTGACCAAATGGTGTCACTGTATTTGTGCCTGTCATGGCAAGTGTAGTGCTCAACCCACAAACCTTACCACTCATTTTATTAAAGTAATACAGAAAGGATGAGAATGTGGCTTGCAATTCAGCAATATATATTCCAATAAACACAACTGCAGTGCATTATATTCTCCTCTACCCCTATATCCTCAATCTCCACCCCCTAACTATCATCAATTAAGAACACTATCTAGGTTATTTATGTGTCACCATTCATTTGCTTAAAATTTGCACTTCCCTGGTGTCCTAAATGCTAGGATGTACAACTGCTGAGAAGCAAAATAGACAAGGATAGATATACACACGCCACAAAAATGAAGTAGATGAATTGATCCTAACTCATGACAAGTTTAGGCAACTACCGATACCAGGAATGACCAGGCCCCACGACTCAAGCATCTGGAACTGATAGAAAGTATTGTGACATAAATGCTCTGAATCTGATTTTGTACTCCCTAGGTGAAATAACAGTTGGCGATAGATTCTTCGGAACAAAAAGAGATGTCTTCACCCAAGATTCCAGCTGTTTGTCCCAAGTATATTGTCTCAAATAATCTATAATTCCAAATACAAGCTCTTTCTTCTGTTTGTCAACTCCAACAAACAAGGAGTAATCCATGACATTCATGTTCTGCAAGCATAAGGAAATAAATAAGATTCAGAGACAAAATGATAGATAGTACTATAAAATGAAGTAAGTATAATATTCAAAGAAAATTATTTTACTGGCAACAGGCACACATACACTTAGAAAAGCTGTGTCATTCCAAATAGCACGTTCCATGAGGTTTTTGGTTTTTCCCTCAATGTAGATTGGCATGGTACGCATATCTTCAATAAAATTCTGATCCAACAGCACCATTTCAGGATTTTTTGAATCAGAAATATATCGTGAGAAAAGAGCACCCTTCAGATCATATCTACGTAGTATATTATGCCCAAACAGAAGATTTTCCATAACCATAAAATTAGCCCTTGTTTCCTTGCCATTCCTTGTTTCCTTAACCTAAAATAGTGTCAGAAAGAGATATATCATTAGATGCTAGGAGTAGTTGAGCCGCAGATTTTCCTGGAAGGTTGAACACACCTGATATATTCCCAGAATTTTTGCGAGACATGTAGGGTTATTTGAGACCTCAGATACACCAAAATGCTTGAAGTACTCGAGACCAAACTTTAAGAACGAATCAAACTCAGTCTTCTTGATTTGTTTTATGATAAATCTGTCATCCATTGATTTCGCAAAGAAAACCTTACTCTTTCCGCCCTGTGCATCCCAATGTTTGCAGCGGCTTATCGATGAAATATAGGCAAGTTCTGATGGGCAGCATATCTTCCGAAGATCATGGAATTGCTTTGCATATATACAAACAACGGTATATTTGCTTCTAAGAGCTATTTTTTCATTGTTCAGATCAATTTCAGGATGCAGATCTTTAAAAGCTGACAGAAATGAATCATAAAACCCAGATGTTGATTCCTCAGGTGATATTTTCGATGCAAGAATGGATGACAACATAGAAGCATTTCTATCCAAGTTGCTAGATGCAGCTTCAGAAGAGAACCCTTGTTGTTCAGATATAGTTAATGCGACAGCAATAATGCTGGAAACCTCTTCCTCAGCAATTGACAAGATATTACCACCACGGCCAACTATAAAATGCCCCAAGTCCATCTGACGTTTTAATTGTGTCAATGATGAAGAACATGGGGTGTATTTGTTGATAAGGTGAAATTTATACAAAGAACCACCTTGAAGCTCTTTCTTATATTCGAGTTCCAAGTGACTAAATTGATTCCAAACCCATTTTCCTGCATCATCACTCGGTATGACAACACGATATATTTCATTTACTTTGGATGCTGCAGGCTGTTCATGATTTGTATATGGTGATTTCTCCAAACAAAACTCATTAGCAATCTCCACAGTTGCCTCAAACTGATGTGAACCATTTTCAGTAGCTTCGCCTGGAGAAGAAAGAGATGATCTGACATTATGATCTTGATAAACGGGCAACTCATGCTCTTTGATTATTAGATTATCAATAAGTTGAGCCTTATCCAAAATTTTATTGCAACATGAATCATCAAAGCTGCTAGAAGAACTTATAGTTGCTTCATTTCTTTCTGTTCCAATGTTCTTCATTAATGGTGTGTCTTGGAGAGCAATACTGCCAGAATTCTTCAGCTCACTCTTTACCGTCCTTTCGTGAATAGAATTGTCTGAAGATACAGTATTAATTTTAGTGTACTGGAGAATATGAAGCAATCGAAGATCCCAAATATAGAACCCAAGAAGAAGTTGCTGGTAAAGCCAGTTCAAACCAAGGATCTCATGAGCAAAACTCTCAGGTGTTGCAACTTGGTTAAACGCCTTCAGAGAAACCTTGTATATGGAGGATGCGTTAAAATACCCAAAAATAGTTCAAAATCATTTGCATAAGAGAATCAAGAAAATATAAATGATAATAGAACTGATGCATCATGATTACCTCAACTTCATTTTTTTCCTGCGTAAGCATCCTAGTCACCTCCAAAAGTAATACCTCATATACTGAAACGTTGGTGCCTTCCCCCATGGTTTGAGTAGTGTACCTTGATCTTAAGTCTTGTATTCCATTTTCAATTTCTGAGAATAGTTGTTTCCACTTAAGATGGACCTAAGAATAGAAGAATGTTAGCATGCAAGTATGGGATTGGCTGAAGGAAAATAAGCAGCTGCTGCTGCAAATATGTAGCAGAAACATACATTATTCACTTCAACATCAAGCCAATCCTTTTTGTTTCTATTATTGAACTCCAAAGTCAATGGAGGTTTACAAGTAGAATATATTTCAACAGATGAGTATATGAACATAGCAACTCTGGATCCAAATCTGCAAGGGATAAAATGACAAAAATTATCTTTAAATCATGATGAAAACAATCCATATTTACGTAGCTGTCTTCTAGACTTTTACCCAAAGAAACGTAGGCAGTCTCTATGCAGCAAATGCCCACATGATGATAGCTTCTTGGCAGCAGAGTGAGTTGAGAAGCTGAGTTCCAAGAACTTCCCAAATGACAGATTACGTGCAGAGGAAGATATTATAACCCTATTGGTTGGCTTAGCACTGCATCTCAAGCATCTAGTCCACATCCAAATTCTTCCTTGAGCCTCACCAGAAAGTGATGACTCCAAGGGAAGTCTTTTCACAAGAACAGTGAGAGTACCATTATGGTGAGTATAAGAGTACATATGAGCTTCTGGAGACTCACCGCACGATAAGCAACTGTGTTTCTGCAAGCAGTTTACTTTGTTATGGAAATAAAACCAAGGAAAATGATGGATCTCTTAAAATAAGTTAAGAAGTATGACCTCATTAAGTAACGTATCTTGCAAATATCGTCCGAGAGATGTATCGAAATACCCATAATAAGTTATCCGGGAAAGGTGACTCCGTTCGCAAACAACTTGGTTCCTGATATGTTGGCAAGACATTGAAATCAAGATGTCCTGAGTATTCAAAGAAGCTCCACTCTCAGCACAAATTCCATTAGCCTTTTCTTGAAATTTTTCGCCAGATAATTGTTTCTTCTGCACCTCTTTGGAAGTATCCATGAATGATGAGCCATCAAAACCATCACATGTGTTTGACACAGCATAATCTGATGATGGTGTGTCCTGCATAAAATTGGTCGAGGGAACTGAAACAGGCAATGATGGATATGACCAAATGCCTTTGCTGTCAATATGCACAGCAGGATCTTCAGGCGTCATAGTTTTGTTATCATGAAGATGCAGCAGTATAGGCCTTTCAGTATGAATGAACTTTTCCTGATTAGCATACTGATCATCGCAAGTTGGGTGTTTCATGGTGTCACTGTTTTCCGAACTATCATAACAGGGATCAAGATGGAGTGCATTAGTTTTAAAGCACTTCTCTTTCCCTGTGGTAGGTTTGTCTGTCGTAAATAATTTTTGATCAGCAAAGAATGAAGTTTCAAGGATCAAATGGTAAGCTGCAAAGACAGTGAAATGAAGGACACGCTTAATCTTCTTAAGTTCTTCTCTTGCTGCGCCTTTCAGCAGTATCTACAAAATAATGTCAATCTAATCAGAACTAGCAAAGCATAAAGAGCATACAAAATAGGATAAGTGAGTTTCTGAGAAAAATGGTAAAAAAAATGCATAAAATGCAAAACAAATGATCTGATACACTAGTATACAGACTAGATAAATAAATAAAAATTACACATAAATAAGAAAGAGAGAACATACTGTGCATCCCAGAGGTCTTGGAAAGCCCTCTAGAAACAAAAACGTTTTCAATGACTTCCTTCCATCTTCTCCAGTAATATTATGCTCTTCAACAAACTTTTCAAAATGGAGAGACTCACACTGCTTAATAATGCTGGGTTTTGTAAGAACATTCTGCAATGATACTATTGGAGAGCCAGTGCAACGAGCAATTCTTTCCAGCCGACGCATATTCATGTCACTAACTACTGTAACTCCTAGTTTCTGAACATGTTCATTCACATTACGGGAAACTACTTTCTCCACCAATATAACATCAGGCTGGCATTTGCCTATCACTTCACTAAGTGTTTTCTCCAGCTGTTCGTTTTCCTGGTCAATGTGAAAGAAGATGCATTTTGTAAATCTCACCTATTATCTAGTATTTTATCTCTGCAATATAAATAAGCTTTAGTTAAGAGCATGCACACCTGTTTCATTGAATTTATTGACGCTAGCCCTGTTGAAAAATGGCCAAGCGCACCCTGAAGAAGTAACAATTTTGGATGCTTTACATTGGCACGCATCTGTTTATGTGCAGCACTCTTCTTAAAAACAAGACCATTGACCACTTCACTATCAAAGGAACAAAGAAAGGGCACCTTATTGAGACAACGCAAGGATGAGGAAAGAATAGTACAATATCGATTTGTTACCTCTGCTGGTAAGATCCTGAAGGTATGCATTTAACCTTCACATACAAACCAGGATCCATTGCATTTCCAGAATTGGCATCAGGCTTCACAAGTAGTGCAGCATCCCACGACAATGAAGCAACAATATCAAGCCAGTTCTTCTCGGTGCCTCCATCAGATATAGAGAACCCTTCAGCAGCCAAGAAACGACTTACAAGGATCTTGAATTGCCCATTCATAACTTCTGACATTACTTTCTGCAATTGGTCTTCATGGCTTTCCTTGCTTCTCTCTGCTAAGTTGATGTTGAAACTTGACCTAGCCCAGCCAGAGCTGTTATTTTCACTTTCAGCGGAGTTATCAGAAACAGTATCAAAGTCATCTTTCATATTTTCTGGTGCTGGTGGCGACCAGATGAGAGGATCTGCATCAAAACTGGGCAATACAAGTGGGTATAGGCATTCATTTTCATTATCAAAGTCATCACCATGTTTCATGTCAGGTTCGGTATTTGATATATTATTATAAACTATTGTATTTTCCATGCTACCATCAAGTTGATCCATAACTTGTTCATTCAATGGAACAATATCACCACCTGGCATAGGAAGGCTGGTGACCTCTTCAACATCTATCACACCGGATTGTTTAAGATCGAAATCTTCCACTGATACACCACATTTTGTTTCTATAGATTGATTATTGGATAGGAAATCTTGATGCTGCTCAGAAGGTAGATTTAAACATGAAGTATTATTAGTGTCATCAAATTTCCCTTTGGTGGAGTCTTCTGGTGTTTCCAATTCTGGATGACCAGATGAAATATTTTGATCTGCTGGAATGGGAACAGTAGCACCGTCATCAACAATAGCAATATCACAGAGTTGACAGTCTTCCACTTGTATTAAACTCCCTTCTCCTTGCTCCATTATATCATCATTCAATAGAAAATCAGGATAACTTTGACCAGTATCTTGGATCTCAATCTCCTCTTCAAAGTCAGAGTCCGTTAGGGAGTCACCTGAGGAACATACAGGCCGTAGAAAACTTATGGTTATGTAAGAAAATCATGTTAGATGATACAGATAATCATATCACATATTTCAGAGAACAGTGCTCCAACACTCACCAAGGCTTGAAAAGCAACTAGCAAAGCTTGAGAAAGAATTTTCTCGGCTGATCATGGGGGTGCCATAAGGAGTGCTGCAAGGGCTTGAGTCCATGTGCAACCAGTTGGTCTCATCAGTAACAATTGATAACCCCTCACTATGATCACACATCTTGGAGCAAGATGTACTGCAGGTCAGGTCGATATTGACCTCATCCATGGTTGTCTCTTTTGATGCACATACATGACACATTTTACTCATGACACAACTTTACTGCATTATTGTGCTAGCATGCCACCTGCACATAAAAGCAACACCAAAGTCATCCACCCAACTAAACCATAACTTGAGAGCCTAGTCACTATATATAAAGTATTCATCATAACTGCACAAGAATTTACACAGTTCCACCACAGGGGAACAAGATCATTATCAAGTGCTTGAACTACAAAATTTGAGCGAAAGAACAGATCTCATCTAGACCCATAGATTTGGAAACTGTACTAGTAAAATTTAGCAAGTTGCACTAGTCTGTAGTGGTGGAAGGAAGAAAAACACACATATAAAATTAACATGAACCAAGAATTGCCATCATAATTTCACTCAGAAACTAAGAATTTGGAGATAGTAGATAAATTGGAAATAATGAAACGTACACTAAACAACCTAGATTATATAACTAAGCCAAATGCCTCCCAATTTTTGCAGTAACGTACACTAGTTCCACACTTCCATTTGTATTTCACCCATTATTATAACGTAGCCCAGCCACCATGCTGATAAAAAAATAAAATAAGAATTCATCAACCATTCGAGCATTCGGTAATCCAGAATGCAGAGATTTTTGCATACTGCAACGGTCACCATCATGTGCAATCTCTTAAACAATCGCAATGGTTACCCTCTGATTAACATCCTCTAACTAAAATCACCGCAGTCCACCGAAGCCGTGCAGATCTAGCAGCCCAAATAATGGATAGCAGGTACCTGGGAGGGATTGGGCGAAGAGGATTGCGTCGTGGGGGCGGAATCCCAATGGCAGGAGACGGAGCCGGCGTGGTGGTGGGCGCAATCCGGATGGCAGCAGACGATCCGACGTCGCGGAGGGCTCACGTGCGGCAGGAGTAGGCGGGCCGGCAGCCGGCGCCGTTGCCGGCGGAGCGCAGGGTGTGCGGACGTCCCGCCGCGAGGAGGCGGACCACGCGATTCGCGCTATCCGAGAGGCGCGCCGAGGTGGGCGGCGGCCGGCGGCGGGCAGGGCGGAATCCTTGTCCCCGCGCCCGTCGGTGATGGCCCGAATGAGGGGTGGGGCGTGAAGGAGAGAAGGGCCAGGCTCGGCTATGGAGGATTGCCGGGGGCGTCGGCTCTGGGGAGCGTTGCAGCATGTCTGCGCGGAGGTCGCGTTTTGTGCTGTGGCGCCCAGGGTTTTTTTTCCCAATCGGACACCCCAAACCGGAGCATTCCGGTTCCGGTAAACCGGATCTGTTTGACCGGTTACCGGTAGAAACCGGTCAAATTCAAATTTGAATTCAAAAAACTCAGTTCAATCGGTTCGTATCGGTATACCGACCGGTTAGACCGGTTTACCGGCCGGTTTGACCGGTTTGAATTCAAATCCAAATTTAAAATCGCATGTGTAACAGGTTTGGACCGGTTTACCGGCCGGTTTGATCGGTTTATCAAGTGGGCCTTAATGTGCCGTCTCATTTTTTTTCTTTTCTTTTTTGTTTTAACTTTAAATGCCCGAAAAATATGTTAAACGGATGAATTTTTGAGAAAATTTGACACCATTAAATTCGTCGCACCTTGAAGTATTTTTAAAAAAATTTTAGGAATTTTTCATTTTTTTTTAATTCAAACCCAAATCGGAACCGGACCGGACCGGTTCGACCAGTAACCGATCAAACTGGACCGGTTCTGGTGGCGCCTTCGTTCATGTGCCCTTTTTTTCAGGCATTAAACAAGTAACCCTGCCGTGTCTACGGGCTTATTCGGACAGATTTTTTTTGAGAAGGACCATTTTTTCGATGGGCATTTTCGTCTCTTCAAAGCCGTAGAAGCGCCTCGATCTTGGCTTTTCCAAAAAAAAAACGTGGCTTGCTCTATGTTGAAGGGCATTTAGAGGGTGAAGATTTTTTCCCCCTCAGAGAACGAAGCTGGTTGAAAATCAAAGCGCCGCCAAACAGAACCATAATGTCACAAAGTTATTTGGTTGCTTGTTTCACTCTTGAAGTCTAGTTCAAGATTTTTTAGATTTGATATTCGAGGTAGTACTCTAGAAGTCTAGTTCAAAATAATGCTTGCAGCGGAGGACAAGAATGAACAAGAGCATTATTCGGGGGGGAAAAAAGAATGAACAGGAGCCGGCCAGTAAGCCGTTAGCAAGAGGCAAACGAGGTTCCTTTGCCCAGGAGCGAGGAAAAACGGCCGACGACGATGGATGCCAAGTCACGAGCGTATGCAGCTCAATGCCCTAGCCTCCACGACGAGAGATCCCCCCCCCCCCCCCCCCCCCTACCGAACGCATCGCACTCTCCCCCGGTACGTGCGTTGCCACTTGGGGCTAGGTAACCGATCGCGTCGGAGCGTGCGGACACGCCACCGCCCGCTTCTGTCGCGCGCACCGGCGGCCCTCGGCACCCCGCCGCACGCGGTCGGTCGTTTTCTACTGGATCGCCGATGGATGACACTCTGGGTCTCTGGCTGGCATCGGAAACCCACCGCGGGACGCCGCCACCGCGCTTGGGTCTGCCTGTCCGGCGGCGACGCGGGGTCATCTGCGCGCCAGGTTGCCAGCGCGCGCGCGGCCGCGGCCGGCCAGCACGATTCCAGGATGGAAAAGCTGGATAGCAAAAATCAAAAAAAAAACCCTTCTGCCCGGGCCGGCGACCCCGGGCGGCGCGCCATGTTTCTGTGCCTTTCGGCTGCATGTGGTGTGGTAGAGAGTATGCCGTGTGATGTGAGATTATGCTGACGCATTTGTCGGGATTCCTAATCTCCGAGTCCTATAGAGAGGGTGCGCATGTGCACTTGCGCCGTACGCGACGGGAGACGGTCGGCGACGTTGCCTGCCTCGTTGTAGCACTCCGTACTCAGCCCACTATTGCTCCGGCGGTGACCGCTGGTGGCTTTACCCGCCGCGGGCCGGCGGATGCCGATCGCATCACCATCAACTCCTCGCCGGAACCGAGCCGTTTTGTTGCAGCTGCCACTGTCCCCAATTCAAATTGGAACCCCGTGCAACTAGTTCAGGTCAGCTTTCCATACAAGCAGGGCCAAAAATTAAAGCCTTTGGTAACCTAAACACAGGTGCAGGCCATGCTGATGTTTTCTGAGCAAGGCGAACGTCGCCAAGCGTCCTGTGGTGTGTGTGCACACGGGTGCTCCGGAAACGATCTTGTTCACGCTTACACTTTCTTTTTGCTTAAAAAAAAAGCTTACACTTTCTTCTTCGAATTTAAAATAGGGCTGGTTTGGACAGGGGGAACCTATCGTTGGCGCCTAGCTGGAATATGTCTTGCTTTCACCTCAAGACATGTGCCCGCCGTGCATCATGAATTGGCACACTAATTAATGAGTTAAATACACCAGCGGCCCTCGAACTTGTCCCCAGGTGCCATTTAGGTCCACGAACTCGCAAAATCGAAATCTTGCACCTTGAACTTGTTAAGTTGTGCCACTTATGTCCATACCCCTTGATATGGCGCCACGTGACATGAATATATGCAGAAAACTCCTCCAAAGTTGCTATCTTCTACATTCACCCCCTTCCCCTCCCATTCTATCTCTTTCTCTCCCCCCACGCCTCCCCTGCTTCCTCCGCCAGTGCGCCGCCGCCTTGGAGCTCACGGCCGCCGCCGCCGCCCCCCTATAGCTCGTGACTGCCGCCCCTGGATCTCGCGGACTCCGCGCTCGCCGCCGCCCCTGGATCTCGCGGACTCCGCGCTCGCCGCCGCCCTTGGAGCTCGCGGACTCGCTCGCCGCCACCCCTAGAGCCCGCGACTCCGCGCTCGCTGCCCCCTAGAGTTCGCGGCCTCCGCGGCGACCTCCGAGGAGTGCCGGAGGAGGAGGAGGAGGACGAGGAGCGCTGGGCTGTCATCTCCACCGGCGATTGCACCTCCACCGCGGGCCGCACCTCCGCTGCCAGCCGTCGCACCGTGCCTCTCCGTCGCAGCCCCCACCTCCGCGCGCCGGTCGTGACCCCGGTCTCGAGCTCCCCGGCGCCGAGCAGGTCCCGCAGCCCCTGTCCTCCACGCGCGGGGCGGCCGTGGCGCGCACAGCGAACGCGGCGGCCACAGCGGGCATGGCGGGCGAGGCCGCCGCTGTTGCTGGTGCCGGGGCACGGCGAGCGGGCCAGCACGGCGGGCATGGCGGGCGTGGCGGCCACGGCGCGCATAGCGAACGCGGCGGGCATGGCGGGTGAGGCGGGCGCGGCGAGCGGGCGGGCGCGGCGGGCATGGCGGCCCGCGCGTGCTCCGGCGAGGAGGCGGGGGGATGCCCAGATCCGCTCGAGCTCCGGCAAGGAGTAGGAGGGAGGAGGGAGGAGGGAGGGAGGAGCACCGGCGAGAGAGTAGGCTCGGGGTTCCGCCGCCGCTTGTCGTCGCTGCTCGAAGGAAGTCGTGCCGGAGGAGGGAGGCGGAGGAAGCCGCATCGGAGGAGGGAGGACCTCGCGCCGGCCCTGCTCGCCACCGGTCCTCCCCTGCCGCCCGGATTTGCTCGGAGCTGCGCCGCAGGCGCCGCGAACGGGAACGAGGCCGAGGCGGCGGCGAGGCGGGCCGAAGCCCCCGCGGGGCTCGCGGCCGCGTGCGGGTTGTGGAATAGCGCGCGCGAGGAGGGAGATGGGACGAGCTCAGTGCGGCGGAGGGAGGAGGAGGGAGGGAGGGAGGAGGGGGCGGCGTGCCGCCGCCACCTCCGCCATGCCATGGCCTCCACCGTGACTCCTTTCCGCCGCCTGGATCCGCCCCATCCTTGGCGCATCGCGGCATCGGGCGGAGGAGCCGAGTCGGCGGGGCCGACACACGCGCTCGGTGGTGGAGCCACCGGAGCAGTGAGGGGAAGGGGGTGGCAGAGGGAGCAGGGAGGGGTAGGGGCGGCGGAGGGAGCTAGGAGGGGGAGAGCGCGGCGGAGGGCGCAGGGAAGGAGATGGCGCAGGGGAGGAAGCGGTGGAGGGCGCATGGAAGTGAAGATGATAAAACTTAAGGGCATTTTTGCATATATTCATGCTCCTTGAAGGGGTATGGACCTAAGTGGCACAACTTAACAAGTTCAGGGTGCCAGATTTCGATTTTGCGAGTTCGTGGACCTAAGTGGCACCTGGAGACAAGTTCGAGGGCTGCTGGTGTATTTAACTCCTAATTAATCTACTCGGAGCCGTTGTCACCGGACGACAATTGGCGCCACTTTATTCTAAGCAACCTCCTGGGAATCACCTTATTACATTAAACTACTATATTAGACAAAAGATTGTCAAAAGCAGGAATGAGTCCACGGATTTCCGATAAACCCTCACCTTGTTAATTTTTTTTTGAAAAACCAGCAGAAGCTGCCAAATCATATAAGGATGAAAAGCAAAGGTTCATACAAAGCCCTCACCTTATTAATACAACGTACCACTTAGAATTTTGTTCCAAAATCGTGTCAACAAAAGCGGATTGAAATCTTACAATATCAGTTGGAGATTGCTTTTGGAGTCTATGGACACCACCACCAGATGGGTTAGCAAATAGAGCTCTTTTACAATGATTGTAAAGTACCAATGGATACTTTCAGGTACTTTTATCGAACTTTTTTCTAGTCTTTGATCTATGAAAAGTATTTATAAAAATTAAATTAAATTAATATTCGATCCCACTTTTTGGTACTTGGTCCCACATTTTGGAAGTACCAGGTACTTTATCCTAGGTACTTCCTATCTTCACCATCGTAGAATTTTATCAGATGGGTGGCTCCTATTTATTTTAAATCATTGTAAAATTTCTTTAGGAAATAAAGGGCGAATAATACTAGTAATTCTCGTTAAAACTAAAAGAAAAATCCAGCCATCAATTGGGTAGACTTGGATAACCATTGATAACAATTACGTTTTCTGAAAAGTCACCAACCTCCGCTATTATGAGAATAGTCCAAATTACCCAACTATATCACGATGAAAATAATATAATAGAATAGAATACTACACTTTAATTTTGCATCTATATTAGCTGGCTTCATTCTTATTTAAAATAATCCAAATTAACCCTTTTTAACATGCATATCAGTTACTACATGTTACTATTGAATCCTGATCTACTCTTACACATATGCTTCTAGGTTATACACTCCCACCATTGTTATGTAGAAAACAATGGATGAAAGGGCTACATATAGATGTATCATCATATCAATCATGTACGCAATAATTGATTAGCATATTTGTTTTGGTGTCAAATAGAAAGCCCAAGAAAAGGTTTCAACTAAACATATGGCAAACAGGCATGAAGTTAATTATGATGCAAAATAAAAAAATAATTAACATGGATGAAAACTTATATGGAGTAATTGGTAACTGCAACATATCATAACTGAGTTTCAACACCTAGCAAACATGCATGAAGTTATGATGCAAAAAAATATTATAATTAACATGGATGAAAACATATATATGGAGCAATTGGTAACTGCAATACATCATAACCGGATAAACAACAAGAAAATATCTATATAAGTATTTATATGTTAGAAGGGAAAAATATCCACATAAACAAATAGGAGTAGTGACAGAAAAGTTTTTGATTAGTGACATCCCCACATCTACCTATGAATTTGCAACAATTGTATTCTTCAAATTATTACTAACCCGTGCATGAGCAACTAGCAATTCCCAAATACAGCAGCTCATAAGATGGGAAAGGAGAGACTAAATTGACCAGTGATATCAAGCTCGATATTAAAAGTAGCGATGGATTTTCATGGGCCTTTCATACTTAGCAATATGTAGCCCATGAAATAGTATGGGCTTTTGACCCCAAATAAAACAAGTTTGCGCTTGTACAGAAGCCCAGAAGAAAATTCTGTGTCTATTATTTCGGGCCTTTATGCTCATTCCTGAGATTGGCCGATGTTTTTTTATACACAAAGGCATTATATGTCGCTCAATAAGATGCAAATTGAAAAGCGAATACTAGGGGTCGCGTGCGCGCATTTGGGTGTAGGACTCTACCAGCCCACTGGAGGGTTTTAAGATCCACTGTTGGTTCGAGCAGCCCAGTTTGTTTTTTTCTTTTTTTTTTCTCTTGAAGTTCCAACGAAATATTTTTTTTCCATCTTGTTGCAGTGGAACATCTTTGTTGTAATGGAACGTTTTTTGTTTTCAAAGGTAAGATTTGGGTCCAACTGAACAAATTTTATTTTTTGTTCTGATGGAACCTTTTTAACAATTTTTTTTTGTTCTGATGGAACTTTTTAACGGAGTATTTTGCTCCAGCAGAAACGTTTTTGTTCTAATGAACTTTTTTAACGGAGACTTGCAGGCCGGCAGCCCAAGAAGATTTTACGGCCCAGCAGCAGCCCCCATGGCTTCTGCGACCCGTCTACTCGGAGTCACGCGGGTTACCCCCAGCAGCCCCCGATTTAAGCCGTAAATATTTTCTTTGGTGATCCATGATTTTAAACCACTGGGAGTCTGTCAAATAAAACTTCCTAATGTGAAAAGAATGACCTTTTTTTTCTCATGCGAAACATAGTAAGAGATATACACATATATCCTAACTCTATGAGTATGCCCATCAACACAACAGGCCCCCGCGTCGTCTCTCCCAGGGAGGCGACACGGACGGCACCCCGCTGGCCTTCTCCGCCACCTCCCTCCCAGAGCTCATGTCCACCTCGACGCCGCCGGAGCAGGGCCTCGGAAGTCCGGACGCCTGCTAGGAAGGTGGTGGCGGGGCTTCTTCGGTTGCAAGCCAGCTACCGCTCTAGCGGAGGGTGCGACAGCGCCGACTATGGCTGCGGCGGCGGCAGCCCAGCTCGGTAGATCGAGCGCCCTGGGGTCGGATCCGGCGCCTACGGTGTTGGATCTACGGGGTGCAGCAGCGGAGCAGCCCTTTGGCAAGTCCGGCGGGGTGCAGCGCCGGCGGCGGCTGCGTGCGGCTTGGTAGTGTTGCTCCCTCCTTGGCGACCTTGCCGCAGCGGCGGCGGCGGCTAGCTGCAGTGTGGGCGCGGTCATGGCGCTGGCCCGGCAGCACGGATGTTCGGGTGCGGCGCTATCGGCAGTCGGCGGCGAGGCTGCACGGCGGCGGTAATGCTGTCCTCAGCGAGCCTTCGCAGCGGTGTAGGCAGCCGCGGGCTGGCTTGAGATTGGCGCAGGGCGGAGTTGGTCACGGACCATGGCCACGCCGCGGAGGTGCTGCGATCGTGCACGGCGTCCCTGGCCGGCGACGCGGCCGAGCCCGTCGTGAACCTGCTCACCCGATGCCTGGAGGTGGTGCGGCGTTGGACGAGATGCGGCTGGGCAAGCAATGGAGCGGCGGTGCCTCGGCTGGGTTGCCTTGGCTGCAATCCAGGAGTGCCAAGCTGCGAGTGTGACGGGGAGGAGATACTCCGGGCGAAAGCCCTAACCGGGAAGCAGGTGGACATGACGGCGGCGCCACATGGTGTGGTTCCCCCACTGGGGGCGTCAAACATCGGAGCTCCAACCCTCCTGGAGCTCCAACCCTCCTGCACGGGTTCCTTTGGGTGAAAACCCTGTCCAGTCCAGGACGAGTGACGGCGGCGCCATCGGCATCGTACCCTTCTTGGAGGCGTCATCTCTAGAGACCCATCTCAGCTCTTGGCGTCTCTGGTTCTGTAGTCTTGGGTGGCCGTAGCTGGTGGCAGCAATCTCGTCGCTTGGCTAGCTGAACGGGTGTTGTTGAGCCCACGTGGAGGTTTTCACGGCTTTGGTGGCGGTCGAAGGTCGTCGCATGATTGTTGATTGTGGCTGCTTGCAGCGGACCGTGCCAGCTGGCGTTGCTTGGCAACCGTCAGTGTAGCGTGGGACTGCGTCGAAGGACGGCCGACGCTTGTGGCATCGGCATCATGGGATGACTTGGTTGGTAGCAGACTACGGCAGGTTGTCCAGCTTGATTGGGCTATCCGGTGCGGTACATCATCGAAAGATGGCGTTGGCAACTTCTTCAACTCGTTGGTTTGGCAGTGGCGATTTTGAGCGTGGGTGAAGCAAGGAAGTGAGGTCGACATGCGGCAATGACTCAGCGACTTGACGAAGATTCAGGAGGTAGGGCAATTTTGCCCACCATCCTGACGACAATTTAAGAAACGGATCCGTGATGTGGAGACTGAGGTGGGTGTGGCGAGGTCCCCACGTGCGGTGTTTCCCTGAGGCGACGAGAGTGAGGTGGAGTCCAGCGGCGGATGTGGCGAGGCCCCCGCGCATTGTGTTATCGCGGTGGCGACTGAGAGACAGCCTGTCTGAGGTTCGGATTCGGTGGTCTCATCCTATCAGGTGGTGTGTGGTGTTGCAGCGGCACTACGACGGAGGGCCCCACATAGCGGTGGTCTTCTTGGTGCAGTGCAGTCTGCTTCTGTTGGATCCCTTTCGACGCGGGGTTGCGTTTGCAGGTTTCGACGATTACATGAGCGGAATGTTGGTGGTAGCCGCGTCCGACGGGACGTTGGTTGAGGTCCGAGTTGATATCCCAATCCGATCGGGCAGAGTTGTCTTGCGGAGTTGAGCGTGCGGCTCGCGTCGATGTCCCAATCCGACCGGCCGGAGCTGAGTTGTTGCTGGCGCGCGTTGATGTCCCAATCCAACCCGCCGTTTGTATTTGTATTTTTTTTTGCTTTTTTTTCTTTTTGGTTGCCTAGTTATGATATTCCAGGAATATATATAATCTTGTATTTCTTCTGTTATATCAATAGAAACACACTCGTCGAGTGCTGTTCGTTCAAAAAAAAATCTATGAGTATCTCCAACAGATTGAGCCGGCCAATCTTGATATTGATGATGAAATAATCGATGGTGGTTAGCACGTCTTGTACTCTAAAAGGAATATAATTTATTATAATACTACAATAAATATAGTATCCGTGTCAGGGTGAGATCCAAATTCAAGTAGGGACAGGTGTAGGTCCGATATTTTAAAATTCGAACACAAATCCCTTTCACAGGTGCTAGTCACAGGCGCACATACAAGATCGTTAGAAAAGCACAGGTACTGATAAGGTTTCTGACCCTACTACAATATATAACAACGAATTTCATTATTTTACAAAATTATCCAATTTTATTAGTTTCAATGAAACATAGTATATAGTTAAGATATGCCGAAAATAGTACACAAAATTATTACAAAGTTAAAGCAAGCTCATCATGGTACTGCACATGTTGACAACTCGCTAGTCACCATAATAACAGGTAATTAATTGAATAATTGTACGTAATCACATTAACATACGCACGGAGTAACACACATGGAGTAGCTAGCTCATCCTGCTATATGGTACGAATACAGTACGTGGCTTATGATCATTGTGATTAATCAATGAAGGAACCTCCCTTGTCGCCATTGTCGTCGGGCTCCTGCTTGCACTAGCTCTCGTTGTTGCTGTAGCTGCTGTCGTAGAAGAAGCTGCTACCTGTACTTGTACCGCCGGCACCATTGCCGCCGCCCGTCAGGCTAACTAACGGCTTGGCCTCGTCGTAGAAGCTGGAGGCGGCGGCGCTGTGCTGTTGATCCAGCTGGTTAGCGGCGCCGGCGGCGAGGAGCAGTGCCTTGTGGTGGTCCTCCTCCAGCAACTGCTGAAAGCCGCCGAAGACGAAGCTCTCCGGGTCCGGGCTAAGCCCCTGCCCATGGACGACGCTGCTGGTGGTGGTGGCGCAGAGCTCATCCAAGTACAAGCCAAGGCCGCCGCCACTGTCCAAACAGGATGGGATCGTCGTCGAATGAATATGATGATGGTCGCCGTTGACAAGGAGGTCGCAGCTGCCGGCGGCGGCGGAGAGGACGGACGTCGAGCTGTTGCTGGAGCCGTAGCTGCCGCTTCTGCTGTAGTGGTGAGAATAATGATCATGAAGAGACGAGTAGTGATGCAGAGACGAGGGACCAGCTGCTTCCGGCGGTGCGGCTGATGACGCGGTTAGGAACAAGAGCTGCTGCTGCTGCTGCTTCTTCTTGGAGCTGTGGTGGTTGTAAGGCTGGAGGCCATGCATGAGCTTCTTCTTGAGCTTGGTGTTCCAGTAGTTCTTGATGTCGTTGTCCGTCCTCCCGGGCAGCTGCGCTGCGATGATCGACCACCTGCGTGCATTCATGCAATCCAACGCTCATTCATGGCATCAATGCACGAAGGTAATTCTACTAATAACTACCATCTCATGTTTTGCCATTTGTGTGTGTGTGTGTGTGTGTGTGTGTGAATGGAAAAAGTGATATATTATCGCTTACAGATCGATCGATAATTCTATACATACAATTCAAACAATTTTAAGCTAATCACGTACCTGCTGCCGATGGTAGCGAAGAGGTTGCAGATGATCCTGTCCTCGTCGTCAGAGAAGTCACCGTGCTTTATGTTTGGCCTCAGATAGTTGAGCCACCGCAGCCTGCAGCTCTTGCCGCACCTCTTGAGACCTGCGATGCAATTTGTTCAGATATATACTTTGTTGCCTCATATAGCTGTTACGTTGCTCTGGTCGAGCGAGAAGAGTAAATGCAATGCAAGCATGCAACTCCGCTTGCATTGCATTGTGAGTTACCAGCTTTGTGAGGGAGAGCGATCCAGTTGCCGCCGGTGCCATTCTTGTGGATGTACTCCTTGAGCTTGCTGTCCTCCTCAGGTGACCAGGGCCCTTTCTTCACACTCGACTTGTCGCAGCATGGAGCCCTCCCCATGTCTGCTGGCTGCTGGCTGCTGGCTGCTAGCTTTGTTCTGTTCTTCTGCCTCGCTCGATCTCTTTAATTTGCTGACAAAGACTCTATAGCTTTTGGATCTCTCTCAGATAGCCATCCGACCTTATCTCCTTACTCAACTCATATATATAGGCAATAATTTGGCATACTGGTATATACTGTTCTTATTGACCCATCCATCCATCCATGCACCTGTCACCGATATGGTCTATATATACATGGATCAGAACTCAACGGATTTGCCCATGTTGTCTGATAACCACCAATAAAGGCCTGTACGTGTGGTGTTCTCAGTACAGAAAGTACTGGTAGCAGCTAATTAACACAGATAAAGACATTATTACTACACAATAATCGACATTGTATAAAATAAAATGGCATTAATCGATCATCCAGGAAATGAGATCTTGGTAACACAGATATATTGGATCGGATCCAATTAGAGATGGTGATGAAGGAGATGGAAACATGCATGACGGGCAACGATAGTGAGAAAGATCAACGGTCAAGCGAGAGGATTGAGCCTGAGGATCTAAAGGTGGGTGAAGCTATATACATGTGTGATCCATACCATACACATTTTCTGAATATGAAAAAAAATATTAACAGCTTGTTCAGATATTCCCCTTCCAAAAGGATTGAGGGAGATTTTAACTTGTTAGGAATTTAATCCCTCCCAATTTCTTCAAACCGAACAAGCTGATAATTTAAAGACGATGTTTTGTTTTGACCAAGTCAAGCAAAAGGGACAAGGCCAAGGCAAATATGTCCTGAGATCAGAACATTGCTTAAGAGTTACACAAGTGATGATATACACGTGAAGCGTGCTTTGTGAAACTTGCATTGGGGAGGCGGTTTCCACTAATGGGCCCTTCAAAACTGTGGCGTCGATGGACGGAAATCTTTTTTCACCAGAAGCTTGCGTTAAAGCAAATATATGAGTTTAATGGATGAACAAAAATATTTAAAACATTGAAATAGATGGATGATTTTGACCATAGGAGGTACTCCCTCTATCTAAAGAAACAAGCCATTCCATAAAATTTATAATAGATAAACAAAGAGGTAAAATGATCTTGTTTGTCTCTATTTATCAGTAATATTTGGTACTAATTGATTGTTGGGTACACATGGACCTATCAGCACAGCTAGAGAACTAGGCATTAGTACCGAGCCGGAACCCCCGATTAGTACCGGTCAAGCCTGTGTTGTCCTAAATGACCGTGTAGCCTATGTACACACTACTCGACAAGCTTCCGTGAAGTTTAGAGCCTAAACGGTGATTACATGGTCCAACCATATACACGACAACAAACAGGGCTACACTGTCTACACGGTATACAAAAAATAGCTACACGGTTTTACACGACAAGTGATCGTTTAAAACAACGTTTAGGCTATAGAGAAATATAAACTATGCCTTATTTTTGAAACGGTATGATATTTGTTATTTGCAAATTGTGATTTGTCACGAAACATAAGACTGATCAATTGATAACAGCTGCATATGATTACATATTTGGTCTATTTAATAGTTAATTTATATTTTTGAATTTCACGTGCATAAATACATGAATTTTATTTCTACCATACAAACCATGTATCCCGTGTATACCCCGTTTACACTACATGTACACGGTACACTAGCTACTCAAGGGGTGACCGAACGACTACCATTTAGCGTTTAGGTCAACATTGGGTGCCCGGTACCGATTGATCAGTATTATATGCACATTTGTAGTCATGCGAATTTTTCTTACCGTTCCACCTACACAACACATGTGACTAGATAGGAGGTGCTTTTCTTTTGAAGTAACATGTGGAGGACCATTTAGGACCGGGCCAAGACACCGATCGATACTAAATAGTGTGATTGACCGATACTAAATGACCGCGCCATTTTAGTATACTGGGCCAATACATCAGCCGGTACTAAAAGATAAAATTTAGTACCGGTCGGTGTTTTGGTCAGGTACTAAAATAGCTACGAAGGGCTTTCAAATTTGAATCCGGTACTAAAATGGTTCCCGAGACCATTTAGTAACGGTTTTGTATGTGACCGGTCCTACGCTCACCCATGAGTACCCAATTTTCTAAAAGTGCAAATAGCGTAAAATAATGACTTATTTTTTTTTGGTAAAGACTTCATTACAGCCGGCCGTACTCTAGTCCTGTCGCACGGCCGGCTGCAACCCTCGCACCCCACGCGCTCTAATATGGTGGACCCACGTATCAGTGGGTAGCGGCAACTTTTTATTCTTCTACTCATTCTCCTATCCCGTCATTTCCTCTAGTCATCCCCTCTCTCTAGGGTTCCTCACTCTCCTCCGCCGGAGGCCATTTTTCTCGAATCCACCACCATCCGTGCACACATCCGGGCTCTCGCGAGAGCATTTCCGAGGGGATCAAAGTGCAAATCCACCAGGTAGGTGGTTGCCTTTTTTGTGCCCCGTTTGCTGCATCTACTCCCCTGGAACATGTTCTATTCATTTCTGATTTGTTGCATCTGCTCCCCCTCGCTGAGGTCATTTGGAATCAAGGGACGGATGGGGGAAGAGCAGATCTCTGTAGGTGAGTACATGACCCATGCTCTCGCCGCTCAAATCCACACCCTTGTTTTTTTTTCTCGCCCACAGGAGTGTTTGATTTCCAGATGCTTTTTCCCTCTAGCGATTACAATACCTTCTCCTTGTTTTTTTAGTGGATCTCATCGGCGAGCACATCCAAGGGATCCGTAGATGACTGCAAGCGGAAATCAAGGGAGGGGTTCGGCAGAATCTCAGATCTGAATCAGGTGAGCGATTCCCCAGCCTCCTAGTGCCTCCCCCATACTGGATTCCTGCAGTAGTTTTCTCACCTGTGATTTGTTTGGGCCTCATTTCTTCAGTGCTTCATGACAAGGGAGAGGCTCACACTGCAGCAGGAGGGAATTTCATCACGTGAGTCAAATCAACTTGATGCCCCACCCCTCACCCCAACCAAATTCAAGCATGTGCTATGTGATTTTAGCTTTTTTGGTGCATGCGCTATGTGCTTTTTTTAGGATGATTTTTTATAGGCTCACTGGGTGCATGTGGTCTGAGATTTTTCTTTACTTGTGTTCCACTGTAGTTAATCTAGTTATTCTGTGCATGTCCAGTTACTAGCTTTCCCCCTATTTTCAGGTAACTATATCTGAACATGTGTAATTATTTTCCATTTAGATAATTAAATATGAACATTTCTAGTTATTAGTTTTTAGATAATTAAATCTGAATATGTGTAAACATGTGTATATAAACATGTTTACTTTTACTTTTTTTGAACATATATATTTTTTGTCTAAGTGCATATATTATCCTGCTATGCATCTAAGAGAACTAGAATACACATTGCATGCGGCTCTGCACACAGCCGCACCGGCGCGTAGTGCGAACACTATCGCACTTCCTCTCCCATGTGCGCCCCTCCTCCTCGCACACCCCTCCCCTCCCTGCGGTGTTGCGGAGCCGCAACGTGCGGCACGAGCAGCCATGACGGCCCTCGGGAGCAGTGGCGGGGTGCAGGTAGAAGCCATGTTTTCCTTCTCATTTCTTCCCTAGATCCACCCCTCATCATGATGTTTCTGTTCATTTTTGCTCGGCATGCAGATCCATGGAACCTACTGCCTCATCGATGCTCTAGTGCCGCCACCGTGAACCGAGAGGGTAAAGGGGTTCGGGACTGATTAGGTAATTATATTGTACTTATTGGCAGTAATATTGTATTTCATTTGCAATTTTACTTGTACATTTAGCCAATAACACCGTACTCCCCCCTAACATTTTTGTCTAGCATTTCCTAGCTGATGCCCGCAAGCTATCAGATATGCATTTCTGCTTGATCCTATGGTTTTCATGGGTCATGAACTATATGTAATTGGGGGTTGGTCTAGTGCAGATTGTAGGCAATTTAGTGTATATTTGTCAAATTTAGAAGCATTTTACTAGATATATTTTGTACGTAAAATTTTGCCTGTTGTGAAGAACCTGCACATTCTGCTATGCACTCTTCTGATTTGCAATGTTGCAGCGATGGAGGTTTCGCTCTTCACTTTCAATAATTCCCAAATGGTTTGAGTTTAAGACATCCCCATAAATTACTTGTGATGAAATGGTTCTGTCTGTAATTAGGTTTTGCCCATATTCCTTGATAGGTGAATGCTTGGGGTGCGAGTTTTTGGTGAGGTGAATCATCCAAAATTCGCTTACTGTTGCTCTGCTTCAAGTCTCAAATTTGGTGTTGTATGCTAATATTTTGGTATGAGTAGATTTTACCAGTCCATCTACTCACATTTATGGCTGGCTATTGGTGCTTCAGTTGCTCCTTTAGTCCGTGTGCTTGTTTGGATCTGCTTTCCGTTGCCTATCCTATAAGAAAAGTAATAAACATATGGGAAAATTGATCATGTTATCTTTGCTTAACAAATTCTCCAATATATATGGACTCAAATTCTATCCTTCCTGTTGTAGCTACTAGACTGTGTGCTTGGTGGTCATGGTAAAATAGCTATCTTCTATAGAGCTGAGCTAAAAACACTTGTCACTCTGCACGTAAATGAGATATGCTGACTATTTCATCTTCCAAATAGCAAATTCATGATGCAGATATAAGATGATAATACACTATTTAAGTAACCTCTATTTGCATAGATCTATTAATTGATAAGTTCATTTATTGGTAGAAGTTCTTTTGCCAATGGATGATATGTTTGTGTAGATGTGTACTCAATGGAAGACAGAAACTCAATCCTACTTTTAAGTATCCACCTAGATATGGTTAGGATGTATATGCTACGAACAATTTATACTAACACAAATAAATGTTGCAAGAGATCCTCGAGAAAGCATTTCATTTGCAATTAATTACAAGAAGCATTTCATTACTCATCAATTATGAGATGCATTTTAGTACTTTCCAATAGTCAGATAAGTCAAATACTAGAAGCATTTTCAGAACTAGGCAATAATATTAATAGGAACTAGGCAATAATATTTGTTCTTGATAGGCAATAATATATATTACAATAGGTATTTTTTTTTGCAGAAGGTGACATGTGGTTTCAGCATGCTGCAGCTGCTAAAACTGATGAACATCATGTGAAAACTGCTATCGCATAAAGTGGTGCAGTATAGATAGTTGATGTACATGTATGTAGGAGCAGCTGCATCACCACAAATTATTAGATGCAAATCTAATGTTTCATCAGGCGAGAATAATGTACTTTGTGTCTTGTAGTGCCCATCTAATGTTTCATGTATGCGAGATATATACTGCAAAGTCTTTCAACCTATAGTGCTTTTCTCTAATTATGTTCTTTCTTAAATGTATTGCAGGTCATGGCGTGGTTAGGAAGGGAAGCAAATAGGCATTTCCTCCAATGTTATTTGCTTGTATAGTTAATCTAATTTTGCTTCAAATCAATCTATTTTATTTGCTTGTAGATTTATTTTAAATTGCTTCAGAGTTTATTATGATATGCTTTCAACTTTTAACAAAAGTGTTTTTGGAACTTTGTGAGAAAAATATCATCGAAACATATTGAAGTGAGATCTTGTTTTGATGTTTTTGTTGGGGACAACTCAGTGGTGCAATTAGATTTTATTTTTGATGCTCGGCTGCAAAAGTACAGCTTTTTTAAATCTGCGATTGATTTTGCATGTGCTGATGTCATCTTTTTTGTCCTTATCCTTCTCTTTTAATGCAGTTTGCATTCTGTGTCATGGAAAAGTGAAGTGGGTTGCAGCTTTTTGCTAAAAAGAGAAAAATCTGATACCCAAATTGCCAAAAAAGGATAGGCCGTACGGCCGGCCGTAAGTTAGCCGGGTCCATTTTTTTTGATAAATTTTGAATCATTGAAAACTTGCTTTAATTTTTTGATAAAATTTGCTTTAATTATTTAGCTTGCTTTATATATGCTGCGTTGTTATGTCGCACAGTTCACAGGTGGAGCCGACACACGATGCAACATACTCCAGCATGCTGCGCCCAGTACTCTACGCTCTGTACGGTACATATGACCAGTAATACTCACAATATATAATTTGGGAATTGTCAGTAAACATAGCGACCCGACAAAATTTTGAAACACATTGTACAAACTTCAGTGTACCGAGCTGTTCCTCTTTGAGCTAACTAATACTGCGTATATATAAATATATATATAGCGGCTAGCATGTGTACTACCATATATGTACCTGGCATGTACGTTTCTACGTGCATCAGAGATGAGTGCGTCTCGTCGGTACGTACGTTTAACACTGAAAAAGTAAAGGTCAGGACAGATACAATTTATGCAAGGGGTTAATAGTACGTTTGTGTACGACAAACTAAAGGTAATCATCCATTAATTAACAATCACGCTCCATCCTATCCAGTGGCGGGCCCAGGGCCTGGCGATCCTGGGCCGCGGCCCAGGCTGCTCTACTTTTGTTTCCATTAGGCCCATGTAATTAGCCGGCTATACATTATAATAGTTAAGGCATAATTTACAGGTTACGCTACTAAATGGTCCAGATTTCTAAATTTTCTAGGTCGGCCACTGATCCTATCTATATTCCATGCTTGGTCAAACCACTCATGCTAAGCACTTTTTTTTAAAATCTCCAATCAGCTGCGGCTATATATAAAAACCTCGATAATAACTTAGATCCTGGATAATAGGTCCGATTTATTGTGGGAGCGAATTTGTAAAACTTAATAGTATTATGTTTTCAGTGGTAGGCGATGTTCTTATCGACAGCGAACCATATGTGATAACTTCGTCAACCTCGACGATTTATTTACCAGTTCAGTCTTCAAAAATACTTATAGGGTTGGATTTGTATATGTGCGTTTACAATGGTAAATGTGCATATATGTTATGTTTGTGTTATACCGTGTAATTTAAAAATGTAACGAAAAAATAAATCATTCTCACATGATTAGACTGCTGCCTACCAAGCGGGGGAATCAAGTTTACGATCGTCCGTAAAAGCCAAAACTTATGGTCAAATTCCGACCACGCCCGCGTCTCCTTCCCATACCCAAAATTTGCCATTTCCGTCTCCACATTTTAGGCACAATACAAGCAAACTTTTATTTACGACATATATGATAAAAATGTTCACACAAATATTTAGAAAAAAAGTTCTATAACACAAATTTTATGATAAAAATGGAACAAAAAATGTTCAAAACATATACTAAAAGCAAATATTTCGAAGAAAAAGTTAAGAAGAAAAAAGTTGTAAGCAAAAAATGAAATAAAAAACGTCTGGAAAATTATTAAGAGAAAAGAATTTGGAAATTCTGGAAGAAAAAATATGAACAAAATTTCAAAAACAAATCAGCTGACCAAAACTTCTGAATGAGAAAATGGAGAACAAAAGTTCTAAAAAAAAGAGAGCTAATTACTGCTATAACTAAAAATAAGAAAAAGAAAAAGAAAAAGGAAAAAATGGCGGCGCAGCCCGTCACAAAGCGCTCAATCTGAACAAGCTTGTAACAACCCTGATCATTGGGCCCCGCCTGTCATTCCTTGTTTCCCTCTCCAAGCTCCTGGAGTGCTCCCATGCCCAAATCGGGAGGAGCTCAAATCGTCCACGGCACAGCTCGAGCACGTCGCGCGTGCCACGTGTGCCCCGCTACTCACTCCTTCGCACGCCCCCGCTGCTGTCGCTTCTGCTGCCGCTCCTGCTCCCGCCTGCGCCCACGCCGCGCCGTCGCCTCCCGCGTCGCCGACACACGCCACGCGCCGCATGCGCTTGAGCCACGCCGTTGCACGCCGCGGCCGCGAGCTGAACTTGCCGCGTGCCGCTCCGCCCCGCTCGCCCGCGCGAGCCGCATGCTGCTCCGTCCCGCCACCGCGCCTTTCGTCTCGCCGCCATGGCCGCCGCTCGCCCCTCAACGCCGAACCGCAGCTCGAGCCCGCGCCGACCCCCAACAACCCCGAAACCCGCTTGCCCTCGGCCCCCTAAAGCTCCTCACCCCGACCCCGTCGATCCCGCTCGCCCGAGCTCGACGGAGCGCCGCCCGCACCGCCGTCGAGCTGCTGCTCACGCTGCGCCCCCACCTCCGGCCGTTCTCGACCCCAACCGAGCACACCCCCGGGTAGCCCTCGCTTCCCTCATGCTCCTCCACCCCTCCATCGCTGCCGGCGGGCCACCACCTCGCCAGATTTTGGCCCGGACCGCCGCTGACCTCCATAGGGACCACGTGCAGCAATAGTTAAAAGTGCAGGGACCTTTTTGCAAAGCCTGTGACTCATATGAATAGTTTAGAATAGTGCTGCGCAATTCTAGAAAAGTCCAGGGGCTTTGGTGCAAAGTATCTTTTTCTTTTATGCATAAATTAGTTGTTAGCTTCTAAAATCCATAGAAATTCATGTATAGCTCAGAAAAATATGAAACTTATTTTGTTGGATTCCTCTGGTTTAGATCTACTTAGGAAAAACTATTATTTTGCATGTTTCCTTGCTGTTTGTTAAGGTTTTAGTGTGTTTTCTTATGCTCTGTCCGAAAATGGTTTAATGTAGAACTTTTTGCTGGAAAGTGATAAAAGGGCAAAACCAGTTTTGTTAGCTTTGTATTCATACCTAGTATCTATTGTAATTTTATTGGATTTGTTTTGTTAAGTTTTCATGTCTTTTCTGATTTATCTTCTTTAGAGTAGCTGAAAATTAATATATTTATGATTAATTCTAGGAAAATGTTTTTGATGTAAATCCAATTTTCATGAGTTCCTTGTAATGTCCTTTCAATTTAATTTGTGATTTATACTTGCTGTATAAGTTTATTTGCTAATTCTTGATCTAGCTTTTCTGTTCGCGTGTACGATAGTGATTGTTTGTCGTCGCGTGTGTTACGTTTGTGCATCATCGCATATGTGCCATTCATTATGCATGTCTTATCACCCTTGCATAATCTAGGGTATCACACTAATGCATGCATCTCATTTCATGCATGGTATTTCTTGCACAATTATGGCATCATGCTAATTCTGGCATCTCATTCATGCATTATAGTGACTGAACCGTCAGATAACGAAACCGTGGAGCCCACCGACTCCGTTGAGCCTCAAACCGGAGTCTAGTTCGTGGTCGAGCCCGAAGCTATCCAAGGCAAGCAGCTAAGCATGATTCCTTGCTCCTATTTAATCTGAGTTAGTTAGTTATATCACCGGGTAATGTTGGGTTATATAGTGTGTATGTATTGCAATTTGGTACCTACTCTCATGCATTATCCTTCCTTGAATTGTTATCCATGTCCTTGCTACGTGTTAGTCAGTTAATTACTTAACTTGACTAGATGCTTAGCCCTGCTTAGATTTCTTATCGCTTGCTAGAAAGGAATGTTTGGAGTATCACACTTGACGGTTATCCATGTTGCACTGGTTCGGCTTGGTTGTAAGGGTTCGGTAGTACCGAGATTCGAGCGGAATGGTAGGGCCTAGAGAATGTTGTCACATGGGCATAGTCCGCTTGGATCGTTTAAGGACCGTCCGTGGATGCCACCGACTTTGAGCACCTTTCCGTGCTACCACATATTCAAATAATGGTACGGATGAGCCAATTACTTTCTTTGACTTAATCATTGATGTGCAGTCCTAGATACATGGCTAAGGGCTATACAGAGAGGTTTAGAGGTGTTCCCCGGGTGGACCTATGTGTAGGAAAGTTTAGAGATGGCCCCGGTGGAAACTAAGTCTCTACTCGTAAGCTTGGTGTGAAAATTTCAATGATCGAGCCTTGTTGGGAACGGTTGACGCGAGTACCCCCTTATCCAACTTTAGTGGGTTGGGTGAGTCGCATGGTCCTTGCGTCGTGTGGGTAAAGTAGTACACCCTTACAAGGTTATAATCAATTCGAATTACCGCGCTCTCAGTTATAATCATGCTCTTTATCCCATAAACTCCTCATAGAATTTCGGTTATGATGAGAATTGTTCATGTTACAGCTATGATCAATTATAGATTATATTACTCTCTTAATCAACTAAAATTGTTTGGGGTTGGGCAAGATTAATTAATTTTGCTAGGTGATAGTTTAGGAAGCTCTTGCTTATGCAATAATTACTTAACCTTAAAGCTTTTAATTGAGCATTTGCATGATCCTTGTTTATTTAATCGTGTAAGTCTTGCGAGTTCCTTTTGTACTCAGGTTGCTTTCTAAACCTAGTTGTAGGTGAGTCGAAAAGTGGTGTTCAGCGACTTCTACCCCGCCGATCCTGGTGCGGGGGAGGAGTAGGTCGTTGAGGCTATGATGGTGTCCTTGAGCAAGACACCATTATCTTAGGTTTGTTTTTATCGTAGCCGAACTCCGTGAGAGTATGTAAATACAATAAACTTTAATTTTTGGTTTAATATGTCTTTCGTGAGCCCAAGACTTGTAAAGAAAGTTTGATCCCACCTATATCGAACTTGTAATATTAAATGTATAAAACTGCTCTTTGTGGATCATCGGCAATGTACGTGCTTGTATAACGGTACGTGTGCTTAATCCTGGGCTTGTGGCAAACACGTATCGGGACTACCAGATTTGCGGTCGTTTTAGGTGAATTGTGTTGATTAACTGTCTCTAAGATGTGGATTAACACGTGACGTGTCGAGAGACGGACACGTGTTAACTCTCATCTTAATGGATTAATCAATAATTTTCACTTAAACCGAGTGTAAATTGGGTGGTTCTCACAATGGGTATTAGAGCTAAGGTTCCATGGAGTGAACTTAAAATTTGGTTGGTGGGGTGAGAGTAAAATAAAATTTGATTACTTCCACTAAGATTTATTTTGTTAAAAATTTGAACTTAAGGTAAAATGCTACCTTTCTTTCTTCGTCTTAGAGCTAATTCTTTCTTAATGCTTCACGTGTATAATTAAAATATGCTTAACTCCTCTTGTCTTAATGGGTAGCGGGCGCGTAGGAAAACCCTTTCACCTTTTGGAAACCTGTTGAGCCATCTACCGGGGTTGAGAGGGTGGGAATCACCAATTGTCCTGAGTGCTAGTAGGAGGGTTGTAGCGCTGATGGGAAATGCGGTTGTATCGGGTCGTGAGTGAGTGCTAGAAAGTTAAGGCGTGGTCACGATGTGAGGAGACATCATGTTGCATTCATACTTCGCATGCATGCATCATATCATAAATATTGTGTTGCTTTGGGTGTTTGCTAATATTTTCGTACAAGTTTCTTCACATCATTGCACATCTCACTTTCGATAGACCTAGTATGGTTAGAAACTTAGGAAAACAGATGCGTGTTTTTGAGCAAAACCTAATTACTTGTTCAAACAATTGATGTGCAGAGTTTTGAATCTATGTTTCTCTTCCTAAGGTTCTATAAACCTTCCTGAGATTTCTTGCCATTACAACTGTTAGCTTCAATGACGGTTTGGAGAAATCTGCAGATTATCCTCGTCTCTTGGCTATTCATTCGAATGCTCGAAGATAATTCATTCCGACAATCCTTAATGATTAGAAGCATCATGTTGTTCTTCTAGCGTTCATATTCGTTCATTTCTAATCGCCTTGATTCATACACCCAACCCCGATCTGCTTACATTCTTGCTCAAATAAACCTAAATAAGGTCGCTTATTTGTTGCATGGCATAATCATATAGTGCTTAGGTGTGGGTTTGACATGGTGAAACTTGAGCGGCAGGTTAACTAACGTTATGTGTCCCGTATGTCTACATAAAGATTTTGATGTTTTTTTGAAATCTGAAAAAAACCTCTCTCTCAATTTGTGCTACTTGGGTTGGGTTGCTCCCTACGATTTTCTTTTGTAGTGGTGATTGTTTCCCAAACTATAGTGCCGCGATGGAACCTAGGTCCTCTTATGGACTGCAGCCATACTACTGTGCCACTGGGTGCGCGCTGGTGCTTAAGTACGTGTGAATATGAACTACTACAACTTTCTTTTCATGCAACTCTTAAAATGTTTTTCTCTACCTCGTCTTTTTAAGGGGGTAGGCCCTAGACGAATAACGATGCGAATGGGTTGTCTTAGTTTTGAGTTTCTAGGGGTATTAGTACACTAACTGGAATGTCAACATGTGCATCTTGCATCAAGCGACTCAATTAATAAACAATATCGAGCAAGAATATTCTTGAGAAAAACTTGCCTTGATACCCTTTCTTTTCAGTTTCCCCGAGCTCCTTAAGAACTCACCTTGACATCTTTTCTATATAGGATCACCACCAAATTGAGAATTTGATTCTTCCAGAACTTAGAACCTCTCTTCTCTGCCAAATCTTGCTATGTGCTAGTATTAGAATAGTCGACCGGCCCTTTTCAGCCGACTTTGATGGTGATTGTGTTTACATATATTATCCACCGTCACTCGTTGTAGAAGCTGGAGCCCTGGAGCTTTTTAGTGTGGAAAATCAATTGATTAGTTTCTACGGTGGTACAGTTAATCTCCAGTTAGGTAGAGACAATCTGATTGCTATAAAACTTATGTCTTTCAGAACCATGTCAAGCAAGGAATTAGCAGATTAGCCGGTAATGCTTATACCTGTAAACCCAGCTACGTTGATTAACCTAGAGACTAGCACCCACGTCGGCCGATCCTTGTCCCTGAGTTTATCAATTGTTCTCATTTATCTTTTCTCCACTTAAATCTCGGGACGAGATTTCTCTAAGGGGGTAGGATTGTAACAACACCGATCATTGGGCCCCGCCTGTCATTCCTTGCTTCCCTCTCGAAGCTCTTGGAGTGCTCCCGTGCACAAATCGGGAGGATCTCAAATCGTCCACGGCACCGCTCAAGCATGTCGCGCGTGCCGTGTGTACCCCGCTACTCACTCCTTCACATGCCCCCGCTACTGTCACTGCTGCTGCCGCTCCTGCTCCTGCCTGCACCCACGCCGTGCCGTCGCCTCCCGCGTTGCCGACGCACACCATGCGCCGCATGCGCTTGAGCCACGCCGTTGCCCGCCGCGGCCGCGAGCTGAACTCGCCGCATGCGCTCCGCCCCGCTCGCCGCCCGCCCGCGCGAGCCGCATGCTGCTCCGTCCCGCCGCCGCGCCTTTCATCTCACCGCCATGGCCGCCGCTCGCCCCTCAACGCCGAACCGCCGCTCGAGCCCACGCCGACCCCCAACAACCCCCAAACCCGCTTACCCTCGGCCCCCTGAAGCTCCTCACCCCGACCCCGTCGATCCCGCTCGCTTGAGCTCGCCGGAGCGCCGCCCGCACCGCTGCCGAGCTGCTGCTCACGCTGCGCCCCCACCTCCGGCCGTTCCCGACCCCATCCGAGCACACCCCCGGGTAGCCCTCGCTTCCCTCATGCTCCTCCACCCCTCCATTGCCGCCGGCGGGCCACCACCTCGCCGGATTTTGGCCCAGACCGCCGCTGACCTCCATAGGGACCTCGTGCAGCAATAGGTAAAAGTGTAGGGGCCTTTTTGCAAAGCCTGTGACTCATATGAATAGTTTAGAATAGTGCTGCGCAATTCTAGAAAAGTCCAGGGGCTGTGGTGTAAAGTATCTTTTTCTTTTATGCATAAATTAGCTGTTAGCTTCTAAAATCCATAGAAATTCATGTATAGCTGAGAAAAATATGAAACTTATTTTATTGGATTCCTCTGGTTTAGGTCTACTTAGGAAAAATATTATTTTTTATGTTTCCTTGATGTTTGTTAAGGTTTTGGTGTGTTTTTGTATGTTCTGTCCGAAATTTTTTTAATATAGAACTTTTTACTGGAAAGTGATAAAATAGAAAAACCTATTTTGTTAGCTTTGTATTCATGCCTAGTATCTATGATAATTGTATTGGATTTGTTTGGTTAAGTTTGCATGCCTTTTCTAATTTATCTTGTTTAGAGTAGCTGAAAATTAATATATTTATGATTAATTCTAGGAAAATATTTTTGATGTAAATCCAATTTTCATGAGTTCCTTGTAATGTCCTCTGCATGTTCAATTTAATATGTGATTTATGCTTGTTGTATAAGTTTATATGCTAATTCTTGATCTAGCTTTTCTGTTCGCGTGTACGATAGTGATTGTTTGTCGTCGCGTGTGTTATGTTTGTGCATCATCACATATGTGCCATTCATTATGCATGTCTTATCACCCTTGCATAATCTTGGGTATCACACTAATGCATGCATCTCATTTCATGCATAGTATTTCTTGCACAATTATGGCATCATGCTAATTCTGGCATCTCATTAATACATTATAGTGACTGAACCGTCGGAGAACGAACACGTGGAGCCCCAAGTCCGTTGAGCCTGAAATCGGAGTCCAGTTCGTGGTCGAGCCCGAAGCTATCCAAGGCAAGCAGCTAAGCATGATTCCTTGCTCCTATTTAATCTGAGTTAGTTAGTTATATCACCGGGTAATGTTGGGTTATATAGTGTGTATGTATTGCAATTTGGTACCTACTCTCGTGCATTACCCTTCGTTGAATTATTGTCTATGTCCTTGCCACGTGTTAGTCAGTTAATTACTTAACTTGACTAGATGCTTAGCCCAGCTTAGATTTCTTATCGCTTGCTAGAAAGGAATGTTTGGAGTATCACACTTGCCGGTTATCCTTGTTGTACTAGTTCGGCTTGGTTGTAAGGGTTCGGTAGTACCGAGATTCGAGCAGAATGGTAGGGTCTAGAGAATGTTGTCACATGGGCATAGTCCGCTTGGATCGTTTAAGGACCGTCTGTGGATGCCATCGACTTTGAGCACCTTTCCAAGCTACCATATATCCAAATAATGGTACGGATGAGTCAATTACCTTCTTTGACTTGATTATTGATGTGCAGTCCTAGATACGTGGTTAAGGGCTATACAGAGAGGCTTAGAGGTGTCCCCAGGGTAGACCTATGTGTAGGAAAATTTAGAGATGGCCCCGGTGGAAACTAAGTCTCTACTCGTAAGCTAGGTGTGAAAATTTCAATGATCGAGCCTTGTTGGGAACGGTTGACGCGAGTACCCCCTTATCCAACTTTAACGGGTTAGGTGAGTCGCATAGTCCTTGCGTCGTGTGGGTAAAGTAGTACACCCTTGCAAGGTTATAATCAATTCGAATTACCGCGCTCTCAGTTATAATCATGCTCTTTATCCCATGAACTGCTCATAAAATTTCGATTATGATGGGAATGGTTCATCTTACGGCTATGATCAATTATAGATTATATTACTCTCTTAATCAACTAAAATTGTTTGGGGTTGGGCAAGATTAATTAATTTTGCTAGGTGATAGTTTAGAAAGCTCTTGCTTATGCAATAATTACTTAACCTTAAAGCTTTTAATTGAGCCTTTGCATGATCCTTGTTTATTTAATCGCGTAAGTCTTGCGAGTTCCTTTTGTACTCAGGTTGCTTTCTAAACCTAGTTGCAGGTGAGTCAGAAAGTGGTGTTCGGCCACTTCTACCCCACCGATCCTGATGCGGGGGAGGAGTAGGTCGTTGAGGCTATGATGGTGTCATTGAGCAAGACACCATTATCTTAGATATGTTTTTATCATAGCTGAACTCCGTGAGAGTATGTAAATATAATAAACTTTAAGTTTCGGTATAATATGTCTTTCGTGAGCCCAAGGCTTGTAAAGCAAGTTTGAACCCACTTATATCGAACTTGTAATATTAAATGTGTAAAACTGCTCTTTGTGGATCATCGGCAATGTACGTGCTTGTATATCGGTACGTGTGCTTAATCCTGGGCTTACAGCAAACACGTACCGAGACTACCGGATTTGCGGTTGTTTTAAGTGAATTGTGTTGATTAAGTATTTTTAAGATGTGGATTAACACGTGACGTGTCGAGAGACGGACATGTGTTAACTCTCATCTTAATAGATTAATCAATAATTTTCATTTAAACCGAGTACAAATTGGACGGTTCTGGCGAGAGCCCATCAGCTGCACGAAGCTCGCTGGAGTCCGCCGCTCCCGAGCTCTCCACCTGCGCTGGTTCGGTCCAGCGGAGCTTCCCGGAGTCCGCCGCGGCTTCCCAGCGTGCAATGCTTGCCGCACCCGTAGCCGTTCACGGTTCACCGGAGGGCAAAGCGCGCGGAGCTCCCCCACTCCATAACAGGAGACGCCGCCCTGCGCCGCCTCCACGAGCTGCAGCGCGTCGGCCCCGTGCGTCATCACCTTCAGTCACGTCAGCATGGCTGTGGATCTATCCGGAGGAAAAAAGATGAAGGAAAGAGGAGGAGGAGGAAATAGTTTTGATTGAGGAAGAGAATGTCAGTAGGGTGTGGGGCCCATCCACGCACGCTCTCGTGTCGAAAATCTGACTAGGTTTCTTTTTTCCACCCTCAACCTCATGCATATATTCTTCGAAATTCATTGGTGCTCCCGGTAGTTAAAGAAATTTTTTTCCTGAACCTTCATTTCACCTTGGTATCTATGCGATCTTATTCTTAGTGTTATATTTTGGATGTATATATATATATGATATTTTTCTTGAGAATACACATATTTTAGGAATGAGTGTAGTGCTTGTATATATTATATTATCCTAAAGATTACACCCAAAGATCGATCTGGATCGCGTTTAAATTAAAAGCATCATATCCAGGGAAATTTCAAATCATGGATTGGAGAAACGCCCCCGCGTAGGGCGACTCGGGCGGACGCCAAAGCACCCGCCGCCGCCGCCGATCCCTTCGCCACCCCTCCCTTGCCATGCCGCCGCCGGAGCCGGCAGCCGGAAGTCCGCGCGGCCTGCGAGGAGGGCGGTGGCAGGGCCGCCCTTCTCCACCCCTTCACCTCGCGGGCGCAGCCGCAGGAGATGCCGGAGGGGGCTCGCTGCCGGACGGGCGGCGGCGGAGATGGCGGCTCCGACGAGGCCGGATCTGGGGCCTCCATGGCCGGATCCGGTGGCCGCGGAGGAGCGCGACGGCTGCTTTTGGGGCGCGATGCCCGACGCCGTGGACGACGCCGGGGCTCGGAGGCAGGCCGGGCGCGGAGTCCGTTGGGAGCGCTAGCGCTCCGGTTCCGGCCTACCGTGTCCTGGCGGCGGGACCGGTGCTGCTGCCCTTGCGGATCTTGCCGGGATCCGTCAGATGGCGGCGGCGACGGCGGCCAGATGCTGGGAGCAGGGGACGGGTGCCCTGCCGGCCGGGGCTGGCGCCCTCAGGGGGGGCGCCCATGGTGGTGTGGCGGCGCCCGTGGCTGCGGTCAAGGTTGTCAGCGACGGCTGTTGGTGTTTGTACCGGCGGCTGCGGTCGGCGACGGCCTCGACGTGCGGCGGTGTCACGCGAGCGGTGGAGGCAAGTCCGGCCCCTTATGCGGTCTGGTCGGAGGGGGTGGCGGTCGACGCAGCTGTGCGGCTGCCGCGTGCAGCCGGCGCGTCGTTGCCCTCTGATGAGGCCTTCATGGGACTGCGGGACTGCGGTGTTTGAAGGTGTTAGATGGTGAGGGGTCCGGCTTCTTGGCTCGGCATTGGTGCTAGTGGGGTCTTGGGCGAAAGTCTTGGCGACGGCGACACCATTGTGCGCCGCTTTCCCTGTTGGGGGCGTCGTGTATCCTCCTAGTGTCAAAGTCCTTGGGTGAAAACCCGGTCCATTGTGGACGTGCGATGGCGTTGTTGTTGTTGTTGCTCCCTTGTTGAAGGCGTCGCATTTGGACTTCGTCGTGACCTTGAAGTCTCTTGGGCGGATGCTCTCGTTTCTCGGTGTCCGGTCGACGCGTGGAGGCGAGTTTTGCAACGTGAAGTCAGAGCTGCTGCGTAGGGGACGCGGCTCGGCAACGATGACGCGCGGCAACCTCCCTCCTCCGCGTAGTCTGGGTCTTTGCTGGGGTCTTCATCCGCTAGGGTGAGGCGTGAGTTTCGGCCCGAAGTTGAAGCTGCTCTTCACAATTGAGCTTGGCAACGATAACCGGTTGTGGCCGCTTGCTTCGGAACCTCTGTGCATGGTTAGTGGGTGGTCTGCCACGGGAAGTCGGAGCTGCTGGCGGCGTTGCTTCCATGCTCGGCAACGATGACCTATGGCAATGCATCGTGTTGTGCTCAACCGTGTTGCGTGGGTTGGTTAGCCTTCGGAAGTCCTTTGGCTCCCGGTTGTGCTAACCTTTTCTGTAAATACTTTTTCTATCGTCTTAATTGAGCGACAGAGCTCCTGCCTTTTGTTTCAAAAAAAATTCAAATCATGATTAGTACTTTTTTACTGGTTCGTATGGATACGCGTCGTAGCACCTCTGTTATGTGTACAACTTCAGATGAATTTCTAGAAGAAAACTTATTATCTGATTTGTACAGAACTAACAACTATGTATATATGTACTTCATCTACAGACATGCTCCATCACGTAAGCGTGGTATTTATCCCTTTCGAACAACCGATTTAGGCCAAACCCTAAGAATCTGGTCTAACCAGGTTGCTGAGCCGGTCTGATTGGTCTGCACAGCCTCACGATGATTTGGTTCTTTTGCGACCCGTGGATTCTAGCACATTCGATGTGTTGACCGAATTTTATGTCAACAACTTAGTACTATCAAATAAGGTTTTTTAACCCGAGCTTGTAGATAAATGTAGCTTCCATCTACTAAATGATAAAAACCCTCTCTTTGACAGAGTTACCGCGTAATGACATTTCGGGCCAGAAGCCCAGCGCTAATGCCACTGCAGCACAGAAACCCCTGCTTGTGCTACACCAGGGCATTGAAAGGCGTAATTGCTTGGGCACAGAAACCCCTGCTTGTGCTACACGCCTACACCAAGAAAAAAAATGGTCTTTACTTGAACTTCTTGTTTTTGGATAGATCCCTCTTTGGAACTTGAAACACCTAAGATCATGAAATTATATTTTCTTTAATTTTCTGATCTCATTTTTTCTCCTTGAAATTGGCCATGCATGTGGCTCTGATTTAAGTGAATTATTGGAGGGAGTTTCACTACTACGAAAACGGTTTTTAAGGGCAGATAAAAATCGTAGGGGTGGGTGCGGTACCCGCTCCTACTTTTTGCAGCTACAAATGCATTTCTAAAGGCGGGTCATGCCCTCACCCGTTCTGGAAATGGGATTTTCCTTATATAGCTGTCTGCTTCTTTATACAACAACACACAATTTTCCTTATTTTAAGAATTTATTATCTGCTAACTTATTATGCTAGCAGAACTGTTTTTGCAACAGTTTGTGGCATCACTTTGGTAATATCTATCTTTTTTCCCGGTAGTGTATATATTACCTTTGTTTTTATAAATATATAATACCGTACCATTTACCTTTTTCTCAAACTTTGACTAGCAATATTTGCTTACTCAATTAGTTAAGAAGTAAAGTAATACAAGTACGACTAAATCTATCATTAAATATATACACTTTAGGTAGGTTTGACTTGTAGTCTATTAACTATTTGCACAAATATCTAAACAGATCGAGGTAGTATACTAGCTATCTGACAACAAACGAAGATCAAAGGGTACTTACTGGTGCATGTTTGGACCACAAGTGCCTGCATTATTGCAGCACTGAGGCATGCATAATCAGACTGCCAGATCGGGGTGCCATAGGCGCTTGTCTGCGGATGCAGCATCATCAAGATTCTCATGCGTCTCCTCCAAACTTCAAAGACCACCTAGTGAGTGGTCTAGATCGATCGATGTCACGATGTGAATCTTGATGATGCCACGCCCGCAAACACCGACTGCAGCTGTTGCTCCATCCCTACATCATGAGCTGGAGTACTCCTGATGATGACCTAAAATCGATCGATCAGGAGTAGTATGGAGTGGAGTTGACACACTACAGCTCTATCTGCACTTGTGCAGGGAGGAAATGGGAGAGACAGATCGAGGTGAACGACGGCAATGGTGGGGGACTGGTGGGCGGAGCGGCAATGCGACTAGCTGCTAGCTAGCCGCCATATATATGGCCATGAGCAGCTAGCTGCTGGCCGCTGCAGATGCCAAATTAGCAATTATTTCCTCCGTTCCATATTATAGCTTGTTTTGGTATTTCTAGATGTATACTTTTTCTTATGTATCTAGATATAATTTTTATCTAGGTGCATAGCAAACTTTATATTTAAAAATAGCAAAGCATTATATAATTTGAAACGAAGGGAGTAAGATGCGACACGATCACGAGAACGAGTGATCAGACGACCTGAATATACTGATTATACATGTGATGGTAGCGATTCGTACAGCCAGTATCAGACAAGCCAAGCTGCTGGCCGGTGCGTGTTGTGCTTCGCTCCGCTGCCAGAAGCATTGCATGGCGCGCAGGCCCGGCCACCTGATGACGTGGATGGGACCCACAACCATCGACACAGTCCATGCCGACTTCGATCGACGACGCCGGTACACTGAACGCTGATGAAGGAACGGATGCAAGGGTTAGGCATCATCATCCCCATTCTCCCAGAAGAGCCGGCAGTGATCCACCATTCTAACCTAATTGCTGAAAAAGGCAATCCAAACATCAACCCTTTGCTGGCGCTCTCCCAAAAATTCTGAAGCGCCTGTCTGCTCTCTGCGGATACTGCTAATGCATGACTGATGAGGTGCAGTACAGTTGCTGGACAGGAATCAGCAGGCTGCACGCATGCATAGAAACCTTCAAAACCACAGGGACTCTATTGTTCCTCCTTGTCTTGAAGGACCAACTTGATGGCCTTTCGGCCTCCGTCGTTTTGTTCAAATTGACGGTGATTTTTCATGCTTTCTGTATGCATACGTCCATATTATTGTAGGTATTCGTGTGTTAAAGATTTCTAGGTGATCTTTGACGCACTATTCCCAATACATTTTTACTTCATCGCTTTATTTAAAACTGTAGTGACATATGAATATAAAAAAATATACAACTATCCTAATGATATTGTGTCTATGGAAACAAGGTCATCCTAATAGTATTTTGCAGTTCTTATTGGACGGATCTCGCCATTAACTTAATATCAAGTCATCAAAAATCCTATAAGGCAGATCATTAGAGGTGGATGGCTCTGCCCATGAGAATTACTCACTCAGTTTCACTACATTTAACCAATGCATTCCATGCACACAAACCAAGAAAATATGAGTTCAGAAAAATCAATATGAAATGGCTATCCACCATATAGAGATTTCTTTTATTTCAAAAATCAAACACTTGGGTAAGGAGAGCAAATACTATAGTAATTAAGGTTTTGATGTGAAAGGAATTAGGTGCTCGTAGCCTAAGAGGAAGAGGGGGTGAATTAGGCAAACTAAAAACTTTAACCACAAGCTCCAACTATTTGCACAATATTTAAACTAAGATAAACTATCTAAATGTGCAACTAGTGTTCATCTAGTGTGAAAACCCTCATCCCAAAAGAGTTATGCAACCTATAGCCAATCCTATCAAGATTCTACTCTAGAAAGTAAAGGCACACAAAGATTGCAATAAGTAAATGCGGAAGCTTAAAGAGGGATGAGAGAAAGCAAACTCTTGTGACACGAGGATTTAACCCGTGGTTCGGTTAGCCACAAAGGCACACCTACATCCACGTTGTTGAAGCACTCACAAAGAGTATTGCTTCTCGGCAATCAAGTCTCTTCCGAGGATACCAAGCCCACGGCCACCTTGATCTCGGGTTCCACTAAGGAGCTTTTCCACCAAGGAAGGGGGTCTCCACGTCCCCCGCACAAATCTTGTCGTCGCCGCTCCACACCAAGTCGGAGGGTCGAAGACGTGCCGGCGAGTCACCAAGACTCCAAGGATGGCCGGCTCACCGAGATACACATTTGTTCACACAAGAACTAGGGCACAAGGCACACAACCTTGCTCACTCACTCACTCAAGAGCTAATCTAGAACTAAACCTAAAGATGTGATCAATTCTCTCTTTGGTTGGCTTGGAGATGTTTTTGGATGTGTGTAGGTCTTCTCTGAACTCAAGCAAGCTTCAAATGACCGGGAGAACCCATATATATAGCCCTCAAAGTTAACTAGCCGTTTTAGAGTCGTTAAATTTTTTCTGCGCAGGGCGTCGGATAATCCGACGTGGCTCTGTGGAGGGCGTCGGATCATCCGACCCCACTGAGATTCCCCTGGTAGCCATTAACTTTCAAACCAACTGCTGACATCATTTGTCCGACATGTTTATCCGACGCCGTGTTGAAAGATGCGTCGGATCATCCGGTGCCTTCTTCAAATTTGAATTCCTTTCAACGTTCACTGATCATTGCCCCTTAGCATTAGTCCGACGCTTAGTGAGGCCCACGTCGGATCATCCGATCCTGAAGCATGAATTCCATATGAGAAAATAGGCTCTCTGGTACATCATCCGAGACTTTGTCTGACGTGGCACTTTCCTAGCGTCGGATCATCCGAGCCTAAAGGAAATTTCAGACACTGGCAAACAGGCTCTCTGAAGGATGCTCTAACTCAAAATCCGACGTGTATTATATAGGGTCGGATAATCCGACTTCTTTGAAGTGTTTATCCGACCCTGTCTGTTCGGATAATCCGACCCTACTGTGTTCTGCAAAACTCGTCCAATTCAGCGTTTCTTTGAGTTCTTTTTTCGTGTTTTGCTTCACTAGGGCTTTTTACTACATTCTAGGGACCTGATGAGATACACTTGACACACACGTTAGTCCCATTGATTGCATTGTCATACGATCACCAAAATCACTCGAAATGGCCTAAATGGGGCCATGTTCGTTACAATCTCCTCTTTATTGGTGATTGATGACAACATAATCAAAGCAAACATAAATTTGCAAATATTGATAAATTGAACCACTTACACTTGCTTGGATGCTTACCACCATCCAATGTTGGCTTGGACTCCCCCTAAATCCATGATTTCCCCCTTTTCTTCTCCCCATATTTCTCCCCCATTTGGAAGACATTCCTCCCCCTTTGGGTTAGGCTCTGATCCAAATTTCTCCCCCTTTGGAGTCAAATCACCTAAAAAGGCCTTGCAAAATAACATAGCTCAAAGGAACAGATTAGTAGCCTAGGGAGTTAGTTCCATGAATCATGATCCATGTGTATGATATCGATGAAGATACCACTTGAATGATTACTAAGGTGGATCACAAAACATGAAACTTGCATGACATGAGCTAAGCTTTCCACAAGTGTGTGCACAAAATGCTAATATGAAAATCAAGTGCACAACTAGGTATTTAGACCCAGAAAGTTTAGATCATATCATACACGGAGGTAGCTCTAAAGAATAAAGAAATGATAAAGATACCAATTGAAATGAGTTTTAGTACCTTGCATACCTCCGGAGGCACTTAGTTACCTTGGTTGTACGACTTGAAAGAAGATGAGTGAGAGGCACTTGGGTACTCCAAGGTGAACAAATGTATGAGCACATAGCCTATGAACTTAGATATGGAAATTTAAGTTCAATAAGACTTAGCTCAATATGCATGAAAGCACACTACTTTATCTAATCACTCTTATAGAGTTGTTAATTCACATTAAGCGTGAACAACGTTCTCTTAGAGTGTTAATTCCGGAAAGAGACTACAAAAAATAAACTTGCAAAAACGTTAGTCTCCAAAATCACAAACTATAGGATGAACTCCCCCTAAATGTGTGCATTTAGTGTTTGAATCGCCAAGTGAAAGTATGCACATTGTTTATGACAACAATGGGAAGTTTACCCTATAGCTTGTGTTCATGGTACAAAAATGAAATACACACCTCATGAAGTCCAAGTACCATGAAAGGGTGATCTTGTGTAGTTTTCTACACACTTATTAAATCATGTAGGTTGCTCATGGATTAGGTCATGACACAAGCAACCCACCATATATAACACTAGGAGATGCAATGCATGCAAGCAACCTAGCAAGAGTAATGGAGCTACATGATGCATGAATTGAAATTTAGCTACCATTACCTTATGGGGGACTTGGGCACCAAATGTCCAAGGTGTGAGCTTAGCTTCTTTGGCTTGAACCTTCTCATCATCTTGTAAGCTAAGCCTCAAAATCCCCCAAAGCCGATCCTTGGGCTTCAAGTATCTTTTGGAACCCACACCAATTGAGGCCCCTTCATGTTGGTGATGACTTCCTTGGGCACCCAAATGGAGCAGTTCCAACTCCAATCCTTCTTCCCAACTTTGTGAGCAACCACTTTGCCATTGTCCTTCTTCTTGATCATATAGGTGGTGCTTTTGCTCTTGTTCTTCCGGTTGGGCTTGGTGTAGATGAGAGAACTCTTGATTGTTATCTTCTTCTTGTTCTTCTCATCCGGAAGCTTCTTCTTTCGTTGAGAGCACTTGTTGGACTTGTGGCCTTCTTGATGGCACTTGAAGCGTGTCACGGTGGACCCCTTCTGAAGCTTCTTCACCATGTCTTCACGGTTATCTTGAGAAGGTTGGACAATACTCTTGCCCTTCAATCTTGCCAAATCCTTCATGAGCCTTTCCACTTCTTGTTTGAGCTCATCATTCTCCTTGGCAATGAGATCATCACATGATTCTACAACAACATTCTTATAGCATTTCTCACTGCAAGGGTTAGAGCAAGATTTATCAATTAAATCAATGCAAGAAACATCTACCTTAGAAAATGGAGTTTCACAAGGGGTAGATTGCTCTGTTTCCAAAGAGTCATTTGTTTCTTTAGTGATGCTCTCAATTTTTAATTTGAACTCTTCATGCTCCTTGCTAAGCATTTGGAATTTGCACAACAAGTTATCATAATTTGTAGCAAGAGTAGCATTAAGATCATTAAGAGCATCACATTTTTTAGATTGTTTCTTAATTGCTCTTTGGCGCTTATGTACTAAGTAAAGAAGTTCTTCATAGGAAGGAGAGTCAGAGTCATCATCACTTACATCGCTTTCCATATCTTTAGCCATAAGGCATATGTTGGATGATGAGGCCGTGCCCATATTGAATCGGGTGGTGAAGGTCTTGTTTGACTCATCACTTGAGCTAGTGCTTGATTCTTCACCACCACTTGTCCCCCTCGCCAAGAACGACGAAGGCTTCTTCCTTGGGCTTCTTCTCCTTCTTCTTCTTGAATCTCCTCTCAACCTTCAAATGTTGGTGGTGAGGCCCATCTTTGAGGAAAACCATGTACCCCATCAAGTTGATCTTCTTCAAGCTTTTGTTCATGATCTTCACTTGCTTGAAAAGCTTGGGGGACATGACATCTTCATCACTTGAGGAGCATTGGCTTTCATTCTCCTCTTCCTCTTCACTTGAGTTTCTCTTGATTGCCATCTTCTTCAACAACCTTTTCTTGCTTGCTTGTGAGAGTGCTATGTGTTGGTGAAGAAGGTGGAGCTCTTGGCTTGATGTTAATGCGAAGCTCATGGACGATCACCTTGTTGAGAACTTCATTTTGTGTCATTGTTGAGAGCTCTTTCTCATAGAGAATAGTTGTCACCAAATCATATTCCGGCCTTCGGAGAGAGTGAAGGATCTTGCGAATGAGCTCCAAATCATCAATCTTCTTCACCTCTAAAGAGTTAATCTCATTCACAAGAACATTCAACCGTGAGTACATGGATTCGGCATTCTCATCAAGTTGCTTGAAGCTATTAAGTTTATCAATGAGAACATGATATTTTTCATTTGCCACATCTTTTGTGTCCTCATGGTTCTCACTAATAGTTTTCCATAGATCCTTAGCATTTTCACAAGCAAATACTCGGTTGAACACGGTGTCACCAAGAGAACTTAAAATAGCACATTTTGTAATAGCATCAAATTGTTTCTCTTGTTGACCTTTGTTTTTCATGCCCTCACTGGTTACTCTCCAAACGTTTAGGCCCTTAGCTTGGAGATGAGATTTCATTAAAATCTTCCATCGTTGGAAGCCCGTGCCATCGAACCGTGGAGGAGGTCCTAAGAAATCCATTCCTTTCCGAGCAAGCTAACTCACTAGGCGGTGAAGCCTAATACCGATACTATGAGCCGGTAACACAAATTGCCAATGGAATTGGCTTCCTTTGTGAGAGGTATAAGTCCCGGCTCTGATACCAATTGAAAGGAACCAAGTGCTCGTAGCCTAAGAGGGGGAGGGGGTGAATTAGGCAAACTAAAAATCTTAACCTCAAGCTCCAACTATTTGCACAATATTTAAACTAAGACAAGCTATCTAAATGTGCAACTAGTGTTCATCTAGTTTGAAAACCCTCATCCCAAAAGAGTTATGCAACCTATAGCTAATCCTATCAAGATTCTACTCTAGAAAGTAAAGGTACACAAAGATTGCAATAAGTAAATACGGAAGCTTAAAGAGGGATGAGAGAAAGCAAACTCTTGTGACACGAGGATTTAACCCGTGGTTCGGTTAGCCACAGAGGCACACCTACATCCACGTTGTTGAAGCACTCACAAAGAGTATTGCTTCTCGGCAATCAAGTCTCTTTCGAGGACACCAAGCCCACGGTCACCTTGATCCCGGGTTTCACTAAGGAACTTCTCCACCAAGAAACCCGCACAAAGCTTGTCGTCGCCACTCCACACCAAGCCGGAAGGTCGAAGACGTGCCGGCGAGTCACCAAGACTCCAAGGATGGCCGGCTCACCGAGATACACATTTGTTCACACAAGAACTAGGGCACAAGGCACACAACCTTGTTCACTCACTCACTCAAGAGCTAATCTAGAACTAAACCTAAAGATGTGATTAATTCTCTCTTTGGTTGGCTTGGAGATGTTATTGGATGTGTGTAGGTCTTCTCTGAACTCCAGCAAGCTTCAAATGACCGGGGGAACCCATATATATAGCCCTCAAAGTTAACTAGCCATTTTAGAGCCGTTAAACTTTTTCTGCGCAGGGCGTCGGATAATCCGATGTGGCTCTGTGGAGGGCGTCAGATCATCCGACCCCACTGAGATTCCCCTGGTAGCCATTAACTTTCAAACCAACTACTGACGTCATTTGTCCGACGTGTTTATCCGACGCCGTGTTGAAAGATGCGTCGGATTCCTTTCAACGTTCACTGATCATTGCCCCTTAGCATTAGTCCGACGCTTAGTGAGGCCCACGTCGGATCATCCGATCCTGAAGCATGAATTCCATATGAGAAAACAGGCTCTCTGGTACATCATCCGAGACTTTGTCCGACGTGGCACTTTCCTAGCATCGGATCATCCGAGCCTAAAGGAAATTTCAGACTCTGGCAAACAGGCTCTCTGAAGGATGCTCTGATTCAAAATCCAACGTGTATTATATAGGGTCAGATAATCCGGCTTCTTTGAAGTGTTTATCCGACCCTACTGTGTTCTGCAAAACTCGTCCAATTCAACATTTTTTTGAGTTCTTTTTTCGTGTTTTGCTTCACTAGGGCTTTTTACTCCATTCTAGGGACCTGATGAGATACACTTGACACACACGTTAGTCTCATTGATTGTATTGTCATACGATCACAAAAATCACTCGAAATGGACTAAATGGGGTCATGTTCGTTACATGATGTCCTCAACAGCACGAAATACATTCTACGCAGGTCATGGGCAAACATAACGAACATATGCAGTGTGAAAAGCCACAATGAGTGTTGCTCATCAAGATTTGGAATCAAAGTGGAGCCATCTGCCACCCATTTGCTCTAGTTAAAGGTGCGGGGGCACAAGTGAAGCAATAAGGCCCTTTAATTTGTACAAATCCGATCCATTTGCTCTAGTTATAACCAAAAATTACAAAATGAATAGCATGGTACTTCTTTCACAACATGCCATGCTTCAAAAGACAATTCTCAACCGGCTCATAACACCTCAGATAATCTCGTACTTTCCTTTGCAACTTATGCTCAAAAAACAAGACAAGATACGTCTTTGCAACTAGCCTGCCAGGCAATAAGCTACCTCTCATCAGGAGCCACAGGCACAGGTGGTGAACCCTTGTAGGTTGACACCAAATCAGGAGCACTCCGTGGCCGTGAACGGAATGAGTCGCTCAGGGAGCGCTTCCACTTCCTAGTGCCATGCCGCTTGATGCTTGTGCCAGCAGGGACTGTTGAAGAAGTAGAGCGTGCAGTCTCAGGAAGACCTGCATCGAGCTTCGCATGGTGTTTCCTTGGCGTGCCATGGCTTCGTTGATTGCCGCTCAATGATTTGCTTAAACCAGTATAAAACATGCCATCATCAGTTAAATAGCCATTCTCCAAACAGTCCCGCATCGCCAGGTCATCATACTCCTCATCAGACCTGTTGCAATCTTCATCAACAGAACCTTCCATCTGCATGCAAACATCCACAAATATGCTTATAATGGGATCCAGCGCAGAGTGCATGAAGCAACTACATGGGTACCCTTTACTACTGTTTCAGAGTATCAACCAACAAAAACCCTGTAACAATTGAAGTAAAGGGGATATATAGGCTGCTTCATCTCACCTCCTCATGGATCTCCCTGTTGTCTTCTTCACTGAGGTCCTCGTCGCTGCCTGAATTAGGCCGAACATCAGCTTCTTCTTCCTCTTCTTCATCACTGCCAGATGCTACTGATGACTCTTTGATCTATTCTCAAAAGGTATAAACGAAAATTCAAAACTACCCTTCCCTTACCAATGGAAGAACAGTAATCACAAAAATAAGACAAATCAGCACAAACATGGTAGAAATAGTAGTTAATACCTCTTTACAGTGTCCATCAGACTTCTTTAGAGAACCAGATGAAGACGGAACATGTCTGCTACTACCTTCGGTAGCATTGGCCCATGATTCATCAGCATTTCCAGCTTGACTTGTACAGCCCGTATCAGTAGGCCAGGCACTTATCCCAAAGGTGCCAAACTGCAGATTGACTGACTCTGCTCTTCCAATGTTTAAAGGTCCATAAATTGGATTCCCCACAGATTTCTGAGTACTGTTATCAGAGCTGCATTTCCCATCTCCCCTGGACTCAACTGGCCAAGCCTTGGATACAGATCCATCAACATTAATGATGGCCATGAGCTTTCTTGAGGACCCAAGCCGTTGAATCAATTTAAACATCCCCTTGGAACTCATGGAGTTAGCCATGCACTGGTTTTTGTACTCTTCATTAACAAGAGCTACGGTATTTGTATCAGGGTCATATAACCGATCTTCATTAGCTCTCCTCCGGAGGCAGCTAAAAACAGTGGCATGAATCGAAGCAACACTCCGGTCAAAATTAGTATTATTTACTTTGGGAACTAGGTACTTGTCAGCTCGACTGCAGAGGTACTCCTGAATAGTTCTAATGTTACTGATGTATTTAACATACTTATTTTTCGCTGGGTCAAGTGTCATGTACTTTGCACGTACAGCAAACCTCTCTGTGTGCTTACCCTCATTGGATATGTAGATCATAAAAGGTATAATAGAAGGATGTTTCCTCATTAGACCCATCTGAAACAATTAAAAGGAAATGAGGAGTAAAGTGCCCATGTTGACCATGAAATTTACAATTCCACATTTACTGGCAGAACAGAAGTGATATAGTAGGTTTGATATGAGCTAAAACAAATCAAGAGCAAGAATAAAAGGAAAGAAGTCAACAAAAGAAAAATTGTTTCTGCAAGAACATACCACAAAATTAAGGCTTAAGTGAACACCCTCAACAATAACTGATTCTTTCCTATCTTCCCACGCAGTAATTAACCGATCCAAACTGTCAATCACCATCTCACTCTGTGCTTTATAACCTTCTATGGCCATTTGCTTCTTCCCAATTGATTTCCCTTCAACTTTTTCAGTAAGAGCCCCACTTTTCTCGTAATCAATATTTGAGCTGCTTGACACGCCTGAGCGTTTTTTTGCTTTCCGCCTAGCTTTTTCTTCAGCAACTGCTACTGGGTCAAGACATTCACCTGCATGATAAGTTGATGCCCAGAGAAGAGGGTTTTCTTTCTCTTCGACAAAGCTCCGCATCATGTGACGTATTGAATCTGTGGAAACTACAGTTGTGACTCCTAACCTGCTTCCCTGTTGACACATAAACATTTCTGTAAGGAAAATCAGGAAAAGAAAAAGGCTAGGCTTTGCCGCACAAATGAAATGGACATAATCTAGTTTAGAAAAAGATGATTAGGTGTTTTCAATACCAGCTATTGAGGAGGACCCATGAAAAACGAAAACCGATGGAAGAGAAACTTAGTGAACTAATAACTTTGCTTTATTCTATCCAAATCAAGCAAGGCAAGGGAGGGGTCACTGTTATCCCGGTGGCATTGACAGGCTCCCATGGACTAATAATCCAATTTGTAGGTCATTGAATATCCGGTCTATCATTACATTCTGACACCAATACTCCTCAGAATAGCAGGTCTAAGACAGGTGTTCGCAGAAGAGATGTCATAATGGAAGAGATGTGAGGGGGGGTGGGGTGGAAGGCATACAAGAAAGCAAGGAGGAATGGAAAATGGTGTAGGAGAATTCTTACCAGCAGAGTCGAAAGAGTAGACTTGCCGCAACCACTAGTTCCACAAAGAAGAACCGTGACAGATTCCTTCCGTTCTCGAATCCTAAGGCAAGATGAAAGATTATAAGCGGACAGGGGGGGAGAACATGAAATGAACACCATTAAAGGTTCCCTTTGAAATATATGAAATCAATTCAGGGGCGCTAGAATGCTTATAGGTCCGAAACAGTAAATGGAGAAAGCTATATCATTTGAATGCAAGGAAATCAATTTATGGTTGTAGCTCTAAACAATAGCGATGCCATAGTCTGACCTCTCCGCCCAATAGGCAAACAGCCATACTCGTTCTCAAGTTTGAGCATGTTACATCGAGCACTCTCATATCCACGAAACCAAGATTAATATACCACGTATGCTAATAAATCAAATCAACATGCTGCCATGCTGTGTTTGGAACTATCTATCAAGAGCACAGCATTTCTAACAAATCAAATCAACATGCTGCCGTGCTGTGTTTGTAACTATCTATCAAGAGCAAAGCATTCCCAAGTCTGATTAAAAATGAGCTGCTGAATGTTTAACAGCGACGAAACACCAGATTACCGCGTTTACAAGCTGCAAAATAAGGGAGATTCTTTTTTGCCAGCAATTAGAAACAGATGGGAAAGGAGCCAGTTAAATTGCAGTCACAGAGGGGAGGGGAGCATACAGCATAGTGGAGGGAGAGGACGAAGAGAGACTGAGAGAGTACAAAAGGGCGGCGGACGCACCTGCAGGCAAGCATGAGATCGGCGCGCTGGTTTGGGGTGACGTACTTGTAGAGGGCGAGGGCATCGCAGACGAGGTCGAGGAAGAGATCTCTGGGGAGGAGGACGGTGGTGCGGCGCTTGTAGAGCTCGAATTGGAACTGACGAGGGCTTGTGGTGGAGGTGGCTTCGGCGACCTCGTACCTCTGCACCCGGGCGGAGGCGGAGGCGGCCATTTCGTCGCTGCCGTCACCCCGGATAACATCGAACACCCTGCGGCTGATCTACAGGAGAAATGGAGGAAGGGAGGATCGAATCAGACTCGAAAGATCGGAGGCCCGGAGGGATCGGCCGCGAAGGCGGGGAGGCGGGCGGACCTCGAAAGCGTGGCGCGGCTTGCATCCCATGAGCTGGAGGGTGCTGTGGATGAGGGAGCGCGTGTAGCGGAAGGAGGAGCCGTTGTCGTCCACCACCACAATGTAGAGCAGCTTCGCCGCGGCCATGGCGCGGTGGCTGGAGATCGCCGGCAGAAGAGAAGGTGGCGCGGCCCGGTCCGGTGGTTCCCCTTTCCCTTCTCGCTGCTTGTTCTGGTCTGGTCGGTCGGTTTGGTTCTGATTCGGTGGGTGGGTCAGCTTGGCTACTCGGTTTGGGCTTTCTCCTGCCGGGCCCGACCACGACACGACACGACACGGCAGCTTTCTTTGAGCTTCTACTACTTACGGAGTAGTCTACTACTTCTACGGCAACTTGGATTTCGCCTCATACGTGCCATCATGATATCAGTGTACCACCACCTTGCCACTGCTTCACCAACACATCTATACCACCCAAAATTGACTGCCCTATGGTAATCTAAACTATTAATCACGCTATGCCAAACCCGACACTAACAATTTGCCACCTATTTACCGGTCCCCACAAACCCATACCGCCACACTAGATATAGCCACCGCACCACCTCATTGTGCACGATATTAACATTGTGATGATTGTGCATGATATTAACTACAAAATCTCTATGTTATTGTTAAAAGTGTATATGTGCTCCCTACTTTACATGCCTACTTTACATGGTAGTTCTTTGTTAATTGAATTGCATCATTTTGATAATTCCATAAATGTGAAATTGATATAAAGAACAACTCATTTCATGTGCTCATTTTGTTTTCCTTTTTTCTTTTTTAAAAATCTAGGAATGTCGATTATATTTGTTATATAATAATATATAACACATCATCATTGTTGCCACCCTGTTATTAGTTGCCTTAGAACCAATAGTGCTGAAGGATCGTTACCGGTTCATAACACAACTAACAATGATAGGCCACTAATATATCAACCTATATTGTTCCTGCCATTTTCGTATAATGATTTATAAACTCACAAATATTATGTTAGAATACATTACTGGTTGTTTACTAAAATGTATTTTTCTTGTTATCTTCATATTTATTTTCATTTTCTTTTACTTAATCTTTATTATCCTATTTAAACTTTATTCTTGTCATTATTTCAGATTGTTTGTTCGTTTGTTTCTCTCTCTCTCTAGTCTATTTACTTCTTTATGGAAGGCCATTTAATTGTGACTCGTGATACAATATATAAAATAAGATCCTCTTTTGCAGGGCTTAGTTTGCAACTCCACCAAGCACTTCTTATGAAGCCCTACCAAACAGCTGCAAAAAACAACTTCAAGCATGAAGGACTTGTGAAACCGGTTCCCTTTTGTACTGGGATTTTGTACTAGGATGAGGGGAGCAAAAAAAAAGGTAGCTCCCCATGGCTCCCTCCACGACCAAGACGAATTTGCCGCCAGTCAACCTGAACTCATACCTTCTCACCGATTCATTCTTCACCCATGTGTATCCATCATATTCCTCTCCTCTCCTTGGCTGTAAATTGGCAATGCCGGTGTAGGGATCAGTTGGTAGTGGTGGCCGGAAATGACGCCGAAGCCAACAAAGTAGGCAGATCTAGTGTCTCTAACAACATTCCGGGCAGCATGACGCTCGGCACGTCCCTTAGGCTCCCACCTCGTAGCTGCGGGAAATCCAAATTCCAGATTCCAGCAGTAGATGCGCTTCCTGGCACCAAGAGCAGCGGGTTCGGCGCCGCGGGTGGCTAGGCACCGTGCCTTAGGTTCTAGCATGGCCGGTACTCCAGGCCCTGTGGGGGGCGTCGTGGCTGGCACGCTAGGAGTCGATTCTAGAGCTGCGGCCATGCCTGGTCACTAGGGATGGCCAAAATTGTTTGCAAGATCAAGCAACTGCTGCACTTGGGCTAGATTGACTTGGTCCGGAGGCTGGCACTTCGGTCGGCGTCACCGTAGCCTCGGTGGTTGGTAAATGACAAGTGGGGGATGAGCTAGTGCGGGTTCAGGCCACCTATGATCCAGCTTGGGGTGCCTCTACAGAACAATGTGGTGGCCATGCACCTAGGGCATTTTCGTCGTCTATTGCTGTTCCTAGTTCCATTGATGTCGATTATACTGATGCAAGGTATGGTTACTGCTCTATGCAATGTGATGCGATAGATAGCGGTCTTACTACAATATGATTGCATTGCTGCTTTTAGTATAGACTAGTTCTTGTTTCCTTATGAATTTGACATTGTTGGTAATAACGCTACTGATTGGCAGATGAGAACACTAGGATAGTATGTGATATTTTAGCCAATGAAGTTTTAAAAGAGATTGATCAAACACCCACTTGATTAAAACTGAGTACAAGAATGTAGCAAGGTTTAAAGAGAGGACATGATTGTGTATACTAGGAAGCAATTCAAGAAAAAATGGGATAAGTTGAAAACAAATTATGGTATTTGGAAGCAATTGATCAATAAGGAGACTAATATTGGATGGGATGAAGCACATAAGAATATTATGATGCCAAAGACTTGGTAAAAGAGAAAAGAAAAGTAAGTGCTTTCACAATTTTAAGATTACAACATGGTAAATGATTATTATGTGACTAAAATAATTTTTTTGCATTTCAGGCTATAAAGGGGTGTACTATATTCAAGGTCAAAAGGCTTCAACATGAGGATAAGTTAGCAATTATGTTTGAAGACCTTCAAAAGATCAGTGATGAAGCAAAAGAGCCTAGTGGTTAGAATACCTTAGTAGCATCTAGTAGGTCAAGATCCAACTTCTTATAGGAGCGAATTAAATGGGTTTGATATATATATATATATATATATATATATATATATATATATATATAATATAAAATTACCAAATAGTTTGGGGCTTCCACTACCAACTTGGATATAAAAAAACACCGGTGATGAATATTGGTCTGCATCTAATTGCATTACACCTTCCTAGCAAACTTGTGTCATCAGAATTCTCCCATTTCAATTGATGAAGAGGATGAAGCTGACACGGATGATGACAGTGAGCCAGAGGAGGTCACGCCTACTACTGTGCATGGTTCAAAAAGAGGAAGAGGGGCAAGTAACAATAAGGGAAAGAAACCAAATACAAGTACTGGTCATCAGTTTCAAGGACAAATGGGCAAAATGTTGACATGAATGAAACTATGAAAGGATAACTACATCATGTGAGTTCATCATAAGGAGGGAGGATATATCCGTTTGTTCCACTAAAAAGTCATGGATTTGGTCAAGGATGTGGTGCTCATCCATCATCAAATGAACATGTTGTTACATCTGTAGTTTTTACAAAGAAAGGGAAATGTTTATGACTTTGGACACACCCGAGGATAGATTTGATGGGTTGAAGCGGAAGTATGCTTGATGACTGGAAATGATGTGTCTAAGTAGTCTTTGCATTCCTTTTAAAGGATTGTTTCCTATGCTTTCATGCATTTCAATTTACATTCTTGTATGATATAATTTAATTTCAGAATCTTTAATGATACAATTTATTTAAGATTCTAGTATGGTACAATTTTACTTGATTTTCTTGTATGGTACTATGTTATTTTTGAATTTAAATAGTTAATACATGTAATCAACGTGATTTACAAATCTATATTTTCTAATGATGATATGTCTGAAGATCATGAATGGATAAAGAATACTCAGGTCTGATTGGTTCAGATACAACCGGCTGTGGCTTTCAAATAAAGCCAAAAAGCCACCCAAAAGCCTTGGCTATGACCAGAAGAAACCTTCAAAAGCAGATTTTCCTCTATTCAAAATCGAAAGCAAGTCTTGAGATGCTTTTCCTGGTTGTGGTTGCGGAAAGTTCAAAGAAATTAACCACTACCATATGTTGGCACCAGTCAACTCTCTCTCTCTCTCTCTCTCTCTCTCATGGCAGTGCTCACTCCCTCAACCTCAGAGATGCTGCCAGCACCATCGCCGCCTACAAGAAGGAGCTCGCACTCGACCCCAGCAATGAGGGCCTCAGGGCAGGGCTCGAGGATGCCAAGAAGGCCGTTGCAGCGCCACGGGACATCCTGGGCTTGCAGAGGGGAGGAGCTATTACGGCTGGCGCGAGGGGAGGAGTTATGGTGGCCAGCGCGGAGGGAAAGATCGGCGGCGGCCGGCACAGAGGCGAGGATCTGCGCGGGCTGGCGCGGAGGGGAGGATCTGTGGCAGTGGAGGGGAGGAGCAATGGCGGCCAGTGTGAGAATAAGAGAGAGAAGGAAAGGGATTAAGATGCTAACAGATTAGACCCACATGATAAATATCTCACAGCTCATAGTTTACACCAAATGGCTTTTATTTTTTTTTCACAGCTCACAACTTCTTTTCCACAGCTTATAGCCCACAACAACTTTTTCTACAACCACAGAGATCAACCAAACACACCCTCAATTTGCTACTGCTGCCTAGTACTTCATGACATATTATGATAAGAATGATGCTAGAACTCCAACATAACGTGGATCTGGTTGGACCAAGGAAAAATTGAACACTTCTAGTGAAAGCCATAAGATGTTTCGTATGAATGCAAATCTTTTTTACATGCTGCATGATTTGTTATTGTGTAATTATGGTCTAGAATCATCTATTCATATGAATTCATTGGAATAGCTACCTATCTTTCTTCTAGCTAGTTTGTGGCCATGGTATGTCTAGCAATGCACTGCAAGGTATAATATTCAAGCATTCAACTGAGACAATCAGTAGAAAGTTTGAGGTGGTCTTAAACAGTATGGTGGCTATGAGTGCATACTACCTAAGGCCAATTGACCCAAATTTCTCTGGTACACATCCTAGGATTAGTAGTGATCGTAGGATGATACATTTCCACACCCTCCGAAATACATGTTGAGATCATCTAAATATATATATTTTTCTCCAGTTTGTATAGATATAGATTTTACATTCGGCTTACACGTCCTTCAATATTACATATGTGTTTAGAAAAATATTATACGGCTGATGCCGGATATCCAAATAGACATGGATACTTGGCGTCATACAAGGGTGAAAGGTATCATGTGCCAGATTGGAGGAGGGGTCCTGCTTCTAATGGCGAGCAAGAGCATTTTAACCATTTACATTTAGGTATTTGCAATGTGGTAGAGCGCTTTTTTGGTGTGTAGAAAATGAAGTGGAGAGTTTCTCAATGGCGAAGGAAATTATGACTGTTGCCGCGACCATGTGTCTCCATAACTTCATTCGTGAGAACCGTGCACAAGATAAAGATTTCCAAAAATGTGAGCAGAACCCCGATTATGTGCCCATTATACCCTCAATATATAGAAAACATCATGTTCTACAAGATGTAGGAGGTTTCAATTTGGAATCTGATGATCGGACCATGGATAAATTCTGAGATGACCACCTTGCACGTGCAATCCTCCTTTATCTAGATCATCATGAGAATGTGTGATTGCTTGTATGGTTATATGTTATATAAGATTATGCTTACTTTTGTAAATTTAGTCTACTATATGACAATGGACACTTATTTTTGTGCGTACTTTATAAACTGATGTAAAGCAATCAAGTCATCCATTCAAACCATCCACATGGCTAAGGGCATATGGGACACTACACCTCACATCCATTTTACAAAATACTGGAGAAGCTGTTTTTGCCAACATTTTTCCAAAGCGGCTTGATCTCCACCAGAGGAGCCACCGTCGGAGCCCCACCCAATTCTAACAAAAGATGTTTCCTAAAAAAATCTAGTAAGGGTTGTAATGTTGTAATATACCGTTGGGGCGGCAAACGGAACTTGGCTCTGAATATACCAAAATGTTATTGATGGGTCAATGGAATATTGTCCTTGAATCAGTGGAAACTAATACAATCTAATAAACATCACAAATAACCAATAGAACATTGGCATGAACTTGAGGAAGATCTACAAGAAAATTAATATTTTTATAGAAAGTTATGGATAACCTCAGAATGGATCGGAGCATTGCCAATAACTAACCACAAGAAATGCAACTGTTTTTATTTAGAAAAAAATTATCATAGGACACTCCAAACATATAGCTTGCACTGAAAGTTTTTGCCATAGAACACTACGATCTTCTCCCCAAGGATGGTACTAGAAATACAACAACAACAACAACAACATAGCCTTTTGTCCCAAATGAGTTGGGGTAGGCTAGAGATGAAACCCAAAAGACACAAAGGTCACGGTTCAGGCATGTTGATAGCTAGTCTCCAAGCGCTCCTATCCAAAGCGACCTCCTCAGAGATATCCCAATCTTTAAGGTCTCTCTTAACCGACTCGTCCCAAGTTAGTTTAGGTCTACCTTTACCCCTCTTTACCTTATCGACACGCTTTAGCACCCCACTACGCACCGGCGCCTCCGGAGGCCTCCGTTGGACATGTCCAAACTATCTCAACCGATGTTGGGTAAGTTTATCCTCAATTGGTGTCACCCCTACCCTTTCCCGAATAATTTCATTCCGGACTCTATCCTTCCTTATGTGCCCGCAAGACCACCGCAACATCCGCATCTCTGCTACACTTAGTTGCTGGACATATCACTTTTTTGTTGGCCAACATTCATCACCGTATAACATCGCCGGGCGAATCGCTGTCCTATAGAACTTACCTTTTAGCTTTTGTGGCACCCTCCTGCCACAGAGGACACCAGAAGCTTGATGCCATTTCAACCAGCCAGCTGAGATTCTATGCCTAACATCTTCATCAATGTTGCGATCCTTCTGTAGCATCGAACCTAAATACCGAAAAGTGTCATTCTGAGCCACCACTTGCCCATCGAGACTAACGTCACCATCCTCATGCCTAGATGCGCTGAAATCGCACATCATGTACTCGGCCTTGGTCCTACTAAGTCTAAACCCTTTCGACTCTAACATGCATCTCCACAGCTCTAACTTCCTATTAACCTCTACTCTACTCTCGTCAACTAGCACCACATCATCAGCAAAGAGCATACACTAGGGATATCACCTTGTATGTCCCTTGTGACCTCATCTATCACCAAAGCAAATAAATAAGGGCTCAATGCCGACTCCTGATGTAGTCCTATGTTAATAGGAAAGTCAGTGGTGTCACCACCACATGTTCGGACAAACGTCATCGCATTCTTGTACATATCCTTGATGAGGGTAATGTATTTTGTTGGGACTTTGTGCTTCTCCAAGGCCCACCACATGACATTTCTTGGTACTTTATCATGCACCTTCTCGAGGTCAATAAAGATCATGTGCAAGTTCTGCTTCTGCTCCCTATATCTCTCCATCAATTGTCGTATTAGGAAAATCGCCTCCATGGTCGACCTTCCAGGCATGAACCCAAACTGGTTTTGGGTCACACTTGTCACTCTTCTTAGGCGGTGCTCGATAACCCTCTCCCAGAGCTTCATCGTATGGCTCATCAACTTAATCCTATGGTAGCTAGTACAACTCTGAACATCTCCCTTGTTTTTGAAGATCGGTACTAATATACTTCTTCTCCATTCTTCAGGCATCTTGTTTGACCGAAAAATGAGGTTAAAAAGCTTAGTTAACCATACTATCGCTCTGTCACCTAGGTATCTCCACACCTCAATGGAGATACCATCAGGGCCCATCGCTTTACCGCCCTTCATCCTCTTCAAAGCCTCCCCGATCTCTGCCACCTGAAATCTTCTCACAAAACGTCTGTTGGTATCGTCAAAAGAGTCATCTAGCTCAAAGATAGTGCCCTCATTCTCCCATTAAACAGCTTGTCGAAGTACTCTTGCCATCTGTCCTTGATCTCACCATCCTTCACTAGAAGTCGATCTGTCCCATCCTTGATGCATTTGATTTGGTTGATGTCCCGTGTTTTCCACTCGCGGATCCTAGCCATCCTATAAATGTCCTTCTCCCCTTCCTTCGTGCCTACTCGCTGATACAGGTCATCATTCTCCTTACCCTTTGCTACACTCACAGCTCGCTTTGTAGCACTTTTCGCTAATTTATAGCCCTCAATGTTGGCTGCACTCTTGTCAAGGTGGAGGCGCTTGAAACATTCCTTCTTCTCCTTAATAGCCCTATGCACCTCGTCATTCCACTACCAGGTGTCTTTTCCTTCCTATTTGCCTCCCCTACTCACGCCAAGCACCTCTGAGGCCACCTTCCAGACACATGTCGCCATCTTTAGCTACATGTCGTCAGCATCTTCTCCTTCTTCCTAAGGCCCCTCACCTAGCATCCTCTCCTTAAACGTTTGCGCCGCTTCCCCTCTAAGCTTCCACCACTTCGTTCTCATAATCTTGGCACGTTTGTCCCGATGGACACGTACCAAAAAATGAAAGTCCGCCACCACAAGCTTGTGTTGAGGAACAATACACTCCCCAGGTATCACCCTACTATCTAAGTAATCCCGTCTATCCTCCCTCCTAGCAAGGATAAAGTCGATCTGGCTCGAGTGTTGCCCACTACGAAAGGTCACAAGATGGGATTCTCTCTTCCTAAAAAGGGTATTCGCTATCATCAAGTCTTAGGCCAACGCGAAGTTCAAAACATCCTTCCCCTCTTGACTCCTGCTACCATACCCAAAACCCCGGTGCACCCGCTCGAACCCTACATTAGTCGCACCCACATGGCCGTTGAGATCTCCTCCTATGAGGAGTTTCTCGCTGACAGGCACGGTACTGACCAAACTATCCAGATCTTCCCAGAACTAATTCTTGGTGCTCTCACTAAGGCCTACCTGAGGGGCATAGGCACTGATCACATTCACAACCGAATCTTCAACTACTCTCCGGACCAGGATAATCCGGTCGCCTCGCCTTCTAACATCTACGACTCCATCCTTAAGGCTCCTATCGATCAAGATACCGACACCAGTCCTACCCGATGTTGCCCCCGTGTACCAAAGCTTGAATCCAGTATCCTCAACCTCCTTCGCCTTCTGGCTCTTCCATTTAGTCTCCTGAACGCGTAGAATATTTATACGCATCCTAATAGCTACATCAACTAGCTCTCGCAACTTACCCGTTAGGGACCCTACGTTCCAGCTACCTATACGAATCCTAGTTGGATTGGCTAGCTTCCTTACCCTTCGCACCCGTCGAGGGAAGTGCGAAGACCCTTGCTCATTTATCACTACACCCGGGCATAGATGTAGCATGCCACTCAGGTGATAACCCGACCCTTGCTCACTTATCATCGTACCCAGGTTACGATACGACGCGCCATTGGGGGGGTGGCGACCCGGCCCTTGGCCATTTAACACCACACCTGGGTTCCGATGTGGCGCGTCGCTAAGAGGGTTACGCCCCCAACGAGTTTCTTATGGGTTTCATATCCATTAGAGTGACTATTTTTTACACAGGTTCGCCAAGCCTACCGCAACCCTCCTCCTTTACCTTGGCTTGGGACCGGCTATGTTGAGACGACTCGAGAAAGTCTTCCAGTCAACACAGGCGGAGTTAAGGATGGTACTAGAAATAATAGTCTATTTTCATCAAAGATCAAAATTTTAAGAATTTACATAGATTTGTAGTGTCCTACAGAAAAGATACATTTTTCATGTTTGTTTGACATTCATCACAAATTTTGAGTGTCTTCTAGTGAATCCCTACCCATTTTTTTCTTATAAGCCCAAAAGAGATGCAGATCAGGTTCACACGCACATAAAAAAATAAGCACACACAAACACTCTACCTGTAAACACATATTGGAGACCGGGTCAACAGATATTAAGATTAACAAAGTCATGTATCTTCCTGTTGACAGGTAAGTCATTCACAATTAATAAATGAACAACTGGTTGAAAGCGAGAGAGTGTGCTACGTTACTCGTCTACAATGCGAGAAAACACAGCACCAGTACACAAAGAATTATTCAGTTTTTCCTTTGCTGCTATGGACATATAAAAACTAGCTGCAAAAATTAACAGAAGCACTGCTGGTTTTCCAGGTTTCCCATAATGACATGTATATCTGTCAGCCCCGGTGACCAGAATCCGACTGAATTCCAAAAGAAATATAATTTTAATGCAGGATAGGCAGTCAAGACAAGCTAGAGGTTGGCATGGAGGGCAGAGATGGAATAAAACAAGAGTCAACACCATCCACGTTACTTCCTAGCCTGGATTGGATTATTCCTCCTGTGCAAATACTGCGTTTGGATTTGACCTCCAGTATTATTGGTCAAAACTAGTGGTTAACTGATTACGATTTGACTTATAACCAAGTTTATTCCTTCGCCAGCGCCAATCGATCTTCTAAATGCCCGGATCGTTTGATCAATTCAAACGATAGTAGTAGCCAGTGAAAGTCATATAAGGTAGCTACAGTTAGACAATCAAATAAGCCGGCCTGCTCGGCCCCATATACACCACATCTGTGGAGCTATGGAAAAGGAAAAATGGAGTCATCGTCGTTGAACCTTGAATTCCAGGGCTCGCAATTGATTTTCAAACGATTGAACAATGGCACATCCCTATCTTGATATACTCGATCTTGCCCACGTGATCAGTCCTGCTTAATAATTAGTATTTTTGTTGTATTGGTCAAAGCAACTAGCGAGCTTTCCTAGTTGTGACGATCAAGGAAATTTAGCAATAGGTTTTAACTCGGTTGACTCCTTCGTTCTTTGGCGTTGATTCATTATATTGCATTGGTTCCTACATGCCAGATGCTATAGGAGTAGGTCCTGTGACAGAATCTTTGAACTGCTATAGGTCATTAGCCGCACATGTATGGTCTATCAAGCGCTACACATCTGCAAATATCCCATCAAAAGAGGAAACTAGCTGATAGCAACGTCTGGTATGATCGGTACGTATACCTGCAGGTAGCTGATATAGCATGTCTTCACCGGGCATGATGATCAGTAAGTACCCTCAGCTTCAGGTTGCAAGCTGATTTAATTTTGAGCAGCAGTAAACCAGCACCGATGGCAACATCGGTCATGTCGACATGCAAAGTTATTTACCAAGTATTGCAGTAATAGTTACTCCTGTCTATGGCAACCTCACTATATACTAGAAAACCTCGCGGCATTGCCGCGAGTGGCCGGTGGATGTACCTGTTGCACAGTTTTTTCTTTTCGTGTGTAGAAGCACTTTGAATTTTGATATCGAACACTTTTTTTTTAAGATCTTTTGGTTCAATGGGTGATTTATCATAGAGCTTTGGATTTCTAAATTTGCTCTGTAGTGAAGATGTAGGTTTTGAAATTTTGAGCAACCTTTATACTAAATGCTTTTAAATTTTAAGACTTTCATTTGAGCGAGTTTGAGCATGAAGGCCTGTTTGATCAGTTTAGGCACGGCCAGCAGCGATCCATTAACTTGGCCCCTGTTACATTATTGGCATCCATTTCTTTTCAGGAACTACAACATATACTTAATTTGCTTAATGGACAAGAATAGATTTGTAAAGATGAGAAAATCTGCCATTATAATTTAGCAGGCTGTAGGGGTTTTGATTAGAGGAAGAAAAAGGCTCCAGAACAATGAGACTCCTTGTGTGTGCTTTGCTGTCCTCACTGCATGGTTACCTCTGTTCTTGTTAGCATTGCATCGCATCGAACACATGGTGGGCGTCGACGCAACCTTCACCTCGGCTGCGAGGAAGCTCAGGCGAGTACGCACGTTGGGCCGCCGCGCGTTGTGCTCTGTTGTGTGGCTGGCCTTCGACGACGCCTCGTGGCATGTCTCGGCTCGCGCGTCATCGCGGCTGCAGAGCACCACCTGCTCTTCGAGTTCGCATCCGGCGGGTGGCTGGCTGACGACACCACCAGGAGCTGGGGCCGGCTCGAGGATGCCGCCATCCGGGCATATGCGCGGGACATGGTGGCACGGGGCTGCGCGATGGGAGGAAGCGCAGGTGGGGAGCGCATAGTCAACGGAGATCGCGGGCGCGGGGCGGCACGGGCGCTCACGAAGACCATGCTGTTCTTCCGCCCCGGCCGGCGCTCGCTACGCTACAGCGGGCAAGGGTGGAACGGCAGGATCGTGACCTCGTGGGGAGCGTGTTGGCGGCGGAGGCACAGGCGAGGAGATGGAGCGACGACCTGGAGCTGTCGACCAACATTATTCTCATGGAGAAGAAGAGATCACACATCTTTCCTCTGGTCAGAGATTTTCTTGCGCTGCGATTGTGATGTCGGAAGGGTCGGGAAGAAGCAACAAGTAAGAGAGAGATAAATACGCTTTCCTCTTCTGATCGAGACTCTCCTAAGAAACTTGGTATGGGGGACTCTAGTTTGGGGTCGCCCGGGAGCAGCCTTGCGTACCGTCAATTTCCGACCGGCTGTCGGAACGCCTTTCACAGCAGCCTCTTTTCCAGCCTCTTTTCCCGATTCGTTAATTTCAAAAGATATATACATATAAATATTATATCCAAAATATTTTAAACACAAAAACTGTGTTGCAAATTATTCATACAAATTTATTGAAACAGAAATTTTTTTGCATATACATTTTTTGAAACACAAAATTTTGTAGAAAAAAGGAAACAAAAACAAATCGCGGATAAACTTTTTCAAATTAGGAGAACAAAAAATTGGGAGCAAAATTTTGGAGAAAAACTCTTCAAATAAAAGGACGAAAAAAAACTGGAAACAAAAATTAGGATCAGACTAAAAAAAAAGTGCAAAGCCAAAAATTTCAAAGAAAAATATGAACAAACAAAATTTATGAAACAGCAAAAGTTTTATGTACAACTTTTACAAAAAGAAAATATAAAATAGTAAAGAGAAAAAAATTAGCTAGTCGCTGCCGTGCTCACTGGCATGGCGGACCAACGAAGCGCCGTCGCAGCTGCTTTGGGCTATGCCGCTATCGCCCACCGTTGGAGCCGCCGCGCCCATGCATTGATCTTTGCCTCCTCACTCCCTGTGGGCTTGTGCCTGCTCGCATCAAGCTTCGCCTCCTCGCTCGTTGCAGGCTCGCGCCTGCTCACATCCTCCGTAAGCTTGGATCCAGCAAAGAGAAGAGAGAGCGAAGAGGAAAAGGAAACAGAGAAGAGAAGATCTGGATGGATGAGGACGGAGGACGATGGGAGATGTCGCGGTGTGGGACCTACCATGTGATTTTGCTCTGCGCCTCCGCGGACTGCATGGATTGGGTGGGTCGACCGGCAGTTCGCTTTTGAACGGGCGACTGTAGAAACAGTCACGCTGTTCGCTGTGCTGGTGCTGGAGGTTGCTGCTGGGGTGGTGTGAGAGAAAAACACTGCTGGCTGGCTGGTGGCTGGAGATTACTGCTGGAGTGGTGTGAGAGGAAAATACTGTTGGCTGGTGCTAGAGCAGAACAGCAGAACAGAATGAGTATTGGGATTTGGTACCCGAGAAACTTCACGAAGAGAGCCACGTTGCAGTGTTTGATGTCGATCGTTTCTCATCCAATGCTTGAGGAAAAGGAAGCAACGTGGCCTAATGATAAGTTTTGGTTTGGTGCAGGAATCGTAGTTTAAGATTACGAGGCAGTCATGACTTATGAGACATGCAAGAAAAAAAAAAGGATTCTAGACATTCCCACAAAAATAAAAAAAACATCTGGCCACCAATTTGGTAGACTCTAGCCATTACTAATAACAATAAATCAAAGGATCTATTTTGTTTTCTAAAAATTAATCTACCTTTGCCATTATGAAAATAGTCTCAAAAATCTTTATCTAAATTACTGACTTCTTCGATTACGAAAAATAACCAAAAAATAATACCTAAACTTTATCTAAATCACACACCTAAAAATAATGAAAAGTAACCCCTGTCCAAATTATCCACTGTGCAGTTAAAATAACATCAATAAGATAAATTCTCTTGGATCATATCCGGCGACAAAGAGATCTGGAGAGGTGATTCCGGGACAATGATGGAGACTGCTGGAGAGGTGATTCCGGTAGGCGCAGTAAACATGCCTTGCCAACTTTGATCGGTATCGGGTGGTCAGACGCTATTTAGTACAAGTAAAAATATCTGGTACTAAATGGTCTATTTAGTACGGATGGGTAAACAGCTTTGTGTCTAAAAATAAATAAATTACTTGCATAATATGTGCATCCGCAGTTTCTAGGATTCGAACTCACGACCTCAAGTCTCACGCGACTTCCTTGCCATCTCACCTGCAAAGCACACGTGAAGGAAGGTAGAAATGCTTTTGCTTTGACACCACCAGAAAAATAACCTTTCGTCCCTGCGTATTACTACCCGTCATAATTTGGTCAGGTACTAAAGTTGACATGGAGCCATTTTAGTACCGGATCCAAATTTGAAAGCTCCCGGAGCCATTTTAGTACCAAGTCATAAGACCCCCCGGTATCTCTTAGTACATGTTGGTGTTTTGGCCCAGTAAAAAATGATGCGGTTATTTAATACCAGCCAATAACACGGACCGGTACTATTGGGTGGAATTTAGTACTGACCGGTGTCTTTGTCCGGTAGTAAATGGTCTCTCACGGGTTACTGCAAAAGAAATGCATCTTCCAGACGATGCGCGTGTGTGGGCCTTCCCAGGGTTTGTCATACTTTTTTTTTTTGGGTACAAAACTATTTAGTATTTGTCCATATAACCGACCTGTACTAAATGGACCATTTAGTACCAGGCGTTTTGGCCGATACTAAATGACGTCTCATTTACTACCAGACAACTGGTACCAGTCGGGCACCTGGTACTAAACATGGGTTCTCGATCAGTACAAATATTGATTTCTCTAGCAGTGTGAAGTAACCCATGGAGCAACATTTAGTACCAGATCAAGACACCAACCGGTACTAAATGATGACATTTAGTACCGAGTGATGTCAATGACCGGTACTAAATGGTCACGCCATTTCAGTACCTAGTCATAACACAAAATGATACTAAATAATGGCATTTAGTACCGAGTGGAGGTATAACTTGGTACTAAATGGCATTAGAATCTTTACTAAATGACCCCTGAGGCCATTTAGTACCGGTCCTAAATGTGACCAGTACTAATACTCATGGATGAATACCTAGTTTTCTGGTAGTGAGAGCTGTCACTGAATGTGGAATGAGTCGGATGATAATTGAAATGGGCTCATCACTGATGCTAAAACAAAGCATCGTAAGGGGACACAAACACACACGGTGGGAGGAGGTACCACATTTGACATTAAGACTTTTGTTTAGCTCATAGTTTGTACTTCCTCTATCCCAAATTAAGTCATTTTGACGTTTTTAGATGAGTTTTTATTATGCATCTAGATATATATTATATTTAGATGCATAGCAAAATCCATATACGTAGAAAAAACCAAAATGACTAATAATTAGAGACGGAGGGAGTAACCAGCATATTAATTGCCTTACAAACTGTATAAGGTCATTCTCAATATAAGTGTCATATGAGTTTCATTCTTATTAAATGACATACCATGCAATTTAAGAAGAAAAAGAAAAATATAGTTCCATGGTGATGAAACTTGGTGTACAGAGTTACAAGAGCCATGAAACTGGAATGGACCTTGATGAGGACATCACTACATCGAATACGTATATGTTGAAGTCCGAATCGTCTTCAGCTTGGACTTCGTTCCCTTTTCGGATTCCAGAAGCAGTCTTTACCAAAAACGACACCACGACCACATATGGAGTCCGTTTCAGGAGATCTTTATATAGTTGGAATAATTTCATAACCTTTCCAATGCCACCGGATTCGGGCACATAGCTGTTCGGAGTCGAGGGCAATTCACAAAACAAGTTGACGACGAGAATCTGTCAGGGTGATGCGCCACCTCTTTTGGGCCGATGGCCCATGTATCGTATTGGAGCCCAATAGGGGCATGTCCAGGGGGTTCCACACCCTAACCCACATATATTCAGTAGCTGCCGCCACATTAGGGTTTGGGTTTTATTTGAGTTTAGTTTTCCATCGAGAAACTAAATCGTTCATTGTAATTGTGTCGATTAGTATTTTCACAGTGATCCAGGGCCCCCTGTTCTTGTTCTTCGCAATTGTGTCGTTTAGTCCTTTCGTGCTAAGAGCTTGAACCTCTTCAATTCAGATTCACTTTATATATATTCACAATTTCATATTGCATCTTTACCATGTTCTTGCTTGTGTTCTTCGATTCTCTTGCAGGATCATCAATCGAGTGCGCTTGGTTGATTCCCGTTGGAGCAGCGGTGAAACGGTTGTGGGTTTCGAATCCTCGCTAATTAGAAGCCTTGATCGTGAGTTGAGTGTTCCAAAAATCAAACTTATCTACCTCTCGGAAGATTGCCACGCGCGACTCTATGAATTGATATCAGATTTGGTCGGGTTTCCCTGAGGTATATTGTTGTTTAACCCTCTTTAGATTAGTTTTGTTTCACTACCTAAAGTCCACAAAAAGCCCTAAAAAAGATTTGTTTTCCCTGTCCTATAACCCATTTGTGCCGCTGCAATTTTTCTTTTCAGATTTCTTTTCTGAATTTTAGTCCCTCGCGTGTGTCTTTGTGTTGCTGTGTCTAGGTCGATTGATTCTAGTTTGAGTGACGTCCTGATCCTTGTATTGCATCAGACCAGATTGATTTTTGATATGTCCATGTGAACATATTGTTTTACTCACATATTTGCTTGTGCATAAATAAATCTAGGACTGCATGTTGCTTGCTATTTTCTCTACGACAAAGAATTCGTTGAGTGTGCTGCTGAACCGTGAGATTTAAATTGCTCACGTGTGCAGAAATTTTGTTCCTAGAACTTGTAATTCATATTATCTTGCTGCAGTTCTGAATTACAAAAAAGAGAAAAAAAGAGAGAAAGGAAAATGCAAAGAGGTGCTAAAAGCCGCATCCAAAAAAAAGAAGGAAAAGAAGAGAAATTTCAGAATTGCATTGCATCCTTTGAGTCCTTGGTTGAGTCCTATCATCTTTGCTTGCTTGAACTAGGTCTCAAACGAGTTTAGCCCAGCAATATAAACTAGCTTGGGACTACTTTTCAGACTTGCAATTTCTGAATTGATTAATTGCTAATCCTTATCATTAGCATGTATGAGCTCCACAAACACTTATGATCAGTATAGGTTTAGCTTGCAATTGTTACACCATAGCAACAACATGTTTCACAAGCCGCCATTGATTGTATTGCTTGCTGCTTTGGTAAGAACACTTGTAAGAGCGTGGTAAGACGCTTGAGAGTGTGTGACTTTCCACCTTTTCCAGCACCTATTAGTGATAGGGATAATACTCTTGTGTTATCTTTTCTTGTTATCTAACCATGATATCTTGTTGAGGACCAGCAAACTTACTTGGAAGAGAAGTTCAAAGAGTTGATGCAGAACATTACAAATCTGGGCACTCGGATTGAACATGTTGAACAACAGCCTCCTCCACGACGGCATCGACGACAACCACATGATGGTGACGAGGAAGAGGATGAGGATGTTGACCTTGATGATGATGCTCGTGATGCGGACCGTCTTCGTCGCAATCGTCAAGGTATGGGAGGTAATCAAAATCATGGTAATAATGATCCTTTTGCTAAAGCTAAGTTTAGCATGATTCCTTTTGCTGGTAATGCTGATCCTGAGGCGTATTTAGATTGGGAACTTGCTGTAGATCAAAATTTAAATCCCACTTAGTTCCTAAAAAGCACAGAGTTAGACTTGCTACTAGTGAGTTTACTGGTTTTGATTTGTTTTGGTGGAGTGATCTTTGTGACAACAACAATGCTCATACTTTACCACAGACTTGGACTGCTTTGAAACAACGTATGAAATCTTGTTTTGTCCCTCCTTATTATAAGCTTGATCTACGTTTAAAACTACAACATTTGAATCAAGGTAGTAAAAGCGTAGAAAAATATTATCAGGAGTTGCTTATGGGCTTAGCTCGTTGTGATATACATGAGGATGATCAAGATTTATCTGCTAGATTTATGGGTGGTTTAAATCATGATAATCATGATATTCTTTATTATAAAGAATGGGCTAGATTTAGACAATTGTATCATCTTGCTTTGAAAGCTGAAAGGAAAGTATAGGACTGCCAACATTCTGTCAAAGGCAATTTCAGCAAGCCCTTTTCTCCACGGAATACATTGGACAAGGAGAAGCCTTCCACATTGGCTCCATAGGTACCCGTGGTGAGCAAATCTATTTCGCAGGAACCACCATCTAATAAGAAGGCACCATCTTCATCTCCTTCTTCAAGTGGCTCAGCGAACATCATATGTCACCGATGCAAGGCCATGGGGCATGTGATGCGGGACTGCCCCAGTAGGCGTGCCTACATTGCAACATGTGATGGTGGGTATGAGAGTGCTAGTGATGTTGAAGATGAATATAGAGTTGCTGCTAACCTTTATGAAGAAGAAAAGACAGCTGAGGAGGATGATGAAGCTATTGATTCCAATGCGATGGCTTCACATTTGAGGTCTATTTTAGTTCAGCGTGCGTTGAGTGCACAACCTGTACCCTCCGGCAAGATTCAATGCCATAATTTGTTCCATATTTTCCTCATCGTCAACAATTGTCGTGTACTTGCTATTATTGATGGCGGGAGTTGCAACAATTTGGTCAGTTCAGATTTGGTCAAGAAGCTCGGTTTGATCATGCATGCTTTGCCACAACCATATGAGATTCAGTAGTTTGACACCAATGGTAAGGAGAAGGTAACACATTCAGCACGTGTGCATTTTTCTTTTGGTTCTTATCATCATTATGATGATTTTCATGCCGTACCTATGCAAGCTTGCTCGCTTTTGTTAGGTCGTCCTTGGGAATTTGATTTAGATGCTGCACATCATGGTAGAAGTAATAAATATTCTTTCATGCACAATGGGAATAATATTGTTTTACTTCCTTTAACACCGGCTGAAATTGTGAAATTTGAGAAAGAACGCCATGCAAATGCTTTGGATAAATCACGATCTAATGACATGGTTGTTGATGTTAAGAAGAAAGGACTTGCTTTATTGGCTATGCACAATGATTTTTCTGCCTTTCCTGCTCGGGATATACCATGCTATACTTTGTCTTCCTCGATGCGTTTTGTTGTTTCTAACCTTTTGCAGGAAATTGGTGATGGCATGGAGTCGAGGACGACTTTGATCCAAGGAGGGGAGGATGATGTGGGCATCGCTAGGATGGAGTCGAGGATGACTCCAATTCAAGAAGGGGAAGATTATGAGGACATCACTACATCAGATATGTACATGTTGAAGTCAAAATCGTCTTCAACTTAGACTTCGTTTCCTTTTCAGATTCTAGAAATAGTCTGCACCAAAAACGACGCCACGGCCACGTATGGTGTCCATTTTAGGAGATCTTTATATGTTGGAAGATAATTTCATAACCTTTTCAAAACCACTAGATTCTGGCACATAGCTATTCAGAGTCGACGGCAATTCATGAAACAAATCGACGATCAGAATCTGCCAGGCTGCTGCGCCACCACTTTTGGGTCGATGACCCATGTATCGTGTTGGAGCCCAATAGTGGCGTGTCTAAGGTGGTTCCACGCCCTAACCCACATATATTCAGTAACTGCCACCACGTTAGGGTTTGGGTTTTGTTTGAGTTTAGTTTTCCATCGAGAAACTGAATCGTTCATTATAATTATGTCGATTATTCCTTTTACAGTGATCCAGGCCCCCCTGTTCTTGTTCTTTGCGACTGTGTCGATTAGTCCTTTCGTACCAAGAGCTTGAACCTCTTCAATTCAGATTCACTTTATATATATTCGCAATTTCAGATTGCATCTTTATTGTGTTCTTGCTTGTGTTCTTCGATTCGCTTGCAGGATCATCAATCGAGTGCGCTTGGTTGATTCTCGTTGGAGCAGCGTGTTAGATTCAATAGTTCTAGGTTTTTGTACAAGATCAACATCTAGATGCAAAAACCGGGAATGGGGTACATGGGTTCTGAGTAGATATACAAGTAGACCATCCTTCATCTACTACAAGAGAGAGAGAGAGAGAGAGAGAGAGAGAGAGAGATGAGGAGGCGCAGACCATTGGCGGCAAGTGGTGTAGAGGAGGCGGAGGCCATGGCAGATCCGATCGTCGTGGTGGAGTAGAGAGGACATTGGCGGAGCTTCCCGTCGGCCTCGCGCAAACCCTAGATCGGTAGGGATGTGGGAGAGGGTTGTGGCAGCGGTGAACCTCGTGTCGCATGCCCCGACCCTCTCCCATTCTATATAGCATGGGCAACGGGGGCCCACCAGCAATATGGGCTGGACGCTCCCGATCAAGGTGTGTTCAAGGGGTCCGGCCCGATCTTTGGATCGGGCCCGTGGAGATCAACTCCAACATTCTCCCCCTTGCTCTCTCATTATTATTATTCTCATTCTGTATCTGACTTTGGCCCATCCCATCACAAATCAGTGTATAAGGCATGCCTCGTCATAACAGTTATTACCGTCAGATTAACAGCCACAATCATCTTTTCGGTCTGGAACAGAGTCTTATTATTGGGCCCTCCTTTTCCAGGAATCATAGGCTTTCCCTTAAACCCATGCCGGCTAAGTGTTCTCTTAACACATTGGGTGGTAGGCCTTTTGTAAGAGGATCCGCTATCATCTTGCTTGTTTTGACATGTTCTAGACAAAACATTTGATCCTGGACCTGCTCCTTAACAACATAAAACTTAATGTTGATGTGTTTGGCAGCACCACTCGACTTGTTGTAATGAGCACAAAATACTGCTGGCTCGTTGCCACAGTATAATTTCAATGGTTTTTCTACACCGTCGTCCACTTTCTATCCGGGTACTAATTTTTTAAGCCATGTGACCTGCCCTGAGGCCTCATAACATGCTACAAACTCAGCATACAACGTGGATGATGCTGTGACTGACTGCTTGGAGCTTTTCCACGATATCGCTCCCTTTGCAAGAGTAAAGATATATTCAGACGTAGATTTTCTATCATCCGCATCTCCTGCAAAGTTTGATTCTGAATATCCTTCTATTTCTAAAGGTTCTGATTTTCTGTTTGTCAGCATGAGGCCTGTTGTATCCCTCACATAGCGCAATGCTTTCTTCACCGTTTTCCAGTGCTCTATGCCTGGATTACTATGGTACCTTCCAAGTACCACGTTAACAAAACTCAAGTTAGGGCGTGTGCACACTTGTGCATACTGTAAACTTTTGATAGCTGTAGTGTAAGGCACTACCTTCATTTATTGGAGCTCATACTTGTTCTTGGGACACTGATATTTCTCGAAACTATCGCCCTTGACTATTGGAGCAGGTGTGGGCTTGCTCATATGCATACCGTATTTTTTTAATATCTTTTCTAGGTATGCCTTATGTGATAATGCTAACACCCCATTCCTTCTGTCTCGGTGAATCTCAATTCCTAAAACGAATGAAGCTTCACCGAGATCATTCATATCAAACTTCGAGGACAAGAATTTCTTTGTCTCCATTAGTAGATCAACATCACTGCTAGCTAGCAGAATGTCATCCACATATGAATTTTCCATACTTGAACTTTGCATAAATGCCATTGTCCTCTCTATTTTCTTTAAATCCAAACTTTCTTATTGTTTCATCAATTTTCAAATACCACTGTCTTGAGACTTGCTTCAAGCCATAAATCGATTTCTTCAGGAGGCACCCTAAGTTTTCTTTGCCTTCCATGACAAAACCTTTCGGCTGTGCCATGTAGAAATTTCCATATAAATCCTCATTCAGGAATACCGTCTTCACATCCATCTAATGTAATTCTAGATCATAATGTGCCACTAAGGTCATTATTATTCTGAAAGAATCTTTCCATGAGACCGGGGAAAATATCTCATTGTAATCTATCCCTTCTCTTTGTGTAAAACTTTTCGCCACAAGTCGCGCTTTAAATCTATCACATTTCGTCTTGTAGACCCATTTGCAGTCTATTGTTTTGGCTCCTTTAGGAATTCCTTCTAAGTCCCAAACTTTATTGGCACTCATAGATTTCATTTCATCTTCCATGACTGCAGTCCACTTGGATGAATTCACGCTTCTCATGGCTTCTTCAAAAGAGGTGGGATCATCCTCCATTTGAATTTCTTCGCTATTATAGACTTCATAGTCATCATAAATAGCTAATCTTCTTATTCTTTGTGGCCTACTCGGGGCCACTGCAACTGGTATTTCTTACACAGAAGGCTGCTGCTGCTCCCCCAAATCCATGGCAACGGGTTCTGTTTGGTCCTGAGGAACATGATCCTCATTTCAATTTGCTGCCACATCAGGAGAACTGACAACAGGCGTTGGCACTGCAGTTTCCTGCGCTATCGGTGCCACAACAATAGGCAACGAGAAATAAGGCTCTTGAGTCATCGGAGTGGGAATGAATACCCGCTTCTCTTCAAGATTAGTTTTTCTGGCTACCATGCTCCCCCTGATCATCTGATCTTCTAAGAAGGCAGTGAGTCTTGTTTCTATAAACTTCGTGTGTCTGCTGGGACAGTTGAAGCGATATCTCTTAGACTTTTCTGGATAGCCAATAAAATGGCAACTACTGTCTTGGGATCTAATTTTCCAGTGTTTGGATTAAATACCTTAGCCTCAGTTGGACAGCCCCACACACGAAGGTGATTAAGCGAGGGTTCTCTTCCTGTCCATAATTCATACTTCTGACCATATCTATCAGGTTACAATTTCCTCTTTCTGCTACTCTGTTTTGCTGAGGCTCGCCCAGTGTCGAATACTGGGAAACTATGGCATTTCCATAAGGAACCTCGCAAAAGGTCCAAAAACTTGGCCATAAGGGGTGTGCCGACCGTAGTACTCCCCCCCACGGTCGGATCTTACTATCTTGATCTTTAAATCATGTTGATTTTCTACTTCTGTTTTAAATATCTTGAATTTATCCAACACTTCTGATCATTCTTTAATTGGATAAATGTTGTCATAACGTGAATAATCGTATGTGAATATTATGAATGAATCATAACCATCCATCGTAGTGACAGGAAAGGGTCCACACACACATATATATTCAAGGTGGATTATTTCTAAAATTCCCGCACTACGTTTGGCATCTTTCTTTATTTTCTTAGCAAATTTTCCTTTAATGCAATCGATACATTGTTCTAATTCTGAAGATTCTAATGGCGGAAGAATTGATGCTTTCACTAAGCGCTCTATTCTCCCCCTCGAAATATGGGCTAAACGACAGTGCCATAATTTTGATGAGATTGCATCAATTCACTTGTTTCTTATTAACATTCATAGATTCATAGATGATGAGGCATTCTTATCATACTCCTTTTGATTTGTAATAGGTGGGAAAAATTTCTTATTGTTCTGATAGTTCTTGTTTTTCTGTTGAACATGGAAGACAAGCTCACCTCCATTGGCGGCCTTGAGTATATCCTCTTTTTGACTGCACATGGTAAACAGTTTTTCAACATTCCTATTTTCTGACTAAGTGTTTTAATTGAAATGAAAAGTTAAAAAATCCTTAGGAATAGGCTTGAACACTAGCTAAACAACGAAAAGGATCTAGAAGAGGCATGTTCATTGTCTTAAGTTTGCTTGCCATGTGGCTCATTTCTAGAATCTATTATCTTATTCCACCACCAGCATATTTCATGGTTATATGCTGCTCAGCCAAAGTGGCAGCATAAGCTTGGAAGAATCAGTGAAGTGACTCTTCACCATTGCTAGATACTCAGTAGCGGCGGCTCATTCTAGAATTTCCATTCTTCATCTCTGCAGGTGCTATTCAGAGGAACATATTGGATCCGGGTTTGGGTGCAGCTGGAAAAAGAAGAGGAAAGGCCGCCGGTGTTAGAGGGGTGCCGCGCACTTGAGTGCTTTGCCATGAAAGTCTTCATGTCGAATGGATGGCCTTTTATTAATCGGATTGCTTATGTTTAAGCACGTTTTAATCTCTCTTACTTTTGCTACTCTGTTTCATTTTTGTTCAGACGCTTTGTGCGGTATGGTTGTGTATCAATCGATACAGCGGCTGGAATATGCTTGATATATTCCCTTATCTAAAAAATGGAACCTCTAATGATCATCAGGCACTTGCGGCTTGAAATATTCCAATGTGCCTGCTGTATTTTTCATTTGGTCCAAGCAATGTCATGGGCTTTCTATCGAATAGCCCATGCATCGTCTGCTTCGTTCTGAGGCCTTACGGGATTTTCTAGTTCTCCTGGAGTTGGAATTATAATGACCAAATCTATATTATACATCGCCAGAGCAATTTGTAACTTCTGAAAACCATTTCCAATAGTTCTGGCCATTTAATTCTGGAATGGCATTCACATATGACATAGCATAGGATCACAAAATTCGAAAATTTGAGTACAAATCCAAGATAAAAATAATGGCATGTTTAAATTTAACTTTGGTCAAAATTCAAACATAAAATATTCTGTGCATTAAGTCTAAATCACCTTTGGGCAGAGATATGAAAAATGCATAAAACTTCTGGACAAGATTATAATATTGTAACATTAACTTTGGTAAAAAATTACAATATCATAATTCACAAAATTCAGTGTTCAAGTCAAAATTCTATATTCAAAATTCAAACATACAATATTCTGTGCATTAAGTCTAAATCACCTTTAGCCAGAGATAGAGAAAATGATAAAAATTTCTGGACAAGATTATATTATTGTAACATTAACTTTGGTCAGAAATTACAATATCATAATTCAAAAAATTATGTATTCAAGTCAAAATTCAATATTCCTCTGTTTTAGTTATCCCATCGGTTCAAATTAACACAGAGAAAAAATCACAATTCTTCGCAGCGGAAATACGTGAAATTCTAAGTATTCATGAAAATGTTTCTTTAATTTTCTACTCTTTAAATAATTCACGTTGGTGCATTTATTTATAGAGTGTAAATTCTAATATAAATTTGTATTCAATATTGTTTCTGGAAAATAAAAAAGGAAAAACTCATTATGTGTTCTTTGTTCGGCCCAAACCGGAATTTGGCCCAAGGCCCAATCTGCGCAGCCGCTGCCACGGGCTCCGAGGCCGCAACCTGGGCCTGGACCGCGATTTCGGCTGGCGCTCGGCTCCCTGTTGGGCCAAATCCGACCCATCGGCCGCCGAAGAGCCGCCGACCGTCGGATGCGATCCGACGGCTCCCCGGAGCTTCCGGTCGATCAAAACCGGCCTCTCGGCCGCCCGGGGCAAACCCTAGCTCCATTCCGACCGCCTTCCTTTCTGTTCCGTGTCCGGCGGCGGCGTTCGGCCGTGTCTTGACGCCGGGCGACTACTTGTTTCTTTCTTGCTTCCCCCGTCCTCCCCCTCCTCTTGATCTAGCCCGAGCAGGCGGCGGCGACGCCGGCACCGGCCGGCGCCGTGGAAAGCAGTGGTGCTGCCGCACCTGCCTCGCCGGCGCGCGCTCTAGCCAAAAGGTGAACGCGCGACCGTCGAAGTGGCCGCAGGCGGCGCCCCCTTGTTCTTTTTGCCGACCGAGACCTCGCGCGCGGGTCGCGCGCCGACGAGCGGTGGCTGTTTTTGGTCCGCGCGCCGACGAGCGGCGGCGGCCGAGGAAGGTAAGTCCCCCCCGGGTGTTCTTCTCTTGATCCGAATCGGGAGTTCTTAGGGTTAGGGTTTAGGGATTTCAAGGGTTAGGGTTCTTGGCGTTCTTGGTCGATCCAAGATCGAATCTTGCTTTATTTTGGTTCTGTTGCTTCGATTCGAGAACGATTCTCTATTTTTTTCTTTGATTCTTCCCCAAAAACCCGATCTACAACTAGATCGGCGTCTGATACCAGTGTTAGATTCAATAGTTCTAGGTTTCTGTACAAGATCAACATCTAGATGTGAAAACCGGGAATGGGGTACATGGGTTCTGAGTAGATATACAAGTAGCTCATCCTTCATCTACTACAAGAGAGGCAGAGACAGAGAGAGTGAGGAATGAGGAGGCGCATACCATCGGTGGCAGGTGGTGCAGAGGAGGCGGAGGTCATGGCGGATCCGATCGTCGTGGTGGAGTAGAGAGGGCGCTGGCGGAGCTTCCCGTCGGCCTCGCGCAAACCCTAGATCGGTAGGGATGTGGGAGAGGGTTGTGGCAGCGGTGAACCTCGTGTCGCATGCCCTGGCCCCTCTCCCATTCTATATAGCGCGGGCGACGGGGGCCCACCAGCCATATGGGCTGGACACCCCGATCAGGGCATGTTCAAGGGGTCCGGCCCGATCTTTGGATCGGGCCCGTGGAGATCAACTCCAACACAGCGGTGTAACAGTTGTGGGTTTCAAATCCTCGCTGTTTAAAAGCCTTGATCGTGAGTTGAGTGTTCCCCAAATCGAACTTATCTACCTCTCGGAAGATCGCCACGCGCGACTCTATCAAAACTCCATTGAGACTATTTGAGTTTCATCTACACACATTCATCAACTTCTATTGGTGACATGACACATTTGATCATTAAAACCAATTATCAACAATGTGAAGCTGTGCAATTAAACTATGCATTGAGGGAGGTGGTACCATTCTCATTCCAGTGTGAAGCTGATATGGTACTTTTGGTAACTATGTGGTGACATTGTACACCTATAGGTGTTGAGGATTTCGTGGCCGGTGATATCACCACGCATCAAGGGTTTAATGGAATTCAAATATTTCCATTCGAAATTATTACTTATTAAAATAGTATCCCAAGTACGCTACATATTCTTTTAAACCTTTAAATTTTTCCGCTTATAATAGCAAAAACTAACATTATAATATGTGCATCATTATGTCAACATGAAGACCACATGTGCCTATGAATGTATAAAGCAACAAAGCATATCAATTGCTACATTGTACACAAACTCAGGCTAAAGTTTGAACTAAACACGCATTCAAAACACATGGAACAGCGACACAATGAGTAAAAAAATACATGAAAAAGAAATATACAGTTAAAGGATAAAAATGTATATGTACGAGTATTAGGTTACTGACTCTTGAGCGATGCAAATGGATTTCCCTCACTCCTTGATGCGCAGTTCATAACTTCATTTATGTAGTACTAGTAATCTCGATCTGGTCAAAATATGCAAACGAAAGAACGCATGCATCATTATACGTAACGTGATTAGATTAGACGGATGAACAGGTAGCCAAAGCAGGGAGAAGCAAAAAGCAGGACGCATCCTCCCTCGCTTGCTTCTCTGACGCCGCCACTGACCATGAACAGAGTCCGCTGGATGCTACGTCCGCGGTGACGCGAGGAGCCCAAGATCGAGAGAGGGCAGGGCAGACCGGGTCCATCCATGTGCTGAGTGCAATTAATAATTATATATATAGCATACATACCATATATATATATTATATTTGCAGTGCTATATATATTAGTATTCTACACCCAACCAACCTAACACTCACCAGCTAACCAACCGATGCGTCCCCCCTCCTGTCCAGCTTCTTTGTTCGCGAGCACGAGCCGCGAGAGGTGAGTGCGAGTCGTCGGGCCGTCGGCACGCAGGCCAGTGGGGGCGGTGGCCGCGACGGCGCCCGGGCTAGCGATGGGCCGGCCGGAGCAGAGGCCACGGTGGCGCGCGGGCGAGAGTAGTAGTGGCGCGCATGCCTAGTCCCTGCGGGGAGCGGCGGCGCAGGGGAGGCGGTCGCACGGGCCGGTGCGGGCCTGTGCGAGGAGCAGGCCGGCAGCGGAGGCCACCTGTGTGGGTGTTGCGCGCGGCTAGGCGCGCGAGAATCAGGCGGGCGACGGAGGCTGCGGCGGCGGCAGAGTGGGCGGCGGCCGGTGCCGTCGCGAGCGCAGTGCATGAGCGCGGGGGCGCCGCGGAGCAGAGCACAGCGAGGAACAGAGCCAGAGGCCGGCTGGCCGGGGGGCGAGAAAGCTGGGTTTCAAGCAACGCGCTGGGATCCTGTCATTGCGCTTCACAGCACCTAATTTTTGACCGGAGTGAGTTCAACATTCTGCCAAATTACTCTCCCTCTCAGTAATTTATCTTCCCAACACCTAATTTCAATTGCTCTTTAGATTAATGTGGTTATTGGTGATTTAAAATTAATAGGATATTAGAACTGTGAGTAGAAATGTCGGTTGTTAGACTGAACCCAATTGTTACTGAAGCTGATGGGATACTATATTAAACCAAAAGGATAGATTACTAAAAAGCTGTTGTCCATTACTGAACCCAAAAGAATAGACTGCTAAAGGTGATAGAAATATGAAATGCACTGTTGATCCAAATTGACAAGTGAAGCTTATGGGATCTACTGAAAAGGGTAGTTTAGAATTTCTGAAAGTATGGATTACTAAATTACAGGTGATGTTCATGCGCTGCTTAATTAGATCGAATGTACTAGAAGATTTACTGAACAAATTATTTGTTGTTGGTTGCTAAAATACTGTGGTTGCAGGAGGAGAATTCAGAGTAAAACGTCAAGGGGATGATTGTAAGAGGGAGAAGGAATCGAAGCGGGATGGCTGCAAAGCAATGGTTTGTGCAAAGAATATCAAAGAGAACAAGTTTGTCCTGTGGTTGGGTGATACAGAGCTAGGCTATAGGGGACTTGGGCAACTGAATCAATTCTAAAAGAACTCAATTTGTTATATGATGGATGTTTCCTGGAAAAATAAGGTGTCACATGGAATTTCTAAAAATATGGAAATGAGAAGTACTGAAACTATTCATGCCCATGAGCGCATTTGTCGCTGCCCTATGTGCAAAATGAGATTTACTACTGAAGCTTGTAGTAATCAACGTACCACGTTTTCTATCGGTTGAACCAACTTTGGATTACTGAATGATGGAAAATATGGAGCAAAATTACTATCAAGATAAAAATTTACTTAAGAGAAAGAAATAACAAAAGTTCTCACAAATAAGATAGATACTATCAAGCACTAAAAAAGTGCTGACAAAACAATGGGACATAATATTGGAAATTACTAAACCATCAATTACTGGAGGCTACACTAAAGGAAAATACTAAAGAGAGAAAAATACTAATGAAATAAATTTACTGAAGAAAGTATAATGAAATACTAAAGAAAAGAGAACACGCTGACATGATTTTTGCTGAATTGTTGTGGTTGTTCAGTGGTGCCATTGCATTGTCGAATTACTGGATACTACGTGAGTGTTGGAACTATGAGATGCATTCGATGGATTTGTGTGTACTAGTTCTACGGAGCATATACTGAACATGATGAGAGGGACTAGCAATACCGAATAACGGGTGATTACTGGATAGCAAAAAAAAGTAGATACATGCCTTGATAAACACGATAAAAAAATGTTTGATTACTGAATAATAAAATATTACTACGTCTGAGGTAATTTATAGTAGTGGTATTACCATGGATTATTGAATTGAATAGGAAAATGAAGTTCTAAACATATATTAGCTGAGGAGGATTACTAACACAGGGTTTTATTCTAGTTGAGATGATTACTTAATAGAGCATTAGAGCATTACTGGTCAGAGCCTTAGAGGAATAATGAACATGCAATGTCTGAGCATAGATACGCAGAGCATGTGTGCATATCTTATCATTCAGATGTCATAACAAGTGACCTATGCACATATATACACAATGCTTGTTACAAAAACAGCAGCCAACCAAAATCTTGTAATGCACAAAATAATTGACTCAATTTTGTACACACTAATCTTCATGTTGTTCTTCACTTCTTGGAGCCGTCTCTAGCATGAAGTTCAGCACCTTCATGTGGCTGAAGTGATTCTTTAACAAGCACCTTGATGTTACTGGCCCGCACAAAAGGAAAGTATTTTACTGAGCAAAATCAAAAGATGTATTACTAAACAAAAATACATATTGTAGGGCAACTGATGTAAAGCACCTTGACTAGACACCAAAAAGCAAGAAAAATATTAATGAACAGAAATACATATTACTAAGAAAACTAAAAAGGTGTTGTTAACAATGGAGCCAGTTGAATACTAAACATGATTAGATGGAGTACTACTGAACTCGACGGACCGGGAGTGTCGAACATATTAAGATAGACCAACAATACTGATGTAAGGATCACCGGGGTGTCCGACCCTAGAGGAGGAGGGGGTGAATAGGGTCGCTAATCGCTTTTTAACCTAGGGCTCAAACTACTTGCATAAGATAAACCTAACACGTCCTATACATGCTAGTTATGACTAAGGTTTATCTTTGATATTCTCTACTTACTCCAAAATACTTGCAACCTATAGCCAATCCTAAACAAACTAACTAGAAAAATAAAGGTACGCAAGATAAAGTAAATGCGGAAACGTAATATGGTAAGTAAAGAGGTAAGTGCAAGAGGGATGCAAACTCCCGAGTAGACACGGTCATTTAACGTGGTTCGGCACAAACGCCTACGTCCACGGGACACCGAGGCTCTTCCGATCACCGTCTTGCACTACGCCACCAAGACGATGCCGGCAAGCAAAGGCAAGTGCCCACAAGACACCGAGTCTCATGCACCACCACCGTCTCTCTTGGTCACCCAGCCAAAATCCACTACAGAGCTTCTCCACCAAGGAGGGGGTCTCCTCTTCCCCCGCACAAAGGGTCGTTGCCACTCCACACCAAGTCGGAGGGTCACACGACGGATCACAAGGATTGCTTGCCGCAGCAAGACTTCTCTCAAGGGAGCTCTCGCAAGAACTAATCCCTATTACAAGCACTAAGCACTCTCACAAGTGTGCTTAAGCCTATATGATGTACAATGAAGCTCTATGGTGGTTGGAGGTGTTCTTCAAGTGTAGTATGCTTCCTTAGTCTCCAGCAACCTCAAATGACCCGGCCTTGGGGGTATATATAGGCAGCCCAAGCAAATATAGCCGTTGGAGAAAAGCTGCCAGAAAAACACTTAACGCCGGTTAATCCGACGCACCTCCAAAGCCATCGTTGGTTGAACCGGTGATACTAAACTGCCTGCCTCAGAAACTAGCCGTTACGTGTACAGCCAATCAACCGATGCTGTGTCAGTTTAACCGGTGAGTGCAATTGTCCTGTGAACTCTGAAAAACAAACTCTCTGGACAACTGCACCGACGTTCACCAAGACCCTGTTGTCGGTTCATCCGGTGTATAGACTTTGCCTCCGCTTCTGGATCCATTGCACCGACATATTCAATTTCCCTAACGTCGGTTTAACCGGTGTATAGACTTTGCCTCAGCTTCTGGGTCCATTGCACCGACGTATTCAACTTTCCTAACGTCGGTTAAACCGGTGATACTAAAACTTCCTGGTTTGCTCCAAGTCAATGCACCGACGTATGTAACTATCTCAGCGTCGGTTCAACCGGTGATACTAAAGTATCTCTGTCTTGATTTCTTTGACTTGGATTTCTTCACGGTCTCTTCACGCTTATCTTCTCTTTGTCATCACTTGAACCTAAAAGCCTGAGAATGGTCATCTTAACAATCATATTAGTCCAAGTGTTGTGTTGTCTATATCAATCACCAAAACATTATATTGAAATATGGCATGAGAGGCCATTTTCGCTACAACTAAACATGATGAAATGGATGATACTTAATCATATAGGTTGGACTACCAAAAAGCTAAAATGATCGACTATTGAACTTGAGAGAATGGGGGTAGCAGGGGATTTACTAACAGAGAATTACTGAAATACTAATAGAAGGGACATGCTGAATGTATTATTGGTTAGGATTTAGTTCATTCTTATCGACCATCAAACAGTGGCCAAAAAGAACTTACTAGAGAAAAAGAGAAACACATTACTTGAAAAAAAGAACTAAACAAGATTACTGAATATAATTATTGAAATTAATGGAATTAAAATTTTGCGTGAAGCCCATATAGGATCCTATGGGGGAAAAAAGCGCACAATCCATCAACTACAGCTCCCCCCCCCAAAAAAAAACTCCAAACACAAAATCACAGGAGTGCGGTGCGATTGGAACATTTCAGGGGAGTGTGCTCATACATGAGATTCTCACCACAATTTCTCCACACCGCTTCTCCTTCGAAATGTTATTGGATATACACAAAAAGAAAGTATATTACTAGACAAGAATCGTTATTTTTGCATAGTGATTACTGAACATGTGAATAATCAATTAATGAAATGTTTGGATGAATTCTAAATCCAAATCTACTTAGTGAGGATCGTCCATGCTCAGTAATAGAAAAATAATAGACTAACTGCTAAACCAAACAAATTACTGATACCAAATCCTTACAAAACTACTAGCCTAACTACTCAATTTAGAGCATCAACATTCAGTAAATTATTTTGTTCTTAGCCATCGAGATTGTATCATAGCTCTAGATGGTTCAGTAATTAGCCTAAGTTACTGAATATAAAATTGCACGAGCTTCAGTAGTTTTTTAGTTTCAGTAGTTTCAGTTAAAAAGTTACTGAATTAGTAAAACTAAAAAGGCGGAACAAAATTGAGCTGCTACTATATACCATTGAACTAACTACCGGCTCATCATAAACATTCAGTAATTTGGCTTAAAATTAGTAACAGGAATCAATGCTGCTTGGTGGCGCGCAGCCACATGGAGAAAATGTCAGTAATGATTGATAATTACTATAGTATTATTGAACTACTGTCCTAACTCAGAGCATCAAAATGTTCAGTAATGATGGAAAATTACTGATATTATGCTAACACAACTACTGTAATACTACTGAAATAACATAGGATTGAGCCTAACCTAAGCTACAAAAATGAATAGTTGTGCTAGCTATAATAAATTACTGAACTGCAAATGCTTACAGAAATACCAGACTAAAAAAGCAAACATAAGTTACTGAACTACTGAAATTGATGCATGATTAAATGAAATGGGGGATAGGAGGTGCGCAGTGTTGATAATCACACCTTAATTTCTTCACGCTGCTTTTGCTTTCACAATCAGGATGAAAATCAACTAAAAAGGAGAAAAAAAATCAAATGAACTTGAAATGCTAGAACATCTGATTTCAATCGATCTAGCACCATGATCCCAATTAATCGAAAAAGGTGGGGCTGTGCATGATGAAAAAGGATGCTCACCAGAAAATGCTGAACGCATAAACGAGCAGTGAGCAAGAGGGGGGTGGTTGATTTTAGTGGCTGGCTCCGTTCTTCCGCCGTGTCGCTTCCCGGGGCAGTCGTGCTGCCCCACTCAGGGCGCTCGAGTCGCGCTCCCGCTGGATCAGGCAGGCAGCGCTCCCCCACTTGGGCGCCCAAGCAACGCTCCCACCCGGTCTTGCTAGCCACGCTCCCGCCGTTGGGGCTGCCGCTGGCAAGCCCGGAGTCTTCCAGGCCAATCGATATCTTTGTCGCGTCGAGGTGCCGCGAACCCGATCGCTGGAGGCACCTAGGATCCTGCCACCGCCGCTCGAGGGTGTGGGAGGGTGCGCCGCCTGGGATCCCGCCGTCGCCGCACGCCTTGAATCCGCCGTCACTGCTGCCGAATCAGGCCTAGAATCGCGGTCAGGTCAGCGTGGTCGCATGGACTGGTGGGGCGATTGGGAGGGGTGTGGGGGAGGGATGCTGGGATGGGCCGTGGGCCTCACAGGTTGGCTTGATTGGGTCGGGTCCGGAGGACGGTGGGTGGGCTAACTGGTTTTGGGTGCTGGGTGTAGAATGTTATTCTACACCTAGGGTGTAGATTAGCACATAGATATTCTAATCAGCATAGCTTGTATGATTATGTCTCGTTGCCCCTCAATTGCAGAGCCCATATATTTTATCCGTGCACGAACCAAGATAATATACACCATGGTAGCATGATAGGTGTTATCTGGACCCTCCATTTGTGTATCGGGATGTGTTCTGTACCTGCAACAAACCTGCAAAACGTATGCACTTTTTGTATCCTGTATACATACATATACACATGTCCCGAGATGTACAGCTGACATGGCGTCCAACGGATCTATACATGGTGTGGACGGCATGTTTCGCATTTTGAAAACCAGATCCAGATCCACCTCTCTCGGCGGAAACAGGCCGGCGGGATGAGCAGCGGCGGACTACCAGTGGGTGCGCCACCGGCACCCGTACCTATCTGTTCGCAGTGGAGGCGGTGACCGTGGTGATCCAGCACCCCGGCGGCAAGGTGGAGCGGCTGCACGGGCCGGCCAAGGCGGGCGAGGTGATGTGTGGCAATCCCAGGCACTACGTCAGGTCGTGGTCCTCCGCGTCTCCAAGACTGATCCCTGCGGCGGCGGAGGAGGACGAGCCAGGGTCACCAAGGTGAAGCTCATCGAGCCCCAGGACGCGCTGCTGCTGGGTCAGGTCTACCGCCTCATCACCTTGCAAGGTGCGTGCCATCCCTCCTTTCGTGGATCCCTCTTCCTCGTGGCCCGATTCCTCCATTCGGAGGAGACGCGAGCTAATCCGTTCGCCCACTGATATTCTGATGCTGTCGCGCATGCAGAGGTGGTGAAGGCGATCCAGGCCCAACGCAAGGACAAGGCGCGATGGTGCGTGGAAGCGGCGACCGACGACCGGTGGCCCGCCGCCATCGACGACGAGGTGAGCGCTCACACGCAGCTCATACCGTCTTCCCGTGAATGAACTGCGGGTTCCGAACTCTGATGACTCGCAATCCGGGGTACAGAATGGCGCGGCGGCCTCGGCACCGCGGTCTTGCCCAGGGGTCCAGATCCAGCGCCGGCGAGGGTGGATCCTGTGATGGCGTGGCGAATTTCGGCGCTTGCCATGACCTCCGCGCCGAGGCCGGGCGTGCGCCGCCTCTTCGCCGACGACGACGCCGCGCTCCTCGAGCACACGCTCGCCTAGGTGGCCGCCGCGTGCTGGGACCTCTCTCGCCCCGCTGCACCGACCCAGCGTGGCAGCCCCGGCGCCGCGGTCTAGCCTCACAGATCCAGATCCAGCACTGTCGAGGGTGGATCCGGTGACGGCGTGGCGAGTCCGACGCTGGCCGTGGCCGGCGGTGCTTGCCTACCGGGCCCCAGATGCGGCGCTGGCGAGGATGGATCCAGCGTTGCGACGACGGCGGCCAGGACAAGCACAACAGCTCCAACGATGTCGGCTGCCCCTGGCGGAGGAGGTGGGGTCCCGCGGGCTCCAGCAAGGCCAAGCAGGCCGCAAAGTTCGTCAAGGTGGTCATCGACGGCGCGTCCTACCTGCGGAAGGTGGACCTCGAGGCCTACGCCGGCTACGACCTGGTCCTCGGCGCGCGCTCCAGGACAAGCTCTTCTCCCATTTCAACATCCGTGAGTAAAACCCCCCTCTGCTTCGCCAGCTTCTGGTTACAGCAGCAGCACTTTGCTCTGTTTGGTTGAGCGTTCCAGCTGATGAGGGTGCTTTGCCTGGACGGCGCGCAGGGGAGTTCGCCGACGATGAGAGGAAGAGAGGAAGCAGGTGGACGCAGTGAACGGGACGGAGTACGTGTCCACGTACAAGGACACGGACGGCGACTGGATGCTCGTCGACGATGTCCCCTGGAAGTGATCTCCTTCAACCTGTACTCCTACGTTCCCTAATTCGTCGATTATTACCACTGCAGTTCGTGCTTGAGAATACTATAGTTTCTAGTGTATGATCAATGCTTATGATCTTGAACTGATCATCAATTTATCGTGGTGGCTTTGGTTTGAGAATTTCTTCAGAGTCCAGAAATGAACTACTTTTTTGAAATTAGATTGCGCCAAGTAGATTTGCAGTACTTTCAGTACCTATGTTACACGGATACTGGTACGGGTATCGAATACGATACGTATCGGATACGCACTTTTCCAAAAAACACTGATACGGGGATACGGCTAGGATAATTAATAATTATATATAAATATCACATAGATATTCGGCAAGTGAGATTTTACTCTTGAGTAACTTTCCCTATATTCAGATGTGCAATACTTGCATGCCCATATAACATTACCTCTATAACTAGCCTTCTCTAAAAGCACAACTGATTCCACAAGGGGTTCTTCAGTTGCTGCTCATCTAGTTCTACAGTTCTATTGCAGCAAGTTCATCATTTTGTATCATCTTTTACTACCAAAACAACATTTGGGTGGGCTGACTACTGCTTTGGGCTGTATCCCATGTGGCCCAAAAGTATCGGATACGCGTATCCAAGCAAATACATATCTATTTTTTCAGAATACGGCTAGAAACGTATCCGAGACATATCCGGGGCGTATCCATATTCGATACATATCGGATACGGATACGCCACCTCCTAGGAGTATCCGCGTAACAGAGTTCAGTACTTTGTATAACCATTTGAAACAACAAATTTCCCCCCTCAAACTAGATATCCGGTGCTACAAATAGCTTAAGGGCACTGAACAACTTATCTTATCTTGAGTTCTTGACATACTGATACTGCAGGTTGGATTGCTAAATGTTGATGGTTACTATGATGTTCATGCTATTTTGTAACAGATCGTGGTGTAATCTTTTTTCCGAATCAGGCATAAGCAGAACAAAATAACATGCTATTTTAGTTTCTCAAGTCAAGGGACTGCTTTTAGTTTCTCAAGTCAGGTCAATGGAACACAGTAACAATTCCGAATCAGTCATAGCTTCCTGTTTACCTTTTGTTTAAGCTGAATGCAATAAATTCTTATTTTTTCATATTGCTTGTTATCTTGGTATGATATTCAAATGTGTCCTAATGTCTCCTATTTGATTCAGGTTTCAACGAAATGAACTAGCATGGATGTTTAACGAATTGGAAAGCTGGTGGATGGTAGTTTGTAGAACCCTGGCAGTTTACCTATTTGTCTATTCAGTTTCATAATATGCATGTGTACTACTGTATGTGTTCTTTTTCTGGCAAAAAATACCTTTTCAGTTTCATATCTTCTGCAGGTATATTTTCAGACACCATTAGCCTTTGATTAGTTTCAGTTATGCTGTTGCATTGGCCTCACAGGATTGTATGTTCTTTGGCAGTTGTGCAGCGGTGTGGATGAAAGTGCAGCTGGTGCATGTGCCCAGCTTGTCTTTGCACCCATTGATGAATCTTTTGCTGATGATGACGATTCTGGCTGTTGCCGATTCTGGATGTTGATGCACTGTAGTCTTGTTCTGCTATATTTTTTGGATGTTCAACCTAGATGTTCTGGATGTTAGATCCTTGTTTCTGTAGCGCTCATACATATATTCGATTCAATTTGTCCATCTCAGCAGCTTCTTAGTTCAGGCAGAGGTCGTACAAGTGGCGGAGGAGGGTGAAGGCCTCGCCGACTGCTGCGCGCTGGCTACCCATAGTGACTGTGGCTGTCGGAGCTTCGTGCCGTGGCGGAGCGGCATGCGGCGGCGAGGGCGACCGCGGCCCCCACTCGGACTTCCTGTTCCACCTCAACTTTCACCATGCGCTATTAGAAGCTGTCGGCCTCCAGGTCTCCATGCCACCCTTATTGTTCATGCCTCTCCATCCTTTTTTGTTCTTGATTTGCTTTTTGTTTTGTTGGGAAATGAGGAGCTGTTGTAACGGAGGAGAGTTGCTGGCTCCGATTGGGGAGGGAGAGAGTTATGCATGAATTGATGCAAACAAATTCTATCATTTATTTTCTTTTACTGTTGGCTAAGTGTTGTGTGTTTTGATACATGTAATATGTTTTATTGTGTTATATCAGTGAACTATTTTAAATCTTTTTAATGGTGTACCTGCATGTTCAAATAATAGAGTCTGTTGCTAGTAGTGTATATTGTTTAAGGTACCACGATGTACATTTAGAAATCACTGTGGTACCAATGATCATTGTGGTTCCTGATTAGTGTGGTTATGATTTGATTTTAGGTTTCTGTTAATTTATTGAACTGTATAAGAGAAAATATGATTATAAATAAAAATATTTTATTTTATTGGTGTGTGGTTATGGAGAATATTTCTTTTTTGAAATTTGAATATAAAAATCACGGTGGTACCAATGAGTACAATAACCCTTTTCTTTCCAGAATAGGATTTCGCTTAATGTCATTTGGATGGGTTCAGATCCTTGCTGCCTGATAAAAATGCCAGACACCAAGTCATTCTTCGTGTATTAGATTATTTAAAAATGCCAATATAACACAAAACTAAATTTCAAAAATAAAATGATATACATGTACCACAGCCCTAATCACATTGCACATGATTATGCCATGGCCATGGCCGCCGCCCTAATCACATTTGACATACTCCTATTTGAATCTTTTCTTTTTCAATTAGCGCCTTTAAATTTATGTGCAATCTAACTATTTTAAATATTTTTTGGGCAGTGTACCCCTATGTATTCTTTATATTCAAATTTAATAAAATCCTTGTACCTCGTTTAAGGTACCCCTATGCCATACAATGGGGGACGACACATGAATTCGCCAAGTCACAAGTTTTTTATTGCATTGATCTTCTTTGAATATATCTATCACCACTAATAATAGACAAAAAATTGTTTTGAACATATTGATACACCATCTTAAAATGCTAACTGCGACCAAGGATAACCGATTAATAATATTCATCAGATCCAAGTACCACTAGATACTCAGTTGTACCAATACTCTTTGGTGTTAAACAAACACACCACTAAGTACTCAGTTGTACAAATACTCTTTGGTGTTGAACAACAGTGCTATGATATTTAATGAAATGAAAGTACCATAGTGTACTCCTCAATATAGAAAATTGCTGCTCGTTACTTTGTACACATAGGTTTGAACACATTTTTGAGTGTTCATAATTCCAGAAAATCGAGAAGTTCTTGCCATGTATATTAACAACAGTAAGAACAAATATAAAAATTCTCACTATACATAGACGGGTTGCTGCCAGTCAATCTAACCTACATTTTGCTACTCGATGATATTTGCGCAAAACAATTTTTCACCCAAAAAAGTGATAGGAGATGCTCAAGGGAAAAGATGCTAGATTAGTATGTGTGACGGCTTCTTGAAATCGCGAGACGAATCCTAACTAGGAGATAGCTTCCCAGGACACCAAGAAATAATTGCGGCAAAAATTGTCGCTTTCGGTCTTTGCCCAACAAATTCCACAAGATCAATTCAAATACACACACATGGACAAGGAAGCATATACCCACCATGTGATCAAGGCAAAACTTTTCTCGCCGAGCGCCATCGTCTGCAAGCTCATTGGAAAAAAAACGTTCACCCAAATTGTGAATATAGTAAATACATCGGCACAATCCAAAAACAGTACTGGTTATCGCAACACCAATAATTTAAAAATCCAAAAACAATACAGGCTCCTCCGTTGACGCGCTCCGCTGCGCCGCCTGTGGCTGCCACTGCAAGGAGTCCCCAGGTGAGTTGACTCCTTGCATCCAAAAGCACGACGAGGCCGCCGTGCAGCAGTTCTGGGAGGAGCTCCAGTGGCTTGCGCAAGAGATGGTTGCTGATTTCGTCGTCTGCCATGAGCACAAGCAGCTGGGAAAAAGGAGGCCTGAACAGAGGCAGCAAAGAAGATTTTTGTTTGCTTGATCTCATTTTGATTTCTTTTATCTCTTCGTGTTGAGAATTTCTTTTATCTCTTCTGCTCAAAATGTTTGGTTTGGTCACGTTACATACTAACGAAAGGAGGCCCGAACAGAGGCAGCATTAGAGTGATTTTTGCAGAATATTCTCAACCAGCAGAATGCAAATTAGAGTGATTTTTGCACAATATATGATGTACATGGAAGAATTTATATTTGTATTTTTATTGATGTTAATACGTTAGCATGTAAATTTTGGGTGTTTCATGTAGCATGAAGATGAATTATGTCTTTTGTACTTAAGTGCATTTCAAGCTAGCTGAAACTCTTTTTTGGTACCTATGAATGAATATGTGGTACTATGTGGTACCATAGTGTATACTGTGGTATACTGTGTAGTACCATAGTGTATATTAAAATAAATGCATGAGAAAGGGCGAGGAGAACACTGTGGTACCTATGAATTATGGATTTTGATATATTTAATTTATCATGCTGGAAATAAGTTGTACCTTTTATTTATTGTACAAGAGAATTGGATAAATTTAATGTATAACAGTGCCGGTACACCATGGAAGTTTTTCGTAACTTTGAGAAAAACAAGAGGACAACAGTGTGGTACCGATGAATTATAGTTTTTGATACCTTTAATTTGTTATGCTGGAAGTAAGTGGTACCTTTTATTTCATTGTACAAGAGAGCTTGCTAAATTTATTGTGTAGCAGTGCGGTACATCCATGAAAGTTTTCTGTAACTTTGGTACTATAAAATATAAATGAGTGGTCCATATGGGTGCTCAGAGCAAGTGGGATGGCGGAGTGTGAGGGCAACTTTATGCAGGTTCCCTCTTGTCGATGCACTTTATGTCAGCTCATCATGGTGAAAAAGCACCTTTACATCCCTTCGAACTGAACTGTTCCAGAGATCAGGTGCTATACGGTATAGAAAAAAACAAAATACATCTCATGTACATCCGCAGCAAACCACAGATCTCAGGACGGATGGCCAGGATAAGTTCCATCCCAGCAGCAGGGTGTACCGATGATTTATCCTCCGTGCACCAAATCCAACCGTACCAAACTCCAGGCCTCTGCATGGAAGCTTCCAAATTACTGACATCGCAAGCAAGGGGCCCGGGCTAATTCCACCAGGAATGCTCGCATATGGTCTTTGATTTTCATATCCAGGGTGGTGCTTAAAGAATTGATGCCACCTTTTCAACCGGGTCCCACTGTAAAAAAGAAAGAGAGTCATGTGGCAAGGCAAATTTTGGTTTTGCATTGCGTCCCGTATCATCACAATAATGCTCTCGTTCGGTGCTGATTCATGGCTGCCACGCCCTGTATCTTTTCTCTTTTCTTTTCCTTTTTCTGAAGAAGAAAAGGAGAACAGGTTGCCTGACAGCTAAAATATCTTCAAAATGGTCATAGCAATGGACCCAAATCCAGCAGGAAATGAACAAGTTGATGGAGGAAGCCTGAAGCAACAGAGACCAACAAGCCGTGTGGTGGGGCCGGTACAGTGCAGAATTTAAATACAAGCCGAAGGGGGACGGTATCTCTGATGGGATAAAGATCGGCACGCTCAAGTGTACAGTGGTGCCCGCCATGTCGTCGTCGATCTCAGCAATTTGGCGAGCCATGACAGAGCAGGGGCTTTGAGCCCTCCGCATGCCTCTCTGCTTCATCAAGCATGGTTACAAGGCGATCGATCGATCGCATGTCCCATCCGCAGCTGACTAGGAAGAGCTACTACTAGCAATGGTCCAGCTCGGAGGACACCCGGAGGAGCTCGTCCAGGTAGTCGGCGCCCAGGTCCTCCAGCTCCACCACGCTGCCGGGGTACGCCGGCTGCAGCGGCGCGGCGGCCGCCTGCTGCTGCGGCCGCTGGTGCTGATGAGGCGGCTTCTTGTTCTTGTTCGGGGAGCGTTTGCGGATGGAGTGGCGGCTCTTGAGCGCGAGGACAGGAGAACCCGCCGCGGCGGCGGCGGCCGCGGACGCGGAGGAGGCGGAGAGCGCGAGCGCGCGGAGCGATTCCTGCACGCGCTCCACGGGGAAGTTGAGCACCGCCGCGGCGCCGCGCACGGAGAAGGCGGCCTGGTCGTAGGCGAGCGCCGCCGCCTCGGGGCTGTCGAAGGTGCCCAGCCACACGCGGGCGCCCTTGCGCGTCGAGTCGCGGATCTCCGCCGCGAACTTGCCCCACGGCCGCTTCCGCACGCCGATGAAGGTGGCCGGCCGCCCGAGCGCGGAGCCGCTCTTCTTCTCGCCGCAGGTGCTGTGGCCATCCGGCTGCGGCCGCTGCTGCTGGCTGTCGTTGGCGGCCGACGAGCAGGCGGAGGACGAGGAGTCCGACGAGGCGGCCTCCATGTCGTCGGAGAAGGACTCGGACTCGGCCGCCATGTCGAGCATCAGCGCGTTGAGCAGGCGCTGCATGTCGTCGCCCCCGGCGTCCAGCGCCGCGCCGGTGACGGCGCCGCCGCCGCAGCTGGATGCATGGTCAGGATAGCTGCTGCTGTACATGTAGGAGGCGTACTGCTCCATTTTGCTGGATTTCTGTTGCTGTGTCTGGCTAATGATCGATCGGCCGGTGGGGATGGGGATTGGACTACCGGAGTCGTCGGAGCAGTGCAACGCAGGCCGGCAAGGCGCATGCGCGGGGGGTTTTATAGCCTCCGCCGCCGCTGGAGCTGGAAGAACCTGCAGTGCGAGTGGATTGAATCGTCTGAACTTGACCGGTCTCCGGGTGGCCGAGTTGAGGCTGATGTGGACAGCCCGAGTGGGGCCCGCCTGATCGGCCCAAAAGGCAGGGCGCCCGGCACGTGACACCACTACCCTCCCTTGTGACGTAGGGCGGCTGGATACGACAGGCTTCCCCGGCGTCACACCCCCTCCTGTTTCCAGCCGCTGATGCTTCCTCCTGCCTTCCCGTCCCATTCCTCCCTGTCCCGGATGCGCCTGCTGCTTTAAGGTGGTGTACCGTGTACACTAACACTAGCAAGGACTACCTGGCCCAAATTTGTTTCATGACCGGCCAGGCCAAGCTTCGGCAAATTTTTGATCATGGACATTTGATTTGGTCAGACAGAAGTTTAATTGATTGCATTTGACTCCAACTGCAGGTATGCACACATGTGCTGCCACAGGAATGCTCTCTCTCCAACGAACATAGATTGATGTAGCTAGTGGGTGGACCGATCGATCTAGCATTAATCCGTTGGACACATAAAAGCCAAGCCAGCCCCAAGAGCTGAAGCAAAGTGGGACGTCTTCCAAATCAGAGACTGACCAAGCTATATTTTGATGAATAAGTTCTGTCTAGATCCAAATATTAATAGGTGAAAGTGCTAAACTTAGTACTAGTTTATCCGAACAGAAGTGCTAATAGGGTGGACAAAACTTTAGCAATAATTCAAAATTTTAGCACGTGTATAAGTGCTAATATATATATGCTAAAGTTCAGCACTTAACTTTAGCTCATCCAAATTAAACAGACCCTAGGAATTGAAGAGAATCGGAATAGACTTATATCTACATGTGTAGTAAATAAGTTCAGTTTTGGAGGAAAAAGATGGTGTCTAATAAAGCCTCCTATAGTCCAATTGCTTGAAATGAAGAGAGAAAATTTCAATCGATAAATGTTAAAGATCAAAAACTATTTTTGTATCAGCGGAGGATCACCCAGATGAAGCAGTTATAGTGGTGACTGTCAGAGGTGTCAATTAGTAACCATTAGTTGCACCTCCCATCCAATCTTTTTTAATTTAAAATTTTATACTATTTCTCCAAAAAATCAGATCTCATTTTGAAAAATTAGTATAAATTTTGAATTAAAGAGAGTTGATGGTGATCACCAATTTGCACACCCCTAGTGGCCGGGCGATCGGTATGGCTCCGACAAAGAATGAGTTGTTCACGACGTAGCTAGGTAGTGGGCAAGTGAGAGGCGAAATCGAGCAGGCCAGAGAGGAGCGAGAAGAGTGGCTTAGTGAGAAAGACAATAAACAATAAAAAAACACATTACGAAGAGTCAAATGGGCACCGAATGAACTTGGTTGATCAACTGAGAAGATGGGTGAATTTTAGCATCACTAGTAAGAAAAAGTAGCCAACCACCACCGATTGTCTTCGGTTGGCCTTTTGGTTGGTGACAATGACGTCCAAGTTGGCTGCCCAGCTTTGCAAAGCTCAGGCGTATCGTATGAACACATCACTCTTATAAAATCTAGCTAAACACAAGAGACAAGCTAAACTAGCTGATAGCTTAGCTAGCAATAATGGCGACTAAATTATCTAGTGTATTTTAAAAATCAACATGAATAAATAACCAGACATCTAATAAAGAGACCAGCCTTGCTTCTACAATGAGAGTAATAATATAGCTACCTTCTTATTTAACATACTTGTTGCAAGCTAGTAGTAAAAATATTATTATTGTTGCTATATAATTGTTGTATATCATTTGGATCCACAAATTATTGGATTTGCCTGAACACACCATGGTATACAACATTTTTACCAACTCTCGTGCAGCAGTGACCCATCCAGGGATGATCCGAACAACCAAATCTTTTACCATCCAGCTTTTAACGGTCCACAATCTTCAAGCTAATAGCCTTCAAATTCTAGGATGGATCCTGCAAGACGTGAGGCTCTACTACATGGCCATGGCATCAAACTTACGCATTGTTATTTATACTGTCATTTTTTTACAGTATGCCCGGACTGTGAATCTCACAACCTCATTTTGAGGTACGCATATATATGGGGGCGTCTCTATATCTCGATCAGGTTACTAAATTCGCATGCATGCGTGCTCCCTTACGCGATCGAGCCGTCATTGATGAAGCTAGCGACAGCTACTAGCTACCTTGTGTGCTTCTGGGAAGCAGCGGCGGCGGCGGGAGAGAGGGAGATCGAGAGAGCAGGTGGCCATCGAGACTGACCCATCACCGATGTTCATATATATCATCCGATGCCCGGCCGCTGTGGCCCACAAATTAAAGCCCCCACCCTCCTCAATTCGTGCATGGGAATGGGGATATATATATATATATATATATATATATATATATATATATATATATATATATATATATATATATATATATATATATATATATATATATATATCACTAAAATTGAGCCCCAGTTCCAATTCCACATCACTATAATAATTGTATTTGAAATCCTGTGGGTCCCTCCTGGCTTCCAGGAAATAGGACAGCAGCCTGCGGCAGATAGATATACAACGGATCGGAAGAGGGCGTGCGTGTTTAATTTGTTTGGTTTTTCTTTAAAATTTGTCTGTCCTGGATCTGGATGGGGAGCTTTCGCGCCACCTGCTGACCTTACCTGAATGCATCCCCCCTTCCCTAGGTAGCGATTAGCGAGCTAGCCAGATTCTGTTCCGTTGTCCGTTTGATTCCTTTGCTTTCGGTAACGCAAACGCAACGGCCAATGCGAGTAGTACTCCTCCGTTGGACTCACTAAATGGAATGCGGCCGCAGGGCACGTCCACGTTCATCCATGGACTATGCAGATTGCAGAGCAGCAGAGGGTGCGTACGTGGAATAGTCTCTGCAGGGAAAGCCGATGTAACCCTATATTGGTGATACACATACATGCCCGTAGACTATACTACTCTCTTGGTTCCCTTGCATAATGTGCAGTTTGACTATGTTTTCACCATCCTCAGCAGTTCAAACGGTGGCGGAACCAGAATTAAAATCTACCTATAGCAAATCTACTACTACTAATTTATTTAAATAAACACATACATGTGACAAGAGGTTACAATCTGTCATCAAATATGCATATGAGTCACAATTGTATGAAAATATAAAAAATTAGTAAGTAAAAATTGGATAAATATATTCTACAAGCACTAAGTATGAGTCACGTACAGCTGCCGCCACGGCTCGCCATACTGGTGGTTCCGCCCCTAGCTTCAAAATATATAAGGATTTGCCCTAAACTTAGCTATAACTTTGACTAAATTTATCGAAAAATATAGCAACAACTATAGTACCCAACATATGCACCATCAATATCTATTTCATGGTGGATTCAACGAAATAAATTTGGTATTGTAAATATTATTGTTTTATCTAAATTTGGTAATGTTAGTCAAGTTTGATTTAGAACAAACCTAATATGACATGTAGATAAAACACAGCTAGAAAATAGCTTATTAGTACCGGTCATAGGGATGGCTTTGTACCGGTACTGGCTGGCCGGTACTAAATGGATGGCTATTTAGTACCGGTCGCACCACCGGTACTAAAGACAGACAATAAAGACGAAAAATGCATGCAATTTTGAGAACTCAAACCCACAACCTCAGTCTTCACGCAGAGCTTCCTTTACTATCCCACCTATGCATCACATGTGACTATGTGCGAGATGCTTTCGTTTTGAAGTATTCGTGGAGGCCTATTTAGTACCCGGCCAAAATCACCGACCGGCACTAAATGTCACCTTTTAGTACCGGTCCGTGTCGTTGGCCGGTACTAAATGGCCGCGCCATTTTAGTACTGGACCAAAACACCGACCGGTATTAAAAGGTGACTTTTAGTACCGGGTGGTGTTATGACCCGGTACTAAAATGGCTCCGGGAGCTCTTAAATTTGGACCCGGTACTAAAATGGCTCGTGCCAACTTTAGTACCAGATGAAATTATGACTAGTACTAACATGCAGGGACGAATGACCATTTTTCTTGTAGTGAAAGCGGATGGAGTATATTTATAAATGCTTGCTGATTATTATATATAGTTTTATAGCTAACAATAAAGAATTATTATAAGTCATGATCAAATTGAAAGATCAACTTTGCACGGTCAGACGGAGCAGCGCGGCTTTTCTACGTTGGGGTGAAGTATGAGTATGTATATACCGCTTAGATTCAATTAAATTAATTATTTTGATGGTCAAACGGTTTGGACCTTTGGTAGCGCTAGGCGCTCTCTTCTGCTAGCTGCTGCGTCCGCCGCAATTCACCTAAGCTGCATCCGATCCATCCAGACTACTTGTCGACTTTTTGAAGTTGAACAGAACAGGGCAAAGCATGCATAAACACTAATTAGTCTTCAACCGGTCGATAAGTAAAGGTCAAATAAATAATTTTAAAAATTAAAGCGCACGTTGACCAAATACCTTCAAATATACAACTGGAGTACGCTACACAAATGTTATATGTACGAAGAGCTTAATTATTGGATCAGCGCTTTCGACTCCCTTTTGTCAGCCGGCCAAATTTTCCTACACTTGACACCCCCCCCCCCCTCTCTCTCTGCACATATATATATCTATCGGGCTGTGCTTTGAGATTCATGCTAAGAGAAGGATTTCCAAGGGCAGATATCGAGACGCAGGGGAAGTGCTCCCTTTTACTTTTTTTTAACAGTGTACAAGCGCGCACCAGAGCTAATTAAGGTTGGATATCAAGCCAGCTTAGCTCGAGCTGAGCTAGCTCGGCTCGGCTCGGCTCAATATCGAAGCCAGCAAAGTCAGGCTTGGTTCGGCTCGTTTGCCAACTTGAGCTGGCTCGTTTAGCTCGGGAACTAGCTCGAAAACATAATCATAGCGATGATAGGACCAAGGTGTCCAGGTCTTCCTCCATGGCTGCATGGAGAGGGATCCAACCAGGGCTACAGGTGCCGACCGGACCGTGGGGACCAGTCGGCCGGGGCGGTGCAGCACAGCCGCGCGAGGCCGCGGGAAAGGGGTCCGGCCATAGCTTGAGGTGAGCAGACCTTAGGGACCGGCTAGCCAGGGCAGCGCGCAGGCTTAGACTAAAGGTTTGCAAAATCAATTAACTGAGGCTTGCAAAATCGATTAACTGAGGCGGTTTTAACAACCGCTTTAGACTAAAGGTCATAGTAAATGGGACTTTTTCTGAGGCGGTTGTACGCCCACCTCAGTTAATCAACTAACAAAATTAAAAAAAGAAAAACCCGTGATGAGCCCGCCGAGCGCATCATGGGCATGCCAAGCCCATCTGAACTGACCACCGGTCGTCGCCCGCTGCGCCGCCGTCGCCTCCCCCCCCCTGCCGCCCGCCACGCGCTCGGGGCTGCGACACCGTTCAGAGCCGCCGCCTTTGGTCGGCTCGCCCGCGTCCGTGCCGACCGCCCGCCGCGCGCTCGGTGCCGTGCTGCACTACCATGCGCTCGGGGCCGCATCGCGCCGCCGCCTCAGCTCCGCCGCCTCAGCTCCGCCCGCGCCGCCTCCCTGCGCCGCGCCAAGGGAGCGAGAGGGAGGTGAGGAGAGGGTGAGGGTTGGGTCGCAAGGGAGGGAGGTGCCGCGCCATGGGAGAGAGGGAGGGGACGAGAGAGGGAGGCGCCGCTCCATGAGGACGAGGCAGAGCGGAGCGGAGGGAGGAAAGGGTGGCGGCCTGAGCAGATCTGAGCACGAGGAGCGAGGGAGGGAGAGAGAGAGAGTGAGTGAGAGAGATATATATATATAGAGAGAGAGTTGAGGAAGAGAGAGGATGGAAGGCTTAGGGTTAGCGTTTATTATATACTCCTCTCAGCAACCGGGCTCAAACGGGATTTGATTGGGCCGGTCCATTAACTATGGTAGATATCTATAACGTATCCGCCTCTGAAAATAGGGGTATTAACAGAGGCAGTCACATTAAAGGTGACCGTCTCTGTTAATCGATTTTGCGAGGCGGTTTTTGTAACCGCCTCAGTTGATAAGAAATGACCGCCTCTGTTAATGTTGGGCATTAACAGAGGTGTTTACTTTTTGTGCCCGCCTTAGAGCTCCTAAAAAAGATCGTTGTTAATTAGTGAGGGGCGACGCAGCCACGTAGGGGCCGCGGCGTGGGGTGCAACACAGCCACGGGTTGTCACCGGCCCGCCCGCTTGGCTGCTCGGCCATGAAGTTGAGAGACAGAGTGGTCAGAGTGGTAGAGGACCAAAGCGGTGGGATGGAGGGGTGGATGGCCGGATGCAGGCGGCAGACGACGGTGGTGACTCCAGCCAGTGGGTGGTGGCTAGGGTTGGGCGATCGGGTGGGGGGGGGGGGGCGACTAGGAACTAGGAGGAAGAGAGGGAGGGTTGCGAGGAGATGGGGAATAGGTATAGGCCAGCGGATTGGGCTGAGAAGTGAGAGGTATGGGCTGGACCGACTACTATTTTCAGCCATAGCTTTGGGCTCGTTTGGCTCACGAGCTAGCTCGATAAAATACCGAGCTAAAATCTTAGCTCGGCTCAATAATATTTTTCAACGAGCCACTAAAGAGCCAATCCAAGCGAGCCACGAGTTTTTCGTCCAAACTTAACCAGAGCCACGTTGGATTACATGCATATAACTTTTTTGGACCTGTAACGATCCGTGAATAGCCCCTACCCATACCACTCTCTATGTTGCATGTGAGAGCACGATAAGCATATGCATATTAATGCCAATCTTAAAAATTGATAATTTTACAATCATACAATAAATCAAAATTTGATTGTACCATTGTGTTTGTTTTAACAAGAGTTCACTTGAGTAGAGCTTGCTTTCTCTGTCCCAAAATTTATTTCATATCATGTATACTATTGATATGTTATTTTCTATCTAAACCAGAAAGTTACTTTTTCTAAAATTCTGCCATGTTATTTTTTCTTAGATTTTATAAATACAAAGTTACTTTTCTTAATAAATGCACAGATCATTTGCAAGTTACCATTTTCTAACATTAATACACTATGCAAGTTACTTTTTTCATAAAGTATAAAATTACTTATTTATACAGGGCTTTGAAATTACTTTATGGCATAAGGTAAATATACCAGTTTTCCTTTTTTTAATATGTTGCAATCAAACTTTCTATTTTAGGAATGTTTTAAAATTCTCCCATTAGGACTAAAGGAGAGCCCTCTTTATTTAGTCTTTTTCTATACTAGTGGAGATGCGTGATGGTGGCACGTGTTTAAAAAATATTTATATTAGAAAATATCACATGTTTAAAGAATTATAATTAAAAATAACATTAGATTTAAAATTGATATAACAAAGCAAAGTTGGATACATCGAATCAAACGACTACCAAAAAATTAAATTCTACTAAAACAACTAAATTATTTTTTAAAAATGTAGCAATCCACTCCATTCTAAATCTAACACTGCTAGAAATATTGCCATTAGTACCGGGCGGGAACCCCCAATTAGTTCCGTTTACCCGCCCGGTACCAATTGGTCGGTACTAAATGGTACGCCATTCAGTACCGGTCAAAATGCCCGGTATTAAAGGTTTGATTTAGTATCGTCGGTAACACGGTTTTGCACCCAAAAAATATAGAAAAAAAATGAAGAACACCTGGGAGGCCCCCCGCACACGCGCATCGTCGCAAGACACAAGTCACGCGATTTTTCACGCATAAATGCCGTGCACGATCGCGACGAACCCATGACCTCCAGCCTCGCGCGTTACATCCCTACCATCTCACCTACACATCACATGTGACCAAAAGGGAGATGCATTCCTTTTGAAGTAACCCGTGCATGACCATTTAGTACCGGACCAAGACATCGGCCAGTACTAAATGTCGCATTTTAGTACCGGCCGGTGTCTTGGCCCGGTACTAAAATGACGCGGCCGATTGAGTATTAAAATGACGTCACACTGATGTAACGCGAGAATTATTTCTTGTTAGAGTGATGGGGAGAAAGGAAGAAGAAAAAATACGAGTTGGCCTCCTGAAATGTAAGTCATTTTACTTTATCCTAAGTCAAAGTAGTCTATTTTTGACTAAATTTATAGAGAAGAATACTAACATATAACACAACAAAGGTGTAAATTAAGAAAGTATATTTCATAGTGGATCTAATTATTATTATTTGGCATTCAAAATGTTATTATTATTTTTCTATAAATTTGATCAAATTTGGAATTGTTTGATTTAGAACAAATCAAAATGTCTTACATTTCAGGACAGATGGAGTATATGTTAGCTGCGCCGTGCTGCGTTTTTAATTTCTTCTTCCATGCGTCGATGCCCATGCATGTATCGAGCAGGAGTTGTTGTTGTAGCCACCGCGCCAGCATATATGCGATGCATGCAGGTAGTTTCTAGTTGACCGCCGTTACCACCCAACACACCGAACAAGGGAATCTCTTACTCATGACTTTTCCTGCTCGTCTTCTATCTTCTTCTCTCATCTCATGCATGTGATGTGCGTATCATCAGCTATGTGGAGATGCGAGACGGTCAAAGGGAGACAGCTTGGTCAACGCATCGAGCCCTCAATTCGGAAAGGTAATATCATGTCAAAAAGGAAAGACTTGGGAACCCACCTGTCGTTTTAGGGGCTCGCCTGATTTTTGAGCCACTATATTTTTCTAGATCTGTGTCCCATCTTAGATGCGAAATTGTATACTAACAAAAAGTTCAGATGTTATTAGAACCTGGTCCTCAAGCACTTCAAATTTTAATACATTACTCACCACTTAAAATTCATAAAAATGTGAATGTAACTCATCTACATTCACTTCAATTCTAATATAAGATTACTTGTAACTAAGGTTTAAACAAAAATCAATGCACTACGGAACACTAAAACACGCCAATTATATTTTTCTTGCAGTCAAGACAATAATAATTCGGTGATGTAGCTGACTAGCTCTCTAAAATGTTTAACTGAGATTAAGATTGTGCTTTTCCTGAAATATTTCCCAAATATAAAAAGGGAAGCTTTTGCATCCTCTCCAAGTGAACAACTAATTAGTGAGAAGCTCAATTAGGTGTTGCAGCCTCTAATTGTACCCACGGAGAACCAGTCAGCTAGCAGGGCCCATCCAAGCAATCACGAATAATTAGTGGAGAGTTGAATTGCATTCCATTTTTGTCGGCCTTGTAGGATGGGTTGGGCCGCGCGCATGCACTACTCGTTGGTGCATTCCCCTTTTCTTTCGAAAAGAGAGAGAGGAGGAGGATGCACTGTGGTTTCCCTTTTGTGTTTTCTATTTTTTAGGGTAATGCTAGAATTAGGATGTTTGATGCGTAGAAAAAAACAGACGCTCCGACCTGTTAGATAACTATGCAATTTTCAATATATTAATTTCAAATGTTATTTTCAATTTCATGGCATAAATGAGTGATATTGTGCGGACAAATAATATGCTCGTGTTCATGTTATTCTCACTAATAAATATGAATAAAATAATAAACCAGAATTGGTTTAGAATGTACCCCAAGGCGGGACCTGTGCCGGAGGCACCGGGTGCGCCGTTCCCATGACTGGACATTGTGTCGATCAGGGGCTGCTCGATGTAGCCGAACTTAGTCGTTGTAGTGCAGATGGCCGTCGGAAAGTAGTCGAGACGATCTTGATGTTCACTTGGGGAACACAGGTCCGACCACAGGTATATAGAGGACGTTGTTGTTCGGTCACGATCACCAGGAAGTAGACGAAGTAGTCGTTTGGGGAGCAAGTGAGCAGTCGCCTAAAGACACTCCCCAAAAACCTGATTGCCTCGCTATCCCGAGCAGGATCTTAGCATTACAGAGGTTCCGGAGGCCTGCTTTTGCCAGAACCATTCTCGCAGTGCTAACGATGGGGATTGCAGAAAGCAGCTGAGGGAGAAGGGAGAGATCTCCTAAGCAGGAGTACCTGAAGCTTGTAGTGCTTGTGTGTCTAGAATGAGAGGAGGGAGCTGGCTTATATAGGTGTGAGGTGCCCCAGATTCAATGAACCTGGATGCTATAATATGCTTTGATGAGCGTCAGTTACGGGTGCCATGAATCACATGAATCACAATTAACAGCCGAAGTTAATTCTATGTCATTTTTCACCACAAAACATTCTCACCGGCTCGGCGAGGCGAGCGAGCGCACGCGCGTGTGGTTCACCAATCTTCTCTTACCGGCTTCACAAGTGGTGTACACAGGGTCCACCATTTAAGTTGGTTGAGATCCTCCTCAAATTCCGATATGGAATTAAGCATTTGATTCCCTAGCATTTATTAGTGGACTTTTAATTCTTTTCATTGCTAATTAAAGGGGCCAAGCCCGTAAATTCCAACAATTTCCACCAAGAATTTCAAGCCACACTAGAAATGCTCTTATTTCCTCATTGATATACCAGTATTTGACCGAGACTGTTAAGTTGAACTTCCATCTAGAACAAAGGCTATACTTATTTACAACAGTACAATGGACTATGCCTTGAATTACCAGTCTTGTGCAGACAAGTGTGACCAGAGACCTACACTGGTACTAGGCTGCATAAGCATCCCTGTGGTTTGGAGCTTATAAGTCATACTCCATGCGTTTCATGAGTTTCTAGAGATTACCCACTTCCACTTCTCACAGACTATGACCAATAGTCAGACTCATATAGGTGTGTTTCTTGTAATTGTTCTGTAGGAGAACATCTTTGTCAAGAAAACAACTCAACTTGTTTTAAACAAATCACCTTGAACACATTAAGGTATAGACCAACCTGCCATATAGATAATAAGAGAAATGCACCTTACACGCAGAATGAGCCTTTTTACAAAGATTCTCTTCTCTCAGTCAGACTTTAGTTTGTTTCACAATCCTACTTCATGGGATCTCCGATCACGTAGGATAGGTTACCACTATAGAATGACTCACATGGGTTTCAAGCCCAATTCTATAGATGCATTGTCTATCACATTTTGTGAAACATCCTTTGTGAACTGATCTGTCAGATTCTTAGCCGTCTCAACATAGTCCAAGGCTATTACTTCGGAGTTTCTCAGTTTCCTGACAGGTTTCAACTGCCTTTTCACATACCTTGATGACTTCATGTTATCCTTTGAATTGCCTTGACAATCACCGTTTGATTCATAGTTCATTAGGATTGCTGGTATCGGTTTTTCAACTATCGACAAGTCCATAAGGAGTTCACAAAGCCACTCGGCCTCAAGAGTGGCGGTATCTAATGCTGTGTGTTCAGCTTCCATTGTTGACCTCGTTAAGATAGTGATGAGTCCGGCCCAGGTGGGATTGGATGAAAAGCCCGACACACTGATCCGAATTCCCCGAATCCCGCAATCTTAGCACCAGCATCCGAAATTACGACGCACCGATCCGGCCTACAACGCCACTAGGGCCTCTTGTTGTGCCTCGGCAATCTTAGCACCGCACTCCGGCGTACCCACTCAGTAAAAGGCCCAATCGTCCCAAAAGACTAGTCCAATAGGGGAAGGGTGGCTCTACCTTTTAAGGTGGCTTCCTCCGCGCAAGCTAAGTAAGGTGGGATTATGAGGCTCACACGGTCGCCGCCCGACTACAACTGGGCCATTTGGCTCATTTTTTTATTGCATCTTTGCCAGCGGGTAATAGTGGAGGATGTCCTCATCATTCCCACCCCTTAAACAAGGGCCCAGCTCTGATACCAAATGATGAGTCCGGCCCAGGTGGGATTGGATGAAAAGCCCGACACACCGATCTAGATTCCCCGAATCCCACAATCTTAGCACCGACAGCCGAAAATATGATGCACCAATCCGGCCTCAGGAGTCCACTAGGGCCCAACGACCTGAACTTCGGCAATCTTAGCACCGTACTCCGACGCACCCCTTGGGGAAAGACCCAATCACCCTAAAAGACTAGTCCAATAGGGGAAGGGTGGCTCTACCTTTTAAGGTGGCTTCCTCCTCCCAAGCTAAGCAAGGTGGGATTATGAGGCTCACACAGTCGCCGCGCCGACTACAACTGGGCCATTTGGCCCATTTTTTTTGTTGCGTCTTTGCCAGCGGGTAATAGTGGAGGATGTCCTCATCAGATAGTCTGCTTGCAAGACTTTCAGGAAACAGCTCCACCTCCAACTGTAAACACATATCCACTTGTCGCTTTTATCTCATCAGCATCAAAAATCCAGTTTGAATCACTATACCCTTCTAGTACCCTAGGGTACCCGGTGTAGTGAATTCCATTGTCTATTGTGCCTTTTAGATAGCACATCACTCTTTCAAGTGCCTTCCAATGATCATCTCCTGGGTTTGAAACAAACCGGCTCAGTTTGCTCATAGCAAACGAGATGTCAAGCCTCGTTGCACTAGCTAAAAGCATCAAGTAACCAATGATCTGAGAATATCTTAGCTGATCTCTCATTGTCCTTTTGTTCTTCTTCAGAATTATACTAGCATCGTATGGTGTTGAGACAGATAACCAAAGTGACTTAAAACCTTGTCCACATAATGAGACTGTGTAAGAATCACCCCACCGTTACTCTCTTTTACCAGATTTATGTTAAGGATAACATCACCTTTTCCCAGATCCGTCATCTCAAAACTTTGAGATAGAAATTCTTTGACTTCCTTAATCATATTAAGGCTCATCCCAAAGATCAGTATGTCATCCACATACAAGCACAAGATCACTCCTTCAGCCCCACCAAAGCGATAGTATACACTTTTGTCAGCTTTGTTCACAACAAAGCCAGCAGATGTCAAAGTTATGTCGAACTTTTCATGCCACTGCTTAGGCGCTTGCTTGAGACCATATAAAAATTTCAACAACTTACAAACCATTCCTTCTTAACCCTTTGATACAAACCCATCTGGCTTATCCATATAGATCTCCTCTTCCAACTCTCCATTGAGGAAAGCTGTCTTAACATCCATCTGATGAACGAGAATACCATAAGAGGCTGCCAAGGAAAATAACACATAATTTGTGGTCAATCGGGCAACACCCACTTGCATCCAATAGGTTTACATGCAAAAGGACATTCAACAACCTCCCAGATTCCATTAGACATAATAGAATCCATCTCACTCCTCACTGCTTACTTTCAATAGTCAGCATTAGGAGATGGATATGCCTCTTCAATGGTTTTCGGTGTATCATCCATAAGGTATACAATGAAAACATCACCAAAAGACTTTACAGTCCTTTGTCTCTTGTTCTTTCTAGGAGCATCATTGTTATCCTTCTCAGGATTTTCCACAAGTGTAGGTTCATTGTATTCTATCGGCTCAGCAGAGCTATCATCCTCAATAAACTCTTGCCTAGATGAACTTGTTTCATCTCTCATGGGAAAAATGTTTTCAAAAAAATGTAGCATCTCTATACTCCAATATTGTACCAACATGTATGTCAGGTACTTCATATTTCACTATTAAAAATCTATAACCAACACTGCGAATAGAATAACCTAGAAAGACACAATCCACAATTTTAGGTCTAAGCTTACGTTTCTTGGTTATTGGCACACTAACCTTGGCCAAACAACTCCATGTACGTAAATATGAAAGTGCTGGCCTTTTCTTCTCCCATTTTTTGAATGGTGTTTTCTCTTTATTCTTTGTAGGAACACGGTTTAGGACATGACATGCAGTCAATATAGCTTCACCCCACCATTCCTTTGAAAGTCCCGCTGTATCTAATATGGTGTTAACCAAATCAGTTAGAGTGTGGTTCTTTCTTTTGGCAACCCCATTTGATTGAGGTGAATAGGGAGGCGTCCTCTCAGGAATAATACCATGTTCCTCGCAGAATGAAGTGGATAAACTAGAGAAGTACTCACCACCACGATCTGACCTAATTCTTTTGATTTTCTCTCAAGTTGGTTTTCTACTTCAGCTTTATAGATTTTAAAGTAGTGTAAAGCTTCATCTTTTGACTTCAAGAAATAGATGTAATAAAATCTAGTGCAGTCATCGATCAAAGTAATGAAATACTTTTTACCACCTTTTGTCAACATGACATTCATTTCACACAAATTGGAATGAATTAATTCTAAGGGCGCCAAGCTCCTCGCCTTCGCGGCCTTGTGAGGCTTGCGAGTTTGTTTTGATTCAACACATACTTGGCACCTAAATTTTTTGACAAAGGTAAATTTTGAAATTAAACTCAAATTAGCTAACCGCATCATATAACCAAAATTAGTGTGACAAAGCCTCGAATGCCAAACATTTGATTCATCAACGTTAATAACATTATTCGCAACTTTAATACAAATATCTGACAAAGCAACGGTGATATTGAACTTAAGAAATGTGTCACCAAATATTATAAAAAGTTGCTCGGGCCACCGGACAACAAATTTGTGTCTATGGACGAGTCGATCCATGATGATATTCCTCAAGTTCACCATAGGAAAATGAGCTACTAGTTGCAACATTTTCTGAAATTGAGGTAAAAGTGGCTATTTTTCAAATGAAAAATAATACTGCTCCCGGTCCGGATGGTTTCCCACCAGAGTTTTATCAAGTCTTCTAGAATGTGTTAAAAGAAGACTTAATGGCTCTGTTTGAGGAATTCCACAGGAGCTCTTTGCCACTTCACTCTACCAACTTTGGAACAATTATCTTACTACCTAAAAGTAAAGATGCAAAGCAAATTCAGCAATATAGACCTATCTGTTTGTTGAATGTTAGCTTCAAAATTTTCACCATGGTAGCCACTAACAGGATTGTGAAGGTTGCCCAAAAAATCATTAAACCAACTCAGACAGCCTTTTTGCTTGGAAGAAACATTATGGAGGGTGCGGTCATTTTCCATGAAACAATTCATGAGCTTCACACAAAAAAAAAACAAAATGGAGTGATTTTTAAGATAGACTTCGAAAAGGCATATGACAAAGTTAAGTGGGATTTTTTACGGCAAACTCTTAGAATGAAAGGCTTTGACCAAAAGTGGTGCGAGTGGGTTAAATTTTTCGTAGAAGGAGGCAATGTGGGGATAAAGGTGAATGATCAAGTGGGACCGTACTTTCAAACTAAAAAGGGTCTTAGGCAGGGCGATCCACTCTCTCCCATACTCTTTAATATTGTTGTGGATATGTTAGCAATCATCTTGGCTAGAGACAAAGAGGCTGATCAAGTGAAAGGGGTTGTACCGAATTTAATTGATGGTGGATTTTCTATCCTCCAATATGCAGATGATACAATTATTTTTATGGACCATGATATTGAACAAGCAAAGAATTTGAAACTGCTTCTTTGTGCTTTTGAACAATTATCTAGTGTTAAAATTAATTTTCACAAAAGTGAAATACTCTGCTTTGGGGATGCAAGAAATCACAAAAATCAATATTCGCAATTGTTCAGTTGCAAAATAGGCTCTTACCCTTTCCTTATTTGGGGATCCGCATGCATTATAGAAAGTTGTCAAACAAGGATTGGAAGGCAATAGAGGATAGAATATAAAAAAGTCCAAGTGGATGGAAAGGAAAACTCTTATCCATGGGGGGGGGGGCGTTGGTCCTAGTAAATTCTGTTCTCTCTAGTCTGCCTATGTTCATGCTCTCTTTTTTTTGAGGTCCCGAGGGGAATCCTCAAAAAAATTGAATGACCGACACAAAAAGAAATGTAGATTGGTCAAATGGAACATTCTCCGCCAACCAAAAGAACAAGGAGGATTAGGGATACAAGATTTAGACATACAAAACAATGCCTCCTGAGCAAGTGGCTTTATAAATTGTGTAATGAAGAGGGTTCATGGCAACATATGCTTAGAAACAAATACCTGAAGAATTGTACTTTAGGCCAAATAAGTAAAAAAAAGGGGGGATTCACATTTTTGGTCAAGCCTGATGGGGTTAAAAGATCAATTCCTAAATCTTGGAAAGTTCAAGCTAGTTAGCAGTAATCAAATCAGATTTTGGGAAGATAAGTGGTTAGGTAACTAGAAGCTGAAAGACCAGTTCCCTAATTTATTTAATATAGTGTGAAAAAACATGCAACTATTGCAGAAGTACATAGTTCGAACCCACTTAGTGTCTCCTTCAGAAGAGTTTTAGTTGGGGTTAAGTTAACTGAGTGGTATAACCTTGTTGCAAGTCTGCTACATATTAATCTAAATGAGGGGATGCATTTATTTATGTGGAATCTACAGAAAAACGGGGCATTCATAGTTAATTCAATGTATAGGCACCTAGTCAAAGAAATAATTAAAAGAATTGCTAGATAAGAATTTTATTCGTCCTAGTTCTTCACCTTGGGGTGCACCTGTTATATTTGTGGAGAAAAAAGATGGCACTCAGAGGACGTGTGTGAATTATAGATCACTTAATGAGGACACAATTAAGATTAAATATCCTTTGTCTCGCATTGAAGATTTGTTTGATCAGTTTGAGGAGCTTCTCTAAGATTGATTTGAGGTCAGGTTACCATCAGTTAAAAATAAGGCCATCTGATATTGAGAAGACAGCTTTCACTACCAGATACAGGTTATATGAGTTTACAATTATGTCTTTTGGGTTGACTAATGCCCTAGCCTACTTTATGTACTTGATGAATAATGTATTTATGGAGTATATGGATAAGTTTGTTGTGATGTTCATTGATGATATTCTGGTATATTCCAAGAATGAAGAGGAACATCTGCGCTTGGTATTGTAGAAGCTAAGGGAGAATCAATTATATGCTAAGCTGAGCAAATGTAAATTCTGGTTGGATGAGGTATCTTTTCTTGGTCATGTTATCACTGATGGAGGTATTGCAGTAGACCCGGGAAGGTCAAGGATGTGTTGGACTGGCAGCCGCCTCAGAAAGTGTTAGAAATCAGGAGTTTCTTAGGATTGGATGGGTATTATCGCAGATTCATTGAGAATTTCTCCAAGATGGCTAAACCTCTTACAACACATTTGGAGAAGGGAAAAGATTTTAAGTGGACAGATGCTTGTCAGAACAGCTTTGAGGAATTAAAGAAGAGACTCACTACTGCACCTGTGTTAGCAATGCCTGATATTCACAAGAATTTTGATATATACTGTGATGCTTCTCGCCAAGGTCTGGGTTGTGTGCTAATGCAAGAAGGCAAAGTTATAGCATATGCTTCGAGGCAGTTGAGAAAACATGAACTGAATTATCCAACCCATGATCTGGAATTGGCAGCATTGGTGCATGCACTCAAGATTTGGAGGCATTATATTCTGGGTAACAGATGTGAGATATATACTGATCATAAGAGTCTGAAGTACATTTTCACTCAGAATGACCTTAATCTCAGGCAGCGCAGATGGCTAGAATTAATTAAGGATTATGATTTGGGTATTCATTATCATCTAGGGAAGGCTAATGTAGTAGCAGATGCTTTGAGCAGAAAAAGTCATGCTAATGTGGTTCTAGCTTATCCTTTGGAGTTGTGCAGAGAATTTGAGCGACTCAATCTTTTCCTAGTATCTCATACAATAGGTGTAACTTTGGAAGTGGATTCTACACTTGAGCATGATATCAGGAGAGGACAGCTTGAGGATGAGAAAATAAAAGAGATCAGAGAAGTCATGAAGGAGGGCAAGGCCCCAGACTTTACAGAAGATGCTCAAGGAACAATCTGGTTCAAAAAGAGGATTTGTGTACCAGATATAGAGTCAATCAGAGAAAGCATCCTGAGGGAAGCCCATGATTTAGCTTATTCGATTCATCCAGGAAGTACCAAGATGTATCAGGATTTGAAACAGTTGTACTGGTGGTATGGCATGAAGAGAGATGTGTCTGCACATGTTGCCTTGTGTGATATATGTCAGAGAGTCAAGGAAGAACACCAGAGGCCAGTAGGTTTACTTCAGCCATTGCAAGTTCTAGTATGGAAGTGGGAAGAAATTAGTATGGACTTTAATGTTGGACTGCCTCGCACTCGTGATGGTTATGATTCGATATGGGTAATTGTGGACCGTTTGACCAAAGTAGCTCATTTTATCCCTATGAGAACTACTTACACTAGTGCCAAGCTAGCAGAGCTGTATATGTCAAGAATTGTGTGTTTGCATGGTGCGCTAAGCTAGTCGAGGTACTCAGTTCACTTCTCATTTCTGGCAGAAATTACATGAGAATTTGGATACACAATTGAATTTTAGCTTAGCTTACTACCCTCAGACTGATGGTCAGACAGAAAGAACTAACCAGATATTAGAAGATATGCTGAGAGCTTGTGCTTTAAAATATGGTACTAGTTGGGACAAGAGCCTGCCGTATGCTGAGTTCTCATATAACAATAGTTACCAGGCCAGTCTAAAAATGTCTCCCTTTGAGGCTTTGTATGGTAGAATATGTAGAACACCATTGCATGGAAGTAAACAGGTGAAAGCTAGGTATTCGGGCCAGAGATCCTAAAGGAGGCAGAACAGTAGGTTCAAATCATCAGAGAGAACCTGAGGACAGCACAATCTAGACAAAAGAGTTATGCAAACACCAGGAGTAGAGAATTGGAGTTTGAGGTTGGTGATTATATTTATTTGAAGGTTTCGCCCATTCGAGGCATTCGCAGGTCCAAAGTCAAGGGAAAACTGTCACCAAGGTATATTGGACCGTTTCAGATACTAGAGAGAAGAGGTGAGGTAGCATATCAGCTAGAGTTGCCAGCTTGCCTCTCAGATGTGCATGATGTATTTCATATCTCTCAATTAAAGAAATGCTTGCGTGTGCCTGAAGAACAGTTACCGTTGGAGGAACTCAATGTTCAGAATGATCTTACCTATACAGAGTATCCAACTAAAATCATTGATATAGCAGAGAGAATCACCAGGAGCAAGGTAGTTAAGATGTGCAAGGTTTAGTGGAGCCATCATTTAGAGGATGAAGCAACTTGGCGACGAGAGGATGAATTGAAGGCCGAATTCCCCAATCCATCCGAATCTCGAGGACGAGATTCAATTTAAGGGGGGTAGGTTTGTAACACCCTAAAATTTACTTCATAAACTGTGCACAATAGTTATATAATTTTTGGAGTCTAAAGGAATTAATTTTGCAATATTTAAAACTCACCATAGGCTTTAATTTGAATTGTTGCATTCATGCTGGTACATATTTTATTTTTGTATGGTTGTGTTCGAGTTTCTAAAGCTCCCAGAATTTTTCCATAATTTTATGTGGTTTTAATTTGTTTTCTATGATTTAATTTCAATTTCTGAGCGTCCAAAAAAACCTTTTCCATTTTCCTTTACCTGTTTTTCTTTTTCTTCTTCATTTTTTACTCAACCTGGGCCGCCAGCCCGTTCCTCCGCTGCCGGCCCTTTCTTCTTTCTCTTCCCCACCGACCCATCACTTTTCTTTCCTTTCCCTTACTTTCGGCCCAATCCGGCCCACACTCCTTTCTTTCCTTTCTCTTTTTGTTTCTCTCTCCGACGGGCGGGCCCCGCCCATCATCCCTTCCCTCTAGCCGCTTGCCGTCCCTTTCTCTCCCTCTTGAGCCAGCCCTTGCGGACCCCTTACCCTCGCGCCGCCTTTTTGCTTTGCCCTAGCTCTGCCACGCGCACGTGCCGCCGCCTTCTAGCCCGAGCTTGCTGCGCCGCCGTCGATCCACCGCTACAGCCTCCCTTCCGGCTGATAGACCAGTGGGGTAGGTTTTGCGGTGAGCCCCTCTTGCATTTGCCCTCCGTTTCCCCTCGTTTTCGTTCTCAGGAGAGCTCTCCCGAGCTCCCGGGAGCTCTGCCGCCGCACCCTCTCGCCATCGGCCATCTCGTGAGCCCGTCCGCTGCCCTGAATCCCTGCGTCGGAACCCCCATGCCGCGCCCTCGCTCTAGAGCCCATCAGCGCTATTTTTGGCACGTCGGAGCGCCATCTGGATGCTGTTGCGGCAACCCTCCGCCGCGGGCATGGCGCGCCGCCGCACGCCGGCTGTTTTGCCGCCGCCCGGCCGCCCCCTTTGTTCGCGGCCGCACGATCTTCATCGGACAGCTGGAGATCGATCTCGTCGGAGTCAACAGAAGCCCTCATCGGTCAACTATGGCCATTTTGCACTGAGGCCCCTCTATTTTTCCCTTATCAACCCGTAGTCCAAGCTTATTCAAAAATAATTCAGTTTTGATCCTTTTTCTTGTTAAAAACCCCCTAAACTTCTTGAAAATAGAACCCGCCATCCTAATACAAGGTTTTGCAAGTTAGCCCTCTTGTTTTTATATGAAATTATGTTTTAGCCCTCGTTTTCTCGTAGTTTAGTCCTTTTTATCTATTTTTCTCACAAATAAGCCCTTGTAACACTATTTTTAGAGTATCTTTACAGTTTTAACTCTATTTTAAGCGTTCTTGGTACCGTTTCGATTGTTGAACTGCGTAGAACCTGTTTTTAAGTGTTTTACCTCTTATTTCATTGATTGGTGGACTGATTTAATTTATTTTCTTTGTTTGCTTGTATGTGCTCGTGTTGCTTGGCGTGTTCATGTTGATTAGATGAAGAGCTGTTCGAGAACCTTCAAGATCAAGATTTTGAAGACTTTGAGCAGCAGTAGGTGAACGAGGAAGGCAAGTATATTCCTTGATCATATTTGGTCCTACTCACATTTAATTTACGTTTGCATGTATTAAATTGATAGGGTACCTATTGTCCTTATTGTTATCCATGTCCTTGAATAGCCGGGTTTTTCTTTATCAAAGTTTTTTGGTAGTATGCTTAGCCGCTGAACAATGGTTATGGGTGGTTAATGAAAACTTTTACACTTGGCACATGGTTTATACTATTTGATGAACATTATGATACTTTGATAATGATGATTGAAATCAACCATGGAGAACCACCCGGGTAAACAGCGCAACCGCAAAAACTATATGGCTCTTGCCTTGGCTGATTAATTAGATTTTTCTAGTTTGTTTGTAGCTTACCGAAAGGTGAAAGGGGGGTGCCTGGGTTCAAGAGGGGTACTCAGCCTGCCAGAGGGGTTTGGTACGCATATGAGGTACCCTTGCTTTGGGGGAGGGTGTACTCGCCCAGTTGATGAAACCTCTGCGGGTTACTACTGGTTAGGGAGTCTTTGTAAAGGCCTCATAGTGAATCCCTGCCACTCACCAAAGAAAGTGTTTAAGGGCCTTGCAAACCCGGGCATCAAGGGAGACACGACTTGTGGGTAAAATGTGCAACCTCTGCAGAGTAAAAAACTGGTATATCAGCCGTGCTCACGGTCAAGAGCGGCTCGGACCCTCACATGTCTACTTAATTGCAATCAATGGCTTAATTCAGTTGTTCAATTGTTTCAAAGTTTATTTATTTCTTCAGTATTTAAATTCTTTTCATAAATGTGGGTTTGGATTCATTTAAGTAGTAATGCTAGTTTAATCAACTATTTAATTAAAATGCTTACTGCTTATTCAGCCAGCCTTATTTCATTGATCTAGTCTTGCATGTAATTTATTTAAAATGCTTACTGCTGAGTACGTCATGTGTTCACACTTGATATATCAACACTGCTCAGACCAAGATCAATTTGAGGACTTCCCGGAGGACATCCAGGATTTCTAGTCGTACGTTCCCCCAGTCAGCTACCTGTGGAGTTGGATGGATCCGCTGCTAGAATAAATGCGAACTGAAGCGCTATTTATTTATTTATGTCATGACTTTCAGCTTGGTTTGTAATAGTTAACTTCGGTACTTTATGACATTGCTTCTGTTATTCACTATTGTCATCATATGTGTGTAATTTGATCCTGGCGCACAAATAATTTATTGCTCGATTTATTCCTTTAAAATCGGGCGTGACAATAGAGAATCCAATCCAGGTGTCCAATCGGTCAGACCAAATTCAATTCATATAAACGTAGAACCCTCTCAAGAAAGCTTTGTTTTCTTTTCCATAGTAATATTTTTGGATTAGTTCCTTATATCAATGGCATTCAACATTTCAAAAGGCCTATTTCACTATACAAAGATGTTGATGTAGTATTGTCAAAATGTTGAATATAACATATTAAAAATGTTGAATTTGTACCTTCAACATTTTGAAAGACTATATGCAACAATTCTATAGACTTAATTCAACATTTTGCAAAAATTAGTTCAATATTTCGATGCAAAATGTTGAAATAGTGTATTAAAAAATGCTAAAATAATTTATTTGAAATGTTGAATGTCTTTGTAATTAAAAAATATTTTATATTGGAACTTGTTTTGTTACATTAATTCTAACAAATATTGTGGTCCAAACGGTTTTGCAAAATAATTAGTGGTTTAGGAGATAGACGCGTTTAATTCAAAAATAATCCTACATACTCACAACCCCATTGTTCCCAATAGCATGCTGCCACGTGGGTGCTAGAATGCTACTCCTGCAGCTCTTTGTTCGTGCTGGCCTGCCCGTACAACACATCTGGACCGTCCAAACCTCTGGCACGAATCTTAATAAATAATGAAAGTTGTAGAAGAAATTTTATTCCGAAATACATATAGCCGGGACCAAGCGGGGGTTTCCTAGATCGCAATCTAAATAGGCCAATACTCTATGGCGATGGGGCCCTCTATGATGGAGGCCCGGCCCACAGGAAAAACTCATTTCAACATTTTCCCTCAAGAATCAAGGAAAATTACCTTTAACTCTTAAAAAGGGGAATCAAGGAATATATGATATAGCTTCATGTTCAAGGAAAAGTACCCAGAGATGCCCCCTTTAGCTGCCAACATGTCAGTTCCTAATAATACTAGTAGGGTGCACAAGTGTTTGAAGAATTACATTGTGACCAGATATTACATTGAAACAAAGTAGCACACACAACATTCATCTATGACTCACTCGATCAGCAACAGAAAATAAGATAGCCCATCGTAATGGCAAATGGATTATAGTTTAAAACATAATGTCTTAATGCGTAAAAAATAAGTTACATTATTCAAGGGGCAAACAAAAAACAATAACTTAATATTTTGAATTCTACTTCAATTTTGTACTTGGTGTATTAACAATTATATTATTTTTATTTTTGATGATCTCTCGTCTTGCAGATGATGGTTTTTTCTCCCTTCCTAATGTTGATAGCAGATTTACGATCTTCGGCCATGCGCAAATACCTTTCCCGTGCCTTTTGCCACCTACGATCCAAGTGCTCTTGACCTGGAGCATTGGATGGAACAAATGGCGTATATCACACATAAGATATAGATTGAAATCTGAAAATATGACATGGAAGCAAACCATTAACTAGCCTGATGGTAACAAGATAGGCTTGGTTGAATTTTGCACTCTTTTATATAAATCATTCCTACGAAGCCTAGACAGTCCGGATGAGTACAACAACGGCGAGCTTTCAGCATTTGCGAGCATGCTCGACGCACCTTGTCCATTCGAGAAATGAAACAAACATCACACGCACCTTGTATAAACTATATATATATATATATATACATATATATATACACCAAAATAAAATAATATTATAATTTTTAATATAAACTTTTAATATAATTTGTGTATATGGTATTCGGATATGGAGACTGATTGGCGCTAATCAAGCGCGATTTATATTGTATTTGGATATTATATTTGGACGGATTCTTTATTCGGCTTGATTAAGGAGTATTGTATTCGGTACGATTAGGGAATATATAAAGTATTCGATGGCGGATATTATATTCAGTGCGTATGAATTCAGCTCCGTATGAATTCGTTCTTATATCAGGATCTTCTTCTCGGGCTGGCGAGGCCAACACGGCTGCCGGGCTGCTTGTCACTCTGTTTGTAAAGTCCTACTCGGTACTCACTGCACTTCTCGCACACTCTTGGGCCATAAAGGCTCAGCACCTCTCCGTTCCCCGAACATCTACGGACATGGCCGACACGGCTCGGGATCCTGCCGTCTCCCCAGGCAGTTCCACCCGAAAGGAACACTTCTCCGTGGACACCAGCTCTCAAACTAGCCGCACATGGGCACACAAAAGAGCCATCAAACACGGAGGTTTCTCCTATAGGGTCCCTAGCGCAGGCGCTCGCACCACGCATGGACATGGCCAGCAGACACAGGTGTAACAGAAGGGAGCTACTCCATTAAGACACGAGCGGGCTTGCATACGGCTTTCCCTTTCGGGAAACCCCAAGAACTGGGAAGAACAGGGGAGGGTCAGCTCAACTCGGCTATATTACAGCGGACAAACTGTTGTAGCTATGTATTATACAGTGGAACAGGAACTGGAACTCTCGCCCTGCTAGCTACTCTCGCTCTGTGCGAAGCCTTTCTCCGATGTTCTCCTTGATGTCTCTCTTGATGCAGCAGAGCTCTGCCTTTTATAGACGCGGCCGGGAGCTTCTAGCAGCGCCGTCCTCATCCCTGTGCGTATGGGCTTGATTGCCACGGAGTTGAGCGCTTTAGCGGCGTCGTAGTAATCCCCGCAGGCATGGGCTTGATTGCCTCGCATGCCACGGAGCTGCGGAGACGCCTGACTTGCACCTCCATGGATGTATACGGCTTCAGGCTTGGAGCGGCCCTCCTTGGATGGATATGGCTCCAGTTTTATTCAAACGAATGATGAGCAAACGACTATATTTATTTTTACAAGCATTCATTTTTTATACAGGCATTCGAGTTATTCGTACATTCTGTGGCATAAGCGTTGATTCGAGAAAATTTATTCGGTGACCTTCTGCCGGGACATACGTGGTTTACCACGCCCGGAGATTTGGTAGTACCACTACCAAATACTGAACGGGGAGGGGTCCTCCCACGCCCAATTATTGATATTCGCGAGAATATTAATATACTTTGGCTATATTTCTGGAATATTTTGGATCTTTATCCATAAGGTATCTTTGTGATATTTAGATTTTATTTGGTATTCTGGCTATAGCCTTGAATATTATTCATTATCATTTTCAAGCATTGGTGCATATTCAGTTCCATCAATTTCATCGGGTTGCCATATTTCCTGCCATGACAACAATTCTTTATATTCCTTTCTTAATTGTGAATCTCTGCCATATTCTGGCTTTATTAATCTTCCTATATCTCTTGTTATGATTCCATAACTTCCATGATGTTCATGGAGAAATATTCTTTGAATTTTATTTTGATATATCATATGATATTCAGGATCAAACTTCATATTTTCCTCTAATTCTTTTGCTTCATTGAAGATTCTCCAGTTATCATGATTTGTTTCTTTGGAGAATAGCTCTTCATATTCTTGAGATAATTCAGAAGACCATATGCTTGGAAATGCATAGCATCCTTTGGTAATATAGACATCGTGAGATGCGGGTCTCACAGGATATGTGAATTTTGGTGGATTTGAATAGAATAATATTCTATAAATTCCTTGAAGATAGGATAATTTCTTGCATGCTTCTTTTATTGCTTTTCCCAGATCAGAAAATATGATTTGCTGTAAAGACCCATAGATAGGATAGACTAGGCCATGATCTATGAGACATTGTAAAGAAATATTCTCATCTGGAGAGATATATATACTTATGCAGAGCTTTAAATTAATATCAGCTCTTAGTATAAGCTATTTATGATAGGCTTTAGTTATTAGTTTATCATCAAAATGAATTAAGGGGAAAATATGAGTGTCTATGGAAATACCTTGACATTTATTTTTTCCTATATATAAATTCATAAAATATTTTTGAATATTCTTAAATATGTTGTATTGCCTTTTAGTATATTTTTTCCAAATTAGATCTTTAATATCTTGCGTAAAGCAAGATAAAGTTTGCTCAGTTTTAAAGCTCATTTTGGGAGTAAGGAATACATATGGCGTGCTAATATTCTGTTTTGATGTATCATGTGATGTACTTGGTTCCCATTTACTTTGCATATTTAATTTTTTATTTATCTTAGTAGCATAAGGCATATCTTCATTATGAGGTATAAATGCAATTCCTTGTTCAGCTACCATGAGTCCCTTTGTGGAATATTGTAAAAATCTCAAACCAATTATTATGTCATCATTGATTAATGACAAATCCCTTATTGCTACTTCATCTATGACATATTTGGCTCTATTTATATATGAATTAATATTATATGCTATTTGATTATTTTTAAATTTTATTCATGACATGTCTATGGATATATCTGCCTTATCATCTTCTATAGTTGATATTAATTCTGGACATCTTTCAAAATATATACTATGAACTATATTTTTAGTTTAACCAGTATCTAATAATGCTAAAAGTTGGTATGATAGATTTTGTTTTAAATTTATAATTATTGGAATTTTTATTCCTAGCATATCTTTGATTGGGATTTTTATAATATATTTACTTATATTTATTTTATCCTCCTTTTGATCATTTTCAAAAGCTAATAGTGCAACTTTATTAGGCAACATCTGTTCTTCATGTTTTAACTCAACTTGATTCATTATTTCTATTTTTAGACCAGCTAGTTCATCAATTAAGTCTACTTCTTCTTCACTAGAGCTATTTTGTAGCTCTTCATTTTCTATTTCATCTGTTTCTATGATGGAATATATAGATTCATCATCTTTTATTTCATCATCACAAACCAAGATATTTTCATTGATGTTATCAACTATTAGTACTCTTTCTTGTTCTTCATATTTGCTAGAATATCTTTTTTGATCTTTGTTTGGACAAGTTTTACTGAGATGGTCTCGTGAATTGCAAATGAAGCACCTGCAAGTTTTATCATAATTTTTTCTTGGGTTATATCTTGTGACATTTCTTTTATGTAAGAAAGGTGCTCTATTGTCTGACCTTCTCAAGAAATACCTCTTTTTCGTTTTAAAATTATTACTTCCTTTATAATGTTTATATTGCTTCCTTTTATGTCCATATTCACGGTCTCCATATGTCATGGGAATCTTAATAATATTATCACAAAAATTGTAATCTGACTTTTTCATTGATCTTTGGGCTTGTATGCTTGTGCATATTTTTCTTAATTGCTTAAAGACAAAAGCTATAGCTTGAGAAATATTTACATCCATTCCTTCAGATTCTTTTTTATATTCTTCGAATATCATAGATCCTAAAGGATCAGATAACTTATTAAAATATCTTTCAACTATTCCTTTGTTATAACCTTGCTTTGCAGTTGTAGCATTGTATAAGTAGTGTTGGGAAAATTCCTTTATACCTTTCCAAGTTGATAAAGTTAATTTTTCTATTTCTCTAAGTCTTTCATTTTGCAAACTTGTAAAACCTAATTCAGGATCTTCAGCTATAATTATATTGGAGATTAAGTTTGCAAAATTATTAGGATTATTTCCTGCCCTTTTTAACTCTTCATATAAAGTAGGATAGATTTCTACCCATTGTTCCCATAGAACTTTTACTGCTTCTCCTAAGAAAGTCTCTAAATAAGTGATCATATCTTCTACCTTATTTCCTATATTAAATTGGTTTTGTATATATTTTTGCACTATTAGACCTTTCCAAACACTTATTATATTTGGCCAATCTATAGGATCATGTGCAGCAAGATTTAATACTACACCATCACCCTTTTGATTCTGAAATTTTATTACCCTTTCAAACCCTCTACATTTGGATCCCATATATCTATATTGTCCTGGGAAATAGACAATAAAAGTATGATCTTCCTTTTCGGGAGGCCATTTTACTGCTGATCTATGGGGTTTTTCACTTTCACCTTCATTTTTAATGAATTTTCTCCATAGAAAAACCTGCCTCTTTTTCTTCCTGCTATATCCATTGCTTCTATAGCATTATCTATATTATGTAAACTCTCTTCATCAAATTCCATATTTTGATCAGAATTTGTATTATATGTCTCATTTTTATCTTCTTCTTCTTCAAAACTTTTTAAAAGAAGTTCATTATTAATATCCCACTGTTTTTCTTCACTAATTTCTTCATTTTTCCTTTCTATATGATCAATATTTTCTATCTTATCAGTTTCTATGACTGTGCATGCAGGTTTGCAGTCAGCAGTGATATTTTTTGCAGTTGGGCATGCAGGCTTAGGATCATTGTATATTATTGAAATTTCTCTGCTAATATTTCTTCTAGGTTCCATGCAACTAGTGTTTCTTTCCTGGACAGATGAAACCAATTTATCTTTCTGTAACTTCTTTAGCCTAGCTATTTCTCTACTAAAGTATAATTCTTTCTCTCTAATTTTGGACCATTCATGTATCATTGACTTATCATATTCCAATCTAACATTTTTTAAAGTTTGCTCATAGTGTTTTATTTGAGTATCTATGTCTAATGTATCCATGCATTCAGATATGCTTGTCCTTCTACATTCAGATGTTTCTGATGCTAAGGCTCCTACAGACTTTAGTTTATAGTTTGTGAATCTTATGCTAGTTTCTCCTATACAATTACTATAACTGATATAACCTTCCGGCTGTTTTAAAGTTTTACTTTGTATTAATTCACTAATCTTCCATTCTTCACCTGCTCTTTCTTCAGAACTTATTTTTAGTGGGCTCATAAATTTTATTCCTTTGGATTGCATACTTTCTATGACATCATTGACATTCACTCTATATTTTGTATTACTTTTATTGGTTAATCTTCCTATGAATTCTATGCTTACGATCAGATTTGTACCTTTAAAGTCTTCGAATCCCTTTGTCTGGAAACCAAGACTCATTTTCTCTATGAATTCTTTTATTGGCATCATGAGATCTGGAGCTATATATGTGATTAGATTATTCTCATTCATATCGCCTTCAACAAATCCTAGTGCTGCTTTGTTCACTGTGTCCCATCTTTTATCTAATAGAGTAATTAGTACCTTTGTTCCTAGCTTCTTCCTGGTCATTCCTTTTATTCCTATAATATACATACCTTGATGAATATATTTGTAACCTGAATATTTTAACTGAGTCACAATATCTGTACTTACTATTCTTAATTCAACAGGATGTGTTAAGACACTTAATTCAATTTCTCTGGATATTCGGTATAAACCACTTCTGCTTTCAAATATTCCCATATGATAAAGCTGTTGTGGTCTTAAGCTTCTCAACGTATTCTTTTGATATCTTTCTAAATCTTTGTCTACATCTATTACTTCTTCAAGATCATTTATATCATCATTCTTGCATTTTATTCTATTGAATATAGTCAAAGGTTTTGACTCTTGCCTTATTAGTTCGATACTTCTGTCTCTTCTGGTGAAACTTTTAGATAACTCCATTTTTCTGAATTGATTGCTTTGCTAGATGAAATTATACCTGAAGAGGTTAACACTATTTCTTTATTATCTTAGCAAATTTCAAGCTTTTCTTTTATTTGGATGAGCAATTGGAGGATAGTATTATTTTGCCTTATTATAATATTAGAGTCTTCTTTTGGAGTTTCGTAGTTTGTGAAACCAACAGGTGGACTTAAATATTTTGTTGTCTCCTTTAATGCTTGACTGTAATCGGACATATATTCACTTCACTATTTACTTCAAAATTTCAATATTTCAGCCCTTCAAATATTCGACAGTATGAAACCTGAACTTGATACCAAAATAAAATAATATTATAATTTTTAATATAAACTTTTAATATAATTCGTGTATATGGTATTCGGATATGGAGACTGATTAGCACTAATCAAGCGCGATTTATATTGTATTCGGATATTATATTTGAACGGATTCTTTATGTCGTTTGATTAAGGAGTATTGTATTCGGTGCGATTAGGGAATATATAAAGTATTCGATGGCGGATATAATATTCGGTGCGTTTGAATTCAGCTCCGTATGAATTCGTTCTTATATCAGGATCTTCTTCTCAGGCTGGCGAGGCCAACACGGCTGCCGGGCTGCTTCTCTGTCTGTCTGTAAAGTCCTACTCGGTACTCGCCGCATTTCTCGCACACTCCTGGGCCATAAAGGCTCAGCACCTCTCCATTCCCCAGACATCTACGGACACGGCCGACACGGCACTGGATCGTTCCGTCTCCCTAGATAGTTCCACCCGAAGGGAACACTTCTCCGCGGACGCCAGCTCTCAAACTAGCCGCACCTGGGCACACAAAAGAGCCATCAAACACAGAGGTTTCTCCTATAGGGTCCCTAGCGTAGGCGCTCGCACCATGCACGGACATGGCCGGTAGACACAGGTGTAACAGAAGGGAGCTACTCCATTAAGACACGAGCGGGCTTACATACGGCTTTCCCTTTCGGGAAACCCCAAGAACTGGGAAGAACAGGGGAGGGTCAGCTCAACTCGGCTATATTACAGCAGACACACTCTTGTAGCTATGTATTATACAGTGGAACAGGAATTGGAACTCTCACCCTGCTAGCTACTCTCGCTCTGTGCGATGCCTTTCTCCGATGTCCTCTTTGATGTCGCTCTTGATGCAGCAGAGCTCTGCCTTTTATAGATGCGGCCGGGAGCTTCCAGCAGTGCAGTCCTCATCCCTGTGCATATGGCTTGATTGCCACGGAGTTGAGCACTTTAGCGGCGTCGTAGTAATCCCCGTAGGCATGGGCTTGATTGCCTCGCATGCCACGGAGCTGCGGAGACGCCTGGCTTGCATCTCCATGGATGTATACGGCTTCAGGCTTGGAGCGGCCCTCCTTGGATGGATATGGCTCCAGTTTTATTCAAACGGACGATGAGCAAACGACTATATTTATTTTTACAAGCATTCATTTATTTTTTACAGGCATTCAAGATATTCGTACATTCTGCGGCATAAGCGTTGATTCGAGAAAATTTATTCGGTGACCTTCTGCCGGGACATACGTGGCTTACCACGCCCGGAGATTTGGTAGTACCACTACCAAATACTGAATGGGGGAGGGGTCTTCCCACGCCCAATTATTGATATTTGCGAGAATATTAATATACTCTGGCTATATTTCCGGGATATTTCGGATCTTTATCCAGATATTGGTAATATTAAGGCATTTTTCTGATATTTGGATCTTATTTGGTATTCTGGCTATAGCCTCGAATATCCATATTATCTTCATTTTTGTCATCTTCCATGGCATCATCTACCATTGGAAAATCATATTTATCATTGAATTCTTTTTCGAGGCATTCAAATTTCTCTTGCATTTCTTCTTTGAGTTCATTCAGTATTTGATTTTTCAATTCTTGTTTGAGTTCTTATATAATTTGGCCTTTTATTTCCTTCTTCCATTCAGGAGATATACTTTCAAACTTCTCTATAATTTTCCAATCCAGATATTCTCCATCAAGGGGATCAATTTCCTTCTGAGAACTTTTCTTATATGAAGGCTTATTTGATCCTTCTCCCCTGGTATTGACTAGGGTATTTTGCTGCATAATACCTTTATTTTTTGCCATCTTGGATTTTTGTATATATTCTTTGGCTATGGGTTCAATATAATAGTTAATACCAAGCATTGCCCTTGCTTTATTTAGAGCTTCATCTATTTCTGTATATTTCTTCCATGACATTCCAACTCCATCCACTTTAGCTTCCATCTTCTGGGCTATTATTTCTTCATATGTAACATATATTCCTGGCTTTGGACCTTCAAATTCCACATATATTGGTCTTTGCTGGACTGATTCAATATCATTTGATATTGGTAGCATGCAATTTATTAGATGGAAATATTCAGCAAGGCTATTGAGTATTGAGAGCATATATCCTTTTTCTTCTCTTTTATTATTATATTGGTACCAGAAATTGTCAAGTAGACATTCTTGAACTTCATCTAGGACAATATGATCTCTGGGCTTGAACTTATATGAGTTTGGAGGAAACACTCGAAGCTTGTTTTCGGGAGAAAAGACAAAAGTCTCAACGCCTGAGAGGTTGGTTGTCTTCTTTATCATTCTGCAAGAAAGAAGAACGAGAAAACAAGTCAGGTAACTTATTATCTTTTCCCCTTTATATGTTCAAACACAACTTTATAACCATTGACAGTAATAATATCCTCAAACAAAACCCATCTTCTAGTAGAACTCTTTTTGCTATTGATCTGATTATAGTAACGACATATGGCTTCACAATCTGTTCTCACAGTAAACTCTTTGAAACCCAAGTATAGTCTAAAAGAGTTCAGCACATGGATCACTGCTAGGATCTCTCTATGTGTGTTGTTTACTGTCTTTAGCTTATAGGTTCCTGAAGCGTATCTACATATTCTTTCTTCTGACTTTGGAGAGTATTTGTTTGGCTTTTGTTTTAATATGGCACCCCAACCTGATATAGATGCATCAGTTTCAATTATAAAATAATTATTATCCAAAGGTAATTCTAAGGGTTTTAAGTTTTTTACTTTTTCTTTAATTTCTTTTACCAATTTTACATCTTCAGTGTTAAAATATTTCTGTCCATTCTTTCTTAGTTTAACATACAAAAGACCAGCTAGTTTAGCTAAATTATCTATATAATTTCTGGCATAATTTACTATTCCAAGAAATTTTTGTAAAGTTTTTCTTTCATCCATTCTATCAGGAAAATCCAAAATCTTTTTGGCAATATGCTCTTGTAGATATATTTTTCCTTCTCCTATTTCATGACCAAGAAATTTGACCCTGTCTTTGCATATTTCCATTTTCTTTTTGGATAAAATTAAACCATGTTGTTCAACTTTTCTAAAGAAAGCTTCTAAATGGGCAATATGTTCTTTATATGTTTTTGAAAAGACTAGTACATCATCTATATAGACAAGTATAAATTCTTGATATTCATTGAATATATTTTGCATTTTTCTTTGGAATAAAGCAGGTGCATTTTTTAATCCTAATGGCATAACAAGCCATTCATAGTGACCTTGTGGACATGTGAAGGCTGTCCAAGGTATAGATTCTTCTGCCATTTTTACTTGCCAGAAACCAGCTTTTAAGTCAAATTTTGAGAAGTATTTACTTCCTTGTATTCTATTAATCCATTCTTGCTTATTGGGTATATTATAGGCATTATCTATTGTATTATCATTTAGCCTTTTGTAATTAATTACCATTCTTGACTTCCCTCTAGCTATTTCATTATTGTTTCTAACTATAAAGGTTGTTTATCTATGCGGGCTTCTACTTTCTCTGATTGCTCCTAACTTTAGTAGCTCTTCAATATGCATTTTGAACTCTTCTATATCTTTTGGAGTGGCTTCTATTGGGCTGGTTTTAATTATATAATCAGGATTAATAATATTTATTTTACAGATTATACCATTTTTTTCCCAATGCTTCATTGGGATTTCACCAATTATTTGAATATCTTCTAACCTTTGAATTATTCTTTCTATACCCTTTTTAGATTTTATATCTCTATACCAGTTTGGTGCAAAAGATTATAACCCAATACATTCTCTATTATAGTTTTCAGCATAGTATGTTTCTATATTATTGCTAAGTTCTAATATTTCACTATCTTCAGATTCTTCGTCTTTTATTTGCAAGCATTGTGGGGATTTTCTAATTTTTGCACTTCTGAAATATAGGGAACACTATCATGATAGGGTATGAATGCTATTCCCTGTTCAGTTAATATTAAACCACTTATAGAATATTGTAGAAATCTTAAACCAATTATCATGTCATCATTAATTAGTGACAAGTCTCTTATTGTAACTTCGTCTATAACATACTTAGTTCCATTAATATATGTATCAATATTATATGCTATTTGATTATGGAGCTTTTTAGTTCCTGGCATATCTGTAAATACTTCTGCCTTATCATCATCTATGGTTGTTACTAACTCAGGACACCTTGCATAGTATTTGTCATTGATTATGTTCTTAGTGCAACCAGTATCTAGTAACGCTAGAAGCTTATATGATATGTTTGGTTTTACAACTATTTTTATAGGAATTCTTATGCCAAGTATATCCTTAAATGGAAACTTTACTATATATTTACTACCAAAACTTGTTATTGAATCTTTTAGTTGTATTAGTTTGTCACCTTTATGATCTCTTATTGTTATCATTTGTTCATTATTTTCATTAACCACACCCTTTTGCTTAATATTATTATATACAATTTTATTTTTTAACTCTTCAAATTCTACTTCAAATTTATTCATTCTGTTCTCTAGCGTTCTGACACTACTAGCTAGTATCTTTTCTTCCGATTCTAATTCTACTTCCATTCTCCAGTTATAATTTTTTGACTTTAAACACTCTATGCATGCTTGCTTAAAGCATACACTGCATGTAGCCCTATTGTCTTGACTTGGATAATATATGCAGAAATAACATTTTATATTATAATCACCTTTGCCTCTTATCCAGTCATGCTTACAATCTACTTGATTCATCATTTCAGATTTTAGATCCAGTGTATCATTAGTCATTTTTAATTCGTCATCACTTAAACTATTCGGCTCTATATTTTCTATCTTGTTGGCTTCTATTGCAGGTTTGGAATCAGCAGGGTTATTAATTGTAACTGTGCATGTAGATTTAGGATCATTGCTCTTTATTGGAGTTTGTCAACTAATATTTCTTCTAGATTCCATACAACTAGTGTTTCTTTCCTGGATGGATGAAACCATTTTATCTTTCTGTAACTTCTTTAGCCTAGCTATTTCTTTAATAAAGTATAATTTTTTCTCTCTAATTTTGGACCATTCATGTATCATTGACTTATCATATTCCGATCTAACATTTTTTAAAGCTTGCTCATAGTGTTTTATTTGAATATCTAAATATGATATATCCAAATATTCAATCATGCTATTTCTTCAGATAAATTTGGTTCTAAGGCTCCTACGGATTATTGCTTAAAGACAACAGTTATAGCTTGAGGATTCCAACGCTGCAGATAAATATTTCCTTTAATGCTTGACTGTATTCGGACATATATTCACTTCACTATTCACTTTAAGATTCGAATATTTCAGCCGTTCAAATATTCAACAGTATGAAACCTGAACTTGATATAAGATAAACCAAAATAATATATAAATATATTAAATATATATCGTGTATATGGTATTCGGATATGGGGATTGATTAGCGCAAATCAAGCGCGATCTATATTGTATTCGGGGGTACGGATATTATATTCGGACGGTTTCTTTATTCGGCTTGATTAAGGAGTATTGTATTCAGCGCGATTAGGGGATATGTATTCTTTATTCGGCCTGATTAAGGAGTATTGTATTCGGTGCTATTAGGGATATATAAAGTATTCGGCGGCGGATATAATATTCGGCGTGTACGTATTCAGCTTTGTATGAATTCGTTCTTATATCAGGATCTTGTTCTCGGGCTGGCGAGGCCAACACGGCTGCCGGGCTGCTTGTCTCTCTGTTTGTAAAGTCTTACTCGGTACTCACCGCACTTCTAGCACACTCCTGGGCCATAAAGGCTCAGCACCTCTCCATTCCCCGGACATCTACGGACACGGCCGACACGGCGCAGGATCCTGCCATCTCCCCAGGCAGTTCCACCCGAAGGGAACACTTCTCCGCGGACACCAGCTCTCAAACTAGCCGCACATGGGCACACAAAAGAGCCATCAACACACGGAGGTTTCTCCTATAGGGTCCCTAGTGCAGGCGCTCGCACCACGCACGGACATGGCCGGCAGGCACAGGGGTAACTTATGTCCCGGCAGAAGGTCACCGACTAAGTTTTTTCGAATCAACGCTTATGCCGCAGAATGTACGAATATCTCGAATGCCTGTAAAAAATAAATGAATGCTTGTAAAAATAAATATAGTCATTTTCTCATCGTCCGTTTGAATAAAACTGGAGCCATATCCATCCAAGGAGGGCCGCTCCAAGCCTGAAGCTGTATACATCCATGGAGGTGCAAGCCAGGCGTCTCCGCAGCTCTGTGGCATGCGAGGCAATGAAGCCAATGCCAGCGGGGATTACTACGACGCCGCTAAATCGCTCAACTCTGTGGCAATCAAGCCCATACGCACAGGGATGAGGACAGCGCTATTGGAAGCTCCCGGCCGCATCTATAAAAGGTAGAGCTCTGCTGCATAATAAGGGAGACTTCAAGAGAGACATCAAGGAGGACATCGGAGAAAGGCATCGCACAGAGCGAGAGTAGCTAGCAGGGCGAGAGTTCCAGTTCCTGTTCCACTATATAATACATAGCCACAAGAGTGTGTCTGCTGTAATATAGCCGAGTTGAGGTGAGCCTCCCCTGTTCTTCCCAGTTCTTGGGGTTTCCGGAAAGGGAAAGCCGTGTGTAAGCCCACTCGTATCTTAATGGAGTAGCTCCATTCTGTTACCCCTGTGTCTGCCGGCCATGTCCGTGCGTGGTGCGAGCACCTGCGCTAGGGACCCTATAGGAGAAACCTCCGTGTTTGATGGCTCTTTTGTGTGCCCGTGTGCTGCTAGTTTGAGAGCTGGTGTCCGCGGAGAAGTGTTCCCTTCGGTTGGAACTGCCTAGGGAGATGGCAGGATCAAGTGCCGTGTGGGCCGTGTCTGTAGATGTTCGGGGAACGGAGAGGTGCTGAGCCTTTATAGCCTAGGAGAGTGCGAGAAGTGTGGTGAGTACTGAGTAGGACTTTACAAACAGAGAGACAAGCAGCCCGGCAGCCGTGTTGGCCTCGCCAGCCCGAGAAGAAGATCCTGATATAAGAACGAATTCATACGGAGCTGAATTCATATGCACCGAATATTATATCTGCCACCGAATACTTTATATATCACCTAATCGCACCGAATACAATACTCCTGAATCAAGCCGAATAAAGAATCCGTCCAAATATAATATCCGAATACAATATAAATCGCGCTTGATTAGCGCTAATCAGTCTCCATATCCGAATACCATATACACGAATTATATTAAAAATTATAATATTGTTTTATTTTGGTATCGGGTTCAGGTTTCATACTGTCGAATATTTGAAGGGCTGAAATATTGAAATTTTGAAGTAAATGGTGAAGTGAATATATGTCCGAATACAGTCAAGCATTAAATGAGGCAACAAAATATTTAAGTCCACCTGTTGGTTTCTCAAACTATGAAACTCCAAAAGAAGACTATAATATTATCATAAGGCAAAATAATACTATCCTCCAATTGCTTATCCAAATAAAAGAAAAGCTTGAAATTTGACAAGATAATAAAGAAATAGTGTTAACCTCTTCAGGTATAATTTCATCTAGCAAAGCAATCAATTCAGAAAAATGGAGCTATCTAAAAGTTTCACCAGAAGAGACAGAAATATCCAACTAATAAGGCAAGAGTCAAAACCTTTGACTATATTCAATAGAATAAAATGCAAGAATGATGATATAAATAATCTTGAAGAAGTAATAGATGTAGACAAAGATTTAGAAAGATATCAAAAGAATACGTTGAGAAGTTTAAGACCACAACAGCTTTATCATATGGGAATATTTGAAAGCAGAAGTGGTTTATACCGAATATCCAAAGAAATTGAATTAAGTGTCTCAACACATTCTGTTGAATTAAGAATAGTAAGTACAGATATTGAGACTCAGTTAAAATATTCAGGTTACAAATATATTCATCAAGGTATGTATATTATAGGAATAAAAGGAATGTCCAGGAAGAAGCTAGGAACAAAGGTACTAATTACTCTATTAGATAAAAGATGGGACACAGTGAACAAAGCAGCACTAGGATTTGTTGAAGGCGATATGAATGAGAATAATCTAATCACATATATAGCTCCAGATATCATGATGCCAATAAAAGAATTCATAGAGAAAATGAGTCTTGGTTTCCAGACAAAGGGATATGAAGACTTTAAAGGTACAAATCTGATGGTAAGCATAGAATTCATAGGAAGATTAACCAATAGAAGTAATACAAAATATAGAATGAATGTCAATGATGTCAGAGAAAGTATGCAATCAAAAGGAATAAAATTTATGAGCACACTAAAAATAAGTTCTGAAGAAAGAGCACGTGAAGAATGGAAGATTAGTGAATTAATACAAAGTAAAACTTTAAAACAGTCTGAAGGTTATATCAGTTATAGTAATTGTTTAGGAGGAACTAGCATAAGATTCACAAACTATAAACTAAAGTCTGTAGGAGCCTTAGAATCAGAAACATCTGAATGTAGAAGGACAAGCATATCTGAATGCATGGATACATCAGACATAGATACTCAAGAAAACACTATGAGCAAACTTTAAAAAATGTTAGATTGGAATATGATAAGTCAATGATACATGAATGGTCCAAAATTAGAGAGAAATAATTATACTTTATTAGAGAAATAGCTAGGCTAAAAATGTTACAAAAAGATAAAATGGTTTCATCTATCCAGGAAAGAAACACTAGTTGCATAGAACCTAGAAGAAATATTAGCAGAGAAATTTCAATAATATACAATGATCCTAAGCCTGCATGCCCAATTGCAAAAAATATCACTGCTGACTGGAAACCTGCATGCACAGTCATAGAAACTGATAAGATAGAAAATATTGTTCATATAGAAAGGAAAAATGAAGAAATTAGTGAAGAAAAACAATGGGATATTAATAATGAACTTCTTTTAAAAAGTTTTGAAGAAGAAGAAGAAGAAGATAAAAATGAGACATATAATACAAATTCTGATCGAAATATGGAATTTGGTGAAGAGAGTTTACATAATATAGATAATGCTATAGAAGCAATGGACATAGCAGGAAGAAAAAGAGGCAGGTTTTCCTATGGAGAAACTTCATTAAAAAATGAAGGTGAAAGTGAAAAACCCCACAGATCAGCAGGAAAATGGCCTCCCGAAAAGGTAGATCATACTTTTATGTCTATATCCCAGGACAATATAGATATATGGGATCCAAATGTAGAGGGTTTGAAAGGGTAATAAAATTTGAAAATCAAAAGAGTGATGATGCTGTATTAAATCTTGCTGCACATGATCCTATAGATTGGCCAAATATAATAAGTGTTTGGAAAGGTTTAATAGTGCAAAAATATATAAAAAACCAATTTAATATAGGAAATAAGGTAGAAGATATGATCACTTATTTAGAGACTTTCTTAGGAGAAGCAGTAAAAGTTCTATGGGAACAATGGGTAGAAACCTATCCTACTTTATATGAAGAATTAAAAAGGGCAGGAAATAATCCTAATAATTTTGCAAACTTAATCTCCAATATAATTATAGCTGAAGATCCAGAATTAGGTTTTACAAGTTTGCAAAATGAAAAACTTAGAGAAATAAAAAAATTAACTTTATCAAGTTGGAAAGGTATAAAGGAATTTCCCAACACTACTTATACAATGCTACAACTGCAAAGCAAGGTTATAACAAAGGAATAGTTGAAAGATATTTTAATAAGTTACCTGATCCTTTAGGATCTATGATATTCGAAGAATATAAAAAAGAATCTGAAGGAATGGATGTAAATATTTCTCAAGCTATAACTTTTGTCTTTAAGCAATTAAGAAAAATATGCACAAGCATACAAGCCCAAAGATCAATGAAAAAGTCAGATTACAATTTTTGTGATAATATTATTAAGATCCCCATGACATAAGGAGACCGTGAATATGGACATAAAAGGAAGTAATATAAACATTATAAAAGAAGTAATAATTTTAAAATGAAAAGATGCATTTCTTGAGAAGGTCAGACAATAGAGCACCTTTCTTACATAAAACAAATGCCACAAGATATAACCCAAGAAAAAATTATGATAAAACTTGCAGGTGCTTCATTTGCAATTCACCAGACCATCTCAGTAAAACTTGTCCAAACGAAGATCAAAAAAGATATTCTAGCAAAAATGTGAAGAACAAGAAAGAGTACTAGTAGTTGATAACGTCAATGAAAATATCTTGGTTTGTGATGATGAAATAAAAGATGATAAATCCATATATTCCATCATAGAAACAGATGAAATAGAAAATGAAGAGCTAGAAAATAGCTCTAGTGAAGAAGAAGTAGACTTAATTGAAGAACTAGCTGGTCTAAAAATAGAAATGATGAATCAAGTTGAGTTAAAACATGAAGAACAGATGTTGCCTAATAAAGTTGCACTATTAGCTTTTGAAAATGATCAAAAGGAGGATAAAATAAATATAAGTAAATATATTATAAAAATCCCAATCAAAGATATGCTAGGAATAAGAATTCCAATAATTATAAATTTAAAACCAAATCTATCATACCAGCTTTTAGCATTATTAGATACTGGTTGCACTTAAGATATAAATCATAGTAAATATTTTAAAAGATGTCCAGAATTAATATCAACTATAGAAGATGATAAGGCAGGTATATCCATAGACATGTCAGGAATAAAATTTAAAAATAATAAAATAGCATATAATATTAATTCATATATAAATGGAGCCAAATATGTCATAGACGAAGTAGCAATAAGGGATTTGTCATTAATCAATGATGACATGATAATTGGTTTGAGATTTTTACAATATTCCACAAAGGGACTCAAGGTAACTGAACAAGGAATTGCATTTATACCTCATAGTGAAGATATGCCTTATGCTACTAAGATAAATAAAAAATTAAATACGCAAAGTAAATGGGAACCAAGTACATCACATGATACATCAAAACAGAATATTAGCACGCCATATGAATTCCTTACTCCCAAAATGAGCTTCAAAACTGAGCAAACTTTATCTTGCTTTACGCAAGATATTAAAGATCTAATTTGGAAAAAAATATGCTAAAAGGCAATACAACATATTTAAGAATATTCAAAAATATTTTATGAATTTATATATAGGAAAAAATAAATGTCAAGGTATTTCCATAGACACTCATATTTTCCCCTTAATTCATTTTGATGATAAACTAATAACTAAAGCCTATCATAAATATCTTATACTAAGAGCTGATATTAATTTAAAGCTCTGCAGAAGTATATATATATATATCTCCAGATGAGAATATTTCTTTACAATGTCTCATAGATCATGGCCTAGTCCATACTATCTATGGGTCTTTACAGCAAATCATATTTTCTGATTTGGGAAAAGCAATAAAAGAAGCATGCAAGAAATTATCCTATCTTCAAGGAATTTATAGAATATTATTCTATTCAAATCCACCAAAATTCACATATCCTGTGAGACCCGCATCTCACGATGTCTATATTACCAAAGGATGCTATGCATTTTCAAGCATATGGTCTTCTAAATTATCTTAAGAATATGAAGAACAATTCTCCAAAGAAACAAATCATGATAATTGGAGAATCTTAAATGAAGCAAAAGAATTAGAGGAAAATATGAAGTTTTATCCTGAATATCATATGATATATCAAAATAAAATTCAAAGAATATTTCTCCATGAACATCATGGAAGTTATAGAACCATAACAAGAGGTATATGAAGATTAATAAAGCCAGAATATGGCAGAGATTCACAATTAAGAAAGGAATATAAAGAATTGTTGTCATGGCAGGAAATATGGCAACCCGATGAAATTGATGGAACTGAATATGCACCAATGCTTGAATATGATAATGAATAATATTCAAGGCTATAGCCAGAATACCAAATAAAATCTAAATATCACAAAGATACCTTATGGATAAGATCCAAAATATTCCAGAAATATAGCCAAAGTATATTAATATTCTCGCGAATATCAATAATTGGGCATGGGAAGACCCCTCCCCCGTTCAGTATTTGGTAGTGGTACTACCAAATCTCCGGGCGTGGTAAGCCACGTTTGTCCTGGCAGAAGGTCACCAAATAAATTTTCTCGAATCAACGCTTATGCCACAGAATGTACGAATATCTCGAATAACTACAAAAAAAAATGAATGCTTGTAAAAATAAATATAGTCGTTTGCTCATCGTCCGTTTGAATAAAACTAGAGCCATATCCATCCAAGGAGGGCTGCTCCAAGCCTGCAGCCATATACATCCCTGGAGGTGCAAGCAAGGCATCTCCGCAGCTCCGTGGCATGTGAGGCAATCAAGCCCATGCCTGCGGGGATTACTACGACGCCGCTAATGCGCTCAACTCCGTGGCAATCAAGCCCATACGCACAGGGATGAGGACGGCGCTGCTGGAAGCTCCCGGCCGTGTCTATAAAAGGCAGAGCTCTACTGTATCATAACAGAGACATCAAGGAGGACATCGGAGAAAGGCATCACACAGAGCAAGAGTAGCTAGCAGGGCGAGAGTTCCAGTTCCTGTTCCACTGTATAATACATAGCTACAAGAGTGTGTCTGCTGTAATACAGTCGAGTTAAGGTGAGCCTCCCATGTTCTTCCCAGTTCTTGGGGTTTCCCGAAAGGGAAAGCCATATGGAAGCTAGTTTGATAGCTGATGTCCGCGGAGAAGTGTTCCCTTCATGTGGAACTGCTTGGGGATTCGGCAGGATCCCGCGCCGTGTCGGCCGTGTCCATAGATGTCAGTGGAACGAATAGGTGCTGAGCCTTTATGGCCCAGGAGTGTGCGAGAAGTGCGGTGAGTACCGAGTAGGACTTTACAAACAGAGACACAAGCAGCCCGGCAGCCGTGTTGGCCTCGCCAGCCCGAGAAGAAGATCCTCATATAAGAACGAATTCATACGGAGCTGAATTCATACGCACCGAATATTATATCCGCCACCGAATACTTTATATATCCCCTAATGGCACCGAATACAATACTCCTTAATCAAGCCGAATAAAGAATCCGTCCAAATATAATATCCGAATACAATATAAATCGCGCTTGATTAGAACTAATCAGTCTCCATATCCGAATACCATATACACGAATTATATTAAAAGTTTATATTAAAAATTATAATATTATTTTATTGTCACACCCTGAAATTTTTAAAATTCAGGACGTGATTAAAAGTAAAAATAAAACAACAATTTTATCATAATTTTAAAATTTTCCCAACAATTATTCTCTTTACAGGAAATTTAGTATAAGAAAAATAAATAATAATTTGTTGTTTTTCTAAAGTAAATAAAGTTGCTCTTCTTGTCTTGCATCCATATTGCTATGCACTGTTTTATTTGTCTGACTTCAGTTGAATTTAAATTCAAATTTGAATTTAAATGAAAGTGATCAAAATTCAAAAGGCTTTTCCTTTTCTTCCTTTCTCTTTTGGGCCCAAACTCCTTCTCCCTTTCCTTTTTCTTTTCTTTCCCGAAGCCCACCAGCCGGCCCAGCCTCCCTTCTTCATCCTTGGCCCAGCCCAATCCGGCCTCTCTCCTTCCTCTCTTGCACCCACCGATGGGTGGGACCCGCTGGTCGGGACCATCCCCAAGCTCGGGTCGAGCACGGACTCTGCTCGAGTCTAGCCGGGGCCGTGCCGCCACCTTCCACCGCAAACCCACCCCCTGGGAACCCCTCTCCTACCCGCGCCACCGCCTTCCACCGCAAACCCTAGCCCTAGCGCCGCCTCTAACTAGAGCTCGGGCCGCTGCCATCGACCTTCCGCCTCGCCGTCTCTCGATGCAGACCGAGCACCGCGAGAGCTCCTCCGTGTGTTGAGGACCCTCACTGTCTCTTTTTCCCCTTCTACTTCGCTCCCTCTCGACGGAAATCGCTTGCCGTCGCTGCCGTTCCGCCTCTCGCTGTCGCAAGCCCCATCCCGGTCTCCCACTCGCCTTTCTGATCCCGTAGATAAGTTCCTCATCCCGCATGCTCTCTCCCAGTCCAAACCCGAGCCCAATCCATGCCCGGACGGCCGTTTTCGGCCAAGTCCGGCGAGCTCGCCGCCGCGCAAAGCCGCCGCCGGCGACTGCGCCACTGCCCATGGCCCCCCTTCACCCCTGAGCCGTCCGATCGAGATCCTAGGGCTTGGATTAGATCTAACTTGAGTCAAACAAAACATACCAGTCAACCCTAGGTCTTTTTGCAAAAAGGACCCTAGGTTTTTCCTAAATCAACTCGCCGTCCACCGCAGTTCAAAATTATTTCTGTTGTAGTCCAAATCTTTACAGAAAACGCCCCGAGTTTTTCTAAAATCGAGCCTGGCGTCCAAAGCTTTAGTTTTTGCTTACTAGCCCCTGTAGTTTAGGTTTAATCTCGTTTTAGTCACTGGTTTCTTTAGAGCTAGCCCCTGGAAGTTTAAATCTAGTAAACAAGTCCTTGGAACCTTGTTTTAGCAATAACTTTTCCGTTTTAACTCTGTTTTCATCGATTCTTGCACTCACGTGATCCTTGCAACATGTGCAATAGCTTTACCACCTTGTTATCCTATGTGAGCTCACTTTGCTGTGTCTTGCAAGTCTTTTCTGTTTGCCTTTCACGTCTATAGTTAGTCGCGACTAGATCCTTGCAACCTTGTTTCTACCGTAGTTTCCACACTCTAAGTCCATTTTAGTCCATTCTTGTTGCATTAGTTTTGTTTTAGTGTAAGCTATCATTTAGTTGTATCGTTGTTTCTGTTTTGAAAATTAATTATAGATTTAATTTGATTAATATTCTCTCATGTAGCTTTTCCTAATTAAAAGCTAATTAGATGTTTACTTTGGTTTTCGTAATTAATGTTAATTTGATTAAATATCAACTTAAATGTGTTTTTCTTATATAACTTGTTTAGTCCAAAACTACGTATCATAAAGTTTTACACTTAGTTGTTCTCACATATCTTTTATTTGCTAGTTAAATAGTTAACTAGTTAATTTATATTGAAACTTTATAAATAAAACTTGATTAAGTTCAACTTTGTTTTTTTGATATAAATTAATATGACTTAGTTATAATCTAGGATAATTCTTATAAATAATCTTTACATGTGGTTTCTAATTAAAATAAATAAAGCTTATAGTTCTTTTGTTTCTTTATAACACAAATCTTATGTCAGCCGTTTCTTTTCAACCGTAGTTCTGTTTTCTGTGTTTCTTGCATTCTCGTAACCGTAGCAACGAGTCCTATCTTTTAGTGCATTCTTTTAAAGCCTTTCTTTTGTTTTGGTGTACTGTTCTTAGTTGTACTTGTTTTTTTGCTTTGTATGGTTGCCCGATGATTGTTTCCAGTAGAAGGATCATTGTTCGAAGCTTGAAGAATCAAAAATTTCAAGTGAGCAAGAGCTGAAGAGCAATAAGAGTAGCTTTTCGTTGGTGAAAGGCAAGTGACCCTAACCATAGTTTTATCTATGCTTGTTTACAAGAATACTTTGTTTAATTGGAACATGGAGAACCACCCAGGATACAACCACAATACTACATGGCTCTGGTCTTGGCTGATTAATTAGAAACTCTAGCTTGTGCCAATCTTACCGAAAGGGCAAGAGGGGATGCATCAATGGGGTATAGCCTGGTCCTCTTGGGGCAGCGGCCTTTGCTAAGGAGCTGACCATTAGGGAGGGTTATGCTCTGCTTGGGCTTGAAACCTTTGTGGGCTGTCATTTGTTAGGGAATCTTTGTAAAGACCTCGTAGCGTCCCTACGCACTCACACCTCGGAAGTGTGGTATTGTGCCTAGCTAGCACATGTGTGGTTGGGTTCAAAGTTCTTCGGAACTTTTACGCGAATTGTGGTGAAAGTGTACAACCTCTGCAGAGTGTAAAACTGATATATCAGCCGTGCTCACGGTTAGGAGTGGCTTGGACCCTCACATGATTAATAAACTTAAAGATGGATATAATTCACATTCTGGTTATTTCTTGTGGCCTTGTTGAGTACCAACCATAAGTGTACTCACCCTTGCTTACTACTGCTCAGAAGAAGAAGGTGTGAAGTTTGCTGAAGATGTTGCTGAGTTCTAGGCATACGCAACCCCCAGTCAATTGCTTGTGAAGTTTGAAGCCTTCGTTTCCAGGATAAGCTGTATAACTCTGATAGTCTTTTAATTGTTGTTTTTCTCTTTTACGTGATACTGTTATTGATTATTCACTTATAATATCTCTATATGTATGAAACTTGATCCTGGCATACATATAGCTATGCATTCGGTTTTGTTCTTAAAACTGGGTGTGACATGGTATCAGAGCTATATCGACTGTAGGACGTAAGCCTAGGTAGTAATGGTCGCTTCTTAAGGTCTATTTTGTTATGATAACAATTCCTACTTTATCCTTGCCCTCTTTGGTGAATATTCTCACTCCTTCACTATTTTCTTTTCTCAATCTACCTTGATAACTCACCTTCCTCACCTGACTCTCTTTTTATTTGCTTTTCATTTTTTTTTGCAAATGTTAGATCCTCAAACCTGTCTATTTATTTATTTTCCTGGATCACTCCTTGATTTTGATCATAGCTCCCCCTTGGTGTATAGTTTTCCAATTTCATCCAACTCACCTCTCTTTGATATGCTGGTGAAATTGCTCCTTGAATTTCTTTTTAACTTACCTTTTTGGACTCATCTTCCCTTTGTTTTACTTGCAATGTGCTCAGTTTCTCTATTGTGCCTTTCCTTTCTTTCCAAATAAATGCTGCTTTGGATTCATCCCTTGATTTTTGATTTCCAAAGTATTTCTTCTTATTCAAAATATTTAGAAGATCTGTGCCACGTATCCTAATGCATGTCCGTCATCCGAAGATCCAAATATTCTAAAGAATTGAGCTGCTAGTTCATCAAGAGGAGTCAAGTTGAAGCAATTGGAAACTATATCACCTACACACATTCCTACTCAAGTTGGATGAAGAATTCCATTCACCACCAAAGACTCAGGTCTGAGTGAGACTATGACACTCACTACCACTACAATCATGAAGGTGGAGTCAACGTTGGACAAGCTGAAGGAGACACTCGCCACCAATGATTGAAGCTAGAAGATATAACCATGTTTAGGAGTACACCCTTACAGCTCTATTAACAACATTTAGCATCATTCCTTAAACTGTGTTGATTGGTGAAATTCTATGTTTGCATGATGATGTTTGTCTTTATGACCTTGTCTGATTCGCTTCTTTGTAATGATAGTTGGTGTATTGTGGGTCTTCCACCTACAATGACATCAGTTGTCTAGTTGGGTTCCTCTTTTATACCTCTCACCTCTTTGTTATTCCCGCCTTTCTACCCAACCCACTGGAGGACGTTAAAAAAAATAGGAGGCAACACCAATGATAACAAGCAGAAGCTACAGTCACCACCATCGTCTAGGTAGAATCAAGTCAAAGAATGGAAGACCCTACCTTGATTTCTTTTCCACTTTGGAGCTTCCTATTCTTTATTCTACCTTACTCCAATGACGACCTCAATCAAGAAAGAAGTTAAAGACAACATCGAAAGCAAGCGTAGAAACCTCCAAGCATCTACAATGGTCGACAAATGAAAGAAACTGAAGTCAAGGATGTTTGTTTTTCCTTTTGTTACCTCCATGCTATTCTCCTATGTACCTTGATTTATTTCACAATCACGAAAACCAATAACAGATGAAGATAATATCATGGACTCTACCTTGTTCTTCAATTCTTATTTATTTATTCCAATTCTCTTCTGATCTTATCTTTACCATCTAAACCAGATGGCAAGTCCCAACAAAAATCAAGAAGATAGAGCCAATGAAGGTGACCTCAACATTCCAGCACAAACTCAGAGGCTACAAGCAATGTCTCCAATCATGGTCGATACCCAACAACATGTTACAGAACAAGCCTCGCTCTCTCAGAACCACAACACAACCACCGATGATAACCATTCAGTCGCATCTGCTCTGTTGCCACCACCGTTTGATAAAGAGAAGCTATTAGCCATGCAGGCTCAAGTCTTACAAGGAAGGATGCAGTCCAATACAATGTCACCTCATAGCATGAAGTTGACCAAATCAGAGATCCCCACCAGACCACTAAAGAGGCAAGTCGCTGAAGCATGGAACCACCAAAGGAATAAGAGAAGTAGTGGAACACCAGAGCTGGAAAGGGAAAGACAACATAAAGATATTAAGACTCCAGGAATATGTCAATGTTGTGAGCATTATGGTCATCCATGTCTCCAGGAAGAAGATAGTTTAATGACAGCAGAAGCAAGGCAACGTTACCATTTGGATATTAATAAGTAGTTATCTATGCAAGATCCAAACCTAGAAGGAGTTGCTCAAGCTGAAGATAGTAATCAGGCTATAAATCTCGAGGATTGGACTATCACTTTCAAAGAGTATCAGCCTAAAAGAGGCAAGAAGTCTAGGAAACGAATCAGTAAAGAAAGCCAAGAGAAGTTGGAGTTACCACAACCATTGGCAGATGAAAGCACTCATCCCAGTTTCAACCAACCGCAGTGTAAAGTTGTTCAAACTCCATGTGACCACTCTATCAAGAAGGATCCTGATGTACAAGTCATTCCACCAAGAGTTGTGGAGGAGCAGAAAAGTAGTCGAGATGGACATATTAAAAGAGTAATGTGCTATAAATGTGGTGAAAAAGGCCACTATGCCAATAGATGTCCCACAAAACGAGAAAGTCAGGATGGGCATGTTAAGAGGGTATGCTTTGGATGTGGTAAAGGAGGCCACTATGCCAACGGGTGTCCAACGAAGCGTAAGAGAACTAGATCCCGTGATGTGAGATTATACTGCCTCAAGTGTGGAGAAGACGGGCATCTTGCTAGTTGGTGTGAAAAAGAGGATGATAATCAACTGCATGGCCAAAGTCCCAATAGCCCTGCATTTAGTTAGATGTCACCAGGTGACTTCCTTGCCAAGATGGATGATCAGGGTACCTCAGCCAGACAGGAATGCCATTAATCTTCGATGCCCAATTTCTGTACCACATCGAGTTGCCAAGATATCAAAGCCAGAAAGAAGCAATCAAGCTCTATTCAGATCATTTTATCAGGGTACGGAGGAAGTTCTTTGAGAGATAGGCCAACAAAGCTAAGGGAAGCATGGAAAGTTTAAGGTGGAATTAGACTGAGTATCCATGTAGTATTTGATGTGAGTTATGAAGAATAAAGAATCATGTACCAGAAGATTTTGTAAGATGGAATGATCGGGAAGACAGTTAATATGTGTTGGACACTACCCACCTAAACCTTTGTCTCTTGCTAGCCTTGTGAATCTCGGGACGAGATTCCTTTTAAGGGGGGTAGTTCTGTCACACCCTGAAATTTTTAAATTTCAGGATGTGATTAAAAGTAAAAATAAAACAACAATTTTATCATAATTTTAAAATTTTCCCAACATTTATTCTCTTTACAAGAAATTTAGTATAAGAAAAATAAATAATAATTGGTTGTTTTTCTAAAGTAAATAAAGTTATTCTTCTTGTCTTGCATCCATATTGCAATGCACTGTTTTATTTGTCTGACTTCAGTTGAATTCAAATTCAAATTTGAATTTAAATGAAATTGATCAAAATTCAAAAGGCTTTTTCTTTTCTTCCTTTCTCTTTTGGGCCCAAACTCCTTCTCCCTTTCCTTTTTCTTTTCATTCCCGAAGCCCACCAGCTGGCCCAGCTTCCCTTCTTCATCCTTGGCCCAGCTCAATCCGGCCTCTCTCCTTCCTCTCTTGAACCCACCGATGGGTGGGACCCGCTGGTTGGGACCATCCCTGAGCTCGTGTCGAGCACGGACTCCACTCGAGTCCGGCTGCGACATGCCCCGTCCGCGCCTTGGGCCCGCACACCGAGGCCCGGCCCCCGCCCCTATATAAGCGCCGCACCGCCCCCTGGGAACCCCTCTCCTACCTGCGCCGCCGCCTTCCACCGCAAACCCTAGCCCTAGCGCCGCATCTAACTAGAGCTCGGGCCGCTGCCGTCGACCTTCTACCTCTCCATCTCTCGATGCAGACCGAGCATTGCGAGAGCTCCTCCGTGTGGTGAGGACCCCCACCGTCTCTTTTTCCCCTTCTACTTCGCTCCCTCTCGACGGAAATCGCTCGCCATTCCGCCTCTCGCCGTCGCAAGCCCCATCCTAGCCTCCCACTCGCCTTTCTAAGCCTGTAGATAAGTTCCTCCTCCCACGTGCTCTCTCCCAGTCCAAACCCGAGCCCAATCCGTGCCTGGATGGCCGTTTTCGGCCAAGTCCAGCGAGCTCGCCGCACAGAGCCGCTGCCCGTGGCCCCCCTTCGCCCCTGTGCCGTCCGATCGAGATCCTAGGGCCTAGATTAGATCTAACCAGAGTCAAACAAAACATTCCGGTCAACCCTAGGTCTTTTTGCAAAAAGGACCCTAGGTTTTTCCTAAATCAACCTGCCATCCACCGTAGTTCAAAATTATTTCTGTTGTAGTCCAAATCTTTACAGAAAACGCCCCGAGTTTTTCTAAAATCGAGCCCAGTGTCCAAAGCTTTAGTTTTTGCTTGCTAGCCCCTATAGTTTAGGTTTAATCTCATTTTAGTCCCTGGTTTCTTTAGAGCTAGCCCCTGGAAGTTTAAATCTATCGCAAACAAGTCCTTGGAACCTTGTTTTAGCCATAACTTTTTCGTTTTAACTCCGTTTTCATCGATTCTTACACTCACGTGATCCTTGCAACGTGTGCAATAGCTTTATCACCTTGTTATCCTATGTGAACACACTTTTCTGTGTATTGCAAGTCTTTTTTGTTAGCCTTTCATGTCTATAGTTAGTCACGACTAGATCCTTGCAACCCTGTTTCTACCGTAGTTTCCACGTTCTAAGTCCGTTTTAGTCCGTTCTCGTTGCGTTAGTTTTGTTTTAGTGTAAGCTATCGTTTAGTTGTATCATTGTTTCTATTTTGAAAATTAATTATAGATTTAATTTGATTAATATTCTCTCATGTAGCTTTTCCTAATTAAAAGCTAATTAGATGTTTACTTCAGTTTTTGTAATTAATGTTAATTTGATTAAATATCAACTTAAATGTGTTTTTCTTATATAACTTGTTTAATCCAAAACTACGTATCATAAAGTTTTACACTTAGTTGTTCTCACATATCTTTTATTTGTTAGTTAAATAGTTAACTAGTTAATTTATATTGAAACTTTATAAATAAAACTTGATTATGTTCAACTTTGTTTTTTTGATATAAATTAATATGACTTAGTTATAATCTAGGATAATTATTATAAATAATCTTTACATGTGGTTTCTAATTAAAATAAATAAAGTTTATAGTTCTTTTGTTTCTTTATAACACAAATCTTCCGTTAGCCGTTTCTTGTCAACCGTAGTTCTGTTTTCTGCGTTTCTTGCGTTCTCGTAACCATAGCAACGAGTCCTATCTTTTAGTGCATTCTTTTAAAGCCTTTCTTTTGTTTTGGTGTACTGTTCTTAGTTGTACTTGTTGTTTGCTTTGTATGGTTGCCCGATGATTGTTTCGAGTAGAAGGATCGTTGTTCGAAGCTTGAAGAATCAAGAATTCCAAGTGAGCAAGAGCTGAAGAGCAATAAGAGTAGCTTTTCATTGGTGAAAGGCAAGTGGCCCTAACCATACTTCTATCTATGCTTGTTTACAAGAATACTTTATTTAATTAGAACATGGAGAACCACCTAGGAAAATAGTACAACCACAATACTACATGGCTCTGGTCTTTGCTGATTAATTAGAAACTCTAGCTTGTGCTAGTCTTACCAAAAGGGCAAGAGGGGATGCATCGATGGGGTATAGCCCGGTCCTCTTGGGGCAGCGGCCTTTGCTAAGGAGCTGACCATTAGGGAGGGTTATGCTCTGCTTTGGCTTGAAACCTTAGTGGGCTGTCATTTGTTAGGGAATCTTTGTAAAGGCCTCATAGCGTCCCTATGCAATCACACCTCGGAAGTGTGGTATTGTGCCTAGCTAGCACATGCGTGGTTGGGTTCAAAGTTCTTCGAAACTTTTACGCGAATTGTGGTGAAAGTGTACAACCTCTGCAGAGTGTAAAACTGATATATCAGCCGTGCTCACGGTTAAGAGTGGCTTGGACCCTCACATGATTAATAAACTTAAAGATGGATATAATTCACATTCTGGTTATTTCTTGTGGTCTTGTTGAGTACCAACCATAAGTGTACTCACCCTTGCTTACTACTGCTCAGAAGAAGAAGGTGTGAAGTTTGCTAAAGATGATGCTGAGTTCTAGGCATACGCAACCCCCAGTCGATTGCCTGTGAAGTTTGAAGCCTTTGTTTCCAGGATAAGCTGTATAACTCTGATAGTCTTTTAATTGTTGTTTTTCTCTTTTACGTGATACTGTTATTGATTATTCACTTATAATGTCTCTATATGTATGAAACTTGATCCTGGCATACATATAGCTATGCATTCGGTTTTGTTCTTAAAACCGGGTGTGATATTTATTTTGGTATCAGGTTCAGGTTTCATACTGTCGAATATTTGAAGGGATGAAATATTAAAATTTTGAAGTAAATAGGGAAGTGAATATATGTCCGAATGCAGTCAAGCATTAAAGGAAATATTTATCTGCAGCGTTTGAATTCTCAAGCTATAACTTTTGTCTTTAAGCAATAATCCATAGGAGCCTTAGAACCAGATTTATCTAAAGAAATAGCACGATTGAATATATCGATATATCATATTTAGATATTCAAATAAAACACTATGAGCAAGCTTTAAAAAATGTTAGATCGGAATATGATAAGTCAATGATACATGAATGGTCCAAAATTAGAGAGAAAGAATTATACTTTATTAGAGAAATAGCTAGGCTAAAGAAGTTACAGAAAGATAAAATGGTTTCATCCATCCAGGAAAGAAACACTAGTTGTATGGAATCTAGAAGAAATATTAGTAGACAAACTCCAATAAAGAGCAATGATCCTAAGTCTGCATGCACAGTTACAATCAATGACCCTGCTGATTCCAAACCTGCAATAGAAGCCAACAAGATAAAAAATATAGAGCCGAATAGTTTAAGTGATGACGAATTAAAAATGACTAATGATACACTGGATCTAAAATCTGAAATGATGAATCAAGTAGATTGTAAGCATGACTGGATAAGAGGCAAAGGTGATTATAATATAAAATGTTCTTTCTGCATATATTATCCATGTCAAGACAATAGGGCTACATGCAGTGTATGCTTTAAGCAAGCATGCATAGAGTGTTTAAAGTCAAAAAATTATAACCGGAGAATGGAAGTAGAATTAGAATCGGAAGAAAAGATACTAGCTAGTAGAGTCAGAACGCTAGAGAACAGAATGAATAAATTTGAAGTAGAATTTGAAGAGTTAAAAATAAAATTGAATACAATAATATTAAGCAAAAGGGTGTGGTTATAGAAAATAATGAACAAATGATAACAATAAGAGATCATACAGGTGACAAACTAATACAACTAAAAGTTGCAATAACATGTTTTGGTAGTAAATATATAGTAAAGTTTCCATTTAAGGATATACTTGGCATAAGAATTCCTATAAAAATAGTTCTAAAACCAAACATAGCATATAAGCTTCTAGCATTACTAGATACTAGTTGCACTAAGAACATAATCCATGACAAATACTTTGCAAGGTGTCCTGAGTTAGTAACAACCATAGATGATGATAAGGCAGAAGTATCTACAGATATGTTAGGAACTAAAAAGCTCCATAATCAAATAGCATATAATATTGATACATATATTAATGCAACTAAGTATGTTATAGACGAAGTTACAATAAGAGACTTATCACTAATTAATGATGACATGATAATTGGTTTAAGATTTCTACAGTATTCTATAAGTGGTTTAATATTAACTGAACAGGGAATAGCATTCATACCCTATCATGATAGTGTTCCCTATATTTCAAAAGTGCAAAAAATTAGAAAATCCCCACAATGCTTGCAAATAAAAGATGAAGAATCTGAAGATAGTGAAATATTAGAACTTAGCGATAATATAGAAACATACTGTGCTGAAAACTATAATAGAGAGTGTATTGGGTTACAATCTTTTGCACCAAACTGGTATAGAGATATAAAATCTAAAAAGGATATAGAAACAATAATTCAATGGTTAGAAGATATTCAAATAATTGGTGAAATCCCAATGAAGCATTGGGAAAAAATGCTATAATCTATAAAATAAATATTATCAATCCTGATTATATAATTAAAACCAGCTCAATAGAAGCCACTCCAAAAGATATGGAAGAGTTCAAAATGCATATTGAAGAGCAACTAAAGTTAGGAGCAATCATAGAAAGTAGAAGCCTGCATAGATTAACAGCCTTTATAGTTAGAAACAATAATGAAATAGCTAGAGGGAAGTCAAGAATGGTAATTAATTACAAAAGGCTAAATGATAATACAATAGATGATGCCTATAATATACCCAATAAGCAAGAATAGATTAATAGAATACAAGGTAGTAAATGCTTCTCAAAATTTGACTTAAAAGCTGGTTTCTGGCAAGTAAAAATGGCAGAAGAATCTATACCTTGGACAGCCTTCACATGTACACAAGGTCACTATGAATGGCTTGTTATGCCATTAGGATTAAAAAATGCACTTGTTTTATTCCAAAGAAAAATGCAAAATATATTCAATGAATATCAAGAATTTATACTTGTCTATATAGATGATGTACTAGTCTTTTCAAAAACATATAAAGAACATATTGCCCATTTAGAAGTTTTCTTTAGAAAAGTTGAACAACATGGATTAATTTTATCCAAAAAGAAAATGGAAATATGCAAAGACAGGGTCAAATTTCTTGGTCATGAAATAGGAGAAGGAAAAATATATCTACAAGAGCATATTGCCAAAAAGATTTTGGATTTTCCTGATAGAATGGATGAAAGAAAAACTTTACAATAATTTTTTGGAATAGTAAATTATGTCAGAAATTATATAGATAATTTAGCTAAACTAGCTGGTCCTTTGTTTGTTAAACTAAGAAAGAATGGACAGAAATATTTTAACTCTGAAGATGTAAAATTGGTAAAAGAAATTAAAGAAAAAGTAAAAAAAACTTAAAACCCTTAGAATTACCTTTGGATAATAATTATTTTATAATTGAAACTGGTGCATCTATATCAGGTTGGGGTGCCATATTAAAACAAAAGCCAAACAAATACTCTCCAAAGTCAGAAGAAAGAATATGTAGATATGCTTCAGGAACCTATAAGCTAAAGACAATAAACAACACAGATAGAGAGATCCTAGCAGTGATCCATGCGCTGAACTCTTTTAGACTATACTTGGGTTTCAAAGAGTTTACTGTGAGAACAGATTGTGAAGCCATATGTTGATACTATAATCAGATCAATAGCAAAAAGAGTTCAACTAGAAGATGGGTTTTGTTTGAGGATATTATTACTGTCAATGGTTATAAAGTTGTGTTTGAACATATAAAGGGGAAAGATAATAAGTTACCTGACTTGTTTTCTCGTTCTTCTTTCTTGCAGAATGATAAAGAAGACAACCAACCTCTCAGGCGTTGAGACTTTTGTCTTTTCTCCTGAAAACAAGCTTCGAGTGTTTCCTCCAAACTCATATAAGTTCAAGCCCAAATATCATATTGTCCTAGATGAAGTTCAAGAATGCCTACTTGAAAATTTTTGGTACCAATATAATAATAAAAGAGAAGAAAAAGGATATATGCTCTCAATACTCAATAGCCTTGCTAAATATTTCCATCTAATAAATAGCATGCTACCAATATCAAATGATACTGAATCAGTCCAGCAAAGACCAATATATGTGGAATTTGAAGGTCCAAAGCCAGGAATATATGTTACATATGAAGAAATAATAGCCCAGAAGATGGAAGCTAAAGTGGATGAAGTTGGAATGTCATGGAAGAAATATACAGAAATAGATGAAGCTCTAAATAAAGCAAGGGCAATGCTTGGTATTAACTATTATATTGAACCCATAGCCAAAGAATATATACAAAAATCCAAGATGGCAAAAAACAAAGGCATTATGCAGCAAAATACCCCAATCAATACCAGGGGAGAAGGATCAAATAAGCCTTCTTATAAGAAAAGTTCTCAAAAGGAAATTGATTCCCTTGATGAAGAATATCTGGATTGGAAAATTATAGAGAAGTTTGAAAGTATATCTCCTGAATGGAAGAAGGAAATAAAAGGCCAAATTATACAAGAACTCAAACAAGAATTGAAAAATCATATACTGAATGAACTCAAAGAAGAAATGCAAGAAAAATTTGAATGCCTCAAAAAAGAATTCAATGATAAATATGATTTTCCAACGGTAGATGATGCCATGGAAGATGACAAAAATGAAGATAATATGGATATTTGAGGCTATAGCCAGAATACCAAATAAGATCAAAATATCACAAAAATGCCTTAATATTCCCAATATCTGGATAAAGATCCTAAATATCACAGAAATATAGCCAAAGTATATTAATATTCTCGCAAATATCAATAATTGGGCGTGGGAAGACCCCCCCCCCCCGTTCAGTATTTGGTAGTGGTACTACCAAATCTCCGGGCGTGGTAAGCCACGTATGTCCCGGAAGAAGGTCACCGAATAAATTTTCTCGAATCAACGCTTATGCCGCAGAATGTACGAATATCTTGAATGCCTGTAAAAAATAAATGAATGCTTGTAAAAATAAATATAGTCGTTTGCTCATCGTCCGTTTGAATAAAACTGGAGCCATATCCAACCAAGGTGGGCCACTCCAAGCCTGAAGCCGTATACATCCATGGAGGTGCAAGCCAGGCGTCTCCGCAGCTCTGTGGCATGTGAGGCAATCAAGCCCATGCCTTTGGGGATTACTACCACGCTGCTGAAGCGCTCAACTCCGTGGCAATCAAGCCCATACGCATAAGGATGAGGAGGTTGCTACTGGAAGCTCTCGGCCGCGTCTATAAAAGGTGTAGCTCTATTGCATCATCGGAGACATCAAGAGAGATATCAAGTAGGACATCAAGAGAGACATCAAGGAGGACATCGGAGAAAGGCATCACACAGAGCGAGAGTAGCTAGCAGGACGAGAGTTCCAGTTCCTATTCCACTGTATAATACATAGCTACAAGAGTGTGTCTGCTGTAATATAGCTGAGTTGAGGTGAGCCTCCCCTGTTCTTCCCAGTTCTTGGGGTTTCCCGAAAGGGAAAGCCATATGTAAGCCCGCTCGTGTCTTAATGGAGTAGCTCCCTTCTGTTACCCCTTTGTCTACCGGCCATGTCCATGCGTGGTGCGAGCGCCTGCGCTAGGGACCGTATAGGAGAAATCGTCATGTTTGATGGCTCTTTTGTGTGCTCGTGCGCGGTTAGTTTGAGAGCTGGTGTCCGCGGAGAAGTGTTCCCTTCGGGTCGAATTGCCTGGGGAGACGGCAGGATCCTGCGCCGTGTCGGCCGTGTTCGTAGATGTCCGGGGAACGGAGAGGTGCTGAGTCTTTATGGCCCAGGAGTGTGCGAGAAGTGCGGTGAGTACCAAGTAGGACTTTACAAATAGAGAGACAAGCAGCCCGGCAGCCGTGTTGGCCTCGCCAGCCCGAGAAGAAGATCCTGATATAAGAACGAATTCATACGGAGCTGAATTCATACGCACCAAATATTATATCCGCCACCGAATACTTTATATATCCCCTAATTGCACCGAATACAATACTCCTTAATCAAGCCGAAAAAAGAATCTGTCCAAATATAATATCCGAATACAATATAATTCACGCTTGATTAGCGCTAATCAGTCTCCATATCCGAATACCATATACACGAATTATATTAAAAGTTTATATTAAAAATTATAATATTATTTATATATATATATGAATAATGATCTACAAAACAAAAAATACATATCAGACGACAGTTCACCGACGTGCAAATATACCGCTGACTGTTCAATTGAATTGAACAACGGAGTAGATAACGATGCGACGCCCATAGCTGAAACATCTGTTCAGTAGAAAAACCACAAACTCCATCACTATCATTTTCAGCACATCTCCATAGAAAAAATGATAACATTGATACCTGATGTTGCAAAACGTTCGGCCTTCTTAGTATGGTAGTTCTCCCTGTTATGAAGAAATTAGGATTAATGATCAATTTCTGTAATAGTTAATTAGATTAGTCATTAGGCGGTTACCTTTCACGAATGGGTCATCACGAAAGGGTCAATTCCAAGGGACACAATGCCCTTTTGGCTTGTATATGTAATCAATATCAACGAGAATCAATCATTCCATTCTACAATTCTCACTTCTAACATGTTATCACGCATTTTGCTCTCTACTGGGCAGAACTCGCCGAGTTCGCTTCCTGCGGAACTCGAGAGAACTTTCGTCTACCACAAAGGCCTTGTTTGTTTCCCCCGTGCTATTTCATTCTACAAAAGAATCTCGCATGCATGATATACTAAATAAAGTCTATTTGCAAAACCTTTTCAGGGATGGTGTAACTTTTTGCGACAAATCTAATGATAGTAATTAATCGATGATTAGCTACAGTGGTGCTACAATAACCATCTTCTAACCGTGTGGTCAAAGGCCTCATTAGATTATTCAAGGTCACTAGCGCGGGGGTTCTGAAGTTGGTTTTGTATACTGGCTTTGTTTGACACCGTAATTAGCGGTCAAAATGCCACTATTCACTAGCACAGCACAAACCAAATGGGACCAAAGTACAAGCAAGAGGAACAAGGCCACGAGGCCTAAACTTCGACAAGACGACATGGGTCTTGTTTGTTTCCTTCCATTCTACAAAAGAATCTTGCATGTATGGAGTACTAAATGAAGTCAATTTGCAAAATCTTTTCAGGGATGGGTATAACTTTTTGCGATGAATCTAAGAACGATAATTAATCGATGATTTGCTACAGTGATGCTACAGTAACCATTCTCTAATCATGCGGTCAAAGGCCTCATTAGATTCTTCAGGGTCACTAGTGCGGGGTTCTGAAGTTGGTTTTGTAAACTGGCTTTGTTTGACACCATAAGTAGCAGTCAAAATGTCACTATTCAGAGAAGGAGCCACCACTAGGGTGAGCTAGGGCAGCCGCCCTAGGTCCCTCTAGCCGGGCGAGCGAGGAGCCGAGCTGCCGGGGAGTAATCGACGGCCGCTGGCACCCCGACGTGGTGAAGACGGGGAAGGGGCGATGGGCAGACTGCGGATGGGCGAGGGACGAGGACGACCGTGGTGCTGCAATGCCACGTCATGGGCCGCAGTCGTCTCTTCCTCTACAGCCTAGCTGGCAGCATCGCAGGAGTCAGTAGCCCAGCCCAGGTCACCAACATAGTTTTTCCTTCGCCGTTCGCTATGTTGCGCCTCCACCGCTAGTCCACAACGCAAATCCACGCTCAGGCCTACGACTGACCGGCTCTGCTCACATCAGCGCTCGCCGCTCGCTCGGGGCTCGCCCCCCTCACACCTCGCTGCCCCCGCTCCGGCCTCACCCCGCGGGCGGCGGGCGCCCCCTCCGCTCCTCACTGCCACCGATGCTCTCCTCGCTCGGCGGCGACATCCAGCATCCAAATCCAGGGCGGCTCGGGTGCTCTGCAGGGGGCGGCAGCGGTGGGGCGGCGGGCAGAGGTGGAGGCAGCGCAGCGGGGGCGCAGGGCGGAGGCCGATGGGCAGAGGCAGCCGGCGGCCGGCGCCGCCAGCCGCGGCGGCCCTACACGGCTGCGCTGGAGTGGCCGGAGGACCGTAGCGCCGGTCACCGGCGGCCAGCGAGCCTGCGCGCTGCGTGCCTCCCTAGCCTAGTGCACTATTTCACAGGTATTGTTCCGCCCTAGGTCAATTGTCGAGCTGGCTTCGCCACTGTCACTATTTAGTAGCACAGCACAAATCAAACGGGGCCGTGGTCTTCGAGGCCGCCGCTTCAGTAGTTGTCGTGGATGGCGCTTGAATGATGGATGTGGTCACTAGATGCTTCGCCATCTGTCTCCTCACCGTCAACGAGGAACTCCCGCTCCTTCACTGAACCAAGACCCATGACTTGGTCCCTCAACGCCGGCGGAAGTGAATTCATGCCAGCCTCTACAACAGCGACAGCACCAGCAGTGCACGCCGGCAAGGCGCTTGGAGCCCAGCGGCAGCGCATCAGGAGGCGGCGCAAACGGCATCGAACCCCGGCGGCAGTGGCGCATCGGGCAGGCAGTGGCGGAGCCAGGAATTTGCGGCTGGGTATGCCAAGTTTCAAAGCAAATACACAATATAATGGACGATAAGTTATAATGATCATAACAAATCCATAATAGTAACCAAAATTTAAGTTTTAAACATGAATAATTAAACAATATTACAGAACAATGGTCCGAGAAGGCCACCGGTCAGAGGGGGGTCTTGGACGTCGTTGTCTTGCCCGCCGGTGTCCGGTGGGCTGGTGGTAGGCACCTTCTATTCTTCACGACTCGCGCTAGCAGGAGAGGACGCAAGCCATGGCCCATGTGGGCGAGGACATGAGGTCGCGAGGCCGTCAGGTCTCCGGTTGCCGATCACCAGAGTGGGGGAGCATCCGAGCGGAGAGCCACCGTCCCGTCGAGCACCGAGCACCGACTGGACGCGACTCGCATAGCAGGACACGAGCGGTACTCCACAGCGTTGAGATCACATGAGGGACGTAAGTTTCTGCATTTCTAGGTTTGGTTCGTGAGCTTTGGTGTATTGAGCCAATGAACCATATTTGACAGTATAAGAGCAACTCCAAGAGACTCTCTATATCTTTCCTCTCATTGCTAGGAATAGAGATTTTGATGGAAAAATACCCTACAATAGTTTCTCTAAGTGGTTATCCGAATGTAGCCATCCCCTGTTCTGTATTTCTCGCTAACTAAAGATAGATAACGAAAATGGCTTTCTAGAGTGTACACAAGATATATAAAAGCTGTTGGAGAGTGAAAACATATAGAAAACAATTTTGATGTAGAAGGCTCTTCAAATGATAATTTAGATAGTGTGTTTTAGAAAGACTCTTGGAGATGCATCTATATATCTTTACTAGTATTTCCTTACAAATCTTGGGTATGCCAAGGAATACAGGGGCATACCCCTAGCTCCGCCCATGCGGGCAGGTGGCCCTCAGCCACAGTGCGCGGCGGCCTTCGACGCCGGCTACAGCACTTGCCGATGGTGGAGCCCAGGCCAGGCCTCAGGCGGCGGCAACCCCGCACGGGGCAAGCCGCAAGCGACGGCGATTACAAAGACCAGCGGAGGAACCGCTCCTCTCCTCTTTGTTATATGGGCTGACTACAGCTCTTGGGCCAAACAACGCCCGCTGCAGGTTTTTTCCTCACACATGCAATTTTACTTTTAGGCTCCAATTTTCTATCTATTTACATGCATTAGTATATCAGTGTTGCATGTTCATTTTGAGGCTCTAGATTATTCTGTTTTAACCCCTAGACTAGATACAGCACTGCAATATATTGCATCTATAATTGATTCTATAAATGCTTGTTTTAAACCTTGTGTTTAAAAGTCTTTTGATGCAAATTATTTGCCTAGTGCAAATAGATAAATTTTTAAGACCTACGAGTCTTTATAAATTGCATCATAATATAATATATTGTAGTTGTTTTACTATGTTAATATTTAGATGTATTTTTTGTGTCTATGATTTTCTATTTTGGTCACTCTAACAGTATTTGTACGAGAGAGTTTTACTGCTCTATATTGTTTTGCTCTAAGACCAAAAAACTGTTTGTCCAAATATACATAATTTGTCGATTTTGATTGGCAAATATTTTTCATTGCCACAAAATCGAAGCCTCTTAATTAATTGATAGTTAATTAAGGTTTGTTAATTTTAGGCTCATGTGAGGTTAATCCGAAAAAAGGAAAAATGGTAATCGAACCATTTTTGCTAGAAGGGCTAACACAGGAAATGGTTTTTGCTTTGATCCTACGTGATTTTGCATAAATTATGCCACTACCCAACTATAGCACTTTGTGCTTTGTTGTTGTTTGGATATTGTCATTGTCATATATTTTATGGTTTGATTATATTATATTACAATGTCATCTTGATTCTATTATATTTTTGGAATATGTGGTGCACCCAATTCCCCTTTGCACCACATACATATTACATTTGTGACTTTAATAACTATTTTTGGCTATGTTGGTGCACCCAAACCCTCATATTTTGCACCAACATATATGTTCCATTTGTAATTTTATAATAGAATCGGGGTATTTTGGTGCACCCAAAACACATTTTTGCATCACATACAAGTCAAATCTGCTAGTAATTTAGTTGCAATTTAACTAAGACATGAATATAATTAAAGATTATTCATCTTAATGGATTAAAATTGCAATATACATATCTTAGTTATTTTGATTAATTAATACAAGGTAATAGAGTCTATGGCAAAGGCTGCTCTTAATTCCTTGTGAATTATTTTGTCCTGAGACCGTGCCATAGCAGTGATTAATCACCTGTTACTGAGAGGTCTACACCTTGTTTCTCTGAAATACGATGATTACCTATGTTGTGTTTTTAATAAAAATAAAGGTTTTGGATTGCTCTTTGTCATCATATTGTTTTGCTATTATGTAACACCCTAATTTAAATTTCAGCATTTATTAATAAATTTAATTGGCTTTATTTAAATTTCTAAGGTTTATTGTGTTTAGTATGGCATTTAATTCAATTTTGTTCCTTAAGTAATTAAAATTTTGTCTAAGGTTAAAAACTTTGGTGTTGCATTCATGCTGGTGCATAATTTTAATTATTTGAGTGTGGTTTGAATTCAAACTTTGATTTGAATTCAAACTTTGTTTAAAATAGAAATAGAAAAGAAAACCCAAAACCCAGCTAAAACCCCAGAACTCGGCCCATTTCCTTTCCCGCGGCCCAGTCCGGCCCGAGCCCAAGCCAGCGCCTCAGCCAGCCCGCGCCCACACTCTTTCCCAAGCCCAGTCGCGCGCGCCCTCTCTCCCTCACGCGCGGCCCAGCACACGCTCGCGCCGGCCTGCTCCCCTGGGCCCGCACGCCAGCGCGTCGCCCGCATCGCGCGACGCCTCCCCGCCCCGCTGCAGCCCGGCCCCACACGCCAGCTCCACCCGCTCGCTGCCAGCCCGGGCCCGCTCGCCAGGTCCGTCTCCCTCCTCCCGCAACGCCCGCCCGCGATCCTTGCCTGAGATCTCGCCGGCCTTCCAAACCGGGCACGCACGCCAAGGTAGCCGCCGCCCTACAAAAGGGACCTGAGCCTCCATCTTTCCTCCCATCCGCCGCCACCAGAGTCGCCCCAAACCCTAGCCGCCGCCTCCCTTTGCTCCGCCGCGCGGAGGCTCTGCTCCGCCGCGCTCACGCCACCCCGCTGCCTCTCCAACCCGGCAGACCCTCGCAGGAGCACCGCCGTGCACCCAGGGAGCTTTCTCGAGCTCGCTCGCCCCGGTCCAAGTCACGCCCACGCCGGATTTTGACCCAAAGTCCACCGCCGGTGAGTTGCTCCTCACTGAAATTCCTCGCCGTCGGCCCAGCTCTAGTCCCCCTGACCTCCTTCCACCTCTGCAGAACCACAACGAATCGATCCGCGGGGACCTGACGCCCGGGACTCCACTGCAACGACCACCCCGAGCGCCGCCCGGACCTCGCCGCCGGTCCGCAACGCCGACGCCCTTCACGGCCTCCCTGCTTGCCCAGACCCCCTAGGTGAGCATCAGTGCCCTCTTCTCCTCCTTTTGCGCTGGTTGTCGAGACCCTTCGGTCCTTTCCGAGCCCAGAACGCCGAACGGCGCAGTGCCGCCGTGCGCAGGGCCGCCGTCGCCCTTGCCTTCCCCACTCCGGGGCTTCCCGAGATCCAAGAAGACCCCAGGTGGACTACGCATGGCGCGTAGTCCATCCTAGGCCAGACCGCATGCCAATTGGAGCCCGGGAACGTCGGATTCGCGTGCTCCGGCGAGCCTAGCGCCCCGCCGCCGCGAACAGGGTCGCCGCCGGTGGCACGCCGCCGCCCCCACGCGCCCGAAACCCCCCTAGCCGCCCGATCTCGGATGGACGGCCACGATTAGATCCAGATCCAATCTGTTCTTAGCCATCCGATCCAGATCCAAGCGCCCAGATTCAAGCATACCCCTTCGCGTGTTACTTTTGTTAAAGAGGCCCTCAGTTTTTCTTTATTTAACCCGCAGTCCACCTCAGTTGAAAAATAATTCCAAATCTGCCCTTCCTTTTATGATTTAGACCCTGAGCTTCTTTAAAATAGAACCCGCCGTCCTGCTCTGGTAGATTTGCGAGCTAGACCCTGAAGCTTTAGTTTAATTATGTTTAGGCCCTTGGTTTTAGCAGAAAAGTCCCTGGAACTTAGTTTTTCTTACAAATAAGCCCCTAGAACTTGTTTTTAGCCTAGAAAACGCGTTTTAGCTCCGTTTTTAGCGTTCTTTATATCCACGCGATCGTTGTAACGAGTAGAATAGTTTTAGCTTAGTTTTTCTTGCTGTTTTTATGTATTGATGTACTGTTCTTTAGCTTTTTTTAATGTTTGTTTGTATGCTTATTATCATGCTTTGTTTTGGCCATGTGTTCGTGAGTAGACGTTGATCCCTCTGAGGAGCCCCAGTACCAGTACCAGGAGCAGCCGTCTTCCGAGCAGTTTGAGCAGCAGCCAGAGCAGTACGAGGAAGGCAAGTATAACATGAACAACCTATCACTTTAATTACAATTTCATACTGCATTTTAATACTGTATGCCTTTAAGGATTTCCTAGCCAGTTTATATCCTTTAAGTATACCTTTGGGTTGCATTTTGGTTAGTTGTGCTAGGTTGCTGCGCTATAACACACTTTGGTCCTTTTTAATTAAATTGATTAATGGTTTACTTGAACTTAATTCTGAGAGTGGCACTCTGTGTGGCTTGAGTGGCTCACGTCTCGTTAAAAGATGGTTTTTGTAGAAACATGGTTTAGGGGGCCAGCACGGTGCTTACTGCCTGGTTGGCCACTCTCCATAAGGACCGGTTCATAGAGCGACAACCTGGGACAACAGCGCTACCACAAGGCTAGAATGGGATAGACTTGGCGTAATAATTAGATCTTTTTGGTTTGGAGTAACTTACCTGCGGGGCAAGAGTAGTAAGCTTCAATGGTCCCTGCTCCTCCGGCTTGGTCTGTGCTTGGATTGCGCTCCTGTGCTTGTACCCCCGGAGGTGGGCCCCATCGTCGCCGACCTAACTCTCGCGGTTACGCCTTACCAACGAGATTCTTTGTAAAGGCCTCGTAGTGAGTCGCTGGCCATCTCACCTAAGGAAGTGTGATGAACAACTGGCGTAGCTCACGACTTGTGGGTAAAGATGTGCAACCTCTGTAGAGTGTAAAACTGGTATACTAGCCGTGCTCACGGTTATGAGCGGCCCAGATCCTCCTTTTGATTAGTGGAGTTATCTCCTTCCGACGAGGGAGGTGCTTCTCGGGGTTACCTTGGTGGCTTGGTCTTGTTTTGGTTCTTAGTAGTTTCTTAATTAATTCTGATTAATTACTATGTAACTGGGTTAATGGTAATTCATCAACTCGTAGTAAATAGCTTTAATAAAATTTTCCCAACACTTAAAAGCTAATGCAGTTGAGTCAGCCAGCCTAGAGCCTCATAGTTTGTGTTATACTTGTTGAGTACAAGTTGTGTACTCACTCTTGCCTCTTCTCTACTTTTTCCTCTTGGCTACGCTACTGCTGCTCAGTTCCTGCCGACACGAGGGAGTTCGTCCAGCGCTACCAGGACTACGAGGACTTCTAGGTGTTCGTCTCCCAGTCGACGTCCCTGTGGCGCCCTGCTTCAGCTTCAGAGAGCTTTATCATATTTTGTACTTCGCTTCCGCTGTATCAGACATTTTGTCATTATTGTAATAAATAACATTCGTATTCATTTTATTATGTCTTATTCGTGATATGTGCTGTGATATACTGTTCATTCTATTGTATATACGTGTGACTTGATCCTGGCACGTATATGATTGCTCGGTTTATGTTCTTTTATAAACCGGGTGTTACATATTATACAAGGTAGTAGAGTCCTAAGCAAATGCTGTGTTTAATTCCTTGTGAATTATTCTGCCCAGAGACCGTGGTTAGGCAGCAATTTACATTGCCTACTATAAAGATCTACTCTATGTTTTTGATACAGAGATTATTTGTCCATTGTATAACAAAATTTATGATGATTTATTGTATGGTCTACACATTTATGTGGTTACCTACAATGATCCAAAACTATGATGAGATATACAATTGTAAATATCCTTACTAGTGAAATCTTTTGTTCAAATCAGATGGTGAACACCAGGAGCACCGGTTCCGGTTCTGGCCAGCAGCAGGGTCAGAACAACCAGGGTATCGGGATCCCGATGCCTCCGCCTTTGACTCCGGAGCAGTACTTCCAGCTCCAGATGCAGATGATGGCTACCCTGAACAACACTGTTCAGGCACTTCAGCAGGCTCACACTCAGCCCCCGCCTCCTCCACCGCCGCAGCCTCGCGACAGGCGTGCAGAGTTCCTGAGGGGTCACCCGCCGACGTTTTCTCACACGTCCGACCCTCTTCAGGCTGACGACTGGCTCCGCGCAGTGGAGCGTCAGCTGGACATCTCCCAGTGCGATGATCGTGAGCGCGTCTTGTACGCAGCAGGACAGCTGCGAGGGGCAGCTTTGGACTGGTGGGAGTCCCACCCAGTTCACGACCGCGAGTCTCTTACTTGGCTCCAGTTCAGGGAGTGGTTCCGCAGCCACAACGTCCCCGCGGGCGTTATGAAGATGAAACAGAAGGAGTTCCTTGCACTGAAGCAGGTAATCTTAAATATAATCATTCAGCGGTTTCTTTTGAGCTAATGCCCCTTGTTCTATCCTTATGAATCTTGAGTTAATCTTCCGATATCTATCTGTCTTTGTGAATTCAGGGGACTATGTCGGTCACGGAGTATCGTGATCGCTTTCTTCAGCTGGCTCGCTACGCCCCTGCCGATGTTGCGGATGACCGCAAGAAGCAGGAGCACTTCATGGAGGGCCTTGAGGACTACCTCCAGTACGCGCTGCTCAACCTCCGCTTCGACGACTTCAACCATCTGGTTGACAGTGCGCTCAACACTGAGCGCAAGCACTTGGAGATGGAGGACAAGAAGAGGAAGATTGTCCCCGTTGCTTCCGGCAGCAACACTCGTCCACGCCTCCAGCCGCCCCAGCAGTACCAGCAGCAGCAGTACCGGCCTCCTCAGCAGTACCAGCAGAGGCCACCGCAGCAGTACCCGCCTCGACAGCAGCAGGCAGGTCAGGGCCAGAGGTTACCGGCACCTCCGGCTCGTACTGCTCTACCAGCTCCACCGGCACCGCAGGCTCCACGTCCGGCAGCTCCTACCGGACAGCAGGCTCAGGGACCTCCTCGCACCTGCTTTCACTGCGGCCAGCCGGGGCACTACGCCAACGCTTGCCCCCGGAAGGCGCAGGCGGGACAGCAGGGGCGCCCAGCTCAGCCCAGGGCGCCACTTCAGGGCAGAGTGAACCACGTGACGGCCGAGTCAGCGGCCGAGGCTCCCAACGTGGTTATTGGTACGTTCATGGTTAATTCATATCCAACTACAGTGCTTTTTGATACTGGTGCTACGCATTCCTTCATTACTCAGTCTTTTGTCGAGCATCATGGTATTCATACTAGCACATTAAAGAGGTGCCTGTTAGTATCTTCACCAGGTGGACAGTTGAGGTCTCACACTTACTGCCCGAGAGTCAGTGTTTCTTTGAGGGGAGTAGAGTTCTGTACTGATCTGATGGTGCTAGACACCAAGGGCATTGATGTCATTCTGGGAATGGAGACTCTGGCCAAGTGGGGAGTCCGGATAGATTGTGCTCAGAGGACAGTCTTACTATCAGCTTCCAGTGGCCAAGAGGTTGTTATCAGTGCAGTAGAGCCTTCGGGATTTCTTCATCAGATGGAGGCTAGACCCACGGACGGTATTCGCGTGGTGTCTGAATTCCCGGATGTCTTTCCGGATGATCTGCCAGGTATGCCGCCTGAACGCGCCATTGAGTTTTGTATTGATCTCTTGCCTGGCACAGCTCCTATTGCAAAGCGGCCCTACCGTATGGCACCTATAGAGCATGAAGAAGTTAAGAAGACTATTGATGAGTTGCTAGCCAAGGGCTATATCCGTCGCAGCTTCTCTCCTTGGGCTTTTCCATTATTGCTGGTAGATAAGAAGGATGGCTCGAAGAGGATGTGTGTGGATTATCGTGAGCTGAATGCAGTCACTATCAAGAACAAGCATCCACTGCCCCGTATTGAGGATCTCTTCGATCTGCTTCGAGGTGCTCGTATATTCTCGAAGATTGATCTTCGTTCGGGATATTTTCAGCTGAGGATCCGTCCTGGGGATATTCCGAAGACGGCATTCACCTGCAAGTACGGGCTATATGAGTATACAGTCATGTCCTTCGGCCTGACTAATGCCCCGGCTTTCTTCATGCATCTGATGAACATGGTCTTCATGGATTATCTGGATGTCTTCGTGGTGATCTTTATTGATGATATTATGATCTTTTCTAAGACAGAAGAAGAGCATGAGGAGCATCTGAGACTTGTATTGCAGAGATTGAGAGAGCATCAGCTGTATGCCAAGTTCAGCAAGTGCGAGTTCTGGATTGACGAGGTTCCATTCCTCGGTCATGTTATCTCTCAGGGAGGCATTGCTGTTGATCCGAGCAAGGTGAAAGATGTGCTCGAGTGGGAGACACCGCAGGCAGTAAAGGAAGTCAGGTCTTTCTTGGGCTTAGCAGGATATTATCGGAGGTTCATTGAGAATTTCTCCAAGATCGCGAAGCCTTTGACTTCTTTGCTAGAGAAGAATGTGGCTTTCGTATGGACTGATGAGCGTCAGATGGCCTTTGATGAGCTGAAGAAAAGGTTGACTACGGCGCCAGTCCTGACTCTGCCAGACCAGACGAAGAGGTTCACGGTATATTGTGATGCTTCAAAGGATGGTCTTGGGTGTGTTCTGATGCAGGAGGGCAGAGTGATAGCTTATGCTTCACGGCAGTTACGTCGGCATGAGCTGAATTATCCTACTCATGATCTTGAGTTAGCCGCAGTTGTGCATGCTCTGAAGATTTGGAGGCATTACTTGTATGGGCAGCGGTGTGATATCTACACTGATCACAAGAGCCTCAAGTACATTTTCACGCAGAATGAGCTGAACATGCGGCAGAGAAGATGGCTAGAGTTAGTCAAGGACTATGACCTGGAGATTCACTATCATCCGGGCAAGGCCAATGTTGTAGCAGATGCTCTGAGCAGAAGAAGTTATGTCAACATGGCCGTGGCTTTCCAGATGCCTCCAGAGTTATGCGAGGAGTTCGAGCAGTTGAGTCTGGGCTTCTTGCATCATACCTCCAGTGCAGCGTTTGAGGCAGTACCGACTCTAGAGGCAGAGATCAGGCAGCATCAGAAGGATGATGAGAAGCTGCAGGAGATTCGTGAGTTGCTCAAGAAGGGCAAGGCTCCTCATTTCAGAGAGGATGATCAGGGTACTTTGTGGTACAAGAACCGGATCTGTGTGCCAGATGTGAAGGATCTCCGGAAGTTGATTCTGAGTGAGGCCCATGATACAGCTTACTCTATCCATCCAGGCAGCACGAAGATGTATTATGATCTGAAGGAACGTTTCTGGTGGTATGGGATGAAGCGTTCAGTGGCAGAGTACGTGGCTATTTGTGACACCTGTCAGCGTGTCAAGGCTGAGCATCAGAGGCCAGCAGGTCTGTTACAGCCTTTGAAGATTCCAGAGTGGAAATGGGAGGAAATCACTATGGACTTCATTGTTGGATTGCCTCGTACTCAGAAAGGGTACAACTCCATTTGGGTAGTAGTGGATCGATTGATGAAGGTTGCTCACTTCATACCAGTAAACACTACTTACTCCGGTGCTAGACTTGCAGAGTTGTACATCTCTCGGATTGTCTGCTTGCATGGTGTGCCCAAGAAGATCATATCCGACAGAGGGTCTCAGTTCACTTCTCGGTTCTGGGAGCAGCTCCATGATTCGTTGGATACGAAGCTGCGTTTCAGTACGGCTTATCATCCTCAGACAGATGGGCAGACAGAGAGGACCAACCAAGTGTTGGAGGATATGCTGAGAGCTTGTGCTATTCAGTACGGTACTAGTTGGGATAAGTGCCTGTCATATGCTGAGTTCTCATATAACAACAGCTATCAGGCCAGTCTGAAGAAGTCTCCCTTTGTGGCATTGTATGGCAGAAAATGCAGGACTCCTCTCTATTGGGATCAGATTGGTGAGAAGCAGCTCTTCGGTCCTGAGATCATCGATGATGCAGAGCAGATGGTTCAGGCTGTGCGAGAAAATCTGAGGATTGCACAGAGTAGACAGAAGAGCTATGCAGATGGCAAACGGAGAGACCTGACTTTCAGTGTTGGTGATTATGTGTACCTGAAGGTGTCTCCGATGAGAGGAATCCGCAGATTCAATGTCAAAGGGAAGTTAGCACCTCGTTATGTGGGGCCATTCAAGGTGCTAGAGCGGAAAGGCGAAGTTGCTTATCGCCTGGAGTTACCTCTCAGCCTCTCGGGAGTTCATGATGTCTTCCATATATCTCAGCTGAAGAGGTGTCTGCGAGTACCCGAGGAGCAGGCACCCCTGGATGGAGTAGATGTCCAGGAGGATCTGACTTATACTGAGCATCCGGTGAAGATTCTGGAGACGTCAGAGAGGGTTACTCGGAACAAGCGCATCAAGATGTGCAGAGTTCAGTGGAGTCACCACAGTGAAGCTGAGGCTACTTGGGAGCGAGAAGATGAGCTGAAGAAGACATATCCAGATCTCTTTGCTAGCCAGCCCAGCTAAATCTCGAGGACGAGATTTCTTTAAGGGGGTAGGGTATGTAACACCCTAATTTAAATTTCAGCATTTATTAATAAATTTAATTGGCTTTATTTAAATTTCTAAGGTTTATTGTGTTTAGTATGGCATTTAATTCAATTTTGTTCCTTAAGTAATTAAAATTTTGTCTAGGGTTAAAAACTTTGGTGTTGCATTCATGCTGGTGCATAATTTTAATTATTTGAGTGTGGTTTGAATTCAAACTTTGATTTGAATTCAAACTTTGTTTAAAATAGAAATAGAAAAGAAAACCCAAAACCCAGCTAAAACCCCAGAACTCGGCCCATTTCCTTTCCCGCGGCCCAGTCCGGCCCGAGCCCAAGCCAGCGCCTCAGCCAGCCCGCGCCCACACTCTTTCCCAAGCCCAGTCGCGCGCGCCCTCTCTCCCTCACGCGCGGCCCAGCACGCGCTCGCGCCGGCCTGCTCCCCTGGGCCCGCACGCCAGCGCGTCGCCCGCATCGCGCGACGCCTCCCCGCCCCGCTGCAGCCCGGCCCCACACGCCAGCTCCACCCGCTCGCTGCCAGCCCTGGGCCCGCTCGCCAGGTCCGTCTCCCTCCTCCCGCAACGCCCGCCCGCGATCCTCGCCTGAGATCTCGCTGGCCTTCCAAACCGGGCACGCACGCCAAGGTAGCCGCCGCCCTACAAAAGGGACCTGAGCCTCCATCTTTCCTCCCATCCGCCGCCACCAGAGTCGCCCCAAACCCTAGCTGCCGCCTCCCTTTGCTCCGCCGCGCGGAGGCTCTGCTCCGCCGCGCTCACACCACCCCGCTGCCTCTCCAACCCGGCAGACCCTCGCAGGAGCACTGCCGTGCACCCAGGGAGCTTTCTCGAGCTCACTCGCCCCGGTCCAAGTCACGCCCTCGCCGGATTTTGACCCAAAGTCCACCGCCGGTGAGTTGCTCCTCACTGAAATTCCTCGCCGCCGGCCCAGCTCTAGTCCCCCTGACCTCCTTCCACCTCTGCAGAACCACAACGAATCGATCCGCGGGGACCTGACGCCCGGGACTCCACTGCAACGACCACCCCGAGCGCCGCCCGGACCTCGCCGCCGGTCCGCAACGCCGACGCCCTTCACGGCCTCCCTGCTCGCCCAGACCCCCTAGGTGAGCATCAGTGCCCTCTTCTCCTCCTTTTGCGCTGGTTGTCGAGACCCTTCGGTCCTTTCCGAGCCCAGAACGCCGAACGGCGCAGCGCCGCCGTGCGCAGGGCCGCCGTCGCCCTTGCCTTCCCCACTCCGGGGCTTCCCGAGATCCAAGAAGACCCCAGGTGGACTACGCATGGCGCGTAGTCCATCCTAGGCCAGACCGCGTGCCAATTGGAGCCGGGAACGCCGGATTCGCGTGCTCCGGCGAGCCTAGCGCCACGCCGCCGCGAACAGGGTCGCCGGCGGTGGCACGCCGCCGCCCCCCACGCGCCCGAAACCCCCCTGGCCGCCCGATCTCGGATGGACGGCCACGATTAGATCCAGATCCAATCTGTTCTTAGCCATCCGATCCAGATCCAAGCGCCCAGATTCAAGCATACCCCTTCGCGCGTTACTTTTGTTAAAGAGGCCCTCAGTTTTTCTTTATTTAACCCGCAGTCCACCTCAGTTGAAAAATAATTCCAAATCTGCCCTTCCTTTTATGATTTAGACCCTGAGCTTCTTTAAAATAGAACCTGCCATCCTGCTCTGGTAGATTTGCGAGCTAGACCCTGAAGCTTTAGTTTAATTACATTTAGGCCCTCGGTTTTAGCAGAAAAGTCCCTGGAACTTAGTTTTTCTTACAAATAAGCCCCTAGAACTTGTTTTTAGCCTAGAAAACGCGTTTTAGCTCCGTTTTTAGCGTTCTTTATATCCACGCGATCGTTGTAACGAGTAGAATAGTTTTAGCTTAGTTTTTCTTGCTATTTTTATGTATTGATGTACTGTTCTTTAGCTTTTTGTTAATGTTTGTTTGTATGCTTATTATCATGCTTTGTTTTGGCCATGTGTTCGTGAGTAGACATTGATCCCTCTGAGGAGCCCCAGTACCAGTACCAGGAGCAGCCGTCTTCCGAGCAGTTTGAGCAGTAGCCAGAGCAGTACGAGGAAGGCAAGTATAACATGAACAACCTATCACTTTAATTACAATTTCATACTGCATTTTAATACTGTATGCCTTTAAGGATTTCCTAGCCAGTTTATATCCTTTAAGTATACCTTTGGGTTGCATTTTGGTTAGTTGTGCTAGGTTGCTGCGCTATAACACACTTTGGTCCTTTTTAATTAAATTGATTAATGGTTTACTTGAACTTAATTCTGAGAGTGGCACTCTGTGTGGCTTGAGTGGCTCACGTCTCGTTAAAAGATGGTTTTTGTAGAAACATGGTTTAGGGGGCCAGCACGGTGCTTACTGCCTGGTTGGCCACTCTCCATAAGGACCGGTTCATAGAGCGACAACCTGGGACAACAGCGCTACCACAAGGCTAGAATGGGATAGACTTGGCGTAATAATTAGATCTTTTTGGTTTGGAGTAACTTACCTGCGGGGCAAGAGTAGTAAGCTTCAATGGTCCCTGCTCCTCCGGCTTGGTCTGTGCTTGGATTGCGCTCCTGTGCTTGTACCCCCGGAGGTGGGCCCCATCGTCGCCGACCTAACTCTCGCGGTTACGCCTTACCAACGAGATTCTTTGTAAAGGCCTCGTAGTGAGTCGCTGGCCATCTCACCTAAGGAAGTGTGATGAACAACTGGCGTAGCTCACGACTTGTGGGTAAAGATGTGCAACCTCTGTAGAGTGTAAAACTGGTATACTAGCCGTGCTCACGGTTATGAGCGGCCCAGATCCTCCTTTTGATTAGTGGAGTTATCTCCTTCCGACGAGGGAGGTGCTTCTCGGGGTTACCTTGGTGGCTTGGTCTTGGTTTGGTTCTTAGTAGTTTCTTAATTAATTCTGATTAATTACTATGTAACTGGGTTAATGGTAATTCATCAACTCGTAGTAAATAGCTTTAATAAAATTTTCCCAACACTTAAAAGCTAATGCAGTTGAGTCAGCCAGCCTAGAGCCTCATAGTTTGTGTTATACTTGTTGAGTACAAGTTGTGTACTCACTCTTGCCTCTTCTCTACTTTTTCCTCTTGGCTACGCTACTGCTGCTCAGTTCCTGCCGACACGAGGGAGTTCGTCCAGCGCTACCAGGACTACGAGGACTTCTAGGTGTTCGTCTCCCAGTCGACGTCCCTGTGGCGCCCTGCTTCAGCTTCAGAGAGCTTTATCGTATTTTGTACTTCGCTTCCGCTGTATCAGACATTTTGTCATTATTGTAATAAATAACATTCGTATTCGTTTTATTATGTCTTATTCGTGATATGTGCTGTGATATACTGTTCATTCTGTTGTATATACGTGTGACTTGATCCTGGCACGTATATGATTGCTCGGTTTATGTTCTTTTATAAACCGGGTGTTACATATTATACAAGGTAGTAGAGTCCTAAGCAAATGCTGTGTTTAATTCCTTGTGAATTATTCTGCCCAGAGACCGTGGTTAGGCAGCAATTTACATTGCCTACTATAAAGATCTACTCTATGTTTTTGATACAGAGATTATTTGTCCATTGTATAACAAAATTTATGATGATTTATTGTATGGTCTACACATTTATGTGGTTACCTACAATGATCCAAAACTATGATGAGATATACAATTGTAAATATTGCATTTGCGATTACAACATCCCCATAGTGATTTTGAGTTTACCTTAGGTGTAAATTCATTAAATCAATGGTTTGTCACATGTTGTGAATATTGACATCAGAGGAGTCTGTTGAACTCGCTCTCGATGGCATCAATATCCTACATAGACAATGGACATTAATATTGGTTTTATCCCATAAACTAATAAAAGAGTTTAATGACTCTTGATTAGAATTGTTCATTATAGATCATAGAAAATGTGCCTTACTATTACTAAGGCACTACATCCATAAAGATTATCGATAAGAATATTTTATTAAAGAAATTGATCTATATCAAATGGTAAGGGATAAAACGGGAGCTAAGACATAAGATTTGAAGGGTTTTCAATCTTAAATTTCAAGCTCTCTAGGAAGTTTGTTGTTTTTACTGGATCTTATAAGATCACATAACAAACACTCCTATTTTTGTCCAAAGAAAACTTAAATTCATGGCAAACAAAATCATCGAATACAATTCGAATGACTTGCTTTGAGATTTGGGAATAATCTCATGGTTCATTGATATTATTTAATATTGTCCATTAAAATAAGTTGTAACACTTGTTGTCAATGCATAACTATTGTGAGTATCATATTGATCGATTTAATACTCGACAATATTTATGGATTATATATATTTTTGACAAGAATTTCATTAATTTCTATTCATATATAGATTGTACAGGGAATATTCCAATGTGGAATGATATATGCCTAGTGGACATTGTACCAAAACTCTATAATAATGGAAGCAAAATATTCCTGGTTCTTATGATAAGAACAGGGAATAATTTTGTTCATCGCTGATGCAATGCATTGATTGTTTGGTCAATTCTGCCACTATCATTCTTCCTAAAGATATGAGTAAACAATTGAAGACATTTAATTATGTCCTAATTCAACTCATATTTTACTAAAGTATAGAGATATCCACATGTCTTTTTAGGGAAACACAAAGAAAAAATACAACTTTGGATATAGCATATAAGTAATGAGATGGATCATTTTGGTTATATTATGCATATATACAACCATTTCCGTACAACATGTTGTATCAGCCCAGCATCCTATTGGGCGCATTCCAACAAAGCCCATGAAGTGTGTGGATGGACGCTAGCCTTTGGAGCCCAGCCCGGCCAATTGCTGGCCCTCTGAGAGACACGTGGAGGCGTCCCGACCAAGGACTCTCCGGGACAGCGCCGTACCGAGCGACCCACACCATGCGCTCCAAGAACGCTACGTAGTACAATAGGTGTGCCAGTCAAGCCAGCTACCGTACGAACGCACACATTGCCCACTCTGTCCACACGCCACGCCTACACAACCCACAGGACCCCCTGACAGGGGCACAGTGCAGGACATGCAGCCAGCACGACACAACGAATGGGAGATGGGAGAGGGCGTCAACGAGCTCCATCCAGTACGCTGTAATGATGGCTTCCCCTGAATGCCACTCCATTACACCAGCGACTATGACAGGGCAGCGCCGCCTGACCGAGGTAGAGCGCCCCTCAACGAGTGTGCCATCCTTTGGTCAGAAGTCACGCAGGGAAGGACGTGCAGAGTGTTGGCGGCAGATAACGATGGTTTTCACCGCCAATGCTCCGCCTGATTTCATGAAATTTAGGCCTTAACCATGCCATAACCATTACTACTAATAAGTTCCACAAGTTTTGGTGTTTATTTGATCTCAGGGACGACATATCCAAATTTGACCCAAAACGGATGCTGTTTGGACCGGAAGGACCGAATCCGGCCGACCGGCATACTTTCGGTGGAATCTTGACATGAGACTTTACCAAAGTCACATAGAGGGAGAATCCAAGCCATCCCAATGAGCTATATCAAGAAATGCACAACTTGGACCCGGAATGCTTGGACCCATATCCAAAAGAGATGCCAACCTGGGCCATGATCAAGTATTCAACATACACCCTATCCAAAATTGATCCATGGCCAGAGAGGAGCGTGTCAGTGCAACGGAGGATCGAGAGGCCGCCGGAGGCAGGCCGCCCGGACCCAAGGAGACCGCCCGGCCCAAAAGAACGTTGTTTGATCAAACCACCTGAAGAACCGACTCCTGGAGGAGATCAGGACCGTCCCACGGAAAGGCGGTGCCACGTGTTGGCAGGAGCAGGCCGACTGGCCAAGGCCAAGCCACTCGGCCCCACTCTGCAGCCTCTGGTGTCCAGCATTCGTGTGAAGATCAAGCACCACCTCCTCTACTGTGTACAATTGGCGCTACATAAAATAACCGTCAAGAACCGACCTTGGCACACTATAAATAGGACCCCCTCACCTCACTTGTAACACACACCTTGGGAGCTTGAGTGCCTCACAATTTTAGTTGATCCTTAGTAGAATAGGGAGAGTGTGAGGTGAGAGCTTTGGCGGAAGCCGGGCTAAAGGGGCGGAGTCGAGTTCTCTCGACCTTACCCCATCTTGTACCCACCTCGGGGGAATTCTTATAATGAAGTAAGTTTTCTTCGCTTGTCTTTAGTTCCTCGCTAGTTTACTTTTTACTTAAGTTACTTGCTTAGTTACTCTCTTTGATCTGTGGGATCCCTTGTCTGTGTGGATAGCAAGTTCTGTCCATCTGGGGTTTCTTCTTGCCTTAGCGCGAGGCGGAAGTTAGTGACTCGATAGTTTAAGCGTGGTGCCTAGGCTTGGTAGTTACCTCGGGTTGTATTCCACCCCACGGTACCGCAGTGGTAGGCGGCAAGTGGTGACAGCCTTGTCCGTCCCTAGTAGTCCACCACATTCGGGTGTTTTCATAGCAGTAGGATTGCCGAAAGTATGTTGGGCCCCTTCTCATCCCTTTCTGAGCCCTTCGCTTAGCCCACCGAAACAGATCAATTTAGTAGCTTCTCAAGTTATCCTAGTAATTAGAATTCTTTCTAGTGATAAGCCCTCTACCCTCGTACCTCTGCTCCCCAGCGGGTCCGGTTGAATCGCTCCAGACCACTAGTCGAAGCTTATCGTTCCTTGGATTCGATATCCCAGGCTTACTCACCTGGTGAAAGCTACAATCGGTCTCTGTGCGCTTGTGGAGTAATTCGTTAGACCAAGGAGTTCCAACAAGCTTTCTGGCGCCGTTGCCGGGGAACGGTAGCAGCACTAGTACTAGAGCTTTTCAGCTGTACACTTATCCATCCATCCATCCACCTTTCCACATGGAGTATCCTCCTAGTTATCTGGCAGTTCCATACCGCGAGTATATGGAACCGCCTCCATCCTGCCATCCCATCCTGTCTGATGGCTATGAGATCCATCCCAGTCTTGTAGCCATGGTTCGTGCATCACCCTTCTATGGTAGAAGAGACGAATGCCCCTACACTCACTTGCAAGAATTCGAGGAGAATTGCTCTCTCCTTATTATACCCGGGATGAACCAGAACACCCTGAGGTGAAGCTATTTCCATTCTCTCTGACGGAAGGGCAAAAACCTGGTACTACCAGACTACAGTGAGAGTTGGTGGGGATTGGATTCAGCTAAAGGACGAGTTCTGTCTGTTTTTTCCCTGTTCCTAAGGTGATTTTGTAACACCCTAGTTTAAATTCCAGCATTTAATAATAAATTTAATTGGCTTTATTTAAATTTCTAAGGTTTATTGTGTTTAGTATGGCATTTAATCCAATTTTTGTTCTAGAAGTAATTAAAATTTATCATAGGTTTTAAATTTTGATGATGCATTCATGCTGGTGCATACTCTCAATGATTTGAGTGTGGTTGAAATCAAATTTGTATTTGAATTCAAACCTTGTTTGAATTAGGAATTAGAAAAGTTTAGAAATAGAAAAGAGAAGAGGAAAGGAAATAGAAGATCCAACTCAGTCCACTAGCCCAACCGAACCCGCGGCCCACTCCCTCCTTCCCTTCTCTCGCCCGGCCCAACCGGCTCTCTCCAGCCCAGCCCGCGCAGCGCTCCCTCTCTCCTGGGCCACTCCAACCCCGCAGCGCACCGGCCCAGCCCACCCGCCAGCGCCTCAGCCCGCGCGGAGCGCTCAGCCGCTCGCTCGCGACCGCGTCGCCCTCTCCCACTGCGCGCCCGACCCCACCAGCCAGCGCCCGCTCTCAGCCGCGCGTTGCCCCTCTCCCCGTCGCTGCCAGCCGGGCCCACGTGTCAGCTTCGCCCCCTTCCTCGCGCAACGGCCGCGCTCGTCACGCCGTTTTTCCCGGCGGGATATCCCACGCCAGGCGCGCACGCCTAGGTTGGCCGCCGCCCTATAAGTAGCACCCCCACGGCCCCCCTGCACCCCCATCCACCTCCAATCCGCCGCGCTAACCCTAGCCGCCGCCTTGCCACTGCTCGGAGCGGAGCACCGCCGCGACCTCCACGCCGGTAAGCTGCTGTGCCGCCTCAATCCAACACCTCCGATGATATTCTGGCCCCTCTGACCCCAGGTTCATTTCCGCAGCCGGCAGCGCACCTGTACGCTGGACCAGGACGCCGGGAGCCGTACCCCTACGGCCGCTCCACAGGACCCGCCGCACCCTCCGCCGCCGGACTTCGCGCCGACCCACCAGCGCCGCAACTCCGACCTTGCCAAGTCGCGGTGAGCACTCTAGAGCCCCACGCCTCCATTTGCGTTAGTCCAATTAGATCGTAGCCCCGGAGCCCCGCAGAACGCCGCTCGCCGGTGCGTTTAGCCGCGCCGACCCGCCGCCGCAGAGCCAGCCCCGCCACGGACCTCCTTTAGCCCCGCCAAGGCCACCAGTGCGTCACCCATGTCGCGCACGTGCTCCACGGCCAAGCCACGGTCCAAACCGAGCCTGGGAACACCGGTTCGACCTTCTCCGGCGGGTTCCCCTGCGCGCCGCCGCGGGATTCCTCGCCGGCGGTAGCGCGCCGCCGCCCCCGCGCCCCTTTCACCCTGACCCGTTCGATCCGATGTGAACGGCCTAGATTAGATCCAGGACCCATTCGATCTGAGCCGTCGGATCGAGAATCAGCGGACCAGATCTAAACATAACGGTTCGCCTAGCGTTTTTGTTAAAGAGCCCTCGGGTTTTAGCCAAATCAACCCGCAGTCCTGTGCCATTCAAAAATATTTACAGTTAGGCCCATATTTTAACGTTCTAACCCCTGAGTTTTACCAGATTTGAACCCGCCGTCCAGCCCTGGTTCTTTTATGAGTTAGACCCTGAATCTTTAGTTTAATTATGTTTTAGCCCTCGGTTTTTGCAGAAAACCCCCTGGAACTTAGTTTTTCTCGCAGTTAAGCCCCTAGAACTTGTTTTTAGCCTAGAAAATGCGTTTTAGCTCCGTTTCTAGCGTTCTTTATGTCCACGCGATCGTTGTAACGAGTAGAACAGTTTAGACTTAGTTTTTCTTGCTGTTTTATTGTAGGGAAATTGGTGTTTTTACCCTTGCTGAGGAAGCCAATTGTGTTTTTACCCTTCTTTTTGTAACTTTGTGATTTTACCCTCACGTTTCAAAAATGAAGCTTCTATTTGCCCCTACTTTGAGTGTTTTTTAAGTGTACCTCTGTTAAATGAATTTAAAAGGTAATAAAATTTTTAAAAAAATCATAAAAATATGTAAGTACCCCTTATTCAACCATCCCAACCCTAGGTAACTATCTAAAACTCTCCTGCTCCTTTGCACCACCTCCACCTCCCTTCTAACCCTAGCAGCTTATGCGGCCAATGGCAGCAAACTAGCATTCGCAGCGGCCGGTGAGCGCACATAGGGCGGTCGAGTATGCTTATGCAGACAGATTTGCTGAATGCGGCCGGTGAGCGCACATAGGCCGGTGAGCTTTTGCAGTTAAATTGATGCCATTAGCTTTTTCTAATAAAATAGGGGTAAACTAAATCTTCAGTTTAAAAAAGCAGGGGCAAAATCACCAAGTTAAAAAAATAGGGGCAAAATCACCATTATCACTTAAAATAGGGGTATAAACGCAAAAGCCCCTTTATTGTATTGATGTACTGTTTCTTAGCTTTTGTTAGTGTTTGCTCGTATGCTTATTTTCGTGCATTGTTTTGGCCATGTGTTCGTGAGTAGACGTTGATCCATCTGAGGAGCCCCAGTACCAGTACCCGGAGCAGCCGTCTTCGGAGCAGTTTGAGCAGCAGCCAGAGCAGTACGAGGAAGGCAAGTATAACATGAACAACCTATCACTTTTAAATACATTTTCATACTGCATTTTAATACTGTATGCCTATAAGGATTTCCTAGCCACTTTATATCCTTTATATATACCTTTGGGTTGCATTTTGGTTAGTTGTGCTAGGTTGCTGCGCTATAACACACTCTGGTCCTTTTTAATTAATTTGACTAATGGTTTACTTGAACTTAATTCTGAGAGTGGCCCTCTGTGTGGATGAGTGGCTCACGTCTCGTTAAAATATGGTTTTTGTAGAAACATGGTTTAGGGGGCCAGCACGGTGCTTAGTGCTTGGTTGGCCACTCTCCATAAGGACCGGTTCATAGAGCGACAACCTGGGACAACAGCGCTACCACAAGGCTAGAATGGGATAGACTTGGCTTACTAATTAGGTCTTTTTGGTTTGGAGTAACTTACCTGCGGGGCAAGAGTAGCAAGCTTCAATGGTCCCTGCTCCTCCGGCTTGGTCTGTGCTTGGATTGCGCTCCTGTGCTTGTACCCCCGGAGGTGGGCCCCATCGTCGCTGACCTATCTCTCGCGGTTACGCCTTACCAACGAGATTCTTTGTAACGCCCTCGTAGTGAGTCGCTAGTCATCTCACCTAAGGAAGTGTGATGAACAACTGGCGTAGCTCACGACTTGTGGGTAAAGATGTGCAACCTCTGCAGAGTGTAAAACTGGTATACTAGCCGTGCTCACGGTTATGAGCGGCCCAGATCCTCCTTTTGATTAGTGGAGTTATCTCCTTCCGACGAGGGAGGTGCTTCTCGGGGTTACCTTGGTGGCTTGGTTTTGGTTTGCTTTCTCAGTAGTTACATGATTAAACTTGATTAATAACTATGTAACTGGGTTAATGGTAATTCATCAACTCGTAGTAAATAGCTTTAATAAAATATTGCCAAGACTTAAAAGCTAATGCAGTTGAGTCAGCCAACCTTAGAGCCTCATAGTTTGTGTTATACTTGTTGAGTACAAGTTGTGTACTCACTCTTGCCTCTTTTCTACTTTTTCCTCTTGGATACGCTACTGCTGCTCAGTCCCTGCCGACACGAGGGAGTTCGTCCAGCGCTACCAGTACTACGAGGACTTCTAGGTGTTCGTCTCCCAGTCGACGTCCCTGTGGCGCCCCGCTTCAGCTTCGGAGAGCTTTATTCGTACTTGTACTTCGCTTCCGCTGTATCAGACATTTTGTCATTATTGTAATAAATAACATTCGTATTCGCTTTATTATGACTTATTCGTGATATGTGTTGTGATATACTGTTCATTCTGTTGTATATACGTGTGACTTGATCCTGGTACGTATATGATTGCTCGGTTTATGTTCTTTTATAAACCGGGTGTTACAGATTTCGCATCGCATCCAGCAGCTCACTTTTGAGCAAGGCGACAATGAATCACTTGGGGCAGCGTGGGCGCGATTCACGCATCTCGCGACCTCAGGTCCCCCTCACAAGATTGCTGAGGAGATGTTGATGCAACACTTCATCTACGGCCTCAACCCGGAAAGCAAGTGTTTCTTGAACCTCGCTTCTGAGGGATCAGTCTTGTATAAGACAACGGCTGAAGTTAGGACCATCCTAGAGAAAGTCCTTAACTCTACTGCTCACACCGATGTCTTTGACGATCCTCCCGAGCCAGAAATTCCGCCCACTGAAAGGCAGCCTCTCCACATCCTTTCCATTGTTTCCTCTCCACCTTCACCACACATAGAGGAAATCACCGAACCACTCAAGTCCTCAGATCATGAGCCACTCCTTGAAGAATTGCCTATGTTCATACATGACCTCTTCTCAGAGGAGGAGTACATCGAACTCGGTCATGTTTCAAACATGTCGAAGGAACATAAGTGCATTTGTTCACGATCGGAGGCGTTCATTCCTATATCCACCTCGCAGATTGAGGGTCTTTCTGCGATTATGAGCCAGGAATGGACAGAAGAAGCAGAATCCTGCGGTAGTATCATTCAGATCTACCGGAATCCCAGACTTCTCTTCTGCACTATTGGGGACGCCTCCCGACCACAAGAGGCCTTTTACGACCCAAGGATCGGGGTGAACGTAATGTCCAGAGCTCTAGCAGACCACATCTCGCTCGAGCAGCCCTTGACCCTGTCTCGTAAGCACCTAAAATGGATCGACGGCCAGATCGTGGAGAGTCGAGGTATTCTCTGAGTTGTTCCATTCATGATGGAAACCAACAAGGTCTACCTAGACTTCCACATCTTCGATATCCCTGAAGGTGTAGAGTTCCTCTTAGTCGGAAGGCCAATAGAGCCTCTCGTCAACCCCAACAAAGACCGAGCCATACTCGAGGTTAAGGTTGGCAGAGATATCATCCCGGTCAGCTTAGTTCGATCCTGCAACACCATTGCGGAAGCTAGACCGGAGCAAGATCCACTTGAAGAGGCTGTGTGCACCATCAAGGAAGGGCAAACTCAACCCTCCCTCGATGACGATGCCACTCATTTCACCCAGGAGCTGGAACCGGACAGCCAGAGTAAGCTGGATAGAGAGGTGCCACTGCAACCTACTCTCCCAGAGCTGAAGCTGCTACCTCCTGGATTGAAGTACGCCTTTCTTCACAACAATAGAGCCACGCTAGTCGTCATCAGCGACAAGCTAATAGAGAGTGAAACTCAGCGGCTCATTGCAGTTCTGGAGAAGTACCGATCCGTCATCGGGTACTCTCTGCAGGACTTGAAGGGGATTAGCCCCAATCTGTGCACCCATCGCATCCCCATGGAACCGGACCATAAGCCGTCAAGAGAGCACCAGCGGCGGCTTAATGATGCGATGAGGGAGGTAGTCAAGAAGGAGGTTCTGAAGTTACGGCACGCAGGTATCATATACCCAGTGCAAGATAGTGAATGGGTTAGCCCAGTGCAAGATAGTGAATGGGTTAGCCCAGTTCAAGTAGTCCCAAAGAAGGGAGGCATGACAGTGGTCCAGAATGAGAGAAATGAGCTCACACCTCAGAGGACCGTTACTGGTTGGCGAATGTGTATCAACTACTGGATGCTTAACAAAGCTACCCAGAAAGATCACTTCCCACTGCCCTTCATTGATGAAATGCTTGAACGGTTGGCCAAGCATTCATATTTTTGTTACCTCGATGGCTATTCTAGTTATCATCAGATTCCTATCCATCCTGATGACCAAAATATGACTACTTTCACCTACCCGTACGGCACGTTCGCCTACCGGCGAATGCCCTTTGGTCTCTGCAATGCACCTGCTTCTTTTCAGCAGTGTATGATGGCGATCTTCTCTGACTTGATCGAGAACATCATGGAAGTTTTCATGGATGATTTCTCGGTCTATGGAAAGAGTTTTGACGAATGCCTTGAGAATTTGGCTAAAGTTCTCAAGAGATGTCAAGACACGCCCTTGGTCCTTAATTGGGAAAAGTGCCATTTCATGGTCAGCGAGGGGATTGTCCTCGGACATAGAGTGTCTGAAAGAGGGATAGAAGTGGATCGGGCAAAGATAGAGGTGATCGAGCAATTGCCACTCCCGACAAATGTCAAAGGGGTGAGATGTTTTCTGGGCCATGCTGGCTTTTACCGGAGATTCATCAAGGATTTCTCCCATATAGCCTGACCCTTGACAAATCTCCTTGCCAAGGATGCCCCTTTTAACTTCGATGATGATTGCCTCGTAGCCTTCTACACCCTCAAGAAGGCACTCGTTACCGCACCCATCATACAACCCCCCGATTGGAGCCTTTCTTTTGAGATCATGTGCGACGCTAGTGACTATGCCGTCGGAGCAGTGCTCGGTCAGTGCAAGGATAAGCAACACTACGCTATATCTTATGCCAGTAAGACACTAACCGGCCCCCAACTTAACTATGCCACAACAGAGAAGGAACTGTTGGCCGTGGTCTTTGCCATGGACAAGTTCAGGTCCTACTTGGTTGGTGCTAAAGTGATAGTGTACACGGATCACGCTGCACTTAAGTACCTACTCACCAAGAAGTACACTGAGCCATGACTCATCCGTTGGATTCTGCTCCTTCAAGAGTTTGATCTTGAAATAAGGGACTAGAAAGGAGCAGATAATTGTGTGGCTAATCATCTCTCTCGGATGCAAATCCAAGGATTGGATCTTCCGATCAACGATTATCTGAGAGATGATACTCTCCTGAAGGTCAATGCATCCAGTCCATGGTATGCTAACTTAGTGAACTTCATGGTGACCGAATACATACCTCCAGGAGAAGACAAGAAGAGGCTGATTCACCTCAGCAGATTCCACCTTTGGGACGACCCCTATCTATTTAAGGTCTGTGCCGATGGTCTACTTCGTCTCTGTGTCCCGCTTTGTGAGACCCGGAGGATTCTTGAGCGTTGTCACTCCTCGCCTTATGGAGGACACTATGGAGCATTCCATACCCATGCAAAAGTTTGGCAGAGTGGCTTCTTTTGGCCAAACATGTATGGAGACGCCAAAGAATTCGTCTGGCATTGCCCAAGATGTCAGAAGCACGAGAATATCAATTCCCGAGATGCTATGCCCTTGAAGAGTAACCTTCAGGTGGAAATTTTTGACGTATGGGGAGTAGACTTCATGGGTCCCTTCCCTATGTCAGAGCAGTGCGAGTACATCTTGGTGGCTATGGACTACGTGTCCAAATGGGTAGAAGCACTCCCTTGTGTTGCGGCCGACTCAAGGAGCTCCAAAAGAATGTTCCAGGAAACAATATTCTCGCGCTTTGGAGTTCCATGAGTTGTGATTAGCGATGGAGGCTCACACTTCATCGATAAAACCTTCAAGAAGTGCCTCAGCGAACTTGGAGTAGACCACCGGGTTGCTACTCCATACCATCCCCAAACGAGTGGCCAGGCAGAAACGTCTAACAAGCAAATCAAAAACATTCTGCAAAAGACTGTAAATGCCATGGGGGAAGGGATGGAAGAGCAAATTACCCGAGGCACTTTGGGCATACCAGACAGCTTATAAGACCCTGATAGGGATGACTCCATACCAACTGGTTTACGGCAAGACCTGCCATCTTCCAAATGAGCTAGAATTCAAGTCCCATTGGGCAATCAAGAGGTGTAATATGGACCTCCAATCAGCTAGAATTAAGTGACAGATTCAATTAGCTAAATTGGATGAGTGGAGGGAAAAAGCGTACCACAGCTCCAAGTTATACAAGGAGCGTATGAAAAGTTGGCACGATAAGCGAATCAAGATCAAGTAGTTCGAGGCAGGGGATAAAGTACTCCTCTTTAACTCCCGCATTTGATTGTTTGGTCATGGTAAGATTAGAAGGAAGTGGGAAGGCCCTTACTTAGTGCTTGACGCCGCCGATCACGGCGCGGTGACCCTCCAAGATGATGATGGGAACACTTTCAAGGTTAACGGTCAAAGACTAAAAGTGTTCCTAGAACAAGAAATGCCGGAACTCGAGGAAGTAGATGTCTTCTAGCTTTCCAAGATATGACAAATCTGTCTATGGTCCTCGCCGGACCCGAAATTGGCCTTATCATAGGATAGAACCCTTCTTTGTTCTATTCTTTTCTTCCCTTTCTACCCCTGAGAAAACCACCTCAAGAATTGAGTCCTACACTTGACAAGAGAACCTCTGCCAGAAGACCGGGGCCCACACTTCAGAGTGTGGGGCCGGCCAGCCTTGCTTGGGCTGCCCGGCCTTGCCCAGGTCACTCGGCCCTGTGCAGGCTGCCCGGCCTCCCCACGGACGTGTTCCGGAGAGCCGTTGCACGGCAACGCTCCTCATCGAGTGAACGTTCCACTTCTGGAGGAGCTACACCGATCAGAGTCGATTTAAGTCGGGAGGCTTCTCCCTCCTTGCCATTCCACTCTCTTCCTGCAAGCCCAGACTTAGGTCACCAAATCTTGAGCCTAGATCACGTCCATGGCATCACAATCCTTGCCCAGAACTCCACAATCCGTAGCCACGGATAGCTCCACCCCTTCTGCTCCATCCAAGTCGATCCAGAGCTAGAGTTCAGACTACAGCATCCGGATCATCGAGCCAATCCCTATGGCCGACACCCTCGCGTCGCCGCCCGGCCAGCAGGCCACCACCAGGGCTGGCTGGCCTAGGGGGGGGCGCCCGGCCTCCCCCTCGCGCCGATCGTCTCCAGCTCGCACGGCGTCGCCCTCCAGAAGCCCTGCATCAAGGGGCAATGAGAGGATTGGTGCGCTTACTCCTGGATGGCCAACCATTGGGGTTCTCTCCCTGCGAAAGGCCATTGGGAAGCGTCTCGTGCCGTCATCTTCCGGCGGCCACGTGATGCAAGTCGCCGCCCTCCAGGCGGTGATGCCCAAGTCCCCGGAGTATTCTCCGGCCAGCCCGAGTCTGCCACACGTCCGTGTGGTTGGGCGAAAGGTCGGCCATGGGAAAGAGCTACGCCCGCCGTTGGATCGAGAGGAGGGGGAGACAATTGACTCCAACCCAGGATCGGTGCGATGGTTCAGATCGCCACCACCGATCCAGGGCCCTCCGGAGGTCAATGCCTACACGGACAATGACGAGGAGGAGGAGGAGAGGAGCGACATCGCCGCACTCCGTGAGCAGCTTGCTGCTCTTATACTCCGGCTCAACAATATGGATGAGCGGGTGGCGGAGTCTGAGATCGTCTGGATGGATCTAGATGACAAGGTAGACACGCTGCGCAAGGCCGTTTGTTCAAAGATCAAACGTCTTGCAAAGGCTACCGGGAACGAGGAGCTTTACCGAGCCCCCGACCCGAGGGACTAGATCCAGATAGGGAGGATTAGAATAAATAGATTAGATGTAGGTGCTGTTTTATTTCTTTCATTTTGTTTCCTCATCTCCAGCACCTTAGTTTGTTTTGTTTAGAAAATTTTGAATGGAATAAAACAAAGTTTCTCCTATGTCATGTTTGTGGTTGGGACACACTTGTGTGCCAACCACACCCCTGTTCTCACACTCTGTGAAGCACCCATGAATTCACAATGAATGGAGAGCACCAGAAAGAGTTGAGGGCAATTCGCTTCAGAAAAGAACGGAAGGCCAAATTCGTGCCGACCGGCATACCAATTCTGCAATCTGCGGCGACACCAAACGGAATTGTGGCACACACAGCGCAACGGACACATTGCAACAGGCCATTTGCGAAATGGTGGAGAATTAGGCCACCCGGCCTAAATCTAGGCCACCCGGCCCCACTGTCAGCAAAACGCCGAGGTCATTCTCATGCTGCAGGTTTGCAACTCCTATAGCTTACTTCTCTAAAAGATCAGTTCAAATTGTGCCTAGTTTAATACAAACTAAAATTTGAACAAGAAATTAGAGAAAGATGAAATCATTCCATGACAATCAATACATGCCTAATTTTTATTTTTAATGCAAGTATTTACATGCCTTTGGAATTCAACTATGTTAGGATCATTGGATCTTTTGCTTATTGACTCTTATGATACTTTGAACCGAGATCATGCTCGTTCTAATTCAAGGATTTGGAGGAATTTATTTTGAAAACAAAAATCATGGCAACTCTCCTTTGCTCAACCACCACCAATGCCATATACATTCATGAGAGTAGTTCTATGATTCCACATAGCTATCTTGAACATTTTGAGATCGTTCAAACTTATTGCCTCACAAGTGTGTTATGTACATTTCTTACTTGGGCCATACACGTACACGACATCAATCACTGTCCGTCATGACTAATACAAAAGCTCATCATCCCCCTGAAACAAAAAGGAAAGCAAGTAAAGTGAGTCATCATACTCATGGATTCTTGTTCAAAAAAAAAGAAGAAGAGAGGGGAAGATGATAAGAGCAAAAATATAGATGATGGACAAGTGCCAATGTTTACACTAGCACATGGTCAAAGTAGTTTAATGGCATAACTACTTAGAGACATTTTGTTTGAACTTGCAAGACAAATGGAAAAAAGATAAGCATATGCCTTTGTTTCCATACAAAAGAGAGAAGTTACCTTTGAGAGAATCATATACCATGAGCATCTAGAGTTTGCCTTATTTCGAAAATCTAAAAACCCTCCAAACTCCAAGAAGGAGGATTTGCATTGATTTGTGTGATGAGTTCTGAGGGTTAATAGATAGAAGTGAAGATGTTAGCCACCTGGAATCCAAGGTATGCAAAGAAAGCTATGAAATAACTCTTATGCATAGTTTGAGTTCATGAAACCAGTCTTCGCTCTTTTCTCGACCTTATTGCTCGGGGCGAGCAAAGTTTGGCTGTGGAGGTGTGTTGGCGGTAGATAACGATGGTTTTCACTGCCAACGCTCTGCCTGATTTCATGAAATGTAGGCCTTAATTATGCCATAACCATTACTACTAATAAGTTCCACAAGTTTTGGTGTTTATTTGATCTCAGGGACGACATATCCAAATTTGACCCAAAACGGACGCTGTTTGGACCGGAAGGCCCGAATCCGGCCGACCGGCATACTTTCGGTGGAATCTTGGCATGAGACTTTACCAAAGTCACATAGAGGGAGAATCCAAACCATCCCAATGGGCTATATCAAGAAATGCACAACTTGGACTCGGAAGGCTTGGACCCATATCCAAAAGAGATGCCAACCTGGGCCATGATCAAGTATTCAACATACACCCTATCCAAGATTGATCCATGGCCAGAGAGGAGTGCGTCAGTGCAATGAAGGACTGAGAGGCCGCCCAGCCCAAAAGAACGTCGATTGATCAAACCACCTGAAGAACCGACTCCTGGAGGAGATCACGACCGTCCCACGGAAAGGCGGTGCCACGTGGTGGCAGGGGCAGGCCGGCCGGCCTAGGCCAGGCCGCCCGGCCCCACTCTGTAGCCTCTGGTGTCCAGCCTTCATGTGAAGATCAAGCACCGCCTCCTCTGCTGCGTACAACTGGCGCTACCAGAAATAACCGTCAAGAACCGACCTTGGCACACTATAAATAGGACCCCCTCACATCACTTGTAACACACACCTTGGGATCTTGAGTGCCTCACAATTTCAGTTCATCCTTAGTAGAATAGGGAGAGTGTGAGGTGAGAGCTTTGGCGGAAGCCGGGCTAAAGGGGCGGAGTCGAGTTCTCTCGACCTTACCCCATCATGTACCCACCTCGGGGGAATTCTTATAATCAACTAAGTTTTCCTTGCTTGTCTTTAGTTCCTCGCTAGTTTACTTTTTACTTAAGTTACTTGCTTAGTTACTCTATTTGATATGTGGGATCCCTTGTCTACATGGATAGCAAGTTCTGTCCATCTGGGGTTTCTTCTTGCCTTAGCGCGAGGCGGAAGTCAGTGACTCGATAGTTTAGGCGTGGTGCCTAGACTTGGTAGTTACCTCGGATTGTGTTCCACCCCACGGTACTGCAGTGGTAGGTGGCAAGTGGTGACAGCCTTGTTCGTCCCTAGTAGTCCACCACGCTCGGGTGGTTTCATAGCAGTAGGATTGCCGAAAGTATGTTGGGCCCCTTCTCATCCCTTTCTGAGCCCTTCTCTTAGGCCGCCGAAACTGATCAAGTTAGTAGCTTCTCAAGTTATCTTAGTAATTAGAATTCTATCTAGAGATAAGCCCTCTACCCTCGTACCTCTGCTCCCCAGCGGGTCTGGTTGAATCGCTCCAGACCACTAGTCGAAGCTTATCGTTCTTTGGATTCAATATCCAAGGCTTAATCACCTGGTGAAAGCTACAATCGATCTCTATGCGCTTGCAGAGTAATTCGTTGGGCTAAGGAGTGCCAACACAAAGGCAATACGGAAGGAGTTGCCCATACGGACGGATAGGAAAGAAGACGAATGCCGAGCGATCGACCGATTGGCGAGGCCACTCCGACTGACTAGAGACGGGACAACAGCTTGACAACCCGTCATCCATGAAAGCCGACCTGACATAGCCTCTCCACTCCCGACTGATTAGGAGGGGCCCGCCGTCTAACAAAGACAAAGGACCCCCAAGCGGACCAAGACATCACGATAGGAACATGTAAATAGGGGGCCCCACCTTGGAGTATAAAAGGGGAAGCCCCCCGATGTAGGAGAAGGGTCTTTTGGATTCGCAGGAATTCGAGAGCGTAGTCTGCTAGAAAGCTTATAAGCTCCCCTTTGAACTTTGAGCACCTGGGCTCGAGCAATAGAGCAAGAGAACCACCCCCCATACTGGACGTACGGCATTTTCCGGCCCGAACCAGTCTAAATTCTCTAGTCATTGTGTGTTAGACCATATCTGATCCAACGCACGACACACTAGCAATTGAGTAGTTTGATAGTTGGCCATATTCCAAGCCGGCAGATTGGCGCCGTCCGTGCTGACTGCTTTGTGCATTCATTTCTTTGGCGATCGGATGGTTTCCATCACCTCAATCGCCGCTCCGGCGACGAGCCACGGCGGAATGATCCGCTTTGGCTCCCTGGAGTTCCCCGCGGTCCCCCGCGATGGATTGTGGGCACCTCCACCATTCCCGCCTTCCCAGAGTTTCCACTTAGGGAGCCAAAAGTTCGTCACCGACCAGCTCGGTGCACTCCGCCTCCGCGAGAAGGACGCCGCCCCGGCGGCCTCTGAGGAGTCCGTTCCTCCTCCCAACTTTCCCAAACTGAAGCACCGCCGATCAATTCGCTGGCACATCAGAAGCGCAAGCCCTCGTGGCCTACCCGTGTGGTGCTTGTTGACGGTCTTTAAGTACGAAATATAACGACCGTCAACTAGACTCATAAAAGAAGGAAAACTATACCTCTTACTCGCATATTTGTATCACTAACCTAGCTCCACAGTTGTTTTCGAAGATTTATGATTTCAGGAGCACAAGTCCGGAATAAGATGAAAACACGACGAATATGCAGACATAAGTCACAGACGATCGTGTCCTGCGTAACATGAGCAAAGGAGGCCCACAAACCAGACCAAATCGACCAACCAAGCCCCGGCACCGACCATCTAACATTGGGACCCACCTGGCAGTGTACCAGAGAAGGACGGTTGCCAGAGGCAGCAAGGCGGGGTCAGCCGACCCCACTTGTCAGCCAATGAGGCTGTGTTTTGGTGGGAAGCTTGATCTTATCCGCCTGAAGTGTAACACCCGGTTTACAAAAGGACATAAACCGAGCAATCATATACGTGCCAGGATTAAGTCACACGTATATACAACAGAATGAACAGTATATCATAGCACATATCACGTAAAAAGATATAATAAAGCGAGTACGAATGTTATTTATTACATTAATGACAAAATGTCTGATACAAATATGCGGAAGCGTAGAACAAGTACGAAACTCTCGCTGAAGCTGGGCGCCACAGGGACGTCGACTGGGAGACGACCGCCTAGAAGTCCTAGTACTCCTGGTAGCTCTGGGTGAACTCCCTCGCATCGCCAGGAACTGAGCAGCAGTAGAGTATCCCTAAAAAGAACAAGAGGAAAAAGAGTAGAGGAGGCAAGAGTGAGTACACAACTTGTACTCAACAAGTATAACACAAACTATGAGGCTCTAAGGTTGGCTGACTCAACTGCATTAGCTTTTAATCTTGGTAAAATTTCATTAAAACTAATTACTACAAGTTGATGAATTACCATACCCCAGTTACATAGTAATTAATCGGAATTAATTATGAACTACTGAGAACCAAACCAAACCACCCGGGGAACCCCCCTAATCAAAGGAAGATAACCCCACTAATCAAAAGGAGGATCTGGGCCGCTCATAACCGTGAGCATGGCTAGTATACTAGTTTTACACTCTGCAAAGATTGCACATCTTTACGCACAAGTCGTGAGCTACGCTAGTTGTTCATCACACTTCCGTAGGTGAGATGACTAGCAAACTCACTACGAGGCCGTTACAAAGGACCACGTTGGTAAGGTGTAACCGCTAAGGATTCAGGCTCCGCAATGATGGGGCCCACCTCGAGGGGGTACAAGATAACACAGACCAAGCCTCGCAGCGTAGGGACCATTGAAGCTCACCCTTCCTCTTGCCCTGTCGGTAAGTAACTCCCGAACCAAAATGACCTAATTAGTAAGCCAAGACCGTCCCATTCCAGTCTTGTGGTAGCGTTGTTGTCCCAGGTTGTCGCTCTATGAACCGGTCCTTATGGAGAGTGGCCAACCCAGCACTAAGCACCGTGCTGGCCCCCTAAACCATGTTTCTAGAAAACCCAATTTTAACGAGACGTGAGCCACTCAAGCACAGAACACAGAGGGCCACTCTCAGAATTAAGTTGCATATACCATTAATCAAATTAAATAAAAAGGACCAAGTGTGTTATAGCGCGGCACCTAGCACAACTAACCAAAATGCAACCCAAGGGATATATATATAAAGGATATGAAGTGGCTAGGAAAGTCCTTATAGGCATACAGTATTAAAATGCAGTATGAAAATGTATTTAAAAGTGATAGGTGGTGTTCATGTTATACTTGCCTTCCTCAAACTGTTCCTGCTGCTCAAAGTGTCCCGCGGAAGGTGGCTCCTGGTACTCCTCCAAAGGATCAACGTCTACTTACGATCGCAACGCCAAAACAAGGTCCAGCACATACACATACATGCAAACAAAGACAAAAGCTAAGAAACAGTACAACATTACATAAAAACAGCAAACAAAACAGAGCTAGAACTATTCTATGCATTGCAACGATCGCGTGGACATAAAGAACACCTAAAACGGAGCTAGAACGCGAAATCTGGGCTTAAAACAAGATCTAGGGGCTAAACTGTAAGAAAAACAGAGTTTCTAGGGGTTTCTGCGCAAAAACCAGGGACCTATATGTAATTAAAGGATAGATCCGGGGGTCAGCGTGTATAAACACAGGGGCTGGATGGCGGGTTCAAAAAGGGAAAAGTGCAGGGGCCTAAACGTTAAAAACTGGGCCTTTGTGGAATTATTTTTGAACTAAGAAGGACCACAGGTTGATTTCCATGAAAAGCAGGGGCTCTTTAGCAAATCTGCCAGGCTGAAGCGGTATCTTTGAATCAGGGCCGTTGGATCTCGATCGGGCGGCTTTGGACGAAGGGGTAAGTTAATCTAATCAGGGCCGCCATTTCCAGATCGGGAGGCCAGGGAGCGTTGGGCGCGCGTGGTGGCGGCGCCGGCCACCGGCGGCGAGCAGAGGCGGCGGAGTTGAGTCGGACTTCAGCAAAACAGTGTTCCCGGGGCCGTTTCGGCTCGTGTGCGCTACGACGAACTCATCCGGGTGCACTAGGGGGCGCGTGGGGGATCTGGCGTGGCACGCAGTAGCGCCGGGCGGCATTGCGCGGCCGCGGGCTCGCCGGCGTGCGATTGCGCGCCGGTCAGAGGGAAAGAAGGGGTAAAAAGGGCATGGGAAGGTGCTTTACCTCTGCGCAACATGCAGGAGACGTGCAGAGGGGAGGAGCGGCGGTGCAGAGGTCCCACGAGAGTGATCCTCGGCGTGCGAGCCACGGGAATCACGGCGCGGCCATTGCGCGCGTGCACTGGTCCCGCCCATGATCCGAAATCAGCGCAGAGCCGCTCGGAGTCCGGGATGCGCACGCGAGGAGCGGTGAGGGGGGTCCTGCAGGTGGGCTCGTGGCGGTCGGGCTCGGGGCGAGATGGCCCACAGTGCGGCGAGGCACTCAAGCGGAGCGAAACAGAGGAGGGGAAAGGCGAGTGGGAGGAAAGGGAAGATGCTGACGCGCGGGCCCCGTGTGGTAGAGAAAGAGAGGGAGGGGGTGCGGGCGTGGGCTAGAGCAGATCAGGGAGGGACCGGGCCGCGCGAGAGCTAGGCCGAGTGCGGAGGAAGGGCTGGGCTGTCAACGGGGAAAAGGGAAGGTGGGCCACGAGCGGGAAAAGGAGGGGAGCTGGGCCGCGGGGCTTGGGCCGGTGCGGGAAGACCGGGCCGATTTCTGGGTTGCTAGGTTTAGCTGGGCCGGGCAGGTTGGGCCTAGCGCGGGATTTGGGTTGGGTTTCCAAAGCGGTTTGGGCTGGGACTTGCTGGGGTTTTGGGTTGGCTGGGTTTCTTCTTTTTCCTTCCTCTTTTCTTTTTAAAACAACACACAACTCTATTTGAATTCAAATTTAAAATTTGAATTCAAGCCCTATCACTCAACCAAAATAAAACCATGCACCAGCATGAATGCACAAACATGTTTTAACCTAAAAAGATTTTTATTACTCGTGAAAGAAAATTAAATTAAATGCAAGGCTAAGCATATAAACCTTAGAAAATTAAATAAAGCAAATTAAATTTATTATTAAATGCTGAAATTTAAATTAGGGTGTTACATGAAGGCGGTTGATGATGTTTCCGTATTTATCTTGGCGGGAACTGACCTCAAGGAGCTATATAAGGGGCCTCACACCACTCTCACCACACAAACCACTTGAAGGCCTCTCCCTCTACACTCTCTTGTGACTTGTACTCCTTAGGGTAGTGGAGCTAGGCTAGTACTTAATCTCCTTAGCGAATCCAGTCGTCCTCGGGGTCGGCGAGCAATCCTCGGCCTGTGGTATGGCTTTGTATTCTGACTTTCGTTATATTATTCATATCGAGTTTGTTCTTGGTTATCTTGCTATGTTCTTAGCATGCTTAGCCTTGATCTGTGCTTCATCAAGTTATTCTAGTTTCTTGCTTAGACCAGATGATCTGGGTAAGGATATCGTTTCGTTGTGATTTCGGGCTTGCCTTAGCATCTTACCTGTCCATCCGAAGGGTGGGGGACCCGGGCGTGCTAGGGTAGTGACTTCATATGCGGGCATGGTGCCCGGGTATGTGTGATCCTTCAGATATGAGGGTGCTCCACGGTGTGACTGGGGTAGACCGCGGGTGGTGACAGCCCTGTCGGTCCGCCGGGAAGCTGCTTCTCAGTTAGCGTACTCCTCGATGTTCGGGTACGGTGTAGGAGTTCATGCAAAGATGAAACGGGATTGGATGTTCTCCAGTGCGGGTCATTCTCCCCGATGTCCCTCCAAATATTCCACTCTTGGTTGAGCAAAATAATTCTCGGGAGTATGAGAGAATCGAAGGTCACCGACCAAGAATTAAATTGGATGTATGCTGCATTGGTGAAGAAGCAAGAGATTGATCCCACCTACATCATGGTTGAAAGGTGGATTTGTGAAGCATCATCCGGTACAGGAGAAGTTGTTTCGGGGTGTTATCTCACAATGATAGCCCGAGCCATGAATCCGGGGTTACGAGTGATCCAAAAATATTATGTCCCGGGAAGAGATATTGGGATTGAACATTTGAGGCAAGGCCATTATATCGGAGGGGATGAAAAGAAGGGATTCACTATTTCTGAGATGGGTTTTTCCCTCCCCGATCAAAGCCTTAAATTATTCGCCAGAGGAAGGACCGATCACAAGTTCTCAAGGGAGGATGTGGTCCAGAAGTTCTATCAAGGCCTCACTACTGCATCAAGGGGGATCATTGACGCATCGGCCGAAGGTTCTATCATTGAGCTCACGCCTACTCAAGTTTTCAAGCTATTCAAGAAGGTGGCAGACAATGACGCATGGGCATCATCGGGGCGCCTACAACCACTCCAAGCCGTGGGCGCCGCGAAGAGTGTATTGCAAGTGGAACGTGAAGAAGTGCTAGAAGGGAAGATCGACCCGCTCATGAGAAGGTTGGAGAAGATGGAAGTGGAAAAGAGAGAAGCCCAAGCTATTGATTTGAAGGCGGCCGAAGCAAGGTCTACATGTGAAGAATGTGGAGAGTACGGCCATGTCCAAAAGAATTGCCCGGAGGAAGCCAAGATGCTCGACTACATGAAGAAGGGAGAATGGATTCCGCCACCCAACTTCCGCTACGGGCAAGGTAGACCCCAATTTAATGCAAGCTCTTCCATTCAAAACTCGGTGCCTCTTCGTATACAATTGAAGGAGTTCATGGAGGAGCAAGGCAAGATCAACAAGGACACCGTCACCAAGTTCAAGGCTATGGACAAGATCTTGGAGAACATTGATGGCAAGGTGACGGAGGTCGGGAGCTCTAACCTTCAAGTACTCAACATGATAAAGATGCTAGAGACGCAAGTAGCCCAGCTCGCCGGACGCCTATCTAGCAATAAAGGAAAATTGCCCGGGCAACCTCAAAGTCCGGAGACGGCTAAGGCAATTCAAACTCGCTCGGGAAAGGAGACCGAAGAACCCGAACATGCAGCAGGAGCAAGGAAGCCTAAGCCAAGAGTTGAAGTGGAGACCATCATCAAGGAGAAGGCACCTACTCCTATCCCAGAGATAGTCACCGAAGACCCGGAGTTTGAGCTAGATGATATAGACACCAAGATTCTACCGCCAAGGCCATGATACCGCAAAAGGTAAACATGAAGATGAGCAATTCAACAAATTTGTTGACATGGTACGCAGGTTGAGCATCAATATGCCGCTCTTGGACGCTCTACAAGTTCTGACGTATTCTCGCTACTTCAAAGACATCATGGGAAACAAGCGTGAGATACCGCCAAGCACTGTCAAGCTAACCGAGGAATGTAGCGCGGCAATCGCTAATGAAGCTCTGGAAAAGAAGAGGGACCCCGGATGTCCTACCATCCCGTGTTCCATTGGATCTCTTATGTTCGAAAGAGAACTTTGTGATCTCGGTGCAAGTGTGAGCGTCATGCCAAAGAATGTGTTCGAGAAGCTACACTTACCGGAGCCGGAGCCCACCGCCATGTGCCTAGAGTTAGCGGACAATTCCGTTCACTATCCTTTGGGAATCGCCGAAGACGTGCCCGTGAAGATTGGAGAACACTTAGTCCCCATTGACTTTGTGATTCTCGATATGGGAGAAGGGAGCAAGGCGCCTCTCATACTTGGGAGGCCTTTCCTCAAGACCGCAAGGGCGAACATCGACGTTGGCAAGGGGGAGATAAAGTTCGACATCAATGGCACCACAAGCGAATTCAAGTTTTGTCCACGCCTCGAGGTATGCAACATGATCAATGTCAAATATGTTCTGCCTCACCGCCGTATCACAGAGGAGAAGCAAAAGAAAGAGGAGGAGCCAAACAAGAAGGAAGTGAAGAAGGAGATAGAAGTCGTCGCGTCCATCGCGACAAAGAAGATTGTTGCACCTGTCAAGAAGAAAGCTAAAAGCCCGCCTGTGAAGACCAAAAAGACGATTAACCTAGAAGACAAACCCGCACCACGGATTGTGCGGAAGTGGGTACCCAAGACTGCAGTGCCATCACCGAGCGTTGGTCCGAATTGAAGAAGAAGAAAGTCTAGCTATAGACTATAAACAAAGCGCTTTGCGGGAGGCAACCCGTTCGTCGAGTCAAGAATAAGCTGCCGGGGGGACAACCCGCGAGAGGTTTGGGTAAGTGAGTTGAGAATTTTGCTACGCAAGGACATGATATACTTTTGAATAATTGGTCGTTCGGTCGAACAATTCGATTTGGATTTTATTCGCTCGGTCATTTCGATGTTGTTTCTTATTTTAAACCAATGACATGAGCCATCCTATGATTTATTTGCCTCTTCTTGAGAAAGCCACATCCAAAATTCCATACCCATTTTTGGCGACCGTCCTGTCCATGACGGCCGGACCAAGTTGAGATAAAACACACGAGTAGAGCCGCACTATGTTTATATTATTTAAATTCTTGGTGCGTAGGTTCGCACAAACATAGAGAGAATTTTCAGTTTCATTACCATAGGACTAGAATTTTCCTAACCTTAATTATTCTCTTTTTCAAAAATCTCTCTCTCATTTTGGCAAAAATTAGAACCTAAACCCAAGACCCACGGTTGAATTCGAGATTGTTCGCTATCAATTCATGAAAGTGAACGGTTCCGGTGCAACCAAAATTAATGTAGTCGGGAAATATTTTTCGACTTACAAATGTAAAGATGTTTCAATTCCCCTCTGATTATTCATTTAAACTCATTGCATGCTTTGAGTCAATTCTGAAATTTCGAAGTTAGAGGAGGATTAAACATCTAAGCATGATTTGGAGAGGGTTTATGTGCTTGATTAACATCCATTGATCAAAGTGAGTTCACGAGATGGAATTGTGCTCTCTACCTACCACCACATGCAAATAATCCAAAGGAGGGAGCAGCCATGCATGGGAAGGACATGTGATTTTCAGGAAAGTTGGCACCATGTGATGAATGATTAAGCATGGGACAAGGTGAATGACACAAAGTGAAGAAATAATGTTGCAAGTGGACATCAAAGGCAAAGGAGTGGTTCACAGGATTTGGACAGTGCAAAGCATGAAAGATGTACTGGACAGAAGCAAATAATTGCACCAGCAAGCCACCAGAGAAAATTGAAGTGGAGGAGAGCCAAAAATGCCCTAGGCCGGCCGGCCCCAAGGCCCTAGGCTGGCCGGCCTGGCCCCTTTTTAAGTGCTCTGGTTCTCCCCTTTGACAGTTACACTCCTCACTCAGTTCATTGTTTATGTTCTTCAAGAAACATCAGTTAGAGCCCTGAAAAATTCATCCACCAAAATCTACTCCAAAAATCTCCGAAAATTCGCCACAAATCCTAGTTTGCTCCACTCTTCGATATATTGTTCCCCCGCCGGCAAGAAACCCCCGGTGTGTTTGTTTTTGAGTGTGTACAGCAAGGAGTCACCATGAGTGGCATCATGAGGTTCGTCACCGGGAGGAGAAGGACGCGTTCATCAACATCCGACGCATCGGCAAGTTCTTCGCGGAGGCACTCGGTCTCCGAGTCTCCGAGGAGCATGGAGAAAGACAACCCCGCACCGAGGAGCGACATGTTGCTCCTTGGTGAAATGAGAGACCCGAGAAGCTCCTCCATGAGATTCACCGAAGGGATGCCACCTCCTCCACGGCGTTCGACAAGGTCATCCGCACCACCACCATACAAGCCCAAGATTTCAGAATACGGGTTTATTATCTTGTCGAAGGAAGAAGAAGAAAGGCTCAAGTTCATGAAGGGAAAGTTGCGAGCAAATTATGATTTTGATGATGAAGCATTGGAGAAGTTGGGATTTCATCATGACATCTACCAACTCTTGGAGAACATCGGTTGGAAGTTATTTTCCGACGGTGTCACGGTAGACATGCAAGAAGAAGTGGCTTTGGAGATGTTCATGACACTGGAGAAAACAACGGAAGTGGTGGATGATGAAGATGTTCCATGTTTGAAATTTTGGCTCAAGAATGAAGAAAAAGTCATCACCTATGGAGAAATAGGGAGTTTACTCAGATTCAAAAGTAATGCATATGAAATGGTGCAAGTTGAAGATGGAGAGCTTGATGAATTTTGGACAAAGATAGCAAAAGATGTCAACCGCCAAAGGAAGAATATAAGTAATGTGACCCTCCAAATATTCCACTCTTGGTTGAGCAAAAGAATTGTCGGGAGGATGAGAGAATCGAAGGTCACCGACCAAGAATTAAATTGGATGTATGCTGCATTGGTGAAGAAGCAAGTGATTGATCCCACCTACGTCATGGTTGAAAGGTGGATTTGTGAAGCATCATCCGGTATGGGAGAAGTTGGTTCGGGGTGTTATCTCACAATGATAGCCCGAGCCATGAATCCGGGGTTACGAGTGATCCAAAAATATTATGTCCCGGGAAGAGATATTGGGATTGAACATTTGAGGCAAGGCCATTATATCGGAGGGGATGAAAAGAAGGGATTCACGATTTTTGAGATGGATATTTCCCTCCCCGATCAAAGGCTTAAACTATTCGCGAGAGGAAGGACCGATTGGCGAGTTGAAAATATTGGAAAAAAAGATGAAGAAATCAAAAAGAGGAAGGTTAATTGAAGGAACATCGGCATCAGCACAACAAGAAGACTTGGAAGTAGACCTTCCACCGCCAAGTTCCGCTTTGTTGGAGGAATGAATTTCAAGGTGCATCAAGTGGACAAGGACACCCGCAAGGATGGACGAGTTAATGGGAAGGGAACTAAGATCAAGCATGGGGGCATGCTGCGGCGGCGTCCCCACCATTTAGCAACTACAGCTACCCACCCCCGTCATACCAAGGAGAGATGCCCGACCCATTATTTGGATCACAATACTTTGACCTCCCTCGACCGGAACAAGGAATGAGAATCATGGGTGCCTATGCAAGAAGAAACATGGAAGACATAGACGCCATCCGGAGGAACACAAGCCAACTAGAAGATGGAACCGCAGGAATTGCATATCAAATGGGACTTCTAGGCCTGGCGCCACCTGAACAATTTAATGGAGGAGCATTTCAGCAGTATTATGACCAAGAATATAACGCAAGAGCCAATCAAGGAGAGTGATCGATGACAAGACCATGAATAAAATGCTCGCACGTGTGGTTTGGATTTTTCTATTTCTTTTCATTTATTTTCAGCATGTGTGCAAGCTTGTGTGTGCGTAGCAATTTTCTGTTTTATTTATTTTTCAGCATGTGTGCAATTTGCTTTCTTTTGTTTTCGTCACCATGATAAATAAATGCATCACCCATGCTTTAATGTTATGGTTAGTAATGATGATAGAAAGTTTGTGCCATGATAAAATATGATGATCGTTGCCGCCTTGTCTACTTTCTTGTGCTTGGTTTATGCATGATTAAACTAATGCTCTCTCTAACATGATCTGAAAATTAATTAAATGCCGGCTAATTCAATTGTGGAGGTTATGATAAATTAAGACCCATATCTTTTATTCTTGCTCTCTTACTTAAGCTTGTCAAGGAAAATTTAATTTGGATTTAATTTTGAGCTAACCTTGTCAATGATACCTTTTGCAATTGATCTACCCTCTACAAGCCTAAATGATATATCATAACAAACCATAGAGCAAGAATTATTTTCAAGTGAATTAATTCAGTATTTATCTTCTTTGGTACGAGACTAAGAAGCTGACCATTTCGTATTTTTGTGTACCTCTCTTTTGCTAGCCATTCTATCCATGCATTGTGAGTTTCTATACCGGGAACATCGCAAACCTTGCTGGATATCCACCCTTAACCAAAAACATCTTTTTGTAAAACACCTCCTTGACCACAACCTATATATTGAGTATATATTTATTTCGACGGCAAAACAGTGGAATCAAGAGAAAAATTCAGTAAAACATAAGCTTGGGAAGCATCAAAGAGTTCGCAGAAGAAAAATCCAAAGAATTGGAGGCCTACAGACAGTAGGCCGGCTGGCCCAACACCCCTAGGCCGGCCGGCCTACCCCTTTTCCTCCTCTGTTGGCTTCAATCTTTCACGAGGAGATGCTCCCTTGAATTCCAAAGTTGAGTCCAGAGAATTGATAAAGGTTTTGTGTACTCACTCCATCAAGTTATCATCACTTCATTGCTTGAGGACAAGCAAACGTTCAAGCATGGGGGAGGTGGAGTAAGTGCATTGTGTTGCCAACGGTTCTGAGGAGCAAAAAGAAAGAAAGAAAAAAAGGAGAGAGAAAAGAAAAAAAAGAATGATGATGAAAAGCTCCTCGGTTCCTTTAGCATCATTAAACTCCAGGTACTTTGAAGATTATTCCATACTCAATTATTCCAACCATGTGCAATCCGATAACAAGGACTTCAGTTGTGCCTTGGGATCAACCGTTGCCATTTGCACATGTCCACCATCTAAAGTGTGTGTTCCATTCTCTCCCTCTCCATAAAGAAATTATTTTCCAATGGTATTTTTGACGAGTCTCGGTAAATCCATAAGAAGTATTTCTTGTTTTGATAATATTTTGATTATAATATCTTTTGTTAGGACTAACCTTTCCAGAGCTCCAGATAAAGCCTCACACATACATATGAGAGAAAGAAAGGAGAAAGTTCTAGCAAGTTTGAGAGACAAGATGAGTTGAGAGTTTCCATGAGCAAATTGCACTGAGGTTTAAATTATTGATCTTGGTTTAGCATTACTTATGGAACTTACTTTCTTAATTCTGAGACTTGTTTAATTTTGAGAGCATGTGCTTAATAATTGTGGGGAAGCATTTAACTTGTATCTACCTTCCACATTGAAAAAGCTGGTTACAACTTGAACTATTAACTGCAAAATATTTTTGGGAGCATTGTGTTTTCTCGTGTATGATCAAGTGCAGGGATTGGACACTGAAAGGCAACGCTGATTTTTATCAAAGACTTACTCGAGGACGAGCAAGGTTTAAGCATGGGGGGAATGTTGGCGCTCCTTAAGTATCCATTTTATCCCCTGTTTAACTTTGATATTGGCATGAATTTAATATCAAAATTACTAACCATCCTAACCTCGGCCCAATTATTGGTCGTTTTAGCGTTTGCACATATATTTTGGAGGTACTTCGTTTTTGCAGGTTTTTGACCAATTTTGGAGCACAAAATGACGAGGCCCACGATCACGCGATGACATGAAGAAAGACGAAGGCCAAAGCCCGAACAAAGGACCGAAGGCCATGATGATTAGAGGCCCGTTCGTGCACATCCACCCTCCAATGAAGCCCAAAGGACAAAGCCCACAAGATAAGATCAAGATACTTCGGGGCTAAGCAAAGCAAAGAGAGATTTAAGAAAGGATTTTCCATCCTATCCTTTTCCTCGAAGAAATCTCGAAGATAACGACGTCTAATGGGGTGCAATCGTGAAAGGCATAAACTCTAGAAGACTCCAGGAGACTTGGGGAGAAAGGAGGACACGAGGCGGCAAAGAAATGGGCCAGGCCGGCCGGCCTGGGTCCATTGGGCCGGCCGGCCCAGACCCTTTTTGTGGCGGTTCGGCCTCCCCTTTGACCTAGGGTTTCCTGAGGCTATTTAAAGGCCCCTCGCCAAGGTTCACGCAGAGATCAATTCGGGAGACGACGCCAAGGAGCAGAGAAGATAGAGGGACACCTCTCGGAGAGCCGAGGGTCGTGCTAGTTGTCTAGGGTTTGCCCTAGCCGATGTGGGAACTTTGCAAGGAAGACCACGTCGGAGTTCTGGAGCTAGGATCATCAAGATCAAGGTAGGGCCCCGGTTGTGATCTTGTGATGTACAATCATTCATGGTGAAGTTATTTGTGATTCCGAATGTTTAGCGACCATGTTCTCTCTTTCGATTTTGTTCTTTTCTTTGGGTTTGCTTCATCCTAGATCTATTATCGAGATAGATCGCTTAGCATGATCTTGTAGTCATGGTGGCTAGAGGTTCATGGCGGAACTACCAAAGGGGATTCGACTTGCTTTAGGGTACTTTCGTCCAAAGGAGGGCGTCGTGACAGGGCGTTGCCACTGAGTAGGTGGGGTATCGAGGGATCGGATTGGAGATTTTGAGTTTAAAGATGCTTTTCATTGAGATTCACATCTATCTTACTTCACTACATCTAGCTGGAACTACAACATATGCATGATCTAGGTGATCTAGATTGGTTATCTCTAACTTTCTCTTGCTAATTCGGTGTTTGTCATTTTTAGTAGATTAGATTCATTTTTCACCATCTCAACACAAAGGAATCTCTATGCTAGTAGATTGTTTCTTGTATCTTTGGTTCCATGGATTGATAAACCTTGGGGGAATACTCTAAGGGAAAAGCTACACGAACTGTGCGCTTGCGGTATACAAATCGGGGGTGCTAAGGAGCGTCAACAGTCTTCATCTCACTTCATATGTGTCATGGTTATGGAACTTGTAAATACACTTTACACAACCTAGCCATCCCTTGAGAAAATATAAATAACGATACCCTGAATACTTCCGGGTGAAATGCTACAACGGTATATCCGTGCGCTTGTGGATCTTTCTATAAACGTTAAGACATACCAACACCAGCATTTTCAAGGCGGTGTTGCTAGGAACCAACCACTCCTAGTGGCGACGCTAAGAAATGCCAACAAGCATTTCTATCGCCATTGTCGGGGATGGCACTAGGTGTAAAGTTATTTACTAAATACATAAACATGGTAATATAAGTAAGAGGTAGCTATTGCTTATATAGGCTAATGTGTTTATCTTTTTGTTTTCTCCTAATTGGATGACAACAGGGTAGTGTATGTCTGGTTTCTCCTTGCCAACAAATTTTATTGAAAATCCCGAGAAGCAAGTGAGAAGGGTCCGACCTCGCGTCGTCCCTCCTCCGATCTCGCAGTCGACAAGTGAACCAGCTTCCCAAGCACCATCAACAATCATTGAACTCATGGCTGAGAAGACTCTCCGCGACTTCTCCGTCCCCTCAACTGCCATGTGGTAACTGGACCCAACGTTGATGTTGGGGACATGAACTTTGAGCTGAAGTCCAGCCACACAAAAATGGTGCAGGCTAGCCCATTCTATGGCAAGCCGAATGAGGACGTTAACGCCCATCTCCAGAATTTCCTGGAGCTTTGCAAGACCGTAACCATACGGGGCGTTATGGCTGACGCCATCAGGCTCCGCCTGTTTCCCTTCTCCCTCCTGAGGAAAGCGAAACAGTGGTTTTATCAGAACAAGGAAGCCGTCAGCACATTCCATGCCGTTCCTTGCTAAATTCTTTCTGTTGGGCAAAACAAATGCCCTACATGGAAGAATTTCAAGTTTCCAGCAGACAGGGATGGAATCCATCCCAGAAGCTTGGGAGAGATTGCAAGAATATATACTCGCTTGTCCTCATCATGGGATGGACGAGTGGCTTGTGCTTCAAAGCTTCTACAATGGGCTAACGACAACATCTAGAGCCATTCTCGATGATGCTGCTGGAGGAGCCTATCTAGACCTTACAATTGCCAAGGCTACGACCTTAATTGAAAAGATGGTCTCCAACCAATGCTGGAACGAGGAACGTTCCCAGCCCAGATACAAGGGCGGAATGCACACCGTCAAGGAAACAGATATGCTCGCCGCCAAGCTGGACCTCCTAATGAAGAAGCTCGATGAAGGGAACCGGCAACAAATGCTTGTTCCCGTCCATGCTATGAACTCATACTTTACGTGCGAAGTTTGTGGTGACGGTGGACACTCGGGGAATGACTGCCCCGAAACCTGAGAAGATGCAGCCTACATCAACAGCAACAACACCGGGTTCTGTCCACAAGGAGGCCAGGGGTGGGGTCAATCACGCCCACCATTCCAAGGAGGAGGTAACAACTATAACTCAAATTTCAATTTGAACCAACCCTCCTTGAGAGACTTAGTCTTTGGCCAAGCTAAAATCAATGAATCGTTAAACAAAAAGCTTGCTGCCAACTATAAAATTTTAGAAAGCATACATGCTAAAGTTGAAACTCTTTCTTCTGCTCATAAAAATCAATTAAGTTTCAACAAAATGATAGAAACTCAACTTGCTCAAATCACTGCTTCTGTTCCTGTCTCTGAGAATGGGAAGATCCTGGGGCAACCCGAATCTCCCGTTGAAACTGCAAATATGGTGTCTACCAGGTGGGGCAACCTTCTCCGGCAGATACCCCGCACTAACCATGCAGGACAAACCACACACCCAAGGATGAATGCGTGGGGCGGGCTGACAGCAAAACTTCATGGAGATCCGGGGGTGCCCATGATCAGTTGTTCCATCTTCGATCAATGCTATGAATGGGCCCTCTGCGACCTTGGGTCAAGCATAAACATCATGCCCAAGGTAATCTTTGAGCAATTGCAGTATCCTGCTCTTTCCCAGACCCGTATGTTCGTACAACTTGCAGATTACACAGTCCGACATCCCGAAGGGATAGTCGAAAACATCTACGTATGAATTCGGAATTGCTTCGTCCTAGCCGACTTTGTCGTCCTCAACATGGAGGGAGATTTGGGATTGGACCTTATCCTCGGACGGCCGTTTCTGAACAGTGTGAAGGCTAGGATCGATATCGGATCTGGAGAAGTCCAGTTCTGCATCGGGGTCGACAATATATTATTTGAATTCCTCCACAGGAAGGAGCAGAGGTTCGTGATCCAGCAAGCACACGACGGAAGTCCACTCTAGGGTGTACCAGAACCTCAGTCAGAAGAACCTACGACCACACAATCAAAAAGAAGACGTGCAAGGAAGGTGTGGCATAAGGTTGCCAGCTCGTCCTCGTCCAATTCTCCAGGACAAGTCGAGCAGTGGAATCACAGCAGGAGAAAGGTCCCGCTCGTCAGACTCAAAACGACGAGCCCTTGCCGAAGGTAAATCGGTATGTATCTCATATTTACTTTTCCACCATTTTATTTTTTTTACGTTTTTGATTTTCCCACTGCATATTTGGATTCTCAAAACACCCTTGCATGCTAGAAACTTTTCTAGGACCTTTTTTGTTTTTCACAAAAATCCAAAAAAATTTCCGAGCATGAAAATCCCTTGAAAAATAATTTAGAACATCTTTCGAAGCAAAGTTTGGCCGGGCACCCAAAATTTCAAAACTTATAGCCGTTAGGGAGACCCTGGGCCCTGGCTATCAGCCAATGGGCCCACAGGGGGGCCGGCCGAACCCTAGGGTTGGCCGACCCCACCTGGCAATGGCTCTCTGCCATCTTTTTCCAACGGCTAGTGATCTTTGTGTTCAGCTCCTAGCCATTGTGCCCGGACATTCTCTCTTTAAATAGAGGCCGAGGAGTGGGTGTTGAGCTCTCACACTCAACTCTCATTCAGTCACTCTCTCTCAAACTCTCTCGAACTTTGCTCTCGGGTTTTCATTGGATTTTTACTCAAGATTTGAATTCAAGAGACCTCTCTCTCATTTCTTTGCTGCAAGCAAGAAGGAGAAACTCATGGGTAAGAACATTCAATTCGGTTTCACTAACGTAGCCCATTTCGAGTTACACGTGTTTTGTCCATCATGAAAGGCATAGGGCAAAAGGTTTCTGGCGCATTCAACAAGATGACGGGTGGAAGTTCATCCCGTTCTCAGGGTGGCTCAAGCTCGTACACACCCGAACCTACGCCTACACCAAGCACGATGAACTACGAGGAAGAAGAACAATACGAAGAGATGCAAGCCGAATCGCAAGCCGAGGTCATAGAGATTGATGCGGAAGATGCACCGTACCTCGACTTGCGAGATGATCATGAATGACAAGGTTATGCCATCCTCAAGAACAGAAGCTTTGTCCACACCCGAGCATTCGATCCGGACCTCCTCATCAAAATGTTTGGCATGAAATTGGATGGGACAATTTCGTTCCCGTTGAGGAGTATGGTTCTCGACTCCTCACCATCCAATTTCTTTGCACTCTTCGGGAGGTGGAAAACGGGGTTTACTTTTGACTTTTTGGGAAAGAATATTTGCTTTCTTGGAAAACTTTTGCCGGCCACCTCGATTTCAAGAAACGCTGGCCAATTTCTCTCGACCAAGCTTGTAGAGGTTTTAATCATCATAAATTTTGGGGCCGGATTTCGAGTCAAGTTGTCCATGGCAAGTTCGCACCTCGGTGCGACGACATTCATAATCCAACTCTTTAGTTGATGCACAAGTGGTTGACCATCACTCTCTTTCCAAGAGATGATGTCCGACCCGTGCGCAACGATGAGTTGCTCATTCTTTATGCCATGGTCAACAGGATCAAAATCTCCCCCGCGCAAGTTTTGGTTAAGCAATGGCTTTTAAATTTCAAGATAATGGGTCCTATTGAGTGCACTTCTTTGATTACTCGCATCGCTACACGTATCGGTGCCTTAGAAGGGAATTCTATTCCTTTCATTGAGGGTGACCGTGCATATATCGACAAGGCCTCTTTGATCCAAGGTCACACACTCAAGAAAGGCCCGAACGACTCTTTTATTTTCTTTTACTTGAGCTATACAAATGAGATTCCGCTGCCCAATGCGGAGTTCCATTTGTATAATTGCCATTCGCTAACTATCCCTCTCATTCCACGAGAAGGAGGTCGTAGGCATAGATCTTTTGGTTTGCCTGGCAGGATGACAAGAACCCGGACTAGAAGGAAGGCAGAACCAACACCACCGCCTCAACAGCCACATCACTCACATCAGCATGAGGCTGGTGGTTCATCATGGCACAGTGCCAGAACTGAGGAGTGGACACGGCAGGCACCAGGCCGCCGGTCCACCAGTTCAAGCTCCGGTGGAGCCCCGAACCACATCAGACGGATGTCTTCGTCCCGAGGTTTCGGCGCCATCACCTAACAGCTAGGAGAGCTGCGGGTGCAGGGCGACAACATACAAGAGACGCTGAACTAATGCATCGATACAACCCAAGCATGATAGCGTCACACCGGCGAAAGAAACCACGACATGGAGCAGTTACCGTTGCAATGATAGGAAGAGTGGAGGGCATACTGCCGTTGGACGGGTTTTAACCCTGACCAACTATAGTGAGCCTGAAGCTAGCTTGGGGGAGGACCCCCACGAGAGGTAACTTGTATCATTCATCTTTGCTGCTTTCATAACCTTGCATGAAACCCATAAAAATTTGCAAATTCAGAAAATCTATAAAAATTTGCATAACAAATAAAAATTTGCAACATTTAGAAAACACCAAAAATATTTTCTTTTAATATATGTAGTAAGCATGGTGTAAGTTTTCCATGTTGAGATGATGAATAGTTGCTCTGTTAATTTCTTTCATATGCTTAGTTACAACTTTATGCTCTACCTAGTTTTGGGTTTGGTGGCTTAAATTGCTCAAACCTTAAACTTGAAACTTGTGGGTAGCGAAAAGCATGATCCAAATCTAAGTTATTGTGAGTTATGATACGGTTAAGTAGAGTTGCTATGATCTTCTCTTAAGTGATACTTGACATCCGGAGTATTTAATTTTGAAAACACAAAAATATAATAAAGTTCCTCGATGATATGAAATTCCCATCCAAACCCATATGTTAATTTTCACTGCAAAACCTTCCACATATGCAACTTGCTATCTCATTGAGCTTTGCCAAATTATTGTGACCCTTAGTGAAATTCATTTCATGCTCCCATGATCAAGATCACGTACACATTTCCACCACATATGCTTCTACACTAGAAGTAAGCAAAATTTTATCCATCCACAAAATAAAACTCCAAGTCCATGTATGACACCTCTCTCTCAAAATTATGTCAAGGATATGAGGCTATGAGAAAATAAAAGATGCATACCCAAAGATGGTATGCCACATGCTTCGGCATGTCAAAAAAAAGAAAATAAAATAAAAGATGCATACCTAAAGAAGGTATGCCACATGCTTAGGCATGTCAAAAAAAAAAGATAGCCCTTGATCCAAAAAGAAAAGAAAGAAAAGAGAGAGATGGTGCATACAAAGGAGTTCATACACCATCCACCAAAAATATCCACACACTTGCACATCTTGATCAAGGTTTATGACTTGTTTCTCCTTTGGATCTGGTCTTTGACTTAGTAAAATATGAGAAGCAGGTATGCCTTCAAATCCGTAAAATATGAGAAGCAGGTATGCCTTCAAATCCTCCATACCTACAGCTCCACAAAAATAGCCATAAGAGATAGGTTGAGGAAGAAAAGGCACAATAAAAAGCCTTGGTAAGGAATCATACACACCGAGCGATCCGAGAGATCATCTGAGGAACTTTATAAATTTCTTTTGAAAACTTTACAAAACCTCCGGATTGACGGTTGAACTAAAGAGAAAGAAATATGAGCACTCTATGATACCGTTCTGACTCTCAACCGCCAAAGATGAGGTGAAGCTATAAGCTCCACAGGAGTAAGGTAAGAGGTATGGACAAAAGCCAACTTATTCAAAATCAAGGTAAGAAGCATTCGATTGTGCCTAAGTATAAGTTGGAAATTCAACATTGTAGCAACTCCTGATCAACTACGATCGCCTTGTTTTGCTCAGGGACGAGCAAAAGGCTAGCTTGGGGGTGTTGTTGACGGTCGTTAAGTATGAAATATGACCGACAACTACACTAATAGAAGAAGGAAAACTATACCTCTTACTCGCATATTTGTATCACTAACTTAGCTCCACAGTTGTTTTCGAAGATTTATGATTTCAGGAGCACATGTCCGGAATAAGACGAAAACACGACGAATATGCAGACAGAAGTCATAGATGATCGTGTCCTGCGTAACATGAGCAAAGGAGGCCCACAAACCAGACCAAACCGACCAACCTAGCCCGGCACCGACCATCTGACATCAGGACCCACCAGGCAGTGTACCAGAGAAGGACGGTTGCCAGAGGAGGCAAGGGGGGGTCGGCCAAGCCCACCTGTCAGCCAATGAGGCTGAGTTTTGGCGGGAAGCTTGATCTTATCCTCCTGAAGGCAGTTGATGATGTTTCCATGTTTATCTTAGCGGGAACCGACCTCAAGGAACTATATAAGGGGCCTCACACCACTCTCACCACACACACCACTTGAAGGCCTCTCTCTCTACACTCTCTTGTGATTGGACTCCTTAGGGTAGTGGAGCTAGGCTAGTACTTCATCTCCTTAGCGAATCCAGTCGTCCTCGGGGTCGGCGAGCAATCCTCGACCTCTGGTATGGCTTTGTATTCCGACTTTCGTTATATTATTCATATCGAGTTCGTTCTTGGTTATATTGCTATGTTCTTAGCCTGCTTAGCCTTGATCTGTGCTTCGTCAAGTTATTCTAGTTGCTTGCTTAGACCAGATGATCTGGGTAAGGATATCAGTTTGTTGTGCTTTTGGGCTTGCCTTAGCATCTTACCTATCCATCCGAAGGGTGGGGGACCCGGGGCTGCTAGGGTAATGACTTCATATGCGGGCATGGTGCCCGGGTATGCGGGTTCCTTTGGATATGACGGTGCTCCATGGTGTGACTAGGGTAGACTGCAGGTGGTGACAGCCCTGTCGGTCCGCCGGGAAGCTGCTTCTCGGTTAGCGTACTCCTCGACGTTCGGGTACGGTGTAGGAGTTCATGCAAAGATGAAACGGGACTGAATATTCTCCAGTGCGGGTCATTCTCCCCGATGTCCCTAATTTCCCGACACCTGTAGTTCTAAGCATGTGGCTAATGTAACTTATCTGCTAACATGAATAGTATACTAGGATCTTTGCCTATGCTCCGACTAACCTTAGGATTGCTTGTTTATTCTTTATTCATGAGAGTTGGCTATTCTGTGTGTGTCACATTACCCCTGATTATCCTTTATTTATCACTTACCCATGTATAGTCAGTGGTCTTCATCTTACTTCATACGTGTCATGGTTATGGAACTTGTAAATACACTTTACACAACCTAGCCATCCCTTGGGAAAATATAAATAATGATACCCTGCATACTTCCGGGTGAAATGCTATAACGGTATATCTGTGCGCTTGCGGATCTTTCTGTAAACGTTAAGACATACCAACACCGGCAATTTCAAAGGCGGCTGCCAACAGTGCTCCGCCGCATCGCGCTCATGATGGCATCCAACCCAGCTGCTCAGGACGTCGACTTGGTCCTCTATTCCTTGACTAATGTTTCTCGGCAGCTCGTGGGCAGATCTCCGCTGCCATCGCCACGCTCGTTCTCCAAGCGGCCCGCGTTCGGCTTGCTCAACTCTGCGGACACTTACGTTCGGGAGACACACAAGATCATGCGTGGGCGCCAGTCCACACCCCAGTTCATGGACATGACGGGGAGCTACCCCGCCTCCATCCACGATCTCCTATGCGACGAGGATCCCCTAAATGATGCCTCCAGCACGGGAGACAACAACTTGGAGGGAGCGTCAGCGCCGCGGTGCGTGTGCGCCATGGCCACAGCTCCAAGCGAGCCACCACCACATGCGGTGTCGCCTCAAGCGACGCACACCCATCTAGATCAGCGCGTGCAGGCGCTTGCCAATGCACAGGCTCATGCTGACAAACTTTGTCCCTAGCCCGAGCACACACCTCAACCGGCGAACTCGCCTCCGCGCCTCAATCTGAGCCAAATGGGGGGAACTCCGCTGTAGCTGCACGGCAGCGCGCACTTGGGGTCAACCGCGACATCATCAACGACGCCCGCATGCGACTCCCACAAGAGTTTCGCGTGGGCCAAAACATCGCTGTGGCAGCCTTCCTCCTGCAGACACTGTTCGAGCCGCAGGACCCAGCACAGAAGGATCTCCACAGCAGATCAGGGACCTGGTGGAACTCGCCGCCGTCCAGTGTAACACCCTAATTTAAATTTCAGCATTTAGTAATAAATTTAATTGGCTTTATTTAATTTTCTAAAGATTTACTGTGTTTAGACTTGCATTTAATCTAATTTTGATCCTCAAGTAATTAAAATTTATCATAGGTTTAAATTTTTGTTGCATTCATGCTGGTGCATGATTTTATTTGAGTGTGGTTTGAATTCAAATTCAAATTTGAATTCAAACTTTGTTTGAATTAGATTTAGAAAGGAGAGAAATAGAAATTAGAAAAGGAAACAAAACCCAAAACCAAACCCCAAAGCAGACCCAAACCCAATATCCAGCCCGAATCAACCGAACCCGCGGCCCAAGTCCCCGCTCAGCCCACTTCGGCCCAGCCCAGCGCCGTTTGGCCCAGCTCCGCACAGCCTGCCCCGCGCCCTGCCTCCGCCTCGCGCCCGGCCCGCCCGCGCTCCCCGCCTCACCCGCTGCGCGCCCGACCCCACTTGCCAGACTCGTCACCTTCCTCCCGCAACTCCCGCCCGAACCTCCCGCCGGGGATCACGCCGGTTTCCCAACCCCGGGCACGCACGCCCAGGGCCGCCGCCGCCCTATAAGTAGCGCCCCCGCGGACCCCTTTCCCCCACCTCGCCTCACAGCCGCCGCACGAAGCCCTAGCTCCGCCAGCTCGCGCAGCTCCGCCGCGCAGAACCCCTGCGCCGCCGTGCTCCCGCCGCCCCGTTGCCCTCCGCTCCACCACGACCAGCGCAGAAGCTTCGCCAGGGTCCAGTGAAGTCCCCTGCTCCCTCCACACCGACCCCAGGCCTACCCCTCGCCGCAATTTCTTCGGCGACGCTCGGAGGTGAGAACGCTCCGCCGTTCAATTTCTCCTCGCCGCCGGTGGCAATCGTGTCCCTCTGACCCTGAAACGTTTCCGCAGGCCTCCACCGAGTCAGTCCGAGGAATTTCGGGGCCCGTCTCACCCCTCCAGCACCCGTCTCCGCGAGCTCCGCCCAGCACCGCCGCCAGTCCTCGCCGCCGGCACGTCTGCGCCACGTTTCCGACCACCCCACGCCTTCGGTGAGAACCCGTAGCCCGGCCATTTCCTTTGCGCTAGCTATGGAGGCGCCTAGGCCCAATCCAAGGCCGGAACGCCGCTCGCCGGCGTGTTCCGCCGCGCCAACCCGCCACCGTTGAACCCAGCACCGCTCAGGCACCTGCCGAGTCCAGGTTTTGACCCAGTTGTATCACGCACGCCTCGCTCGTCCTTTTGCGCTAAACCGTGACCCAAACCGGGCTCTGTAGCGCCGGATTCGCTCACTCCGGCGACCCCACCGCCGCGGGAGCTCCGCTCCGGTAAGTTCCGCCGCCGCCCCGCGCCCAAAACCGCTGGAGCCGTCCGATCTGGAACCCGTGGCTGAGATTAGATCCCAAACCGATCAGATCTGGACCTTCAGATCCGAATCCAACGGCTGAGATCCAACCGTACCCCTTCGGCCTGTCACTTTTGCTAAAGAGCCCTCGCCTTTCCTTGAAATCAACCCGCGGTCCATCGGTTTAGAAAAATATTTACTTACAGGTCCTGTTTTTAATGTTTAGGCCCCTGCCCTTTCCGGAAATAGTGCCCGCCGTCCCTGTCCTTGTGTTTTTGCACGTTAGCCCCTATAGCTATGCTTTAATTACGTTTTAGCCCTCGGTTTTAGCAGAAAAGCCCCTGAAACTTCAGTTTTCTTACAAATAAGCCCCTAGAACTTGTTTTTAGCCCAGAAAATGCGTTTTAGCTCCGTTTTTAGCGTTCTTTATATCCATGCGATCGTTGTAACGCGTAGAATAGTTTTAGACTAGTTTAATGTGCTGTTTTATGTATTGATGTACTGTTCTTTAGTTTTTGTTAGTGTTTGCTTGTATGCTTATTTTTGTGCATTGTTTTGGCCATGTGTTCGTGAGTAGACGTTGATCCATCTGAGGAGCCCCAGTACCAGTACCAGGAGCAGCCGTCTTCCGAGCACTTTGAGCAGCAGCAGGAGCAGTACGAGGAAGCAAGTATAACATGAACAACCTATCACTTTAATTACAATTTCATACTGCATTTTAATACTGTATGCCTTTAAGGATTTCCTAGCCAGTTTATATCCTTTATATATACCTTTGGGTTGCATTTTGGTTAGTTGTGCTAGGTTGCTGCGCTATAACACACTCTGGTCCTTTTTAATTAATTTGATTAATGGTTTACTTGAACTTAATTCTGAGAGTGGCACTCTGTGTGGCTTGAGTGGCTCACTTCTCGTTAAAAGATGTTTTTTTAGAAACATGGTTTAGGGGGCCAGCACGGTGCTTACTGCCTGGTTGGCCACTCTCCATAAGGACCGGTTCATAGAGCGACAACCTGGGACAACAGCGCTACCACAAGGCTAGAATGGGATAGACTTGGCGTAATAACTAGATCTTTTTGGTTTGGAGTAACTTACCTGCGGGGCAAGAGTAGTAAGCTTCAATGGTCCCTGCTCCTCCGGCTTGGTCTGTGCTTGGATTGCGCTCCTGTGCTTGTACCCCCGGAGGTGGGCCCCATCGTCGCCGACCTAACTCTCGCGGTTACGCCTTACCAACGAGATTCTTTTTAAAGGCCTCGTAGTGAGTCGCTGGCCATCTCACCTAAGGAAGTGTGATGAACAACTGGCGTAGCTCACGACTTGTGGGTAAAGATGTGCAACCTCTGCAGAGTGTAAAACTGGTATACTAGCCGTGCTCACGGTTATGAGCGGCCCAGATCCTCCTTTTGATTAGTGGGGTTATCTCCTTCCGACGAGGGAGGTGCTTCTCGGGGTTACCTTGGTGGCTTGGTTTCGGTTTGGTTCTCAGTAGTAACATGTTTAAACTTGATTAATTACTATGTAACTGGGTTAATGGTAATTCATCAACCCATAGTAAATAGCTTTAATAAAACTTTGCCAACACTTAAAAGCTAATGCAGTTGAGTCTGCCAACCTTAGAGCCTCATAGTTTGTGTTATACTTGTTGAGTACAAGTTGTGTACTCACCCTTGCCTCTTCTCTACTTTTTCCTCTTGGCTACGCTACTGCTGCTCAGTTCCTGCCGACACGAGGGAGTTTGTCCAGCGCTACCAGGACTACAAGGACTTCTAGGTGCTTCGTCTCCCAGTTGACGTCCCTGTGGCGCCCTGCTTCAGCTCCGGAGAGCTTTTATCGTATTTTTGTACTTCGCTTCCGCTGTATCAGACATTTTTGTCATTATTGTAATAAATAACATTCGTATTCGCTTTATTATATCTTTTTGCGTGATATGTGCTATGATATACTGTTCATTCTGTTGTATATACGTGTGACTTGATCCTGGCACGTATATGATTGCTCGGTTTATGTTCTTTTATAAACCGGGTGTTACAGAGTGGTATCAGAGCCATATCGACTGTAGGACGAAGCCTAGATAGAACTGGTCGAGTTTTAGGACTTCTTCTCACCAATCCTTGTCTGCTGAAACTATTTTACTATTATACCCCTTGACTTCTATGACTTTTTACCCTTCTTGCCTTGATTTCTCTCTCTGAAGAATAGTTTCGTAGATTTTGGCCTGAATCAGTCATCTGACCACCATGAGCATAGCTAGGTGACCTTTTTAATAATAATACGATAGCACGTTCCGCGACGCGTTGTGTTAGTCGAGTCTATTGCTAAACTCGGCTAAGTTGTGAAAATTGTCTGCTTGTTATTCTGCTACATGTTTGATTTGGATTTTTGACTGATTGCATAGCTTAGTAGTTTAAATTTGCTTAAAGAAAATCACTCAGATGTTAAAGTTAACTAATTAATAAAATGAGTTAGATCGTTGGGGGTAAAACAGTCCACTCTATCCTGTCTACTTTATCATGGCTGAATCTTTTTCCGCAAAGAGTTATCGTATCCATCTGAGTTTATTCCTGCAATATCCTTAATCGTGAAATCTTTTGTTCAAACCAGATGGTGAACACCAGGAGCACCGGTTCCGGTTCTGGCCAGCAGCAGGGTCAGAACAACCAGGGTACCGGGATCCCGATGCCTCCGCCCTTGACTCCGGAGCAGTACTTCCAGCTCCAGATGCAGATGATGGCTACCCTGAACAACACTGTTCAGGCTCTTCAGCACGCTCACACTCAGCCTCCGCCTCCTCCACCGCCGCAGCCTCGCGACAGGCGTGCTGAATTTCTGAGGGGTCACCCGCCGACGTTCTCTCACACGTCCGACCCTCTTCAGGCTGACGACTGGCTCCGTGCAGTGGAGCGTCAGCTGGACATCGCCCAGTGCGATGATCGTGAGCGCGTCTTGTACGCAGCAGGACAGCTGCGAGGGGCAGCTTTGGACTGGTGGGAGTCCCACCCAGTTCACGACCGCGAGGCTCTCACCTGGCTCCAGTTCAGGGAGCGCTTCCGCAGCCACAACGTCCCCGCGGGCGTTATGAAGATGAAGCAGAAGGAGTTCCTTGCACTGAAGCAGGTAATTTTAAATATAATCATTCAGCGGTTTCTTTTGAGCTAATGCCCCTCGTTCTATCCTTATGAATCCTGAGTTAATTTTCCGATATCTATCTGTCTTTGTGAATTCAGGGGACTATGTCGGTCACGGAGTATCGTGATCGCTTTCTTCAGCTGGCTCGCTACGCCCCTGCCGAGGTTGCGGATGACCGCAAGAAGCAGGAGCACTTCATGGAGGGTCTTGAGGACTACCTCCAGTACGCGCTGCTCAACCTCCGCTTCGACGACTTCAACCATCTGGTTGACAGTGCGCTCAACACTGAGCGTAAGCACTTGGAGATGGAGGACAAGAAGAGGAAGGTTGTCCCCGTTGCTTCCGGCAGCAACACTCGTCCTCGACTCCAGCAGCCCCAGCAGTACCAGCAGCAGTACCGACCTCCTCAGCAGTACCAGCAGAGGCCACCGCAGCAGTACCCGCCTCGACAGCAGCAGGCAGGTCAGGGCCCGAGGTTACCAGCACCTCCGGCTCGTGCTCCACCAGCTCCACCGGCACCGCAGGCTCCACGTCCGGCAGCTCCTACCGGACAGCAGGCTCAGGGACCTCCTCGCACCTGCTTTCACTGCGGCCAGCCGGGGCACTACGCCAACGCTTGCCCCCGGAAGGCGCAGGCGGGACAGCAGGGGCGCCCAGCTCAGCCCAGGGCGCCAGCACAGGGCAGGGTGAACCACGTGACGGCCGAGTCAGCGGCCGAGGCTCCCAACGTGGTTATTGGTACGTTCATGGTTAATTCATATCCAGCTACAGTGCTTTTTGATACTGGTGCTACGCATTCCTTCATTACTCAGTCTTTTGTCGAGCATCATGGTATTCATACTAGCACATTAAAGAGGTGCCTGTTAGTATCTTCACCGGGAGGACAGTTGAGGTCTCACACTTACTGCCCGAGAGTCAGTGTTTCTTTGAGGGGAGTAGAGTTCTGTACTGATCTGATGGTGCTAGACACCAAGGGCATTGATGTCATTCTGGGAATGGAGACCCTGGCCAAATGGGGAGTTCGGATAGATTGTGCTCAGAGGACAGTCTTGCTATCAGCTTCCAGTGGCCAAGAGGTTGTTATCAGTGCAGTAGAGCCTTCTGGATTTCTTCATCAGATGGAGGCTAGACCCACGGACGGTATTCGCGTGGTGTCTGAATTCCCGGATGTCTTTCCGGATGATCTGCCAGGTATGCCGCCTGAACGCGCCATTGAGTTTTGTATTGATCTCTTGCCTGGCACAGCTCCTATTGCAAAGCGGCCCTACCGTATGGCACCTATAGAGCATGAGGAAGTCAAGAAGACTATTGATGAGTTGCTAGCCAAGGGCTATATCCGTCGCAGCTTCTCTCCTTGGGCTTTTCCGTTGTTGCTGGTAGATAAGAAGGATGGCTCGAAGAGGATGTGTGTGGATTATCGTGAGCTGAATGCAGTCACTATCAAGAACAAGCATCCACTGCCCCGTATTGAGGATCTCTTCGATCTGCTTCGAGGTGCTCGTATATTCTCGAAGATTGATCTTCGCTCGGGCTATTTTCAGCTGAGGATCCGTCCTGGGGATATTCCGAAGACGGCATTCACCTGCAAGTACGGGCTATATGAGTATACAGTCATGTCCTTCGGCTTGACTAATGCCCCGGCTTTCTTCATGCATCTGATGAACATGGTTTTCATGGACTATCTGGATGTCTTCGTGGTGATTTTCATTGATGATATTCTGATCTTCTCCAAGACAGAAGAAGAGCATGAGGAGCATCTGAGACTCGTATTGCAGAGATTGAGAGAGCATCAGTTGTATGCCAAGTTCAGCAAGTGCGAGTTCTGGATTGACGAGGTTCCATTCCTCGGTCATGTTATCTCTCAGGGAGGCATTGCTGTTGATCCGAGTAAGGTGAAGGATGTGCTCGAGTGGGAGACACCGCAGACAGTGAAGGAAGTCAGATCTTTCTTGGGCTTAGCTAGATATTATCGGAGGTTCATCGAGAATTTCTCCAAGATCGTGAAGCCTTTGACTTCTTTGCTAGAGAAGAATGTGGCTTTTGTATGGACTGATGAGCGTCAGATGGCCTTTGATGAGCTGAAGAAAAGGTTGACTACGGCGCCAGTCCTGACTCTGCCAGACCAGACGAAGAGGTTCACGGTATATTGTGATGCTTCGAAGGACGGTCTTGGGTGTGTTCTGATGCAGGAGGGCAGAGTGATTGCTTATGCTTCACGGCAGTTACGTCGGCATGAGCTGAATTATCCCACTCATGATCTTGAGTTAGCCGCAGTTGTGCATGCTCTGAAGATTTGGAGGCATTACTTGTATGGGCAACGGTGTGATATCTACACTGATCACAAGAGCCTCAAGTACATTTTCACGCAGAATGAGCTAAACATGCGGCAGAGAAGATGGCTAGAGTTGGTCAAGGACTATGACCTGGAGATTCACTATCATCCGGGCAAGGCCAATGTTGTAGCAGATGCTCTGAGCAGAAGAAGTTATGTCAACATGGCCGTGGCTTTCCATATGCCTCCAGAGTTATGCGAGGAGTTCGAGCAGTTGAGTCTGGGCTTCTTGCATCATACCTCCAGTGCAGCATTTGAGGCAGTACCGACTCTAGAGTCAGAGATCAGGCAGCATCAGAAAGATGATGAGAAGCTGCAGGAGATTCGTGAGTTGCTCAAGAAGGGCAAGGCTCCTCATTTCAGAGAGGATGATCAGGGTACCTTGTGGTACAAGAACCGGATCTGCGTGCCTGATGTGCATGATCTTCGGAAGTTGATTCTGAGTGAGGCCCATGATACAGCATACTCTATTCATCCGGGCAGCACGAAGATGTACTATGATCTGAAGGAACGTTTCTGGTGGTATGGGATGAAGCGTTCAGTGGCAGAGTACGTGGCTATTTGTGACACCTGTCAGCGTGTCAAGGCTGAGCATCAGAGGCCAGCAGGTCTGTTACAGCCTTTGAAGATTCCAGAGTGGAAATGGGAGGAAATCACTATGGACTTCATTGTTGGATTGCCTCGTACTCAGAAAGGGTACAACTCTATTTGGGTAGTAGTGGATCGATTGACGAAGGTTGCTCACTTCATTCCAGTGAACACTACTTACTCCGGTGCTAGACTTGCAGAGTTGTACATCTCTCGGATTGTCTGCTTGCATGGTGTGCCGAAGAAGATCATATCTGACAGAGGGTCTCAGTTCACTTCTCGGTTCTGGGAGCAGCTCCATGATTCGTTGGATACGAAGCTGCGATTCAGTACGGCTTATCACCCTCAGACAGATGGGCAGACAGAGAGAACCAACCAAGTGTTGGAGGATATGCTGAGAGCTTGTGCCATCCAGTACGGCACTAGTTGGGATAAGTGCCTGTCATTTGCTGAGTTCTCATATAACAACAGCTATCAGGCCAGTCTGAAGAAGTCTCCCTTTGAGGCATTGTATGGCAGAAAGTGCAGGACTCCTCTCTATTGGGATCAGATCGGTGAGAAGCAGCTCTTTGGCCCTGAGATCATAGATGATGCAGAGCAGATGGTTCAGGCTGTGCGAGAAAATCTGAGGATTGCACAGAGCAGGCAGAAGAGCTATGCCGATGGCAAACGGAGAGACCTGACTTTCAGTGTCGGTGATTATGTGTATCTGAAGGTGTCTCCGATGAGAGGAATCCGCAGATTTAATGTCAAAGGGAAGTTAGCACCTCGTTATGTGGGGCCATTCAAGGTGCTAGAGCGGAAAGGCGAAGTTGCTTATCGCCTGGAGTTACCTCTCAGTCTCTCAGGAGTTCATGATGTCTTCCATATATCTCAGCTGAAGAGGTGTTTGCGAGTACCCGAGGAGCAGGCACCACTGGATGGAGTAGATGTCCAGGAGGATCTGACTTATACTGAGCATCCGGTGAAGATTCTGGACACGTCAGAGAGAGTCACTCGGAACAAGCGCATCAAGATGTGCAGAGTTCAGTGGAGTCACCACAGTGAAGCTGAGGCTACTTGGGAGCGAGAAGATGAGTTGAAGAAGACATATCCAGATCTCTTTGCTAGCCAGCCCAGCTAAATCTCGGGACGAGATTTCTTTAAGGGGGTAGGGTCTGTAACACCCTAATTTAAATTTCAGCATTTAGTAATAAATTTAATTGGCTTTATTTAATTTTCTAAAGATTTACTGTGTTTAGACTTGCATTTAATCTAATTTTGATCCTCAAGTAATTAAAATTTATCATAGGTTTAAATTTTTGTTGCATTCATGCTGGTGCATGATTTTATTTGAGTGTGGTTTGAATTCAAATTCAAATTTGAATTCAAACTTTGTTTGAATTAGATTTAGAAAGGAGAGAAATAGAAATTAGAAAAGGAAACAAAACCCAAAACCAAACCCCAAAGCAGACCCAAACCCAATATCCAGCCCGACCCAACCGAACCCGCGGCCCAAGTCCCCGCTCAGCCCACTTCGGCCCAGCCCAGCGCTGTTTGGCCCAGCTCCGCACAGCCTGCCCCGCGCCCTGCCTCCGCCTCGCGCCCGGCCCGCCCGCGCTCCCCGCCTCACCCGCTGCGTGCCCGACCCCACTTGCCAGACTCGTCACCTTCCTCCCGCAACTCCCGCCCGAACCTCCCGCCGGGGATCACGCCGGTTTCCCAACCCCGGGCACGCACGCCCAGGGCCGCCGCCGCCCTATAAGTAGCGCCCCCGCGGACCCCTTTCCCCCACCTCGCCTCACAGCCGCCGCACGAAGCCCTAGCTCCGCCAGCTCGCGCAGCTCCGCCGCGCAGAACCCCTGCGCCGCCGTGCTCCCGCCGCCCCGTTGCCCTCCGCTCCACCACGACCAGCGCAGAAGCTTCGCCAGGGTCCAGTGAAGTCCCCTGCTCCCTCCACACCGACCCCAGGCCTACCCCTCGCCGCAATTTCTTCGGCGACGCTCGGAGGTGAGAACGCTCCGCCGTTCAATTTCTCCTCGCCGCCGGTGGCAATCGTGTCCCTCTGACCCTGAAACGTTTCCGCAGGCCTCCACCGAGTCAGTCCGAGGAATTCCGGGGCCCGTCTCACCCCTCCAGCACCCGTCTCCGCGAGCTCCGCCCAGCACCGCCGCCAGTCCTCGCCGCCGGCACGTCTGCGCCACGTTTCCGACCACCCCACGCCTTCGGTGAGAACCCGTAGCCCGGCCATTTCCTTTGCGCTAGCTATGGAGGCGCCTAGGCCCAATCCAAGGCCGGAACGCCGCTCGCCGGCGTGTTCCGCCGCGCCAACCCGCCACCGTTGAACCCAGCGCCGCTCAGGCACCTGCCGAGTCCAGGTTTTGACCCAGTTGTATCACGCACGCCTCGCTCGTCCTTTTGCGCTAAACCGTGACCCAAACCGGGCTCTGTAGCGCCGGATTCGCTCACTCCGGCGACCCCGCCGCCGCGGGAGCTCCGCTCCGGTAAGTTCCGCCGCCGCCCCGCGCCCAAAACCGCTGGAGCCGTCCGATCTGGAACCCGTGGCTGAGATTAGATCCCAAACCGATCAGATCTGGACCTTCAGATCCGAATCCAACGGCTGAGATCCAACCGTACCCCTTCGGCCTGTCACTTTTGCTAAAGAGCCCTCGCCTTTCCTTGAAATCAACCCGCGGTCCATCGGTTTAGAAAAATATTTACTTACAGGTCCTGTTTTTAATGTTTAGGCCCCTGCCCTTTCCGGAAATAGTGCCCGCCGTCCCTGTCCTTGTGTTTTTGCACGTTAGCCCCTATAGCTACGCTTTAATTACGTTTTAGCCCTCGGTTTTAGCAGAAAAGCCCCTGAAACTTTAGTTTTCTTACAAATAAGCCCCTAGAACTTGTTTTTAGCCCAGAAAATGCGTTTTAGCTCCGTTTTTAGCGTTCTTTATATCCATGCGATCGTTGTAACGCGTAGAATAGTTTTAGACTAGTTTAATGTGCTGTTTTATGTATTGATGTACTGTTCTTTAGTTTTTGTTAGTGTTTGCTTGTATGCTTATTTTTGTGCATTGTTTTGGCCATGTGTTCGTGAGTAGACGTTGATCCATCTGAGGAGCCCCAGTACCAGTACCAGGAGCAGCCAGTCTTCCGAGCACTTTGAGCAGCAGCAGGAGCAGTACGAGGAAGCAAGTATAACATGAACAACCTATCACTTTAATTACAATTTCATACTGCATTTTAATACTGTATGCCTTTAAGGATTTCCTAGCCAGTTTATATCCTTTATATATACCTTTGGGTTGCATTTTGGTTAGTTGTGCTAGGTTGCTGCGCTATAACACACTCTGGTCCTTTTTAATTAATTTGATTAATGGTTTACTTGAACTTAATTCTGAGAGTGGCACTCTGTGTGGCTTGAGTGGCTCACTTCTCGTTAAAAGATGTTTTTTTAGAAACATGGTTTAGGGGGCCAGCACGGTGCTTACTGCCTGGTTGGCCACTCTCCATAAGGACCGGTTCATAGAGCGACAACCTGGGACAACAGCGCTACCACAAGGCTAGAATGGGATAGACTTGGCGTAATAACTAGATCTTTTTGGTTTGGAGTAACTTACCTGCGGGGCAAGAGTAGTAAGCTTCAATGGTCCCTGCTCCTCCGGCTTGGTCTGTGCTTGGATTGCGCTCCTGTGCTTGTACCCCCGGAGGTGGGCCCCATCGTCGCCGACCTAACTCTCGCGGTTACGCCTTACCAACGAGATTCTTTTTAAAGGCCTCGTAGTGAGTCGCTGGCCATCTCACCTAAGGAAGTGTGATGAACAACTGGCGTAGCTCACGACTTGTGGGTAAAGATGTGCAACCTCTGCAGAGTGTAAAACTGGTATACTAGCCGTGCTCACGGTTATGAGCGGCCCAGATCCTCCTTTTGATTAGTGGAGTTATCTCCTTCCGACGAGGGAGGTGCTTCTCGGGGTTACCTTGGTGGCTTGGTTTCGGTTTGGTTCTCAGTAGTAACATGTTTAAACTTGATTAATTACTATGTAACTGGGTTAATGGTAATTCATCAACCCATAGTAAATAGCTTTAATAAAACTTTGCCAACACTTAAAAGCTAATGCAGTTGAGTCTGCCAACCTTAGAGCCTCATAGTTTGTGTTATAATTGTTGAGTACAAGTTGTGTACTCACCCTTGCCTCTTCTCTACTTTTTCCTCTTGGCTACGCTACTGCTGCTCAGTTCCTGCCGACACGAGGGAGTTTGTCCAGCGCTACCAGGACTACAAGGACTTCTAGGTGCTTCGTCTCCCAGTTGACGTCCCTGTGGCGCCCTGCTTCAGCTCCGGAGAGCTTTTATCGTATTTTTGTACTTCGCTTCCGCTGTATCAGACATTTTTGTCATTATTGTAATAAATAACATTCGTATTCGCTTTATTATATCTTTTTGCGTGATATGTGCTATGATATACTGTTCATTCTGTTGTATATACGTGTGACTTGATCCTGGCACGTATATGATTGCTCGGTTTATGTTCTTTTATAAACCGGGTGTTACATCCAGCAAGCTCAAGCTCCACCCTGCACTGCGGGCCATCCGGGACGATAGCCCTCCTAGGTGCAGCGGGCACCACCGGCGCCGCAAGTCGTCGCTGGCGGAGCACCGGCCCCTGTGCCCGCACCGGCTCCTCTCCCACCAAGGCCACAGGTCAACGGCCGCGTCGGCCCCTACAACGACGCGCGCAGCGTGATCCGCGGCAGGCAACAGGCGCGGCACGATGCCGATGTCGACCGCGCAGCCGCCCACGCAGAAGACGCGTAGGCATACGCTCCGAACTTGGAGTTCTCGCCGCTCTGGCGAGGGGGACGCCCCTGCGACCCTGACATCGACCTCGACTGGAGCATGAGCCCGGACCCTCCGGGACCACGCACCTTCACCAGGGTGATCCGCAGGGCGCATTTCCCCCAGCGTTTTCGGCCACCGGCCAATGTCGTGAAGTACACCGGGGAAACAAACCCCGGTGTATGGGTGGAAGACTACCGGCTAGCGTGCCGGGCTGGGGGAGCAAACGATGACCAGTTCGTCATCCAGTACCTCCCGATCTGCCTAGGGGAGAACGTCCGTGCCTGGCTTGAGTTCTTGCCCGTCGACACTATCGTCAACTGGGCGGACCTCTGGAAAAGTTTTCGTCAGAAACTTTCAGGGCACGTATGTTTGACCAGGCAACTCTTGAGACCTCAAGTGTTGCAAATAGGAGCCCAGCGAGTCCTTATGAGACTACATCCGGTGCTTCTCACAAGCAAGGGTGCCAGAAGCCGCGTATTATTCGCGAGCTCCTGGACATCGCCACCAACGACACCTCCGGCAAGGAGGCAGTTGGAGCAGTCTTTGTGTGGGACCAACCCGCGGCAAAGACGAAGAGAGACAACCCCGACGAGCCCTCCACCGGCAGGGAGGGTAGAAAGAACAAGAAAAATCACCGACCACCCACCGGCAACGAAATCACGGCGGCCGATCGGCAAGAGAGGCGTCCTCCCAGGAGCGACAACTTCGACTAGCTCCTAGAGAAGCCGTGTACCAACCACGGCTATCCGGTGAAGCACAAGCTCAAGGATTGTGACCTTATGAGGCACCTCCTCCAAAAAATTGGCAAGACCGGAGGCAATGGCCGCGACAAGCGGCCTCCCGCCGATCAAGACAAAGAGAAGCTGGCGGAGGAACCGTTCCCCATGGTGGATCGGTGCCTAGTCATCATCGGCGGGCTGGAGGACGACTGCTCCAGGCGCTAATAGAAGGTATGACACTATGAGGTCTGCTCCGCAGGGAGCGCCATCACTAGTAAGTTGAAGAGTACGTCCACGCCCATCATCTTCGACCAGGACGACCACCTGGTTAGCGTTCCCCACCGGGAACCTACCCCCTCGTCGTCGACCCCGTCGTCAGCAACATGCGGCTATCCAAGATGCTGATGGACGGGGGCAGCAGCCTCAACATCCTCTACATAGACACCCTCGACGCCATGGGAATCCCGCAGGCCGGCCTGCGGGCCTCCCTCTTCCCCTTCTACAGCATCTTGCCGGGCATGAAGACCTACCCGCTTGGCAACCTTGAATTGCCGGTCACGTTCGGCAGCAGGACCAACTAGCACACCGAGACACTCACATTCGAGGTGCTAGATTGGAAGGGGGCTTACCACGCCATCTTGGGGTACCCCGCCTACGCCAAGTTCATGGCAGTGCTCAACTACACCTACCTCAAGCCCAAGCTGCCAGGGCCGAATGGTGTCATCACCGTGAGCGGTTCCTTCGAGTAGGCTTATGTCAGCAGCCGCGAGCACTTCGACCTCGCCGCTACTGCCGCAAACTTGGTGGAGCTCGGTCATCTTTGCACCACCACCACCGAGTGCCACCCTGACCTTGGCAAGCCCAGCCAGGCTCCCACCTTCATCCCGACAGAGGAAACCAAGCCGGTCGTGATCGACGACGACAACTCGACTGTTGGCATTTCTTAGCGTCGCCACTAGGAGTGGTTAGTTCCTAGCAACGCCGCCTTGAAAATGCCAGTGTTGGTAAGTATTAACGTTTACAAAAAGATCCACAAGCGCACAGATATACCGTTGTAGCATTTCACCCGGAAGTATTCAAGTATCGTTATTTATATTTCCGCAAGGGATGGCTAGGTTGTGTAAAGTGTATTTACAAGTTCCATAACCATGACACGTATGAAGTAAGATGAAGACCACTGACTATACATAGGTAAGTGATAAATAAATGATAATCAGAGGTAATGTGACACTCTCATGAATAAAGAATAAACAAGCAATCCTAAGGTTAGTGGGAGCATAGGCAAAGATCCTAGTATACTATTCATGTTAGCAGATAAGTTACGTTAGCCACATTGCTTAGAGCTGCAGGTGCTGGGAAATTAGGTACATCGGGGAGAATGACCTGCACTGGAGAACATCCAGTCCTGTTTCATCTTTGCATAAACTTCTACACCGTACCCGAACGTCGGAGAGTACGCTAACCGAGAAGCAGCTTCCCGGCGGACCGACAGGGCTGTCACCACCTGCGGTCTACCCTAGTCACACCATGGAGCACCATCAAATCCGAAGGATCCCACATACCCGGGCATCATGCCTGCATATGAAGTCACTACCCTAGCACCCCCGGGTCCCCCACCCATCGGATGGACAGGTAAGATGCTAAGGCAAGCCCGAAAGCGCAACGAACCGATATCCTTACCCAGATCATCTGGTCTAAGCAAGCAACTAGAATAACTTGATGAAGCACAGATCAAGACTAAGCATGTGTAACGTCCCGCCTCGCCGAGGCCGGGCCCGCTTACATCTGGCTGCTTTCTAGGACATAGACTGTCCTCACAGACTAACACCAGTCTTTTCTGCACACTTTGTCCTCACTCGTGCGCACCCGGGAAGAACTTCCCAGTCGGTCACCCATCCCCAAATTTCTCCGGGCCAAGCACGCTTAACCTCGGAGTTCTTTGGAGACCGGCTTCCGGAAAAGAAGTTGCAACTTGTTGATATGAGTATTCTATCAATCCTATTAAATCCTTGGGCTGGGGTGTCACATCCTCACCCCCTTAAGAGACCGACGTCCTCGTCGGTCAATCCCAAGCCAGGAACGTCCTCTCTTGGCCACGTCCCGTACGTCCAGTGCCAACGGCCCATGTGCGACGTCCGTGCGTCCAGTGCCAACGGTCCCGGTGCGACGTCCGTGCATCCAGTGCCAAAGGCGCATCCCAGATGCCCGCGCACTGACCCGCCACGCGCCCATCCACATACTGGTGGCATCTGCGCCACCACGCGCTCGTCCACACGCCCGTGCACTTACGCCCGTACGTGCCCGTGAAACCGCGAGAGTCGGCTCTAATACCACTCTGCAACACCCGGTTTATAAAAGGACATAAACCGAGCAATCATATACGTGTCAGGATCAAGTCACACGTATATACAACAGAATGAACAGTATATCTCAGCACATATCACGTAAAAAGATATATTAAAGTGAGTACTAATGTTATTTATTACATTAATGACAAAATGTCTGATACAGCGGAAGCGTAAAGTACAAGTACAAAACTCGGAAGCTGGGCGCCATAGGGACGTCGACTGGGAGGCGAACGTCTAGAAGTCCTCGTACTCCTGGTAGTTCCGGGTGAGCTCCCTCGCGCCGGCAGGAACTGAGCAGCAGTAGAGTATCCCCAAGACGAAAAAGAGTAGAGTAGGCAAGAGTGAGTACACAACTTGTACTCAACAAGTATAACACAAACTATGAGGCTCTAAGGTTGGCTGACATAACTGCATTAGCTTTTAAGTCTTGGCAAAGTTTTGTTACGGCTATTTACTACAAGTTGATGAATTACCATAACCCAATTACATAGTAATTAATCAGAATTAATTATGATACTACTGAGAACCAAACCAACCAACCAAGCCACCCGGGGAAACCCTCCTAACCAAAGGAAGATAACCCCACTAATCAAAAGGAGGATCTGGGGCGCTCATGATCATGAGCATGGCTAGTATACCAGTTTTACACTCTGCAGAGGTTGCACATCTTTACCCACAAGTCGTGAGCTATGCTAGTTGTTCATCACACTTCCGTAGGTGAGATGGCTAGCAAGCACACTACGAGGCCTTTACAAAGAATCTCCTTGGTAAGGAGTAACCGCGAGGGTGGATCGGCGATGATGGGGCCCACCTCCGGGGGTACAAGACACAGGTGCCCAGACCAAGCATATACCAAGCTGGACAAGCAGGGACCATTGAAGCTTACCTCCCCTACACCGCAGGTAAGTTACTCCAAACCAAAAAGACCTAATTATTACGCCAAGACTGTCACATTCCAGTCTTGGGGTAGCGCTGTTGTCCCAGGTTGTCGCTCTATGAACCGGTCCTTATGGAGAGTAGCCAACCCAGCAGTAAGCACCGTGCTGGCCCCTTAAACCATGTTTCTATAAAAACCAATTTTTAACGAGACGTGAGCCACTCAAACGGGCCACTCCCAGAATTAAGTTGTATATACCATTAATCAAATTAATTAAAAAGGACAAAGTGTGTTATAGCGTGGCACCTAGCACAACTAACCAAAATGCAACCCAAGGGATATATATAAAGGATATAAAGTGGCTAGGAAAATCCTTATAGGCATACAGTATTAAAATGTTGTTCATGTTATACTTGCCTTCCTCAAACTGTTCCTGCTGCTCAAACTGCTCAGAAGATGGTGGCTGCTCCGGGTACTGGTACTGGGGCTCCTCTAGTAGCTCAACGTCTACTCATGATCGCAACGCCAAAACAAGTCCAGCACATACACATGCATGCAAATAAAGGCAAACACTAAGAAACAGTACAACAATACATAAAAACAGCAAACAAAACTAAGGTAGAATTGTTCTACACATTACAACGATCGCATGGACATAAGGAACGACTAAAACGGAGCTAGAACGTGAAAACTAGGCCTAAACCAAGATCCAGGGGCTTAACTGTAAGAAAAACAGAGTTTCTGGGGGTTTTCTGCAAAAACCAGGGACCTATACATAATTAAACCTTAGATCTAGGGTCTAACTCGCAAAAACACCAAGGCTGTACGGCGGGTTCTAATACTGGAAAGTTCAGGGGGTCCGTGCAAAATTCTAGGCAAATCTGCAAACATATTTGAACACAGCTGGACTGCGGGTTAATTCAAGAAAAACTTAGGGGCTCTTTAGAAAGAAAGCTAGGCCGAAGGGGTACATTTTAATCTAGGCTCTTGGATCTGGATCGGATGGCTCAGAATAGATTGGATCCTGATCAAATCGGATCTGTTGACCACGGATCGGACGGCTCTGGGTGGATGTGGGCGTGGGTGGCGGCGCTGGGTCGCCGGAACAGAGGTTCTGTGGCGGCGCTGTGCCGGCGATGGTCGAACTCGGCCATCCGGGCTCGATTCTGGGCCGGGTTTGGCCTGGGAGGTAGCCCGCCACATGCGTAATCCACTGGGAGTGGTTGCGCGGGCTATCCGTGGCTAGAGCAGCGGTTTCGGGTGACGAGGCGGCGCTACGGCGGTGGAACCCGCCGACGTGCGGTGTTCTAAGGGCTGGGGTGCGCTACGGGCTACGCTAGCAGGTCTAAAAGGGAGAGCAGGCGGAGGAGGTCCTCACCGAGGCTGGGATTGACCGGACGTGCGGCGCAACAGGGTCGGCGGCGATGACTGGCGGCGGAGCGGTGGCCGTGCTCGCGGACGGGGTGCTGCGGAGGTCCTCCGGGTGCCTGGATCCATCGAGGAGACTCGCAGAGGTGCTGTGGAGCAGGTACGGGGGTCAGAGGAACCCGAGGGTCAACGGCGGCGAGCAAATGCTCGGAGACAGCCTCACCTGTGGTGGCGGAGCGGTGGTCGATTTCGGCGCGGTCGTGGCGGAGGCCGAGGGCAGTGGGCTCGTGGAGTCTCCTGGGGCTCAGGCGGAGCTCCGGTGAGGGTTATTGGCGGCCGTGGTGAGGTGGGGCGGCGAGTACACGGTGGCGCAGAGGTGTGGCACGGCGGAGCAAGGTGTGGCGCTTGGGTTTGTGGCGGCTGCGGGATGGGAGGAGGGCGCAGGGGATTTCGGGCGGTTTAAAGGAGGCGGGCCGGAGATCTCGGCGTCTGGGCTCGGGAAGGAAATCGGCGGGGATCATGGGTGGACGTCGCGGCTTGGCCGTTGCGCGAGCGCGTCGCGGGGAGACAGAGCTGACCAGCGGGCCCGGCTGGTCAGTGAGGGGAAACAGCGACGCGCAGCGTGGCTGAGCGGCTGGCTTGGGGGCCCGGCTGGTGGGAGGGGGAGCGCGCGCTGCGGAGCGGGCGGTGTGCGGGCTGAACGGCGCATGGGCCGCGAGTGGAGAGGGGCGCTGGGCCGGGATGGGGTTTGCTGGGCCAAACGCAGAGGAGAGAACGGGCTGCGGGGAGAGGGGGTCGCGGCTGGGCTCGGGTAGAGGAGAGCTGGGCCCGTGTGGAAGGGTTGGGCCGGCTGGGCTGGGTGGTTTCTGGGTTTGGGTCCTTCTATTGGGCTGGGTTCTTTTCTATTTCTTTCTCCTTTCTATTTCCTATTTCAAACACCACTCAAACAAAAAGAACAAAGCACCAGCATGAATGCAACAACAAAATTAAACCTAGAGAAAATTTTAAGTACTTGTAAAACAAAATTAGATTAAATGCAAGTCTAAACATAATAAACCTTAGAAAATTAAATAAAGCCAATTAAATTTATTATTAAATGCTGAAATTTAAATTAGGGTGTTACAGACTGCTAAGAACATATTAGGATAACCAAGAACGAACTCGATATGAATAATATAACAAAAGTCGGAATACAAAGCCATACCAGAGGCCGAGGATTTCTCGCCGACTGGATTTGCTAAGGAGATGAAGTCCTAGCCTAGCTCCACTACCCTAAGGAGTACAAGTCACAAGAGAGTGTAGAGAGAGGGGCCTTCATGTGGTGTGTGTGGTGAGAGTGGTGTGAGGCCCCTTATATAGCTCCTTGAGGTCGGTTCCCGCCAAGATAAACATGGAAACATCATCAACCACCTTCAGGAGGATAAGATCAAGCTTCCCGCCAAAACTCAACCTTATTGGCTGTCAGGTGGGGTCGGCCGACCCCCCCCCCCTCTGCCTCTGGCAACCTTCCTTCTCTTGTACACTGCCAAATGGGCCCTGATGTCAGATGGTCGGTGCTGGGGCTTGGTTGGTCGGTTTGGTCTGGTTTGTAGGCCTCCTTTCCTCATGATACGCAGGACACGATCGTCTGTGACTTCTATCTACGTATTCATTGTGTTTTCGTCTTATTCTGGACTTGAGCTCCTGAAATAAAAAATAAAAAATCTTCGAAAACAACTGTGGAGCTAGGTTAGTGATACAAATATGCGAGTAAGAGGTATAGTTTTCCTTCTTTTATGATTATAGTTGACGGTCAAATTTCGCACTTAACGATTGTCAACCACACCCCCAAGCTAGCCTTTTGCTCGTCCCTGAGCAAAACAAGGTGCTCGTTATTGATCAGGAGTTGCTATAATGTTGCATTTCCAACTTATACTTAGGCACAACCGAATGCTTCCCACGTTGATTTTGAATAAGTTGGCTTTTGTTCTTACCTCTTACCTTTCTCCTGTGGAGCTTATAGCTTCACTGCATCTTTGGCGATTGAGAGTCAGAACGGTATCATAGAGTCTTATATTTCTTTCTCTTTAGTTCAACCATCAATCCGGAGGTTTTGTCAAGTTTTCAAAAGAAATTTATAAAGTTCCTCGGATGATCTCTTGGATTGCTCGGTGTGTATGATTCCTTACCAAGGATTTTATTGTGCCTTTTCTTCCTCAACCTATCTCTAATGGCTATTTTTGTGGAGCTGTAAGTATAGAGGATTTGAAGGCATACCTGCTTCTCATATTTTGCTAAGTCAAAGACCAGATCCAAAGGAGAAACATGTCATAAACCTTGATCAAGATGCGCAAGTGTGGATATTTTTGGTGGATGGTGTATGAACTCCTTTGTATGCACCATCTCTCTCTTTTCTTTCTTTTCTTTTTGGATCAGGGGCTATCTCTTTTTTTTGACATGCCTAAGCATGTGGCATACCTTCTTTGGGTATGCATCTTTTATTTTCTTTTTTCTTTTTTTTGACATGCCGAAGCATGTGGCATACCATCTTTGGGTATGCATCTTTTATTTTCTCATAGCCCCATATCCTTGACATATTTTTGAGAGAGAGGTGTCATATATGTACTTGGAGTTTTATTTTGTGGATGGATGAAATTTTGCTCACTTTTAGTGTAGAAGCATATGTGGTGGAAATGTGTATGTGATCTTGATCATGGGAGTATGAAATGAATCTCACTAAGGATCACAACAATTTGACAAAGCTCAATGAGATAGCAAGTTGAATATGTGGAAGGTTTTGCAATAAAAAATAACATATGGCTTTTGAGGGGAATTTCATATCATCAAGGAACTTTATTATATTTTTGTGTTTTCAAAATTAAATACTCCGGATGTCAAGTATCACATAAGAGAAGATCATAGCAACTCTACTTAACCATATCATAGCTCACAACTTAGATTTGGATCATGCTTTTTGCTACCCACAAGTTTCAAGTTTAAGGTTTGAGAAATTTAAGCCACCAAACTCAAAACTAGGTAGAGCATAAAGTTGTAACTAAGCATATGAAAGAAATTAACAGAGCAACTATTCATCATCTCAACAAGGAAAACATACACCATGCTTACTACACATATTAAAAGAAAATATTTTTGGTGTTTTCTAAATTTTGCAAATTTTTATTTGTAATGCAATTTTTTTTTAGATTTTCTGATTTTGCAAATTTTTATGGGTTTCATGCAAGGTTATGAAAGCAGTAAAGATAAATGATACAAGTTACCTCTCGTGGGGGTCCTCCCCCAAGCTAGCTTCAGGCTCACTATGGCTGGTCGGGCTTAGAACCCGTCAAGCGGCAGTATGCCCTCCACTCCTCCTGTCACTGCAACTGTAACTGCTCCATGTCGTGGATTCTTTCGCCGGTGTGACGCTGCCATGCTTGGGTTGTATCGATGTGTTGGTTCAGCGTCTCTTGTATGTTGTCGACTTGCACCCGCAGCTCTCCTAGCTGTTGGGTGATGGCGCCGAAACCTCGGGACGAAGACGTCCGTCTGATGAGGTTCGGGGCTCCACCGGAGCTGGAACTGGTGGACCGGTGGCCTGGTCCCTACCGTGTGCACTCCTCAGTGCTGGCACTATGCCATGACGAACCACCGGCCTCATGCTGATGTGAGTGATGTGGATGTTGAGGTGGTGGCGTCGGTTCTTCCTCCCTTCTGGTCCTACTTCTTGTCATCCTGCCAGGCAAACCAGAAGATCTTTGCCTACGACCTCCTTCTCATGGAACGAGAGGGATAGTTAGCGAATGGCAATTATACAAATGGAACTCCGCATTGGGTAGCAGAATCTCATTTGTATAGCCCAAGTAAAAGAAAATCAAAGAGTCATTCGGGTTTGTCTTGAGTGTGTGTAACACCTGGTTTATAAAAGAACATAAACCGAGCAATCATGTACGTGCCAGGATCAAGTCACACATATATACAACAGAATGAACAGTATATCATAGCACATATCACGTAAAAAGATATAATAAAGCGAATACGAATGTTATTTATTACATTAATGACAAAAATTTCTGATACAACGGAAGCGAAGTACAAATACGATAAAACTCTCCGAAGCTGAGCAGGGCACCACAGGGACATCGACTGGGAGACGAACGCCTAGAAGTCCTCGTAGTCCTGGTAGCGCTGAGCGAACTCCCTCGTGTCGGCAGGAACTGAGCAGCAGTAGCATAGCCAAGAGGAAAAAGTAGAGAAGAGGCAAGAGTGAGTACACAACTTGTACTCAACAAGTATAACACAAACTATGAGGCTCTAAGGTTGGCTGACTGACTGCATTAGCTTTTAAGTATTGGCAAAATTTTATTAAAGCTATTTACTACGAGTTGGTGAATTACCATTAACCCAGTTACATAGTAATTAATCAGAATTAATTATGGGACTACTGAGAACCATACCAAAACCACACCAAGGTAACCCCGAGAGGCACTTCCCTCGTCGGAAGGAGATAACCCCACTAATCAAAAGGAGGATCTGGGCCGCTCATAACCGTGAGCACAGCTAGTATACTAGTTTTACACTCTGCAGAGGTTGCACATCTTTACCCACAAGTCGTGAGCTACGCTAGTTGATCATCGCACTTCCTTAGGTGAGAGAGGGTGGATCGGCGACCATGTAGTAGGTCTAGTGGGCGTCAAGAATACCACAGACGAGGCCACTCAGTACGAGGGACATAGAAGCTTACCACCCTTGCCCCGTAGGTAAGTTTCTCCAAACCAAAAAGACCTAATTATTACGCCAAGACCGTCCCATTCCAGTCTTGTGGTAGCGCTGTTGTCCCAGGTTGTTGCTCTATGAACCGGTCCTTATGGAGAGTGGCCAACCCAGCAGTAAGCACCGTGCTGGCCCCCTAAACCATGTTTCTAACAAAACCAATTTTAACGAGACGTGAGCCACTCAAGCCACACAGAGGGCCACTCTCAGAATTAAGTTGCATATACCATTAATCAAATTAATTAAAAAGGACCATTATGTGTTATAGCGCGGCACCTAGCACAACTAACCAAAATGCAACCCAAGGGATATATAAAGGATATAAAGTGGTTAGGAAAATCCTTATAGGCATACAGTATTAAAATGCAGTATGAAATTGCAAGTAAAGGTGATAGGTGGTGTTCATGTTATACTTGCCTTCCTCAAACTGTTCCTGCTGCTGCTCAAACTGATCTGAAAATAAATGCTGCTCCGGGTACTGGTACTGGGGCTCCTCCGGTAGCTCAACGTCTACTCACGAACACATGGCCAAAACGAGGCACAACAATAAGCATACAAGAAAACACTAACAAAAGCTAAGAAACAGTACATCAATACATAAAAATAGCACACTAAACTAGTCTAAAACTATTCTACGCGTTACAACGATCGCGTGGACATAAGGAACGCCTAAAACGGAGCTAAAACACATAATCTACGCTAAAAACAAGATCCAGGGACCTATTTGTAAGAAAACTGGAGTTCCAGGGGGTTTCTGGGCAAAACCGGGGACTAAAACGTAAATAACCATTAAATCTAAGGGCTAACAAGCAAAACTAACGGCTCTGGACGGCGGGTACTATTTCTAAAGAGCTCAGGGGGCTATGTGTTAAAAACAGGCCTAAACTGTAATTAATTTTGAAAAGGGCTGGATCGCGGGTTGATTATTAGAAAGCTGGGGGGCTCTTATGCAAAACTTGCAGGTGCTGACCGTTTTCTTCACGATTGACTTTGGCTGGGGCTCCTGTGCGCCATCGGATTTTGATCCGACGCCTGAGATCAAGGGGTCGCGGGGGAGGCGTCGCTGCTCGCCGGAGCAGAAACTCCCGCGGCGGCGCTGCTCGGAAGCTCGCCGGCGTGGGCGATTCGGGCGCTAAGGAGGGTCATTCGGCCTAGGGTTTGGTGCAAAAGGGAGCGCTTGGCATGTGTAATCCACTGAGAACTTAGGGAGGCGGTACGGGGTTGGGAAAAAGGGTCCTCGCCGACAAGAGCGGCTTGGGGCGGCCGGAGTTCACCGGCGTGAGTCGTGTAGGCTGCTCTGGGCACGGGTCAGGGCCTACAACTAGCGCAAAAAGGATTCGTGCCCAGAATCGATGCTGTTTCTCCGACCGACTCGAGCCCCGGTGAGCACCTCCCTAGGCACTGATACGTGTAGTGATGCGAGTAATCAAAGAAGTGCACTCAATAGGACCCGTCATCTTGAAATTCAAAAGCCATTGCTTAACCAAGCTTGCACGGGGGAGATTTTCATCTTGTTGACCATGGCATAAAGAATGAGCAACTCATCGTTGCGCACGGGTCGAACATCATTTCTTGGAAAAAGAGTGATGGTCGACCACTTGTGCATCAACTGAAGAGTTGGATTATGAATGTCACCGCACCGAGGTGCGAACTTGCCATGGACAACTTGACCCGAAATCTGGCCCCAAAATTTATGATGATTGAAACCTCTGCAAGCTTGGTCGAGAGAAATTGGCCAGGGTTTGTTGAAATCGAGGTGGCCGGCAAAAGTATTCCAAGAAAGCAAATATTCTTTCCCAAAAAGTCAAAAGTAAACCCCTTTTTCCACCTCCCGAAGAGTGCAAAGAAATTGGATGGTGAGCAGTCAAGAACCATACTCCTCAACGGGAACGAAATTGTTCCATCCAATTTCATGCCGAACATTAGAGAAGTCTTCGTACATACCTATTTTGAGGATGGCGTAACCTTGTCGTTCACGATCATCTCGCAAGTTGAGGTACGGTGCATCTTCCGCATCAATCTCTATGTCCTCGGCTTGCGGTTCGGCTTGCATCTCTTCGTATTGTTCTTCTTCCTCGTAGTCCATCGTGCTTGGTGTAGGCATAGGTTCGGGTGTGTACGAGTTTGAGCCACCCCGAGAACGGGATGAACTTCCACCCGTCATCTTCTTGAATGCGCCGGAAACCTTCCGCCCTATGCCTTTCATGATGGACAAAACACGTGCAACTCGAAACGGGTTACGTTAGTGAAACTGAATTGAATGTTCTTACCCGTGAGTTGCTCCTTCTTGCTTGCAGCAAAGAAATGAGAGAAAGAGGTCTCTTGAATTCAAATCTTGATCAAAAATCCAATGAAAACCCGAGAGCAAAGTTTGAGAGAGTTTGAGAGAGAGTGAGTGAATGAGAGTTGAGTGTGAGAGCTCAACACCCACTCCTCGGCCTCTATTTAAAGAGAGAATGCCCGGGCACAATGGCTAGGAGCTGAACACAAAGATCACTAGCCATTGGAAAAAGATGATAGAAAGCCGTTGCCAGGTGGGGAAGGCCGATCCTAGGGTTCGGCCGGCCCCCCTGTGGGCCCACTGGCTGACAGCCAGGGTCTAGGGGCTCCCTAACGGCTATAAAATTTGAATTTTTGGGTGCCCGGCCAAACTTTGCTTCGAAAGATGTTCAAAATTATTTTTCAAGAGATTTTCATGCTCGGAATTTTTTTTGGATTTTTGTGAAAAACAGAAAAGGTGCTAGAAAAGTTTCTAGCATGCAAAAGTGTTTTGAGAATCCAAATATGTAACACTCTAATTTAAATTTCAGTATTTAATAATAAATTTATTTGGCTTTATTTAATTTTCTAAGGTTTATTATGATTTGACTTGCATTTCAATTAATTTTCCCTCACAAGTAATTAAAATTTTTTCTTAGGTCAACATGTTGTGCATTCATGCTGGTGCATAATTTTATTTGATTGTGGTTTGAATTCAAATAGGTTTACTTTGGTTTGAAATAGGGAATAGAATAGGAAAGGAAAAAGGAAACCCAATCAAACCCAAACCCAGGTGCCAGCCCAACCGGCCCATGGCCCACCTTTCCTTTTCCCTAGCGTCAGCCCAGAAACCCAGCCCAAAACCCAGGCCCAATTCCCCCTCTCCCCTCTCCGCAGCCTAGCCTACCTTTCTCCTCTTTCCTTCAGCGCTCGGCCAAGCCTTTCTTCCCCCGCGCGGCCCAGTGATCGGCCCAGTCCAGCATCGCAGCGCTAAGCCCGCTTCTTCCACGCGCGTCCCCTCTCTCTCACTGACAAAGGACGGCCCACACGTCAGCCTTCGTTCCCACGCCCGTGCGCTCGTTCGCGCAGCCCCGTTCTGAGTCAGACCGCCCGGGCCCGCCTGTCATCACCTCCCTTCCTTCTTCCCCAGCGCGCTAACAGAGCCAGCGATCCTCGCCGTGACGCTCGGCCGCGTGCCCAACGGCCCAAATGCCGAGATCCCCGGCGCCCTCCTTTAAACGCACCCCGCGACCCCTTGCGCCCTCCTCCCATCCGCAGCCGCCACCACCAAACCCTAGCTCACCGCCTCTCCTTGCTCCGCCGGGCAGAGGTCTGTGCCGCCGCGGCCACGCTGCACCGCCGCATCCTAGCCCTGCCAGAGCCGTGCAGCGGCTCCGCATCGGACCCAGGATCGACCCCGAGCCCGCTACCCTCGGTCTCCGCCACGACCGCGCTGGAATTGGCTCTGGAACCACCGCCGCAGGTAAACTATTTCCTGAGCATTTGCTTGCCTCTGGTGATCCCTAGACCTCCCTGACCCTCATGCACCTCTGCAGCACCACCCCGAGTTGAGCCGCGGGATCCAGACGCCCAGAGCATCGCCGCGTCGACCTGCCCACGAGCACCGAGTCGACCTCCCCGTCAGAATCCTAGCCTCGATAAGCGTCCACTCTCCGCTATGGTTGTTTTGCACTAGATGTTCTAGACCGTAGACCCCTCAATGGGCCAGGCACCGCACGCCAGCGCCTCTCCGCCATAGCTCCGCCGTGGCGGATGCTCTACATCGCAGCCCAGCCCTGCCCGTGCCGCGTTCTGACCTCGCACACACCCGCACCTTCGTTCCCATCTCTTTACGCCCAGAACTGACCCCAGCACGGCACCAGCACCCTGCTCCGGCGAGCACCTCCACTGCAGTGCCGCCGCACCACCCGAAGTCCCTACTCCGAGCCCCGAGCCACCTCCGCGTTGCCTCCAATGGATCACGCACGACGTGAGGAGCATCCCCGACCCAAACCCGCTCCGTTTTGTCCCAGGGAATGCCGGATTAGCGAGATCCGGCGAGTCCCCGACAAGCGCCGCCGCGGGATTTGTCGCCAGCGAGCGAGCGCCGCCGCCCCATCACGCGTGTTGGACCACAGCCACACGATCTGTCTTGGACGCGCAGGATTAGATCCCGATCCAATCAAACCTGAGCCCTCAGATCTCGATCCAATGGATCAGATCTAAAGATACCCCTTCGGCCTGGCAATCTTTCTAAAGTGACCCTGAGCTTTTGAGAAATTAACCCGCCGTCCACTTAGTTCAATAATAATTGCAGAACAGGCCTGACTTTTGCACGGAGCCCGCTGAACTTTTCAAGATTTGGGGTCCGCAGTCCAGACTCTGCGTTTTTACGCGCTGGCCCTTAGAACTAAGGTTTAATTATGTTTTAGTCCCTGGTTTTTGCAGAAAACCCCTGGAAACTTAGTTTTTCTTGCAGAAAAGCCCTAAATCTTGTTTTAGGCCTAATTTTCGCGTTCTAGCTCCATTTTAGGTATTCTTTATGTCCACGCAATCGTTGTGACACGTAGAATAGTCTTAGCTTAGTTTTGTTTGCTGTTTTTATGTATTGTTGTGCTGTTTCTTAGTGTTTGATCTTGTTTGCATGTATGTGTATGTGCTGGACTTGCTTGGCATTGCGATCGTGAGTAGACGTTGATCCTTCGGAGGAGTACCAGTACCCGGAGCAGCCATTAGCTTCTGAGCAGTTTGAGCAGCAGGAGAACTTTGAGGAAGGAAAGTATAACATGAACACCACCTATCACCTTTAAATACAATTTCATATTGCATTTTAATATTGTATGCCTATAAGGACTTTCCTAGCCACTTTATATCCTTTATATATATATTCCTTGGGTTGCATTTTGGTTAGTTGTGCTAGGTGCCGCACTATAACACACTTGGTCCTTTTTAATTAATTTTATTAATGGTATATGCAACTTAATTCTGGGAGTGGCCCGCTTGAGTGGCTCACGTCTCGTTAAAACCTGGTTTTTCTAGAAACATGGTTTAGGGGGCCAGCACGGTGCTTAGTGTTTTGTTGGCGACTCTCCCTAAGGACCGGTTCATAGAGCGACAACCTGGGACAACAGCGCTACCACAAGACTGAAATGGGACGGTCTTGGCTTACTAATTAGGTCTTTTTGGTTTGGAGTAACATACCTGCGGTGCAAGGGTGCTAAGCTTCAATGGTCCCTGCTCCTCCGGCTTGGTCTGTGCTCCATGTCTTGTACCCCCGTGAGGTGGGCCCCACCGTCGCTAATCCAACTCTTCGCGGTTATGCCTTACCTCGTAGTGAGTTTGTTAGTCATCTCAGCTACGGAAGTGTGATGAACAACTAGCGTAACTCACGACTTGTGGGTAAAGATGTGCAACCTCTGTAGAGTGTAAAACTAGTATACTAGCCATGCTCACGGTCATGAGCGGCCCAGATCCTCCTTTTTATTAGTGGGGTTATCTTCCTTTGATTAGGCGGGTTCCCCGGGTGGTTTGGTTTGGTTTGGATCTCAGTAGTATCATAATTAATTCTGATTAATTACTATGTAATTGGGTTATGGTAATTTCATCAACTTGTAGTAATTAGTTCTAATAAAATTTTGCCAAGAATAAAAGCTAATGCAGTTGAGTCAGCCCACCTTAGAGCCTCATAGTTTGTGTGATACTTGTTGAGTACAAGTTGTGTACTCACTCTTGCCTACTCTACTCTTTTCCTCTTGTTCTCTTTGGGGACACCCTACTGCTGCTTAGTTCCCGGCGACACGGAGGAGTTCACCCGGAGCTACCAGGAGTATGAGGACTTCTAGGCGTTCGTCTCCCAGTCGACGTCCCAGTGGCTTCCAGCTTCCGAGAGTTTTCGTATATGTAATTACGCTTCCACTGTATCAGACATTTTGTCATTAATGTAATAAATAACTTTCGTACTCGCTTTATTATATCTTTTTGCGTGATATGTGCTGTGATATACTGTTCATTCTGTTGTATATACGTGTGACTTGATCCTGGCACGTATATGATTGCTCGGTTTATGTCCTTTTATAAACCGGGTGTTATAGAGTGGTATCAGAGCTATATCGACTGTAGGACGAAAGCCTAGATAGAACTAGTCAAGTTTTAGGTCTTCTTCTCTCTAAGCCTTGTCTGCTAAATCTATTTTGCTATTATATCCCTTGACTTCTAAGATTTTTACTCGTCTTGCCTTGATTTTCTCTATAGAATAGTTTCCGTAGATTTTGGCCTGAAGTAACTCGACTGATCATCATACGTGTAAGCCAAATGACCCCTTTATAATAGCACGATAGAATGTTCTGCGACACGTTGTGTTAGGCGAGTTGTGTGTTAACCTCGGCTAAAGTCTAAATTTGTATGCTTGTGATTATGAAAATGTTTGATTTGGATTTTGGTTGATTGCATAGCTTAGTAGTTGAATTTGTTTAAATAAAATCAGTCTTAAGTTAAAGTTAATTAATTAATAAAATGAGTTAGACCGTTGTGGTTAAAACCATCCACTCTATCCTCTCTACCTTATCATGCCTTGGGTTTCTCCTGTCTTGCTTGTTGAGAAGAAGGATAGTGCGAAGAGGATGTGATATTCCAGGATTCACCAACGAGGACGTCGGATTCTGTAAGGGGGTAGGGATGTGACACCCTGGCCTCCAGATAGTACAGGAGAATTTGAGAATCTCTCGGACGAGGCAGAAGAGTTATGCTATAGCTTCCTTTTTCGGAGTTATGTAACACCTATCTGGAGTTAGCAGCAGTGATGCATGGGCAGTGTTGTCTAAATAAGATAGAACCTTAAATAGTGGAGTTTTTCTCTCTTCCTTGACCTTACCAATCTGTGTTTCCTCTTTACCCCAGTCCAGATGTCAGTGGAACAAAAAGACCTTGGAGACAGTGCAATGTGTGATGGTGTTCATGCAATAGTTTCTGTGGAGCAACCGATAACGGTACCAGATCAGTCTTCGCAAACAACATACCACCCGAAGAATGGTGAGAAAGCTTGTCCGTGTTGTCAATTCTATGGCGTCCCTTGTCGTCAAGTTCATGCGACTGAAGATGAAGCCACAACTAGCAGGAACCAGAGGTTGTTCTTCAGTACAAAGAGAAAGATGTCTCATCAAGAGCAGCTAGCAGAGGATTCCCTTTTCCTTGACTCCCCATCGGTCGATGAGCTACAGACCATCCAGAAGAGAAAGGATCCTGAGTGCTCTAGAGATACATAGGTCAAGAACCAAGAACTCTATGATTATGTTGATGGGTTGACTATCACTATGAATGTGATTCAGCCACGCGGTCGCAAGGAGTCCAAAAAGCAAGAAGCAGAAATAATGCAAGATGGGATGTTAAGTTCACAGGGAGGTCAACCAAGTAGCGCCATTCACCGCCGCAAGATGGGATGTTAAGTTCACAGGGAGGTCAACCAAGTAGCGCCATTCACCGCCGCTGCATGTGCTACCAATGCGGGCAAAAAGGTCATTATGCCAAAAGTTGTCCACAGAATCACCTGTCACCGGTAGCACCAGTCCAGGACCTTTCACCAATCCCGCGTACCAGTGGTGACGAGACCCACCTTATTTCCAGGAATTGTTCCAAGCAAGATGCCCAGAATGACCAGGATCAGCAGCAGGTGATACCAGTGTGCAGTGATCGTACAAAGCGTGAGCGATCCAAGAAGGGACCAAAAGAGTACCTCCAGGGTAGAGTTCACCTTGTGTCAGTAGAAACCATTCGGGATGATAGTCCAGTCATTCTTCGTATGCTTCTAGTCAACTCATTTCCAGCCTCAGTGTTGATAGATCCTCGTGCTACACATTCATTCATCAGCACGCAGTTTGCTGCTAAGCATGAGATATTGAAGCTTCCCATGAGGAAGAAAATGGTCGTCAAATCATCAGGAAAAGAACAGATCTCCAGTTACATACGTCCTCGAGTCAGCATGAGGATAGGCGAGGCAACCTTCCCTGAGGACCTTATTATGATGGAGTCAACAGGAATCGACATTATTCTTGGTCAAAATTGGTCAGTTCAATACAAACTTGTGATGCAGCCTATCAAAAGAGGGGTAAAGGTCCAGACCTCATCAGGAGAGCAAATTGGGCATGAGATTCAACATACTTCCAACTCAAGGCATGTGGGTACGAGAACCCGACTCGGGTGTGCGTAGAGCTTAATCCCAACCTTGTTTCTCTTTGCTAGCCAGCCCAGAATCTCGGGGCGAGATTCGTGTAAGGGGGTAGGATTTGTAACACCCTAATTTAAATTTCAGTATTTAATAATAAATTTTTTTGGCTTTATTTAATTTTCTAAGGTTTATTATGATTAGACTTGCATTTAAATTAATTTTCCCTCACAAGTAATTAAAAAATTTTCTTAGGTCAACATGTTGTGCATTCATGCTGGTGCATAATTTTATTCGATTGAGTGTGGTTTGAATTCAAATTCAAATTTGAATTCAAATAGGTTTAGTTTGGTTTGAAATAGGGAATAGAATAGGAAAGGAAAAAGGAAACCCAATCAAACCCAAACCCAGGTGCCAGCCCAACCGGACCATGGCCCACCTTTCCTTTTCCCTGGCGTCAGCCCAGAAACCCAACCCAAAACCCAAGCCCAGTTCCCCTTCTCCCCTCTCCGCAGCCCAGCCTACCTTTCTCCTCTTTCCTTCAGCGCTCGCCCCAGCCTTTCTTCCCCCGCGCGGCCCAGCGATCGGCCCAGTCCAGCATCGCAGCGCAAAGCCCGCTTCTTCCGCGCGCGTCCCCTCTCTCTCACTGACAAAGGACGGCCCACACATCAGCCTCCGCTCCCACACTCGCGCACTCGTTCGCGCAGCCCCGTTCTGAGTCAGACTGCCCAGGCCCGCCTATCATCACCTCCCTTACTTCTTCCCCAGCACGCTAATAGAGCCCGCGATCCTCGCCGTGACGCTCGGCCGCGTGCCCAATGGCCCGCACGCCGAGATCCCCGGCGCCCTCCTTTAAACGCACCCCGCAACCCCCTGCGCCCTCCTCCCATCCGTAGCCACCACCACCAAACCCTAGCTCGCCACCTCTCCTTGCTCCGCCGCGCAGAGGTCTGCGCCGCCGCGGCCACGCTGCACCGCCGCCTCCTAGCCATACCAGAGCCGCGTAGCGGCTCAGCATCGGGCCCAGGATCGACCCCGAGCCTGCTGCCCTCGGTTCCGCCACGACCGCGCTGGAATTACCTCTGGAACCGCCACCGCAGGTAAACTGTTTCCCGAGCAATTGCTCGCCTCCGGCGATCCCCGAACCTCCCTGACCCTCGTGCACCTCCGTAGCACCACCCCGAGTCGAGCCGCGGGATCCAGACGCCCAGAGCATCGCCGCGTCGACCTTCCCGCGAGCACCGAGTTGACCTCGCCGTCGGTCTTCACAGCCGACCACCCTGCACGACCTCCCCGTTCGAATCCTAGCCTCGGTAAGCTTCCACTCTTCGCTATGGTTGTTTTGCGCTAGATGTTCTAGACCGTAGACCCCTCAGTGGGCCGGGCACCGCACGGCGGCGCCTTGCCGCCATAGCTCCGCCATGGCGGATGCTCTACATCACAGCCCAGCCCTACTCGTGCCGCGTTCTGACCTTGCACACACTCGCACCTTCGTTTCCGATCTCTTTACGCCCAGAACTGACCCCAGCACGGCACCAGAACCCTGCTCCGGCGAGCACCTCCGCTGCAGCGCCGCCGCACCACCCGAAGTCCCTGCTCTGAGCCCCGAGCCGCCTCCCTGTTGCCTCCAGTGGATCACGCATGACGTGAGGAGCATCCCCGACCCAAGCTTGCTCCGTTTTAGCCCTGGGAATGCCGGATTAGCGAGCTCCGGTGAGTCCCCGACGAGCGCCGCCGCGGGATTTGTCGCCCGTGGGTAGCCCCGCCGCCCATCACGCGTGTTGGACCACAGCCACACGATCTGTCTTGGACGCGCAGGATTAGATCCCGATCCAATCAAACCTGAGCCCTTAGATCTCAATCCAATGGATCAGATCTGAAGATACCCCTTCGGCCTGGCAATCTTTCTAAAGTGACCATGAGCTTTTGAGAAATTAACCCGTCGTCCACTTAGTTCAATAATAATTGCAGAACAGCCCTGACTTTTGCACAGAGCCCCCTGAACTTTTCAAGATTTGGGGTCCGCAGTCCAGACTCTGTGTTTTTACGCACTGGCCCTTAGAACTAAGGTTTAATTATGTTTTAGTCCCTGGTTTTTGCTGAAAACCCCTGGAAACTTAGTTTTTCTTACAGAAAAGCCCTAGATCTTGTTTTAGGCCTAGTTTTCGCGTTCTAGCTCCATTTTAGGTGTTCTTTATATCCACGCAATCGTTGTGACACGTAGAATAGTCTTAGCTTAGTTTTGTTTGCTGTTTTTATGTATTGTTGTACTGTTTCTTAGTGTTTGCTCTTGTTTGCATGTATGTGTATGTGCTGGACTTGCTTTGGCGTTGCGATCATGAGTAGACGTTGATCCTTCGGAGGAGTACCAGTACCCGGAGCAACCACCAGCTTCTGAGCAGTTTGAGCAGTAGGAGAACTTTGAGGAAGGCAAGTATAACATAAACACCACCTATCACCTTTAAATACAATTTCAGACTGCATTTTAATATTGTATGCCTATAAGGACTTTCCTAGCCACTTTATATCCTTTATATATATCCCTTGGGTTGCATTTTGGTTAGTTGTGCTAGGTGCCGCGCTATAACACACTTGGTCCTTTTTAATTAATTTGATTAATGGTATATGCAACTTAATTCTGGGAGTGGCCCGCTTGAGTGGCTCACATCTCGTTAAAAATTGGTTTTTATAGAAACATGGTTTAAGGGGCCAGCACGGTGCTTACTGCTGGGTTGGCCACTCTCCATAAGGACCGGTTCATAGAGTGACAACCTGGGACAATAGCGCTACCACAAGACTGGAATGGGACGGTCTTGGCTTACTAATTAGCTCTTTTTGGTTTGGAGTAACTTACCTGCGGGGCAAGGGTGGTAAGCTTCAATGGTCCCTGCTCCTCCATCTTGGTCTGTGCTCCGTGTCTTGTACCCCCGTGAGGTGGGCCCCATCGTCGCTGATCCAACTCTTCGCGGTCACGCCTTACCAACGAGATTCTTTGTAACGGCCTTGTAGTGAGTTTGTTAGTCATCTCACCTACAGAAGTGTGATGAAAAACTAGCGTAACTCACGACTTGTGGGTAAAGATGTGAAACCTCTGCAGAGTGTAAAACTGGTATGCTAGCCGTGCTCATGGTCATGACCGGCCCAGATCCTCCTTTTGATTAGTGGGGTTATCTTCCTTTGATTAGGGGGGTTCCCCCGGTGGTTTGGTTTGGTTTGGATCTCAGTAGTATCATAATTAATTCTGATTAATTACTATGTAACTGGGTTATGGTAATTTCATCAACTTGTAATAATTAGTTCTAATAAAATTTTACCAAGATTAAAAGCTAATGCAGTTGAGTCAGCCCACCTTAGAGCCTCATAGTTTGTGTTATACTTGTTGAGTACAAGTTGTGTACTCACTCTTGCCTACTCTACTCTTTTCCTCTTGTTCTCTTTGGGGGCACCCTACTGCTGCTCAGTTCCCGGCGACGCGGAGGAGTTCACCTGGAGCTACCAGGAGTACGAGGACTTCTAGGCATTCGTCTCCCAGTCGACGTCCCTATGGTGCCCAGCTTCCGAGAGTTTTCGTATATGTAATTACGCTTCCGCTGTATCAAAGATTTTGTTATTAATGTAATAAATAACTTTCGTGCTCGCTTTATTATATCTTTTTACGTGATATGTGCTGTGATATACTATTCATTCTGTTGTATATACGTGTGACTTGATCCTAGCACGTATATGATTGCTCGGTTTATGTCCTTTTATAAACCGGGTGTTACAAAATATGCAGTGCAAAAAATCGAAAAAGTCAAGAAAAACAAAAATGGTGGAAAGCAAATATGAGATACATACCGATTTACCTTCGGCAAGGGCTCGTCATTTTGAGTCTGACGAGCGGGACCTTTCTCCTGCTGTGATTACCACTCCTCGGCTCGTCCTGGAGAATTGGACGAGGACGAGCTTGTGACCTTACGCCACACCTTCTTTGCACATCTTTTCTTTGATCTTGTGGCCATAGGTCTTGGTAGTAGGGATTCTGGTGCATCCCAAATTGCCTGCCCTTCATCATCCTATCGGTTCAGGATGCGCTGCTCTTTTCTCTGTTTGAATCTGAAGAACATGTTCTCCTTCCCGACACGGAAGCGGATTTCTCCTCTTCCCACATCTATCCTTGCTCTGGCGGCCCTCAGGAATGGTCGCCCAAGGATGAGCTCGATTCCTAGGTCACCTTCTATGTCCATCACTACAAAGTCTGCAAGGACGAAGGAGTCTCGCACGCGGACCAAAATGTTCTTGGCTATCCTATAGGGATATCGGATTGTAGAGTCTACGAGCGGCACACACATATATGTTGGGGAGAGAGCAAGGTATAGAAGTTTCTCATATATTACCATGGGCATAATGTTTACGCTGGCCCCCAGGTTGCAGAGTTCATGCTCATAGTATTGATCGAAGATTGAGCAGCTGATCATGGGGACCCCTGGATCTTCATGGTTAGTGCGAGAAGTCTGCCGGGGAAGTCTGCCGGGGATCTTCATTGTTACCATCCCAAGTGTCATTCTTTGGAGGATTGTACCTGCCTGCATGGTTAGTGCGAGAAGTCTGCCGGGGAAGGTTGCCCCACCCGGTAGACACCATATTTGCAGTTTCAACGGGAGATTCGGGTTGCCCCGGGATCTTCCCGTTCTCAGAGATAGGAACAACAGCAGCGATTTGAGCAAGTTGAGTTTCTATCATTTTTTTGAAACTTAATTAATTTTTATGAGTAGAAGAAAGAGTTTCAACTTTAGCATGTATGCTTTCTAAAATTTTATCATTGGCAGCAAGCTTTTTGTTTAAAGATTTATTGATTTTAGCTTGGCCAAAGACTAAGTCTCTCAAGGATAGTTGGTTTGAGTTGAAATTCGAATTGAAATTTGAGTTATAGTTGTTACCTCCTTGGAATTGTGGGCGTGATTGACCCCACCCCCGGCCTCCTTGTGGACGGAACCCGGTGTTGTTGATATAGGCTGCATCTTCACGGGTCTCGGGGCAATCATTCCCTGAATGTCCACAGTCACCACAAACTTCACATGTAAAGTACGAGTTCATAGCATGGACGGGAACAAGCATTTGTTGCCGGTTCCCTTCATCGAGCTTCTTCATTAGGAGGTCCAGCTTGGCGGCGAGCATATCCGTTTCCTTGATGGTGTGCATTCCGCCCTTGGATCTGGGCAGGGAACTTTCCTTGTTCCAGCCCTGGTTGGAGACCATCTTTTCAATCAAGGCTGTAGCCTTGACAATTGTAAGGTCCAGATAGGCTCCTCTAGTAGCAGCATCGAGATGGGCTCTGGATGTTGTCGTTAGCCCATTGTAGAAGCTTTGAAGCATGAGCCACTCGTCCATCCCATGATGAGGACAGGTGAGTATATATTCTTGCAATCTCTCCCAAGCTTCTGGGATGGATTCCATCCCTGTCTGCTGGAAACTTGAAATTCTTCCACGCAGGGCATTTGTTTTGCCCAACGGGAAGAATATAGCGAGGAACGTCGTGGAACACTTGTCCCACGTGCTGACGGCTTCCTTGTTCTGATAAAACCACTGTTTCGCTTTCCCCAGGAGGGAGAAGGGAAACAAGCGGATCCTGATGGCGTCGGCCGTAATGCCCCGTATGGTTACGGTCTTGCAAAGCTCTAGGAAATTCTGGAGATGGGCGTTAGCGTCCTCATTTGTCTTGCCAGAGAATGGGCTAGCCTGCACCATGTTTATGAGGCTGGACTTCAACTCAAAGTTCACATCCCCAACATCAACGTTGGGTCCAGTTGCCACATTGGCAGCTGAGGGGACGGAGAAGTCGCGGAGAATCTTCTCAGCCTTGAGTTCAGTGATTGTTGATGGTGCTTGGGAAGCTGGTTCACTTGTCGACTGCGAGATCGAAGGAGGGACGACGCGAGGTCGGACCCTTCTCACGAGCTTCTCGGGATTTTCAATAAAATTTGTCGGCAAGGACAAACCAGACATACACTACCCTATTTTTATCCAATTAGGAGAAAATAAAAAGATAAACACATTAGCCTGTATAAGCAGTAGCTACCTTCTACTTATATTGCCATATTTATATACTTAGTAAATAACTTTACACCTAGTGCCATCCCCGGCAACGGTGCTAGAAATGCTTGTTGGCATTTCTTAGCGTCGCCACTAGGAGTGGTTAGTTCCTAGCAACGCCACCTTGAAAATGCCGGTGTTGGTATGTCTTAATGTTTACAGAAAGATCCACAAGCACACGGATATACCGTTGTATCATTTCACTCGAAAGTATTCAGGGTATCGTTATTTATATTTTCCCAAGAGATGGCTAGGTTGTGTAAAGTGTATTTACAAGTTCCATAACCATGACACGTATGAAGTAAGATGAGGACCACTGACAATACAGGGGTAAGTGATAAATAAATGATAATCAGGGGTAATGTGACACACACAGAACAGCCAACTCTCATGAATAAAGAATAAACAAGCAATCCTAAGGTTAGTGGGAGCATAGGCAAAGATCCTAGTATACTATTCATGTTAGCAGATAAGTTATGTTAGCCACATTGCTAAGAGCTGCAAGTGCCGGGAAATTAGGGACATCGGGGAGAATGACCCGCTATGGAGAACATCCAGTCCCGTTTCATCTCTGCATAAACTCCTACACCGTACCCGAATGTCGGGGAGTACGCTAATCGAGAAGCAGCTTCCCGGTGGACCAACAGGGCTGCCACCACCTGCGGTCTACCCCAGTCACACCACGGATCACCGTCATATCCAAAGCATCCCACATACAAAGGCACCATGCCCTTATATGAAGTCACTACCCTAGCACCCCCGGGTCCCCCACCCTTCGGATGGACACGTAAGATGCGAAGGCAAGCCCGAAAGCACAACGAACCGATATCCTTACCCAGATCATCTGGTCTAAGCAAGAAACTAGAATAACTTGATGAAGCACAGATCAAGGCTAAGCATGCTAAGAACATAGCAAGATAACTGTTGATGTAAAAATCAACACACTGGAATCCGAAGGAAAGTGTTCGCCAAGTCACGAAATGTCAACCAAGCGTGCCAGTCAATTTGACCTAAAATTGACAAGGGAGAGAACAAAGTCAAATTCGAGAGCGTATCGGCTGGGATTCCGAATATCTCTCAGATGGGCGTATCGGCAAGCTTTGCCGATACTATTAGACGACAAAAAGATGTTAAATGTAAGTGCGAGCGTATCGGCAGGATCAGCCGATACACTAAACGACAAAACCGGCTTTGGATAGCCGATCATGTATGTATGACAAGATCTAAGCTACAAATGTGTAACTCAGATGATGTGAAGCTAAAAACAGATCTAAACCAGCTCTTGAGATAACAAAAGTGTTACTCCAAAACCTAAAGCCGATCTAGTATGTTTTTAGATGTGATAATGGCCAAAAAGCATAGGAAAACCTACAAATCTAGCCGATATCGATAATTGGTGAATAAATCTAGACGAGACGACAGCGATGCGCCCAGAAGTCAAAGCCTAGATAAACTCGATAACTTTTGAATAGATTTGAATGAAGCCACAGCGATGCACCTAGTAGCTAAAGCTCAAATATACTCGGTAAAACGAAAACTCACCAGCAAATCAAGTCGCTCGAATGTGAGGCGTCCTTGATCAACTTGAAAGAACTCATCGAAAAAAGAAAAGAAAAGGCGAAGTCACCAAAATAGTGCAAAGGAATTGTAAAGTTTGTTGTATTGGATGTGTATCAAGTTTTTCCGGTCCCTTACAACTCATATTTATAGCCTAGCGCTATCAAGTCCTAGCCGATCACGGCAAATATTACTTGACTCTAGAGAAAAGACTTTCTAAAAGATAAACTACTTCAAATATTACAACCGAATCATCAAGATTCTCATAGAGTCCGGATCCTCTTCTCCTTCCTTGACTTCATCGGCAACTCTCCATCGGCCGAACACCAAAGCTAATGGATCAGCATCTTCGCAGAATATTCTTCTGGCCCATCGGACGGATTTCCATCGTCCAATTCCAACCCTATGTATCTTTTGGTTTCTTCCAAATCGGCCATCTTCCCTTCATAAAAATCACCTTCCTTGACACGTGTCAACAAATGGTGTCAACACATGCCCCCCAGTTTCGGAATAATTTATTTTGTTCCGAAACTATTCTCGATTCATGATCGCATTTCTGCACCAACGTTTCAATCGGCATTTAAAGCAATTCCTCATACCCCGTGCACACGACATGCTTAGTACAGCCAGGTAAAACTCTTTTTTTGCCCCTGACCTTTTGCCTTCCGTCCACACAAATCCAAGGCGCCGATTCACTTTCCGTCTTTTCATCCGATCCACCCCTTTGGTTTTGTTCATAAATATCATCCTTTTGGCCTGGCATCGGTAACAAACCTTCACCAGCTACAGCACCACCTCCTTCTTCCTCCTTCCAACAAAAAACCCTAGGCTTTCCTGTAGCAATGGCGGGCGTCAAGCGCTCCGATGAAGGTCCTTCTGACGCTCCTCCGGCGATCCGCCGCCACTTGGGGTAAGGCCCCTCATTTCATCTTTTGATTACCATATTCTTGCCTGGTTTTGATCTCCAATCTTTGCACAGCGATAACGCCTCCTCTTCTTCGGACTCCTCCGGTTCGGAGGGGCCCCCTTTCCCTGGTGTTCCTGAGAGCACCAAGGAGTACATTCGCCAGCTCCTTCGCGAGAAGAACGAAGCTCGGTAGAATTACTCCCAGAAGACTATCTGGTCTCAGTTCCTTTCCGCCGAACTGGAGGCGGCGCAATCTGATCGGGCAACCCTCCAGGCCCAACTCACTACCGCCGACTCTAGGGTCGCTTGTAAGTTGCCTCTCCCGAAGCATTGCTCCCTGCTGCTCTTCTGACTCTTAGTTCCTATCGGCAGTATCAACTTCCAAACCAATTCGCCTTGCTCAAAAGTTTTGGCTTTAACCTTCTTATCATACCATCGGCTAACTATGGCTTTATTCACCTCAACATTGATAAGAGCCTTCAGCCGATGGCCAGCCAGATCCTCTAATTCATCTTTCATCAGAGCAGAATATTCATCGGCCGTCAATTGATTCTGAAACGTGACACGCCGCGAATCAAGTTTCAACTCCCATGAGAGAACAACTTCATGTCCATATACCAAATGATATGGAGACACCTTTGTAGCGCCATGACAAGCCATTTTGTATGCCCATAAAGTTTCATGAAGCACAGTATGCCACTTTCTAGGATATTCATCAATCTTTCTCTTGATCAATTTGATGACCCCTTTATTAGATGCTTCTGCCTGACCGTTGGCTTGGGCATAATATGGAGAAGAATTCAGCAATTTAATCCCCATTCTAGTAGCAAATTCCTCAAATTCATTTGACGTAAACATAGTACCCTGATCGGTCGTAATGGTCTGTGGAATATCAAACCGATAGACAATATGTTCTTTGACGAATTAAATCATCTCTTTTGATGTAACATTTTTCAGAGGAATTGCTTCAACCCACTTGGTGAAATAATCAGTGGCCACTAAGATAAACTTATGATTTTTACTGGATGGAGGATATATCTAGCCGATCAAATCAATTCCCCATCCTCTAAACGGTCACGGCTTGATTATGGGATTCATGGCTGACGCAGGAACTCTTTGCACGCTCCCAAACTTCTGACATTCTTGGCAACCTCGGTAATATGTGAAGCAATCTTCCAACATCATCGGCAAAAAAATATCCGTTCCTCCTGATCACCCATTTCATCTTATAGGCCGATTGATGGGATCCACAGACCCCTTCATGAATCTCACTGTAACACCCGGTTTATAAAAGAACATAAACCGAGCAATCATATACGTGCCAGGATCAAGTCACACGTATATACAACAGAATGAACAGTATATCATAGCACATATCACGTAAAAAGACATAATAAAGCGAATACGAATGTTATTTATTACAATAATGACAAAATGTCTGATACAGCGGAAGCGAAGTACAAAATACGATAAAAGCTCTCCGAAGCTGAAGCAGGGCGCCACAGGGACGTCGACTGGGAGACGAAGCACCTAGAAGTCCTCGTAGTCCTGGTAGCGCTGGACGAACTCCCTCGTGTCGGCAGGAACTGAGCAGCAGTAGCGTAGCCAAGAGGAAAAAGTAGAGAAGAGGCAAGAGTGAGTACACAACTTGTACTCAACAAGTATAACACAAACTATGAGGCTCTAGGCTGGCTGACTCAACTGCATTAGCTTTTAAGTGTTGGCAAAATTTTATTAAAACTATTTACTACGAGTTGATGAATTACCATTAACCCAGTTACATAGTAATTAATCAGAATTAATTATACTACTACTGAGAACCAAACCAAGACCAAGCCACCAAGGTAAACCCCGAGAAGCACCTCCCTCGTCGGAAGGAGATAACTTCACTAATCAAAAGGAGGATCTGGGCCGCTCATAACCGTGAGCACGGCTAGTATACCAGTTCTACACTCTGCAGAGGTTGCACATCTTTACCCACAAGTCGTGAGCTACGCCAGTTGTTCATCACACTTCCTTAGGTGAGATGGCCAGCGACTCACTACGAGGCCTTTAAAAAGAATCTCGTTGGTAAGGCGTAACCGCGAGAGTTAGGTCGGCGACGATGGGGCCCACCTCCGGGGGTACAAGCACAGGAGCGCAATCCAAGCACAGACCAAGCCGGAGGAGCAGGGACCATTGAAGCTTACTACTCTTGCCCCGCAGGTAAGTTACTCCAAACCAAAAAGATCTAGTTATTACGCCAAGTCTATCCCATTCTAGCCTTGTGGTAGTGCTGTTGTCCCAGGTTGTCGCTCTATGAACCGGTCCTTATGGAGAGTGGCCAACCAAGCACTAAGCACCGTGCTGGCCCCCTAAACCATGTTTCTAAAAAAAACATCTTTTAACGAGAAGTGAGCCACTCAAGCCACACAGAGTGCCACTCTCAGAATTAAGTTCAAGTAAACCATTAATCAATTTAATTTAAAAGGACCTGAGTGTGTTATAGCGCAGCAACCTAGCACAACTAACCAAAATGCACCCCAAAGGATATATATAAAGGATATAAACTGGCTAGGAAATCCTTAAAGGCATACATTATTAAAATGCAGTATGAAAATGTATTTAAAGGTGATAGGTTGTTCATGTTATACTTGCCTTCCTCGTACTGCTCCTGCTGCTGCTCAAAGTGCTCCGAAGACTGGCTGCTCCGGGTACTGGTACTGAGGCTCCTCAGACGGATCAACGTCTACTCACGAACACATGGCCAAAACAATGCACAGGAATAAGCATTCAATCAAACACTAACAAAAACTAAGAAACAATACATCAATACATAAAAACAGCGCACAAAACTACTCTAGAACTATTCTACGCGTTACAACGATCGCGTGGATATAAAGAACGCTAAAATCGGAGCTAAAACGCGTATTCTAGGCTAAAAACAAGTTCTAGGGGCTTATTTGTAAGAAAACTGAAGTTTCAGGGGCTTTTCTGCTAAAACCGAGGGCCTAAACATAAATAAACACTAATTCTAGGGTCTAACTCGCAAAAACTACCAGGCTGGACGGCGGGTTCAAAATTAAAGAAGCTCAGGGGGCTAAGTGCTAAAAACAGGGCCTCTGCGTAAATATTTTTACACTAAATAGGACTGCGGGTTGAATCTGGAAGACCCCAGGGTCTCTTTAGCAAAAAGGCCAGGGCGAAGGGGTACGCGCCGATCTGGATCGTCAGATCTGGATCTGAGGGCTAGGATCTAATCCAGGCACGATCTAATCTAGGCCGTGCATCTCAGATTGGGCGGTCCAGGGAGGTTGGGCGCGTGGGGCGGCGATTTGTCGCCGGAGCTCTCTGTTTCACGGCGGCGACCTCGCCGGAGTTCAGCAAAAGGCGCTGCGGGGCTTGATTCAACGCGGGTTCGGGTCAGGGAGCGAGCTTGCGCCACAGCGAGCTCATCTGGGCGAAAAAGGGAGCGCGCGGGGGCCCTGACGTGGCTCGCAGCAGCACCGGGCGGCGTTGCTCAGCCGCAGGCCCGCCGGCGTGCGATTGCGTGCCGGTCGGAGGGGAAACAGGGGGGTAGAAGGGGTAGCGTGGTGCTTTTACCTCTGCGCAACGCGCAGGAGACGTGCAGAGGGAGGAGCGGCGGTGCAGGGGTCTTGCGGCGGCGTCGCGGCGGTTCCGAGCTCGGCGAGGCGGCGAAGCGCGGGGAACGGCGGCCTAGGCGTCCCTCTGGTCGTCTAGGCTCCACGGGTGGGCTCGCGGAGACTCCTGGGATCAAGGCGAGACTCCAGCGGCGGTCGGTGAAGGCCGGGGGGTCGTGGCGTGATCAGTCCGCGGCGGCGCCGGGGGGGTCTGCGTGGCGGAGTGGGCTAGGGCTAGGATGGCGGCTGCGTGGAGAGGTAGGGTGCGGGAGGGGGGCCAGGGAGCGATTAAAAAGGGAGGGGCCGGCCTCGGCGTGCGGGTCCAGGGCTGACGCGGCGCGGTGATAGCGGCGGGGATCCGGCTGGCAGTTGGCGCGAGGTAGACGGAGGTCGGGGATGACAGGCGGGCCCGGGGCGTCGGGGAGCTGGGCGCTGGGCTGCTGCGAGCGGGGCCCGGTGGCAGGAGCGGGGCGCGTGCGGCCTGGGAGAGAGAGAGCGCGGGGGCGCTGGGCCGCGTGGGCTGAGTGGAGTGGGCGCGTTGGGTCAGGCGCGGGTAAGAGGGGAGGCGGCCGACTGGGCTGCTTGCTGGGCCGAACGGGGGAGTGGCGAGCTGGGCCGGCCGGATGAAAGGGAGAGAGAGGAGACGGACCGGGCTGGGTTGACTTGGGCCGGGTTTGGGTTTTGGCTGGTTTTGGGTTTTTCCTTTCTATTTCTCTTACTTTTCTAAATCTAATTCAAACAAAGTTTGAATTCAAATTCAAATTTGAATTCAAACCACACTCAAATAAAAGTATGCACCAGCATGAATGCAACAAAAATTTAAACCTATGATAAATTTTAATTAATTAGGAACAAAAATTAGATTAAATGCCAACTAAACACAATAAACCTTAGAAAATTAAATAAAGCCAATTAATTTATTAATAAATACAGAAATTTAAAGTTAGGGTGTTACATACCCTACCCCCTTAAAGAAATCTCGTCCCGAGATTTAGCTGGGCTGGCTAGCAAAGAGATCTGGATATGTCTTCTTCAACTCATCTTCTCGCTCCCATGTAGCCTCAGCTTCACTGTGATGACTCCACTGAACTCTGCACATCTTGATGCGCTTGTTCCGAGTAACCCTCTCTGATGTCTCCAGGATTTTCACCGGATGCTCAGTATAAGTCAGATCCTCCTGGACATCTACTCCATCCAGGGGTGCCTGCTCCTCGGGTACTCGCAGACATCTCTTCAGCTGAGATATATGGAAAACATCATGAACTCCTGAGAGGCTGAGAGGTAACTCCAGGCGATAAGCAACTTCGCCTTTCCGCTCTAGCACCTTGAATGGCCCCACATACCGAGGTGCTAACTTCCCTTTGACATTAAATCTGCGGATTCCTCTCATCGGAGACACCTTCAGATACACATAGTCACCGACACTGAAAGTCAAGTCTCTCCGCTTGCCATCTGCATATCTCTTTTGTCTGCTCTGTGCAATCCTCAGATTTTCTCGCACAGCCTGAACCATCTGCTCTGCATCATCTATGATCTCAGGGCCAAAGAGCTGCTTCTCACCGATCTGATCCCAATAGAGAGGAGTCCTGCATTTTCTGCCATACAATGCCTCGAAGGGTGACTTCTTCAGACTGGCCTGATAGCTGTTGTTATATGAGAACTCAGCAAATGACAGGCACTTATCCCAACTAGTACCATACTGAATAGCACAAGCTCTCAGCATATCCTCCAACACTTGGTTGGTTCTCTCTGTCTGCCCATCTGTCTGAGGGTGATAAGCTGTACTGAAACGCAGCTTCGTATCCAACGAATCATGGAGCTGCTCCCAGAAACGAGAAGTGAACTGAGACCCTCTGTCAGATATGATCTTCTTGGGCACACCATGCAAGCAGACAATCCGAGAGATGTACAACTCTGCAAGTCTAGCACCGGAGTAAGTAGTGTTCACTGGAATGAAGTGAGCAACTTTCGTCAGACGATCCACTACTACCCATATGGAGTTGTACCCTTTCTGAGTACGAGGCAATCCAACAATGAAATCCATAGTGATTTCCTCCCATTTCCACTCTGGAATCTTCAAAGGCTGCAACAGACCTGCTGGCCTCTGGTGCTCAGCCTTGACACGCTGACAGGTGTCACAAATAGCCACGTACTCTGCCACCGAACGCTTCATCCCATACCACCAGAAACGTTCCTTCAGATCATAGTACATCTTCGTGCTGCCCGGATGAATAGAGTAAGCTGTATCGTGGGCCTCACTCAGAATCAACTTCCGGAGATCCTTCACATCTGGCACACAGATCCGGTTCTTGTACCACAAGGTACCCTGATCATCCTCTCTGAAATGTGGGGCCTTGCCCTTCTTGAGCAACTCACGGATCTCCTGCAGCTTCTCATCATCTTTCTGATGCTGCCTGATCTCTGACTCTAGAGTCGGTACTGCCTCGAATGCTGCACTGGAAGTATGATGCAAGAAGCCCAGACTCAACTGCTCGAACTCCTCGCATAACTCTGGAGGCATCTGGAAAGCCACGGCCATGTTGACATAACTCCTTCTGCTCAAAGCATCTGCTACAACATTGGCCTTGCCCGGATGATAGTGAATCTCCAGATCATAGTCCTTGACCAACTCTAGCCATCTTCTCTGTCGCATGTTCAGCTCATTCTGCGTGAAAATGTACTTGAGGCTCTTGTGATCAGTGTAGATATCACACCGCTGCCCATACAAGTAATGCCTCCAAATCTTCAGAGCATGCACAACTGCGGCTAACTCAAGATCATGAGTAGGATAATTCAGCTCATGCCGACGTAACTGCCGTGAAGCATAAGCTATCACTCTGCCCTCCTGCATCAGAACACACCCAAGACCATCCTTCGAAGCATCACAATATACCGTGAACCTCTTCGTCTGGTCTGGCAGAGTCAGGACTGGCGCCGTAGTCAACCTTTTCTTCAGCTCATCAAAGGCCATCTGACGCTCATCAGTCCATACGAAAGCCACATTCTTCTCTAGCAAGGAAGTCAAAGGCTTCGCGATCTTGGAGAAATTCTCAATGAACCTCCGATAATATCCAGCTAAGCCCAAGAAAGATCTGACTTCCTTTACTGTCTGCGGTGTCTCCCACTCGAGCACATCCTTTACCTTGCTCGGATCGACAGCAATGCCTCCTTGAGAGATAACATGACCGAGGAATGGAACCTCGTCAATCCAGAACTCGCACTTGCTGAACTTGGCATACAGCTGATGCTCTCTCAATCTCTGCAACACGAGCCTCAAATGCTCCTCATGCTCTTCTTCTGTCTTGGAGAAGATCAGAATATCATCAATGAAAATCACCACAAAGACATCCAGATAATCCATGAAGACCATGTTCATCAGATGCATGAAGAAAGCCGGAGCATTAGTCAAGCCGAAGGACATGACTGTATACTCATATAGCCCGTACTTGCAGGTGAATGCCGTCTTCGGAATATCCCCAGGACGGATCCTCAGCTGAAAATATCCCGAACGAAGATCAATCTTCGAGAATATACGAGCACCTCGAAGCAAATCGAAGAGATCCTCAATACGGGGCAGTGGATGCTTGTTCTTGATAGTGACTGCATTCAGCTCCCGATAATCCACACACATCCTCTTCGAGCCATCCTTCTTATCTACCAGCAACAACGGAAAAGCCCAAGGAGAGAAGCTGCGACGGATATAGCCCTTGGCTAGCAACTCATCAATAGTCTTCTTGACTTCTTCATGCTCTATAGGTGCCATACGGTAGGGCCGCTTTGCAATAGGAGCTGTGCCAGGCAAGAGGTCAATACAAAACTCAATGGCGCGTTCAGGCGGCATACCTGGCAAATCATCCGGAAAGACATCCGGGAATTCAGACACCACGCGAATACCGTCCGTGGGTCTAGCCTCCATCTGATGAAGAAATCCAGAAGGCTCTACTGCACTGATAACAACCTCTTGGCCACTGGAAGCTGATAACAAGACTGTCCTCTGAGCACAATCTATCCGAACTCCCCATTTGACCAGAGTCTCCATTCCCAGAATGACATCAATGCCCTTGGTGTCTAGCACCATCAGATCAGTACAGAACTCTACTCCCCTCAAGGAAATACTGACTCTCGGGCAGTAAGTGTGAGACCTCAACTGTCCTCCCGGTGAAGATACTAACAGGCACCTCTTTAATGTGCTAGTATGAATACCATGATGCTCGACAAAAGACTGAGTAATGAAGGAATGCGTAGCACCAGTATCAAAAAGCACTGTAGCTGGATATGAATTAACCATGAACGTACCAATAACCACGTTGGGAGCCTCGGCCGCTGACTCGGCCGTCATGTGGTTCACCCTGCCCTGTGCTGGCGCCCTGGGCTGAGCTGGGCGCCCCTGCTGTCCCGCCTGCGCCTTCCGGGGGCAAGCGTTGGCGTAGTGCCCCGGCTGGCCGCAGTGAAAGCAGGTGCGAGGAGGTCCCTGAGCCTGCTGTCCGGTAGGAGCTGCCGGACGTGGAGCCTGCGGTGCCGGTGGAGCTGGTGGAGCACGAGCCGGAGGTGCTGGTAACCTCGGGCCCTGACCTGCCTGCTGCTGTCGAGGCGGGTACTGCTGCGGTGGCCTCTGCTGGTACTGCTGAGGAGGCCGGTACTGCTGCTGGTACGGCTGAGGCTGCTGGAGTCGTGGACGAGTGTTGCTGCCGGAAGCAACGGGGACAACCTTCCTCTTCTTGTCCTCCATCTCCAGGTGCTTACGCTCAGTGTTGAGCGCACTGTCAACCAGATGGTTGAAGTCGTCGAAGCGGAGGTTGAGCAGCGCGTACTGGAGGTAGTCCTCAAGACCCTCCATGAAGTGCTCCTGCTTCTTGCGGTCATCCGCAACCTCGGCAGGGGCGTAGCGTGCCAGCTGAAGAAAACGATCACGATACTCCGTGACCGACATAGTCCCCTGAATTCACAAAGACAGATAGATATCGGAAGATTAACTCAAGATTCATAAGGATAGAACAAGGGGCATAAGCTCAAAAGAAAACGCTGAATGATTATACTTAAGATTACCTGCTTCAGTGCAAGGAACTCCTTCTGCTTCATTTTCATAACGCCCGCGGGGATGTTGTGGCTGCGGAAACGCTCCCTGAACTGGAGCCAAGTGAGGGACTCGCGGTCGTGAACTGGGTGGGACTCCCACCAGTCCAGAGCTGCCCCTCGCAGCTGTCCTGCTGCGTACAAGACGCGCTCACGGTCATCGCACTGGGCGATGTCCAGCTGACGCTCCACTGCACGGAGCCAGTCGTCAGCCTGAAGAGGGTCGGACGTGTGAGAGAACGTCGGCGGGTGACCCCTCAGGAACTCAGCACGCCTGTCGCGAGGCTGCGGCGGTGGAGGAGGCGGAGGCTGAGTGTGAGCGTGCTGGAGAGCCTGAACAGTGTTGTTCAGGGTAGCCATCATCTGCATCTGGAGCTGGAAGTACTGCTCCGGAGTCAAGGGTGGAGGCATCGGGATCCCAGTACCCTGGTTGTTCTGACCCTGCTGCTGGCCAGAACCTGAACCGGTGCTCCTGGTGTTCACCATCTGATTTGAACAAAAGATTTCACGGGTAAGGATATTGCAGGAATAAACTCAGATGGATATGATAACTCTTTGCGGAAAAAGACTCAGCCATGATAAAGTAGACAGGATAGAGTTGACTGTTTTACCCCCAACGATCTAACTCATTTTATTAATTAGTTAACTTTAACATCTGAGTGATTTTCTTTAAGCAAATTTAAGCTACTAAGCTATGCAATCATTCAAAAATCCAAATCAAACATGTAGCATAATAACAAGCAGACCATTTTCACGACTTAGCCGAGTTTAGCAAAAGACTCGACTAACACAACGCGTCGCAGAACGTGCTATCGTGTTATTATAAAAAGGTCACCTAGCTATGCTCATGGTGGTCAGATGACTGATTCAGGCCAAAATCTACGAAACTATTCTTCAGAGAGAGAAATCAAGGCAAGAAGGGTAAAAAGTCAAAGAAGTCAAGGGGTATAATAGTAAAATAGTTTCAGCAGTCAAGGATTGGTGAGAAGAAGTCCTAAAACTCGACCAGTTCTATCTAGGCTTCGTCCTACAGTCGATACGGCTCTGATACCACTCTGTAACACCCGGTTTATAAAAGAACATAAACCGAGCAATCATATACGTGCCAGGATCAAGTCACACGTATATACAACAGAATGAACAGTATATCATAGCACATATCACGTAAAAAGACATAATAAAGCGAATACGAATGTTATTTATTACAATAATGACAAAATGTCTGATACAGCGGAAGCGAAGTACAAAATACGATAAAAGCTCTCCGAAGCTGAAGCAGGGCGCCACAGGGACGTCGACTGGGAGACGAAGCACCTAGAAGTCCTCGTAGTCCTGGTAGCGCTGGACGAACTCCCTCGTGTCGGCAGGAACTGAGCAGCAGTAGCGTAGCCAAGAGGAAAAAGTAGAGAAGAGGCAAGAGTGAGTACACAACTTGTACTCAACAAGTATAACACAAACTATGAGGCTCTAGGCTGGCTGACTCAACTGCATTAGCTTTTAAGTGTTGGCAAAATTTTATTAAAACTATTTACTACGAGTTGATGAATTACCATTAACCCAGTTACATAGTAATTAATCAGAATTAATTATACTACTACTGAGAACCAAACCAAGACCAAGCCACCAAGGTAAACCCCGAGAAGCACCTCCCTCGTCGGAAGGAGATAACTTCACTAATCAAAAGGAGGATCTGGGCCGCTCATAACCGTGAGCACGGCTAGTATACCAGTTCTACACTCTGCAGAGGTTGCACATCTTTACCCACAAGTCGTGAGCTACGCCAGTTGTTCATCACACTTCCTTAGGTGAGATGGCCAGCGACTCACTACGAGGCCTTTAAAAAGAATCTCGTTGGTAAGGCGTAACCGCGAGAGTTAGGTCGGCGACGATGGGGCCCACCTCCGGGGGTACAAGCACAGGAGCGCAATCCAAGCACAGACCAAGCCGGAGGAGCAGGGACCATTGAAGCTTACTACTCTTGCCCCGCAGGTAAGTTACTCCAAACCAAAAAGATCTAGTTATTACGCCAAGTCTATCCCATTCTAGCCTTGTGGTAGTGCTGTTGTCCCAGGTTGTCGCTCTATGAACCGGTCCTTATGGAGAGTGGCCAACCAAGCACTAAGCACCGTGCTGGCCCCCTAAACCATGTTTCTAAAAAAAACATCTTTTAACGAGAAGTGAGCCACTCAAGCCACACAGAGTGCCACTCTCAGAATTAAGTTCAAGTAAACCATTAATCAATTTAATTTAAAAGGACCTGAGTGTGTTATAGCGCAGCAACCTAGCACAACTAACCAAAATGCACCCCAAAGGATATATATAAAGGATATAAACTGGCTAGGAAATCCTTAAAGGCATACAGTATTAAAATGCAGTATGAAAATGTATTTAAAGGTGATAGGTTGTTCATGTTATACTTGCCTTCCTCGTACTGCTCCTTCTGCTGCTCAAAGTGCTCCGAAGACGGCTGCTCCGGGTACTGTACTGAGGCTCCTCAGACGGATCAACGTCTACTCACGAACACATGGCCAAAACAATGCACAGGAATAAGCATTCAATCAAACACTAACAAAAACTAAGAAACAATACATCAATACATAAAAACAGCGCACAAAACTACTCTAGAACTATTCTACGCGTTACAACGATCGCGTGGATATAAAGAACGCTAAAATCGGAGCTAAAACGCGTATTCTAGGCTAAAAACAAGTTCTAGGGGCTTATTTGTAAGAAAACTGAAGTTTCAGGGGCTTTTCTGCTAAAACCGAGGGCCTAAACATAAATAAACACTAATTCCAGGGTCTAACTCGCAAAAACTACCAGGCTGGACGGCGGGTTCAAAATTAAAGAAGCTCAGGGGGCTAAGTGCTAAAAACAGGGCCTCTGCGTAAATATTTTTACACTAAATAGGACTGCGGGTTGAATCTGGAAGACCCCAGGGTCTCTTTAGCAAAAAGGCCAGGGCGAAGGGGTACGCGCTGATCTGGATCGTCAGATCTGGATCTGAGGGCTAGGATCTAATCCAGGCACGATCTAATCTAGGCCGTGCATCTCAGATTGGGCGGTCCAGGGAGGTTGGGCGCGTGGGGCGGCGATTTGTCGCCGGAGCTCTCTGTTTCACGGCGGCGACCTCGCCGGAGTTCAGCAAAAGGCGCTGCGGGGCTTGATTCAACGCGGGTTCGGGTCAGGGAGCGAGCTTGCGCCACAGCGAGCTCATCTGGGCGAAAAAGGGAGCGCGCGGGGGCCCTGACGTGGCTCGCAGCAGCACCGGGCGGCGTTGCTCAGCCGCAGGCCCGCCGGCGTGCGATTGCGTGCCGGTCGGAGGGGAAACAGGGGGGTAGAAGGGGTAGTGTGGTGCTTTTACCTCTGCGCAACGCGCAGGAGACGTGCAGAGGGAGGAGCGGCGGTGCAGGGGTCTTGCGGCGGCGTCGCGGCGGTTCCGAGCTCGGCGAGGCGGCGAAGCGCGGGGAACGGCGGCCTAGGCGTCCCTCTGGTCGTCTAGGCTCCACGGGTGGGCTCGCGGAGACTCCTGGGATCAAGGCGAGACTCCAGCGGCGGTCGGTGAAGGCCGGGGGGTCGTGGCGTGATCAGTCCGCGGCGGCGCCGGGGGGGTCTGCGTGGCGGAGTGGGCTAGGGCTAGGATGGCGGCTGCGTGGAGAGGTAGGGTGCGGGAGGGGGGCCAGGGAGCGTTTAAAAAGGGAGGGGCCGGCCTCGGCGTGCGGGTCCAGGGCTGACGCGGCGCGGTGATAGCGGCGGGGATCCGGCTGGCAGTTGGCGCGAGGTAGACGGAGGTCGGGGATGACAGGCGGGCCCGGGGCGTCGGGGAGCTGGGCGCTGGGCTGCTGCAAGCGGGGCCCGGTGGCAGGAGCGGGGCGCGTGCGGCCTGGGAGAGAGAGAGCGCGGGGGCGCTGGGCCGCGTGGGCTGAGTGGAGTGGGCGCGTTGGGTCAGGCGCGGGTAAGAGGGGAGGCGGCCGACTGGGCTGCTTGCTGGGCCGAACGGGGGAGTGGCGAGCTGGGCCGGCCGGATGAAAGGGAGAGAGAGGAGACGGACCGGGCTGGGTTGACTTGGGCCGGGTTTGGGTTTTGGCTGGTTTTGGGTTTTTCCTTTCTATTTCTCTTACTTTTCTAAATCTAATTCAAACAAAGTTTGAATTCAAATTCAAATTTGAATTCAAACCACACTCAAATAAAAGTATGCACCAGCATGAATGCAACAAAAATTTAAACCTATGATAAATTTTAATTAATTAGGAACAAAAATTAGATTAAATGCCAACTAAACACAATAAACCTTAGAAAATTAAATAAAGCCAATTAATTTATTAATAAATACAGAAATTTAAAGTTAGGGTGTTACACTCACCCATTAATACCTTAGCTTCTTCTTTATCGATGCATTTGAGCAAAACTCCATCAATAGTCCGATAATATAAATCTCCCTCCAATAATACATACTTGATTGCCTGTAATCTAATTTTTCTGTTCACTTTCTTGGATGGATCTTTCAAATAATCAATAATCTCTTTCCTCCAATCATCGGCTGTTAATTCCAAGGCCATTATTCCTTCCATCGGCTGATATCCCGAAGCATGCTGAGCCAGCCGATTTGCATCACTGTTATGAAATTTGGGAACATGCTCGATGGTTACCTTCTTGAATTCTTTCAGCAGCCGGAGACATTCTTCATGATATAATTGAAAAATATCATCTTTGCATTCATACTCCCCAACTAACTGATTGATCACCAGCATAGAATCTCCAAAAATCTCAACAGCATCGGCTTTGATTTCTCGAAGTATTTGAATCCCATTAAGAATAGCACGATACTCATCTTGATTATTGGTTGCGGAGGCATCAATTGGAAATGAGAACTCAAAATTTGCCCCCCAAGGGGAAATCAGCACCACACCAATTCCAGAACTGTTCCCACGTGAAGATCCATCGAAGAATAAAGTCCAAGGAACAAGATCTACCATATTTAGCTCTGGTCCACAATGTTGCACGACAAAATCGGCTACGGCTTGACCCTTAACTGCTTTAGCCGATTCATATCTCAAATCAAATTCTAACAATGCCAAAATCCATTTCCCTATTCTCCCTTTTAAAATCGGCAACAAGAGCATATATCTAATAATATCATCTTTGCTCACAACAACACACTCAGCCGATAATAAATAATGTCTAAGCTTGGTACAGGAAAAGTATAAGCAAAGACACAATCTCTTGACAGGAGAATACCTGGTTTCAGCATCCAGTAACCTTCTGCTCACAAAATAAATAGCTCTTTCTTTTCCTTCAAATTCCTGAATAAGGGCCGATCCAATAGCACGCTCATCAGCGAATAAATACAGTTTAAACGGCTTGTGCTTTTGGGGAGGAACCAATACCGGAGGCTTTACCAGATAATGTTTGATCTCATCCAATGCCTTTTGATGTTCCTCTCTCCACACAAATTCTTGATCGGCCTTCAACTTCAGTAAAGAACTAAACGGCTGAATTTTTCCCGACAGATTAGATATAAATCTTCGAATAAAATTAATCTTGCCGATCAATGACTGAAGTTCAACTTTCGTCGTAGGGGCTTCATTTTTTTCGATAGCTGGTTGTAACACCCTAATTTAATTTTCCTATTTAATAATAAATTTAATTGGCTTTAATTAAATTTCTAAGGTTTATTGTGTTTAGACTTGCATTTAATCTAATTTTGATCCTAAAGTAATTAAAATTTATTTTAGGTTTAAACTTGTTTGTGCATTCATGCTGGTGCATAAGTTTTTATTTGTTTGTTTGAGTGCATAGGTTTTTGAATTCAAATTAGTTTGGGTGTAGTTTGGAAAAGAAAAAGGGAGAAGAAATAGAAATAGAAAAGGTGAAACCCAACCCAACGCGCGGCCCGTTTTCTTCTCCCCGCGGCCCAACCGCCAGCCCAGCTCCTTCCCTCAGCGCCGCGGCCCAGCTCACGCTCCCTTCCTCAACTCAGAGCCCATTTCCTGGCCCACGCTTTCCCCACGACGCCCCGCGCTCATGCCAGCGCAGAGCCGCGCGCGTCGCCCGCCCCGACTGCCCGGCCCCACATGTCGGCGCAGCATTCTCCCCCGCACCCGCACGCGTCTTCTCTCGCTGCCACGCCGGGCCCACGTGCCAGCACCCTGGAACGCTCGCGCTCGGCCGCTCGCCCGGTACCCCACCTCTCTCGCTGAGCACTCGGGCCCACCTGTCGGCCCTTCCCCTTCCTTCCGCAACCGCAGCTCCCGCAGCAACGCCCCACCCGCAATCTCCGCCGGGACTTCCCCCTGGGCACGCACGCCTAGGATCACCCCGGCCCTTTAAATCACGCCGCGCCGCACCCTCCTAACCCTAACCCACCCAGCAGACGCCACCTCTAACCCTAATGCCGCCGCCTTGGAGCTCCAAGCTCGGAGCTGCCTCTGCGCCGCCGTGGACCGGCCGCTCCGCAGCGCCTCTGCTACCGCGAGCTGCTGCAGAAGCACCGCCGCAGGGTCAGAACCATCACCGGCCGCGTCTCCTTCCCTCTACCCCGCGCCACGCACGGGAATTCCTCGCCGGATCTCCACCGAGCCACCGCGCCGATGAGGATCCGCCGCTGCGCTCCTTCCGCGTCGAATTGGACCACCGCAGGAGCTTCGCGGGGAGGTAAGAACCATCGCCGGCCTTTGACCCTTTCATTTTAGGCACGCCAACAAGCCACGCCGTCGAACCACGGCGAGTAACGCCGCCCTGCTCCATCACACACCTCGCCGGAGCTGTCATGCCCTCCCTAGAGTCCACAGCGATGGTCACCACACGCTACCCATGCTCCCTGGCCAAAGAACGGAGCCGACACAGCCTGGGACTGCCTGAGCACCGCACGCCGGCGAGCGCCCCCACGCAGAGCCGCCACCACAAGTCACGGCGACCCGAGCCACGCTTAAGTCACCAGTGCATCACGCATTCCACGTAGGTTCTCCCTGACCCAAATCCCGGCTGTTTTGACCTCCGGATGGCCGGAAATGGTGAAGTCCGGCGAGCTCCACGCGGCGCCGTCACGGAACAGGGAGTTCCGGCGCGTTCCGCCGCCGCCGTCGCCCACAAGTCACTCCGGCCGTCCGATCTGAAACCTACGCGCAAGATTAGATCTAAAGCCCATCGAATCCTAACCCTTAGATCCAGATCCGGCGGTCCAGATCCAAACATAACGGTTCAGCCTGTCACATTTGCTAAAGAGCCCCTTAGCTTTTCGAGATTCAACCCGCAGTCCAACACAAGTCAAAAGAAATTGCAGTTTGGCCCAGAAACTTGCACGAAGCCCCCTGGCTTTTCTCAGAATAGAACCCGCCGTCCAGGCTTAGTCTTTTTGCGAGTTAGACCCCAGAGTTTTAGTTTAATTACGTATAGGCCCCCGGTTTTTGCAGAAAACCCCCTGGAACTTTGTTTTTCTCGCAGAAAAGCCCCTGGATCTTGTTTTAGCTCTAGATTTCGCGTTCTAACTCCGTTTTAGGCGTTCTTTATGTCCACGCGATCGTTGTAACGCGTAGAATAGTTTTAGACTAGTTTAGTGTGCTGTTTCTATGTATTGATGTACTATTTCTTAGTTTTTGTTAGTGTTTGCTTGTATGCTTATTGTTGTGTATTGTTTTGGGCCATGTGTTCGTGAGTAGACGCTGATCCAGTTGAGGAGCCCCAGTACCAGTACCCAGAGCAGCTATCTTCTGACCAGTTTGAGCAGCAGTAGGAGCAGTACGAGGAAGGCAAGTATAATATGAACACCACCCATCACTTTAAATACATTTTCATACTGCATTTTAATATTGTATGCCTATAAGGATTTCCTAGCCACTTTATATCCTTTATATATATTCTTTGGGTTGCATTTTGGTTAGTTGTGCTAGGTGCCTCGCTATAACACACTTGGTCCTTTTAAATTAATTTGATTAATGGTATATGCAACTTAATTCTGAGAGTGGCCCTCTGTGTGGCTTGAGTGGCTCACTTCTCGTTAAAAATTGGTTTTGTTAGAAACATGGTTTAGGGGGCCAGCACGGTGCTTACTGCCTAGTTGGCCACTCTCCATAAGGACCGGTTCATAGAGCGACAACCTGGGACAACAGCGCTACCACAAGACTGGAATGGGTTGGTCTTGGCTTACTAATTAGGTCATTTTGGTTCGGGGGTAACTTACCGACGGGGCATGGGGGGTGGTGAGCTTCAATGGTGGCCAGGCTACGAGGCTTGGTGTGCGTACCCCTCGAGGTGGTTACCATCGTTGCGGAGCCTGATTCCTTAGCGGTTACACCTTACCAACGTGTCCTTTGTATCGGCCTCGTAGTGAGTCGCTAGTCATCTCACCTAAGGAAGTGTGATGAACAACTAGCGTAGCTCACGACTTGTGGGTAAAGATGTGCAACCTCTGCAGAGTGTAAAACTGGTATACTAGCCGTGCTCACGGTCATGAGCGGCCCAGATCCTCCTTTTGATTAGTGGGGTTATCTCCTTCTGACGAGGGAGGTGCCTCTCGGGGTTGCCTTGGTGGTTTTGGTTTGGTTCTCAGTAGTTTCTTAATTAATTCTGATTAATTACTATGTAACTGGGTTTATGGTAATTCATCAACTCGTAGTAAATAGCTTTAATAAAATTTTGCCAAAACTTAAAAGCTAATGCAGTTGAGTCAGCCAACCTAGAGCCTCATAGTTTGTGTTATACTTGTTGAGTACAAGTTGTGTACTCACTCTTGCCTCTTCTCTACTTTTTCTTCTTGGATACGCTACTGCTGCTCAGTTCCTGCCGACGCGAGGGAGTTCGCTCAGTGCTACCAGGACTACGAGGACTTCTAGGCGTTCGTCTCCCAGTCGACGTCCCTGTGGCGCCCTGCTTAGCTTCGGAGAGTTTTTATCGTATTTGTACTTCGCTTCCGCTGTATCAGACATTTTTGTCATTAATATAATAAATAACATTCGTACTCGCTTTATTATGTCTTTTTACGTGATATGTGCTCTGATATACTATTCATTCTGTTGTATATACGTGTGACTTGATCCTGGCACGTATATGATTGCTCGGTTTGTGTCCTTTTATAAACCGGGTGTTACACTGATATAGTCTTCTGACTAATTTCAATTCCTCGTTCATGTACCATAAAACCCAAGAATTGGCCAGCTGATACACCAAAAGCGCACTTATTTGGATTCATCTTTAAACCATGTCTTCTGGTGCATTCCAAAGCTCTACGCAGATCGGCCAAATGTTCTTGGTGCCCCTTTGACTTCACAACCACATCATCAATATATATCTCCTCAATTTTGCCGATGAGTTCATGAAAGATATAATTCATGGCTCTCTGGTACGTAGCACCGGTATTTTTTAATCCGAAGGTCATGACTACCCATTCGAATAAACTGAGATGTCCTGGACATCTGAACGCAGTCTTGTGGATGTCTTCCTCTGCCATAAAAATCTGATTGTATCCAGCATTGCCATCCATGAAACTGATCACTTTGTGTCCAGCAGCAGCATCTACCAACATATTAGCTATCGGCATAGGGTAACCATCCATCGGCGTAGCTTTGTTGAGATCCCTGAAATCAATGCACACACGTAGTTTGCCATTCTTCTTGTAAACAGGAACCACAATAGAAATCCATTCGGCATAACGACACTGCCGAATAAAATTAGCTTCAATTAACCGTGTGATCTCAGCCTTTATATCTGGCAAAATCTTAGGATTGAACCATCTTACTCCTTGTTGGTGTGGCCGATATCCCAGTTTTATAGGCAAACGATGTTCCACAATAGACCTATCCAAGCCAGGCATCTCATAGTATTCCCAAGCAAAGCAATCTTTGTATTCTTTTAACAAACTCTTCAACTCATGTTTGTATTTGAGATCCAAATTAGCACTAATTGTAACACCCTAATTTAAATTTCAGCATTTAATAATAAATTTAATTGGCTTTATTTAATTTCCTAAGGTTTATTGTGTTTAGCCTTGCATTTAATTTAATTTTGTTTCGTAAGTAATTAAAAATTTATCATAGGTTTAATTTTTGTTGTTGCATCATGCTGGAGCATTGTTTTATTTGTTGAGTGCTTATGTGAATTCAAATTTAAATTTGAATTCATTTGTGTTTAGTTTGGTTTAGAAATAGAAATTGGAGAAATAGAAAGAAAAAAACCCAAAACAACCCAACCCAATCCGGCCTGCCCACCCCGGCCCAGCTGGCTCTCCACCTCCTCAGCCCACGCTCGCGCCAGCGCTTCTTTTCCTGGGCCGCTCCACCAGGCCCGTAATGGCCCGCTCCCTCCCGCTCGCCAGCCAGCGCCGCGCCCCGGCCTGCTTCGCGCCGCAGTCCGCATCGCCCTCCCTGCGTGCCTGACCCCACCCGCCAGTGCCTCAGCCCGCGCGGAGCGCTCGGCCCGCATGCCACGCCCAACTCCGAGTCAGCGCCCCGACCCGCAGGCCCACCTGCCAGCGTCCTCCCCGCTCAGCCCGTGTCGCCCCGCGCTGCGCGCGCTTCAACCGCTGACAGGCCGGCCCCACGCGTCAGAGCCGCCTCCTTCCTCCCGCAGCGCCCGCCCGCGTTGAGTTCGCCGGGATTATCGCGGCGGTTTCCCTGGGCACGCACGCCTAGGTTCCCCGCCGCCCTATAAATAGCGCCCCGCGACCCCCCCTGCATCCCATCTCCTCCAGCGCCGCCCCTAACCCTAGCGCTACCGCCCTCGCCTTGCTCCGCCGCATAGGTGCTCTGCGCCGCCGTGGAGTCGCTGCTCCGCCACGCCCCGGACTCCGCAGAGCTGCGCCGCAGCCACTTCCCGTGCTCCGGATACGCTACTGCTGCTCAGTTCCTGCCGACGCGAGGGAGTTCACTCAGCGCTACCAGGACTACGAGGACTTCTAGGCGTTCGTCTCCCAGTCGACGTCCCTGTGGCGCCCTGCTCAGCTTCGGAGAGTTTTTATTGTATTTGTACTTCGCTTCCGCTGTATCAGACATTTTTGTCATTAATATAATAAATAACATTCGTACTCGCTTTATTATGTCTTTTTACGTGATATGTGCTATGATATACTGTTCATTCTGTTGTATATACGTGTGACTTGATCCTGGCACGTATATGATTGCTCGGTTTATGTCCTTTTATAAACCGGGTGTTACAGAGTGGTATCAGAGCTATATCGACTGTAGGACGAAAGCCTAGATAGAACTGGTCGAGTTTTAGGTCTTCCTCTCTCTAATCCTTGTCTGCTGAAACTATTTTGCTATTACATTCCTTGAACTTCCGAGATTTTTACTCGTCTTGCCTTGAATCTTCTCTATAGAATTAGTTTTCGTAGATTTTGGCCTGAAGTAAATCGACCGACCATCATAGGTGTAAGCTAAATGACCCCTTTATAATAATACGATAGCACGTTCTGCGACGCGTTGTGTTAGTCGAGTTGTGTGTTAAACTCGGCTAAGTTAATTGTCTGCTTGTTATTATGCTACATGTTTGATTTGGATTTTTGAGTGATTGCATAGCTTAGTAGTTTAAATTTGTTTAAAGAAAATTAGTCTTAAGTTAAAGTTAATTAAATAATAAAATGAGTTAGATCGTTGGGGGTAAAACCATCCACTCTATCCTCTCCACCTTATCATGCCTTGGGTTTTTGTCTTGTTGAGAAGAAGGGTAGCGCGAAGAGAAGGTGATATCCAGAGATTCACTGACGAGGACGTCAGTTTCTGTAAGGGGGTAGGGATGTGACACCCCGGCCTACAAATGGTACCGGAGAATTTGAGAATCTCTCAGACGAGGCAGAAGAGTTATGCCACAGTTCCCTTTTTCTCGGATTTATGCAACACCTATCTGGAGATAGCAGCAATGATGCATGAGAAGTGTTGTCTAATGAGATAGAACTTTACATAGTGAGGTTTTTCTCTCTTCCTTGACCTTACCAATCTGTGTTTCCTCTTTACCCCAGCTCAGATGTCGGCAGAACAAAAAGGCCTTGAAGACAGTGCAATGGGTGATGGTGTTCATGCAACAGTCTCCGTGGAGCAGCCGATGACGTTACAAGATCAGTCTTCGCAAACAACATACCATCCCAAGAATGGTGAGAAAGATTGCCCGTGTTGTCAATTCTATGGCGTTCCTTGTCGTCAAGTTTGTGCGACCGAAGATGAAGCCACAACTAGGAGGAACCAGAGGTTGTTCTCCGGTACAAAAAGGAAGAGGTCTCATCAAGAGTAGCTATTAGAGGATTCCCTTTTCCTCGACAGTCCATCGGTCGATGAGCTACAGACCATCCAGAAGAGAAAGGATCCTAAGTGCTCTAGAGACACACAGGTCGAGAATCAAGCTCTCCATGATTATGTGGATGGGTTGACTATCACTATGAATGTGATTCAGCCACGCAGTCACAAGGAGTCCAAAGAGCAAGCAGCAGAAATAATGCAAGATGCGATGTTAAGTTCATAGGGAAGTCAACCAAGTAGCGCCATTCACCACCACTGCAAGTGCTACAAGTGCGGACAAAAAGGTCATTATACCAAAGGTTGTCCACAGAAGCGCCTTTCACCGGCTCCACGGCAGGCGGGACAGCAGGGGCGCCCAGCTCAGCCCAGGGCGCCACTTCAGGGCAGAGTGAACCACGTAATGGCCAAGTCAGCGGCCGAGGCTCCTAACGTGATTATTGGTACGTTCATGGTCAACTCCCGTCCAGCTATAGTGCTTTTCGATATTGGTGCTACTCATTCATTCATCACCAAGTCATATGTTGAGCAGCATAGTTTCTTTACCACCCCATTAAAGAAGTATCTGCTAGTCTCTTCACCGGAAGGGGAGTTGAGATCCCATATTGTTAGCCCTCAAGTCAGTATAGCCATAAGGGGGGCAACGTTCAGTGCTGCTCTGAGGGTGCTAGACACCAAGGGTATTGATGTGATTCTGGGAATGGATACTCTTGCCAAGTGGGGAGTTAAAATTGATTGTGCTCATCGAGCAGTTCACTTTATCAGCATCTGATGGCCAAGAGGTGACAGTCAGTGCTACAGAGCCTTCTAGTTTTTCTTCATCAGATGGAGGCTAGACCCACGGAAGGTATTCGCGTGTTGTCTGAATTCCCGGATGTCTTTCCGGAGGATTTGCCAGAAGAAGGAAGAAGAGTTGATGAAAACATATCCGGATCTCTTTGCTAGCCAGCCCAGAATTTCGGGACGAGATTCCTGTAAGGGGGTAGGATTTGTAACACCCTAATTTAATTTTCCTATTTAATAATAAATTTAATTGGCTTTAATTAAATTTCTAAGGTTTATTGTGTTTAGACTTGCATTTAATCTAATTTTGATCCTAAAGTAATTAAAATTTATTTTAGGTTTAAACTTGTTTGTGCATTCATACTGGTGCATAAGATTTTATTTGTTTGTTTGAGTGCATAGGTTTTTGAATTCAAATTTGATTTGAATTCAAATTAGTTTGGGTGTAGTTTGGAAAAGAAAAAGGGAGAAGAAATAGAAATAGAAAAGGTGAAACCCAACCCAACGCGCGGCCCGTTTTCTTCTCCCCGCGGCCCAACCGCCAGCCCAGCTCCTTCCCTCAGCGCCGCGGCCCAGCTCATGCTCCCTTCCTCAGCTCAGAGCCCGTTTCCTGGCCCACGCTTTCCCCACGACGCCCCGCGCTCATGCCAGCGCAGAGCCGCGCGCGTCGCCCGCCCCGACTGCCCGGCTCCACCTATCGGCGCAGCATTCTCCCCCGCACCCACACGCGTCTTCTCTCGCTGCCACGCCGGGCCCACGCGCCAGCACCCTGGAACACTCGCGCTCGGCCGCTCGCCCGGTACCCCGCCTCTCTCGCTGAGCACTCGGGCCCACCTGTCGGCCCTTCCCCTTCCTTCCGCAACCGCCGCTCCCGCAGCACCGCCCCGCCCGCAATCTCCGCCGGGACTTCCCCCTGGGCACGCACGCCTAGGATCACCCCGGCCCTTTAAATCACGCCGCGCCGCACCCTCCTAACCCTAACCCACCCAACAGACGCCACCTCTAACCCTAATGCCGCCGCCTTGGAGCTCCAAGCTCGGAGCTGCCTCTGCGCCGCCGTGGACCGGCCGCTCCACAGCGCCTCTGCTACCGCGAGCTACTGCAGAAGCACCGTCGCAGGGTCAGAACCATCACCGGCCGCGTCTCCTTCCCTATACCCCGCGCCACGCACGGGAATTCCTCGCCGGATCTCCAACGAGCCGCCACGCCGACGAGGATCCGCCGCTGCGCTCCTTCCGCGTCGAATTGGACCACCGCAGGAGCTTCGTGGGGAGGTAAGAACCCTCGCCGGCCTCTGACCCTTTCATTTTAGGCATGCCAACAAGCCACGCCATCGAACCACGGCGAGTAACGCCGCCCTGCTCCATCACACACCTCGCCGGAGCTCTCATGCCCTCCCTAGAGTCCACAGCGATGGTCACCGCACCCTACCCATGCTCCCTGGCCAAAGAACGGAGCCGACGCAGCCCGGGACCGCCTGAGCACCGCACGCCGGCGAGTGCCCCCACACAGAGCCGCCACCACAAGTCACGCTCGGCGACCAGAGCCTTCCCGAGCCACGCTTAAGTCACCAGTGCATCACGCATTCCACGTTGGTTCTCCCTGACCCAAATCCCGGCTATTTTGACCTCCGGATGGCCGGAAATGGCGAAGTCCGTCGAGCTCCATGCGGCGCCGTCACGGAACAGGGAGTTCTGGTGCGTTCCGCCACCGCCGTCGCCCACAAGTCACTCCGGCCGTCCGATCTGAAACCTACGCGCAAGATTAGATCTAAAGCCCATCGAATCCTAACCCTCAGATCCAGATCCGGCGGTTCAGCTTCAAACATAACGGTTCGGCCTGTCACATTTGCTAAAGAGCCCCTTAGCTTTTCGAGATTCAACCCGCAGTCCAACACAAGTCAAAAGAAATTGCAGTTTGGCCCAGAAACTTGCACGAAGCCCCCTGGCTTTTCTCAGAATAGAACCCGCCATCCAGGCTTAGTCTTTTTGCGAGTTAGACCCTAGAGTTTTAGTTTAATTACGTATAGGCCCCTGGTTTTTGCAGAAAACCCCCTGGAACTTTGTTTTTCTCGCAGAAAAGCCCCTGGATCTTGTTTTAGCTCTAGATTTCGCGTTCTAACTCCGTTTTAGGCATTGTTTATGTCCACGCGATAGTTGTAATGCGTAGAATAGTTTTAGACTAGTTTAGTGTGCTGTTTCTATGTATTGATGTACTATTTCTTAGTTTTTGTTAGTGTTTGCTTGTATGCTTATTGTTGTGTATTGTTTTGGGCCATGTGTTCGTGAGTAGACGCTGATCCAGTTGAGGAGCCCCAGTACCAGTTGTAACACCCGGTTTATAAAAGAACATAAACCGAGCAATCATATACGTGCCAGGATCAAGTCACACGTATATACAACAGAATGAACAGTATATCATAGCACATATCACGTAAAAAGACATAATAAAGCGAATACGAATGTTATTTATTACAATAATGACAAAATGTCTGATACAGCGGAAGCGAAGTACAAAATACGATAAAGCTCTCCGAAGCTGAAGCAGGGCGCCACAGGGACGTCGACTGGGAGACGAAGCACCTAGAAGTCCTCGTAGTCCTGGTAGCGCTGGACGAACTCCCTCGTGTCGGCAGGAACTGAGCAGCAGTAGCGTAGCCAAGAGGAAAAAGTAGAGAAGAGGCAAGAGTGAGTACACAACTTGTACTCAACAAGTATAACACAAACTATGAGGCTCTAGGCTGGCTGACTCAACTGCGTTAGCTTTTAATCTTGGCAAAATTTTATTAAAGCTATTTACTACAAGTTGATGAATTACCATTAACCCAGTTACATAGCAATTAATCAAGTTTAATCCTGTTACTACTGAGAACCAAACCAAAACCAAGCCACCAAGGTAAACCCCGAGAAGCACCTCCCTCGTCGGAAGGAGATAACTTCACTAATCAAAAGGAGGATCTGGGCCGCTCATAACCGTGAGCACGGCTAGTATACCAGTTTTACACTCTGCAGAGGTTGCACATCTTTACCCACAAGTCGTGAGCTACGCCAGTTGTTCATCACACTTCCTTAGGTGAGATGGCCAGCGACTCACTACGAGGCCTTTAAAAGAATCTCGTTGGTAAGGCGTAACCGCGAGAGTTAGGTCGGCGACGATGGGGCCCACCTCCGGGGGTACAAGCACAGGAGCGCAATCCAAGCACAGACCAAGCCGGAGGAGCAGGGACCATTGAAGCTTACTACTCTTGCCCCGCAGGTAAGTTACTCCAAACCAAAAAGATCTAATTATTACGCCAAGTCTATCCCATTCTAGCCTTGTGGTAGCGCTGTTGTCCCAGGTTGTCGCTCTATGAACCGGTCCTTATGGAGAGTGGTCAACCAGGCAGTAAGCACCATGCTGGCCCCCTAAACCATGTTTCTAACAAAAGCCAATTTTAACGAGAAGTGAGCCACTCAAGCCACACAGAGTGCCACTCTCAGAATTAAGTTCAAGTATACCATTAATCAAATTAATTAAAAAGGACCAGAGTGTGTTATAGCGCAGCAACCTAGCACAACTAACCAAAATGCAACCCAAAGGTATATATAAAGGATATAAAGTGGCTAGGAAATCCTTATAGGCATACAGTATTAAAATGCAGTATGAAATTGTATTTAAAGATGATAGGTTGTTCATGTTATACTTGCCTTCCTCGTACTGCTCCTGCTGCTGCTCAAAGTGCTCCGAAGACGGCTGCTCCGGGTACTGGTACTGAGGCTCCTCAGATGGATCAACGTCTACTCACGAACACATGGCCAAAACAAAGCATGAAAATAAGCATACAAACAAACACTTAACAAAAACTAAGAAACAGTACAACAATACATGAAAACAGCAAGAAAAACTAAGCTAAAACTATTCTACGCGTTACAACGATCGCGTGGACAAAAAGAACGCTAAAAACGGAGCTAAAACGCATAAACTAGGCCTAAAACAAGGTTCAGGGGCTTATTTGTAAGAAAACTGAAGTTCCAGGGGGTTTTCTGCAAAATCTGAGGACTAAAATGTAATTAAACTAAAACTCTGGGGTCTAACTCATAAAAGAACAAGTGCTGGATGGCGGGTTCTAATAGGGAAAAGTTCAGGGGGCTGTGTGTTAAAAAGAGGGTCAAACTGGAATTATTTTTGAACTGCATAGGAGTGCGGGTTGATAAGGAAGAAAGGTAGGGGCTCTTAAGAAAAACTGACGGGGCGAACCGGTACGCGCGATCCTCGGCCGTCGGATCTGGATCTGACGGATCAGATCAGGGTGGCCCACGATCTAATCTGGGCCCTAGGCTTCGGATCGGACGGCTCTTAGGCGATTGGGGCTCACCGGCGGCGCTGAGTCGCCGGAGCGCCTCTGCTCCGCGGCGGCGCGTGCCCGGAGAAGGCCAAGGCGGCGCTCCTGGGCTCATTTTGGGCTGCGGCTTGGCTCGGGAGCTTGTCCGTGGGACGCGTAAGCCACTGGGGCACTCTGGGGAGAGGATTGGGGCGCGGGACGCTGTGAGCGGCGGCGATGGCGGGCGGACGCGGCGGAGTTCGCCGGCTCGAGCGTTCTAGGCGACGCCAAGGGCTACGGGCCACGAAATCTAACGCCAAAAGGAACGGGGAGGGCTGTGGGTTCTCACCGGGGCTTCTGGTGGCCGGAGACGTCGCGCAGGGTGGACGCCGGCGTGGTCGTGCGGCGGCGGTGGGGCGGGTCTTGCGGTCCGGGCGGTGCTGGGCTCCTCCGAGCTCCTGGGCCGTACGGATCGTCGAGTGGCGGCACTGCGAAGTGATCTAGGGGGTCAGGGGGGCTCCGGGGCCACTGGCGGCGAGAAAAGTGGTGGCGAGCTCACTTACCGGCGGCGGCGGTCCTGGCGGAGGGATGCGGCGGCGCTGGTGGTTCGGGCGTGGAGTTGTGGGGCGAGGATGGGGAAGAGAAGGTCGCAGGGCCCAATTATAGGGGGGGTCCGGGGATCTCGGCGGGGCGCAGCGGGATAATGATCCCGGCGAGCTCGCCGGGGATCTCGGGGGCTCTGTTTCGCGGCGGGGAGGAAGGAAAGGGGGAGAGGGAGGCGCTGGCGTGTGGGCCCGGCTGGTCAGCGGCGGGGAGCGCGTCGCGCGAGCGCTGACTGGTGGGGTTGGGCGCGCAGGGAGCCAGGGGAGCAGGCCGGCGCGAGCGCGTGCTGGCTGCGCGTGAGGGAGAGAGAGCGCGGGCTGGCTGAGGCGCTGGCTTGGGCTCGGGAGCGAGCTGGGCCGAGGCGGAGGCAGGCCGCAGGGCGGGCCGTGCGAAGCTGGGCCAAGAGCGTGACGCGGGACTGGGCCGAGCGGGGGAGAAGGAGGGGAGTGGGTTGGGCCAGACCTTGGGGTTGGGCTGGGTCTTGGGTTTTCTTTTTCCTACTCTTCTCCTTTTCTATTTCTAATTCAAACAAAGTTTGAATTCAAATTTGGATTTGAATTCAAACCACACTCAAATAAAATTATGCACCAGCATGAATGCAACAAAAATTTAAACCTATGATAAATTTTAATTAATTAGGAACAAAAATTAGATTAAATGCCAACTAAACACAATAAACCTTAGAAAATTTAACTAAAGCCAATGAATTTATTAATAAATACTGAAATTTAAAATTAGGGTGTTACATACCCTACCCCCTTAAAGAAATCTCGTCCCGAGATTTAGCTGGGCTGGCTAGCAAAGAGATCTGGATATGTCTTCTTCAACTCATCTTCTCGCTCCCAAGTAGCCTCAGCTTCACTGTGATGACTCCACTGAACTCTGCACATCTTGATGCGCTTATTCCGCGTAACCCTCTCTGATGTCTCCAGAATCTTCACCGGATGCTCGGTATAAGTCAGATCTTCCTGGACATCGACTCCATCCAGGGGTGCCTGCTCCTCGGGTACTCGCAGACATCTCTTCAGCTGAGATATATGGAAGACATCATGAACTCCTGAGAGGTAACTCCAGGCGATAAGCAACTTCGCCTTTCCGCTCTAGCACCTTGAATGGCCCCACATAACGAGGTGCTAACTTCCCTTTGACATTAAATCTGCGGATTCCTCTCATCGGAGACACCTTCAGATACACATAATCACCGACACTGAAAGTCAGGTCTCTCCGCTTGCCATCTGCATAGCTCTTTTGTCTGCTTTGTGCAATCCTCAGATTTTCTCGCACAGCCTGAACCATCTGCTCTGCATCATCTATGATCTCAGGACCAAAGAGCTGCTTCTCACCAATCTGATCCCAATAGAGAGGAGTTCTACACTTTCTGCCATACAATGCCTCAAAGGGAGACTTCTTTAGACTGGCCTGATAGCTGTTGTTATATGAGAACTCGGCAAATGACAGGCACTTATCCCAACTAGTACCATACTGAATAGCACAAGCTCTCAACATATCCTCCAACACTTGGTTGGTTCTCTCTGTCTGCCCATCTGTCTGAGGGTGATAAGCCGTACTGAATCGCAGCTTCGTATCCAACGAATCATGGAGCTGCTCCCAGAACCGAGAAGTGAACTGAGACCCTCTGTCAGATATGATCTTCTTGGGCACACCATGCAAGCAGACAATCCGAGAGATGTACAACTCTGCAAGTCTAGCACCGGAGTAAGTAGTGTTCACTGGAATGAAGTGAGCAACCTTCGTCAAACGATCCACTACTACCCAAATGGAGTTGTACCCTTTCTGAGTACGAGGCAATCCAACAATGAAGTCCATAGTGATTTCCTCCCATTTCCACTCTGGAATCTTCAAAGGCTGTAACAGACCTGCTGGCCTCTGATGCTCAGCCTTGACACGCTGACAGGTGTCACAAATAGCCACGTACTCTGCCACTGAACGCTTCATCCCATACCACCAGAAACATTCCTTCAGATCATAGTACATCTTCGTGCTGCCCGGATGAATAGAGTATGCTGTATCATGGGCCTCACTCAGAATTAACTTCCGAAGATCATGCACATCAGGCACGCAGATCCGGTTCTTGTACCACAAAGTACCCTGATCATCCTCTCTGAAATGAGGAGCCTTGCCCTTCTTGAGCAACTCGCGGATCTCCTGCAGCTTCTTATCATCTTTCTGATGCTGCCTGATTTCTGCCTCTAGAGTCGGTACTGCCTCAAACGCTGCACTGGAGGTATGATGCAAGAAACCCAGACTCAACTGCTCGAACTCCTCGCATAACTCTGGAGGCATCTGGAAAGCCACGGCCATGCTGACATAACTTCTTCTGCTCAGAGCATCTGCTACAACATTGGCCTTGCCCGGATGATAGTGAATCTCCAGGTCAAAATCCTTGACTAACTCTAGCCATCTTCTCTGCCGCATGTTCAGCTCATTCTGCGTGAAAATGTACTTGAGGCTCTTGTGATCAGTGTAGATATCACATCGCTGCCCATACAAGTAATGCCTCCAAATCTTCAGAGCATGCACAACTGCGGCTAACTCAAGATCATGAGTAGGATAATTCAGCTCATGCCGGCGTAGCTGCCGTGAAGCATAAGCTATCACTCTGCCCTCCTGCATCAGAACACACCCAAGACCATCCTTCGAAGCATCACAATATACCGTGAACCTCTTCGTCTGGTCTGGCAGAGTCAGGACTGGCGCCGTAGTCAACCTTTTCTTCAACTCATCAAAGGCCATCTGACGCTCATCGGTCCATACAAAAGCCACATTCTTCTCCAGCAAAGAAGTCAAAGGCTTCGCGATCTTGGAGAAATTCTCAATGAACCTCCGATAATATCCTGCTAAGCCCAAGAAAGACCTGACTTCCTTTACTGTCTGCGGTGTCTCCCACTCGAGCACATCTTTCACCTTGCTCGGATCAACAGCAATGCCTCCCTGAGAGATAACATGACCGAGGAATGGAACCTCGTCAATCCAGAACTCGCACTTGCTGAACTTGGCATACAACTGATGCTCTCTCAGCCTCTGCAATACGAGTCTCAGATGCTCCTCGTGCTCTTCTTCTGTCTTGGAGAAGATCAGAATATCATCAATGAAAATCACCACAAAGACATCCAGATAATCCATGAAAACCATGTTCATCAGATGCATAAAGTAAGCCGGGGCATTAGTCAAGCCGAAGGACATGACTGTATACTCATATAGCCCGTACTTGCAGGTGAATGCCGTCTTCGGAATATCCCCAGGACGGATCCTCAGCTGAAAATAGCCCGAACGAAGATCAATCTTCGAGAATATACGAGCACCTCGAAGCAGATCGAAGAGATCCTCAATACGGGGCAGTGGATGCTTGTTCTTGATAGTAACTGCATTCAGCTCACGATAATCCACACACATCCTCTTCGAGCCATCCTTCTTATCTACCAGCAATAATGGAAAAGCCCAAGGAGAGAAGCTGCGACGGATATAGCCCTTGGCTAGCAACTCATCAATAGTCTTCTTGACTTCTTCATGCTCTATAGGCGCCATACGGTAGGGCCGCTTTGCAATAGGAGCTGTGCCAGGCAAGAGATCAATACAAAACTCAATGGCGCGTTCAGGCGGCATACCTGGCAGATCATCCGGAAAGACATCCGGGAATTCAGACACCACGCGAATACCGTCCGTGGGTCTAGCCTCCATCTGATGAAGAAATCCCGAAGGCTCTACTGCACTGATAACAACCTCTTGGCCACTGGAAGCTGATAGCAAGACTGTCCTCTGAGCACAATCTATCCGAACTCCCCATTTGGCCAGAGTCTCCATTCCCAGAATGACATCAATGCCCTTGGTGTCTAGCACCATCAGATCAGTACAGAACTCTACTCCCCTCAAAGAAACACTGACTCTCGGGCAGTAAGTGTGAGACCTCAACTGTCCACCCGGTGAAGATACTAACAGGCACCTCTTTAATGTGCTAGTATGAATACCATGATGCTCGACAAAAGACTGAGTAATGAAGGAATGCGTAGCACCAGTATCAAAAAGCACTGTAGCTGGATATGAATTAACCATGAACGTACCAATAACCACGTTGGGAGCCTCGGCCGCTGACTCGGCCGTCACGTGGTTCACCCTGCCCTGTGCTGGCGCCCTGGGCTGAGCTGGGCGCCCCTGCTGTCCCGCCTGCACCTTCCGGGGGCAAGCGTTGGCGTAGTGCCCCGGCTGGCTGCAGTGAAAGCAGGTGCGAGGAGGTCCCTGAGCCTGCTGTCCGGTAGGAGCTGCCGGACGTGGAGCCTGCGGTGCTGGTGGAGCTGGTGGAGCACGAGCCGGAGGTGCCGGTAACCTCGGGCCCTGACCTGCCTGCTGCTGTCGAGGCGGGTACTGCTGCGGTGGCCTCTGCTGGTACTGCTGAGGAGGCCGGTACTGAGGCTGGTACTGCTGGGGCTGCTGGAGTCGAGGACGAGTGTTGCTGCCGGAAGCGACGGGGACAACCTTCCTCTTCTTGTCCTCCATCTCCAGGTGCTTACGCTCAGTGTTGAGCGCACTGTCAACCAGATGGTTGAAGTCGTCGAAGCGGAGGTTGAGCAGCGCATACTGGAGGTAGTCCTCAAGACCCTCCATGAAGTGTTCCTGCTTCTTGCGGTCATCCGCAACCTCGGCAGGGGCGTAGCGTGCCAGCTGAAGAAAGCGATCACGATACTCTGTGACCGACATAGTCCCCTGAATTCACAAAGACAGATAGATATCAGAAGATTAACTCAAGATTCATAAGGATAGAACAAGGGGCATTAGCTCAAAAGAAAACGTTGAATGATTATACTTAAGATTACCTGCTTCAGTGCAAGGAACTCCTTCTGCTTCATCTTCATAACGCCCGCGGGGACGTTGTGGCTGCGGAAACGCTCCCTGAACTGGAGCCAAGTAAGAGACTTGCGGTCGTGAACTGGGTGGGACTCCCACCAGTCCAAAGCTGCCCCTCGCAGCTATCCTGCTGCGTACAAGACGCGCTCATGATCATCGCACTGGGCGATGTCCAGCTGACGCTCTACTGCACGGAGCCAGTCGTCGGCCTGAAGAGGGTCGGACGTGTGAGAAAACGTCGGCGGGTGACCCCTCAGGAACTCAGCACGCCTGTCGCGAGGCTGTGGCGGTGGAGGAGGCGGAGGCTGAGTGTGAGCGTGCTGAAGAGCCTGAACCGTGTTGTTCAGGGTAGCCATCATCTGCATCTGGAGCTGGAAGTACTGCTCCGGAGTCAAAGGCGGCGGCATCGGGATCCCAGTACCCTGGTTGTTCTGACCCTGCTGCTGGCCAGAACCGGAACCGGTGCTCCTGGTGTTCACCATCTGATTTGAACAAAAGATTTCACGAGTAAGGATATTGCAGGAATAAATTCAGATGGATATGATAACTCTTTGCGGAAAAAGACTCAGCCATGATAAAGTAGACAGGATAGAGTTGACTGTTTTACCCCCAACGATCTAACTCATTTTATTAATTAGTTAACCTTAACATCTGAGTGATTTTCTTTAAACAAATTTATACTACAAAACTAAGCAATCATTCCAAAAATCCAAATCAAGCATGTAGCATAATAACAAGCAGACAATTTTCACGACTTAGCCGAGTTTAGCAAAAGACTCGACTAACACAACGCGTCGCGGAACGTGCTATCGTTTTATTATTAAAGGGTCGCCTAGCTAACTCATGGTGGTCAGATGACTGATTCAGGCCAAAATCTACGAAATCTATTCTTCAGAGAGAGAAATCAAGGCAAGACGGGTAAAAAGTCATAGAAGTCAAGGGGTATAATAGTAAAATAGTCTCAGCAGTCAAGGATTGGAGAGAAAGAGTCCTAAAACTCGACCAGTTCTATCTAGGCTTCGTTCTACAGTCGATACGGCTCTGATACCACTCTGTAACACCCGGTTTATAAAAGAACATAAACCGAGCAATCATATACGTGCCAGGATCAAGTCACACGTATATACAACAGAATGAACAGTATATCATAGCACATATCACGTAAAAAGACATAATAAAGCGAATACGAATGTTATTTATTACAATAATGACAAAATGTCTGATACAGCGGAAGCGAAGTACAAAATACGATAAAGCTCTCCGAAGCTGAAGCAGGGCGCCACAGGGACGTCGACTGGGAGACGAAGCACCTAGAAGTCCTCGTAGTCCTGGTAGCGCTGGACGAACTCCCTCGTGTCGGCAGGAACTGAGCAGCAGTAGCGTAGCCAAGAGGAAAAAGTAGAGAAGAGGCAAGAGTGAGTACACAACTTGTACTCAACAAGTATAACACAAACTATGAGGCTCTAGGCTGGCTGACTCAACTGCGTTAGCTTTTAATCTTGGCAAAATTTTATTAAAGCTATTTACTACAAGTTGATGAATTACCATTAACCCAGTTACATAGCAATTAATCAAGTTTAATCCTGTTACTACTGAGAACCAAACCAAAACCAAGCCACCAAGGTAAACCCCGAGAAGCACCTCCCTCGTCGGAAGGAGATAACTTCACTAATCAAAAGGAGGATCTGGGCCGCTCATAACCGTGAGCACGGCTAGTATACCAGTTTTACACTCTGCAGAGGTTGCACATCTTTACCCACAAGTCGTGAGCTACGCCAGTTGTTCATCACACTTCCTTAGGTGAGATGGCCAGCGACTCACTACGAGGCCTTTAAAAAGAATCTCGTTGGTAAGGCGTAACCGCGAGAGTTAGGTCGGCGACGATGGGGCCCACCTCCGGGGGTACAAGCACAGGAGCGCAATCCAAGCACAGACCAAGCCGGAGGAGCAGGGACCATTGAAGCTTACTACTCTTGCCCCGCAGGTAAGTTACTCCAAACCAAAAAGATCTAATTATTACGCCAAGTCTATCCCATTCTAGCCTTGTGGTAGCGTTGTTGTCCCAGGTTGTCGCTCTATGAACCGGTCCTTATGGAGAGTGGTCAACCAGGCAGTAAGCACCGTGCTGGCCCCCTAAACCATGTTTCTAACAAAAGCCAATTTTAACGAGAAGTGAGCCACTCAAGCCACACAGAGTGCCACTCTCAGAATTAAGTTCAAGTATACCATTAATCAAATTAATTAAAAAGGACCAGAGTGTGTTATAGCGCAGCAACCTAGCACAACTAACCAAAATGCAACCCAAAGGTATATATAAAGGATATAAAGTGGCTAGGAAATCCTTATAGGCATACAGTATTAAAATGCAGTATGAAATTGTATTTAAAGATGATAGGTTGTTCATGTTATACTTGCCTTCCTCGTACTGCTCCTGCTGCTGCTCAAAGTGCTCCGAAGACGGCTGCTCCGGGTACTGGTACTGAGGCTCCTCAGATGGATCAACGTCTACTCACGAACACATGGCCAAAACAAAGCATGAAAATAAGCATACAAACAAACACTTAACAAAAACTAAGAAACAGTACAACAATACATGAAAACAGCCAGAAAAACTAAGCTAAAACTATTCTACGCGTTACAACGATCGCGTGGACAAAAAGAACGCTAAAAACGGAGCTAAAACGCATAAACTAGGCCTAAAACAAGGTTCAGGGGCTTATTTGTAAGAAAACTGAAGTTCCAGGGGGTTTTCTGCAAAATCTGAGGACTAAAATGTAATTAAACTAAAACTCTGGGGTCTAACTCATAAAAGAACAAGTGCTGGATGGCGGGTTCTAATAGGGAAAAGTTCAGGGGGCTGTGTGTTAAAAAGAGGGTCAAACTGGAATTATTTTTGAACTGCATAGGAGTGCGGGTTGATAAGGAAGAAAGGTAGGGGCTCTTAAGAAAAACTGACGGGGCGAACCGGTACGCGCGATCCTCGGCCGTTGGATCTGGATCTGACGGATCAGATCAGGGTGGCCCACGATCTAATCTGGGCCCTAGGCTTCGGATCGGACGGCTCTTAGGCGATTGGGGCTCACCGGCGGCGCTGAGTCGCCGGAGCGCCTCTGCTCCGCGGCGGCGCGTGCCCGGAGAAGGCCAAGGCGGCGCTCCTGGGCTCATTTTGGGCTGCGGCTTGGCTCGGGAGCTTGTCCGTGGGACGCGTAAGCCACTGGGGCACTCTGGGGAGAGGATTGGGGCGCGGGACGCTGTGAGCGGCGGCGATGGCGGGCGGACGCGGCGGAGTTCGCCGGCTCGAGCGTTCTAGGCGACGCCAAGGGCTACGGGCCACGAAATCTAACGCCAAAAGGAACGGGGAGGGCTGTGGGTTCTCACCGGGGCTTCTGGTGGCCGGAGACGTCGCGCAGGGTGGACGCCGGCGTGGTCGTGCGGCGGCGGTGGGGCGGGTCTTGCGGTCCGGGCGGTGCTGGGCTCCTCCGAGCTCCTGGGCCGTACGGATCGTCGAGTGGCGGCGCTGCGAAGTGATCTAGGGGGTCAGGGGGGCTCCGGGGCCACTGGCGGCGAGAAAAGCGGTGGCGAGCTCGCTTACCGGCGGCGGCGGTCCTGGCGGAGGGATGCGGCGGCGCTGGTGGTTCGGGCGTGGAGTTGTGGGGCGAGGATGGGGAAGAGAAGGTCGCAGGGCCCAATTATAGGGGGGATCCGGGGATCTCGGCGGGGCGCAGCGGGATAATGATCCCGGCGAGCTCGCCGGGGATCTCGGGGGCTCTGTTTTGCGGCGGGGAGGAAGGAAAGGGGGAGAGGGAGGCGCTGGCGTGTGGGCCCGGCTGGTCAGCGGTGGGGAGCGCGTCGCGCGAGCGCTGACTGGTGGGGTCGGGCGCGCAGGGAGCCAGGGGAGCAGGCCGGCGCGAGCGCGTGCTGGCTACGCGTGAGGGAGAGAGAGCGCGGGCTGGCTGAGGCGCTGGCTTGGGCTCGGGAGCGAGCTGGGCCGAGGCGGAGGCAGGCCGCAGGGCGGGCCGTGCGAAGCTGGGCCAAGAGCGTGACGCGGGACTGGGCCGAGCGGGGGAGAAGGAGGGGAGTGGGTTGGGCCAGACCTTGGGGTTGGGCTGGGTCTTGGGTTTTCTTTTTCCTACTCTTCTCCTTTTCTATTTCTAATTCAAACAAAGTTTGAATTCAAATTGGGATTTGAATTCAAACCACACTCAAATAAAATTATGCACCAGCATGAATGCAACAAAAATTTAAACCTATGATAAATTTTAATTAATTAGGAACAAAAATTAGATTAAATGCCAACTAAACACAATAAACCTTAGAAAATTTAACTAAAGCCAATGAATTTATTAATAAATACTGAAATTTAAAATTAGGGTGTTACACCAGTACCCGGAGCAGCTGTCTTCTGGCCAGTTTGAGCAGCAGTAGGAGCAGTACGAGGAAGGCAAGTATAACATGAACACCACCCATCACTTTAAATACATTTTCATACTGCATTTTAATACTGTATGCCTATAAGGATTTCCTAGCCACTTTATATCCTTTATATATATATCCTTTGGGTTGCATTTTGGTTAGTGGTGCTAGGTGCCGCGCTATAACACACTTGGTCCTTTTTAATTAATTTGATTAATGGTATATGCAACTTAATTCTGAGAGTGGCCCTCTGTGTGGCTTGAGTGGCTCACTTCTCGTTAAAAATTGGTTTTGTTAGAAACATGGTTTAGGGGGCCAGCACGGTGCTTACTGCCTAGTTGGCCACTCTCCATAAGGACCGGTTCATAGAGCGACAACCTGGGGCAATAGCGCTACCACAAGACTGGAATGGGACGGTCTTGGCTTACTAATTAGGTCATTTTGGTTCGGGAGTAACTTACCGACGGGGCATGGGGGTGGTGAGCTTCAATGGTGGCCAGGCTACGAGGCTTGGTGTGCGTACCCCTCGAGGTGGTTACCATCGTTGCGGAGCCTGATTCCTTAGCGGTTACACCTTACCAACGTGTCCTTTGTAACGGCCTCGTAGTGAGTCGCTAGTCATCTCACCTAAGGAAGTGTGATGAACAACTAGCGTAGCTCACGACTTGTGGGTAAAGATGTGCAACCTCTGCAGAGTGTAAAACTGGTATACTAGCCATGCTCACGGTCATGAGCGGCCCATATCCTCCTTTTGATTAGTGGGGTTATCTCCTTCTGACGAGGGAGGTGCCTCTCGGGGTTGCCTTGGTGGTTTTGGTTTGGTTCTCAGTAGTTTCTTATTTAATTCTGATTAATTACTATGTAACTGGGTTTATGGTAATTCATCAACTCGTAGTAAATAGCTTTAATAAAATTTTGCCAAAACTTAAAAGCTAATGCAGTTGAGTCAGCCAACCTAGAGCCTCATAGTTTGTGTTATACTTGTTGAGTACAAGTTGTGTACTCACTCTTGCCTCTTCTCTACTTTTTCCTCTTGGATACGCTACTGCTGCTCAGTTCCTGCCGACGCGAGGGAGTTCGCTCAGCGCTACCAGGACTACGAGGACTTCTAGGCGTTCGTCTCCCAGTCGACGTCCCTGTGGCGCCCTGCTTAGCTTCGGAGAGTTTTTATCGTATTTGTACTTCGCTTCCGCTGTATCAGACATTTTTGTCATTAATATAATAAATAACATTCGTACTCGCTTTATTATGTCTTTTTACGTGATATGTGCCCTGATATACTATTTATTCTGTTGTATATATGAGTGACTTGATCCTGGCACGTATATGATTGCTCGGTTTGTGTCCTTTTATAAACCGGGTGTTACACTGATATAGTCTTCTGACTAATTTCAATTCCTCGTTCATGTACCATAAAACCCAAGAATTGGCCAGCTGATACACCAAAAGCGCACTTATTTGGATTCATCTTTAAACCATGTCTTCTGGTGCATTCCAAAGCTCTACGCAGATCGGCCAAATGTTCTTGGTGCCCCTTTGACTTCACAACCACATCATCAATATATATCTCCTCAATTTTGCCGATGAGTTCATGAAAGATATAATTCATGGCTCTCTGGTACGTAGCACCGGTATTTTTTAATCCGAAGGTCATGACTACCCATTCGAATAAACTGAGATGTCCTGGACATCTGAACGCAGTCTTGTGGATGTCTTCCTCTGCCATAAAAATCTGATTGTATCCAGCATTGCCATCCATGAAACTGATCACTTTGTGTCCAGCAGCAGCATCTACCAACATATTAGCTATCGGCATAGGGTAACCATCCATCGGCGTAGCTTTGTTGAGATCCCTGAAATCAATGCACACACGTAGTTTGCCATTCTTCTTGTAAACAGGAACCACAATAGAAATCCATTCGGCATAACGACACTGCCGAATAAAATTAGCTTCAATTAACCGTGTGATCTCAGCCTTTATATCTGGCAAAATCTTAGGATTGAACCATCTTGCTCCTTGTTGGTGTGGCCGATATCCCAGTTTTATAGGCAAACGATGTTCCACAATAGACCTATCCAAGCCAGGCATCTCATAGTATTCCCAAGCAAAGCAATCTTTGTATTCTTTTAACAAACTCTTCAACTCATGTTTGTATTTGAGATCCAAATTAGCACTAATTGTAACACCCTAATTTAAATTTCAGCATTTAATAATAAATTTAATTGGCTTTATTTAATTTCCTAAGGTTTATTGTGTTTAGCCTTGCATTTAATTTAATTTTGTTTCGTAAGTAATTAAAAATTTATCATAGGTTTAATTTTTGTTGTTGCATCATGCTGGAGCATTGTTTTATTTGTTGAGTGCTTGTGTGAATTCAAATTTAAATTTGAATTCATTTGTGTTTAGTTTGGTTTAGAAATAGAAATTGGAGAAATAGAAAGAAAAAAACCCAAAACAACCCAACCCAATCCGGCCTGCCCACCCCGGCCCAGCTGGCTCTCCACCTCCTCAGCCCACGCTCGCGCCAGCGCTTCTTTTCCTGGGCCGCTCCACCAGGCCCGCAATGGCCCGCTCCCTCCCGCTCGCCAGCCAGCGCCGCGCCCCGGCCTGCTTCGCGCCGCAGTCCGCGTTGCCCTCCCTGCGTGCCTGACCCCACCCACCAGTGCCTCAGCCCGCGCGGAGCGCTCGGCCCGCATGCCACGCCCAACTCCGAGTCAGCGCCCCGACCCGCAGGCCCACCTGCCAGCGTCCTCCCCGCTCAGCCCGTGTCGCCCCGCGCTGCGTGCGCTTCGACCGCTGACAGGCCGGCCCCACGCGTCAGAGCCGCCTCCTTCCTCCCGCAGCGCCCGCCCGCGTTGAGTTCGCCGGGATTATCGCGGCGGTTTCCCTGGGCACGCACGCCTAGGTTCCCCGCCGCCCTATAAATAGCGCCCCGCGACCCCCCCTGCATCCCATCTCCTCCAGCACCACCCCTAACCCTAGCGCTACCACCCTCGCCTTGCTCCGCCGCATAGGTGCTCTGCGCCGCCGTGGAGTCGCTGCTCCGCCACGCCCCGGACTCCGCAGAGCTGCGCCGCAGCCACTTCCCGTGCTCCGGATACGCTACTGCTGCTCAGTTCCTGCCGACGCGAGGGAGTTCGCTCAGCGCTACCAGGACTACGAGGACTTCTAGGCGTTCGTCTCCCAGTCGACGTCCCTGTGGCGCCCTGCTCAGCTTCGGAGAGTTTTTATTGTATTTGTACTTCGCTTCCGCTGTATCAGACATTTTTGTCATTAATATAATAAATAACATTCGTACTCGCTTTATTATGTCTTTTTACGTGATATGTGCTATGATATACTGTTCATTCTGTTGTATATACGTGTGACTTGATCCTGGCACGTATATGATTGCTCGGTTTATGTCCTTTTATAAACCGGGTGTTACAGAGTGGTATCAGAGCTATATCGACTGTAGGACGAAAGCCTAGATAGAACTGGTCGAGTTTTAGGTCTTCCTCTCTCTAATCCTTGTCTGCTGAAACTATTTTGCTATTACATTCCTTGAACTTCCGAGATTTTTACTCGTCTTGCCTTGAATCTTCTCTATAGAATTAGTTTTCGTAGATTTTGGCCTGAAGTAAATCGACCGACCATCATAGGTGTAAGCTAAATGACCCCTTTATAATAATACGATAGCACGTTCTGCGACGCGTTGTGTTAGTCGAGTTGTGTGTTAAACTCGGCTAAGTTAATTGTCTACTTGTTATTATGCTACATGTTTGATTTGGATTTTTGAGTGATTGCATAGCTTAGTAGTTTAAATTTGTTTAAAGAAAATTAGTCTTAAATTAAAGTTAATTAAATAATAAAATGAGTTAGATCGTTGGGGGTAAAACCATCCACTCTATCCTCTCCACCTTATCATGCCTTGGGTTTTTGTCTTGTTGAGAAGAAGGGTAGCGCGAAGAGAAGGTGATATCCAGAGATTCACTGACGAGGACGTCGGTTTCTGTAAGGGGGTAGGGATGTGACACCCCGGCCTACAAATGGTACCGGAGAATTTGAGAATCTCTCAGACGAGGCAGAAGAGTTATGCCACAGTTCCCTTTTTCTCGGATTTATGCAACACCTATCTGGAGATAGCAGCAATGATGCATGAGAAGTGTTGTCTAATGAGATAGAACTTTACATAGTGAGGTTTTTCTCTCTTCCTTGACCTTACCAATCTGTGTTTCCTCTTTACCCCAGCTCAGATGTCGGCAGAACAAAAAGGCCTTGAAGACAGTGCAATGGGTGATGGTGTTCATGCAACAGTCTCCGTGGAGCAGCCGATGACGTTACAAGATCAGTCTTCGCAAACAACATACCATCCCAAGAATGGTGAGAAAGATTGCCCGTGTTGTCAATTCTATGGCGTTCCTTGTCGTCAAGTTTGTGCGACCGAAGATGAAGCCACAACTAGGAGGAACCAGAGGTTGTTCTCCAGTACAAAAAGGAAGAGGTCTCATCAAGAGTAGCTAGCAGAGGATTCCCTTTTCCTCGACAGTCCATCGGTCGATGAGCTACAGACCATCCAGAAGAGAAAGGATCCTAAGTGCTCTAGAGACACACAGGTCGAGAATCAAGCTCTCCATGATTATGTGGATGGGTTGACTATCACTATGAATGTGATTCAGCCACGCAGTCACAAGGAGTCCAAAGAGCAAGCAGCAGAAATAATGCAAGATGCGATGTTAAGTTCATAGGGAAGTCAACCAAGTAGCGCCATTCACCACCACTGCAAGTGCTACAAGTGCGGACAAAAAGGTCATTATGCCAAAGGTTGTCCACAGAAGCGCCTTTCACCGGCTCCACGGCAGGCGGGACAGCAGGGGCGCCCAGCTCAGCCCAGGGCGCCACTTCAGGGCAGAGTGAACCACGTAATGGCCAAGTCAGCGGCCGAGGCTCCTAACGTGATTATTGGTACGTTCATGGTCAACTCCCGTCCAGCTACAGTGCTTTTCGATATTGGTGCTACTCATTCATTCATCACCAAGTCATATGTTGAGCAGCATAGTTTCTTTGCCACCCCATTAAAGAAGTATCTGCTAGTCTCTTCACCGGAAGGGGAGTTGAGATCCCATATTGTTAGCCCTCGAGTCAGTATAGCCATAAGGGGGGCAACGTTCAGTGCTGCTCTGAGGGTGCTAGACACCAAGGGTATTGATGTGATTCTGGGAATGGATACTCTTGCCAAGTGGGGAGTTAAAATTGATTGTGCTCATCGAGCAGTTCACTTTATCAGCATCTGATGGCCAAGAGGTGACAGTCAGTGCTACAGAGCCTTCTAGTGTTTCTTCATCAGATGGAGGCTAGACCCACGGAAGGTATTCGCGTGGTGTCTGAATTCCCGGATGTCTTTCCGGAGGATTTGCTAGAAGAAGGAAGAAGAGTTGATGAAAACATATCCGGATCTCTTTGCTAGCCAGCCCAGAATTTCGGGACGAGATTCCTGTAAGGGGGTAGGATTTGTAACACCCTAATTTAATTTTCCTATTTAATAATAAATTTAATTGGCTTTAATTAAATTTCTAAGGTTTATTGTGTTTAGACTTGCATTTAATCTAATTTTGATCCTAAAGTAATTAAAATTTATTTTAGGTTTAAACTTGTTTGTGCATTCATACTGGTGCATAAGTTTTTATTTGTTTGTTTGAGTGCATAGGTTTTTGAATTCAAATTTGATTTGAATTCAAATTAGTTTGGGTGTAGTTTGGAAAAGAAAAAGGGAGAAGAAATAGAAATAGAAAAGGTGAAACCCAACCCAACGCGCGGCCCGTTTTCTTCTCCCCGCGGCCCAACCGCCAGCCCAGCTCCTTCCCTCAGCGCCGCGGCCCAGCTCATGCTCCCTTCCTCAGCTCAGAGCCCGTTTCCTGGCCCACGCTTTCCCCACGACGCCCCGCGCTCATGCCAGCGCAGAGCCGCGCGCGTCGCCCGCCCCGACTGCCCGGCTCCACCTATCGGCGCAGCATTCTCCCCCGCACCCACACGCGTCTTCACTCGCTGCCACGCCGGGCCCACGCGCCAGCACCCTGGAACACTCGCGCTCGGCCGCTCGCCCGGTACCCCGCCTCTCTCGCTGAGCACTCGGGCCCACCTGTCGGCCCTTCCCCTTCCTTCCGCAACCGCCGCTCCCGCAGCACCGCCCCGCCCGCAATCTCCGCCGGGACTTCCCCCTGGGCACGCACGCCTAGGATCACCCCGGCCCTTTAAACCACGCCGCGCCGCACCCTCCTAACCCTAACCCACCCAACAGACGCCACCTCTAACCCTAATGCCGCCACCTTGGAGCTCCAAGCTCGGAGCTGCCTCTGCGCCGCCGTGGACCGGCCGCTCCACAGCACCTCTGCTACCGCGAGCTACTGCAGAAGCACCGTCGCAGGGTCAGAACCATCACCGGCCGCGTCTCCTTCCCTATACCCCGCGCCACGCATGGGAATTCCTCGCCGGATCTCCAACGAGCCGCCACGCCGACGAGGATCCGCCGCTGCGCTCCTTCCGCGTCGAATTGGACCACTGCAGGAGCTTCGTGGGGAGGTAAGAACCCTCGCCGGCCTCTGACCCTTTCATTTTAGGCATGCCAACAAGCCACGCCGTCGAACCACGGCGAGTAACGCCGCCCTGCTCCATCACACACCTCGCCGGAGCTCTCATGCCCTCCCTAGAGTCCACAGCGATGGTCACCGCACCCTACCCATGCTCCCTGGCCAAAGAACGGAGCCGATGCAGCCCGGGACCGCCTGAGCACCGCACGCCGGCGAGTGCCCCCACACAGAGCCGCCACCACAAGTCACGCTCGGCGACCAGAGCCTTCCCGAGCCACGCTTAAGTCACCAGTGCATCACGCATTCCACGTAGGTTCTCCCTGACCCAAATCCCAGCTGTTTTGACCTCCGGATGGCCGGAAATGGCGAAGTCCGTCGAGCTCCATGCGGCGCCGTCACGGAACAGGGAGTTCCGGTGCATTCCGCCACCGCCGTCGCCCACAAGTCACTCCGGCCGTCCGATCTGAAACCTACGCGCAAGATTAGATCTAAAGCCCATCGAATCCTAACCCTCAGATCCAGATCCGGCAGTTCAGCTTCAAACATAACGGTTCGGCCTGTCACATTTGCTAAAGAGCCCCTTAGCTTTTCGAGATTCAACCCGCAGTCCAACACAAGTCAAAAGAAATTGCAGTTTGGCCCAGAAACTTGCACGAAGCCCCCTGGCTTTTCTCAGAATAGAACCCGCCATCCAGGCTTAGTCTTTTTACGAGTTAGACCCCAGAGTTTTAGTTTAATTACGTATAGGCCCCTGGTTTTTGCAGAAAACCCCCTGGAACTTTGTTTTTCTCGCAGAAAAGCCCCTGGATCTTGTTTTAGCTCTAGATTTCGCGTTCTAACTCCGTTTTAGGCATTGTTTATGTCCACGCGATAGTTGTAATGCGTAGAATAGTTTTAGACTAGTTTAGTGTGCTGTTTCTATGTATTGATGTACTATTTCTTAGTTTTTGTTAGTGTTTGCTTGTATGCTTATTGTTGTGTATTGTTTTGGGCCATGTGTTCGTGAGTAGACGCTGATCCAGTTGAGGAGCCCCAGTACCAGTACCCGGAGCAGCTGTCTTCTGGCCAGTTTGAGCAGCAGTAGGAGCAGTACGAGGAAGGCAAGTGTAACATGAACACCACCCATCACTTTAAATACATTTTCATACTGCATTTTAATACTGTATGCCTATAAGGATTTCCTAGCCACTTTATATCCTTTATATATATATCCTTTGGGTTGCATTTTGGTTAGTTGTGCTAGGTGCCGCGCTATAACACACTTGGTCCTTTTTAATTAATTTGATTAATGGTATATGCAACTTAATTCTGAGAGTGGCCCTCTGTGTGGCTTGAGTGGCTCACTTCTCGTTAAAAATTGGTTTTGTTAGAAACATGATTTAGGGGGCCAGCACGGTGCTTACTGCCTAGTTGGCCACTCTCCATAAGGACCGGTTCATAGAGCGACAACCTGGGGCAACAGCGCTACCACAAGACTGGAATGGGACGGTCTTGGCTTACAGATTAGGTCATTTTGGTTCGGGAGTAACTTACCGACGGGGCATGGGGGTGGTGAGCTTCAATGGTGGCCAGGCTACGAGGCTTGGTGTGCGTACCCCTTGAGGTGGTTACCATCGTTGCGGAGCCTGATTCCTTAGCGGTTACACCTTACCAACGTGTCCTTTGTAACGGCCTCGTAGTGAGTCGCTAGTCATCTCACCTAAGGAAGTGTGATGAACAACTAGCGTAGCTCACGACTTGTGGGTAAAGATGTGCAACCTCTGCAGAGTGTAAAACTGGTATACTAGCCATGCTCACGGTCATGAGCGGCCCAGATCCTCCTTTTGATTAGTGGGGTTATCTCCTTCTGACGAGGGAGGTGCCTCTCGGGGTTGCCTTGGTGGTTTTGGTTTGGTTCTCAGTAGTTTCTTAATTAATTCTGATTAATTACTATGTAACTGGGTTTATGGTAATTCATCAACTCGTAGTAAATAGCTTTAATAAAATTTTGCCAAAACTTAAAAGCTAATGCAGTTGAGTCAGCCAACCTAGAGCCTCATAGTTTGTGTTATACTTGTTGAGTACAAGTTGTGTACTCACTCTTGCCTCTTCTCTACTTTTTCCTCTTGGATACGCTACTGCTGCTCAGTTCCTGCCGACGCGAGGGAGTTCGCTCAGCGCTACCAGGACTACGAGGACTTCTAGGCATTCGTCTCCCAGTCGACGTCCCTGTGGCGCCCTGCTTAGCTTCGGAGAGTTTTTATCGTATTTGTACTTCGCTTCCGCTGTATCAGACATTTTTGTCATTAATATAATAAATAACATTCGTACTCGCTTTATTATGTCTTTTTACGTGATCTGTGCTCTGATATACTATTCATTCTGTTGTATATACGTGTGACTTGATCCTGGCACGTATATGATTGCTCGGTTTGTGTCCTTTTATAAACCGGGTGTTACACTGATATAGTCTTCTGACTAATTTCAATTCCTCGTTCATGTACCATAAAACCCAAGAATTGGCCAGCTGATACACCAAAAGCGCACTTATTTGGATTCATCTTTAAACCATGTCTTCTGGTGCATTCCAAAGCTCTACGCAGATCGGCCAAATGTTCTTGGTGCCCCTTTGACTTCACAACCACATCATCAATATATATCTCCTCAATTTTGCCGATGAGTTCATGAAAGATATAATTCATGGCTCTCTGGTACGTAGCACCGGTATTTTTTAATCCGAAGGTCATGACTACCCATTCGAATAAACTGAGATGTCCTGGACATCTGAACGCAGTCTTGTGGATGTCTTCCTCTGCCATAAAAATCTGATTGTATCCAGCATTGCCATCCATGAAACTGATCACTTTGTGTCCAGCAGCAGCATCTACCAACATATTAGCTATCGGCATAGGGTAACCATCCATCGGCGTAGCTTTGTTGAGATCCCTGAAATCAATGCACACACGTAGTTTGCCATTCTTCTTGTAAACAGGAACCACAATAGAAATCCATTCGGCATAACGACACTGCCGAATAAAATTAGCTTCAATTAACCGTGTGATCTCAGCCTTTATATCTGGCAAAATCTTAGGATTGAACCATCTTGCTCCTTGTTGGTGTGGCCGATATCCCAGTTTTATAGGCAAACGATGTTCCACAATAGACCTATCCAAGCCAGGCATCTCATAGTATTCCCAAGCAAAGCAATCTTTGTATTCTTTTAACAAACTCTTCAACTCATGTTTGTATTTGAGATCCAAATTAGCACTAATTGTAACACCCTAATTTAAATTTCAGCATTTAATAATAAATTTAATTGGCTTTATTTAATTTCCTAAGGTTTATTGTGTTTAGCCTTGCATTTAATTTAATTTTGTTTCGTAAGTAATTAAAAATTTATCATAGGTTTAATTTTTGTTGTTGCATCATGCTGGAGCATTGTTTTATTTGTTGAGTGCTTGTGTGAATTCAAATTTAAATTTGAATTCATTTGTGTTTAGTTTGGTTTAGAAATAGAAATTGGAGAAATAGAAAGAAAAAAACCCAAAACAACCCAACCCAATCCGGCCTGCCCACCCCGGCCCAGCTGGCTCTCCACCTCCTCAGCCCACGCTCGCGCCAGCGCTTCTTTTCCTGGGCCGCTCCACCAGGCCCGCAATGGCCCGCTCCCTCCCGCTCGCCAGCCAGCGCCGCGCCCCGGCCTGCTTCGCGCCGCAGTCCGCGTCGCCCTCCCTGCGTGCCTGACCCCACCCGCCAGTGCCTCAGCCCACGCGGAGCGCTCGGCCCGCATGCCACGCCCAACTCCGAGTCAGCGCCCCGACCCGCAGGCCCACCTGCCAGCGTCCTCCCCGCTCAGCCCGTGTCGCCCCGCGCTACGCGCGCTTCGACCGCTGACAGGCCGGCCCCACGCGTCAGAGCCGCCTCCTTCCTCCCGCAGCGCCCGCCCGCGTTGAGTTCGCCGGGATTATCGCGGCGGTTACCCTGGGCACGCACGCCTAGGTTCCCCGCCGCCCTATAAATAGCGCCCCGCGACCCCCCCTGCATCCCATCTCCTCCAGCGCCGCCCCTAACCCTAGCGCTACCGCCCTCGCCTTGCTCCGCCGCATAGGTGCTCTGCGCCGCCGTGGAGTCGCTGCTCCGCCACGCCCCGGACTCCGCAGAGCTGCGCCGCAGCCACTTCCCGTGCTCCGGATCGCCTCCGGATTCGCTGCCCCGGACCGAGTCACGCCGCACCGGGAATTTCGCCAGGGACGCATCGCCGGTAAGTGGCTCTGCTGCCGCCATTTCCATGCCGCCGGCGACCGCCGGGCCACCCTAACCCCCGCTTCACCCTCACAGCCCTGCCGGGAGTCGAACCAGGGAGTCCAGACGCTTGGAGCTCCACCACAGTGCCTCGCTACCGAGCGCCGCCCGCGACTCGCCGCCGGATCTCGCCGCCAACCGGTCCTTCCTTCGTTTCCGAGCCCGGTGAGCACCTCATCAGCCTCCTGGTTCTTTTGTGCAAGATAGCGTAGCCCGTAGCACAGCCCCGCCCGCACAACACCGCTCGCCGGCGAGCACCACCACCCAGCTCCGCCCCGCGCCGTGGCGAGCCCCAGCAGAGCCTCCCCGAACCCGGGAAACCTCCCCAGTGGATCACGCATGATGCGTGGAGTCCTCCCGACCCAAAAACCCGTCGATTCGACCCCAGGATGGCTGATTTCGGCCATCTCCGGCGAGTTCTCCCCACGCGCCGCCGCGGGAACCCGCCGCCGACGCGTTCCGCCGCCGCTGCCGCCGCGAAGCAAGCCCCACCGCCCGATCCGAAATAGACGGCCGCGATTAGAACCTGTTTTGATCAGATCTGGACCGCTAGATCTCGATCCAGCGGCCTGGATCCACGTGTACCGGTTCGGCCCTGGATTTTTGCTAAAGAGCCCTCGGACTTTTTCTGATTCAACCCGCAGTCCGATCTTATTCAAAAATAATTACCCTAAGGCCCAGTTTTTAGTAGTTAGGCCCCTGGGTTTTCCCAGATTCGAACCTGCCGTCCACCCCTGGATTTTTCACGTGTTAGCCCCTGGATCTTTTCAGTAATTACATTTTAGTCCTCAGTTTTTGTAGAAAACCCCCTGGAACTTGTTTTTAGCCTAGAAAATGCGTTTTAGCTCCGATTTAGGCGTTCTTTATATCCACGCGATCATTGTAACGCGTAGAATAGTTTTAGACTAGTTTAGTGTGCTGTTTTTATGTATTGATGTACTGTTTCTTAGTTTTTGCTAGTGTTTGCTTGTATGCTTATTGTTGTGCGTTGTTTTGGCCATGTGTTCGTGAGTAGACGTTGATCCATCTGAGGAGCCCCAGTACCATTACCCGGAGGTGGGCCCCATCGTCGCTGACCTAACTCTCGCGGTTACGCCTTACCAACGAGATTCTTTGTAACGGCCTCGTAGTGAGTTTGCTAGACATCTCACCTAAGGAAGTGTGATGAACAACTGGCGTAGCTCACGACTTGTGGGTAAAGATGTGCAACCTCTGCAGAGTGTAAAACTGGTATACTAGCCGTGCTCACGGTTATGAGCGGCCCAGATCCTCCTTTTGATTAGTGGGGTTGTCTCCTTCCGACGAGGGAGGTGCCTCTCGGGGTTACCTTGGTGGTTTTGGTTTGGTTCTCAGTAGTAACATGTTTAATCTTGATTAATTACTATGTAACTGGGTTAATGGTAATTCATCAACTAGTAGTAAATAGTTTCAGTAAAATTTTGCCAAGACTTAAAAGCTAATGCAGTCAGTCAGCCAACCTTAGAGCCTCATAGTTTGTGTTATACTTGTTGAGTACGAGTTGTGTACTCACTCTTGCCTCTCCTCTACTTTTTCCTCTTGGCTACGCTACTGCTGCTCAGTTCCTGCCGACTCTTGGGAGTTCGCTCAGCGCTACCAGGACTACGAGGACTTCTAGGCGTTCGTCTCCCAGTCGACGTCCCTGTGGCGCCCTGCTCAGCTTCGGAGAGCTCTTTTATCGTATTTGTACTTCGCTTCCGCTGTATCAGACATTTTTGTCATTAATGTAATAAATAACATTCGTATTCGTTTTATTATGTCTTATTCGTGATATGTGCTGTGATATACTATTCATTCTATTGTATATACGTGTGACTTGATCCTAGCACGTATATGATTGCTCAGTTTATGTCCGTTTATAAACCGGGTGTTACACTAATAAACGTCGGCCTTCGTCTATCACCATCTCCAATATCAATTTCTTCTAACAAATCGGCCGATGTAAATCCCTGTCCCAATTTCCCTTCTTCCTCTAGGAATTCATCCATTAGGAACTTTCTGAAGAACCGACTGCTTGGATCGGTGTGGAACTGTTACTGGCCGAATCACCATCGGCCTTAGCCTTGACACGCCAGACTTGTGATTTGACTCCTTTCTTGTTCAGAGTCTGTTCTCGCTCTTCTTCAATGATAGCTGGCGTAGCCTCTGAACACGTCGCTTCTGAGACCTGGTCAAACCCCCTGGGCAGCATTGAGATTGATCCGTGCGATCAGCCTCGCGTTCTAGATCTCTCCGCATCGGCTGATCATCTTGTACTCTTTCATCAGCCATCTGCTCTAGCCGATCGTGTGCAGGCACTCTTCTCCCAGTAGGATCACATAGCATTGTCCTGCCCCCCAGTTGATCATGCACCGATACCCTTTTTCCTAGCCGATCATGCACAGGAGTGTGCTCACGTCGATAGGGCTCATGACATGACCTTTCATATGATCGGCTGCCTTGACCATTGCATTCAGGACAATCATATGTCGATGGCAATGTCAACCCTTCTTCCCAGCAGTAGACAAAGAAAGGACACCTCCAATGATCTTGCTCGCGTCGTTCCTCTTCTTCTCTATGCTACCACCTTTCACGATCACGCTGAAACTTGTTCAACATCATTTGAGACGTTACACGTCTACGTGGTGCCGATGAACGTTCAGCATCCTTCATTGGACTCTTTCCTTTGACCTCATCGGCCGTTATCTGCACTTTAGGATCGATAACCCAGGCCGATGATGATGTAAGAATCTTGGCTTGAGGAGAACCTTCATCTCTGGCCACATCAACCATGTTCGTGGCGAAAGGATGCCCGTCGATCTTCATCATCTTCTTGGGAGCCTCACATTTCAATCTCCCTTGTTCGAAAGCCATCTGAATCTGCTGTCGGAAGACCTTGCCCTCATTTGTATCATGCGACGTGGCATTGTGCCACTTGCAGTACTTCATATTCTTGAGCTCGTCCTCCGATGGAATCTTGTGATATGGCTTCAACTTGATCAATCCTTCCGACAATAACAAGTCAAAGTTCTTGTTGGCTTTGGTGATGTCAAACCCATACGACTCAGGCTCTTTCTTCCCAAACAGACACGTCACCGGCTTTTTGCTGTTCTGTATCCACTCAGCCGATGCGACCGTTTCTTGCTCCTCTTCAGACTCATCATTAGCATAATACTCCACATAGTTGATCTTCTTATGAAAAGGCTTCTTGGACTCGTAGAATCGAGTCTTTCCTGTCATCCGACTCGCGATCTAGCTAATACTTTCAAACTCCTGCGATGCATATTTATCTTTAATGTGCGGCAAGAGCCCATTGAATGCTGCATCGGCCAACTGCTGATCGGATAGAACCAAACTGTAACATCGGTTCTTGACATCTCTGAACCTTTGGATAAAAGCAGCAACCGATTCATCATTTCTTTGCCTTAAGCCAGTCAAATTGGTCAACTTTAACTCAGTAATCCCAGAGAAAAAAAACTGATGAAACTGTCTCTCTAGATCGGCCCAATATAATATGGAATTTGCTGGCAAAGTAGTGAACCAAGTAAAGGCCGATCCAGACAAGGACAAGGAGAACAAATGGACTCTGAGTGCATCCTAGTTGCCCGCTTCTCCTAACTGTAGAAGGAACCTATTAACATGTTCCATTGTAGAAACATCTCCCTGCCCTGAGAACTTTGTGAAGTCAGGCATCTTGTACTTGTGTGAGAGAGGAATCTGATCATAAGCCGAAGGATAGGGAGTCTTGTACATAACAGACTGTTGCTTTGGCCTCAAACCAAACTGCTCCCTCATCACTTTAGCTATCTTTGTGCTCCAATCAACTTGCGGCTCAACTATTGGCATTTGCTGAGGGGAAACCGTGCTCGCTGCATTGGTCATCATCGCAAGTTGCTGAGCTACATGGTTCATCGGCTGTCCAGCCGATTGCATCTGATGTGTTTACTGAGCTATCCGATTGGGTGTTTGCTGAGTCATCATCGGCTGTAGAGTCGATGGACATGCCGATTGTTGCCCAATAGCATCCATGTATGGTACATTGACACACCGTATCTGTCCAGTTGCTTGATTGTGGAATACCCAGTTGACTCCCTTCTGATGCGGAGATTGCGACAACAACACTTCTGAAGGAGACTGGGGTTGGAGCATGATAGCAAGACACTGCTGTGGGGTCATCGGCGGTGGCACCGATGCATTAGCTTGTGCCATCTATTGTGGACTCCATGCACCTTATGCATTTAGCTGTGTTACCGATGCATCCTGCTGTGTACCCATTGGCTAAACGGCCGATGGATCAGACTGAGAAGCTATCGGCTGAGAAACCGATGCATTAAACTGCATCTTGGGTGGTGTAGAAATGAAATCCGGATGCATACCATACCCAGTAGTAGGATTCCATCCTTTAGGAAATACAGACGCAGATCCATCTTGCACAGTTGTAGCAATCGACGACGTGGTTGAGTAGATAGGATCTGCTGTACCCGCCGATGCCGCAGTAGTCATCTGGGGTAGAGTTTGACTGTTGCTTGTTCCTGCCTGGCTATCTTGAGCCGACAGGGCTTCTGCTATAGACACCTCCAAAGGAGTATATTGCATCTGATCTGGTTGTATATAGCAAGGACCCATGCACCCTGGAAACATGCCTTCAGCAAAAGTCTTTACCACTGCATTGTGCACCGTGTTGCCCATGACTGTTGGACTATTGATGAATGCTTGTGCCACAGCTTGGCCAACTGCGTCTATCATCTTGCTTTCATGTTGAGCCTCTGTCAATGACTGGAAAGATGGAAGATTAAATTTCTTGATCACCTCACCAGATCTGTTGACGCTGTACGACTTGAGGCATTCACGTTTCAATCTCTCCACCAGCTCTTCATATTCCTTCTTTTGTTCTTCTTTAAGCTTGTCTTTAGGAACAGGAATCTGGTTCTCTTCATTGACCGCAGATTTATCAGTAATGTCCACCATGTTGAAGCTTTCGGTCCCACTGGGCGTGCTAAAAGATGTGTTGACCCAAAAATCAACACATTGGAATCCGAGGGCAAGTGTTCGCCGAGTCATGGAAAGTCAACTAAGCGTGCCAGTAAATTTGACCTGAAATTGACAAGGGAGAGAACAAAGTCAAATTCGAGAGCGTATCGGCTGGGATTCCGAATATCTCTCAGATAGGCATATCGTCAAGCTTTGCCGATACTTTTAGACGACAAAAAGATGTTAAATGTAAGCGCGAGTGTATCGGCAGGATCAGCCGATACACTAAATGACAAAACCGGCTTTGGATAGCCGATCGTGTATGTATGACAAGATCTAACTACCAATGTGTAACTCAGATGATGTGAAGCTAAAAACAGATCTAAACCGGCCCTTGAGATAACAAAAGTGTTACTCCAAAATCTAAAGCCGATCTAGTATGTTTTTAGATGTGATAGTGGCCAAAAAGCATAGAAAACCTACAAATCTAGCCGATTTCGATAATTGGTGAATAAATCTAGACGAGACGACAGCGATGCACCTGGAAGAAAAAGCCTAGATAAACTCGATAACTTTTGAATAGATTTGAACGAAGCCACAGCGATGCGCCCGTTAGCTAAAGCTCAAATATACTCGGTAAAACAAAAACTCACCAGCAAATCAAGTCGCTCGAATGTGAGGCATCCTTGATCAACATGAAAGAACTCGTCGAAAAAAGAAAAGAAAAGGTGAAGTCGCCGAAAAAGTGCAAAGGAATTGTAAAGTTTGTTGTATTGGATGTGTATCTGGTCCCTTACAACTCATATTTATGGCCTAGCGCTATCAAGTCCTAGCCGATCACGGCAAACATTACTTGACTCTAAAGAAAAGACTTTCTAAAAGATAAACTACTTAAAATATTACAACCAAATCATCAAGATTCTCGTAGAGTCCGGATCCTCTTCTCCTTCCTTTACTTCATCGGCAACTCTCCATCGGCCGAGCACCAAAGCTAACAGATCAGCATCTTCGCAGAATATTCTTCTGGCCCATTGGACGGATTTCCATCGGCCGATTCCAACACTGTGTATCTTTTGGTTTCTTACAAATCGGCCATATTCCCTTCACAAAAATCACCTTCCTTGACACGTGTCAAAAAATAGTGTCAACAATAACCAAGAACGAACTCTATATGAATAATATAACGAAAGTTGGAATACAAAGCCATACCAGAGGCCGAGGATTGCTCGCTGACCCCGAGGACGACTGGATTCGCTAAGGAGATGAAGTACTAGCCTAGCTCCACTACCCTAAGGAGTACAAGTCATAAGAGAGTGTAGAGAGAGGCCTTCAAGTGGTGTGTGTGGTGAGAGTGGTGGGAGGCCCCTTTTATAGCTTGAGAGGTCGGTTCCCGCCATCTCTAAACATGGAAACACCTTCAACCGCATTCAGGAGGATAGGATCAAGCTTCCAGCCAAATCTCAGCCTGAATGGCTGACATGTGGGGTCGGCCGACCCCCTCTTCCTGCCACTGGCCACCGTCCTTCTCTGGTACACTGCCTGGTGGGTCCTAATGTCAGATAGTCGGTGCCGGGGCATGGTTGGTCGGTTTGGTCTGGTTTGTGGGCCTCCTTTGCTCATGTTATGCATGACACGATCGTCTGTGACTTCTGTCTGCGTATTCGTCGTGTTTTCGTCTTATTCCGGACTTGTGCTCTTGAAATCATGAATCTTCGAAAACAACTATGGGGCTAGGTTAGTGATACAAATATGTGAGTAAGAGGTATAGTTTTTCTTCTTTTATGAGTATAGTTGACGGTCATATTTAATACTTAACAACCGTCAACATTGGGCGTACCCATTAGCGAGCTCACTGAACCCACCATTCCGGGCCATCGAGGTCAATTGGCAAGGGTTCACCTCCTCCGATCCCAGTGATCGCGGATGGAGGCTACTAAATCACTAAGGCAGAACAATGAAAAACGAACAACATTGCGGTAAAACATATAAACAAAACAAAATCGCCTTCGGGCAAAATGATTCATTTTCTTCTCAAGACAATTGGCCATGAGCCATTACAACAAACAAAAGCGAGCTGCTTCCACTCGGGAGAGCAGTTGGTACAATGGATCAAATCCAGTTACCCCCAAAAGGGGAGCAACAAAAGGGGGCTATGGTAGCAGCTGCTACAAGTGGAGGCGGAGGACATGGGCAAAGAATGTCGGAAGACTTCTTCTAGCGCCTTGCAAGCCTTCGCTTAGCATCAGCTGCGCCGAGAGACCCCGACGGCGGAGGAAGCACACGACGCTGTCGAGGAGGGTCTTCGGTACTAATGCAGGCCCGAACTCCCCGCCGATGTAGCTTCCTATTGTCCTCCTCAGGACGTGGAATACGGCCCAGGGCCTTCTTGCCCGAGCCGTTGACCTTCCAGTCGCCACCTCGAAAACTGCCCGCCTCCGACCGGAGACGCGGTGACCCATCCTGGATGCAAGACCACTCTGCCAGCCGAGCGAGGAGCTCCTGCCCGTATCCAATGGCAACTAAGCGCAGTGCCAAACCGCACCGCCTACCAGATAGAGTGGGAAGATGAGGCAGCGGGTCCGCAGCTCCGCACCAATGCCACGTGATGCATCCATTCACAGCCACGGAGGAGCGGCACCAGCAAGTGGGATGGACAGAGGCAACCCCCGTGGCAGGCCAGGCCCACGGCCGCCGGGCCGCCTAATTAGCACCAAGGAGAGACCAAGAAGGCCACCAACGAGGCATGGCGCACCCCTGCCTACTTGGGAAGCAGGCATAACAGTGGCCTGGCATGCCTAACGCCGGCAAGAAGCCTTCGCACACCCCGGCTCCGGCCAGCGGTTCGAGCGAGGAACACAGCGAAGTGCCCCCTCCTGAGTAGAATCCTCCGCCGCTCGCAAGCATTTTTCTAGCACCAGAGACATAGAACAGGCCCGCTATCATCTGGAGGGCGGCCGTGGGGTGTGAGGAACAGAACTACTAGAAAAATCTTCATGGGCAACTATGATGTGGAACATAGGATCCAAGATGCCCCTATTTATAGGCAAAGGTGGAAACAACGGACCGGTCAAACATAACACGCCGAAAGTCCTCGTGAAACTGCACGCGCCCTTCAATGCTAAAGGGAGGGGCCAGGGCTGTCACCACCTGCAGTCTTCCCGGTGGACCGACAGGGCTATCACCACCTGCGGTCTACCCCAGTCACATCGTGGAGCACTGTCATATCCGAAGGTTCCCGCATACCCAGGCACCATGCCCGCATATGATGTCACTACCCTAGAACCCTCGGGTCCCCCACCCTTCGGATGGATAGGTAAGATGCTAAGGCAAGCCCGAAACCACAACGAACTGATATCCTTACCCAGATCATCTGGTCTAAGCAAGCAACTAGAATAACTTGATGAAGCACAGATCAAGGCTAAGCATGCCAAGAACATAGCAAGATAACCAAGAACGAACTCGATATGATTAATATAACGAAAGTCAGAATACAAAGCCATACCAGAGGCTGAGGATTGCTCTGTAACACCCGGTTTATAAAAGGACATAAACCGAGCAATCATATACATGCCAGGATCAAGTCACACATATATACAATAGAATGAACAGTATATCACAGCACATATCACGTAAAAAAATATAATAAAGTGAGTACAAATGTTATTTATTACATAAATGACAAATGTCTGATACAGAGTATGCGGAAGCGTAAAACAAGTACGAAACTCGGAAGCTGGGCGCCACAGGGACGTCGACTGGGAGACGACAGCCTAGAAGTCCTCGTACTCCTGGTAGCTCTGGGTGAACTCCTCCGCATCGCCGGGAACTAAACAGTTGTAGGGTAGTCCCAAAGAGAACAAGAGGAAAAGAGTAGAGTAGGCAAGAGTGAGTACACAACTTGTACTCAATAAGTATAACACAAACTATAAGTTGATGAAATTACCATAAAACCAGTTACATAGAAATTAATCAAAATTAATTATGAACCACTGAGAACCAAACCAAACCTAACCACCCGGGGAACCCCCCTAATCAAAGGAAGATAACCCCACTAATCAAAAGGAGGATCTGGGCCGCTCATGACCGTGAGCATGGCTAGTATACCAGTTTTACACTCTGCAGAGGTTGCGCATATTTACCCACAAGTCGTGAGCTATGCTAGTTGTTCATCACACTTCCGTAGGTGAGATGACTAGCAAACTCACTACGAGGCCGTTACAAAGAATCTCGTTGGTAAGGCGTAACCGTGAAGAGTTGGATCGGCGACGATGGGGCCCACCTCACGGGGGTACAAGCACGTAGCACAAACCAAGCCGGAGGAGCAGGGACCATTGAACCTTACCACCCTTGCCCCGCAGGTAAGTTACTCCAAACCAAAAAGACCTAATTAGTAAGCCAAGACTGTCCCATTCCAATCTTGTGGTAGCGCTGTTGTCCCAGGTTGTCGCTCTATGAACCGGTCCTTAGGGAGAGTGGCCAACCAAGCACTAAGCATCGTGTTGGCCCCCTAAACCATGTTTCTAGAAAAACCAATTTTAACGAGATGTGAGCCACTCAAGCACAGAACACAGAGGGCCACTCTCAGAATTAAGTTCCATATACCATTAATCAAATTAATTAAAAAGGACCAAGTGTGTTATAGCGCGGCACCTAGCACAACTAACCAAAATGCAACCCAAGGTACATATATAAAGGATATAAAGTGGCTAGGAAAGTCCTTATAGGCATACAATATTAAAATGCAGTATGAAATTGTATTTAAAGGTGATAGGTGTTGTTCATGTTATACTTGCCTTCCTCAAAGTTCTCCTGCTGCTCAAACCACTCTGAAGATGGTGGCTGCTCTAGGTACTGGTACTGATGCTCCTCCGGTAGCTCAACGTCAACTCACGAACACATGGCCAAAAACAAGGCAACAACATAAATATCCAAGCAAACAAGAGCAAACACTATGAAACAATACAACAATAGATAAAAACAGCAAACAAAACTAAGCTAGAACTATTCTACGCGTTACAATGATTACGTGGACATAAAGAACACCTAAAACGGAGCTAGAATGAGAAAACTAGGCCTAAAACAAGATCTAGGGGCTTTTCTGCAAGAAAAACTAAGTTTCCAGGGTTTTTCTGCAAAAACCAGGGACCTAAACATAATTAAAGGATAGATATAGGGTCTAACTCACAAAACTACAGGGGCTGGACTGCGGGTTCTATTTTTGGAAAATGCAGGGGCCTAAACACTAAAAACAGGGCTTATATGGAATTACTTTTGAACTGTCTAGGACTGCGGGTTGATTCTGCAAAAGTCCGAGGGCTCTTTAACAAAAACGCCAGGCCGAAGGGGTATCTTCTAATCTGGCCATCGGATTCAGATCTGGCGGCTCAGATCTAAATGGGGCACGATCTAATCTAGGTCGTCCGTGCGGGATCGGGCGGCCAGGGTTGCTTGGGCGCGCGGGCGGCGGCGCAGGGTCGCCGGAACAGAGTCCCCGCGGCAGCGCGCGGCTGGATCTCGCCGGAGTAAACCGAAGTCGGTCGTCCGGGGGTCAAATCGATCGGAGTTTGGCTCTGGGGTGATCTACGCGACATGGGTGATCCACTGGAGGCAACAGCTGGGTACGGCAGGGCTCGAGGGCACGAAAGCGGCTGCGGCGGCGGCTCTGGGCATTGGTGCTCGCCGGCGTGCGGTGTACCGGCGCCTAGGACAGGCCCTGGCCTACGGAAACTTGCGCAAAAGCACAGGAAGGTTGGGCAATGGCTTACCGAGGCTCGAACTCGAGCTGAGATGCCGTGCAGGGGTGCTGGCGTCGAAGTCCGGCGGCGAGTCGCGGGCGGCGCTCAGGGAGGAGGCTATTGCAGGTCGTCTCCGTGCTCCTGGACTCCACGGATCGACGCGTGGAGTGCCTGCGAGGGAGCCACGGCGGTCAGGGAGGCTCGGGGGTTGCCGGCCGTGAGGAATCGGGCGGCGGACCGAACTCACCTACGGTGGCGCTCGATGAAATCCCGACGCGGGTGTGGACCAAGGTCGGGGCAGCTCACTCAGGAAAGGTCCTAGGCACTAGGCGGAGTTGCTGCGCGGCTTTGGGTTGGCTGTGGTGCGGTGGAGCGGCGAGGCCACGGCGGCGCAAAGAGCTCGGCACAACGGAGCAAAGCGGGCGTGGTGGATCTCAGGCTGGCGGCGGCTGCGGGATGGCGAGGTGAGGGCGCAGGGGGCGCGGGGTGCTAATAAAAGGAGGGTTGTAGATTTGGGCATGCGTTCCTGGTGCGAGCGCGGCGGCAATCACGGCCGAGGATCGTGGGCGGCCGGTGCAGTCCGGGCAAAGTGGATCCGCTCGGCGTGATCTGAGCCCGAGGCGCGGCTTCTAGAAGTTCGGGGCGCTGGACGGCTGGCCGGTGGCCCTATGGTTGGGGTTGGTCCACGGAGCAGAGCAGGCGAGCGGGGCTGAGCTGCGCGGACGAGAGCGTGAGCGGGCATCACGGTGAGGAAGACGGGTCTGACCCGTGGGGCCGGCATGTCAACGAGCCGGGCGAGCGCGTTGCGCAGGGCGCGGCTGAGCGGCGTGCGGGTGAGCGGGCCGAAGCGGCTTTGCTGGGCCGAGCGCTGAGCGGGCGGTGTGAAGTGCTGGGCCGGTGGGGGAAAACGGGAGGTGGGCCGGACGCGTGGGAGCGGGCCCAGGGAAAGGAGGCCGCGGGCTGAGGGAAAGAGTGGGCCGCCGGGTTGGCCGCTGGGCTGCGTCCTGGGCTTGGGTTTGATTGGGTTTCCTTTTTCCTTTCCTTTTCTATTTCCTATTTCAAACCAAACTAAACCTATTTGAATTCAAATTTGAATTTGAATTCAAACCACACTCAATCAAATAAAATTATGCACTAGCATGAATGCACAATATGTTGACCTAAGAAAAAATTTTATTTACTTGTGAAACAAAATTAGATTAAATGAAAGACTAATCATAATAAACCTTAGAAAATTAAACAAAGCCAATTAAATTTATTATTAAATGCTGAAATTTAAATTAGAGTGTTACAAACCCTACCCCCTTATAGGAATCTCGTCCCCGAGATTCTGCTGGACTGGCTAGCAAAGAGATCTGGATATGTCTTTCTCAACTCATCTTCTCGCTCCCATGTAGCCTCAGCTTCGCTGTGATGACTCCACTGAACTCTGCACATCTTGATGCGCTTGTTTCGTGTAACCCTCTCTGATGTCTCCAGAATCTTCACCAGATGCTCAGTATAGGTCAGATCTTCCTGCACATCTTACCCATCCAGTGGTGCCTGCTCCTCAGGTACTCGTAGACACTTCTTCAACTAAGAAATATGGAAGACATCATGCACTCCAGAGAGACTGGTAGGCAACTCCAGGCGATAAGCAACTTTGCCTTTCCTCTCTAGCACCATGAATGGACCAATATACTGAGGTGTTAGCTTCCCCTTGACGTTGAATCTGCGGACTCCTCGCATCGGGGACACCTTCAGATATACATAATCATCAACACTGAAGGTCAGGTCCCTCTGTTTGCCATCTGCATAGCTCTTCTGCATAGTCTGTGCAATCCTCAGATTCTCCCGCACAGTCTCTACCATCTGCTCTGCATCTTCTATAATGTCAGGGACAAAGAGCTGCTTGTCACCAATCTGATCCCAATAAAGAGGAGTCCTGCACTTTCTGCCATACAATGCCTCAAAGGGGGACTTCTTCAGACTGGCCTAGTAGCTTTTGTTGTAGGAAAACTCAGCATATGACAGACACTTATCCTAACTGGTACCATACTGAATAGCACAAGCTCTCAACATATCCTCCAACACTTGGTTGGTTCTCTCTGTCTTCCCATCTGTCTGAGGATGATAGGTGGTACTGAAGCGCAGCTTCGTATCCAACGAATCATGGAGCTGCTCCCAGAACCGTGAAGTGAACTGTGATCCTCTATCAGATATGATCTTCTTGGGCACACCATGCAAACAGACAATCTGGGAGATATACAACTCTGCAAGTCTGGCACCAGAATAAGTAGTGTTCGCCAGAATGAAGTGAGCAACCTTCGTCAAACGATCCACTACTACCCATATAGAGTTGTACCCTTTCTGAGTACGAGGCAACCCAACATTGAAGTCCATAGTGATCTCCTCCCATTTCCACTCTGGAATCTTCAATGGCTGTAACAGACCTGCTGGCCTCTGATGCTCAGCCTTGACACGCTAATAGATGTCACAAATAGCCATGTACTCTGCCACTGAACACTTCATCCCATACCACCAGAAGCGTTCCTTGAGGTCATAATACATCTTCGTACTACCCGGATGAATGGAATACGCTGTATCATGAGCCTCGCTCAGGATCAACTTCCTGGGATCCTTCACACCTGGCACACAGATCCGGTTCTTGTACCACAAGGTACCCTGATCATCCTCTCTGAAATGAGGAGCCTTGCCTTTCTTGAGCAACTCACGAATCTCCTGCAACTTCTCATCTTCCTTTTGATGCTGCCGGATCTCTGCCTCTAGAGTGGGCTCTGCCTCGAATGCTGCACTCGAAGTATGATGCAAGAAACCCAGACTCGACTGCTCAAACTCCTCGCTTAACTCTGGAGGCATCTAGAAAGCCACGGCCATGTTGACATAGCTTCTTCTGCTCAGAGCATCTGCCACAACATTGGCCTTACCCGGATGATAGTGAATCTCCAGGTCATAATCCTTGACCAGCTCTAACTATCTCCTCTGCCACATGTTCAGCTCACTCTGCGTGAAAATATACTTGAGGCTCTTGTGATCAGTGTAGATATCACACAGATGCCCGAACAAGTAATGCCTCCAAATCTTCAGAGCATGTACAACTGCGGCTAACTCAAGATCATGAGTGGGATAGTTCAGCTCATGCCGACGTAACTGCCATGAAGCATGAGCAATCACTCTGCCCTCCTGCATCAAGACACAACCAAGACCATCCTTCGAAGCATCACAATAGACGGTGAACCTCTTGCTCTGGTCTGGCAGAGTAAGGACTGGCACCATAGTCAACCTCTTCTTCAACTCATCGAATGCCATCTGACACTCATCAGTCCATATGAAATCTGCATTCTTCTCTAGCAAAGAAGTCAAGGGCTTCGCGATTTTGGAGAAATTCTCAATGAACCTCCGATAATATCCTACTAAGCCCAAGAATGACCGGACTTCCTTCACCGTCTGCGGTGTCTCCCACTCGAGCACATCCTTCACCTTGCTCGGATCAACTGCAATGCCTCCCTTGGAGATGGTATGACCGAGGAATGGAACCTCATCAATCCAGAACTTGCACTTGCTGAACTTAGCATACAGCTGATGCTCCCTCAATCTCTACAACACGAGCTTTAGATGAACTTCATGCTCTGCCCCTGACTTGGAAAAGATCATAATATCATCAATAAAGATCACCACGAAGACATCCAGGTAATCCATGAAAACCTTGTTCATCAGGAACATGAAGAAAACCGGGGCATTAGTCAAGCTGAAGGACATGACCGTGTACTCATACAGCCTATACTTGCATGTGAATGCCGTCTTCAGAATATCCTCGGGACGGATCCTCAGCTGAAAATAACCCGAACGCAGATCAATCTTCGAGAATACACAAGCACCTCGAAGCAGATCAAAAAGATCCTCAATACGGAGCAGTGGATGCTTGTTCTTGATGGTAACTGCGTTCAGATCCCGATAATCGATGCACATTCTCTTCGAACCATCCTTCTTATCTACTAACAACAATGGAAAAGCCCAAGGAGAAAAACTGCGATGGATATAGCCCTTGGCTAGCAACTCATCAATGGTCTTCTTGACTTCCTCATGCTCTATAGGTGCCATACGGTAGGGCCGCTTTGCAATAGGAGCTGTGCCAGGCAAGAGATCAATAGAAAACTCGATGTCGCGTTCAGGCAGCATACCTGGCAAATCATCCAGAAAGACATCCGGGAACTCAGACACCACGCGAATACGTTCGTGGGTCTAGCCTCCATCTGATGAAGAAATCCAGAAGGTTCCACTGCACTGATAGTAACCTCCTGACCACTAGAAGCCGATAACAAGACTGTCCTCTGAGCACAATCTATCCGGACTCCCCACTTAGCAAGAGTCTCCATCCCCAGAATGACATCGATGCCCTTGGTGTCTAGCACCATCAGATCTGCACTGAATCCTACCCCCTTATGGATACACTAACTCTAGGGCAGAAGGTGTGAGACCTCAATTGTCCTCCCGGTGAAGATACTAACAGGAACCTCTTTAATGTGCTAGTATGAATACCATGATGCTCGACAAAAGACTGTGTAATGAAGGAATGCGTAGCACCAATATCGAAAAGCACTATAGCTGGATATGAATTGACCAAGAACGTACCAATAACCACATTGGGAGCCTTGGCCGCTGACTCGGTCGTAACGTGGTTCACCCTCCCCTGAAGTGGCGCCCTGGGCTGAGCTGGGCGCCCCTGCTGTCCCGCCTGCGCCTTCCGGGGGCAAGAGTTGGCGTAGTGCCCCGGCTGGCCGCAGTGATAGCACGTGCGAGGGAGTGCTAGAGCCTGCTATCCGGCAGGAGGAGCTGCCTGCCGTGGAGCCTGAGGCGCTGGCAGAGCTGGGGGAGCGGCACGAGCCAGAGGTGCCGAAAACCTCGGGCCCTGCCCCGCCTTGTGCTGCTGTCGAGGCAGGTACTGCTAGGGCGGCCGATACTTCTGCTGCTGCTGGGGCGGCTGGAAGTGGGGACGGGTGTTGCTGCCGGATGCAACTAGAGTGATCTTCCTCTTCTTATCCTCCATCTCACAGTGCTTGCACTCCGTGTTGAGCGCGCTGTCAACCAGATGATTGAAGTCGTCGAAGCGGAGGTTGAGCAGCGTGTATTGGATGTAGTCCTCAAGACCCTCCATGAAATGCTCCTACTTGTTGTGGTCATCCGCGACCTCGGCAAGGGCGTAGCGAGCGAGCTGAAGGAAACGATCACGATACTCCGTGACCGTCATAGTCCCCTGAAGTGAAAAAGAAAGTTGTATGACGAATGATTAGCTCCTGTTTCAGAAAGATAGAACAAGGGAGATCTTAGCTCAAAAGGAAATGATGAAGGTTTATATCTGAGTTTACCTGCTTAAGTGCAAGGAACTTCTTCTTCTTCGTCTTCATCACACCCGCGGGGATGTGGTGGCTACGGAACCGCTCACGGAACTGGATCCAGGTGAAAGCCTCGTGGTCCTGAATCCTGTGGGACTCCCACCAGTCGAGAGCTGCCCCTCGCAGCTGCCCTGCTGCGTACAGGACACGCTCCCTATCATCGTACTGAGCGACGTCCAGCTGGTGCTCCACTGCATGGAGCCAGTCGTCTGCCTGGAGTGGGTCAGATGTATGGGAGAACGTCGGCGGGTGACCCCTCAGAAACTACGCATGCCTATCGCGGGCCTGCAGTGGTGGAGGAGGCGGAGGCTGCGCGTGAACCTGCTGCAGCGCCTGAATAGTGTTGTTCAGGGTGGCCATCATCTGCATCTGGAGCTGGAAGAACTGCTCCGGAGTGAAGGGTGGAGGCATCGGCATTTCGGTACCCTGGTTGTTCTGCCCCTGCTTCTGGCCAGAACCGGAACCGGTGCTCCTGGTGTTCACCATCTGATTTGAACAAAAGATGTATGAGCAAAGATATTGCAGAAATAATTTCTGACGGATATGATATCTTTCTGCAAGGAAAACTTAGGCATGATAGAGTAGACAGGATAGAGTGCAAGGTTTCAACCCCAACAGTCTAACTTATTTTATTAATTAATTAAACTTTAACTTAAAACTGATTTTCATTAAACAAATTTAACTACTAAGCTATGCAATCAACCAAAATCCAAATCAAACATTTGTATAATAACAAGCATACAAATTTACACTTTAGCCGAGTTTAACACACAACTCGACTAACACAACGTGTCGCAGAATGTTCTATCATGCTATTATAAACGGGTCATTTGACTTACTTCAGGCCAGAATCTACGGAAGCTATTCTATAGAGAAAAATCAAGGCAAGACGAGTAAAAATCTTAGAATTCAAGGAATATAATAGCAAAATAGTTTCAGCAGACAAGGCTTAGAGAGAAGAAGACCTAAAACTCGACCAGTTCTATCTAGGCTTTCGTCCTACAGCCGATTAAGCTCTGATACCACCCTGTAACACCCGGTTTATAAAAGGACATAAACCGAGCAATCATATACGTGCTAGGATCAAGTCACACGTATATACAATAGAATGAACAGTATATCACAGCACCTATCACGTAAAAAGATATAATAAAGCGAGTACGAATGTTATTTATTACATAAATGACAAATGTCTGATACAGAGTATGCGGAAGCGTAAAACAAGTACGAAACTCGGAAGCTGGGCGCCACAGGGACGTCGACTGGGAGATGACAGCCTAGAAGTCCTCGTACTCCTAGTAGCTCCGGGTGAACTCCTCCGCGTCGCCAGGAACTGAGTAGCAGTAGGGTATTCCCAAAGAGAACAAGAGGAAAAGAGTAGAGTAGGCAAGAGTGAGTACACAACTTGTACTCAACAAGTATAACACAAACTATGAGGCTCTAAGGTTGGCTGACTCAACTGCATTAGCTTTTAATCTTGGCAAAATTTTATTAAAGCTAATTACTAAAAGTTGATGAAATTACCATAAACCCAGTTACATAGAAATTAATCAAAATTAATTATGAACTACTGAGAACCAAACCAAACCAAACCACCCGGGGAACCCCCCTAATCAAAGGAAGATAACCCCACTAATCAAAAGGAGGATCTGGGCCGCTCATGACCGTGAGCACGGCTAGTATACCAGTTTTACAATCTGCAGAGGTTGCACATCTTTACCCACAAGTCGTGAGCTATGCTGGGTGATCCACTGGAGGCAACATCTGGGTACGGTAGGGCTCGGGGGCACGAAAGCGGCTGCAGCAGCGGCTCTGGGCGTTGGTACTCGCCGGCGTGCGGTGTACCGGCACCTAGGACATGCCCTGGCCTACGGAAACTTGCGCTAAAACACAGGAAGGTTGGGCAATGGCTTACCGAGGCTCGAACTCGAGCTGAGATGCCGTGCTGGGGTGCTGGGGTCGAAGTCCGGCGGCGAGTCGCGGGTGGCGCTCGGGGAGGAGGCTGTTGCAGGTCATCTCCGTGCTCATAGAATCCACAGATCGACGCGTGGAGTGCCTGCGAGGGAGCCACGGCGGTCAGGGAGGCTCGGGGGTCGCCGGCGGTGAGGAATCGGGCGGCGGACCGAACTCACCTACGGCGGCGCTCGATGAAATCCCGGCGTGGGTGTGGACCAAGGTCGGGGCAGCGCACTCAGTAAAGGTCCTGGGCACTAGATGGAGTTGCTACGCGGCTTTGGGTTGGCTGTGGCGCGGTGGAGCGGCGAGGCCATGGCGGCGCAAAGAGCTCGGCACGACGGAGCAAAGCGGGCGTGGTGGATCTCAGGCTGGCGGCGGCTGCGGGATGGCGAGGTGAGGGCGCAGGGGGCACCGGGTGCCAATAAATGGAGGACCGTAGATTTGGGCATGCGTGCCTGGTGCGAGTGCGGCGGCAATCATGGCCGAGGATCGCGGGCGGTCGGTGCAGTGCGGGCAAAGCGGATCCGCTCGGCGTGATCTGAGCCCGAGGCGCGGCTTCTAGAAGGTCGGGGCGCTGGGCGGCTGGCCTGTGGCCCTGGGGTCGGGGTTGGTCCACGGAGCAGAGCGGGCGAGCGGGGCTGAGCTGCGCGGACGAGAGCGCGAGCAGGCATCACGGCGAGGAAGACGGGTCTGACCCGTGGGGCCAGCACATCAGCGAGCGGGGCGAGCGTGTTGCGCGGGGCGTGGCTGAGCGGCATGCGGGTGAGCGGGCCGAAGCAGCTTTGCTGGGCCGAGCGCTGAGCGGGGGGTGTGAAGTGCTGGGCCGGTGGGGGAAAACGGGAGGTGGGCCGGACGCGTGGGAGCGAGCCCAGGGAAAGGAGGCCGCGGGCTGAGGGAAAGAGTGGGCCGCTGGGCTGCTTCCTGGGTTTGGGTTTGATTGGGTTTCCTTTTTTCCTTTCCTTTTCTATTTCCTATTTCAAACCAAGCTAAACCTATTTGAATTCAAATTTGAATTTGAATTCAAACCACACTCAATCAAATAAAATTATGCACCAGCATGAATGCACAACTTGTTGACCTAAGAAAAAATTTTATTCACTTGTGAAACAAAATTAGATTAAATGCAAGACTAAACATAATAAACCTTAGAAAATTAAACAAAGCCAATTAAATTTATTATTAAATGCTGAAATTTAAATTAGAGTGTTACACTAGCCTAGCTCCACTACCCTAAGGAGTACAAGTCACAAGAGAGTGTAGAGAGAGAGAGGCCTTCAAGTGGTGTGTGTGGTGAGAGTGGTGTGATGCCAAGTGGTGTGTGTGGTGAGAGTGGTGTGATGCCCCTTATATAGATCCTTGAGGTCGGTTCCCGCCAAGATAAACATGAAAACATCATCAACCGCCTTCAGGAGGATAAGATCAAGCTTCTCGCCAAAACTCAGCCTAAATGGCTGACTTGTGGGGTCGGCCGACCCCCTCTTCCCGCCACTGGCCACCGTCCTTCTCTGGTACACTACCTGGTGAGTCCTGATGTCAGATGGTCGATGCCGGGGCTTGGTCGGTCGGTTTGGTCTGGTTTGTGGGCCTCCTTTGCTCATGTTACACAGGACACGATCATCTGTGACTTCTATCTGCGTATTCGTCATGTTTTCATCTTATTCTGGACTTGTGCTCCTGAAATCATAAATCTTCGAAAACAACTGTGGAGCTAGGTTAGTGATACAAATATACGAGTAAGAGGTATAGTTTTCCTTCTTTTATGAGTATAGTTGACGGTCATATTTCGCACTTAACGACCGTCAACATCAACCAAGACGGTCTGGGTTGGGTCTCAACTGTCGACCAAATAGGAACTTGCGCTCGTCGACTTCCTCCGCGCTAACAAGGATACTTTTGCTTGGAATCTGTCCGACATGTCGGGCATCCCAAGGGAGGTCGCCGAGCACGAGCTCCGCATTTTTTCGGGATCCAAGCCTGTCAAGCAACGACTACGCCACTTCGACAACAAGAGGCGTAGGGCCATAGGAGAGGAAATAGCTAAGCTCTTAGCTGCAAGCTTCATAAATGAAGTCTTCCACTCCTACTGGCTCTCCAATCCAGTCCTTGTAAAGAAGAAGAATGGTCAATGGAGGATGTGTGTTGATTACACCAGCCTGAACAAGGCATGCCCCAAAGACCCTTTTACTTTGCCTAGGATAGATCAAATAATCGACTCCACCTCCGGGTGCGAAATCTTGTCTTTCCTAGACGCTTACTCGGGCTATCACCAGATAGCGATGAAGGAATCCGACCAGCTCGCGACATCCTTCATCACCCTGTTCGGTTCGTACTGCTAAGTCACTATACTATTCGGGCTTAAGAACGCAGGTGCAACGTACCAGCATTGCATGCAGGCCTGCTTCTCCGATCAGATCAACCCGCCGACCGACCCTGACTGGGCAGAGCCGCCTCGGGCAACGGTCGCGGTCTACGTTGATGACATCGTCATCAAAACCCCGCGCACGGACGACCTAGTCGCCACCCTGAATGCCACATTTGCCAAGCTCAAAAGGTTTAACATCAAGTTAAATCCTGATAAGTGCACATTCGGGGTCCCAAAAGGCAAGCTCCTCGGATACATGGTGTCCAAGCGCGGCATCGAGGCCAACCGCGACAAAATCACGGAAATTAGCAACATGGGCCCCATTCGCAGTGTCAAGGGTGTCTAGAGGCTGACCGGGTGCCTAGCAGCCCTCAGCAGGTTCATTTCTTGACTAGGCGAATGGGGATTGCCATTGTACAAACTCCTCAAGAAGTCGGACACCTTTGTCTGGACAGAGGAGGCGCAGGCTGTCCTCGACCGGCTAAAGAGTCTCCTGTCCTCTGCTATAGTGCTTCTTGCGCCGGATCCCTGCAAGCCCCTTTTGCTCTGCCTAGCCGCCACCAACCACATGGTTAGTGCCGCCTTAGTGGTAGAAAGGGAGGAGCCGGGACATGCACTGAAAGTCCAACACCCCGTGTACTTCATCAGTGAGGTACTGACTGAAACCAAGTCATGGTACCCGCAGACACAAAAACATCTCTACGCCATTGTCATGGCGACCAAGAAGTTGCAACACTACTTCATGGAGCATGAGGTGTTAGTTGTCATGTTGTTCCCACTCGGTGAGGTAGTCCGTAATCCAGATGCCGTGGGACGGATCTCCAAGTGGGTGGTCGAACTAATGGGTTACGACATCAGATTCCTACCACACACGGCGATAAAGTCTCAGGCCCTGGCCGACTTCATCGCCGAGTGGACATAAGTCCAAGCCCTGACACCAGAGATCGCACATGAATACTGGACCCTTTACTTCGATGGGTCGGTCATGGGACCTAGCGCGGGGGCCGGAGTGGACTTGATCTTCCCAGAGGGAGGCAAGTTCCGGTACACGGTTCGCCTCCACTTCCCCGCGTCCAACAACGTCACCGAGTATGAGGCGCTAGTCAACGACATCCGCATAGCGATTAACATCGGAGCGACTCGCCTCTACGTCTACGGCGACTCGAAGCATACAGCTTACTCTATTCATCCGGGCAGTACTAAGATGTACTATGATCTCAAGGAACGTTTCTGGTGGTATGGGATGAACCGTTCAGTGGCAGAGTACGTGGCTATTTGTGACACCTATCAGCGTGTCAAGGCTGAGCATCAGAGGCCAGCAGGTCTATTACAGCCTTTGAAGATTCCAGAGTGGAAATGGGAGGAGATCACTATGGACTTCATTGTTGGATTTCCTCGTACTCAAAAAGGGTACAACTCTATATGGGTAGTAGTGGATCGTCTGACAAAGGTTGCTCACTGCATTCTAGTGAACACTACTTACTCCGGTGCCAGACTTGCAGAGTTGTATATCTCCCGGATGGTCTGTTTGCATGGTGTGCCCAAGAAGATCATATCTGATAGAGGATCTCAGTTCACTTCATGATTCTGGGAGGAGCTCCATGATTCGCTGGATACAAAGCTGCGCTTCAGTACCGCCTATCATCCTCAGACAGATGGGCAGACGAAGAGAACCAACCAAGTGTTGGAGGATATGCTGAGAGCTTGTGCTATTCAGTATGGTACTAGTTGGGATAAGTGCCTATCGTATGCTGAGTTTTCCTACAATAACAGCTACCAGGCCAGTCTAAAGAAGTCCCCCTTTGAGGCATTGTATGGCAGAAAGTGCTGGACTCCTCTTTATTGGGATTAGATTGGTGAGAAGCAGCTCTTTGGCCCTGACATTATAGAAGATGCAGAGCAGAAGGTACAGGCTGTGCGTGAGAATCTGAGGATTGCACAGAGTAGGCAAAAGAGCTATGCAGATGGCAAACGGAGGGACCTGACCTTCAGCGTCCATGATTATGTATATCTGAAGGTGTCCCCGATGAGAGGAATCCGCAGGTTGAATGTGAAGGGGAAGTTAGCACCTCGGTATATTGGTCCATTCAAGGTGCTAGAGAGGAAAGGCGAAGTCGCTTATCGCTTGGAGTTGCCTACCAACCTCCCCGGAGTTCATGATGTCCTCCATATTTCTCAGCTGAAGAAGTGTCTGCGAGTACCTGAGGAGCAGGCACCACTAGATGGATTAGATGTGCAGGAAGATCTAACCTATACTGAGCATCCGGTGAAGATTCTGGAGCACCAGTTCAGTGGAGTCATCATAGTGAAGCTGAGGCTACATGGGAGTGAGAAGATGAGCTAAGGAAGACATATCCAGATCTCTTTGCTAGCCAGTCCAGCTGAATCTCGGGGACGAGATTCCTATAAGGGGGTAGGGTCTGTAACACCCTAATTTAAATTTCAGCATTTGATAATAATTTTATTTGGCTTTATTTAATTTCCTAAGGTTTTATATGCTTAGACTTGCATTTAAATTAATTTTCCCTCACAAGTAATTAAAATTTGGCTAAGTTTAAAATTTGTTGTTGCATTCATGCTGGTGCATTTTTCTTTTTGTTTGAGTGCTAGGGTTGAATTCAAATTTGAATTTGAATTCAAATAGTTTGAGTGGTGTTTGAAATAGAAAAGCAAAGGAAATAGAAAAGGAGAAAGAAACTAGAAAAACCCAAACCAACTCAAAACCGGCCCATGGCCCACTTTCCCTTTTTCCCCGCGGCCCACTCCCCAGCCGGCCCGCTTCTCTCCCAGCGCTCAGCCTAGCAAACCAGCGCCCGGCCCAGCTCGCCGCTTCGGCCCACTCTCCCGCGAGATGCACTCGTCCTGCGCCCTCGCCTTCCCCTCGCAAACATTGCTGGCCCACCTGTCATCGCCCTCCTTCCTCCCTTCCTCCTCCAGCGCGCCAGTAGAGCCCGAGCGTCTCGCCGGGAATCTCGCCCGCGCTCAATGGCACGCCTGCCCAGGATCCCCACCCAGCCTTTAATTGGCTCCCGCGGAACCCCTACGCCATCATCCTGCCATCCCGCAGCCACCAAACCCTAGCCGCAGCCGACACACGACCTCTACGCGGGAGCAGGTCCCTGTGCCGCCGTAGCCTCGCCGCTCCGTCGCACCCCAGCTCCGACAAGCCACCGCCGGAGCTTCGCCTGAGCACCAGGAACCTCCCCGAGGCCGCCTTCACTGACCCCAACCCCACACGCGCCGGAATTGATCCCAGATCTATCGCCGCAGGTGAGATTGTATTCGGGAATTTCGTCGCCGCCGGTGTTCTTCCGGCCGTGCTGACCCTCCATGCACCTTCGCAGCGCATCCCCGCACCCGCTCGTGGAATCCAGAAGCCGGAGACGCCCTTCTTCGACCTGTCCCCGAGCTCAGCGCCGAGCGCCGCCGCAGGAGCACGACGCCGACGACCCTGTGCGCCGGACCTGCCCAATCCGAGACTCGGTGAGCACCATACCGTCGTCCTCTTTCCTTTGTGCTAGGAATCGAGGCCCATAGCGTACCCTTGCGGCTGGAACACCTCACGCCGGCGTCTCGCCGCCGCACACACCTTGGATCCACCATGGCGGACCAGCTGTAGAGCACCCCAACCCTGCGCGAACCTTGTCTGGGTTCGCGTTAACACCACACACGCACACGCACCCCCTGCACCCACATCTGAGCCTGGAACGGCACAGACGCACGCACGCCGGCGAGAGCCTTTGCGCAGAGCCGCCGCCGTCCTTGCGTGCGCCGCCCAGAACCTCGCTGAGCCTTGCTAACACCTCGAGTGGATTACGCGTGTCACGCTGATCCTTCCTGACTCAAACCCGAGCCAAAAAGACCACCAGGGCACCCAGTTCGGTGAAGTCCGGCGACTCCCGTGCCGCGCCGCCGCGGGAGAAGAGAGTCCGGTGAGCTCCGCCGCCGCCCTACGCGCGGATCTGATCTGGGCTGTTAGATCGGAGGTGAACGGCCCAGATTATAACCAGCGTACCCCTTCGCCTGGTGTTTTGCTAAAGAGCCCCCAGTTTCCTCGGAATCAACCCGCGGTCCAAGTCTGTTCAAAAATATTTACAGTTTAGTCCTGTTTTTAGCGTTTTAACCCCTAACCTTTTCAATAATAGAACTCACAGTCCAGAGCCGTTGATTTTACGCGTTAACCCCTAGATCTACACGTTAATTATGTATAGGCCCCTGGTTTTTGCAGAAAACCCCTAGAAACTTAGTTTTTCTTTAAGAAAAGCCCCTAGATCTTGTTTTAGGCCTAGTTTTCGCGTTCCAGCTCCGTTTTAGGCGTTCTTTATGTCCACACGATCGTTGTAACGCGTAGAATAGTTCTAGCTTAGTTTTGTTTGCTGTTTTCATGTATTGTTGTACTGTTTCTTAGTGTTTGCTCTTGTTTGCATGTATGTTTATATTATTGCCTTGTTTCTGGCCATGTGTTCGTGAGTAGACGTTGAGCTACCGGAGAAGCCCCAGTACTAGTACCCAGAGCAGCCACCACCTTCTGAGCAGTTTGAGCAGTAGGAGCAGTTTGAGGAAGGCAAGTATAACATGAACAACACCTATCACCTTTAAATACCTTTTCATACTGCATTTTAATATTGTATGCCTATAAGGACTTTTCTAGCCACTTTATATCCTTTTTATATATCCCTTGGGTTGCATTTTGGTTAGTTGTGCTAGGTGCCACGCTATAACACACTTGGTCCTTTTTAATTAATTTGATTAATGGTATATGCAACTAATTCTGAGAGTGGCCCTCTGTGCGGTGTACTTGAGTGGCTCACGTCTCGTTAAAATATGTTTTGCTAGAAACATGGTTTAGGGGGCCAGCATGGTGCTTAGTGCTGGGTTGGCCACTCTCCATAAGGACCGGTTCATAGAGCGACAACCTGGGACAACAACGCTACCACAAGACAGGAATGGGACAGTCTTGGCTTACTAATTAGGTCATTTTGGTTCGGGAGTAACTTACCGACGGGGCAAGAGGAAGGGTGAGCTTCAATGGTCCCTGCACTACAAGGCTTGGTCTATGTTATCTTATACCCCCTCGAGGTGGGCCCCATCATTGCGGAGCCTGAATCCTTAGCGGTTACCCCTTACCAACGTGGTCCTTTGTAATGGCCTCGTAGTGAGTTTGCTAGTCATCACACCTACGGAAGTGTGATGAACAACTAGCGTAGCTCACGACTTGTGGGTAAAGATGTGCAACCTCTGCAGAGTGTAAAACTGGTATACTAGCCGTGCTCACGGTCATGAGCGGCTCAGATCCTCCTTTTGATTAGTGGGGTTATCTTCCTTTGATTAGGGGGGTTCCCCGGGTGGTTAGGTTTGGTTTGGTTCTCAGTAGTTCATAATTAATTTTGATTAATTTCTATGTAACTGGGGTATGGTAACTCATCAACTTGTAGTAAATAGCTTTAATAAAATTTTGCCAAGATTAAAAGATAATGCAGTTAAGTCAGCCAACCTTAGAGCCTCATAGTTTGTGTTATACTTGTTGAGTACAAGTTGTGTACTCACACTTGCCTTCTCTACTCTTTTTCCTCTTGTCCTTTTTGGGGATACTCTACTGCTGCTCAGTTCCTGCCGACGCGAGGGAGTTCACCCGGAGCTACCAGGAGTACGAGGACTTCTAGGCGTTCGTCTCCCAGTCGACGTCCCTGTGGCGCCCAGCTTCCGAGAGTTTTCGTATATGTATTCTACGCTTCCGTTGTATCAGACATGTTGTCATTAATGTAATAAATAACATTCGTACTCACTTTATTATATATTTTTACGTGATATGTGCTATGATATATTGCTCATTCTATTGTATATACGTGTGACTTGATCCTGGCACGTATATGATTGCTCGGTTTATGTCCTTTTATAAACCGGGTGTTACAGTGGTCGACCAAGTCATGAAGGACTCCAACTGCGAGAGCCCTCTCATGGACGCGAAAACTAGAAGGAAAGTTCTGGGGTTTGGTCCTTCACCAAATCTCGCGAAAGGAAAACCCGGACGCGGACGCTCTGGCAAAGGTTGCCGCCGAGCGCAAGCCGGTCCCCAGTGGTGTTTTTGTCAACCACTTGAACACGACATCGGAGCGAGAGAAGCCGCCGACCGCGAACAAGTACCTCGCAGAGAAAACAGAGCATGCAAAAAAAATAGAGCATGCACCCACCAACCCAGCCCCCGACCGGGCACTCGGGGGCTCGCAATGCCTGGCTGCCGGTCAGCCCGACCCCGACCAAGCAAACGATACGGACTGGAGAGCCGACTTGATGGCTTATCTCCTACAGAAAGTCCTCCCCGAGGACAGAAACGCAGCTCACCGGATAGCCAAGCGAGCCAAAACATTCGTCGTGATCGACGATGAACTCTACAAGCGCAGCCCCTCAGAAACAGGCATTCTCATGAAATGCATCTCTATTGCCTAGGGCAAGGAGCTCCTTCTTGAGATACATGCTAGAATCTGTGGACACCACGCAGCGCCACGCTCCTTGGTTGGAAAGGCTTTCCGACAAGGCTTCTATGAGCCAACAGCCCTACACAACGTGGAGGAAATTGTTCGCGCATGCAAGGGTAGCCAGTTCTATGCAAAACAAACCCACCTGCCAGCCCATGACCTACAGACGATCCCCATTACATGGCCGCTCGTAGTGTGGGGCCTGGACATGGTCGGGCCGCTGCGAAAGGCACCAGGAGGGTTTACTCACCTACTTGTCACAGTCGACAAGTTCACCAAGTAGATAGAGGCCAAGCCGATCACTATGATTGATTCCAAGGAGGCCGTCAAGTTCTTCCTGGACATCGTCTACCGATTCGGTGTGCCGAATTCCATCATCACCGACAACGGAACCAACTTCGCGGGCAAATTGTTCCAGAAATTTGCAAAAGGATACGGGATCCAGATCGATTGGGCTTTGGTCGGACACCCACGTACGAATGGCCAAGTGGAAAGAGCCAACGGCTTAATCGACCAAGGGCTCAAACAGTGAATTTTTGACAAGCTCTAAAAGTTTGCGGGCCGTTGGGTGGAAGAACTGCTGGCCGTGCTCTGGAGCTTGCGCACCACGCCCAACCGCTTCATAGGGTTAACCCCCTTCTTCCGAACATACGATTCCAAGGCAGTACTTCCTCCCGACTTGGACTACGGCACGCCGAGAGTCAAAGCCTTTGACTCAGCAACGGCAGCAGCAGCCCAAAGGGATACCATAGATCTTCTAGAGGAAGCTCGGTTAGCAACAGTAAACCGATCCGCCCGTTACCAACAAAGTTTGCATAGGTATCACGAGAGAAGGATACGAGAAAGGACACTGCAAGTCGGAGATTTAGTGCTGCGCCGTTTCATGTCGACGAAGGACAAGCACAAGCTTTCACCACCATGGGAGGGACCCTACCCGATTGCAGAGGTCATACGCCAAGGCACCTACATATTAAAAGACTCCGACGGTAACACTCTGACCAACACTTGGAATATAGAGCAATTGCATTGTTTCTTTCTGTAAAAGCATGCCGGATCGCTCTAGCACCCCGACCCGGACACTTTCGGCTCGGAGCGTTCGGGGGCCCGACACCTAACGATTTTTTCTCCCCGAACAGCATAGAGGCCCATTCTGGCACCCCGACCCAATCACTTCCGGCTCGGAGCGCTCAGGGGCTCAGCACCTGTCCTTTTCTTTTTTTGCAACACACTTTTTCTGGTTTCCAGCACACCGACCCAACTATGCTTGGCTCGGAGCACTCGGGGGCCAGACCACGGTCTTCGACCCATTTTCTTCTCGCTATTTCCGCCTCTTTAGCCCCTTGACCAGAGCTCTCTCGGGCCAAGGTGCTCGGGGGCCCCACTGAGATGGACCACGTAGCACATACGCGTCGTTCCTCTTGTCACACGACACAACTTCTTTCTGCCGCATCGCGTCTTTTACCTCGCTCAAATGTTTCTCCCGAACTACCCGATTGATCGAATACGTGTAATGGTCTACAGTGACTAGCGACTTACGCCTCTGGGCCTACCCCCGGGCTATACATTGCAACCTACGATCAGCATGCTATTTCGAAAGAAAGGATCCAGAGGGCAGAAACATTAATGAGTAATTAGAATACGCGAATGGTGGAACTCGTTTGGAAAAAACAAAAACTACTTAGCCCACAGGCGCGAGCTGTTATTTCCTTTACTGTCTGCCTCACACAAAGCGAAAACTAATACAAGTTGTTTATTTTTGCAACGACGGATCCAAGCCCGAGGAAGGAACAACCGACCCACCAGTTGATGACGCGTCCGCCAAGGCTCCGGCACCTCTGTTGCCCACCGCTGCAAAGGGCAAACCCTGTGCTATTTTGGCGGCAATGGGCTCCAGTTTCTTCGCCACTACAAGGGCGTTGTCGTACGGCCATCCGGCGGAGGGTTCGCCAAAAAGGCCTCCCAGTTCTAGCTCCGGATGCCGCAATACCATGGCACTCAATGCGGACGAAGCTCCATGATAAGCCGCTAGAGTCGTTAGTGCGGCCAGCTCCCCGGGGACTTTCTGCAGGTCGTCTGGCAGGGGACTGGATGGCGGAGTGCCGAGGACACAGGAGCAGATCTCCGGCGCCGCTGTCCGCAGTTGGTTGCGTTCCTCTGCACACGCGTTGAGCTCACGGCGCAAGGATGGGTTCCGACCAGACATCTCTGCGCAAAAATCACAACACTATGTATCACACTACAATCATGATTATAAGTAAGGGGCGCGAGGAAATTACCAGTCATTGCTTCCTCCATCACCTGGCATCCCGCTTCCCGAGTCACCAAATCGGCCTCGAGCTGCCTGATCCACTCCTCTGCCCAGGCGAGAAGGGCGTGCTTCTCCTCCGTCTGGGCCTCCACGGCCGCAAGGCTACGTCTGTACCTCTGGGTGTCTGAGGATCGTGCGGCCTCTATAGAGCGCAGTCGCTCTGCAAGCTCCGGGAAATCTTCTCCAGCACCTGGAAAACAAAATGGTCGCACGATCACAAAAATCCTCCAGCAGGTGAGAAGCAGATCCAGCAAGTACAAAAACTCACCCCAACAGCGGGCGGCAGGCCAGAAGTGACGAGCCTTTTAGCCCACTTGACCTCCTCCAATAGCAGGGCAACGCCGCCCTCGGCAGAGGCAAGCGTCTCCTGAGCCTTGAGTCCCTGGCACCCCATATGCCGCCAGAGCTTTTCCTCCCACGAGTCGTCCAGAACGAACCGCGTCGTGCCAGCATCCCCACGCGATGGCCATTCCAGCAGCCCACTGGATGGGAGGAAAGGAAACCAGCGAGCATTCCGTCATCGGTGGCTCAAGCGATGGGACGAGCGCACCTGTCGGTGACGCGGGAGGAGGACTCCCGGTGGGGTGGCACAAAAGCCATCATTGTTGGCATTTCCTAATGTCGCCACTAGGATTGGTTAGTTCCAAGCAATGCCGCCTTGAGAATGCCGGTGTTGGTATGTCTTAATGTTTACAGAAAGATACGCAAGCGCACAGATATACCATTGTAGCATTTCACCTGGAAGTATTCAGGGTATCGTTATTTATATTTTCCCAAGGGATGGCTAGGTTGTGTAAAGTGTATTTACAAGTTCCATAACCATGACCCGTATGAAGTAAGATGAAGACCACTGACTATACAGGGGTAACTGATAAATAAATGATAAGCAGGGGTAATGTGACACACACAGAACAGCCAACTCTCAAGAATAAAGAATAAACAAGCAATCCTAAGGTTAGTGGGAGCATAGGCAAAGATCCTAGTATACTATTCATGTTAGCAGATAAGTTATGTTAGCCACATTGCTTAGAGCTGCCGGTGCCGGGGAATTAGGGACATCGCGGAGAATGACCGGCACTGGAGAACATCCAGTCCCGTTTCAGCTTTGCATGAACTCCTACACCGTACCCGAACATCGGGGAGTACGCTAACCGAGAAGCAGCTTCCCGGCGGACCGACAAGGCTGTCACCACCTGCGGTCTACCCTATTCACACCATGGAGCACCATCATATCCGAAGGATCCTGCATACCCGGGCACCATGCCCGCATATGAAGTCACTACCCTAGCACCCCCGGGTCCTCCACCCTTCGGATGGACAGGTAAGATGCTAAGGAAAGCCCGAAAGCACAACGAACCGATATCCTTACCCAGATCATCTGGTCTAAGCAAGCAACTAGAATAACTTGATGAAGCATAGATCAAGGCTAAGCATGCTAAAAACATAGCAAGATGACCAAGAACGAACTCGATATGAATAATATAACAAAAATCGGAATACAAAGCCATACCAGAGGCCGAGGATTGCTCGCCGACACCAAGGACGACTGGATTTGCTAAGGAGATGAAGTACTAGCCTAGCTCCACTACCCTAAGGAGTACAAGTCACAAGAGGGTGTAGAGAGAGAGGCCTTCAAGTGGTGTGTGTGGTGAGAGTGGTGGGAGGCCCCTTTTATAGCTTGAGAGGTCGGTTCCACCGTCTCTAAATATGGAAACATCATCAACCACCTTCAGGAGGATAAGGTCAAGCTTCCCGCCAAAACTCAGCCTGAATGGCTGACTTGTGGGGTCGGCCGACCCCCTCTTCCTGCCACTGGCCACCGTCCTTCTCTGGTACGCTGCCTGGTGGATCCTGATGTCAGATGGTCGGTGCCGGGGCTTGGTTGGTCGGTTTGGTCTGGTTTGTGGGCCTCCTTTGCTCATGTTATGCAGGACACGATCATCTGTGACTTCTGTCTGCGTATTCGTCATGTTTTCGTCATATTCTGGACTTGTGCTCCTGAAATCATGAATCTTCGAAAACAACTGTGGAGCTAGGTAAGTGATATAAATATGCGAGTAAAAAGTATAGTTTTCCTTATTTTATGAGTATAGTTGATGGTCATATTTCGTACTTAACGACCGTCAACAGTCGTCACGCCGCCCGCCAGCGGGATAGTGTAACACCCGGTTTATAAAAGAACATAAACCGAGCAATCATATACGTGCCAGGATCAAGTCACACGTATATACAACAGAATGAACAGTATATCACAACACATATCACATAAAAGACATAATAAAGAGAGTACGAATGTTATTTATTACAATAATGACAAAAGCTCTCTCTAAAGCTGGGCGCCACAGGGACGTCGACTGGGAGACGACCGCCTAGAAGTCCTCGTACTCCTGGTAGCTCCGGGTGAACTCCTCCGCATCGCTGGGAACTGAGCAGCAGTAGGGTGTCCCCAAAGAGAACAAGAGGAAAAGAGTAGAGTTGGCAAGAGTGAGTACACAACTTGTACTCAACAAGTATAACACAAATTATGAGGCTCTAAGGTTGGCTGGCTCAACTGCATTAGCTTTTAATCTTGGCAAAATTTTATTAAAGCTATTTACTATAAGTTGATGAGTTACCATACCCCAGTTACATAGTAATTAATCAGAATTAATTATGATACTACTGAGACCCATACCAAACCAAACCACCCAGGGAGCCCCCCTAATCAAAGGAAGATAACCCCACTAATCAAAAGGACGATCTGGGCCGCTCAAAACCGTGAGCACGGCTAGAATACCAATTTTACACTCTGCAGATGTTGCACATCTTTACCCACAAGTCGTGAGCTACGCTAGTTGTTCATCACACTTCCGTAGGAGAGATGACTAGCAAACTCACTACGAGGCCGTTACAAAGGACCACGTTGGTAAGGTGTAACCGCTAAGGATTCAGGCTCCGCAACGATGGGGCCCACCTCGAGGGGGTACAAGATAACACAGACCAAGCCTCGCAGCGCAGAGACCATTGAAGCTCACCCTTCCTCTTGCCCCGTCGGTAAGTTACTCCCGAACCAAAATGACCTAATTAGTAAGCCAAGACCGTCCCATTCCAGTCTTGTGGTAGCGCTGTTGTCCCAGATTGTCGCTCTATGAACCGGTCCTTATGGAGAGTGGCCAACCCAGCACTAAGCACCGTGCTGGCCCCCTAAACCATGTTTCTAGAAAAACCAATTTTAACGAGACGTGAGCCACTCAAGTACACCGCACAGATGGCCACTCTCAAAATTAAGTTGCATATACCATTAATCAAATTAATTAAAAAGGACCAAGTGTGTTATAGCGCGGCACCTAGCACAACTAACCAAAATGCAACCCAAAGGATATATATAAAGGATATAAAGTGGCTAGGAAGGTCCGTATAGGCATACAATATTAAAATGCAGTATGAAATTGTATTCAAAAGTGATAGGTGTTGTTCATGTTATACTTGCCTTCCTCAAACTGCTCCTGCTACTTGAAGTGTCCCGCGGAGGGTGGCTCCTGGTACTCCTCCGACTGCTCAACGTCTACTCACAATCGCAACGCCAAAACAAAGTCCAGAACATACACATACATACAAACAAAGGCAAAAGCTAAGAAACAGTACAACAATACATAAAAACAGCAAAAAAAACTGGTTTAGAACTATTCTACGCATTACAACGATCGCGTGGACATAAAGAACACCTAAAACGGAGCTAGAACGCGAAAACTAGGCCCAAAACAAGGTTCAGGGACTAAACTGCAAGAAAACAAGGTTTTTAGGGGCTTTTGCGCAAAAACCAGGGACTAAAACATAATTAAACCTTAGTTCTAAGGGCTAGCGCGTAAAACTGACCAGCCAGGACTTTGGGTTCTATTTTTAAAAAGGTCAGGGGCCTAAACGTTAAAAACTGGGCTGATCTGGAAATTCTTTTGAACTGTCTAGGGCTGCGGGTTGATTCTGCAAAAGTCCGAGGGCTCTTTAGCAAAATGTCTAGGGCGAAGGGGTATCTTCAGATCTGATCCATTGGATCGAGATCTGAGGGCTCAAGTTTGATTGGATCGGGATCTAATCCTGCATGTCGGTTTAAGATCGGGCGGTCAGGGTTCGCTCGCGGGTGCGGCGGCGGCGCTGGGTCGACGGCGACCTCTCTCCGCGGCGGCGCGGTCCCGAACTTCACCGGAGTTCGCTAATCCGGCATTCTCAGGGCCAAAACAGAGCGGCTTGGGTCGTGGACGCTCATCACGCCATGCGTGATCCACTAGAGGCAACAGCTGGGCACGGCAGGACTCGGGGGTGCGAAAGCGGTTGCGGCGGCGGCTCTGGGCGTTGGTGCTAGCCGGCGTGCGGTGTACCGGCGCCTAGGATAGGCCCTAGCCTACGGAAACTCGCGCAAAAGGTAGATCGGGCTGGGGTGTAGCTCACCGAGGTGTAGAGCGGGCTAGAACTGCCGGGCAGGGTCGATGGCGACGTTGACCGGCGGCGGAGCGGAGGCAGTGCTCGCGGACGGGGTGCTGCGGTGGTCCTCCGGGCGCCTGGATCCCACGGGCGGCTTCAAGGTCGTGCTGCGAAACCAAGGGAGCGGTCAGCGAGGCTGAGGCATCAACGGCGGCGTGGAATCGCGGCAGCGGCAGAGTTCACCTGCGCTGGCGTCCGAGCAAAATTCCCGGCGAGGCACGGTCGAGCTTGGGGGTCAACAAGTTCGGGGATGCTCTTGGTGCATTGGCGAAGACGTTGCGCGGGATGGTCGAGGTTGGGGTGTGGCGGAGCGGCGTGGCCGCGGCGGCGTGGCCGCGGTGGCGTGGCCGCGGCAGCGCAGAGCCTCTGTGCTGCGGAGCAAGGAGAGGCGGCGAGCTAGGGTTTGGTTGTGGCGGCTGCGGATGGGAGGAGGGCGCAGGGGGTCGCGGGGCGTTTAAAGGGTAAGGCCAGGGATCTTGGGGAGGCGTGCCCGGGTGGAGTCACAGCGGAGATCACGGGCAGAGGCCGGTGCACGAGCAGAGGGTGCGGGAGGAGGGAGAAGGGGCCGACAGGTGGGGCCACGGCATCAGCGACGGGGCGAGCGACGCGCTGCGCGGGCTGCGTGCACTGGAGCGGCGAGCAGGGAAGCGGGCCGTGGCGCTGGGCTGAATGGGGAGGGGCAACCTGGGCTGAGCGCGGGAGAGGAAAGGAGGGAGCTGGGCCGGTGCCACGCGTTTGGGCCGAGCGCGGGGCGGGGGGGGGGGGGGGGGAGAGCGGACTGGGCCGGTGAGAGGGAAAGGAGAAGGAGTTGGCTTGGGCTGCGAGGACAAAGGGAGCAGGGCGGGCTGGGTTAGCTGCTGGGCTGGGTATTTCCCTTTGGGCTGGTTTGGGTCTTTCAGGTTTTCCTTTCCTCTTTCTTTTTCTCAAACTAACTCAAATCTAATTGAATTCAAATAAAATTTGAATTCAAATCCTAAGCACTCAACCAAAAATAAAACTATGCTCCAGCATGAATGCACAACATGTTGACCTAAGAAAAAATTTATTTACTTGTGGCACCAAAATTAGATTAAATGCAAGGCTAAGCATAATAAACCTTAGAAAATTAAATAAAGCCAATTAAATTTATTATTAAATGCTGAAATTTAAATTGGAGTGTTACAAATCCTACCCCCTTACAAGAATCTCGTCCCCGAGATTCTGGGCTGGCTAGCAAAGAGAAACAAGGATGGGATTAAGCTCTATGCACACCTGGTATCACCTGCTGCTGATCCTGATCATTCTGGGCACCCTGCTTGGAGCAGTTCCCGGAAATAAGGTGGGTCTCGTCACCACTGGTACGTGCGGTACTGGTGATAGGTCCTGGATCCTGAGCCTTCATGGTTTGTCTAGTGCACACCATTTGGCATTGTTGAACCTGGTTACACCCTTCCACTTTGGATGGGACTGAGCTAGGCACTGGTGCTACCGGTGACCGGCGCTTCTGTGGACAACTTTTGGCATAATGACCTTCTGTTGTCGGTCAAAACCCACCGGCGAGTAGTGACAGGCAACACGAAGAGCCGGGAGGTCGCCGGGGCGCTGGCAGGCACTGCTCCCTCGGTCAACGGCTCGCAATCTGGCACACGCCTTTGCTTCCGGAGATGCAGGGCGTGCCACCTGATCTATACCCGATCAGGAGGGTGCGAACGTGCCATTGACGATTTGCCTACAAGCACAGACACGTGTAAACATTAGTCCGAGCCGTGGTCGGCTCCCCGGGACGACTCTTGCATCGGCTTTAAAGAGCCGATCGAGTCCCGGTGTCAGATTGGATCTGCATATCCAGATGGTAATGGATAAGGCAAATAACTGCAAAAACTGCTTCAATTAAATCTAGCTAATCTAATCCACGATGGTAAAAGCTTCACTGCTAGATCGGAACATCCTACACGTGACTAGGCCTAGCAAGTATAATAGATAACTAAATCATAACCAAGACAGAGGCCTAAGAATTAGCAAGAGCCGATTCCCGGAACAATCCCTATTGAAGCTAAAACAAAGCGTCAATTACATCACCGGAACATCCAATCCGTTTGCAAGGCCTAACCTAGCAGATATTGAGCCAATCCTTATGAAATAAGAACAAACCATAACAGATCGGGTCTACTAGATGAAAAAGGAGCAGAGTGTCATCTCTACGCGACTAATTCCAAGCAACGAGAATTAGTATAAGATTAAAACATGATCGCGCATAGATGACATGATGTTCGTAGATGATAAGCAACAAAAGCACGATGAATCTACTAAAAATCATGCTACGAAAACCAGGATAACTAGCACTACTCGCCATCAAAAACGCTTCAGTACGAGTACTACCAAGGTAAAAGCAAGAACAACGATGCCCTGATCGCAAGAAGCGATCAGGGCAGCACGGCGCTTACTTGGACGAAACCCTAGAATTAGGGGTGGCGCTGCGCCGATAGTTGTTGTTTGCAAAACGTGATGATGTTCTCCTTTGACAAATGTCATAGAGTACATATTTATAGTCCGGAGACTTGGACAACAATCTAAACTAACGCGTCCATATCGAACTCTATCTCTAACACAAACTGAACTAAATCTAAAGATACATGGCCCACTTGGCCCAAACGCTCAAGCAGGAGCCGATTCGTAAGCCTCCTTTAATTTCTTCATTAAGCCCAACTCACTCGCGGCCCATTAATTAACCTGCTAATTTATGGCGATAACACATGCCCCCCAAGTTTCGAAGTATGAATGCTTTGAAACTTTGTATAGTGGACGCCTCAATCTGCATGATGGACTCAGCGCCTCGGCTCTTCTGATGCTGCTCTTCTGATATCTGATGCTTTACTGATAGCTGACGCAAAGAGATGAATCAACTTTACTCCTCCTGCTAAATAACTTGGATCTTTTGAACAGAAAATAACTTCAGTCCTCAAATAATTCTCTCAAATCGCTCAATGTGTATGATTCCTCACCAAAGCATTATATTGCCTCCTTTCTCCCTATCTCTAGTATGGCTTTTTGTGGAGTTCAGGGTAGGGAATGAAGAGGTAGCATACTCGGGCCGCACATGTTGCAAAGTCAAAAACCGGATCCAATAGAGAAAGCAAGTCATACAATCAGATCAAGATGTGCATGTGTGTGGAATTTTCGTGGCTGGAACTCGCATCCCCCTTTTGCAGAACTCTCCCTTTTATCTTTTGCTGAGATATGAGTTGTCTTTCATTTTTCTTTCTTCTTTTTTTTTTCTTCTCATGCTTTTTGGGGCATGGACATTTATATTTTTTTCTTCTTTTTTTACATAGCCCAAATCTTTCTACATGATGAATATAAAGAGTTCTGTCAAAAAAGGAATGGAGCATTTTTATGGATGGAAGGCATATACTTGCGTAACTTCCAGTGTAGAAGTCAGCATATGAGTGGTTGAGTACATGGAGTGTACGTGATCTTGATCTTAAAAATATGAAGCGAATCTCACAAGTATCACAAAGAATTTGAAAATGCTCAAAGCAAACACAAGCAGCATATGTATAAAGGTTTTAAATGTGTATATATGGCTCTGGTAGGAATTTAGCATATCATTGAGGAGCTGAGCTATTTAAATTCAAAATTCCCAAGTATTTTGCAGTAAGAAATAAAGTTTGCTCATCATACCGGAATCAGCAGTGTTGGCGGCATCGGCAATTTGTTGGTGATCTCCTGTAGCTTCCCGATGCTCTCAACAATTAGTCGATAGAATAGATCCTGCTCTTTTTTTATATGCTGGAGGTGATGGCAACGCATCGGCTTTCCTTAATGTTACTGTTCCTAGAGGTGATGGCAACGTATCGGCTCCCCACACTGTTCCTGGAGGTTCTTTTTTTTGCAAGGGATCACTGCCAATGAAGAAATTGATAATGACTGTTCAGCCAGACTCACCCCAGTCGGCCTCTAAGCGGAGACAAATCACTGGAAGTGCTGCCCCCCGAGTCCCAACTAAGAAAAGGAAAATCTTCACACGACGAATCATCAAGAAGACAGCACAGCCTCCCTCAGATCGATCAGAATCCAATACCAACCAGGTAATTCACTCTCCGAAACTTTTTCAGAAAAATTCCTTTCTTATGCATATGTACTCTGGTTGATTGTAATCTTTCCTCCAGGACACAACTGAAGACATCCTTAGCACTGGAAGCCCATCACAACAGAGAACCGCCGCTCATGAAGTCGATACTGGAACAACTGAAGTCCAAGAACAGCGAGAACCACCCATCATCCCAGCAGAAATTCGCTGTGAAGAAACTGCAACAGCCGATGCCGCTGTTGTTGCCCCAACTGAGCCGATCACACTCGGACCGACCATTGCTTCTTCCTCACAACAGGTAACACCGCATGAGCCGATTCTAAATCAGCCGATATCTCGGTTGATATACCTTGCTCCCAAAACTAACTCTGATATCTCAACAGGGCTTCAATATTTCAGATTTGCTCTCCTTTGACCAGACATCAATGGGTCTGATCGCCCTTGGAGCGAAGGTACCACCACCACAACAGCCGATTGACCTCGTGGATCAGCTTCAACACAACAAAAATCTGCTATCTACTCCAATCAGTACCCTGGTCGATGACTCCAACGAAATACAGAAAGTCCTCTTGCAGATAGAATCCCAACTCCCAGAGTCACTTCGGGTCAAGCTCTGGCCAGCCGGCCATCTTCCCTTCTTTCGGGCAGAGGTGAAAGCAGCGCAACAGAGGATAGAACTAAGACATTCTCAAATCCCTCTGAAAGCCGACATCGCTGAAAAGTGCAAGATGCTAAACCAGAAGAAGGCAACTCTGGATGCCAAAGCTGATATCTCAGCGAGTACAAGGCAACTCAGCATCCTGGAGAAAGAACTGGCAGAACTCAAACAAAAAGTCCGCACCACACAGAGACTGATCCAAGAGGAGAAAGCCTCGATTGCAACCTCCAAGCAAGAAGCCCAAGAAATAACCGAGCAAATACGAGCAGAGTTTCCAGAAATCAACACCTTGAGTCAACAGATAGTAATGGGCGATGACAAAGACGACGAAGCAGTCATAGCAAGAGCCGATGCCACACGCGCAGAAGCCATCCATGCCATAGAAGGATTCCTGAACTAGTAGAATAATTCAGAAAACATTTAATGTTGCCTGTTAAACTGAAACTCGTATCTATTAAAAACATCTTAAGTCGATGGTTACACATCGGCTGCCTTGCTTCTCATATAATTTTTACTTGCTGGCCAACTCAACGTGTTGGCCTCTCTCACTTTTGCTTTTTTTTACTGGCCAACTCAACGTGTTGGCCTGTCTCATTTTTGCTTTTTTTTTACTGGCGAACTCAACGTGTTGGCCTATCTCATTTTTGCTTTTTTTTACTGGCCAACTCAATGTGTTGGCCTATCTCATTTTTTTTTACTGTCCAACTCAACGTGTTGGCCTTTTATAATGCACCCAGATGGATCTCATCGGCTCTTGTTAGTCGCCTTCCCACATGCTCGGAAAATATTTTTTGAGGTGTTGGCCATTGACGGCTACAGGAAACTTGACACCATCTAATTCTTCAAGCATGTACGCATTTTTAGGGAGGACCTGATCAACCTTGTACGGTCCATGCCAAGTAGGAGACCACTTACCATACTTCATGTCTTTAGTTCCCAATGGTAGCACTGCCTCCCAAACTAGGTCTCCAACCTGGAATTCTTTCGTCTTGACCTTTTTGTTGTATGCACGAGCAACTTTAGCCTTGTTTTCCTTGATCTTCTCGAGTGACCAAAGTCTTAGCTCCGTAAGATCCTCCACATTATCGCTCATCAAGGCTGCATACTCTTCAGCCGATATATCATTCTAAAACTCAACACGCCTTGATCCGGCCGTGATCTCCCATGGCAACACAGCGTCTTGACCGTAGACCAGATGGTATAGTGACGTCTTGATGGATTCATGACACGAAATACGATATGCCCACAAAGCTTCTGACAACACCTCATGCCAGCGCCTAGGATATTCATCGATCTTCCTTTTGATCAGCTTGATAAGGCTCTGGTTGGATGCTTCAGCCTGTCCATTAGCCTGGGCATAATATGGGGATGATCTGATCAGCTTGAACCCCGTGTCATCGGCAAACTTTCTAAATTCCTCCGATATAAAGACCGATCCTCCATCGGTCGTAATGGTCTGAGGAATCCCAAACCTATGAATGATGTGCTCTTTAACGAAACTGATCACATCTTTCGATGCCAACGACCACATGGGTACCGCCTCCACCCATTTTGTGAAATAATCCGTGACAGCTAACACCCATTGGTGACCTTTGCTAGATGGCGGGTTAATCTGGCCAATCATATCCATGGCCCAACCCCTGAACGGCCATGGCTTAATGATAAGATTCATTACTGATGCCGGCACCATCTGAATCTTGCCGAATCTCTGATATACCTGACATCCCTTGTAATATTTAAAGCAATCCTCAAGCATGGTAGGCCAGTAATATCCCGATCGTCTAATCAGCCATTTCATCTTATGAGCCGATTGATGAGTACCGCAGGCTCCTTCATGAACCTCATGCAAGAGCCGATTCAACTCCGAAGGCCAGAAACATTTAAGCAGCACTCCTTCCAAAGTCCTGTAGAACATGTCATCCCCTATCAGAACATACTTCATAGCTTTGAGTCTTATCCTTCTGGGTGCCCCCCGAGCCGAATCCTTCAAATAATTGAAGATATCGGCTCTCCAGTCTCTAGGTTCTAGAAACAGAACCTCTACATCGACCCCATCGGCTGTTTCCTTGTATCCGGAAGCCATCTGTGCCAAGTCATTGGCTTTACTGTTCAAAGTCCTTCGTATCCAGTGGAAACTAATGTACCTGAATTGTGACATCAACTCACGGCACTGCATCCATATCGGAAAAAGAAGCTCGCTCTCACATTTATATTCTTCCGTGAGCTGAGAAATCACCAGTTTCGAATCCCCAAATATTTCCACTACTTCTGCACCAGCTTCCAGGAGTAATTCCATCCCCTTACGAATGGCCTCATACTCTGCTAAATTATTGGTGCATGGAGTAGCCATCCTGATGGAAAAAGAATAAGTCGCCCCACGAGGCGATACCTAAAGAATTCCTACGCCGCACCCATCATCACAAGCCGATCCGTCGAAAAACATGGCCCAGGCACGTACAAAAAGTGCAGATACGTCAGTGTTGACCCTGTTTGCAATGAGATCTGTCAGTTCCTGTCCCTTGACTGCCTTTGCAGGTTGATATCGGATATCGAATTCTGACAACGCAAACATCCATTTTCCTAGTCGGCCTTTTAGAATAGGAGCCGACAGCATATGCTTGATGACATCCAATTTACATATGACGATCGTTTCCGCCGAGAGCAAAATATGTCGAAGCTTTGTACAAGTAAAGAATAAACAAAGGCAAAGCTTTTCAATCTCAGGATACCTGGTCTCGGCGTCCAACATGCGCCTGCTGGGGTAGAAGACAACCCTCTCCTGATCGTCATGTTTCTGAATCAGAACTGAGGCGATGGAAGTGTCACCCATGGACAAGTACACGTAGAAAGGCCTGTCCTGTTGAGGCAGAACCAATACTGGAGGCTTCGACAAATATTCCTTGATTTCATCAAGAGCCTGCTGCTGTTCTGCCCCCCAGTGAAACTCATCCTCGGACTTGATCTTCACCGGACCCATGAACGGCTCGATACGCCCACACAGATTGGAGATAAATCGTCTGAGAAAGTTGATTTTGCCGATGAGCTTCTGTAACTCCTTCGTAGTAGGCGGCTTCATTGCCTTTACTACTTCTTGACTCTTCAAGCCGATCTCGATCCCTCGCTCATGTACCAGGAATCCTAAAAACTGACCGGCCGATATGCCAAAGGCACATTTCTTCGGGTTCATTTTGAGCCCAAACTTCCGAGTCCGCTCCAAAACCTTACGCAAATCTTCCAGATGCCCCCAAGCCGATGTGGACTTGACCACGACATCATCAATGTAGATTTCTACCAGCTTGCCGATGAGATCATGAAAAATATAATTCATGGCGCGTGTAACACCCTAATTCAAATTTCTGTATTTAATCATAAATTTAATTGGCTTTAATTAAATTTCTAAGGTTTAATATGCTTAGCCCTGCATTTAATTTAATTTTCTTTTAAGTAATTAAAAATTTATTTAAGTTAAACTTGTTTGTGCATTCATGCTGGAGCATAGTTTTATTTTTTGTTGAGTGCTTAGGATTTGAATTCAAATTTTATTTGAATTCCATTAGATTTGAGTTAGTTTCAGAAAAAGAAAGGAGAAAGAAAACCAGAAAATAGAAACCCGAAACCAGCCCGAACCCAGCCCAGTCCAACCCATGAAACCGGCTCAGCCCAACCCGTTCCCATTTCTCCCCGTTCGGCCCAGTAAGCAGCCCAGCCGCGAACCACCTTCCCTTTTCCTTTTAGCCCGGCATCCCGCTCGCCCCCACCCCGCGCCACTCGCGCAGCCTCCAGGCCCAGCCTGCAGAGGCCAGCGTCTCTTCTCCCTGACAACCGGCCCCCACACGTCAGCCGCGCCAGCACTCCACGCCCATCACACCGCTCAGCCAGCGCTCCCGTAGCGCCCGCGCGTCGCACGCCCCGCCACTGATAAGGTCGGCCCACATGACAGCCTCCGCCCGCACGTCAGTCTCCTCCCGCAGACGCGCGCCCAAAATCCTCTGCAGCCCGACCCCACCTGCTGGTAGTAGCCCGCTCCAGCGCGTGTCCCACACCCCACTCCCCGGGCCCGCCTGCCAGTGGCACGGTTCCTTTACCCGAGCGCCCCACCAGTCAGCCGCTGCCTCCCGCGCCTCGCGAGTCGCCGTTCGCTCGTTCCCCGCCGCTGATAGCCCTGGCCCACCGGTCAGGCCCTTCTTCCCCCCCCCCCCCGCAGCGCAACGTCCGCGCGGCATCGCCGCCGAGATCGTCGGCCTCCCTTCCCGAGCATACGCGCCGTGATCACCGGCCTCCTCCTTTATCTGGCGCCCCGCGGCCTCCTTCCCCCTACCCTCGCCCCGCAGCACCGCGCCCCAAACCCTAGCCGCTCCGCCCTGCCTTTGCTCGGAGCAGAGCATCTCGCCGCCGTAACCACGCTGACCCGCCGTACCCTAGCTCCGACCAGGCCCCGAAGCTGCTTCGCTTTGGCACCAGGTAGCTTTCCAAGGCCCCAATCGCGACTCTGAGGCCTGCGCGCGCCGGATTTTTCCCCGTGGACCGCCGCCGGTGAGTAGCCCCGTTACTTCAAATCCTCGCCGCCGGCGTACACCGGGCTTCCCTAACCCCCGAAACACCTCCGCAGGACTCGTGCGGACCTATTTCATGGATCAGCAGGCCCGGCGCAATCCTCCAGTACCCTCTCCGCGAGCTCCGCCATGACCCGCCGCCCGGAGCTCGCCGACGTCCACCTTGCGCAGCAGCTCTGGCCACCACGAGCCTTCGGTAAGTTCCACCCCGACCCCTTGATCTTTTTGCGCCAGTTTCCGTAGCCGTAGCACACCTTAGCTACCTGGACTCGCGTACGCCGGCGACCACAACCGCAGAACCGCCACCGCCCGCACAGCAACCGCCGCCCAGAGCGTCCCCGCGCTCCGCTCTTGGCCTAGGTGAACCACGCGTGCCGTGTGGATGCTCCTTGACCCAAAACCCGCTCAAACCCTAGCCCGGATGGCCGATTTTGCCCACCTCCGGTCGAGCGCCGCCGCGGAGCTTGGTCTCCGGCGAGCCGCGCCGCCGCCCCGCACACCCTTTGGATCTGAACAGTCCAATCCAAAAGCAACGCTGGAGATTAGATCTAAATCCAACCTTATCTGAACCGTCCGATCCAGATCCTAGCGCCCAGATCCAATCTTACCGCTTTGGCCTGGCTATTTTGCTAAAGAGCCCCTGGACTTTTCGGGAATTAACCCGCAGTCCACTTCAGTTCAAAAGTAATTACAGTTCGGCCCAGAAACTTACACGGACCCCCCTGTCTTTTCTCAGAATAGAACCCGCCGTCCAGGCTTAGTCTTTTTGCGAGTTAGACCCTAGAGTTTTAGTTTAATTACATTTAGGCCCTCGGTTTTTGCAGAAAACCCCCTGGAACCTTAGTTTTCTTGCAGTTTAGTCCCTGAAACTTGTTTTTAACCTAGAATATACGTTTTAACTCCGTTTTAGGCGTTCTTTATGTCCACGCGATCGTTGTAACGCGTAGAATAGTTTTAGACTAGTTTAGTGTGCTGTTTTTGTGTATTGATGTAATGTTTCTTAGTTCTTGTTAGTGTTTTCTTGTATGTTTATGTTGTGCCTTGTTTTTGGCCATGTGTTCGTGAGTAGACGTTGAGTTACCGGAGGAGCCCCAGTACCAGTACCCGGAGCAGCCGTCTTCTGACCACTTTGAGCAGCAGCAGGAGCAGTACGAGGAAGGCAAGTGTAACATGAACAACACCTATCACCTTTAATTACAATTTCATACTGCATTTTAATACTGTATGCCTATAAGGACTTTCCTAGCCACTTTATATCCTTTATATAGACCTTGGGGTTGCATTTTGGTTAGTTGTGCTAGGTTGCTGCGCTATAACACACTCTGGTCCTTTTAATTAATTTGGTTAATGGTTTACTTGAACTTAATTCTGAGAGTGGCCCTCTGTGTGACTTGAGTGGATCACGTCTCGTTAAAAATTGGTTTTGTTAGAAACATGGTTTAGGGGGCCAGCACGGTGCTTACTGCCTGGTTGGCCACTCTCCATAAAGACCGGTTCATAGAGCGACAACCTGGGACAACAGCGCTACCACAAGACTGGAATGGGACGGTCTTGGCTTACTAATTAGGCCATCTTGGTTCGGGAGTAACTTACCGACGAGGCAAGAGGGGAGTTGAGCCTCAATGGTGCCCAAGCTACGAGGCTTGGTGTGCGTACCGCTCGAGGTGGGTACCATCGTTGCATTGCCTGAATCCTTAGCGGTTACACCTTACCAACGTGTCCTTTGTAACGGCCTCGTAGTGAGTCGCTAGTCATCTCACTTAAGGAAGTGTGATGAACAACTGGCGTAGCTCACGACTTGTGGGTAAAGATGTGCAACCTCTGCAGAGTGTAAAACTGGTATACTAGCCGTGCTCACGGTTATGAGCGGCCCAGATCCTCCTTTTGATTAGTGGGGTTGTCTCCTTCCGACGAGGGAGGTACCTCTCGGGGTTACCTTGGTGGTTTCGGTTTGGTTCTCAGTAGTGACATGTTTAATTTTGATTAATTACTATGTAACTGGGTTAATGGTAATTCATCAACTTGTAGTAAATAGCTTTAATAAAATTTTGCCAAGACTTAAAAGCTAATGCAGTCAGTCAGCCAACCTTAGAGCCTCATAGTTTGTGTTATACTTGTTGAGTACAAGTTGTGTACTCACTCTTGCCTCTTCTCTACTTTTTCCTCTTGGATACTCTACTGCTGCTTAGTTCCTGCCGACGCGAGGGAGTTCGCTCAGCGCTACCAAGACTACGAGGACTTCTAGTCGTTCCTCTCCCAGTCGATGTCCCTGTGGCGCCCTGCTCAGCTTCGGAGAGTTTTTATCGTATTTGTACTTCGCTTCCGCTGTATCAGACATTTTTTGTCATTAATATAATAAATAACATTCGTATTCGCTTTATTATGTCTTTTTACGTGATATGTGCGGTGATATACTGTTCGTTCTGTTGTATATACGCGTGACTTGATCCTGGCACGTATATGATTGCTCGGTTTATGTTCTTTTATAAACCGGGTGTTACAGAGTGGTATCAAAGCAACGCTGCCGCGGAGCTTGGTCTCCGGCGAGCCGCGCCGCCGCCCCGCACACCCTTTGGATCTGAACCCTCCAATCCAAAAGCAACGCTGGAGATTAGATCTAAATCCAACCTTATCTGAACCGTCCGATCCAGATCCTAGCGCCCAGATCCAATCTTACCGCTTCGGCCTGGCTATTTTGCTAAAGAGCCCCTGGACTTTTCGGGAATTAACCCGCAGTCCACTTCAGTTCAAAAGTAATTACAGTTCGGCCCAGAAACTTACACGGACCCCCCTGTCTTTTCTCAGAATAGAACCCGCCGTCCAGGCTTAGTCTTTTTGCGAGTTAGACCCTAGAGTTTTAGTTTAATTATGTTTAGGCCCTCGGTTTTTGCAGAAAACCCCCTGGAACCTTAGTTTTCTTGCAGTTTAGTCCCTGAAACTTGTTTTTAACCTAGAATATGCGTTTTAACTCTGTTTTAGGTGTTCTTTATGTCCATGCGATCGTTGTAACGCGTAGAATAGTTTTAGACTAGTTTAGTGTGCTGTTTTTGTGTATTGATGTACTGTTTCTTAGTTCTTGTTAGTGTTTGCTTGTATGTTTATGTTGTGCCTTGTTTTTGGCCATGTGTTCGTGAGTAGACGTTGAGTTACCGGAGGAGCCCCAGTACCAGTACCCGGAGCAGCCGTCTTCTGACCACTTTGAGCAGCAGCAGGAGCATAACGAGGAAGGCAAGTGTAACATGAACAACACCTATCACCTTTAATTACAATTTCATACTGCATTTTAATATTGTATGCCTATAAGGGCTTTCCTAGCCACTTTATATCCTTTATATATACCTTGGGGTTGCATTTTGGTTAGTTGTGCTAGGTTGCTGCGCTATAACACACTCTGGTCCTTTTAATTAATTTGATTAATGGTTTACTTGAACTTAATTCTGAGAGTGGCCCTCTGTGTGACTTGAGTGGCTCACGTCTCGTTAAAAATTGGTTTTGTTAGAAACATGGTTTAGGGGGCCAGCACGGTGCTTACTGCCTGGTTAGCCACTCTCCATAAGGACCGGTTCATAGAGCGACAACCTGGGACAACAGCGCTACCACAAGACTGGAATGGGACGGTCTTGGCTTACTAATTAGGCCATCTTGGTTCGGGAGTAACTTACCGACGGGTCAAGAGGGGAGTCGAGCCTCAATGGTGCCCAGGCTACGAGGCTTGGTGTGCGTACCCCTCGAGGTGGGTACCATCATTGCATTGCCTGAATCCTTAGCAGTTACACCTTACCAACGTGTCCTTTGTAACGGCCCCGTAGTGAGTCGCTAGTTATCTCACCTAAGGAAGTGTGATGAACAACTGGCGTAGCTCACGACTTGTGGGTAAAGATGTGCAACCTCTGCAGAGTGTAAAACTGGTATACTAGCCGTGCTCACGGTTATGAGCGGCCCAGATCCTCCTTTTGATTAGTGGGGTTGTCTCCTTCCGATGAGGGAGGTACCTCTCGGGGTTACCTTGGTGGTTTCGATTTGGTTCTCAGTAGTGACATGTTTAATTTTGATTAATTACTATGTAACTGGGTTCATGGTAATTCATCAACTTGTAGTAAATAGCTTTAATAAAATTTTGCCAAGACTTAAAAGCTAATGCAGTCAGTCAGCCAACCTTAGAGCCTCATAGTTTGTGTTATACTTGTTGAGTACAAGTTGTGTACTCACTCTTGCCTCTTCTCTACTTTTTCCTCTTGGATACTCTACTGCTGCTCAGTTCTTGCCGACGCGAGGGAGTTTGCTCAGCGCTACCAGGACTACGAGGACTTCTAGGCGTTCGTCTCCCAGTCGACGTCCCTGTGGCGCCCTGCTCAGCTTCGGAGAGTTTTTATCGTATTTGTACTTCGCTTCCGCTGAATCAGACATTTTTTTGTCATTAATATAATAAATAACATTCGTATTCGCTTTATTATGTCTTTTTACATGATATGTGCGGTGATATACTGTTCATTCTGTTGTATATACGTGTGACTTGATCCTGGCACGTATATGATTGCTCGGTTTATGTTCTTTTATAAACCGGGTGTTACAGCGCGTTGATACATTGCACCGGCATTTTTCAATCCAAAGGTCATAACCAAGTACTCTGAACGCGGTCTTGCTTATATCCTCTAGGGCCATGAAGATCTGGTTGTAGCCGGCGTTACCATCCATAAAGCTCAGCATTTTGTGACCGGCAGCAGCGTTGATCAAAGTTTCTGCCATGGGCATCGGATATTCGTCCTTTGGCGTCGCTCTGTTGAGGTCTCTGAAATCCACGCAGACTCTCCAACGGCCATCCTTCTTCTGTACAGGGACCACATTGGAGATCCATTCTGCATACCAACATGGCCTGATGAACCCTGCGTCCAACATCTTTTGCACCTCTTTCTTGACCTCCTCCAGGACTTCAGCCTTCATCTGCCTTGCTCATTGTTGAAACGGCCGAAATCCTTTCTTAAGCGGGAGCCGATGTTCGACGATGCTTCTATCCAGACCAGGCATTTCAGTATAATCCCACGCGAAACAATCCCGGTATTCCCTCAACAGTGCTATCATCGGCTCACGCAGGCTCGGGTCTAGCTTCTTGCTGATAAATGTTGGTCACGGCTTATCCCCGGGACCGATATCAACTTCCTCCAAATCGTCAGCTGATGTAAACCCGTACCCCAACTTGCCGTCGCCTGTAAAATCGACTGTAGACGCAGGCGACTCGTCATCATCTGCCACGTCGACAGCAAACATGGGGAGATGACAAAAAAAAAATTTGGCCAACCGCACGGGCCGGCCGTCTCTATATTACCCCTCGAAACAGAATGCTCATTAACTAACCAACTGCCAGAGCAGGCTAAAGTCTGTCCGCAATGTAACAGTTTTGACTCTAAACAAGGATTGTCTATTTTTTGGGGCCGGTCGCTGGGACCGGCCTCTCTAAACCTGCTAGGCTCCGTAGCGTGCCAGGACGTATTTATTCTATGAGGCCAGTGGATAAGACCAGCCTCAATCCGATCACAGTCTTCCAGCACGATCCCTGATATCGGCTCTTTCCCTTCCGCGTCCCAGGCATTCATGTCTACGAGCGAAACCTCGCTGGAGTCATCTGCACGGACCACCTCCACTTCATCGCCATCCCATTGGACCAAACACTGGTGTATCGTGGAAGGAACACAACAATTGGCGTGAATCCAATCCCTCCCAAGTAGCACTGTGTACGTACTCTTACTGTTGACGATGAAGAATGAGGTTGGGACGGTCTTGCAGCCAACTGTCAACTCCACATTGAGGACGCCCTATGCCTCCGACAGCTGGCCATTGAAGTCATTGAGCATCACGTTGGTCTTGATAAGATCAGCAGCAGAACGACCCAATCGGCGTAGTACTGAGTACGGCATTAGATTGACCGCGGCGCCAGTGTCGACCAACATCCTGTTCACAGGCTTGCCGTCGATGAGGCCCTTGAGATATAATCCCTTCAGGTGCATGTAGCTTTTCTCCTTGGGCTTCTCAAAGATGATCGGCTGTGGGCCAAGATCCAGCTGCGCGACGGCCAATTCCTCCGGTTGGGGCGCCCGAAACTCCGACGGGAGCACGAACACAATATTCACATCAGCCGATCATCCCTGGATGGCTGCTCAATATGGTCATCATGACGTGCTTTGGGCCCCAAGCACTGGAACACCGACGTCTCGCCTGGCTGGCGTCCCCAAGGCCTGCACTCCAAGCAATCATCGATAGTAGGCAATCGGCTCATGCCGGAATTCCAACAGTACCTGAAGAACGGGCAATGCCAGTGGTCGCGTATAGTCTGGCACCTCCCCAGCGTCCTCCCTGTGCGGTGCTCATACTCCTCCTCTTCCGATTCATATCGGCGGCGCAACTTGTACTGATACTGGTATTTTTCCAGAAGCCGATTGGAAGCTGGGAGTTGATTGCGGATGTGACGCACTTGTTCTTCAGTAATATGTTGCTGCTCCGGCTCATCTTCATCCTGGGCCGTTTACCAGAAGTGGCCTCTTTCCTCTGCTCGTCATGGCGGCGCATGGGTCCCGCCATGTTAATCTAGAACGCCAAGTTCTGGCCCTCAGGTCTAAAATCCAACAGCTCCACCACGTTAGCTTGTGGGAATGGTTGACTGTCCACCTTCATCGTGTGTTGGGCCAGAATTAATCGGCCTTGCTCGATAGCCGATTGGATCTGCCGACGCAGCTCCTTGTAGTCATTCGTGGCATGGGTGAACGAGTGGTGCCACTTATAGTACAGCCTCCCCTGCAGCTCTTGCGTCGTTGGCAGCTTGTGATTCTCTGGGAGCTTCAACTGCTTTTCCTTGAGCAGTAAGTCGAATATCTGCTCTGCCTTGGCCACGTCAAAATCAAAGCCCTTCACAAGCCCCTTCTGTTTGACCCACTTGCACGGGACGGGGTTTGCCCCCCGGATCCACTCTGCCACAGCCACTTCTTGTTCCCCGCTAGAATCATCAGAATCATTTGCTTGGGCCATATTCACATGGCGCTTGAATTTTTCCTGGTACAGTTCAGGGTGATAGTGTTCATACATCGTGAGCTTCTGTACCATGTGCGCCAGAGAGGTGAATTCCAACTGAAAAGCCAGATCCTTGATCGGCTTAGTGAGCCCCAGAACTGCCAAAACGACTGCCTCCTTTTCTGTGATGCGCGATGAGTAGCATCGATTATTAACCTCTCTGAAGCGCTGCACGTACTCCGACACACTTTCCCCTCGCTTCTGCTTGACTTGGGCGAGGTCGGCAATCCCGGCTTCAGCAGCCTCTGAGTGATACTAGGTGTGGAACTGATCTTCCAGCTGCCTCCAAGTGCGGATCGAATCAGGGGCCAATGATGTGAACCATCCAAAGGCTGGGCCCGTGAGAGACTGACAGAAGAACCGGACCCTCAGAGGATCCGATACCGAAATCATCCCGAGCTGAGTTAGGTATCGGCTCACATGCTCGATGGAGCTGACCCCTTCTGACCCGCTGAACTTGGTGAACTCCGGGAGCCGAAACTTGGGTGGTAACGGGATCAAGTCGTATTCGCTTGGGTACGGCTTGGAATAGCTGATCGCCTTTCTCTTGGGCAGAATGTCGAACTGATCCCTTAGTATTGCGCTGATCTGATCCACACTAAGAACTCCTGGGGCCGAGGGCTCAGCACTCGGCCCGGTAGCACACTTCGCTAGCCAAGCCTGTTTCTCCGCATCTGCCCCTGAAGCTCCTGTACGGACCAGATGCCCCGCGCGCGTTGGACTGATGTTGTCAGGTATGTACACGCACGTGTAGCCGTGCGGGATCTCCATAGGCGGCTCGTTCAGGAACTGGCCCTCCCCTGGATCACCGCCGATCTTGTAGACGACGTAAATCGGCGAAGCCTGCGGACCTGGATTTGTGAGTGAATACCATATTGGTGGCCTGGACTGAAGCGAGTCCTCTCCCATGTGACTCCCCAAGATTGGTCCTGATGGAGAGTACTGGTTCTTGATCACTTCCTGGACGACACGATGTGCCACACGCTCGAGCTCATTCACCAGGCTTTCTGAGTGCCGATGAAGCGTGTGAGCCACCATGTAGTTCATCTCCTGGCACAAGGCCCTGGTGCACTCCTCTGATGGTACGGACAAGTCAATGTTGTCGAGAGCGCCTTCGGGTGAGAACCCCTTCCACCTGATGCCGTGGTTGCGGGTCTTCTCGAAAGAGCCGATGAGATCGGCTTCGAACTGAGCTTTGACCTCATCGTATTTCTGCTTGTGCTCGGGGGTCAGCTCTTCATACGTGACAGGGCTGGTGATCGGTGCTTGGCTCTGAGGTCCAGTCATTCCGGCGGTGGACGTTGTTGCTGATGAGGGTCCCACCGGGTGTGCCAGAATGTGTTGTCGGTCAAAACCCACCGGCGAGTAGCGACAGGCAACACGAAGAGCCGGGAGGTCACCGGGGTGCTGGCAGGCACTGCTCCCTCGGTCAACGGCCCGCAATCTGGCACATGCCTTTGCTTCCAGAAATGCAGGGTGTGCCACCTGATCTATACCCGATCAGGAGGGTGCGAACGTGCCTTTGACGATTTGCCTACAAGCACATTAGTCCGAGCCGTGGTCGGCTCCCCGGGACGACTCTTGCATCGGCTTTAAAGAGCCGATCGAGTCCCGGTGTCAGATTGGATCTGCATATCCAGATGGTAATGGATAAAGCAAATAACTGCAAAAACTGCTTCAATTAAATCTAGCTAATCTAATCCACGACGGTAAAAGCTTCACTGCTAGATTGGAACATCCTACATGTGACTAGGCCTAGCGAGTATAACAAATAACTAAATCATAACCAAGATAGAGGCCTAAGAATTAGCAAGAGCCGATTCCCGGAAGAATCCCTATCGAAGCTAAAACAAAGCATCTATTACATCAGTGGAACATCCAATCCGTTTGCAAGGCCTAACCTAGCAAATATTAAGCCAATCCTTATGAAATAAGAATAAACCATAACAGATCGGATCTACTAGATGAAAAAGGAGCAGAGTGTCATCTCTACGCGACTAATTCCATGCAACGAGAATTAGTATAAGATTAAAACATGATCGCACAGAGATGACATGATGTTCGTAGATGATAAGCAACAAAAGCACGATGAATCTAATAAAAATCATGCTATGAAAATCAGGATAACTAGCACTACTCGCCATCAAAAATGCTTCATTACGAGTAATACCAAGGTAAAAGCAAGAACAACGCTGCCAGATCGCAAGAAGCGATCAGGGCAGCATGGCGCTTACTTGGACGAAACCCTAAAATTAGGGGTGGCGGTGCGCCGAGAGTTGTTGTTTGCAAAACATGATGACGTTCTCCTTTGACAAATGTCATAGAGTACATATTTATAGTCCGGAGACATGGACAACAATCTAAACTAACGTTTCCATATCGGACTCTATCTCTAACTCAAACTGAACTAAATCTAAAGATACATGGCCCACATGGCCTAAACGCTCACACAGGAGCCGATTCGTAAGCCTCCTTTAATTTCTTCATTAAGCCCAACTCACTCGCGGCCCATTAATTAACCTGTTAATTTATGGCGATAACACCTTCTTGCCCGCATTGGTAGCACATGCGGTGGTGGTGAATGGCGCTACTTGGTTGACCTCCCTGTGAACTTAACATCCCATCTTGTATTATTTCTGCCGCTTGCTTTTTGGACTCCTTGCGACCACGTGGCTGAATCACCTTCATAGTGATAGTCAACCCATCGACATAATCATAGAGTGCTTGGTTCTTGACCTATGTATCTCTAGAGCACTCAGGATCCTTTCTCTTCTGGATGGTTTGTAGCTCATCGATCGATGGAAAGCCAAGGAAAAGGGAATCCTCTGCTAGCTGCTCTTGATGAGACATCTTTCTCTTTGTACTGGAGAACAACCTCTGGTTCCTCCTAGTTGTGGCTTCATCTTTAGTTGCACGAACTTGACGACAAGGAACGCCATAGAATTGGCAACACGGGCAAGCTTTCTCACCATTCTTCGGGTGGTATGTTGTTTGCGAAGACTGATCTTGTACCGTTATCGGTTGCTCCACAGAAACTGTTGCATGAACACCATCACCCATTGCACTATCTCCAAGGTTGTTTTGTTCAGCTGACATCTGAGCCGGGGTAAAGAGGAAACATAGATTGGTAAGGTAAAATAAGAGAGAAAACCCCACTATCTAAGGTTCTATCTTATTTAGACAACACTGCCCAGGCATCCCTGCTGCTAACTCCAGATGGGTGTTGCATAAATTCGAAAAAGGGAACTATAGCATAACTCTTCTGCCTCATCTGAGAGATTCTCAAATTCTCCTGTATTATCTGTAGGCCGGGGTGTCACATCCCTACCCCCTTACAGAAACCGACGTCCTCATCGGTGAATCCCTGGATATCACATCCTCTTCGCACTATCCTTCTTCTCAACAAGCAAGACAGTAGAAACCCAAGGCACGATAAGGTAGAGGGAAACATAGTGCATGGTTTAACCCCCAATGATCTAACTCATTTTTATTAGTTAATTAAAGTTTAACTTAAGGTCTCATTTAAATTAAGCAAGTTTAACCGCTAGACTATGCAATCAAACAAAGATCCAAATCAACCATGTTTGCATAAAACAAGCATACAAATTAACACTTTAGCCGAGTTTAACACACAACTCGACTAACACAACGCGTCGCAGAATGTTCTATCGCACTATTATAAATGGTCATTTAGCTTACACCTATGATGGTCGGCCGACTTACTTCTGGCCAAAATCTACGGAAACTAATTCTATAGAGAAAAATCAAGGTAAAGACGAGTAAAAGTCTCAGAATTCAAGGAATATAATAGCAAAATATTTTCAGCAACCAAGGCTAGAGAGAAGAAGACCTAAAACTCGCCCAGTTCTATCTAGACTTTTGTCCTACAGTCGATATAGCTTTGATACCACTCTGTAACACCCAGTTTATAAAAGGATATAAACCGAGCAATCATATACGTGCCAGGATCAAGTCACACGTATATACAATAGAATGAACAGTATATCACAGCACATATCACGTAAAAGACATAATAAAGCGAGTACGAATGTTATTTATTACATTAATGACAAAATGTCTGATACAAATATGCGGAAGCGTAGAACAAGTACGAAACTCTCTCTGAAGCTGGGCGCCACAGGGACGTCGACTGGGAGACGATCGTCTAGAAGTCCTCGTACTCCTGGTAGCTTCGGGTGAACTCCTCCGCGTCGCCGGGAACTAAGCAGCAATAGGGTGTCCCCAAAGAGAACAAGAGGAAAAGAGTAGAGTAGGCAAGAGTGAGTACACAACTTGTACTCAACAAGTATAACACAAACTATGAGGCTCTAAGGTTGGCTGACTCAACTGCATTAGCTTTTAATCTTGGCAAAATTTTATTAAAGCTATTTACTACAAGTTGATGAGTTACCATACCCAGTTACATAGTAATTAATCATAATTAATTATGATACTACTGAGAACCATACCAAACCAAACCACCCGGGGAACCCCCCTAATCAAAGGAAGATAACCCCACTAATCAAAAGGAGGATCTGAGCCGCTCATAACCGTGAGCACGGCTAGTATACCAGTTTTACACTCTGCAGAGATTGCACATCTTTACCCACAAGTCATGAGCTACGCTAGTTGTTCATCACACTTCCGTAGGTGAGATGACTAGCAAACTCACTACGAGGCTGTTACAAAGGACCACGTTGGTAAGGTGTAACTGCTAAGGATTCAGGCTCCGCAACGATGGGGCCCACCTCGAGGGGGTACAAGATTACACAGACCAAGCCTCGCAGAGCAGGGACCATTGAAGCTCACCCTTCCTCTTGCCCCGTCGGTATGTTACTCCCGAACCAAAATGACCTAATTAGTAAGCCAAGACCGTCCCATTCCAGTCTTGTGGTAGCGCTGTTGTCCCAGGTTGTCGCTCTATGAACCGGTCCTTATGGAGAGTGGCCAACCCAGCAATAAGCACCGTGCTGGCCCCCTAAACCATGTTTCTAGAAAAACCAATTTTAACGAGACGTTAGCCACTCAAGTACACCGCACAGAGGGCCACTCTCAGAATTAAGTTGCATATACCACTAATCAAATTAATTAAAAAGGACCAAGTGTGTTATAGCGCGGCACCTAGCACAACTAACCAAAATGCAACCCAAAGGATATATATAAAGGATATAAAGTGGCTAGGAAAGTCCTTATAGGCATACAATATTAAAATGCAGCATGAAATTGTATTTAAAGGTGGTAGGCGGTTCGTGTTATACATGCCTTCCTCAAAGTTCTCCTGCTGCTCAAACTGCTCTGAAGACAGTGGCTGCTCCGGGTACTGGTACTCCTCCGAAGGATCAACGTCTACTCACGATCGCAATGCCAAAACAAGGTCCAGCACATACACATACATGCAAACAAAGGAAAATGCTAAGAAACAGTACAACAATACATAAAAACAGCAAATAAAACTGAGCTAGAACTATTCTATGCGTTACAACGATCGCGTGGACATAAAGAACATCTAAAACGGAGCTAGAACGCGAAATCTAGGGCTAAAACAAGGTTTAAGGACTAAACTGCGAGAAAACTAAGGTTACAGGGGCTTCTAAGCAAAAACCATGGACTAAAACGTAATTAACGTATAGACACAGGGGGTAGAACATAAAAAGTCAGGGGCGGCGGCCTAGTGGACTGCGGGTTCTATTTTTAAAAAGGTCAAGGGCTTAAACGTTAAAAACTGGGCTGATCTGGAATTACTTTTGAACTGCAGTAGACTGCGGGTTAATTCCCGAAAAGTCCAGGGGCTCTTTAGCAAAAGTGCCTGGCTGAAGCGGTACGCGCGGATCTGATCCGTTGGATCACGATCCGGTGGCTCAGGACGAAGGGGTACGCTGATCTAATCCTGCACGTTGATTCAAGATCGGGTGGCCAGGATAAAGCGGGCGCGCGGGGCGGCGGCGGAACACACCGGAGATCAATCCCCGCGGCGGCGCTGCTCGACAGCTCGCCGGAGCTCGGTGTTTCGGGTGTTCCTGGGATCAAATCGACCGGGGGTTTGGCCGGGGACGATCAGCACAACATGGGTAAACCACCTGTGCACCTAGGACGGGGTTTTCTGGGCTCGGACAGAGCTCGCCACGGCGAGGGGCGGCGCTGGGTGGTGACGCTCGTCGGTGTGCGGAGTGCATCCCGTTCTGGGGCCGAGATGTGTGTGCAAAAGAGTCGCGGAGCTTGCGCAAGGCACGGGCAAGCCTATGCAGGGGTTGTGCGGGGCAGCGCAGCACTGCAGGGCATCCGCCACGGCGGAGCTGTGGCGGCGAGGCGCTTGTGTGCGATGTCCGGGCACCCAGGGTGCGCCACAGGCGACATTAGCAAGCGCGAACGAGACAGGGGGTCCAAGCGGTGCTCACCGAAGCTCGAACTCGAGCTGTGTGGCTATGCAGGGGCATCGACGTCGAGGTCCGGCGGCGGCGTGTGCAGCGGAGCTCGGGGACGGGTCGCTGCAGAGGTCCTCTAGGTGTCTGGATCCCACTGTTCAACTCGTGGAGCTCCTGCGGAGGTGCTACGGGGGTCAGGGTGGCCTAAACCGCACCGGTGGCGAGGAATCATGACGGCGCAGAGATCTCACCGTCGAGCGGTACAGGCGCAATTCCGGCGACGCAGGGGCTGGGCTCCGGGGTAAAGAGCTTGGGGTGCTCCCTAGGGCTACGGCGAAGCTCTTGCGAGGGTTGGCACGAGCTAAAGGGCAGTGGAGCGGTGTGCTCACGGCGGCGCAGAGGAGCGGCACTGGGCGGGGCAAAACGGGGCAGTGCGCTAGGGTTCTGGACGGGGTGAAGATGGCAGGTGCGGGTGTAGGGGTCTGCGGGTGCCAAAATAAAGGCCAGGCGGGGATCCTAGATGTGCGTGCGCGCTGGGGAAGGCTATGGCAATCGCGGCCGTGATCCGCGCCGAGAAAGCGGATCGCGCACAATGGCTCGGCGTGATCCCGGGCATGGTGGCGTTGTTTCTAGAAGGGGAGACGCTCGTGTGAGGCTGGCCGGTAGGCCCTGCGGGGTCGGCGTGGCCCACGGAGCAGCGGGAGAGCGGGCGGAGCGGAGGATGGAGCTCGGCGCAGGGAGGAAGAAAGGAAGGAGAAGGAAGAATGTGCCGACAGGCGGGCCAGGGCGGTCAACGAGACTGGGGAAGCGGGCGACGGGCGGGGCAGGACGAACTGGCGCCGACAGGTGGGCCATGCCTGTCAGCCGAACGGTGCGTGCGTGGGCTGAGCCGTTTGCTGGGGCTCGGCGCGGAGAACGGGCCGCACGCGGGAGGAAAAAAGTGCCTGAAGCGGAGCACTGGGCTGCAGGAAAAGAGAGGGGAGCGGGCCGCGGAGAAAGAGGTGGGCCGGACTGGTTTGAGCTGCTGGGTTGTGTTTGGATTTTCTACTGGGCTGGGTTCTTTTCTGGTTTTCTTCTTTCCTTTCCTTTTTCTATTTCAAACACCACTCAAATCTATTTTGAATTCAAAAGAAATTTGAATTCAAACCCTAAGCACTCAACCAAATAAAACTATGCACCAGCATGCATGCACAAACATGTTACCTTAAAATAAATTATAATTACTTGTGAAAGAAAATTAAATTAAATGCAAGTCTAAGCATATAAACCCTAGAAAATTAAATAAAGCCAATTAAATTTATTATTAAATGCTGAAATTTAAATTAGGGTGTTACAAATCCTACCCCCTTACAGGAATCTCGTCCCCAGATTCTGATGGGCTGGCTAGCAAAGAGATCAGGATAGGTCTTCCTTAGCTCACCTTCTCGGTATGGTTACTCCATTGCATTCTGCACATCTTGATCTTCTTGTCCCGAGTAACTCTCTCAGCGGTCTCCAAAAATTTTCACCGGGTGCTCGTTGTAAGTCAGATTTTCTTGCACATCCAACCCTTTCAATGGTGCTTGTTCTTCTGGCACTCTCAAGCACTTCTTCAGCTCAGATCTGCATAACTCTTCTATCTCGTCTGAACAATCCTCAAATTCTCCCATTCTATCTGTAGGCCGGGGTGTCACACAGTCATAAGAGGAAAAATGCAGAAGAGGGGCGAGAAATAAAAGCCAAACCGAGCGCTTACTAGGTTGGGGGGTGATCCTGCCCAAAACGGGGAAGGCCCACTGATAGCACGATGGGTCTCCCCCATGATCAAGCTGTCGAGCCATTTCCACAATCTGGGAGCACTGGAACCCCGAAGCAGCTCCGGCGACTCGCCGGTCTCATGGTCCCACATCTTCTCTAGGGACGCGGAGAGGACGTGCACTTTGTGGAGGAAGATGGTAGCGAAGAGGGGCACGCCGTCCAGACCCCGCGCCACAAGCTTCCTAAACTCCTCCTAGATCGAGTCCACGTGATTCCATTTTCTTTTGGAGACACCCCTGTCGGTGTTTACCTCCAAGCCTGCTTAGGGATACCCTTAGCAGTAAGGTTTGTAGGTAGGGATCGACGGCTCTAGAACTCGATGGTACAAGGAACACAAAGATTTAGACAGGTTCGGGCAGCGAGTTTGCGTAATACCCTACATCCTGTGTGATTTGTATTGCCTTAGGTGTTGATGATTGTTTGGAGGGGGTCCCTGCCCGCCCTTATATATTCGGGGGGATAGGGTTGCATGGAAAGTCCTAGCCGAGTACAATTGAAGTCCTACTACAACACAATCGGGTAGTTTTCTTTGTACTGCAGCTAGTTCTACACCTTTTCGAGTAGTTACAAAAGAGGTAAGGTACATCCATGAGCTATCCCTTACTCTAGAACATTCTATGTCTATAAGCAGTCCCGCTGCCCCGGGTCTAACAAGCCCCCGAGCTCTTCGTAGCCGAGTCCTGCAGGCGTCGAGTACTTGGCAGGGCGTCTTCGAGTTCTTCAAGTAATCAGAACCTCCTCCTGGTTGCTTCTGGTCCTTCCTTCAGATACATCGAGTAGTCCTTCAAGTACTTCCATTTGCTTCGAGGCTGTGAGGTGCTCAAGCCCCGAAATCTTGATCATATATGGTGCGCAAAGTACTCGCGCTCCATATGGAGTAGCCCCCGAGCCTTAGGTTGAATCGCAGAATCAGGCTGAGGGTCACTTTAGTCTTCTTCCTTCTTTATTTTCCAAAAAATTTGAAAAATAAATCTCTGATGCCTATATCAAGCAGCCCCCGAGCCTTAAATCAAAATCCCTTTTGCTGCGAGTAACCCCCAAGCGTAGATTTAGAATTAAGGATTTAAGTCGTAGCATCAGATTTTATCCTTCAGATTATTTGCAAGATTCATCAGATCCGGAATCCGAAAAGACCTCTTTTTCGGGCAAAATCCTAGAAAAATGATACAATTGGATCCACCACACTGATTGCACCTAAAATAACTTCAGGAATAAAACCCGGGATGTACGGCTCTTTATTCAATTCTCACGTGGGATGTTACTGTTTGGAGAATCTGCATTATTGCATCTTTTGACTACATCCGTGAATGCTGCCATGAATGCGTCCGTGAAACGTGCATTATTGATTCACGGGTTCTCCTTAGCAAGTCCCCTTGTGGCTATAAAAAGTAGGGGAGAGGCCCTTAGCAGAAGCACCGAAGTGTAGCAGCCATGGCCTTTGCTTGGTGTTCTTGCTCTCGCCCTCCTGAGATTTGTGTAGTTCTTCCCAGCAAAAGATGCTAGAAGAGAACTTGCGAGTAGCAAGAGAAGTCTCTGCTGCCTCCTCCTACATCCCCAATGTTCTCATCGGATCCATGCTGGACATCATGTCCTTGCATATTCCAATGAGGCAGGTTTGGGGTTGCTGGGTTGAGTCTTGTTGTGTCACATCCTTGGGGTTGCCTGTTTCTAGGTGCCCAAGAACTGCATCTCTGGTAGGGAGACTTAATCTTGTTACAAAGTGTTCAGGGAGAAGGAGAAATTTCTCTGCAAGATGCTACAAGAGGACTTGCGAGGTGATTACTGTAATCTGCCTCCATGCTCCTGAAACTTTTCTCCCAGAATACGAGTATCATTATTCCCTAAATGGGAATAACAAGTTCGTACTTTGTCACGGCCTCGGGCCGATCTAGCTGCAGCAGGCATCGACTAAAAGCTCTCAAGACATCTAAGTGTTATGCATGCAAGCCCGAGTCATTTGTAAAAATAGAAAGAAGTACTCGAGTTGTAATATCGAGTAATTGTTTTAAGTCGAGTACTTTTTTCTTATTCTAGAATGTAATCCCAAGTAAGGAAAAGAGTGTCGAGTAGTTGTACTGAGTCGAGTACTTATTCTTGTTTTGGAATGTAATCCCAATTAAGGAAACGAGTGTCGAGTAGTTGACTAGGGATGTGAGTGTTTTCTTTAACAGAATGTAATCTCAGAAAAAGGAATGTCTCTTTTAAATCTCGTTTTTTCCATGATTTACAACGGACTGTTGGCCTGTTGGGTGTTTTTACCATGTTTGCCACCATCATTATAAAATGAAAAGGTGACTTAGGTTTTACCCCACCGGCCGCCACTAGTTTTTACAGCTTTAGATCTGTCTTTCCGCTCTCAAGCTCCCAGATCCAAAGTTCATGTTCCTTGTCGTTCCCCATCCTCCTCTTAAGGTTTCCACCAGTTTATGTGCGTGAAGAGATCTGTGGATTTTCGGATGGCACCCAAAAATCAACCAATGGGAAGGGTGCGGCTGCGGAGCCAACCCGCGATGAGGAGTGGAGCACCAGTAAGTGTTCCCAATCTGATTTGGAATCTCTAGTGTCGCAAGGTCTTTTAGTTCCCAGATCTGTTATCCAATGGCGTCCTGCCTTGGGTTCGGATCAACCGTATGAGAATATGGAGGAAGTTGTTGCTTTCACCTCATACTTGGAATGAGGATTGGGGTTTCCTTGTTCTTCTTTCTTTTCTGGACTCCTGCGCTACTACAGGATCCAGTTGCATCATCTGACCCCAAATTCCTTTGTTCACATTTCCATTTTTGTGCATTTATGCGAAGCTTTTCTGGCATCGAGCCACATTTTGAACTCTTCCTCTACCTTTTCCATTTGAAGCCGCAGCCCGACTCCTTTGTTTTAGATGTAGTAGGAGGTGCGGGTCTCCAACTTAGGCAATGGAAAGATAGAGAATATATTTCTTATAAACTTAGCAATAAAGTAATCGAGTGGAAGCCCAAGTGGTTCTTTATCGAGAACCGATTAGGAAGCTTTCCATCAATTACTCCAGGCGCTCCGATTAAGTGGCCTGAATGTTATAAAAAACCAGTCAATGAGAGTCAGATCCCCCAACTTCTCGAGTGAATTGCCGTTCTAAGGCAAAATATGTTGACTTTATGAAGCCAAGGATCCAGCCATTACAGGCTCGGGAATCGCTTGGATTTCAGTACCAAGGGACAACTGATCCATCGAGATACTCGGAGGAAGAGATCCCGAATGATGAAGTTTTTAGTCGAGTACAACGACTTCTGAAGAATGTAAAGAAAATCCCAGTTGTTCCTAGTACATTTTCTGCTGCGAATCCGCGAAAGCAGGTACTTGATAAGAGTAGTCGATTCATAGAAATCGAGTACTTTATCATAGTGTCAATCTGATAGGATTTGCTTTCTGTAGGAGGACGTGGATCGTTTTAAGAGTAGTCCTTCGCTACTAGGCATTTATTCGCCCCTTTTTGCTCTTCCAATTTCCTCGATCTGTAATCAAATCTTAGTATACTCATATGAAGTTTCATATAAACAGTACTGATGTCCTGACTTGATTGTGTAGATGAGGCAGCGTATGGAGAAAGGAGTGATGGGGAGCACAGCCCCACTCCAAGTGCAGATGCCCAGACCGAGCGCCAGAGGGGTACTCGGTCAGTGGCGAGGAAGCATAGCAGATCCTCCAAAACTACTAGCGACAGGTGAATAGCTAGTTATATTTGCAATCAAGTACTTTCTAGTTGTCGATTTGCAAATTTTGATTTGTGTTTTTTCTTTTCTAAGTCCGGCGGCTAAGATGCCACGGACCTCATTGTCTGGGGATGATACTGCGGTGGTACATACTGCCCCCTCCACCACAGTGGACCCGTCAAGTGGGATTGGGGCTACTCCTTCAGCGAGTAGTTCCGATATAAATAGGACCGTCGATGCGGATAAGCTGGCTATGATCACGAAGCCTGCCCGCAAATTTGGCATCAAGGGGTTTGATCTCATAAGAGCTCCTGCATAAGTTCTTTAGAACTTGTATATGTAGGATCTGTCTTGAATCTAGTAGTTTGTAACTACTTTGTCTTTGCAGAGATGCAGTCCTTGGTGAGGACATGGGGGCTGAGAGCCACTCGGCTTCTCAGCTGGAGCTGGGGAAGCCCCGAGTGCTCCCGATATGAGTGCTCGTGATGCGGAGGCTATGGTCGACTCCATGCTTCTGGATTCTCCTTTACCCTATTCTGAGAGGGCCAACGAGGAGATCCCGGAGGGTGGTGGAAGCGGCAAGCTTCCGGAAGAAGGAGAAGGCGAGAAGCTTCCTGAGGGAGGCGATAATAAACAGCCTGCGGAGACCCCTACAGGTAAGCTTGTTGTGCCTTGTAGGAAAAGTATCCTTTTATTTGCCCTCATTGTGATTTAAGTAGCATGTTCTTCCTTTAGATTCCCAAGTCACAGGAAATACTGTAGGAAAATTTGAAGAAGTTCCCAAGAGGGCTGTTACAGAGCTGGTGGCGAGTGCTTCCCAGGTCACATCGGGAAGCAATTTGCCAAGAGAGAATGTGGAGCTAGCTATCAAGCTGCTAGAAGTAAGTAGTCGAATACTTCGAGTACTTTTGGAGTAGATCGAGTAGTATTCTGATATTTTTGTTTTGCAGGAAGCACTAGGACGAATGAGTGTCCAGTCTCCAGATGAGATAGAGCTAAATGCTCTCAAAGAGAGGGTTAAAACACTCTCATCTGAGAAGGCTGCTCTTGAGGGGAAACTGAAGAAGCTTTCCCAATCAAAGAAAGGTTAGTCTTTAGCATTTGATATGCACTCGACTAGTAGATTTTCTTAGTGTTTATAAGATTTTCTTTTTATCGAGTACATAGCTTGTGCAGAATCTTTAAAGATTCAAGAAAGCTTGGTACTGGATCTAAAGATTCTTATGTACCGCAACACAGATGAAATAGAGAAGCTTAAGAAGATCAAGGAGGACTCTGACCGTGAGGCCGCGACAGTGCTGCAACAACTCAAGACTTTGTCAGAGTCTCGAGACTCGGTGCAGCGAGAACTCGTGGAGCTGAGAGAAGTCAGAGATGCTGCCCTGGAGGTGATGGAGGCCATGGATATCCCACAAGAAGATGGTGACAAATCGCTCACACTGGCTGGGAGGCTTCGCAGGGTGCCTGGAGCCTTCGAGAGGTTTGTCTCCGACATCACCCGTCAGTACGTAGGTCACATGCTTGGGCTGGTGAAGTCTTATTGGCCAACCACTCATCTGGACGCCCTTGGACAAGGTGCCAAGGCTGACTGTATGGAAGATCAGTTCCGTGAGTATTTGGCGGAAACCTCCGGGGTGGCTGATCATATTGTAGAAGCCTTGAGTAGGGCAGAGTCTCCTTAAGCTTGTCTTGTAATTGAATTGGCGTGTGAGCCAGAAGTACTTTAAACAAATGTTGGATATTTGTGTAATGTTAAGTACTTGGAGGTAGGATTATGGAGTCCTTTGTTGTGTCGAGTAGCTGCACTCGAGGGTCCTGAGTGTAGGCGGCATCGCACCCACTCAGTTATAACAGTAGATACGATGCATTGTATCCGTAAGTGCCTCGGGAGGTATTCTCGAATAGAATCGAATATGTATGGTTCTGAAACCATGGTGCTAACTGGTTAGGATTGAGTCCCTAGGGATTAACCAAGTGGGACTAGCACTATGGGGGTGTTCAAAGCCGTAGCTTAGTATGGGTTTCCTTTTCAAAGGAAATGTTTTATTAGCGCGTAGCTATTTGTGTACTTTGTTGTCCAAATCGGGGGGAGATCTCATTTAGAGTATCTAGGAGGTATAAGGGGTTTCTTGATAGATAAGAGGACAGTCAGCTCTCGCCAACTACTCAGAGTACTAAGGGAAAACGGGAGTTCTTTTTGTATCTCAAGAAAGCGAGTAGTACCCGTCAAGTACTCGAGGCAAAAAGACTCTGTAGCGGAGATTCCCATAGTAAACTAAGCAAGCGGGAAACTTGTGTCACCTTATTTTAAAGTATCATGAACTTACCCGTGCTCTTTAAGGGATTTTCGTAGTTGACCATTTAGGATAGACCTTGTTTGGCTACCCAGATAGTATGCAGCTGTTTACGAAAATGGCCCAAACTACTCGATCGTATCAAGTAGTATGTCCTTTAATGGACTGGATTTGTTTCTGGAATAGGACTATTAGGATTGAACTCCGTCGAGTTAACCAAGACGTGAATATTCTAGAAACATCCCAAACTAACTCGAGCAGAGCGAGTAAGGTGTCCTACCTGAGGACTGGAGTAACTCTTAGGCCAGCCTGTTAGGTACTAACCCCGTCGAGTTGTCCAAGACGAAGATGCCGAAAGAGTATCTAAGACCTACTTGAGCCAGCGAGTAGGGTGTCCTTTAACCAAGGACTGGAGTAATCCTTAAGATAGAACTGTTAGGTACGAACCCCGTCAGGTTGCCCAAGACGTAAATGTCGAAAGGATATCCAAAACTTACTCGAGCGAGGCGAGTAAGGTGTCCCTTTAACTAGGAACTGTAGTAATCTTTAAGACAGAACTGTTAGGTACGAACCCCGTCACGTTGCCCAAGACGTAAATGTCAGAAAGATATCCAAAACCTACTCGAGCGAGGCAAGTAGGGTGTCCCTTTAACTAGGAACTGGAGTAATCTTTAAGACAGAACTATTAGGTATGAACCCCGTCAGATTGCCCAAGACATAAATGTCAGAAAGATATCCAAAACCTACTCGAGCAGGGCGAATAGGGTGTCCTACCAGAGGACTAGAGTGTCTTTTATGACAGAACTGTTAGGTACGAACCCCGTCGGATTGCCCAAGACGTAAATGCCCAAAAAGCACTCAAGTATGAACCATAAAAACCGCTCGATAGCTGCTCAAGCCGAGCAAGGCTTTCGAGATGGGGTACTGGTCGTGTGAGCGAGAGCCAAGTAGTCGATATATGAAAAATCAACTTTGTTTGGATTTGTCGAAATTACGATAGCTATAAAGTGACAGACTCTGACTCTTAAGACCTACCCCTTGCTCGTTAGACGTGAGCAATGGTTTACATGACTGGATAAAATTTATTCGAAGAAGGAACTTAGTCAATATGATGGTCGACTAAATTCGAGGTAGAACTAGTCGATGTAGAGGTCGACAAGATTTATCGGTGGTGTCTCCTTCAGGGGAGGTGCCCCAAGGGCCTTGTGGAGTGAGTCACACTGCAAGATCGTGTGAGAGCTCTTTGGGTGGACAAAGCACTTGCGTAGCAGTACTTTGTTCATCCTGCTTCCGCTCTGAGATGATTCACCTTGATGCTGGGTGCTTGGTTTACCCTGGGGGCGGGTACTGATGGTTGCCGGCTTGTGCTTCTTGAGGGGAGCGGAAGCCAGTGGCGGAATGCGGTAGTTGGAAGAAGGGTTGTATGCCTCGACTTCCTCTTCTGGTTGAGCTGGCGACGACGTTCGTAGAGGTCTTCTGCTGGATTCTGCTCGTCCAGTTGGATGGTGACGGTCACTGCTGGAGGAAGAGGAGGAGTAGGTGGATCCTTATTGGTGGTAGCTTGGGCTTCTGTGATTATAGGAGGAGTAGTTTCCATATTGTTAGAAAGGTACTCGTCGAAATCATCAGAATTGTAGTCGTCAAGGTTAAGACGATCCGTGGGATCACCATCAGGTTCTTCGGTGATACGAACCATGAGGATTTCATGGCAAAGGTCTTGAATTTCTTGGTCTTGTTTGCCTGAGGACGGGTCTAGAGGAGTGCTCTATTGGTAGGGCAGATCCGCTGGCTGTGAGCCGGAGGCGTTGGGATCTTTGTGCTTTCCTGAGATGCACTGTCCGTCCTTGCGGCATTGCATATATAATCAGGATAGGGAGGGAGTCCTGATCGGACGTGGGTTTCTTAGCCAACTTGGACTTGACTTGTTTACTGTACTGGATTAGGTCATCCAGGTCGTCCTCCGAGTGAGAGGAGTACTCGGATTCGGAGTCGGTTAGCCCACCGATTTTGGAGTGTGTGTGTGCTTTGGGTGAGCGAGAAGTAGGATGCCCATCTCTACGCGGAGGGCGTTCTCGTTCATCCAGTGTAGCCATGATTGAATAGGAGTTAGTCCCTCAGGCTCCGTGATCCAGGGTTTATCATAGATTGAATCACTGGGTTGTTCTGGAGCCTTGGCTTTTCCTTTTTTAAGCTTGTCCAGTTCCCAAAGAGCGTCGGCATGCTCGGTTGGTTTGGCCATGGCGTCCATGAACAGCTCGACATTGTCTGACCACTCTTCAAGATCATCAAATGGTTCAATGTTCTCGAGACTGTTCATGAAACAATCAAAGTCCTGATCGAACTTGGACTCAACTGGTTTCAGAGTCCGAGTGTGAGCAGGTTTCGGTGAAGGGCTCTGAGGTATCCTGGAGATAGACGGTCTCATCCGAACAAGCCGGGGGTTTGTCTCACCACTCCCCCGCAGATTCCTCCTCCCGATTTCTGCTCTTTGTCTTGCAGAGTGATTTCAGCCACCTTAATGCAGTTAGCAAGTTTTGAATTTACCCGATCGATCCCTGAGAGCATATCGCCCGACCTCTTCTGCGGTGGGTTTAGTGCTTTGGGGTTCTGCTGAGGCGTAGATGGGCTGAGGGCATCAGTTGCCGGGAACGCTTCCTCCCTTCCGGTTGAGTTCCGGATGTAGAACCACTCATCATGCCACCCCCGGTTGGTGTCCGTTGGAGTATACCGCGGGTAAGAGGCCTTTCCAGACCTCTGCTGCAGGCCAAAGCCGCCAACGGGCACGGTCACCGTCTCTGAACGCGACGCGCCGGCTTCCTACCTCAGCACGATCGGACGGCCAATGAACATCTCTCGGAATAGATCCACATGCTTATCTATCCCAAGGAAGGCCTCGCACACTGTCACAAAGTTGGCGATGTGCAGCAACCCGATGGGGTTAAGGTGTTGCAGCTCTATTTTCCACTCCTCAAACAACCCCGTCAAAAAGGCGTGGGCCGGGTGCCCGAGACCCCTTGCATAAAAGATGCGGAAGGTGACCACCTCACCAGACCGCGGGTGCGGGACGACGTCCTCAGGTGGCGGCGCCCGCCAGTGTGCCACCTCGTTCGAGGGAATCGCTCCCTCCGTAGCCAATGCCTCAAGCTGGACCTCGATCAATGTTGACGGCCTCCACAACGATATCACCGCCTCCTTGGCCCTGATGCGACCAACGGCAGAGAAGGTGGCTGAGGTGGAAATGACGAGGGTAAGAATGAAGAAGAGGACAAATGCTAGAGGCGGCGGAGAAGAGAGATGAGAGCCGAGTGAGAAGGGGAGAAACCTCCCCCCTCGCGTCATAAAGGCCTAGGCTACCTGACTGGGCGGGTCCCATAGACCGGCGCAGGGCACGAGGCGACGCAACGTCGCGCGTGACCGGGCCACGGCCCAAGTAGCTGAGAAGCCGGTCAAGGCCCAACGGGCCAATCGACCAGTTGCGCCTCACCTGACCCCTATCTTCACCTGACCTCCGCTCAGGCTCCGACCGAGCCCGCGGGTTCGCGCCGTGAAGGATCAAGGCAAATTAATCATGTGAAAGATGGCCACAAGCAAGCAGCGACCGACGCGACTCTCCATCTTACTCCGGTACGTTCTCATGAGTTTAAATTAAAGCCCCTCACCGTCTCCCCTTTTTTCTGAATCGCGGACCATAGCGTAGTGGAGTGCTCCCAGTGGGCTCCATCAACCTCGTCGTCCACGAGGGGGACGGACTTCACTCGGATTGTCCTTAATTGGGTGTTGGCATTTCTTAGCGTCGCCACTAGGAGTGGTTAGTTCCTAGCAACGCCGCCTTGAAAATGCCAGTGTTGGTATGTCTTAACGTTTACAAAAAGATCCGCAAGTGTATGGATATACCGTTGTAGCATTTCACCCAGAAGTATTCAGGGTATCGTTATTTATATTTTCCCAAGGGATAGCTAGGTTGTGTAAAGTGTATTTACAAGTTCCATAACCATGACACGTATAAAGTAAGATGAAGACCACTGACTATACAGGGTTAAGTGATAAATAAATGATAATCAGGGGTAATGTGACACACACACACAGAACAGCCAACTCTCATGAATAAAGAATAAACAAGCAATCCTAAGGTTAGTGGGAGCATAGGCAAAGATCCTAGTATACTATTCATGTTAGCAGATAAGTTACGTTAGCCACATTACTAAGAGCTGCAGGTGCTGGGAAATTAGGGACATCGGGGAGAATGACCCGCACTGGAGAACATCCAGTCCCGTTTCATCTTTGCATGAACTCCTACACCGTACCCGAACGTCGGGGAGTACGCTAACCGAGAAGCAGCTTCCCGGCAGACCGACAGGGCTGTCACCACCTGCGGTCTACTCCAGTCACACCGTGGAGCACCGTCATATCTGAAGGCTCCTGCATACCCGAGCACCATGCCTGCATATGATGTCACTACCCTAGCACCCCCGGGTCCCCTACCGTTCGGATGGACAGGTAAGATGCTAAGGCAAGCCCGAAAACACAACGAACCAATATCCTTACCTAGATCATCTGGTCTACGCAAGCAACTAGAATAGTTGATGAAGCACAGATCAAGGCTAAGCATGCTAAGAACATAGCAAGATAACCAAGAACGAACTCGATATGAATAATATAACGAAAGTCGGAATACAAAGCCATACCAGAGGCCGAGGATTGCTCGCCGACCCCGAGGACGACTGGATTCGCTAAGGAGATGAAGTACTAGCCTAGCTCCACTACCCTAAGGAGTACAAGTCACAAGAGAGTGTAGAGAGATAGGCCTTCAAGTGGTGTGTGTGGTGAGAGTGGTGGGAGGCCCCTTTTATAGCTTGAGAGGTCGGTTCCTGCCATCTCTAAACATGGAAACATCATCAACCACCTTCAGGAGGATAGGATCAAGCTTCCCGCCAAATCTCAGCCTGAATGGCTGACATGTGGGGTTGGCCGACCCCCTCTTCCTGCCACTGGCCACCGTCCTTCTCTGGTACACTACCTGGTGGGTCCTGATGTCAGATGGTCGGTGCCGGGGCTTGGTTGGTCAGTTTGGTCTGGTTTGTGGGCCTCCTTTGCTCATGTTACGTAGGACACAATCGTCTGTGACTTCGGTCTGCGTATTCGTTGTGTTTTCATCTTATACCGGACTTGTGCTCCTGAAATCATGAATCTTTGAAAACAACTATGGAGCTAGGTTAGTGATACAAATATGCAAGTAAGAGGTATAGTTTCCCTTCTTTTATGAGTATAGTTGACGGTCCTATTTCGTACTTAACGACCGTCAACAACACCCCCAAGCTAGCCTTTTGCTCGACCCTGAGCAAAACAAGGCGCTCGTAGTTGATCAGGAGTTGCTACAATGTTGAATTTCCAACTTATACTTAGGTACAACCGAATGCTTCTTACCTTGATTTTGAATAAGTTGGATTTTGTCCGTACCTCTTACCTTACTCCTGTGGAGCTTATAGCTTCACCTCATCTTTGGCGGTTGATAGTCAGAACAGTATCATAGAGTGCTCATATTTCTTTCTCTTTAGTTCAACTGTCAATCCGGAGGTTTTGTAAAGTTTTCAAAATAAATTTATAAAGTTCCTCGGATGATCTCTCGGATCACTCGGTGTGTGTGATTCCTTACCAAGGCTTTTTATTGTGCCTTTTCTTCCTCAACCTATCTCTAATGGCTATTTTTGTGGAGCTGTAGGTATGGAGGATTTGAAGGCATACCTGCTTCTCATATTTTGCTAAGTCAAAGACTTGATCCAAAGGAGAAACAAGTCATAAACCTTGATCAAGATGTGCAAGTGTGTGGATATTTTTGGTGGATGGTGTATGAACTCCTTTGTATGCACCATCTCTCTCTTTTCTTTCTTTTCTTTTTGGATCAGGGGCTATCTCCTTTTTTTTTTGACATGCCTAAGCATGTGGCATATCTTCTTTGGGTATGCATCTTTTATTTTCATTTCTTTTTTTTTGACATGCCGAAGCATGTGGCATACCTTCTTTAGGTATGCATCATTTATTTTCTCATAGCCCCATATCCTTGACATAATTTTGAGAGAGAGGTGTCATACATGGACTTGGAGTTTTATTTTGTGGATGGATAAAATTTTGCTTACTTCTAGTGTAGAAGCATATGTGGTGGAAATGTGCACGTGATCTTGATCATTGGAGTATGAAATGAATCTCACTAAGGGTCACAATAATTTGACAAAGCTCAATGAGATAGCAAGTTGCATATGTGGAAGGTTTTGCAATGAAAAACAACATATGGCTTTGGATAAGAATTTCATATCATCGAGGAACTTTATTATATTTTTGTGTTTTCAAAATTAAATACTCCGGATGTCAAGTATCACATAAGAGAAGATCATAGCAACTCTACTTAACCATATCATAGCTCACAATAACTTAGATTTGAATCATGCTTTTTGCTACCCACAAGTTTCAAGTCTAAGGTTTGAGCAATTTAAGCCACCAAACCCAAAACTAGGTAGAGCATAAAGTTGTAACTAAGCATATGAAAGAAATTAACAGAGCAACTATTCATCATCTCAACAAGGAAAACTTACACCATGCTTACTACACATATTAAAAGAAAATCTTTTTGGTGTTTTCTAAATTTTGCAAATGCAAATTTTTATAGATTTTCTGATTTTGCAAATTTTTATGGGTTTCATGCAATGATATGAAAGCAGTAACGATGAATGATACAAGTAACCTCTAATTCGGGTCCTCCCCCAAGCTAGCTTCAGGCTCACTACGGCTGGTCGGGGTTAAAACCCATCCAGCGGCAGTATGCCCTCCACTCCTCCTGTCGCTGCAACTGTAACTGCTCCATGTCGTGGATTCTTTCGCCGGTGTGACGCTGCGATGCGTGGGTTGTATCGATGAGTAGGTTCAGCATCTCTTGTATGTTGTCGCCCTACACCCGCAGCTCTCCTAACTGTTGGGTGGTGGCGCCGAAACCTCAGGACGAAGACGTCCGTTTGATGAAGTTCCGGGCTCCACCGGAGCTGGAACTAGTGGACCGACGGCCTGGTGTCTGCCGTGTCCACTCCTCAGTGCTGGCACTGTGCCATGACGAATCGCCGGCCTCATGCTGATATGAGTGATGTGGCTACTGAGGCGGTGGTGTCGGCCCTGCCTCCCTTCTGGTCCTACTTCTTGTCATCCTGCCAGGTAAACCAGAAGATCTATGTGGCAGAACCGCCCAAATTAGTCCGGCTCAAGTGCGCTAACCATCACCCTAAAGGTAATCCCGGCTAACACGCACTTCAAACGTAGTAATCCGGCAGTGCTGTCGGGTAAAGTCCCGAAGAATCCACCTGAGCGTCGATCGAACCCAAAGCTTACATGCAACTCACACGAAGGTGAGTCCAGAGAGTACAACATTTCACAAATATATTACATTACCGAGTCTTAACTTAATTATTACAAACCAAGTTCGAAATCTCAGAAAGGTACTTGAAATTCAAATTGAAAGTAGTTCAGAGTTCAACTGCAGCAGAAATAAAGCGAGTTCTAAACGACGATACAAGATGTCATGATGAAGCATGTACATGACATCACTCAGCATTGTCATCGTTGGCCAGAGTCGTATCCCACTCCACCGACCAACCAGGAGGTAAAGTACATGGCCAAGTCAAGCTAGCTATCTGATCTTCAAACGTATCACCTGAAAACAAAGTTGAGCCACAAGCAAGGCTGAGTATACTAATACTCAGCAAGGCTTACCCGACTAGGATATACTTAGCCCTCTAACTGGACATGCAAGGCTTTTGGCTTGAGGGGTTTGTTTTTGCCGAAAAGCAATAAAGAGTAAGTCCTTATTTTCAGATTTTAGCTTTCAAGTTCTAGTTCGATTAACCATTCTACATTAGCATCTATCCAATAGCATACATGGTGAAAAACAATTATTTTTCATCATTCAACCATATTCCTCATAATCATTGTTCCACTTCTTACTCTATGTGGCAAAAGGGTTAAGCAGTCTCAATATCCGTGAGAAACGGACGATTCGAATCGAATTTGTTAACCTGGCCAGGCAGACCTAAACACACACATGGGGAATGAAATCACCCACGCGACTTTTCCCCTTTTTCCCCGGGCATGGAACAGGCCCACCGCCCTAGGGTGCCCTGCACCCGTGCGTGACCAAAGACCAGACAGTGGGGAGTATGTTCCACGGCCAGTTCCATCAGGTACTTAAGCTTGCCGATTACCATATTCTCGGCATGTGGTTAGTACGTTCAAACGCTTAACCACCACTACCACACACCGCGGCCTTATCCATTTTCACTAAACAGACGGGGTATTACAAGTACAACAACCCCGCCCGTAAACCTTATATTGCAGTGTGTAGTAAGCATTCAACTCCTATGAGCTCGCGAGTGACAGGAAATCACTCGACTTCTACCGAACCATTAGCATAGCCAACTAGCGACCTACACATACTAGTATTCGAACATAGGTACTTAAGATTATGCAACTAGGGTTCCAAACAATTCCTACAACTTAAATGCACAAGTAGATAGGAATATAAGCAGTTGCATAAATTTAAAATAGATAGGACATGCTCCGGGGCTTGCCTTCCTGAGCGGAGCTAGCCTTGGGCTCTTCTAAACCTTGGTTCAGGTCTTCAGTAATTTCAGTTAGATTAACTTGAGCTTCATGCTGCTCACTCTCGGACTCCGGCACCAGCTCGTACGTACCGTCGGCGAGAGTAGTCAAATCTATATGAAATGCACATGCATGAGTTGTCGTGATGGTAACAAACTTAATTTAATTCACTATAGAGTTGTAAAATATTTTTTTTACATCTCCTTGGGCAATCGTTTATAGAGTATTATCTAGATTAACTATTTCTCATTAAGTAAGTGAGGGTTTTGTTATTTTTAGAAAGATTATTTTCAAGTGCAAGCATGGAATATTCAAAACAGTTGATAGTTATAGTTTCTGAAGATGGAATTTTTATGGAGAGCCAATTACTTAAGTACAAACCTTCCATAAAATTTTCAGCTATTTTCATTGAGCATATTAATTATTAAAAATACATTAAACAGCTACTGCTAGGATTAAGATTCATTTATACAGAACAAACCCTACAAGTAAAGATGCTAAAATTTTTATTGAGTGCTTCTAAACTTATGGTAAGTCTACTGTAAATTTTTAAGATTTAAAGGAGCAAGTAACAAAGCATGATAAATAGGACAAAATAAAGCTACATTAACCTAGTTTAAAACCTACAGATAGTTATAGCAAGTTCTAGAGCCTCATCTTTTACCAGCATAGTTATATACTCAATGTTAACCCATATAAAAATTATTAGAATTTTACATGTGCAGGAACTATTTTTCTTGAATTATCATATTTACTCATGCTATTAATTAGTTGGATTGGTTCCACTTATCTAAAAATTCTCAAAAAATTTATACAGTATCTAAACATATTTTTAAATATTCTGTAAAAGTTTGAGCTCATGAAACCAAGTTATATAACATGTACAGACAAAACTAATCAAACAAGACACAAAACAAGATTTAATAAACTGACAGCTAGGCATGTCAAATGTCCACGAAACTTTTACACAAGGCTATCTATCTAACATGTAACACACTGACCAAAAATTGCCAATAGATCATGCATCTAACTTGAGATCTAATAAAAGCTATATTTTCTTTGTATTTTAAATAAAGCAAAAACTATTGAGCAAAAGAAAAAGTGCATGTAACAAAAGTTGTATATCTCTTTGCAAAGATTCCAGAACAGTTGAGTTTTCATTTTTACGTTTTTCTACGAATTTATATCAATTTTACAAGTTCGCTATTTTTGGAAACAAAAAGAAAAACAAAACCGACTCTCGCATATATACCCCTGGAAAGTTTTGGGGACTTGCAAATAGGTCCCTGCCAGACTTAACAGGGGAGGGGCGGACCTTGGGGGCCGAAATCCGGCGAGGTCGCTCGCTGGCAGCGAGGGGGAAGTGGGTGATTAGCACCAGGGGCTCAAGGAGAACCCGTAGGTGGTCTCGGTGTGCGCGGAGGCGGCCTGTGGCGCGCCGGCCACTGTGAGCAGGGGCGGGCGGCGGGCAGACGTGACGGTAACGGCACTCCGATGGCTTTGGGCGGTGGAGGTCGGGTCATCGAGCACCGGTGGGAGGTGGGGGAGCTCGTGGGCGAGTCGATTTGGGTCGAGGAGGGGCGGAAGGGATAGCTCCGCATGGACAAGGGAGGGGCGGCGGCAATGGCGGGCACCGGTGGTGGCACTCGCGTTCCGGCGAGGGCAATGGCGGGAGCGGCTGAGTGGCAGCTCGGGGAAATGGAGTGGAAGACGACGAACGTGTCTGGGTGGTCGTAGTTGGTCGGGGCGAGCCCGGATGGCGGCTCAGCGTGGAGGGCGAGTTCGGCAGCGGTAATGGTGGGCGCCAGCAGTGGTGCACGTTTCCCGGTGAGGGAGGAGGGATGAGGCCAGGCCGTGCAGCTTCAGTAGGGTGGTGTAACAACCCGGGTGTTTAAAACACTAAACATAAAATATTAAACATAGCATCATGCATAATCATCAAGATTAAATTAGATAATGCATTTCTTGTATGTTTACAAATGCATGTGTATGTATGTGTATCTAGGTGTATGTGTGCAAGATATGTGTAGAATAGAGTGCTCATGTATTTTTCACCCTCACCATGAAATGACAAATAGAATGTAACGATATACACCCTAGGTGATGTTTAAAATTTTTGCAAGAATAATCAGATTCAAATTTTAAAGTGGTCACATGAAATGATGAATTAATTCAAATCTTTACCAACATGCTTTAAAAATAATTTTCAAACCATAGCTCAACTAAACTTTTGCCCAAAACCAGAGTTGTAGAGTTTCATATAACAAACAACTTTCATGTTCAAAGTTTTTCAAGTTAGCACACAAAATTAGGAGAGAAATTCGAAAAATGATGTGTTTAGGGTAATTTCTTTTGCGTTTAAATTTGAATTTGTAACTTTCAAACGAAACCTCAAATGGGAAAATGCCTGAAACAAAAGTTGTAGATTTCGACATTTTGAGCAACTTTCGTATTCAAACTTTTTCGAGCTCCCATTGAAAATTTTGAGAAAATTTAGAGTCAACTCTCTTACTTCTCTCTCTTTCTCTCTCTACTCTCTCTCTCCCTCCTTTCTCCCTCCTCCTGCTTCCCTGCTTCCCGGGCGCAGGGCAGGGCACTCGAGCGCCTGCCCTCACTGCGCCGCCCACGCGACGCCGCGCTGCTGCCTCGCTGCGCCTGCTGCCGCCGCGCTGCTGCCTCGCTGCGCCGCGCCATCACCCCCACTCGAGCGCGCACGCCACCCTCGCTGACTCCCCGCTCCGCCGCACACGCCACGCTCGGCGACAGCCGCGTCCGGCCGAGCGCCGAGCCGCTGCCCGAGCTGCCCGACCCCCCCTGCCCGCGCCCATCCCCTTCTCCTTCACCCTGCTCGCCCATAAAAGCCGAGGCAGGCCCCTGCTCGCACGCCACGCTCGCCGTGAGCCATGGCCGCCGCCGCCCACAGCCACCGCGGCGCCCCGCGCCATCACCCTCTCTTTCCCCAAACCGAGTACCCCAGCACGACCACCGCCTCCCAGTGACCCTCCCAAACCCGTCCGCCCCTCTCAATCGCCGCCGGCAAGCCGTCGCCGCGGCACAGAACCCCGCCGGCCGCCTGCTTCCCGTGGAGCTCCCACCTCCGGCCTTCTTCTGCCCCAACGGAGCCCGGGAACGGGATCCTCGAATCCCAGTGAAGCTCATCGGCCAAAGCCCGTCACCCCTTGCCCGCCGGAGCGCCGCTGCCGGTGAGCCCCATCGCCGCCGGCCACTGGTGCTCGTGGAGGTGCCGCCTCGGACCACCTCTTCGCGAGCCAAGGCCACCAGCAGGTGCGCGACGACCTCCTCGTGCCCCTCCCCCACCTATCCCACGCCGCCGGAGCCTCTCCTCGCCGGGAAAAAGCTGCGCCGACCCTCCTCTGTTCCTGGTCCGACCAGGGACCTCGGGTTAAAAGAAAACGAAGTTCCAGGGGCCTAGATGCAAAAGTTCGTTTCCTTTTTCTTTTGTTTTCAAAAACAGCAAACTTGTAAATTCCATATAAAATCTTAGAAAAATCATAAAAATGCAAACTAAAATGTTTTGGAATCCTTAGATCAAAACCTACAACTTTCGTTACATTCACTTTTTCTTTAGCTCAATAGTTTTTGCTATATTAAAAATACAAAGAAAGTGTAGCTTTTATTAGATCTCAAGTTACATGCATGATATGTTAGCCATTTTTGGTCAGTGTGTTACATGTTAGATTTATAGCCTTGTGTAAAAGTTTCATAGACATTTGACACTCCTAGATGTAGGTTTTATTTAGGACTTTATGTATGCCTAGGATAAATAGTTTTAATTTTCCAAGTTGTTCCACCTTGAACCATAAGCTGAAACTTTTTCGGTGATTTGTAATTGTTACTTTGATGCTTTAGAAAAATTTATAGACTTTTTACCCAAGCAGAACATGCTCAAGTGATTTATGCTATGAATAAATGCACTAAACTGAGAAAAATAGCTTCTGTGCCTAGAAAAATCTGATACTTTTACTAAAGCTTTATTTTGAGTATTTAATCACGCTAGTAATGTTTGAGCTCCTGGTACTCAGTGTAACTACCTATAGAATTTATTTTTCTTTACTGCAGTTGTACATTGTGCTATTTTTCATGCCTTGTGTAATATTTAGTTAAATCTGAAAATTTTCCAGTAGGTTCATAATAGGATCATAAATACTCAGTTAAATTTTCAGTACTAGTTCTTACATTGTTGGATCTATACAAATTAATCTTGTTCCTAGCAGTGGCTGTTTAATGCATTTTTAATAATTAATATGCTCAGTAAAAATAGCTGAAAATTTTATGGCACGTTTGTAATTAAGTAATTGACTCTACATAAAAATTCCATCTTCAGAAGCTATACCCTTCAGCGGATTTAAATATTCCATGCGTGCACTTGAAAATAACTTTTCTAAAAATAACAAAACCCCCACTTACTTAATAAGAAATAGTTAATCTAGATAATGCTCTATAATTGATTGCCCAAGGAGATGTAAAGAAAATATTTTACAACTTTATAGTGAAGTAAATAATAAATTGTTACGGTCACACAACTCATGCATGTGCATTTCATATAGATACACATACTCTCGCCGACGGTACGTACGAGCTGGTGCCCGAGTCCGAGAGTGAGCAGCGTGAAGCCCAAGCTAATCTAACTGAAGCCGCCGAAGACCCGAACCAAAGTTCGGTAGAGCCCAAGGCTAACTTTTCTTAGCAAGGCAAGCCCCGGAGCATGTCCTACCTATTTTAATTTATGCAACTATTTGTATTCCTGTTTATTGTGCATTTAAGTTGCAGGAATTGTTTGGAACCTTAGTTGCATAATCCTAGGTACCTATGCTTGAACACTAGTATGTGTAGGTCGCTAGTTGGCTATGCTAATGTTCGGTAGAAGTCGAGTGATTTCCTGTCACTCGCGAGCTCATAGGAGTTGAATGCTTACGGCACACTGCAATATAAGGTTTACGGGCGGGGTTGTTGTACTTGTGATACCCCGTCTGTTTAGTCAAAATGGATAAGGCCGCGGTGTGTGGTAGTGGTGGTTAAGCATTTGAACGTACTAACCACATGCCGAGAATATGGTAATCGGTAAGCTTAAGTACCTAATGGAACCGGCCGTGGAACATACTCCCCACTGTCTGGTCTATGGTCACGCACGGGTGCAGGGCACCCTAGGACGGTGGGCCTGTTTCATGCCCGGGGAAAAAGGGGAAAAGTCGCGTGGGTGATTGCATTCCCCATGCGTGTGTTTAGGTCTGCCTGGCCAGGTTAACAAATTCGATTCGAATCGTCCGTCTCTCACGGATATTGAGACTGCTTAACCCTTTTGCCACATAGAGTAAGAAGTGGAACAATGATGATGAGAAATTTGGTTGATTGATGAAAAAAAATAATTGCTTTTTCCACCATGTATGCTTTAGGATAGATGCTAATGTAGAATGGTTAATCATAATAGAACTTGAAAGCTAAAATCGGAAAATAAGGACTCACTGCTTTTCGGCAAAGACAAACCCCTCAAGCCAACAGCCTTGCATGTCTAGTTAGAGGGTTAGTTATATCCTAGTCGGGTAAGCCTTGCGGAGTATTAGTATACTCAGCCTTGCTTGTGGCTAAATTTTGTTTCAGGTAATACTTTTGAAGATCAGATAGCTAGTTTGACTTGGCCGTGTGTTTTACCTCCTGGTTGGTCGGTGGAGTGGGATACGACTCCGGCCAACGATGGCAGTGCCGAGTGATGTCATGTACAGGCTTCATCATGATATCATGTATCGTCGTTTAGAACTCGTTTTATTTCCGCTGCAATGAACTCTGAACTACTTTAAATTCGAACTTCAAGTACCTTTCGGAGACTTCGAACTTGGTTTGTAATATTTAAGTTAAGACTCTGTAATGTAATGTATCTGTGAATTGTTGTACTCTCGGGACTCACCTTCGTGTGAGTTGCATGTAAGCTTTGGGTTCGATCGACGCTCAGGTGGATTCTTCGGGACTTTACCCGACAGCACTGCCGGATTACTCCGTTTGAAGTGCGTGTTAGCCGGGATTACCTTTAGGGTGATGATTGGCGCACTTGAGTCGGATTAATTTGGGCGGTACTGCCACAGGTGGTGTGGTGGTGGTTGTGGCCTCGGTGGAGTCTGGGACGGGGCGGAGGGGCGGGTTCAGCTGCGAGCTTGAGCTCGACGCAGCAATGGTGGCCGCGGGGCGGCTCAGTTGCGAGAGCAGGGAGCTCTGCGTGGGGAAAAAAGAACAAGGGGGGAGGGAAGGAGGAGTGGGACTCTTTGGCTTGGCAAGGGAGGCCGGGTAGCTCGGGCAGCGGCCGCGGTGCTCGGCCGGACGCAGCTGTCGCCGAGTGGCCATCGGAGCGTGGCGTGCGCGGGCGGAGCGGAGCGTCAGCAAGGTCGGGCGTGCACGCTCGAGTGGGGTGGTGATGGCGCTCGGCAGGGCAGCAGCGGGGCGGCAGCGGGCTCAGCAAGCGCGCGCGGCAGCGGCGCAGCAAGCGGGCGGCATCGGTGCAGCGAGCGCGAGCGTGAGCACTCGAGCGCTATGCGCGCGCGGCGTCAACGCAGAGAGGAGGAAGGGGGAGAGAGAAAGGGTACTTTGGTCATTGATTTTGACTCAATTCAAAATCAAAATTTTCAATTGAAACTCGAAAAACTTTGAATACGAAAGTTGTTCAAAATGTCGAATTCTACAACTTTTGTTTCAGGCATTTTCCCATTTGAGGTTTGGTTTGAAAGTTCCAAATTCAAATTTAAAAGCAAAAGAAATTACCCTATACACATTGTTTTTCGAATTTTTCTCCAAATTTTGTGTAATAACTTGAAAAATTTTGAACATGAAAGTTGTTTGTCATATAAAACTTTACAACTTTGGTTTTAGGCAAAAGTTTATTTAAGCAACGGTTTGAATTTTACCTTTTAGGCCTAATTAAAGAATTTTCAAAATCAATATATGTTATAAAACTTGAGTTGAAACAACTTGTCATTTCATGTGCAAAATTTTATTTTCTCCTCTTGAGTTCAACTAGACTTTGGTTCATCATGATGTCGGTGAGATGCCTACGCAATTTCATAAGCATACTCGCAATGGTTAAAAAGTTATTCACGTGTTCTGACTTAGGGTCAAATTAATTTGATATGTTTTAATCCTAATTTTTGTTTATAACTTCCTTGCTCGTTTTAGGTCTAACCCACGCTGAATTGCCATTAACAGTTTGGGCGTGTTCTCTCACTGGTTTAAATGTTATGAATGGTTCCTGAATTAAGGTTTAAATTTTGTTAACACGCGTATAAACACGTGTAGGTGTTCAAATTAAACCCACTTCAAAATGCATCTTCGGAGGATTAATTCTTAATTAGCGTTTTAGGAATCTGGGTTGTCACAATCTATGCCTACGACCCCCTTCTGGTGGAACGAGAGGGATGGTTCGTGAATGGCAATCATACAAATGGAACTCTGCATTGGGCAGCGGAATCTCATTTGTATAGCCCAAGTAAAGGAAAATCAAAGAGTCATTCGGACCTTTCTTGAGTGTGTGACCTTGGATCAAATAGGCCTCATCGATATACGCACGATCGCCCTCAATGAAAGGAATAGAATTCCTTCTAAGGCACCGATATGTGTAGCGATGTGAGTAATCAAAGAAGTGCACTCCATAGGACCCGTCATCTTGAAATTCAAAAGCCATTGCTTAACCAAATCTTGTGCGGGGGATATTTTGATCTTGTTTACCATGGCATAAAGAATGAGCAACTCATCGTTGTGCACGGGTCGCACATCATCTCTTGGAAAGAGAGTGATGGTCAACCACTTGTGCATCAATTGAAGAGTTGGATTATGAATGTCGCCGCACCGAGGTGTGAACTTGCCATGGACAACTTGACCCGAAATCCGGCCCCAAAATTTATGACAATTAAAACCTCTGCAAGCTTGGTCGAGAGAAATTGGCCAGCGTTTGTTGAAATCGAGGTGGCTGGCAAAAGTTTTCCAAGAAAGCTAATATTCTTTTTCGAAAAGTCAAAAGTAAACCCTGTTTTCCACCTCCCGAAGAGTGCAAAGAGATTGGATGGTGAGGAGTCGACTGTGGCGGAACCACCCAAAACTACTGGGCCCGGGTGCACTGATCTTTGTTGCTAAGCAACTCTGACCCAAATTGGCACTCACCGGTAGTTCCTCGAGTGAAGCCTCGATAAAAGCCACGCTATTCCAGGATCAGCAGACAACACCCACACGAAGGTGAGCCCAGAGATTACAACACAGAACATTTCATACATCTCAGAGTGATTGCAGCGGAAAGAAAATTTTATTACAAACCATGTTTAGAGTAGTAAAGTACTACAGAGTTCCAACTACTCAATTATTCAAGTCTCATAGTTCAGCGGAAGCAGTAAAAGATAACTAGCGACATAACGTGACGCATCGATAAAGCCCGTACGAATGCGTCACTCGGCGGGAGGGTGATCAGCACCAACTGAAGGGCCATCCCACTCAACAGACCAGCCCGGGGGCAAGGTACAAGGCCAAGTAAGACTCGCGAACAGATCTTCAAAGTTAGTACCTGAAAAACAGTGCCACAAGCAAGGCTGAGTATACTAATACTCAGCAAGACTAACCCATCACCGGATATAACATAGTCCGATAACTAGACATGCAAGGCTTTTTGGGTTGGTGGGGTTTGGTTGCCAAAAATGCCACTAAATGTTGATCCTTATTTCAGATTCTATTTAGCCATCTTCTAGTTAGATTAACCATTCTAAGTTTGCATCCAACTCTACACAAACATGGTAGAGCAATAATTTAATCAACCAGCAGTATTATCATCATCATGTTCCACTTGTTACTCTATGTGACCGAAATCATTAAGCAATCTCATGCCGTGAGAGGCGGACGATTCTGAATCGAATTTCAACCTGGCCAGGGGAACCTAGACCACACGTATGGGAACCAAGTCACCCACACAACATTTCCCCTTTCTTTCCAGTCCGTGGATCCGGGGCACCCTCCCCGACTACAGAGCCCGACGTCTCTGCACCCGTACGTCCGGACAAAAATAAACCTACTTCTACCAAGAGGGTGCAAGGTCGTTCCACTCGCCGGTCCAATCAGGTACTTCAGCTTACCGATTACCATATTTCTCGGCATGTGGCTAGTACTTTCAAGCGCTTAACGAAATGAGCCACACCCCGCGACCTTAGCCATTTTTGACTACACCAGCGGGGTATCACAACTACACAACCCCGCACGTTGTCCTTACATTTCAACAGGAATTAAAGTCAGTACAAATCCTATTTGCTCGCGAGAGGCAGGAAACCACTCGACTTCTACCGTACCTATTTAGCAGGGCAACTAGTCGATAAAAAGATCCGGTATCAAACATAGGTTCCTAGGGATCATGCATCTACGGTTTTCGATCAACGCCTAGAAAACTTAAATGCAGAGAACAAAGTATTACAATACATTAATAAATAGATAGCTGAATGATAATTCGGAAAATAGTGGGATTATGCTCCGGGGCTTGCCTTCTTGGGCACTGTTCAAAGGTAGCCTTGGGCTCTTCTGAACATTGGTTCGGGTCTTGATTCAAGTCAGTATAATTAAGAGAGACACTCTCCGAAGTGGTAGTATTCGCGGGCACCAACTCGTAATCACCGTCGAGTAGATTTACCGTTTCTATATGCATGCAGAAATGATATTGTTACAACATGATATAAATATATTTCTTTCCATCACTATAAAGTTGTAGTCCAGTATAGCATGTGTTTGTTGTGGTGGTCTTAGTTAACTTTATTTTCTGGGCAATCGTTTATAGAGTAGTTTTTAAATTCACTTTACTTCATAAAAGAGTTGTGTGGTTTGGTTTTCATTTTTAATCATTAAAACATAGCATGCTTTCACTATTTCATAACAACAAATTTACTAATGAGCTAGTGATGAAAAATTAATGTAACACCGATCATATACTCTAGCATCTAGGGTATCAATTTCAGCATCTAATCATAAAGCACTTAACCATAACAATTCATGTAATTAGATTACTCTAGTTGCTTCACCTTTTTTTTACAGAACGTTTAACATGGGTTCTGGTACTACAAATTTTATGGGAGCATTTGCAAGGCATATTCTCAGTATTGAAATTTTTCCAGATTTTATCTACTCATACATCAGAGGTGACAAAAAGAATAAAAACAGCAAGCCATTAAGAAGGATTAATTCTACAGAAAGTTTTACTAGGGATATGGTTCTCAAATTTTTACCAGAGTCTACTCATGAGCTAAACATACTCCAGAAAAATTATCGAGCTTTATAACCACCAGATAAATTAGTTATGCATTTAACTTAACATGATTTAGCATAAATTTCTCAAGGTGCATTTAATCAGTACTGCATATGAAATTTTTATTACAGATAGAACATACTGTAAACAAGATCATATCCAAAAATCAAGATCAGTTATGTATAGATTACTCAGAACAAAAATAGTAAATATAGCCCTAAGATGCTAAGCATGATTATTCACCAAAGCAAAACTCAGTAACTGCATGTTAAAATTTTTAGACAGGAACACAGAGATAAAAAGAGACTTCAAAAATAAATATAGATTTTTCTGAGCATAAGAACTATATATGGAGAATTAAGTTGATTAAACAAGCATAAAACATGGTATATAGTAAATGAACTCTAATAAATCTGAAATTTATGGAGTAACCATATTTCAGTTATACATGTATGCAGTACAAATTCCAGAGTAAGTTCATGTGCATATTTTCCAGTATTAAATCGAGAAAGCTAGCAACAGATTAGAGAATCTTGATTGTTCCAATATGATAACTATTTTGGTTGGGTGTCATCTTTTTACTGTGATCTTAATATTCTATTAGTGATAACATATCCAAAAATCAAGGTCATTTGCTGAGTAAAACATCATGAACATGCATAAGGTGATTTTCTTATTCTTTTTCTCAGATTAAAATAAAAGCAAAATATGAACATGTGAATGTAACAAAAGTTGTAGTTCTTGTTCTAAGGATTCCAGAACATTTTAGTTTGCATTTTTCTGATTTTTATACGATTTTCTAGGCATTTTTGAAGTTTGCTGTTTTTGAGTTCATTTGTAACATTTCATTTGGACCCCTGGAACTTTTGTTTCTTCTCCAGGGAGGTCCCTGGCGGAAGTCAGGAACAGAGGAGGGTTTGGCGTGGCTGTTCCCGGCGATGAGGTTGGCCGGCGGCTAGGGGAAAGTGGGGGGAAATGGAGAGGGGCTCGAGAGCTACCCTTTGGTGGTCGTGGGAGGAGCGGAGGTGGTCGGAGCTGGGCTCTCCACGGCGAGGGGCGGACGACGGCGGGACTGGGCGGCGGCGGTGCTTCTCCGGCGACGCGGGGAGGGCGAAGTCGGACCGAGGAGCTTCGGTGGGGAGAGACCAAGCTCGTGGAGGGTTCTATTTGGGGAGGAACGGGCCGGGAAGGTGGCTCCACGGAGCTCCGGCGGCGTCCGACAATGGTGGCGGCGGCTCTAGTTTCCTGGGCGCGCGAGAGGCTGGGCTCTGCCCTTTATAGGCAAGGGAGGAGGGGGAGGTCGATCTGGGGGCGAGCTTGCTGGGGAGAACGGGTGCTGGGGGAGGCGCGCACGGCCGTGGCAGCTCGGCCGGCCATGGCAGTCGCGTGGCGAGCGCAGGAGCAAGCAGGGCGCGTGGCATGCGGCAATGGTGCCAGGGAGGAGCGGTTCCAGGGAAACAAGGGGCGCAGGAGCGGTTTTGGGCGGAGGCGCGACGCGTGGGCGGCCAGGTGGCCGGCGCCGGCGTACGGACGCCGTCGTGGGCGTGGTGCAGGGAGAACGGAGGTAGGAGAAGACGGCAGGGGCAGTTTCGTAAATAAATCAAAGTTCCAAAATAAGTTCTGTAATTTCAAATTTTCTCCCTCTTCTTGGCTCCAAATGAAAAAGTGTTGAATACCATGTTTGCTCAGTTTTTCGAGATCTACAACTTTCGTTTTATGCACTTTTTCATTCAATCAATGGTTTGAGAGTTATTTAATTATTTCAAAAACAACCATTTAAAATACTTATCATTCCATGTGAATTTTGGCACTTTTACTCCTAGGCTCCAACTAGGTTTTTGTTTAACATGACATAGTGAATATGTCTATTCATTTTCCTATGCATAAGTGCATTGGTTTGAAAGTTATTTTTAACTTCCTTATTACTAGAAATTGAACTCTTGTTTATTTGATTTGTTTAAATCTCGACTTTGCCAAAAAGTCTCTATAAATTAAACTATGTGTCACAAGAATATGAGTGTGTCTTTATTCTACCTCTTTGTGACCAGTTGAGCATGAAAGTTCAAGAATATTAAAGGAATAAGTTTTATGTCCACACATACTCATATACAAGGATGCATTCTTGTTTCCTATAAATATTTATTATTATTATGCTAAAGGAATGTTTATGGTCCCTTGTTCAAAATTTGAGTTTGTTCACAACTCCAATTTGTCATTTAAGGAAGAACTAAATATTTTCTTACTAGACCTCCGAAGTAAGTATGTTTTATTTCTTCTTTTCCTTAAAGAAATTTCAAGATTTCAAACTACTTGTGCGTTGAATATTTGTGGCCTCATTTTATTATTTTGTTTGAACTAGTAGATCTTCACAAATCAAAGAATGGTTCCATTAATCATTTCATGTGATGGTTTTCCAGTTTGAATTTGATTTGCAGAGAAAGTTTATAGATCATTATGAAAGGTGTATTTTATTACCTTATTACCACACATGTCAAGTTAAGTTTAAAAGTATACCAAATATTGTTTTTCAAGCATTGCACTCAAACACATGCACACATACATTTACACACAAGTTTGCAAGAACTAGACATAGGGTTCTTCTTTAAGCTTTCTTAGCTCATTTGTGTGTGAAGTTATGTTAATTGCCTGGCTTTGGTTAAACTGACACCAGAGGTGTCACAGCCTACCCCACTTAAAAAGAATCTCATCCTGAGATTCAGGTGAATAAACTAAGTGTGGACAGTGTGTGTGCCTTTGGTTGGTGAAACCAGAAGGTAGACATTATTAACGACTTCAAGTTGCAAAGATTTTCTTCTTTTTATCCAAATAACTCATTTGGCTAGAGTGGTCATCTCTAAGATTTTCTTGTATTATCTTTGGTTGTTATTCTGCCGAATGATCAAGTCTGGTCTAAATATTTAGTGGTCTTCGGTTTGTGACAAACTCCGTGGAGTTCGACACCTTTGATCATACGATGCTTTAATTCGTGCCATTTTCAAACTTGCTTGATAGCTGGGTGAGAACTCTACTAAAAACGGGCATTTGTCTTCATGGTTGTCATAATGAATTATGTAAGATATTAGCATGTCCTTTAAGATTCGGTCCACTTTTCAGTTTGGCCGTCGGTTCGAGGATGATAAGCTGAACTTCGGATCAGTTTGGTGACAGGAGAAGATTGCAAGGAATTTCCCAAAAAGTGTGCTAGGAGTTGAGCACTATTATTGAATTTAATTGTATGTGGTATGATATGTAGACCACAATGTATTCAAGAGGAATACCGGTACACTTCTTGGTAGTGTGAATAGTGTGTAATTGAAGAAAAGGTCGGTTGTCGATAATGATCCAAATGGAATCAGGCCTTGGAGAGGTGCTTGGCAAACCAATCATGAAATCCATAATCGGCAAAAAAAAAAAATTGGAGTGTAACGGGTATTTATAAGTGGTCTCGGTTTAGCATTATGAGATATATTTAGCGATAAATTTTGCCTAGGGTATTAATATATTTCATTAATACCCAAGTGATTGGAAAGCTTTGGAAAAAAGTGACCTATGAAGAATTGGTTTTCAGACATCATGATTCATTGGATCCACTATAGAGATTCAAGCCATACAACTCTATTCTTGTCACAGTAAAACATTTAGGCTTCTCCATTCTTTAGAAGAGCTTGTGCTTGACGATTTTCTCAGGACAGATTCTGGGTAGTTGATAGAATTGATCATAACTGAGAAATCCAAAGTCCTAAAATTCTCAAATTTTTATGGTAGGTGTCTAAGATAATTTTGATCATTTCCTCTAGTCAACTCCAACTCAGAAACATAGCTTAAGATAGTCAAATCCTTAAGTGTTTGCAGGAAGGTTGACCCAGATTTCAGACTGAACAGTGGGCTAGTATTTTGACTGTAAGTACCAAACCACTTGAAATAAAATTCTCAAACAATTTCAATATCTTCTAGACTTAGTTATCAGCAACTTTCATGTTTAATGTTGTCTCAGGAAAAGCGTTTAAGTTGGTCGAAAAATTCATGTGGCCAGACTGCTACAAGTTGACAGGATCATAGGGGTTTACCAAAAGACTGAATTTTAGAGGGTTACAATTCTCCAAAATTTTCAAAATTTTACAGCAGTAAGGAGATTTGTTTTACTACATTTTGTTACACAGGCTCAACTTATTTTGAGGTAGTTGGCCAGGTCTAAGATTTGGGTTTTCCTTCTGTACCTGCTGGTCCGCTTACATCTGACAGCTTTCTAGTATGGAGATCTTATTCTTCGGTAGAAACAAACTTTTCTCAAGACATTCTTGCTCAAGATGATTTAATGGAGTTGGTACATGTTTTGAGAAAAATGCACACTAGTTCAATGTCATGATGTATGGTGGAGATGCTAATATGTCATGAGATTGATGATACACATTGATAAGTTAGGTGCAGGTGTTTGGTTGTAATGAGGCAACGCACCTAGGTAATATATGTGTGGGGGATGCACTGCACAGATAAAATGATCTATGCATTGATGACATGATGCACATGGCATGATGCATTTGTCACGATACTATTGAATGATGGGTGTTTTCTTGGTGTATAACTTCTGATGCACATGGTTTTCATGCATGATGGGGTATATCTATTTGGTAGAATGATCATGCATGTGGGCATGGGGGGCTCAGGTTGTAATGTAGGTTAGCTACTGGAAGGTCAGGCAAGTACTCTTAATTTTTATTGAACCAAAATAGAACTTCAAACAAATCAACACATTATTCAGGTTGCGACAAAATAGATTGCCACGGAGTCGCTATCACAGACCAAGATACCAGCACGCACCTAGTAGCACAATCGTGTTGCGGTAGCACACACGAGGCCCTAGGTTCCGTCGCGGTACCTTAGGTTAGTGACGAACACCACGACAAGATAAAAACATAGCAACCCAACTAATGCTCGTGGCAAGAAAGGAAGATGAAGAGCCAGATAATATTCACAATTCCTTCCTAGATGCATATGTGATTTAAATCGTGGGAATGTAATAACAATGCATCGGTAGTACTTTTGCTACAAGTATTGCATGAATGTTGCAGTCATGATTATGCATGATATTCTAGCATTTTTGTGCACCTATTTTTAGTTTTCAAAAGACCCATTTGAGCAAGAAGGGCAATGAGAATTCCTTCAACTCGTCCACGTAATTTTAGTCATCAATTGTGCCATTCTTCTTTTTGTTGAGCTATTGATAACCAGCATCCAAAGGTTGATGGACAATGTGCTTCAAAAATATGGAAGGCTTATCACCAGGAATATGGTCCCTAACATTGGTATGATTCAAAGGATAGATGGGCAGATGAGTAGAACTCGAAAGGCATGGTTAACCGAACGTGCAGGAAGCTGCAGGTTACGAGAAAACTCATAACTCGCGTTCCGTTCATCAAAATGCCTTGAAATTTTGACAGGAGTTATATAATTTCATGTGCTACAACTTTGGTAGTCAACTTAGAGGCTAATTCTAAGAGTGAAATGGTCGAAATTGTCCATTACTATACCTCTGGTTTTCTGAATAGAGTCTCGGTATTTAGGGCATAACTCCGACTATATACATCTAATGAAGTTGAAATTTTGTAGGAATGTAGCTTAGGAAATTTGGAACAGCTTTGGTATTCAACCCCAAGGCTAAAACAATGGTTAAGATGGTTGAAATATTCGGTCTTTGCTTCTCTGTTCTGGCTGTTTTTTTAGCAGGTCAGCAATAGTGTTTCATCTATAGCTCGGAGTATACTAGCTTCATGGATTTAAAAATTTGTGAGAGCCTAGATCGTGAAATTTGTGACCACTTGGTTATTCAACTCACAGCTAAGAAGAGTTGTCTACAAGGGTGAAAATTTCAGCAATATCCTATGGGGTTTAGACTAGACAATGAGAGTTCAATTGTTCCGGAAGCAACCTTAGAGTTTCATAACTCGAAATTTAGGGGTCCAAAAATTTTTGAAATTTTTCTAGGGCATTCCTAATATCATTGTGCACAATTTTTCTAGTCAAGGCTAGGTCTAGATCAACCCTATGATGGTCTTTTTCTTAAAAGTCTTCCTTACTGTATGTCTAGAAAATTCAGCGAACAGAGAGCTAGTGTTTTCTTCACCAAGGACAATATACTTGGTCAAAAATTCTCAAACTTTAAAGAAGATGCCCAAGGTAGGGAGGAACATTTCATCTAGTCAACACTAAGGCCATTTCAGATCCTAACAAGGTTTAATGCTCAAGGTTTTGAAGTGATGTCAAACCAAAAAAACAGATTGTCCAGAGAGTGAGTAAATTGACCATATCTCCCAAACCAGTAGGCAAAGATAATTCAAACTTTTACAGTGAGTTCTATATTAAGTTACCTACAACTTTTTGTGTTGAACGATTTTTCAGATAAGCATCTTAAGGTGGTCGAAAAATTCAGTTTATGCAGACTGTTCCAACTTGACAGATTTGCATAGGGTTACTATAAATTCGAAAACACTAAGGTAGGAAGCTTAAAAAATTCTCAAATTTTTACAACAGATTCGAATTTTATGTAGCTACATTTCATATTACAGCCCAAACTTGATTTGAGCAAATCTTCATATCTTAAAAATTCGAGAAAGCCAGATTTTCCAGAATTTGCAGACTGTCTAGATGATCCTTAAGACCGTGTTTTAAACTTTTCGATTCTGATTTCTTTCAAAAGTTTATTTGCTGATGATTTGAGGATGAATGCAGATCTTAACCGTCCTCACCAAAGAAAAGAATTGCCAAATAACCTTGGACTTACGTGGCTAGTTTCGGTGGCATACATAATACGACTCTCACTATGTAGCTACTCGATATAGCTAGATAGCCTATGATTCGATTTCGAGTTAGTGTACCTGCAGAAAATTGACAGTATATAAAATTGAACCTTCCGTGCCAGCACTCACGAAAGCGTTCACATACATTACCGATCACTATAGAATCGGCATCCATACAATTACCGCCGTATGGACAACGTTAAGCATACGTCATCGAAATAACGTATTGACTGTGTACCGTCTTTGACGGGGAATTGAATTCTAATTTCGAACCATTACTCCCCATATAATCAACCGAAGTTGGTATATGGGCAGCAGCCCAAGTAGGTCACTGCTTGAGCTCCAGCGTTCGGCTCGCATCACCGACGGGAAGGTCAGACTCCCTCAGCTGACTGAGTAAGCATACCTCCGCGGCGACGATGTAGTTGCAGAATTTAAATTGCGGAATTTAGATACTGAAAAGTAATGTGCTGGAAGTTAGCCATACAAAATAAGCCACCTGATTATACCCATAAGATCCCCTAGGGATTTACGTCCTAGACTTGTCCATGGAGATCCTAAACTCTTTCAAAAACTTTAGTAGTTTTGAAGTCAAGTTTTAATTTGTTGTTTTGAAAACCGAGGCTTTCATCTCTGGTAGGCTGTCTGCGAGCTCTGATACCAGCTGTGGCGGAACCACCCAAAACTACTGGGCCCGGGTGCACTGATCTGTGTTGCTAAGCAACTCTGACCCAAATTGGCACTCACCGGTAGTTCCTCGAGTGAAGCCTCGATAAAAGCCACGCTATTCCAGGATCAGCAGACAACACCCACACGAAGGTGAGCCCAGAGATTACAACACAGAACATTTCATACATCTCAGAGTGATTGCAGCGGAAAGAAAATTTTATTACAAACCATGTTTAGAGTAGTAAAGTACTACAGAGTTCCAACTACTCAATTATTCAAGTCTCATAGTTCAGCGGAAGCAGTAAAAGATAACTAGCGACATAACGTGACGCATCGATAAAGCCCGTACGAATGCGTCACTCAGCGGGAGGGTGGTCAGCACCAACTGAAGGGCCATCCCACTCAACAGACCAGCCCGGGGGCAAGGTACAAGGCCAAGTAAGACTCGCGAACAGATCTTCAAAGTTAGTACCTGAAAAACAGTGCCACAAGCAAGGCTGAGTATACTAATACTCAGCAAGACTGACCCATCACCGGATATAACATAGTCCGATAACTAGACATGCAAGGCTTTTTGGGTTGGTGGGGTTTGGTTGCCAAAAATGCCACTAAATGTTGATCCTTATTTCAGATTTTATTTAGCCATCTTCTAGTTAGATTAACCATTCTAAGTTTGCATCCAACTCTACACAAACATGGTAGAGCAATCATTTAATCAACCAGCAGTATTATCATCATCATGTTCCACTTGTTACTCTATGTGACCGAAATCATTAAGCAATCTCATGCCGTGAGAGGCGGACGATTTTGAATCGAATTTCAACCTGGCCAGGGGAACCTAGACCACACGTATGGGAACCAAGTCACCCACACAACATTTCCCCTTTCTTTCCAGTCCGTGGATCCGGGGCACCCTCCCCGACTACAGAGCCCGACGTCTCTGCACCCGTACGTCCGGACAAAAATAAACCTACTTCTACCAAGAGGGTGCAAGGTCGTTCCACTCGCCGGTCCAATCAGGTACTTCAGCTTACCGATTACCATATTTCTCGGCATGTGGCTAGTACTTTCAAACGCTTAACGAAATGAGCCACACCCCGCGACCTTAGCCATTTTTTACTACACCAGCGGGGTATCACAACTACACAACCCCGCCCGTTGTCCTTACATTTCAACAGAAATTAAAGTCAGTACAAATCCTATTTGCTCGCGAGAGGCAGGAAACCACTCGACTTCTACCGTACCTATTTAGCAGGGCAACTAGTCGATAAAAAGATCCGGTATCAAACATAGGTTCCTAGGGATCATGCATCTACGGTTTTCGATCAACGCCTAGAAAACTTAAATGCAGAGAACAAAGTATTACAATACATTAATAAATAGATATATGAATGATAATTCGGAAAATAGTGGGATTATGCTCCGGGGCTTGCCTTCTTGGGCACTGTTCAAAGGTAGCCTTGGGCTCTTCCGAACATTGGTTCGGGTCTTGATTCAAGTCAGTATAATTAAGAGAGACACTCTCCGAAGTGGTAGTATTCGCGGGCACCAACTCGTAATCACCGTCGAGTAGATTTACCGTTTCTATATGCATGCAGAAATGATATTGTTACAACATGATATAAACATATTTCTTTCCATCACTATAAAGTTGTAGTTCAGTATAGCATGTGTTTGTTGTGGTGGTCTTAGTTAACTTTATTTTCTGGGCAATCGTTTATAGAGTAGTTTTTAAATTCACTTTATTTCGTAAAAGAGTTGTGTGGTTTGGTTTTCATTTTTAATCATTAAAACATAGCATACTTTCACTATTTCATAACAACAAATTTACTGATGAGCTAGTGATGAAAAATTAATGTAACACCGATCATATACTCTAGCATCTAGGGTATCAATTTCAGCATCTAATCATAAAGCACTTAACCATAACAATTCATGTAATTAGATTACTCTAGTTGCTTCACCTTTTTTTACAGAACGTTTAACATGGGTTATGGTGCTACAAATTTTATGGGAGCATCTACAAGGCATCTACTCAGTACTGAAATTTTTCCAGATTTTATCTACTCATACATCAGAGGTGACAAAAAGAATAAAAACAGCAAGCCATTAAGAAGGATTAATTCTACAAAAAGTTTTACTAGGGATATGGTTCTCAAATTTTTACCAGAGTCTACTCATGAGCTAAACATACTCCAGAAAAATTATCGAGCTTTATAACCACCAGATAAATTAGTTATGCATTTAAATTGACATGATTTAGCATAAATTTCTCAAGGTGCATTTAATCAGTACTGCATATGAAATTTTTATTACAGATAGAACATACTATAAACAAGATCATATACAAAAGTCAAGATCAGTTATGGTATATATTACTCAGAACAAAAATAGTAAATCTAGCCCTAAGATGCTAAGCATGATTATTCACCAAAGCAAAACTCAGTAACTGCACCTCAAAATTTTTAGACAGGAACACAGACCTAAAAAGAGACTTCAGAAATAAATATAGATTTTTTTTAGCATAAGAACTATATATGGAGAATTAAGTTGATTAAACAAGCATAAAACATGGTATATAGTAAATGAACTCTAATAAATCTTAAATTTATTCAGTAACCATACTTCAGTTATACATGTATGCAGTACAAATTCCAGAGCAAGTTCATGTGCATATTTTCCAGTATTAAATCGAGAATGCTAGCAACAGATTAGAGAATCTTGATTGTTCCAATATGATAACTATTTTGGTTGGGTGTCATCTTTTTACTGTGATCTTAATATTCTATTAGTGATAACATATCCAAAAATCAAGGTCATTTTCTGAGTAGAACTTCATGAACATGCATAAGGTGATTTTCTTATTCTTTTTCTCAGATTAAAATAAAAGCAAAATATGAACATGTGAATGTAACAAAAGTTGTAGTTTTTGTTCTAAGGATTCCATAACATTTTAGTTTGCATTTTTCTGATTTTTATACGATTTTCTAGGCATTTTTGAAGTTTGCTGTTTTTGAGTTCATTTGTAACTTTTCATTTGGACCCCTGGAACTTTTGTTTCTTCTCCAGGGAGGTCCCTGGCGGAAGTCAGGAACAGAGGAGGGTTTGGCGTGGCTGTTCCCGGCGATGAGGTTGGCCGGCGGCTAGGGGAAAGTGGGGGGAAATGGAGAGGGGCTCGAGAGCTACCCTTTGGTGGTCGTGGGAGGAGCGGAGGTGGTCGGAGCTGGGCTCTCCACGGCGAAGGGCGGACGACGGCGGGACTGGGCGGCGGCGGTGCTTCTCCGGCGACGCGGGGAGGGCGAAGTCGGACCGAGGAGCTTCGGTGGGGAGAGACCAAGCTCGTGGAGGTTTCTATTTGGGGAGGAACGGGCCGGGAAGGTGGCTCCACGGAGCTCCGGCGGCGTCCGGCAATGGTGGCGGCGGCTCTAGTTTCCTGGGCGCGCGAGAGGCTGGGCTCTGCCCTTTATAGGCAAGGGAGGAGGGGGAGGTCGATCTGGGGGCGAGCTTGCTGGGGAGAATGGGTGCTGGGGGAGGCGCGCACGGCCGTGGCAGCTCGGCCGGCCATGGCAGTCGCGTGGCGAGCGCAGGAGCAAGCAGGGCGCGTGGCGTGCGGCATTGGTGCCAGGGAGGAGCGGTTCCAGGGAAACAAGGGGCGCAAGAGCGGTTTTGGGCGGAGGCGCGACGCGTGGGCGGCCAGGTGGCCGGCGCCGGCGTACGGACGCCGTCGTGGGCGTGGTGCAGGGAGAACGGAGGTAGGAGAAGACGGCAGGGGCAGTTTCGTAAATAAATCAAAGTTTCAAAATAAGTTCTGTAATTTCAAATTTTCTCCCTCTTCTTGGCTCCAAATGAAAAAGTGTTGAATACCATGTTTGCTCAGTTTTTCGAGATCTACAACTTTCGTGTTATGCACTTTTTCATTCGATCAATGGTGTGAGAGTTATTTAATTATTTCAAAAACAACCATTTAAAGTACTTATCATTCCATGTGAATTTTGGCACTTTTACTCCTAGGCTCCAACTAGGTTTTTGTTTAACATGACATAGTGAATATGTCTATTCATTTTCCTATGCATAAGTGCATTGGTTTGAAAGTTATTTTTAACTTCCTTATTACTAGAAATTGAACTCTTGTTTATTTGATTTGTTTAAATCTTGACTTTGCCAAAAAGTGTCTATAAATTAAACTATGTGTCACAAGAATATGAGTGTGTCTTTATTCTACCTCTTTGTGACCAGTTGAGCATGAAAGTTCAAGAATATTAAAGGAATAAGTTTTATGTCCACACATACTCATATACAAGGATGCATTCTTGTTTCCTATAAATATTTATTATTATTATGCTAAAGGAATGTTTATGGTCCCTTGTTCAAAATTTGAGTTTGTTCACAACTCCAATTTGTCATTTAAGGAAGAACTAAATATTTTCTTACTAGACCTCCGAAGTAAGTATGTTTTATTTCTTCTTTTCCTTAAAGAAATTTCAAGATTTCAAACTACTTGTGCGTTGAATATTTGTGGCCTCATTTTATTATTTTGTTTGAACTAGTAGATCTTCACAAATCAAAGAATGGTTCCATTAATCATTTCATGTGATGGTTTTCCAGTTTGAATTTGATTTGCAGAGAAAGTTTATAGATCATTATGAAAGGTGTATTTTATTACCTTATTACCACACATGTCAAGTTAAGTTTAAAAGTATACCAAATATTGTTTTTCAAGCATTGCACTCAAACACATGCACACATACATTTACACACAAGTTTGCAAGAACTAGACATAGGGTTCTTCTTTAAGCTTTCTTAGCTCATTTGTGTGTGAAGTTATGTTAATTGCCTGGCTTTGGTTAAACTGACACCAGAGGTGTCACATCGACAACCATACTCCTCAACGGGAACGAAATTGTCCCATCCAATTTCATGCCAAACATTAGAGAAGTCTTCGTACATACCTGTTTTGATGAGGAGCCCCGGATCAAATGCTCGGGTGTGGACGAAGCTTCTGTTCTTGAGGATGGCGTAACCTTGTCATTCACGATCATCTCGAAAGTCGAGGTACAGTGCATCTTCTGCATCAATCTCTCTGACCTCGGCTTGCGGTTCGGCTTGCATCTCTTCGTATTGTTCTTCTTCCTCGTAGTCCATCGTACTTGGTGTAGGCATAGGTTCGGGTGTGTATGAGCTTGAGCCACCCCGAGAACAGGATGAACTTCCACCTGTCATCTTCTTGAATGCGCCGGAAACCTTCCTCCCTATGCCTTTCATGATGGAGAAAACACGTGCAACTCAAAACGGGTTACGTTAGTGAAACCGAATTGAATGTTCTTACCCGTGAGTTGCTCCTTCTTGCTTGCAGCAAAGAGATGAGAGAGAGGTCTCTTGAATTCAAATCTTGAGCAAAAATCCAATGAAAACCCGAGAGCAAAGTTTGAGAGAGTTTGAGAGAGAGTGAGTGAATGAGAGTTGAGTGTGAGAGCTCAACACTCACCCCTCGGCCTCTATTTAAAGAGAGAATGCCCGGGCACAACGGCTAGGAGCCGAACACAAAGATCACTAGCCACTGGAAAAAGATGGTAGAGTGCCGTTGCCAGGTGGGGTCGGCTGACCCTAGGGTTCGACCGGCCCCCCTGTGGGCCCACTGGCTGACAGCCAGGGCCCAAGGGCTCTCTAACGGCTAAAAGTTTTGAAATTTTAGGTGCCCGGCCAAACTTTGCTTCGAAAGATGTTCAAAATTATTTTTCAATGGATTTTCATGCTCGGAAATATTTTTGGGTTTTTTGTGAAAAACAGAAAAGGTGCTAGAAAAGTTTCTTGTATGCAAGGGTGTTTTGAAAATTAAAACATGCAGTGGGAAAAAAATCAAAAAAGTCGAGAAAAGTAAAATGATGGAAAGTAAATATAAGATACATACCAATTTACCTTCGGCAAGGGCTCATCATTTTGAGTCTGACGAGCGGGACCTTTCTCCTGCTGTGATTACCACTGCTCGGCTCATCCTGGAGAATAGGACGAGGACGAGCTGGCGACCTTACGCCACACCTTCCTTGCACGTCTTCTTTTTTATTGTGTGGTCGTAGGTTCTTCTGACTGAGGTTCTGGTACACCCCAGAGTGGACTTCCGTCGTGATCTTGCTGGATCACAAACCTCTACTCCTTCCTGTGGAAGAATTTAAAGAATATATTGTCGACCCTAATGCGAAACTGGACTTCTCCAGATCCAACATCGATTCTAGCCTTCACACTGTTCAGAAATGGTCGTCCGAGGATAAGGTCCAATCCCAAATCTCCCTCCATGTTGAGGATGACAAAGTCAGCTAGGACGAAGCAATTCCGAATTCGTACGTAGATGTTTTCGACTATCCCTTCGGGATGTCGGACTATGGAATCTGCAAGCTGTACGAACATACGGGTCTGGGAAAGAGCAGGATACTGCAATTGCTCAAAGATTACCATGGGCATGATGTTTATGCATGACCCAAGGTCGCAGAGGGCCCGTTCATAGGATTTATCGAAGATGGAACAATTGATCATGGGCACCCCCGGATCTCCATGAAGTTTTGCTGTCAGCCCGCCCCATGCATTCATCCTTGGGTGCATGGTTTGTCCTGCATGGTTAGTGTGGGGTATCTGCCGGGGAAGGTTGCCCCACCCGGTAGACACCATATTTGCTGTTTCAATGGGAGATTCGGGTTGCCCTGGGATCTTCCCGTTCTCAGAGACAGGAACAACAGCAGCGATTTGAGCAAGTTGAGTTTCTATCATTTTGTTGAAACTTAATTGGTTTTTATGAGCAGAAGAAAGAGTTTCTACTTTAGCATGTATGCTTTCCAAAATTTTATCGTTGGCAGCAAGCTTTTTGTTTAATGATTCATTGATTTTAGCTTGGCCAAAGACTAAGTCTCTCAAGGAGGGTTGGTTCGAATTCAAATTCGAATTGAAATTTGAGTTATAGTTCTTACCTCCTCCTTGGAATGGTGGCCGTGATTGACCCCACCCCTGGCCTCCTTGTGGACGGAACCCGGTGTTGTTGTTGATGTAAGCTGCGTCTTTACGGGTCTCGGGGCAGTCATTCCCTGAATGTCCACAGTCACCACAAACCTCGCACGTAAAGTATGAGTTCATAGCATGGACGAGAACAAGCATCTGTTGCCGGTTCCCTTCATCAAGCTTTTTCATTAGGAGGTCCAGCTTGGCGGCGAGCATGTCCCGTCTCCTTGATGGTATGCATTCCGCCCTTGGTTTTGGGCTGGGAACGCTCCTCGTTCTAGCCCTAGTTGGAGACCATCTTCTCGATTAAGGCCGTAGCCTTGGCGATTGTCAAGTCGAGATAGGCTCCTCCAGCAGCAGCATCAAGGTGGGCTCTGGATGTTGTCGTTAGCCCATTGTAGAAGCTTTGGAGCACGAGCCACTCGTCCATCCCATGATGAGGACAGGCGAGTATGTATTCTTGTAATCTCTCCCAAGCTTCTGGGATGGATTCCATCCCTGTCTACTGGAAACTTGAAATTCTTCCACGCAGGGCATTTGTTTTGCCCAACGGGAAGAATTTAGCGAGGAACGCCGTGGAACATTTGTCCCACTTGCTGACAGCTTCCTTGTTCTGATAAAACCACTGTTTCGCTTTCCCCAGGAGGGAGAAAGGAAACAGGCAGAGCCTGATGGCGTCAGCTGTAACGCCCCGTATGGTTACGGTCTTGCAAAGCTCCAGGAAATTCTGGAAAAGGGCGTTAGTGTCCTCATTCGGCTTGCCACAGAATGGGCTAGCCTGCACCATGTTTATGAGGCTGGACTTCAGCTCAAAGTTCACGTCCCCAACATCAACGTTGGGTCCAGTTGCCACATTAGCAGCTGAGGGGACGGAGAAGTCGCGGAGAATCTTCTCAGCCATGAGTTCAGTGATTGTTGATGGTGCTTGGGAAGCTGGTTCACTTGTCGACTACGAGATCGGAGGAGGGACGGCGCGAGATCGGACCCTTCTCACGAGCTTCTCGGGATTTTCAATAAAATTTGTCAGCAAGGAGAAACCATACATACACTACCCTATTTTTATCCAATTATGAGAAAACAAAAAGATAAACACATTAGCCTATATAAGCAGTAGCTACCTCTTACTTATATTGCTATGTTTATGTACTTAGTAAATAACTTTACACCTAGTGCCATCCCCGGCAACGGCGCCAGAAATGCTTGTCGGCATTTCTTAGCATCGCCACTAGGAGTGGTTTGTTCCTAGCAATGCCGCCTTGAAAATGCCGGTGTTGGTATGTCATAACGTTTACAGAAAGATCCGCAAGCACACAGATATACCGTTGTAGCATTTCACCCGGAAGTATTCAGGGTATCGTTATTTATATTTTCCCAAGGGATGGCTAGGTTGTGTAAAGTGTATTTACAAGTTCCATAACCATGACACGTATGAAGTAAGATGAGGACCACTGACTATACAGGGATAAGTGATAAATAAATGATAATTAGGGGTAATGTGACACACTCAGAACAGCCAACTCTCATGAATATAGAATAAACAAGCAATCCTAAAGTTAGTGGGAGCATAGGCAAAGATCCTAGTATACTATTCATGTTAGCAGATAAGTTACGTTAGCCACATTGCTAAGAGCTGCAGGTGCTGGGAAATTAGGGACATCGGGGAGAATGACCCGCACTGGAGAACATCCAGTCCCGTTTCATCTTTGCATAAACTCCTACACCGTACCCGAACGCTGGGGAGTACGCTAACCGAGAAGCAGCTTCCCGGTGGACCGACAGGGCTGTCACCACCTGCGGTCTACCCCAGTCACACCGTGGAGCACCGTCATATCCGAAGCATCCCGCATACCCGGGCACCATGCCCGCATATGAAGTCACTACCCTAGCACCCCCGGGTCCCCCACCCTTCGGATGGACAGGTAAGATGCGAAGGCAAGCCCGAAAGCACAACGAACCGATATCCTTACCCAGATCATCTAGTCTAAGCAAGCAACTAGAATAACTTGATGAAGCACAGATCAAGGCTAAGCATGCTAAGAACATAGCATGACAACCAAGAACGAACTCGATATGAATAATATAATGAAAGTCGGAATACAAAGCCATACCAGAGGCCGAGGATTGCTTGCCGACCCCGAGGACGACTGGATTCGCTAAGGAGATGAAGTACTAGCCTAGCTCCACTACCCTAAGGAGTACAAGTCATAAGAGAGTGTAGAGAGAGAGGCCTTCAAGTGGTATGTGTGGTGAGAGTGGTGGGAGGCCCCTTTTATAGCTTGAGAGGTCGGTTCCTGCCATCTCTAAACATGGAAACCCCAACAACCGCCTTCAGGAGGATAGGATCAAGCTTCCCGCCAAATCTCAGCCTGAATGGCTGACATGTGGGATCGGATGACCCCCTCTTCCCGCCACTGGCCACCGTCCTTCTCTGGTACACTACCCGGTGGGTCCTGATGTCAGATGGTCGGTGCTGGGGCTTGGTTGGTCAGTTTGGTCTGGTTTGTGGGCCTCCTTTGCTCATGTTACGCATGACACGATCGTTGTGACTTCTGTCTGCATATTCATCGTGTTTTTGTCTTATTCCGGACTTGTGCACCTAAAACATGAATCTTTGAAAACAACTATGGAGCTAGGTTAGTGATACAAATATGCGAGTAAGAGGTATAGTTTTCCTTCTTTTATGAGTATAGTTGATGGTCATATTTCATACTTAACGACCGTCAACTTTGGGCGTACCCATTAGCGAGCTCACCGAACCCACCATTCCGGGCCATCGCTGTCAATTGGCAAGGGTTCACCTCCTCCGATCCCAGTGATCGCGGATGGAGGCTACTAAATCACTAAGGCAGAACAACGAAAAATGAACAACATTGCGGTAAAACATATAAACAAAACAAAAACGCCTCCAGGCGAAATGATTCATTTTCTTCTCAAGATAATGGGCCACGAGCCATTACAACAAACAAAAGCTAGCTTCTTCAACTCGGGAGAGCAGTTGGTACAATGGATCAAATCCAGTTACCCCCACATGGGAAGACTTCTTCTAGCGCCTCACAAGCCTTCTCCTAGCATCAGTCGCGTCGAGAGACCCCGACGGCGGAGAAAGCACGCGACGTTGTCGAGGAGGGTCTTCGGTACTGATGCAGGCCCGAACTCCCCACCGATGTAGCTTCCTGTTGTCCTCCTCAGGACGTGGAAGATGGCCTAGGGCCTTCTTACCCGAGCCATTGACCTTCCAGTCGCCACCCCGAAAACCGCCCGCCTCCGACCAGAGACGCGGCGACCCGTCCTGGACGCAAGACCACTCTGCCAGAAGAGCGAGGAGCTCCTGCACGTATCCAATGGCTATTAAGCACAGTGCCAAACCACGCCGCCTTCCAGATGGAGCTGGAAGATGATGCAGCGGGTCCGCAACTCCGTGCCAACACCACGTGATGCATCCATCCGCAGCCACGGAGGAGCGGCACCAGCAAGTGGGACGGACAGGGGCAACCCTCGTGGCAGGCCAGGCCCACGGCCGCCGGGCCGCCTGACCGGCACCAAGGAGAGACCAAGAAGGCCACCAACGAGGCATGGCGCACCCCTGCCTACTTGGGGAGTAGGCAGAACAGTGCCCTGGCATGCCTAACGCCGGCAAGAAGCCTTCGCACTCCTCGGCTCCAGCCAGCGGTTGGAGGGAGGAACACAGCGAAGTGCCCCCTCCTGAGTAGAATCCCCCGCCGCTCGCAAGCATTTTTCTAGCACCAGAGACATAGAACAGGCCCGCCATCATCTGGAGGACGGGCGTGGGGTGTGAGGAAGAGAACTACTAGAAAAATCTTCATGGGCAACTATGATGTGGAACACAGGATCCACGATGCCCCTATTTATAGGCAAAAATGGACACAGATGGCCGCGGCAAACAATGGACCGATCAAACATAATGCGCCGAAAGTCCTCATCAAAACCGCACGCGCCCTTCAATGCTAAAGGCAGGGCCAGGCGAACCGAGCGTCTGCCGCGTCGGTCGGGTTTCTACCACCGTACGACCCACCAACGGGAGACGGCCCCCAACAGGAAAGAAGCCGATGCGTCCGACAGACCTCGAGATTCTACGCAAACTTGCCCTCTGGCCGGTCATTAAAATTGCAATGCCTCTGTCACGCCAGGCCTGCAACCCGCCGAAAGTTTAGAGCACGAACAGATGTGTGAGATGCCCCGACCGGAAGAATTGAACCGAGTCCAGCGGCTTCACGATTACAAAAATCGCAAAGCCACTCGGGGGCCTTTGATGGGGGCAAACGGACGGACGCTAGCCCATGAAGCATACGGACGGACGCTAGCCTTCGGAGCACAGCCCGGCCAATTGCCAGCCCTCCGAGGGACACGTGGAGGCCTCCCGACCGAGGACCCTCCGAGTCAGCATCGTACCGAGCAACCCACACCATACGCTACAAGAACGCCGCCCAGTACAACAGGGGTGCCAGTCAAGCCAGCTCCAGTACGACTGCACACGTTGCCCACTCCATCCGCACGCCACGCCTACACAACCCACATGACCCTGTTGACACCATTTTTTGACACGTGTCAAGGAAGGTGGTTTTTTGTGAAGGAAAGGTGGCCGATTTGGAAGAAACAAAAGATGCACAGGGTTGGAATCGGCCGATGGAGTCCGTCCGATGGGCCAGAGGAATATTCTGCGAAGATGCTGATCCGCTAGCTCTGGTGCTCGGTCGACGGAGAGTTGCCGATGAAGTTAAGGAAGGAGAAGAGGATCCGGACTCTACGAGAATCTTGATGATTCAGTTATAATATTTTAAGTAGTTTATCTTTTAGATAGTCTTTTCTTTAGGGTCAAGTAATATTTGCCGTGATTGATTAGGACTTGATAGCGCTAGGATATTTATATCAGTTGTAAGGGATCGGAAAAACTTGATACACATCCAATACAACAAACTTTACAATTCCTTTGCACTTTTTTGGCGACTTCGCCTTTTCTTTTCTTTTTTCGATGAGTTCTTTCAAGTTGATCAATGATGCCTCACATTCGAGCGACTTGATTTGCTGGTGAGTTTTCATTTTACCGAGTATATTTGAGCTTTAGCTACCGGGCGCATCATTGTGGCTTCGTTCAAATCTATTCAAAAGTTATCGAGTTCATCTAGGCTTTGACTTCCGGGTGCATCGCTGTCATCTCATCTAGATTTATTCATAATTTATCGATATCGGCTAGATTTGTAGGTTTTCCTATGCTTTTTGGCCATTATCACATATAAAAATATATTGGATTGGCTTTAGGTTTTCAAGTAACACTTTTGTTATCTCAAGAACCGGTTTAGATCTGTATTGAGCTCGCATCATTTGAGTTACACATTCCTAGTTAGATCTTGTCATACATATGCAATCGGCTGTTCAAAGCCGGTTTTGTCATTTAGTGCATCGGCTGATCCTACCGACGTGCTCTTTTACTATGCGCTTGCATTTAATATCTTTTTGTCATCTATAGTATCGGCAAAGCTTGCCGATACGCCCATCTGAGAGATATTCGGAATCCCAGCCGATATGCTCTCGAATTTGACTTTGTTTTCTCTCTTGTCAATTTCAGGTCAAATTGACTGGTACGCTTAGTTGACTTTCCGTGACTTGACGAATACTTGCCCTCGGATTCCAGTGTGTTGATTTTTGCATTAACACATCTTTTGGCACGCCCGGTGGGACCGAAAGGTTCAACATGGTGGACATTACTGATAAATCTGCAGTCAGTGAAGAGAACCATATTCCTGTTCCTGAAGATAAGCTCAAAGAAGAACAAAAGAAGGAATATGAAGAGCTGGTGGAGAGATTCAAACGTGAATGCCTCAAGTCGTACAGCATCAACAGATCTGGCAAAGTGATCAAGAAGTTTGATCTTCCAACTTTCCAGCCATTGAAAGAGGCTCAACATGAGAACAAGATGATGGATGCAGTAGGCCAAGCTGTAGCACAAGCTTTCATCAAGAGTGCAACAGTCATGGACAACACGGTGCACAATACAGTGGTCAAGACTTTTGCTGAAGGCACGTTTCTAGGGTGCATGGGTCCTTGCTATATACAGCCAGATCAGATGCAATATGTTCCCTTGGAAATATCTATGGCAGCAGCCCTGTCGGCTCAAAATAGCCAAGCAGGAACAAGCAACAATCAAACTCCACCCCAAATGACTACTGCAGCATCGGCGGGTACAGCAGATCCTATCTACTCAACCACGCCGCCGATTGCTACAACTGTGCAAGATGGATATGCGTTCGTATTTCCTAAAGGATGGAATCCTGCTACTGGATATGGTATGCGTCCGGATTTCATTTCTACGCCACCCAAGATGCAGTTTAATGCGTCGGCTTCTCAGCCGATAACCTCTCAGCCTGATCCATCGGCCGTTCAGCCGATGGGTGCACAACAGGATGCATCGGCAACACAGCTGAATGCACAAGGCGCATGGAGTCCACAATAGATGGCACAAGCTAATGCATCGGCACCATTGCCGATGACCCCACAGCAGTGTCTTGCTATCCTGCTCCAACCCCAGTCTCCTTCAGAAGTGTTGTTGTCGCAATCTCCGCAAAAGAAGGGAGTCAACTTGGTATTCCACAATGAAGCAACTGGACAGATATGGTGTGTCAGTGTACCATATATGGATGCTATTGGGCAACAGTCGGCAAGTCCATCGGCTCCACAGCCGATGATGACTCAGCAAACACCCAATCGGATAGCACAGCAAACACGTCAGATGCAATCGGCTGGACAGCCGATGAACCATGTAGCTCAACAACTTGCGATGATGACCAATGCAGCGAGCAAGGTTTCCCCTCAGCAAATGCCAATAGTTGAGCCGCAAGTTGATTGGAGCACAAAGATAGCTGAAGTGATAAGAGAGCAGTTTGGTTTGAGGCCAAAGCAACAATCCGTAATGTACAAGACTCCCTATCCTCCGGCTTATGATCAGATTCCTCTCCCACACAAGTACAAGATGCCTGACTTCACAAAGTTCTCAGGGCAGGGAGAATTTTCTACGATGGAACATGTTAATAGGTTCCTTCTACAGTTGGGAGAAGCGGGCAACCATGATGCACTCAGAGTCCGTTTGTTCTCCTTGTCTTTCTCTGGATCGGCCTTTGCTTGGTTCACCACTTTGCTGGCAAACTCCATATTATATTGGGCCGATCTAGAGAGACAATTTCATCAGTTCTTTTCCTCTGGGATTACTGAGTTAAAGTTGACCGATTTGACCAGCTTAAGACAAAAAACGATGAATCGGTTGCTGCTTTTATCCAAAGGTTCATAGATGTCAAGAACCGATGTTACAGTTTGGTTCTGTCCGATCAGCAGTTGGTCGATGCAGCATTCAATGGGCTCTTGCCGCACATTAAAGATAAATATGCATCGCAGGAGTTTGAAAGTATTAGCCAGATCGCGAGTCGGATGACAGGAGACTCGATCCTACGAGTCCAAGAAGCCTTTTCAGAAGAAGATCAACTATGTGGAATATTCTTCTAATGATGAGTCTGAAGAGAAGCAAAAAAACGGTCGCATCGGCTGAGTGGATATAGAACAGCAAAAAGCCGGTGACGTGTCCGTTTGGGAAGAAAGAGCCTGAGTCGTATGGGTTTGACATCACCAAATCCGACAAGATCTTTGACTTGTTATTGTCGGAAGGGTTGATCAAGTTGAAGCCATATCACAAGATTCTATCGGAGGACGAGCTCAAGAATATGAAGTACTGCAAGTGGCACAACGCCACGTCGCATGATACAAATAAGTGCAAGGTCTTCCGACAACAGATTCAGATGGCTTTCGAACAAGGGAGATTGAAATTTGAGGCTCCCAAGAAGATGATGAAGATCGACGGGCATCCTTTCACCACAAACATGGTTGATGTGGCCAGAGATGAGGGTTCTCCTCAAGCCAAGATTCTGACGTCGTCATCGGCCAAGAGATCTAGGGCTGTTGATCCTAAAGCACAGATAGCGGCCGATGAGACCAAAGGAAAGGGTCCGATGAAGGATGTCGGACGTTCATCGACACCACATAGACGTGTCACGTCTCAGATGCTATTGAACAAGTTTCAACGTGATCATGAAAGATAGCAACATAGAGAAGAAGAGGAACAACGCGAGCAAGATCATTGGAGGTGTCCTTTCTTTGTCTACTGCTGGGAAGAAGGGTTGACATTGCCATCGGCGTATGATTGTCCCGAGTGCAATCGTCAAGGCAGCCGATCATATGAAAAACCATGTCATGAACCCTATCGACGTGAGCGCACTCCTGTGCATGATCGACTGGGGGGGCAGGACAATGCTACATGATCCTGCTAGGAGAAGAGTGCCTGCACATGATCGGCTAGAGCAGATGGCCGATGATAGAGTGCAAGATGATCAGCCGATGCGAAGAGATCCAGAATGTGAGCCTGATCACACGAATCAATCTCAATGGTGTCTAGGAGGTTTGACCAGGTCTCAGAAGTGATGTGTTCAGAGGTTACGCCAGTTGGAGATCATAGAGGAAGAGCAAGAACAGACTCTGAATAGGAAAGGAGTCAAATCACAAGTCTGGCGTGTCAAGGCTAAGGCCGATGGTGAATCGGCCAGTAACAGTTCCACACCGATCCAAGCAGTTGGTTCTTCAAAAAGTCCCTAATGGATGAGTTCCTAGAAGAAGAAGGGAAGTTGGGGCATGGATTTACGTCGGCCGATTTACTAGAGGAAATTGATATCGGAGATGGTGATAGACCGAGGCCGACGTTTATTAGTGCCAACTTGGATCCCGAATACAAGCAGGAACTGAAAAGTTTATTAAGAGAGTACAAAGATTGCTTTGCTTGGGAATATTATGAGATGCCTGGCCTGGATAGATATATTGTGGAACATCGTTTGCCTATAAACCCAGGATATCGGCCATATCAACAAGGAGCGAGGCGATGTAATCCTAAGATTTTGCCAGATATAAAGGCCGAGATTACACGGTTAATTGAAGCTAATTTTATTCGGCAGTGTCGTTATGACGAATGGATTTCTAACGTGGTTCCTGTTTACAAGAAAAATGGCAAGTTGCGGATATGCATTGATTTCAGGGATCTCAACAAGGCTACGCCGATGGATGGTTACCCCATGCCGATAGCTGATATGTTGGTAGATGCTGCTGCTGGGCACAAGGTGATCAGTTTTATGGATGGTAATGCTGGGTACAACCAAATCTTTATGGTAGAAGAAGACATCCACAAAACTGCGTTCAGATGTCCGAGACATCTCGGTTTATTCGAGTGGGTAGTCATGATCTTCGGACTAAAAAATGCCGGCGCTACATACCAGAGAGCCATGAATTATATCTTTCATGAACTCATCGGCAAAATTGTGGAGATATACATTGATGACGTGGTTGTGAAGTCAAAGGGGCACCAAGAACATTTGGCCAATCTGCGTAGTGCTTTGGAATGCACCAGAAGGCAAGGTTTAAAGGTGAATCCAAACAAGTGCACTTTTGGTGTATCAGCTGGCCAATTCTTGGGTTTTATGGTACATGAGCAAGGGATTGAAATTAGTCAGAAGACTATATCAGCCATCGACAAAGTTGAAGCCCCTACGACGAAGGTTGAACTTCAGCCATTGATCGGCAAGATTAATTTTATTCGAAGATATATATCTAATTTGTCGGGAAAAATTCAGCCATTCAGTTTTTTACTGAAATTGAAGGCCGATCAGGAATTTGTATGGAGAGAGGAACATCAGAAGGCATTGGATGAAATCAAACATTATCTGGTAAATCCTTCGGTGTTGGTTCCTCCCCCAAAAGCACAAGCCGTTTAAATTGTATTTATCGGCTGATGAGCGTGCTATCGGATCGGTCCTTATTCAAGAATTTGAAGGGAAAAAAAGAGCTATCTATTTTTTGAGCAGATGGTTGCTGGATGCTGAAACTAGGTATTCTCCTATTCAGAGATTGTGTCTTTACTTATACTTCTCCTGTACCAAGCTTAAACATTATTTATTGTCGGCTGAATGTGTTGTTGTGAGCAAAGATGATGTTATTAGATATATGCTCTCATTACCGATTTTAAAAGGGAGAATAGGGAAGTGAATTTTGGCATTATCAAAATTTGATTTGAGATATGAATCGGCTAAAGCAGTTAAGGGTCAAGCCGTAACCGATTTTATTGTGCAACATTGTGGACCAGAGCTAAGCATGGTAGATCTTGTTCCTTGGACTTTATTCTTTGATGGATCTTTGTGTGGGAACGGTTCTGGAATTGGTGTGGTGCTGATTTCCCCTCGAGGGCAAATTTTGAGTTCTCATTTCCGATTGAAGTCTCTGCAACCAATAATCAAGCTGAGTATCATGCTATTCTCAAGGGGATTCAATTACTTCGAGAAATCAAAGCCGATGCTGTTGAGATTTTTGGAGATTCTATGATGGTGATCAATCAGTTAGTTGGGGAATATGAATGCAAAGATGATATTTTACAATTATATCATGAAGATTGTCTCCGGCTGCTAAAAGAATTCAAGAAGGTAACCATCGAGCATGTTCCCAAATTTCATTACAGTGATGCAAATCGGCTGGCTCGGCATGCTTCAGGATATCGGACGATGGAAGGAATAATGGCCTTGGAGTTAACAGCCGATGATTGGAGGAAAGAGATTATTGATGAAAGATCCATCCAAGAAAGTGAACAGAAAAATTAGATTCTAGGCAATCAAGTATGTATTGTTAGAGGAAGATTTATATTATCGGACAATTGATGGGGTTTTGCTCAAATGCATTGATAAAGAAGAAGCAAAGGTGTTAATGGGTGAAATTCACGGAGGTGTCTGTGGATCCCATCAATCAGCCTATAAGATGAAATGGGTGATCAGGAGGAACGGATATTTTTGGCCGACAATACTGGAAGATTGCTTCACATATTACAGAGGTTGCCAAGAATGTCAGAAGTTTGGGAGCGTGCAAAGAGTTCCTGTGTCAGCCATGAATCCCATAATCAAGCCGTTGCCGTTTGAGGTTGGGGAATTGATTTGATCGGCTAGATATATCCTCCATCCAGTAAAAATTATAAGTTTATCTTGGTGGCCACTGATTATTTCACCAAGTGGGTTGAAACAATTCCTCCGAAAAATGTTACATCGAAAGAGATGATTGAATTCGTCAAAGAACATATTATCTATCGGTTTGGTATTCCACAGACCATTACGACTGATCAGGGTACTATGTTTACGTCAGATGAATTTGAAGAATTTACTACTTGAATGGGGATTAAATTGCTAAATTCTTCTCCATATTATGCCCAAGCTAACGGTCAGGCAGAAGCATCTAATAAAGGGTTCATCAAATTGATCAAGAGAAAGATTGATGAATATCCTAGAAAGTGGCATACTGTGCTTCATGAAGCTTTATGGGCATACAGAATGGCTTGTCATGTTGCTACAAAGGTGTCTCCATATCATTTGGTATACGGACATGAAGCTATTCTCCCATGGGAGTTGAAACTTGATTCACGGCCTGTCACGTTTCAGAATCAATTGACGGCCGATAAATATTCTGCTCTGATGAAAGATGAATTAGAGGATTTGGCTGGCCATCGGCTGAATGCTCTTATAAATGTTGAGGCGAATAAAGCCAGAGTTAGCCGATGGTATGATAAAAAGGTAAAAGCCAAAACTTTTGAGCAAGGGGAATTGGTTTGGAAGTTGATACTGCCGATAGGAACAAAGAGTTCAAAATTCGGCAAATGGTCGCCAACGTGGAAGGGACCATTCAGAGTAAACAGATGTGTTCCTGGAAATGCTTATATTTTAGAGACACTCGAAGGGAAGAGTATTCTAGAGCTTTTAACAGAAAATATTTGAAGAAGTATTACCCTAGCATTTGGGTGGATGGATAGCCGATTAATTGAGTTATCGGTTGAATTGTTATGGCCGACACGATATGTGTCGCCCTTAGTGCAAAAAATTCACACAATCCAAGCTGCTTAGATTCAGGTCAGGGTTGGTTTTTTGCATTATCAAGTGAGAAGTTGCAATGGAAATCGACAAGAAAGGGGAAATACTTCGTTAATAATATCATTTACAAAAAGGCCGATCAGATGATCTGGCCAATACAGCAAAAGTTGTTTCTAGGAAGATGCTACTCCTAGAAATCTAATCATCAGCAAAGACATTGCCGATGACCGCCTCTATGCTTACATCTTCGGAGATGGCGGCGGCTGCCATCTCCATGACGTTGGTGAGCTCCTCGAAGGCCCACCAGTCTTCGCTGCCCAGCGGAAAGTGGACTGGTTCGATTTGCAGGAAGTCGTGGCCGGACTTGAGCTGAGCTGTGGCGAGGGCTACAGCGGCACCGCGGCGGACTCCATGTCCGGTAACCTCGTGGATGCGGTTGGGGATGTCCTCTAAGCGGGCGGCGACGTTGTTGCCGCGAGCGTTCACCGATCCGGTCGCAATGGCGGCTGCGGCATGGAGGGCTTGGATCTGCGACTCCAGAACTAAAGTGAAGGGTCAGAAAAGAGATCGGTGAAGCAAGGAAAAGCAATGCTTTCGGAGGAGTGACTTACAGGCGACCCTGGAGTCGGCGGCTGTAAGTTGGGCCCGGACAATGGCCCGGTCGGCTTGTGCCGCCTCCAATTCGGAGGCGAGACACTGAGACCTAATGGTCTCCTGGGAATAATTCACCCGAGCTTCGTCCTTCTCGCGAAGGAGCTAGCGAATGTACTCCTTGGTGCTCTCGAGAACACCAGGAAAGGGGGGTCCCTCTGAGTTGGAGGAACCAGAAGAAGCATCGTCACTACACAGAAAAGAGGCAGAGAAATTAGAGAATGAAAGTTGAACAAAAACGTGGCACTCTGATGATGGGAGAACAGGGCTTACTCCACGCAGCGGCGGATCGCCGGCGGAATATCAAAGGGGCCCTCATCGGTGCTATTGGATCCCGCCATTGCTACAGGAAGACCTAGGGTTTTTGCTGAAGGAGGAAGAAAGAAGGTGCTGTAGCTAATGGAGATTTGTTGCCGATGCAGAGCCAAGGGGTAATATTTATGGCCCAGTCTGGGTAAGTGAAAAGACGGAAGGTGAATCGGTGCATTGGGTTTGCGCAGATGGAAGGCGAAAGGCCAGGGGCAAAGAAGAGTTTTACCTAGTTGTACGGGGTAAGCCGTGTGCACGGGGTACGAGGAATGGCTTTGAATGCTGGTTGGAGTAATTTCGGAACAAAATAAATTATTTCGAAACTGGGGGGCATGTGTTGACACCATTTTTTGACACGTGTCAAGGAAGGTGATTTTTGTGAAGGGAATGTGGCCGATTTGGAAGAAACCAAAAGATGCACAGGGTTGGAATCGGCTGATGGAGTCCGTCCGATGGGCCAGAGGAATATTCTGCGAAGATGCTGATTCGCTAGCTCTGGTGCTCGGCCGATAGAGAGTTGCCGATGAGTCAATGAAGGAGAAGAGGATCCGGACTCTACGAGAATCTTGATGATTCAATTGTAATATTTTAAGTAGTTTATCTTTTAGATAGTCTTTTTTAGGGTCAAGTAATGTTTGCCGTGATCGGTTAGAACTTGATAGTGCTAGGCTATATATATCAGTTGTAAGGGACCGGAAAAACTTGATACACATCCAGTACAATAAATTTTACAATTCCTTTGCACTTTTTCAACGACTTCGCATTTTCTTTTCTTTTTTCAACGAGTTCTTTCAAGTTGATCAAGGACACCTCACATTCGAGCGACTTGATTTGCTGGTGAGTTTTCATTTTACCGAGTATATTTGAGCTTTAGCTACCGGGTGCATCGATGTGGCTTCGTTCAAATCTATTCAAAAGTTATCGAGTTCATCTAGGCTTTGACTTCCGGGCGCATCACTGTCGTCTCGTCTAGATTTATTCATAATTTATCGATATCGGCTAGATTTGTAGGTTTTCTTATGCTTTTTGGCCATTATCACATCTAAAAACATATTGGATCGGCTTTAGATTTTAAAGTAACACTTTTGTTATCTCAAGAGCCGGTTTAGATCTGTTTTTAGCTCGCATCATCTGAGTTACACATTCATAGCTTAGATCTTGTCATACATACGCAATCGGCTGTTCAAAGCCGGTTTTGTCGTTTAGTGCATCGGCTGATCCTGCCGATGCGCTCTTTTACTATGCGCTTGCATTTAATATCTTTTTGTTGTCTATAGTATCGGCAAAGTTTGCCGATACGCCCATCTGAGAGATATTCGGAATCCCAGCCGATACGCTCTCGAATTTGATTTTGTTTTCTCCATTGTCAATTTCAGGTCAAATTGACTGGCACGCTTAGTTGACTTTCCGTGACTCGGCGAACACTTGCCCTCGGATTCCAGTGTGTTGATTTTTGCATCAACAGACCCCCTGATAAGGGCACAGTGCGGGCCGTGCAGCCAGCACGACACAACGGATGGAAGACGGGAGAGGGCGTCAACGAGCTCCATTCAGCATGCCGTAATGATGGCTTTCCCTGAACGCCATTCCATTATGCCAGCGACTGTGACAGGACAGCACCACCTGATCGAGGCAGAGGGCCCCACAACGAGTTTGCCATCCTTCGGTCAGAAGTCACGCAGGGAAGGACGTGCAGTGGCGATACGGACGGAGGAGCCCAAACGGACGGACAAGAAAGAAGACGACCGCCGAGCGACCGACCGAGTGGCGAGGCCACTCCGATTGTCCAGAGACGGGACAACAGCTTGACAACCCGTCGCCCAAGAAAATCGACCTGACACAGCCTCTCCACTCCTGACCGATCAGGAGGGGCCCGCCGACTGACAAAGACAAAGGACCCCCAGGCGGACCAAGACATCATGATAGGAACATGTAAATAGGGGGCCCCACCTTGGAGTATAAAAGGGGGAAGCCCCCCATGTAGGAGAAGGCTCTTTTGGATTCACAGGAATTCGAGAGCGTAGTCTGCTTGAAAGCTTGTAAGCTCCCCTCTGAACTTTGAGCACCTGGGCTCGAGCAATAGAGCAAGAGAACCACACCCCCCCATACTAGACATAGGGCATTTTTCAGCCCGAACCAGTCTAAATTCTCGAGTCATTGTGTGCTAGACCATATCCGATCCAACGCATGACACACCAGCAATCGAGTAGTTTGATAGTTGGCCATATTCCGAGCCGACATGTTGCGTATAAGAATTTTTCACATTGTTGATCCATTCAAGATTTGGAATTATCAACTTTCCCATCCAAAGGGATGCGTGAAAAATTAATAGCAATTCTTTTGGTCATGATTTTCCCATAGTATGAATATGTAAGTACCATAGGGACATGGATTTTAAGACCCTCTTATCTTAAAATCAGATTGACTATCTTAGATTCCTTGATCATATTCAAAAAGAATATGTATGGGTCCGATACAAAGATTGTATGGACAGTTCAGGCATTTCATGGTTGTATAGATACATCTATGAGATGATCTAGAGTGTGTAAAGTTTACACACTCAGCCATGCACTTGGTAGATAATGCCTCTTGTTATGAGCATTATCCCGAACACTACTAAGTTTTTGTACCTACAATGACGACTGTTTGGTATAACAAAAGTTTAGTAACATATCCAAAAGGATAAATTGGAATCTATAAGTATGACATTAAGTCATAGGAGGACCATTATTAGTAAATTGCTATTGCCAACTTCGTGTTGGAGTCAGGTGGACTTACACACTCCTGACTTATGATTAACTGCATATCCCCCATATGCATATAGTACGTGGAAATATATGAAGATTTCCTATTTGCGTAAGATTGAGTTACGTTGTATACGTACCACTCTCACCACCGCAGCATACATTAATGGGTTCACACAGGAAACCGGGGATCAATCTGAGATTTCACATCTCCGTCGATTGTTCAGTATCTAGATCTCTTAGAGAGGATCTATTTACACCTGTATACTGGTTTTTAGCATAAATGTGGCAATATCGACACAAGACTATGTCGTATCATCCATTCTTTCCCGAAGAGGTTTTTGGTGGATGATATTGGGACATATGATACATTGCACTCTTTTCTTTATGTGAGTTTTTCCTTTTGAGGTTTCTCATATAAATTTTTTGATGAGGCAATGTTAACACAAAGTTATATGCTATATCATCTAGTTTTCTCCACCGGGGTTTTTAGAAGATGATATTTCAAGCATATTTACCATATGGTCAAGGTGTTATTAGACTAAGACTTTGGTTTTATCTCAAGAGTCTACTAACATTGGAAATTGTATATTATGGTGTTTCTTCTTATTTTTCCCACTAGGTTTTAAGGAGTTTTGCCTGGTATACCGGTATTACTTTGGTTTTTCCCACAGGGTTTTTCAAAGATTCTCCTCACATTTTTCCTGAAAGTTTTTTGGGGAAGTTATATATTGTATTGCATCTCCTGATTTTTCCCATAGGGTTTTTTAAGGATTTTTTTGATTGATTATAATATCTTGAGAAGATCAAATTGATAACAAGACCACAAAAAGAAGAAAATTGATCAAGGGGGAGTGTTATGAAGAAATTAGGATTAGTGATCAATTTCTGTAATAGTTAATTAGATTAATTAGATTAGTCATTAGGCGGTTATCTTTCACGAAAGGGTCATCACGAAAGAGTCAATCCCAAGGTGTCACCATGCCCTTTCGGCTTGTATATATATGTAAGCAGTCCTATCAATGAGAATCAATCATTCCATTCTACAATTCTCACTTCTAACACTCCCTACGTTTGGCGCTAAGCTCGGCCTTTTTGTCATTGGACATGGAAGCATATTTTTGCCTAGACTTTAACCTCCTAAGCTCAGTGGGGCATGGAGAGTTTTCATCGCCAAACATCACAACTGTATGGATGTCATATATAAACAAATCAGAACGACCACACATGAACGGAACAGATGAACATGCGTAACTGAAAAGGTACCTCGGACGCCAGAATCTGCATTCACATCATCATCAAACGTAGCAGCAGATCTCGATCTCTTTCGGACCCCGCGAGGAGTGATCGGGGTGTTGGTCACGTCAGACAGGGGATGCCGATTTTCCATCGCCGGCGAGCAACACCGGAACCTGCCTGACCGTGATGCTACGTCAGAACGAATGTTTCAGGATTGTAAATGTAGAAGGTCTAAAAGAACAACAAGCACATCCGTGACGAAATAAAGCCTTTAATCATAAACCGTAAAGAAATAAGCTTAAATCATTAAAATTGTAAAGAAAAGGCTATAAATCCTAAAATTGACTAAAACTCAAAAATATCCCAAAAAATCAAAATGGCTCGTAAGACTATAAGGCCAGTCTCAGTGGGGAGTGTAATCGCATAGTTACCTAGATTGTAAACTAGGTAACCGAGGCAGAGGAGTGTCATGGTGATGACACTCATCTCACATTCTATGACACTCACCCTTCTCTCTCTTCTGCCACATTAGCAAATTTAATGCTCATGACACTCCTATGATCCTCCTACTAATGCCAGACTCAGCCCTCGGCATGTGAGGTATTCAATGACGAAGTATTGCAGTTTGCAGATATTTTGAAGAGAAAAACTCAATCTCACCAATTAATTCATGCAACTTGACAACAATATCAGGATCATGGTAATGAGAGAAGAAGAAACCTCGGAAAATGTCATAATTTTTTTTCTACACAAACTCAACAATTAAACTACAACAAAACATGTCTGCATAGACACTATTTTTAGCTTCTAGAGACATTTTAGGTTGTCTCTACGTAATCGTAGACTCATTTTTTACTATGTCCTGTGTCTTTTTCATAGAAGAGACACTTTGTAAATTGTCTCTATATTCTATAAGGCAACTTGTAGTAAAATTTTCTCTATATTCTGTAAGACAACTAGTAATGACATACTATTATGTCTCTACCCTCTATGTGCACTAACAAATATTGAAACATATGATAATACTTGAATGATGCAAACTTGAAGCTTCCAACTCAAGACCTCACACCATATGGCACAATACCCAACTTGCTAACCATTTCACCCTTACAAGAATTGTTACTCATATACTTAGTATAATTCTTACGATTTTTCTATAATGTGCCTCAATGATCTAAATAGTGTCTTATGATATTAAAAGGAATGACTCAAACTATATATGCCTCTATGGAGCTAAGGTAAAAATTAAAGTGTCTTAAACTTGCCCCTAATAATCTGTATTGACATTTTATGAAATGACTTTAAAAATATCTCTATGATTTAAAATGCCTCAAATATTGTCTCAATACATGTGATGCTTCCGAAAGTGCCACAAAATATATCTCTACAATACATTGTGACATATTTGTAAAGACAAATTATGAAATGTCTATACAAAAGTGTCTCTACATTGAATTTGTGTTGTAGTAGAATTGTACTCATTCCAATCACAAGATCCCAGATTCCCAAACATGCATATAGTGGATATTCATCATATAGTGGATATACAGTGCAGTTCTGCTACCCACTTATTGTATGGTTGGGCACGGTTAAGAAAGATCTAATATATCTAGGGAGCTTTCCATAAGTCTGTCAACACAAAATGAGAATCATCCAAATTATAGATATATCTAGGGACTAATATGCAATAACTTGTACTGCTCCACCCATGGTGACCGGCATCACTGTGGCTAAATTGCCGGTGATGTAGGGCATGAGAGGGTTCAAGGAGTAGGGGAATGGAGAGAGGAGGTCGAGGGGGTTCCATTTTACTACTTGCGTGTGTGTGGCAAACACCGGAGTCAGCACACCGTGGCCTCCTGACGACCTGGTGGAGAGGCGTTTCACCTATCTCATTTTGAAGACTTTCTTCCTCCTTGATATCACCGGCACACAAGCCAATAGCATATAGGGCGGCGTCTAGGATGTGGCAGATTATTTTCCTTCTACTCCATGATGTCCGTGGGGGAGGAGGAAAGGATGAGGGTCTTGTGGATGATCCACACTGCTCGGGAGGGCCAGCGACCAGGCGGCGCTATCTGCAGATGGCGGCAAGGTCTTGGCAGATGGCGATCCACGCCGCTCGAGAGGGGAGGGAGGATTCTCTGGAGGACGACATGAGATGCGTGATTTGTTGGTATATTTGAGCATAATGAAAGAATTCGCAAGCGCACGGATACCACTGTAGGTTTCACCTCAGAGTATTCCAAGGGTTATCGAATCCAGGGGAACGTGAGTACGATATCTACGGTTCAAGCTCATCCAAGCACCAAGGGTTATCGAATCCTGGGGAACGTGAGTACGATATCTACGGTTCAGGCTCATCCAAGCACACAACACCGGTAGGATCAAGGGTAGAGAGGACTATTCAGATTCAAAATTTAAGACAAGAAAAGCCTAAGTTTTAGTTGTCTACATCGGACTGCAGCTTCGCCAGGATAAACCAGAAGTTCTGATATATGCTACTGTCTTGCAACCGAACGTGGAGGATTACAATGACACAAAACAGAGCTGTCACCACCTGCAGGCAACCTCTACAAACTGTGGGATGCTACAACAATCAAATGGTAAAGTGTAGTCTAGACACCACGTCTACATTGTCATTTACTAGCTCTAGTCCTGGCCAAGAACATCCGTCTTTATCGGGAGTCTTAGACTACAGCTACCCACTATAATACTAGTGAACACTCAATCCAGTAAACAACTAGAAACTACTACTGAACTTGAATTAAAATAACTGAATACTGAAGAAAGATATGAACACTTAGAATGACCGATAAGCATCCTTCGAGGTACAAGCGGAGAAGAGTGCCGACAGGCCCGGCACTTTTTTAACTCCTCCTCACTCTCTCCCTATTTTTCCTACACTCCTAGGCTGCCTAAGCATCTAAGGAGAACTCCCTAGCTCCAAGAGAGGTAAGAGTGCTTTGGTGTGTTGATGTGTGTCTTCTATTCTTACCTCAAACCGACATAAGGAAACTGTCACGAAGGTGCTGGACTAGGCCGAAGGTCGGTGGAGACATCAACTGGTCGACCGATCAGTGGGGCCAGCCGACCAGTGGGTCCCACCCCTGGCCACCGCCTTTGGCCAAGAAGTTTCTAGGTGGGTCCTATTAGTCTTGGCACGTGCCTAAGCCTCCATAATGACAATTTTCTTGCTCTGGTGGGTCCTTTGATCCTTGTGACGACACATGTTGCGCTCGAATTCGTCAAAAGTTTGTACCTTGGATCATGACCTGCCACTTAGCTTCATTTGTAGCTCAAATTCACCTGGATACAATTTCAAACCGGCATCTGTGGAATTCATTAGTACTTAATCCTATATTACCATATATTTCATCTTTATGCATGGTTTTCATGCCAGAGTTGATGGTAGAAAGGGGTCAAATTATGCCGTCAACATGATTCTTACGATGCGCTGTCAGGGGCAGTAATCGCGCGTGATCCTTATGCCTGGGCTATAACGAATATGGCCCCATTTAGGCCATTTCGAGTGATTTTGGTGATCGAGTGACAACGCAATCAATGAGACAAACAAGTTTGCGAGATCATATTTGTAGGATTTTTAGGTCCCATGGATGAAGTCCAAACTATATCCAAGATGTCCAATTCACCATCGAGATGTCCAACTCACCATCAAGACACTCAAGTCACAGTGAAAAAGCAGACATAGAATATATTTGAGGTGTTCAAATGACAGCCACGATAAGTTGGACAAGTGCAAGGAAGAAACAGAAGAAAATTAGTAGCACTGAAAGTTCTGATGACCCTTCACCGAAAATTATGATACTTTAGTAGGTGCTAATTCTCTATGCATTGTGGGCTCAAGGGAAAAATCTCAGTACCACCGGAAGTTCCGATGGTCCCCAAGACAAGCATCGGAGCATTCACCGGAGCATGATACAAAGAGCATGTCAAGTGCACTAAAACAAAGTCTTCAGCACCGGATGTTCCGGTGACCATCAGAGCAATACACCGAATCAATGACGTCAGCTCTATAGGGAAGATGAGTCAAAATTCTTCAGCACTAGAAATTCCGATGCCCCATTGAAGCAATGCGTCGGATCTTCTGATGTGACCGCGTCACCTGTCAGAAGACTCAACGGTTACATCAGGGCATAGTCTGACCGAAAAATCCGACTCCACCACATCGGAAGTTCTGATGCCCTACACAGAAAAGGGACAATGGCTACAAACGGTTAGTTCGACTTGGTGGCCTATATAAGGGCCTCACCTCGGGCATTTTGTAGTTGTTGTAGTTTAGGGATATCACATACACATTGAAGAACACCTTCAAGCCAACCCAAGTGCTTAGTGGTCAAAATCGTAATCCTTAGCATACCTTTGAGAGTGTTAGTACTAGATTAGTTCTTAAGTGAGTGAGAGAGCAAGGTTTTTTTGCCTTGTGTTGTGGCTCTAGAGTGAACCAACACTTGTACTTGTGTGCCGGCCCCTTGGAGTCTTGATGGCTCACCGGCAATGTCTACGATCCTTCGTCTTGGTGTGGAGCGGTGTCGACAACTTTGTGTGGGGGTGTGGAGACCCCCATCCTTCATGGAGAAGCTCCTTAGTGAAACCCGGGACCAAGGTGACCGTGGTGACTTGGCAAGCCTTGGTGGCAAATCAACAAAAGTCCCGGAAGAGACTTGGTAGCCGAGAAGTAATACTGTCGATAGAGTGCTTCTACAACATGGACTAGGAGTGGCTTTGTGCCTAACCAAACCATGGGATAAATCTTCGTGACGAGAGTTTGCTTCCTCTCATCCCCTTTACATTTCCGCATTTCATTTTTGCAACTTGTGTGCCTTTACTTTCTTACAGTAGCATAAGCTAGAATTGGCTATAGGTTGTATAACTCTTTTGGGATGAGAGTTTCACACTAGATGAACTGTAGTTGCACCTTTAAATAGTTTATTTTAGTTTAAATATTGTGCAAATTAGTTGGGCCTTAGGTTGGTTTTAAGTTGCCTAATTCATCCCCTCCCTCTCTTAGGCTACGAGCGCCCGATTCCTTTTAGCAGAAACAATTATTTCATTCAGTCAGGCTAAAATGAACACAAATCATTCCCAACTTCTTAATTAATTTCATGCTTCGAAAGTTTCTACGCCGGTGAAAAAAATAGAGCAAATCGGCGGAAACATTTTATACTCGCCGGTTTTTCCACTGATGACTCCTGTCGTGCCTCCTACCGATGAAATTGTTTTCTGATGAATGGGGCCGGTCCGAGAGGTGGGCACGAATGTTCTAGATAAAAGGGTATTTTGAAAGTTTTGGTTCTTTATGCTCTTTTAGTTTTGTGCTACACCAGACCAATAGTGTTATCTATGAACCTTGATGATACCATACTATACAATTTTACTTTAGTACCTAATGCCTACTTACTAAGGTTAGGTATAGGGGGCGTGCGCTCCTTCATATACTCTTTTGTAATTATTTTCCGAAGTGAATGTAGAAACACTATTTTCAAATTTTGTATATGCAAAAGTTGTTTGGCAATAAACAAATCCTATGCACTTCCTTTCATATCGTCGGATCTTTCTTTTAATAACAGTGGAACGTATTAGGGTTCTTAAAATATCTGATCTGCATTTCGACTCGAGGTCATAAACGTTTGTTGTGAAGGTTTAGCTCTGCGGTCTATTTAAGTATTTTTTTTAGATTACACAGTACAACTCAAACACTTACAATGCAAGCACACTCACCTCTATAAACACATGTACGCAAATCCACTTAAGGTGTTCTAACTCTTTCATGTACAATTAACAATTTTAACTGTGGCATGGTGCTATTAGCATAGACTATGGTCCGTGCCCAAGGTAGAAGTTGAGTAGGGTGTGGTAACTCGTGTAGGTGTGGTAATGAGCTATGACCTGAACGGTCTCTTCACAATTTATATTGGTTCTTATCTATTTTTAGCTCAAAATTGTATAAACTTAGAATCTGATCTTTTTAGAGCTCGATCCTTAGATAATTTAAATCACGGATCCATCTTGGATCCAGGTCGTAAAAGAAGAAACTAGACCTAGAATAAGCAATCTTCTACCGACTTAAAAAATCCTCCGAACCCTGTCATTACCAGCGTGAGAATTCTTTTTAAAAAATAACCCCGTAAATTCAATCTCGCATGGATTCAAACCCAACCTACTAGGTGCTGCTCTAACCACCGGCTAAATGTCCTTTCACTCCAATTAATTGTAGATACAAAAAAAATACTAAATAAAGCAAGCACACTAGCTAATAACTACATTCAATAATAATCTACATAAAGAAAAAGAAATGCATGTTAAAACGCCATGACATGTACATAAGGGCCTGTTTGGGGCCGCGTTCGCGTGGCTTATCCGCAAAAAACGCGGAATAAGCCCGCCGAACGCCGCGCGTTGGATGCGCGTTTCCCGGCCGCCCGCCCACCGTTTAAGCGGGATTTGTACTGCCCTGGTGAGAATCGAGAGAAGCGGGCCGCGAGCCACGTTAGCTTATCTCAGTCGCGTGTTTATCACCTGCGCCGCCAAACAGGGCCTAAGACGTGTGACATGACCCTGTATTTATTAATCATGCAATGGAACACGTGGCGAGCATCTCTCATGGGTCGGTGGTGGATCGAATTGAATAAGAGTGCAAATTGGTGATCCATTCTTATGTACACCTCCAAACCTCTCTATTTTAAATATTTGTACTGCTTCTCAAAAATGAAATTCTATTTCAAATAATTAGCATAAATATTTAAATGAAAAATGGTTGAAAGTAAGAGTCATCAATTTGCATCCCTAGAATTAAACTATTAAAAAATGCAAATTAAACATTACGGGAAGTGGAGAATTATGCGGTCGCGATGCGCATGCTATTTCTTAAGCCTAGCAGTGCTACCACAAGATATTAATTAGTACTTAGATGGTGGTACGAACTCCACTATCACTTTAGTTAGATTTGATTTGATTAGGTATAACCTATCTTGCACCACTAGCCGCAAAGTGCCATATATATATATATATATATATATATATATATATATATATATATATATATATATATATATATATATATATATATATATATATATATATATATATATATGCGTCATTCTCTTTTTCGATGTTTGCCTCTCATGTTCGAATATAATCAAGTATAACTTAGTCGGTTAGTTTTTAGATTGTTTGCCGTGCAACCTATATTGATCAAAAAGTCGGTTAGTTCTCATAGCAAATAACCACATACCGAGCATTATTACTACTTCTTCCGTTCCAAATTTGTAAGTTATTTCAATTTTTTTGAAAAGTAAAAATTCTTCAAGTTTGACCATGTTTATACAATAAAGTACTAATATTTATGGTAAGAAATAAGTATCATTAGATTTTTTATTAAATATACTTTTATAGTATATCAATTTGGTGCTATAAATAGATCTTTGTAATTTTTTCTATAATTTTGGTCAAAAATAAAAATAGTTTGACTCTCCAAAAAAACTGGAATAACTTACAATTTGAAATAGGGGTTCCATAATTTGTTCGACCTAAAATCTGCATTAATTTGTGTGGCAAATTCACATGTTAAATTGAGATTGCAAGCATATATAATACAACACACATCACTGCCAAGAGGCAATGATGTGCTTCCCGGAAAAAAAATACTTTGGCATAACTTGGCGTGCGACGCGATCAGCCACCTTGGATCGTCGATCCATCCATCGATGTTCGATCGATGGGAGTGCAGAAATGGAATCCATCCATTCATCCAACACAGGTACAGGGACGGAGACAGGCAGGCAGACAGGGTGCATGGCGGCGTCCAGGCCGGCGATGCGACCAAGGAAGAAAGCAGCGAGCTGAGGCTGACCGGAGACGCCTGGGCGCCACCGACCTGAGTCGCGACGACAGCCGCACGATGATTCGATGCGATATGCATGCATGTATGCACAAGCACACACGCATGGGCCCGGCCGGCCGGCCGACGTTGACGCCGTCGCCGCTCCCCACTTGGCGGCTCCCGGCGCTCCACCTGGCCCCTCTGGTCAAGCCATAGTCAGGTTGCGCCACAGCCACCATTCGCGCGCCAAGAAGGGCTGACTGAGCTTGCAACAGCCGCCGCCGTCCCTCGACCATTAGACTGTGAAAGTTGTATAGACACAGTTAACTAGATTGAAAACTACTAGTTAATTGTACTAGATGAGTTTCATGGTGATGAAATTTTTCTCACATCCCATAAAACTCTATCATTCTCTCTTCTTGACATATCAGCAAAATTGATAATATTTAATGTTATGAAATCCTCTATGAAACTCCCATTGAGACTGGGCTTGGAGCCTGTTGGGGGTGGGGACTAACGTCACATCATATTTGAATACTAATTAGAGTATTAAATATGGACTAATTGTGAATTCAATTGTATAAATAAAGGCTAATTAACGAGACGAATCTATTAAGTCTAACTAATTTATAATTTGACCATATTATGCTACAATAAATATGTGTTAATGATGTATTAATTAGGTTTAATAAATTTATCTCATCAATTAGCCTCCATTTATTTAATTGATTTTATAAGCAGCCTACATTTAATACTTATAATTGGTGTCCAACATCCTATGTGATGGGACTAAAGCATGAGTCCCCTCGTCCCAACATCCTAGTTATTAGTGAGTAATTAGCGCTCTTCTAACACGTGTGTAATTGTATATAATATACACGTAGTATGATGCATGATGTATCCATCACAATACACATACGAATGCTGGAGAATAAAGTTAGGGTGCATGCATCATACAGTTAACCACGTGCACGTGGTTTAGCCAGCAGCTAGTTTACTAATACTATATATACTAGCTGCTCAGATAAGGTGAACTGAAGCCTAAGGCTGCTGCCTAGCAATATATAGTTCACCGCATCATGTCCAGATCATTTCTTTTTTTTAAGTAAAGTCCAGAGCATTTCTTCGAAATACACATAGCAATCACTCACTTTTTTGATATATCACATCACAATCATTGATGCTCTCCCCATCTCAGCAGCAGCGCTGGCTGCTCGAAGCAGCGAACCAGCTGCTAGCTTGAGCCTCCAGCTGCTGCGCCCCTGTGTGCACGGATCCACCTGCACCTGCGCGGTTAATTGCACCCCTCACTGAGCAATCTCGATCGCCCCCAGTCACAGCCACTACTACAATTCCATGGCCTCCATGCCACGCCCGGATCCAGTGTACTACTATAACTTTAACCAATAGTGTCACCGTCACACAAGTCTATTCTGGTGAATCCTTGTCACTGTTGTCGCCATCATCCGAAGATTTATATGTGCAGTACTATACATGGTCCCTGTGCAATTGTACTCCGACTACCCCCATAATCTTCCAATTAAATTGATGGAGCCATCAATAAGGGGCCTATTTGCGAATTTGGATATTTCAGAATTGCCATCAATTTCCTGTGTTAGCTTAATAAACCTTGCCTTTGGAGGTGGATCAGGAGGCACCCAACTTGCCAAGGGTGGAGTGATGAACAAGACTTCTTCAATTCTTCTTCTTGCGGGTACCTTGATCATACGACTTAAAATTATCTCCATCCGTCCCTCAGTTACTCATCCCTGTATCTAGAAGCTCCAATACCAAGTTCACATCCCCAGTTATCCAACCCCACGTACCAATAACTCTCTCCATCCCTCCCTCCCCTCCAAGGCGAGATCCCGCATTGGAGATCCCTCTTAGGCTCCAATGGTTAGCTAGCCCATATCCCGCCGGTGGATCTCCTTCATTTGCTCTCGTCTCTACGCCCTCCATCGGCAAGCTCTTCCTCCTTCCATTCCTCACCAACAAGCATCATGTCCTCTTACGCGGTCGACCCCCTCCTTCCCAAGCTCTGGCTCTCTGTGGTGTCCCTCGTCACGGGGTCATGGTGTGGCATATGGGTGGAAGAAGGGTCTAAACAAGCGCGATTATTGGCATGCCAACCAAACAGTAGTGGGGGACCTATTGGGGAGGAGCTTTCTTCCAGTTTGGAGTGCTGATTTGGAGAGTGGGCAAAGTTTAGGGATCAAAAAATAAGAATTGGTATGTATATTTGGGGACTACAAGAGCAGTCCAAACTCTAATATAATAGCAGTTTATTGGAGTCAAAAGAAGTTTTTGGAGGTTGGTGGAGGTTATCTTAGAGGCACAACATCCCAGCATTGGCAACCCCTTCTCTAAACTTCTAAACCCTAAAATACACCCACACACCACACATATAATGGATAAGCGCCAGATTTTTCTGAACATTGATTTTGGCATATATGTTCCGATTGCTCATCTGCAACATGTGTAAGATGGTGGATCTCAAGTGTAACGAGCTAGGAGAAACATACGACAAGAAAGTAAGTATTTGTTGTTTCTTCTTTATGTTACTTTTTATATGTGAGTGTACCCATGGTGGATCTCTTTTTTTTTTGGAAAAGGAAAACTTTATTGATTTCAAGAAGTTACATTAAGTTGATACTACGACTTGAAACTTTCCCGACTTATGCCAAAATGGCACACAACCTAAAATAGTCTGAAACACAAAAGGGTATACTAATGACTGTCAATCCTAAGACTAAACCGCCATTCATGTGTCCAGGTAAAAAAAACCCTTGGATACCCGCTTCAAGAACTGAGATGCCACAACAAGTACCTCCTGGAAAGCCGGCTGTTGAAGGATAGCCCAAGTACGAAGCCAATGTGTAATCGAGTATATTACCTGCAAAAAAGAAGAATGTTTGTTTTTAAATACGACAGTATTTCTGCAGAGCCAAACAGACCAACACAAGGCTGCCGCTCCTACAAGGACTAGAGGTTTGTAGTTTTTTTGGTATTCCATTGAGCCAGCTTCTAGATGGGCAATCATGAAAATTATAAATTATCCTAGTAGTTTTTGCAAGCACTGTAAAATTAACAAACACATAGGAAAATTATAAATTAATTAACCTATATGTTCAAGCAATCAAACATGAAAATGTAATTTACCGGTGGCTTTTGCCCATAACACACCATCATGGAAATAATTCTCCCTAATTTTCCAGTCGGTTTTACCTATTTCCTGTTTTGAGCCATCTATGAAATTCAATTTCCGAGTAGTGGAAAATCTGTCAAGAAAAAAAGAAGAAGATGGGAGATGCACTGAATGTTGGCCATCGGCAAGAATAAGATAGTGTACTGTAGGATCAGGCACACATACACGGGGAATGGAACAAAAACACGTTTTCATTTTATTACTAGTTATTAGTGTCATCATCAGCATACAAAAGGATGATGGTAAGAGTTGAAAAGGAGAAATTTGGACCTGCTACTCAGCAGCAGCCACCAGCTATGCCCACCAATACAGGGCGGTGGAACCAGGCTTGGGAGTGAGGAAAAGGGGACGACCGAGGTAGTACGATGATCTGATTCTATTCCACTCCATCTCCATCCATTTGTTCAGTTCGATCAGCCGATCGATCGATTCCATTATTCCCCGGGCTCCTCCCTCCACAGAAAAACCTGATGGATCGATGCAGAGATCATCACCCAACTCACCATAAATATAGCGATGGAATAGCGGGCGAGATCATTTTTTTTTTGGAAGCAAAAGGAGGGAACCAATGCAGGCACGTGCCGGGCCCACCCTCGATATCCCTTTCCCATGCACCTTCCCTGGCCCTTATAAATGCCCCGCCCCGCGCGCCTTCCTCTTCCATTCCATTCCAGTCCCGTTGCTTGCCGCCCGCCGCCACCTCCCGCCACGCACCGTACCATCGTCCGAGCACTTCGACTCAATTCGCAACACACACCAGCGCCCCGCTGCCCATTCGCCGCATCGAGCGCCACCAGTAGCAGAGCCGCGCGAGCCGCCGCCGATCGCCGGCATGGACGGCGGCGAGGGCGAGCCGACCAAGTACCGCGGCGTCCGGCGGCGGCCCTGGGGCAAGTACGCGGCGGAGATCCGCGACTCGAGCCGCCACGGCGTCCGCATCTGGCTTGGCACCTTCGACACCGCCGAGGAGGCCGCCAGGGCCTACGACCGCTCCGCCTACTCCATGCGCGGCGCCGCCGCCGTCCTCAACTTCCCCGAGGACGCGCGCGTCTACGCCGCAGCCGCCTCCCGCGGCTCCGGCTCCGGCAGCTCCTCCTCCTCCTCCTCCTCCAGGCAGCAGCAGCAGCAACCGCCGCCCGGCGGCCGGGACGTGATCGAGTTCGAGTACCTCGACGACGAGGTGCTCCAGGAGATGCTCCGGAACCACGACGCCGACGGCTCGTCGTCGGCGCGGAAGAAGAAGTAGCGCAGGCACGCGCGCCGGCGCGCGCGCGCATGTCTGATCATCGATCCGATTTCGGAATGCCACATTGCCGCATGCAGTGACCAGCTTAATCTTGAGCTGAAGATCAGAATAGTGATATACTGAAAGTAGCCCGACTAACTCGATCCATGGTAGAAGAATATATATACATATACATATGGATCATGAATGATGATTAACTCGATCGATCGATCGTGGACGAACTATCATTTGATCGATCGCCAACTTGCTGGATTAATGAAATAATCGATCTTTTATTTTGTACGTGCTTATTACTTATTATTACAGAGAAAGATGGAATTAATACTCGCTGATGTGTTTTAATTTCCTGTGGGGTACGGCCGGGTGCATTTTAATACCGGCTGCTGCTGCCGAAGCTTCCAAGAATTCTCTACGTGCTTTCCTGCGTGCGTGCCAAGGACGTCCATGCATTCGATCGGCGCCAAGCAAGGGTGTACGCATGCAGTTAGATCATGTCGACGATAATCAGCTAGCTAATTCGTTCATGTGTTTTAGAAGGGGTCAAATAATCCCAAATGCCCATATTTCCGTTCTGAGTAATGAAAATGGGGGCAGCCTCGTTTTAAAAAAATCCCAAATGCGCATATTTAGGGATAAAACAGAGTTCTTCGATCAACAGAGGGGCACCTGATAGTATCCTGGATATATATATACTCTCATCGCTAACACGAGGAAAGTAAAAAAAAATTCAGATGAACATATATATAAAGACCATAAAGCAAACTGAGGGGAAAAAATGTACGTGTGTGTGTGTGTGTGTGTTGTGTGTGTGTGTCTATATATATATATATATATATATATATATATATATATATATATATATATATATATATATATATATATATATATATATATATATATATATATATATATATTACTTTGGACCATAGCATTTGCCTCTACGAAGTCCTGTACAATTCTATTGCATGGCTTGACGACGACCTAGCTATATGATCAGAGAATTCGTTCACAGTGTCTAAAATGGAGAGTGAGTAAAATTTAACGACTGCAATATTTGTACAACCATGCTATATTTGTACAATTCTATAACAAATTTTTGGAGAAATCTTTTCGGAGTCAGAAAATTACAGGAAACGGAGTAATTTCCCCAAAAATTTTAGTCACAAGAGAAAATCATCATGTTCGAAACACAACCATGCATCCTACGTATAGGATCCACAACATTCTGTACCTAGCGAGTTGGTTAGGGAGCGTGATTTGACTTGTTAGTCAAACAACGCAAGGGAAGTGATCGTTTTTAGCTTCGTTTGCTGCCAATGCAACGACCTACCGATCGGGACCTAAAGCAGGCATGACACGTGTGATCTTACGCACGCATGTACGACTGACTGCGTGTTCATGTCAACGTCCATGCAACGACAACACACAACTGCTTAGGCCAATCCCAGTGGCGATTTCACGTGGATTTCATGGCATTAAATGAGTGGACACCTCATCAAAAATGAGGTCGTGCCAAGACCTTTGCAAGGAGAGAGGAGGGAACCGTTTCGTGGGGACGAAACGAGTCCGGCGCAGTTTCCAAGTCGACGAAACGCGCACTGAGAGCTGCGAGCATTTCATGGCGGATCCCGTGCGCTCGGCGGCGGCGCTCCCTCGTCCCGCGCTCCCGCTCGGACCTCGCGCGCCAAATCCTTCCTCAGCTCGCGCCAAATCCACCTCTCCCTTCCTGCAGTCGGTGAGGCCCCTTCCCTTCCTCCCACCATTCTCCCAGATCCGCCGCCGCCCTGCCCTTCTCCCAGATCCGCCGCCGCCCTACCGTGCTGGCCGGGCCGACTTCCTCACCGACGCCGCCACGCCACGGCGCGCCTACCGCCGCGACTCCTCGTCGGCTCGTCCTACACCATGTCCCGCCGGGGGAAAGGGGTCCCCCAGCTCAACGGCGGCCCGTCGAAGAGAAGCGGCAGCGGCACTCGTCCTCCGGCGTCCGCAGCTCCTCCGCCGGCGGCAGCTTCTCCGGCAGCGCCTCCCCCACCATCGTCCGGTCCATGGTTGCCTAGATTTGCAGCTTCTCCGGCGGCACCCGAAATTTCTTCTCCACATGGAAACCACTGCACAAATCCATGGTAAATATTTTGTGCCTCACAAAGCTTTGAACACTTCGCAATACTGATCTGCAAGCTTTAAGAAAGGGATTAGCTAGGAGTTTATGTTGATGGTTGAGGGAAGAGCTTATAGAATGTAATCCAAATATTTGTTTTGATACAACAATGTTTATTTACCATGTTCTACTAGACTCAATATGCATAGATGAAATATGCAGTAGTTTATTTACAATGTTTATGTGATGCCAAACAAAGTTCACTCGTGATTTATGTGATGCATTCCTTGTGGTCAAAATTTGTGAGTTGAGGAAAGACAGTTCTGTAGCATTCCTAGTATGTGTTAGACATTCCTAGTTCATTTATCAGCATTCCTAGTTCATTTATCAGTATTAATTTTTTTCATTGGCATTGTAGGGCTGGTTATTTCAATATGTTTCAGCAATCATTTTTGCCACCTTTGCAACCTTTTGGTGAAAATTCACATTTTGTTGGAGCTACAAACAACTTTCAGCCACCATCACCAGCACCTGCAGCACCATATGCCAATGAAAGGGCCAGCATTGACCTCGATGAAGATGATGGTGTTGAGGCAAGCAAGTCAGTAAAGAAAAGATATTGGTCACATGACGAAGAAGTGAGACTGGCAAGTGCTTGGCTGAATACTTCTAAAGACCCTATTCATGGAAATGATAAGAAAAGTGATTCATTTTGGGGTCAAATTACTAAGGAGTTTAACCAAAACAGCCAACGAGATCATCATAGGGATACTAACAGCCTGAAGATCCATTGGACACGCCTAAGCAAAATGATAAATGAATTCAATGGCTATTGGATTTCAGTTTTTAAAATGAATAAGAGTGGATACTCTGACGACCAGCTGATGGAAGAAGCACAAAAGAGGTATGAGAAGAAGAATCTGCATACTGCAAAAGACCACAAGGAAGCAAAGTTAGTCGAAGCTTATACTGCTTTGCTGGCTCGAGACACAAGTCAGATGTCAGCCGAAGGGAAGATTAGCCACGAGAAGACATTGCTCAAGATGGAGAAGATGATTTTCAAAAATGATGATGAACCCTAATGGTGGTGATTTTGCTTCATCCTAGTGATTCTGCTCTTAGGTAGATTGCTTATTTTATAATCTGAATATCAGTTCCTACCTTGTGATTTTCTCAGGAGATGGCATATGTGTAAGGATATCAATTGGGAGGCTTGTGCTTTTGGTCAGTTACTTAGGATTGGGAACTGCTCCTTTCTTAATTATGTGAATGCGAACTGGTCCTTTTGTTTGCTATGTGAATGTGAACTGCTGCTACTTTATTTATTATGTGAATGCCACTGTCATCCAGAGTTGGTGACCTTTGCAGGTGAATGTGAACAGCTACTGAATTTGCAGGTGAGTGCCACTGTCTTCCAGAGTTGGTGTTGGTTTTTGTCCTCTCGACATTTGTACTGTTGATTTTTGTGTGCCACATGACATTCTGTAGTCTTACTGAATATTCAGTGTGCTGTTCTAAAAAGAGTATTAAGTGTGATCCATGTGCTGTTATGCTCTTTCTATACAGCCTGATCGAAGCTATGTTCTGTTGTGCTGTTATGTTCTGAAAATAGTATTCAGTGTGGTCCTTGTGCTGTTCTGAAAAGAGTACTCAATCCTGTCTTTGTGCCTTACATTTTCCTGTTTAATTAGAATTGATAATTCACTCCGAAAATGTACATATTGATGCTTGTATTTCCTAGTAGATGCTGGTGTAATGGAGTTCCACCAGGATCTGTTGATGCTTATAGTTTTACCATTCATATATATGCCCATTTAAGATCGTGTGGATATTTGAAGTTAATCCAAATATTTATTTTGGCTACAACAATATTTATTTACCATGTTCCTAGACTAATACGTAGTTTACAAACAATTGCAAAAAATGCTATAGAGTTCTCATGGTACATTTGATCACAACACAATCCACATATTAAATACTGCATCCTGTCTATGAAACTGTGCAACGAAACTGTGCACTGAGAGTGACAGTTTCATAGTAGTTTCATTTCACAGAAAAGCTGACTTGGCAGTCTAGGTAACAGTGTTACGAAACCCCACTGAGACTGGCCTTACAGCACCATACATCACTCCTTACATTCATGATTCATTGATCTTCTGCGCCTCAAAACCATTCGTGGCTAGCTACAAAACCACTAAAAAAAGGGCTAGCTATAATTAAGGAGCTGACGTCATCGTGCGCCTTTGATCTGCTTGCTTCACATCTGTTCACAGCAACTGGTGTGTCTGCAGCCTACCTGTAGGCATACGGAACGGCGCCACAGGAACTATAGTATCTGACAACTGAACACCAAAATGTGTTGGAATCAAAATTTATTCAATATAAAACTTGATCCAAATTTGAAAACATTCAATATTCTATCACAATTTGTTTGCAAAAAATGCTTACATATGACCCGTTGTAGCTACAATTTGAACACCAAAACGTCTTAAAATTAAAAAATAATTAATACAAAAGTTGCTTCGAATTTCAAAATCTACAACTTTACTATATAGCAAAATTTTAAATTCAAAAGACTTCTAAAAAGTTTGGAGTAAAAATTTTCTTTGAATTTCAAAACCTAAAGTTTTGCTACACAACAAAATTATAAATTCAAAGTATTTTCATAATTCGTTCAGCATAATATCTTATTTTGCTAAAATAAAATATTATACTATAGTTCTATTATGGCTTATCATGCGACCTCCACAATAACGTGGCACATTTTAATATAATCACAACTTCCTTAAAACATCACATCTATTAATTGCCTCATCACTTCGCAAATCATTAAGTATCTGACTAATTGTGCTTCGTCCTCCCTAATAAATTATTCTACGCCTTCTTCCACCACAATAAATACAATACAAATATCATACTTTCATTTCGATATCTAAAATAATATACTACTTAAATAATAGTGTCACGGCAATAGAATGCCCAAAATATATACCAATTATAACAGCGGCCTACAGACCATGATATTTATGCGAAAATAACGGAATGATATATTTTCTTAACTACGTTGATTAAAACATTATACATTTGACTATACACAATAACTACTACAAGCATGAACTAAAGTCTGCATTAATTACGATACTATGACACGGAATATGGGCTCCTTGAGGCGGCCTTTCTAGTAAAAAAAACTATTCCTAAATTCAGTATGTAGGCGAGTACCAGCACCCCGCGCCTGGCGCAGCTATGCGCGAGCTGTCACGTGAAGGAACGATTGCGCAGTTCTATGATCCTATTTGCCCAATAATTTTGCGGGCAGGCCTTAATCTCCTTTTTACTGTCTGTAGATTTTAGTTCTCTTTTCTCGTGCCACTAAAAGACTTCACTTTTTCGTGCAGGAGTTCATCTGCATGCGAATCTGTTGACTAGCAGAGCTGAACCTTGTCTTCTCTTTATTTATTATTTATTAATTTTCTTTCTATTTTTTATTTCTAATATTCAAGTAAATATTTCTTCACCACTATATAATCTGTCTTTGTTTTCTTCTTGTTTATTTTTATATTATTCTCTATTTTCTTTCTTCTATAAACTAAGTGCGAGTGTTATAAAGGTACTAATTGATGATTTTTCTTTTCTGATTATTCCTTATATCTTATATAATTTTTTTCCTTTTATTCTTTAGTTTCCTATTCCACTCTTTTTATCTATCCTTTCTATACCAACACACTTTTTTTGTTTTTTAGTTTATGTTCTTCTCTTACTCCTTATTATTGTATTAATTCATTTATTTTTTCATACATCGTAAGATTTGTTATGTGTTTGTAATATAATTTTTTGAGATGTATAATTTATTTGTTCTCTTTGTATATTATATTGGACGGCTATATTGACTCGTTTGTTCACGATATTTATTTTTTATTAGTTATGCTATACAATCAAATGTTCGCGCGGTTTTAACATTTTTGGTCATTGTACATTATGATTTGTTCGATATGTTTAGTTTTTTATTTGTAAACTAATTACTTGTTGTTTTCTTAAAATATTTATTCCTGGCTTTCAAAATTAATTACTTACTATTAAAGAAAAAATTCTAATTTTTTCTGTACAAATATAGGCAAGTATGATCTTATTTTGAAGATCTTGTCATAAAAAAGATAATGGTGCAACCTAAATTTAATTTGTATGCTTGATTTAATATTTATAGCTTATTTATTTCGAATTTGCATGCATGTGTATAGCATCATCATCATCGTTGTCTTCTTCTACATATACGCACTGTCGGTAACCTGAAGCAGGGATACCAACTTCTACTGCAGCAAGGCAGGACTCGTATAGTCGTCCGCGACTACGCCATAAGGGGCGGAGCTGCCGGGCCCCACGGGTCAGGCTCCTATCTCACCGGGCCAACGGCCTCGGACCCGTTCCCAGCTCTGGGACGGGTCCGGTGACGCCACATGTCCCTGAGGAGGGGAAGCTCCGAGCCAACGGCCGAGGGCCCGGACCCCCATAGAGGTCCGGGGCCTCCCCGCGTCTGTTCGGACCTCCCACGCGCGTAGAGCCAGCATACCGCCGGGGGGGTCCGGAGGCTCCATGTGTCCCGCAGGCGCGGGCGCGGGTCTTCCACTAGAAGGCTCGCCCACTCACCGCATTTAATGTGGGTAGTTGAGGCGCGCTCTGCCGCCGCGGCACGCGGGGCAGCCCTTGTCAGGTCTCAATGTAGACCGCGTATTACTGAGGAACACAGCGCAGCCGCCTGCGCCGCATCCGCGCAGAGCCCGTCCGCCGCATTAAATGGATACGACAGCACATCACTTTTCCATCATGCCGCCTACGCCGCAAGCTACACGGCCGTTCAGCTACGCTGCAGGCAACGCCGCACGCTACACCCTGGCGCCGTTTCGACAAGACAGGACAAAGCACGCCGGTCGGAAGATTCCCACGGACAGACCAGGGAAATCCGGGGATGAGATCTCCTTGACCTACAATGCCATAATGTATGAACAGTACGTTATCTTATACTACATCGTTTGGGGCCCACCTGTCGAGGACCCAACTACCATGTACGCGCCACCCTTGAGATATAAAAGGGAGGTGCTCGCTGCACAGGACAAGCTCTCTCAAGCACACACGCAGGCCAAGCTCTCTCACGAGCTCACCCAGACTCAAGCAATACAGCACACAGTGGACGTAGGGTATTACTCTCCGGCGGCCCGAACTACTCTAAACCGGCTGTGTTCATCGTGTTCTTGAGCGAGATCGAACTAGTCCTAGCTAACCCCCGAGTACTCACCCTCTGGGATTAGGCGGGTGCATTCCGCCACCCGGCTGTGGTTTGCCACACCACGACACATGGCGCGCCAGGTAGGGGCATTTTAGCTGGTTTTAGTTCATCTCTTGCTCATCTCCATGGTTCGGGTGGATGATGTGGAGATGACCGAGGATGTGGCGTCATCCACGCCACACGCCTCTCGCCTTCCTGCGCCAGGGGCAACCGTGCCCGTGGAGCAGCCACCGTCGGCGGCGGCGCGCGCAGCTCGTCGGCAGGAGTCAGGGTGCTCGTCAAGGGCCCCCTCACAAGCTGCGAGCGGCGGAGCGCTGGCGGTGGCTAGGGAGTTGCTACGCAACCCTCCGGCTGCTGCAGCCTTGCCAGACGCCCTGAGGCAGTGGCGGGATGACGTTGACCGTCTCCTCGACCTGGCTCAGGCCTCCCCCAGTTCTGCAAGGACTGGGCAACGGCCTCCTCCTGGTAATGCGGTGGTACCCTACCACCAGCGCCAGGGCGGTGCGTCGGTATCCGTGCGCTCCCCCACGGTGAGGGGTGCACGAGCAGAAGACCTGCGGGCGGAGCTCAACCGCAGGCGCGCGGGTGAGGACGCCCGCATCTCCGTGGAGAGGGCGCAAGAGCGCCGTCTCAACATTGAGGGCCGCAACCTCAACGCCGACTTGGACGTGGTGGCGCCCAAGCCTTTGGTGAACACCCGGATACAGGCGGGCACCCCGGTGGCTGGGGTGGGCTGCGCTACGCTGGCAGAGCACCTCCGCGTGGTGGCATGGCCATCCAAGTTCCGCCCGCACCTGCCGGAGAAGTACGACGGTACCACTAACCCGTCGGAATTCTTGCAGGTGTAAGTTACCGCCATCACAGCAGCTGGTGCTAACGACGCCGTCATGGCGAGCTACTTTCATGTAGCCTTGACTGGGCCAGCCCGGACTTGGCTCATTAACCTCACTCCTAGGACGATTCAGTCCTGGGAGGAGCTCTGTGCGAGGTTCACTGCGAACTTCGCCAGCGCGTACCAGCAGCATGGTGTGGAGGCTTGCCTCCACGCCGTGAGGCAGAAACCTGGGGAGACGCTCTGGGCATTCATCTCGATCTCTGATGCATCTATTATCACTGCTTTCCGTCAGGGGATACGTGATGAGAAGATGCTCGAGAAGCTGGCAACGCACGAGGTGGAAAGCATTACCACGCTTTTCTCCCTGGCAGACAAGTGTGCCAGGGCCGCTGAGGGCCACGCATGGCACTCAGCCCCTCAAGACGGAGACGCCAAAGCTGGTGGCTCCGGTGCTACCGCCCAGGGCGGTGGCAAGAAAAAGAAGAACAAGAACCGAAGTCGCGGGGAGCCGCAACCCGGCGGTCCAGTCGCTGCAGCAGTAGCACCAGCTGCTGCGGCAGCGGTTGGGGGCCAGAATGCACATGGCAAACGCCCGCGCCCGCAAGGTGGCAGCGGAGGTTCATGCCCAGTGCATCCCACTACTCGTCACAGTGCCGCTGACTGCCGTGAGATCCAGAAACTCGCGAAACGGGTCAGTGGGCGGCGTGAGCAGTCCTCCAAGGACGGCTCACCTCCTCCTCGCCAGCGGTCTGGCAAGGAGAAAGCCTCCGACAGCGGGACCGCTGCTGAGGAGAAGGAGCTGGGTACCAATCTCCCGCTCGGGAGCTGAAGGGCGTGTACCACGACGACAACTCCGACTCCGACAACGACGACCGCCGCAATAAGCTGTATGTAATGTACGGCGGAAGCTGGGAGCTTGTCTCCTGGCGGGACGTGAAGACCCTTCGCCGAAAAGTCCTTTCGGTGAAGCCGGGGGGTCCCGAAGGCGGCGCCGCACCAAAGGTGGATGAACACCACCATCTCTTTCGGGCCATCCGACCGCCCGGAGAACATGGCCGGGGCTGGTGTACTACCTCAGGTCACCGCCCCTGTCATATCCAACATCAGGCTCTATCACGTGCTGATAGACGGTGGGGCTGGCCTCAATGTCATCAGCTATGCAGCGTTCAAGCAGCTACAGATCCCGGAGTCCAAGCTGACACCCTCTCGCCCATTTTCCGGAGTGGGCCCACATCCGGTGTTCCCTCTGGGGAGCATCACCTTGCCGGTCACGTTCGGGACTGAGGAGAACTTCCGCACAGAGAGCGTCCATTTCGATGTTGCGGAGGTGAACCTTCCATTCAATGCCATCATTGGCCGGTCGGCTCTCTACCGCTTCATGGCCATTGCCCATTACGGGTATTTGGTCCTGAAGATGCCTTCCCCTGCCGGTGTCCTCACCGTGCGGGGTGACCGCACCACTACCGTCACTGTAGTTGAGAGACTGCATGCTCTGGCGGCAGAGGCTGCACGTTCCGAGGAGGACCCGTCCACCTCGCAAGCCAGGGCGCCTGCAAAGGCACCTAAGGTTCAGTCGTCTGATCCGGACAATGTTCCCGTGAAGACGGTGCAGATCGGAGCGGACTCCTCCAGGACCACCCGCATCGCGGGAAACCTAGAGGAGAAATAGGAAGATGCGCTCATCACTTTCCTCCGGGCAAATGTCGACATGTTCGCCTGGGAACCGTCACAGATGCCCGGAATCCCCAGAGAAGTGGTCGAGCACAATCTGAGGGTCTACCCCGATGCCACGCCGGTGCGCCAGAAGCCTCGGAAGAAGTCCGTGGAGCGGCAGAACTTCATCCGTGAAGAGGTCCACAAGCTTCTACACGCTGGCTTCATCGAGGAGGTCCACCACCCCGAGTGGTTGGCCAACCCGGTCGTCATCCCAAAGGCCAACGGGAAGCTTCGGATGTGCATCGACTACACCAGCCTCAACAAGGCATGTCCTAGAGACCCCTATCCTCTTCCACGTATCGATCAGATCATGGACTCCACCTCCGGGTGTGACCTTTTGTCTTTCCTAGATGCATACTCTGGTTTCCACCAGATTCAGATGTCTAGAGAGGATAGGAAGCATACTGCTTTTGTAACAGTAGATGGGCTTTATTGCTATATTGTCATGCCATATGGTCTGAGGAATGACTTACCCACATTTGTACGAGCTATGAACAAAACCTTCTATAATCTAATTAGAGATATTGTTGAGGTGTATGTTGATGACATCGTGGTCAAGACTAAGGTAGGGTCAACACTAGTGAAGGACTTGTCCCTCGTCTTCAACCGATTGCACGCCACACGCACGAAGCTGAATCCCGAGAAGTGCATCTTCGGCATCTCGGCAGGGAAGCTGTTGGGTTTCCTGGTCTCACATCGAGGCATCGAGGCAAACTCAGCCAAGATCAAGGCGATCGAGGCGATGAGGCCTCCTGGCCGCATCAAGGACATCCAGAAGCTTACTGGATCTCTCGCCGCTCTTAGCCGCTTCATATCGAGGCTGGCTGAGAGGGCCCTTCCCTTCTTCAAGCTATTGAGGAGGTCCGGTCCATTCTCATGGACTGAAGAGGCTGAACAAGCCTTCCAGGAACTGAAGCAGCATCTCACCTCACTACCAGTGTTGGTGGCTCCAGAGCCAGGTGAGACGTTGTTTATGTATCTCGCTGCATCTGCTCAGGCGGTCAGCATGGTGCTGGTCGCCGAGAGGACAGAGCTAGCTCGCCAAGGGGACACCAGGGTCTCCTCGGCCAAGGATGGTGAGCCGGACCCCAGACATGGGGGCCCGTCAGCCTCACCTCTGCATGATGGTCCGGTCCCCGGACAAGGGGGTCCGGAGGAGCCTCGTTCTAATGGGAACCCAGAACCGCTGGGAGCCCAAGGACCTGACGTGGTGGATAAGGGCGAGCCGGACCCGGTCACCAGGGTCCGGACCATCCAAAAGTCAGTCTACTACGTCAGCGAAGTCCTCCACGAGGCAAAGGCCAGGTATCTTGAGACGCATAAGCTTATCTATGACATACTTATTGCGTCCAAGAAACTGTGCCATTACTTTCAGGCACACCGAGTTGTCGTAGTGACCTCTTACCCGCTAAGAGCGATCCTGCACAACTCAAACGCCACGGGCAACATCGCCGAGTGGGCAGCAGAGTTGGCTGAGTTCCAGCTGGACTTCCAGCCTCGCCATGCAGTCAAGAGCCAGATCCTGGTTGATTTCATAGCGGAATGGACTCCTTCCCCCAAGCAATTCTGGGGGTCCGGACCTCAACGCCGGACCCCCGGAGCCGGAAATCAGGACACCGGTCTTCACCGAGCCCCACTGGACACTCTTCTTCGATGGGTCCGTCCGCAAGAAGTGGGCTGGGGCTAGTGTGGTCCTCATCGACCCAAACGGAGATCAGCTAAAGTACATGGTGCACCTTGAGTTCAAGGCTACCAACAACATGGCGGAGTACGAAGCTCTGATCTTTGGCCTGACACAAGCCCTGTGTCTGGGGGTCCGGCAGCTCCTGGTGAAGGGGGATTCTCAGCTAATCATCAAGCAGGTCCGAGTGATTGCAGCTGCAACAATCCCCAGCTCGCAGCATACCTCATCCACGTGAGGAAGCTCGAGAAGGACTTCGATGCATTGGAACTGCAACATGTTCCCCGCGAACTCAACTCAGCCGCAGATGATCTCTCCGTGAGAGCATCTACTTGGGCATCCGTGCCCGAGGACGTCTTCGAAAGACAGTTGCTGAGACCTACCGCCCAGCCTGCCGAACTGGCTGAAGGGGATCAAGCTAGCACCTCGAAGCTAGCGGTCCCGGCGGCATTCCACCTGTGGTGCCTGCCCTGGGTTGTGAGCTTTGTCGGGGATCCTGGAGACCTCGTAGAGCCACTCCCACCTGCTTAGGGAGCTCCCGATGCATGGATCTCCGAGATCCGGGACTACCTGAAAGACAATATCCTTCCTGATGACGATGTGTCCGCTGAGCGCATAATACGATTGGCTAAACACTACGCGGTGGTAGAAGGGGATCTCTACCGCCATGGCGCCAATGGTATCCTCATGCGGTGCATTTCCCAGGAAGAGGGCCGCGAGTTGCTCGTGGAGATCCATGGAGGCGAGTGTGGAAGTCATTCCTCATCTCGCACGCTTGTTGGTAAGGCCTTTCGTCATGGCTTCTACTGGCTGACAGCACTCCAGGATGCGGCTAAGCTGGTAAAGTCCTGCAAAGCATGCTAGTTCCATGCAAAGCAAATACACACACCGGCTCAAGCTCTGCAAATGATTCCGCCCTCATGGCCATTCGCCGTATGGGATGTGGATATCCTGGGGCCGTTCCCCCGGGCCGTCGGTGGGTACCGGTTCCTCTACGTCGCCATCGACAAGTTCACAAAGTGGCCGGAGGTTACCCCTATGGTGAATATCACTAAGAAATCAGCAGTCGCATTCCTCAAGTCCATTGTGTGTAGATTTGGCGTCCCAAACTGCATCATCGCGGACAACGGGACCCAATTCAAAAGCAGACTCTTCCAAGAGTACTGCGAGGACATCGGCATCCAGCTATTCTTTGCGTCCGTGGCACATCCCCGCAGCAATGGACAGGTCGAGAGAGCGAATGCAGAAATCCTCAGGGGACTCAAGACCCGCACCTACAACTGCTTGAAGAAGCATGGTGCCAAATGGGTTGATGAGCTTCCGTGCGTGCTATGGGGCAACCAGACCACACCCAGCCGAGCCACCGGGGAGACTCCATTCTTCCTGGTCTACGGGGCTGAAGCATGCCTTCCCCCGGAAATTCACCTGGGCTCACCACGGGTCCAGGTTTTTGATGAATCCATGCAGGAACAGCTGCGGCGTGACGATGTGAACTTTGTTGATGAACGAAGGTGGCGAGCAGCAATCCGAAATGCACGCTACAACCAGGCGCTCAGGCGCTATCATCAATGGTTCGTGCACAATAGGGAGCTCCGGGTTGGCGACCTCGTCCTGAGAAGGATCCTGATTCGAGCAGGGCTCTACAAACTCTCCCCCAGCTGGGAGTGGCCCTTCAAGGTTACAGAAGTATGCCGGCCCGGATGCGTTCGCCTTGCCACAGAAGATGGGGTGCCGATGCCCAACCCATGGAATATAGAACATCTGCGTAAGTTTTACACTTAGGCAGAGCAGGGAAATGAATTTTTCCTTTGTAATAAGATAGAATTAGCGTGCGGCCCAGAGCGGTGGAGGTCCGCCCCCGTAAACCCGGCCTCTGGCACCCATCGCACTGTCGGCTAGCATTAACGCACGGTCCAGAGCGGTAGAGGTCCGCCCTCATAAACCCGGCCTCTGGTATCCATCGCGTAAGCCATGTATATCAAGTTGCAAAGGAAAGATTTGCTCCCAGTTCTGTCTTTGTGTTAAAATTTAATTTCACATTTTAATTATCGAGATTTTACTTTTCTAACCCCCGCGCGGACTTCCACCCTGGTCGCTACAGCTAAGATCTGTATTGAGTTGCTGGACTACCGTACAGGTCCGGACCCCCTTGCTGCAGGGAGAGGGGTCCGGACCCCTAAGGACCTGCTCTGGAGAGGGAGTGCTTGTTTCCTGGGGTGGTCCGGAGTCCTGTGTAGCCACTTAGCCGGTTCCGTACCCAAAGCCTACACACTCCACCACCCTATAACGAGTGCTCTAGTACCCGGGGCTGGGTAATTAGGGGCCTGGACCCCATTCCGGCTCAAGGGTTGGCTTCCTAAGTCCTACACGGCAGGTCCAGCCCCATATCTCAAAGGATCGAGTATGACAGAATGACCACACCCACTACCAGGAGGGGTCTAGAATGTCGGAGCCAAGTCCGGTAAAGTCGTGATTGTTTCCTGGAGTGGTCCGGAGCCCTGTGTAGCGCCTTAGCCTGGTTTCGCACCCTAAGCCTACACACTCCACCACTCTGTAACAAGCATTGAACTGCTTGGACCTGTGCATCCAGAGCCTCGGACCTCGTACTAGCCTAGGGGCCGGTCCAGAATAGGTCCCGCGGGCCTGCTACTAAGCTGTGACTTTGAGTGGTACGCAGGTTAAGCCTTGACTAGTGGTAGCTAGCCTCAAAACATTGAGCCTACCTACCAGGGGGTCCCGGCATCCACTTGCTCAACAGTTAAGTTGCAGTATCATTACTACCATTCAAGTGAGTTTGATTCTCCTCTCTGTAGTTCTTTCTGCTACACAGGAAATAAGACGCTCGTTCGACTTGCAATCTATGCTACACCTATCCTCAAGGATGCTTGCTCAACCTCATACGAGGGTCCAGAGTGTCTTCTACGGCTCGGATGGCAGATAGGTCCAAACAACTGAACCTATCGGCCAGGGGGCCAGGGCACCGGGGTGCTGCATACCGCAAACCAGAACAATTGACAAACAGCTAAGTTGAAATTTTCTTCTATTAAGTTTCAACAAGTACAATGTTTTGTTACATAACACAAAAAACAAAACAAAAGTGCTACTGCTGTGATGGCCCAGCTCCGGAGTCTGCAGGCTCGCGCTTGAAGTAAGCAGCGACGAAGTCGACGACGTCCTGCACGCCTTCTCGTGCAGAGGCCTCCGTCTCCGCCACTGGACCATCGAGCACGGGGGCTAGCAAGATAGATGGGTCGTGGCTCTGGAGGCAGGTCAGAATGTGCTCCGCCACCATCTGAATCAGCTCGCGGCCCTCGGCTTCAAGATGGCCAGCAAGGACCGGCTCCAGACACCGGAGCCTATCCGAAGTGGAGTTCGGCACTGGGAGGGCGTCAGCAATTGAAGCTGGCGGCTCCGCCACTTGGATTGGGCTCATTCCAAGTGGCACCAGCGCTAGGCTCGCTTCGCTTGCCCAGTCGACGATATACTGGGGCCCCCTGCGCTGGTCCTCCTGTAGGTCCTGGACCGCCTCCTGCACCCGGGTGTCCAGTGCTGCCTTGGCCGCCTCCACCTCGCGGCTCCTCTCCTCGAGCTCGGCCTTCCTCTTCGCCGTTGACTCCTTTAGGGACTTGAGGGCCTCGCGCTGGCGCTCAAGCTGGAACTCCATGCTGGCGGTGAGTGATTCCCACTTCGCAAGGGACTTCCTGTCCTCCTCAAGCTCCAACTCGGCAACAGCTTGCTTGCTGGCGGCCTCCTGCAGCTGGTCGCGCCATCCTTGCCGGGTCTCAGAGAGCTTGTCGAGCTCCTGCTTGCGGATCTCGAGACCCTGGCTGCGAGTCTCAAGCTCGGACCGCTGAGCCGCGAGGTGAGTCTCAAGCTCGGACCGCTGAGTCGCGAGGCTGGCCACCTCCTTGGCAAAAGCCTCCTCCCGCAACGCCAGGGCCTTTTCCCGGCTCCATACCGCAAACTCCCGGTCGAACACCTTCCGAAGATTGGCTCGGTAGGCCTTTTGGTCGGCCTAGAGTTTGGACCGGACACGCGCAGCAAGGGAGGCTTCGGCCTTCATGCGCACCTCCAGGCGGGTGTGCCAGTCGCCGAGGCGCTGGCGCTCGCTCTCCAGAGTAGCCCACTCCCGCCGGAAGGCCGCCTCGGCGGTAGAGGTTGCCTCCTATATCGACTGCCGGACCCGGACCAGCACCTGGGGCAGGGGAGCCGCTTCCTCCTCCGGGGCACCCTGCAGGAGCCGCCTTCCAAAGACCACCTCCAGCTCTTCCTCTGCTGCAGGTTCGGAGCTGGGGGTGGGAACCTCCGGCACAGGCGTCGGGACCTCGGCTACCGGGGTGCTCGTCGTTGCTGCACCCTCTCCCGCTGTGCTCGCCATCGCTGCACCTGATGTCGGCGGCGCCGCCGCCATAGCTGGAGCTTCGGGGGCCACCACGTCGGGTGTGGCTGCGCCTAGCACTGGCGCATCCGCCACCACCGCGTTGGGTGTGGCTGCGCCTAGCACAGGCGCATCCAGCACCACCGCGTCGGGTGTGGCTGCGCCTGGCACTGGCACATCCGTCGCCGCTGCGTTGGGTGTGGCTGCACCTGGCACTGGCGCATCCGCCGCCGCCGCGTCGGGCGCCACCGGGTTAGCGGAAGCCGTCGCACCCGAGCTCCCCGCTTCCGCCGTCGCTCCCGCCGTCACCGCCGAGGCTCCGGTCGCCTGGACCCCCGCTGACGAGCTAGCGGAGGTGGAAGAACTGCTTGGGCGAGGGGCCTTGGCAAACAAAGAGAAGAAACCTTCAGCAAAAAGTGGAACACCAAGAATAAGGGGAGTGAGCGGAATAACACTTACCCTGAAGCGCCGGGTCTCCAGCATCCACGGAGGCTCGGCGATTGCTTCCGCTGCTGCTGCTGCTCCCGTGGCGGCGGCGGAGGCGCATCCCGTGGCTGCTGCTGCTGCTGTTGCTGCCGGGGGGAGACATCTCTCGGCGGCGGTGGTGGCGGCGCGGCTACTCTGGAGGTCCCGCGAGGGCCGGGGGCCCGGGAGCTACCCTGGTCCACGTCCTCAGTGGTCCTCTGACGCTTCATGGAGGGCTCCGTAACCGGGGTCCCGTCGCCCCGGTGCAACCAGCGCCGACCCGCTTCTCCCGACGACGCGCCGGAGCTGCTCCGGGCCTGGCCGGGACCGCTCGTGGCGGCGCTACCAGCCACGACCTGCTTGCCCTTGGCAGTAGGACAGGACCCCGCGGCGCTCGGCATGGCTTGCTCCCCGGACGCACCAGGGATCCGGATCCCACGGTCCAGGTCGCCTCCGGTCTGGCGCGCTGCCAGCCCACCGTCATCAAGGGTCGGCAGGGTGGCCAGCACCGCGGTCCTCAGGCGTGAGTCCTCGCAGAGGGGGATGACGCCCTGAGAAAGGATCAGGTGCTCTGGGATGAAGATTTCCCCGGTCACCGCCCTCACCAGGACCTCCAGGGCTTCCTGGGTCAGATCGCTCCCCTCTCCGCGGTGGGTCCTGCTGCAGTCGTTGGAGCCGGTGAAGCTCCAAGCAGGACACGGCCGCTGCTTCAGGGGGGCGATCCAGCGCTTCAGGAAATCCCCGAGCACGTGCAGCGAGGTAAGGCCGCCCTCCGCCAGCGACCTGATCTTGCTCAGCACGGGGTCGAACGCCAGCGGCAGGGTCAGCTTTGCCCGCCAGGACTGGCGGTCGGAGGTAGGTCCCTCGGTCGGCAAGGCGAGGCACTCGTTGGCTTCGGTGGTGGCGATCACCCATTCCTTGCGCCACTCCTCCCACTTCCCGCCAGTGAGGCCGGGAATGTAGGGCCTCGGTAGGTCGCTCCTCGTCTGGAAGTAGTACGCCCCCACCTCATCCTTCCCCTTCTCGGACTTCACCAGCACGAAGAAGTAGCGGAAGAGGATGACGCAGGGCCGCACTCCCACAAACATCTCGCATAGATGGATGAAAATGGACGTCAGGAGGAGGGAGTGGGGCGTGAGGTGCTGGAGTTGGAGGCCGAAGTCTTCCAGCAGCAGCAGCAGCAGGAACGAAGAGACCGGCAGCCCCACGTCGGTGGAAATGTGCTAGATGAACAGCACAAATTACCCAGTGCAGGGCCGCACTCCCACAAACATCATGCAACACCAAATCTGATTTTTGCATGTCGAAATCCTCCGTTCGCGGGCTTGCATAATCCCTTAGTGATTTTTCTCCTTCCTCCATGTGTTGAATGAGATGGCCCATCTAGACAATCAAAACAAAAACAAGAAAACAAAAATTTTCTAGGGAAAAGGTTAGGTGTTAGTAACCAACAAAATTAATACAAAGTTAAACGTAGCAAAATCGCTTGTTCCCCGGCAACGGCGCCAGAAAAGCTTGTTGACGCTCCTTAGAGCGCCAATTTACGTACCGCAAGCGCACGGATCGTGTAGCTTTTCCCTTAGAGTATTCCCCCAAGGTTTATCAATCCACGGAACAAGTGTATTACTATACTTAACTAAGCACTAATGATGTTGGTAAAAGATCTATATTGAGCGTATGAGTGTGAAATAGATCTAATCTAACCAATCTAATCTAATCTAGACTAGTGAGCAATGGTAGGTGTGTGCACAAGAAATGAAGAGCATTTGTCCATAGGGTCTAGGATCACTAGAGATGTAATCGCCAAGCAACGAACAACGGATCTAATCTACCAAAGGTGTGTTCCAAGATCAAAACCATTCCCTCCCGCATACTGTCACTACACGAGGATAATCGGTAACGAATCAACAAGAACACGATAGTTGATGTAATCTAAGTAAACCATGCAAGAGCAAAGCAAACCCAAAGCCAAGTCGCGAACTATTAAGCATCAAACCATCATCAACAAGAATCGTGATAGATCAATCTCATAAAGGATTCGGCAATTACTACTCAAGATCTCCTTACAACCCCATGAACAAACGAGGACTTTACCCCATGAAGCTAAGCGAAGCGTAGTCGATCATGGTGGTGAAATCTCCGGCAAGGGATGGATCCCTTGCTGTCCTCCAACTTGCAGTGGCGCCGAGGGACGATGAGGCCTCCGGTGTCGCCTTTCTCTTGTGTCTAACTCGAATGTATCTCTGGATGCTCTCCCTCTGCGATCTGCGCGATCCTCTTCTTTGACGGCGGCCTCGGGGTATTTATAGGCAGATATGGTCGGTGGTTTTAGTAAAACATAGATTAGGGTTGACGCATACTTCGTGCTGAAGAAAACTAAGACCGATTGGGCTCCGAAATGGGCTAGGCCCGCCCAAGGGCTCCAGGCCGGCCGGCCTGGGCTCTTTCTGGCCCCTTTCGGTCCCATCTTTCGCGTGTAGCCTCTTCTTCTTATTCCTCATCTTAGCCCAGTTGTAACCATGCGTCAAAACATCTCCGAAAATGTCTAATTTCCTGTCAAAATGCAACATGCTCCAAAATCCAGGACAAAATCGAAAATGGTCAAGTTCGGGTGCCAAGTGGCGGGTTAGTACATGAATCATCCCGAAGAATTTACCAAAACAACTCCTAATTGTATAATAAAATGGGTACTTAAGGAGCGCCAACATTCCCCCCATGCTTAGCTTTTGCTCGTCCTCGAGCAAATCAAATCATCAAATCCTTCCAAGGGTTGCTCAAGAGTTCTTGAACTGCAAAATTCACTTATGCAAACAAGTCTAACAATATTTCTTCAAACAAAGGTCAGAGGAGCAGCGAGGATAATCATATCATGGGTGTTTAAAAACTCATCCAATATTACTCCACGACTCTTACCTTTAGCCGGCAACTCGAATATCGACAATACTTGCTTTTATTGCCATCCGTGGAGGTTTTTCTCTCTTTTTTTATTAAGAAACAAAATACCCTACAACAAAGGTTAGACCAAAAATTCTTGCACAAGTCCTTTCATGTCTCTCGATAAAAGTGGCTATCCTATTATTATTTGCAAACTCTCATCTCCCAAAAGTCTCTCAAGTATAAAGTGGGGCTATAGGTGAGGTTTAGCAAAGTATATACATATATTGTCAAATTAAGAAAACCTTATAATGATTGCTTACCTTCCGAGCCAATGATCATGAGTGTTTCTCCATAATGTAAAGGGTTCAAGGGTAAGAAGATTTAGAATGGTGGACATGTGCAAAGGCATACAAAAAGATTGACTTCAAGGCACAAGCATCGTCCTCGTTGTCGGATTGCACATGGTTGGAATTGAGGATATTGTTCTCAAACAACAAGGTGATATCTCTTTACACTTCTCTAACCATAGAATCCCTTCATTTATTCTTTTCTTTTCTTCTCATACAATTTTTTTCTTTCTTTCTTTTCTCTCCCGAATTTTCTCTCTCTGTTCCGAACCTTTTCATAGGACACTTTCTATAAAACATAGATAGGCAAATCTCCGAAGTGTTTCCCTGAATTTTTGGAGCCCGAACCGAGACCAGAGAGGCCTAGGCCGGCCGGCTCAAGGGGTGTAGGCCGGCCGGCCTGGGGCTTTCCCAGCTCGGATTCAGTCCGTTTTTCTATTACTCCTTCCTTTCTTCATCCCAAAATTATGTTTTATACAAATCATGCGCAGAAACAGAACGTATCCTCACAACTGGGTTGTGGTCAAGGAAGAGGATAATAAACAAGATAATCTCAGGTTCGGGTTTTGGAATCCGGTGGATTTCATGAGTTATTCCAATGAGGAATTCTCATTACCGAATATTGACGTGGCTAGCAATTCAGAGATGAAAAATACGGACATGATCATTGCTCAAAATTAAAACTCCCAAGAGAAAGAAATCCTAACTCAACTCAATGTACATCCAATACTTATGGTGGAACGAATAAAGCTTTTGGATGATAGGATTTTTACTCTCGACTTGTCAAGAACTTGATCAACCTTATGCTTGTAGGGGTTTTATTTTTATGAAATTAAAGTGTGGGTATTAACATGGATGAATAATTTACTAAGCTCCACAAATACGAAATAATTTTCATGACAACGCTCGTGAACAATTGCTTTAAAGAAAATAAAGTAAAACTGAATGCATAAATAAAATGCACGATCCAACAAAAAATAAAGACTCTTTTTATTTTGTTTTCATGACTCAACACTAATTTAAGACTCACTCTCACACATGCGAAAAATAAAGCACTCAATGCTAAACTATGACTCTCACACATGCGGAATTAAAGACACGCACTCGACGAACTTTCAAGTAAACAAAGACCAAAATTTGATCTATGACTTGTCACACCTTCCCCCCATGCTTAGATTATGCGGCGTCCTCGTCGCAATGATATAAAAGACGGGTGTGACGCTCGTCGGTGTTCTCAATGGCACATAGGGCAATTGCATCTAGGGCGCCCTCCTCCTTGCTTTTGTAGATCTCTGACCATCCCGAATAACTTCCTTATGTTGCGGACAAGGAAGTTGTAGTCTCTCTCAACCAAGCTCTCGATGTCGTCCATCCTTCGATCCATTGCCACGATTTGATCGTGACACCTATCGATGGTGGCGCGGAGATCCGCGATTTCATTGCGGCACTTGAAACAGCACCCGGAGTGATGCCTGCTGTGGTTGGGGCTGTCATCCTCGGGCTTGTCGTCGTCCTTCTTCTTCTTCTTGCCGCTTTCACCTTCGGAGGGGTCGTCTTCCTCCCTTCTCTCCTCGTCGGCCCACCCCAGCCAATCATCATCGTAGTCATGACCGGTGGCGCCCCATGAACCAGGGCTCATGATGCTCTCCCAATCGCTGTCCCCCGCATAATCCTTCGGCTCCGGGGTGTGCTCGATGTAGTTCTTTCTTTTAACTCCGAGGAGGCGCAAGGAACGCCTAGGCACCGGTGGCTTTTTGTCTTGTCGCTTCTCACCTTCGTCTTCGTCGCTGCTGATGATGACGACCACCCTTTGGGCTTGAGCTAGCTTCTCGTTGCACCATTGAAGGCCCTTCCCTCCGACGCTCATCCTTGCTTGAGTATTGAATTTCTTCGGAGGGGCCTTCGCTTCACATCGCTTTGCTTCGACAAGGAGGGGCTGCGCACCGGTTGCCGAGATGGGGCTAGTCGTCCTTGGCGTGGGGGTGTCGGGCGTCATGCCCCTCTCATTGATCTCCATCGCTTCAATCATAGCTCTTACGCTTGCTGGACCGGCCATTGTCGATGTCTCTCACGAGGTGGTGGTGTAGATTGAAAAATATGAGAGAATAGATCTAACCCGCGCCTCTATTTATGTCCCAAAAAGACTTGGACGAAAAGTCCAAAATCTCTTCGGTTTTGGCATGCGAAATCTATAAGGCACAGGTTTGAAATTTCCTTATCTCGCACCTACCAAAAATTGAGACCGATTCGCACACGAGAAGGCTCAGGCCGGCCGGCCTAGGGGTATTGGACCGGCCGGCCCAGGGGGTTTTTCGGCCCCCTGGACTCCAGCTTTTTCCGAGGTGCTCACCAATAAATTAGAAGCCTATGTTTTACTCAAAGTTCGTCCAGAATAGAAACAAAACTACGAAAATAAAATCTAAAAGAGAATATTTACAAACTTACCTTGCTTAACGTCGTTAGGCTTGACGTTCCGGTTCCTCATCCATGGTGTATATGTCAATGTAATGAAGGGGCATGACGTCGGGCTCCAAGAATACCTTTAGTTGCTGTCCGTTCACCACATATTGGTCGCCTTTCGCATCCATGATTGTCACCACTCCCGTAGGTGAAACTGAGTGTATGACGTACGGTCCATCCCATTTGCTTTGTAATTTTCCTTTGCCAAAGAGTTTGAATCTTGAATTGTAGAGTACGACCTTGTCGCCTTCTTTGAATTCCTTGTTTTGTAATCGCTTGTCGTACCACCTCTTCATCCTTTCTTTGTAAATTGATGCACTATTGTACGCTTTCAATCTTAACTCCTCCAATTCGCTTATTTGAATTCTCCTTTTAATTCCAGCGGCTTCCGCATCAAAGTTCATCTCCTTCATCGCCCAATACGCCTTATGTTCTAGCTCAACCGGCAAGTGGCATGTTTTTCCATAAACAAATTGATAAGGAGTCATACCAATCAGGGTTTTGTGTGCCGTACGATATGCCCATAGTGCATCATCTAGTCTCTTCAACCAATCTTTTCCTCCTTTTACCACGGTCTTCTTTAAAATGTCCTTCAATTGCTTGTTCGAAGTTTCCGCTTGTCCGTTTGTTTGGTGGTGATAAGTCGTGGACACTCTATGTTCAATTCCCAATTTCTTCAAGCATTTACCAAAGTCTTTGCCCGTGAAGTGTGTTCCTCCGTCGCTTATCAATATTCTCGGGATGCCATATCGAGGGAAGATTACCGATTTAATCATGTTTATGGACTCCTCCGTTGATGCCTTCCGACATGGCATAGCTTCAACCCACTTTGAAACATAGTCCACCATCACCAATATATGCTCAAATCCATGTGAGTTCACAAATGGTCCCATGAAATCAATTCTCCAGACATCAAATAGATCTATTTGCAAGTTATAGTTCAATGGCATGGCATTCCTTTGCGAGATATTCCCCGTCCTTTGGCATTCCGGACAAGTCGAAACAAATCTTTTCGCATCTTCATGCATCTTGGGCCAATAGAATCCACTAGCCCATACCTTAGCTTGAGTTCTAAAGTGCCCATAATGTCCTCCATATCCCGACGAGTGACACTTCCTTAGAACTTCTTCACGTTCCTCCCTCGGTATGCATCTTCTTAGGACTCCATATTCTCCATATCTATATAAGTATGGTGGATCCCAATAGTATTTTCTTCTTTCCGTGATCACTCTTTTCCTTGCATTCTTGTCCAAGTGATCCAAGGGCATCCCTTTTATTGCCCTTATTATTTCATTCATCCAACTATCTTTGTCGAGAATTCTATATAGGTGATCATCTCTCATTTGATCCTCGATCGGTTCTTTTCCATCATCTCCATGGTTCATCCTTGATAGGTGGTCGGCCACAACATTTTCTGCTCCTTTCTTGTCCCTTATCTCCACATCGAATTCTTGTAGCAATAGGATCCATCGAATCAAGCGTGGTTTAGCATCTTTCTTGGACAAGAGATACTTGATTACCGCATGGTCGGTATAAACTATCACCTTTGAATTAACTATGTATGATCTGAATTTTTCGAAGGCGAATACCATGGCAAGCAATTCTTTCTCTGTTGTTGCATAATTAAATTGGGCTTCATTGAGAGTCTTGCTTGCATAGTAGATAGCATTTACCTTCCCCTCTTTCCTTTGTCCAAGAATGGCTCCTACGGCGTAGTCGCTTGCATCACACATGATTTCAAAAGGTAGATTCCAATCCGGAGGTTGCATGATAGGAGCACTTATGAGGGATTGCTTGAGTGTTCGAAAGGCGTGAAGACAATCACTATCGAAGATGTATTCCACATCTTTTTGGAGAAGTTGTGTCAACGGCTTGGTGATTTTTGAAAAATCCTTTGTGAACCTCCTATAGAATCCGGCATGACCGAGGAAGCTCCTAAAAGATTTGATGTCCGTAGGTGGTGGCAATTTCTCTACGGTTTCTATTTTTGCTCTGTCCACCTCTATCCCTCTTTCGGAGATAACATGACCGAGAACAATTCCTTCTTTCACCATGAAATGACACTTCTCCCAATTAAGCACAAGATCAACCTCTCCACATCTTTTAAGAACTTTCTCCAAATTTGCCAAGCAATTATCAAAGCTAGTACCATGCACCGAGAAATCATCCATGAATACCTCCATAATCTCTTCTATGAAATCTGAAAATATAGCCATCATGCACCTTTGAAAAGAAGCGGGCGCATTGCACAATCCAAAAGGCATCCTCCGATATGCAAAAGTTCCATACGGGCAAATAAACGTGGTCTTATGTTGATCATCCGGATGAATAGGTATTTGGAAGAATCCCGAGTATCCATCAAGGTAACAAAAGTGTGAATGCTTTGCCAATCTTTCTAGCATCTCGTCAATGAATGGTAGTGGAAAATAATCCTTCCTCGTTGCCTTATTCAAATTTCTATAATCGATGCACATCCTCCATCCCATGATGCTTCTTTGTGGTATCAATTGCTCCTTCTCATTTTTCACAACTGTGAGTCCTCCTTTCTTCGGAACGCAATGCACGGGGCTTACCCATTCACTATGTGGCACGGGGTATATTATTCCGGCATTCAACAATTTGATAACCTCCTTCTTCACCACATCACGCATAGCATGGCTCAACCTTCTTTGATTCTCTACGACCGGCTTGTATTGCTCCTCGAGTTGTATACGATGTGTGCAAAAAGTGGGGCTAATACCTTTCAAGTCGTTAATCGAGTAGCCGATCACCTTTTTGTGCTTCTTCAATAAATTCAGCAACTTCTCCGTCTCTTCCGGGCTCAATTTGTCGCTAATAATCATCGGAAAAGTCTTGCCATCTCCTAAAAATTCATATTTCAATCCCTTGGGGAGTGGCTTCATCTCAACATCAGGCGCACCATCCTCTTCTTGATCTAACTCTCCAATGTCTTAAAATTTTTCTTCCTCCAAATTCCCGTGTTGCGGCTTCAACTCTTCCATTGTTTCCACTAGTTCTCCGTCTTGATCGTCTTGAGCGTCTCCATTCTCCAAAGCGCGTTGGAGAGGATCCCTGAAAGAATCAATGGAACGAATGATCTCTACATCTTCGTTATCAAGAGGTAGAGGTGAAGCAAATGACGGTTTCGAATGAAATTCGAATGTGCGCTTTTCTCCATCTAGATCAAAAGTGACAATCCCTTTTCCAACATCTAGAACAGCATTTACTAATTTGAGAAAGGGTTTTCCAAGGATTATACCTTCATGCTCATCATCACTAGCGTTAATCACAAAAAAGTCGGTAGGAATTTTTTTACCCGCTATGGCAACATTTAGATTTCTAAGCACTCCTAGCGGTTTAATTAATCTACCATCTCCCATGATCAATTTAATGATTGTGGCATCAAGGTTTGATGTTTCGTTAAAAAGCTCAACATAAACCTTGGAACTCATCACACTAACATGGGCGCCAACGTCACATAAAACATTGCAACATTTTGTTCCGTCTATCATGCAATCAACATGAGGTGTGGGTGATGGATTACCTTCGCCTTGATCGCTTCCAATCGCATATACTTGGGCTATGTGCACGTAGCGTGATGATTCCGATTTCACTCCCATGATCTTTTTGACCTCCAGCACTTCGTCCAAGTCAATCTCTTCCTCTTTTTCTTCGAAAAGTTTCCGAATAATATCACCAGACGATTCCTTGCCAAATGTATATCCCGTGTGATTATCCGGCGGGAAGTCTTCCGCTATCACCTTCACCATTCCTCGCTGATTTGGATGCGGTCTTGCTTTGTCGAACAATCTTCCGAAGTCAATTGGTATCCAATCCATTTGTTCGAATTCCCTTAGCGATTTGGCGGTGCCCATGGTTCTTCCTTTCTTTTCTGGGTCATCTTTCGTTGCACTCCGGATCGATGCTTCTTCATCGTGGTTTGTCTCTATGACTTTCCCATGCTTCGGTTGTTCTCCCCTCACTCCCGATGCCTCTTTTCTGAAAATTTCAGCAAGCACCCGCACTTGAGATTCTTCCTCGGAGCTCGCCGAACATCATTTTTTTCAATCTCTTCACATGGCCGCACCCTTGCTGATTTTTTGTAGGAGTTGGGCGGCTTCCGTGAGTGTTTTCTCCATGAGATCTCCTCCTGCACACATTTGAACAAACTGCATGCACTCGGGGGGTTAGGGAAAAATAAAAAGTATGCAAGAGTACTTCACCGGAAAATCCGAGCTTCGGTCCTTGTTCAATCAATCCATTGAATCTATCCCATGCTTGATCTATCCCTTCTTCTTCTCCTTGCGCGAAGTTGATCACTTGCTTTCGAATATGTTGAACCTTGCTTAACGGAAAGAACCGCTCGCAAAATTTCTTCATCAAGTCATCCCAATTTCCTTTTACCTCGAAGGATGCAAGTGCAAACCATCTTCTCGCTTCTTCCGCAAGTGAGTATGGGAAAAGATTCCATCTAAACCAAGCTAGCAGAACTTTCTCTTGTTGTACCGTGTTGCATAGCATTGTGAACCACTTGATATGTCTATATGGGTTGTCCGTCTCATCTCCTCTAAAGGGGTTTGCCGCCGCCATCTTGATGATTTTAGGCTTGATCTCGTACTCGGTGGCTCACAACACCAAATCTGATTTTTGCATGTCGAAGTCCTTCGATCGCGGGCTTGCATAATCCCTTAGTGATTTTTCTCCCTCCTCCACGTGTTGAATGAGATGGCCCATCTAGACAATCAAAACAAAAACAAGAAAACAAAAATTTTCTAGGGAAAAGGTTAGGTGTTAGTAACCAACAAAATTAATACAAAGTTAAACGTAGCAAAATCGCTTGTTCCCCGGCAACGGCGCCAGAAAAGCTTGTTGACGCTCCTTAGAGCGCCAATTTACGTACCACAAGCACACAGATCGTGTAGCTTTTCCCTTAAAGTATTTCCGCAAAGTTTATCAATCCACGGAACAAGTGTATTACTATGCTTAACTAAGCACTAATGATGTTGGTAAAAGATCTATATTGAGTGTATGAGTGTGAAATAGATCTAATCTAACCAATCTAATCTTATCTAGACTAGTGAGCAATGGTAGGTGTGTGCACAAGATATGAAGAGCATTTGTCCATAGGGTCTAGGATCACTAGAGATGTAATCGCCAAGCAACGAAGAATGGATCTAATCTACCAAAGGTGTGTTCCAAGATCAAAATCTTTCCCTCCCGCATACTGTCACTACATGAGGATAATCGGTAACGAATCAACAAGAACACGATAGTTGATGTAATCTAAGTAAACCATGCAAGAGCAAAGCAAACCCAAAGCCAAGTCGCGAACTATTAAGCATCAAACCATCATCAACAAGAATCGTGATAGAATCAATCTCATAAAGGATTCGGCAATTACAACTCAAGATCTCCTTACAACCCCATGAACAAACGAGGACTTTACCCCATGAAGCTAAGCGAAGCGTAGTCGATCATGGTGGTGAAATCTCCGGCAAGGGATGGATCCCTTGCTGTCCTCCAACTTGCAGTGGCGCCGAGGGACGATGAGGCCTCCGGTGTCGCCTTTCTCTTGTGTCTAACTCGAATGTATCTCTAGATGCTCTCCCTCTGTGATCTACATGATCCTCTTCTTTGACGGCGGCCTCGGGGTATTTATAGGCAGATATGGTCGGTGGTTTTAGTAAAACATAGATTAGGGTTGACGCATACTTCATGCTGAAGAAAACTGAGACCGATTGGGCTCCGAAATGGGCTAGGTCGGCCGGCCCAAGGGCTCCAGGCCGGCCGGCCTGGGCTCTTTCTGCCCCCTTTCAGTCCCATCTTTCGCGTGTGGCCTCTTCTTCTTATTCCTCATCTTAGCCCAGTTGTAACCATGCGTCAAAACATCTCCGAAAATGTCCAATTTCCTGTCAAAATGCAACATGCTCCAAAATCCAGGACAAAATTGAAAACGGTCAAGTTCGGGTGCCAAGTGGCGGGTTAGTACATGAATTATCCCGAAGAATTTACCAAAACAACTCCTAATTGTATAATAAAATGGGTACTTAAGGAGCGCCAACAGGAGCATTCTACGCAGATGAGCAAGGGGGGAGGAGGCTCAAAGGCAAGGAGCGCAAAGGTTGGAAGGAAGAAGGTGAAAGCGGAAAGGTAACCGCGGTATGCGGTTTGTCCCTTTATGAAGCCTGACCCAACCGGTGCGCCCCGAAACCGTCACTGTGACCCAAGCGACGCTCGCGCCTGGTGTTAACTGCCCAGTCCATGACAAGGGGCCCAGGCCGGCCTGTCAGGGAAGGCGGGTAACCACGAAGGTGTGAAAAGGCGGGATCTGAACCGTCGCCCGCGTACGAAGTGAGGCGGAAGCTGAGCTGACGTGCGCGCATTAAGCGCTGGCATGACCAAGCTTTTCGGGAACTGCGCCGGTGGTAAATATCCCGTTTACTCCGGCCGCAACAATGCTGAGCGTCGCACGCGTGACTAGGTGAACCACTGTGCGTGGGGGCCATGAGTCAGTAAGCCGTTGCGATGCGATGAGGCAATGAAAAACCCGATGGATGGTCAAGGCCGGACAAGACTCCTGCAGTAAGAAGCTTCAAGTTATGCAAAGTCAAATCGCAGTAGTGGCCCCACCTGCGGGTTCGTCACCTCTCCCGAGGTGGGCCCGGGGGCCACTGTCGGTACCCTGAAGCAGGGATACACACTTCTACTACAGCAAGGCAGGACTCGCATAGTCATCCGCGACTACGCCATAAGGGGCGGAGCTGCCGGGCCTCACGGGTCAGGCTCCTACCTCACCGGGCCAATGGCCCCGGACCCGCTCCCAGCTCTGGGACGGGTCCGGTGACGCCACGTGTCCCTGAGGAGGGGAAGCTCCGAGCCAACGGCCGAGGGCCCGGACCCCCCATAGGGGTCCGGGATCTCCCCGCGTCTGTCCGGACCTCCCACGCGCGTAGAGCCAGCATACAGCCGGGGGGGTCCGGAGGCTCCACGTGTCCCGCAGGCGCGGGCGCGGGTCTTCCACTGGAAGGCTCGCCCACCCACCGCATTTAATGTGGGTAGTTGAGGCGCGCTCTGCCGCCGCGGCACGTGGGGCAGCCCTTGTCAGGTCTCACTGTAGACCGCGTATTACCGAGGAACACGGCGCAGCCGCCTACGCCGCATCCGCGCAGAGCCCGTCCGCCGCATTAAATGGATACGACGGCACGGCACTTTTCCATCATGCCGCCTACGCCGCAAGCTACACGGCCGTTCAGCTACGCTGCAGGCAACGCCGCACGCTACACCCTGGCGCCGTTTCGACAAGACAGGACAAAGCACGCCGGTCGGAAGATTCCCACGGACAGACCAGGGAAATCCGGGGATGAGATCTCCTTGACCTGCAACGCCATAATGTATGAACAGTACGTTATCTTATACTACATCGTTTGGGGCCCACCTGTCGGGGACCCAACTACCATGTACGCGCCTCCCTTGAGATATAAAAGGGAGGCGCTCGCTGCACAGGACAAGCTCTCTCGAGCACACACGCAGGCCAAGCTCTCTCATGAGCTCACCCATACTCAAGCAATACAGCACACAGTGGACGTAGGGTATTACGCTCCGGCGGTCCGAACCACTCTAAACCGGCTGTGTTCATCGTGTTCTTGAGCGAGATCGAACTAGTCCTAGGTAACCCCCGAGTACTCACCCTCTGGACTTAGGCGGGTGCATTCCGCCACCCGGCTGTGGTTTGCCACACCACGACACGCACAATCCCTCTCCTCTGCCAACATATACACACGGTATATGCGCACTATATTGTTGAGCTGATGGCCCATCGAATACCACATTCCAGGTGATGGTTGGTGAGACCGTCACCTGTAGTGACATATAACCTTACCCACCCTACCCTCCCGCCATACTTTCTGTGTTCTCATATTTACACATCTGAACTTCCAAAACACAGAAATTTCATGTGATATGGAATTTAGGTGTTATTTATGTCAAAATAGTAAAATGATCTTTCTTTTTGTTAATATGCCCAAATAATCCAACTAAGATTTATATAGAGAATTTACCATATGAGCTTGTCTTGGAATTGATGAAGGCACAACACACTACTAGAAAAGAGGCCATCGGTCCACCCCAAAAGTACCCGGTACTAATTATAGCATTAGTACCAAGTCATCTTTGTTCCGGTACTTTTTGAGGTGGATAGAAAGGTCTAGGGATCCTTTAGTACGGGGTGGTAATATTACCCAGTACCTATTTCTAGCCTTTGGTACCGGGTGGTGTTTACCACCTAGTACCAAACGTACTCCACGGGTTACTTCAAAAGAAAAATATCTCCCTTTCAATCTCAATTGCTTCGTAGGTGAGATGGTAAGAGAGCAACACTTAGGTAAGAGGTCACAGGTTTGAATCTTGACATCCGTGCACACACATATTTTTTTTCTGCAAAGTGCAGAGGTCTCTTTAGTACTGAGTCATCCACCCGTTATTAATGCCTCTGGCCTTTAGTCTTGGATGCCGAGTATCGGTTGTAAGAAGTTTTTCTATTAGTGACATGTGTCTCGTTGTAGACATGTATACACCAACTACTTAATGAATAGTGTCATTAATTTATAAAATAAATTTAGAAAATTTGTTCACCGAAATATCTTGAGATGGATTGGGTACATATTCATTAATAATATAGATACTATAGAGTAAGTAGATAAATCTCTACACACTTCTTTTTAGAAAAGGGTTAAAATCTCTGGTTATTTTGAACTCAAGCTTGAGTGGTCAGTTCACTATTCACATGACTGTTTGCGTGATGAGTGATGATTATATCCAGTCTTTGCACCGGTTGTATTCTTATACGTCATATTATTTAAAAACAGAGCCAAAAGTACATTAGGGTAATTTCTTGGGAAGTAAAGGCCTGGAGTTTATTCTATCATCCAATAAAACAAACAAATAGAAGTCATACACAACATCTAGTTTTATTTTTTTTTAAACAAAACAAAACTGGCGTTCAGTTTTTTTTGGCACAACTGGAGTTCAGGTACAGTGTGCCTGTATTTGCGATGGGCTGCTTCCTGGCTGTTGGGTTGGGCTCAGTGTGAGAGCCTTGTTGAACAGAAATTTTCCGGAAATTTCCTTCCCAATAGCGACTCCATCTGTCTGCTTGTCGCTCAGTTGTGTTATACTGTAAGAACATTGCAAAAAAACTTGTTCATAATGTTTGTTTGATTTGATTTCGAACAATTCGACCCGCTCACAAGCAGCTTATTACTCCATGTCGCAGTACATGCTGCTGTACTACTTCCAGATCAAGCTCACTCAACCAGAAAAGCAAATTGAATACAAAACTCACAGATTCCACTACGCTGCTTGGATGCAACCTTCGTTTTGTGTTGCTGAAGAATGCAGCTGCACCTCGGATCGGCAATGCCAGTCAGATGGCGGCGCCACCGAGGGCATCGGCGAAGCAGGAAGCGAAGGCGTCCATGGCGTCGGTCGGCAACACCACCCCGAGCTCGATGCCGCCGTCACCCTCCGGGCTGTCCGCCAGCGCCACCGTGCCCGGCGTCTTCTCCACCGACACCATCTCCACCCTCGCTGGCCGGCCCCATCCGAAGTCTGTGGTCTCGTACACGCCGTGCCTGGGTGATCCGCCCACCGACATGGGCCGCTCCGGAAGCACAGACAGCACCTTGCCCAGCCACCCCTCCGCGCCCTCCAGCACGCCCTGCTCCATCTCCCTGATCGCGCTCCCGATCGCCGACGCCGCAGCAGCCACGCCGTCCGCTGTCTCGCCGGAGAGGAGGTCCGCCGTGGCGGACTCCACGAAGCAGGGGCGCAGGCAGTTGCCGAAGTACTCGGCGGGGAGCGGCGGCGTCAGCCTGGTCCGGCACTCGGCGGAGAAGAGCATGTGGCTGCGCTCGGCGCCCGCGACGCCGGCGGATCCGGACTTGATGAGGCACACCCACGCCAGCGCCGACGCCGCCACGAAAGACGACGGCTTCGCGTCTGCCTTCGCCACCGCCCCCTCCTTGATGCGGTCGATCTGGTGGCGCGGCAGCAGGAACGACGCCATCACCATCGGCGCTTTCTCCTCCTGCTCCTGCTGCGGCGGCGGCGGAGGAGGCGGAGGAGGGGCGAGCCGCGCCATCCCGGCGAGCGTCTTCCCGCGCAGGTCGTCGGGGTCAGCGACGAGGGAGCGGTCCAGGACCGGGCGCGGCGGCAGCGCGGCGTCCTCGGATCGGATCCGTCGTCACTCTCGAGGCCGAGACGGCAGGCGGCGGCCCAGGTGCGGACGAATTGCATGGTGGAGGCGTCGTCGCAGGCGGCGTGGTGGACGGAGACGCCGAGGCAGAGCCCGCGGCCGGGGAAGACGGTGGCCTGCACGGCGGCGAGCGCGAACGCCCCGTCCTCCCCAGGCGGCGGCAGCTGCGGCACGAGCGGGCGGATCCCGGCCAGGTCCCTGGGCGACCTGGCGACGATGCGGTCGAACTCGTCGGGGCTGTCGGACTCGGCGACGACCAAGGTGAGGGCGTCGGCGCCAGGGGTGTATGAGCAGAGGAACGGCGGGTGGGGCCTGATGGTGCCGGCCAACGGGTAGAAGCGGCGGAGCGCGACGGCGAGCGAGGAGCGGAGGAGCGGGAGCGCGGAGGCCGGGTCCGGGTGGCGGTAGAAGAAGAGGCGCTCGACGGGGCCGGTGAAGAACCAGGCCACGTCGAAGAAGGTGAGCGGGAGCGCGGAATCGGGCGGCGGCGGCGGCGAGACGCGGATCCGGTCGAGCACGCGCACGCCCGGCGAAGACGATGGAGGCGCCATCTGATCTGCTCCGCTGGCCGCTGCTCTGCTCTACTCTGCAGTTATTGTGTGGCCTCCTCTGCTCCACTCTGCTTTGCCCTGCTCCGCTTGAGGAAAAGGAGGAGAGGCAGCTTGGCACAAGGCAAGTAGGGGCAGAGGGGAGACTGACAGGTGGGGCAGAGGAGCCCCAGCTGTTGCACTTGCATTGGCCTGCCCACTTGTTAATACAGAGGTTTGGTCACTTGGCTGCTGTTTTTTTCCCCTTTTTCCCTTGATAAAGTGTGCTTGGCTGCTTTAGGCTATCTCCAACCATTCCCCCATTCAACTCTTCCCAAACGTACTATTTACTATATTTTACTACCTCCCTCCAAAAAATTCCTCTCCCTATAACTCCTTCTCTCCAACCATTCCCCTCATATCTATTCCCCCTATATACTATCACTCATTAACTAACTATTTATTTAACGTTTTTGAATTTAAAAAAATCATACAGTATTTGTACTGTCATAATACACATTATCATCATATTACGGGGCTCAAACGGGATTAATATCGTGAAAAAATAGTGTGATTAGAGATATAGGGAGAGTTGAAACTCACCCTATATGTGGGGAGAGTTTCAACTCCCACCGTATATAGGGGGAGCTATAGGGGGAACTGTTGGATCGGATTTCCCCCTATAGCTCCCCGGATATGGGGTGGGGGGAGGGATGGGGGGCACCGTTGGAGCTAGCCTAGCTAGCCAGTTTGGCATGTACCCACCCAGGCACTAATATCATTGGATGCTAATCTAATTATACAAGAGGAAGAGGACGCGAGAGAAGAAAAAAAAAGAGAGAGGGGCGAGCTAGAAAGGGTAAAATTATCAATTCCATCCACGCTTATGTGGAACTTTGGATGGAATGGCAGTGATGGGATAAATCATAACTTCTATGGCACCAAAGGAACTTTAAAAAAAATTGTGGTATACAAGAAATCCATCTAAATTTCTATGGCATCTAGGGATTGGCTCAACTGGAAAGCCTTTTAAGTTTTCGGTTTCTGACTTTGAAATATTGCAAGCCTCTAACCTACTCCTTCCTTTCTAATTGTAGGTCGTTTTGCCAAATCAAGATACATAGATTTTGTTATGCACCTAAATAAACATAATATCTAAATGCATGGTAAAATTGTAGATCTAGATTTGCCGAAACGACCTACAATTTGGAATGGTAGGAGTAGTGTTATTCATTTAAGAAGGATAAACTTTTGTTGGAGTGGAAAAAGGTAGTACAGATTCAAGAAGAAGAGAGATCCACTCAGGAAGACAGCCCCCCGAAAGGAAAAAAGTCTACACAATCCCTCTTTCGGCAGTCGACTACTTAACCCCCCAACCTATGAAACCGAGTATTCTACACCTAACTTTTTCAAAATCGGACAAACAACCCCCCCAAGTGATTTCATACGGTGGCTTTATCTTTATCTTTTTATTTATTTCGGATAAATAATCAAAAAAATTTAGTAAATCATAGAAAAATTATAAAATATAAATTCTAATTTTGTTGGACTTCACGTGAGCAGATTCATACAATGAACATATAATATGGTATCCTAAAATTTTTGCTATACAGTTTGATCTATGTTTTTCTATAATTAAATTGAATAATTCGTAACTATAGTTTCTATAGTCCAATTGCGGTGAAAGTTTTATAGTGGCTTAACTATTCTATGCTTCAACAGTAGTAAAAATTTCATGCTTATTAGATCATGTATACCTTAGTTATAGATTTAACAAGCATAAGCTCTAAATAAATTTATAACTATGTAATACATGATCCAATAAGTATGAAATTTTTACAGCAGTTTAAGCATATAATAATTAGGTCACCATTAAAATCTCACTACAATCGAACTATAGAAACTACAGTTATGAATTATTCTAATTAATTATAAAAAAGAATAGAGAAAGTCTACAGCAAAAAATTATATTAAAACATTTCATATTATATGTTTACTGTGCAATTCTGCTCATGTGGAGTCCAACAAAATTGGATTTTTTATTTTGTAATTTTTCTATCATTTACTATAATTTTTTAATTTTTATTCATAATAAATAAAAAAGAAAAATATAAAATCATCGTCCAAAACCACTTGAGGGGGATTATCTGTCCGATTTTAAAAAGGTTGGGACGTGGAATACCCGATTTTATAGATTACAGAGTTAAATTGTCGGCTGCTGATAGGTAGGGGGTTATGAAGAAATTTTCAATCCAAAATAATCTGCTGTTAACCAGACGCTAAATTTTCATAGATCTGGTACGTTTTTTCTCCTACGGATCAACGGCAGAGATTTGACCTGGTCTATTACGAACAAAGAGAAGAGTCTCTTTTTTTTTAACTCACAAAGAGAAGAGTCTTGAGTCCGAGAACCCTCCTTTCATCCCTTCCTCCTCCCGCTCACCGCTCACCGCCCACCGCCCCCCGACCTGTGCCGCCGCCCCCACCCACCCATGGCGAAACGCCTTCTCTCCTGCGCACGACTCATTACTCTCCACCGTCCCATCCTGTCTCCCGCGCTCTCCCGCCTACTCTCCCACGGCCCAACCGCCCCGGCGACTAGCGGACCAGAGGACAAGGGCAAAAAGAAGGCGGCGGGCGCGGCGGCGGCTGTCGTGGTGGAGGCGGCTGCCGCGAGCCGGAGGGAGGACCCCGAGGTCAGCGCGAGGGATGGGTCAGAGGAGGACGACGAGGATGCCGGCCTGCCCTGGAGGAGCTGGAGGCCCGACGTCGCGTGGCTCTCCAAGGCCCTCGAGCCCGCACTGCACCTCTACAGGCAATACAACTGGAAGCCTTTCGCATGTTCGTCTCCTCCACTTCAGTTGCTGCTCTCTTCTATCTCTGCGCCTGTCTAACCTCAGCATTGTAATTATTCGATGCGATGCTTTCTCTTTTTAGAATTGCCACAATTGGTAGTCGGAATCGGATTATGATGAAGAGGAACTCATGTGCAGAATTAGAACAGTTCGCTGTAAAGCACCTGATATGTTCCCTTAACAATTTGCAGCCATAAATGATAAAACCAAGCTGCCTTTTCAGTCATGCTTTTGATTCAATTGACGGTGAACAATGGACATTACAAGGACACTGTTATATTGTTTATTTCATTTGCTACACAATTGGAAATCTGCATATGATGTCCCTTGTGGTTAAATGTATGCTATCTGAATGCAGCTACTGGTGGAGGGGAGAACATCCCTGCAAGCACCCGGACGTTTAGCGAAATTCTAAGTGATCTCCAGCGAAGTAAGATAAGCATCAAGGACTGGAGCCTCAGTGATCTTACTGTTGGCCTTTACCTCATTTACCTCAGCCAAGCTTCCTCAAAGCATGCTGAAGCCTTCAAGGGTGTCCAGATATCCTCCAATAAAATGGTACATCCTGCAGGCTTTGTATTAATACTGAAGTTCTCAAACTGTGTATCATGGGTATTAAAAAAATGATACAAATAATTCAATCATTCTGTTCTTTGGTTATGATGATTAAGAATTTAGAGTTTCAGCCTCTTTAGACTGTTACACATCTCAAATAATGTGCACTACTATCTGCTGGTCAAAGGGATTCGTCCATGTTTCTTTTCAGGTTCAAGAATTAATTTATCACCTTGAACTTGCAAGAGGTTGCTATAAAGGTAATGCAACTGGGCTTGCACGGTATAGCATGCTTCGGAAGAGAAATGTTGTAAAGTTTGTGAAAGAATCTAGTATTTTGAGGCCTGGATATTACATTGGCATTGATCCACAAGCTAAATTGGTGATTCTTGGGATTCGTGGGACTCATACGGTGTATGATCTTGTTACGGATTTGATTGCTTTAAGTGATAAGAAGGTATCACCCAAAGGTTTCTCAACACACTTTGGAACATATGAGGCTGCTCGTTGGTACCTTCGTCATGAGCTGGGAATAATCAGGAAATGTTTGGAGAAGCACAAGGTGAGAGGGTGTATTTCTCTGTGTTCAGTTGAAGCCATAGTCTTTTCCACCCTGTACTTATTTTCTTATGTTTGAAGCAGGACTACAAGTTGCGGTTGGTAGGGCACTCCCTTGGAGGTGCTTCAGCAGCGTTGCTTGCTATAATGCTACGGAAGAAGTCAAAGGAGGAACTTGGTTTCAGTCCGGACATTATTTCTGCTGTTGGATTTGGAACACCACCTTGCATATCAAAGGAAGCTGCTGAAAGTTGTGCAAGCTATGTCTCTACTGTTGTGCTCCAGGTACGCGTGATCTTTTTGCTGGGGTCTAATGTTTTCAAATCGTATTATTGAACCTAGTCGTAAGAGCACTGATAAGATGATTAATCATGATTAGTCGTTGATCAAGCTGATTAGTCGAGTCTAGTTGAACATAGTTAGTAGTCTAGTCGTCATGTCTAAATCCCCTGATATTTAGGATGTATATATATTAAATAGATGGTCAATTATAAATTACAGCAGAGAGTAAGTAGGCAAACAATAAAGATTAAGATTCAACCATGGTTGGTTGGTCCAACACATAAATATCTCGCTGAACAAGTATCCCTAAACAAATTGTCAAATGCTAAGCTGATTAGTAATAGACTACAAACCTGAAGGAGTGTATTATGAATCAGATATTAGTTCCATTCTAATTGGACGACTTATCGTGATTAGTCGATGAGTAATCGGACAACTTGCAATCTAGTTGAGCTAATCAAGTTGGTGAGTATAATTGGTACCAAGGAACCGATAAGGGTGATTAGTAGTGACTAATCATGATTAGTCGGATGATCGGATAACATTGCTGGGGTCGAAATCTGGTTCCCATTGTCTTTGTTGAGTTGTTTGGCATTCATAATTGAACTGTTTCTTGTGATGCAGGATGATATTATACCTAGGCTCAGTGCAGCATCTCTGGCAAGACTGCGTAATGAAATACTTAAAACAGATTGGTAGGTATTGGGTTTGGACTGGTATTAAATGACAGGAACTTTTGTTCAGGTAGCTTTCACAAGAAAGAACACTTTGATAGTTTGCCTTGCGAATGTTACTTTTGAGCACCATCTTAGTGCATGTACTTCATATGTGCACGCTACAAGTTTAACACTTGGTTAACGGATGACCCTTTGTCATTATTCCTGTACCACATTGTCTTGCAGGGTAAGTGTTCTGGAGAAGGAAGACTTGAAGCATATAGTGGATATCGTGACAAATGCCAAGCTTGTTGTTTCGTCAATTCAAGATGTGGCACGTAAACTCGGTGACTATGTATCAACATCAACAAATTCTGGTGAGTTTTATTGACTTGGGAATGAGCATGTCGAAGTAGAAGGGCTATGGTTTTATTGAATGTGACCTAACTTTGTCTTGTCAGATGTTACCAAAATTCCAGCTGACTCGACGAAAGTGTTGTCATCGGATAGTACAAATGATGTGTTTGTGCCAGAGGATCTCTTCCTTCCTGGGACTCTGTATTACCTGCAGAGGGATATTGAGGATATAAATGGCATGGAAGACGAATCATACACGCTCTGGAAAGGTGATCCAGGGGAAAATTTTCAGAGGATACTGCTGTCTGGCAACTTGATATCTGATCACAGATGCGAAAGCATATATTACGCTCTGAGGGAGGTGCTCAAGACACTGCCACCGCAACCACCGCAGGATGAATGACCTTGTTTCCCTGTTTTTCTCTCAGGAGCTTTACTCTGTTGAGGCTGAACGCCTGGATCTATAGTTCTGTGATGTGTATGCATACCGGCAGTTCCTTTGATCTTTTAGTATCACTCGGAGGACTAACCTGCCTGCCTTGGCTTCTGTATGCTGTACAGTTTTAGCTGCTAGGTATGGTAAGAATACGGCCAGGCAATGTAATTTTGCAAGTTCCAAGTTAGTTTAGTGCTTTTAGCATGTTGTTTTGAGTTGCCGATGCAAATTTGCAAGGCGAACTGAATGAAGCATCAGATCTGTGATGATTCAAAGTTGCAAACATGGGTTGAAATCATCATCCATCTTTTATGTTTAATGCCGATTTGCATTAAAAATCTGAGCATCTGAGAACAAAACAAATTTATTTATCCATTCATATCATCTGTCTACATGACGCTCCACTACGAGGACTCAGGGAGGCGCTCACTCGTCGGCTAGCTGGCCGCAATCCTCAATGAGGACTGGCTCGGCCGTGGCTCCTGACCCGGAGCCGACGGCCTCCATCTTCTGCACGACGCCGTAGCCGTCGACGACCTGGCCGAAGACGACGTGCTTGCCGTCGAGCCAGGGGGTCTGCGCGGTGCAGATGAAGAACTGGGAGCCGTTGGTGTTGGGCCCGGCGTTGGCCATGGAGAGCACGCCAGGCCCCGTGTGGCGCAGCCTGAAATTCTCGTCGGCGAACTTGGCGCCGTAGATGGACTCCCCGCCGGTGCCGTTGCCGCGGGTGAAGTCGCCGCCCTGGCACATGAAGCTGGGGATGATGCGGTGGAAGGTGGAGCCCTTGTAGTGCAGCGGCTTCCCCGAGGCGCCCAGGCCCTTCTCGCCCGTGCACAGGCAGCGGAAGTTCTCGGCCGTCCTGGGGACCTTGTCGGCGAAGAGCTCCATGACGACGCGGCCGGCCTTGGCGTTGCCGATGAGGATGTCGAAGAAAACCTTGGGGTTCTTGGCCATGGCGGACGCCTTCAAGCCTTCACTCTGCCAAGAAGACGACGAGTGTCAGCGTCAGAACTCAGAAGCATGTTAAACAAAACATTCCGGAAAATCAAGAATAGCCAGGATACTGCAATTGCTTTTCAAGGGAATCAATGAGTGTGCGCCGTCATCATTGTCATCCTCCAAGTACAGTGGAAGGATTATGCATTGTTTTGTAGAGATGACGAACCGTGATTGATATCGCACAAGCTTTGAGCTCAATAGGCCGATTGACGCCTAGAAAGCCTTCGATATGTGCTTACAGTTCCAGATCAGATGGGTAAATTAAAAGGAGGAAACAGGACACCTGAATATCTAGCAACAAGATGAGATGAGGTGTGATGAGGAGAAGAGGAGGATGGGGACCTCCGTGAGTCAGCTAAGCTCACCTAAGATCAATAGGTCGCCGGTCTTATCGGCGCCGGGAAGAAGAAGAGGCGGCGGCGGCGGTCAGGGGGAGGGAGGCAACAGGCAAGCAAAGATAAAGGGAAGGGGAAGAGGGTTTAGGGTTTTCGACAGAAGAGGCGGCGGCTTTCATGGGCCAAACTATTTCACAAAGGGCCCATCTTAGCTGCTTCTTTCATCGAGCCGCGATCTGCAGCCTGCCCCATTTGCCCTTTCCATTTGCTGAGACCATGGCCCATTCCCTCTATTTCCCCCAAGGCCTCAACTACAGATTATTCTGTATTATGAATCAGGAAGGATGCAAGGATTTGTAAATGAAGTGCGTATAACGAATTGCATATCAAATCAATAATATTGGTGGCCACATGCAAGGCAACAGAGCATGCAGTGCATAGCAAGAGCTCCATCTATCTGACCTGACCTGAAATGAAATCATACCATACCTGCAGGGTGCAGCACGTTACTGGTTTCTGATTCATAGATGCCTTACTTTCTTCGACAAAAATTCGGCTTCGATTTATCGCTGAGCCTATATATCCAAAATCAGTCTTTGTTTCAAGGACTGGGAAAAGAATATTAGTGCGAACATAAAAAAGCTACAATCATTGTTTTCATTTTAGGCATTACTGTTCTAAAGTATACTTGGAGTAGCCTCAGAAAATGTACAGAGCTGATGGTTCTGATATTCCTTTGCCAGTTGCCATGACATCGTCCATGTTTAACAGAATCTGGAAACTTGAGTACCACATGTATAATATGCAAAGTGTCCAGGTCAGATACAACCAGGAACATGAACAAATGGAAAGTGTGGAACACAATCATGCAATTGCTCCAATATTCGCTTTATGACAACAATGTATTTTGCAACTGCGTTAGAAAAATAATTATCACTATAAGAAATCATTTAATCTATGACAAAACAAATTCGTCACAGATTGCTAAAAAAACGTCACAAAACAGCATTTATGACGGTTTCGTGACGATTTCGAATAACGTCATGTATTGAGCGTCACAGATTAAATCGAGTGACATTTTTTTTGTAATCATCACAGATTGGCACGGTCTATGACGTTTATAAACCATCACAAAATGGCCCAAAGTCCATTTAACCCAGCCCAAGCCCAATATCTATGACAAAAATAAACGTCACAGATGTTGTCAAAAATAATGCCTAGTGCTCAACCATCAATGACATGGACATTGACGTGGCATCCTACGTGGCAGCTGACATGCCTGATGACGTGGCACTTTTTTACAGCACCTGGGCCCTGGCCCACTTGTTATTTGTTATTGGATCGATGAATTTTGGAACTGGGCCGCTGCCATGTCAATAATGATGAATTGGAAAACAAAAACAAAAGAAAAATGTTGGCATGAAATAATTATATTATATACATCGCAAATACACATCCCTTACATGCATCATCGAGAATACATTTTTCATCCATTATATACCTCACTTATCTTTTTTTCAAGGATATATACATCACTTGTCACAATCACATAAGAATAACCTTATAAAAAATCTCACAAGAATAAGCAGTTTTCTTTCTAGCTTCTAAACTCCCTTCTGCTGCCTTCTCCCTTCTGCTGCTACTTGGAAACAAATGCAGGAATAAAGGGACTGAAACTGAACAGCAGAGGCAGGGATTAAACCATCATAACATGCATCTGGAAAAAGCAATCATCCTTAAGCTATCTGCCTCATGTTTAGGCAGTGTTGGATAACTAGAACAAAAGAATCAAAGTAGAGCCTGCAGCCTTCTAAACATGCAGAGGCAGTTTACTGAAATAAACTTGGGAATAGAACTACTTTGTAAATTCATCACATCCAAGATTACTTAGTTGCTCACATCCTAGAGAAAAAGGAAATTTCTAGTAGTCACTGAGTCATAGGTTTGGTTTTTTCAGAAGACGTGTGTTATCTTGTTGGATGGGATTTCTTCTTCCGAAGAGAAAAGATGAAACTAAAAAGGTTAGTGGCTCAGCGCTGCCCTCTATCCGTGATTTGAAGGGTTGACATGCAGGAAGTCTCATCAGGTGTTTACTGGGTAAATCTCATCAGGTGTTTCTGAATTTAGTTGAATTAATTTGGATGTACAAATTATTTCGAAGTTGATCTGTATGGCTTCTGAATTCAGTATGGCACAAACCAGGATGGTGCTTCACTTTATTTGGTGTTTAATATTAAGTTTAATAGAGTTCTAGCTACATTTTCTTTGAGTATTCGAATGAAACTGAATGTTTCAGCTTGTTGCTGTATTCCACCAGTAGAAAATAGGAGGGACTAAAACATATGTTTGAAATTATCATCTATGCTCAATTTCTGTAAGAATTTGCTTATCTGGGAGATGATTAATTTCAAGGTTGGTTTGCTCATGAGATTGCTAGAGCATGGTACCATTTTAGGCAAGCTAATGCATGTTCATATTACATTCTCTAATTATCTTCTTACCTTTTGGATTTTTTACAGGTCAGGATCAGTTTGGAACTTGCATGGGAGATGCTGAATATCACTCTATCTTTCTAAGGTATGCTTAGCCATCTACTTAGATAAAATAGTGGTAGCACTACCATCCCAAAATCTATAGGGATAGCCGTTTCATATTAAATAGCATGCACTTTTTTCCAGACCAAATCTAGGCAGTAATTTTGCAGTCTTTTTTTTTGCTTCTATCATTTTCTCCCAGCCAAAATTATTTTTATTTTGCTGGGGATCCATTTGTAGTGGCTAAAAGGTGTACATTTGGTTAGTGCTTCACATACCATACGATTGGAGGTATATCTTTGATAATTTTTGGCTCATAATAGTTTCATTTGTTTACTCTCTGGCGATCGTTGTGTAAAAATAAAAAAATAGGTTACTATGCTTAGTTTCATAGCCTACTCTACATATGTTTAGATATTTCATATGTGCTTTCAAATTACTCTGCCTCTAGAAGTATCAGGTTTCAGAAATTATTTTTATGTTTCCAATTTAATATATTGATTGGACACTACCATATTTGAATCAAAAGTTTCAAATGTTGTTGCCCGGTTGATAAGTAATCTGTTTTATAATTCTACCATACAACTTGCATGTTTTTGCAGATTCCGCTATTGTGTTGTCGAAGCCCTTTCCGGTTCCGCACCGGAAGGTTAATACTCTGTTTCCTCAATTCTATGGCCCTTGCTCTCCCTTAGATCTACTTCTTCTGCTGCCCAGTGCAGTGGAGCTGATCTATGCAGATGGCAGCTGAGATCGGTGATGCTTCAGCTACTCAGTCAGCATCTGCCCATCTGTGTTTCCTTGCTATGGCAACACGTTCTCATCAACCAGGTGCTTAATTAGAGGTAAACTGCATCTCCATGAATCAAGCCAAATAGTACTTCCTTTTTAATATTCATAGACATCGCTCACTGTGCTAATATCGAGAGGAGAGATCCAAATGTTTCTTGCTTGCATTTTTTCCTCATTAATTTTTTTTATAGAATTGGACGCTCCAATTTGTGTTGTCAATTGTGCCTAAAGTACTTCTGTGCTTTGCAACTCTTCCAATCAGATGACAATTTCAGACAATCATATGAAACCTTGATGTGGGAAATCACTTGGTTCTTCTATTTTTTAGCTAATTAGGGACAAATCCTGATGTTTATTGCAATGCAACTGAAATTCCAGTACTAATGCATTTTAGTATCAGTTGACTTGTGTGTTCAGTTTGTAACCTAAAACATGATATATCACCTGCCAGACTGCAATGGAAACCATGTCTGAATGATTGCAGGGACAGTACCATAGCATAAGCTTTGCACATGCAACCATCACAAATCAACCATAGGTAGTGCTTTGTGCACAATTGAGCTATTTGTTGTGGTGTCGATGTCATTGCCAACAGACCTGTGATGTGCCTCATTGAACTTGGGTATGCAGGCTGCAGCTAGCTGATGTGTTTAGGCTCAGCTGATGTGTTTAGGCTCTTGTGGCAATGCAGCTAGCCCTGTGACGATGCGGCAGAGAAGCACACCCAGCACGGATGGGAGCAGCCCTCCAGCCATTTGATGAGATGCCTAATGAACCATGAGTCCATGAGACTAAAAACAATGAAGAATGAATTGTGTTAGATTTTTTGGTACATTTAAATTTACCATCTCAGTTATTACTGCTCATTTCTGAATACGTTAATTTGAAACATCACTTGCAGTTGATGCTTTCGGTTGATTACTACTCCAACAAAGAAGAAAACAAACACCCTTTTACAAAGGTTACTAATACTCTCCATAAGCCCCGTTAATTTGTCGCGCTTTATTTTCATGCTTCATACGTACCTATTTGTTACCCAGAGATCACTCTAAACATTCAACTATGACACTTAGAAATATTATTTTTACCTAAAAAATTCAGAGCTTGTTGATATATATATATATATATATATATATATATATATATATATATATATATATATATATATATCCTTCTGAACCTTTGCTTGATTATTCTTTCTGAACCTTCTCCTCTTCGACAAGGTACATATTAGACTTTGTTCATAAATTAAGTGGAACTATTGAAAAGTGATGCCCACAGCTTTTAGCACTTTTCGTTACTTAAAATGATACTCGTAGCGTTAGCACGAGCATTACACTATTTTCTTAAGTTGACAAAAGGAGAATTACTTTTTTTTTCCTGAACCATAAATATGTAATGACTTTTGCAATGTCTAATCCAACTTGGCACCTAACCAGTTGGTTGTTTGATTTCATTTATTACGGAATGTTGCCATAGCATTAGCACATGCATCAAACTATTGTGGTATGGCCAAAATATTTTTTTATTCAACAACACTTTGTTGTCTCTTACAAACAATTGCGGTTGTACTGAAATTTCTCCATATCTTCTCCAACCAGATAAATGCTACTACAGATTTTAGCACATGTAGTAGCTTACACTCACTTGATGTGCATGGATAGCACCAAATGAGTTCATGAATACTTCGGCAAGTTCGATCCCAAGCTGCTGGAGAGCTCAGAGCCCGATGCCATCCTCAAGCTCATCGTCCCGGTACAGGAACAAGGTGAGGTTTTGGGTGCAGGTTTTTGGATGGGTTTTGGGCGCAAATTGTAACACCTTGTTTCGTTTTTCGTTTCCATTCCCCAGATGGAGTTCTCGCTTGGGACAAAGAGATGGATGCAAAGGGAGTGGAAGGAGAAGGAGGAAGTAAACAAGGCTGACGAGATATTCCCCATAACATTTGATTAACTCATGATCAGCTTTTTTAGGCTATGAACAATATGTTGGAGTAATGGGCTTGGCCCATTACTTCTAAAGCATTAAAAGAATTTAAAGCCCACTATTAATGCTAGGGAATCAATGCTTAATTCCGTACCGGGAATTGAGGAGGATCTCAACCGACTTAAAAGGTGGACTTCGTGTACACCACTTGTGAAGCCGGTAAGAGGAGGACGGTGAACCACACGCGCGCGCGCGCTCGCTCGCCTCGCCGGGCCGAGACGCGGCGCGGCGCGGCCGGACGGACGGACGGACGGACGGTGCGGTGCGCGTGCGCGGCTGGACGTGACGTGCAGGTGCCGGTGCGGTGCGGTGCGGTGCGACGTGATGTGCTGAGATGAGAAGGATGTTTTGCAGTAAAGAGTATTAAAACAGAGGGTTAATGTCGTCACTAATGACTGGACATTGAAGGCTCTTTACGACGTCCAGGTTCGTTGAACCTGAGGCACATTAACTGCCGCTCATCAAAGTCATTCATGATGTCCAGGTTCGTTGAACCTGAGGCATATCGTGCCTATATAAACCAGCACCCTCTCCTCTCATCCTCACTCATCTCAAGCACTCATCCAGGTACTCCTCTTCAGGAGACCTCTCCCTTCTCCCTCAGCTGCTTTCTGCCTTCCCCACCGCTAGCACTGCGCGCACAGGTCTAGCGAGAGCAGGGCCTCCGGAACCTCTGCTCGCTGAAGGTCCTGCACGGGACGCGGGCAATTAGGTTTTTGGGGAGCGTCTTGACGCGACTGCTCGCTCCCTGAACGACTCCTTCGTCTACTTCCCGGCGTAACCGCTCGTGCGAACGACTACTTCGTCTACTTCCCGGCGTAACCGTTCGTGGGACTGCACTGCGAACATCTTCCTGCATCGACATAGTTCGGCTACTTCGAGCAAGACCAGTCGAATAGCATGTCTATTCCAGCTGGTAACGGCGCAACCGGTGCCTCCAGCACTGGTCCCGCCTTGGGGTACTTACTAAACCTACTCTGGTTTAATTCTTTGTTCATGCTTATTAGTGAGAATAACATGAACACATGCACATATCTTGTACACACATTATCACTCATCTATATCATGAAATTGATATTAATATTTGGAATTAAAATATACCAAAAATTGCCTAGATATCTAACAATCCAAAAACCTAATTGTGTTAATAGGCTTTCGGTATCTAGCTTTGCTGCATCAATCAAACCACCACCTTTTGATGGTTCAAATTACAAATGTTGGCAAGAGCGGCTTATACTGTGGTTAACACTATCGAGAGTGATCCATGTGAAAGAGGGTAAGTCTGAACAATTCTCTCCAGAGGAAGGGAGTGCGTTCGATGAGGCTGATATTCTCTTTCGAGGCTTGATCATTAGTGTTCTCGGTGATAACCTGGTGGATTCTTATATCCGGCTGCCAACTGGCAAAGCATTGTGGGATGCTCTTGAGGCTCAATATGGAGTATCTGACGCCGGGAGTGAGTTGTATATCATGGAGCAGTTCCTTGAGTACAGGATGGTCGAAGACCGTTCTGTAGTGGAACAAGCTCATGAAATACATACTCTGGCAAAAGATCTCAAATTGCAGCAAAGAGTCCCCATGTGTGTTACCCAATAAGTTTGTGGCCGGAGGTATAATCTCTAAGCTGCCACCTTCTTGGAGGGACTTTGCTACTTCTCTAAAAGACAAGAGACAGGAGTTCACAATAGATGGACTCATAGGGACTCTTGATGTTGAGGAGAAGGCGAGAGCAAAGGACATACGTGGGAAAGGAGTTGTTGGTGCTTCAAGTGCCAATCTTGTTCAGAAGAACAACTCCCACAAGAACAAGAAAAAGCCACCGCAGAACCAACCAAAGACTAAGAAGACAACCACTTTTAAGAAGAAGAAGAAGACGGGAGCTTGCTATGTGTGCGCTAGTACGGATCACTTTGCTGCAAAGTGTCCGAACCGCAAAGGCAACGACTCCGCCAACATGGTTATTAGCGAGCCTGGAGGAACTTCGGGGTACGGTAATTTATTACCTACTGTTCTTTCAGTCTTTGGTTCACCCGAGTGGTGGGTTGACACTGGTGCTAATATTCATGTTTGTGCTGATGCTTCTTTGTTCTCTTCTTACCAGATCGGCGGGACTTCCTCCTTGCTGATGGGGAACGGATCACATGCGCGTGTTCTTGGTGTTGGTACGGTAAATCTGAAGTTTACTTCGGGGAAGACCGTGCAGCTGAAGAACGTGCAGCATGTCCCCACCATCAAGAAGAATTTAGTCAAGCGGCTCTCTACTGTGTAGAGATGGTTTCAAATTAGTCTTTGAGTCTAATAAATGTATCTTGTCTAAGTTTGGTACTTTTGTTGGAAAAGGTTATGAAAGCGGAGGCTTGTTCCGTCTTTCTTTGTCAGATGTTTGTAATAAAATTGCATACAATGTTATTAACGTTGATGAAACAAATGTTTGGCATTCGAGGCTTTGTCACGTTAATTTTGGTTGTATGATGCGCTTAGCTAATTTGAGCTTAATTCCAAAGTTCACTTTTGTCAAAAATTCTAAGTGTCATGTATGTGTTGAATCAAAACAAACTCGTAAGCCTCATAAGACCGCGGAGGCAAGGAGCTTGGCACCCTTAGAATTAATTCATTCCGATTTGTGCGAAATGAATGGAGTGTTGACAAAAGGTGGTAAAAAATATTTCATGACTTTGATTGATGATAGTACTAGATTTTGTTACATCTATTTGTTGAAGTCAAAAGATGAAGCTTTACACTACTTTAAAATCTATAAAGCTGAAGTAGAAAACCAACTTGAGAGAAAGATCAAAAGAGTTAGGTCAGATCGTGGTGGCGAGTATTTCTCAAATTAATTTACTTTATTCTGCGAGGAATATGGTATTATTCATGAAAGGACGCCTCCCTATTCACCTCAGTCAAATGGGGTTGCCGAAAGAAAGAACCGCACTCTAACGGATTTGGTTAACGCCATGTTAGATACAGCGGGACTTTCCAAGGAATGGTGGGGTGAGGCTATATTGACTGCATGTCATGTCCTAAACCGTGTTCCTACAAAGAATAAAGAGATAACTCCATTCGAGGAATGGGAGAAGAAAAGGCCAACACTGTCATACTTACGTACATGGGGTTGTTTGGCAAAAGTGAGTGTGCCAATAACTAAGAAACGTAAGCTTGGACCTAAAACTGTGGATTGTATCTTTCTAGGTTATGCTATTCACAGCGTTGGATATAGATTTTTAATAGTGAAATCTGGAGTACCTGACATGCATGTTGGTACTATAATGGAGTCCAGAGATGCTACATTTTTTTGAAAACATTTTTCCCATGAGAGATGAAATAAGTTCATCTAGGCAAGAGTTCATCGAGGATGATGGCTCTGCTGAGCCGATAGAACACAATGAACATACACTTGTAGAAAATCCTGAGGAGGATAACAATGATGCTCCGAGAAAGAGCAAGAGACAAAGGACTGTAAAGTCTTTTGGTGATGATTTCATTGTATACCTCATAGATGATACACCCAGAACCATTGAAGAGGCATATTCATCTCCTGATGCTGACTATTGGAAGGAAGCAGTAAGGAGTGAGATGGATTCTATTATGTCTAATGGAACCTGGGAGGTCGTTGAACGTCCTTATGGATGTAAACCGGTTGGATGCAAGTGGGTGTTCAAGAAAAAACTTAGGCCAGATGGTACTATTGAAAAGTACAAGGCTAGGCTTGTGGCCAAGGGTTATACCCAAAAAGAAGGAGAAGATTTCTTTGACACTTATTCACCAGTTGCCCGATTGACCACAATTCGAGTGTTACTTTCCCTGGCAGCCTCATATGGTCTTCTCGTTCATCAGATGGACGTTAAGACGGTTTTCCTCAATGGAGAGTTAGAAGAGGAGATCTATATGGATCAGCCGGATGGGTTTGTATCAAAGGGTCAAGAAGGAATGGTTTGTAAGTTGTTAAAATCTTTATATAGTCTCAAGCAAGCGCCTAAGCAGTGGCATGAAAAGTTTGATAGAACTTTGACCTCTGCCGGCTTTGTTGTGAACGAAGCTGACAGATGTGTGTACTATCGCTATGGTGGGGCTGAAGGAGTGATTTTGTGCTTGTATGTGAATGACATACTGATCTTTGGCACTAGCCTTAATGTGATTAAGGAAGTCAAAGAGTTTTTATCTCAAAATTTTGAGATGAAGGATCTGGGAGAAGCTGATGTTATCCTTAATATAAAACTGGTAAAAGAGATCAATGGTGGGGTGATTCTTACACAGTCTCACTATGTGGAGAAGGTGTTAAGTCGCTTTGGTTATAGCGACTATAAACCTGTCTCAACACCATATGATGTCAGTTTAATTCTTAGAAAGAACAAAAGGATAATGCGAGATCAGCTGAGATATTCTCAGATCATTGGTTCATTAATGTATTTACCGAGCGCTACAAGACCTGACATCTTGTTTGCTGTAAGCAAACTGAGCTGGTTTGTTTCAAACCCGGGAGATGATCATTGGAAGGCTCTTGAAAGAGTAATGCGCTATCTGAAGGGGACAATGAACTATAGAATTCACTACACCGGGTACCCAAGGGTACTAGAAGGGTATAGTGATTCAAATTGGATTTCTGATGCTGATGAGATAAAGGCCACAAGTGGATATGTGTTTACACTTGATGGTGGAGCTGTTTCCTGGAAGTCTTGCAAGCAGACCATCTTAACGAGGTCAACTATGGAAGCAGAACTCACAGCATTAGATACCGCCACTGTTGAGGCTGAGTGGCTTCGTGAGCTCCTTATGGACTTGCCGATAGTTGAAAAACCGTTACCGGCAATCCTAATGAACTGTGACAATCAAACGGTAATTGTCAAGGTGAATAGTTCAAAGGATAATATGAAGTCATCTAGACATGTGAAAAGGCGGTTGAAATCTGTCAGAAAATTGAGAAACTCCGGAGTTATAGCCCTGGACTATGTTCAGACGGCTAAAAATCTAGCAGATCAGTTTACAAAGGGTCTTTCACGAAATGTGATAGACAATGCATCTATGGAATTGGGCTTGAGACCCACGTGAGTCATTCTATAGTGGAAACCTGTCCTATGTGATCGGAGATCCCGTGAATTAGGATGGTGAAACAAACTAAAGTCTGACTGTGAGAAGAGAACCTTTGTGAAAAGGGCTCATTCCGTGTATAAGGTGCATTTCTCTTCTAATCTGTATGGCAGGTTGGTCTATACCTTAATGTGTGCCAGGTGGTTTCTTTTAAACAAATGAGTTGTTTTCTTGAAACAAAGATGTTGTCCTACAGAACATCTGAAAGGAACACACCTATATGAGTTTGACCACTGGTCATGGTCTATGAGAATTGGGTATTCTCTAGAAACTCATGAAGGGCCTGGAGTATGACTTATAAGCTCCAAACCGCGGGGATGCTTTTGCAGCCTAGTACCAGTGTAGGGCTCTGGTCAAACTTGTTTGCATAAAACTGGCAATTCAAGGCATAGTCCATTGCACAGTTGTGAATAAGTGTAGCCTTTGTCCTAGATGGAAGTTCAACTTAACAGTCTCTGTCGAATACTGGTATATCAATGAGGGAATGAGGGTATTTCTAGTGTGGCTTGAATTTCTTGGTGGGGATTCTTGGAGTAATGGGCTTGGCCCATTACTTCTAAAGCATTAAAAGAATTTAAAGCCCACTATTAATGCTAGGGAATCAATGCTTAATTCCGTACCGGGAATTGAGGAGGATCTCAACCGACTTAAAAGGTGGACTTCGTGTACACCACTTGTGAAGCCGGTAAGAGGAGGACGGTGAACCACACGCGTGCGCGCGCTCGCTCACCTCGCCGAGCCGGGCCGGGCCGGGCCGTGGCCGTGGCCGAGGCCGAGGCCGAGGCTGAGACGCGGCGCGGCGCGGCGCGGGCGGACGGACGGTGCGGTGCGCGTGCACGTGCACGGCCGGACGTGACGTGCAGGTGCCGGTGCGGTGCGGTGCGGTGCGACGTGATGTGCTGAGATGAGAAGGATGTTTTGCAGTAAAGAGTATTAAAACAGAGGGTTAATGTCGTCACTAATGACCGGACATTGAAGGCTCTTTACGACGTCCAGGTTCGTTGAACCTGAGGCACATTAACTGCCGCTCATCAAAGCCATTCATGATGTCCAGGTTCATTGAACCTGAGGCATATCGTGCCTATATAAACCAGCACCCTCTCCTCTCATCCTCACTCATCTCAAGCACTCATCCAGGTACTCCTCTTCAGGAGACCTCTCCCTTCTCCCTCAGCTGCTTTCTGCCTTCCCCACCGCTAGCACTGCGCGCACAGGTCTAGCGAGAGCAGGGCCTCCGGAACCTCTGCTCGCTGAAGGTCCTGCACGGGACGCGGGCAATTAGGTTTTTGGGGAGCGTCTTGACGCGACTGCTCGCTCCCTGAACGACTCCTTCGTCTACTTCCCGGCGTAACCGCTCGTGCGAACGACTACTTCGTCTACTTCCCGGCGTAACCGTTCGTGGGACTGCACTGCGAACATCTTTCTGCATCGACATAGTTCGGCTACTTCGAGCAAGACCAGTCGAATAGCATGTCTATTCCAGCTGGTAACGGCGCAACCGGTGCCTCCGGCATTGGTCCCGCCTTGGGGTACTTACTAAACCTACTCTGGTTTAATTCTTTGTTCATGCTTATTAGTGAGAATAACATGAACACATGCACATATCTTGTACACACATTATCACTCATCTATATCATGAAATTGATATTAATATTTGGAATTAAAATATACCGAAAATTGCCTAGATATATAACACAATAGCTATCTGTTGTGCTGCTGGAAATGAAAGAAACCTAAGGTTGAGGGTATACAGCTTTGAGTGGATCAGATTTTATAGAAGAAAAAACTTAAGGTAAAGTTTTTTCCTGGTTTCTGCTTGATCGAGATAGAAGATGGTAGCAGTAAGCAGTGTGCTACTGGATAAGAACAGAGCCAAGCAAAGAGCCAGGTTGCTTCTTGCTAAGTGCTACATGGGTCTCTTAGAAAATATCATAATAATGCTTTGGCAGAGTAGGGCAGGTGCATTCTCTTATGGGAGTGACCATCTGTGAGCTAGATATTAGTTGCATCTCTACTTTTGATTGCATAATGACCTGTTTTGCTTCCGAGGCCTATTAGAAGGGAGGCGATTATAAATAAATATTTAAATATATGCCTCTGATCTGATGTAATAACTAAGACATGGTCTAATCATCGATCCCAGGGGTTACGTCTCCCAGTGTCAGGGCGGGGCCAGGGTTCGGGGATTTTCTCGGTCGGGGAAGTCGAGGCTTCTTCTTAAGCTAATACTGGTGGGGCGGTCTTTCCCCACCCGGCCGAGTTTTTTTTAATCATCGATGCTCATATAAGTCCAATGTTCTTTTGCGGATCATGAATTTCATATATAACTCCAATGTTCTTTTGCGGATCATGAATTTCTTTGCAACAGCTGAACATGTCTGGCCATGCCGAGAGAAACACACGCTGCGAGATCTGTTCCTTATCCATTGCTACAAGTAATGGATAACTAGACCCATTTATAAATAGCAGTTTAAATTGATCATCCATGGCTGGTTTGCACTCTGATAGTGCAACCACCTGGATCAAAGATTGATAACTAGACCCATTTATAATAGCAGTTTAAATTGATCAAAGTTGCCTATATTTTTTATGGATATTTTGTTGTGCACTCACGTAGTTTTTCTTACCTTTTTCTTAAAAGCATTTTGCATATCACTATTCAACTTACTGTCTGCTAATTATGGCATAAAAATTAAAATTTTACCTCATGGTAACAAATGGGAAATTTCTGGAAGAATTCAATGCATGCTGCTTGTTTGTATGCTTTTGATAAGTTCTTTTGATTAGTTATTGATTATGTAATAATTGTTTATTTTTTTAATAGAATTATGTGGTGCTGCACTTAAATATATTTATTTTTTTAACCCATAGCGTTAGCACTTAAATAATAAATGCATAGTTTTGTGTGTTTAATAATAACTTATGCCTATTTATAGTTTTTGAAGACGCTTGATAAATATAAAATTATTCTTTACTAAGTTTTTAGTAACACGTGTGTGCTGCACCCTACTAGAAAAATTCAATTTTTTTTTTAGATTTTGATGATATGTGGAGATAATTGTACAAGATTTTGAAAGCTTAAGGATTTTAGTTACCATCCCCCTCCTCTGTATTCAGGTGTTGCTAACAGGCCACTTAAAAATAACCCCACTGTCATTCTTTTCTATATCTACAAATCTGCTATGGCACAGCTTGATGGTCGATGTTGTATCTGTAGTAATTTAGATTGGTCCAGCGGATTACAGGTTGCTTAATCTGTGTGGAACAATAGAATAAGGATACCAAGTTCGTTTTTTGTTTTTTCCACTGATATCATAATTTTTGCTTTTCTATAACACAATACTCTTCATGTATCATAGAGCCCTAGCACCTTGTACCCATTATGAAGATGAGAGATGTAAACTATTCATCGAGCGGACACCCATGACCATATTATTATGTCAACTAATTTCATTGCTGACTAGTACAATTTTATCAAATATTAATCATTTATTTGTTTACTCGTATATATATGCAATATGTATTTTTTTTCAAATCATACACTTACTGGATGATTGGCGGCATCTGAACAAACTTCAATCTCTTTGATCAATGCTGGAGGATACCTATAGGGTCAGCACTAGATGGTGATTTAGTATTATTATTGATTATTGATATTTGTTTAAAAATATTCATGCTACGTCATCAACACTTATAGTTTTTTTATTGCAGATGTTAGATTAGCATACACACAGATATTGTCTTGCATGATGGCATCAAATTTGCGGTTGGGGCTCGAGCTGAGGAGCTAAACAGAGTTATATGATGTACCACACTCAAGTTCTGAAGATTAAAATTCTACAGCAAAATATATGCACGAGTTCATAACTAGCAGCTCGAGTCTTTTAGGAATATAAAAACTAAGGAATATTTGTAAAAGTCCATTTAGTTTATATAGAGTGATTGGTCCAGTATCAATAAACAAGGTTAATTTCTTTAGTAGTCATTTCTTGTAATGAAATTATTTTTAAAAATAATTTTCTACGTGCTTGTTACTACCTTATACATATCATTTACCTATTTTTTTATAATTATATGCTTTTTCCATATTTTGAATATTTTATCTATTTTCACCACTACTGAGACCTCGTTACTTGTTGTCACCAAATATAGTTTCTAAAAATATTTGTGGTAGCTAAAATTTAGTGTGGTTATTTTTTTTCGCAACATTGTTTTTTGAACACGTGCGGCACGCACGTGCACCCTACTAGTCCATAAAATATTCCTCTACCAAAGCATCCGTTGTGCTTTCTCTACTTAAGAATATCTCAAAGCCTCAACATGTGCAATTTGGAGACAGTGGTCTATCCAGTGTGTACAATCAAGCCGAGAGAAATACTTCGGTTTGAGCAATCACATATCACTAGACCATTCGTCATTAAGAAATTTTCCTAGACTTTTCCAATTCAAACTTCCTTATGTTTATGCCATCATGAAGCCGTTACTATAAAAGTTTATGAAATAGGAGCTATATAACTTTTTCATAGAAAGATAATGATTTAGAGGAGAAAAGTGGAAACATTAGTCATTGACATTGTTGCCTTATAGTACTAACATTTACCAATACTGGCTAAAATTAAATAAATTAGGGAGACCGAATATAGTTTGTGTAAGGTTCCACTTCAAGTGAGATAGCTTTCAAATTGGCAGTGAGCTCATAAAACCTTCACACAGATAGCTTTGATAGTTCCTATTACTTGTACTAGATGATAATTTATTATAGGCATATAATCAGACCACATCAGCAAGCACAAGGTATCCTAATCTATACTATAAAGATCCAAAAAAATTGAAATTAGCATTACCAAGACTAACATACTTTTACCCCTCACAAACCACTTCTTTAGACCCACGTATCAGCAAAAAAAAAAGTTCGACCAAGGCTAAGGCTTGCTCCAACCATTCCCCCGTCCAACTCTCCCTATATGTACTTTCTACTATATTTTACTACCTCACTCCAAAAGATTCCTCCCACTATAACTCCTTCTCTCCAACCATTCCCCCATATCTATTCCCCCTATATACTATCACTCATTAACTAACTATTTATTTAACATTTTTGAATTTTAAAAAATCATACAGTATTTATACTGTCATAATACACATTATCATCATGTTATGGGGCTCAAACAGAATTAATATCGCGAAAAAACGGTGTGATTAGAGATATAGGGGGAGTTGGAACTCACCCTACATACGGGGGGAGTTTCAACTCCCCCCGTATATAGGGGGAGCTTTGGGGGGAACCGTTGGATCGGATTTCCCCCCAAACCTCCCCTATGTGGGGTGGGGGACGCATAGGTGGCTCCGTTGGAGCTAGCCTAAGACTACCTCCAACGGTTCTCTGTAAGAGTCCCCCCACCCTACGTAGGGGGAGTTTTAGGGGGAAATCCGCTCCAACGGTTCCCCCCAAAGCTCCCCCTATATACGGGGGGAGTTGAAACTCCCTCTATATATAGGGTGAGTTCCAACTCCCCCTATATCTCTAATCACATTGTTTCTTCGTGATATTAATCCGTTTGAGCCCCGTAACATGATGATAATGTGTAGTATGACAATATAAATATTGCATGATTTTTTTAAATTCAAAAACGTTAAATAAATAGTTAGTTAATGAGTGATAGTATATAGGGGGAATGGATATAGGGGGAATGGTTGGAGAGAAGGAGTTATAGGGAGAGGAATCTTTTGGAGGAAAATAGTAAAATATAGTAAATAGTATGTTTGGGGAGGAGTTGGATGGGGGAAATGGTCGGAGATAGCCTAACAACGGACACATTTCGTCCGGCCCGCCAGTTAATTTCTACTCCGTGCGCCTAATTTTTTTTTGCACCGCGCCGTCCTGTACCCTCCCTCCGTACCCGCCCGCTCATTGGTTGTCCAGCCCAAACGCGGCGCCCAAATTTCAGCGTGATTGCCGCCCAAACGCGTTGCTGGACGCCCCGCCAATCACGCGATGACGCGCTGCTCCCCTCCCTTCCCCTACACGGCGCCCCTCCTCTCTCCTTCCCCGATTCCCCTCCCTTCCCCTTCCCCGCAGCTGCTCCCCTCCCCAGGCGCCCATACCCTCCCCCGGCGCTCCTCCCCCGCCGGCGGCATCACGGAGGCCCACGACGAGCGGCGGCATGCCGCGCGGGGGGAAGCGGCGCGAGGGGCCGGGGGGTCGCGGCACGAGGGAAGGTGGGGCGCCCGTGGCGGCGGTGCGCCCCGGCGGCGAGCGGCGAGGCCGCTGCGCGAGGAGAGGCGCGAGGCCGCAGTGTGTGCGGCGCGAGGAGAGGCGACACGGCGGCGAGCGTTGGGCCGCTGCGCGAGGGCCTCTAAGGTCCACTCCTTCCCCGCGCCGCCATCGACGTCCGCTCCCGCCAATGGGTGCCTGTCCTCCGACCCCGAGACGCCGGTGCGAGCGTTTCTCGACGGCGGGTGCGTGCGGGTGCTGCCGTGCTGGCCATCAACGGCTACAGTGCGGGCGCCGAGGACGCTCTCCTGGCGGTTGCAGCGCTCACGAGGCTCGAGCCCGGGCGGTAGCAAGCCGGGACCCCGTCACGCGCGTCACCGTCTTCTTCGACTTCGCCACGGCGCCGGCGCGGGGGGCTTGCTGGCCGTGATGCTGTCCTTAGAGGCCCCACGGGCGGCCGCGGTATTCAGCCCATGAGGCGCTCGCGTTCGTGGCCGTGAGCATTGGGAGGAAGTGCTGGGGCGGCCGGCGCGGGCGGTGGGCGAAGCTGCTCCGCGGCGAGCGGACGCTCCGGCGCGTGTTCAACGATGTGATGCTCAGGGACACCATGGCGTCACTTCTCGTGCCCTGCTACGACCTCGCCACAGCCGCGCCCTCCGACGCTGCACCGGCCAGGCGTCACGGTGCCCATATCTCAGGTCCGACCCTGCCCCCTACTAATTGTGCTGGATTAGCTCATGAAATTGCCCCAAAATTAATAGTAGTAGGTTCGTGTGTTGTTTAATTTTAGTTTACAAATACTCCATTCTTGACTTCACTAATCTTTGTGCTTCTCCCACTGTGATTATGAGATTGTGATCAGATGAGTGGAGGTTCTTCAATTCCACACCTTACAGTATCAAACACAACTAAATCTGTCTTGCTTCGTTTGTCAATCTCAGAGGATGGAGAGAATGCCATGAAGAAGGTGCGCTACACAACAACGAGCAGTTGGATCTGGTGAAGGAGGAGATTGGTGTGTCGTCATTGTTCAGTCACCCCAACCTATTGCCGCTTCTTGATAATGCCTCAATAGCCGAGGTAATCTGTTCTGCTTTTTTTTTTTTACTTTGCATAGAAGTGAACTTTGTTTCAATATTGTGCACCATTCTTTTCTCCTCCGATGCATATGCTTGATATTATGTTAGAAATGGATTACAAATAACTGCTGCTGTACCCCCCAAGTGGCTAATTGCATCTCTTTGTGGTTCTGTATTTGTTCATATAAATTTCAGCCCATGCTTCTCCAAGGTCACTCTCTTGATATTTAGTGTGGAGAGGAGGACACCGGGGTACCCCTCTCCACGCGCCACCTCTCCGCCCCCAGGTCTGCGCGTAGTGCCTAGCTGCGCCCTGCTTGAGATATGTTCATCTCCGATGTCCTCCTCTGCTTGCTTTCTTAGATCACTAAGTAATCTATGCCAAGATATGGATTGATTCTAACATGCACACTAGATGTTTTACAGAATGTTTATGAGAGATGGGAGATTATTTTTCCCCTAATATGCCTTATTTCTTTCAACCTAGAAACTGTTGACATATTTTATTCGTGGACAGTGAGGTTGCCTATGCATGATAAGAAAAAGGAGGTCAGTTGAGTTTGAGCTTTATTTCTATTTGCCTAATGTTCTTGGTAATTTGAGCTCACCTGATAGCCAATTTTTATTTTAGAAGAATCAATAGGCTCGTCTCTCACTGTGCTCGTAAAAGCTTACATATAATCTTCTCTTGCACATATTGTTCTGTTTCATTGGATATATAGAATCAATAACAACTATTCAATATATGAGATATTTAGTTTATTGACTCGTGATTGATCTTTATGTGTTAAAAGCTTACATATGCAAACTCACTCTCTTGATATATTACTGCCTCTGGCTTTACTATTTATATCTTACATTAGCATATACTGAATTTTCTCATAGGTTAAAGAAATGCCAGAACCAAGATCTCGAGGAGCAAGTAACTCAAACAGTCGAGGCACTAGAAGTGGCGCCGACCGTGCTGGACGAAACAGTTCAATTCAGTCCGGATCCAGTGGCACTGGTAAGATTTTTTTCTCCCAAAATTCATGAGCTTTTAAATTTGGTCACTCAGTTTATTGTTTTCCATTTTCAGCACAACCAGACTATATGGCTTCAAGATCATCGATATTGGGGCCTGCTGTGGCAGCATCCAATTCAACTCGGAAGCAAACGGTTCCAAGGTAACAAATATTCAGGAACTTGAGGTTTCAGGTTCATATGGTTGTTTTCTAAGTATTACAGATAGCTAATCTGTATGCGTTTCATTTTTGTAGTTTGTCTGCAAACAAAGATGGGGTTCCTAATGGATCAGTTGAACCAGCACAATCATCATCTGGATTTCAGCACACTTGGTGTGGGGTGCCAGGTCTTCTGGCAAGATGGCAACAACAAACATATCATATGTGGTCAAACCCCATCTTTGTCTAGCTCTGTAAACCGGAACTCAATCTGCAAGCACAGCCCTACCAACAGCATTTGACTAGGGATTTCTTGCTCTCCCAGACCCTATTGTACAGCTACCGGTAGCATTCTAACCATGTTTAAGCTCTTTTCAGATCATCATCCGTATTGAACATACAGCCATACACAGCAATTATGCACTATTTCAGTTCAGTAGCCTATTAACTTCTTTCTGTACAGTTCAATCGTCCTCTTCATGAAGATATACCAATCCCTTCTGTGTACAGTTCAATCGTCCTCTTCATGAAGATATACCAATAACTGGAAACAAGTTGAATTAATCTGCTGGTAACATGCTTCTCACCATTCTGAGTTCCTTCATTTACACATAGTTCTTAGTATTATATGGCTTATGACTGATATGCTGTCACTTAGATGAACAGACACACCGACGTCAGGACATTCTAGCATGCTGTCACTCGCAGATGCTGAACCTGATTAGGGAGGTGATTTTCGACGCAGATTGCAACTTTGTCATGGCTAGCGGTTGGAAAACTGCAGTGTGCCTACACATTCAGGTACCCTTGATCCCTCTGTTTTGTTTTCCATCAGCAATTAATCTCCATGGGATGATGCATTGAGAAGCAGATTTCTTTTGTAGTTTTGTTTGCTAATTGATTCCCAATGTCATTCTCACCGTCACCTATGACCTAAGTGTAGATAAAAGTTCTTGGATAATGCTATGATAAGTAATTTAAAAATTAGAGAACTAATTTGCAATTGGATCATCATTTGCTTATTGCCCAATAAATCCAGTCTGCAATTTGATAACTAATGAGGTAAGGACCGTGTCTGCACTCTGTAATGCTGTTTTAAATTTCTCAGTCTAATATCTTTTTTTTAACAAACAGACAATAACACATCCACCAATGTGCAAGTGATGAGACAAACCTACTTGAAGGGAACTTGTTCGAAGTGTAAATAACCACCTTCATTCAGTGAAGGTGAGAGATTTGTGCCACTTTAAAAATACGAAGTGTAAATAACCACCTCGAATTAGGACGCCATGGAACTCTCAAAGGATGTCAGGTTACAAAGGATATGCCACTTTAAAAATACGGAGTTGACTAGATTAGTTACCTTTCCTAAAGCAATCAGTGACTGCAGTCTATGTTTTTTTTTATTTCTGTACCCAGTTATGTGTTTCCTTGGGGACTTCCAGAGGGTCAAGAACGTGTAGAATTGAGATAAGGTCTGGAGCTACTGCCAAGACAAAATATTAGATTACAGAATGCTTACTAAGTTACTATTTAATTATAGTTAATGGTGGGATAAGCGTTGGATCCCAGTATTCCAGTATGACCCCTTTATTATGTTTGGCAGCCTGCCAGCTTATGTATGGTGCTTTTTTGTTGCCACTAATAGATGATGGCTGTAATTTGAATTGGAGATGGCACTTCATTGTACTTTCAGCTTCTTTTCAGACTCACTCGAAAATGTTACATATTAGTAGGATTGGATATATATAATCTTTCTGCAAATTACAATGGAAGGAAACACTGGTCTATGAAAGCAAGGAATTTATGGAGTTTTTGAAGTACACTGGGGCGAGAGAGGAGCACGACAAGCACAAAGAGCTGTTCACTAAGCTCTGTACCTAATGAATGACAACTGCATTTGAGTCTTGAGATGTGCGGATTCACCTGTTGCCAAGTTTAAGAGCTGCTAAATTGTGAATGCACTGATTTTTTAATTTATTTCTCCATGTAAAGCTATCAAAATTCTATTCGTATTTGTATTTTAGGAAGAGGATGTTCCTTCAAGATGAAGGTGATGATATATAGAGGGAGGTGACGATGACTATGAGAAAATATAGATGATTGGAATGCCTTTTGCAGCATCTGATGGAGGACAGCATTAGTATGCATGGTGTTGGATAACTATGAAGGAAATATCAATTGCTTCTGGCTACTTTTTTGTGAAAGTATATTAGAATTTCCATATTGTTTGCTACATATAGATACTTGGATATAAACAGAAGATATAAACATGCATGTAGCTTGCTCTCTATGTTTTGGGAAAGAAATAAGATACATGGGAAAAACTCATTTGGTAGTTGATTTAGAGCCTTTTAAGATATGGTAATTGATTGCCTCTATATTTAGGAAATAAATAAAAATAAACAATTTATTAGTAATTGAATAATTGAGCAACTCTATTTTTTATGGGTCAATCAATAGGGCGTTACCATATGAATCATGATTGAGAGGGGCTTAGTTCCGTATGAGATATTGATCGTATTTTAAAAATTCCTTAATTACAATGTGTACATCTTTGCTACAAAAATAAAACTATTATCTATTAACTTTTTATCAATGTAAATTTTGTTTAATGAATTTTTAAAACATGTGCGTGCCACACATGGGCATCTGCTAGTTTATAATATCGTGCATGAATAATGTATTTTTCTAGACAAATACATATAGCCATATGTAATTCATGTTTGCAGAGAAAATTTTCAAAACTGTGACCATCTAAGTTTCAAAAGTTTAATTATTGGATTTTATACAAAGCGTCAAGCAATTGGGTTAACAATGGTTAAGCTAAGTGAGAGTTGTCCGTATGGTAGTGGTGCTAGCATAGTCGCAAGTATCTTGCTACTTGTTCTGAGAAAGTAGCTAGCATACAGGACCACAATTATATTAGCCAAATGGAATCTGATCATTTTTTAACCGGGGGATGGGATTAAAGCTACCTAATTAAGCCCGCCCTGCTTCCGTGTAAGGACCAGTTTGCAGTCCATGAAAGATTTGAAGCGTGTATGATAATAAAGTTGTTTATACTAAAGTGTTCAATTCAAAATGAGAACAAAATGCCTCAAGCAAGTACCATTATTCGGGGATGACCAACTTCAAAATTTCTTGGAGCTCTTGCTGTGTGCCAAACAGGGTCCTCCTTTCCTGCCTCATATTTGGATGGACAAAGCTTTGCGGACAATATATAACCAATATAACCAATAACCATAAACTACAAATGAAAGTAAACCTCTTTTTGTCCGAAACAAATAAACAAAAGTCAGAAATATTATAACTTCTACATGTTGGTAGTAATAGTCAAATTTGAAAGTTCGATCAAAAGAAACACATTTTTAAACAACCAGGATGAGAGTACGTACCGTGCAAAGAGCAAGGTGGAGCAAGAAAGTGGGTGTAAAAAGACAAAGCAAAATGTGTGTGTAAACCCCACCTATAACACCCCTACATCACCATGCAATGCATCAATCCATGCGATCATGCAAGCAGCCCTGATCTCCAACATCCTCCTTCCTACCTTGGGTGCCTATCTAGTTAGAAATTGCTAAGTCAGACGACTCATGTATGTGATACTATATACGTAACGAGTACCAAGTATCGAGTAGTATATCTATGTGATGTATACACAAAAATCAATTGGTTAGACAGATAACATTTAGAGTATTAGTTATTACCATTTGCATTGATTGCAACTTAACTTATTTCTTAAACCTTTCAACTGTATAATAGTGTAACTTGTTCAGCTAAAGAACTGCAGCAGTGGTCCATACCCATACAGGGAGAGAAAAAGTTGAAAGATGCATGCACATGTATAACCAGTCCTTTTAATTTGTCGAAGTTCTACCTCCCCCCTCCCCATCATGCTTTGTATTCACCAAGAGGTAGGGTGTGCCTAGCCATTTATATTTTTTAAGTGTACATGACACATACAACACTGATGCAAGAGCGACGATTTGGTATGCAACAAGTACAACCACACTGTACCCACCCCAAATCTCACCTTCCTATAGCCACTTATATCCTGCTTGCAACTCTAATTCCCTTCCTTTTTCATCACTGATCGACTTCAGCAGCAGCAACCAATTTCGGCTCATCAACAAGATCGAAAAGCTTGGAGATCAAGAGGAGGGGCTGGTCTCTGCTTCTTGCTCCTTTCCCGTTCTACCTCGAATCGGATCGAGTCGATCTGTAGACTCGGATCGTGATTAGGTACGAATTCCCCTATCTTTTCCAAATCTAGTCAAACTTATTCCAGTTCCTCTTTCCCCTCCTACAATTGTTCATGAAATAGATCAAGCACTAACACCGAGCTGGATCGATCTGGCTTACTAGTACATATGCAGATCGAGAGACATGCATGAAATTAACTTGTTTCTCTTAGTTTCTGTGAATGAAGAATAGACCAAGAAGCAACTAATTTTTCATCGGCCTGATTGCGCGCTGCAAGAATTTATCAGGAGAAGGAAGACGAAGAAGCAAGAAATAGCAGTACCTAGAAGCTGGCCAACCAGTGGTGGAACGAAGGGCGGCTGGGCCTCCCTGTACCCACGGAGGTGCCGCCGCTTTCCTCCTCAAGCCTCGACAAGGAGAACCAGCCGAGCAGCCAAGACATGGTGGCGCCCTGCCAGGACGGCGAGCAGAGTCAGAGCGGCACAGGTGGCCACGGCGACGACCGCGAGAACTTCAACGGCGAGCCCAAGGAGGGCGCGGTGGTGCCCGACAACCGGCGCCCACGCGGCCGGCCCCCGGGGTCCAAGAACAAGCCTAAGCCGCCCATCTTCGTCACCCGGGACAGCCCCAACGCGCTGCGCAGCCACGTCATGGAGGTCGCCGGCGGAGCCGACATCGCGGAGTCCATCGCCCACTTCGCGCGCCGCCGGCAGCGCGGTGTCTGCGTGCTCAGCGGCGCGGGGACCGTGGCCGACGTCGCCCTGCGCCAGCCGGCCGCGCCCGGCGCCGTCGTGGCCCTCCGGGGCCGCTTCGAGATTCTCTCCCTCACCGGCACGTTCCTCCCGGGCCCCTCCCCGCCGGGGGCCACCGGCCTAACCGTTTACCTCGCCGGCGGGCAAGGGCAGGTGGTCGGAGGCATCGTGGTCGGCTCGCTCACGGCCGCTGGGCCTGTCATGGTGATGGCGTCCACGTTTGCGAACGCGACCTACGAGAGGCTGCCGCTGGACGAAGGAGCTGAGGAGGCCATAGAAGGCCGGCCTGGCGGCGGTGTCGCTCCAATGATGGGCGGTGGGCTGCCCGATCCATCGGCGATGCCAATGTACGGAGGCGTGGCACACAACCTGCTCCTGCCTGGAGGTGGCCAGCCCGGCCATGGCGCCGAAGGGAGTACATGGCCGCAGGCACGCCCGCTGTACTAGAGGATCGGCAGTGATCGTTGCATCGCCATGGCTGGCTAGCTTCAAGCGATCTATGAAGGCCATGTTTGCAACTTGCAAGCATGGAGCAGCTAGCCCTACATCACAATAAGGTTCAGGACATGCATGTTCAATTTCAGCATATGGCCGGAGTATATGTAGCTAGCTGGTAAGTACTGCATTGTTTGTCATATATCTTGCATGGTAAGAAACTGTCTGATTGTATGGTATATATATATACCTGAACCTTTATCTATCGCATTATGACTTCGATTCAAATCTCTTGCTGATTTGATTTGATCATATATACTTCATTAAAACACTACTAAAAAACAAGCCTTAGGTCCACCCCAAAGTATCAGTATGAAGATGAACCGGTACCTATGCTGGATGGAATTTATGGATGAGCCTTAGGTACCGGTTGGTATTATCAACCGGTACATAAGGCTCACCATAAGTACCGGGTGGTAACTTTTACATTGGTACCGGGTGGTACCACCAACCGGTACTAATAGACGAGCCTTAGGTACCGGTTGATATTACCAACCGGTACCTTAGAAGCCTTAGGTACCAATTTGTATTACCAACCGGTACCTTAGGCTCATACATGAGTTACTTTAAAAGGAAAATATCTCCTTCTCAATCAGAACTGCTGTGTAGTTGAGATGGTAAATGAGCAGCATGTGAGGCTTTTGCGTGATTTAAGAGGCCATAGGTACCGGTTATTTTACCCGGTACCAAAGGCTCGAGCATTTGGTACCACTTTCGGGGTACCGGTTCAAGAATCCGGTACCAAAGGGCATCTCCAACCGGTGCCTATGGCACTTTTTCTAGTAGTGAAAAATTCACTATCCATTTCTTGATTGAATTTTTGTATTCGATTTTTGTTACAAATGCATGATATTCACTTAGTTTTACTCAGTATCAGTGAATGCTTTCGCAACAATGCCATGTGCATTGACGCATTTGAAATATATTAAAAAAGTAATACATGTATTACCAAAATAATGTCCTTGTGTGATTTGTACTCGTCAATTTTTCATCCAAGCAAGCATTCGTGCAGTTTCAGCCAATATTTACTGATCATGTATGCCCTTGATTTGTTCACATGTATTGTTATTTTGTTACGATTTTGTACAGTAGAGTATTGTTCAGCTAGCCGTGTTCCATGGTATATGCCCATGTTCTCTTTGGTAGGCGCAATTTGTCAGGATACGCCAAACCCATACAGGAACATGCTTTTATATATTAGCAGTTCTAAAAAAAAATCAGCGTTTATCAATCTGAATATGTTTGTCAGTTTCTCTAAGTTAGGAGATTGTTTTCCATTTAGAGAGGAGGGGGGGGGGGGGGGGGGGGACTAGACAGCAATGTGAACAGTGCCATGCATGCATGCAAGATCGTACTGATGTTTATCCTATTTTACTGTGTATTTGTTTTGCTATTATGAAGAACATATTCATAGCACATATATGTTTTATACATCAATAATGGTGAAAGTTCTACAGTGTGGAGATCAAACGTACATGAGAACGTAACTATTTATGCATACATGTTAGCTTACAGGATCTAGTGCGGTTCGGTTATTTAGCCTTCTGGATTTGTCAATGCGAATTTAAAGGATTAACATAAAGTTTCTACCTATTATACTGTTAATATATGAAAATTCAATCAGCGCATTTGTTTGCATCAAACACACAAGAACCCCATGTGCCACCAATTTGATACTCTTTCCATGCATGATTTTAAATAGGGAAGCATCTAATTTACACCCTCAAAGTATCACAAAAGTTTGATTTTCAACCTTCAATTATAAAACCAGATAATGAGGGCCATCCAATTGTAGAAATCGGATAAGTTTAGCCTTTACGTGGTTTCAATGGTGGTTTTGTATTTTTTAAAGTCTAACTAGATCTAAAAAATTAAAACTAATTCATTTAATTCAGAAAAAATATGAAATGGGTACAAAGTTTTTTTCCTAAAAATGTAATATATCTATTATTGATCTATTTAAATCTTATTTATTAAAAAACAATAGGCATAACTACAAGCAAACAAATACTAGGAACATAAAAAAATAGATCTGAATACCTGAGTAGTAGAGTGCCAATAAATAGGTTAAATTTTTAGAAACTTTTTGTACTAGTTTCATATTTTCAGATGTAAAATGAATCACTTATGAGTTTTTAGTTTAAATTTGAATATTTTTAAGTTTCATAAAATGAAAAGGCACTTTTGGAACCATCCCAAAGGGCTAAGCTTATCTGGTTTCCCTAGTTGGATGGTCTCCTTTATCCGGTTTTGTTGTTGAAGGTTGAAAATCAAACTTTTTGTGATAGTTTGAAGGTGTAAGCTGGACTTTTTTCCTTTTTAAATATATGAAGTTTAGAATAATTTAATTACTTCAATTTCAAATAATTAGCTTGTCACAAACATCATGTACTTAAAAGCAGAAGGGGTAATATACAGGTGGCAAGGCCATCTGTGTTTGTTCTTGAGACAAGGATTGGGCAGCTTGGAGGCTGACCTCAACCAAAGCCTGACCTACGCCTGCCTTCTCGTACCAGTAACTGACCTATGCCTGCCTTCTCGTACATGAATGTAAGGATAGATCTACTACTCCTTAGTGCATGCTTGAACTAAAAACTAGTACTAGTATGTATATTCCCTTCTTTCTTTCATGGTAGAACAAGTAGCTAATATAATATTGTGTGTGTGTGTGTTCGGGTCGAACAAATTTGGCCCCTCATCCGATCTTGCTAGATCTAGAAGACCGTAACAGTCGGTCAAAATACATCAAATAATGTACAATGGGGTATGGTGGTCCATTCACCATTGTCGATTTCGCCAATCTTTACATTCAATTTATTGACTAGTCTAAAATTTTAGCTAGATGAAAGCATGCGTACGTGCACGCAGAATAAGGTTTAGTTGCACAATCCAAGAACCATCAAAAGCAAAGTTGGTCAGTGGTGCCTAAACGACGACTGCTGCTCGGGCCCAATACAGACCTTATTCGACAACCGGTATATATAACGCTGTATCTAGGCGGGGTTACAGTGAGTGATTCTAGATTGCATTTCGCCAAGAGATTATCTGATATAAACTCAAAAACTGAGAGCTAAATGGCGAAAACATCCAGGTGGGGCTTAGTGGCTAAATTTGCAAGTCCATGAAAATGTTCCACACCTCTTCATTTTCAGGCCCCTTCACATGCCAACAGCCAGGGATATGATCGTTATGAAGGTCCAATTTATTGGCATATCGGCCCCCGAGCCACAGGACAGCAGCACCACCTCATCTGGGCTGGGGCATTGATGGTAGTTTCTATCCCAGGTCAGTTTCAGTAGGAGTTTTATGGGTACAGTTATCTAGACTGAGAACTAGATAACTGTGCCAGATGAGTTTCATGGTAATGAAACTCTCCTCACATCCTATGAAACTTCATTCTTTTCTTTTCTTGCCATATCAGCAAAATTGATGATATTTAATGTCATGAAACTCTCATTAAGACTGGTTTTATAGTGACAACTCAACAGTTTAATGATGTGGCAATGAAGTTATTATAGAGAGAGTATGAAAAGAAGAAATCCTTTCCTCCCTGAGAAACGACATCCTCACGCGATACAAGACACGAGGAAATGACCAAAACGCCATTGGGAGGACTCGACCAGTTTCTATCCTCTTCCTCCTGGATCTTGTGCGTCGCCGCCGCCTCTCCACCCGCGATGGATCCCTCAGCTCCCGCGCGCGCCGCCGCCCATGCCCGTTTCCCACGCGCGCCATTGCCCACGCTGCCGCCCGTGCTTCCTTCCCGCACGGCCACCGCTTCCCGCGCTTGCCCGCCAAACCCTATGCACGCGCAGCTGCGAGCGCATTGGCCCCGTGCTCGCTGCCCTCCTCTATCCAAACCCTCTGCAGCCTGTTCCCAAACCCTACCTCTCTTCAAATCCTCTGCAGCCCTATTCTTCTCCCATGCCTCGGTCTCCTGTCCTCACTTGATTGGTTTTTGCGACCATAAATCCTCTTCGGCCATCCTCCTGACGTTACAGGCTGAAACGAACATGGCACCATTTATGCCATTTCGAGTGATTTTGGTGATCGAATGACAACACAACACTTGGACTAATATGATTGTTAAGATGACCATTCTCAGGCTTTTAGGTTCAAGTGATGACAAAGAGAAAGAGAAGATAGGCGTAGCAAGGCCCGAAGGAGACGATGTCAAGAGCCCAGGAGAAGAATCTTCAGCACCGGTTCAACCGACGGTGCATCGGAGTATTGCGTCGGTGCAATGACGTCAGCGCCCAGGAGAAGATTCTTAAGCACCGGATGAACCGGTGATGCATCGGTACAAAGCATCGGTTCAACCGGTGATCACTGCGTCAGCTGTCAGGAGTTCAACGGCTACTTCGGGTTATGAGTGACCGGAAGAACCGACACTACCTCAGCCAGAGGCATCGGTTCTTCCGGTGATACGCAGATTTTCTGCTGACCATTGGAGCAACGGCTACAAGACTTGGTGGCCTATATATACGCCTCACCCCGGCCATTTGAAGCTTGCTGGAGTTGCTGGACATCCCACACACACCCAAGAACATCTCCAAGCCATACAAAACCATCAAGATCATATCCTTAGCCCTTAGCACACTTTGAGAGTGTTGTGTAAAGGTTAGCTCATAGTGAGTGTGATTGCAAGGCCTTGAGCCTTTGTGCTGTGGTTCTCTAGTGAACCAAAACAAGAGCTTGGTGCGCCGGCACCTTGGAGCGTGAAGCTCGCCGGCAACATCATCGACCCTCCGACTTGGTGTGGAGCGGCGACGACATCTTTGTGCAGGGGACTGTGGAGACCCCCATCCTTTGTGGAGAAGCTCCTTAGTGGAACCCGGGGCCAAGGTGACCGTGATTGTGTTCACGGAAAAGACTTGGTGGCCGAGTAGCAATACTCTTAGTGAGTGCTACAACAACGTGGATGTAGGTGTGTCCTTTGTGGCTAACCGAACCACGGGATAAACACCCGCGTCAAGAGTTTGCTATCTCCTATCCCGTTCTTTAAGCTTCCGCATTTATTACTTGCAACCTTTGTGCCTTTATTTTCATAGAGTAGTTTCTTGTTAGGAAAGGCTATAGGGTGCATAACTCTTTTGGGATAGGGGTTTCACACTAGAACAACCTAGTTACACATCTAGATAGCTTGTTTTAGTTTAAGTTTTGTGAAAACTAGTTGGAGCCATAGGTCTAAGTTTTTATTAGTGCCTAATTCACCCCCTCTCCCCTCTTAGGTTAGAGCACCCGATCCTTACACAGGCAAGGCAGGGCAGGCAAAAGCAGGGGTGCTCTCGCCGCCCTCACTACTCGATCTGCTTCGGCCTTCGTTGTTGCTCCCGCTATCCCTGCTCATGGATCCACTTCAGCTGCCATTAATCCTGACGGCCTGGCTGTAGCATCATCCCCACCAATCAAGCCACTGGTTTTCCAGGAGTGGTGGAAAAGTTCCTCTCAGATGGGCTCCAGTGAAGGGTATGTTTACTTGACATGAGATGTATAATGGAGTATAGAACTAGACAGTACTACTTGTGGTTTTTTAGCTGATTTCCAGTTGAACATAATAATCTGAAGTATAGACGATATGAATTTGGGCATGAGATTTTTGACTTGCTTGTTTACTGTTCTAGTGTTTCAGAAAATGTAGCCTTTCCAGGTGTCGCATATTGCTGTTAATATTGGTAGATAAATGTGTAGTACAGTAGCTAATAAACTTAAAGAATGGAAAACTAGAATTAGTGGCAGTGTGTTTATTGTTCAAAAATATAAGGCTTTGGCAGCGTAACCAATTTTAAAGTTGTAACCACCAGTAACTATTCAAGGCATTAAACATATCTATTTTCTTTAGGACATACCCACTAGGTGGGTTTACCAATTTGCTGCAGTCAAACACCACTCCAGAAAATTTCCATCTACTGGGAAATACAACTAGAAGAACTAGAGTTTCCCAGGTGAATGCAATGATCAAGAGAATGAGACAATAAATATTGATGTGGATGAAACCATCAACCATAGTAGGACTGAGAAGAGATTGAACTGGATGAAAGATGAAGACATTGGATTGGTAAGCATCCTTGCTTAGTTTGATTTTCTACTGTAGAAAAATCTTCTTCTTTATAAACTTGGAGTTGTTGTTTTCTAATTGTAGGCTTCTGCTTGGGTGCATAACTCAAAGGCCCGGTTGATGGAACTGATAGGAAGTCTGATCAATATTGGGCAGATATCACTAAAGAGAACAACAAAACCATAGAAGTCAGTCGTAGGAGAAACCGGAACCAACTCAAAATCCGTTGGGATCGTGTTAAGAAACCTGTAAGTGAGTTCCATGGTTGCTGGGTAAAAACCACCAAAGTATATAGAATTGGTATGAGTGATGACCAATTGATGGAAACGGCTGAAAAGATGTGTGCTTCTGAACATAGTGATAATGATTTCATGCTGAAGCATATATGGAAGGTTGTGCGAGGGGAAAGGAAGTGGTCTACCTATAATACAAAAAATGGAAGGGGAAAAAGAAAAAAAACAAGGGTGTAACTGCAACTAAAAGGTCAGCTGAAGTGGTGAATTTGGATGACACTCCTTTGTTGGTGTTGCTGAATCCAATAATGATATCAACGTGCTCAACTAATCACATTTGTTTGTCGAACAGCTGAGAGGAGAAGCTCCTAAGGTGCAATATTCTATCAATGGAAGTGAATACAATATCTGTTACTACCTAGCAGACGACATATATCCAGAGTGGCCTATTTTCGTGAAGTCTATACGTGAGCCACAGTCGGATAAACATAAACTTTTTGCACAACATCAAGAAGGGGCAAGGAAGGATGTTGAATGCGCCTTTGACATTTTGCAGTCTCGTTTTTGTATTTTGCATCAACCAGCATGTCTATTGGAGCAAGGGGATCTTGAGAATATCATGCTTGCTTGTATAATCCTCCACAATTTGATAATTGAAGATGAGAGGGATATAGAGCATGTTCCACTGATTTGAATGAGGAAGCCAACACATATACTGTTCAAGAAGCTACAATCTGATTTAATTGAACATATTTGGCTAAAGTTTGGGAATTCAAATAGGCAAAATAATTAGGTACATATCTAATAGTAGATTTTATGTACTATTAGATAAAAATGGATTTTAAGTTCGTTTTTTTCTATATTTATCTTTGTTATCTTTTTTTTGTTGAAATTCATTGTTTATTTTCACTTGTAGATTATGTTATCGAACCTGATGGCTTCTGATGGACATTTGCAACCTGATGGCTTTTGGAGGACTTCTGAACCTACCTGAGATGATGTTGTGCAATTGAGATGATGTCGTGCAACCTGATGATGTCACCTTATTATTTCATACTATAATATGTCATGAACTTTAGTTATTTTATTTCCCAACTATATGATCCTACCTTACTTTACTATGCATGTCATGAACTTTAGTTCTTCTGTTATGTTATGAACTATATGTATGAGAGATGATGGATGATGCTACCTATGTATGGTTCTCAAAAGTTTGTTGGGCAGTAGCAATTTGCTATTTCATTTGTTAGTGTGCTTTGCAAACATGTTGGCTACTATCATGCGGTCACGTTGGCTGCAGAAAAATTGCCACAGTTGATCTATCTCCTTTTTTGTGCTGCATTTAAGTTATTCTTTGTATGACCATTAATATAGAAACCATGGGTTGGGGAGGATGGTTTCTATTGACATTAATTACTCCTTTTCTTCTCTTGGAAACCACTCCTAAATACTGGCCATTGGGACTGCCCTTAGAGCAACTCCAACTCCAACAACCTCTGTACCCCTTCCTGGATCGGTAAATGTAGAGCAAAATCGGAAAAAATGAGCTCCAACAGAGCCGCCATCTTCCTCGTTATCTCTTCTAGCCCGCTATCTTGTCCTCGTCACTCTGCATCAATGCCGAGCTCGCGCGGCTTGGCATCGGCTTCTCCTGCACGCGCCCCCCACTTCCCGCCCCTCACCCTGCTGTGCCCCACTTCCCGTCCCACACCTTCCTCCCCCGCCCACAGCCCTCTCCATTCTTGCACCCAAAACTGACCAAATCACCACATCCAGGGTGAAATTTCACCGCCGCCCCTAGTCACCATGAATAAGATGGTTCATCCCCGTGCTACTGTAGGTGGGCGACCTGGATTTTATCAAGAAGCCGTTGCTTGGGGTTCTGCCAGCACTCATTTCGCGCAAGTAATCGAGGAACCGGAGGTGGCAGGAGCGGTTTTGGTCGGGGGTTGGATTGATGTGCCATCGTGTTCTTCCTCCCACAGGCGTCGATGGTTGAATGATGCAGGAGCCGTTGTCACATGAAGATGTGCCCATCGACAACCTGAACTCTGGTGAGTTGCTCGCAGCTTGGTGCCAGGTGCAGGTGTGAAGGTTACTACCATCCTATGCTTATTATCATGAGGTAGCTGTTCAGGATAATACCATGAGGTGTTCATAATCTTGTTTGTTGAGCAACAATTTTGTCTTGGGTTATGACTAGATGAAAGCATCTAGGCCCCTAATTCAAGTTTTGGTAATTAATGACAACGGTTTGTAGATTAACGATTTTATTTGAGATAATGAGCATAGGTTGATCCATGGATGAAAGGGATTTGACTGTGATCGTATGAAGTTTTGGAGATGATGTGCAAAGCTCGGGCTCAAGGCAAAGGTATCAAATAGGGCTTTTGCATTTTACCGGTCATAAGGCAATTAGTGGATGAGAAATGACCGGATTTGTTGGATGGATAGCCGTACTATCTAGAGGGGTCGTGTACTTGTGCTTGACGGGTCTTTAGTGCCATTTTGCTCAAAATGTCTTGATGCATGCATGAGGGCTAACGACACTTCGAAAAGATTTGAAAATGGATTCAAAACTTGTGGTGACTGACTAAGTGCGGACAGTCTGCCCCTAGGGCGCGGACGATCCGCCACACAATTTGAAAATGTACCAGAGAGGCTGTTTGGCTCTGGTGGGAATTAAAATTAGCTGGCGGACAGTCCGGCCCAGGCGGGCGGATGGTCTGCCACACTAATTAAAAGTGTACTAGAGACATGTTTCGTCTCTGGTGGAAAAGAGGGTTGAACGGCGGACGGTCCGCCCCTGGGGCACGGACGGTCCGCCGGTCATTTTAAGTTTTGTACCAGAGGCATTGCATCTCTGGTTGCGCTGAGTGTCTGAACGGCGGACGGTCCGCCTCTAGTGCGCGGACGGTCCGCCGGTCACTTAACATTTGTACCAGAGATGTTTTTCATCTCTGGTGGTGTGGAACATTGAACCGCGGACGATCCGCCCCTAGGGCGCGAATAGTCCGCCAGGGCTCCAACGGCTAGTTCTGACACACAATCAATGCACTCTGACTCACTAATTTATAAGGGCAGACAGTCCGGTTTTTGAACCGCGGTCGGTCTGCGATTTCGCAGAAAAGAGTGTAACTACTAGTTTTTGAGGGGATGTCTATATATACCCAATGCCTGGCCATTGGGAGGCTCTTTTGGCCATTTGGACTACATTCTTGACTCTTTAGAGCTGATCCATCTCTCTCTCACACATTCTTGCTTAGTGATTGCATCTTTGAGAGTGTGAGAGCATCCTAGTGCTTTGCATCTAGTGTTTGAGCTTTGTGGCACTAGGGAAACTTCAAGCAAGCGTCATCGATTTGTTACTCTTAGGAGTTTCCACTCCCTAGACGGCTTGGAGAAGTAGATTTCGCGGAGCACCTCCAAGGAGATTGTTGAGGAGCCCCGATTTCGGTTGTGAGAGGTCTTGTGCTCACCTCACCAGAGTGGTGAAGAGCAACTCTAGTGAAATCGAGGTGTGGAGCGGTTCCTTGATTCAAGCCGGCTCATGATCAAGAGAGTTCTTGATAGAGGATCGGTTGATTCTTGGAATCCACCTCAACATGGATTAGGGGTGACCGGCAAGTCATCGACAGCACGGGATAAATTCTTGTGTCAAGCTCGGTTATTTCTCTTACTCACTTTAATTCTTGCATTTACTTTAAAAAATTTACTTTACTAGAGCTTGAATTGTATCTTGTCACCCTGGGTTGCAAACCCAAATTAGAGATAGTAGTAGCATGACATAGGGCCTTCCTTTGTTACTAATTAAATTTCTCTAGTGTTGGTGTTTTTAGTTTTAAACCGCCTATTCACTCCCCCTCTAGTCGGTGTTCTTGATCCTACAAGTGGTACCAGAGCTAATTACTCCTTAAATTGCGGATTTAACCATTTTGGAGTAGAACAATGACTAGTGATAATAGTATTCATGTTGGAAAGCCACCCTTTTTTATGGGAATAATTATGATTATTGGAAGACTAGGATGTTGGCTCATCTTAAGGCTATGAGTAGAAAGTTGTGGAGAGTTGTGAATGACGGGCATGCCATCCTAGATGCAAAGAATTTGACCCCGGTAGATGAGGAAACTGAGGTGCTAAATGATCAAGGGGTGAATGAACTCTTTAGCGCTCTTGATGTGAGTGAATTCAATAGAGTTAAAAGTCTCACAAATGCAAATGATATATGGAAGAAGCTCATGGAAATTCATGAGGGCATATCAAGTGTGAAGGAGGCTAAATTATATGTGCTCAAGGGCAAGTTTAGTGAATTTGCCATGAAGAAGGATGAGAGTGTAGCCGAGATGTTCAACCGGCTAAATGATATTGTGAATGAGCTCAAGGGGCTTGGATTTGAGGTGCCGGATGCGGATTTCAATCACAAGTTTCTTAGAAGTCTTCCGGAAAGATATGACACCATTGTGACCTTGCTTGTGAGGTCAAATGTGAAGACCGCTACTCCCACACAAATATCGGGAGAAGTGCTTACTCATGACATGTTCAAGAAATCTCAAGATGAAGCTCATGGTGGAGAAATTGATGAGAAAAAGAAAAGTGTGGCTTTCAAGGCTCAAGATAGCAAAAATGAAGAAGAAAGTGGTTGTCAAGAAGAAGAATCAGATGAGGAGATGGCTCTCTTTGTCAAGAGGTTCAATAGAATGACGAGCAAGAAGAACTTTGGCAGGAGAGGACAATCATCAAGAAAAAATTCTTTTGTTGACAAGACATGCTTCCAATGTGGTGAAGTGGGTCATATCATCATAAATTGTCCAAACAAGAAAAATGACAAGAACAAGAAAGACAAGAAAAATAATGAGAATAAAAAGAAGAAGTTCATCAAGAAGAAGAAAAATGGTCAAGCCTATTTTGTTGAGTGGGATTCCGATACAAGCTCCGATGATGATGATGATGATGATGATGACAAGCCATCTAAGGGAGTTGCCGGGATCGCCATCAAGGAGGCTCCATCACTCTTCTCCATACCACATTGTCTTATGGCAAAGGGTGGTGCAAAGGTATTACAAGATGATGAACTTGAAGAATTTTTATATGATGATCTTGTAGATATGCTCAACGATGCCGGTGAACTTGTGATCAAGGAAAAGACAAAGTTGAAGGACTTGGAGTTGAAATATGATTCACTCCAAGCTTCCTATGAGGAGCTAAAGACCTCTCATGAGAATCTTAAGGAAACTCATGAGAAGCTTAAGGACAAGGCTAAGTTGAACATGGGGGCTAGTAGTGAAACTTGCAAATCATATTGTATATCTAGCTCTACTAACTCCTCATGTAGCACAAGTAATAAATCTTCTTGGGATAAGTCACTTGTCTTGGGGAATGAAAAATTGAAGAAAGAAGTGATTTGTTTGACCAATGATTTGAGCAAGTGCTATGATAGTAGAGCCAAATTCAATCATTGTTGGTCAAGCCAAAAGTTCACCTTGAATAGGCAAGGTCTAGGATATATTCCAAAGAAAGGCAAGAAGGCCTTTTATGAAACCAAGACCGTATTTGTGAAGAAAGATGGATGGCCATATTATGAAAAGTGCAAAAAAATGGGCCATAATGAGAAGAATTGCACCAACAATAAAGCCGTATCCTTTTATTCTAGCTATGTTCTTATGAAAGATTCTAAGGGTTGTGTTAGTGCTAAATATATTGGGTTACCTATATATGGTGCTAAAAAGAATGCCATTTGGGTGTCTAAAACTTTGGTCACTAACATCCAAGGACCCAAGAAAATTTGGGTACCTAAAAGAGTTACTTCTCTTTTGTAGGTGAATTATAAGGCCGGAGGAAGACATTGGGTGCTTGATAGTGGATGCACTCAGAGATCTAATGATGTTTTCCTCCCTTGATGATAATGTGGTTGGCTATAGTGATATTATCTTTGGCAATAATAGCCGAGGCAAGGTCAAAGGAATTGGTACAATTGCTATTTCAAGTGATCATTCTCTCTCAAAAGTTTTGCTAGTTGATTCTCTCAAGTTTAATCTCTTGTCGGTCACTCAACTTTGTGATTTTGGTTATAAGTGTAGTTTCACTAAAGATGATGTTGTAGTGACTAGTTTGGATGGAAATGATCATATCTTCACGGAATTTAGACATGAGGATGTTTATCTTGTGGATTTTGCTTCTAGAGAGGCAAATTTGTCTACTTGCTTGTTCTCACAATCATCTTTGGGTTGGTTATGGCATAGAAGACTTGATCATGTTGGTATGAAACAACTCAACCAACTCTTAAAATATGATTTAGTAGTTGTCTTGAAGAATGTGAAATTTGAAAAAGATAAGTTGTGTAGTGCATGTCAAGCCGGAAAGCAAGTTGCAAATGCTCATCCCACTAAGAGTGTTATGTCTACCGAGAGACCATTGGAATTATTGCATATGGATTTATTTGGTCCTACAATATGTAGAAGCATTGGAGGAAATTGCTATTGACTTGTGGTTGTGGATGATTATTCAAGATATGCATGGGTTTTTCTTCTTCATGACAAGGCCGATACATATGACATATTCAAGAAATTCATAGCAAGGGCCGAGAATGAATTTGAGCTCAAGGTGAAGAATGTAAGGAGTGACAATGGAAGTGAATTTAGAAACACAAGAGTTGAGGAATGTTGTGATAAAAAAAGAATCAAGCATGAATTCTCAACCAAGTACACTCCGGAGCAAAATGGTCTTGTTGAGAGGAAGAATAGAACCTCGATTGATATGGCAAGATCAATGCTCTTCGAGTACAATATTTCGGATAGTTTTTGGGCCGAAGCAATCAACACGGCTTGTCATTCTTTTAATAGATTATATTGCCATAGATTTCATAACAAGACCCCCATATGAATTGCTCATTGGAAGAAAGCCAAATATCTCATATTTTATAGTGTTTGGTTGCAAATGCTATATTCTCAAGAAGGGAACTCGGTTATCAAAGTTCTAAAGTAAATGTGATGATGGTTTTTTTCTTGGGTATTCATCTTGTAGCAAGGCTTATTGGGTCTACAACAAAACTCATAGTATTGTTGAAGAAGCATATGATGTGGAGTTTGATGAAACCAATGGGTCTCATAATGAACAAGAAAATCTTAATGATGTGAGAAATGATGGCTTGAGAAATACAATGAAAACTATGTCAATTGGTGATGTTAGACCAAGAGAAGAAGATGAGGATGAAGATGGTCCTTCTATTTCTATTAGAGTAAATCCTTCAACCTCTTTCCCAAATGATCAAGCACAACCAATTGTACAAGATTCAAGTAACAATGATTCTCAAGTACAAGATCAAGTGGGTTCTACTACTTCACCTTCCACATCAACTCAAGAACCTATTGTCCCTCAAAGGATTCATCATGTTCTTGCAAAGGATCACCCCGTGGATCAAATCATGGGTGATATTAGTAAGGGTGTCCAAACTCGATCTCGCATTGCTTCATTTTATGAACACTATTCTTTTGTATCTTTTCTTGAACCTAACCGTGTAGATGAAGCTTTGAGAGATCCGGATTGGGTGAATGCTATGCATGAAGAATTGAATAATTTCACCCGAAATCAAGTTTGGGATTTAGTGGAAAGGCCCAAGAATTACAATGTCATTGGTACTAAATGGGTCTTTAGAAACAAGCAAAATAAAGATAGAATTGTTGTGAGAAACAAGACAAGATTGGTGACTCAAGGCTTCACTCAAGTCGAAGGTTTGGATTTCGGTGAAACTTTTGCTCCCGTTGCTAGATTAGAAGCTATTAGAATTTTATTAGCTTATGCTTGCTCTCATAACATAAAACTTTATCAAATGGATGTGAAAAGTGCTTTCTTGAATGGCAAGATTAGTGAACTCGTATTTGTTGAGCAACTTCCCGGTTTTGAAGATCCTAAGAAGCCAAATCATGTATACAAGCTCTCTAAAGCTCTCTATGGTCTTAAGCAAGCTCCACGGGCTTGGTATGAAAGATTGAGGGATTTTCTTATTTCTAAGGGCTTCAAAATTGATAAGGTTGATACCACTTTGTTCAATAAAGCAATTGGTAAGGATTTATTTGTTTGTCAAATTTATGTTGATGATATTATCTTTGGTTCAACTTACCCAAATTTTTGTAAGGAATTTGGTGAAATGATGTCTAGAGAATTTGAGATGTCCATGATTAGTGAATTGAGTTTCTTTCTTGGACTTCAAATCAAGCAACTCAAGAAAGGCACATTTGTGTGTCAATCTAAAACTTTACGCTTCTATGATTGGTAGTTTGCTTTATTTGACCGCATCTAGGCCCGACATCATGTTTAGTATTTGCATGTGTGCACGATTTCAAGCTGCACCTAGAGAATGTCATTTGACCGCCGTCAAAAGGATCTTGATATACTTGAAATTCACTCCAAATATTGGTTTTATGGTATCCCAAGGGTGCTCATTTTGATTTAGTTTGTTTTTTGGATTTGGATTATGCGGGATGCAAGGTTGATAGAAAAAGCACTTCCGGTGGTTGTCAATTTTTTGGAAGGTCACTTGTTTCTCGGTCTTCAAAGAAGAAAAATTCCGTGGCTCTTTCAATCGCCGAAGCGAAATATATTTCGGTCGGAAGTTGGTGTGCACAATTATTATGGATGAAGCAAACTCTTCTTGATTTTGGTGTGAAGTTTGATGAAATTCTCTTATTGTGTGATAATGAAAGCGCCGTAAAAATTGCAACTAATCCGGTGCAACATTCAAGAACCAAGCATATTGATATGCATCATCATTTTCTTAGAGATCATGTGAACAAGGGTGATATCAAGATTGATGGAATTGGCACAGATGATCAATTAGTGGATATATTCACCAAGCCTTTGGGTGAATCTCGGTTTTGCAAGTTGAGAAATGAGCTAAATATCATTGACTTCTCAAATGTGGTTTGAAAACTAGCACATGTGGCATGTGGTTCTTCTATGCATTCTTTGTTTCAATTTTCTGAATTTTTTGGGAATTTTTGATCCATTTATGAGTTTTCTTGATTTTACTCGATTTATTTTTGATTTCTTGTTGATACACGCTCAATTGAGTCTATGGAAGGTATTTATGCTAGTTTTGAGATTTTTGGATTTTTATATGAGCAATGATCCCAAATTGAAGTTGGATTTGTGAAATGTGGCAAAATTCAGAGCTGTCAGAATTTTGGTAGCGCGGATGGTCCGTGGGTAAGAGGCGGACGGTCCGCCATCTATGAAGTTTGTCACCAGAAGCTCAAATCAACAGAAAAGGGTAAGCGTGGACAGTCCGCGTATGGACCGCGAACGGTCCACCCGGTGCACCGGTTAGCTTCGGATACACTGGTGATGTGCTCACTGAGCAAAGAGCGGACGGTCCGCCAAGGATCCGCGGATGGTCTGCCATTGTTGAGAAATTTTTTACCAGAGACAGTTTCAGTGGAAAATTAAGTCAGAAATTATAAAGGCGGACGGTTCGCCTGGAGGTCGCGGACGGTCCGCGCCTGCGCAGAATGGTGGGACCGGCCACCCGTGGACTTATATGCCCAAGTCCCTTTCCCTCTCCATCAAACCGACCACAAACATCCAAAAGCTCTCTCTCCTTCTCTCTCAAGCACGTGGGGGAGACATCAAGGTCAAGGACGTTTGTCGTGATTCCCGGACGGTCTGAGCGCATTCCCAGACCCTTCTCGTGATTCTCCATCATGTCCTCTCGGTATTTCGTTGATTCCTCTCCTTATGTTCTTGGATTTCATCATGAAAGAGGGGGTTTGGCGTGCTCTGATATGTTTTTGGACCATGGATTTGTGAAATCAATTGGGGGATCTTGTTGCTAGTGTTGAGGAGATGTTGTGGCAAAAATTTGGTTGGTAGATTTGCACTAGAACTCAAATTATGGATGAATCAAATTTTGGGCGATTTTCAGTTACTGTGCTTGAACAGATGGGTCGCGGACGGTCCGCCTGCTGACCGCGGACAGTCCGCGTTGGTATTTGAGTAAACCACGGATGGTCCGCGTCCAGCTAGCGGACGGTCCGCCAGAGACTGTTTCCTGTAGAATTGTGCTGAGTTGTGATGTTTGTTGCTTGGCTGAAGTGTTACACTTGCATAATTGTTTCTTATGATTCACTCTTGATCTCAGGCCGCCCCGGAAGGTTCTCAAAGCAACTACTTCAAAGATCAAGAAGGTTGTGACCTCCAAAAGACAAAGAGATGGTGACGACTCTGATGATGAGGACTATGCTCCTAACCCAAGTGACATGGCAGCTGCATCATCAGTTGGGGTGTTGGTGATGAGTCTTCAGAGGAAGATGTTGAGGGAGAAGAGGATGATGTCACTGATCTGATGGGGCTAGACCTTCCTAGCAGATAGTGGACGGCTGAGTCATATGCAAATGCAAGATCAGTGAATCAGCTCAACGTGCCTCGGGACACCAACATTCTCTACTTCAGAACTGAGGTACAACAAGATCCTTACTTTGGTCATCTAGTTAAGAAAATTGTATTCAAACATCAGACCATAGACTTAGCATATATGAGATCACAGCCACTCATGTCTGCACTTGTTGATAGATTTGAGCACATGGGTCTAGACAATTTCCTTCAGCATAGATGTGATTGGAATGAGACTGTTATTCGTCAGTTTTATGCCACTCTAAAGATTAGCATGGAAGAAGAAAGAATTTGGTGGACAACTGGCAAGAGAACATACTATGCTAGCTTTGCTCAGTTTGCTGCTGCAAATCAGTTGGACTATGATTTTATCACAAATGAGCAAAATATCTACATTGTGTTGGAGAACCCTCTAGATGAGAATGATTATCCTATTTATTATGAGCTTGCAAATGTTGAGATTGCCAGAATGTTTGGGGGCACATAAGGTCTTAGGCATCATCCTGCTGTCATAAACAAAATTGCTAGAGTCACTTTTATGCCTAAGAGTGGAAACAAGGACAAGATTAGAGGCCTCTACTGGAATGTGATCTCTCATATTATGAATGGAAATAGAATCAATATTATTGCTCTTATCATGGATCAGTTGGCAGACCTGAGGCTAAACCTTGAGATGAACCTCTACTTTGCACCTTACATCATGTCCATCATCAAGGCCAAGACCAGTTTCAGAGGGATCTGTGAGTGCAGGCACATTCCTTTTAGGCTTTTCAAGAATGACACAGGTTTTCTCTTGAGGCCCTTGACTCCCTTCCCAGGTGATGACATGGATGAGGAAGAACATGGGCATGATGATGATAATGGTGATGATGATGCTCACATGGGAGCAGCTGCATCACAGCATGCTATGCCACCTCCAGTGCAGCCATAGTGGGCACCTCCAGCTGGGTACTTCGATCCATATATTGCATCAATGCCGCAGGGTATGACTTCTCATATGGATGGTCTTGTGACTCAGATGCAGACTCAGATGAACTTAGGCTTCCAAAACATGCAGCAGCAGATGACACAGCACTTTCAGGAGACTATGTTCCAGCCTATGATGGCTTAAATGCAAGGAGTTCAGGAGAGTCTTCACTCAGACATAGTAGCTCTGGATTCTCGCTTTGAGGATATGCTGTCGTCTGAGCAATTTCAGCAGCTTGAGCAGAGGCAGCAGCAGCTAGAATAGAGATTTGACACTTTCAACACTGCTTTCACAGGCTTCTCAGACCACTTCTACTCAATTTTTCCAGCTGTAGTACCTCCTCCTGAGTTGTATCCTCACCAGCCTTTCTACCCACCGCCACCGCCTCCACCGCCGATGGATTGACCTTTTTGGCAATTGATGCCAAAGAGGGGGATGGACCTTGGAGTGCTTAGATCCAGGGGGAGCTCATGGACTTCGCATGGGGATGGACCGTTTGCTACTCGAGTTTCATTTGTGTTGAACTCTATTTGTCTTGCATTGCATGTTTATGATTTATTGTCTTGCATGGATTTGTGGTATGAACTTGAACTTGGCTTGTAATGTGTGATGAACTTCGTTGGCTTGTAATACTCTTATCGTGTTTATATTCATCCTTGTGGTTTGATGAGGTTGTGCTAATCATGTTAAAATTTCATATCATATATATCTTGTTGTATTGCCTCGATTTCCACTTGTAGATGAAACTCCGTCAAAAATTTTCAAATTTCATAAATATGTGCTCTTGGTATTCATTCAAATTCACAAGCACATATCAAGGGGGAGTTCTCTCTACTCATCGAACTTAGGTGAATTTATTCATATCTAATTCTGAAATTTTCAAGAAAAATGAGTAAGTTCCTTCAAAGTTCAATTCCAAGTCTACCTTATGCCTTTTGTATAAAGTTGACTTGAACTCTTTTTATCACTCCAAAATTAGTGTTGTCATCAATTACCAAAAAGGAGAGATTGAAAGCATCTAGGCCCCTAATTCGAGTTTTGGTAATTAATGACAACAGTTTGTGGATTAACGATTTCATTTGAGATAATGAGCATAGGTTGATCCATGGATGAAAGGGATTTGACTGTGATCGTATGAAGTTTTGGAGATGATGTGCAAAGCTCGGGCTCAAGGCAAAGGTATCAAATAGGGCTTTTGTATTTTACCGGTCATAAGGCGATTATTGGATGAGAAATGACCGGATTTGTAGGATAGATAGCTGTACTATCTAGAGGGGTCGTGTACTCATGCTTGACGGGTCTTTAGTGCCATTTTGCTCAAAATGTCTAGATGCATGCATGAGGGCTAACGACACTTCGAAAAGATTTGAAAATGGATTCAAAACTTGTGGTGACTGACTAAGTGTGGACAGTCCGCCCCTAGGGCGCGGACGGTCCGCCACACAATTTGAAAATGTACCAGAGAGGCTGTTTAGCTCTGGTGGGAGTTAAAATTGGCTGGCGGACAGTCCGACCCAGGCGGGCAGACGGTCCGCCACACTAATTAAAATTGTACCAGAGACATGTTTCGTCTCTGGTGGAAAAGAGGGTTGAACGGCGGACGGTCCACCCCTGGGGCGCGGATGGTCCACCGGTCATTTTAAGTTTTGTACCAGAGGCGTTGCATCTCTAGTTGCGCTGAGAGTCTGAATGGCGGACGGTCCGCCCCTGGGGCGCGGACGGTCCGCCGGTCACGTAACATTTGTACCAGAGACGTTTTTCGTCTCTGGTGGTGTGGAACATTGAACCGCGGACGGTCCGCCCCTAGGGTACGGACAGTCCGCTAGGGCTCCAACGGCTAGTTCTGACACACAATCATTGCACTCTGACTCACTGGTTTATAAGGGTGGACAGTCCGGTTTTTGAACCACGGACGGTCCGTGATTTCGCAGAAAAGAGTGTAACGGCTAGTTTTTTAGGCGATGCATATATATACCCAATGCCCGGCCATTGGGAGGCTCTCTTGGCCATTTGGACTACATTCTTGACTCTTTAGAGCTGAGCCATCCCTCTCTCACTCATTCTTGCATAGTGATTGCATCTTTAAGAGTGTGAGAGCATCCTAGTGCTTTGCATCTAGTGTTTGAGCTTTGTGGCACTAGGGAAACTTCAAGCAAGCGTCATCGATTTGTTACTCTTGGGAGTTGCCGCTCCCTAGATGGCTTGGGGAAGTGGATTTCGTGGAGCACCTCCAAGGAGATTGTTGAGGAGCCCTGATTTCGGTTGTGAGAGGTTTGTGCTCACATCACCAGAGTGTGGAAGAGCAACTCTAGTGGAATCGAGGTGTGGAGCGGTTTCTTGATTCAAGCCGGCTCAAGATTAAGAGAGTTCTTGATAGAGGAGCGGTTGATTCTTGGAATCCACCTCAACGTTGATTAGGGGTGACCGGCAAGTCATCGACACCACGGGATAAATTCTTGTGTCAAGCTCGGTTATTTCTCTTGCTCACTTTAATCCTTGCATTTACTTTGAGTAATTTACTTTACTAGAGCTTGAATTGTATCTTGTCACCCTAGGTTGCAAACTCAAATTAGAGATAGTAGTAGCATGACATAGGGCCTTCCTTTATTACTAATTAAATTTTTCTAGTGTTGGTGTTTTTAGTTTTAAATTGCCTATTCACCCCCTTCTAGTCGGTGTTCATGATCCTACACTAGAGCACCGCTACACCATGAGATAGCAGTTTCTTACTACTGTTAGGTACTTGCATGTCATGTATTGCTTTGTTGGTTCCAATTGTAGATCTTTGAATTTTGTTCATTTAGCAACTACATTATTGACTAGAAACTCTGAAAGTTTGTAGTAATTTCAATAATTTTGCTAGTAATTTTGTTACCATTCAGACACACTGCATTAAGGAAATCATTTAGTAATTTTGCTAGTAACTTTCACTAGTAAATTTGTTACCATTCAAACACATTCAAACTGCTCATTCAATTTGATCCATATCTCATCTCCCAGCATCACTTCAGGACTGATACAATCATTTAAAATTTTATTGTTGCTCTTACTTGGAGTGTTTGTTTCAGATCTCCAACTTGTAGCAACTTGATTATTAGTTTTTTCTATCACAGGTGGTATGTGTTCAAGATCTTTCACTGATGTCGTATTGAATGGTTTTGAAGAATCACAAGATCTCACACCTAATAGTGATCCACTCATCCGTCAAGCTCCTGCAACAGCCAAGATTTCTTAGGGAAGAACAAAAAATTTCAGTTCTGAGGAGGACATCCTTCTTGTTTCATCTTGGCTAAATGTGGGCATGGATGCTATAAGTGGAGTTGATCAATTACAGGGCACCTATTGGAGAAGAATACATGAATATTTCCATGCAAACAAGTCATTCGAGTCAACTCATATCGAAGTTTCTCTAATGAATAGTTGGTCCACTATACAACATGATGTGAATCTATTTTGTGGATATGTGTCCAGGATAGAGGATAGGAACCAGAGTGGTTCCAGAGTTGATGACAACGTATACACATTATCTCAGAGCTATTATCATTTGTCTCAGTTTAGCATTTCATGTTAATTATGGTTTTAATTGTGCAGATAGGAAATGCATGTGCACTGTTCAAGGCTGAAGACAAGAAGAAAAGGAACTTCACATTGATGCATTGCTGGAATATCCTAAAGGACAAGCACAAGTCTATGGACATGAGGAAGGAAATCGGATGTGCCAAAAAAACAAGAAACAAGAAACATAAGACAACACCAATTCAAATCCAAGTTCAGTAGAACCTGCTGCCCCTGATGCTGGTGGTGACATTGCTGAAGCATCATGAAGACCTGACGGAAAGAAGAAGGAGAAACAGAAGCTACGCCAAGGTAGAACCATCGAAGCGGTGGACTACCTACTGGCAAAGAAGAAAGAAGCTGACCTTGAGAAAGAGTTGAAGAAAGAAGAGAGGTGGAACAAAGCCTTTGCTCTGCAGGAAGAGAAGAAAAAATTGGAGAGAGAAAAGTTTGAGTTCCAGAGAGAGCACTAAGAGGACAAAATTATTGCTAGGGATTTGGGCACAATGGACTTTGATCAATGTTGGCGGTCCTTAGCCTAACAGAATAGATCCGCAAGCGTACGGATACCGATGTAGCTTTCACCTTGGAGTATTCCAGGGTATCGAATCCATGAGGAACGAGAAGTGTACTGGTAATGACTCTTGTTTATCTAGGGGGTATGACGGGAGTGAAGATGTCCGGATAAGATAGGTCGAAGTGTTCTAACATCGTCTTACTAACTACTCCTGTCAAGAATACTTGACGTATACTCTAGTTGCTTCGGCGGCCTAAGAGAAGGACTCATACTAGGATGAGAAGGGAGTCCAACATCTGTCGGCAACTTCTGCTATGAAAACACCCGAATGTGGTGGACTACAAAGAACGGATATGGCTATCACCACCTACCGCCTACCACTGCGGTTTGCGGTTCCGTGGGGTGGAACACAACCCAAGGTAACTTACCAAGTCAAGGTACCACACCTAAACTATCGAGTTACTTACTCCTATCTCACGTTAAGATAAAGAGCAACCTCAAATAAGTAGATCTTGCTACTTACGCAGACAAGGGATCCCGAAACTAGAGAGATCAAGTATTCAAGTACTAATAAAGTAAAGAAGAGAAAGAAATACAGATGAAAAAAGAGGAAATTACTCGAATCGAAGCTTCATTCCTCGGAGGCACAAAGTTAGACAGGGACCGACACTCCGGTCCTCTTCGGACTCTCACCTCGCATCTCACTCTATTTTCTAAAGATATGTGGAGTACTACGCTTCACCTTTGTCGGTACCGCAGGACTGGGGTACCCCCTCTTGCTGTGTCTAGGCAAGAGTCTTGTAGTTATCCTTAACTACGCCCTGACGGCCGAGCAGCCGGACCCCTGTGGTCTGGAGCCCTACTCTCCCAACAAACGGCCCCGGACCCGCTCCCCGCTTGGGGAGGGTCCTGTGACGCCACGTGTCCCGGAAGAGGTAGCCAAAATAGCTGGGGGCCCCGGACCACCCCGCTGGGTCCCGGACCCCCATATACTATCCGGACCCCTCAGCGGGATGGAACCGACACCCCGCCTGGGGCTGGTCCGGGGCCGCCACGTGTCCGCAGGTGCGGGCACGCACGCGGGGCCGCGTGACTCCCACTGGAAGACAAGCCTACCTACCGCATTCATTGCGGTAGGCGGAAGTGCGCTGTGCCACAGCAGAGCCCGAGGCGGCAATTGCCAGGTAGCACTGTTGGTCGCGTGTTACCAAGTTGCACAGTGCAGTCGCTGGCGCCGCCCACTCCGCGTATGTCAGTCTACTATGCCAGTTAGACACGACGGCTCGGCTTCGCCCTTTATGACGCCTACATGGTAGCCTCGACAGACTACGTCGCAAGCTACATTGCCCCAACGGGCGCCTCGCCGATGGGACAAATAAAGACTCCCCTCGGTCAGAGAGTCGACAGGGCGATGAAGCGTATCCAAGAAGAGATTCTCAACCGCTGTAGCACCATTAATGCCTTCTGCGCAGTATACTATGCATCCGCGTTGGACCCACCTGTCGGGGTCTCAACGCCTGTGTACGCGTCCCCTTGGGCTATAAAAGGGAGACGCCCGTTAGACTTAGGCAGGGGCTGAAGAAGTCCCGGCAGAGGCCAGTACCCAACCTGGGCAGAGGATAGCTTCATTCATACTAAGAACAATACATCTCACAGTGGATGTAGGGTATTACGCTCCGGCGGCCCGAACCACTCTAAACCCGAGTGTTCTTGCATTCTTGCCCCCAAGCTAGATCAGCCTAATCGCTTAGCGCTTTCCCGAGTACTCCCCCTCTGGAATTAGGCGGGTGCATTCCGCCACCCAGCTGTCGGTACCCTAAAAAGCCCACAACATTTGGCGCCGTCCGTGTGGAGAGGTGCAGGTGTTGGCTAGATCTCCAGGCTTCTGAGGCTGAGCTCATCCTCTGCAATGGCGACGAGAAGATGAAGAGAGGCATGGTGTCACCCATGCCGCATGCCACGGCACCGAGACGACGATGCCCTCGGTGCGGCGGCGCATGGCAGCGGCGCCTGCTGTGCGTCGCCACTGCGACACCTTAGAGCCGGCGCGGCGGCGCGCAACGGAGACACCCGCTGTGCGTCACCCTACAACACCTCTGCGTCGGCTCAAGGTTTTCTCTCAAGCAACCACCAGGGTTCCCCTGCGGCGGTATGGCGTCGGTTCAAGGCTTTCTCTCAATATGAAGCCTGGAGCCAACCGCTATGGCCCGGGGGAAGTTGACCGTCGACTCCTCCCTCGCCAGGACCGAGTCTCTCTCAGTGTTGCTGCAGACAGGACCCCGCCACCAGGCGTGGGGGCCCAACGCCAGCACCTAGGTCAAGCCGGCGAACAACCACCCTTCTCCACGCTCCGTGCTCGTCCAAACGAGCACCCAGCTCGTGATGAGCGGTCATTGGGCTGGCTTCCGACGGCAGACGGCGACGGCTGGGCCACTCCCATTCAAAGCCAAAGAATTTGTCTCCATGCTACCTAGGCATATGACAGTTCTTAGGCAGGGAAGGGCCCCCCGAGCTCCCGAGGTGATGCTGGATGATGCAGTTCAGGCACGTCCAGGATGCCTTCGTCTCCGACGGCTGTGGAGAACACAAAGGTGGTAGTTCCACTCCGACTAGGAATGTGCAGCCCTTACAGAAAACGGCTGTAGATAGGACTAAGAGAGTACATCCTTGTAATAACATGGCGCCTACGTGTGGTCCGGAGTGGTAAAGGTCCGCCCTTGTAAACCCGATCTCTGGCTTCATCGCACAAACAGGCAACGCCAGCAAGTGGTCCAGAGCGGTAGAGGTCCGGCCTCGTAATCCCGACCTCTGATGTACACCACGATAACCACAATAAAGGAGAATTGATTTCTCAGTCTTATCTGAACTTTACCTTGATTACACTTATCCGTTTTGGTTTAACCGTCTCTTTCTCCCAAACGGAGTCTTTTCTTTAGTTACTAACGATCCAAGTTGAGTTGCTGGCTTGTGGTCAGATGGGGACACCCCTTCTAGCTGGAAGGCAATTTGGACCCCTAGGGACCTGCTCAGGAGAAGTGGTGCTCGTATCCTGGGGTAGAGAAGCTCCGCGTAGCTTAGCCTGGTAATGTACCCTAAGCCTACGTACTTCACTACCCTGTTACGAATCCCCTAGTATCCGAGACTGCTGTCCCTAGAGGTCCCGGGCTCCTTTCTAGTATAAGGCCTAGTTTCCTACACCTTGCTGCAAGGTCCGGTGGCGTAATTCATGGGATCATCAATAATGACTCAAGTCCACTCCGGTGGACCGCTCCGGCGGAGACCGCTCGCCACGGTCGACTCAAGTCCACTCCGGTGGCCCGCTCCGGCGGAGACCGATCGCCACGGTCGACTCAAGTCCACTCCGGTGGCCTGCTCCGGCGGAGACCGCTCGCCACGGTCGACTCAAGTCCACTCCGGTGGCCCGCTCTGGCGGAGACCGCTCGATACGGTCGCCCAAGTCCACTCCGGTGGCCCGCTCCGGCGGAGACTGCTCGCTACGGTCGCTCAAAGTCCACTCCGGTGGCCCGCTCCGGCGGAGACCGCTCGCCACGGTCACCAGGAGCTAGGTCCGGGGAAGTGATTCTCGCTCCCTGAGCGGTCCGAGGTCCGTGTAGCCGCTTGGCTTGGTTCCGTACCCCAAACCTACACCTTCACCTCCCTATGGAGAGCGCTCTAGTACCTGAACCTGGCAACAGGTGTTCCGGCTTCCAAGGGGTCCGGAGCACCCGCTCTCGACATGAGCACACTGACACAGCCAAGTTGCGTGGAAACACATCATGATGGTGGCCCCACCCGCGGGTCATACCTCTCCCGAAGTGGGCCCGGGGGCCACTGTCGATACCCCAAGACTGGGGTACCCCCTCTTGCTGTGTCTAGGCAAGAGTCTCGTAGTTATCCTTAACTATGCCCTGACAGCCGAGCAGCCGGACCCCTGTGGTCCGGAGCCCTACTCTCCCGACAAACGGCCCCGAACCCGCTCCGCGCTTGGGGAGGGTCCGGTGACGCCACGTGTCCCGGAAGAGGTAGCCAAAACAGCTGGGGGCCCCGGACCTCCCAGGGAGTATCGGACCCCCCGCTGGGTCACGGACCCCCATATACTATCCGTACCCCTCAGCGGGATGGAACCGACACCCCGCCTGGGGCTGGTCCGGGGCCGCCACGTGTCCGCAGGTGCGGGCACGCGCGCGGGGCCGCATGGCTCCCACTGGAAGACTCGCCTACCTACCGCATTCATTGCGGTAGGCGGAAGTGCGCTGTGCCACAGCAGAGCCCGAGGCGGCAATTGCCAGGTAGCACTGTTGGTCGCGTGTTACCAAGGTGCACAGTGCAGTCGCTGGCGCCGCCCACTCCGCATATGTCATTCTACTACGCCGCAAGCTACATTGCCCCAACGGGCGCCTCGCCGATGGGACAAATAAAGACTCCCCTCGGTCAGAGAGTCGACAGGGCGATGAAGCATATCCGAGAAGAGATTCTCAACCGTTGTAGCACCATTAATGCCTTCTGTGCAGTATACTATACATCCGCGTTGGACCCACCTGTCGGGGTCTCAACGCCTGTGTACGCATCCCCTTGGGCTATAAAAGGGAGACGCCCGTTAGACTTAGGCAGGGGCGGAAGAAGTCCCGGCAGAGGCCAGTACCCAGCCTGGGCAGAGGATAGCTTCATTCATACTAAGAACAATACGTCTCATAGTGGATGTAGGGTATTACGCTCCGGCGGCCCGAACCACTCTAAACCCGAGTGTTCTTGCGTTCTTGCCCCCAAGCTAGATCAGCCTAATCGCTTAGCGCTTTCCCGAGTACTCTCCCTCTGGGATATGTGGGTGCATTCCGCCACCCGGCTGTGGGTACCCTAAAAAGCCCACAACAACCTTGGACTTGCTCCAATTCTTTGTGTCTTGAAGTAAAGGAGGGGGCAGGTATTTATAGCAGTTAGAGGTCAGATCTTGGGTGGTTGCTTAGCTTGGACGCAGGTAGGTCGGTGGACGTAGCATCCACGCGAAGTTGAGCCTGAGACGCAGCAGAGTGGGACCGGCCGCCCTCCCCTAGGCCGGCCGGCCTAGGATCCTCCGATATTCGAATATGCCCCCAAGATTCCTTCTTGCAACATCGGTTGAAGTAATCTCCAACTGGATTTGGTCCAAACGGCCAAAACGTGAGGCCAGTCGGCCTTCCCTAGGCCGGCCGGCCTAGGATTTCAGCAGTTCGGCCACCGCCTTCTCGTGGACGCTCCATGTGTTCCTGATGTCGGTGATGTGGGTAGTTTTCTGAAACACGTGGGCAAAGACCGTGAGGCCTTCACTTGTGTTACCTTCCATCCGATGGTTGGCATTGACTTCCCTTGTGTTTCTTTGCACGTAGGTGCAAATCCAATCCTTGGATGATCAGCCCAACATCGAGTGGTCATATCGGGAGCCCATCGGGAGGACATATGAGGCCTTTCGGTCTTACTTTCACTTCTGGCTTGCCTCCCAAGTGTCTGGGGGTCCATTGGTAAGTCCCCAAGGCTATGATGATGAGTGGCAAGTGTTTTGGGGAGGTGCCCGGCCCGGCAGGGCCGCGTCGGTGATTTTCCCGGAGGCATAACTTTTTCGTCCGGACTCCATATTAGGTGATCCAAGTGTCCATTTTGATCATCTCGAAGAGCTCTTCAACCTGGTGCTGTGCTTTTGCATTTGAGAATGTTTGAAATGGTGTCATATTGTATCCATGTTTCACCATCCTTGCATATGCTTCATTTAGCGTTGTTTCTTGAGTATTTTCAGCATAGTCCTGCAAAACATCCCAAACCACCAAAACTTGTGGAACTCATTAGTTTAAATAAACTCTATATCCCAAATACTTTAAGTTCCTTTATTATTTGCAATGGTTGGCGGCCATAATGGGCGTATAATAGCCGTCAACAATCAATAGCAGTATTATCAATATCTAGGTTTCTTATGCATTTAGTTCAGCATCGATTATGAAATTGTTTAGGTCATGTTTAAGTTCAGTCTATGTTTCTTGGTACTACTAAGTTCAGGTTCAGTTTTAGTTATGAACAAGAGTTGTGCTAAGTAATTTGTCGGTCAGACATGCCCTCAGTTGCTACCTTGTTGTATATGCAATGTCTGGTGACTCTGCATTCAATTTCAGTTGTTGAAGTTTGGGTACAATTTCAGTACTATTTTGTTGCTTGGATTGTAAAATTGATTTGATCTCTGCATGTAATGTTGTTGAATGAAATGGCAATGTCATTCTTTACCCAACTACTATGTCGGGCTGCCTATGTGTTCACATTTGGAGTTGTTGCCTGTCTATTCTCGGTTTGGAGCTGCTGGCTGTGTGTTCATAGTGTGGAGCAAGTTAGCAGTATACATGTTACTGATCATGTTGTACTACAAGTTGACAGTAGACATGTTACTAATCATGAGAAAATGTGCTCAGTATACTGATTATGTTGTACTGCAAGTTGACAATATACTTGTTACTGACATTAGCAAAAAAATGCAGTTGGCAAAAAAAATGCAGGGCAATAGAATAGCATTCCAGTCTAAAGAAAACAGTTGGCTTTCAAACCTGAACCTGAACCTATTATCAGTGGACACACAAAATGCAAAACAAATTCATAGCTCACATATATAGGTTCACATCTCACAAATTGCATAATTATAAGTTCACAGCTCACACATATATGTTCATAGGTCACACAAACTGCGAAATATATTCACAGCTCACACATATAAGTTCGCAGTTCCCTAAATAAACTATTCAATGGAGTATAAATCTAGATGGTTATGCCACAAGTGCTCTATCAGGTCTACCTTCACCTGAGTGTGGGTTTCCTTGTTCTTTATCTTTTTGTAATTCTGAATGAAGGTATCAAGCTCAGGTGTTTCATTATGGGAAACTGACACCCTTTCTCCCATGTCTTTATAGTCGCAAACGTGCCCATGTTGTCAAAGTTGTAATCATATTGTCCCCTATGCTCATCTCGTTCGTCCTCTACAATCATGTTATGCATTATGATGCAAGCCATCATAATATTATGGAGCTTGTCTTCATCCCACAACTGAGCTAGACCACGAACAATTGCAAAGCGAGATTGTAGAACTACAAATGCCCTTTCAACATCCTTTCGACACACTTCTTGTGCCTTTGCAAAATATTTGTTCTTATTACCTTGTGGCTCTGGAATGGTCTTAACAAAGGTTGCCCATGATGGATATATGCCATCTGCTAGATAATAACCCATTGAATAATCATGCCCATTGATGTTATAATTATCTTGTGGACTTCCCCCCCCCCCTCAGTAAGCCTTGCAAATATAGAAGATCTTTGAAGCACATTTTTGTCATTGTGTGAACCAGGCATGCAAAGAGTGCATGCCATATCCATAGATCTTTAGATGCAACTGCTTTCAGTATAATTGTAGGCTCAATTTTATATCCCCTATACATCCCATGCCATGCAGTAGGACAATTTTTTCAACTCCAATGCATACAATCTATGGAACCAAGCATATCAGGAAAGCATCTGCTCACTCCAATTCAAACCTAGTGGTATCCTGTTCATTAGGCATCCTCAAGTACTCAGGTCCAAAAACCTCAACAACAACTACTACATAGTTTCTCAAGGCTTCTGGAGCGGTGCTCTCACCAATACGAATGTACTCGTCCAAAGCATCAGCAAGTACTCCATAAGCTAACATACAAAAAGCTGCAACGACCTTCTACAAACAAGATACTCGTAGCACGCCGGCTGCATTCCTTTTCTGCACGAAATAGTCGTTATGTTCCTCAGCAACCTTCATTATACGAAGAAATACAAGCTGCCTCACCCGAAACCTATGTCACAAGGCAATTAAAAAATTAGCAATTCTATAATAGACGTACCATGATATTTAGATAAAAAATATAGATAATATGCGAATCTCCGTCTAAAAGTCTTTGCTTTGAATGTAGGATTATCTGAGAAATAGTTTTTATAAAGAAGATCATGGTACAATCAATGTTCAAAAAGGCGGAATTCCGCGGCCGACTAAGCGCGCTTACGCACTGGGCGGAGGGGTCCCGCCTGGCCTAGGGGGGTAGGCGGTCCCCTAGGCGCCCCATGGTGGCGGCGGAGGTCAGGATGGGCGGCGCCGGAGGAGGAGGTTGGGGGCAGGTGCGCGGAGGAGGAGGCCTGCGGTGGCGGAGGAGGCAGGGATGTCGCGCAGCGGCGGAGGAGGCAGGGGACGGGCGCGGCGGCGGCGGAGGAGGTTGAGGCAGGTGCGCGGAGGAGGAGGCAGGGGACGAACCTCGGCGGCGGCGGAGGCAGGGCGGCAGGGCAGAGGAGGCAAGGGCGAGCGGAGAGGACGACCGGGAGGTGTCGTCGCGTCGAACCAGGTGACGGGGAGACGACGGGTCACGGGTGGAAGATAAGGTGGGCTGGTGGGCTATTTGGGCTGTTTTGGATCTTTCTTTTCCATTCAAAGCCCACTAGTTCCTTATTTTTTTCTTTTCTTTTAGAGTATATGGTGAAGTATACGTATTATATTGTACTGCCTAGAAAAACGCCTTGAAACGCCTAATTCCGCTTAATCCCTAGGCGGTGGGTCACCACCTAGATACCGCCTAGCGTTTTTTTTAACATTGGGTACAATAGTCTTTCACGTTATTGTGGATACGAGGATGTTATTGTGGATACGAGGATGTAATGCGTGGGCTATGGTCGCTAGCTGGCTGTTTCGGATGAGATGAATGTTGCTGCTACAGCTAAGGGTAAATTAATATTGCCAGCGGAAGACCGCACGCATACAGCCCTAATGACCGTGGAAAGCAAACGAAGATGAGACTGCAGAGCAGAGGCTGCGGACACCTAACGTCTAACGAGGGCAATAATGCCGTCAATAGTCGTCATTCCTTCGTAGCTAAGAAAGAAGGATCGTCCCAAGGCACGACAAGAAAAAACGGACAGCACTCAACGCCCCAGACGAGAGAAGAGAAGACCGCAGGGCGATCTGAGCAAGACGACACAAGAGCGGCGAGGAAGACGACGACCAACGGCCGTGTCCGCTCCCGGTTAGCGCCGTGGAGGTGCAGGTGGGGAGTGACACCAACGCCCGTTGGCGCACGGAGTGGTTGGGTCGCCCTTGGCGTCGGGTGGGCCCACGTTGATTTCTTCAGCTGCTGACGGTGCAGGCAGGCCTCGCCTCGCCTCGCCGCGCAGCCCGTGGAGTCCAATTGTCCAAGCGTTGGAGGCAGGCAGGCACCTTCCCCCCGGCAAGTGGCAGCGCACGCCAGGCCTGGCAGCCGCGTGGCCGTGGACGACCAGCTCCCTACGGCCCTGGCTCCGTTCGGCTGGCACACTTCGGGCGGCAGCTGGGGTTCGGCTGGCCTCGGCAGCCGTTCGGGCTGCTAGCCTGCTACTGCTTGACTGCTTGTACGTTCAGAGCAGCTGGGGTTCGGCTGCTGCTCGGCTGCTTCTGCTGCAGCAGCTCCAGCCAAGAGCAGCTCAATGCAGCCAGCCCTCTTCCCAGCGTCCCCACTCCCCCAGTCATAGCACGGCCAGTTCGGCCACAGGGGGTGACGGTGACGCCGTCCCGTCCCCCACGGCCCGAGGCATCCATCCACCCACCCTCTATTTATAAAGGTCGCCGTCCTCCCCGCGATGCTCCACCAGTCCACCCGGTCACCGAGCCATCGTACCCCAGAAGCTTTCTCTCCCGTCCGCCGAGTGTGCCCGCACCAGCTGATCCGCCCTCGGTCGATCACCGCGAGCGGACCGGCCGGCCGGAGATGGGGTCCCGCTACGAGGTGGAGGTGACCGTGGGCTCGGCCCGGGACCTCAAGAACGTCAACTGGCGCCACGGCGACCTCCGGCCCTACGCCGTGGCCTGGGTCGACTCCGGCACGCGGTGCAGCACCCGCGTCGACCTCGACGGCGGCGAGAACCCCGCCTGGGACGAGAAGGTCCTCGTGCCGCTCCCGCCGGCCTCCCGCCTCGACGACGCCGTGCTCCACGTCGACGTCGTCCACGCCAACGCCGACGAGGGCGTCAAGCCGCTCGTCGGCTCCGCGCGCCTCCCGCTCCGCGACGTCCTCGACGAGGCCGGCCTCGGCGGGAAGGCCGCGCGGAACCTCCGCCTCAAGCGGCCCTCGGGAAGGCCCCAGGGCCGCCTCGACGTCCACGTCGCCGTCAAGGAGCCGGCCAGGTACTACGACCCCTACCCGGCGCCGGGGGGCTACGCGCAGACGGGCACCCGCGACCCCTACGGCCCAGGCCCCGGCGGGTACTACGGCGGCGGCTCCGGCGGCGGCGGCGGCTACGGCGGGGGCTACGGCTCGGGCGCCGCGTACGGCTCGGCCGGCTTCGGCGCCGCGCAGCCGTACGCCGCGGCGCCGCCCGCAGGGTACCCTTCGGCCTACGGCTCCGCGGCGCCGCCCCCGCAGCCGGCGTACGGCGCTCCCCCCGCTGCCTCGGCGGCGTACGGCGCCGCGGCACCGGCAGCGTACGGCGCCGCGGCACCCGCGTACGGCGCTGCCCCTGCCGCCGTCGCTGCCGACGGCAAGAAGAAGGACGGCAAGATGGGGATGGGGACGGGGCTGGCCGTGGGCGCGGCCGCGGGAGTGCTCGGCGGGCTCGCGCTGGCCGGCGGGGCGAGCTTCCTGGAGAACAAGATGGAGGAGCGCGTGGCGGAGAGGGTGGAGGACAACCTGGAGAGGGAGGACTCGTACGGCGGCGGCGGCGGCTACGGGGGCGGCTACGACGACTATGGCGGCGACGAGGACTACTGATCGGATCGGATCGGACCCGATCATCTGGTCGGCGGCTATGCTTACCATCCATCGTCTTGGTTTCCTAAACATGTCTGGATCGGCCAAAACAAACCCTGTTCTTCCATTTTCTTTCCTCCGTTGTGTTCTTTCATGTTGGCGTTGCTGTTCTGTTACTTGAGACTTGAGATTATTCTCCGTGTTGAGCACTGCAAGCAAAATGAATCGATCCGCCGCGCTTGATCAGACCCTTGGAATCATTTGCACGCACACCATTTCTTGACCACGGCGGATTCGCGAGAAGTATCTGTGTTGATCGATCTACCCTCCCCCATTTCTTAATGCCTGCTGGCTGCTGCTGCTGCTGACGAACCGTGGACGAGGAATCGACGACCCACCGGTCGTCTTCCTTCTTTGTGGTGGTGGCGGTGGGCCTCACTCCTCCGATCTCTTGCTATCCATTGGGATGGGATGGAGACATGGAGTGGAATAATAATCAGCGACACCGACCTCTCTCCTCGCCCTCGGCATATGCTTTTTGCTTGCTTCCTCCATGGGTTGGATTGATTGGATGGTACATCTCCAACAACCATGTCCTCATTGCAGGACGACAACCTTCGTATCTTTGCACATTGCTTGCGTTTTCGATCGCCTCTGCCAATGGCGATGAGATGAGAGAGAGGACGAGAAGGCGCGGTGCCGTGCTCATTTCCTCTTCAGTTTCAGACGAGGGGTCGTTGGTGAAAAAGTTTTGAATTTTGGTACTGTATCACATTTTGTTATTATTTGACAAATAATATCCAATCATGAACTGATTAGGCTCAAAATATTTATCTTGTGCTAATCAGTTAGACTGTGTAATTACTTATTTTTTTGAACTACATTTAATATTTTATATATGTGTCGAAAATTCGATGTGACAAGTACTATGCAATTTTTTTTTAAAACTAACCCTTCAGTGCGACGCAGGCAGCGAAGGAGGACAAAATAAATTGACAGACAGGCCAGTCAACGTGCCGCCAGTGCCAGGTAGGCTTTCCTTTCAGTTTTTTTCTTTTAGCATGTATCAGTGATTAATTATATATTTTTGCAAAACATTTGGGGCCAACATTTTATCTGGAAGTATTGAAGCAATATATTTAAACAGTTTAAATAGTTATTCAAAATGTTGAAACAGTATAGGAAAGTGGTGCGGCCGATGCAGTACCGCGGGCCTGACGCTGGTCGGCCAAGCGAGCTTTTTTTTTTTTTTTTGACTTTCAAGCTTGTTCTCTATATTCACCTGATCAATAAGATCACGAACCACAAGGTTCTTTACAAAACTCGGGAGGGGATCAGACCATATCACAGGTTGATCCGGGTCCCTTTGTAAACCAGAACAAGCCAGTTCATGAGCACATCCATTACAAGTACAAGAGACATGTGAGAAACTAAGAGTGACAAAATGCAGAGAAAGAAGCACACGAATCTCCCTAAACAGCACTCCCCCTAGTGCTTGATCAAATCTATCAGACGTAACAGCCACCACCAGGTTAACTGAATCTGTCTCAATGGCGACACGAGAGATCCCCACTTCCATTGCCGCCTTTAGTGCCTCCAAGCAGGCTTCCCCTTCGGCAAACAGTGCATCATGCACCCATTTCAGTCGACCTGAACCTGCCAACACCTCATGACTGTAGAAGACCAGTACATTACAATGGATAGCGCTAGTTGTTCTGTTAGTTTACCGAGTCTTCCTGTAACTACCCGGCTCTCCTGCTCGCGTTCCTAAACTCTAGGATCGGCAACTAGCCTTGAGATATATATGTATCCGGCACCCATGGTGAATAGAAGCTTGAGTATCCTCTCACATGTACTCTTACATGGTATCAGCTTTCTACGATGCCTTCTTCTCTTTGGCTGCTCTCCTCGTGTGTTCCTCATGGTGAGCTCCCACTCCTCCTCCGACACCACTGCCAACAACGGCAATCCATTCGCGCCCCTCTCCCCTGGTGCTCCACCGCCGGCTGCGACCATTGCCCTCCTCAACATCCATGGCCACGTTCCTGTCACCCTCGACATGAACGCGGCCAATTTCCGTCAGTAGCGTACGTTCTTCGACCTCACCTTCAAGAAGTTCACCCTCATGAGCCATATCGACGGCTCCCTCAACGCGATCCTCATGCGCCATGATCCGGAGTGGCTCCAGATTGATGCGTGCATCGTGTCGTGGCTCTACTCCACGGTGGCCAAGCCCATCATGGATCACGTCTACAAGCCGCAGGCCAACGCCTACGACATCTGGACCTCCATCACCAACCTCTACCTCGACAACAGTCTCCATCACGCAGTGCTCGCCCAACAGGAGTTCCACAACCTGTACCAGGGCGACCTTAGCATTGCAGAGTACTGCAGCCAAGTGAAGCAGCTCGCCGACACCCTCTACAACGTTGGCGTCGCCGTCACCGAGCCGGCTCTGGTCGTCAACATGTTGCGTGGCCTCAACCCCAAGTTCGGCCAGGCCATTGCCGTTCTGGGCGCCCAAAAGCCGCCCCCATCCTTCATCGAGACCTGCTCCTATCTCCAGAAGGAGGAGACGCGCATCGCGCACTCGCTGAAGATGGAGGCACAAACTGCCCTCCTTGCGGCTAGCATGACTCCTACCCCCGCCACGCCAACCTCGTCCACGCCGTCCTCTCCTCCTTCCAACGGTGGAGGCCAACGCCGCAAGAAGCACAAGGCCAACGACAAGTCGCGTGCCTCCGGTTCGAGCTCTCAACCGGCGTCGCGCCCTCCGGCTCCGGCAACGCCGACTGCACCGCAGTGGGCGTCCTCCTACAACCCATGGACCGGAGTTGTCCAGGCCTGCCCGCTCAACGCGTGGCGCCCCGGCGTTCCTGGCGTTCTCGGCATGCGTCCTGGCACTCCCCCGCCACAGGCACTGACGGTGCTTGGTGCAGCACCTGACGCCACCTTGCCACAAGTCCCACCAGGCCTGTTCTCTGCGCTCCACTGCATGCTGATGAACCAGGCCCACGGCGGCGAATGGTTCCTGGACACGGGAGCCACATCGCACATGGCCTCCTCCCCTAGTATTCTCTCCTCCTGCACTACTCTTCCTATTCCTCGTCATATGGTTGTCGGCAACGGCCAGACCTTCCCTGCTACATGTTCTGGTTCCACTGCGATTGCCACAGCTGCTTCTCCCGTTCACCTTACTAATGTTCTTATTGCTCCACATCTCATCAAGAACTTGATTTCCGTTCGTGCTTTAACTCGTGATAACCTGGTTTCTGTTGAATTTGATCCATGGGGCTTCTCTATCAAGGATATGCGCACCAGGATGGCTTTGCTCCGATGTGACTCCTCCGGTGAACTATATCCCCTCCACGTCAGGCCCTCCACTGCAAGCTCCAGCGCCCATCAGGCTCTCCTCGCAGCTCCTGACACCGAGCTCTGGCATTCCCGGCTTGGTCATCTGGGCTGTGACTCTTTGCATCTCATTTTGCATTCTTTTGGTTACTCTTGCTCCAAGTCTGCATCCCATACATGTCATGCTTGTCGCCTAGGAAAACATGTTCGGTTGCCTTTCTCTGAGTCCAATAGTGTCACTAGTTTTCCTTTCCAGCTTCTGCATTGTGATGTTTGGACAAGTCCAGTCTTCAGTAATTCAGGCTACAAGTTTATCTTGTGATTTTGGATGACTACTCCCACTATACTTGGACCTTTCCCTTACATCATAAATCAGATGTTCTTCCCATGCTGATCTCGTTTCATGCCTTCGTTCGCACACAATTCAGCCTCCCCATTCAGTGTTTTCAGACTGACAATGGCCGGGAGTTCGACAACTCTGCGTCTCGCGCTTTCTTTGCCACACATGGCATTGCCCCTGCGCCTGACTTGCCCCTATACATCTCAACAGAATGGTCGTGCTGAACGCGTGCTTCGAACCATCAACGATAGCGTGCGCACTCTGCTTTTCCATGCCTGCGTGTCTACGACGTTCTGGCCAGACGCTCTCCCACTGCCACCTATCTGCTGAACCGACGACCATGTCGCCCTCGCCAGCACCTCACCCCCTTCGAGATCCTGTTTGGTTCTACACCTGACTATGCACACCTCCGCATGTTTGGCTGCTTATGCTACCCGAACACCGCTGCGACTGCCGCGCACAAGCTCGCACCGCGTTCCATCGCATGTGTGTTCCTCGGATACCCGGATGATCAAAAGGGATACAAATGCTATGATTCGGTCTCTCGGCGTGTACTAACTCCCCGTTCGACATCGACTCCACCACCCGTGCCGCCGCCGGTGCATTCGCCGATCGTGGTCGAACGTCCCAGCGCACGATGTCATACCTGGTTCGGCCCCGGACTCGCGCTCTCCACCTGAGCCGGTGCAGCAACGCCACCCGATGGTCACCTGTGCACGAGACGACATCCGCGTTCCCAACCCGAAGTACGCCAACGCCGCCATCGCTGCACCACCTGCTCCTCCAACTTCCGTTCGAGCTGCCCTCCGTGACCCCGATTGGCTTGCCGCCATACGGGACGAGTACGACGCCCTGATCTCCAATGGCACTTGGACGTTGGTTCCTCGCCCTCCCGGTGCCAACGTCATTACGGGCAAATGGCTCTTCAAGAACAAGCTGCATCCCGACGGGTCTCTCGAGTGCCGGAAAGCTCGCTGGGTCATCCGTGGGTTCACCCAACGCGCCGGGGTGGACTTTTACCAAACTTTCTCCCCGGTGGTGAAGCCTGCCTCGATTCGCACTGTCCTTCATCTGGCGGCCTCTCGGCAGTGGCCAGTCCATCAGCTCGATGTGAAGAACGCGTTCTTGCACGGCGAGCTGGCGGAGCACGTCTACTGCTACCAGCCTGCTGGCTTCGTCGACGGTGACCAGACTATGTCTGCCAGCTTGTCAAGTCCCTGTACAGCCTCAAGCAGGCACCCCGCACCTGGTTTCAGCGCCTCGGCACACGACTACGCAAGATCGGCTTCACGGCGACCGGCTCGGACTCGTCATTGTTCGTCTACAAGCATGCGGGTGACCTTGTCTGTCTCCTCGTGTATGTGGACGACATCATCATCACGGCGTCCTCCGATGACTTGCTTTGACGCATCATCCAGCAGCTGCAGCATTCCTTTGCCCTCAAGGACCTTGGGACACTACGGTTCTTCCTCGGCGTACAAGTGAAGCGCGACACCTCAGGCTTCTTCTTGACCCAGGCGCAGTACACTGAGGAGATTCTCGAGCGTGCGGGCATGTCCAATTGCAAGCCAGCATCCACTCCAGTGGATACCAAGCCGAAGGTCTCCGCCCAAGATGGTGTTCCTGCCTCTGATGCTCTGTTCTACCTTAGCATGGAGGGTGCGTTGCAATACTTGACACTCACACATCCTGACATAGCATACGATGTGAATCAGGCATGTAGCCGAAGGTCTCTGCCCAAGATGGTGTTCCTGCCTCTGATGCTCTGTTCTATCGTAGCATCGCGGGTGCGTTGCAATACTTGACACTCACGCATCCTGACATAGCATACGCTGTGAATCAGGCGTGTTTGTACATGCACGCACCCAGCGATGCACACTGGGACCTTATCAAGTGGATTCTGCACTATCTATGTGGCACGATCAATGACAGCATCCACATCTCGGCTTCATCTTCATGCAGCCTCACTGCCTACTCGGACGCCGACTGGGCGGGCTGCCCGGACACTAGGCGGTTGACGTCGGGCTACTGCGTGTACCTGGGAGATTCACTGGTCTCGTGGTCGTCCAAAAGACAAACCACCGTGTCTAGGTCGAGTGCCGAAGCCGAATACAGGGCTGTGGCGAATGCTGCGGCCAAATGCTGCTGGATGCGCAATCTACTGCGGGAGCTTCATGTCCTCGTCGACAAGGCCATGGTGAACTACTGTGACAACATCTCGGCTGTGTACCTATCTGAGAATTCAGTTCATCATCGGTGCACAAAACATGTGGAGCTGGACATCCATTTTGTGAGGGAAAAGGTTCAACTTGGGCATATTCGAGTTCTACAGGTGCCGTCGCAACGCCAGTTCGTGGACATCATGACCAAGGGGCTTCCGACGCCGCTCTTCTAGGAGTTCAAGTCCAGTCTGTGCCTCATGCCACATGAAGCTTCGACTGAGGGGGGGTGTAGAAGACCAGTACTCTACAATGGATAGCGCTAGTTGTTCTGTTAGTTTACCGAGTTTTCCTGTAACCGCCCGGCTCTCCTGCTCACGTTCCTAAACTCTAGGATCGGCGGTTAACCTTGAGATGTATATGTATCCGGCACCCATGGTGAATAGAAGCTTGAGCATCATCGCACATACACTCTTACAGTGACCATTACAGTCCCTGATCACATAACCCCAGGCTCCATCCTTTTCTGCTTCTCGAAACGCTGCTTCCGTGTTAATTTTCAGCACATCCGGTGGAGGGGGCATCCACCTGCTTTTTGCTCTCCTGCCCTGATTTGCAGGACATGTTGTATGTTGGAATTTATGGGCCTAGCCCATTTATTTGCAATCAAAGAATTAAAAGCTCACTAATAAATGCTAGGGAATCAAGTGTTTAATACCGTATTGGTATTAGAGGAGGATCTCAACCGACTTAAATAGTGGACCTTGTGTACACACCTTGTGAAACCGGTAAGAGGATATTGGGGAACCACACGCGCGCGCGCTCGCTCACCTCGCTGAGCCGGGCCGTGGCCGTGGCCGTGGCCGTGGCGCGGTGCGATGTGATGGCTATTTTGCCGTTGACAGCAATTAATTGTGCGATTAAACGTGCAATTAAATCTATAATTAATGGCCATAACCGCATCACCTAAATGACTCTGATGGTGTCCAGGTTCAACGATCCTGAGCACCTGAGTCACTATATAAGAAGTTCCATTCCCCTCATCCATTCTGCACCAGAGCACTGAGGCAACTCGGCTCCTCTCTTCTCCCTCTCCAGTTGCAACAACTGAGTTCCCCAACGCTAATTTCTGCGCGCACAGAATTAGCGTGAGCAGGCCTCCGAAACCTTGCTCGCCTTGAGATCCTGCACGGGATAGGCGGGCAATCAGGTTTTTGGGTAACGCTTTAGCGTGACTGCTAAAAAATACGAAGGCTTTGCCCAATTGAACGACTACTTCCTGGTGGACGAGCCGAACGACTACGTCGACTACATTCTGGTGGCCGAACGACTACGTCGACTACATCTTGGTGACCGTTCGCGGGACTGCACTGCGAACTTCTTCCTGCACCGATTTAGTTCGACTACTTCGACTGAGGCCAACCGAGTAGATGTCTACTCCAGTTGGTAACAGCGAAGCCAATGCCTCCGACAACGGCCCCGCTTCAGGGTACTCCCTGAAACTTTGGTTATTTATATTGTTTATGCTTATATGTGTGATAAGTATAAACATGTTCACATGTTTTATTTTACTCCTTAAAGTCTTAGAAATATTGCTAGTTTATACATCTAATTTTGGAATTAAATTGTGCCAGAAATTGCCTAAATTTCTAACATTGTATTATTCTCCAACTGGTAAGAGCAATTGGCAAATAAGACAGCTCGGCGAGTAACTTCTTCTACTGACAGGGACCCTTCTCCAGCATTAGCTTTGTTGCGACACATCCACCAGGACCACAGCATACAGACGATAAGATGTCTTCTTTTCGGATTCTGCTTGAGTATTATTTCCACCACCCCTCAAGCAGAGTGCACAATGAGTAGTGTTTTGACACAGAATTGCGCCAACACACTCGAATGCGCTAGAACGCGCGACGATCGTCAAAACGATCAACACAGCGAGAACCCAGGGCGGACCAGTCTGACCGGTTTCACCGACCGGTCTGACCGGTGCAGGCAGAGAACTTGCGAAGACCTAGAACAGCAAGCTCGGGAGGGACCCCGTCGGAGTTCGTAATCGTAGGGTTGCTCTGAGGTCGGCAGGCCACTCAGAACGTCTTCAAACGCCGCCGGGACGAAGGAAGAAAGCAATCTAGGGTTGGAAAAGGCTAGGGTTTGAGAGATAAAAATAATGTGATTTTTTATATTGATTCGATTGGGAATAACCTCAATCGGCCTTAGCCTTTATATTTATAGGCCGGGGAAGACGTACCCCTTCACGAGTAGGATTATATGAGGACTCTTTACAAAAAAACTAATTCTACTCGGACTGTACAGACCTGACCGGTCCGGCCGGCCGGCCCGACCGGTCAGACCGGTCGGCCTCAGTATATGCCAAATTTGGCTGTCAACATATGCCCACCTGCTTTTTGTTGAGTTTCACAAGCCAAAAAGCAAGAACTATCCTGATGTACATATTTTACACAGAGCATACAAGTCCTAAAACAAAACTAAGGGCGATATATAATATCGGCCGTCTTTGTCTTCATGCACTTTGCCATATGCTAGGATAAAATTTCTTCAAGTACCTCCCATTGATAGCTCTAGGTAGACGCTCACCTTGCACCATCTCCATCATATATGAATTACCGGAGATAACCTTGATAATCTTGTGGGGACCCTCCCAACTTGGCGACCATTTTCTAAACTTGTTGCTTTTCATCCCAAGAGGCAAAATTGTCTTCCAAACTAGATCTCCAACCTAAAAAGATTTAAGTTTTACCTTTTTGTTGTAGGCTCTAGCCACCCGAAGCTTGTCCTTCTCAATTTCCTTCAAAGCCCTCAAACGCTTGTCGGTCACCTCATCAATATTATCCATCATCATATCATGATAATCAACAGCGGAGAGATCATTTTGTTTTGCTAATCTATATGCGTCCAGATTCACCTCAACGGGTAAAATGGCCTCTTGACCATACACAAGCTCAAAAGGAGTAACCTTATTAGCACCATGTCTAGATATACGATGAGCCCATAATGATTCGGATAACACTTCATGCCACCTCCTAGGATTTTCTTCTATCTTCTTCTTGACAAGTTTGATCAAAATCTTATTACTAGACTCGGCCTGCCCATTGGCCTGAGCATAGTATGGAGAGGAATTGAGTAATTTAATCTTGTAAGATTCGGCAAAGGCACGCACCTTTTTTGATATAAATAAAGTACCTTGATCCGTTGTCAAAGTTTGTGGAATGCCGAATCTATGAATAATATGCTCAGTAATAAACTCAATTACCTCTTTATGCGTCATATTCTTCAAAGGAACCGCTTCGGTCCATTTAGTGAAATAATCCGTAGCAACCAACACAAAGCGATGCCCCTTTGAAGATGGAGGATTAATTTGCCCAATGAAATTCAACCCCCAACCTCGGAACGGCCATGGTTTAATAATAGGATGCATCAACGCAGCAGGCACCAATTGCAAATCACCAAACCGCTGACATTCTTCACATCCTTTATAGTACTTGAAACAATCGGATAGCATGGTGGGCCAATAAAAACCGGCTCTTCTAAATATCCACTTCATCTTAGGAGCCGATTGATGAGTACCACAAATACCTTCATGAACCTCACCCATAGCAATCTGGGCCTGATCCGAGTCTAAACATTTGAGGAGCAAATCTTCGGCAGTTCGACGATAAAATTCTTCGTCAATTAAAACATACTTGAAAGCCAAACGACGAATATTTCTCTCTGCGCCACGACCAGGATCTCTCAAATACGACATAAGAGGAACCCTCCAATCCTGGGCTTCGGCCGAAATGATTGAATCATCTTTTTTGGCCGAATCAGAATTAACAGCTGCATCACCGGTCAGACCGGTCTGGGCGGTCAGACCGGTATCACCGACCGGTCGGATCGGTGTGTCCAGAACCAGAAACTCGGCTTTCGTTTGCATCGGCTTGCGAATGTTGAAATATTTTTTCGTAACATTATAACCAGATGCTTGCTGAGACAGAGCATTTGCCTTTTCATTTTCTTCCCTCGGTATATGTTTAATAATAAATTCATCGAAGGAGGAAATAATATCAAGGCATTTATGAAGATATGCATTTAGAGAACCATTATAACACTGGCATACCTTAGATACTTGCTGCACCACCAGAAGAGAATCTCCAAAGGCTTCAACATGCTTCACGCCCATGGATTGCAAGAATTCCAAACCAAATAGAAGAGCCTCATATTCAACTTGGTTATTTGTGCACTCTTCTTCCAATCGGTTTAAAAATTCAAAAACAGCACCATTCGGAGAAATAAGAACAGCACCAATCCCTTGACCATCATCACAAACCGATCCATCAAAGTATAACTTCCACGGTGTGCAAGTAATATAGCCGACCTCTAAACCATGCTTGTCATTAATCCGATGCTCAACAATAAAATCCACTACAATTTGGCCCCTCATAGATTTTAAAGGTTCACAAGCCAAATCATACTCAACCAATGCATAAGCCCACTTACCGATTCTACCACTCAAAATCGGTTTCTGTAACATATGTTTGATCACATCGGTTTGACATACTACTATGCAAGTACTAGATAATAGATAATGTCTCAACTTGGTACAAGCATAATAAAGAGACAAACATAACTTCTCAATAAATGTATACCTTGTCTCCGCATCAATAAGTCGTCGGATTAAATATGTAACAATATATTCCTTCCCTTCGGTCTCTTGAGTCAAAATAGCTCCAATAACCTTGTCTTCAGCAGCCACATAAAGTCTGAAAGGCACTCCTCTCCTAGGCGCTTTGAGTATGGGTGGTGAAGACAAATAAATCTTGATCTTCTGAAATGCTTCTTGTTGTTTTGCCCCCCAAGTAAATTCGGTTTCATATTTTAACCGAAGAATAGGAGTAAAAGCATCGATCTTCCCGGACAAGTTAGATATAAATCTTCTCAAGAAATTTACCTTACCCAAGAACTTCTGTAAATCCTTCTTGCATGTTGGGGCTTCAACCTTTTTCATGGCTTCAACTCTCTTAGGATCAATTTCTATTCCCTTCTCATGAATAATGAAGCCAAGAAACTTTCCAGCCGATACACCAAAAGCACATTTGAGTGGATTCATTTTCAAACCATACCGGCGCATCCTCTCAAGAGCAAGTCTCAAATTGGCTAAATGATGATCTAAACCGGCCGATTTAATGACAATATCATCAATGTACACTTCCAAGATAACACCAATCAAATCATGAAAGATTAAATTCATAGCTCTTTGATAAGTAGCACCCGCATTTTTCAAACCGAAAGTCATAACCACCCACTCAAACAAACCGACAAATCCTGGACATCTAAAGGCCGTTTTAGATATATCTTCTTCGGCCATAAATATTTGATTGTAACCGGCGTTACCATCAAGAAAACTAATGATACGATGTCCAGAAGCTTCATTAATCAACATATCGGCTATAGGCGTAGGATATTCATCCTTGGGAGTAGCTTTATTAAGATCTCTAAAATCAATGCATACTCTATTTTTTCCCGAATCCTTTTTCCCAACGGGCACAATATTAGAGATCCAATCAGCATAACAACAAGACCGAATAAATCCAGCATCAAGTAAACGATTAATTTCAGTTTTAATTCGGTCATAAATAATGGGATTGAAACGCCTAACCGGTTGTTTATAAGGTCTAAAACCGGCTTTAATTGGCAAACGATGCTCAACAAGATCACGACTCAAACCAGGCATTTCATAATACTCCCAAGCAAAACAATCAACATATTTTTTCAATAAATTAACCAAATCGGATTTATATTCAGTCGATAAATTTTTGTTTACAAAAGTCGGCCTAGGAATAGTTCCATCACCAATATCTACCTTCTCTAAAGGATCAGCCGATGTAAACCCTTGGCCCAACTTATCTAGATCACCAGAATCTTCAATGGCTTCACACATATCGTTCATACGTGCACGATATTGATCTAGCCTCTGCTGCAGCCATTCTGCGTTGGACCAGTCTGACCGGTCGGGGTGTCTGGTCTGACCGGTAGGCCCTGTGCGCCGAATGGGACAGGACCGGTCTGACCGGTCGGCACTGGCGGTCTGACCGGTCGCCTCTGGAATTTCTGTTGTACTCATCTGATTTACATTAAATGATTTAGCCGATTATTCATCGGCTTCAGCACAGCAGAAACAAAACCATCCTTAGTGCAACTGATCAAATCATAATCGGACAGATCCACGCCCGATAAACACTTGACGTTGTCGTGTGCACTAATGGAATCCGAATCGGCTAAAGCAACAAAGGATGAAGTGTCCCCATGGACAATCTCAACCTCATCGCCGATCCACTGAACAAGAAACTGATGCAAGGTAGAAGGAACACACTGATTTGCATGAATCCAATCCCTCCCAAGAATCAAATTGTAATTACCTTGCACTTCCGCGACGAAGAAAGCTGTAGCAAGCGTCTTACTTCCAATGGTGAGCTCCATGGAAGCAACACCTTTGGCGCTAAGGGGCTCACTCCCTCCAACACCACTGACGGTCATGTTCGTCTTGATCAGGTCTTCGTCTTGGCCACCGAGCTTCTTGTACAGCGAGTAGGGCATAAGATTTACAATGGCCCCACCATCTATTAGCATGCGAGTCACCGGCTTCCCGTTGATGTGTCCCCTAATATAAAGAGCCTTCAAATGATTGTCCTTTTCGCTTGGCTTCTGGAACACAACTTCACGGGATCCGAACTGAAGATGAGCCAAATCCTCCTCCGGAACCATGAAGTAATCCGAAGATAAGTGCACCACATTGATCTCCATATTGGTGCGCTCTGGAGACACTTCGTAGTCTACCAATTTCTCGTCTTCAGCTGTCGGAGGAACTGTTGGGGCTTCATCAACAGAAGGAACCGAAACGGGCGGCACCGATTTGACTGTTGCCTCTGCACTGGGCTCGACCGGTCTGACCGGTCGGCTATGGCGGTCCGACCGGTCTGTCTGGCTGGTCAACTACCTTAGCTTTCCACACCTTGCTTTGAGGGAACATAGGCCTGTATCTGTTGAATTCCTCATCCCTCATCTTCTCCTTCTCCTGTTCCTTCTTTTCTTTGTTGCGGAGGCGCTGCAATTTCCTTTTTTGAGTATGAGTTAATCCCGAAGGGCACCATCTAGGCTGATAGCACTTATCCGCTGTGCTTTTACTGCTACCAACCTCATGATCATTGGCCATGACCGGCTTTTGCGAAGGAACATCAACTGATGCATCTATCTCCATCGGTTTCTTGCCCGTATCTCTTATGGGCACTTCGATTTCACCGATTTGAATAACATCGGCTTTGGGCTTTTCTGAATCAACCACGGTCTTCTGCTCCCCCCTCTTTTCTTTGATGCGATACTCAAACCTTGGAACAGGAGCTTGACCCGGCTTCTGATGAGACAGGTCTGACCGGTCAGTGTGTACCAGTCTGACCGGTCAGTGTGTACCGGTCTGACCGGTGCAACCTGCTGCCCTGGATCGGATTGGCGTGGTCCCAATCGGTCATGCACTGGCATCCTGGAGTTTTCCCCTTGATAATGTAGAGGATAAGGCATCAGGAAACACTGCATCCATATCCCCCCATGCTCCCATGCCGGATTTGTTGCATTTGAAGCCGGTGGCATCCACGGCATGGTAGCATACATCTTCTGAGGAGGATATAACGTGACAACATCACCTCTGCGCCTGCTGGATTCCCTCCTTGGGGACGCTGGACGATCTTGACGCGGCGGTGAGCGCGGTCTCTTTTTTAACGGCCGATCGTTTTGAACAGCCTTTGTATACTTGTTCAACAACTGGTTGAAGGTGGGCTTTTTATTAGCAGTTCTTCCCTGCACCTTCACTTCGTTGGTCTTCCAAGTACCCACTTCCGGACGTTTCGGCTTGAAGGTCCGGGGACGGTCACCAGGGCAGTCTGACCGGTTGGAAGAACTGGTCTGACCGGTCGGACCGGTCTGACCGGTCGTGCCTGATCAGCAGACCGATTTTTTGATGGAGAACTTCCTTGCCCCCCGAGTCTGGGATTTCTAACAATGATCTTCAGAGTACTCTTGCCATCATCAGTTTTCTCTTTGATAACTTCTCGGGCAAGGATCTTGTCACTTGTGTTCATCGGTCTTGGATCACCGATGACAACATGCTTTCCCTTGGCTCCATCGGCTTGTTCCGGCCGAATGAGCACCTTTGGATTGTTCAATTCCAGCGTATGAACAGGGAAATGAGCTTTGTCAATCTGCATCTCAGAAAGTACCAATCGTCCTTCATTAATGGCCGATTGTCCCTGCCGGCGAAAAACATTACAATCATTAGTAGCATGAGATGTAGAGTTATGCCACTTACAATATGCATGTCGTTTAAGCTCGTCGGGAGATGGAATAGCATGCGATAATCGGATGTTACCATTCTTAAGCAATTCATCAAAAATCCGATCACACTTAGAAACATCAAAAGTAAATTTCGGCTCCTCCTGCCGATTCTTTTGAATCGGCTTGAGAGACGAAACCGAACCGGGTTTGGCCTTTGATGGCCAAACAAATTCGGCGGCATATACTTCCTTACTATCATCGTCCAAACCATCCGAATCATGATCAAGAATGTGTGTGTTGGACCGATGAGGCTTGAAAGTATCTTTGGCATTTTTAAGTTTAAATTCTAAACCCATGACTTTGACTTGCAAGAAATTCACGGTATGATATTCAAAGCCCTCAAGTTTCTCTTTCAAATAAGAACGTAAACCATTAAATGCCAAATCCGCCAAATCTTTTTCGGAAGTTGTCAAACTAAAACACCGATTTTTAATCTCTTTAAATCTTTTGAAATAATCCGAAGAAGATTCATCACGTCCTTGCCTAATCGATGTTAAATCCAACAATTTAGCTTCGGTTTCCCCACTAAAGAAGTGATCATGAAATTTACGCTCCAATTGAGCCCAATTGCGAATAGAGTTAGGAGCAAGTGAAGAAAACCAAGAGAAAGCTGTTCCAGTCAAAGATAAAGAAAATAAACGCACACGTAAAGCATCATTAAAACCAGCTTCCCCTAATTGCAATACATATTGACTAACGTGTTCCCAAGTTGTACGAGAATCATCACCATTAAATTTAGTAAACTCAGGAATACGCCAACCAGCAGGAAAAGGAGTGAAATCAAACTCAACGGGATAAGGTTTTTGATATAAATGTGTAGTACCCATATCCACCCCAAGCTTATTCTTAATCGCATTTGCCAGATCCTCTTTGAACTTAAGAAGATCGGCTTGATAGTGCTGGCTGGTATAGAACTCAGAGAACCGATGTGCATTAGGATTTCCATGCGCCATCGTCTGTAACGAAGTTGGGATCGGTCCTTGATTAGGTCCAGATCCCTGAGATACTCCCGCTACAGCAGTAGTGCGGGGCGGTGTATAAAGTGACAATTCATTAGTTCGGCTAGGGGCAGCCGAACCTGGAATTGTCTTGAGAGGCGTCGGCGACGGCACTGAGTAACCGGTCGTACCGGTCCGACCGGTGCTGTGTGCACGGTCGATGGTGGCGGGGTTTGCCCTGAAAACGAGTTTGGTGGCATACCATAGAGTGGTTCATATGTGAACTCAGGGGTAGCCGAACTCGGATCTGACATAGGTTGTTTACCTTCAAGCGCATCAACATCACTACTCAATTTAACTAACATGTCACCTGTGGCAGCTTGTGCAGCAATAATCTTTTGATCCATTAAAGATGACATCCTATCAAACATATCAGATGGAGAAAGGCTTACATTGGGGATCTCTTCAATCTTATCCTGGTTAAGCTTGAGAGACGGCAGCACGAACTCCTCCACTCTTTTGACGAGGCCACCACGATCCTTCTTGAAGCCCTTCAAGAATTGTGCCTTGACGTGCTCCTCCACAAGAAGGTAGGCCTTGCGTTCCTCCTCGGTGAGCTCCTCCATGGTAGCCGTGATGATGTTCTCCTTGTTGATTTCTGAAGAGCCCATCTTCTTTAGGGAGTAGATCAGATCGGTTTTAAAACCAGATTAATCTTTCCCCAGCGGAGTCGCCAAAAAGTGTGTTGACACATAATTGCGCCAACACACTCGAATGCGCTAGAACGCGCGACGATCGTCAAAACGATCAACACAGCGAGAACCCAGGGCGGACCGGTCTGACCGGTTTCGCCGACCGGTGCAGGCAGAGAACTCGCGAAGACCTAGAACAGCGAGCTCGGGAGGGACCCGTCGGAGCTCGTGATCGTAGGGTTGCTCTGAGGTCGTTAGGCCACTCAGAACGTCTTCAAACGCCGCCGGGGCGAAGGAAGAAAGCAATCTAGAGTTGGAAAATGCTAGGGTTTGAGAGATAAAAATAATGCGATTTTTTGTATTGATTCGATTGGGAATAACCTCAATCGGCCTTAGCCTTTATATTTATAGGCCGGGGAAGACGTACCCCTTCACGAGTAGGATTACATGAGGACTCTTTACAAAAAACCTAATTCTACTCGGACTGTACAGACCTGACCGGTCAGACCGGCCGGCCTCAGCATATGTCAAATTTGGCTGTCAACACAGTTGTAATCTCACATCCTCCAAATTAAGATTTTGCCAACATCTCTTCACCTGCTTGCATTTCAGAAAACAGTGACCCCCGTCCTCATCCAATCAGCCACACACAGGAGATCGTGTATCTATATCCATACCTCTTCTCGCGATATTCATGCGAAGTGGTAGACTGTTATGGGCAAACCGCCAAAAGAATTGTTTTATCTTAGGAATGCAGTCCAGTTTCCAGATCCTCCCCCATAAATTATCTGCTTCTTCAGAATCTGAACCACTTGACGAACCAGCCTGCTTTATCTTTGATTGTTCTCTTTTATCCTCCAGGACATGATAAGCGGATTTCACAGAGAAAATACCTCAATGATCATAATGCCATGCCACCATATCATCATAGTCCGATCTGATTGGAATAGATAGAATGTTCTTCGCATCCTCAGGCCAAAAAATCTCACATATGAGTTCCTCATCCCATGTGCCCGTGGCAGGTGAAATCAGATCAGACTCATAGGTCAGAACAATTCTTCCTCTGGGTGTAATCGGCCTCCTTGTGACCCTGTTTGGAATCCAAGGGTCACTCCAGATATTAATTTTTGTGCCATCTCCCACCCTCCAGATCAGACCTTCCTTCAGTACTGCTTCAATCCCTCATGCTAAACTCCTCCAGGAATATGAAATCCCTGGTTTTTCTTTTGCAGCCAACAAGTCCCCATTTGGGAAGCACTTAGCACGTAGAACCTGTGCACGTAGTTCCATGATCAGGCGCCAACCCTGTCTAGCTAACATAGCCAGGTCAAACAGATGCAGATCTCTGAAGCCCATTCCACCTTTCTTTTTCCTGCTGCACAACCGATCCCATGAGAGCCAATGCATCTTATTTTCATTTTCCTGTTGAGCCCACCAAAATTTGCAGACCATTCTTCCAATGTCATCACACAAAGATTTTGTCAAGTCAAAGCAAGACATAGCATACGATGGAATGGCTTGTGCTACTGCTTTTATCAACACATCCTTCCCTGCCCCGGATATGCATTTCTCCTTCCACCCTTGGATTCTGTTCCAAATTCTTTCCTTTAGATAAGCAAAAGTTTGTGCCTTGGATCTGCCCATGTATACAGGGAGTCCAAGATACTTTTCATTTCTCGCCTCTGATTCAATTTCGAGCTCTGCCATAAAGCGACTTTTTGTTTCAGCAGAAGTATTCTTGCTGAACATGACAGATGACTTGTCTTTGTTTATTGTCGGCCCCGAACAATCCTCATACAAAGAAAGAACATTTCGCACATGATCCACACTCCCGTCATCAATTTTGAAAAGAAGCAAGGAATCATCCGCAAACAATAGATGATTGATACTCGGTGCACCCTGACAAACATGAACAGCAACTGTTTCACCACACCTTTCAGCTTCATTCAGCATGCACGAGAAATCCTCCACACAAATCAAGAAGAGAGGTCTCAAACAAGTTGACTTAATTTGCTGGCCATAAGAAGATTGAATGCAGTTACAAACTAAGTTGACTTAATTCAGCAAATTAATTTACTTGCTCGTAAAAGTTGACTTAAGTTGACTTAAAAATGCTTGAGCATGATATACTTTGACCACAAATTAGAGGTCTCTAACAAAGACAGTTTGCAAAATCAACTTCAAAACCTCTGCGCTAGGAATCCTGACGAATCTTATGAGATCTTTGACCGCGTGATTTGAGGATAGTTATTGTAGCATCACTGTTGCCAATCATTAATTAATTACCGGCATTAGATTCATTGCGAAAAGTTACGTCCATCCCTAAAGAGGTTTTGCAAATAAACTTCATTTAGTACTCCATGCGTGTAAAATTCCTTTCTCGGCTTGCGTGTTCTAGGAATTCCAGAAGATAACCAAACAATGCCCTTGTGATGGAGAGGGCGGAGGAGTAATCGAGGAAGGACTCATATGGATACAGAGGCGGCGACGGCGACGGCGGCTACGAAAACTTTGGCGCCAACACAACTACAGTACTTATCGGATCGCACTACTATAGAGCTACTAGACATTCATCCCGTGCATTGATCCCAACCGCCCAATTGTATTTAGACCGTATTAGTCCCGGGCATATGGGTTAGAGGCTGTAAGAACTTTAGTTTCGATTAAAGCCTCCAATCGGACTAAAGTTCCTTTTTAGTCGAGGTTAATAATACTAACTAGTTGAATACTCCGCACGTTGCTGCAGAATTTTAGAGCAAAAATATTGAAGTTCAGTGTGCTGAAAAGATAGAGTTATGAAATTGCAGCTAAGTTTAGCATTGGAGATATATGACATGGTTGTATATAAGAAATGCTTAAATACTAAAGTTGATGTATATATAAGAAGTTCTAGTTGCTGAAACTGGTAAAAGAGGAACCATAATAGTTACGATAAGAACGCTTTAATGTTGAAATGGAAATGTATGCATTATTTTGTGAAGCAAGAGATTGGACTTTGCATTGACTCTCATGGATAAGTGAAGTTTATGCAAAAAAATTTTAAAAAAATTAAGTGTGGGCAACACAGTTGTGTAAATATGTTGATAATTTGAAAGAATATATTATGTTTAATGGTTTCATTGGACCAATGTAGATATTTGAATTGGTTATGGATTCTCCACCATCGTGATCCACATTACTGTAGTATAATAGAATGTTAGAAATGGGTGTGATAAAAATGAATGAGGGATGTTAGCACATACATTATTTTTTTGACGTTTTGTTGCTAATTCCGTCATATGACAATAATAAAACCAAGTAAAAAGATAAGAACTCTTAGTGGGTTGTGGAAGGTCAGGATATGGGGTTTCATTCAGATCTAATGGTGGAAATAAAATGATGATGTGGCTTCACCACATGCGAGAGAAATAGCTATTAATGACTCTTAGTGAGTTCCACTTACATAAGATATATAGATTTGGACTAAAGTGTTATCATTTACTTCCAGTTAGTGTTAGGATTAACGGGTCCTCAGCATGTTGGTTCAAAAGAAAAGTATTCATAAAAAATCACATGTGTTGTGTTTGAGTAGTTGGAGTTATAATAAAGTTATGTGTGAGGTAAGAGATCTTGGATTCAAATCCTATGAATAGTAGAGTTGGTGTTACTTTGCCCGTTTGCGAATATATTTTACGCCTTTCACCTTTTTAATTTCAGATTTTCAGTTACGGATGCGAATTCTCAGTTCCGAATTCAGGACTTTTATTTACGAGTACTCTGCATGTACATCTCATTAGTGTATCATTCAGTTAATTAATTTTTTAATTTTCAGTGCCTGCACCAAAACTAAGAAAATTAGCATGTATTTTTTACTCCCCTGCCCACCGCAATTGATTTGTTTACAAAACCAGCACCAAAACAAAGAAGATTAGCATGTTTTTATTTTTGTACAAAAGACTCTAGAAGGTCTTACATTTAGGTACAAATTTTAGACCCTTCAATGCCTTATATTTCAGAACAAAAAGAGTAGGCAATCCCAGTGCTGGAAACTATGCACCATTCCATAGCGATTACATAAAAAAAATGATCTATAGAAACTAATCTATACAATAGAGGTTTCTATATGCAATAAATGCTAGTCATTTTCCTCTCCTTGTCTCTTCCATCCTCCGAGCTCTCTCCACTTGTGACCTCAACCAAAGCACGTGCGCGCTGGCTGGCATACGAGCGCGGCGGTCTAGCGACCGCACGCAATGGCCAGTATGCGAGTGTGCGGCGCCAGCAGGCGAGTGCGGCAGCTCCGGCGAGCCCACACGGTGGCCGGCACGCGAGTGCACGGCATGGGTGAGCATCGACGATAAGCACTAGCTTTCCTATGGCGGGCCCTACATAGGTAGAAATGCTGGTTCTCCCCCCCATGCTGAAATGATCGTTTCTTGCTACCTCGGTTCAAGAGTAGAGGTGGTTTCCTTGTGAAGAAACGGTTTCCTCAAGAGTTTATCTCAAATGCTCATAATTTGAGATTTGGGTATTCAATATTTTCAAAGGACAGGAAAAAAATTGGCTGCCATAGTGCATTGCGCAATTCCTAGAGCCGCACGTCGCTCGCATCTCGTCCCAGGCAGTCGTCGCCCACCGTGCCACTAGAATTCGCTGCCGCCGGCCAGAAGCGGAAATGACGTGGCCAAGAGGGAAGGGGGGAATGGAATCGGGGTAGATAGGATGGGGACCTGATGCATGTCGGTGCCGATTGGGAGCCATGGCTGGACCGTCGCAATGAGAGTAGAGCATTTGAGCCCAAGAGGTAATATGAGATGGAAAAGTATATTTTGTGTTGTTAGATCATCTCTAAGATATACCTTAAAAGTTATTCTAGTTACAAAATTAGGATGTTTAGTGAAAAATCGGTTTCGAAAAATTCTCTAAAACCAATCCCTCAAGGTAGCAACATCCTAAATTATTTCTCTCCCTTCTAGATTTGTGAAACAAAAATCCACACCCTATCCCAAATTCTTGCCGTTTTAAAACCAGATCTTAGACCTTCATTCATCGAATTCATGGGTCTCATTTCTTATTGTGTCGTAGCTCAAACAATATGATATCCGTTATAAGGAAACTATTGTGGGAACGATAATAAAGGATATCCGGTATAAAAGACTACCATGGGGGCATGATAATGCATGGAGAAATAATATTTAGAGTGACCCTCTACGTAAGGATAGAGAGTTAGAGACAAGAATCCAATAATTATTTTAGAGATACGTAAGGATACAGAAAGTTAAAGACAAGAATCTAATAATTATTTTATAGATGCTCTTATTTTCTATTTTTTTGATATATATATATGTTGTATACTATGTATATAATTTTTTTGACTAAAAATTTTGGGTATTTAGTTGAATACGCATAAATCAGTACTAGGCCCGTCCCTGACTATGTCAGCATTTTGCCGAGTATTAATGTTCCATTGGGACTTCTGAGCTGCAACGAGGTCAGGAGAAAACAAACCTCTCAAAAACGATAATGGTGAAGAAACCAAGTACAGATAAATATATTTCATGTATTCTTAATATCTCAAGTTTTGCTTACAACATTTCTATATTTGTTTTGGTTTTGTTATACAATCACCTTGTTGGCACGTTCAACCAAACTGCTAAGTTTCTGGAGGCTAGGATCGAACTTATCAAAATCTTTGATTTAGACATGTGTAAAAGTATGTTCTCTCCAAAATGGATCACTATTTTGTTTGCAGTTATGTTTCTGATGGAACGTCTCCAGACAAGAAATTGCTAAAAGGTATGATGTCCTTCACCCTTGGATTGTTCCTACACTATTTAGATTTGCGTATAAATCATCCATAATCAAATCAAAACACTATTTTTTTTTCAGAAACGGAAGGAGAGAGGATGCAAAGAAACAGCTAGATCTGACAGGGGTAGATGAAGTGAGCTGATAATTTCATCGTCAAAGTTTGTTCAGTGTTCTTGTTAAGTTCGTGTTAAGTTCTTCTATTTCTTATTTCTAAAGGAAAATGGTTAATGATGTTTTGCAAATTGAGTAGTTAAGTTTAGAATTTATATGTTCAAAATATCAAATCAAAGAGATACAAGTCACAAAGTTCATTACATCATGCACTAAAGTATGTCTAGACCTTTATTCCCTTATTACATCACTGATGAAATACTAAGTTTTGTTAATGATGGAGTTCAATACTATTGAAAATAACAATGCATACTTGTGAGTAACTACGAGAAGATTAGAGAGTATGCATGAACCATGGTTGCCATGCTTTATGGTAAAGATGTGGAATACTCTAGAAACTATATTTGTATGGTTAGATAAGCATGAGAAATATTTTAGAGTTAGATATTTTGTAGGAAGAGTGTAGAAGATGGATACATTATCGGTGTTTTACCAGCACGCCTACCTAGAGATACCCTATGATAGTAGATTATTCGTAGGGGATCGTTGAGATCAGGAACACGGTAGTGCAAGCAACATGATGGTTTAGATAGGTTCGGACCGCGAGTTGTATAATACCCTACGTCCTGTTTGATGGTTTGTATTGCATGAGGGAATAAAATGAGATGTTTCTCTATCGGAGGGGTCCCGCCCGTGCTTATATTGCCTGAGGGGACAGGGTTACATGGAACCTTAGGTCGGTGTGGCGTCTAAAGTCTTTTCTGAGTACTACTTGAGTGGTTTTTATCTTTACCGACTAGTACAAGATATGTGGAGTAGTTAGATGACTTATGGGTATAGAACATACCCCCATGCTCCCATCCCATATCTCGTACAAGACTGCACCACATTAGGTATCCTGTGACCTGGGTCTGACACGCATGGCAAAACCATATAAGCCGTGGAGTTCTATAAATAGGGGTGCTTCCCTCCCCTTTTGCCATACTGCCGCCAGCATTGACCACTATGCCCTCTTTCTATTTTTTATTCACCTTGTTCGGCGATTGGTGGCTGATACTAATTTATTATGAGAGAAAAGTATTACTGACTGGCTAGTAGTTGCCGCTGATTGTTTGATTTAATATGAGAGAAAAGTATTGGTGGCTAGCCAGCCCAACAAGTTTTTAAATGGTTGCTGCTGATCCATCAAGGACGGTGAGTCGCGACCCACTGCCACTGGGACCGAGGGGGACCCATCCTTTTCTTATGGTGAGGGTGGGTCCCGCCCCTCCTATCGCTTGGTATCCATTGGATGGAATCAGGAAATAGGCAGCGAGACCGACCTCTCAGCACATGCTTGCTTGCTTAATTCCCACCCTCGATGAATCTTGGATGGTACATGTCCATTAACCCTGTCCTCATCAGTGTTAAAAAAAAACTTCATAGCAGAACAGCAGCTTTCATATCTTTGCTTGAGTGCCATTGGGCAATGGCACTGGGATGAGGGAGACGAGAAGGAGGCGCGGTGCCGTGCCCGTTTCCTTTTCAGTTTCAGACGACGGGTAAAAAGGATGAAAGGGAGTCCCTTGACAGCTCCAAAGCAGAACAATGCGCCCCGTCTGGGATCGGGCCGAAGTTGGCCAATCAGGCCCAGAAGATGTATCCTATTTGCCCATTTGGGCAAGCAAGGCCTGATAATCATGAGGTTATTGTCTTGTCTAATTTTTCATGTGTTTCGTATGCTCACGCTTTCCTAAGGATATATCAGAAATGATACGCCTTTTAGTTTGTCTTAATTAAAAAAAGAAAAATCTTAATTGAATGTTGTAGAGGCTGACGGCAGGGCCAACCCGCAAGGACGCAATGTATAGGTGGCGGAGCAAATCCGAGCTTTTTTTTTTTGTGTGAATGTTGCAAGCAGATGAGGCCTAGATGTTCTCCAATTATCCCATTGTCTTCCTCCGTCATAAGCAATAATACCAAAATACTATGACTTAATGAGTTGTATAGCACTTCTAATTGTTTATAGATGATATTGCCACTTTAAATTTAGGGCCGGTTTCACCAAAGCCGGTGAAGCTAAAAAAAACTGGTTTCCTTCGGCTTGTAGTTCACTTTAGCTCACTTGCAAAACAGCTTCAAACTACAGTGCCTCGATTTGCGCAAAATGGGTGAAGCTCAAGCTGAAATAAGCTCTTCCAAACAGACTTTTAGTAATATGATACAGTATACGGAGAGTAATTTAGAGCAAATATAATAAGTGTCCTACATATAGCCCGGTTATGTGGCACTTTTGCCTATATATTGGCTCTCAGTCCCCTTTTATACATGCTCAAAGCAAACAGAGTAAATGCTGATTAAGGAGAAAGAGATAGGATGTCCAATTAAATACTCCATCTGCTATAATAATTGTTGGTCGTTTTGGTAAATTTAAATATATTTTTTTGTTATGTATCTAGACATAACATATATATATATAAGTATATAGTAAAGAGTTTTGTTATTTATCTGTTGATAGATTTTTTCTTTACCAAATATGCTAGATTTCCATACAATTTCAATACGTCTGATTATACTTAGAATTTTTGCTAATAGTAAAAACACTTTATCTAAATTTACCAAAATCATGCTGCACAATTCCAGCTTTAAAATTCCACTGCGACAGGTTCTTTGGTTGGCTCTGCAGTCTGCACAGCTCTGTTCCTGACAACTCGGTCCGGTTTGGTTTCCTAGAATTCTAGGAAAACAACACTTTGACCGATAATTACTGTATTAAATAAAGATATTTTACAAAACTAACTTAGAACCTTGTGCTAGAAATCCTGATGAATTTAATGAGACCGCGTGATTAGATGATGATTACTGTAGGATAACTGTAGCCAATTATCGACTAATTACCGTCATTAGATTCGTCACGAAAAGTTATACTCAATTCTGAAAAGATTTTGCAAATATACTTCATTCTGAATTTTATGTATGGAAGATTTTTTTTCCTCATGTTGCGTGCTCTAAGGATTCCTTACAGAATCCAAACAAGGCCGATGGCTTTTGCCCTGGCCGTGCCCCGACGACGCACGAGGAGCGATCGAGGTCATGCGAGACCGGCGCGACATGGACGTCCGCTCCGCCTGCCGTGACGGATCGTGCGAGCCGGGCACGGAATTTTGGCCGGAGGTGGATCGCATTTGGACACAGATTATTCGCGCTGCTGCTTCACGTGGCGGCGCCCAGGCTGCACGAGCCGCCCGTGGACTCGGAATCGACAGTGACAGATGGGGGAAACTAGTTACCGGCCATCCCGTTCTCGCTGCTCATTGGATGGTCCGTTAGTGAGTGCGTCCGTGCTTGACCGACTCGCTCGCTCGCGCCGCGGTCAACCATGGAGTCAAAGGTTGGATCGGATCGGGTTGGGATTCGATGGGAGGACGGAGAAGCTAGCAAAGATCATCAGCTCAGCTGCCTTCCCACACCACCCATGGCGCGACGCGTCCCGCCGGGCCGGCCGGCCTGCGTCGTCTAGCTTCTCGCTCCATCCAAATCCATCGCCTGAAAATTTTGTTTTTCCTTCAATCCCAACGATTGATTCAACAGAAGGGAGATTAGGAAAAAGATGCAGCGGCAGCGGCAGCGGCAGCAGGATGAAGGCACGGTGAACGCCGCGGCCATCGTCCTGGCGGCCGCCGCGAGAACCACCACCGGCACAGGCCACCTGCACCTCCGCCGGCACCTCGACGACGACGACGACGACCACGCCAGCTGCGCCGACACGGTACGTTACTACGCCTGTTCTGCACTTCTGCTGTCCGCCGTCTTGCTCGTCCGATCGATCAGGGTACCTTCCAGCTACCAGCTGAGTTCCACAAATTTAAACAAGAACGCGTGCACGAGTCGCGACAGTGTAATTAGTGTTGTTTATTTTTTTTGATGGGTAATTAGTGTTGTTTATTGATTAAACAGTAGCATCCTAGCTCATCCATATAACAGAGAGAGGAAGCTAAAACAGAGTGTTCTGATGGAGTTGCCTGTGTGCTTCTGGACCCTGGAATGGATGATGGCATGCAGAGGACGACGCGATGGTGGTCGCGCCTAAGGGCGAAGCTCGCGTGCTTCCGGCCGCACGGCCACCCGCAGCGCATCGCCGACGCGTCGCCGGAGGCTGGCGCAGCCAGCGCCGAGCAGGCGGCGGCCGGTGCTGGCGGCTTATTCCACAACACCCGCCACGCGCCGCAGCCCGCGGTGGCCTTCGTGGCGCCGCCGCCGTCGCCCGCGTCGTCCGCGCTCACCTCCGGTTCGCCGTCGCCCGCGGTGCTCGTGAACGCCAACATCAGCAGCAGCTACAGCTCGCCCACCGCCTCCATCTTCGCCGTCGGCCCGTACGCCCGGGAGCCGCAGCAGCTGGTGTCGCCGCCGGCCTTCTCCGCGGGCCTCACCGAGCCGTCCACCGCGCCGCTCACACCCCCCGCGGAGCTCTCGTGTAGCCCCCACCTGCTGGCCACCGCGCCGTCCTCGCCGGAGGTCCCCTTCGCCCGCTTCCTCTGGCACCCCGTCGCGGCGGCAGACCACCACCAGCAGCACTTCTCGGGCGGCGGCGGCGGCGGCGCGGAGGGCCTCCTCAACGCGTACCAGCTGCAGCCGGGGAGCCCCATCCTCGTGTCGCCGGGATCAACCTCCTCGTCGCCGCCGTCCTGGACGGTGCGGGCGCGCAATGAGGGCGTGTCGCTTCTTGACGGTGGGCGCATCCCCATCACGGAGGAAGGTGGTGGCGACTGTGGCAGCGGCAGCGCGAGCCGGAACGACGACACACATGACGATGAAGCGGCCAAGAGCGGGGGCGAGTTTGTGTTCGGCAGTAATGCCGATGTGGCGGGCGGTGGTGAGGTCGCCGGCGGTGGATCCTTGGCCTTGGGAGACGTGACTGAGCAATGGCCCTTTCACCTTGCTCATTGTTGAACTCTGAATTCGGGTAGTGCAGTAGTACAGTACATTTACATGCTGCCGGCCATGGTGTTGGCGTCGTATTCAGCTGCAGATATGATGCCGTCGTCGCCCTGCACCGTCGGAAGCAGAGGGGGCACCGCCCACTGGCTGCCTCGCGTACGCCACCCTCTGCGCGGCGCCGCCGCCGCTGGCGCCGGGGCCCGTGCAGTCGTACTCGCCGAAGAGCACCGTCTGCTGCCTGGCGGGGTCGTTCCACCCCCCGGGCGCGACGACGCCGGCGAGATACGTCCTGGCGAAGACGACGGTGGCGTAGGCGCCCCACGGCCTGCCGAGCCACACCTGCCCCGTGCCCACGACGCTGCAGCGCACGAACGCGAAGCCCGTCCTGTCGGCGGGCGAGGCGCGGCCCTGCGCCGTGACGCTCCCCGTGACTGCGCCGCCCGCGGCGGCGCTGGCGACGGAGCTGATGGTGCAGCCGAGGTAGAGGGAGCGCGCGTCGCCGAAGATGAAGTCGATGGAGCCCTCGACGGACGTAGCACTCCCGGAACAGGTGGCGGCCCCGCTCGTCCAGCAGCGTGTCCTGCGACCCGTAGAAGCCGCACCAGTAGAAGGCCGCCTGGTCCCCCGCGACGCGCAGCGCCACCGCCTGGCCGCCGGCGTCGCCCGGCTCGGCGGGGCGGGCGGTGTTCTGGACGCTGAGGTTGTAGGCCACGAAGCCGTCGGCGAGGACGGCGAAGGTGGCGCTGGCGGAGGTGCCGCCGCTGGAGTTGGCGGTGCCGTTCCACGCGACGGTGGTCTCGAGGTTGCCGCGGCCCTGCACCGTGACGCCCGTCTTGCTGCTCCACACCGCCACCTTCTCCGCGTAGACGCCCGCGTCGACGGCGATCAGCGTGCGCGCCGCGGCGCCGTCCGGCACGGCGTCCACGGCCTTCTGCAGGCTGGTGAAGTTGGCGCAGCCCCTGCGGTCGACGGTGAGGACCAGGGACGCGTTGTGCAGGGACACGATCTTGGCCACCCACCTGGCGTGGTCGTCGCACGCCCGGCGCCGGTGGTGGTGCCGGCCCTCTTCCGCCGCCCCGGTGGAGGTGTCACTGTCAGGCGGCGGCTGCTGCTGCTGGAGGTAGAAGGATGTGGAGGCGAGCGGCAGGGCGACAAGAGCAGAGCAGATGGCCGAGGCTGCCCATAGCACCACCAATGGCTTAGCAGCAGCCCTTGCTGTTCTTCCTGTACGCCGCCGCCCAGCAAGCCTCATCTTCCTTTCCGATCCGTTCCCCTCCGTAGACTGCTGCAGAGTGGAGTTAGTGTGCTCCCCGATGGTGAGGACGACGGCACGATGACCAGAATGGAAGATGCAGATTGCTGCACACTGAATTGCATATTACCATCGTTTAGGATCAGTAGATCAGATTTCACTCCTTGAACATGAATGCAATGATGAGGCATGCGTAACGTAGGCCCTGTTTGGTTTACCTGTAGTACTACTAGCACACATTTCCCGAGAAAAGAATCTTCAATGCATGGAGTACTAAATGAAATTTATTTGCAAAACCTTTTCATGGATGGGTGTAACTTTTCACGACGAATCTAATGATAGTAATTAATTGATGATTGACTACAGTGATGCTACAGTAACCATCTTCGAATCGTGCGGTCAAAGACCTCATTAGGTTCGTCTCGCGAAGTAGAACACGGCTGTGGAATTAGTTTTATAAATTGTCTTTATTTAGTACCCCTAATTATTGGTCAAAGTTTTTGTGCTACTTGTGCTAGGGCAAACCAAACAGGGCCGTAATGTGAGCGCAAAGCTAAAACAGATTGTGAGGATCGGGTGCTCTGGTCTGGTGCAGACATAGTGCAGACAGACATGATGGACTGGACGGAGAGGAGGACGGTCGGCATTGCCAATCAGCAATAATGATGCATGGTAATTAGGAGTAGATTAACACAATACGCGTCACCCTACACTTGCTTGCTCAAATCATGCCCTGTTTAGTTCCCACCCGTAAACACAAAAACGCAAAATTTTGCGAAAGAATCTTGCTAATTTGAAATACTAACTGAAGTATATTTATAATTTTTTTTGTATGGATGGGCTGTAAATCGCGAGACGAATCTAATGAGCCTACTTAATACATGATTTGCAATAGTGATGCTACAGTAACCATCTGCTAATTATTAATTAATCATGAATTAATTAGCATCATTAGATTCGTCTCTCGGTTTACAACCTATCTGTGCAAAAAAATTTGTAAATAGACTTCATTTAGTATTTCAAATTGGTAAGATCCTTTTGCAAAAAAAAATTGAATTTTTTTGAAAAAGAACTAAACACGGCCTCACATTATGAGATATTCAAATGCTCCCCTCCCCTCCGTCAGAGGGACGGGACGGATCGCACCGGTCACCCTTCGCTATCAGGACTCAGGAGAGGCTCGCACCGGTGCATTTGACGAAGAGAGGCCCACAGGACAAAGCAAATGAGCAATAAGATCTTCGTCATTTCTAATAGGAATAAAAACGATTTAATTTCTTCAAAAGAAAATAAAACGATTGAAAAAAATGTCATTATCGTTTTCTTACTCCGAAACGACAGCATAATGCAAAAAAAGGGTACATTGAATGGAAAAAGTGTCGATATCAATCAATCCCGCGGTAACTCAAATCGAAAAGGGCTCTCCTCTACAAAATAGTGTCACCGAAAACTACGTACTTATCCGCAGTGGCGGATCCAGAAAAAAATTTAGGAGGGGTTGAAAAACACGCTACAACAACTTGTAGCTCTGTTAAAACACCCCACAAAAGAGAAATATAATAGTTTGAAGCAATATGATATTGAAACATCAATGACTGATGGAAATTTAAAAATACATCATGAAAAAATAAAAATGCAGTTTATCCATACCGAAAAGCCAAAGTACGAGACTAATAGACGACGGGCGTGACGGTGACACCCATTATTCATCCGAAGAAGCAATCTACAGAAATAGATACAATTGATTAGTCAAACATATATGAACCTTCAAATTATGAATTTAGAATATGACAGAGGGTACCATCAATTTTTTAGGCATTAACATACGACGGTTTTTCATCTCTTCAAACCTCTTTTTGATCTTTTCATTTTCAATCTTTCTAAATATCTCCTTCTCATTATAGCATATCATCAAGTCATTGAACCATTCATCACCCATTTTACTACGCAAATCTGTCTTTACAAGGGACATGGCTGAAAATATCCTCTCTACTGAAGCAGTTGCCACTGGTAGTATCAATGTTAGCTCAATGAGACGATAAACCAATTGATAAGATGTGTTCATCGTAGTCTTGACCATAATTTCAACAACTTTTCCAAGTTCAGAACATCCAAGGAACTCTTGAGTTCTTCTAGCACGGTTGACGAAGGATTTAAGTTGATTTGGCAAAAGAGTAAGCTCACCAATATCAAAATCCTCAGCATAAATTTCAGCAAGTCTCATAAGTTTATCCACATTGAAATTAGAGAAAGAGTTCCTTGGGTTAAAACAAGCCATATATACTAATAACTCTGAACTGATTTCACTAAATCGATGGTTCAACTCAGTCAAGATGGCATCAATGGCGACAAGAAAAATCTCAACATGATAGTAATGCATGTTTGTTACCTTTTGCTTCCTACGTCTAGATGTCCCTCCGATATTTATTTCCTCATCCATATCTGGCACTTCAATCTCATTCTTCTCACAGAAAGTTTTCACTTTTTTAAGTAATGGCTCCCATCTATTTTCTCTTAAATCCTGCAAACTATCTTTCACATCCGTTATCAAATGCATAGCTTCAACTATGTCTTGGTCTTTCCTTTGCAAAGCACTTGACAAAATATCTGTCATGCCCAACAATTCTATCATCAAATGCATGATGAACACAAAATCAAAGCTCTCCATTTTTCCAATTAAACCTAAAGCTCCTCCAGTACATGCTGGTTTAACAGAATCTTTCTTGACTATCTCAAGGACATCTATGATAGCCTCCCACATCACCAAAATGCGAAGCAAAGTTTTAAGATGTGAACCCCATCTGGTGTCTCCAGGTCTAGCTAGACCACTTTCCTGGTTTAAACCTCTTCCGGTCATAGTCTCACCATTCTCAATCTTTTCTAGCAACACATCATGATGCTTTGCAAGCAAAACATCCTTTCTCATACAAGATGCACCCACAGTGTTGACTATTAAAGGAACATAGTTAAAGAAATCTGCAATATCTGCACTAGAAGTTGAGACAGAAACAACCACTAGTTGCAATTGATGGGCAAAACAATGCACATAGAAAGCATAAGGATTCTCATCGCGAATCAATTTCTGCACCCCATTAAATTCACCTCTCATATTAGAAGCTCCATCATACCCTTGCCCACGAAGCATAGAGATTGATAACTTACGACTTGAAAGCATACGGACCAAAGCTTCTTTCAATGCAATAGCTGTACAACTCTCAACATGCTGAAGTCCAAGAAATCTCTCCATCACTTTTCCTTCATCATTCACAAACCTGCATGCCATATTTCATCGTGTGTTAGTAAAACTATAGAAATAGAGGTAATAACAAAAGCAAGAAAATACAACTACTAACCTTAGAATCACTGCCATTTGCTCCTTTATTGATACATCTCGAGACTCATCAATAAGCACTGAGAATTTTCTACCACGAATCTCATCCATAATGACACTCATGACTTCCTCTGCACAAGCTTTTGTAAGATCTTTCTGCACATAAGGAGATAATATTTGGCAATTTTTGTAACCTTTTTCATATGCCGCCTTCACTATCTCAACCTTATCTTTGTACCAATCAACCATTTCTCTAAATGTACCCTTGTTAAGCGAAGTAGAAGACTCATCATGTCCACAGAAAGCATCCCCTTGCATTATGAGAAATCTTGCAACATCTAAAGAAGTTGTCAAACGAATCTCATAGCGTTTTTCTTCCTCCTTACCCACTTGAACTAATTTTCTACCCACATTTGTCCTTTGGTTCATAAAGTCTTCACACTTTTGCCTAGCTTCTACATGAGTCTTGCAAACATTGTGCTTATTAAAAGTATCCTTAGCTTTCTTCCAATTCACATAACCTTGATGTGCAAAGACCGAACTACCAAATTTTTCAGGCTTTGACGAATTAAAGAAGAGATAGCAATACAAGCAATAAGCTGCACCTTTGTACTCACTATACTCTAGCCAATCAAATTCATCAAACCAAGTCTTCTGAAAAGATCTAAATTCACCACTCATCCATTTACGAGGAAATACAAGATCACGAGGTTGAGTTGGACCATTCAAAGCATATGCCTTCCTTACTTGATCTCTAATTTCAGGTTGATAATCATCAATAGGTTTGCGTTTTCCAGGATCCCCAATTAAATCTGAATGACTAAACTCTGCTCTAGATTTCTTTGGTTCAGATGTGCTCTCATTAGTGTGTGGAGTTGAAGCACTTGAACTTGAAAAATATGATTGTATAGTTCTTTTCGACATTCTGAAATTTGTTATACCAATCAAATTTTGAATCATTGAAAATGAAAATTGAATCATAGGTCTACTGAATCAAAAAAATTGAGAATAGAAACTAAATCATACCTGCCTGTTACCTGGCGCGGTGGCGCCGCCCCTGCCTGCCGCTGGGCGCCTGGGCGCAGGTCCCCGCGCAGCTGCGCGCAGGCAGACTTGCCGCGCGGGCTCTGGCGCCGCCCCTGCCGGCCGCCGCTGACGTAGCGCCGCGTGCCGCGCCGGGCAGTCCTGGCGCCGGGTGCCGCGTGCCGCGCGCGGGCTCGGGCCCCGTGCGGCCGTGCCCGTGGCCCCCCTGCCGCTGGGCGCTGGGCGCTGGGCTACTAGCCGCCGGGTGGCCTGCCGCTCGCCGCTGTGGCCTGTGGCCGCTGCCGCACGGCGCGGGCGCCCTGCGCAGTTGCCCGCCGTCCGCCTCTCCGCGGCTCCGCCTGGATCTGCGTCGCCTCTGCCTGTCGAGCAACGAGCCGCCGGCTGCCTGGACAGCCTGGTGGATGCACGATGTGGTTTAGATTTTTTGCTCTCTCTCGCTGGGCCTTGGGCAGTTGGGCTTAACATTTTAGTGGGCCGCCATAGTGTGTTTCTCCGTCCAATTCGTGAGCAGCGCGACTGCAGCTTGTCTTCCACCTCCAGCCCCCCTTCACATTGCATCCAGCCTCAAAAATTCATGGAGGGGCTCTAGGGGGGCTTCATGGCTCCGGTGGCGGTAGGGGAGGCTCAAGCCCCCCTGACCCACCGTTCCTTCCGCCCCTGCTTATCCGGAAGTACCATTCCATTTACATGTTTTTCACAGAAAACTTCTTCTATCGCAATCGATTTGCGGGTCCAGCCAATGATAACAATTAAAAAAAAACTCAATGTGTGATGCTTGGTGGGCCGTGTTCTCCAAAATGTAAACTTTAAACCAGCTTCAATGAAATTTCATCAAGGATTTCATGATATTAAATATCATTAATTTTGATGATATTGCAAGGAGAAGATAATAGAGTTTTATAGGATATGAAGAGAGTTTTATCACGATAAAATTTATCTGGCACAGTTACCTAATTTTTCGTCTAGCTAACTGTACAGTAAAACTGTGCATTAAGATTGATCTTAGGTTATAATTTAGCTCCCACTGTGCACTGAGATTGATCTTAGATTATAATTTAGCTCCCATTTTCCCCTAATGGATGCTGAAAACTCAATCTGTAACAGCTGTTTGCCTTGCAAAAAGCCCCATCAAATAAAATGACCCCGGTGACCCTAAAAAACAATTTTAAAAAAGAAAGCCCCCCTCTCTATCTCTCTTTCTCCTTTACATCGTCTTCCTCCCACGGCAGGCAGGACACACGCACTATCCTCATTTCTCCTCCACGAAACAGACCCTAGATCCACCGCTGTTTATGGGTTTCCTCGCTGCCTAACTATGACGACCGAAGCCTCTTGGAAGCCTTGACACTATCTCCCCACTCTTCCCTCTTCGATTAAGCGCTCTGTGTTCTCGTCGCCGTCGCGGCGCGTGGGTGGCCGCGATGGACCCGGGCCGCCCGCTGCCGGGGCGCGGGTCCTTCCTCTCCTCCTCCGTTCACGCCGCCGCGGCGCTCCTCCTCCTGCTCGTCCTCCTCGTCACGCTCCTCGGCCTCCCCATCTCCATCTCCCCGCGCGCCGCCCCCGCCCTCACCGACCAGAGGCCTCAGGAACCGACCTGCGACCCCGCCTCCCCGCTCGACTGCGCCGACCCGCGCCTCTTCCACCTCATGATGCGCAGCGCCATCGAGGCCTTCCCGGCCGTCCACTTCGCCCGCTTCGGCCGCCCCGTCCCCGGCGACCCCCCGTCCGCCTCCTGCGACATGGCCTGGCGCGCCCGCTCCGACTCCGACTCCCCCTCCAAGGCCACCACCAAGGACTACCGCCGCTTCGCCATCGCCCGCGACCCCCGCACGTGCGCCTACTCCGTCCTCTCCATCGGCGAGTACCACTCCGGCCCCAACGCCCGCAAGCCTCGTCGCGCCGCCACCAACGCCACCATCGCCCCTCCGCCCCCGCCCGCGCTCTCCCGCTCCCAGTTCGCCAGGGGCTCCTACCTCGCCTACGTCGGGGGCGGCGACCGCTGCAAGCCCATGCCGCACTACCTGCGCAGCCTCCTCTGCGCCCTCGCCGAGGCCCGCTACCTCAATCGCACCCTCGTCCTTGATCTCACCCTCTGCCTCGCTGCCTCCTACGCCGCAACTGGCACGGGAGGAATGCCTGAGGAGGGCAAGCGCCTTGCCTTCTACATCGACATCGACCACCTCCACTCCCAGGTCCCCATCATCGAGGAGGGCCAGTTCTGGGCAGACTGGGATAGGTGGGGAGTGCAGGGCCAGCTCCCGGCACGCCTCGTTGAGGACACCAGGCACGTACCTATCAAGTTCTCCAAGGTCAGGGACACCCTCATCGTCAGGAAATTCGGTGATGTGGAGCCAGGGAACTACTGGTACAATGTTTGCGAGGGCGAGGCCAAGGGCGTGCTCCGCCCAATGCGGCGGGTGGTACGCTGGGCACCGAGCTTGATGCACATTGTCGATGATATTGTCTCAAGGATGCAACCAGACTTTGATTCAGTCCATATTGATGCCAATGGTGAGGACCTTAGATGGAAGGTCGAGGAAGGTCTTGATGCAGGGCGGCAAGTGTATGTCGCAGGGCAGGGGGTCAGCAGTGCACTGGTGGAGGCACTCAAAGCAAAGCTCACTGTGCATCACCTGGATGAGTTTGAGGACCTGTGGGGGACAGACAGCAAGTGGTTCTTGGAGATGAGGAGGCTCAATGGTGGGGTTCCTGTGGAGTTTGATGGGTACATGCGCGAGGTCGTTGATAGGGAGGTCTTCCTTAGGGGGAAGAAGAAGGCAGAGGTGCTCCGGTGATTTGTTTTCTTCTCCCTAATAGATAGTTGCTATTTGTTGATACGTCCTGGATAAGTGGTTGAACATCATATGGCATGCTTTTGTCAAGCAAGTCTTGTAAACGCCATCATGTCTCAATTTAGTTCTCAGACTTGTCCGTAGATGTTTTATTTAGCTAGCCATTGTTATTTCTGTGGAAATTTCGGTAACAGTAAATGTATATAAAGTTTTGAGCTTCTGGCAGCACTGGTTCCATTCAACTGATCAGTTCCTTAAATCGATTCTGTAACAAGGATTTGTAATACTTTATTTTTTGATATTTAGTTCATTTCATAGCATCCTATGTTTAATTGCACAGTACACTTAAACAATGATTACCATTATTGATTCATTTGCATTTGTGTTTTGGCTTTGTGGGTATCTTTTCTTTGAGTTTGAGTGATGCACAGGCACAAGTACAGCTATGAATCCTCCTTCTGAAACATATGTCTTGCTACATATACGGAATATGGGTATCTTTTGGAGCATTTGTTTGCTTGATAAAGTTATATTAATATATGCTTCCTTCTTCATATAGGTTCCATAAAAGCAGGTGTGGACTGTTTTTTGAAAACTATATGCTCCCTTATAATCCGTAAGTGCTGTGGAAATAGAAATGTTTCATTGGAAATTCTGGATTTGATCTGCTTTTGGAGCAGTATCTTAGTTCATGAAGGGATTTTGCTGTTTTGCTTTCGTACAGCTCATATTTAGACCCGTGTTGCAGATCTGCATGCTATGGTACCCCTTACAATCAATGAGCAATTTACGTAGACTGTAAAGAGTAGTGCTCTCTATACATCCTTAAACTTTGATTGCTTAATGATTTTACTAATATTATAATGCTCTGATCAATTATCTGTTTCAGCATTGCAGCACTCGATCATGGAATGTACTCAGATAGTGTACCATGATGCTTTCTTAGGAGAAATACTGCTGCATCAGCAAACTCTTGATATTATTTGGGTTCCTTCGGTTGTCTTGTATTCTTGCCAGAACGCTAATATCCCTGCCAAACCTATCAAGAAGATATCAGAGACTCTTTTTTTCATAAGGATAGGATCAACATTGTGTCCCACAGAGACAATAAGATGATGATCATGTTCACGAATGATGCAGCGGCTCGGATTGCGTATGAGCAGTTAAACTTGCTGGCTGTGAATGGTCTCTCAGGATAGCTTGGATTTTAAGGTATGAACTCCATATGTTGAACTTGGATATGATGTAGCTGATCACTCGATTAAGATCTCAATCAAGGGTCTTCCATTTCATATGTGGAAAAATGATGCTGAGGAGATGTATCCTTATTGTGCTGTTAGTTTATTGCACATGAGACAATAACTAAGACAGATCTGTCAGCTTATAGGTGCTTTGGATGGAGTCAGCTGAGGACTGCAGTGCCAAGAACCACGTCTCTTAAAATCTTAAAGAAAGCAGTAAAAGAGATGTCTCTGTTCCTGCCCAAAATTTCAGAGTGTATTATGTCTATACATTGTTCATCTAGTCAGGTGGCCAGACCAGTGGTTGCAACAAGTTTGCAGATAGCCATGAATGTAATGCAGGAGAGATAAGGGATCTTGCAAACTCATATGAGGTGCATTCTATGAACCTAAGGCAATTCATTTTCTAGTTCCCAACAAAACTGATGCTACAATGATTAATAAAAAAAAGTGACAATGGCATCTCTCAGCACCATCTCCATGGCATTCAATCCGCGTGACTGGAGTATTGAAATATGTCAGCTGCAGAGTAACGCTAAACAATTTACCAACCCATCTATGCACAGAAAGAATTGCGAGCTTCCTACTGTGCCTTTGAGAATCCTGATGAGGCTGCAGAAGAGCATCCAGCAAATGAGAGCTACACATGTGCAGCACGGGGTCCGGCGATCCAAGTGTAAGGAACATACCAAGCAAGATAATGGCAGCTCTTTTTCCTTCGGGAATTGGAAATGTCAATGTAGAAACCAGCCTTGATTCAGTGGAGCTACGAACAAAGCAAATGTTTTAAGCTCTGCTGCCATCCCAGATTCAGAACCGATGGTATGTACAATATTATGTGCTCTAAAAATTCAAACATGATGTTAACTAAAAAGGGCGTACCCAGTGCGAGTGCTCCCACGTTATGTGGGGTCTGGGGAAGGGCCACGGGTGTTATCTAGCAGTCTTACCCTTGCAGTGCAAGGAGGCTGGTTTGAACCCAGGCTGCCAGGCCACAAGTGGAAAGCTCTACCACTGTGCCAGGCACGCCCTTCAAACATGATGTTAACTAAAATTATAAAAAAAACAGTTATGAATTTTGATTTTCATGCAGACAAGAACAGTTGGAAATGAACCACCACCTCTCTGTGATCTTCGACATCAACTTCCTCTAGGACGCAGACCTATTGCCTGGTAAAACTCTAGAAAACACCAACCAAAATGGTTTGGTTGGCTGTATAAAAACAAATAGTGTCTTACCGCTATATTTCACTTTCAGTTACATATCTCAAATGTGAAAACTGATGCATCTATAGCATGTCAGGTCACTAGCTGAATTTATGTGGCCATGCACCTCAGTTTATCCATGAATGACGAATCAATCAGAAATCAGTGATGGCAACATTGACTGAAAATACAGTCAGTCACCTGATGAAAGATGACCTCATTGAGATAAGTTGAGATAGAGATGTTGCAAACAAAATGGAACAATACATGAATGGTGCACATGCTGGTGTTTACTAATTGAGACATGACAGCAAGCAACACACAGCAGATCTAGAATCAAACAGGTACCAGTAGAGCAGGTATAAGTAAAGCAGAGCAAGCTGGAAATTGAAGGCACTCATGTACAAGTACCAAAACGCTGAGATGGATTGCAGGACACACAGACATTACTACCGGCCTGTGGTATGACCCAACTTTAATATGTATGATAGTAGGTGATCCATGCCTCAAACCTATTGTGTGCACAAGGAAACTCTAATTTCTGCCCTTGATACAGTAATGCACAATGCACAGTACAGACACCAAAAGAAATTTGCTTCCCTGCAGGGCCTGTATTGGTTTCGTAGAGTACTCAGTCCTGTTTCTGGTGAAAAAGGTGGCAGTAGTCATGTCCAGGGCATGAATTTCCTCAGCGATGTGCTATTTATTTCACTCTTTTTGCTGTCAAACTCCTAGCCACTGCTGACTGCTTTGGGAAGGGACTATTACGCCAAGCTATTCTTCATGGCAACTGAAAGATAGCTTGCTACTCCTTTGCTATACTAGCATGATTGAAATCTTACAGAAGCAGAAGGAAAAAAAAGTAAGAAAATTGAAAGATTTCTAACTGTCATGCCATTGGAAATATTTTTACCAAGATGAGAGTACATCAGTACAGTGTTATGGTGACAATGGACATTTAATGGTAACTATCCCGAAAGGTACAGAAAACCGTCTGCTCATTACTACACTGGTGAGAAATCTGATAGAATCACACAATTTCAGCTACTGCCAACAACTTCGATTATCAAAAAAAAAAAAAAAACTAGAGTTGAAAAACGAGATGGAAACTCCTCTGTTACATTGCTTTAGCACTGGCATAAGTTTCTTTGAGTAAGGGCGCACACTGGATTATAACACGAGCTCCAGAAGTGAGCCTGCAATTGTGAAATCATAGTTAATTCATCATAAGAAAAAGAAAATCATATACTACCTCACTGGACAAACTGCAAAGATTGGAAGTGTTACCGACCTTTCTTCAATCTTAACAGCTTTCTCTTTTTCGTCATGAAACGATACTACTCTTGAAGATTGTGGTGATTAATCGGTCATTCTTTTGCTTGTACTTGTCAAGATCTTGGATGAAGCTTCATTGCTACATTCTTGTTCACCATTGTTATGCCTGACATCTGTGGTTATGGTTACCAATGTCCCACTTTTGGGTTGCTAACATGGTGCCCTTTTGATTGTTTGTGAGATATTTTGACTTCTGTGCTCCAAATTATTCAAATTCCGTACGGAGGCTTCTTTATCAGAAACACTGCAACATATTTATTCTGTGGTCACAATCTATGCAGATGAGCTGTATGCAGAAAGCTAATTGCGTACAGAGAGCATGGTCAAGAAGACAGCCATTGAAACAGTGATGGGCATGAGGGGATGTGTTCATCTATAAGACTAACATTGTGCTAAACCTCAAGCCTGAATATCAGGTCATAAATGAGAAGAATGGCCATAAGTTTATCTCTTGCATCAGATTGAGCTAGTTCATCGAAAAGGATAGTGAAGGATGAGAAAAGGAACCAGGAAACATACCAGTATTGGTCATAAGATGAAGTGGGCTTAATATTTGTGGACATTACTTTGCCTGCCTCGCATCCCTTGCCTGCAGTTTGGAGCATGCTCCCACTGCAGTGACCGCAGTCTCCTGAGTCTGAAACTACTTTGGCTCCAGCAGCAGTTGCAGGACGCATGATAAGGGCACCAAGGGGAGACAAGACTGGAGATGATGGCAGCAGCTCAACATGTTGACTCAAGTACTGGGGCTTGTGCACTGTTCGCATGAAGCTGCAGGCAGGAAGATGCTGCCTTGCAGACATTGTCGACCCGCAAGCTACAAGCCGCATCAGCAGGTTGGCAGGGTTCAGCTTCGTTCCCAGTGACTGCATTGCTTCTTTGTCATCATCATCATCATCATTCTTTTCTAGGATCCTCTTAGCAGTGGCGCCTCTTCTGCCAAGAGCCTCGGCCCTTATGAGGGACTCCAAGGTCCCGTTCCTACTGGTGCTGGAGGAGAAAGATCTTGTACGTCCTGGATACTTATCGTCGGTAGTCACAGTTGCCTTGGTCGGTGTGCTATCAGTACTACAACCATCCTTCTTGTGAAGGTCCCTCCCTGTTGATGTTCCTTGGGTTTGTGTCACCTCGCTATGTGCTGTGATTACGGATGCCTCCAGCTTGTTGTAAAGCATGAGGCTTGACAGAGGAGTGGGTGAGCTTGTGCTACCTGAAGGAGAAGGTGTGCCTTCTGCTGTTCCTCTTGGCTTATTATGAGAGGAGGGGCTGCCTGAAGAGCTTGATCGTGCTGATGCTGCCTCCTCATCCCTGTCCCCACTGGTGCAAGAAGATGGTGATATAGACGACAGCTCTGGCTGTGGCTCTTGGTGAGGTGGAGGTGATGCTTCAACCTCAACCTCAATCGTGGGAGGAGATGGCAATGATGAATTAGTAGTCCAGTCCTCCCGGGAATGAGTTGTTGTCTCTTCATCAGGAGTTGGCTTGACGCAGTGGACCTTGCGGGTAATGGATGTGCTGACATTTGTGTGGTCATGATCTGAAACAACAAATAACAGGATGGAAGCATGCAATAGGTAAATAAATCCAGGAAGTCGTAGAAGAAGAGTAACTTGGGCCAAATATGCCATAATTGCAATGCATGATTTATAATATACCTGCAGATGGTGGTGCAGCTACAAGTGCAGCAGGTGGTGAGTGGTGGGAGAGCAAGAGGGAGCCCTTGAGGACATACTCGCTGCCCTGCGCGGGGCGCAACACATCGTCCTCCAACACATCATGCCACACAAATCCGGTTTTGTACCTCCTCCAATGACGCAGCACGTCGCGTATGTCAGTTGCCAGAAGCAAGCGAGCAAGGAAGAAAAAGATGATCTGGATGGCCAGTTACCTCTTGCAGGACCAGGAATACATGGCGGCCATGCCCTTCCCTCGCAGTGCATCCAGCCGGCAGATCACGTCTCTGAGGTAGAGGGCTTGGTTTGGGGAGGCGAGGCGCAGCTCCATCAGGTGTGGGTGCTCCAGGTGCCGTCCACTGCGGCACAGGTAGTATACCACGGTCACTGGCACGCCGCTGTGGCCTGGGCTGCCACGGCGCGGTGCCTTTGTTCCTTCCTCCGACGAGGACATGGCAGCTTTCCTGCCCTTCCCTTCACTAGACGATCCAAGCAATCTACAAGACTGCAGACGAGACGATGGCAATTGGCAAGTGCTTACCCGCTGGAACAGAAGAGTGCTAGCTAGCTGCAGCGGGGAAGAATGGCAATGAAGCTTCCCTTGCTTGCGTTTGGAAGAAGCAAGTGGTGATGAAGAACCTAGTGAAAGAGACGAGGTAGACCGAGACCATCCTGGAGCTGATACTTATATATATAAACGTGAGAACCAGCACTTCAGGTTGGCAAATCGTTTATTGATGATTGTTGCTGCCTGCCCGTTTTCTGCTTCCATCTCATAGAGGTGGTTCTGATTTGTTGTTTTCCATGTCCAGGAAGATGATTCGTTGCCCATTTCGTTTGGCGAGGCAGCAGCAGGCATGGATACGGGCGAGCTAGCTGTTGTGTTGCTGGTTGCTACCAGCACTCACATGGATCTCACTCGCATAGTCGCATCACAGCCTGCTGTCCTGTCCTCAGAGGCACGAGAAGGTAATAACAGGAGCAGTGAAGCGGAGCAAGGTACACAGTACAATACAGCTCGGTTGGTTGGGAGGCTACTCCATTGCATTTGCATCGCATACACTGCCTGTCCTGGATTATATTTACTTGCTGGGTGTTGAAAAGCAGGCTCAACGGGTAGACAGTAGCTTACTCCATACTGGGCATCATCCTCCATGCAGTGAGTCACAGCTGCTTTTCTCGAACGCCGCTGCCTTTGCATCCCCCCTCGTGCCTCGCTTTCTTGTTTCTTTTCTTCCTACCTTTTCGTTCACATGATATATGATCCGGTTTAGTATATAATATCAATGGTGCCATCTTATTCTCTCTCTTTTTAGAAGAAATAACCTATGGGCCGTGTTTGGTTTGGGCTGAAAAAAATTTCGCGAAAACTTTTTGCACATTTGATCACTAATTTAGAGTATTAAATAAAGTCTAATTACAAAACCACCCGCAGGATCCCTGGTAAATTTGCGAGACCAATCTAATAAGGCTTTTGACCGCACGATTAGAAGATGGTTACTATAGCATCACTGTAGCAAATCATAGATTAATTACCGTTATTAGATTGGTCTCGAAAAGTTACACCCATCCGTGAAAAAGTTTCGCAAATAAATTTCATTTAGTACTCCATGCATATATTCATATTTTTGTGAAATTTTTTTCCGTCCTCTCAACCAAACACGGCCATGCATTCGCAAGCTAACTTGCTCTTCCTTTGTCCCTGACACACGCAGCTGCGGACGTGGTGTTGAAGGAGCAGGCCTTACCAAAAGTTTTGGGTGTAAAGTATTGTAGCATTTTCGTTTGTATTTGGTAATTATTGTTCCGTCATGGGTTAACTATGCTCAAAAAATTCATCTCATAAATTATAGTTAAACTGGGTAATTAGTTATTTTATTTAGCTACATTTAATATTTTATGTATGTGTTTAAAGATTTGATGTGATGAAAATTTTTGTCAAGTTTTAGAATTTTGAGTGCATCTAAACAAATCAGAACCAAGAGCTGTTGGAATCCGAGCGATCTGAAGGCTGAAGCTGCTGCTACACCTGTCCGACCCTGCATAAAGACATGGCGGTTGGGGTCAGATTCCGACGAGCTCATGAGCTGTGTGATGCGTACGCATGCCGTGCAAGCAAGACGGACACTGATCAACCATACCCGTCGGAGGTTTGGTGCAGCAGCCTGGTACACTGCCACACTGGTGCTGCAAATGTGAGCGTAGGTAGCGAGGAACGTACGCTTTGCTTGCCTTGGATTTCACGTCTCTCTCTCTGTCTTTTTTTTTGAACGGTCTCTCTCTCTGTCTTGGCCGTGCAATGTTCTGCTTCAGTACCTTTATGGGCCTTGGTGGGCCGACTTAATCTTGGCGACCACCCCACAAATACATGGGCTTGGGAAGCGGGAAATGCATCCCTTCACTCTTCACCGAGGGCAATTACATTTGAGCCGTATCTCAAAAAAAAAAACATTTGTGCCGATTTATGGACGGTGGTCTCCTATAATTTTGAGATATTTAATAAATAAAATTTACAGCAAGTTACTTTTTTCCTCGTACTAATACCATATTCCTTATTTTGTGTATTGAAAATAGAAAATTTTGTTAGTTTGTATGGTTGGGAATGGTCTCATAATTCTAAACTTTTGCCCATGTGGCAGTTATTTCACGAAATAACCACTTTTATCTCACCTTCCTCTCTCTCTTCTATATTATTAAAAATTTAAAAACTACACAAAAAGAGCTCTCAATTTAGCTTAATTCGAGAGCCCTTCTGATTTCTGGAAGTACGAGGAGTGTTAGAAGTTGAAAAAGGAAAAGGAAAAAGTCTATATCACCCATAAACCCTAAACTCTAAACCCTAAAAACCCTAAACCATAGGAAAAAGTCTATATCACCCCCTCACCTATGACGGGTGGACTACATAACCCCCCAAACTATGAAACAGTCTATATAACCCCTTGAAGTTTCTAAAACCGGTCAAATTACTCCCTAAATCAGTTTTGAAAAATCATAGTAAATCACAGAAAAATCATAAAATAGAAAATCAAATTGTGTTAGACTCCAAATGAGTAGATCTACACAATGAACATATAATATGGTATGCTATAGTACAATTTTTTACAGCTATGAAGAAAAAACATAGATCTAAAGTTACAACAAAAAAATATACTAAAGTATACCATATTATATATTCATTGTGTAGATCTACTCATTTGGAGTCTAACACAATTGGAATTTCTATTTTATGATTTTTCTATGATTTATTATGATTTTTCAAAACTATTTTAGGGGTAATTTGAACGGTTTTGGAAAGTTCAAGGGGTGATATAGACCATTTCATAGTTTGGGGGTTATGTAGTCCACCCCCATAGGTGAGGGGGTGATATAGACTTTTTTCAAAAGAAAAATAAGTAAGAGAAGTTACAAATCAAAAGACACCTCTTCCTCTCTAGTGATGTATCAACTCTGGCACCTCCTTCTCCAGCGATGATGGATTCAACTCCAGCGAGCTCGCTTTGGTTAGGATTTTGAGTTCGGGTTGTTTTTGGGTAGGCTAGGGGATTGGAGTCTGCCAGGTCTAAAGAGGTGGCCAGGGTGGCCGTTGGACTGGCGGTGGTTGTGGGTTGTGGGTGGTGAGGCCGGCGGCAAAGTCACTGCAGGCGCGGGTGGTGCCGTGGTGGAGGATGGCTGTTGGGTGCTGCCGGCGGTAGGGGCATCTGGTGGAGCGGGAGGGGAAGGAGGTGGGGGAGGGGGAGGGAAGGGTAGGATAGACCGGTCTTTGCTGGCGTTAGATGCGACTCTGGTAAGGTGGGGGCTGGGCGGGGGCTTGTGCAGATTTGATCAAAGGAGAGGAGGGGAAATGGAAGGGTAATGGGTGGGGTGTGCTCTCAGCGTGGGAGGCGATGCCGGCAAGGGGGAAGGTTGGTGAAGGACGGGACGGGTGGCTTGCATAGAAGTCGCGATGGTGGGCGGTGGAAGGACGAGGGCAGAGGAATAAGATAGAAGTGTTTTTTTTTGTTGTAACCATAAAGGGGATGGGAGCGACCATGTTTATTTAGGGAGCCCTCTCCCTCTATCCTCTTTCTATTAAAAATTATATATTAATACGGTTTGAGGTAATCTATGAGATAGTTGATGTGTACCGACAAGATGATGTAGGCCCTTGACTTTGCATGCCGACAAGCTTACCTCTGGAAGCATTTGTACTCGTAACGACTCATTGAATTTAGGCTTTCGATTTCAAATCAGAAAATGGAGAAAACTGCGACTATATTACATTATTAGGTTAGGTTAAAAAAAATGGACAGGGAGACAGACGGGGTCGGGAAAGTCGCACTGAGCAAAGTGAGACTGTTTGGTTGCACACAAAAGTAGAAAAACAAAAGAAAATCTCACCGTCCAACCAATCTTGGCCTGCCGTATGACTTGTTGACTTGTCCACACACAGATCACTTTCTCTCGCAACCTCGGAAATTTGTTGGTTTCCTTTTCCACCCTCCGCCACTGCCAGAAAATGAAGAACAAGAAGGGATCTTTGCTTGGCGTAAGGAATCCATCACCCGAGATTCTGTCCACATCTCTCGTTTCCTCCGCTGCCTCCGCCTCCGCCTCCGCTGTCTGTCCCCGCAGCCGCGGCAGCCCCTCTGAAGATCGCCGCCACCTCTTCCGGCTGCGGGGGAGCGGAGGCTGAGCACAGGATGGGGGTGCCCAGCGACGAGGTGGTGCAAATCCGCCTCGCCGACGCCGCCGGGGACCCCGCCGTCGTCACCGTCAGCTGCCCCGACAAGACGGGCCTCGGCTGCGACCTCTGCCGGGTCGTCCTCCTCTTCGGCCTCAGCGTCGTCAAGGGGGACATGAGCACGGACGGGCGGTGGTGCTACATCGTCCTCTGGGTGCTGCCGCGGCGGGGGTGGCCCGTGCCCGTGCCGTGGGACCTCCTCAAGGACAGGCTGCTTCAGCTCTGCCCCGTCGCGGCGCCGTTCGGGTTCGACACCGCCGACCTCGCCGCTGCTGGCCTCCAGGACGCCGCGCCTCCCGCGCCACGGCTCTTCCTGCTCAAGCTCTACTGCTTCGACCGGATGGGCCTCTTGCATGGTAACAACACCACCTGCTACCGTAGATTCACTAAGATGATTGCCTGCATAATTCAGTAGGCTACCTGATTTTCTATCCTATGGAAAGTGCTACTAGCCTAAATTATTGGGGAAAGTGTTCCCCTCTTCAGCAGTCATCTTATCATTTTTTTTTTCTTTAAGGAACATCAGTCATCTTAGCAGACAACCAAAAATTACATTGACTGCCCGATCTCAGTTCTCAAATATCTTTTGACAAAACTGTCAAGTCTCTCATTGCTCAATAGCATGCATTTCTTTTCCATCTCGTTACTGAATACGTAGGAGATTCTAGGGATCCTTTTTTCTCTCATTATAACTCTGTAGTAAAACTGCTAGCTAAGGTAACTTCATATCCAGCGAATTTTACTTTTTATGTAACCAAGCGACAGCTAGTCTTGAAAGGGATATCTCATCAGTAGCTAGAAGAGGTCTAATTTGAATATTCATGGTGGGAATTCCTGTGTCCACAGATGTAACACGAGTGTTGTGCGACCTAGAGTTCACGATTCGGAGGGTGAAGGTCTCCACCACGCCTGATGGGACTGTCCTGGACCTTTTCTTCATCACAGACGCCAGGTCTCTTGTCTCCTAACACAACCTTCTCAGTGCCTCTGATGATCTTTTGGTTTTTCTGTTTCTTGATTCCAGAAACTATTACTCCATAATAATATGATGAAAATATACATTTTATCATCAAGCATCTTGGCTGAGATATCAAGAACTGTCCATTCCTCTTTTTTTTTCCTTTTCTTTTACATCATAGTGTGGTGCTGCCTTGTTTGTGGTTACTTGTTTCCACCTTGCAGAATATTATTAGCTCCATATCTCCTTTAGAAAGTAAACGAACACTCTGGAATGATTTTAGGGAGCTTCTGCACACAAAGAGCAGAAGAGAAGAAGCGTACGACAAACTTGAGAGTGTCTTAGGCGACTCCTTGGCAAGTTGTGAAATAGATCCTGCAACTGAAGACATGTTGTCTTGCCCCCAAGCATGTGCATCGTTGACGCCTGCTGTAATGGAACAGATGTTTAACACAGATCTCATAGAGGAGCAATCAATCGGCACAAGAGGTGACAATGCCATCTCCGTGACAACAGACAACTCTCTTAGCTCTGTCCACACTCTTATTCAGATTCAGTGTGGTGACCATAAGGGCCTGCTATATGACATCATGAGGACATTCAAGGACTGCAACATTCAGGTAACAATAGTTGAGGACATAATTCTTGCCATTTGTATTTCACCATCTTGAAAATGAAAATGATGGAGAAGCAAGTCCAATTTTCTTCTGTGTCAGATTTCCTATGGCCGATTCTATGCGACCCAAAATGGGCGGTGTGATGTGGATTTGTTCGTGGTTCAATCAGATGGGAAGAAGATCCTTGATCAGCAAAGGCAGAGATTACTTTGCTGTCGCCTAAGGATGGAGCTCCTCCGACCACTGCGTGTAGCATTGGTGAACCGGGGTCCTGACACAGAACTGCTGGTAGCAAACCCCGTTGAGGTTTCTGGCAAGGGTAGGCCATTGGTCTTCTACGACATCACCCTCGCTCTCAAGAATCTTCAAAAACGAATCTTCTTGGTATGGTACTATATGTTAGCTGATGTATCTCTACACATAGATATAGATAGGTGTTTGTTTAGTGTACATGTGCACAACAGGGCCTCCGTGCCTATATATGTACACCGCTACTCATTGGATTAATGAATCTGTTATTCTCCCTAAACTTCTATCTCACACTATATAATGTTTAAACTTCCATCTGACACTATATAATGTTTATAGTTGCACAGCTTTAACTATTATTACAATCATTGATGAATGTTCGTTTTCTGAGAGAGGCAACTATTGACAGCTGATGGAATAACATGATGTTTGTAGGCGGAGATCGGGAGGCATGTTGTGGAAGATAGGGAGTGGGAAGTCTACAGGGTGCACTTTGGTGAGGAGCATGATCTCTCCTCTACGATGCGGAGCAAGATTGTGGGAGGAGTCACCAGTATGCTGATGGGGTTGGAATGACACTGCTGCTGTGACTCTGAAACGTTGTCTTCAGTGATCTGCAGAAACTAACATAACTTGGTGTAGGTAAAATTAACGATCAGTGTACTTATTTCTAAAATGCAGCTTTTCTTAGTAAATCCAGAGATATTGTAGTAATTAAATCGTTGATAATTAAAGTGTTCTCTGTTTGTTGACTGGCACGCATGGTCCTAAACATACAACTTCCTGCGTGCACCAAGCCTCAGTTTGCCCCATCCAGCCATCCCCAATGTATAGACATACACACACACTGAAGCATGATCAAGAATTCTGTGTGAAAATATCACTCTCTGTGTTGGCCATACTTTCAGTTTCTTCTCATACGCTATTTGGAATGTAAACGCATTATCTCTATTCGATTCTATGAAAAATGCTACAACATGGAGCGGTGTATTTTTTATTATTGGAAAATCTGGAACTGTTTTCTTAGGGGTGTAAATTGGTTATCTTAGGAGCACCTGCAACTCTCTTTAGTTCAAATATTTGTACTATTTCTTCAAAATGAGATTTTATTTTAAAAAAGTAGCACAAATATTTAAACTAAGAAGGATTGGAAGTGCACCTAAGAGTCACCAATTCGCACTTCTATTTTCTTATGAAGTATAATGGATTTTTGCTCTTCCTTTCTCAATGGCATAAAGTCTTCCGATGTATCTGCTTGGTTTTATGAGATGGAGAAAGAAACTGTACTACTCCCCTCCGGTCGTAAAGGCTGAGGCTTCACACAACTAATACGAAATCTTGCTTTTGAGCAAATATCTCGATTGTAGATCTAGATCAACCTCTAGGCCCAGTTTGGGAGTCCAAAATCCCGCCGGGATCCCGGCCTTTTTCCCGGGACGGGCTCGCTGTTTTTTCATTTTTATATTTTAAAAAAAAATTAAAATTTCAAAAATATATGGCTGTTCAAAGAAAGTTTAAAAATGGGCCCCTGTCGCCCACGGGGTGGGCGACAGGCCTTTTTTGTAAAAAACAAATTTACGATCCGGTCCTCGGTCAGCGCGGCGCGGGGGCTGGGGGGTGGTCGCCCCCCCTCGGGCGACAGGGCCCCCTTTCTATATAAGCCCCCCACCCCCATTCCCTCCTCATTTGAGTTCAAAAATTCCACAAAAAATCCAGAAAAAAAGAGAGGAACTTCCACCAAAAATCCTGAAAAAAAGACGGGTGAGGAGAAGAGAAGCGGCGAAACCCTGCCGGATTACGCACTTGTGATCAGTAGGTAATTATATTTGAATCCATTGATATTGTATAGCAATTTAATATAATTAGTGCTATAGTAGAATAATTTAAGTACGAGTTCGAGGCTAGAATTAATTTTTGGATAGTGAAATATAGAATTGTAAATTTATAATGACAGTACCTTATTGATATTACAGCATAAGGCAATGGCTGCCTCCAATTCAGGAGGATTTTCATGGACCGAAGAAAAATCTAGTATAATACTTGATATCATGACACATCTTTTAATCAGTAAAAAGTTGGATCCATTAGCGGATGGTACGATAGAGATGGTGTTGTCCAAAATAGTAGAATTTAAAGATTTCACAATGTTTCGAGGTATTACAACGCAAGATTTAAAGGGACACCTGCTAGAACATCGGAATATATACACGAGAATATGTGAACTAGCGAATCATCCTAATATCATTGGATTCTTACAAAGTTCTTGTAAGATATGGATGCGGCCAGAGGTGTATGAGATGCACATTAAGGTAACTCTCATTCAGTTCTAATTCCATCCGTCATTTGGAATATATATTTATAAAATAGTAAAATTGTTTTTTAATTATATGCTAGGATTACCCCGAGGACACGGAGTTGATTAACAAATCGATACCAAATTTCCGTAAATTGGTATGTATCTTCGGTGGACTTATGCCGCAAACTAGGCGAAGGAGGTGGAGAAGATCTTCGGGTGATAGTACTTGGCCTCCACAAGAACAGATGACCGGAGGTTCGTCAAGTCATGCTGCAGCACCTCAAGCACCAAGTTGTGTTAACTGGGATGACGACATGGATGACTTCATGGCCCCCAAACCATGGCCTCAAACACATGATGTGTCCTCCCCCTGTACATAAACCTAGATCCAGAAAAGAGAGAAAGGGAAATGGAAGAGGTTCGTCAAGTCATGCTGCAGCACCTCAAGCACCAACTTGTGTTAACTGGGATGACGATATGGATGACTTTATGCCCCCCAAACCATGGCCTCCAACACATGATGTTCCTCCCCCTGTACATGAACCTAGATCCAGAAAAGAGAGAAAGGGAAAGGCAAGAGGTTCATCGAGCCATACTACACCAACTGCAGCACCACCATCTATCAACTGGGATGACGATCTAGATGATTTTATGCCATGATCTATAACATATGATGTTCATCGGTTTAAGATATATTCGCATTTAGTATTGTTAATATTGTATTATGCTTGTATGTATGTCTCGTACCTAACTTGCATTCACTGGACATGTACATAATGTCGAGTTTGAATCGTAGTTAGTCCTAATAAAGCATCGAAGCATAAACATACCATCTATCGTATGTAATGGAAAATACGAGAGTGATCAGAGGCGAATGTTGAAGTGTACAAATAAGCGGTCCACAGCTATCTCATTACAAATAAACATCAGAGATACAAACATCGGATATATCTAACCACCCCTAGGGCGTCGGACCCTCTTAGCCCTTTGCTGGGCACGGACATGGCCCTCGGAGTAGGTGTGACGATCCGGAGACCTCACCTGTCGCTCAGGACGCAAAAGGGGCTGCGGTGTCACCTGCGGTGTCACCTGTTGAGGATCCCAAGTGGTGCTCCTCCTAGCTGTGAATACCCCAAGACATCGGGGTCACCGTGCGCGCCAGGTGAGTCTGGAGTCAAGCTGTCGAGTTCGTCTAAGGTGACGTCCTCGTTATCTGGAACGAACGTACTTGAAACAAACCCTGCGTAACATATAAACGTAAACCAACATATGTTGCATGGTAAATTAGTGAGTGCATTGAGAGAGTGTTTTGTACCAGGTCGAAAGGAGGAAGAAGGTCCGGCGCCCGCATCGGGGTAGAATCCTACGCATAAAATGCGGATGTTAGCGTACGCTCGTGTCTTTCGTCATGACATGTAGAAACCGAAATACGAAACATAAACTAACCTGTGTAGGCCGGTATCTGTGGCCCCGGTACCATCCCTGGATACGGTCTGCCAACTGGTGGTGCCCCCTCTAAACATTCCAGTATGGCCGAACGCAGTAGCTGGATCGTATCCTGTTTGTGATATTAGTAAATATGTAGCAACACTTGATCTAATTTTAAAGAGATATCTACGTTACCTGCAGTTGTGTAGTGCTAAGACGTTGGCCGGTGCACGGTCGCCGGACACGGGAACGGCGACGAGGCCTAGGACGACCCGTGGCTGTCTTCATACTGCACATGGCTTCCCAAGTTGTGCGGTACTGAACGCAACTGGTCACGCTGCCTCGACCAAGCCTCTGTCTGCTCAAACTGGGTCATTGGGGATCCGGCACATACCCTCGTCATGTAAGTCGAGCAGTCTGTCTCCATCATGTTGTAAAGGCGAAACTGCATCCATTGAGTAAAGGAACAGTTAGTGACACATGAATTATTTTATGAATATATATATATATATATATATATATATATATATATATATATATATATATATATATATATATATATATATATATATATATATATATATATATATATATATATGCAAATATGATCAAGAGACTCACCGCGCCAGCTAGTGCCTCCACGTGGTGCCGGGCATAGCCATCCTGAGGCCTCGCCTGGTGTGTCTGCGGGTGAGTGTCAACATAAACCAGACGAGCCCGAGTCCGGAGTAAGTACCAGGTGAGGTAAGCCCTAAAGGAGCTGTCTATGCGTGGTCCTGTTGGATGGACCAAGTGCTCGTCTGTCTGTTCCCATTGGTCCACCCACGGCTGCATCTTGGTGAGCCAATCAGCAGAGCACGGCAAGCCACTCCTTGACAACCTACAAAAGTGGACCACGAAGAATCGTTAGATTCGACACGAATGTATGAGCCAAGTTCATTCATAATTACCTGTGGTCCTGGCGACTGACACGCTCCAACGCGGTGGGCACCGGAAACTCCTTGGCGTTGCCCAAACTGTCTCCTGACTCTCCAGGGGCAATATGCCTCAACCGCGATGTCGTAAACTAGGACGGCTGTAGTAAGCCACAGGCTCGCATTCGCAGAGTAGTGCGAAGACAGGCCTGCTGGTGCACGGGTAGCCACAGCCTCTGGGCTGTAAGGCTCCCAGACAACGTCCTCGGGCGTCAGCATGTCGAGCTCCGAAACAAACTCAGGATATGCGTGTCTAACCTGCTCATGCGCCCAGGACCTCTGCAGTCTGAATTAGTAAAATTAAAAGTGCGCTAATGCATCGTGTAACAATGAATAACAAAATTAGATTTATTGTGAACGTACCTGATGCTAGATCCAGAGAGTTCTCATAGTGGGCTTGTCGTCCTCCTCGTCGCCGTACATGGCCTCGTGGTAAGGCTCGTGGCTGACGATGGGCCGACCAACGGCTAGCCTCTCGTACGACCAAAGTTGCAGCAGTAGTGGGCACCCTGCCAGGATAGCGTTCCTATGTGTCTTCTTGCAGCCGTCGCAGTGTCCACGGTAAGTGGCTGCAAGTACCGCCTCACCCCAGCTGTTGGGCGGTACGTCCTCGTCCCCATCCGCAATCTCCCGTGCATACGGAAGGAGAATCCTATCGACCGAGTTGCCATTAGTGTTGTTGAACATGATGTAACCAAACAACCAAAGCAGGTACGCCTCCAGCGATCTGGTCACACTGTACTCGTCGGCATCCGCAGGCAACAGGGTAGGCTGCGTAAACAATTAAGATTAATGATTTTAACTGATAATGCAACATGTGAATTGTAACAATTAAACTTAAATATGCAATGAATACGTACTGTAAACTGTAGGAACCAGGTCTTCGAAGGACCTGCTGCTTGCGGGTGCGGGTTGATCGGACCTGCTACTTCCACGCAGTCAACCAGGGCAAAATGGGCCTCCAGGTCATCCTTCCACGAGGCCGCCACCACACGCGGACCTACAGCCTCCCCGACGATAGGGAGGCCGAGGAGGTAGGCCACGTCCTGCAGTGTAGGAGTCATCTCCCCACACGGGAGGTGGAACGTGTGTGTCTCTGGCCTCCATCTGTCAACGAGCGCCGTCAGGAGGGATCGGTCGAGCTGAACAAGCCCACCCTCGACAAGACGGCCCAGAGTCAGTAGACCGGACTCACGTAACCTGCAATAAACAAAATTGTTGAAACAAAGGAATACCGACGAATACATAAGTGATAAACAATAATATTTCATTACATACCTGTCAACCCAATCGTGGTGTATAGAGATCGCTTCCCCAGGTGGACGAGGACGTAGCACCTCTAGGGCTCGGTGCTCAATTGCTGCAAAGAAAGACATGTGGCTCGAGTCGATAACTGGGTCTAGCAAGGAGTCCATCTCCATACCTGTATTCAAAAATATATGAGAACACATAGGTACATATATGTTCCATAGAAACTGGACGCACGATATTTATACATTACAGATAGGTTCGATACAAACTGGATGCACGATTACTATATATTACAGATAGGTTCGATACAAACTGGATGCACGATATTTATACATTACAGATATGTTCCATACAAACTAGACGCACGATTACTACATATTACAGATAGGTTCGATACAAACTCCACGCACGATTAGTATATAGGTACAAACTGCACATTGGTGTATCATGACACCGAGTGCCTTCCACGAGCAATTCTCGCCGATGGTCGTCTGAACGTAAGAGGTGCTCCATCTCTGGGATTTCCGGAAGGACTGACGTCAGTAGCATCGTGAAGTGCATTCTGAGGACACTTCTTGTAGTTGTGACCCAATGCTCCACATTGGCTGCAACGCTTTTGTGCCTTGCTTGCTTCGGGCTCGTCCATACCATTCCGAATATGACGTGTCTGACGGCGGCCTTTGCCTTTCTTAGTGGCTGGATCAGGAATAAACATCTTATCCTCATTATCCTGAATGAAAGGTCCCACTATTCCAATCCCGTATACCTCATGTCCCCAGGTGGATACATCTGCTTCCTTGCTGAAGTAAGGTGTAACAAATACTCCTAGCTGCAACCTAGACTCTGCACATGCCGCAATGAGATGCGAGCATGGCAAATGCAATAACAAAGGCTTCATGCAGGAGCAGAAGGCTTTGCCATCTACTGTAATCAAACTGTCCTGTACCACCCTATCTCTACGGATACCACGACCAGTTCTATCCTTGCATAGAACCTCAAATCTATACTCCATTATACCTGTCGATATGACGCGTTGTAGTTTTGCCTTTTCTATCTTCTGTTGCATATATTGTGTCATTCTTGTGCAAAACTGAATTTGGGGGTTGCTGATGTTTATGCTTGAAGCCATGTAACGCTCTCTGAAATACTTCATGCACCCATACATGATGAACTCAACAATTCCCACAAGAGGAAAGGCACGACAATGCCGCATAACCATATTGAAATACTCTGCATGGTTCGTTGTCTGAATACCATATCGCACTCCGTTAGTATCATAAAGGAATGACCATTTCTCCTTAGGTGCACCTCGAATCCAGTGTGAAAATGGCTTCTCAATTGAATTTGTAGCCTCTGCAGCCTGACTCGTACTGGTTCCTGATGCCCTTACCTTCACTTGCTATGCAGTCAACTGATCAAGCATCTGCCATAAAGCATTGAATTTTCTCTGTTGATTTTGGATGCACAACCTCTTAAACATATTCTTAAGATCTTTGTTCTTGAAGTGGTCATAGAAGTTTGCACCCATATGCATAATGCACCACCTGTTGTGGACATCAGGCCATAATGGAGGTGTTGTCGCAGTTCCGCGTTGCAATTTCATTATTGATTGTAGCAGACCTGCATGCCTATCACTAATAAGGCACACATCTGGACGTGCAGCAACAACATGAACCTTCACTCGTTTAAGGAACCAATACCAACTGTCTAAGTTCTCATTCTCAACAAATGCAAATGCGAGTGAAACTATTTGGTTGTTGCAATCTACCTCGATTGCGGTGAGTATCTGACCTTTATACATTCCACTCAGAAATGTGCCATCAATGCAGATCACCGGAAGACAACACTGAAATGCCCTAACACAGGCACCTAGGCAAAAGAAGGCTCGTTGCAGAATGCTTTGCCCCTAGTCACGGCTAGTACGAGGTATGTGTCATAAAAGCTTCCAGGATTTCTAGTAGCAACCTGGGATAACATACGAGGTAGGTTATCATATGATGCCTCGTATGTGCCGAACCGCATCTCGAACACCTTTTGTTTAGCCCGCCATGCCTTCAAATAACTAATGGTGTACTGGTAAGTCTGCTCAATGTGTCGAACAATCATTTTTGGCTCATAATTTAGGTTGTCCATAATCAACCCATATAGTTTCTTTGCAACAAAGTCGCATGATATATTGTGATGTGAGGGCTGAACTTCTGACAGCAAACAAGTGTGCTCTGTCACAATGGAACATTTCCAGTTTGACTTCCATTTTCCCTTGAATGCATGTACTCGCCATGGACATCCATCATTCACACACTTCACCTCATATTCTTTACTGCCAGACTTCACGACTCTAAATTCTCGCTTCAATGATATTGCCCATAGTCTCACAGCATCTTTTACGGCTTCAATGTTTGGATATGTTGCACCTTGCACTACCTCATTACCTCTGTACTCCCACTCCTGATTTCGTACGTCTTCTACGACATGATTGCCAAAACCATGCTCCTTCCACTCTTTCGACAATGAGTACTGCTCGTCATCAGATGAGCCCTCATATTCTTCCATCTCCATTGCGGCTTGGTCTTCTGCCTCCATCTCGTCCACGATGCTATGTATCCTCTCTCCCTCATCAGCAAAGCCCTGTGGTCCGATGTTTTGGTTCTCTATCTCTTCTGACTCATCTTCCTCAACATAGTTAGTCTCTCTTCGAATACTCGGAGTTGCTTGATCTGCACCATGTCGGATTTCATTTTGTGTCTTCTCCCGAGTTTGAACAAGAATGGGCAGAGGCCACCCACGCTCTAGAGCTGCTTGCATGTACTTCTGCCAGTCATCAGTGCTGTGTATCATCATCAATTCCCATAAATCACTTTCTACTTCCCAATTAACAAGAGAATGGACGGTCATCACATGTGTCTCCGGATCAACACAGAACCCACGCTGCAGCCACTTATATATGGAACCAAAACTCCTATCCAGAGGTTTATCTATGACGCTAGATGTGCACTTAAAGGCAGAAAGGTCTACTCCATTTGGCCCATACAAAGCATTGTAGTCACCAAAAAATACTTGAAACTGCATCTTGCTCGACATATCTGTATATCACAGAATACTTATTGAGTTATACTCTTTACTTCACTACCTTATTCAATAATCCGTAAAAACTAAGTATGAATTTCAACTACAACATTTAAGTATTCATAACTACGTGATGACACTCAAATTCTATACTGCATATGCGAAATTCTATTCTAAATCGTAATTAATTTATAAATACGTCTCTAATAGTACTGCAATTGTAATAATAAATGCGTAGTCTTAATTTCCTAAACTAATAATAAACGTGTATCCTTAAACTCCTACTTAAATTGGTTCTACTATAGCACTAATTAAATTTAATTACTCTACAATATCAATGGAAAAATACATAAGTTAAATATAATTACCTGCAGATCACAAGTGCGCAATCCGGCAGGACTTTGCCGCTTCCCTTCTCCTCACCCCTCTCTTTTTTTCTGGATTTTTGGTGGAATTTTTGGGCTAAAATGAGAAGGAATGGGGGTGGGGGGCTTATATAGAGGGGGGACCCTGTCGCTCGGGGGGGGGGGGGGGGGCGACAGGCCCCCCTATCGCCCGTTGTGGGGGTGACCGCCCCCCCTCCCCCGCCGAGCCCCCGCACCGCACTGACCGACCGAGGACCGGATCGTAAATTTTTTTTTACAAAAAAGGCCTGTCGCCCACCCCATGGGCGACAGGGGCCATTTTTGAAATTTCTTGGAACGGCCATATATTTTTGAAATTTTAATTTTTTTAAATATAAAAATGAAAAAAAAAGCGACGGGCTCCCTCCTGGAATTGTGGCCCGGGCCAAATTACCTCGCCATTTGGAAGTCCGTGCTGCAGGGTTAGGAAGCCCGAGCCTCCTATTTTCCCCGGGGCGTTTCTTCCCCATCTCGACAGCTCGGGCGCGGCTTCCCCGTCCGCGTCGCGAGGGCCGCGACGGGAGGGAAACAACGTAGCGCCACCTCCGGCGTTCGTCCTGCGCCTCCGCCTCCGAGCTCCGGGGACGGCGCAGCCGAGCAAGGAGCCGTGCAAGAAAGAGGTGTGCAACATCCAGGTCTGTCTCTGTTGGCCCAAAACCAGAAGAGTTGGCTCAATCGGGCGCACACCCGGAGGAAGTCCTACTATACCCCAAAAGCTAGCCCAAGAGAGTCTCTCCCCTACTTTTAAGTTGGTTCAACTCTCCCCCACAACTAATGTGGGATTAATCCTAACAATCTCGGCACAAGAGATTGCGGACCCAGCCCTGATACCAATTGTTGGCCCAAAACCAGGAGAGTTGGCCCAACCGGGCGCACACCCGGAGGAATTCCTGCTACACCCCAAAAGCTAGCCCAAGAAGTGAGAGACTCCCCCCACTTTTAAGTTGGTTCAACTCTCCCCCACAACTAATGTGGGACTAATCCTAATAGTCTCTCCAAGAACATGTTCGACTCCAGGAAGTAGGTACACCTTTTGAAGAATCTGATTGCTTCGTGAGTCCATGGATATTTCTCCATTTAGTTCACATGAATTGGTGGCGGCTTGAGGTATTTGGCCCGGATGCCGGCGCGCTGTTCAGGTTTTAGGAACGGGGAGACCTAGGGACCAACTGGTTTAGGGGGTTAGGAAGAACTCGTGCTACGGTGGTCTTGGTAAATTTGTTCTTTCCATTATGCTCTTCTTTTTATAGTACTTTGATGTTGCACCTCAGTGCACAAGGTGGAAGCATTCAATTAAGTCATTAGTAGTTTCACTGCTTCTAAACACCAAAATATTCATAATGTTGTCCTGAAATTTATATTGATCTCAGCACACTTTGTCTGCCTTTATTTCATTATTCATTTTGTCAGATTGGATGAAGCCTTAGTTGTAATAGTTGAATTAACGATTCAGGAAGTGTCAAAATTTGGTGAATGTTCTCATTTACTCTGTCTTAGTACTCAAGGAAACCTTGCTAATGTTAGCTTGGTAAATTTCAGGTACGGAGATGGTGAGCCAACTGACAATGCCGCTAGGTTCTACAAATGGTTCACGGAGGCAAATGAGAGGGGAGTCTGGTTGAGTGATCTTGAGTATGCTGTGTTTGGTCCGGGCAATCGACAGTACGAGCATTTCAACAAGGTACTCACAAATACAACTTATCAGATCATTTTAATATATGTGTTTCCCCAGTTGTAAAATCTTGTTATGCTGGCATTCATTTTGTTGATCTCTTGGATCTGCTACAGATAGCCAGGGGCGGATACAGGAGGGGGGCTAGGGGGGCTCAAGCCCCCTAAGCTCCCCTAATTACACGTAAAACACTGTAGCAAGACCTCCAAATCACCATTAAATCTTCACACAAATCAACATCTCTATTGTTTCAGCCCCCCCTTGCCTCCAATTCCTGCATCCGCCACTGCAGATAGCCATTGTAGTTGACGACCTCCTAACTGAACAAGGTATGCACATGAGTCATGACTATTGTATGTCTTTTTCATTAGTCAAGCTGTTCAGCTGACCTTAGGTGCTTCATGTTTGCCTAGGTGGAAAACGCCTTGTTCCAGTTGGCCTCGGAGACGATGATCAATGCATTGAGGATGACTTCAATGCATGGTATGTCTTATTAGTTTATCTCAAGCTGAAAATTTGTCATTTGACTGCTTTGGTGTTATTTATGGTGCTCTACCTGAACTCTATTGTTTCCTCAGGAAAGAAGCTCTCTGGCCAGAGTTGGATCGTTTACTTCGTGATGAAAATGATGTCTCCACAGGCACTACTTACATAGCTGCTATTCCTGAATACCGGGTTGAATTCATCAAGCCTGAGCAGGCAGTTCATTTGGAGAGAAACTTCAGCCTTGCAAATGGTCATGCTGTCCATGATGCCCGGCATCCTTGCCGGTAAGAATCTCCCTATTTTCCCTACATTTGCAGTAAGGGCAGAAAACCCCAAGATTTTCTGTAGTATCAAGAACAAGCCATACCTAGAGTCAAGCAGCACTGCTCCAAGCCATACCTAGGTACAATGCTTTTGATGCTTATTTTTGTTGATTGGAGTGCTTCCTACTGTTGTGCCCCATGATATGAAATGTGTAACAAGCATGACACTTCATACTGTTTTGCTGCATATTCTTGTACTAACCATTTCTTTGGTGTTAGTTGTAGAGGACTTGGCGGTAGCAACACATGATCAGAGAAAAGTGAAGTGACCTCCATTATTAGCATCGGAGAAACGTTCAAGATCATAGCTAGATTTTATTCCTCCTGTCTGTCAATTTTTAATATACATGCCCTACTATTTGTCCATTTTTTATGCTATAGGCATCTATCACTACTCCAGCGCCCCCATCACCGCCGGTTCGAAGTGAGCATCACCGCCGGTTTGGGGGGGGGCGTTGGATTTAAGTCGTTGGTGATAGGAGGGGTCATCACCGCCGGTTCATAAACCGTTGGTGATGAGTGCTCATCACCGCCGGTTTGTGGATGGAACCGGCGGTGAAGACCATTTTCCCATCAAAAAAAATATATTCATATAATAATATTGCACCATTTGTACATCATATATAATATATGATTATAGAAGCAAAATTCAATCACATGAGCTCATACATCGAGATTAAATGAAAGAGTTCATACATTAAAATTAAAACAAAGAGTTCATACATCAAGCCTAGTTTTGAGCGTCTCTGTAGCAAACTTAATAACAAGCTGCCCATTACTCTCTGGTTGGGCAATACTTGATATGATTGTAGAAATTAACAATATGACTTATTACATGGAAATTGGACAGAACATACAAGACTTCAAATTTCAGAAGAGCATGCAAAATGTCTACAAGACATGAGACAATCACATTTGTAAAAAGATAGAAATACATGCACAGCAACCTTAGCCGAAGAACAAAATGCAAGTCTGAGAGAGCTGCAACTATTTTACCACAAAGGGATCATGTTGGAGGATATCCAGAGCCACATCATCCCTGTTAATTGTAAATGAAACACCATTAGCATGAGACATTTATAGATTGGATGAATAGACCATGTAAAGGTACGATCACAGGAACAGAATGCTATCCACATACTATATTAGTTCCTTGTGAGTTGTGAGTAAAAGTAAATTATTCTAGCTTAAACTGATAGACGTATTATTTGTAAAAAAATATAAATAAAACAAAACACTAAGTGATACCCGGACACTTTTATCGCATTCCATTGAGGTCATCCCTAAGATTGATGTCAGTCAGATTCAACCCACCTTCAAGTAGTCTTTATTACTTTACACTCAGCATCTCTTCAAGTAGTAGTAGATAATATTCAAAATTACTGCCCATAGACAAAAAAAACTTGTCACCATGAGCAACATGCAAATAAGCTGACATTTAATTTTATGGTGGCTTTTAGAACCTTCACCTTCTGAATTATATACTTACATGACGAGCTTAGTAGCGTGGGCTTGTCACCCAAGCGGGGGCTTGTCACCTTCTTTACATGTGTTCTCTCAGAAAAAAAATATACCCTTTCATGCACCACCCTTCGTCTCTTGTGATATACTAACTGTGTAAATGTAAAGATTTTAGATAACTAACTGTGCCGTAGATAAATGAAATCTTTGTGATATAATGAAGATATCCGCACACTAATGCTGTTACTCTATAATGATTTTTTCAGAGAAAAGATGTATTATACCAACAAATATAAAACTGCTCTGGTGCAGCTTTTCAGCCTAATAGGCAAAAATCTTGTGAGGCATTCTGCCGAACATCTTGCAGGTTGGCTGTGTTCATGTTACCTGGGCTCGGTGCGACAACTCCTCGGGGGCTCAGGGCAGGGGCGTGCCTCTGCACCGGGACGGCACGCCGCTCCTAGCTCCCGCTCCGCAATGCGCTGCACGCAGCCGGCTGCTGCTCGCCGCCGCCGCTGCTTGCCGCCGCCGCTGCGCTGAGTCGCGACGCACCGTGCAGCGCCGCACCGCTCCTCGCCACCACTCCGCGCAACACTGCACGCGGCCGGCCGCTGCTCCCCACGGCCGCCACGCTGCGCAGCGCCGTGCGCCGTCGCGTCCGCATCCCGCGCAGCACGGGAGGAGAGGCAGGGACGGGATCCATGCGCCGCGCGGGACAGGAGGAGAGGATGGGGCCCGTGGAGGAAGAAGGAAGAGATGGGGAGGGGATGGCCGGAGGGGAGGGGAGGGAAGGGAGGAGGAGACGGAAAAGGGAGGGAGGAGATGGATGAGGAAGAGGGACACTGACGGGAGAGGGACAAGATAAAGAAAAAAAATTGTATCACCGCCGGCACCTAAAATGATCCGGCAGTGATGTCTAATCATCACCGCTGATTCGTGTTACGACCCGACGGTGATGTTCGAAAATTTATCACCGCCGGTTCGTAATACGACCCGGCGGTGATGATTGGTCATCACCGCCGGATTCATTTCGAACCGGCGGTGATAGATCGTTTGCAATGACCATATCTGTAGTAGTGTATGGTTATTGGTGTTTGAGCTAGAGGACTATAATTTAAATATCAGTGCAGATTTTAGCTTACAGTAGACAGATCACGTGTTTATTTGGAGTTTCATAATATTGGGCATGTGCAGTTTACAGCTTGGTGCAGATCACATGTCTATGTAACCTGCATATTCAGAATATTGGTGCAGATTTACAACGAAAGCTCATAATCCACATAGTCATATTATGTACAATCCTGTGTACTTTGGTCTTGCTTTCAAATAGCGACAGGGAAAGGGTTGCTTCCAAATGGCGGCAGGGAAGGGGACAGGCAAGGGGGAACGGCTCCCCAGGGATTGGACCTGCCAATTAAATCCCCGCGTGGGGTTTGCTACCCCGGGCAAATATGGCCTTGGTTGCCAAACTAGCCCTTTTTTCTCGAACGCGCAGGAGAACTGCGCATCAATATATTAATCAGAAAAAAGGGGGAAAAGAAACCCCGGAGTGTTACAGAATTAAGGGCCTGCAACCCGCCCTTATACAAAACAGGTTTTTATCAAAAGAAATAAACTAGACCAAGCAAAACCCATGATCCGAACCACCTAAGAGGCAGGGGCTGCCAGGGCGAGGAGGTGAGAAACCCCTCGAGCTCCAGCGACCGACCACTGATGCATCTGTTCTTGGATGGTTGCAACAACATAGGGTAGGTTTGGAGTGACTCCATCAAACACACAGCTATTGCGGTGCTTCCAAATGGACCAGGCTCCTAGGATGATGATGGAATTAAGTCCTTTCTGCACTTGACCAGTAACCCTGTTACTCGCATTAGTCCACCAGTCCTCAAAGGAAAGATCCACAGGTTGTAGTGCAAGTGCTTGCAAGCCAAGGCCTTGTAGGACAGCAAACCAGACTTGTCGGCTGAAGACACAAGAGATTAGCAAGTGATCAATTGTTTCTCCAGATTGGTCACAAAGAGGACATGCTGCAGGGTGATTTAATCCCTTTCTTGCTAGTCTGTCAGTTGTCCAGCACTTCTTGTGTGCTACTGTCCATAAGAAAAATCTGCATTTGCCCGAGGCCCAGCTTTTCCAAATTCTTTCCCAACCATTAAACTGAATGGATCCGATGAAAAAGGCTTCATATGCAGATTTTGTGGAGAAGTTGCCAGAGGTAGAGAATTGCCATATGTGAGTGTCTTCGATTTCTGGCTGCAGTTCAAATCCTTGAAGAAGGTACCAAAGCTGCAAATATTCTAGGAGAACATTCACTGTGAGAGCTCCTTTGATATCCGTAACCCAACTTCTATTTTCAAGAGCAGCATAGACTGTTCTTTTTCTTCCTCTAGCAGTGATAGCTCTAAACAAATGTGGAAGGAGCTTTTCTAGGCTCTGGTGAGCCAACCATCTATCAAACCAGAAGAGTGAGTTCTTTCCATTCCCTACTACGGTCACAACAGCAGCAGCAAAGAAAGCCTGAACTTGGTAAGGAGCTTTGACTGGAAAGAAGGACCATGGTTTATTAGGCTCCGTCTTCTGCAGCCAGAGCCATTTCAATCTTAGGGCCCAACCTAAAAACTGAAGGTGAGAAATTCCCAGGCCGCCCAGGTAGTATGGTCTAGTGACTTTAGGCCAAGCCAGCAAACAGTGTCCTCCTCTCACATCTTTTCTTCCCCGCCACAAGAAACCCCTTCTAATCTTATCAATAGCTTTCAGAGCTTGAGCGGGGAGGTCCAAAGCCATCAGCAAATAAACCATCATAGAAGTAAGGACAAATTGTACTAAAATGCATCTGCCAGCTCTTGAGAGAAGATCAGCCTTCCAGCTTGGAAGTTTGTCGGCAATTCTATCAATAATAGGCTGAACCTGAGCTCTTGTCAGTTTGTGGGGGGAGAGAGGTACTCCAAGGTACTTACAAGGGAATTCTGAAATCTGGCAGGGAAGGAGATTTAGCAGGATTTCTCTATCTTCATTCAGACATTGAATAGGATGAACACTACTTTTTTGCACATTTGTTTTAAGTCCAGAGGCTGCCCCAAAAAGATCCAGAATGTCAAGGGTGATTCTTATATCACTGGCACTAGGCTGCAAGAAAATAACCACATCATCTGCGTACAAGGAAATACGGTGATGTAGCGCTCGTCTGGCTAAAGGTTGCAGGAGTTCTTCCCTAGAAGCCTTCTCAATTAAACGACACAATATATCCATCACAATTATAAAAAGCATTGGTGAGAGTGGATCACCTTGCCGCAGACCACATCGATGTATAATCTTTTCCCCGGGAGAGCCATTCAAGAGGACTTGAGTTGAAGAGGAGGCAAGCAGACCACTTATCATGTCACGCCAAATGGGACCAAATCCCAGGCTTTGCAGCACCTCCAAGAGAAAGGGCCAGGAGACCGAATCAAATGCTTTCATGATATCCAACTTTAGAAGAATACGAGGTTGTTTCTGCTGGTGAAGATATTTTGTGGTATGCTGCACTAACATGAAATTATCCAATATGAAGCGGCCCTTTATGAATGCACTCTGATTAGGTGTGATCATCTGATCCAGCCGGCCAGCTAGCCTATTAGCAAGAAGTTTAGTAATGAGCTTGGCAAAAGAATGGACGAGGCTGATTGGTCTGTAATCTCTGATATTTGTCGCATAATTTCCTGCTCAAAACAGCAGAAACTGCAGCCATAATATCCACTTTAATTATTGGCCAGCACACCTTATAGAACTTCCCAATGAATCCATTCGGTCCTGGAGCCTTGTTTGAGGGAAGAGAACAGATTGTTTTCCAAACTTCTTCCTCAGAGAAAGGGCTCTCTAGTTCAGACAAGTCAAAGCTTGGCATATTCAGCTCTTCCAAATTTACTGTTACCTCTCGGTCAGGGCTTTCCCCCAGAAGAGAACTATAGAAGCTGAAAATATTATTTTCCTTTTCCTCGTGCTTGGTTAGCAAAAGGCCATCATCTGTCAGGAGCTTACTTATGAAGTTTTTCCTCTTCCGGTGTCCAGCGAAGGAATGAAAAAGGGCCGAGCTGGCGTCCCCCTCACTAAGCCAGGTAATACGTGACCTGCTACGGGCAATGGTGCGCTGTAGTGATGAGAGGGCTAGAGAGTAGGGTTTAAGTTTGTTTCACAGTCATAGCTCCATGATAGAGAGATTACGATTGTCTTGTGCAATCTCTAACTGGTGTAAGATCTCCCTGGCAAGTTCCAGCTGTGAATTGACATGTCCTACTTTTTTCTGGCTCCAACTTTGGAGACTTCTAACGGTTGCTTGGAACTTTTTGGCCAGGGTGTCGAACGGGCAGGAAGTCGCTTGAACAGAGGACCAGGCAACCTCGACTGCCTCTTGAAAACCATCAAGAGTTGGCCAAAATTCTGGGAAATGAAATCTAGCTTTGGCAGATTGCACATCATTCAACCCCAAGAGTAATGGACAGTGGTCAGAGCCATCAGATGCACTGCTTTGCAGGAGACAATTTGGGAAAAGTTGTTCCCATTCAGCTGAGTAGAAAACTCTATCAAGCTTGACAAGTGTAGGACTGTCCTGCTGATTGGACCAGGTAAATTTTCGCCCTTTCAAAGGTAGTTCTTTCAGTTCCAGTTCATTAATCACACGACAAAATCTGCCCATCATTGCTCTATTGAGATTCCCATTATTTTTATCTTCAGCACTTGTGATGAGATTAAAGTCCCCAAGAACTGTCCATGGTCCCTGGCAAGCAGATCGCACACAACGCAGTTCTTGCATAAAGAGGATTTTGTTATCATCTCCTTGGGGCCCGTACACACAAGTCAGCCACCAGGGTTGAATGTTGTTAGGAGAGAACTGAATGGAAAGGCTGTAATTAGCAATTCGAGTAGCACTGGCTGGGCCAAGTCCGTGACGCCAAGCTACCACAATTCCTCCGCTTGCACCAATAGCCGGCAAGTCAATCCAATTGGTGAAATCAGAACCCAGCATTGAAAGAATAGTGCCCATGGCATAGCTGACATTTTTGTTTCTTGTAAACAAACGATATCAACCCTTTTTTTTCGCGACTGTGCCTGGGCACGTTTTTCATTAAGAAGAGAAGAGAAGTGTTACAAAAGAGTCGGTTATAGAACCACAACCGACTCCAGAAAAACCCACAAAGACGATTACACGACCCCTATTGAGCGACCCGGAAGCCTACCTAATTTACAAAGCACCGACTCGAGGCACCTGAACCCTGCTTGAAACCAATCAGTAATCTCATCGTACACCCTCGTAAGTACATCATCGACTGTACGCACTCGTCGATCGAAGGTCCTGTCATTCCTCTCTTTCCAAAGCATCCAAGAAGTGAGAATTACCAGGCTGTCGAAACAACGGCGGTTGGCCTTAGGCAATTGTTTCCTCGCTGTGGACCACCAGGAAACAAAGAAAGTGTACTGGGCGTTCGGCGCCAAAGAAATTGTTTTCATCTGGTTGGTGATCCATGACCGCTGTTGGACAGCAGCTCGAAGGAAAACGCATGGGTTACAAGATGACGATTCCTGTGCGTTGTGTGCACAAATGTCGGAGACAGTGGATCACCTGGTAATTGCTTGCCCATTTACGAGAGAAGTTTGGTTTCGCTTGCTGCGTAGAACGATATCAACCCTTGAACATGAAACCAAATTTCTTACTGCATCTTGGCGTGCAATAGAATTGAGTCCACGTACATTCCAACATAAGATTCTTGACGGATTCATTTCCAACAAGGTGGGTGAAATACGACCTCTTGATAATCAGTGGGAAGATCTCAGTGCTTCCAGCTCTTCCTCATCAGGGGCTGCCCACCCGAAAAGAGCAGCCAAAGCCGTAACATATGTGTCTGGTAGCTTGCAGGAAGAAGAAAAAAGCCTACTATACTCCTCCAGACTTTGCTGATCAATGCCTTCTGTCTCCCCAATGAGGTCCAAAGCACGCATCACCTTTTTCTTTGCTCTTGAGGAAGGACCAGTACACGGGGTTTCTGGTCCAAAACCAGCGATACGGCGGCTGCGTCGCAGAGGAGCAGGAGCAGTGTCGTGGGAGCGCAGCCTATTGGCCCTTGGAGTGGGCAAGATTTTCACTGTCTTCTTTGTCATTCTGGTCAAGAAGCGTGCCCTCGGGGATGAGGGCGGGGAGCTGTGAGCTGGAGAAATTGTCGTTGAAGCATCATGCCGCCTCGGCCTCCGGGTGTAGACAATGAGATCATCGGAGAGGGTCCGCAGGGCGCAGGGGCAATCAACGAACAATCAGGTGGAGAAGGGGGGGCCACCTGGTCGTCAGACGGAGCGACTCCCGCCGCCGGGGGAGGGGGCGCCGCTGCCCCCGTCGTTGCCTCTGTGGAAGTCACAGGGGGCATGCCTTCTATGTGCGCTGGTTGCACGTCTTGCATGTGAGCAGGTTGTTCATCGAGGAGAGCGGCCACCACCAAACAATCGCGCCAAACACACTCGAATGCACTAGAACGCACAGGAGATCGTCAAAACGATCTGAACCAGCGATGCCTTGGCGGATCGGTCTGACCGGTTCCGCAGACCGGTCTGACCGGTGTGGAGCAGAGAACCGCGAAGACCTAGAAACGCGAGCTCGGGAGGGACCCCGTCGGAGCTTGCACGGCTAGGGTTGCTCTGAGGTCAACAGACCACTCAGAATGTCTTCAAACGTCGTCGAGACGAAAGAAAAAAGCAATCTAGGGTTGGAAAAGACTAGGGTTTGAGAGATAAAAAGTAATGCGATATTTTGATTGATTCGATTGGGAATACCTCAATTGGCCTTAGCCTTTATATTTATAGGCCGGGGAAGTCGTACCCCTCTCCAAGTCGGTTTATATAAGAATTTTCAAAATAAAACGAAGCCTACTCGGATTACAACTGGACAGACCGGTCTGACCGGTCGGCCTCTGAACTGTCAGAATTGGCTGTCAACATATGCCCCCTGCTTTTTGGTGAGTTTCACAAGCCAAAAAGTAAGAACTATCCTGATGACATGTTTTACACAGAGCATACAAGTCTAAAAAATAAAACTAAGGGCGATATTCAATACCGGTCATCTTCGTCCTCATGCACTTTGTCATACGCTAGGATAGAACTTCTTCAAGTACCTCCCATTGATAGCCCTTGGTAGATGCGCACCTTGCACCGTCTCCACCATATACGAATTACCAGAGATAACTTTGATAATCTTGTATGGACCCTCCCAACTTGGCGACCATTTGCCAAACTTGTTGCTTTTCATCCCAAGAGGCAAAATTGTCTTCCAAACCAGATCCCCAACCTGAAAAGATTTAAGTTTTACCCTTTTGTTGTAAGCTCTGGCCACCCGAAGCTTGTCTTTCTCAATCTATTTCAAAGCCTTTAAACACTTGTCGGTCACCTCATCAATATTATTCATCATCAAATCATGGTAATCAACAGCGGAGAGGTCATTTTGCTTTGCCAATCTATATGCGTCCAGATTTACCTCAACGGGTAAAACGGCCTCTTGACCATACACAAGCTCAAAAGGAGTAACCTTAGTAGCACCATGTCTAGATATACGATGAGCCCACAATGTTTCGGATAACACTTCATGCCACCTCTTAGGATTTTCTTCTATCTTCTTCTTGACAAGTTTGATCAAAATCTTATTACTAGACTGCCTGCCCATTGGACTGAGCATAGTATGGAGATGAGTTGAGCAACTTAATCTTATAAGATTCGGCAAAGGCACGCACCTCTTTTGATATAAATGAAGAACCTTGATCCATTGTCAAAGTTTGTGGAATGCCGAATCTATGAATAATATGCTCAGTAATAAACTCAATTACCTCCTTATGTGTCATATTCTTCAAAGGAACCGCTTCGGTCCATTTAGTGAAATAATCCGTAGCAACCAACACGAAGCGATGCCCTTTTGAAGATGGAGGATTAATTTGTCCAATGAAATCCAATCCCCAACCTCGGAACGGCCATGGCTTAATAATAGGATGCATTAACGCAGCAGGCACCAATTGCAAATCACCAAACCGCTGACATTCTTCACATTTTAAAATAATCGGATAGCATGGTGGGCCAATAAAAACCGGCCCTTCTAAGTAACTACTTTATTTTGGGAGCCGATTGATGAGTACCACAAATACCATCATGAACCTCACCCATAGCAACCCGGGCATGATCCGAGTCTAAACATTTGAGAAGCAAATCTTCGGCAGTTCGACGATAAAGCTCATCGTCAATTAAAACATACTTAAAAGCCAAACGCCGATTATTTCTCTCCGCTCCACGACCAGGATCTCTCAAATATGATATAAGAGGGACCCTCCAATCCTGAGCTTCGGCCGAGACAATTGAATCGTCTTTTTTGGCCGAATCAGAACCAACAGCTGCATTACCGGTCAGACCGGACCGGTCGGACCGGTGCACCCAGAACTAGACACTCGGCTTTTGTTTGCATCGGCTTGCGAATGTTGAAATATTTGTTCGTAACATTATAGCCAGATGCTTGCTGAGCCAGAGTATTTGCCTTTCCATTCTCTTCCCTCGGAATATGTTTGATAATAAATTCATCGAAAGAAGAAATAATATCGAGGCATTTATCAAGATATGCATTTAGAGAACCATTATAGCACTGGCATACCTTAGATACTTGCTGCACCACCAAAAGAGAATCTCCAAAGGCTTCAACATGCTTCACGCCCATGGATTGCAAGAATTCCAAGCCAAATAGAAGAGCCTCATGTTCAACTTGGTTATTTGTGCACTCTTTTTCCAATCGGTTTGAAAATTCAAAAACAGCACCATTCAGAGAAATAAGAATAGCACCAATCCCTTGACCATCATCACAAACCGATCCATCAAAGTACAACTTCCATGGTGTGCAAGTAATATAGCCGACTTCTAGATCATGCTTGTCAATTAATCCGATGCTCAACAATAAAATCCGCTACAATTTGGCCTCTCATAGATTTTAAATGTTCACAAGCCAAATCATATTCAACCAAAGCATAAGCCCACTTGCCGATTCTACCACTCAAAATTGGTTTTTGTAACATATGTTTGATCACATCGGTTTGACACACTACTATACAAGTACTAGATAGTAGATAATGCCTTAATTTGGTACAAGCATAATAAAGAGACAAACACAACTTCTCAATAAATGTATACCTCGTCTCCACATCAATAAGTCGTCGGCTTAAATATGTAATGATATACTCCTTCCCTTCGGTTTCTTGAGTCAAAACAGCCACAATAACCTTGTCTTCATCAGCCACATAAAGTCTGAAAGGTACTCCTCTCCTAGGTGCTTTGAGTACGGGTGGCGAAGACAAATAAATCTTGATCTTCTCAAACGCTTCTTGCTGTTTTGCCCCCCAAGTAAATTCGGTTTCATCTTTTAACCGAAGAATAGGAGTAAAAGCATCGATCTTCCCGGACAAGTTTGATATAAACATTCTCAAGAAATTTACCTTGCCCAAGAACTTCTATAAATCCTTCTTGCATGTAGGGGCTTCAACCTTCCTCATGGCTTCAATTCTTTTAGGATCAATCTCTATTCCCTTCTCATGAACAATGAAGCCAAGAAACTTTCCAGCCGATACACCAAAAGTACATTTGAGTGGATTCATCTTCAAACCATACCGGTGCATCCTCTCAAGAGCAAGTCTCAAATCGGCTAAATGATGATCCAAACCGGCCGATTTAATGACAATATCATCAATGTACACCTCCAAGATGACACCAAGAAAATCATGGAAGATTAAATTCATAGCTCTTTGATAAGTAGCACCCGCATTTTTCAAACCAAAAGTCATAACAACCCACTCAAACAAGCCGACAAATCCTGGACATCTAAAGGCCGTTTTAGATATATCTTCTTCGGCCATGAATATTTGATTGTAACCGGCGTTACCATCAAGAAAACTAATGACACGATGTCCGGAAGCCTCATTGATCAACATATCGGCTATAGGCATAGTATATTCATCCTTGGGAGTAGCTTTATTAAGATCTCTAAAATCAATGCACACTCTAATTTTCCCCGAATCCTTTTTCTCAACGGGCACAATATTAGAGATCCAATTAGCATAACGACAAGACCGAATAAATCCAACATCAAGTAAATGATTAATTTCAGTTTTAATTCGGTCATAAATAATGAGATTGAAATGCCTAACCAGTTGTTTATAAGGTCTAAAACCGGCTTTAATCGGTAAACGATGCTCAACAAGATCACGACTTAAACTGGGCATTTCATGATACTCCCAAGCAAAGCAATCAACATATTCCTTCAATAAATTAACCAAATTGGCTTTATATTCAGCCGATAAATTTTTGTTTACATAGATCGGCCTAGGGATAGTTCCATCACCAATGTCTACCTTTTCTAAAGGATCGGCCGATGCAAACCCTTGGCCCAGCTTGTCTAGATCATCAGAATCTTCAATGGCTTCACACATATCGTTCGTACGCGCCCGATACAGATCTAGCCTCTGCTGTAACCACTCTGTGTTGGACCGGTCTGACTGGTCGGGGTGTCCAGTCTGACTGGTCGGCTCTGTGCACCGAACGGGACTGGACCGGTCTGACCGGTCGGCACAAGCGGTCTAACCGGTCGCTTCTGGAGCTTCTGTTGTACTCATCTGATTTACATTAAATAATTTAGCCGATTATCCATCGGCTTTAGTATAGCAGAAACAAAACCATCCTTAATGCAACTAATCAAATCATAATCGGACAGATCCATGCCCGATAAACACTTGACGTTGTCGTGTGCACGAATAGAATCCGAATCGGCTAAAGCAACAAAGGATGAAGTGTCCCCATGGACAATCTCAACCTCATCGCCGATCCACTGAACAAGAAATTGATGCAAGGTAGAAGGAACACACCAATTTGCATGAATCCAATCCCTCCCAAGAATCAAATGTAGTTACCTTGCACCTCCGAGACGAAGAAAGCCATAGCAAGCGTCTTGCTCCCAATGGTGAGCTCCATGGAAGCAACTCCCTTGGCGCTAAGGGGCTCGCTCCCTCCAACACCACTAACCATCATGTTTGTCTTGATCAAGTCCTCATCTTGGCCACCGAGCTTCTTGTACAGCGAGTAGGGCATAAGATTTACAATGGCTCCACCATCCACTAGCATGCGAGTCACCGGCTTCCCGTTGATGTGTCCCCTCAGGTAAAGAGCCTTCAGATGGTTGTCCTTCTCGCTTGGCTTCTGGAACACAGCTTCACAGGGCCCAAACTGAAGATGAGCCAAATCCTCTTCCGGAACCACGAAGTAATCCGAAGACAAGTGCACCACATTAATCTCCAAGTTGGTGCGCTCCAGAGACGCTTCATAATCCACCAATTCCTCGTCTTCTTCTGTCAGAGGAACTGCTGGGCTTCGTCTACAGAAGTAATCGAAATGGGCGATGCCGATTCGGCTGCTGGCTCTGCAGTAGGCTCTACCGGTCTGACCGGTTGGTCAGAGCGGTCTGACCGGTCGGTTGCGGCGGTCCAACCGGGCTGGTTAGCTGATCAGCTGTCTTGACCTTCCAAACCTTGCTCTGAGGGAACATGGGCATGTATCTGTTGATGTCCTCAACCCTCATCTTCTCTTTCTCCTGCTCCTTCTTTTCTTTGTTGCGAAGGCACTGCAATTTGCTCTTCTGTGTATGAGTTAAACCTGAAGGGCACCACCTAGGCTGATGGTACTTGTCCGCTGCGCTCTTGCTGCTACCGGCCTCATGATCATTAGCTATGAGCGGCTTTTGTGAAGGAACATCAGCCGATTCTTCAATATCCATCGACTTTTTGCTCGTGTCTTTTATGGGCACTTTGATTTCACCGATTTGAATAACATCGGCTTTAGACTTCTCTGGATCAGCAATAGGCTTCTGCCCCTTGATGCGATACTCAAACCTTGGAACAGGAGCCTGGCCCGACCTCTGGTGAGACCGGTCTGACCGGTCTATGGCGACCGGTTTGGCCGGTGCATCCTGCAGCACTGGACCAGATTGGCGTGGCCCCAATCGGTCATGCACGGGTACTCTGGAGCTTTCTCCTTGATAATGTGGAGGATAAGGCATCGGAAAGCACTGCATGCATATTGCCCCATGCTCTCATGCCAGATTTGTCACATTTGAAGCCGGAGGCACCCATGGCATGGTAGCACACATCTGGGGAGGATACAATGTGACAACATCACCCCTATGCTTGCTGGATTCCCTCCTTGGGGACACTGGATGGTCTTGACGCGGTGGTGATCGCTGTCTCTTTTTTAGCGGCCGATCGTTTTGAACGGCCTTTGTGTACTTGTTCAACAACTGGTTGAAGGTGGGCTTCTAATTAGCAGTTCTTCCCTGCACCTTCACCTCGTTGGTCTTCCAAGTACCCACTTCCGGACGCTTTGGCTTGAAAGTCCGGGGACGGTCACCAGAGCGGTCTGACCGGCTGGAGGAATCAGTCTGACCGGTCGGACCGGTCTGAGACACCGGTCCGACTGGTCGTGCTTGATCAGTAGACCGATTTTCTGGTGGAGAGCTTCCTTGCCTCCCGAGTCTGGGATTTCTGACTATGATCTTCAGAGTATCTTTGCCATCATCAGTCTTCTCCTTGATGACTTCCCGGGCAAAGATTTTGTCACTTGTATCCATAGGTCTTGGATCACCGATGACAACATTCTTCCCCTTAGCTCTTTCGGCTTGTTCCGGCCGAATGAGCACCTTTGGATTGTTCCATTCCAGCGTATGAACAGGGAAAGGAGCTTTGTCAATTTGCATCTCGGAAAGTACCAATCGTCCTTCATTAATGGCCGATTGTACCTGTCGACGGAAAACATTACAATCATTAGTAGCATGAGATGTAGAGTTATGCCACTTACAATATGCATGTCGTTTGAGCTCATCAGGAGATGGAATAGCATGTGACAATCGGATGTTACCGTTTTTAAGTAATTCATCAAAAATCCGATCACATTTAGAAACATCAAAAGTAAATTTGTAATTGGACCATTCTTTTTCCTCTCTTAATACAAAGATGCGCAGCTCTCCTGCATGTTCGAGAAAAAAAGAAAAAAAAGAAAGTATGAAGACTCCAATCTCAGTTTGGTTATGATGTGGGGGTTGTTGCACACATACTGAAGCATCACAGAACCGAGGTTTTCAATTCCGGTATGGGAAAAAAATCGTTACCTGGCGAAAAATATGAAATATCGGGAATATTATATTAAATTCAATTTTTTTAATTTTTTTTGCAGAATTTCACTAGAAACTATGTCTAGTCCATCCTACATCATAACTGCATATAAGAAACAAACAAGCAAGAGCATTTCACATGTTATAGCACAGATTAGAGAGTTTCAAGCATGCGTCAATCCTAAATGCAATCCCAGACTCCAAGTTCAAGTGTTCCCACACATTACAGTCCATATTACAATTCATAGTACATGCTTGAAGCAGATAGCACCAATGTAGATCCCAAATGAACATCATTTGCATTGCAAAATACAGGAGCACACATTAAATCCAAAAGATATACTTGGACAAAGAACACGCAGCAGCAAGGAGTTCTTGCCACATTTGGAACCATGGAGGCCTACAAAATAGACATGAAATATTTCATAATCTGAGAAACATAAAATGTAGGCCATGATAAGAGCACATATGAAAGAAGAATTTCTCATCTAAAACATGTAAGAGGCTCACAAAAAAATCTTTTAGAGCGCAACAAATGAAATCTGAGCAAGTGTTAGAAGCATTGTAAACTAACCTTTTAGAGTTTGGCGAGACTCTTGAGAGTTGGCTTCTTCTTCCTAGTTGATCTTGGACGGGTAGAGCAGCTTGTCCTTCCAATTGTAACTCCTGAACGGCAGGCTGCACCACCACGAGCTCTACTACGTACCACTACTTCCGGTACCTATCACAGATCATATTTTTCAAAGATAAAGAAACAGGCAAGTTAACAATAATCAATGGTTGAATTTGATTGAACTCACCATGCTTTTTTTGCTACATCACCAAAGGATACGCCACCACCAGATCCATCTCCCCCCACATCATCAGCACCTATGCAGCAAATAAGAAAAAAAATATATTGTTGACCATCTATCATAATTACTCAAGCTAATAGAAACACACCATCACCATCCTCATTAGAGGCGGAGCAGCTGTCCCCTGTCTCAGCATACACAGGGCTACCATGTGGAGAATCCGACTCATAGTCATCTATGAATTCTTCCTCATCATCCAATCCCACCTTGCCTTTCTTATCAGCACCCTTTCTACCAAAACAAAACTTCCTCTTGAATGCAACCACTTCTTCTGGTTGCATCTGTAGCTCATCAATGAGGAAGCCACCAGGTGTGGTCCAATCATCATCATAGCCATCATATTCATCCAAAAATTGGTGTGGACTCGGTCATGGAGTTGGACAGCCAATCCATAATTGGATTCTCTTCATCAAATAAAGCAACATCCATCATCATGCTACATGAATCTACCTCCTTTTGTTGTTGAAGGTTCCGGAAATCTATTTCAAACTGCTGGATAGACAACTTTAAGTTATAATGCACATATACTAACTTATGCAGCTTCTCATAACCTAATCAGTTTCTCAATTTAGTATGAACTAAAGCAAATGTACTCCAATTCCTTTCACACCCACTAGATGACATGCATTGTGAAACAATGAGTTTTGCAAGATTTTGTAATTCTTTGCATTGTCCTCCATATTGAGTCCACCAATGAGCTGAAACAAACTAAGAAAATTAGCAATTGCATTATAAAAACATGCAATCTGATTTGTCCAAGAAAAATACACTACCTGCACTTGTTTGACCATGTAATGCCGAACTCCGAGCCTCAATTGACCCAAACAACATTCTCTTTTCAGAAAAGATATTTGCAAATTGGTCAATCGTGATTGATGCCTCCGTAGGTGAGCTTGCTACCTTCTTAAGTGCAATTGTTATTGCAAATTGAGCACTGTGATGCTTTGCAAACTTTGAGTTATAGAGTGACTGAGGATCAAGGGCAGCCTCTAGCAGGGGCGAAGCTATGTTATAGCTCACGGGTGCCGATGCACCCACAGAAAAATGCAAAAACAGTGACAAAGTCTATTTTTTCACCATATATGCACCCCCCACAGCACAACTCGATGACCCACAAGGCAAGTGCACCCCCCTTCGACTTGCTCTAGCTTTGCCACTGGCCTCTAGGATGGGTAAAAAAAGAACATAAGTATCAGAAAAAATAACACTAGTTTAGCTATTGAAAAAGAAAGCAAATAGCAGCAGCAGTAATTCATAAAAGGATACAAGTGACATGTACAATCAATGGAATAATTTTTACCTACAAGCATTAGAGTCTCATTGAGAAGATATCTTGTCCACTTATTGATTACTTCATTTAACCTATCTAGGAGACCTCTTTTGACGCGTTCATCATGCTTCAAGGTAGCAAATATTTCTTTTTGTGCCTTCAACATCTTTGGGAAGAACCCAGAAATGGTCCCATTCTTCTGCTGGTCAGCAAAGCGAAGCACTAAATATAGCAGTGTGACAGCTTTCAAAACCAACTCCACATTATCCCACCAAAGCCTACTTGTCAAGCAATCATGTGAATTTATGGTCTTGCTCATCTCTCCAATCATTATTTTTCCAATCACTAGATACCATCCATGCTTCGAACTAATCTTGCCTATCCATGAAACTTTGCAGGAACAAGAAAATAGTGCCAAATCTGGTGGCATTCCACCAAATCAGCTCCCCTCCAATCTTCTCTCCCATCATAGCATGAAGCCTGAAAAGATAGAAAAAGGCAAGTGCACTTGTAAAAAAGCATATGTAAGTCCACTTGAAAAGATAGGAGAGTCACCTATTATGGTTGTACAAGAATCTGCAAATCCTTTTGGCACCATCCACTACTGTCTCAACCTCAATAAAATGTGCTATATCCTTCAACTTCAAGTTTGTAGTGTGGGCTGCACATGGCTGCCAAGTGATATGTTTATACTCAGCTGTAAGTTGCTCGCATGCTTTCTTGTAATTGGAACCATTATCAGTCACAATCTGAACCACAAACTCTACTCCAACCTCTTCAACAACTACCTCTTTGATACAATCATAAACAAATTCAGCATTTTGAATTTGACCAGTTTCATTGACAGTCTTATGGAAGAACATATAGCCATTGCAAAATATCATGAAGTTAATAATGCACATCTTCATAGGTCCTGTCCATGAATCACACATGACAGTAACCCCAAAACAACTCCAATTTTCTTTGTAATCTTCCATGTGAGCCTTGTTCATGTCTAGTAATGGGCCATCTATTTCTCTTCCTATCGGAATAGACACACCCTCACCAAGCTGTTGAGCTAATTTAATGGCTGCTATAAAATATGGGTTATCTGCTTTCCTGCCAGGAATATCATCGGAATGGAACCACTTCGCCAAAGCTTTTCCATGTCTTGCTTTAGATCCCCCTCCTTGCAGCATAGTGTCAACCCTAAGCTGTGCGGGTGCGATGCTACATGCCAAATCTATATCAAATGGAGGTTGTGAAACACTTGGACTCCGATAAAACTTGTCCATTATAGTCTGACTACCCGAGCAACTTTCTCTAGCCAAAGGTGGGGTGTTGCTACTTGTCCTACCTAAAGGAGGGGTACTGCTACTTACCCTACCAAAAGGAGGGTTGCTACCACTTGCCCTAGATTCCCTCAATGATTCTTTCAATGCCCAATCAACCTGCCCCTGTTCATCACGAGGAATGTTGACCTTTCTATAATCCTCATATGCTTCATCTTGAATTGTGATGGTACCTCCCTCCCCGTCCCATTGTCATGGCGCTGCACCCTCTCCCTATCCATGGCAGTGATGGTTCACTAGCACAGCTGTCCACATATAAGAATAAGATTAGCCTTGGTAGTAAATTTTTATATCATATTCCTAATATGGATAAAGGTTTCAATGGATAAAGGTTGCTCAGTTAAATTAGCAAGGCACTACATGGAAAGGAAGCAGTACACTGAATCAAAACTAGTTGGCAGAAGAATCGATCTCTCAATTTAGAATATAGCTCATAGATGTAGGCATGCATCTTCTAGCGAACACAAGAAACAAAACAAATCTTTGAGATACACTTGCCTGGGTGAAGGACGGCACAGTCGCTGCCTTGCTCCTGCTGCCGGCACAATCTTGACCCTTGCTCCTGCTAATGCTGGCACGAGACAGAAGGAGACCCAGCTGCGGTGGGTGCGCCCGGTACACAACCACCGCCACCCAACGTCTGCATCCGAGCGGCGAGGCTTGCGAACCGCCGGCACAGGGGGGCAGCTAGGGATGGCACCCGCAGATGCGGTGCGGGTTTGGTGAAAATCCGCCCGCAGGCAAACCCGTGGAGTTGGAAAAAAAAACCCATCCGCAAGTAGACCCGCGGGTGCATTTCTGCACCCGCACCCACACCCGCAGGTTTTGGGCGGGTTTCGGGTGCCTGCGGGTGTGACAAAAAATATAATAAAAATGCATAAATCCATCAATTTAAATAGTCAAACATCACATTTCTATAAGTAATAAGGGCAAACTAACAACAAATTCACAAGTTCAAGTAATAAGGACAAATTAACAACAAATCTATAAGTTTTTGCGCTCATTTTATAGTTAGGATAGTTGGGCTGAACCTTACCTAAGTACGCTGGGCTGGGTTTTCTTTGTTTGGGGATGGGTACGGGTCCACCTGCGGGTGGAATCTCAAACCCGCACCCGCACCCACAATATGCGGGTGCGGGTCCACCCACAGGTAGAAATCAGACCTGCACCTGCACCCATCGGGTCTAAAATCCGCGGATACCCGCATCCGCGGGTGCAATTGCCATCCCTTGGGGCAGCCAACGCCGAGGGAGGGAGGAGGCTCACAGGACGAAGGTGAGAAGGAGTAGGAGGCCCAACTGCGTAGGCGCCTGGCACACAGCCACTGCCGCCCGCCGCCTGCGTGCGAGCGGCAAGCCTTGCGAGCCGCCGCCACAAGAGATGCAGATAGGGGGAATAGGAAATTTAGGGGCAATTTTAGGGGGGTCTATAGGCACGTGGGCCAGTGGGGATAGGCAATTCAGGCCGGATTGGCGCGGTTCTGGGGCGGGAGCCGAATTCACTTGAATTGTTTTTGCTGGTACATTTTTTATCGGGACCTACCGATAGAAACGATATATCGGGTGTATCGGCGAAATTTCGCCAAGAATGTTTTCCTTGCACAGAACACTCTTGGACCATCATGTACCTGCATTGGATGAGCTCTGTAAATTGTACCTTGTGAATTTGGGTGTCGGTGAGTGGCCTGCATTACAGGATCCGGAGGAGTTATATCTTCTTCCATAGCCAAGCTGTAAGACATATCTATAGATTCGGCCTCATAGAGCACTCTTTGTTGGAGATCCCAGCGATCACCACTCCCCGGGCGTTCACCCCGGCGGTCAGTACCCGGCGATAACCACCCGACGATCACAACACAACACACACACACGTGCGCGAACACCTGGAATTAGGAACACATACACAGTAAGTTGGTGCCGCCAAATGTTGCAGCGTTTTCTGTATGTATTGCTGAATATAAATGACTCTAGACTCCTAAACACGGTAGGAGACTCTCCTGAATCCACGGCATGCCTGTCGAAATGACCGCGCCATCCCACAATCAACAACCAAGCTGCACTGTAACGAACATGGCACCATTTATGCCATTTCGAGTGATTTTGGTGATCGTATGACAATGCAATCAATGGGACTAACAAGTTTGTTAAGTGAGTCCTTTTAGGTCCCAAAAATGTATTAAAAAGGGCTAGCAAAGTAAAACATGAAGAAAGAACTCAAAGAAATGCAGAATTGGACGAGTTATGCAAAAATCAGTAGCACCGGTTCTTCCTATGACCCTACACCGGACCTTTCAACAAACATCGGTTTAACCGACGCCCAAAACTTATTCAAATGAGATGGACTTTAGCATAATCTTGTAGAGAATTTCACAAGCTTTCCAAAGAGTACAATATCATCGAAATCAGAGTTCGTAGTAAAAAGTTATGGCCAAAATACGAAGCACCTTGAAGCTGATTTCTATAAGCACCGGAAATTCTGATGCTACAAAAAGGGGCATCGATGCAATGCCCGTACTATTATCCAGAGAGCATGTTTTTTACCCCAGAAAATTCCTTTAGCACCAGAAGTTCCGATGCTACCACCGGATATTCCGATGGTACCATTTTTCAGCTGCAGAACTCATCAGAAAGGCCCAACGGCTAGTTCAAACTATTAGTGACCGGAAGAACCGATGCCCAAGCACCGGATGTTCCGATGCCTATGCAGAAATGTGCCCAACAGCTCTAAACGGCTAGTTCAAGTTGGAGGCCTATATATATGTGTTCCCCCGGCCATTTGAAGCTTGCTAGAGTCCCAAGACATCTCATACACACCCAAGAACACCTCCAAGCCATACAAGAGCTCATTGATCATATCCTTAGGTTTTACCACTAGCTTTGTAAAGTGTGAGTGCTAGATTAGCTCTTGAGTGAGTGATCAAGCAAGGTTAAGATCCTTGTGGCTGGTTCTAGAGTGAACCACACTTGTATTACGGTGCGCCGGCCCCTTGGAGCAATTGGTGGCTCACCGGCAAGTCAACGACCCTCCGGCTTGGTGTGGAGCGGCGTCGACGATATTGTGCGGGGGACGGAGACCCCTCCTTCGTGGGCAATCTCCCTTAGTGAAGATTGGGATCAAGGTGACCGTGATTGTGTTCACGGAAGAGACTTGATTGCCGGAAAGCGATACTCTTCGTGAGTGCTTCAACAACGTGGACATGGGGGCGCTTTTGTGGCAATCCGAACCACAGGATAAATCCTCGTGTCGAGAGTTCGCTTCCTCTCATCCCTCTCATTAAGCACCCGCATTTCATAATGCAACTTGTGTACCTTTACTTTCTTAGTGTAGTATTTTGCTAGGATTGGCTATAGGTTGCAAAACTCTTTTGGGATGAGGGTTTCACACTAAGGTGAACCGTAGTTGCACATCTAGATATCTTGAATTAGTTTAAGTTTTGTGCAAACTAGTTGGAGCCATAAGTTTAGGTTTTAATAGTGCCTAATTCACCCCCTCCCCCTCTTAGGCTAGAGCACCCGATCGCTTTCAATTGGTATCAGAGCCGGGACTCACTTCTCTCACAAAGAAAGTCAATTCCATTGGCAATTTGTGTTTACCGACTCATTAGATCGGTAGGCTTCACCGCCTAGTGAGTTAGCTCTTAGGGGGAAAGGATAGATCCTTTTAGACCCGCTCCACGGTTCGACGGCACGGGCTTCCAACGGTGGAAGGTGTTAATGGAAGCCCATCTCCAAGCGACGGGACTAAACGTTTGGAGAGTTGTGAGTGAGGGCATAAAAAATAATGGTCAACGAGAGAAGCAATATGATGTCACCGCTAAATGCATAATCTTGTCTTCTCTTAGTGACAATGTGTTCAATCGTGTTTTTTCATGTGAAAATGCTAAAAAGCTATGGAAGACTATCATTGAGAACCATGAGGGCACGGAGGATGTTGCCAATAAAAAATATCATGTTCTCATTGATAAGCTTAATAGCTTTAAGCAACTTGATAATGAGAATGCCGAATCTATGTACTCACGTTTGAACACTCTTGTGAATGAGATAAATTCCTTAGGTGTGAAGCAAATTGAAGATTTAGAACTCATTCGCAAGATTCTTCACTCACTCCGAAGGCCGGACTATGATTTGGTGACCACAATTCTATATGAAAAAGAGCTCGACACGATGACACCAAATCAAGTCCTCAACAAGGTGATTGCCCATGAGCTACGCAATAATATCAAGACAAAGGCGCCATCTTCTTCACCAACCCATAGCGCACTTGCATGCAAGCAACTCAAGAAGTTGAAGAAGATGGCCATCAAAGGTAGCTCAAGTGATGAGGAGGAAGAGGATGCAAGAAGATCCTCAAATGATGAAAAAGAGCCAATGCACCCCGACCTCTACAAGCAAGTAAAGAAGATGAACAAATGCTTGAAGGAAATCAACTCAATGGGTATATGGTCTTCCTCAAAGATGGGCCTCACCATCAACTTATGAAGGTTGAGAAGAAGTTCAAGAAGAACAAGCAAAAGAAGGAGAAGAAGCCCAAGCATGAATCATATGCCGTATTTGGTGAATGTGGAACCGGTGGTGAAGAATCAAGTGCAAGTTCAAGTGATGAATCAAACAAGAAATTCACCACCCGCATGGGATCATCATCCAACACTTGCTTTATGGCCAAAGGTATGGATAGCGATGTAAGTGATGATGACTCTGACTATCCTTCAATTGATGAACTTCTTGACCTTGTTCATGAGCACCAAAAGGTCATTAAGAAGCAATCGAAGGAAATCAAAAACCTTAGTGCTCTCAAAGATCTAAATGCTTCTCTTGCTACAAATTTTGAAGATTTGATGTGCAAATTCAAATTGCTTAGCAAGGAGCATGAGGAGCTTAAATTAAAATTTGAGAGCATTAATGATACTAATGACTCTTTGGAAATGAAGCAAACTATCCCTTGTGCAATTCCTATCTCTAGAGTAGATGCTTCAACTTCTTGCATTGATTTAATTGATGATTCTTGCTCTAACCCTTGCAATGAGAAATGCTATGAGAATATTGTTGTAGAATCATGTGATGATCTCATTGCCAAGGAAAATAATGAGCTCAAGCAAGAAGTGGAAAGGCTCATGAAGGACTTGTATAGATTGAAGGGCAAAGGCATAGAGAGTAATGTCCAACCTTCTCAAGATAACCGTGAAGGCATGGTGAAGAAGCTTGAGAAGGGGTCCACCGTGACTTGCTCAAAGTGCCACAAAGAAGGCCACAAGTCCAACAAGTGTCCTCAACCAAGGAAGAAGCTTCCGGATGAGAAGAACAAAAAGAAGCTCACAATCAAGAGTTCTCTCATCTACACCAAGCCCAACCGGAGGAACAAAAGTAATAGCACCTCCTATGTAATAAAAAAGAATACAAATGGCAAGGTGGTTGCTCACAAGGTTGGGAAGAAGGAAAGGAGTTGGAACCGCTCCATTTGGGTGCCCAGGGACATCATCACCAACTTGAAGGGGCCTCAAATGGTGTGGGTTCCAAAGGAGACTTAAAGCCAAGAACGGCTTCGGGGGATTTGGTGGGTTAGCTTAGAAGTTGAAGTGAAAGTTCAAGCCAAAACAAGCTAAGATCAATACTTTGACATTAGTTGCCCAAGTCCCCTATAAGATAATGGTAGCTAGATTTCAATTCAAGCATCATGTAGCTCCATTGCTTCCCGGCACTTGAAGGGCGCCTTTGTGGCAATCCGAACCACGGGATAAATCCTCATGTCGAGAGTTCACTTCCTCTCATCCCTCTCATTAAGCTTCTGCATTTTATATTGCAACTTGTGTGCCTTTACTTTCTTAGTGTAGTATCTTGCTAGGATTGGCTATAGGTTGCAAAACTCTTTTGGGATGAGAGTTTCACACTAAGGTGAACCGTAGTTGGACATCTAGATAGCTTGAATTAGTTTATGTTTTGTGCAAATTAGTTGGAGCCATAAGTTTAGGTTTTAATAGTGCCTAATTCACCCCCTCCTCCTCTTAGGCTAGAGCACCCGATCGTTTTCACGCGCACAGCTCCTAAAGACTAGGACACGATGCACTCGATGCGCCCTGGATGAACCAGCATGCGTCGAGCTCTTTGACAAGCCAGCCATCCTCTACCTGTCCGTTTATTGGAATCCAAAGCTAACTAATAGCTAACAGCACAGGATTACAACCTACATTCTCCTCCTAATCCTGATTCTAGAGTTTGATGTTGACGACGCCAATCCGATCGCGCAGTTCTTGAAACTTCAAGCGCCCGAGCAGCTTCGTCAGAATATTCGCAAGCTGATCATTGGTAGGGATCTGCTCGACAACAATCTTCCTGCCCTCCACACATTGTCTTATATAGCGGAATTTTGTATCAATGTGCTTACTCTTGTGATGGTGGATGGGGTTCTTGCTGAGATCAATGGCAGACTTGTTGTCCACCCATAGAACTGGCGCTCCCGACTCTGAACTAACGAGGTCCCCAGTAGCCGAGCTAGCCAAACACCTTGGCATGCACCTCCCGCTGCGGCGATGTACTCAGCCTCGCATGATGAGAGGGCCACCACATTTTACTTGCATGACTACCAAGTGATTGGACTGGTGTCGATGCAGTACAGAACACCACTGGTGCTTCTTTGGTCATCGACGTCGCCGGCATGATCTCTATCACTATAGCCAATCAACCGGTTGTTGCCCTTCCCCTGTCTGTTGTAGAACACCCTGAGATCTTGTGTCCTAGCGATGTACCTGAGCAGATGCTTTACAACAGCTCGGTGATCTTCATGTGTCTCCTCTAGGAACCGGCTCACAAACCTAACCGCAACGCGATGTCTGGTCGAGTGTTCACCAAATATCGGAGCCCGCCCACAATACTGCGGTACTCCCTTTCATCCACCAGAGGGTTGCTGCTTGCCTTGCTCAGCTTGAACCATGCCTCCAGTGGCACGGCACACGTGTTGCAGTTCTCCATGCCACTCCGCTCAACAAGCTTCGTGGCGTATGCTGCTTGGTAAATGCTGATGCCTGCAGCTGTCTGCTTCACCTTCAGGCCGAGATAGTACGACAGCAACCCCAAGTTGCTCATCTTGAACATATTCTTCATCTCAGCTTTGAACTTGTCGATGTCGCCACTCCCCGTGATGATCAGGTCATCAACGTACACACTGACCACCAAGCGGGCGCTCCCGGCTCTGCGGGTGTACATTCCATGCTCCGCTACGCTCTTCTGGAAACCAAGAGACATGAGACTCTCGTTGATCTTGGCATTCCAGGCCTTGGGTGCTTGACGAAGTCCGTACAATGCCTTCCACAGCCTGAACACCTTGTGCTCTGCATTGGGCACGACATACCCTGCCTGCTGCCCAACATACACCTCCTCCTCAAGGTCCCCATTCAGGAACACACTCTTCATGTCTATGTGATGGACCTCCCAGCCTTGCATAGCTGCGAGCGCGAGCAGCATCCGCACCGATTTGAGCCTCGCCACCGGTGCAAGCACCTCCTCAAAGACGATGCCGGAGCGCTGGACATACTCCTTTGCCATGAGGTGTGCCTTGTGTTTGACGATGTTCCCGTGTTCATCACACTTCACTTTGAACACCCACTTCAGCCCGATGGCCGTGTGGCGTGCCGGGAGATCAGCAAGCTCCCAAGTCTTGTTCTCCATAATGGATTTCATCTCCTCGTCCATGGAACAACGCGAACACTCCTCCTGTTCTGCTTCCATGAAGGACGTAGGTTCCTCCGCGGTGGTGAACATCAGCTCACCACCATCCAGTGTGCGCTCGACCAGCTCAGGCGGGGAGCCGGGACCGAACAAGCTGTCGAGGGTGGGGAACCGAAGTGGAGCATCGTCATCGTGGTCGGCATCTAGTTCTTCCCCGATGCTTCCCGGTGGCATGGCGAACTCCACTGGAGCAGGCACACTTGTGCCAATTGTGCGAGTCGACAGGGACGTCGATGGAGCCGCCGGTGGTGTAGGAGTCCTGGCCTTCGAGATGGTGTTCGATGACGGTGAGTGCGCCGCCGCAGGACTCCATCCTACAGCTTCCCTGGCCATTGGCATGGGCTCGATGCCCACCCAGCTGTACTCGATGGTGAACGTGCCAGCCTTGTCGGCCAGGGATGGTTCCTCCGTCCAGCTCCACTTGGCGCTTTTGTTGAAGACGGCGTCACATGTCACATGCACGCGCCCATCTCCCGTAATGTACATCTGGTACGCCTTTGATCCAGGCTCGTAGCCCACAAAGATCATCAGCGTGCTCCTCTGCTCCAGCTTCTTCAAGTGTGGCCGAGTGTTCCACACATGTGCAATGCAACCGAAAGTGCCAAAGAAACTCACCGCTGGGCGTTCCCCGTGCCAGGCCTCATATGGTGTTCTCCCTTCCAGGCTGTGTGTAGGCGATCGGTTGAGGATGAACACCATTGTGGACACCGCCTCACCCCATAACATGCCAGGAAGCTCCTTCGCCTGAAAGCATGGACTGGACCATTCTGACCACGATCTGGTTGCAGCACCCCACAAACCCGTTATGTTGTGGAGAATAGGGGGCTGTGAGCTACCGCTGGACGCCCTCCTCTGAGCAGTAGACCTCAAATTCCACCAAGTTGAACTCGCCGACCCGATCGGTACGCAACACCTTGAGCTTGCGGCCTGACTCCACCTCCGCCGCATTCTTGAACCGCCTGATCACCACCGGCGCCTAATCCTTGCTGGACGAGAGGCACAACCACATATAGCAACTCATGTCATCAACCAAGAGAAGGAAGTACCGGTTCCCACTTGGTGTTGTTGGCGCAATCGGGCCACAGATGTCGATGTGCACTAGGTCCATAGCTCCCCCGAGGCGTCAATGCGCCTGCTCTGCAAACGGGTTTGTTGGCGGTCGATAACGATGGTTTTCACCACCAACGCTCCGCCTGATTTCATGAAATGTAGGGCCGAACCATGCTATATGCATTATTACTAATGAGTTCCACAAATTTTGGTGATTATTTGACTTCAGGGACAACATATCCAAATTTGACCCAAAACGGACGCTGTTTGGACCGGAAGGCCCGAATCCGGCTGACCGGCATACTTTCGATGGAACCTTGGCATGAGACTTTACCAAAGTCACGTAGAGGGAGAATCCAAGCCATTTCAATGGGCTAAATCCAGAAACATACAGCTTGGACCCAAAAGGCTTGGGCCCATATCCAAAAGAGAAGTCAACCTGGGCCATGGTCAAGTATTCAACATACACCCTATCCAAGATTGATCTATGGTCAGAGAGGAGCATGAAGGTGCAATGGAGGACCGAGAGGCCACCAAAGGCAGGCCGCCTGGCCCCAAGGAGGCCGCCCATCCCAAAAAGATGATAGTTGAGCAAACCTCCAGAAGCACCGACCTCCTGGAGTGCTCAGAGCCGTCCACGCGAAGTCGGCGGACAGGTGGCGCCACCCCTAGGTCGGCCGGCCTAGGGGAGGCCACCCGACCCCCCTTGTCAGCCTCTGACGATGCCCTTTTGTGTGGAGTTGAAGCCTAGGAAGAGGTAGCGTAGGCTTGCAGCGGTTAACCGTTTCACCGACCTTGGCAGCTATAAATAGGACCCCCTCACCTCACTTGTAACACACACCTTGGGAGCTTGAGAGCCTCACAATTTCAGTTTCATCCTTAGTAGAATAGGGAGAGTGTGAGGTGAGAGCTTTGGCGGAAGCCAGGCTAAAGGGGCGGAGTCGAGTTATCTCGACATATCCCCATGTTGTACCCACCTCGGGGGAATTTTATAATCGAGTAAGTTTTCCTTGCTTGTCTTTAGTTCCTCACTAGTTTACTTTTTACATAAGTTACTTGCTTAGTTACTCTCTTTGATCTGTGGGATCCCTTGTCTGCGTGGATAGCAAGTTCTATCCATTTGGGGTTTCTTCTTGCCTTAGCGCGAGGCGGAAGTCAGTGACTCGATAGTTTAGGCGTGGTGCTTAGGCTTGATAGTTACCATGGGTTGTGTTCCACCCCATGGTACCACAGTGGTAGGCGGCAAGTGGTGACAGCCTTGTCCGTCCCTAGTAGTCCACCACGTTCGGGTGCTTTCATAGCAGTAGGATTGCCGAAAGTGTGTTGGGCCCCTTCTCATCCCTTTCTGAGCCCTTTGCTTAGGCCGCCGAAACAGATCAAGTTAGTAGTTTTTCAAGTTATCTTAGTAATTACGATTCTATCTGGAGATAAGCCCTCTACTCTCGTACCTCTGCTCCTCAGCGGGTCTGGCTGAATCGCTCCAGCCACTAGTCAAAGCTTATTGTTCCTTGGATTCGATATCCCAGGCTTACTCACCTAGTGAAAGCTACAATCGGTCTCCGTGTGCTTGTGGAGTAATTCGTTAGGCTAAGGAGTGCCAACAAGCTTTCTTGCGCCGTTGCCAGGGAACGGTAGCAACACTAGTACTAGAGCTTTTTAGCTGTACACTTATCCATCCACCCATCCACCTTTCCACATGGAGTTTTCTCCTAGTTATCCAGCAGTTCCGTACCGCAAGTATTTGGAACCGCCTCCATCCTGCCATCCCATTTTATCTGATGGTTACGAGATCCATCCCAGTCTCGTAGCCATGGTTCGTGCATCAGCCTTCTCTGGTAGAAGAGACGAATGCCCCTACACTCACTTGCGGACTGCAGTGAGAGTTGGAGGAGATTGGATTCAGCTGAAGGACGAGTTTTGTCTATTCTTTTTCCCTGTCCCCAAAGTGATCCCGCATCGCATCCAACTGCTCACTTTTTAGCAAGGCGACAATGAATCACTTGGGGCAGCGTGGGCGCGATTTACGCATCTCGCGACCTCAGGTCCCCCTCACAAGATTGCTGAGGAGATGTTGATGCAACACTTCAATCCTGAAAGCGAGCGTTTCTTAAACCTCACTTCCGAGGGATCGGTCATGTATAAGACAACGGCTGAAGTTAGGACCATCCTAGAGAAGGTCCTTAACTCTACTCCATACACTGATGTCTTTGACGATCCTCCCGAGCCAGAAGTTCCGCCCACTGAAAGGCAGCCACTCCACATCCTTTCCGTTGTTTCCTCTCCACCTCCACCACACAGAGGAAATCACCGAACCACCCAAGTCCTCAGATCACGAGCCACTCCTTAAAGAATTGCTTATGTTCATACCTGACCTCTTCTCAGAGGAAGAGTACATTGAACTCGGCCATGTTTCAAACATGCCGATGGAACATAAGTGCATTTGCTCACGATCTGAGGCGTTCATCCCCGAAGCCACCTCACAGATTGAGGGTCTTTCTGCAATTATGAGTCGGGAATGGACAGAAGAAGCAAAATCTTGCGGTAGCATCATCCAGAGCTACCGTAATCCCAGACTTCTCTTCTGCACTATTGCGGACGCCTGCCGGCCACAAGAGGCCTTTTACGACCCAAGCGTTGGGGTGAACGTAATGTCTAGAGCTCTGGCAGACCACATCTCACCCAAGCAGCCCTTGACCCTGTCTCGTAAGCACCTGAAATGGATCGACAGCCAGATCGTGGAGTGTCAAGGTATTCTCCGAGTTGTTCCATTTGTGATGGAAACCAACAAGGTCTACCTAGACTTCCACATCTTCAATATCCCTGAAGGTGTAGAGTTCCTCTTAGTCGGAAGGCCAATAGAGCCTCTCGTCAACCCCAACAGAGACCGAGCCACGCTCGAGGTTAAGGTTGGCAGAGATATTATCCGGTCAGCTTAGTGCATTCCTGCAACACCATTGCGGAAGCTAGGCCGGAGCAAGACCCTCTTGAAGAGGCTGTGTGCACCATCCAGGAAGGACTATCTCAACCCTCCCTCGATGACGTTGCCACTCATTTCACCCAGGAGCTAGAACCGGATGGCCAGAGTAAGTTGGACGGAGAGGAGTCACCGCAACATACTCTCCCAGAGCTAAAGCTGCTACCTCCTTGATTGAAGTACGCCTTTCTTCACAACAACAGAGCCACGCCAGTCGTCATCAGCGATAAGCTGACAGAGAGTGAGACTCGGCGGCTCGTTGCAGTACTGGAGAAGAACCGATCCGTCATCGGGTACTCTCTATAGGACTTGAAAGGGATTAGCCCCAATCTGTGTACCCATCGCATCCCTATGGAACCGGACCATAAGCCGTCGAGAGAGCACCAACGACGGCTTAACGATGCGATGAGGGAGGTAGTCAAGAAGGAGGTTCTAAAGTTACTGCATGCAGGTATCATATACCCCGTGCAAGATAGTGAATGGGTTAGCCCAGTTCAAGTAGTCCCAAAGAAGGGAGGCATGACAGTGGTCCAGAACGAGAGAAATGAGCTCATACCTCAGAGGACCGTTACTAGTTGGCGAATGTGATTTTGCTAAAGATTAGCTCCTCTTTGAGTCGATTAGCTAAAGATTTTGCAATGATGCGATAAGCTACATTTGCATTTGCCTTCTTAGGAATAAGCACAATCTCAATAGTGTTTATGGGATCCGGAAACGTACCAGAGATGTAGAATTTAGTGACAAGTTTATATATATCCTCTTTCATCCAAGGCCAGGCTGCTCGATAAAACGCCACATTAAGACCATCCGGCCTAGGAGATGGATTGCGCTTCATGTTTTTAATAATCTGCAAGCACTCAGGAAGTCTTGGAATTGAATTGACAAAAAGGGCATTCGTGCTTGGCTAGTGGGAAATTAGTTCCGCTCACCACTATGCAAGCTGCACAAGAAAAAAAAAGGACATACTTGGCTAGCTGCACAAGGTAAAAAGGACATACTTGGCTATCTTAAATCACCCAACCAAATACGGACACCTTCAATTGATTTAGCTTGGTTAAGATTGGCCTAGACTAGAGCTAGCTTGGATAGGAACTAGTGCAACCAACCAATCACAACCATAAAGAATGCAGAGAGTAAATTTCAGTGGATTAAAACTCCAAATGACTGCATCACAGTCATCATCACTAATGATGATCGACTCTACAATGTTACAGAGCTGGTGCCACTGGGCCAAACCTTCGCTAGAGACCGTCTAATGAAGGTAAGAGCATTTTTGGGATAGTTCTAGCTTCAGCTCCTTTCGTGGCTTCTGCTAGAGCCCTACCAAACAGGGCGGAGCCAAACAGCTCCGGTGGAGATGCCTCTGAATTTCCGCTCTTTGGAGTTATTTGGCGGAAGAGGAGCCAAAAAAATTTGGCTCCGCGCGGCTCCTCCCCCTCACTTACCTCCGACTGGCGCGGCTACCAGTGCAAGCCTGATGTGGAGGACTAAGGCGGAGGCGGCGGCCACTGATGCAAGCCCGAGGTGGAGGAGGCGGCAATTGCTGGCGCGAGCCCGAGGTGAAGAGGCAATGGTTGCCGGTGCAAACTTGAGGTGCAGGGTTGAGGCAGAGGCAGCGGCCGTCGGTGTTAGCTTGAAGCGTAGGTCGTCGGTACAAGCACGTGGTGGAGGCAGCGGCAGCCGGCGCGAGCCGAGGCGGAGGGTGTGGCGGTATGAGCAGGCAGGAGGCGCGGGGTGCACTACTAGAATACCCCTCCTATAGCTACGCTATATTTAGAGTTAGATAGGAGTATATTTTATTTTGTATCTATAGCCATGTAGGCACGCTTTCGTAAAGCGTGTTAGAAGTGTCTTCGTATGCACCGTGTCAGGCTTCGTAGAGATGAATTCATTAAGCGTGTCAATGTAAGGAAAGACATTTCATAGACACGCTAGATGCATGTGTACACACAATGATACATTTTAATAAAGACATATGTAAATCATATCTATTGGTGTCGTTACACAGTATAGTAACACATAACTAAATGTTAAGAAATGTAGACACGATCATGTAGAAGGCTAGCAAGAAGAAAAAAATCAAATATTAGAGTTAGATAGGAGTATATTTTATTTTGTATCTATAGCCATGTAGGCACGCTTTCGTAAAGCGTGTTAGAAGTGTCTTCGTATGCACCGTGTCAGGCTTCGTAGAGATGAATTCATTAAGCGTGTCAATGTAAGGAAAGACATTTCATAGACATGCTAGATGCATGTGTACACACAATGATACATTTTAATAAAGACATATGTAAATCATATCTATTGGTGTTGTTACACAGTATAGTAACACATAACTAAATGTTAAGAAATGTAGACACGATCATGTAGAAGGCTAGCAAGAAGAAAAAAAAATCAAATAGAATGTAAAAATAAATAGTTGGGCCTGGGAATCGAACTAGTGACCACTAGTTTCCAAACCAAACATCCAAACCACTGCGCTAATCAAGTAATTTCAATTGTGAGTTATATATAATATCTTTTGTATCACCCCAAATAGCATATTTACAGGTCTATGAAATGTTTTTTGATATGCTTAAATCGTGTGTACCATGTACACACAGTTGAAAGTATGTCTACCAATGTATCAATTTGATATATTTTAAGTATCATGTCAAGAAGCGTCTTTAGATCCATATAGACAATTGCTTGTTGCACTTTACAATGTATCTAGATGATAGCAACGATTAAAAGCGTGTGTAACACCGTGTTAGATTTTCAAAGTGTGTGAAAAAACATCTTCACATACTCCCCTCCAGGTTGGTAAAAGAAGTCGTTTAGGACATCGACACGGTCTTCAAAAACAACTTTGACCACTATATTTTTGCTATAAAAAATTATAAAATATAGTCAATATATATTTTTACGAAACTACATTTCAAGACGAATCTATTTACTTTGCTTTCATATTTTCAAACTCAATTCAAATAAATTTATTTATAGTCAAAGTTTAAAATGTTTGACTTCAGACAAACTCAAAACGACTTCCTTTACCAACATGGAGGGAGTACCTTGTGACATTGAAAGTGTAATAAATATCGTCTCATGTTGCCGCATTTCTAAAACCATATCAATATGCATGTGTACAACCCAGTGTAGAAACACTTTTAAGTGGCGTTACAAACAAAACGTACCTAAGGCGGGGGGTGACCATGAGGGGAAGAAGAGGAGGATAAAGAGAGATAATGGGAGGAACAAAATAAAAGTGAAAAGAAATAGAAAAGAGAAAATATAGATATTATGGATATTTGATTTATTTAAGCAATTGAAGAATTTATTTTTAAAAACTAAATATTTTTAGCACCACCCAAAAAACCGCTATATTAGAAAAGCTGAAATCGGAGCTATTTTTTAGAAACCACCCGCGTCCGTACTGAATTGGGTCAATCTGTAAGTTGAGCCACCCTGTTTGGTTCGCCTTGCGCTACTCGCGCTATAAATAGAATTTTGTATGCATGTAGTACTAAACGAAGTTTATTTGTAAAATTTTTTTACGGATGAGTGTAACTTTTCGCGACGAATCTAATGACAGTAATTAATGAATGATTGGCTACAATAATACTATAGTAACTATCTTTTAATTATGCGATCAAATGCCTTATTAGATTCGTTTTGTGAAATAACGCAGAAGTTGTGAAGTTAGTTTTGTAAATTGTATTTATTTAATTCTCTAATTAATGGTCAAAATTTACTATAGTAGTTTTTACTAAAAAAACCAAACAGAGAGAGAGGCCAAAACTTTAACAGTCATTCGAATTTCAAGGGAGCCCGCGCGCGCGTTGATCGACGAGTCCCTCCTATCCTCTAGATCCCTCTGCTCATGTTATCGACCTGTCTCCATGAGGGGCTCTCCAAAGGCCTGGAGATGTCACCACGACGACACGACCGTGAGAGGCAACTGTGCCTGTCTGCTCACGGAGCCCCAGGCGGCAGAAGTTACCACGAGTTACCACGTCGCTACTCGCCCTCCCACGCAGCCGCGTGTCCCGCCGGCCCGTGACGTGTCCCTTAGCGTCCTTCGCATAAAGCAGCGTCGCCCCCACCGAGCTGCGTCGTCGTTCATCGTCGCCACTGTTAGTGTCTAAATCTGAACTAGCATAGCACTCACTAGTCGCGACTCGCGCGAGCAAATTCGGTTGGCATCATGGCTCCCAAGCGGCGTGGCGGCGGCAAGGTGGTCGGCTCCGTGGTGAAGACCAAGGTGGTGCAGGAGACCGTGGAGGTCACCACCGCCGTTGTCCCCGACGGTGAGCCGGAGCAGCGGGGCACGGAGGCTCTTGCCCTCGCGCCACCCGCCGTGGACGTCTCTGGCGGCTCCAGGAGGGTCGTGCACATCGAGGTCACTACCCCGGACGGCGACGCCACCACCGGTGGCTCCAACGCGAAGAAGCAGGCCACCAGCAAGAGAGGCCGGCGTGGTGGCCGGCGCGAGGAGGAGAAGCCGGCGCCCCCTGCTGAAGAAGCCGCGCAAGAACCACCCGTGGCGCAGAGCCAGGAGACGCAGGACCCCAACGAGGAGCAGGAGGAGGAGGTGGAGGAGGACGCCAGAAAGAAGAAGAAGAGGAAGCCGCCGCCGCCGCCGCAGGAGCGGCAAGACGAGGAGCCGCCGGAGACGCCGCGGGTGGCGTCGGAGAGGAAGGCGGCAGCAGCAAAGACGACGCCGCAGCAGCAGAAGAAGCGGGGCGGCGGCGACAAGGCGAGGGCGAAGAAGGGAGGGCAGCGGCGGCGGCGGCTGGGGCAGGCGAGCCCCGGCGGCGACGCCAGCATGGGCGGCGTGGGCGGGTACAAGCGGTACGTGTGGCGCGTGCTGAAGCAGGTGCACCCGGAGCTGGGGGTGTCGGGCCTCGCGATGCGGGTGCTGGACATGATGATGGCGGACATGTTCGAGCGGCTGGCGGACGAGGCGGCGCGGCTGTCCAAGGCGTCCGGCAGGGCGACGCTGAGCTCCCGGGAGGTGCAGAGCGCCGTCAGGCTGGTGCTCCCCGGGGAGCTCGGCAGGCACGCCATGTCCGAGGGCACCAAGGCCATCTCCAAGTACATGTCCTACGACGCGTAGCTAGCTAGCTGTAGCTGGCTGACACGTTTAGTTAAGTAGCCGAGGTCCTAGCAGTCCAGTCAGGTAGCACGTCTAGTGTACGCGCGCAGTGTAATGTATAATGTAGGTATCATGTATATTCATGTGTGATGTGTCATGTTCGTAGGAGCTAGCTAGCTACTACGTAGTTGGTTTGTACCCTCTCAGCGTTGTGTTTGCCTGTGGTACTCGTTTTAATCCATGTCTCTCCTCGCTAGTGTGTGCTTCAATCAGCTATCAACTACTAGTAGCAGTCTCTTTTTTAGTTGCAGGGACGAACTAACACGAAAACAAAATTGCTCGGTCCATCGTTTTCCTTTTTGGCAAGAGCAACACTGCCACGCGCACTGCATGCATTCTGCCTGTGCTATACTGTATTCTTGATTCACTCCGTTCGGGCTCCTGGCCGGCTGATAGGCTGAATTGCTGGCCAACTTCAGGCTGTTGCCCGGGTGATAGGCTGAATTTGGCTGGGCTGAGCAGCCCAGCTGCTGGCCACCAGTAGCCGTTCAGCTGGTACTTCACCCGGCCGGCCCGCTTCTCTCTCCCTCTTATTTAAATTCAAACTACACAGTTTGTTTAGATTCTAACATTTTAAAAAAAACATCACATCGAATATTTGAATATTTAGATACATGCATGGAGTATTAAATAAAATTTATTTATAAAACCTTTTACACGGATGGAAGATGAATCTAATGAGCCTACTTAATTCATGATTATGCTACAGTACCATCCGTTACTTATAGATTGATTATGAATTAATTATGCTCATTAGATTCGTCTCACGATTTACAACTTATCCGTACTACTGCTAGAAAATCTAACATTAGTACCGGTCAGCAACCCCCTTTTAGTACTGGGCGGCTGACCGGTACCGCTTGGCCGGTACTAAATGGCACACCATTTAGTACCGGTCAAAACGCCCGGTACTAAAAGGGAACATTTAGTACCGGTCGGTAACATGTTTTGCGCCCAAAAATTAAAGGAAAAAAGTGTTGAGTAGCTAGGAGGCTCTCGCACACGCGCATCGTCACAAGTCACGCGAATTTCGCGCGTGCGTGGTCTGTGGGAATCGAACTCACGACCTCCTACCTCGCGCGAGTCTTCCTTACCATCCCACCTATGCATCACTTATGACTAGTGTGGGAGATGCATTCCTTTTGAAGTAACTCGTAGAGGACCATTTAGTACCGGACCAAGTCACCGGCTGGTACTAAATGTTGCATTTTAGTACCGGTCGGTGTTACCGGCCGGTACTAAATGGACACGCCATTTTAGTACCGGTCGGTAACACCGATCGGTACTAAAATGCAACATTTAGTACCGGTCAGTGGCTTGACCCGGTACTAAAATGGTTTTGGGAGCTTTCAAATTTGGACCCGGTACTAAAGTGGCGTCGAGTCAACTTTAGTACCGGACCAAAGCATGACCGGTACTAACTACTGGGAACGAATGAGCCATTTTCTGGTAGTGTAAAAAAATTAAATAAAATTTATTTGCCATTTCTAAATACCAAGATTCCGTTTTAAAAATTTTTGACCAAAACAACTAAACACGGCCTCCTTCACTCATTTAAAATCAAACTGCACCGTTACAATCAGCCGCCAGTCTGCTGGACGGCTAGAACCACCAGCCGGTTGCTTCAGGCTGCATCTTGCTGAAATGGGTCCAGCCCAGAGCAGTCGACACTATAGGATTCTAAACGGGCCGCCCGGCCCGAGCTCGGCCCGAGCCCGACCCGAGCCCTAAAAGGCATGGCACTAACTGGCCCAGCCCTATCAGGCACGACGACAACTTAGTGTCGTGCCGTGCCATGCCACCGTGCCTGAGTGGCGGCCCAGGCACGGCCCGAAGGGCATTTTTTCGTGTCATGCCGGCAGTAAGCATGGCGGCAGCACGACCGGCACTAAGGGCTTGCCGCCGGGCTAGTGCCGTGCCAGGCACGATTAGCAACCCACCCCTTAATCAGGACATCAAGTTCACAGCAATCACAAGACAACATAGATTTTCAAAATTTTGAGCTGGTGCAATGGCTGCCTCATTAAAAACCTATCTAGGTAAAACTCACACCTCGTGAGAAACCCTAGATAGGAAAAAAAAGTACATCCCAGCTCAATCAAATCAAGTTCAAATTGTTCAAATATTACAGACCATGTTCAGCTACAAGAATTCCCTCATTCTGCTACTTCTGGCACATCTAGATACAACTCAGAGAAACATTCTTCTTCAAACGTGAAGCGTCCCCTCATAAGAGGTGACTCAAATGTGATACAAATATCAGTCTCATGTGGCTGATAACACATTTATTATATCAGATGGTACATCACCATCTAACTTTACGCGGTAATGGGCAATGAAGCGCCACTATCGCGATTGCAAGAACTAAAACCCAAACAAGAACGTGAACCATGAAGAGGTCATCAGAGTCTTGTGCCATTCGAAGTTTCCTGCGGGCGACCCTATCCACAGGCAAGGTTGGGTGCAGATCGGAACCCCTACTCAACGTCCTCGGGAATAAAGTCTGGGTCTTCCTCTGTAAAAATTAAGCAAGGGTGAGTACAAACGTACTCAGCAAGTCTAACCACACTCACAAAGGGGGGTATAAACAGAATACATGCATAGGATAAATCAAGGATAAGGCTAGGGTTTAATTTGCGGAAAGCTAATTTTTATGCATGTGTTTATTTGAAAGAAAAAGATTTTTCGGAGCGATTATTTTGTACCGAGTAGCATGTGGGGTTAATCCACCTAGGATCCAAGTTTATGAGTGGCCACCGGACTCCTCATCCGCCGTAGCACACGCACAGCTGCCGGACACTTTTTCAAAACAACTCACGCCAACCCAACCATCCCCAGAAAAAGTACTAGTTATGTGACCAAACCGTAACTCTAGTTATGTGATCAAACCATAACTCGCCCAGTACCATGGGCATGGCTATTCGAATAGGTTGTAACTCTACAGAGGTGTGTAACATTACCCACAAGTGGGGTACCACAGCACGATCACCATAGTGTCAGTGCAGATCCCAACAAAGTCATTACCCACCTTAGCTAGACCTGACTAGCCAACACAGAATACATCAAGGGGTCATTGACCTATCACCGAGGTTTAACCGGGGCATAAGTCACCGTGATCTTATCCCTTCTCCTTGATCACCCATTGCTCTTAGCTCTCCTAATGGCTATCAGACTAGCTAGTGGGGTTTGTGCTAAGCTGTTGCCACATACAACGGTCGAGTGGTTTGCACAATAGTTGAGTTAGGCAAGATGACACATCAACTCGGTCCTTAATTGTGATAAGATGGATATCTCCCAACCTTGCTTAACCACACAGGTACGAGCACACCTTTTGGCATCCTACACAGGAATCACCATCCATCTCATCTAAACATGTCCTTCGTTTATTTTCCAAAAATCCCATTCTTCCCATTTTGATACTCACGCTATTATTAATTTTGAAAAAAATTTGTAATAATATTTGAAGTGTAATGAGTAACGGGTCCTAAGCGTTCTAGCAGGGTTTATCATCCAAACAAAATAAATCATATTCAGAGACAAACCTAGGTTATCAAGGAATGGTCAAAGCAATCAAGGAGTGGCTATCCAATCGGGTTTTAACAGCAAAATAATATGCAGTTTTGAAAACCGGCCAATAGGTTGTGTTTATAAAACTGGGACAAAATATGCATCAAAGGATGAGATTGAACTTGCCATCTTCAAAGCCCTCCGGGAGTTCCTGCTCGCGGTACTCGTTCTCGGGCTCCGGCTCGCGGTACTGCTCCATGTACTCCTCGTTGGGTTCTCCCTCATTCACACCGTGATCTACGGCGCACACAAACAAGCACACAATAAAGAAAAGGAAATAAATGTTTTACTGTTGAGCTCGAAACAGGAAAAATTAAGGTATGGATGTAGGAAGAATATTTTTGGGAGATTTCCCAATGGCACGGCTGAATTTATATTGGAAATGGCATGGTCGAATTTTGGGAGAATCGGAGGATGTTTGGCACATGAAATGATAAGTCGAAGGAGTGGTTAGGGCTAAACAGAGTTTCAAGGGCCTATTTGTAATTATTCTTGGGAGAGGAAAGGAATATCTGGGCTGAACTAGAAAGGACAGGGGTCTATTTATAGATGTTTCTGTAAGGTGGGAGGATTAGTTTTCAGAAAAAGAGAAAGGGAGGGCTTCTTTTGTAAAAGGGACAAGAAAAAGGGGGGCTCTTAATTAAAAAGGAAAGAGAGGAGGGGGAGGCAGGGCGCCGGCGGCGGCCCTTGCCGGCCGTCCGGGGAATGGCGGCTGCCGGGGATGGGGGCAAGAGAGAGAGGGGGTGAGGTGGTTCGATTCCCCTCCTCACCTTGAGCTGGGACGGAGCGAGGAGGTGGCGCCACGAGGGTGGGCGGCGGCGGCCAGAGGCGTCCCTGGCGGCGGCGCAGTGAGGCCGTAGAGGGGGCACACGGTGGCGAGGGCGGTGATGTGGCCGAGGGCTGCGCGGAGGCCCTATTTATAGGCTGGGACAAAAGGGCGAGGGGAGCGGGGTGGCCGGCCGGACGGCAAGTTCGGCAGCCATTAATGGCGATGGGGCAGGTCTGGGCATCGTGGAGCGGCGCAGTCGTCGAGGGCGACGATGTACAGGGGTGGGCGGTGGCGCGTAGCGGGGGAGGCGGCACCTAGGGAGGAGGGCGGAGGGGGCCGGGTTGCTGTGCTCGGCGTCGAGCTCTACGCGCGAGCAGCGCGGGCTCGGCTTCGCCGGGGCGGGCACGAGCGGCGAGGCATCAAGGGGTACGGCGGCACAGGTAGGGGTTGTGGCAAGCGGCCGGTGGTGGTGTTGTGCCGAGCGACGGGCGGCACGGCGAGCATCCGGGGTCTCGTGGAACGCCTGGGCGCACAAGGGCGCGCGTGCAGCGCGTGAGCGAACATGGGGTTTGAGCGTGGGCAGGGAGCAGGAGGGAGAAGAAGGAAGAAAGGAGAAGGGAAAAATAAAAGGAGAAAAATAAAAGGAGAGAAGGGAAAAAGAGGAAAACGAGAAAAAGAAAAGGAGGCACCGGCGGAATTCGCGGCATTGGTCGCGAGCCGAGCGTGGCATCGACGAGAAGTGACGTGCATGAGGAACGAGGAGAACAGGGAAAGTTTAAACGATGATTGATTTCGGAGATTGGGTTTGGGGTCGGGACGACGAATCGTCGGAAAGATTCGAGTTTGGCGATGAAAAGATTTTTGAAAAATATTTTTAGCGAATAATTTATTTGGGTGAATTTTTGAGATGTTACAAAATGACTTGTCCTCCACCTATTGTTGTAGCCTGGCTTCTGCAGCCTCCCAATCCTTGGTGCAGGTGAGGATCTCCACCATGTCCGGGCTCAATCGTCGCCGCCGCTCCTCAAGGATCCTGCGAGTAGTACTAAAACAAGATTCTAAAGATACGGTAGAAACAGGCACAGTCAAAACATCTCTAGCTAAGATTGAAAGGACAGGATAAGAAAGTTTGTGTTCATGCCACCAGCTAATGATGCTGAACCTATCATCAAATTGGGAGAGATTGTCACTGTCCAAGTAGTTAGAAAGTTCATTACCAGCACCCATAGAAGATCCAGCAGATCCAGAAGCAGAAGCACTAGTGCATGCTGCATGCAGCAAGGCAGAAGCACTAGTCCTTCTGGACAGAGAGAGAGAAGGGGTACAGAAAGAGGTACTAGATCCAGGAGTTGCAAAGATAGCGTCATCATCATCCTCATCTGCAAAAATGTCATCCCAAGCACTATTTTTCTTACCAGCAGTGGGTGGTTGTGGACATGTTCTCCTCTTAGCTGCACCAAACTTGTCATCATATCTCTTATAAATGATATTAAGTTGAGCCCATACCTCAGTTAAATAAGATGAATAATCAACACCAAGCAACTTACCAAGCAACTTGAGAACTTTACTAAAACCCTTCAATTTTCCTCTAGGATCCAAGATGAAAGCAAAAGAGTAAAGCATGTGAATGTCCTTCTAGTACTTAATATAAACATCTTTCATGCGAGTAACCACAGGCCTAAGCAAAGTATCATTCTCATAGCTTCAAGTGCTTGCAAATCAAAACCATATGATGCAACATAAGTGGTGAAGTACGATAATAAACACCTAAAAGTGCAATAGTAGCATCATAAAATAGTTCAAGGAATTCAAACATACTCTGAGCAACATTCCAGTGATCATCAGTTAAAAGCACACACTCATAGTTGCTGTTTATGAGGACAGAAAAATTTTGCTTGTAAGGTAGCAAATGCTTAAGCATTAGATATGTAGAGTTCCACCTCACATCCATATCCAAACCAAATTTTTGAGGACAAACCTCAACAGTAACACAAAACCTCTTAAAGTTTGCAATGTGCTGGTTAGAAGAATTTTTTAAAAAAAACAGCAGAGCGAATGTCATCAAGGTAGTGCTTGATCACATACAAAGCACTTTTAACCATAAGGTTTATTATGTGACAAGCACAACGCTGATGCAAGAAAATAGTGCCAACATAACCAGAAACTTTAGGTAGTAGAGAATCAATGGTGCCAACATAAGAAGAAAGTTCAGGAGCTAATGTTTCACTGGCTTTGTTATTAGAAGAAGCATTGTCCAAAGTAACAGAAAAAACCTTAGCAGTTAAACCATATTCATCTAAGATAGCAGAAACACACTCAGCAATGCTGTCACCATAATGAGATTCATCAATCAGCCTAAACCCGATTACCCTCTTCTCCAAATGCCAGTCAGGATTAACATAGTGAGCAACAAAACTAAGGTAATCCTCCTTAGCATTGCCGGACCATATATCCGAAGTAAGAGAAACAGATGAAACACCAGTAAAAGATTCAATAAGTTTATCATGCAAACCAGAATGGTACTTGATCAAATCTCTAGCTGTGGTTTGTGCAGACACATAAGTAAATCTAGGGTTATGAGCTTCCCTTATATACTCCTCAAAAGCAACAGATGCACCAACACAGAGAGGAAGATCTAATCGAGCTATCAAACGACATAACTTAGTACGAGCTCGTTCGACACTATACTCCTAGTGACGAACACTACTATCAGAACTAAACGAAAGCAAAGACTGAGATTAGCGCTTGTTCGCCTTTCTAGCCTCACAAACTTTAACATGCCGCAACAGATGACCAGTACCAATACTAGATCTACCAGCATATTCAAGACCACAATGAAAGCACATGGCACCAGTTCTTACCCTCTTACCATCAACGATCATGTAGATCTTCTCGAAGTCGAGCCAGGCTTCCGAGGTAGGGTTTCACTTTCTTTTGCCATTGGCGGCACCATCACCAGCAGTGGTACCATCACCGGCGGCACCACCAGCAGCACCTTCACCGGCGGCACCACCAGCGGCACCATCACTGACCTCGATAGGTTCAGCAGTAGAGCAAAGCAGCTCTTCCCGATCGGCTTCGAGGTCACTCTCATCATCTCCACACAAGCCCACCATTTGGAAGTCATCGTTGATGGAGTGGCCCTGGTCCTCGTCCTCGCTCGACATCACCGGAGCTCTGGTCCCTCAACGGATCCCGGTGGCCGATGACCTGCAGCAGGTAGAAGACAGAGGAGTGAGAGACAGAGGAGACGACGAGATCTAGGGTTAGGGTTAGGCTTACCTCCCACAAATCACCGGTTCCGCAACGGCATCGCGGTGGCCGGTGACCTGCAGCAGGTAGAAGAAGATGTCAAGAAGAGCAGAGGAGAGGACGAGATCTAGGGTTAGGGTTAGGGTTAGGCTTAGAGCCTGGGCTTACCTGCGAATCTGGAGCACCAGAGCGGACGACGATGTGAACAAGCAACAGAGGAGCGGCCGGTGATGACCGCGACCTGAGGCCGACTCATAGATCTAGAGCCTTAGCACAGAGGAGGAGAGGAAGGGAGAGACGGGGAGGAGGAGGAGCCGTGCGAGGTGATCCAACGGTCGGGAGGGCCGCTCATCGTCGCCATTGCCGGAGAGGGCGACGGGCTCCGGCGACGGGCGAGAATAGAGAGGAGAGGAGACGACGAGGCGAGAGTGAGATGAGGAATGTGAGGCGACGGGAGAGGAATGGGGCTAAGGTTGTGGGTAAGGGGAGGGGCACCCGGCCGTGGCTTATATATGCCCCTCCCAATGGGCGGATCCAACGATCAGGATGCCGCATCCAACGGTCGGGGGAGGAGTGGGGAGGGGGAGGGGCGCTGGGCTGCCTGGGCCTTTGGCAGGCCGTGCCTCTATCGGGCCGAAGGCCGGGCTGCCATCGGGCCGGCCCATATCGTGTTGTGCCTCGGGCCGACACTATGGGCCGGGTGGCAACCCAAGCACTAAAAGGCCGTCGGGCCAGGCCGGCACTAAGCACTATTCATCGGGCCTCAGGCCGGGCTAGGGTCGGGCTTTTTAGGGCCGTGCCTTGGGCCGCCAATCGTGCTCGGCCCATTTGGAATTCTATAGTCGAAACTACAGCAGCCGAATGGAGTAAATATGTTTCCATAGTCAAATAAAATAGTAGAGATCAAGAAAGAAAAGACTCGGACGTCGCCCCAACAATCTTGGCCCCACGACTGCGACTCGGGCGGACACCCCCTCCCCCTCGCCACTGCCCCTTCCCCATCTCCCTATCATCATACCACCGACGGAGCCAGCTGCGCGGCCGGCAAGGACGGTGGTGGCAGGGCAGCCCTTCCTCTCCCCTGCGTTTAGCGGGCACGACTGTCGCAGGCTGGGGGAGATCGGCGGTGGTGGCAGTCCCGGCGGCTCCAACGAGCGGATCCGTGCCCACGCTGCCGAATCCAGTGCCTGTAGTGACGGGCGACGCGTGGGAGGCCACCTATGGCGGCGTGGCGGGCAGCGGCATCGGCTGGCCAGCGTGGCCGACGTGAGGCACTGCTGTGCTGCGGGCACGGGCGCATGTGGCCGCGGTACTGGCAGGAGAGTCGAGGAGGTAGTGCGGCGGCCACATGCTAATGGAGTCGGCCGCTGCAGACGAGGAGGCGGCACGTGCGCCTGGCGATGCGTCGCAGCGAGAGGGCTCCCTCTGCTTTCCTTGGTTGGGAGATGTGAAAGTCTTGTCGGATCTGCCGGCAAGACGACGACGACATCCTCAGACGCCGTTTACTTTCTTGAAGGCGTTGTCATGGTGTCTTACCACTCTATCCAGCTGCAGGGTGCGTCAGCTACGCCGTGGTCGTGTGGCTGACGACAGTTTGCTTCGATAATTGCCGATGATGTCATGGTGGTTTGGCTGGCTGGCACCAAGCAGGGGCGTCAGTGGCGCCATGGTGGCGTGGCTGGAGGCTCCTAGCTACTTCTCGTGTTGCTAGTTGTTGAGCTTGGCTGGAGGCGTTGGCCACGTTAGGAGAGCTCGTGTCGATGTCCCATTCGATCGGGCGGTGGTAGCCCAACGTCGAGCTGTGGTGTTGGTTGTGATGGCTCGTGTCGACGTCCCAATCCGACTAGGCAGTTTTACGTAGGCTCGGGTCAATCTCCCAATCCGACCAAGAGGAGTCGTTGAGGCTGATGTCGATGCCCCAATTCGACTGGCCAAAGTTGAGTGTGTTCCGGTTGATGTCACAATACAACCGCCTGTTGTATAGTTGTAGGTTTTATAGTTGTAGATGTTGTGGTTGTAGCTATTCGGTTTTCGAACCCAGTTTACATATAAACAAAATCAATTCTTTTCTTATTACTGAACGCCAAACGGTAAGGTTCTAGATCTTTTGGAAGAAAAAAAGGAAAAGAAGATGTAGATATATCTAGATTATGTGGCTTTATTTTTTGGCCCAATTTCATTATTTCTGGACGTTTCTTGTAGTATATCTCTTAGTCTTCTTGTAAAAGAATCAGCATCTTCATTGATAAGTTTGATCATCGTTTTAACCGTCGTATCAATATCTATTGCACAAAATGACAACCAATTAGTTCATGAGGCACTGTCTTCAAATAGACTACAATAGTTATGATCGAAGCTATCGTCCTTGTTCAGCTGTTGCAAGCAAACTCATATGTCCTACAAAGGAGCATTGGAGTTACATGAGCATCAACAATTAGGCCATATCCTAGTTATTAAATCATATCAGAGACATATATTTAAATAGGTGGCATTAAGAAAAAAAATATATGATCCAACACGCATTGTCCATTGAACCCCTAGATACTTTTTCCCGGCCTTCTGCTCAAATATGTGCGAAGGAAAGAACATGAGTCCTCCAAAATTAAAATTAAGCAGATACCTAGTACACATGAGAAGAAAAGGAAAAAAATGACGCCACCCCTTGTAGTTGTTTCCCTTCTAACATATAATCTCAAGAACCATATGCTTTGGAGGCAAAACAAGGAATCAATTTTCATAATAGTTTAAAATGAATTGCTTGCAATAAAAAAAACCCTAAGGTAAACACATTTTCTTTCCTTTTATCACAATGCTCCTAGCATGGACAACGCATAAATATTGGAATACTAAAGAGTGTCTTCCTAATACTGGTACAAAGTAAAGTTTTTTAAAAAAATCAATCAGCAAAGATAACTCCAAATAAAATGATGGATCCTCACTGAGATCTTCTCCCCCAATGGGCAGCAAATCCTCTTTCCTCTGTGAATCGGAGCAGGAAACAAAGAGAGCATGAGAACAGGATGGGGACCTCTCGGATTCCAACCCGGACAAAAAAAGTGATTCATTTGGATTCCAATATATAGATCTCCTTTTCGTCAAATTTAAGAGTTACTATTGCATAATTCAATACCAACATACTATTGCATTAGGTTATCCAAATTGCAAAGAGAGATACTCTGTACATCAACAATAATCTTTGTTCACACATCATGTCCCTCCCGTAAAGGATACATTAATGTTGCAAACCTAGTCATGTACGGCCTATTGTTGTGCCATATTTTGCTCATATCCTTCTCGTAAAGGATACATTGATGTTGCAAACCTAGTCATGTACGGTCTACTGTTATGCCATATTTTGCCTCTGACCTATCGGTTTAGATGCATAAGTGTTGTGCAAATTAATCTTATTGCACAATATGTAAAGTTGCACATTAAGTGTGTAATTAGTAAACTGCTTAAAAAATGTGTAATTAGTAAACATGTCTGTTACTACAGAATATTTCATCACTGAAACTTAAATATTAGAGCAGAACACTGTGCAAAATCTCTACTCCTATAATGTGGGAGTGGTTCGTGCGTCGGCTAAGCCGCGCGGCAGCGCGAGCCGGACGAAGCCGCCGCGGCACGCGAGGCGGGGAGGCACGAGTGCACGACCCGCAGCCCTCGCCACAGCGCCCCCGCCCACGCACCCAACCGTCTGTCCCAGCACGTCCCTACCTCCACGCTGCCGTCCGCCCGGCCGCCGGCAACCGCATCGGCGTGCGCACCCGTCCGTCACGCCACCCCAAGTCGGCCGTCTCCCCTGGTCGCCGCCTTGCCCCACCTGGTCACGGTGCCTGGTCGCCGCAGGCGCGAAGCCCCGCCGCCACCGATCGACACTCCGCCCGGCTGCTGCCTCCATCGGTCGCGTAGGAACTTCGCGACTCCTACACTGGTGACTGGCGGCCACTCTGTGGTGCGCCTCCCTTGGATCCAGGTACGCCTCGGCCTCCCCCAGATCCCCCCTCTCCTCTTTCCTTTCCTCCCTTTCCCGGCGAGCGCGGCCGACAACCACTCTAGGGTGCGCCTCCCTCGGATCCCCCTCTTCCTCTTCTCCCTCCCTCTCCTTCCCGGCGAGCGCGGGGCAGCGGCCGGCCTGGCCTCGGGTGGGCGAGCGTGGCCTCGTGCCGGCGGCGGCGATGGGGTTGCGGCGAGCGTGGGCTGGGGCAGGCTGCGGCGAGCGTGGCCGAGAGCGGGCCGGTGGTCGGCCTGGCCTCGGGCAAGCGTCACGCCGCACCGGCAGCGATGGGGCGCGGCCAGCCCAGCCTCGTGCCGGCGACGGCAAGCAAAGGCCTAGTGCGGAGCAGCAGTAGCAATGGCCTCACCGCTGGCCGCCCGCCTCCCGCGCCATGGCATAGCTCGTCAAGACCAACGGCTGCCGCGCATTCCTCGTCGACACCCTCGCCCTGGTAAAGCCTCTACGTCCTGGGTCCTACGAGTGCTCGGGAGGTGTTCGGCGAAATGCTCCTCCTCCGACGGGGACGCTGGCGTGGGTGTGGGGGGCTGTGGTCGTCGCAGGTCAGGAAGCTCGAGTCGCAGGGAGTGCCCACCAAGCAGGCCGAGGCCATCACCGAGGTGCTCAACGACAGCCTCGATAGCATGTCCGAGTCGTTCGTCTCCAAGGCCGACATTCAGAAGGTAGTGCTAGGCATTGCGTGGCGGGCTGTTTCTTATCTTATGGTTTGATTTGATTTGGTTAGTCTATGGCTTGGGTACTAGCCTTCCTCATGTGTTGGTGGTACTTATTTGATTCCTTGTGTGCAGAGTGAGATGCTGGAGGAGTCCAATATCGATCTCCAAGTTCAAGTCGCAAGTGCAGATCTCGCATGTATTCTTCAAAGCTAAGCTGTCTCGTCGTGACCATTAGGCGTTGTTGGATTTTTCGCTCTAACTTGATCTTGGAGCTTGTACGAGTTTGTTTTAGAATGTTTAGTTTCTTTAGAATGTTCAGTTTCAACGTTACTGTGACGAAGGTTTATACAACCACCTTTAGAGCTGCTGCTCATTATGTGATGACCCTATTAGTTTGAGGGATTGATGTATGGGAAATGGCGATTGTCGGTTGAGATCACCATTTGAATTTCTGCCTTTTCGGGGATCAGATTATGGCGGAGACGGGCGACGACGAGCCGGAGGCCGTCGGCGAGGCCAGCGGCACGGCCCCACGCCGGTGGAGGTCAGCGGTGCGACCACAAGTATCACGGACGATGGGGCGAATGAGCAGGCAAAGCAGATTGGAGACCGTAGCAAAGCACGGGTACTTTACTAGTTAAACTAATATGCGAGTTCGAGTAAAAAAAAAACTAATATGCGAGTTTTTTTTTCCCTTGCAAAGTAAACTGGCAGATTAACAAATACTACCTCTCAGAATATAGCTAATTTTCAGGCTTTGTTCAAGACAAACCTTTTAAACTTTGACAGTAGATTGTAAAGAAAATATAAAGATTGACAACATAAGAGTGATATTAGTTTATTCGTAATGAAACAAACTGTCATAACACATAATATTTTTTTTACTTAGAAGTAATTATTTTTGGAGATATTATTAGTCATAGATGAAAATGTTTGATTTTGAAAAGTCAAAAGGTTGTTATATTTTGGAACGAAGGTAGTAAGTTGTATATATAACCAAAAAAAAACAGAGAGCTGGTGGTGGCCTGGTGGGCTCAAACGTGTACAGACCAAAATGGTCGTGGGCTCATGTGGGAAGGGAAGAGCTGGTGGGCCTCTACTGTCAAAAGCATAAAGGAATGGGGCGCTTTTTTCTTTTTTATATTTTTAAAAAATAAAAATTTCAAAAATATATGTCCGTTTTGAAATATTTCAAAAATACCCCCGGTCGCCTCCCCATAGGGCGACAGGCCCTAAGTGTACTTTTTTTTTCTTCAAATTTGCAACGATGTCCCTAGAAAAATAAGGGGGCCTGTCGCCCCCCTCGGCGACCGCTGGCCCCGGCCCACGGGCGCGGCACGGCGGCCTGTCGCCCCCCCCGGGCGATAGGGGGGGCCTGTCGCCCCCCCACGGGCGACCGGGGTACCCTCTTCCCTCCTCATTTGAGCCCGAAAATTCCACCAAAAATCTAGAAAAAAAGAGAGAGGTGAGGAGAAGGGAAGCGGCGAAGCCCAGACGGATTCAGCACTTGTGATCTACAAGTTAGTACATTTAGTTTATATAATTTTTTATTTAAGTTTCACGCATTTAAGTAGGAGTAATTTAAGTAGGGGTGAGTAATTTAATTTAATTAGTGCTATAGTAGAATCATTTAAGTAGGAGTTTAATGATACTTAAGTTTGTAGTTACGTAGTAGTAAATTAGTTTAGAAAATTAGTACTACGCATTTATTATTACAATTGCAGTACTATTAGAGACGTGTTTATAAATTAATTTTGATTTAGAATAGAATTTGGCATATGCAGTATAGAATTTGAGTGTCATCACGTAGTTATGAATACTTATACGTTGTAGTTGAATAAAGTAGTGAAGTAAAGAGTATAACTCGATAAGTATTATGTGATATACAGATATGTCGAGCAAGATGCAGTTTTAAGTATTTTATGGTGACTATAATGTTATGTATGCGCCAAATGGAGTAGATCTTTATGCCTTTAAGTGCACATCTAGCGCCATAGATAAACCTCTGGAAAGGAGTTTTGGTTCCATATGTAAGTGGCTGCAGCGTGGGTTCTGTGTTGATCCGTTGACACATGTGATCACCGTCCAGTCTCTTGTTAATTGGGAGGTAGAAAGTGAATTATGGGAATTGATGATGATACACAGCACTGATGACTGGCAGAAGTACATGCAAGCAGCTCTAGAGCGTGGGTGGCCTCTGGCCATTCTTGTTCAAATCCGGGCGAAGACACAAAATGAAATCTAACATTGTGCAGATCAAGGAACTCCGAGTATTCGAAGAGAGACCAATTATGTTGAGCAAGATGAGTTAGAAGAGACAGAGAACCAAAACATGGGACCACAGGGCCTTGCTGATGAGGGAGAGAGGATACATAGCATTGTCGACGAAATGGAGGCAGAAGACCAAACCGCAATAGAGATGGAAGAATAAGAGGGCTCATCTGATGACGAGCAGTACTCATTGCTAAAAGAGTGGAAGAAGCATGGTTTTGGCAGTCATGTCGCAGAAGATGTACGAAATCAGGAGTGGGAGTACAGAGGGAATGAGGTAGTGCAAGGTGCAACATATCCAAACATTGAAGCCGTAAAAGATGCTGTGAAACTATGGGCAATATCATTGAAACGAGAATTCAAAGTCGTAAAGTCTGGCAGTAAAGAATATGAGGTGAAGTGTGTGAATGATGGATGTCCATGGCGAGTACATGCATTCAAGGGAAAATGGAAGTCAAACTGGAAATGTTCCATTGTGACAGAGCACACTTGTTTGCTGTCAGAAGTTCTTTCCTCGCATCGCAATATATCTTGCGACTTTGTTGCAAAGCAAATATATGGGTTTATTATGGACAACCTAAATTATGAGCCAAAATGATTGTTCGACACATTGAGCAGACTTACCAGTACACCATCAGTTATTTGAAGGCATGGCGGGCTAAACAAAGTGTGTTCGAGATGCGGTTCGGCACATACGAGGCATCATATGATAACCTACCTCGTATGTTATCCCAGGTTGCTGCTAGAAATCCTGGAAGATTTTATGACACATACCTCGTACCAGCTGTGACTAGGGGACAAAGAATTATGCAACGAGCCTTCTTTTGCATAGGTGCTTGTGTTAGAGCATTTCAGTTTTGTCTTCCGGTGATCTGCATTGATGGCACATTTTTGACTGGAAGGTATAAAGGTCAGATACTCACCGCAATCGGTGTAGATTGTAACAACCAAATAGTTCCGCTCGCATTTGCATTTGTTGAGAATGAGAACATAGACAATTGGTATTGGTTCCTTGAACGAGTGAAGATTCATGTTGTTGTTGCACGTCTAAATGTGTGCCTTATTAGTGATAGGCATGCAGGTCTGCTGCAATCAATACTGAAATTGCAACGTGGAACTGCGACAACACCTCCATTGTGGCCCGATGTCCAAAATAGGTAGTGCATTAGGCATATGGGTGCAAACTTCTATGACCACTTCAAGAACAAGGATCTTAAGAACCTGTTTAAGAGGTTGTGCACCCAAAATCAATAGAGAAAATTCAATGCATTATGGCAGATGCTTGATCAGTTGACTGCAGAGCTAGTGAAGGTAAAGGCATCAGGAGCAGGCACGAGTCAGGCAGCAGAGGCTAGGGATTCAATTGAGAAGCCATTTTCACACTGGATTCGAGGTGCACCTAAGGAGAAATGGCCATTCCTGTATGATACCAACGGAATACGGTATGGTATTCAGACAACGAACCATGCAGAGTGTTTCAATATGGTTATGCGTTCTTGTCGTGCCTTTCCTCTTGTGGGAATTGTTGAGTTCATCATGTATGGGTGCATGAAATATTTCAGAGAGCGTTACACGGCTGCAAGCATAAACATCAGCAACCCCCAAATTCAGTTTTGCAAAAGAGTGACACAATATATGCAAGAGAAGATTGAAAAGGCCAAACTGCACCGCGTCATATCGACAGATACAATGGAGCATAGATTTGAGGTTCTATGCAAGGATAGAAGTGGTCGTGGTATCCGTAGAGATAGGGTGGTACATGAGAGTTTGATTACAGTAGATGGCAAAGCCTTCTGCTCCTGCATGAAGCCTAAGTTATTGCATTTGCCATGCTCCCATCTCATTGCGGCATGTGCAGAGTCTGCATTGCAGCCAGGAGTATTTGTTTCACCTTACTTCAGCAAGGAAGCAGCTGTATCCATCTGGGGACATGAGGTATATGGGATTGGAATTGTGGGGCCTTTCACTCAGGATAATGAGAATAAGATGTTTATTCCTGATCCAGCCACTAAGAAAGGCAAAGGCCGCCGTCAGACACGTCGTATTCGGAATGGTATGGACGAGTCAGAAGCAAGCAAGGCACAAAAGCGTTGCAGCCAATGTGGAGCATTGGGTCACAACTACAAGAAGTGTCCTCAGAATGCACTTCACGATGCTGCTGACGTCGGTCCTTCCGGAAATCCCAGAGATGGAGCACCTCCTACGTTCAGACGAGAATCGGCGTGAATTGCTCGTGGAAGGCATTCGGTGTCATGATCCACAATTGTATTTCATTATTTGTAATATGTTGTAATGAAATATTGCAGGTATGTAATGAAATATTATTGTACCTATGTGTCCAGTTTGTATGAAACATATATGTACCTATGTGTTCTCATATATTTTTGAAAATGCAGGTATGGAGATGGACTCCTTGCTAGACCCTGTTATCGACTCGAGCCACAGGTCTTACTTTGCAGCTATTGAGCACCGAGCCCTAGAGGTGCTACGTCCTCGTCCACCCGGGGAGGCGATCTCTATACACCACGATTGGTGTGACAGGTATGTAATGAAATATTATTGTTTATCACTTATGTATTCGTCGGTATTCCTTTATTTAGACAATTTTGTTTATTGCAGGTTACGTGAGGCCGGTCTACTGACTCTGAGCCGTCTTGTCGAGGTTGGGCCTATTCAGCTCGACCGATCCCTCCTGAAGGCACTCGTTGACAGATGGAGGCCGGAGACACACATGTTCCACCTCCCGTATGGGGAGATGACTCCTACGCTGCAGGACGTGGCCTACCTCCTCGGCCTCCCTATCGTCGGGGAGGTTGTAGGTCCGCGTGTGGTGGCGGCCTCGTGGAAGGAAGACCTGGAGGCCCGTTTTGCCCTGGTTGACCGCGTGGAAGAAGCAGGTCCGATCAACCCGCACTCACGAGCAGCAGGTCCTTCGAAGACCTGGTTCCTACAGTTTACAATACTATTCATTCCATATATAAATTTAATTGTTACAATTCACATGTTCCATAGTCAGTTGAAACCATTAATCTTAATTATTTATGCAGCCTGCCCTGTTGGCTGCGGATGCCGACGAGGACAGTGTGACCGGATCATTGGAGGCGTACCTACTTTGGTTGTTTGGTTACATCATGTTCAACAACACTCATGGCAACTCGGTCGATAGGATTCTCCTTCCGTATGCACGGGAGATTGCGGATGGGGATGAGGACGTACCGCCCTACAGCTGGGGTGAGGCGGTACTTGCAGCCACTTACCGTGGACTCTGCGACGGCTGCATGAAGACACATGGGAACGCTATCCTGGCAGGGTGCCCACTACTGCTACAGCTTTGGTCGTACGAGAGGCTAGCCGTTGGTCGGCCCATGGTCAGCCACGAGCCTTACCACGGGGGCATGTACGGCGACGAGGAGAACGAGAGGCCCACTATGGGAACTATTTGGATCTGGCGTCAGGTACGTTCTTATACATCTAATTTTGTTATTCATTGTTACATGATGCATTAGCGCACTTTTAATGTTACTTATTCCGAATGCAGATGTCTTGGGCGCATGCGCAGGTTAGACGCGCATATCCTGAGTTTATTTCGGAGCTCGACATGCTGACGCCCGAGGACGTTGTCTGGGAGCCTTACAGCCCAGAGGCTGTGGCTACCCGTGCACCAGCAGGCCTGTCTTCGCACTGCTCCGCGAATGCGAGCCTGTGGCTTACTTCCGCCGTCCTGGTTTATGACATCGCGGTTGAGGCATATTGCCCCTGGAGAGTCAGGAGACAGTTTGGGCAGCGCCAGGAGTTTCCGGTGCCCACCGCGTTGGAGCGTGTCAGTCGCCAGGACCACAGGTAATTATGAATGAACTTGGCTCATACATTCGTGTCGAATCTAACGATTCTTCGTGGTCCACTTTGTAGGTTGTCAAGGAGTGGCTTGCCGCGCTCTGATGATTGGCTCACCAAGATCCAGCCGTGGGTGGACCAATGGGAACAGGCAGACGAGCACTTGGTCCATCCAACAGGACCACACACAGACAGCTCCTTTAGGGCTTACCTCACCTGTTACTTACCCCGGACTCGGGCTCGTCTGGTTTTTGTTGACACTCACCCGCAGCCACACCAGGCGAGGCCTCAGGATGGCTATGCCCGGCACCACGTGGAGACACTAGCTAGCGCGGTGAGTCTCTTGATCATATTTGCATATATATAATCATATTCATAAGATAATTCATGTGTTTGTAACTGTACCTTTACTGAATGGATGCAGCTTCATCTTTGCAACATGATGGAGATGGACTGCTCGACTTACTTGACGAGGGTACGTGCCGGATCCCCAATGACCCAGTTTGAGCAGACAGAGGCATGGTCGAGGCAGCGTGATTAGTTGTGTCAGGTAGTGCACAACTTCGGAAGCCGTGTGCAGTACGAAGAAAGCCACGGGTCGTCCCAGGCCTCGTCGTCGTTCCCGTGTCCGTCGACCGTGCACGGGCCGACGTCGCAGTTTTTCCATAGTGCAGGTAACGTACATATCTCTTTAAAATTAGATCAAGTGTTCCTACATATTTACTAATATCACATACAGGATACGATCTAGCTACTGCGTTTGGCCATACTGGAATGTTTAGAGGGACAGCACCAGTTGGCGGACCGTATCCAGGGATGGTACCGGGGCCACAGATACCGGTCTACACAGGTTAGTTTATGTTTCGTATTTCGGTTTCTACATGTCATGACAAAATATACGAGCGTACGCTAACATCCACATTTTTTGCGTAGGATTCTACCCCCATGCGGGCACCGGACCTTCTTCTTCATACTTTCGACCAGATAACGAGACCTTCACCTTAGACGACTTCGACAGCTTGAGTCCAGAAGAGCCTGCCGCGCAAGGTGACCCCGATGTCTTGGGGTATTCACAGCTAGGAGGAGCACCACTTGGGATCTCTCAGCAGCAGACACCGCAACCCCTTGCGCGTCCTGAGCGACAAGTGAGGTCTCCGGATGTTCTCACCTACTCCGAGGGCCATGTCCGTGCCCAGCAGAGGGCTAAGAGGGTCCGACGCCCTAGGGGTGGTTAGATATATCTGATGTTTGTATCTCTGATGTTTATTTGTAATGAGATAGCTGTGGACCGCTTATTTGTATCCGATGTTTATGATTGTGCTAGTTTACTTGTTATTTGTTTCTATACATACTATTGATGTGAACTTATTATGTTTGTGGGTTCCATAATGCTCGTGAAATAAGGGAAGTTCTTGCGATTTTTTCCCGTGATTTAATGAAGGACAAGTTAGGTGCGGTAGGAGTTAGCGGCCGAGATCCTGCCGACGATAATGACGACTACACGCTCGAATAGCTCAAAATAGGAACCATAGTGTATCTAGCTGCGAGTACGAGATCACAGGTTGCCACTGCTCAGCACGGTGATCATGGGTTTCCCAAATGTCGCATTCTTTGCCCAGACATACGTGACCCAATAGCAGTGCCCTTCCACCATTTCAAAAAGATGTGACAACACGGCAACCACTCCAGCTCACCTTCAAAGCAGTCTCTCTGTCGAGGACGACGGACCTGTCATTCTACAGTGCAGGTCTGTGGCGTGTAGTGGGGAAGGCGGCATCTAGGCGCGATCGACCGAGCGGCAGCAATGCAGCGCTGTGAGTCTGCATGCACAGAGATGCATCGAGTAGTCATTTCGAGAATCGAATCTAGCCTTTTCAGTGTTTGGTCAGCTAGCCTCTTCACTGTGTTGTCATGTAGGCTTTTTAGGTGCATTTACACTCCACACTCTGGGTATCAGACCTTTGTGCGCCTATAAATACTCCGAAGTTTGTGAACTCCCAGCAGCACTTAAACACCAAATCTCATTGTATACCCAATATCTGGAGGTGGGTCTAGCGGGAAGAATTACTACGGTTTTGGGAAAGGAAAAGGGGGAAGAAAGGGAGACCCCATAATATGGGAGGGGCCTCTTGGACCTGATTCATTTTCGGAACCAGTGTTTGAGTTTCCACCACAGCACAAGAGTGAATTTAGCAATGAAACTCCTCTTCGACAATACGATAACCGTAGAGAACCGTGGCCAAAATGCAGACATGGTGAGGACTGCTTAGTGCAGATGTGCACCGACGGGATGGATGGCGGTCGGCGTTTCTTTAAATGTCCACACGCATGGGTAATACTCGGTTGTTTCATTTCTTTATCTTCAATGAGACATCTTACATGAAATTTGTTTTGCAGTCTTTCGATGCTCCAGAAAACTGTGGTTTTACTAGGTGGGTCAATCCTGCACCAATTGATTCTGTTCAGGAGTTCATCGAGTACCTCCAGATAAAGATCTTTGATCTGGAATGCAAGGTGAACCATTATGAGGAAGTGAGCGAGGGTAACAAAGACGACGAAGTTGATGATACCAGCAATGCTGCCGGTTCACAGGATGAACCATGCACTATTCCTTACTGCAACTGTCCTTGTCACAAGAAGAAGGGCCCTGCGCCTCCGGCACCACCGCCTGCACCACCTGCAATGGGTGCATACTGCGGAGAAGGCTCAACGCAGTTTGCTACGTGGGGGTACGGCTACTAGAACTACCCGAGTGCTAGTGACTTGCTGCATCGTTGTGTTTGTTCGGTTTTTTGTTTAAATTACCTAAGGCATGTTAGGTTAGTCCGGAATCTGTTTACCGTAGTTTGCAACGGGTTCTGCCATGCCACTGCATGTGTGATGTTTGTTTCATTATCGTTGTATTATGATGTAAAAAAAAGGGCCTGTCACCCCCCCAACGGGCGACAGGGGCCTGTCGCCCGTTGGGGGGGCGACAGACCCTTTTTTTTCCAGGGACCTCGTTGCGAATTTGAAGAAAAAAATTACACTTAAGGCCTGTCGCTCTATGGGGGCGACCGGGGGGTATTTTTGAAATATTTCAAAACAGACATATATTTTTGAAATTTTTATTTTTTTAAAATATAAAAAAGAAAAAAGCGCAGGAATGGGTCGGTATAAATTTTACTTTACTGCTACCATGTCATCAACCTCCGTCCCCAAGCATAATCGGAAGTCAATGAGAGCAGCAGCAATGGCGGACTAGGGTTTGACACGAGAGCTTGCGCACTCCAGTGGAATCGATTGTTTTAGCCGTAAATTGAATATCGCCAAATCATGTGTAAAGGTTGCTGTGGGTACTTAGGGTTCAACTGGTCCCTATCTGAGATTCTAAATTCTGATTTTGGATCTAAGGTAGAACGAGGAATGGATGACGAGTATTGTCGTAGGTCGAAGGAACAAGGAAGTACGTGAGAAGGTCCGTAGCATGTGTCATCCAAGTGTTAAAAGTTGTTTTCTTTGTGTTCCGCACGGGGAGGCTGGTACTCAACTAGTTTTCAGGCTGTGGTAAATGCAATACTATGTAGTTTTTACTAGTTTTTTGCACAATAAGTGCAGGGTTCTATGTTTTAGGTGTTTTTAGGATTCATTTTCAGTTTAAATTTGAACTCCGATCAATTAACTCTACCTCAAAATGCTCATTGCTGTATTTTTTCTTAGACTTCATTTATATCTAGCCTTGAGATTGCAAAGTGAATAGAGAAGCATAAAAGCATTCCCGACTCTCCATGTATGATGGTATCCATACATTAATTATATTGCCACATAAGATTTTTGGCTTAGGTGGCACCATAGTAAATGAGAGAGAATGGAGAGAGAGAGGAAGAAACTAGATCTCATTCAAGACCCAATATCAACATGTAAACCAATATGCTAGACACTACAAATTTGCATTAGGAGTAAGGTTGCATCTTCGTAATTAATGGAGAACAAGTATGATAGGTGAAGAAAAAAGAGAATGAATTTAATAGGAATCCGTACCAAAACAACATCGATTGTAGACTGTAGTTTCTAAAGTTGGTGTTTTGGGAAATATGGACACTACCATAAACACTATGGGTTGGTATTGTTTTAATACCAATCTCAGTGGGAGTGTCATCGACATAATTATCAAGATCATAAATAAATTAGGTAACTTTTCATAAAGACGTCGATACACTTCGGATTTTTTGGAACGCGTGTAACGTGACATCAAAGACGCGGATAGATTGCCTTGACGGTCATTAGGTTAGTTGCTGCACCTGAATCAGCGTTAGGGCATCTCCAACGCGAGTCATGACACCGTCTATTCACGGTTTTTTCCAATAAACGAGATGATTAAATCTCGTAACTTCTCCTGACGTCGGTGGAACACTCCATGGCACGGGAGCGTGGACCGAGACGCTGCAAGCAGCAGGAGATGCGTTGGAGGATGCTGTCGGCGGCGTGGATAGATCTGCTGCGGGAACAAGATTTTGACGCGCTTGCCGGCCCATTCGTGGGCTCCAACTCGCGCAGCAACACACCAACGGATATTCGAAATCCGAGTACCCGACGAGTTTTACTCGATAAAAAGACGGGTATGGAATAAGTTTTTTACCCGTGAGTATGTTATTGGGCAAAATTCTATACCCATCGGGTATGGCGGGTACGGATGTGGGTGTATACTACCCATACCCGCCTATCCGCGGGTAAGAAATACCCGCAGAAAAAAACAAGAAAACCTAAGTGCCTAACTCATTTAAGCCAATATGACTCATGAATTTGACCTAAATCTAATTTCTAATAGCTTACTGGAACAAGTTATATGCCATATTTCTATTAGCTTGTTGCAATGAAGCTTGGAATGATTAGTTTGTTGCAATGAAGCTTGAAATATCTAATATTTACGTGAAATTTTCGGGTATGATTTCGGGTGTGGATTACCCATCGGGTATAAATTACCCATCGGGTACGGGTATAGAATCATTTTTCTACCCGTGTGCATTTACGGGTAACCCGACGGATAAATTTAGTCATAGCGGGTACGGATATGGGTGGCCACTACCCGTCGGGTATATACCCGTTGCCATCCCTAAACACGCCTCGACGGGTGCAGTCCCGTCCACTCCGGGACATCTATTCCTAGCTCGCGTGACTTCGCGTAGCTGTTGCAGCCGGCTCCGCCTCATCCTCCGCCCCGGACCCCGGTCAACGGCTCTCACCACCGCGCCACCCGCCCACAAGCCGTCGCCGCCACCCGCTCCGACCTCCTCCTCGCCCCCGCCGCCGTCACAACGACCCGACCTTCTCCTCACCCCCGCCGCCACCACAATGCCCCGACCTTCTCCTAGCCACCCTCCACTGCCGCGGCCGCCGGCGACCTCGCGGCCTCCCCCCACCTCCCACCGCCGGCTGACCTCCCCCACATCCCACCCCTCGCCGGTGCGCTCGTCTCCGCAAGAAAGATGAACAGTGGCAGCGTTTCTCCTCCTCCTCCGGCGACGCTGGTGCCCTCCTCCTCCGTGTGCGACAGGATCTCGCACAGCCGCGCACGACGAATAGACGCCCCCCAGCTCCCGCCGGCGCTTGACCAGCAGTGGCCCCGCTAGCACTGGCGCACGCCTTGCGGCCATAGCCCCGCTAGGCGCCGCTCGCCTGCGCCGCGCCAAGCCGCCCGCCTCGCCATGCCACTGCTCATCGGCGCCATGCTAAGCTGGCCACAACCCGCCTGCGCTGCACCGACTTGCCCGCTGCACCATGCAGGCAGTCGTCGCCCGCCTACCAGTTGTCGTCCGCATCATGATATACTGAGATAGATAGAGAAGAGAGTGGATGGAGAGTGAGGATGGAGAATGGTGGGATGGATAGAGGGGAGAGAGGTACGTAGCAACACAATGGTATGTAGGAATGGTATTCACGATTGATCTATGGGCTCTATGAAAGGTATTAAACCGTCTAATAGATATTAGCTGACTGTGGGTTGGAGGAGCGGTCTATTTAACTATCTGTACTGTAGAATCCCAAAACTTGAAAATGGCAACTCTTAGGTTGGAGATGCCCTTAGAGCCGGCACAGCATTAGTCGGAGTGAATCCTTCTTTATTTACACATACTGCTCCAAATATATAATTCGGTTAGCCCTCCTCGATCCTGTTTTCAATGCTTGATACTCAGTTCGGGTTCATTTGAGGTAAAGAAGCTGGAAGCTTCCTAGCTTAGCTTTGGGTCAATGCCGCACCGCATCCTGATTACTACGCAGCACCGATCTCCATGCATCGATGTATGACGGGTTTGACTGGTCAACATGGGCCAGGCAGCGTGCCTGTTGACTTTTCTCCTCCTGCTACCGACCAACACGGACGGACGGATGGGATCCACGTGGTAGTACTTGTCATGTTTACGGTTAGGATGAGGGCTCCAGCTTCAGTGTCGATCAGCTGGTGAGGAGCCTCCTGGTCTGGAGGAAGGACTTGTGCTGGCCCTCGGCCGAGCTGAGGTAGTCGAGGAAGGTGGCGAAGTCCGTGTCCATGTACCTCCTGGGGTTCTTCTCGTCGTCCACCAGCTCCGGCGCCGGCCCGATCACCCTCGCCGGCGGCAGGCTGTGCAGCGACGCCACCGAGATGCGCGACCGCGCCGAGTTCACCCGGACCCGGTGCAGCACGCTCTTGTAACGCCCGTTGCTGTACATCTGCATCCACATATAGTACGTTGGTTATAGAAGGCCACCTGCAATTTTTTTTCTTCCAGTTTTGCTTGCCATTTTATGGAAGAAGAAACCGCAGATGATGGAGTACATGGAAGGTTTAATTTTAAGCCCAGCAAGGACAACTATTATAGTTAATAAAGGGATCCAAATGCTAAAGTTTAGCACCAATCTATCCAAACGGAACTGCTAATAAGGAGGACTAAACTTTAGCCAAAATTCAAAAACTTCAAAGTTATGAGTGCTAATAGGTACTAAAGTTTACTAATCTTAACTTTAGTCCATCCAAACAGATCCAGAATAGTGTATCTCGCAATCTTAACAAGATATGCCAGCTGGCTAGCAAGATTGGCGTTCCGATCGTCGGTATTATATTTGACCACCATTTGCTACGACATTTGACTAGCAGATGTTTGCTAGGACATTTGACTGGCAGATGTTTATTAGCTTATTAACTTGGTTCAAGAGTGCTTATAATAAGCCCTCCCTCCAAATAAATCTTTTGGCCTCCAAACGTCAGGGGTTATTCTTAGCACTCCCATAAACCCATAAGCACCATGAGAGTGCGCTTATTGTGCCCATGAGATACTCCTACCAGTATCCCCTTTTCCCCATGAGGGTGTGCAAACAGGTTTGAGGTTTATTTTAAGCCCGTCATGGCAGGATGCTTATTAGCTTAAATTAAACCTCTACTTCCCAAATAGGGTCTATATACAAGCTAAAATTAACTGAAACAGGAGACTATGTATGTGGGCAAAGACCCTATTTGATTCCAGGGGTTTCTTTTTAGTCCCTGTCACATCGAAGAGAATCATATCATTTAGGAGTATCAAATAAAATTTGTTTATAAAACTTTTTGATAGATGAGTGCTAATTTGCGAGACGAATTTAATTAGCGTAATTAATCCATAATTTGCTGTATTGATGCTACATTTAGTCCTAGTGTTCTGTAGTTAGCCCTAGTGTTCTGTAGTTAGTTTTGTAATTAGACTTCATTTAATACTTATAAATATAAAAATTCTTTTTGATGTGATATAGTCTAAAGTTTAGCCCATGAAACCAAACAACCCAAAGTCCACTCTTGTCGTTCCATCCATGATTTCCAATCAACACAACAAACTTTAATTTGTATTAGGGCAGTCCCAACGCGTCGTTTCCATAGTATTAATGACCAGGCCACGTATGCAAAAGAACTGAGCTGGCATGAAATTAAATGAGGGAATTGAAAGAATCGAGAGAAATCGTTTCTCATATGAGAAACAGAGTCGGCTCCAGCTCCAATGCACTGTGAAACGATTGATTTTGCGTTGGGGGCAAGGAGTAGTTTCCTCGGGCGGATCCTGGGCTCCTTGCCAGCCCCTACTGCTGGTGTGATTGGTTGAAGGAGCTGAGCAAATTGGCTAATTGAACAGGATGGACCTATGTGAATAGTTTCAGGGTTGAAGAGTGCAGTTTCTTTGCACGGTTTCATGGACGACGTGTGATCTATGGAAACTACTGGGTTGGGACTGCCCTTACGTGCGCGCGCCTTTTCTAAATACTTCTACTACTAGTAAAGCTGCATTAGTAGAGTACTATAATTAATCGACGATACCTCGAAGTGGTCACCGACGTTGACGACGAGTGAGCCGGGGAGCGGGTCGACGAGGACCCACTGGTCGGCGTGCCGGACCTCGAGGCCGTTCACCTTGTCCTGCAGGAGGATGGTGAGGAAGCCGTAGTCCGAGTGCGGCGGCATCCCCCCAGCGTGAGGTCCGGCTCCAGGCACGCCGGGAAGCAGTTCACCATCAGCATCTGCAACCCGGCGTCGCAGTCCGCCAGCACCTCGCCGGCGCCGGGGCCGCCGATCCCGAGCGCCTCCAGCGCCGCCTCCATCAGCTCCCTGAACAGCCGCCGGCTCGACCGCGCGTACGCCGACACCAACCCCCTGCAGTTGCAATTCGCGCATGGGTAAGCCACGGAGCCCGCGTTACTAGCTCTAAACACATGAATCTGGTCACTATAGTGATATGTGATTTCCACTCACGAATCACAAATAAAAATATGTCAAAAACTATTTTATTTTGATGAAGTAGCGTAGCAAATTATAAGCCCTACATAGAGATGTCAATTAGCGATTTCTAGGTGCACCTCCAACCCTTTTTAGTTCAAAAAATTGTATTAATTATCCAAAATCAGATCTTATTTTAAAAAGTTACTACAAAATTTTGAACTAAAGAGGGTTGGAGATGCAGGTCACCAATTTGCACCCCTAGCCGCACAATTATTGCTACATATATTTCATCTCATTGAAAATCATAATCTTTTTAGACGTAATCATGTTCCTTTTTTGTAATGTTTTTCTTTATATCAGAGTTTGCTCGTCGCTTCTCTTGCTAGATCCATGGTTATCACCGTATCGGATGATGATGTTGGGTTCGCGGATGCACGCGTCATGATGCGTGTATTTGGTCCGTTTTCTATCCTCCTGAGCGACTTTTGCCTTTTAGCTTTCGTGGTCTCTGGCTCTGGTTTTGAGATGCGATATGCACGCATGCCTGGCACCGAGGGATGGATAGAGGATAGTATTTGATACGCTCAAAAAGGCAGCGCGGATATCTACAATATTCATGTCAACTTCAAAATACTACCAGATGAATCCCCCCTTCGCTTTCCTAAGGTGTTCCTACCTGATTCCTTCTTCTACCGCATACTATATGCTACTTGCTCCGTCCAAAAAAATGCAATTATATGATTCGTCCAGTAAAACTAGTTCAAGTTTGACCAAATTGATACTCCTTCCATACTCGTAAAGAAAGTCGTTTCAGACAAAGTTTAGGTTAAAAGTTAGAAATATAAATTATGAATAATTTTTAAGTTGTTGAGTTTCAAAATACAAAACCCATATGAATAGAATTGTCTTTAAAAATACTTTCATAAAGCTATAAATATCTCACTTTGTGATAAATATTTTTATTAAAATAGAAAATTAAAGTTATGTTTTGGAGAACATGTCGCTGCCCAAAATAACTTTTTTGGAGTGAGTATTAAAAAGTAATAGTGTTATATATATCTAAATAAATTTATTAAAAGGTATAATCTATAACTAATTTAATGATACTTATTTTGTAAATTTAATAAAGTTCCAAACTGTTTGACTCCTCGAAAAATGGAAACTGCATTCTTTTATAGACAGAGAGACTACTTTCAATTTGTTCCCTGAAGGGCCCCACATGTAACGTGCATGAACCAGCAGAGTGTGCGGCTACAACATTAGTTCACCACATGTAATCCCGAATACTGGAGGACTACGCTAGTGTGATACTACCGCAGTACGAACAATCATATTGTAGATAATCAAATAATTAAGCAATAAGTGCCAGCTTCTTTATATACTGTACTAAAAGTCTAAAACTACTCTTAAAAATTGTTTCTGAAATGAATTCGAAGTCGGTTAAGTCAGAGCCATAGAACCATTTTCGAAATGAAGTCGGAACTTCATCCAAAATGGATAAATCCTTCAGGGAGCCGCTTACTAATAAACACCTAACTTAAGCTTCCTGTGGCGTGACCGTGGCCCGAGAAGAGAAACCACCGGAAACAAAGAAAGAAAGAAAGAAAAGAAAGAAATTGTATAGGATCCAGCTCGGCGCGCTCAGCGGGGGCGCGGAGGCGGGCGAGGTCGATGACGGGGATCGCCGGGCGGCTGCCGCGCTGGTGGTCAGGCGCCGCCGGGCGGTCGGAGGGCGGGAGGACGTAGCGGGCCGGCAGCCGCGTAATGCCGCCGCGCTCGCACAGGTGCCGCACGCCCTTGAGGAGCAGCTCCTCCTCCTCCTCTGCGCCTGGCCGGTGGCGGTGGTTGGGGTCGTCGGCGTCGTCGCCGGCCTTATGGCACTCTCCTTAGCGAAGGCGGCGCTGCTGCTGATCGGAAGCTGGAGCCGCGTGAGCATGACAGGGTGGAGCCGTGCTATTGCTATTCCGAGCCATGTCGAGGTCGAGGATTGCCATGTAGTATTCGTGAATTTGGTGGCCTGCTCTACTCAAGCGCGGAGTGGTGTGAAAGTGAACTATATATGGATCAAATTCGAAACGCGAACCTAGCTAGCTTAGCTCCGGGATCGGATAGAATGGCTATGGCGCGTGCAGGTAGCTGGAATGCTCGTGCCGCTTGCAAACGGAGCAATGCAGGAGGGGGGAGGAGGAGGATGGAGCTCGTATTTATTGGGAGGGGAAGAGGACTGCGTTTGGGGACGGGGGCTGGGTGGCACGAGGACGAGGAGGCGGGGGAGACGACGCCCGGACCAGACCGAGGACGGAGACATATCGCTGATTTTTCTATTCCTTCTCGGCTCGCTCCATCAGTAGACTGCTAGTTTTTTTAGTGGGAAAGATTAGTAGTAGTATTTGTACTTCGTCCATTTCAAATTGTAGGTTCCAATTTTCTTAAGATATGTTTGATCAAAAGTATAGAAAATATTATAAAAATTTATAGTACCAAATAGATATACTCTAAAAGTATTTAATGAAGAATCTAATAATATTTATTTCGTATATAATAAATATTAGTACTTATTGTATAAATTTGGTCAATCTTAAAATGTTTTGACTCTCTAAAAGGTTGGAATGACTTAAAATTTGAAATGAAACGGGGGAGTATGTATTTTGTTTTGACATCGGAGTCCGTGCACGTATCGTTATATCGGAGTAATTAAAAGATACTTCTGTTTGGGCTCCTCTCCGCATTTCTCGTGTCCAATCAGATGCGTATCACCCAGCGAGACGCAGCCAGGGACGTGGGAGAGCGCAAGCGCAGCAGCACTCTTCTACGGCTGCTTTTTCTCTAAGAATATTCTCTGCAGCTGTTGCCCCACGAGTTCAAGCGGTGGTGAAGTGTAGGGGTGTAAATTGATGACTCTTAATTTTTTTTAGTTTAAATTTGTACTATTTTTTAAAATGAGATATCATTTTAAATAAATAGTATAAATATTTAAATTAAAAAAAGGTTGAAGGTGCACTTAAGGATCACTAATTTAAGGAGCGGTTTGTGTTCATTTGTTGGTTTTTTCGAGCCAATCTGTTATTTTTGCCTGCAGTCCGGGGCTGCTACGAGTCACATGTGTGACTACTTACTAAAAGTCAAGATAAGTAACAATGGGTTAGCATGTGACCCAATACGAAACCAAATAAGAAGAAAGTTAAATTTCCTGAACCGTATATCCAAATTAAAATCTGACTGTATTACTGGTTTCTTACGATAAAATTTTCAAAACAAGATTCCATTTGCATAATTTTTTTGGTGGAATATTTTTTGAACGCAGAACAATTTTTTGAAGCGGGAAAAATTGTTCCAACATAATAATAAAATATTCTGCCTCCTAGAATAATTGTTCCAATATAATAAGGGTAATAAAAAAAGTGGTGGAGCCTTCTGGAACAATTGTTCCAACATAATAAAAAAAATATCCCGCCACTTTCTAGAACAATTAGTTCAAAAAAATGAATGCTGAAAAATAGAATAAGGAACCACCAGTAATATTGCATCCCTTCATGGGCCGCGAGCATGCATGGTTTTGACCGGTGGGGTGCTGATTTGGGCCGGTGTGGTGCTGATTTGGACCGGTGGGGTGCTTGTGCGACGCGTGGGATCGAGCCCGCATGCGCGACCTCTATTGTTAGCGGGTTAAGTTACAGACGTGAAGAACCCAAACTCCTTGGCTTGTGACGTTACTCTCTGAAATGAACCGGGTTCTTGGAATAAGAAACCGACTCCCTCTATCATAGTGATAGTTCTTGGATCAAGCGCTATCACATACAGAACTCATTTCAAGCCATAACAAAGTTATACTCCTTAAACAGTACAAATATGGGTTTAATTATTACATAAATACTAGGGATTTGTAGTACGATTCTCCCGTTACAAGCATGTTGGGCCAATTCAGAGCAAACATAAAATGGTAGCGATAGCTAGGCTTCAGGGGCCTTCTCCTTCAGGACTCCATCTTCCACAGGTAGACTTGAGCATAGCACGAGCCTCAGTCATACCATCCATCATCACTGGCGTCAAACTCCCCCTCAGAACCTGCATCTTGCCAAGCTATCACCAAGGTTAGAATGGGTTCACGTCACCATCTGTCGGTGTTTACTGCCAAGCCTGCTCAGGGATACCCTTAGCAGTAGGGTTTGTAGGTAGGGATCGATGGCTCTAGAACTCGATGGTGCAAGGAACACAAAGATTTAGACAGGTTCGGGCCGCGAGTTGCGTAATACCCTACGTCCTGTGTGGTGGTTTGTATTGCCTTAGGTGTAGATGTCTTTTAAGGGGGTCCCTGCCCGCCCTTATATATCCGGGGGGACAGGGTTACATAGAAAGTCCTAGCTGAGTACAACACGATCGGGTAGTTTCCTTGTACTGCAACTAGTTCTACGCCTATTCGGGTAGTTACAAAAAGAGATAAGGTACATCCATGAGCTACCCCTTACTCTAGAACATTCTATGTCTGTAAGCAGTCCCGCTGCCCCTGGTCTGACAAGCCCCGAGCTCTTTGTAGCCGAGTCCTGCAGGCATCGAGTACTTGGCTAGGCATCTTTGAGTTCTTCGAGTAGTCAGAACATCCTTCTGGTTGCTTCTGACTCTTCCTTCAGATACGTCGAGTAGTCCTTCAAGTACTTTCGTTTGCTTCGAGACTGTGAGGTGCTCAAGCCCCGAAATCTTAATCATATATGGTGCGTGAAGTACTCGCGCTCCATATGGGGTAGCCCCCGAGGCTTAGATTGAATCGTAGAATCAGGCCGAGGGTCACTTCAGTCTTTTTCTTCTTCTTTATTTTTCAAAAAATTTGAAAAATAAATCTCTGATACATATATTCCTTCGGTTCTGCTGTTCCTGCTGCTGTTGATGCTGGTGGCCTCCGGGGGTACGGCTTGCTTGAGGTATTGGTGTTGCGGTAGTCCTTGATCGCGTTCCGTGAAGCGAGGATAGGGAGTTCTGTCTCTCGAGTTGTTCAATAGCATTTTTGGTGAGATTTATGACTCGTTCCAACTCGGGATTCTGGGGCATCATCATGAGTCGCAGGGCTGCTTCTGTCATTGCGGCGATTCGTGTTCTGAAGATGGGATCCACAGCATTATTGAATTCGTTGTTGAGGTTGCATGGCGGGAGATGAGCACGTTCGGCCGCACGAGTCCTGCGCACTTCTTTGCATTGATTCCTTTCCCTGTGGGCTGTACGAGTGACTTCATCTTCATCAACTGGAGCGTCTTGGGTCAGGTTATCTGCTAAGATCTGATCCAAGGCTTCATTTGGATCATGGTGGCTTGTAGCACCTCTGGGCTGGATGATTACCGGAACCAAACGCTCGTGAGAGAAGCTTTCCAGGTCTAATTCGTAATCAGCTAGGATAGTTCCACCGGAGCCAGTTTCCCTCTCGGTTTCGAGGGGAGTGCCGTGTTGAAACGGGAGATCATCAATGCTGGCGATTTCTCGTAGGTTGTCGAGTAGTTCTGTGAGGGTATGACCTCGGCAAGATTTGAGTTGCATCTTAGCTAGCACATTGGTGATGAAATCCAGGCTGTCTTGAGGTGACTCAACTGGATCTGGGTACACGTCAAAAACGGGTGCCTCCCGGCTAGCGGTGGCTGATTGGTTTTCGACGTGAAGTAGGCGATCCAAGCTATTTTCTTAGGAGGATCTAATCATCTGTTTGTAAACAGACGATGAATTGCGCAAACCAAAGACGGGTTGTGCGATAAGAGTCCCAATCCGAGTGGATTTCGGTTTGAGATCAATCTGAGCCCGAGTAGAACTCGAGTTGTTTTCGAGTTTCGGCTTGATCTCCTTGGCAAGGTCGGGAAGCAACATAACGCTGCGATCATGAGATCTGATGAGCTTGTTGGAGTCTTCCGACGTGGAGCTCTTCGGCGTGGGAGAGTTGGTTAAGTGGCTATTGAAGCCGCCTAAACCATTGGCGACGCAGACCCACGAACCGAAGATGAAGGTGGCGCTTCTAGGAGGCGTCATGGTGCTGAAAGCGAAAGTGGCCATCGAACTCGCCGATGAACTCACCGAGTTCCCTGCCTAGCACGTCAGCTGTCGGTGTTTACCGCCAAGCCTGCTCAGGGATACCCTTAGCAGTAGAGTTTGTAGGTAGGGATCGACAGCTCTGGAACTCGATGCTGCAAGGAACACAAAGATTTAGACAGGTTCAGGCTGTGAGTTGCATAATACCCTATGTCCTGTGTGGTGGTTTGTATTGACTTAGGTGTAGATGTCTTTAGAGGGGGTCCCTGCCCGCCCTTATATATCCGGAGGGACAGGGTTACATGGAAAGTCCTAGCTGAGTACAACACAATCGGGTAGTTTCCTTGTACTGCAGCTAGTTCTACGCCTATTCGGGTAGTTACAAAAGGAGGTAAGGTACATCCATGAGCTATCCCTTACTCTAGAACATTCTATGTCTGTAAGCAGTCCCGCTGCCCCGGGTCTGACACCATCCGTATGGAAGCTTTAAGTGGATGCTACGGTATATATAGTCAAGGAAAGGCAAGGGTTTCCTAAGCGCAAGAAGCAATACAGATATATCAAACATTCACCAAACATAGGCCATTCCGACATTCCATACACCCGGTCCACTCACACCTCCATCTACACCCATGCCACCAAGATGATGCGAGAACTTCCTCTCCTCGCACCTCAACTGCTCACCGACAGGGAAAACATGTCAAAGAGAGAGGTAGAAATCGAGTAACACTACTCACTGAAAGTGAAACAGGATCAGAGTTGTACATGATCGAGTACGCAGCTATATGTATAGTTTTCACCCTGCAGGGGTTGTACACCTGGACCCACTCGAATCGAAGTCGGCCGGGAATGACCCTTCTGGATGACGACACACTGGTCTACTGTACCAAACTAACGGCTACGGCCACCATCTTGCTTTCCCGGGTTTAGGTGCGTCCTCCCGCAAGAGGTCGCTCCAGAACTGTGAAGCCTCTCCCTACTATATCGGGGCTCGTGAGGAACAGTACTCCTTCACACCAATACTGGACCTCCCTCTGCACTGATCTCTATCCTCCTGCAGGCTTGGTGCCATGCGTAGCTAGCTCGGACTAGATCCCTCCTCATAAAGGATAAGTGGTGTGCATGTTTGACATAGTTCCTCTCCATGTGTCACTAACTTGGGCCTTAGTAGTTAATAGCGAGCGTCTTCGTCTCTTGTGCGTCTCCACCACAATGGTCCGCAGTTGGCACCCATTAAAGGTATTGCCCCTCCAAAGTCTCCTCTAGTCCCCGAAGGTACCCGCCATAGATACTCGCAGGGCATGCCCAACAGACGCCCCTAGCCCCCAATCGAACGATTGGTTTAAGTTGCTCGCTCCCGCTGGATAATCCTAACCACCAATTCCTCATATGTGGATCTCCACTCACACGAAGAATATATCACGGTGTCCCACCAACACACATGCAAAGCAAGGCAAGATCTCTCAACCATTTATAAATGGTAGAATAGGTGATCAAGGAATAGGTATATATGTAGGGCAGTAGGCCATGCAGGTTCATCTCAATAGTATGTAAAGCGGTAGTGTATCTAGCATGCAATGTCTACAGGAGGGTAAGAGCAAAGATGGGCGTGAACCTGTTGGTTACTTGTAGAACTCCTGGGTCTCCTAGTACTCCTGGTCTTCGGTCAGCTCCTTGGCGACGGGTTCTATTTGTAAATACATATAAGTTTGAGGGCCAAAGTGCAAATATGCATAAAGTATCCAAATAAGACCCAAATTGCACTCAAACTCTACTCTAACAGGTAGATCATGATTTTAGAAGAATTATGAAATTGGTTTCATAATTTTCGGAGGTCAGATTAATTTATTATGAAATTTCTAAATTTAAAGGAATTTTTGAAATTATTAAATAAATTTCAGAAAAACAAAAATAACAGAATCAGTGACACAAGGCAGCCTTTGTGCGTGCCATGTGGCATGCTGATGTCAGCATGACATCATCCAGGGGTCGGTCTGCTGACGTCAGTATGGCCCATGCTGACGTCAGGGTTGACCCGGCCAACGTTCACATGGTCAACAGGTCCACTGATCAGCGGTCAAGGGGGTCCACTGGTTAGCCTCCAGGTCTCACTGATAGGTGGGACCCATGTGTCAGTGCCGGTTTAAAAAGAAAAGGAAGAAAGTGATTGTGTTTTGTGGGCTGAAAGTGGCGGTCCGGCCCATCGTCTCCTGGTGCGAATTCGACCCAAATATTAGCTCAATCTGGCGGCGCCTTCTGGGCCTTGGCCCACTTCTCTTTCCTTTTTCTTTTCATTCTCCTCCGCTTTCTCCCACTGATAGCCCTGGCCCACACGTCAGCGGTTCCTTCCCTTCCTGTCAGCTTGGCCCCACATGTCGGCAGCTGTGGGATCCAGTGTGGCTCGGGTGATCCAATGTGGTCAGGGCGCGTGTGGGCACATTAATAAAAAATCCCAGGGTAGGCATGTAGGGGGGATTAGATTGGATTTGGATAATTTTGCCTAGGGTTTCTCCTGTGAACAGCAAGAGGCTTTCTACTCCGATCTCATCTATCAAGCTGATCCTTGTGGGATTTGTGTGGAGCACGTGATCGAGTTGTTTCGGCTCAGGTGCGTCGCTTGGAATTCTCGGAGTTCCCTCTCTTCTGAATATTTATTAGGATTTGGTTTGCATCTGACGTAAGCCGATCTCCTCTATCTTGCTATTTCTTGTGGTACTGGATTAAATAGAACAACTTTTGTGCTGGATTATACTGCTATATTTTACTGGCCTCCGTGAATGTTTATGAGAATTATTGATGCAAGACTCAATCTGTTCTGTTATTAGTTGCGTGCTGCTGTTATTAGAGGGGTGAATAAAATAATCTTCATATTCCGTGAGGCATCATTGACGTGTTTGGCTACCTGCTAGCTGCATCTGTTCAACGATAATTGAGAGGGGTCAGATTATCATCGCTGTTGCTCCTACATATTATTATTTGTATAGTCCAACAAAAGGTGCGGGTTGCCATATCAAGGGAGGGTTAAATTATTGATCTTTTGCTATACTTGGGAAACAATTATTTTTTAGAGAGCTGTACCGTGAAAGATTGAGACAAATATTTGGACATTATAGGCGTGTCCTTATCAGTTGATATTCACAGACAGGTTGTTCACGGTACTTTTGAAATTATTGCATTGATCTGTCATGGATCAACTTTATTTGCTCAATGAGATGAAATTTATGCCACAGCTATCTCTCACAACAAGTCCTAGTGAATACTTTGCTTGGCAAGATGCCAGGAGAATTACTTTGCGGGCCATGGATTTAGCTCAGTTTTCAAGATGTATTATGCCGAAGAGACATTTGATAAAGATGTTTTGCAATGGTGGCTTGATGTGGATGACCCTTGTCGGACATGGGAAGATATGAAGTTTGTGTTGCTAAAAATGGTTGTTGCTACTGCTGTTGACAGATCTCTAGCTTCCAAGCAAATTGCTAGTTCTAAAGAATTACACAAAGAAGATTCTTAGTTGTTGCTAAAGGTTGAAGTGTAGGAAGCGCCAGTTATACATGGGAGTGTTGATCTTTCTTCGACATCAATGCTGAGCTTTTCTTCATGTGCAACTTAGTCTGAAGTCGAATATGATACAGATGATGCATCAGATGGCTTATCTATGATAGCACGAGATGTACAGAGTGTTGATAGTGCTGTTATTGTGAACGGGCAACGATCTGCTATATTTCAGTCGGAATGCACGGTTAAAGATAAGGTATACAAACTCATTATTGACGGTGGCAGTTTCACTAATGTCATTAGCTCAGATGTTGTTCATGCTTTATCTTTGTCTATGCGGAGGCTTCCAATGCCGCGTTATATGCAATGGATGAATCAAAGTGGTACACCGAAAATTAGACATAAGGCTAGAGTTAAATTTTCAATTGGAAATTATGTGGATACAGTGGATTGTGATGTCGCACCAATGAGTGCTTGCCATTTGTTGTTGGGTCGGCCATGGCAGTTTGATCTTGATGCTACACACGGTGGTCGTTCCAATAATTATTCGTTTGTGCACAATAAAGTTCATTATGTGCTCAAACCAATGCTTGAGAGTACTATCAAGGCTGAGGTGTTTGCTTCTGTGAAAGTGAAAAAAAATGCTGAAAATATTCCAAAGCCGAGGACGACTTTGCTTCAAGAGGGAGAGGATGATGTGAATATTTCCACTTGCAAGAAGCCAATTGAAAGGCCAATCCAATTTCATTCCATCAGTAATATTGTGAACACATCAGCGAAAGGAACTGCAAATAATTTTGCTGAAGTTATAATAAAGCCGAAGGTGGCTTTAGCTTTGGAGGGAGAAAATAATAAAGTTTCTGAAAAAAATTGCAACGTGTCAGAAATAGCCAAGGCCGCTTTAAATAAATCTTATACGCAGTTTGGCAAGAAGGATGATGTGACCGTAGTTGCTGGTATTATTACGCACGAAAATTTGTGAGTGGATTCTAAAGTTGCAAGAAGTAATTCTGACATCCTGGTTGATTGTGGAAGTTACCACAATGAGTTTGAAATTGTGAAGAATGTTGACCATGTCAGTATTTCTGCTAAAGTAATAGCTGCTAGCATTATTCTTGATCCGGTAAAACAAGATTATGGTAGAGCTATATCAAAGCCGAGGACGGCTTTGTTTCAAAGAAGAGAGGATGATGAGCCTATGGCTCCTCAAGATGTTGCCAATAAGTCTAATGTTCTTTCAAATATAGCAGCTGGTAATTATTTAAAATCATCTGATCTTAAATTTGGAGCCTTACTTCTTAATGAGAAATATATTGCAAACATAGAGAAATTTACTGTCGCTGGGTTGTCGTCGTCTATCAGTTTTACAAGTGCAACAGTGAAGAAAGAAGAAAATATATCAAGCAAATATATCTATATAGGCACCATAAGTGTGGATATAAATGCTAGTCATATTTAAGTACGTCCGTGCATTTTTATTTGTTTAATTAAAAACATAGTTTGTTAAGTATGGACATTAGTATTCTGGCCGCATTAGTTTATTGTTTTTGGGTCATGGTGCCTGTGTGCACATTAATAAAAATCCCAGGCTAGGCATGTAGGGGGATTAGATTGGATTTGGATAATTTTGCCTAGGGTTTCTCCTGGGAACAGCGAGAGGCTCTCTACTACGATCTCATCTATCAAGCTGATCCTTGTGGGATTTGTGTGGAGCACGTGATCAAGTTGTTTCGGCTCAGGTGTGTCGCTTGGAATTTTCGGAGTCCCCTCTCTTTTGATAATGGTTCGTCGTGGCCGTGAGTGGAAGATTTATTAGGATTTGGTTTGCATCTGTCGTAAGCCGATCTCCTCTATCTTGCTATTTCTTGTGGTACTGGATTAAATAGAACAACTTTTGTGCTGGATTATACTGCTATATGTTACTGGCCTCCGTGAATGTTTATGAGAATTATTGATGCAAGACGCAATCTGTTCTGCTATTAGTTGCGAGCTGCTGTTATTAGAGGGGTGAATAAAATAATCTTCATATTATCTCCGTGAGGCATCATTGACGTGTTTGGCTACCTGCTAGCTGCATCTGTTCAACGATAATTGAGAGGGTTTTGATTATTATCGCTGTTGCTCCTACATATTATTATTTCTATAGTCCAACAAAAGGTGCGGGTTGCCATATCAAGGTAAGGTTAAATTATTGATCTTTTGATATACTTGGGAAACAATTGCTTTTTTAGAGAGCTGTACTGTTAAAGATTGGGACACATATTTGGACATCATAGGCATGTTCTTATCAGAGGTGCACCAAAATACTGATGCTGGGATATCAGAAAGCCCTGACTCTTGTTTAAGGAAGTCGCGATGAGTCATTCAGGGTTCATTTTTGAGTTTTGATAACAGGAGAATTATATCATATAAAGGCTACCTGAGTCGACTCATACTTCTCTGAATAAATTGTATACATTATTCTAAGTTATCCGGTTAATAAGACCACGGCAGAGTGCTTTCTCACTCTTACTGGAACTTGTTGAGTAAAATTATATATACAGAGATAGTCATGCTCACCAGAAGAGAGGTGTTTTGGTAGTAAAGCCAACACCTAGATGTACCTTTACTGTGGGTACAAAAATGTTTTCATCCTAGAATGGATTGAGAACAATGAAGTGGTGAGATTAAAGCAAGACTAGTAGCACAATGGGTTTACGCAAAGTCTAGAGCATTGATTTTCAGTGTAGGTTATTGAAAGTTATAAATTTCTAATATTACCTTTTTGACTGGCAGTATAAAAGCATTTATCTTTGTAGTTGATAGTTGATAGATGTAGTGATTACATACGATCACTAGATTTGGTATATTGTGAAACTTTCGGGAAGGAGTTCACACATCCAATACTTACTTATATATAAAATCACAACATATACCATGTATTGCTTAAGTCGATATATGGCTTAAAGTAGTTATGTCAAAATTTTGGTACAATCGACTTTGTATGTATTCCATAAATTGAAGGGATACATGATTGGTTTACACGTGGTGTTCATTTCAGAATTCTTGATTGGATTTCCTAGTATTATATGATTGTCAATAATCTTGACATCATTGGTAATGAAAACTTGTCAAGAACACGTTGTAATCTAAAAATGGAGTTTAGAGATGGAAGATAACGGTCTAAACCAAAATTTTATTTTGTGTTTAGGATCCAAGTATCTTCTCCCAGATTTTTGTAGTAAAAGTATCTATATCCGCATCATATTTAATATGGAAGGGAATCCTATAGTAGTTCTACCTCATGGTAGAGAAACATATGAGGGGAGATTGTTTTATGCCATACTTTGAATTGAGATATTGGAACATATGGTCCATTATCCTTGTGCTATTTATGCGCTAATAGATATTGCAAAAGTTTCGGCTGGATATTGTCTTTGCAATAATTCACTATCTAGTAGCAGCACTATTCCTACCTAAGGTTGGTAGATTGAAGTTAAAAATATCTTTGATATCATAAAATAGCACATATGGACTTGGTATAATCCATGATCCGATTACGTGGATATTACGATTCTGGTTATCCATAAGATCCCCAAATTCTAGATGAATAAACTTTACATTGGAATAAGCTTTACATGAATATGTAAAGACCATTCTGTAATAGTTTTTAAGTAAACAATTAATGGTTAATCATTCCGACATTGTATTATACAAGACTACACATGAATACACATGAATGTGTATAGCTTGACAAAATGATATATCACATACTTAAGTTATGTGGTATTGATTCTATTGAATCAAAGTTCATTATCTATAAAGGTAATGCAGCTTGTGTTATGTAGATGGATACAAGTTATACTTATGCAATATTTTGCATTAAGATGGTTTTGTTCCATAGGTCATATCGGTATATGAACATTTGCAAACTAAGTACTATGATAATCTCGAAGAGATATCCACAAAGTCTACCATACTCCACATTTCATTTCTGTTGAGTATATTGGTATGGAACGTTTGCAAATTTCGGGGGGGGGGGAGTCTATCGTCTCTCTGATTAATATATAACCTGTTGAAAACATCATATTGCACCCTTTTTCTTTATATGAGTTTTTTCCTTTGGGGTTCTCATATAATATTTTTAATGAGACAATATCAACACAAGATTATGTCCTATCCTCCATTTTTCCCATAGAGGTTTTTGGTGGATGATATTGGAACATAAGATACATTGTACTCTTTTTTTTATGTAAATTTTTCCTGTTGAGGCTTCTCATATAAAGTTTTTGATGAGCCAATGTCAACATAAAGTTATATGCTATATCATCTAGTTTTCCCCACCGGAGTTTTTGAAAGATGATATTTAGAGCATATTGACCATAGGGTCAAGGTGTTATTAGACTAAAACTTTGGGTTTATCTCAAGGATCTACTAATATTGGTAATTGTATATTATGGTGTTTCTTCTTATTTTTCCCACTGGGTTTAAAAGAGTTTTGCCTGGTATACCGGAATTACTTTGGTTTTTCCCACAGGATTTTTCCTGAAAGGTTTTTGGGGAAGATATGTTGTATCGCATCTCCTGATTTTTACCATATGATTTTCAAGGAGTTATTCAATTCATTACAAGACCACTAGAAGATCAAATTGATTAGAAGACCACAAGAAGAACAAATTGATCAAGGGGGAGTGTTATGAAGAAAAATAGAAATAGTGATCAATTCTATAATTAAGTAATTGATTAAGTTAATGATATCATTATGATGTCATTAGGTAGTTACAATTCATTAAGGGGTCATTCCAAAGGGACATGTCTCTTGTGCCCTTGTCTCTTGGTCTTGTATATAAGCAACAATCAATCAATGGAAACACACATCCATTCACAATCATTCAACCTCTTCCATTCTACATTTCTCACTTCTAACAATTGGGATTGCAAACCGATTACAGCTATGGAATCCTTCCCGCACCATACCTGGGTGGCACCGCCAAGCAGTACCAGTTTCACACTCCAGCATCCCACTACAACAGGATTTGATTCCAATGGAGCTGAAACAAACAGATATAATGAAACGATTGGCCCCCATAGTCAAATTACTTTGGAAAAAGCATGAACCAAACACTATGTTCATTACAGAAATAAGTTAAAAAATTTCTGTCTTTACTTTGTAGATAAGACCAATCCTCCCTTCTCCACCAAGCATAATTCAACAAACCAACCCAACAAACGTTCTGGCCGCAAAACTATGCCCAGCTGTCCAGCTACTTAGGGTCCTTCAATCAAACCAACAAACTCCTGAGACGATAATATTCGCATCTGGGCAGGCTGCAATCCTTGTCGTGGGTGGACACAGGGTTCCACGTCTTCTAGATGGAGGCTTCTGCATACTCAGCTTGTACAACTCTTGTACCTGTATCGAATAAAATAGCATATGACAAAATGTCATAGAAGCAAGAATTTGAACCTTTTGGATCAATGGGAAGAGCATTCATGTTGTCATCAGTGAGTACAACAGGGCAAGCAAAACCTAAAGCAAAATGTAATAGATAGTTATTCAAGTTTATTTTGGTCAACATCTTATTGCTTGCTCTTTTAGGATGCGTTTGGTTGGTGGGATGGGGGTGGATGGAGCCGCTCCATCCTAATTTCTGTAGCGTTTGGTTCATGCACATCCAGAGCGGAGCCATCCCGAGATAGGAATATTCCTTATAGATTTTGCACCGCCCCGCTCGTTCATTTCGGTTGAACGCAGCGGCTCTGGCGCGTCTCGCTCCTTCCACGCTCGCCTATATCTGTTCAGTCACCGCTTCCCACCCTGTTCTCACCACTCCACCTCCTCGTTTCCATCTACGTGCCACTCGCCTGTTTTTCCCGCGCGTGGCATCCCTCTTCCCGCGCACTGGTAAACTCACCAGAAGAGAGAAGTGGGTGACTAGAAATATGTTCTCATTCTTGTTCTCCAACCGAACAAGGGACAGAATGGCTCCGTCCTTCGAACCAAACACAAAATGGAATGGCTCTGTCCCTCCAACCAAACAATTACTGGAGCCACTCTACTCCAAAAACATAGGATGAAGCAATTCCATTCAATCCCGCTCTCCAACCAAACCCATCCTTACTTGTTTTGGAAATTGGCATGGCCCCAACATACTTTGAGTATAGTCTAATAGTCAAACAAATAAATGCGCACTAGCAAATAAATTAGAAGCATAACGACAAAATCAATCCCGCATTTACCGATATGAATATTTATGATGAATGCAAATAATTTTATGCTGTAGTAATAAAAAAACGTATTAGGTGTTTGACTGTACATACAGGAATGAAGGTGCTGTCAAGTAAAATAATAGAAAATTTGGGCCATGGAAAGCCATTTTACAATTGTTAAGGCTAAATATTTCCATACACTTAATAAACCATCAAATGACACTGGAGATGTGCCATTGTCCCTCTTACAACAGTTTTGTTTGCTAGAATAGGAGAACAATCCCTGCGCTGAACAATAGTTCATTTCAGCAATGTTCCAAGATTTATTATCTAATTATTATGGCTATTTGTCTTAACTCACACAGAACAGTGCATACTGACTATACTATGCAAAGAATTATAATGGTTGTGCCCTAGATCCTTGAATGGCATTTGACTACCCATATGGTGCTGCATCTATCAGGAATTGGCCGAATACCAATTCCTTGGCACATATCCTCCACCACTGAATTTTCAAGGAAAAGCAATTTCGTACACTTACCAAAACATTTAACAAAACTGAAAGTTGTGGTATTGTGTCTAATTTCGACAACAGTTTTCCTATTTTCTAGATTAACAATCGCTGCACTAAATGCAAAAGTTCAATCCAACAAAACTCGGTTTTTTTATTTTCTCTTGCATCATCATGATCGTCAAGAATACTGAGCATCCCGCGAAATAAGTCACAATGCATCTAATAACCCTGATCCATCTTACTATAAATTCAGGTTTTTAACTAACATGTGATACTTTAATCTATGTCACAAACATAATTGAAAACTAGATCACTCATCAAGGCAAGGAGCAGTACACTGTAATTACTTGTAGTCTTGGGATGTTTGGAGATCCCACAGGCAAGGTAGCAACGAATGAAGCTGCTGTTTGTTTTGCTGTCAAGCTTGGCCACTCCTCGCAGCTTTTTCTTCCTCACATCAAAAGCAATCACCACACCCATCTTACTTATGCTGGCAGCCTTGCATAACAGGTAAACAACATGATTGTCGACGCTGAAGGTGGGATATGCCATATGCAGGCATCCTAGGGAGAAAGTTGCCTCTTTGGCCTCCTTGTCACCACTGCTGCTCATGTATTTATGCAGCAACTTATGATGTGTTGGGTTGTCAACATGGAATTCTCGTAACTCTGCAGTGCATTCACAGCACCAATTGTCCGGTGAAGTGACTGGATGGGATAGGCATGCTCCATGTAGTGACCTTCCACTTACCAGGGACCAATGAGCATGTTGTCTGGGGTGGGCTGTCTTTGCGGCGCACCCATTCGAGGTATGAAACAGGATCAGGGGTGCTGGAGGATATGCTGGTTACCATTCTTGGCGTAATGATCTCCATCTCGACATACTTGATTGAGTCCTTGTGTTGGCTGACGGTGATGTCCCGACGAAAGCGCTCACAATCACTGAGGTAGCTTCTCCAATTGCCCTTGGCCGGCACGGGTAGTGGCACATCACGTAGCTTGGGACTCGTTTCAAGCACATCACAGAGGATGCCACGCCAGAGATCAACCCAGCCCACCGTGCCTTTTGCGCCTCCTAGCATGATCACCTTGGTCGTCAGGTGGTATATGACCCTCTCAGCTGTGTTGAGGATTGGGCACACGCTGTCCCTCAGCGGCTCCTCCACAAAATCAAGCTGGATGTGTTGGCAGCCAAAATTAGCAAAGTGCGCGGCCGACCGGTCTGACCGGTCGGGCCGACCGGTCTGACTCTGTGTAATCCGAGTCTGGTTAGATTTCCTTTGTAGAGTCCGTTTGTAACCCGATTTTGTTGGGGTACGTCCTCCCCGGCCTATAAATATAAAGTCCACTGCCGATTGAGGTCCATCTACCCAATCGAAACAAATCAATTTACTATTTTCACTTTTTACTCAAACCCTAGCTTTTCCAATCTCGTGCTGTTCTTTGCTCGTCTCTACGGCGTTCAAGGGCGTCTTGGGTGGCCTGCCGACCTCAAGACAACCCTAGATCTGCGAGCTCCGACGGGGTCCCTCCCGAGCTCACGGTTTAAGGTTTTCGCGAAGCTGTCTGCGCCCAACCGGTCTGACCGGTTGGCGCGACCGGTCTAACCAGTCGCCAGGGATCTTGGTCAGGTTCAAATAGTTGCGATCCGCGCGTTCTAGCGCTTGTGTGTTGATCAATTTAGCGTCAACATACTTTTTGGCGACTCTGCTGGAGATAGATCTGAATTCATCGGACGCAATAGGCGGTGACAAGATTAACCCTACTAAGGTGGATACTACTCTTCTTGATATCAAGTATGAAGACATACCTGAGGAGAGCCGCAAGCAATTCGAGGCTGCGCTCCAGAAGGAGCAAGACGAGGCCAAGAAGAAATTGCTTGCATGCTTCGGGTAGACTCGGCAAGGCGTGTTCGAGAAGGATAAGTTCGTCATGCCCACATTCGCACCGCCATCGCCGAACCCATCTACTACGGCTAAACTGCTGCTTCGTCTACTTCCACTCCAAGCGATGTAAGTTTTACATTCGATTCTATTAAGCAGTTTGCTAAGGGTTTTTTGGGTAGATTCAAACAGTCGTAAAAGCTTACACAAGATCTACTTATCGACTTGAATCTACAAAATAGGGGTAAGAAGTCTGTTAATGATTACTCTAATTTTACCCCTAATCCTAGTCTTTTGGCCACACCATCAGAAAATTATCAATATGGTATTTCACCGAATTTCTTCATGGGACAGACACCTCCTCCAGGCTCAATTCGGCCGTCTAGGGCCGAACCGGTCAGACCAGTTGGCGCGACCGGTCAGACCGGTGCCTCGGCGGGCGGACCGGTCAGACCGGTGCCATGGTGTTCGGTTCTACGTCACAGTCACAGCTCGCGCCTCTTCCCACTTCGGCTGACTCTAGCCTAGAGCAAGATTTGGCGGAGTTTGTGCCGCCCTATACTACGAAGTCATACGGTGAACTCCCTTTTTCTCCACCGTTGCCCAAGGATGTTTAGGATGATTGGTTTAGGGCCAATCCACAATATGCTGCACAAATGAAGTCCACTACTGATCCTGCGACACATCGTTTTGGCTAAACATCTACCGGCAACTATGAGGCCGATCTTCTTAGGATGAGAGAAGATCTGGCCAGCATGTTCAAGTCTAAACTTGGTTTAGACATGGGTAGGAGTCGGCTTTATCAAAGGCTGTATGTTGATGCTTTCGATTTGATTCCCTAACCCGTCGGTTGGTGTGTTCCCGATTTTGTCAAGTTTAGCTGTGATGATAACTGCTCCACTTGGGAGCATATCAGCCAATATATCGCTCAACTTGGCGAAGCTGGTTCTAGCAAGTCTTTGCGCATTCGTATGTTTTCTTTGTCTTTGACTGGAACAACTTTCTCTTGGTTTTCGTCGTTGGCCCCGAATTCAATTCGTTCTTGGGATGAATTAGAATAGAAGTTTCATGATCACTTTTATAGTGGGGATAACCAAACTAAGTTGACGGATTTGACATCGGTTAGGCAGGGTAGAGATGAATTTATCCATGAGCACTTTAAAAGATTTAAAAATATCAAAAATCGATGCTTTAATTTGTCACTTTCTGAAAAGGATTTGGTCGATTTGGCTCTTGTGGGTTTACGTTCTAGTTATAGAGAAAAGCTTGAAGGTTCGAGTTTTTATTCTATAAATCAGCTTCAGCTAAGAGCTTTGGGCCAAGAGGCAAAGTTTAAGAAAGAAAAGAATACCTGTAAGTCACATCGTTCAAACACACATATGGTTGAATATTATTCTGATTCATTGGACAATGATGATAAAGAGGTTTATGCTACTGAGTTTGTTTGGCTTGCTTCGGGCAAACCTTCTTCTTGTGCATCTCTTAAGCCAACTCAAAAGAATTGGCAAGAAGATATGAAATTTACTTTTAATGTGTCCAAGTGCGATCGTATTTTTGATGAATTATTATGACTTGGGCATTTAAAGATTACTCATGTTATACTGCCACTTGAGGAGCTAAAGCAGCGTGCATATTGCAAATTTCATAATTCTTCATCTCATGCAACTAATGATTGTAATGTGTTTCGTCGACAGGTACAATCGGCCATAAATGAAGGACGATTGACCTTTCCGGAGATGAAGATTGACAAAGCTCCGTTCCCAGTGCACACCATTGATTTAAACAACGCAAAGGTGCTAATTCGGCCAGATCAAGCCAAAGGAGCAAAGGGAAAGAATGTGATCATTGGTGATGATAGGCCGTTGACTGGTGGAAACAAGATTCTGGCCAGGGAGGTGATTCAGGAGAAGACTCCTAATGGGAAGAAGAATCTGAGAATCATACTTAAGCCTCGCGCACTCGGGGGTCAAGGAGATTCTTCTTCAGGCGATCGGTCTGCTGCTCAGCCGAGACTGGTCATACCAGTTTCTCTGACCGGTCAGACCAGTCAAGCCAGTCCTGGTGGCCGGTTAGACCGCCCTGGCGGTCAGCCCCGGACATTTAAGCCTAAGCGTCCAGAAGTGGGTACGTGGAAGACTAATCAGCCAAACGTGCAGGGCAAGTTTGCAAATCAGAAGCCTACCTTTGGCCAAGTGCTGAACAACTACTCAAAGGCCGTTCGAAACGATCGGCCCCTAAAAAGGAGATCGAGGTCACCTCCGCATCAGGGCGCACCTTCATCTCCTAGGGGAGAATCAGGCAAGCACAGGGGTGATGTGGTTACTTTGTTCCCTCCTCAGCAGATGCAGCCGATGTATGCTATTATGCCATGGGTTCGGCGTCAGATTCTCTGTTTCCCGCATGGGAGAACAGGGGATTTTGGATGCAATGCTATCCGATGCCGTATCCACCATGCTTCTAGGGGGAGGGAAGTTCCAGAGGACCTGTGTTCGACAGGTTGAAGCAGCTGGTTCACGACCGATTGGGGCAAAACCAATCTGGTTAGGGGCAGAACCCTGGACGGGTCAGACCGGTCTACACCGACCGGTCAGACCGGTCTTAGCAGAGGCCAGTCCAAGTTCGTCCAGTTTGCCAAGAATACCGTGTCAAAGAGAAAAAGGACGAGCCCGTGCCGATGCAGGTTGATTCTGAGAAGGCTCCAGTCAAAGTTGTGCAAGTGGAAGACAGAAAAGGCAAGGATCAAGATGCACAAAAAGGACCGGGGGTCATTGAGAAAACAGTCGATGTTTCTTAGGAACTTGTGTTGGCCAATGATCATGAAGCCAGCAGCAGCAACCTCAAGAGCTAGGACAAGGAGAAGTACTTTCAGCCTAGGTGGTGCCAACCGGGGTTGACACATACTAAGAAGAGGAGGTTGTAGCATCTTCGCCGCCAAGAATAGAAGGAAAAAGAGGCGGAGAAGTTGAGGGATGAGCAGTTCGAGAAGTATAGACCAAGGATCCCTCAAGGCAAGGTTCAGGTCAAGTCAGCTAACCAGTCAATAGGACCGGTCAGACCACTCCAGCCGACCGGTCTGACCGGTGTCACCGACCGGTCTGACCGCTCTGAACAACTGGTCAGACCGGTCCAGTCTGAGCCAGAACAAAAAGCTGAAGAAATTGTTCCCACTTCGTCTCCTGGCACATCAGAGGTTCCAGCTCCTTCTGCAGCAGAAGATGAGGAGTTAGTGGATCATGAGGCTTCTCCGGAACGCACAAACATAAAGATCAATGTTGTGCGCTTTTCTGATGACTACTGGGCGATTCCGTAGGAGGAGGCTGGTCATCTGGATTTTGGGCCGCACGAATCTATTTTTCAGAAGCCCAAGGCTTCAGATAATCACTTGAAGCTATGTTCCAGCTCGGAAGCCAGTTTCTCGTATGCTTGTCGATAGTGGGGTAATTGTGAACTTGATGCCCTATTCACTCTACAAGAAGCTCGGTGGGACAGATGAAGAATTGATCAAGACGAACATGATGGTCAGCGGTGTTGGAGGAGGTGATCCCATTGGTGCCAAGGGGGTTGCTTCAATGGAGTTGACCGTTGGAAGCAAGACGGTTGCGACGGCGTTCTTCGTCTCCGAGGTGCAAGGTAACTTCAATCTCATACTTGGACGTGATTGGATTCGTGCCAATCAATGTGTGCTATCTTCCTCGCACCAATTTCTCATTCAATGGATTAGCGATGGAGTTGAGGTTGTGCATGGTGATACCTCTTCTTTCATTGGTACTGCCGATTCCGAGCTCATTGGTGCGCATGATCACATCAAGTGCTTATCGGACCTGGACTTGACCGATTACGGCTTCTTTAGTTGCACCAAGGAAGTGCTTATCGGCTACATTTACTTCTATGATGCATCAGGTCAACAATATAGAGCAGACTGGTCAGACCGCAGCTTTTGACTGGTTAGACCGGCCGACCGGTGCATCAGACCGGTCCAGCGTAGACTGGATGCAGCAGTGTATCGAGCACTATCGGGACAAGGCGAATGATATGTGCGAGGCCATTGAGGACTTCGGTGATTTTGACAAATTAGGCCAAGGTTTTACGGCGGCTGATCCTTTAGAAAAGATAGACATTGGAGTTGGCAGTATTCCTAGGCCGACTTTTGTAAATGCAAACTTATCGGATGATTGTAAAGCCAATTTAATAAAGTTATTAAAAGAATATGTCGATTGTTTTGCATGGGAATACTCTGAGATGCCTGGTTTGAGTCGTGATTTGGTTGAGCATCGGCTGCCGATTAAGGTCGGTTTTAGACCTTATAAACAACCTTCTAGGTGTTTTAATCCCGTTATGTATGACCAAATAAAAGAAGAAATCAATCATTTATTGGATGCTGGATTTATTCGGTCTTGTCGTTATGCGTAGTGGATCTCTAATATTGTGCCTGTTGAAAAGAAAGATTCGGACAAAATTAGAGTTTGCATTGATTTCAGAGATCTTAATAAAGCTACTCCTAAAGATGAATATCCTATGCCTATAGCCGATATGTTGATGGTAATGTGGGTTCCAATCAAATATTTATGGCCGAAGAAGATACGTCCATAATGGCCTTTAGATGTCCTGGTTTTGTTGGTTTGTTTGAGTGGGTTGTCATGACTTTTGGTTTCAAGAATGCTGGTGCTACTTATCAAAGGGCTATGAATTTGATCTTCCATGATTTATTTGGTATTATATTGGAAGTATATATTGATGATATTGTAATTAAATCAGCCAGCTTGAGTCATCATTTGGCTGATTTAAGACTTGATCTTGAGAGGATGCGTCAGTATGGATTGAAGATGAACCCGCTCAAATGTGCTTTTGGTGTATAGGCTGGGAAATTCTATGGCATAGAGATTGATCCACAAAGAATTGAAGCCATGAAGAAGGTGGAGGCTCCTGCTTGCAAGAAGAACTTGCAAAAGTTTCTGGACAAAGTGAATTTCTTGAGAAGATTTATATCTAATTTGTCCGGAAAGATTGATACTTTTACTCCTATTCTTCGGTTAAAAGATGAAGCTGAATTTACTTGGGGGGCAGAACAGCAAGAGGCTTTTGAGAAGATCAAGAAATAGTTATCTTCACCACCAGTTCTCAAGACGCCTGTTGACGGCCATTATCTCACATTTTGACCGTCAACCTCTTGGGAATAAATTGAGTTTTGCACTATGTTCCATGCATATTTTATTTGATTTTAATAAGTTCCACAAGTTTTGGATGAGTTGTGCTTACAAGAATTCACTGTCCAAAGATGGTCGAAATCAGAGAAAATCCTGGCCGCCCGGCACATTCCGTGCCGACCGGCCTGACACCTCCACATACATGGGTCCAATAATTTTACTGGAGCTATGTGACAGGTTCATAAGATTCCAGAACAAGGCGAACATCTCATATCCTATCGGTGGACCCAGAAGGCACAAGGTTCAACCCAAAGACTCACATGTCAGTGCCAAGATCATGAAATGGGGAAACCACCCATCCCAGAGGCAGTGTGGAGTGTTGATCTGCAACGTCGGCGAAACGGAGGGCTGAGAGGCTCTAGGCCTCCCCCGGGCCGCCCGTCATAAGGAATTAACATCCGAGGAATATACCCGAAGAACCGACGTCCAGGAGGGATTAGAGGCCGTCCACGGAAGGTCGGTTGCCAGGCGGCCGGCCTAGGTTGGGCCGCCCGGCCACTGACCTTCCGTGGACGGCCTCTAATCCCTCCTGGACGTCGGTTCTTTGGGTATATTGCTCGGATGCTGATTCCTTTGGGTAACCCGGCCCCACCTAGCAGCCTCTCGGCTCCCGGCTTCGCGAGGAAGTTAAGCACCGCCTCTACAGTTGCGTACACGGGGCGCTACCTGAATTAACGGCCTTCTACCGACCTTGGAAGCCTATAAATAGCACTCTCCCCCTCACCTGTAAACACACACTCAAAGGAGCAATTCTCTCTTCTCAAGTCTAGAGTAGGTTAGTAGTTGGGAGTTAGAGTCGAGTCGAGCTTGTCTCAGGGATCCGGAGTCGTCATTGGAGCTCGGTATAAGCTCTTGTATCTTTTCCTTTGACTATTTCAAATATAAGTTATCTTCTTTATTTACTTGAGTCAGCTTTACTTTCCGCAAGTATTTATCTTTTCAAGTACTAGTACTTGTCTGCGGGAGTAAGTTTTCACCTCTAGTTCAGTTTAAGTTCCCTTTCTTGCTTGTCGGAGTTAGTCTTACGAGTTTTCTCGCCCGTACTAGTGTAACTCAAGTTAGTTCACTAGGTTGAGGGGGATTTCTCTTGAAGGCCTCAAGAGAAATCCTAGTACCGAGAGCAGACGTGGTGTATGACTCAGTGCTAGCTAGAAAGTGTGTTCCACCCCATGGTACCGCAGTGGTAGGCGGCAAGTGGTGACAGCCTTGTCCGTCCTTCGTAGTCCACTACGTTCGGGTGTTTTCATAGCAGTAGGACTGCCAAAACTATGTTGGGCCCCTTCTCACCCCTGTCTGCGCCCTTCGCTTAGGCCGCCGAAGTAAGCCCCTAGTTCAGACACCAAGATAGAAGCTTAGATTAGTTCTAGTGAGGCTAGCTCAGTAGTTTAGAAGTGTTTCAGGAGTCCTTTCTTGCTCATTGTCCTCCCAGCTGCAACCTCTCTAAGGTATAGAATCTCCTGTGTGTCACGCGGTCATAGCTTGGCCATTTACCTCATCAGTTATCTAGCTTACCCCTGCTGAATTTCGGTAAAGGTTTTCACTACAATTTACAATACACTTTACCATAATGCTTCCTTGAGGATTTCACGATACCCTGGAATACTCCAAGGTGAAGTGCTACACCGGTGAATTCTGTGCGCTTGCAGAATACCCATTCAGATTGAGCATAAGAGACACCCACAAGCATTTCTGGCGCCGTTGCCGGGGAAGCAATTGGCTAAAATTATTGTATAATTGAGTGGAAAACATTATTGTTTTATCACCGCTAGTTTTAGCGGGCTTACCATTGCTCTCTCTCTCTCGTTTATTCGATGTAGAGCAGTGCATGACCGGTTTTGATCTACCATCCAACTTCGATCCAAATCCTTAGAGAATTGGGCGAATTGTGAGACACCGCATCGTCCCACCCCAGAAGAAACCCACTTGGAATCCTCGTTTGTCAGTCTCAGCACCACCCATGGCCAAGACTCTCAAGCAGTACTCGGCCCCATCCAGCAGCCACATCCCTACTGGACTGAACAAATGACCAAGGCAATGATGGCTTTGAGCTCAAGTCGGGACTGGTGAACATGGTTCAAGTGAGTCCATTCTGTGGCAAGGCATCCGAGGATGCCAACGCTCACCTTCAAAACTTCTTGGAAGTGAGCAACACCATCAACCCCAGAGGTACCGCGATGGATAATGTTCATCTTCGACTGTTCCCATTCTCCTTGCTAGGCAAGGCGAATATGTGGTTTTACACCAACAAAGCAGACTTCACCACATGGGAGGCTTGCTCCAATGCATTTCTGATGAAGTATTTCCCAGTGGGCAAAACCAATGCCATCCGAGGCAAGATCTCTGGATTTCAATAGCTCCCGGATGAAGCCATTCCGGAAGCTTGGGGGAGATTCCAGGAGTACATCGCTGTCAGACCCGGGATTGTGGGACTGCTTATAGACATAGAATGTTCTAGAGTAAGGGATAGCTCATGGATGTACCTTACCTCTTTTGTACCTACCCGGATAGGTGTAGAACTAGCTACAGTACAAAGGAAACTACCTGATTGTGTTGTAGTAGGACTCCAACTATACTCGGCTAGGACTTTCCATGTAACCCTGTCACCCCGGATATATAAGGGCGGGCAGGGACCCCCTCCGAACAATCATCAACACCTAAGGCAATACAAACCACACAGGACGTAGTGTATTACGCAAACTTGCGGCCCGAACCTGTCTAAATCTTTGTGTTCCTTGTACCATCGAGTTCTAGAGCAGTCGATCCCTACCTACAAACCCTACTGCTAAGTGTATCCCTGAGCAGGCTTGGCAGTAAACACCGACAGCTGGCACGCCAGGTAGGGGATCTGGCGAGTTCACTAACGAATTCGATGGCCGGATCAAGCAACGCCAACAGCGTGCCAGAAGGCACGACTTTCGTTTTCGGTCCCTGGGCTTGCACGACTGATGGAGAGGGAGGCTTTTCCAGCCACCTTGTCATGCCTAACTCGCCTAAATCGAAAACCCGCTCCCAACTCGCCACATCAGCGTGTTTGCGGATCTCGACGAGAAAAGAGTTCCACCCGAACTCGACTCGGACAACCCAGGAAATGTGACAACTCAAAACTGAACTCTTGGTTTGGTCGAGTTCGACACAAATTCTGATTCCGAAAAGCCTTACTTTTCCAAAACTCTCAGAAAATAACTGGCTCATCTGAAGACAATCAAACGCCCTAAGATCAAAAACTCAGAACTACTCGTCGGAGTGGATCAAGTTTCACGATCGATAGAGGGATGCATCAAACTTGTAGAAACCGCTCTCAGCCCATCTGTGCTACAGCAGAACCCTAAAGCACTAAACCCACCGCAGAAGAAGTCGGGCGACATGCTCTCAGGGATCGATCGGGTAAATTCAAAGCTTGCTAACTGCATTAAGGTGACTGAAAGCACTATGCAAAATAAAGAGCAGAAGTCGGGAGGAGGAATCTGTGGGGGAGCTGGTGAGACAAACCCTCGGCTTGTTTGGATGGGACCGTCTATCTCCAGGATACCTCAGAGCCCTTCACCGAAACCTGCTCACACTCAGACTCCGAAACCAGTCGAGTCCAAATTCGATCAGGACTTTGATCGCTTCATGAATGGTCTCGAGAACTTTGAACCATTCGACGATCTTGAAGAGTGCTCAGACAACATCCAGCTGTTCATGGATGCTATGGCCAAACCAAATGAGCATGCTGACGCTCTTTGGGAAACGGCCAAGCTTAAAAAAGGAAAAGCTAAGGCTCCAGAACAATCCAGCAACTCAATCTATGACAAAGCCTGGATCAAGGAGCCTGATGGGCTAACTCCTACTAAATCATGGCTACACTGGATGAACGAGAACGCCCTCCGTATAGAGATGGGCATACCGCTTCTCGCTCACCCAAAGCATACATACTCAAAAATCGATGGGCTAACCGATTCCGAGTCCGAGTACTCCTCTGATCCGGAGGAACAGCTGGACGACATAATCCAGTAAAGTAAACAAGTCAAGTCTAACTCGGCTAAGAACTCCAAGTCCGATCAGGACTCCCTCCCTAATTTGATTATATATGCAACACCGCAAGGACGGACAGTGCACCTCAGGAAGGCACAAGATCCCAATACTTCTGCCTCATAGCTAGAGGATCTACCCTACCAACAGAGCACTCCTTTAGACCCGTCCTCAAGCAAACAAGACCAAGAAGTTCAAGACCTCTACCGTGAAATCCTCATGGATCGTATCGCCGAAGAACCTGAGGGTGATCCCACGGAGCGTCTTAACCTCGACGACTAAAATTCTGATGATTTCAACGAGTACATTTCCGACAACACGGAAACTACTCCTACAATCACAGAAGCCCAAGTTACTACCAAGGAGAATCTACCTGCTCCCCCTCCTCCTCCAGCGGTGACCGTCACCGTCCAACTGGACGAGCAGCATCCAGCAGAAGATCTCTATGAACGTCGTCGCCAGCTCAACCAGAGGAGGGCGTTCAGGCATCAGCGCCTCGCTAACACCCTACAAGAACAACAAGGCGACAACTACGACTTCTCCAACTGCGACCTCCGCAGTGTGATCAACGTCGGGCGCGATGCGCGCAACGTCATCATCTCAAGAAGAAAGGAGCGGGAGGAAGTCGAGGCATACAGCCCTTCTTCCAACTACCTCATCCCGCCAAAGGCTTCTGCATCTTTCAAGAAGTACAAGCCGGCAACCACCAGTACCCGTCCTCAGGGTAAACCACGCACCCAGCATCAAGCTGAATCGCCTCAGAGCAGAAACAGGATCAACAAAGTGTGACACCCAAGGTGTCTGCACAATAAAAATTGCATTTGTTTGCTATGCTTCATGTGCTTGTTTTGCTTGAAAAATGACCTTTTTGTAATTATAAAAGGTTATATGTGTAATATTGATTTTATGCAAGGTCCTTTCTATAGTTTAATTGGAATAGGGTGTGCAATTATAACTTTTGTGGAGGGTGTTTTTGCAAAATTCAGTGCATTTATGGCATGGCAGCAAATTTTGCTTTTAAGTCTAAGTTTAAAGTGAAATTGCATTGAATTTGACAAAATTCCTGGAATTCAAATTCCCTTCCTTGTTTTTAAAATTAGCTCTCTATCCTTTGATCAAATAAATTTTTGCACAACATCAAAGTTGTAGATCTTGAAAAATGGAACAACTTTCATATTGGGCACTTTTTCAATTGAGCCCTGGTTTAAAAGTTATTGCTTGTTTACAATTTGGTCCCTAGAAATTTTAGATATTGCAAAATAATCCATTTTCTCCTTCCCCTGTCTGCCTCCCTGCTCTCTCTCACCGCCGGCGTGTCGCCGCGCCGCCCGCCGCTCTGGGCCGCCTCCCCGCGCCACCTCTTGCTCGCTCTGGCTTCCACGCGTCGCCCAGAAGCTCCATCGCCGCTTTTGCCTCGCGTCGTGCCCTCTCCTCGCCTTGCCACGCGCACAGAGCTCTGCCGCCGGCCGCCACCGCGACGCCGCCGTGGATAGCCCAGGAGAGGACCCCGAACTCTTTTCTCTCGCGCACATCAACCTCAGGAACATTTCCACTTTCTATTCCACTCGCTCACGCGCCGTTTTCCCCACTCCCAGAGCTCAGAACACACCGCCGCCATCCGCCGAACGCCGGCGAGCTTGACCTCGCCATCGAGCCGCCTCTCTGCAGCTCCTCAGCCCGTGCTGACACCCTAGCGAGTTCCGCCTTGGCCTCGCGCAGCTCCCAGGCCCAAGCCCGCCCCCAGACCGCCACTAGAACCCCCTCGCCGTCGAGCTGTCCGAGCCGCCGCCACCACTGTCACGCCGACGAGCCATCACCGGCCGTCCCAACTCCAACCCAAGCCACCCACGAGTTCCTCTAGACGCCGTGGTGCTTCTCCACCACTTTTCCCCAACCTCCGGTGAGCCCCCTTGCTGGATTTGGCTGGTCAACCACCGCCCCCCCCCCTCTCTGACCCGGCCAGGGACCTCGGGCTTGAAAGATACAAAAGCCCAGGGGGCTGTCTGCAAACCTCGTGACTCAGATGAATAGTGCTATATGGACTTGTTTGTTATAATTTTCAGTGAAATATGAAATTCCATAGAAAATCGTAGGAAATTCAGAAAAATGTAAACTTGGATGTTTTGGAATCCTTGTGTAAAGCTCTTTGCAGTAGAACCATAATATGGTAGGTGTTTGTTGCAAGTTTTTGCTGTATAAATGGTTTTGTGTCACTAGGTAAATAAATACTAGATGATTTATCTTTTTCTTAACTGATGATTGAAGCCATGCCTTGCAGTGAAACTTTTATGGTAATTTTTTCTTGTAACACTAGTATTTCTATAAAAATTTCATGATCAGTTCTCATGTGTAGCTATTTATTTGATTTAATCTTTGTTAAGTAAGCTTTATTTATGATAAATAGTTTGGGCTGTTTATAAATCATGAAAATATTCTTGAGTGTTCTTATGGAGTATCTTAGCTTGTACATGAAGTTTGAGCCCCAGTTCCTGAATAGAACAGGAGGTAAAAATGAATCTTGCTCATCTGTTGTTCTGTCTTGTTTATTTTATCAGAATTAATTCTTTGTAGATAAAATCATGGAAAATTTACAGTAGCTAACTAATCCCTGTGTAGGTCTTCTGTTAAATTTTGAGCTTCTTCTTTACTATAGTTTGACCTGTATGATTCAAGCTTGTTCTAGGTGTGATCTGAATGGTAGATTTGTTATGAATAATTGGCTACATGTTTTGGCATGATTTTTAGAGCGTAGCTTAATATGTCCATGTTCTGTTTAGGGTAATTTTTGTTAAATTTATTACTGTTTGTTCTCTGAGTTGTTAATTTATTAGCAAACCTTGACTTACTTGTTATAGGAAATCACCCCCACTTGTTTATAAAGTTAGTAAACTTCATTTGTGCTGTTGATTATGATGCCTTGTGTAGTTAGATTTGTTATTTAACTACTCTATAAATGATTGCCCATGTGTGTATTAATTTTGTTTGTTTAGCTTCACCACATCGTGAGCGTGTTTATGATTTCATCTCTTGCATCACATATAGATACGTCTGCTTTACCGGACGGGACGTACGAGCTGATCTCGGATTCCGAAGGAGGTGATCTCGAAGCTCAAGCAAACACTGCCGTACTAACTGAAGCCCCGAACCAAAGTTCGGAAGAGCCCAAAGCTGTGTTAGCTAGCGACTACCGAGAAGGCAAGCCCCGGACATAACCTATATTTCAAATTATTATCATTTACTGTTATTACTTACTTGTGCATTTACAGTTCTTAGGATTTGAATTGAAACCCTAGATTCATGATCCTAGGAACCTATGTACTGAACACTAGACCTGAGTTCGACTACTTGCTAAGCTTATAGGACCGGTAAAAGTCGAGTGATTGCCTGTCACTCGCGAGCTTTATAGGAACTGCTTGTTAATTTTCTGCTATCAATATAAGGACGACGGACGGGGTTGTGTTCAATATCATGACCCTATGTGAGACCCCGTCTGTGTTGATGAACTTGCTAAGGTCGCGGTGTGTGGTAGTGCTGGTTAAGTTTTTGAACGTACTAGCCACATGCCGTAAATATGGTATGCGGTAAGCCTAGTAGCCGATTGGACCGGGGAGTGGATATACCTATCACTCTCTCTTTAGAGATAGGTTTTTAAATGTTAATGTTGATCAACACTGCGACTTCAAGGGACAAGGGTGGACCTTGTAGAAGGGTGGACCTTGGAGCCCTGTAGTCGGGGAGAGTGACCCTATCCACAAGCCGGAAAGAAAGGTCAACGGTTGTTTGGGAACGACCCGACGGTGTTCCAAACGTGTGTGTTAGGTCTGCCTGGCCAGGTTAACAAATTCGATTCGAATCGTCTGCTTCTCACAGTTTGGGACTGCTTGATCTCTTTGCCACACAGAGTAACAAGAGCAACATTATTATGATTAATATTGATGTTTGCTTAAAGTTCTACCATGGTTGAATAGTAGTTGCTTACATAGAATGGTTAATCTACTAGAATCTTGAAAGCTAAAATTTGAAAATAAGGACCTACTCTTTATTGCTTTTCAGCAAAGGAAACCTGAGCCTCACAAACCCTGCATAGTCTAGCTAAAGTGGGTTAAGTATACCCGTTGACGGTTAAGTCTTGCTGAGTATTAGAATACTCAGCCTTGCTGTTGAAACCCTTTTTCAGGTATGAGTCTTGAGGACCAGGTCGCTAGTTTATCTTGGCCCTGCTCTTTGCCTCCTGGCTGGTCCGTAGAGTGGGATACGTCTTCGGTCGGCAATGACTTTGACGAGTAATACCATGCTTGGGCTAGCCTGGTATACTTTGGCGACATGTTGTAGCCGTCGTGTTTTATCTTCCGCTGTTAAACTCTGATGTTTTACACTTATGACTTGTATAACTGCTTTACTAAATTTGGTTTTGTAATAATGGTTTGAACTGGTTTGTAATCACTACTTTGCCTATGTTGTAAACTTGTGGTTGTAATATCTCTGGACTCGCCTTCGTGCGGGGTATGCTTGTTCGATCCGAGAACCGGTGGTTGTATCGGGATGTTACCCGACAGACCAAGAATTGTTCCGTTTGAAGTGCGTTTGAGCCGGTGTTGCCTTTCTGGTGATGGCCTGCGCACTTGAGCCGGGATAATTCAGGTGGTTCTGCCACACAAAGTACTGCTACGCAAGTGCTTTATCCACCCAAAGAGCTCTCACATGATCTTCCAGTGTGACTCACTCCGCAAGGCCCTTGGGGCACCTCTCCTAAAGGAGACACCACCAATAACTCCGCATCGACTAGTGGTACTAGTCGACCATCATATCGACTAAGTTCCTTCTTCGAATAAGTCTTATTCAATCATGTAAGCCATTGCTCATGTCCAACGAGCAAGGGGTAGGTCTTAAGAGTCAGAGTCTATCACTTTACAGTTATTGTAATTTCGACAAATCCAAATAAAGTTGATTTCTCCTATATCGACTACTTGGCTCTCGCTCACACGATCAATACACCATCTCGAAAGTCTTGCTCAACATTAGAGAAATTATCGAGTAGTTTTTATGATTCATACTCAAGTGGTTTTTGGGCATTTATGTCTTGGGCAACACGACGGGGTTCGTACCTAACAGTTCTGTAATAAAAGACACTCTAGTCCTCCGATAGGACACCCTACTCGCCCCGCTCGAGTAGGTCTTGGATACTCTTTTGGCACCTTCATTTTGGACAACCCGACGGGGTTAGTACCTAATAGACTTGCCCTAAGAGTTACTCCAGTCCTTGGTTAAAAGGACACCTTACTCGCCCTCTCGAATAAGTTTTGGATATCTCTTCGACATTTACGTCTTGGACAACCCGACGGGGTTCGTACCTAATAGTTCTGTCTTAAGGATTACTCCAGTCCTTGGTTAAAGGACACCCTACTCGCTGGCTCGAGTAGGTCTTGGATACTCTTTCGGCACCTTCATCTTGGACAACCCGACAGGGTTAGTACCTAACATATTTGCCCTAAGAGTTACTCCAATCCTTGGTTAAAAGGACACCTAACTCACCCTGCTCGAGTAAGTTTTGGATATCCCTTCAACATTTACGTCTTGGGCAACCCGACGGGGTTCATACCTAATAGTTCTGTCTTACGGATTACTCCAATCCTTGGTTAAAAGGACACCTTACTCGCCCTGCTCGAGTAAGTTTTGGATATCCCTTCGACATTTACGTCTTGGGCAATCTGACGGGGTTCCTACCTAACAGTTCTGTCTTAAGGATTACTCCAGTCCTTGGTTAAAGGACACCCTACTCGCTGGCTCGAGTAGGTCTTGGATACTCTTTCGGCACCTTCATCTTGGACAACCCGACGGGGTTAGTACCTAACAGACTTGCCTTAGAGTTACTCCAGTCCTCAGGTAGGACACCTTACTTGTTCTTCTCGAGTAAGTTTGGGATGTTTCTAGAATATTCACGTCTTGGTTAACTCGACGGAGTTCAATCCTAACAGTCCTATTCTAGAAATCAATCCTGTCTATTAATAGGACATACTACTCGATACGATCGAGTAGTTTGGGCTATTTTCGTAAACAGCTGCATACTATCTAGGTAACCAAACAAGGTCTATCCTAAATGGTCAACTACGAAAACCCCTCAAGGAGTACAAATAAGTTCTTGATACTCTAAAATAAGTTGACACAAGTTTCCCGCTTACTTAGTTTACTATGGGAGTCCCCGTTACAGAATCTTTTTGCCTCGAGTACTTGATGGGTACTACTCGCTTGCTTGAGATACTAAAAGAACTCCTGTTCTCCCCTAGTAATCCAAGTAGTTGTCGAGAGCTTCCTGTCTTCTTATCTATCGAGAAACTTCTTAAAACTCCTAAATACTCAATAAGAGTTCTTCCCCTATTTGGACAACAAAGTTAATATTAGCCGCGTGCTAATTGAAAATTTTTCCTCCAAAAAGGAAATTCATACTAAGCTACAGCTTCTCACACCTTTAAGTGCTATTCCCACTTGGTTAATCCCGCAGGATTCAATCCTAACCGGTCAGCACTATGGTTATGATTCAGAACCATACAAACTCGATTTGATTCGAGCATATGTTGACTCCTAAGGCACCCACGGATACAATGCATCGTAATTACTATTATGACTGAGTGGGCCCGATGCTGCCTACACTCAGGACCCACGAGTACAACTACTCGACACATTAAGGGATTTCACAATCCTAACAAGTACTTGACTCTACACAAATATTCAGCATTTGTTCAAAATACTTCTGGCTTACACACCAACTCAAATACAAGAAAAGCTTAAGGAGACTCTGCTCTGCTCAAAGCTTCTACAATATGATCAGCCACCCCAGAAGTTTCCGCCAAATACTGACGGAACTGATCACAAGTACAATTAGCCTTGGCTCCTCGTCCAAGAGCATCTAGACGAGTGGTTTGCCAATAAGATTTCATCAACCCAAGTACGTGACCCACGTACTGGCGGGTGATGGTTGAAACAAACCTCTCAAAAGCTCCGAGAAGTTGCGAAGCCTCCCTGCTAGTGTGAGCGGTTCATCTCCATCTCTAACTGGGATATCCATGGCCTCGGCTACCTCCAGGGCGGCATCTCTGACTTCTTTCAGCTCCACGAGCTCACGCTGCATCGAGTCTCGAGACTCTGACAAAGTCTTGAGCTATTGTAGCACCGTCGCTGCCTCACGGTCAGAGTCCTCCTTGATCTTCTTAAGCTTCTCTATTTCATCAGTGTTTCGGTACATAAGAATCTTTAAATCCAGTACCAAGCTTTCCTGAATGTTTAAAGATTTGGCACAAGCTGCGTACTCGATTAATAAGAAAATCTTATAAACACAAAGTAGATCTACTAGTCGAGTGCATATCAAATGCTAAAGACTAACCTTTCTTAGATTGGAAAAGCTTTTTCAGCTTCCCCTCAAGCGCAGTCTTCTCAGATCAGAGCATCTTAACCCTCTCCTTGAGAGTATTCAGCTCTGTCTCATCTGGCGACTGGACACCCTTTCGTCTCAGCGCCTCCTGCAAAACAAAAAGATCAGTATACTACTCGATCTACTCTAAAAGTACTCGAAGCATTCGACTACTTACCTCCGGCAGCTTGAAAGCTAGCTCCACCTCTCTTGGCAAGTCACTTCCCGATATGACTTGGGAAGTACTTGCCACAACAATAGCCTTCTTGGGCACTTCTTCAATCCTTCCTACAGTATTCCCCGTGACTTGGAAATCTAAAGGAAGAACATACTACTTAATCACACTAAGAGCAAACAGAAGGATACCTTTCTACAAGGCACTACAAGCTTACCTGCTGGGGTCTCCGCAGGTTGTTTATCATCGCCCCCCTCAGGAAGCTTCTTGCCTTCTCCTTCTCCTGGAAGCTTGCTGCTTCCACCATCCTCCGGGATCTCCTCATTGTCACTCTCAGGATCGAGCAATGGAGAATCCAGAAGCATACTATTGGCCATCACCTCTGCATCATGAGTACTCATCTCAGGAGTACTCGGGGGCTTCTCCAGCCCCGGTTGAGAAGCCGAGTGGCTCTCAGCCACTACGTCCTCTCCCAGGACTGCATCTCTGCAAAGACAAAGTAGTTACAAACTACTAGATTCAAAACAGATCCTACACATACAAGTTCTAAAGAATTTACGCAAGAGCTCTTATTAGGGCAAACCCCTTGATGCCAAATTTGCGGGCAGGCTTTGCGATCATGGCCAGCTTACCCGCATCGATGGTCTTATTTATATCGGAACTACTCACTAAATGAGTAGCCCCGATCCGACTTGATGGGTCCACTGTGGTGGAGGGGACAGTTTGTCACACCACAGTATCATCCCTAGATGGTGAGGTCCGTGGCATCTTAGCCGTCGGACTGGGAAAAGCAAAAACACAAATCAAAACTTGCAAATCAACAACTAGAAAGTACTTGATTGCAAAATAACTAGCTACTTACCTGTCGCTAGTAGTATGGGAGGAGCTGCTACGCTTCCTCGCCGCTGACCGAGTACTCCTTGGGTGCTCAGTCTGGGCATCAGCACTTGGAGTGGGGCTGTGCTCCCCATCACTCCTTTCCCCAAACGCTGCCTCATCTGCACAACCAAGTCTGGATATCAGTACTATTTATATGAAACCTCATATGAGCATACTAAGATTTGATTAACAGATCGAGGAAATTGGAGGAACAAAAGAGCGAATAAATGCCTGGTAGCGAAGGACTACTCTTAAAGCGATCCACGTCCTCCTACAGAAAGCAAATCCTATCAGATTTACACTATGGTAAAGTACTCGATTTATATGTATCGACTACTCTTATCAAGTACCTGCTTCGGTGGATTCGCAGCAGAAAATGTACCAGGAACAACTGGGATTTTATTAACATTCTTCAGAAGTCGTTGTACTCGACTAAAAACTACATCATCCGAGATCTCTTCCTTCGAGTATCTTGACGGATCAGTTGTTCCCTGATACTGGAATCCAAGCGATTCCCAAGCCTGCAATGGCTGGATTCTTCACTTCATCCAGTCAAACATGACTGTTTCCCCAGTCAACATATTTTGCCTTAGAATGGCAATCCGCGCGAGTAGTTCACAGATTTGACTCTCGTCGACTGGTTTTTTATTCCTCTCGGGCCATTGGATTGGAGGGACGGGAGTAATGGATGGAAAACTTCTCGACTGGTTCTCGACATAGAACCACTTGGGTTTCCATTCAATAACTAAGGTCATAAGGGATATACACTCTATCCTTCATTTGCCTAAGTTGGAGACCCGCGCCCCCTACTACATATAAAACGAATCTGTTGGGCTGCGGTTTCAAATGAAAAAGAAAGTGAAAGAGCTCAAAATGGGCTCGATACCCAGAAAAGCTTCGCATAAATGCACGAAGATGGAAATATGGACAAAGGAATTTAGGGTCAGATGATGCAACTGGATCCTGTAGTAGTGCAGGAGTCCAGAAAAGAAAGAAGAGCAAGGAAACCCCAATCCTCGTTCCAAGTATGAGATGAAAGCAATGATTTCCCCCGTATTTTCATACGGATGATCTGAACCCAAGGCAGGACGCCATTGGATAACAGATTTGGGAACTAAAAGACCCTGCGACACCAGAGAATCTAAGTCAGATTGAGAACACTTACTTGTGTTCCAACCCTCATCACGGGTTGGCTCTGCAGCCACACCCTTCCCCTTGGTTGCTTTCTTGGGGGCCATCCGGAAATCTACGGATCACTTCACGCGCATATACTGGCGGAAACCCTAGGGCGAAAGTGGGGAGCAAAATGAAGCAAGAACTTTGGATCTGGGAGCTCGAGAGCAGAAAGACAGATCTAAAGCAGTAAAAACAAGTGGCGGTCGGTGGGGTAAAACCTAAGTTAACGCTTCATTTTATAATGGCGGTGGCAATATGGTAAAAACACCCAATAGGCCAAAAGTCCATCGCAAATCGCGGAAAAAACGGGATTTTTAAAGAGACATTCCTTTTTCTGAGATTACATTCTGGAAAAGAAAACACTCACATCGCTAGTCGACTACTTGACACCCTTTTCCCTAACTGGGATTACATTCCAAAACAAGGATAAGTACTCGACATAGTACAACTACTCGACATTACAGCTCGAGTACTTTTTATTACATAAACATTACAAATGACTCGGGCTTGCATGCTTGCTGCCTGGATCTCCTAGAGCTTCTAGTCGACGCCTGCTGCAGCTAGATCGGCCCGAGGCTGTGACAAAGTACAAACTTATTATTCCCATTTCGGGAATAAAGGTATTTGTATTTAGGGAGATAAGCTACAAGAGTATGGAGGCAGATTACAGTAATCACCTCACAAGTCCACTTGTAGCATCTTGCAGAGAAATTTCTCCTTCTCCCTGAACACTTTGTGGCAAGATCAAGCTTCCCCACCAGAGATGTCAGTTCTTGGGCACCCAGAAATAGGCAACCCCAAGGATGTGACACAACAAGACACAACCCAATGACCCAAAATCTGCCTCATTGGAAGATGCAAGGACATGATGTCCAGCATCGATCCGATGTGAGCTCTAGGGATGCAGGAGGAGGCAGCAGAGACTTCTCTTGTCACTCGCAAGTTCTCTTCTAGCATCTTTTGTTGGAAGGAACTACGTAAAATTCAGGAGGGCGAGAACAAGAACACCAAGGAAAAGCCATGGTCGCTATACTTTGGTGCTTCTGACGAAAGCCTCTCCCCTACCTTTTATAGCCACAAGGAGGCTTGCTGAAGGAGAACCCGTGAATCAACAGTGCACGTTTCACGGACGCATTCATGGCAGCATTCATGGACGCAGTCAAAGTTGCAATAATGCAGATTCTCCAAACAGTAACGTCTCATGTGAGCACTGAATAAAGAGCCGTACATCCCGGGTTTTATTCCTGAAATTATTTCGGGTGCAATCAATATGGCGGATCCAATTGTATCATTTTTATGGGATTTTACCCGAAAAAGAGGTCTTTTCGGATTCTGGGTCTGATGAATCCTGCAAATAATCTAAAGGATAAAATCTGATACCACGACTTAAATCCTTAATTCTAAATCTACACTCGGGGGCTACTCGCAGCAAAAGGGATTTTGATTTAAGGCTCAGGGGCTGCTGGATATAGGCATCAAAGATTTATTTTTCAAATTTCTTGGAAAATAGACTGAAGAGACCCTCAACCTGATTCTGCGATTCAACCTAAGGCTCGGGGGCTACTCCATATGGAGCGTGAGTACTTTGCGCACCATATATGATCAAGATTTCGGGGCTTGAGCACCTCACAGCCTCGAAGCAAACAAAAGTACTTGAAGGACTACTCGACGTATCTGAAGGAAGGACCAGAAGCAACCAGAAGGATGTTCTGACTACTTGAAGTACTCGAAGACGCTCAGCCAAGTACTCGATGCCTGCAGGACTCGGCTACGAAGAGCTCGGGGGCTTATCAGACCCAGGACAGCGGGACTGCTTATAGACATATAATGTTCTATAGTAAGGGATAGCTCATGGATGTACCTTACCTCTTTTGTAATTACCCGAATAGGCGTAGAACTAGCTGCAGTACAAAGGAAACTACCCGATTGTGTTGTAGTAGGACTCCAACTGTACTAGGCTAGGACTTTCCATGTAACCCTGTCCCCCCGGATATATAAGGGCGGGCAGGGACCCTCTCCAAACAATCATCAACACCTAAGGCAATACAAACCACACAGGACGTAGGGTATTACGCAAACTCGCGGCCCGAACCTGTCTAAATCTTTGTGTTCCTTGTACCATCGAGTTCTAGAGCAGTTGATCCCTACCTACAAACCCTACTGCTAAGGGTATCCCTAAGCAGGCTTGGCGGTAAACACCGACAATCGCAGCATGCCCCCACCACGGCATGGAGGAATGGCTGATTATTCAGAGTTTCTTCAATGGCCTGAACACACCAGCTCAGAACCACATCGATGCAGCATCAGGTGGTTCCTTCCTTTCGCTCAGTGTCGCTACAGCAAAAGCACTGCTTGAGAAGATTGCTTCCAACCAAAGTTGGAAAGGTGAAAGGCAGCAACAGCCTAGCAAGGGAATTCATCATGTCGACATCATCTATATGCTTGCTGCCAAGATGGACCTTCTCATGAAGAAACTGGAGTCTCCGCACTAGGAGGCTTACCAAGTTATGGATTCTCGTATGACATGCAAGATTTGTGGAGAAACTGGACACATGGGCAATTCTTGCCCAATCACTCAGGAGGGAGCTCACTTCATTGGAGCGAACAACTCAAACAACTCTGGCTTCCGTCCTCAGCAGGGTTGGAATTCCAAACCCAACCTCCCCTTCAGTCAACAACAAGGTATGAATTTTAATAACAATTTTCAGCCTTCTTTAAAGGACCTAGTTTTATGGCCAAAAACAAATTAATGATAACATTAGTAAGAAATTTCATGCTAATGACAAAATTTTAGAGTCTTTGGCCGCACAACTAGAGGGCATAAATTGAGTTATTAAGAATCAGTTGAGCTTCAACAAAATAATAGAGACTCAGGTTGCTCAACTAGCCTCATCTTGTCCTAACAATAACTCGGGAAAACTTCCTGGGCAACCGGAAGTTCCTTCCAAGGAAAGTGTTAGTGCGGTGACTACGCGGATAGGTAAGTCCATGCAAGAACCACCATACCCTAAAGATGCAGGATCTCGGCGGAAAGTCGTACCCACCAGCAATACCTCTGCTGCAGATGAAGATCAGGAGGAGGCAGAAGAGTCCAACACAACTGCTGCCTAGGAGGAAACTGTGGAACCCCCTAGAACTTCACGGGAGTTTCTTGACACTACTGCCTTACCGTTTCTGGAACGGATAAGGAAGCCGGTGGCCGACGAGCAATTCGGCAAGTTCGTCGAGGTAATACGGAAGTTGTATGTCAATATACCGCTTCTTGACGCTATGCAGGTCCCGACCAACGCCAAGGTAACAAGAGAAGCCCGCCCACCACCGAGGTCGTGCAACTCACAGAGGAGTGTAGCGCAGCTATACTCGATCCTCTCTTGGAGAAGAAGAAAGATCCAGGATGCCCCACAATCCCATGTTCAATTGGGAGTCAACATTTCTCACGCGCGCTATGTGATCTGGGAGCAAGCGTCATGAGCTTGCCCCTACTGCTATGTGCTTGCAGCTAGCGGACCAAACAGTCCGTTACCCCGCGGGAATTACAGAGAACGCCCTGGTTAAAATCCGGAATTTTTTTATTCCCGTTGATTTCGTCGTCCTCGACATGGAAGTTGACGCCAAGACGTCCCTCATTTTGGGAAGGCCGTTCTTGAGTACCACAAACGCACACATTGATGCTGGAGCCGGTGAAATCCAACTCAATATCAATGGGCAGACAGAGAGATTCGCCTTCAGACCGAAGGTCGAACAGTGTTCCCAGGTCAAGACATTCAACTAGAAGAAATCCGAGAAAGAGCAAGAGAAGCCAACAACACCCACAATCGATATCCTTGCCGAGCTCTTGGAACAACTGAGAATCGACAAGGAAATCAGAGTGCATAAATACAAGAACACAGGATGATGAATCCTTCGTAGAGAATTTGAGGAATCAGAGGCGAAAGTGATCAAAACAAAACCCGCCACCAAGAAGGAATGGCGGAGAAAAGTGTCTTCGTCTGGAACTCCATCTGGCGACGACAACAGAACCCGAGGTATGGAGAGTCCCGCTCCGGACTCAAAACCCGAGCTATCGCCATGAGAATCATGGTACGTATCCATTCTTGCATTTGCATATAGGGTAGTTTAAATTTCTTGCATAATCTTTCTTTTCAAAGTCATGGCATGTTTACAATTCTAAATCAAAATTTTTATTTTTGCATCAGATATCTTTGCATTGAAAAAAAAATTGGCCAAAGTTTAGGCCGGCTGGCCCCACATAGGCCAGCCAGCCGGCCCCACATTCTCTCATTTGGTCAGGTGACAGTAGGAACCAGAAACTTTGAGTGTCCAGGGAGCAAAGCAAAGTGGCCATGATCAACATGCAGAGGGGGAGTAGGCCGGTCGGCCTCATCATGACCGCCCGGCGCCTCTCCTCCGCTCGTGTCCCGTCGTCGCCAACCAGAGCACTCATACTTGCAAAGCTACGAGACAGACTTCGACGTGGAGCAAGGAGGGCCGCGGGAGGTGCCGCCCGGCGCCATGCAGGCCGGTCGGCCCTGTCCCTGTGCGCCTCTATAAAAGGCCACCATGTCGTTGTCGTTCATCGCATCACCGCTCCAAGTACGCAGGTCACTCTCCCGAGCACACTTTCTCTCTTCCTCTCTCTGAGTTTTCTTGCCTAATGAAGCTCTTAGGAGGTAATTTAGTTAAGAAACTCAAGTGCTAGCCCCACAAAAATAGTAGTAGTGTTGAGATTAGCTCAGCACTAATCCAATAAAATTAGTAATAACTCTCTCCTAAAATGAAAATCACAAAAATATGTTCCGTAGAATAAACAAGCTCTGAACAAAGAACGTTTGTGGTGGACTGATCCCCACAAGAACGACAAACCATTGACCCCTCCGATTATTTTTCCCTGCATTTTCTCTGTACTAATCTTTTGCAGGAGTTATGTCGCTGTGGGGAAATATCAAAGGCAAGGTGAAGAAGCTAGGCACGTCATCCCGATCTCAGAGTTCGCGAGCTTCATCAGGCTCTCGAGATGACATGTCGGTGGACTCTGTTCACCGACCGTCACGATCCCAGGAAGAAGAGGAGGAAGCCCCTGCCTCTCTGGCAGTCCCGAGGCCCCGTCTCAAAATTAGAGTTTTGACGTCGGTCGATCAGATCGTTATCCGGACTGATTATGAGCAGCCCTTGAGCTGTTGAAGAAGCAGTCGTACGGCCATACCAAGCGGTTCGATACAAAATTCCTCTTGATGACGGGACTCCACCAGGACATGAACCGTGCATTCACGGTTGTGGGATGGTCACGCTTCGCCGACATCACCGAACCAGGTTCGCACCTTCTCAGCATGGAATTCTTGTCTACACTTCATGTCGAAACCGTCGGAAAAGAAACTAAAATCCACTTCTGCTTTTTCAACGAGTTCTTTGAAATGTTGCCCAGAGACTTTAGTAATGCACTAGGCTTCAGTAAGAAATGCCTATTAGAAGCTAATGCATTAACAGATGATCTTGAATATGACCGTAGTGCTTGGTGGAATGAAATCTTAGATGAACCAGTAAGTAGTAAAAACAGCATAGTCTCAATCCATAACCCAACTCTGAGAGTTCTAGCCAAGTATCTGGCCATGGTAGTCTTTTCCCGAGCAGACCTCAGGCTGTGTAGCTCCTCAGAGCTCATGTGCCTATATGCTATGGCAAAGATGATTCGTTACTCACCTGTCATGGGTATTGTCGCATATTGGCAGAAAATGATCACGTGCAAATCTCCCATCGACATAACTTCACTGGTCACCCGCATTGTGCGGTATGTCGGTGTTTTGGAGAATGCACAAGTCACATATCTGCCCACGACGGATGAGTACCGAACCTTCATTGGTCTGGACCACTTTGTTCACACACACATATGATGTGTGAAGGTCCCGGGAACTCAGTTTTCATGTGTTATCCGGGGTATGAGAAGGAGTTCGAGCTGCCATGCCCGAAACTCTCACTCTACTCCATGAAACGTCTGACCCTCTGAATGGAAAAGAAGGAGCCAGCACGCCACAGCACAGCTGGTCCTATGACACGTGGCAGAACTCGGCGCGACGCATAGCTGGCCGAGGGTAACACATCACGGCAGGCAGGAGTTTCCCGTCAGGAAGCCACATCCCGCCAGGCAGGAGCTTCTCGCCAGCCAGAAGCTTCATGCCAGGCCCGTGCTTCTCAGGAAGCCAGACCATCACATGCTACACCTCGCCAGATGCCTCAGCTCAGCCTTACCCAGACACCACTCACATGAACTTCGAGGAAGCCTACGGGTTTTACAACCAGGGTGGCCACGACCTCGTACCAGCCTGAGGGTAGCACGGGGTATGGGCATAACCAGGGGATTTACTATCCCTCGGGTATGGGGACCTCCCATGGCCCACAGGTTGGCCCATCTGTGTCAGCACATTTCGAGTACGACAACCTACTCACACGGGAGTTGTCAGGCCTCACTGCCTGAATGGGCGCCTTAGAGTTATGTCAGGAGGAGTTGGGGCATAGCCTCGATCACAACACCAGTCTCACACAGGAGAGTTGGGGGATGTTATCCTCCATGTCCTATGATTGGCACCATGGTGCGTACTATCCCCCGCCACATCCAGACCAGTAGCCCTGAGCTTTGTTGAAGCTTGGGGGGAGAGATCGTCAGTATTCAGGTAAGTCGTCATACCCATTCATTCAGTTCTTTGAGAGAGAGAGAGAGAGAGAGAGAATTACCATGCTTAGAATAAATGTGTGGAAATCCGTGCAAACTCTTATCTTGGAAAAGATTAATAGTTGCTCTATTTGAGCTTTGCATGTGCCCCGTTTACAGCTTTTTACTCATCTAGTACCAGAGCTAGTTGGCACATAATAGACACAATTTAAATCTATTTGTGTGGGAGCATTAACATGATTTCTAAATCTAAGTTGTTGTGGGATTCGAGATGGCCTACATTGGAATCAAAACAGTTTACCTCAGTAAGGGAAATTCTCGGAATAACATAACCACATGATAAAAGGATTCCCTGTTGGTTTACATGTCCCATCCAGAGCCATAATGATATTTCATACCTGAGCTACCATAGGCTATCTTGATTTACTTTGAGCTCTGTCGTGTGGTGGGTTCGCTTGAGGAAAGATACTTGTCATCTACCGGTCTTTCTCCTATGTGTACCCATTTCATTGCTAGCCTCAAAATGTCTGGTGAGACGATTACCTACTCCGGGTATTGTCATCCATTTTTCCCAGACAGTTCCACCAAAACTCCAGCCTAAAATCTCCACTGTGTGCCTATCCACTTCAAAAAGGGTCAAAATTCTTCAAAATGCTCCCTCTAAAATATTAAATTCAGGAAGGACAAGGAGTTATCTTCTTTAAAAAAAGGTGCCCATGATCCTTAGCAAAAATGGTTCAAAAGAAGGGATTCAATAAAATGACCCAAAAATGTTTCCAAAAGTGTGAGTCCACTTCTCCCTCTCCCCTGAACATTTGTGATTCCATAAGATCGCAATTTGATCAAGTACCTACCTCTTGTGAACCACTCTTCGGCTCGGCAACACAGGTAATCAACATATGTCGCACTCTTCCTACCCATAACTCCAGATATCAGCCTTAGATTAGGAAGAAGTTGGTCAATCTCAATTTTGGTGAGGATCATACACTTTGAGCGATTGAGAGTACCCTCAGGAAACCTTAATCATATGCATACTTAAGAAATATTCTGAGAATGAACCTGAACAGGGAAGACATGAAAACATTTCAGTAAAGGTTGTTCAGTCCTCAAACCGCTCAAGACAAAGGATGAAATGTGAAATAAGCCCCATCATTAAGAACATATAGGTATGAGCCAACTTACTCGAAGTACATACGGATAGAGTAATATGCTGTGCATAGGGTACCTGTAGAGGGCAAACATTGACGCAACTCCTGATCCACCGAGCCTCAGTATTAAGCTTTGCTCGAGGACGAGCAAAAGTTTAAGCTTGGGGGGTGTTGACAGCCATTATCTCACATTTTGACCGTCAACCACTCGGGAATAAATTGAGTTTTGCACCATGTTCCATGCATATTTTATTTGATTCTAATAAGTTCCACAAGTTTTGGATGAGTTGTGCTTGCAGAAATTCACTGTCCAAAGATAATCGAAATTAGAGAAAATCCCGGCCGCCCGGCACATTCCGTGCTGATCGGCCTGACACCTGCACATACATGGGTCTAATAATTTTATTGGAGCTATGTGACATGTTCATAAGGTTCCAGAACAAGGCGAACATCTCATATCTTATCGATGGACCCGGAAGGCACAAGGTTCAACCCAAAGACCCACATGTCAGTGCCAAGATCATCAAAAGGGGAAACCACCCATCCCAGAGACCCACATGTTCATCAAATGGGCAATGTCAGCGAAATGGAGGGCTGAGAGGCTCCGGAGGCAGGCCGTCCATCCTAAGGAATAAGCATCCGAGGAATATACCCGAAGAACCGACGTCTAGGAGTGATCAGAGGCCGTCCACGGAAGGTCGGTGGCCAGGTGGCACAATCCTAGGCCGGCCGGCCTAGGTTGGGCCACCCGGCCCCACCTTGCAGCCTCTCGGCTCCCAGTTTCATGTGGAAGTTAAGCACCGCCTCTACAGTTGCATACACTAGGAGCTACCTGAATTAACGGCCTTCTACCGACCATGGAAGCCTATAAATAGCACTCTCCCCCCACTTGTAAACACACACTCAAAGGAGCAATTCTCTCTTCTCAAGTCTAGAGTAGGTTAGTAGTTGGGAGTTAGAGTCGAGCCGAGCTTGTCTCGGGGATCCGGAGTCGTCATCGGAGCTCGGTATAAGCTCTTGTATCTTTTCCTTTGACTATTTTAAATATAAGTTATCTTCTTTATTTACTTGAGTCAGCTTTACTTTCCGCAAGTATTTATCTTTCCAAGTACTAGTACTTATATGCGGGAGTAAGTTTTCACCTCTAGTTCAGTTTAAGTTCCCTTTCTTGCTTGTCGGAGTTAGTCTTACAGGTTCTCTCGCCCGTACTAGTGTAACTCAAGTTAGTTCACTAGGTTGAGGGGGATTTCTCTTGAAGGCCTCAAGAGAAATCCTAGTACCGAGAGCAGACATGGTGTCTGACTCAGTGCTAGCTAGAAAGTGTGTTCCACCCCACGGTACCGTGGTGGTAGGCGGCAAGTGGTGACAGCCTTGTCCGCCCTTCGTAGTCCACCACGTTCGGGTGTTTTCATAGCAGTAGGATTGCCAAAAGTTTGTTGGGCCCCTTCTCACCCCTGTCTACGCCCTTTGCTTAGGCCGCCGAAGTAAACCCCTAGTTCCAACACCAAGATAGAAGCTTATATTAGTTCTAGTGAGGCTATCTCAGTAGTTTAGAAGTGTTTTAGGAGTCCTTTCTTGCTCGTTGTCCTCCCAGCTGCAACCTCTCTAAGGTATAGAATCTCCTGTGTGTCACGCGGTCATAGCTTGGCCATTTACCTCATCAGTTATCTGACTTACCCCTGCTGAATTAGTCGGTCGATAATTTCGGTAAAGGTTGTCACTACAATTTACGATACACTTTACTATAGTGCTTCCCTGAGGATTTCACAATACCCTAGAATACTCCAAGGTGAAGTGCTACACCAGTGAATTCTGTGCGCTTGCAGAATACCCATTCAGATAGAGCATAAGAGACACCAACAGTATCTAAGAGAGGTATTCATTTTAGGCTTTATGTGGCTGCGGATGACAAAGTTATTAGTGTTCTTTTGACTCAAGAGAGCGAAGGAAAGGAGTATATTATCACATATGATGGCCGGCGACTTATTGATGCGGAAATAAGGTATACATTTATTGAGAAATTGTGCTTATCATTATATTATGCTTGTACCAAGTTGAGGTATTATCTTTTATCAAGTACTTGCATAGTTACTTGTCAAGCCGATGTTATTAAGCATATGCTACAAAAGCTGATTTTGAGTGGTAGAATCGAAAAGTTGGCTTATGCACTTGTTGAATATGATTTGGCCTATGAATCTTTGAGAGCTGTTAGAGGCCAAATTGTAGCGGATTTCATTGTTGAACATCGGATTAATGATGAACATGATTTGGAAGTCGGCTATGTTACTTGCACACAATGGAGGTTGTTCTTTGATGGGATCAGCTCGTGATGACGGTCAAGGGATTGGTGCCGTTTTGATTTCTCCGGGTGGCACTATCTTTGAGTTGTCAAATTGATTGGAAGAAGAATGCATGAATAACCAAGTTGAGTATGAAGCACTTCTATTTGACTTGGAGTTCTTGGATCAATGAGCGTTAAGCATGTAGAAGCTTATGGTGATTCACTTCTGGTGGTGCAGCAAGTATCTAAGGTACGCCAATGTTACAATGGATCATTAAATGCATATCTTGATAGATGCCTTGATATTATCTCTTACTTTGATGAGTTTGTAATTCGATATATTCCAAGAGATAGTAATAAGAAGACAATTGCTCTGGCTCAGCAAGCATTTGGCTACAATGTTACTAAAAAATATTTTAACATGAGAAAGCCGATGCGAGCAACAGCCGAGTTACTAATTATGGACGAACCGGTCAGACCAGATGCTCCGACCGGTCTAACCGCCCAGACCGGTCAGACTGCTGAGAACAGCAAGTCGGCCGATTCTTCCAATTACAAAGAGAAGGCCGAGGTTACTGATTGGAGGGTGTCTATTGTGACATATTTAAAAGACCCTGGTCATGGTGCAGAGATGAATATTCAGCGTTTGGCATTTAAATATATTTTGATCGACGATGAGCTTTATCGTCGGACAGTTGAAGATGTACTTCTCAAGTGTTTAGATTCTGATCAGGCCCGTGTTGCTATGGGGGAAGTTTATGAAGGCATCTGTGGTACCCATCAATCGGCTCCTAAAATGAAGTAGTTGGTTAGGCGTTCTAGGGCTTGCGTATTGATCAATTTAGCATCAACAGGATGTCCAACTTCCTATCTCGCTGGCAGGTTTGGAGCGGTACAGGTGCAGCGTGAAAGTGTGCTCACTGAAGGGCCTGATCTTGAGGGCAGCAACGACGTACTGCTTGTCGCCGTCGGTAGCTGCTGAACCGCAGCTAATTATGGCAATCTCATCGTCTACGAAGAAATTGGGCCACGGGTTCGGGAGCAGATCCAGTTTTGGGTCCTGATGGTGCGCCCTGTAGACGAAGTAGTCGTTGTGCTGGAAGAAATCCTTGCCCAAGGGGTTAACGGGGACTCGGAGGAGTACGAAGTCGTCGGCGGCTATGATGGCTTTAGGCAACAGGCACAGATCGGCTAGTGGCAGCTGTAGATCGGGGCAGTGGACAGAGAAGTGGGAGACGGCAGGCGGGGGCAGGGTGCAGAAAGTTACCTCGATGGGATGGCCGGTGCTTGTCCTGGAACTGGCAGTGGAGGCGTTCTTGCGGGCACCGCGGTAGCCTCGGAGGTTGAGCAGGACGCTGCACAGGGCGTTCTCGTGGTCCTCGCCTTCGGGGCTTGCGGCGGCGGCGGCCATCACTGGCGGAACCGGAAAGAAATTTCAAGGGGGCTAACGTAAAAGAAACTTCAATAATATTTAATATTTGTAGGTACAAAAATTTGGCAATTTGTATTAATTTTTTATTAACCGTGCTAATATGCGCTAGTTAGTCATGGTATATACTATTTAGTCATGCAATGACAATTCACAAAACAAAATAGGAACAGAAGTCAATATATCTTGTTCATTTTAATTTTGTTTTGGTTTCTTACAAAGATTAGGCTTAATTTAAAAAATCTATTCCATTATGCGATATGGAATCAACAATAATAAATTTATATTGATCTAAATTGAAGGAGTATAGACATATACCATGGATTTGGTGCTAATGCGATCGTATTAGTGGGGCAGGTGTGTTTGTTGTTGCCGTCCATCTCGGTTGTGGCTGCCTGCCTACTTTCCATCGGCGCCTTGTTGTGCATTCGCATGATATCAATGGTGAGACGTGAGTCTGCTAGCACCCTCCACTAAGACACTGATGAGCTGTAACTAGCAAGCAGCCACACATAGAGAACAGAAAGAACTTTCGAGGCTAGAGATCAGGGTGGATTGGGTGAACTTACAAGAAACCAAATAATATTGTGGGCTTTTGTTGTGGGATAAAGTAGGTTAAGATTAAGATATACTTAAAAAATTGAACTAAGATTAAGCTAAGATTAAAGAGTATTTGAAAACTTGAGCTAAGATTAACTAGGATTAAAGAATACTTAAAAACTTAACAAGGGTTTGTTGACACCAAATTTTGGCACGTGTCAAGGAAGAGTGTTGCAAAGGAGAAAAGGTTCTGCGTCGTACGATCGGTGGATTTGGAGAGGTGGTCGCGTGCTACGGTTGAAAATCTTGTTAACCGAAGAAGAGGAGATTGACCAAATATTTTGGCTTCGGTTTGGCAAGAGTTATCTTATGTTTAGAATAGTTTTTCGTTTCTTCAGATAGAATCGTGCTTTCCCGTGATCGGCTAGGACTGTGTTAGCGTGGGTATAAATACGAACCCCCCGGCTATTGTAAAGATGGATACACATCCAAACAAACAAACTTTACTACTTGCAATTTACTTTCTCGTCGGCGACTTCGCCACCCTTTTTTCTTTTCCACGAGTTCTTTCAAGCTGATCAAGGACGCCTCACATTCGAGCGACATGGTTTGTTGGTAAGTGTTCGTTTTACCGAGTAAATCTGAGCTTTAGCTTCCGGGCGCGTCGCTGTGCTTTTGTTCAGATATATTCAAAATTTACCGAATTTATCTAAGCTTTGATCTCAAACGCATCGCTGTATTCTCGTTTAGATCTATTCACAACTTGCCCAGCTTAGCAATCTGTGTAATCGGCTGTAAGCTCCTTGTTTATCATGATAAACCTTGTAAAGCTGATTAGATCGGTTGCAAGCTTAGCATTGTCCAGATCCATACATTCGTGAGTTTGTACATTGTTACTTGGCATGTGTCGGCTCCAGATCTAGCCGTCTAGTTGCATATCGGTATTGGCAGCTCATTGCCGATTCCTTGTAGATCGCTTTTATTATACGCTTTTCATACCCAATCTGTTGTCGTTTTCTGTATCGGCAGAGCCTTGCCGATAAGCCGCGTAAGAGTGATTCAGAAATCCAGCTGATACACTCTTGAATTTGACAGTTTGTTATTTCCTTGTAAATTTACAGGTCAAATTGACTGGCACGCCTTAGTTTGAATCAAGTGCAGTCCGAGCTTCGCGTACGGATCTCTCAGGCTTGGTGTGTGATCGTTTCGCTTCAGCACATCTTTTGGCACGCCGGGTGGGACCAGAAACATCAAGATGTCAACTGAAGGGAAGGGAAAGGTTTATCCGCAGAACCAGATCCCGATCGACAAGGATAAACTGAAGGAGGAGCAAAAGGCAGAACTCAAGGCAGTCATTGAAGCTTTTGAGCAGCAGTGCCTTTTGTCCTACAGCACCAACAGGAGTGGAGAGATAATCAAAAAGTATGATTTTCCTACTGTTCCACCCTATAATGAGTCACAGAAGGAGGACAGGATGATACATCTGATGAATCAAGCGATCGGACAAGCTTTCGTAAATCATGCTCCGATCATGGCTAACCATGTTCACAATGCTGTGCTCAAGACGCGACAAGATAGGGGAACACCTGGTTTCGTGGGACTAGCCTATCAACAGGCCAGACATATGGTCTTTTCTCCTACTGGATCAGCTACTGGGACATCACAGATTGACCCTCAAGCTCAGGCAGATGGGAATGTCATAGATGCACAGCTGATTAGTACTGTGGCGTCAACTTAGTTTCCTCCTGTGTACACCAGTTCCACGCCAATGGCTACATATGCACAAGGAAGCTTCGTGTCAAGATACCCAACTGGTTGGGATCCTACCACTGGATTTGGTATGCCTCTCTGTGCATGATCGGCTGGGGGGTAGAGTTTCAGTGCATGATCGGCTAGGGGGTAGGACCATGCTGCGTGATCCTGATGAAGGATTTCTGCTGATGAGCAGATTGAACGAGTTACTGCTGCTCAAGTTTCAGATGAATACCCACATTGCAGGGATCTAGAAAGAGAGTTTGTTCATGATAATGTTGATCGGCCTTGGTGGTGTCCTGCTGGTTTGACCAGATCGCAGAAGAGGCAAGTTCAGAGGTTACGTCAGACAGAGGCACTGGAAGAGGAGAGAAAGGAGACTCCCAGGAGAGGGGTCAGGTCAGAGGTTTGGCGTGTCAAGCCAAAGGCTGATGATGGGCAGCAATCACGATCATCGGCTGCACCTGTTAACATAGCTACCATACTTCTATCGATCCAAGCAGACGGTTTCCCTAACCGTTCCTAATGGATGAGTTCCTAGAAGATGAAGGGAAGTTGGGGCACGGGTTCACATCGGCCGATGCATTGGAGGAAGTAGATATTAGAGATGAAGATAGACCAAGGCCGACGTTTATTAGTGCTAAGTTAGACCTAGAGTATAAACAAGAGTTGGTGAAGCTGTTAAAAGAATATAAAGATTGTTTTGCTTGGAAAAATTATGAGATGCCGGGTTTGGATTGATCTATTGTCGAGCATCGGTTACCTATTAAACCTGGATATCGGCCACATTAGCAGGGTTCAAGGCAGTGCAACCCTAAGATTTTAAAAGATATAAAGGCCGAGATCACAAAGTTAATAGAAACAAAGTTCATCAGGCAGTGCAGATATGCTGAGTGGATATCAAATGTGGTTCCTGTATATACGAAAAATGGGAAGTTACGTGTCTGCGTTGACTTCAGGGATCTCAATAAAGCTACACCAATGGATGGTTACCCAATGCCAGTTGCCGATATGTTAGTGGATGCTGCTGCAGGGCATAAAGTGATCAGTTTCATGGATGGAAATACTGGATATAATCAGATATTCATGGATGAGGAAGATGTTCATAAAACTTCATTCAGATGTCCAGGGCATGTCGGTTTGTTCGAGTGGATTGTCATGACTTTTGGGTTAAAGAACGCTGGAGCAACATACCAGAGAGCCATGAACTATATTTTCCATGAGATCATTGGCAAGATTGTTGAGATTTACATTGATGACATTGTGGTGAAATCCAAGGAGTATCAAGAACATTTAGCCGACTTACGTAAAGCTTTGGAATGTACTAGAAGACATGGATTGAAGATGAATCCTAACAAGTGTGCATTTGGTGTGTCAACAGGTCAGTTCCTTGGGTTTATGGTTCATGAAAGAGGAATCGAAATTAGTCAAAAGACTATTACAGCCATTAGCAATGTAGTGGCTCCAGAAAAAAAAGTTGAACTTCAATCACTGATCGGCAAAATAAATTTTATTCGGAGATTTATTGCTAATCTATCCGGTAAAATACAGACGTTCAGTCCTTTGTTGAAGTTGAAGGCCGATCAGAAATTTGTGTGGGGAGAAGCACAGCAAAAGGCGTTGGAGGAAATCAAGCAATATCTAACATCGTCTCCTGTGTTGGTTTCGCCACAAAAGCACAAGCTATTTAAATTATAGTTATCGGCTGATGAGCGTGCTATCGGATCGGCCCTTATTCAAGAGTTCGAGGGAAAAGAACGTGTGATATATTTCGTCAGTAGAAAACTCTTGGATGCTGAAATCAGGTATTCTCCTGTTGAAAGATTATGTCTTTGCTTATACTTTTCTTATACCAAGCTTAGACATTATCTGTTAGCAGCTGAGTGTGTTGTGGTGAGTAAAGATGATGTTATTAAATACGTGCTCTCGTTGCCGATTTTGAATGGGAGAATTGGAAAATGGATTCTGGCCCTGTCGGAATTTGATCTGAGATATGAATCGGCTAAAGCAGTTAAAGGGCAAGTCATGGCCGATTTTGTTGTTCAATATTGTGGGCCAGAATTGGGAGTTGTTGATCTAGTTCCATGGACCTTATTCTTTGATGGTTCATCATGTGGAGTAGGGTCTGGTATTGGCATTGTTTTGGTGTTGCCTCGGGTGGCAATGTTTGAGTTGTCTTTTCCAATAGAAACTACTGCTACCAATAATCAGGCTGAGTACCAGACTTTGCTTAAAGAAATTCAGCTGTTGCAAGAAATTGGGGCCGATGCAGTAGAAATATTTGGGGATTCTATGTTTGTGGTTAATCAGTTGATCGGCATATATGAATGTAAGGATGATATTCTACGAGTTTATCATGAGGAGTGTTGCCGATTGCTGAGAGAATTCAAAAAAGTAACCATGGAAGATGTACCCAAGCTTTATAATAGTGATGCTAATCGGCTGGCACAGCACGCTTCTGGTTATCGGCCGATGGAAGGTGTGATGGCATTGGAATTTCCTAATGATGATTGGAGGAAAGAGATCGTAGACTATCTGGAAGATCCCTCCAAGAAAGTAAGCCGAAGAATCAGATTTCAAACAACTAAATATGTATTGCTTGAAGGAGAGTTGTATTACCGGACGATTGATGGGGGTTTTGCTCAGATGCCTTGACAAAGAGGAAGCTAAGGTTTTGATGGGAGAGATACATGAAGGTGTCTGTGGTTCACATCAATCGGCGTATACGATGAAGTGGATGATCAGGAGAAATGGATACTTTTGGCCAACCATGTTAGAAGATTGCTTCACTTATTATAAAGGTTGTCAAGGGTGTCAGAAATTTGGTAATGTGCAGAGAGCACCGGCATCGGCTATGAATCCCATTATTAAGCCGTGGCCATTCAGGGGATGGGGGATTGACTTAATCAGACAGATTTATCCACCATCCAGTAAGAATCATAAATTCATACTAGTAGCAACAAATTATTTTACCAAGTGGGTTGAAGCGATTCCTCTGAAGACTGTGACATCCAAAGAGATGATTGAGTTTGTGAAGGAGCATGTTGTTTATCGGTTTGGTACTCCGCAAACCATCACGACTGATCAAGGCAGCATGTTTATTTCAGAGGAGTTTGGGGAGTTTGCTGCAAGTATGAGAATTAAATTGTTGAATTCTTCTCCGTATTATGCTCAAGCCAATGGTCAGGCAGAAGCTTCTAACAAAGGAATCATTAAGTTGATTAAGAGGAAGATCAAAGAGCAGCCAAAAAAGTGGCATACAACTCTTAATGAAGCTTTATGGGCCAACAGGATGTCTTGCCATGGGGCTACCAAAGTGTCTCCGTATTAGTTGGTTTATGGGCATGAAGCTGTGCTTCCTTGGGAGACTCGGCTTGGTTCCAAACGGGTTACGTTTCAAGATCAGTTGACGGCTGAGGATTATGTCATGTTAATGAAAGACGAGTTAGAACATTTGGCTGGGCATCTGTTGAACGCTCTTATCAATATTGAAGCCAATAAGGTTAGAGTGGGTTGATGGTATGATAAGAAAGTCAAAGCTAAATCTTTTGACCAGGGAGACTTGGTGTGGAAACTGGTCTTGCCGATAGGAACAAAAGATCCCAAATTCGGCAAGTGGTCCCCGACGTGGGAAGGGCCATACAAGATCAGCAGATGTGTTCCTAGGAATGCGTATATTCTGGAGACATTGGAAGGGGAAGAGATTTTCAGTGCCCTTAATGGCAAATACCTGAAAAAATATTACCCAAGTGTATGGGTAGATGCATAGCCGATTGTACTAAGAGATCGGTTGGTTTCAAATATAGCCGATACAGAAGGAGTATCGCCTTTAGTGCAAAAATAAGAAGGGACTTGATCATGGTATGATGCGTTCAAGTGTTTCGTGGCCGATATGATGTGTATCGCCCTTAGACCAAAAATACAATCCGAACGCATTATTCAAATTTGGTTTGGATTTTGTGATTTTATTTGGGGGCATCAGAATTCGTTGAGGATGATCTTTTGGGTTATGAATCACATTGGTTCATTCAGTATGATGATTATGGATTGCAACAAGAAAAATTGAAAGAAAATCAAAGCAAGGTGAAGACAGGAATCGAAAGGGGAGGAGGCCCATCCATTAATTATATTTACAAATAAAACAAAATCCAGATATGCTGTTACATGGTACAACCTAATTTGACTCCCCTCCGAAGAGGTTGCTGACGACCCCGTCCAAGCTCACATCATCGACAATGGCGTCGGCAACAAGGCTAAGATCATCAACCAGCTCGTCGAAGTCCTCCCGCGCCGCACCCCACTCGGGGAAGACCGGCTCCCACTGCCGGTAGTCCTCCCCGGACATGGTGGAGACGACGGCGATGGTTCTGGCGGCACCCGCATGGACTCCATGACCGGCGACTTCCTTGACGCGGGCCGGGATGTTCTGGAGCCGTGCGGCGACGGTGCTCTCCTTCGCGTTCACCGAGTCTATGGCGACTCGGGAGGCGTCCAGGAGGGTCTGGACCTGCGACTCCAGGTCTGAACAAAGAAGAAATTAAAGCAAGAAATTCTTGGTGTCAGCGAAGGAGAGCTGGCCGCGGACGATGACCTGATCTGTTTGTGCCTGGTCGAGATCGCGGCGAGCGTCGACAAGTTGGCGGAGGAGGTCGCGGATGAATCCCTGGGTGCCCTCATCCAGGTCCTGGAAGTTAGCGGGGAGCTCGGCGCCGACGTCTCTACAGAAATGAGGAAATAGTCAGATGAAGATCTGAAGTGCAGCATTGGTGAGAAAAAAAAGCGTCATACCCGAGGCGAGGACGGAGCGGCGGAGGAGCACTAGAAGAACCTTCGCCGGCACGCTTGCTGCTGGCCATCTGCTCGGAGGGGGAAAGAAAGGCTGGGGTTTTTGGGAGAGTCTGAGGAAGGAGAAGGCAAAGAAAGCTCTGGCCGATGGAGAAACTACAGCGCCGATAGGGTAATTTATAGCCCAGAAGGGGGAAGGTGAATCGGTTGCGTGTGCAGGTGCAGTTTTTTACCCCTGGATTTAATTTGGGGGTGTGTGGGTAAAAAGACGGAAGGTGAATCGGCAGATTCCCGTTGTGTGGATGAGAAGGTGAAAGGTTAAGGCAAAGAAGGTTTTTTCGTTCACCACCCACACGGGAAGCGAGATGGCAGTAAGTGAAAAGACCGTTTGACAGCATAATCATGATAAAGATTAATTTCAAAGAAAAAAGGGGCATTTTACTCCGAAATTGGGGGCATGTGTTGACACCAAATTTTGGCACGTGTCAAGGAAGAGTGTTGCAAAGGAGAAAAGGTTCTGCGTCGTACGATCGGTTGATTTGGAGAGGTGGTCGCGTGCTACGGTTGAAAATCTTGTTGACCGAAGAAGAGGAGATTGATCAGACATTTTGGCTTTGGTTTGGCAAGAGTTATCTTATTTTTAGAATAATTTTTCATTTCTTAAGATAGAATCGTGCTTTGCTGTGATCGGCTAGGATTGTGTTAGCGTGGGTATAAATATGAACCCCCCGGCTATTGTAAAGATGGATACACATCCAAACAAACAAACTTTACTACTTGCAATTTACTTTCTCGTCGGCGACTTCGCCACCCTTTTTTCTTTTCTGTGAGTTTTTTCAAACTGATCAAGGACGCCTCACATTCGAGCGACTTGGTTTGCTGGTAAGTGTTCGTTTTACCGAGTAAATCTGAGCTTTAGCTTCCGGGCACGTCGTTGTGGCTTCGTTCAGATCTATTCAAAATTTACCGAATTTATCTAAGTTTTGATCTCAGGCGTATCGCTGTTTTCTCGTTTAGATCTATTCACAACTTACCCAACTTAGCAATCTGTGCAATCGGCTGTAAGCTCCTTGTTTATCATGATAAACCTTGTAAAGTTGATTAGATCGGTTGCAAGCTTAGCTTTGTCCAGATCCATACATTCGTGGGTTTGTACATTGTTACTTGGCACGTGTCGACTCCAGATCTAGCCGTCTAGTTGCATATCGGTATCAGCAGTTCATTGCCGATTCCTTGTAGATCGCTTTTATTATACGCTTTTCATACCTGATCTGTTGTCGTTTTCTGTATCGGCAGAGCCTTGCCGATACGCCGCGTAAGAGTGATTCGAAAATCCAGCCGATACACCCTTGAATTTGACGGTTTGTTATTTCCTTGTCAATTTACAGGTCAAATTGATTGGCACGCCTTGGTTTGAATTAAGTGCAGTCCGAGCTTGGCGTACGGGTTCTCGGGCTTGGTGTGTGATCGTTTCGCGTCAACGGGCTTAAGATAAGATTCGAAGGTACTTAAAAAATTATTTTATTAGGGGGGCATGGCCCCTAGCAGCCCCCTTCCCCTCTCAGCTTCGTCACTGGTTTCCATCGATACATTTAAGATCCAATCGGAGTATTGAGATGGGCTTGGTGAGTTCAAGCTTGGGGGGTATGGATCAGAGATTGGGTTGTGTGCATTGTGGGTTAGTGGCAGCGGCGGTTTGGAGTTTCGGGTGAGATAGGGCTCTCCAGCAGGTAGCGGGAATCTTATTTAACGCGTACGCGTTAGGAAACCACCCGACGCACACCCCTCCGTCTCCTTCCGTCCCATCACTCCAGTTCATCTTCCTCCCCACCGGCGAGCTGCTTTTCTTCCTCCGCGTCAGCGATGCTGCTGCACCAAGGCTGACCAGGGTGGGGTTTAGGCCGGGTGGCTGGCGGCGAGGTCGCCGCCGGCTGGGGTGGTGGGGGGGAGGCGGCGGAGCTTTAGGGTTTGGGTTGCCAGGGGAGGGGCGGTGCTTCCATGGTCACCGGACCTAGAGAAGGATGGGGTGGCGGCACATGGCAGCCCGGCGGCAGAGGCGGTTCGATGGCGGAGGGCGCGGCGGCGCGAGAGCGCTACCGGCCGGGTAGGGTAGGACATCTGACGTGCGGTGCCGGCGGTGGGGACGACAAGGTCAGGTACATTAGGAAGGGCGAGGGAGAGGGCGGGGGAGGTGCGTGGACCGAGCACCAATAGAACCAACATCAAGGAGTGATCAGGAGCGTCCACCAGAATGGCGATGCCAGATGGCACTCACCCCAGGTTGGCCGGCCTAGGGGAGGCTGCCCGGCCCCACCTGGCAGCATCTGAAGTCACCCTTTCTCGTGAAGTCTAAGCCAAGAAAGAGGTTGCTTACTCTTGCAGCTACCGGCCAAATACCGACCTTGAACTGCTATAAATAGACCTCCCATCCTCACTTGTAACACACACTAAGGAGCTCTCTCTCTCTCTCTCTCTCTCTCTCTCTCTCTCTCTCTTCTCACATTTCTAGAGTAGGTTAGTAGTTGGGAGTTAGAGTCGAGTCGAACTTGTCTCGGGGATCCGGAGTCGTCATTGGAGCTCGGTATAAGCTCTTGTATCTTTTCCTTTGACTTTATTAATATAAGTAATCTTTTTTATTTATTTCGAGTCAGCTTTACTTTTCATGACTCGTTTACCTTTCTGATACGAGTACTTGTGTGCGGAAGTAATTACCTCTAGTTCAGTTTATGTTATCTCTCTTGTTTGTCGGAGCTTGTCTTACGGGTTTTCTCGCCCGGACTAGCGAGCTCAGGTTGAGGGGGATTTCTATTGAAGGCCTCAGGAGAAATCCTAGTACCGAGAGCAGACGTGGTGTTTGACTCAGTGCTAGCTAGAAAGTGTGTTCCACCCCACGGTACTGCAGTGGTAGTCGGCAAGTGGTGACAGTCTGGTCTGTCCTTCGTAGTCCACCACGTTCAGGAGTTTTCATAGCAATAGTTGCCGACTGTCACCCAGTCTGAATCCTTCTCTGAGGCCATCGAAGTAAGCTCCAGGTTATCAACATCAAGGAAGAAGCTTAGATTCATTCTAGCGAAGCTAGCTCGGTAGTTTAGAAGTGTATTAGATGTCCTTTCTATCTCGTTGTCCTCCCAGCCGCTACCTCTCTAAGGTCGAGTCTCCTGTGTCAAACAGTCCTGACCATTTATCCTATCGATTTATCTGGCTTACCCCTGCTGAATTAGTCGGTTGATAGATTCAATAAAGGTTGTCATTACTATTAATGATATATTTTACCAAGTGCTTTTCTGAGGATTTTCATGATAGCCTAAAATACTCCGTGGTGAAGTGCTACCCCGGTAATTCTGTGCGCTTGCGGAATACCTATTCAGATTGAGCATAAGAGATACCAACAGGCATCAGCACCGTGTTGTATTACGAACTGACGGTGATATGCACCATCATCGTCGGGTCCCTTTGGAACTGGCGGCGATAGACTATCACTGCCGGTTTGAACCAGACCGGCGGTGTTGGAGCGTTTGTGGCGATGTGTGTGTAAGGCGGTGATAGTCCAATGGGTGGAATATCTCGATCTCAATCAGAGGTATTCTTTTCCAGTGCTATGTGAATGTAAGGCATCTTTTTTTAGAAAGGAAGGCAAGAGGTTTGTCGTAATTTTTATAAGAAAGAAAATAAAAGTACAATAAAACCATATATTCCCATGCGATATTTCCTGTAAGTAGAAAATCGATGGCGATCCCGGAACTGATGAATGCCGTCTAACAAGAACAGAAAGGCTTTTCCATCCTTCCAAATATATGCACATTGACCTCCCGCAGCCATACATCCATCTATATCTTGCCATGTGTTGCATATATTAGGTATGGGAGGGAACATATAGGGAGAAAGATATTCTCGAAGAAAGATATTGGTGTAGGCGGTCTCATGCATTATCATGTCATCTTGAGATGATGTAACAAGCAATATATATAATGGGTTCACTACAAGAAAAATGAGCATTCGTCCAACACATTTTCGTCCAGTACTAATGTGCGAAATTAGTACCGGGCATAAATGTTCGGTCCTCAGAGGCTATTTAGTACCTGTCGGTAACACCGACCGGTACTAAATGTCATATATTAGTATTGGATGGTGTTATGGCCCGGTACTAAAATGGCGCGGCTATTTAGTACCGGTCAGTGACACTAACTGATACTAAAGAGTGACATTTAGTACCAGTTTGTGTTTTTAAGCGGTACTAAATAGGCCCTACGGGTTACTTCAAAAGGAAAAGTATGCATAGGTGTGATGGCAAAGAAAGCTATATGAAAAGATTGAGGTTGTGGGTTCGAATCCTCACAACTGTATGCATTTTTTCTTCTATGGATGGTGTATTTAGTACCTATTGTTGCGGTTGCGGCTGGTACCGGCTGTTAAAGCAACCGGTACAAAACAGGCCCTATGACTGGTACTAATGGCCCTTTGTCTGTCTGTGGTTGTCTTATAAATTGTCTGAGTAAATATATAATTCCAGAATTTGTGCACAGAAAAAGAAAATATTGAAAGTTACGTGGCTGCAACAATACATACAATGGTGAGAAAATGGTTTCATAGTCCTAGATTTTAGCCTATGAGGCCGTTTTATCTCGCAAAACAACTACCTTATTCTCTCCTCCCTCTCTCCGCCACCTAATCAAAAATTCTGTATGGATTTGCATGAGATGACCTATGAGACCGATGACGTGTAGCAATATATTTGCTCTAATTAATTAGTTGCTGCCGGGCTAGACGTACAGAAGTTTTTATTCTATTTTATGTTTTTTAGACTCTTATTCTGTTTCGATTTTGACTAGCTGAGGGAATGACTGAACCAGCTCAAGTGCAACGAACGGTACCAGAAACCCTGGCAAAGCTAGCAAGGCCTATATATTCCATGCTACAAATTTTATTCCAAAAGAAAAAATCACTGGAGTAGATATTTATATAGGCTGATCGATTGATAACAGGAGTAATGATATTCCCTTCAGTCAATCGGAAGCTAAATTGTTGAGGTCGTGTGCAATTAAATTGTGCCCCTCCAGTCATGTGGCTACGTTTTGCTGCGAACCTGTGCTTCCATAAAATACTTTTGAGCAAAAAAGCAAAAGATACGATATAACGTTACAAAAAAGTTTCACCAAATGTAACCAAATACGCTGAGAAATATGACCCTTAAAGTTAAACAAAACAACAAACAAAAATAAATAATGCATCTTTAGTTTGAGAAGAATGGAATGATCTTATCATGGAGCCATCCCATGAAATTTGGTGGGATGAACCCATTCCCTTTTCCATTTCCTAAACAAAAAAAATGAGGAGACAGAAGACTATAGGCCATCCGTTTCGTCAAACCAAACATCCCAAAAAGATCAGAATAAAGATCAGGCCATAGTTCAAAAGTAATTAAAGAAAGACAAATGAAGTAAAATCACATCAATATGCTTTAAGCTAAGCATAAGCAGCCTTCTTATAGTAGTAGAAAAAAATATGTGCAAGTAGTGTGGAACCAAATTATTAGCAACATGTAGAACTCGATCAAACCAAAGGAAACTACACATCAAAAGATAAGCATTTAATATGAACCTGTTGGGTCCTTAGCTGACTTCCCAAACAGGCAGAAGAGAAAAACACAAATACTTCAAGACCTTTGGAAAGGAAATACGAAGTGTATTCACCGAGGATCAAAATTTGTTACAGTGGAAAAATCGGGGGGCATTTATATCCCCCGACCCTCGGACACATTTACAGCTTTGCCCATGGCTAGTCTACTGATTACATTTCGCGAAGGTCACTACGGTCTTTTACTCGAGTCACGCAGTTGGCATGACCCCTCAGGTCAAGTGAGGTTTACGGCACGCAAGCGATCCTGACCCACATTCTCCACACCTCTGGGCCCACAGCATCACGCCGTCCTCGTGACTCCGAAGGTCACGCGAGCTTCTAACACCGATCCTCCTCCAGTCTACGCACATTCGATCCCTTACCGAAGTTTCCAATAGCTCGCTGGCTCACCCTTGTAATCGAAGATGTCCTTTGGCAGTCGTCGAAGGTCCGGATGTATTCGCCCTGCATCGACATGTCAAACAATACAACTGTTGCGCCACGAAATGATCATCGAAGTTTCTTGCTGCCGCTTAACAGTGGTCGCATGTGGACCCTCAACCTTCGGGTAAGTCTCCTCTAGAGGGGGTGATCCCCAACAGTACTGTAAGTGGCCTAAGCCGCGACAAGGACTCGCATGATGACCTTCGGAGAAAGCATCTCCCCCCACACGACAATGTTTTGCAACGACTTTGAAGGTTGAGGGAGCATAAAGATTGACATGTCGTTGCATGGTTGGTCGTCGATTCGTATTCTCCTCAATTTTGATGTTGAGTTACTGTTGGTTTTTACCATCCTTATAAAAGGCGAGGGAGGGGGGTGATAGAGACGTGTTCTCGTGTTTGCAAGGACCTTCGCTTTCTCTGCTTCTTTGTACACATGTCGCTTCATGATTTGCTTGCTAGCTTTGCGAGACATCTTGCAAAGGTTTCCAGTCTCTGTGAGTTCCTTCGAAGGCTTTTTGTCTCATTGATTGAAAGCATGGCCGGTACTAGACAGACTGCAAGGCTTGTGGAAGGTTTGCGTCTGCTAACTTTTTGAGTTTTTTTTCCACATTTTCAGTTATGGCTAACATCTAGCATGTGGAACGTCGCGCAGACCGTGAGGCCGATCCGGTGGTAGATCAGATCGAAGGTGTTTCATCTCAGCCGGAGCAAGTCTGTCCGAAGTTTCTGCAAGTGTTTCGGACTTAATGGCGCCCGAGAAGCATAAGACCTTGTTCCTCGGACCTTCCGTTGTTTCGGCCAACACCATTGAATTCTATATTTCTAAGGGGTATTTTAAGGAAGGGGAATGCAGACCCTCGGAGGGTGAGACCACTCCCGAGCCGAAGGAGGGGGGAAGCGGTTGTCTTTAGGGACTTTTTTACTGCTGGTTTGCGGTTGCCCGTGGACCCCATTGTCCCGAAACTTCTGGCACCATTCAATGTGAAACTCCATCATTTTACTCCAAACGCGATGGTTCAGATGTCAAAGTTTATTTGGGTGGTTCGGACCTTCTGAGGTGAAGTTTTTGTACATGCCTTTTGCAGGCTTTACGAGCTTCAATGCCAAGGCAGGAAGGTTTTTGTTGAGGATGAAGTTGAGCCTAGCAAGGTACAGAATGGATGTTGTACCTTCGTTCCGAGGAAGAACAACAAGAAAACTGGTTTGGAACAGATTGAACTTTCGCATTCTCAGAAGAATAAATGGGAAGATGACTGGGTAAAGTACTAGTTTTATGCCAAGATCGGGTTCTCGAAGCTGGATTAACCTTCAGAGGATTTTTATCCTTTGGCATCGAAGGTTGAGGCGTTTGAGGATACTTATCAGCTTGATTCAATAGACATTCTTCGGAGATTAAATCTTGCCTAGCTGCCTTCAAAGCTGTGAGCAGGGCCTATGGAGGTCGCGACTTAGTTGAGGAATTTATTGCAGCTAAGATTTGGCCGATGTCTCTGGGCTGGTATCCTATTAACTTGAGGAGAGAGAAGTTTTCTTGTTTGGCATATAAGATTAATTGCCTAGTTCTTGGGTTAGTGAGACCCGATGGGGTTAGTGAATATGCTTTGGTTTTTGAGGTTGAGAGGGACACTTGTTGTCTTCTTAGTCCCTGGAACCATAAGGAGTACAACTCCCTTCTACCTGTTTGCAAGCACGTTGTATCAACCGATGTTTTAAAGAGATGAGTGTGAGCTACGAGGCCCGGCCAGTACCTCCGCCCCACGTCCATCGTTGCCGAGGGGGCGAGTAATGTTGGCTCTGAGTTTCCCACTAAGGGAAAGAAGGGGAAGGCGGAGGCGGGGAGTTCAGGCGCCGGCTCGGCGAAGGTGTTTCAGAGCGAAGCTACATTGAAACCTTCAGCAAAGCCTTCATCCACAAAAAGTTGCGGTGGTGCGGGCAGAGAGGAAGCGGAAGGGCGTGGAAGTGGGTGTTGGCCCGACCGGAGATCAACCGGGTACAGGGGATTCTGGTACGGTTTCCTTTATGAAGGAGATGAGGCGGATGGAGCGGGGGAGTGTTTGTTTTGACACGAGTGTTGTATGCTTACTTGACGATCTATATGATGAATATGGTACTATGCGCGCAGGTTCTAGCTTTCGCCTGGGGGTGGTGAAGGCCACAATGGAGTTGCATGTGAAGGGAATGGCTCCAGCGAAAAGGCAGAGGTTGGCGAAAATTATTGGTGATTTTTCTGATGAAGATGATAAGGAAAAGGACGCCGAGGGTCCAGGAGTTGTGGCTCCGGTGGTGACTTCACCTTGAGTCGTCGCACTGGAAGACAAGGCACCAAAAGATGCTGCACCGGAGTACAAGGCACCGGGGGACAAGGCTCCGAAGGATGCGATGTCAGGCGAGGCCCGGAGGGATATGGAGGTGATACATCCTTCTGGGTCTACCGGCGCGGGTGCCGCAGCGGCGTCTGTCGCTAGTCCAGAGCGTGAATTTGCCGAAGGAGGTAACCTCAAACAGGTGTCGTTTGATGAAGGTGTTTTTTGCTCATACGAAGTTTATGTTTTTGTAGCCATTGCAGCTTCAATGCTAGAGTTCAGCCATTTGGTGTCTGGCTCTGGCTCGAGGAGGCCTTTTATTGGGATTGTCTCTGCCTTGGAAGGTGATGACAGAGGTACGTGACTTCTTGGCTTGTTCATCGAGCGAAGGTTCCTTTTGTGACTTGTGAGATTTGTTTTGTTTAGGAATCGAGGCTTCTATCTCGCGACACAGTGCTTCGGAGGTTGTGGACATGGCTGTCACTCTTAGCCAGAGGGCAGTGATGGTTACTCGCATTGCCTCAAGGAAGCTTTCACAAGAAAGTTCCACTCGTAGTGCTCATGCTGGGGAGCTTTCTTCCTTGAAAAAAGAAAATGAGAAAATGAAGAGATTGGTTGAGACCTTTGAGTCTTTGAAGATCGCCCTGGAGGATGAGAATAGCATGCTGAAACAAAGGGACAAGGAGAAGGAAGAAATCATTGCTAAGATGATTAAGAAGCATGAAGATACTGAGAGGGTGATTGAAAACCTTCGGACTTTGGTTTCCGATTTGAAAAATCGTGTGAAAGGACTCGAGATTGAGGCAAAGAGGAAAGATGAATCTATAGCGAAGGTTCTCGAGGAAACCAAGAAGCTTGGCGTTATCTTCAAGAAAATGGTTGCTAAAAGCGAAAAAAATCTATCAATCATACAAGAAGGCACTTGCCACTTTCGGGGCCGAACCTTTGCCACTTCCTCCGCAGGCCGAAGGTCCTGAAGGTGTACTTCGGTTGTTCGAGTGGCTCCTCAGTGAGTTTGAGGGGTTGCAAGAAATTGCAGAGACCGTTGGGGATAATGCTGCCGCCATCGCCTGTGAGGGTTTGATGGCCATCTTGAAGCATGCGGGCCGTGCTAATGTGGAGAGGCTAGCACTGCGGGGGTTCGAGTTCCCTACTTATGGTGAGCTTGTTTCGGATTTGGAAAGTGTGCAAGGGCTGAAGAAAGTCTTCTTTCGGAGGTTCTGGATGGTGTCGAGAAGGGAGGTTGTGTGTGCTGTTGCCGCCGCACAGCTGGAAGCTATAAGTGTCTTTGACGGTATTCTTGATTTGTGCTTTTTGTTCTTTTGGGTATTGACACTTTGTCTCTATTTGGCAGGATAATGCAAGAATCAAATGTGCTGGTGATTGGACCGGAGCTGCTGGAACTTCGAGTCAAGATGCACTTGGGCAAGGTGGCACGATGGTGATAACATTGAGAGTCGAGACACTCAGGTTTAGGATTAGGTCATTTGTGTTAGGGGGAATCAAAAAAACATGGTGCTAATGTAAATATTCCTTTTGATCAGGCCACTCGTGCTGGTGAGATACTTTTATTGCTCTACCTCGGGGGGGGGGGGCATCGTGGGAAAGAAATTGTGCTGTTCGTCTAGGTGCTAGCATGGCGGAGTACTTGATGTGGAGTGATGCTCGAAGCATATGAGCTTAGACTTGAAAAACTTGGTTGATTGTTTTGCGAAGGTGTGTTGTCCTCGTGAATTGTGTGTTTTGTTGTTTGGGATTTCAACTCCAATCGACGCAAATTTGAAAACGTCTCCCCCCCTCTCCTCGCGTTGTTTGGAGGTGAAAGTTTGTGCTATGTTCTTTATTCCTTTCCTGATGTGATGTGTGGAGAAATAGTGTATCCCCCCTACCCTGGGGAGTCGTTTGTCGGTTTTGCTTGTTCCACGGGCGAAGGTTATTTTTCTTAATTCCTTGTAGTTCGGTAGCCCCTTGTGCCCTGTACACTTGTGCCCTGTATCTTTCTTAGCTTACTGTGCGAAGGTTTGCTGATTTAAACCAAAGGCAAGCCTTGCCGGGAACGTTTATCATTCTGACTTTGTGGCGAAGGTTTGTTTTTGGCTTTGGTCCCTGAATGAACTAACAGCCCCTTGCTGTTTTGGTGTATGGTGCAGCTTCAGGTCCCTTTTTTGTTAATTGGCCTTTTATGATTTTAGCCTGTTGTATGTTTGTTTCTGTCGATGGTTTTAGTGGCTTCTGGCCTTCTTTTGGCTGATAGCTCCGTGTTTTTGGTGCATTAAGCATTTGTTTTTGCCGAAGTTTTTGTGGCTTCGAGCCCTCTCCTGGCTGATAGCCCCTTGATGATTTTAGTGCATTAGGCACTTATTTTTGCCAAAGGTTTTGTGGCTTCGAGCCCCCTCCTGGCCGATAGCCCCTTGGCGATTTTAGTGCATTAGGCACTTGTTTTTGCCGAAGGTTTTGCAGCTTTAAGCCCTCTTCTGGCTGATAGCCCATTGGCGATTTTAGATAACTATGCAAAATTTGCTAGGATTGTGAATTTTGCTGACTTAGAATAATTTTGCGGACGCAAAATACGATGATCGATGTTTGCAACTCTGTAGTTGTTTCGAGACAGAGCATTTGAAGGGAAAGTTTTATTCAGAACTTGATGTTTTACACTGGGTACGCCTCATTAAAAATCTCACCTCCCATGTGGAGTTTCCTTCTTGTGAGGAAAAGAGTACATCCCATGGATTCAAATTCGAAAGGTAAAAATGAATGAGAGGACTGGACTCGAAAGTCTAAGACTGCTTATAGCTTCGCAGCTTAGCCTTATTTACATTGCGACTCTAGATGTAATATTTTTCAAGCTGCCTGCACTCCAAGTATGTTGCAGCTCATTTCCCTCGAGGTTCGCCAAGTGATAGGAGCCTGGTCTGTTGGAGTAGAGCACCAGGTAATGGGTCGTCAATTTGGACTGCAATTTGCCCACAGTTTTGGTATTTGGCTTCCTTCTTAAGACACAGTCTCCTACAGAGATGAATTTGTTAACAACTCTCTTGTCTCTCCACTTCCTTGTTTCCTCTTGGTACTTGTGAAGGTTATCCGAAGCCTACAGAATGTCTAGCTCGGATAGGTCTGCTTCCATCGATGGTTCGATGTTTTTGCATTGTAACCTGAGGTTACGGTGCTTTAGTTCCTCCGAAGTCATTGCTTCTGCACCATACAAGAGTCTGAATGGTGTGAATTTGGTTGCTCTACACTTGGAGGTGTTGTGAGACCAGACGACCTTCGGAAGCTCGTCCGCCCACTTTCCTTTCTTATGGTCAAACAAGCATTTCTTGATGGCGGTGAGGATAATGACGTTGGGTATTTCCACTACGCCATTAGTCTGTGGATGGTAGACCGAGGAGAAGATGACCTTCGTGCCAACTGAGTGGCAAAATTCTTTGAAATGTTGAGAGTCAAATTGTTTGCCATTGTGCACAGTTAGCTCCCTTGGTACTCCGAATCTGCAGATGATGTTTTGCTAGAAGAAATTCCAGATGGACTCGGAGGTTATGTTAACCAATGGGTTTGCTTCAATCCATTTGGTAAAGTATTCTAAGGCCACAACTGCGTACTTGTAGTTGCCTTGAGCTGTTGGGAGCGGCCCGATGAGAACCATCCCCCATCTTTGGAGTGGCCAGGCCGGTGATATCAGCTGGATCGAACCCGAAGGTCTATTAGATTTGGGATCCATCATCTGACATCCTTCGCAAGTTTTGACAAGGTGCTCCGCATTCTTCAGCGCTCTGAAGGCCTTCGATACCAGGGATTGAACTCCTATGTGAGAACCACAAAGTCCCGAGTGGATTTCCTATAGCAATTCTTTACCTTCAGAAGTGGAGATGGACTTGAGCCATGGGGCGACTACACCTGACGTGTATATTTCTCCATCTGATATTATGCAGTTTCTTTCCCTCTTGGATATTATTTTTTCTTCCTTTTCATCCAAAGGTTCGAAGTGACCCCGGAGGTAAGCCATGATGCATGATCTCCAATCTTCACTTAGGATAGTGTTAACTTGCCTTTCTTTGCTTTGCTTGGTCGAGGGTTTTGTTATCTTGTCATAAAACATGTCTGGGGGTAGGACTTCTTTTCGAGTGGTAGCCTTTGCGAGCTTATCTGCCTCTTGGTTTTGATCTCTAGGGATGTGAATGATAGTGAATCCTTTGAAATGTTTTTCCATGGCTCTGACAGCCTCTAGATAGAGCTTCATTTCTGGCTTCTGGGCTTCGGACTCTTTCTCAACGTGGTCGGTGATAACCTTCAAGTCAGACTTGATGATGAAGTTTGGGTGCCCTAGGGCTTTCATTTTTCTAAGGCCGAGCAGCAGTGCCTCGTACTCAGTGGTGTTGGTGGTGCTCGAGTATGGGTCGCTGAACTCAAGGCGTGCGGCATATCTGAGCTTGGTGCCCGAAGGTGATGCCAACTCCATCATTGCACCATGCCCCATCGCAATATATTACCCAGGGCTCGATTGGAGCCTCTTCTTCAAAGGTAGGAGAGGTCCAATCGGCTATGAAGTCTGCCAGTACTTGGGATTTTATGGTAGCTCTTCTTTCGAGGTATATGTAGAATTTTGAAAGTTTTGCGGTCCATTTACTAATTCTTGCAGAAGCTTCCCTGTTATGGAATAGGTCATGGAGCGGTTGATTTGTTACCACAACTACCTTGTAACTCTCGAAATAATGTCTGAGCTTGCGGGAAGCCATTATCACTATGTATATGATTTTTTTCAAGTTCTGAGTAGAAAATCTTGGACCCTGAGAGTGCCTCTGAAACAAAGTATACTGGGAGTTGTCTTGGGTGACATTCGACTATTCTCTCGAGAACGAGGGCTGCGCTAACTACTGATTGAGGCGTTGAGATGTAGAGCAACAGAGGGTCTTTGGGGGTCTGGTGATGTCATCTTTGTGATGTTCTTCAGATACCCCTTGAGTTCATGAAAGGCTTTTCATTGTTCTTCCCCCCACTTAAATTTGCTGGCACTTTGAAGCACCTTGAAAAAATGGAAGACTTCAATCTGCTGATCAGGGGATGAACATGCTTAGTGCTGCAATTCTACTAGTGAGCTTTTGTACATCTTTGATTGATTGTGGTTCCTTCATTTCCTTTAAGGCCCTGATTTTGTCAGGGTTAGCCATCTTTGGTTGACACCAGACGGCCTAGAACCTTGCCCCTGGGAACCCCAAAGACACATTTTTCAGGATTTATACTCAGATTAGCCTTTCGGAGGTTGGCGAAGTTCTCCGCTAGGTCTGCTACATGGTTTTCTCTACACGTGCTGGTGATGATGATATAATCGATATAGGCTAGGACATTTCTTGTGAGTTGAGGACCGAGGACTACAGATGACATCCTCAAAAAGGATTGTCCTACATTTTTCAAACCTTCGGGTATTCTAACGAAGTAGTAAGTTCCGAAGGGGGTTGTGAAGCTTGTTTTTTTTCCTCATCCTCCTTCCTCATCCAAATTTGATGATACCCAGAGAAGCAATCTAAGAGGGACATCATCTGACTATTTGCAGCATCGTCGACTACCTTGTCAATTCTAGGAAGTGGGGAGTCATCTTTTGGGAACGCCTTGTTCAGGTTCGTGAAATCGATGCACATTCGCCATTTACCATTTTTCTTTTTTTACTGGTATAGTGTTGGCCAGCCAGGTTGGGTATTTTACTTCTCTGATGACCTTCGCATCTAACAGCCTCTGGACCTCTGCCCTTACTATCGTGACTTTGTCATCGGACATCTTGCGAAGCTTCTGCTTTTTTTATTTTATTTTTGGTTCAATGTCTTTTTGATTTTATTTTTAGGTCAATGTCTATTCTGTGTTCAATAATGTTGCGGCTGACTCCGTGAAGGTCGCAGGCGGACCATGCGAAGACATCTTGATTCTTGTTGAGGAATTCCAACAAGCTTTGCTCCTCTTTTGGATCGAGGGTTGCACTTATTGTCACTTCTATATGAGGTAGATGTTTGTCCAGGGGTACCCTTTTTGTTTCACATTCTTCTTGGAAATTTTGTTTTTCCTTACCTCTTCTTGGTTCCTTGAACAGCGGAGGTTGCTTTTCAGCTTCGACCACATGTACATTTTTTTGACCTGGGGAAACACCCTGTTCGATATCTCTGGCTAACTGCTGATTGCCGCGAACGGTGATGACCCCCTTGACTGCTGGCATCTTCATGCAAAGGTAGAGCTGATGGACAACAACTTCGAACTTGTTGATGAGACCTCTTCCGAAAATTGTCAAAAAGGGTAGTTCATTTTGACTACGTCGAAGGTTATGTGCTCTATTCTTGGGTTGGTAGTGTCCCCGAAGGAGATGGGCAGTGATATCTTCCCCAGAGCATTCACCCTTCTCCCTCCGAAGCCGATTAGCGGGGTGCCTGCTGGTTGCAACAGGTTGGAGAAGATGATGTCCGCTGAACTGCCAGTGTCGACCACGATTTTCCCAATTGTCCATTCCTGGATGTTTGCCTCGACGACCAGAGCAACAGTGTGCAGATAGTTGAGGAGTTGTATGTCATCCACTGAGAAGATACCACTGAGTTCTCTTGAAGACACCTTCGAGCATGATGGAGTGAACCTGCCTGAAGTAATCCCTCCTCTGCCTCTTGTTTCCGAATTCAAGAGATGAACCTTCGGAGATGGGCATGATCATGCCGAAGGTTGGTGGAGCATTGCATTGGTTTTGTTGAGGGTTTGGTGGTTCTTGTTTTGGTGGTAGCCCTGGTGGTAGGGGCGAAAGCTCTTCTCGAGGATTGTGGTTCGATGTTTGCGGGGGTGCTCTTTGAATGTTTGGCTGCGAGAGTTGCCAATTAGGTGGGTATGGATTGTAGCTAAAAGCTGGTGTTGGTTGGAAAGATGTGTTAAAGAGGACTACAGGGTTGTAGGTTTGATTTGGTTGTGGGGGATTGTAGGTTTGGTTTGTTGGTCCGGGCCAACTTGTGTGACCGACCAGCTTGGCCTTCTTTTCGGCTTCCATTCTTTCGAGTATTTTCTTCTTTTCTGGACAGTGGTTTGTGGTGTGATCTGAATCCGTGCCATGGAAGTGGCAAAAGAACATTCTTGGTTGTTCCAAAGGTCCTTGGCCTCAGCCACTTCCGCGTCCTCGGCCACGAGCAGATCTGCCTCCCCTAATGGAGTCTTGGCAATGGTTGCTTGACTGTGGGTTGAACGGTTGAGCAGTTGGTGGTGTCATGTAGGGGTCAGTTGCTAAGTGAAAGGCTACTTTCTGCGAAGGTTCCACAGGGAAAATGTATTGGGCGTTCTGCCTTGAGTTGCCCTAGTTGCCGTGCTGCCAATTCTGCTGCCATCTCATCAACTTTCTCTGTTTGACCCTTCTTCTGTGGTCTGCATCGGAGCTTGCATACTTTTCAACTTCAGAGTACAGCTCTGTCAAAGACTTTGGTGGCTCTCTTGAAAGATGTGAGGCTAACTAGCTTGGGAGCAATCCAGCAATGCACTTTTCGATTGTTGCCTTTTCTAAGAAGTTTGGGGTTTGTGCCTTCTTCTGGATGAACCTTTGAAGGAAATCAGGTAATGGCTCTCGATCGATCTGAAAGCACTGAAATTCCTCAACGGAGGTTATGGTTGCCTTCTTCAATACTTGAAAGTCTTGCTTTAACCTTTCTCTGAGGTGAAACCAGTTTGTAATTGACAATGGTTGAGGTTATGGAGGCCACAGACCTAGACACAATATTCATCCTACCTCTATCACAGCAAGCTATGGAAGAGCTGGACCATCTCCAGATTGAATTACAGAATGTACCCTATGATGAAAATGCAAAGGACCAATGGCAACGACTCTGGGGCAATGACTACACCTCTAAGAAATTTTACAACCATACCTTCAGCAACATCCAGACACCACCAATTTTCAAGCAGATCTGGAAGTCACAGTGTACTGCAAGGGTCAAATTCTTCACTTGGCTAGTTCTCATTGATAGGCTGAACACCAAAACAATGCTAAGCAAAAGACATATAGAAGTGCATGGGGATGATCTATGTGTAATGTGCACCACTGGAGCAGATGAAACCATTGATCATTGTTCTTTACTTGTCCCTTTGCAAATCTGTGCTGGAACAAAATCAACATCAACTGGGATCTCACACTTACCTTGGAAGACTGACTCATCCAAGGAACACAAAACAATGGAATGGACTTCGATTGCTGCTTGGGAGATTTGGAAGATACAAAATGATAAAATTTTTAATAGAGGCAATCCTAGTGTTGATAAATGGTTTTGTAATTTTAAGAGTCAGAGTCTTCTTCAGTCAATTAGATTCAAGACAGACCTTCCGTCAGCCTTTTGTTTTTGGCTAGATGCTTTCAGCTAATTCTTTTGTAAGTACTCTGTAACCAAATTGCTCTTTTTATTAAAAGGTTTTTAACACTGTGGGGATCTCCCCCACAGTTTTTCCTTCAAAAAAATTGACAATAGTTGAAGGTAGGAGTACCATGTGGCAATTGGACGTTCGCATACCATAACAAATGACTTCGCCATGATGGGGTCATCTCCTCCAGCTGATGCAATTGTGGCTTCATAGGTCATGAGGAACTGGGTTGGATTGACGGATCTGTTGTATTTTGGAAGCTGGGTGGGTTTGTAGCCGAGAGGCCAAGGAGTTAGCTGGAGGGTTGGGGAAAGTGGGGAGGTTTGGTCGAAAGGTGAGTTTGCTTGGTAATGATGTTTGGTTTTGCTCTTGATGGGGATTTGCTTGGCGAAGATTATGAACTTCGGCTTGACGAGAAGCTTCTGGCAGACCATGATCTTGCGGACCTTCGCAGGCCTTCTGAAGTTGATCCACTTCGGCTTGCATTTTAGCGAGCTTGCACCTGGCCTCGGCTAACTTCTTTGCCTGGGTCATTGCTCTTTGCTTCGTTGCTAGCTGAGCGCTGAGGTTTGCCTTTTCCCTCTTGAGGGCTTTGATTTTGAGGGTTGTCTGTGTATACTCATCTTGTTGCGAAGGTGGAGATTCATCATCCTCAGTCTTCAGGGTCTGGGTTGACCAGAGCAGTTTTGTTCTTCTCCTGGAGAGTGTGCTCTGTTTGAGCATGCCTCTCTGCTTCGGTGGGATGAGTGAGGGTTTGCTCCGTGGAGACGGCAACTTGGACTGGGATGCTGTGGAGGTTGGAGTTTTCTGGGTCCGAGGTGTTTTGATTGGTGACCTTTCTCTTTGCGGGAGCCATTGGGATTGCTTCTCGATCTAGAACCACGGTGGGCGCCGCTGTTGGGTCCTTAGCTGACTTCCCCAAACAGGTAGAAGAGAAAAAGACGAATACTTCAAGACTTTCGGAAAGGAAATACGAAGTGTATTCACCGAGAATCAAAAAGTTGTTACAGTGGAAAAATCGGGGGATATTTATATCCCCGACCCTCGGACACATTTACAATTTTGCCCATGGCCAGTTTACTGATTACATTACCGCGAAGGTCACTACAGTCTTTTACACGAGTCACGCGGTTAGCGTGACACCTAAGGTCAAATGACATTTACGGCACGCAAGCGATCCTGACCCACGTCCTCCACGCCTCCGGGCCCACAGCATCCCGCCGTCCTCATGACTCCGAAGGTCACACGAACATCTAACACCATCCTCCTCCAATCTGCGCACCTTCGATCCCTTACCGAAGTTTCCAGTAGCTCGCTGGCTCACCCTTTATTCGAAGATGACCTTCGGCAGTCGTCAAAGGTCCAGATGTATCGCCCTGCATCAACGTGTCAAACAATACAACTGTTGCGCCACGAAATGATCATCGATGGTTCTTCCTGCAGCTTGACCGTGGTCGCATGTGGACCCTCAACCTTCGGGTAAGTCTTCTCCAGAGGGGGCGATCCCCAACAAAACCATTGCAGCATGTCTTTCATTTCAGTGTAAAGAAGAGGCCAACATATATATGAAGACGCACAGCATGATTTGGACCGCACAAATACTTTGTGTCACATCTCTAGATTACTTTGTGTCACATCTCTAGATTCCTTCCCCGGGTTGCAGGAAGCAGGCATACTTCCAGGTCGTAGGCACCAACAATCAAACCCAATACCCTTTGCAAAATCAAATCCAATACCGCACACGCATATGTTTACTATTTAAAAAGAGTGGGTGGGTAAAGGGGCTAGTTCTAGCTATGGTGGATTTTCCCATTTTCTGTGTATTGGACTGTGTATGCAGTTATGCACATGTGTGCATTTGGTTCCTACATATCTTAATGAATAGTTAGAGAATTATTAATTATGAGCAATAGCTATGTGATTATATATAGGCTTCAACTTATAGCTCTTTTTTTTTGAAATTTTGCTCTAGAACACTGAATAAAATTATTTATTAAGCTCTCGATTGCTGCTGTAGGACACCAGCTAGTGTATTGTAGCAAATAATAACTTTTTTTGACAGTGTCCCAAAGAAATAAAAAAACCTTGGACAGTGTTATGTCTGTTGCAATGCATAGGCACATAGCTAGTGAAATCACAAATTTGTTAGACAAAAGCACAAAAGGTAAAATAATGTCATGTAGGCTGAAATTTGCATGTTATTAGATAAATAGAAAAATTAATTAAATCATTTAAATTTGACCATCCTTATTATTTTGTAATACTAAGTTTTAGAACATAATCTAAAATTAGCATTAGGAACTGTCGGCAATGCTATTATACGCTATTATACACCATAGGTGTAGACTGTTATTCTACACTACTAGCAAAAATAATCGTTAAAATACTGAACACAATGTCCAATAATAGCTCGCTGATTACTGAACTATTGAAAATATGTTTAGTAATTCTGCTCATTTTAGCTATTGATGTACAATAAACTGTTATGCTATATCTAAGGTGTAGAATAGCACATATATAAGTAATTGTGGTCTTAGACGTCGTATAGTCTTCAAAATACAACTTGAAAATTAGTATTCATTTTCTTGTAATATATTTACGAAACATAGCATAAGTATATTCTTAGGATTTTATTTTGAGACAAATCACAATTCGTGCCGTTTTAACCTATCGGAAACTCAACGCATTAATATTTGTAAATAGTAACCAAAGTTTGATGACTGGCTGCTGCACGTAAAAAAAATACTGTTTGTAACGAGAGAGAGAATATTAACGTGACAACTACATTTATCAAATATAGTATATACGAGAGGCTGGCGCTTGAATTGCACGAGATGGCCGAGAAGATATAACATGGCGTGGGCGGTCTAGGTCATGCACGCACACTTCAAAGTTGAGCATGCGTTCATGCATGTTGACCCAACGTCAAGTCAAGAATTCTAGAACGGGTGTCCCTCCGTGGCATTCTGGAGGAATCAGGTTTGGTCGACTGGTCGGGGGTGGAAGTGGAAGTTCGTTCTACCGTCGTGGAGGGGCACGTGCCAACCGGCACGTGCCAGCCGGTCAAGATATACTAGTCCCCATGATTGCACAGTATGTTAAAATGGAATCGTATCCTATTGAAGAGAGCTGGTAAGCCACGAGCCCACAAGTAGGGATGTAAACAGATCGAATACAGACGGATATTACTGATATCGTATTTATTTTCATATTTTTGTTTGAATACGGAGTCGAATACAGATAGTGTTAGTTTTGGCCAGATAAGATTGCAATGGATGCCAACATCATAAAAATATAACTTTTGAGTATTCGGATACGAATCGGTTACAAATATTGAATACTCGGAATCGAATGCGAACAGATAAAAATCCTTCCAGACCAGATCGAATTCAAATACAGTCGGAAAATATCCGTACCATTTACATCCCTACCCACAAGCACGTGCAAAGACCACGTCGATTGCATTCCACATATACCACATTCAAAGTCATCAGTCATATTTCCAGGCAGCAGGCCGCAGAGGCGCATGTGCAAAGACCACGTCGATTGCATTCCACATATACCACATTCAAAGTCATCAGTCATATTTCCAGGCAGCAGGCCGCAGAGGCGCATGTGCAAAGACCACGTCGATTGCATTCCACATATACCACATTCAAAGTCATCAGTCATATTTCCAGGCAGCAGGCCGCAGAGGCAGACCTACACAAATCGCGTGCGTTCAAACGGCGTTGCAGTCTATGGCGGCGATTACAATTGGTTCAAAACCAGTACAGCGACAACATACAACTACAGCACAAACCAAGCTCTACTTGCAGCCCGGTAGTAGCTGTCATCACCTCAAAATCCCATTGGACCAGAGCTTGCTCAGCTCCCTCCGTCATATGATCTGCAACACGACTGCCAAAATGTATGCTGGTATGGTGTTGGATCATGTGGACCTTGCTACCGCTGCACTAGTTGAGTTCCATTGGTTTAAGGGAACTGCATTACTTGGCCATCTGCCCAGTATTCCCTTGCCAGGGTGAGGACGAGCTCCGGATGGAAACTCAAGCGATAACCCATAGCCAAAACCAGAAGGGATGATACGAGGCCATGGAATAATGGGCACAAACCGATGAATACCGGTGCCTCGATCATGTACCAAAGGAAAGACCTTGTTAGAAGCAGGAGCGGGTAACGAATCACTACTAGTTGTAGCATTACCACCACGCTTTGCTCTCTTTTGGAATGCATATCTTCCCTGCTGGCAAAGTTCCGACTTCCTCTTCCTCTTGCCGTGCTTCAAACGAGGTTTGCTGACTACCTCATCTGGACTAAGCCGCCCAAACAAAAGGGTCTTCAGCTTTGGTGTGTCCAGTTTCCCCCTCATGAAATCCAACAAATTCAAAGCACATTGTCTAAGGCATCTGCAGATCTTCTGCATCTGCACCTTCCCCACCGACCTTGCAAAATTTTGTGACCTGTCCAAGAAATCTTCAACCTGCATATAGGGAAGCAAAAATATTGTTGTTTGCTTTTTCAGGGTAAGAGTCCAACCTTTTGCTACTTGTTAGTACTCGATGCACGAATACCTACACTTAAATTGCCGACTCCTTTCTTCCAGGTCTTCGAGATCCATGACGCTTCAAAATTGCTAGCACACAGCCCATGCTCCCATAAACTCTCTGCTGACAACAGCTGTATAACAAGGCCAAATTTTGGCCTTACTAGTGAGCACGATTATTTGAAATAATACATTGACAATAAAAAAGTGAAACCTGGTAAGGATGTAAAACAAGGGCAAACTAATAGGAAATACAAATCACTAAATAATTCACAGACCTCCACAGATCAATGCAGTACTGGGGGAAAGAAAAGAAGTTAAACTTGCTATAATGTGGGTAAATGCAAAGACTATCATATCATAATTCCTGGCTACAATGGCCAAGTAGACAATATAACATGTCACCACGGGTAAATAATGAGAATTTCTGCAGATGTAGTTTAAGCATCTCTAGCTGAAATCTGCTGTGTGTTCTAAAAGAACCTAGGTAGTGTATGTTAGAAGAACACGTACAACATGACAAGGTACAGCATGTTCTTATAGATTCGATTATGGAAAGTAACTCCAAGCACAAACATAAGTACAAGGTGAACCTTTTAGTTACTCACTTTACTTATCAATGACACAAACAGTTCAGCCACAGATTCTGTATTTCTGCTCCCAAACCCCTTGAACGGTAAAATGTTCCTCTCAACGCTTGCACAATCTAAACCATCTGTAAGAACAAGAATTAAGAATGATAGTTATCTTCGGTCTGTGACAGTGAGAAAGTTAGCAAAATGATGCCAGTAAAAGGAAAAAACAAAATGCAAGCATGATAAAAGATAACCTTTTAACAAGGCAGAGAATGCAGGCAATATTGGAGGATGTCGGGTCTGCACTGCACATTCCACAAAGATTCAATTTGAATTTATTCAGAAAAAGAGAACAAGAAGTTAAAAATACTAGTGCTTCATCTCAGACATGTATCTAATTAGCAGGGTTCCAAAATACACATGCGCACTACCATAAAGTTGAATGGAACAAAATCCAATTTCTGATACACAAAATGCAGTAGTTTGGAGTGTAGCAAAAGGATCCAGACTGAGGAAGTGTAGAACGGACTTCTATCATGTTGGCAAAAGGACTTCTATCATGTTTTCTAACCTAGCATAAACCCTATCCAGCATTTTTTACTACAAAAGATTATTTTGAATTCAAATGTACAAATTGATTAGCAGGTCAAAACAAAATGTAGGGGAACAGGTACATGCAATTTAATAACCAGTCAAAAAAATACAATAAACCCATGCTACCTGCAAATGGAAAGCAACTAATGAAATGATTGACATGGAGCTCATTGTTAATTTTCTTGGGCTATTCAAATCATGTATATTAGCCCAGAACTTAACCTGAAGAAAAAAGGTAAGGACAAGATTGTTGTTAAATGATTTCAAGTTGATCCCATGGCTTTGCTAAGTTACTAATTAGAAAGAAAAAGAAGATTGCATTACCAGGTAACTTAGTATCTGAAACCTTTCATCAATCATGGAAACATATTTGAAGATCATTGACCTTGTCATGCCATCTTTATTTTCAACCGAAATATCACATTCAATCCCTGTGCCACAATCAATAACCTTCAGAATAGGCACCCTAGCACTTACAATAGGTAAAACCCCACAGCAAATTCCATTCCCTGGATAGATCATATAAGAAAAGGATGAATATATTCATAAATGAAAGCAAATATGGCACGGGAAATTGGTGATTGATTAACGAGAGTACATGGGGTACATTATATAGGCAAGGATCGGTATGTAGGGTTTATTGAACATACCCAATCAACGGAGATCCTTGCCTAATCGAGATCAATTATCATAACCCATCTAACAGCCCTAGCCGCCTAGGCTGGGCGCCAAGGCCCAAAGGCCAGCCCACTACAAGCCTCGCTAACATGCCCCCGCAGTCTGATCGTCAGCCACCGCGCACGTTCAGACTGGACCTGAACTCCGTGAATACAGAAGAAAGAAGCCCCTTGGTGAAGATATCGGCATAGTGTGAGGAAGTCGGCACATGAAGAACTCGAAGATCACCAACGGAAACCCGCTCCCGGACGAAGTGGAGATCAATCTCAATATGCTTGGTTCGCTGATGCTTAACCGAATTGGAGGACATGTAAACGGCGCTGATATTGTCACAATACACCAGCGCAGCGCGGCGAAGAGGGGCGTGAAGCTCCTCAAGCAGCTGGCGCAGCCAAGTAGCCTCAGCGACACCGTTGGCCACGGCGCGATACTCAGCCTCGGCACTGGACTTGGAGACAGTATTCTAACGCTTGGAGGACCATGAGATGAGATTGTCCCCGAGAAACACAAAATAGCCCGAGGTGGACGTGCGCGTATCCGGACAACCAGCCCAATCAGCATCAGTATATACCACAAGATCAGTCGAGGAAGACGGTCGCAGCAGAAGGCCGAGGTTGAGGGTGCCACGAATATAGCGAAGAATGCGTTTCAGAGCCGCCAAGTGGGGTGCCCGTGGATCATGCATGTGGAGATAGACCTGCTGAACAGCATAAGCAATGTCTGGCCGTGTGAAGGTCAAATACTGTAAAACGCCAGCTAGACTACGAAAATCAGAGGCATCGTCCACAGGAGCACCATCAGCTGCAGCCACCTTGGGGTTTGTATCAACTGGAGTTGAGCACGGTTTGCAATCAGCCATGCCAACCCTATCCAGAATGTCCAACATATACTGCCGCTAAGAGAGAAGTAAGCGATCACCCATCGCTGAACATGCATACCAAGAAAGTGATGCAGTTCACCAAGATCCTTTATGGAGAACTCATGCTGAAGTGCTGCAATAATCCGCTGAAGGAGAGCCTGAGAGGAAGCTGAGGACGATATCATCAACGTACAGTAACAAGTAGACAAGATCAGAACCCCTCTGGTAGTCGAAGAGCGACGTGTCTGTCTTGGCTTCAACAAAACCCAGAGACAGGAGGAATGTGGCAAACCGACTGTACCAAGCACGGGGAGCCTGCTTCAACCCATACAGAGATTTGTTGAGGTGGCAAACAAAGTCCGGATGGGCGGGATCCTCGAAACCAGATGGCTGAGTACAGTAAACTGTCTCTGACAAGGTGTCATGCAGGAATGCATTTTTTACATCTAATTGATGAATGGGCCATCGCCGAGAGAGTGCCAGAGAGAGAACTGATAGCCTAATAAGCCTAGTGTTTGTATCTTAATTATGTATTAGCTTTATGTTTAAGACTTGTCTTGGCTTCTAAGTTGATGAGCCGGGCTACTTTTGCTTTAAGCACTTTAGTGGGTGAGCTCCTGCTATATAGGCAGAGCATCCCCCTCTCTTTGTAACTGAATTCCATTTCCAATTCAATCAAGCAGCCTCAGGTCAAACTGACATCCGACCTTTACCATGAGATTGTGAGTTACATGGGCAACAATTGGCATCAACAGCTAGGGTTCTAGTGTGTTTTTCACTCCCCAGCCGCCGCAGCCACCACCATGTTTACCTCCAGCTCGAGAGCTCGCCGCCTTAAGGACGCCTCCAAGGCCCCTGGTGCGGGCGGCGATGACGCCGCCGCACAGGCGCGGAAGGTGCGTCTCGAGGCCGCCGAGGTAGCTGCGGACGCAGCGGCCGCGGCCAAGGCCGCGGTGGAAGCCGCTGCAGCTCTGCGAGCGGAGATCAAGGCGGAGGAGGCGGAAGAAGAGGAAGGGGTCAGAGGAGTCTGACGGATCGCGCCAGTCGAAGAACCACCGCCGCCGCATGTCGCCATCTCCACCACGGCACCGCGGGCGGCGCGGGCGTTCTCCGGCTGCGCACATCTACCGTGAGATCGGCACTGGGTGGCCGATGCTCACGCGGTCGAACTACTACGAGTGGAGTCTACTCATGAAGGTGAAGATGCAAGCTCGCTTCTTGTGGGACGCCATCAAGTACGACGACGTCGACTTCGAGCAGGATCGCCGGGCGATGGAGGCCCTCTGCGCCTCGGTCCTGCCGGAGATCGGAGCCACCCTCGCCAACAAGCCCACCGCCAAGCTCGCCTGGGAGGCGATCGAAGCCAGGCGCGTTGGGAGCGATCGCGTTCGCCGCGCCGCGCTCCAGCGTCTTCGCGGGGAGTGGGAAGGTCTCACCTTTCGCCCCGACGAGCAAATTGAAGATTTTGCGGTTCGCGTCACCAAACCTGATGGAGCAGATGGTGCGCAACGGCGACACCGATCTCGACGAGGCGCGCGCTGTGGAGAAGTTTCTCCGGTGCATGCCCAAGAGGTACGAGCAGCTCGTCTTCTCCATTGAGACCCTCCTCGACCTCCAGGATCTCTCCATCGACGACGTTGCCGGGCGGTTCAAGGTGGTCGAGGACCGTGAATGCGCGTCGGAGTCAAAGCAGGGCAAGCTGCTATACTCCGAGCAGCGGCGCGCCGGCGGCCGGAAGGGAGACAACGCCACCACGTCCAAGGACGGCCAGGAGCGGCGGCATCGTCCCCGTGGAGGCAGGAAGAACAAGCCCAAGGGCGACCGTGCTGGTGGCGCGGCCGATCTCGGCGGCGGACGCGGTGATCGTGGAGGTGACGCCGGCGGCGAACGCAAAGCGGGCCGCGACGACACCTGCCACAACTGCAACCGCGCTGGGCACTGGGCTAAAGACTGCCCCCAGCTGCGGCGAAATCGCGGTGCCGCACATGTTGCGGAGGGAGACGTCGACGTTGGCCTCTTCCTCGCGCACGGCACCGTCGAGCTGGATGCAGAACGTGCAGCAGCGCACGGTCTCTTCCTCGAGCTCGACGAGCGGCGCGCCCGAGTCGTCCTCAACACCGCCGTCGAAGAGGACGTCGACGAGTGGTACCTCGACAGCGGCGCAACCAACCACATGACCGGGCGCCGTGAGCTCTTCACCGACCTCGACGGCGATGTGTCCGGTTCGGTGCGGTTCGGCGACGCGTCCAGGGTGGACATCCAGGGCGTCGGCACCATCGCGTTCGAGGGGAAGAACGGCGAACGGTGGCTGCTGCACGGCGTCTTCTACATCCCGGCGCTCAAGAACTCGATCATGAGCCTCGGGCGGCTGGACAAGGACGGATCGGAAGTGAGGATCCGAGACAGTGTTCCGAGGGTCTGGGATCAGCGCAGACGTCTCCTGATCAAAGTCCTGCGCGGTCCCAACTTCCTCTACACCCACTTCACCGCGGCCAAGCTGCGCTGTGCTGAACAAGCCGAGGACCAGAAGCTCTGCCTCGCCGTGCGCAAGGATGATCAAGCGTGGTTGTGGCATGAGCGGTACGGTCATCTCCACTTCGAAGCCCTGCACAAGCTCTGCAAGGACGACATGGTGCGCGGGATGCCGGTGATCAAGCACGCCGGCCACCTCTGCGACACGTGCGTCCTCACCAAGCAGAGGCGTGCGCCCTTCCCCGCCCAGGCCTAGTACCGCGCGCAGGAGCAGCTGGAACTGGTGCACAGCAACCTGTGCGGACCGGTGACGCCGGCGACGCCCGGCGGCAAGCGCTTCTTCTTGCTGTTGGTGGACGACGCCACGCGCTTCATGTGGGTGTCCCTGCTGACAGCAAAGTCGGCCACCGCGGATGCGATCAAGCGCGTCCAGGCGGAGGTGGAGAAGGCCAGCGGACGCAAGCTGCGCGTCCTCCGCACCGACAACGGCCGGCAATTCACCGCCGCAGAACTCGCCGACTACTGCGCAGAACACTAATAAGCCTAGTGTTTGTATCTTAATTATGTATTAGCTTTATGTTTAAGACTTGCCTTGGCTTCCAAGTTGATGAGCCGGGCTACTTTTGCTTTAAGCACTTTAGTGGGTGAGCTCTTGCTATATAGGCAGAGCATCCGGCCTCTTTGTAACTGAATTCCATTTCCAATTCAATCAAGGGGCCTCAGGTCAAGCTGACCTCCGGCATTTACCATGAGATTGTGAGTTACCTGGGCAACAAGAACAGTCCGGACAGTGGCGGGCTTGACGACTGGACTGGAGGTCTCTGCAAAGTCCACACCAGGGCGCTGAGTGAAGCTTCGAAGCACCCAACGTGCCTTGTAGCGCTCCAGAGTCCCGTCGGCATTGAACTTGTGCTTGAAGATCCACTTGCCGGTGACGATATTGGCTCCCGGAGGGCGAGGCACAAGATCCCAAGTGTGGTTCTTCATCAGAGCATCATGTTCTTCTACCATAGCGGCTCGCCAATTGGCGTCGGCAAGAGCGCTTTGGTAGGTCTTCGGGATGGCGGAGAGGGGCATGGCGTGGTACAGTGTAGGCATCCGAAAGCCACTTTTGGCTCTCGTTTGCATGGCGTGCTGGTTGGATGGCGGCGGTACCACAACAGCACCAAGCGGCATCGTACCAGCACCAGGGGGCGGCTGCGGTGATCCAGCAGGCTGCGGCCGGCGCGTGTACACCTGGGTGATCACACGCTGGGAGGCATGAACGTCGAGGGAGACGGCGCCGGAGAGGACGGCGCGTAGTCAGTCGTGCCGTGGAAGCCGAGGGCGCCTGGACTGTTGGCGCACAGTCAGGCGCCGAGGAAGCCGGTGCCGAGCAGGTGGGGAGCGTTGCAAACCCAGGTGGAGGGCCGCGCGCTGCCAAGGAAGTCGGGGCCGCACGTGGCTCTGTAGGCGCGTCCGGCAGCGTCGAGGTGGACGGGATCTTGACTGGGAGCGCAGGAAGCGCTGCCGAACCAGCTAGGGTGTCGCCAGGTAATGCCGAGGGGGGCGCAGCCGCACGTTGCTATGCGGGGAGGGAGTCGCCAGGTCCTGCAGGGAGAAGCTGATGCACAGGTCCGATAGGAGCTGGCATGGTGTTAGTAGCATCCAAAAACTCAAGATCCGCCGGTGTGGAAGAGAAGCCGCGCTCAGCAAAGGGAAAAGCAGACACGTCGAAGGTGACGAGAGATGATCACTCGGTTAGAGGAGAGATAAAGACAGCGGTACCCTTTGTGGTGAGCGGAGTATCCCAAGAAGACACATAGGGTGGATCGGGGAGAGAGTTTGTGGGTGGCGGTGGCAGACAGGTTCGGGTAATATTTGCAGCCAAAGACGCGAAGGTGGTTGTAGGAGGGCACGGTGCCAAAGAGGGCAGCGTGTGGTGTGGAGAACCGAAGCGTCATGGTGGGCAAAATGTTGAGAAGGTAGGAGGCTGTCTGCAGGGCTTCGACCCAGTAGGAGGGCGGAAGGGAGGCCTGAAACAGAAGGCAGCGCACAACATTATTGAGAGAACGAATGAGGCGCTCCGCTTTACCGTTTTGAGGCGAGGTGTAGGGACAGGATATGCGGAGATGCATGCCGTGGGTGAGGAAGAACGTGCCAGAGCTGGAGTTGTCAAACTCCTTGCCGCTGTCGCACTGGACTGCCTTCACAGTAGAGCCAAACTGAGTAGTCAAGTAGGCAAAAAAGTGAGCTAGCGTGGAGTAAGTATCAGACTTCAGTTTTAAAGGAAACGTCCAAGTATAATAAGAGCAACCGTCAAGTATAATGAGATAATATTTGTAACCGGAGAGACTAAGAACAGGAGATGTCCACATATCACAATGTATCACAATGAATGAGTTCAAAATTACTAGACGCTCTAGACACTAAAGTACTGAAAGGAAGACGCATATGACGACCAAGATGACATGCGTGACATAGCGAGGAGCTACTATCATGGGGACATGCAGGAAGGCCAGAAGACGACGCTAGCTTGGAGAAGGCCTCGTGTCCAGGGCGACCGAGGCGACGATGCCAGAGTGAAGACCCAGAGGTGGCGACCAGGGAGTGAGCTGCCGGAAGACGAAGGGCGTACAACGGCCCTGAGCTATTGCACCTGGCGATCACGTTCCGAGACTGAAGGCCCTTTACAAAACAACCAGACGAGTCAAACTCAACAGAGCAATTATTATCGGTAGTGAACTAGCGAACAGAAATAAGATTCTTAATAAGTTGTGGAGAGACCAGAACATTATTAAGATGCAAGGAAGATTGAATAACAGTGGTGCCAGTGGCAGTGACAGGTAACAAGGAGCCATTATCGACAATGATTGATGAAGGAGTAGGGTACCGCATGGGAAAAGTATGTGAAAGAATATCAGACTGGGATGTCATGTGATAGGTAGCACCTGAGTCGAAGTACCATTCGTTACTAGGCTGCGGCTGATTCAGTGTCATGGTGCTGAAGGTGGAGGCGAGTGACTGCTGATCCGAGGAGGGTGTCCCGGCCAAGGGGTTGTAGTACCCTGGCGGGGTGACCCACTGGCTAGAGGAGTCCTGCGCGGGGCCCGAGGCTTGCTGGTACTGCACCTGCTAGAGCTGCTGAGCGAGCATGGCCTGCTGCTGCTGCTGGTTCGGCTGGACCAACATGGCCTGCTGCTGCTGCGGACGTGGAGGAAGTGGCGCCAGGGGAGGCCGGGGACCAGGCCAGGTCTGGATAGACCCGGTCCGCCGATTTGGCGCTGGTAGCCTGTCCTCCGGAGGTCGCAGCGGCGTCGGGGGCCGGGTGTTGGCGCCGCTGTTGCCGCCACCGCGCCTGGAGCGCCGGTTCTTGGGCTTGGAACCGGTCGCCGAAGATGTGCTGGAGCCAACGCCCCCGGAGGGCTCGGCTTGCTTGGGCGTGGACGAAGCGACGAACGCGGCGAGCGGCGTCGAGGACTGGTGCGCCATGTTCATCTCCTCAAGCAGCAGCTCAGCCTGGATCTCCGTGAAGGTCGGGAACGGGCGAGCGCGACGGAGATGAACGCCGATGCTGGTGAAGCGCTTGTTGAGGCCGCGAAGCACGTTGAGGACGAGCGTGCGGTCAGAGATAGGAGACCCCAGATTGTCGAGCTGATCAGCCATCTTCTTGAAGCGCCGGCAGTAGTCAGCGATGGAGAGGTCGCCCTGGCAGAAGCCGTGGAACTCAACGTCGAGGAGGATGGTGCAGGTCTCACGGTTCCCCAGGAAGTGCGTCTCTACAGCGACCCATAGGAGGACTGGTGTGCCGCGACTGGAGATGGCCTCGGCGAGATCGTCGAAGAGGGTGCCGGTGATCCAAGACTGGACAACACAGTCCATGCGAGCCCAGTCCAGGGAATCAGGGGCGCGGGCGTTGACCAGCACATGATCCTGCAGGGAGAACTTGCCGGTGGTCAGCAGAAACTGATCGCGCCAGCGAGCGTAGTTGCCGGAGTTGACGTCGAGGACGGTCGTGATCAAACTCCAGATGTTCTGGATGGAGACGGCCTGGGCGTGGAGGTTGAGGACGGCGGCGGCCTCGTGCAGCATCATGGCGGAGTGGAAGTCGTGGTGCTGCGGATGAGGGGATCCTCCATCCTTCTACTCCTGGGGGGCGGCGTCGGGGCGCCAGCCTCGGCGCGAGAGGCGGCCGCGCGATCCAGGGCGCCTGGATCCGCAGGGCAGCGGCGGCGGCCTCAGCCTTAGCATCAGCGGCGCGCTGAAGGGCAGCGGCGCGCGCCTCGTGCGCGGCTTGGGCGGCGGGGGCGGCCGCCTTGGCGGCACGGCGGCGGCTTTGGCGGTGGCGGCCGCCTTCTCCTTGGCGGCGGCTTTGGCGGCGGCAGCCGCCTGTTCCTTGGCGGCGGCGGCGCCAGGAGAGGAGGGGCCAGCCATGAGTAGGGTTTGGGGCGCAACACAGCAGGGCTGGTGCGCAGGGAAGATGGACGTAGCACGGCGGGAAAGCCGGCGCGCGGGCGCTGCACGGCGAGGTGCCGGCGCGCTAGGTCAGTGGAAGACTAATCGGGAAGAAAACCCGGGCTCGTGATACCATGAAAGCAAATATGGCATGGGTACATTATATAGGCAAGTATCGGTATCTAGGGTTTATAGAACACACCCGATCAATGGAGATCTTTGCCTAATCGAGATCAATTACCATAACCCATCTAACAGCCCTAGCCGCCTAGGCTGAGCGCCAAGGCCCAAAGGCCAGCCCACTATAAGCCTCGCTAACAATAAAGATCAATGGGTATGCAATCTGAAAATACTCTGTTTAAGGAAATACTTACTCTGATGAGAATATAGAACTTTGGAAAATTTCCTGATCACAGAGATCTTTTCCTTGCGAGTGTATCGATCATCAGTATTAGCATTGAAATTGACAGAGAGGTCCAGGTCACCACGAGGAGTAAATAAATCCATCGTGAATGATCCAAATGGCTCCACAACTGGAAACCCATCGTTGCTACCTGAAATCATGTTAAATAAAGGTCAAATCAACATGTAAGAGGTATATGTTAAACTAGCAATCAAAATAACACTTCTGCGAACACATGGTGAACTGGTTGTCTTTGTATTACGATAGAAGAAGGTTCAAATACAACACGCCAACACACACCTCATTAAAATACCACATAATAAGCTACTAATATATGATTTGCTGAAGTTCTGAACATCAACAAGAGACACATGCTCATTGCTCGGTGTCATTGGTTCATTGCTCGGTGAATTTTACTAACCAATAAAGTTGTATGGTTGTGCATCTGATTAGAAATAGACCAACACGGCATGTCTGTATTTTCTTTTCTGTTTTTTCAAGAATTCTTCATGTTTCCTAATACCCTAATACTTCTTAAATCAGTACATGGTCAAACTACATTTGGTACGTGATGATATTATCCAGTTACCCAAAGATATTTGCCCATGACAGGTCAGGACCTAATTTATTATTATCAGAATTGTATTGGTGCTGTGCCTCAGAATGGCAGGATCACCTATATTAGGGTGATTGATTTCACGGAGTAAAAAAATGAAGAGTTGTTGGAAGAGCACAATCGTAAATAATATAAATAATCACCGGTGAGCATTTTTATTACTTAGTAGGTTTGGATTTTGGAGGCTAGAAGTTCATAGCGACATTCAAATACACGACAGTCACAACTGCAAGAAATAGAAACGTACCAAATATTTGTTTAGTAATCTTCCTGAAGACATCAACCAAGGTGTTGCGCTGGTCATAGTCAAGTGGCTTCGGACGCAGAACGGCATAAACCTCGAGAAGCAAATGATTGAGAGTTGGAAGCAAAGTAGTATTGACTGAGATTGCTGCCAGCTCCTTCAGCTCCAGACATTCAGCCTGCCTACGTAACTCTGCACAGGATATATGTGTCAAGGGCATCGGATCCTAGGGTAGCTGGACCTCGGCTACGTAGTTCGTAGCCGCGATCCGTCTTCTCCGGCGAGGTTATACCCCTGCGCCGTAGGCTTTGTTGAAGAGAGGAGGAAGGGTTTGGGACTAATGATCTTGCTTAATCTCTCAAGAGTTCAGATTACAGAATATATAGCCCTTGGCCCACAACCGAATGGAGAGTCCCTCCTTAACTCTAGGAACTAAAACAGATAACAGATCTTATCTTCCCTAATCTAGCCACTAGAGGCTGGGGCCTCCCTGTCGCGGTCCGCACGTTCCGCTGCCCTGCATACGTCACCGGCACGTCTGCGCCTTGAGTATGTACGGCCGTACATGACATCTCTCCCCCCCCCCTCGAGGTCCATCTCGTCCTCGAGCTGAAAGTCCGGGTAGGCCGCACGGAAGTCTTCGAGGTCCTCCCACGACGCAGACTCTGCCGGCTCGCCGCGCCACCGGACCAGTACTTGGCGAACACCGCGCGCCAAGTGAGCTTGCTCGACCCGGAGAGGCTCTGGAACCGCAGCACCATGGTGTATAATAGGTAGCGCTGGTGGCGACACCGGCGGGGTGCCGACGAACTTCTTGAGCACGCCCACATGGAACACATCATGTAGCCGAGCGCCTTGGGGAAGCTCCAAACGAACAGCCACTTCGTTGATGAGCTCGGTGACGCGGTACGGCCCGACGTAGCGCGGCTTCAGCTTGCCAGTAGCAGTAGAGCGAGGCAAGGACGCAGCAGCCCGCTGACGAAGTCGAAGAAGCGCCCAGTCACCAACGTTGTAGGACACCGGCCGGCGCTGGCGGTCGTAGTACAGCTTCTGGACCGCCTATGCTTGCTCAAGGCGAAAGCGAACGTCGGTGAGGAACGCCTCGCGGGCCTCCATCTCCTGGGCAACCACAGCCACCCTCGTCTCGCCCGGCTCATAAGAGCGGATGGAAGGCGGGTCGCGGCCATAGACGACGCGAAACGGCGTCTTGTGTAGCGACGTCTGGTAGGCCGTGTTGTAGACGTACTCAGCCCACGGCAGCCAACACAACCATTGTCGACGACGGTCGCCGGTGAAGCAGCGCAGGTACATGACGATGACGCGGTTGGCCGCCTCCGTCTGGCCATCCGACTGGGGATGGAAGGCCTAAGTCATATGCAGCTTCGTGCCCACGAGGCGCATGAGCTCGCGCCAGAACGTCGAAGTGAAGACCGGGTCTCGGTCCGACACAATCGACTGGGGGATGCCATGGAGACAAACGATGTCGGCGAAGAAGGCCTGCGCCACAGACTCTGCTGTGTATGGGTGCTCCAACGGGATGAAGTGAGCATACTTACTGAAACGGTCCACGACGGAGAGGATGACCGTCCTGCCGTGCACTCTTGGAAGTGCCTCCACGAAGTCGATGCCAATGTCCGCCCAAACTATGGAGGGAACGGGTAGCGGCTGCAACAGACCCGCGGGGTGCAGGTGCTCGGACTTGTACCGCTGACAAGTCGTGCAGGCCCGCACGAAGTCCTGCACCAAGCGCCGCATGTTGGGGAAGTGGAAGTCGCGGCGGAGACGGTGCACAGTGCGGTGGACGCCCTCGTGGCCATCATCGTGCACCGCCGCCACAATCTCCTGCAAGAGGGGAGAGGCTGGCGGTATGTACAGGCGCCCCTCGTAGGCGACCATGTCGTCAACCACCGACCAAGGGGCGGCGCGCGTACCCGCGCGAACCTCGTCATGGATGGCCACCAAGGCCGGATCGGTGGCTTGTGCGTGGCGAAGGCACGCGATGAAGTTAAAGCAGGGCGCCGAGATCGCCATGAGGCCGCCGTCGTCATCGTCGCGACGGGAGAGGGCGTCGGCCACCGCGTTGGACGCTCCCGACTTGTACTCGACAGAGAAGTCAAACCCCAGGAGCTTGCCAACCCAATGATGCTAAGGGATCGTGGCCAAGCGCTGGTCGCGGAGGTACTTGAGGCTGTAGTGGTCCGTCTTGACGATGAAGCGGCGGCCCCACAAATACGGCCTCCAGTACCGCACCGCCTGGACGAGACCGATGAGCTCTCGTTCGCATGCGGCGAGGGCACGGTGGCGGGGAGCGACGGGTCGGCTGAAGAAGGCGATCGGATGGCCTTCCTGGACCAGCACCGCGCCAAAGCCATGCAACGAGGCATCGCATTCGACGATGAAGGGCTTGGCGAAGTCCGGCATGGCGAGGACCGGGGCGGTGGTGACTGCGCCCTTGAGCACGTTGAACGCCTCGGCCGCCGCCGCATCCCAGGAGAAGCCATCCTTCTTGAGGAGGGCCGTGAGCGGCGCGGCGACGGTGCCGTAGTTGTCGACGAACTTGCGGTAGTAACCCGCCAAGCCGAGGAAGCCGCGGACCGCCCAGGCCGAGCGCGGCGGTGGCCAGTCGAGGATGGCCTGCACCTTGGCCGGATCCATGGGCCACGCCCGCCTCGGAGATGACGTGCCCCAGGTAGGCGACGGAGGAGACGCCGAAAGCGTACTTGCTGCGCTTGACGAAGAGCTGGTGCCGCCGCAGCTCGGACAAGACGGCGCGGAGGTGACGAAGATGATCCGCCCAGGTCTTGCTATAGATCAGAATATCATCAAAAAACACAAGAACGAAACGACGAAGGAAGGGGCGGAGTACATCGTTCATCAGCGCCTGGAACGTCGCCGGGGCGTTGCAAAGCCCAAACGCCGTCACCAAGAACTCGTAGAGGCCGTCGTGGGTGCGGAACGTGGTCTTGTGCACGTCCTCCGGCCGCATCTGCACCTGGTGGTACCCGGACCTCAAGTCCAGCTTGGTGAAGAACCGTGCCCCGTGGAGCTCATCGAGAAGCTCGTCGACCACTGGAATAGAGAACGCGTCCTTGATGGTGAGCGCGTTCAGGGCACGATAGTCGACGCAGAACCTCCACGACCGGTCGGGCTTCATGACGAGGATGACCGGCGAGGAGAACGGCGAGTCGCTGCGACGGACGATCCCTTGCGCGATCATAGCCGCGCACTGCCGCTCCAGCACATCCTTGTGGGCCGCCGGGTACCGGTATGGACGCACGGCGACCGGTGGCGCGTCCGGCTTGAGAGTGATGTGGTGGTCGTGGGTGTGCTTGGGAGGCAGCCCCGTAGGCTCGGCGAAGACGTCCCCAAAGGAATCCAGGAGCTCGTCGAGGAGGCCCTCACTGGCGCCCGAGGCAGCGAGAGAAGGCGCGCTGTGAGTCGCCAGTCCGGACCAGCAGATGGCGCGGCCTTGGTGTTGGAACGACATCCGCCGCTTGGTGAGGTCCCACACGATGGGGCCCAGCGTTGCGAGCCAGCGGGTGCCCAGGACCATGTCGTACCCCGCCAGCGGCATGACGTAGAGATCCGCCGGGAAGGAGTCGCCACCGATGAGCACAGGGGCGCCTCAGATGACTCCGACGCACATGACGCGCTCGCCGTTGGCGACCATGGCCATGAGGCGGGGTCGCTGGTGCAGAGGGAGGCCGGAGCGCTGCGCGGCCGCCTCCGAGATGAAGTTGTGCATGCTGCCAGAGTCCAGGAGAGCGACGAGCGCCGCGGGTCCGAGCACGACCTTGATCTGCATGGTGTCGGCGAAGGAGACCCCCGCGAGGGCCTGCAGGGAGAAGACTAGAGCATCCTCCGTTCCACCCTCCGCGGCGTCGGCCGGCAGTGCATCTTCGTCGTCGTCCTCGATGCCTTCCAAGAGGAACAGCCGCTGGCATACGCGGTTGTGCCCCCGGGAGTACTTCTTGTCGCAATTGTAGCAGTCCCTTGCGACGACGCTCCTCCTGCTCCGCCTGGGTGAGGCGCTTGATCTGGCGGCCCTCGACGGTGATCGTCGCGGGGGCAGCCGGCTTGGGAGCCTGCGGTGCCGGCAGGGCGAGGCGTGGAGCCGGCATAGGAAGCAGTGGCGGCCGGGGCGCAGGCTTGGTCACCGGCGTGGAGTACTGCTCGCGCAACTCGAATTGTCGGGCCAAACTCATGGCGGCGTCTAGGGTTTGCGGGTTCTGGATGCGGACGTCGAGGCTGAGAAGCGGCATGAGGCCCCCAAGTGAACAGCTGAACGCGCTGTTCTTCCAGGAGGGGACCCGCGCGGGCGGGGAGCGCCTGGAAGCGGTCCATGTAGTCTGCCACCGTGCCGGTGCGGCGGCACTCGGCTAGCTCGGCCAAGGGAGCGGAGCGCAGGGGCGGCCCGTAGCGGAGGTTCAGCAGCTCCTTGAAGCAGCGCCACGACGGGGTACCCATGTCCGTTTGGATCTACATGTACCATTGTTGCGCCCCATCTTCGAGGTTGTAGGACGCTATCCACACCTTTTCCTCCTCCATGATCCGCTGCTGGTGGAAGAAGGATTCACAGCGGTTGATGAAGATGAGCGGATCGGTCTTGCCGTCGTAGCGTGGGAAGTCCATCTTGTGGAACTTCGGTGGCCGATCATTGTGATGCTCGCCGAAGGGCTGCTTGTTGTTGGAGCCCTACGACCGGTCGGCCGCGAGAATGGCGATGGCCTTGGCGTTGGCCTCCGCGGTGGCCTGGAGGGCTTTGACGGACTCGACCAGGGACGCCACGGTGGTCTTGAGATCGTCACCTTGGTCGCCCATGGCGGCGGCGCAAGACGCAGCGGATGAGGACGACGGAAATGGCGGCATTGCGGCTGGTGGTGTTGAGGGCTGTGGAGAGGGAGAGGATCGTCTGGATCATGATACCAGGTTGTCAAGGGCGTCGGATCCTAGGGTAGCTGGACCTCGGCTACGTAGTTCGTAGCCACGATCCGTCTTCTCCGGCGAGGTTATACCCCTGCGCCGTAGGCTTTGTTGAAGAGAGGAGGAAGGGTTTGGGAATAATGATCTTGCTTAATCTCTCAAGAGTTCAGATTACAGAATATATAGCCCTTGGCCCACAACCGAATGGAGAGTCCCTCCTTAACTCTAGGAACTAAAACAGATAACAGATCTTATCTTCCCTAATCTAGCCACTAGAGGCCGGGGCCTCCCTATCGCGGCCCGCACGTTCCGCTGCCCTGCGTACGTCATGGGCACGCCTGCGCCTTGAGTATGTACGGCCGTACATGACAATATGATACTTAGGCCACTCTCAGTGGAGTTTCATGAGAATTTCATGGATATTTAATTTTGCTATGTGGCAGGATATTTATAAAGAGAGGGAATAGTTTCATGGGATGCGAGAGGAGTTTCATTCCCATAACACTCATCCGGCTCGGTTTTTGCTCTAGGTAAATATGCAATGAAACCATGCATTGAAACTGGCCTCACACAGATTTGACATATACACACTGTGCTTAGAAAATAATAATTCCCCACTGCCAATAATAAGTTATATTTGCACCCGCCATCCCCTCTGTAGCTCGTGTTAAAATAGTTCCCGGATGGATCGACATTTACATAAAAAAGATAAGGAAAAGAGGAAATCCATTCTGGCGGTTTAATTTTTGCCGCAGCAGGGTCCGTTTGCGCATGGAAGCATGAACAGCAAAAGCAGACCAGGCACTGCATCCCTGTACTGCAATGCAAACCGCGGGCACCAAAATCACAGAACGCAGGGAGTAAAACAAGGGGGGGGAGCGGAGGGGACAGGAGAGCACCACGTAGTAGGAAGTACCTTGAGAATCCCATATGCTTGCCTCGCTGCACCTGCAAACATCGGAAGAGCGAGATCAATCCGCACAACAGCAAGACCGCGCGCGCAAGCAGAAATGCGAACCCCCATTCTGGCGAACCCCAGCTTTATCTCCCCGAAAGAGTAGATTGAACTTGGGGTCGTGGGGAATCGGGAAGGGTTGGGCCGTTGGGGGAAGAGGAAGGAAGAGGGAGAGACTAACTGAGAGGAGTCGGAGTCGTCGGACACGGAGGTGCTGCACGCCGGAGCCGCCATGGTGGATGAGGATCGGCTCACTCTCACTAGGTCATTTCCATCTGTTAGCGAGCGAAGAAACTTGTCTCCTCCCCTCCGAGGCTACGCTAATCGCTCCTCCTCATGCCGCCGCTCTCTTCAGTCTCCAGTCTTCACGCTTCACCTTGCTCTCTCCTCCTTTTACTATATCCCTCACTGACAGAATGGGCCCGGCCACAGGTGCTCTGCTCTGGCCGGTGCGGCCCGATCTTCATGGGCCAGAATGGAAGACGTAGGGACCGCCAAACCATTTTGTTGGGCCTGCAAAGACATCGCTCTAATACTACGGAAACAACAGGACGCACCGACGACGCTTGCGACGGCACCGCCATAATCCAGCAAGTGTTCCAGGCACTTCCAGGAGTGAAACTTTGTTCAGCCCATGGGCATTCATGGCCTTCGCCTGATCGTGTTGTCACATCATCAGTACTTGCTTTGGACGCACAATACAAAGCACCATTAGCACATCCATGTACAAGTATGAAGTAGATACATGGAATACCATGTCTAAAGGAACCAGTGGCGGACCCGGGGGGGCAGCCCCCCCTAATCCTTCAGCCTAGCTCCGCCCCTGAAAGGAACAGAAGGAAATCACAAACGCATCATTCCGAGGCGACCAAGATGCACTGCACTGTACAAACAAGCAATAAATAACTTGCACCTTTCCTCCACCTCATGTTTCAACCAACCCCATTAGTCGTTGTGAAACAAAATTAGTGGTGACCCAACCCAAGTCCCAATCAGCGAAGGCCACCTCCCCGATCTGCCGCCACACCCGAAACCATAACACTACTTACACCACGGCAGGGCTGGGCAGGCCAAAATGAAATGAACCCAACGAATTAGATAGAATGAACAAAATTGAATACAATCATACACCACCCACTAACAACTCCACACTTGAGCCCACAAACAACACATGTATTCCTCTTATCTCCTTTATGTCATCCTTGTATCTACATGATGAAGTATGCTCGGATCACCTCGATTATGGGCGCACGGCACAGCGGGCATTTCCCTCCGCCCCGAACCAATTCATTCGCACATTTTGAGCACGTGCACATGTGCCCGCATCTGATAGTTAACACCCAGACAAGTTCATAGTTAGCACAACAGACTTTTATTCATGTACTAGTGATATGATTAACACGTGATCAGTGCAAGCCAAACCTGTACAGAAGGGAGTCAATTGGAGTCTCACAGCATATACAGCAGGTCCCTTTTCTCACATTTATCCATTTTGAACCATCGTCAATTATTTCTTTACTCTCCCCTGAAATTTAAGCACACAGCTTAGGCAGATGTATGGAAGTGTCATCGCTACTGAGATGCAAAGCTAAGCACTATGAACATGATTCCTTTCTTTTCAACCATAAACTAATACCAACTCAAATATGACATAGTTGTGTGTGATCGATTTAATTTAATTAGTAATATATCGCTTGCCTTGCCATAAGGATGCAAACAAGTTTTACATAAGTGCTCGATGCAGTGGCAGTGGAATACAGATGCAAGTAATGCGTTTAGAGACCTTATTGCCCTAAGCTATGTGCCAATTTGAAACTATATTTGGTAACACAAAATACACAACATCCTATCTGTATGTTTCAAGAATCAAGAATGTAAACTATAGTTAGGCCCCTAAGGAAATTGCACACCTTTTGCCATTGTGATTGGTGCCAACAAGTCAACAACAGATCAGTTAAGAGCTACACCAAGAATTAAGAGGTTGCCTGGCAAATTTCAAATGCAAGACAAGATTACATGCAAACTGTATGCTCTCTGGATTTCACTGACCTCTTTAAATTCAGACAACTAAATGCCCTGGAGAAAACACTGGAAACAGGAGGTTGTAGATTTACTAACCTTGCTCCCCAATGAAACGATTCAAGGCTGCTGAAACTTCTTGCCTTACAGAACGCTGTAACTCTAGCTGCATATCCATGCAAGCTTCCAACATCCTTTGCATATGGCTCATGCCTTGCTGAAGTCTAGCCATATCAGCCCTTAAATCATTGATGGCCTCCCATTCCTGGACATGAAAACCAAAATAAATAAGCAATTACCGCATAATAACATATACTACTGTGAAGTGCACATAAAAAGTACCCCAAGAGCAATCTAAAAACAAAAATTGAATGCAGTAGAGTACTATAAGTAAAGCCTACAAAGTAGAGTACTGTAAAAAAAGCCTACAAAATATGATTTATTAATTAACTCGCAATGAAGAATAGAAGTATTCTTATCTCCAAAAATATGAATTGAGCAAAGTAAAAAAAAACTAAATGTACGTGTGGAAAGAATATCATAGGGAATAGCTCACAATGTCAGAAGAACGATGAATGTTTTGTCTGATCCAATTATTACGATGCAACTCTGAATGCCAAAGTGGCTGACGAGGCGGGATAGGTGGAGGTGGTATAACTAAAGGAGGCCTGCCAACAGTGTGCTGCAGTTCCTGGTCATCATCATCTCTTTGCTGCTCCTGATTTTGATCTGGTGAGTTAGGAGCAGGAGTTGTTCCTTCCAGATCCCAAGGGAGAGGACCACGACCTTGCCGTTCAACATATGACCGGATAAGCCGGTCTAAGTTTTCACGAAAAGCACTATGAAGAAGATTAGAAACGCTCCTTCTGCATGATTTAAGATAAATTCAGAATTTAGACCAACACCAAATAAATTGTTTGTACCAACTTTCTTTAAGAAAGAAACAATCACCTGCTTAGAAGTTCCCTCAATTCTGTGCTGTACACATTATCATCATCCCCAGGGATGAATGTATTAGCTCTTCTAATAAGAGCAGCATCATGGTCAATTGGTTGGTCAGAAGTATTATCATGCCAATTGTCTGCAGTATCATTAGACTCGTCATCATCTTGCCACTCTTCATTGACTTCAGGGAGAGGATCATCACTCTGCCACTCATCATAGACTTCTATAGGACGATCATCTCTGCTCCACTCCCCATGTGATTCCTGAAGGTTACTATTGTCATGCAACTCTTCAAGCACTGCAGGAAGATGATCACTATCATGCTGCTCTTCATGCACTTCAGGAAGACTATCATCACTGATTGACTCTTCGTGTCCTTCAGGAAGATGATCAACACTGGTTGATTCTTCATTTGGTTCTGGAAGACGATCTTCGTGATCATCCTCAACTGCTGTCCCCTCATGGGATGAGATGTCTGCGTTTTCGCGCCAACTTCTTTCAGACCCCTCTCCAATCACAGCACGGGAAAATCGCTGCCAATCGCTTCTCTCTTGTTCCAAATCTTCCTGACTTTCTGCTTGACTATGAGATTCACAGAAGACTTCAGCAACACTTGGGGTGCCACTTTCAAGTCCTGATGTTGTTGCTGTACCTTCAATTTGCTGAAGACTGATATTCTCACTTGTTCGTTCAGGTCTCTCCTGAGTAGTTTCAGAAGTAGTAGGTCTTGATTCAGAAATATCATTTGTAGATAGTTCAACATCATGAGTTGAAGAAGCATCTGCTTGGCTATCTGCTTGACCACGGACAAGATTCTCCAATCTGAAGCGGAACTCTTCTCTAGTTATTAAAATTAATGAGTATTATCATTTTATTTAGACACTTAGCGCACAATGAAAAGCATCAGAAGTACATTTTAACATGACTAATTAGACTCATCCATATAGTTGTGAACACGCCAGCTTGAAATTACCAAATGCGATAGGAGAAAAGGGTGATAAAGTACATAACAAAAGTAATCGATTGTGTGGCTAGCTTGCAAGTCCATATCTAGGCATCTAGCCGATATGTACATCTTACACTAAAATGGCAACAAGCGTCAAAGATGGCAATCAAGTAGGAAGATGACAAAATGCCGGAACAGCTTTCAAGTTTCAAACACTCATAGGATGGCATGATGATTAGCACTTTGGAGTTACAAAGGGACAATATAAGCAGTACTAATCTATAGCTGAGCATTGACAGTTTGGTTAGTAAAAATTTGCATTACTAAAAACACAGAACTTTTAAGCCTTTATCAGCATCATATAGCATTATAACCCTATTATAGATATCATTCTTTGTATACTGGAAGTATCTTTCTACTTCATGAAGCAGAACATTTGCAAATCAACAGAAAAGCTAAACGCAGCCACTGCTGAAGTAATATCAAGCATCGTGAACTCCTTATAAGATGTAACCCCTCCAACTATAGCATCAGAATATTAAGACAGTGACAAATTGGTCCAGCACAAACTTGCATTTATCCCAGCAAAAGAAAAAAAAAAGGCGTACCCAGTGCCGTAGGCTTCCCGCACTGTACGGGGTCTGGGGAAGGGTTGTTTTTAAGCCCAAGCCTTACCCACGCAAATGTGCAGAGGCACCCTGAAAACTCATGTCTCAGCAGTCAGCACGCGAGCTGACACATACCTCAAACCGGAGACAGGATGCCGTTGCCGCAGCTGGCCAAGCTCCCTTGCAGCCACAGATGGGGGCCTCCTCTCCTCTGGCAGACCACCGTTACGCAGAAAGCGGCCCCGGAGCAGCGCCTACAGTAATGACGGGAATTCTGATCGTATCAGAAATCCGAAACGAATGGCAAAGCAGTGCGTAATAAACAAGTGATGGAACAGTGGGTAGAGAAGCGAAGAAGCACCGACGTGGATTCGATTGCGGTGCGGGAAGTCGGAGACAGCGCGGTGCTGGGAGAGGCGGTGGAGCTCGGCCTGGCGGTCGGCGGCCATGCGCATGACGAGCTCGAGGCGCGCCTGGCGACCGCGGATCCGGGGGGCGTCCCTGCGCGCGTGGTCAGGGACGGGGGACGGCGGAGGCCCGGTGTCGTCGTCGGGGTCGCGGGCGGCCATGTGGACCCACTCCCTGACGAGGCGCACCCGGTCGCGCTCTATCTCGCGGAGCCAGGAGGACGAGGACGAGGACGAGGAGGCGGCGCGCGAGATCTGCGCCGCGGGCGCGCGGCGGAGGAGGTCAGGGGAGCCCTCGCGGCTGGATCCAGCGTCCCAGTCGCTGTCGCTGCGGGGCTCGGAGGGCTCGCGGCGGCGGCGCGAGGTCATGCCGCTGTCGGGGAGGGGGGGAACTGGGACGGGGACGTCGCCCATCGCCGCCGGCCGCGCTGCGGCATGGGGAGGCGGGGGAAGCTGGTGCCGAATGGATTGTGCTGCAGCCAAGTCAATCCCCCAGCGCAACGCGGCAGAGCCTCAGCATTGGAGGAGTCGAGGAGACGACGACGACGGAGGGGAGAAGGCGGAGTCGAAGCAAATCCTCCCAACGGGGAGACGCAAGACGACACCACTCGGCACTCGCCGCGGGTAACTAGAGAGGGTTACGATTTTTTTAATAATAATATAAAATAAAATGCAGGATAACAGTTCTGGAGGGAAACTAAAAATCCTAAATTGTTATTATTATGTTTATTTTTTGCAATGTTATTGAATATACATTGTACCATTCCGGTTGTCAAAGAATTTTTTTTTTGAAATTAAAAGTAGAAGCACTGACATGTCATATAAGAAGAAGGTGCCTCATGTTAAGGGAAACGAGGCTAAACCATACAATACTCAGTTTAATAGGAAAAACCGAGCGAAAATCAACACGACGCCATACCACCACACCCTGGGAGAGGAATCTACAAGAAACCTCTAAAGCAAGCGTCGTCATTCAACGTTGTTCCACGCCAAACATGGTGCAGCCCGCTGCAAGCCTGGATAGAAATCATAACTCCTCCATCATGGCACTGTCCTCCTCATGCCGCACGCACATACTCGTCGATCTCCCAGCCGCCACCGCGAAGCAAAACCAAATCTTGACTCTCGAACACACCTCAACCGCGTGGGGGCCTCGCCACATCCACCGCCTCACAACACAGAAGCAAAATCACCTTAAAGCGACACTCCGTCTCTGGACACTGCTTCGCCAAGACTTGCTAAGCTGTCATGGTTTAAAGATTAACCTTGCCACCACCGGGATCACCACCGCACCACAAACGCCGACCCAAAGCTAATAGCAACCATGAGCCTTCAGCACCTCCAAACACAGCCACGAACGAGCCACCACCACACAACGGGCCACCCCCACCCATGGCCTCGAATTATTTTGACCTAGGCGCTCCAGCTCTCGAATTCCTTTTAAAAATCGTAAGATCTACAATTTGAAGAGAATGAATAGCTTTCCAGTTGGCTATCCTTGCTGGGAACAAATACCGTACAATATACATTGTACGTCTTTGATATAGTTATTAGTAGGACTAGGACAATATATATTTTCATTTTTTGAGGAAGACACCTATATCAGGATAATGATTTGTTAGTGTCATCAAGAGTTCTCTTACCTCCGGTTATCTCGTGGATGAAGCCTCATTGTACATTGATGCTCTGCTAGCAACCATCGTGTGCTACATGTGGCAATCTCAAAACCTGTAATCTTCATCATTTACTTCCTCCATCCTGAAATATAAGATATTGAAGAGTTCAAATTTGTATCCAAATATACAACATCATAGAGTGTTTTGAAAACTAATTATTCCCGGTAGGCATTAAATCAGCAAAATGACAACAAACAAGACATTAAATAGGGATACATGCATGCGTTATTTAACTTATTTTCTTACCTCCTTAATTTGTTATAAAAATGCTACAGGACAGAGGGAGTATATTTTATTTATGATTTTTACAACAAATATTTTAACCATGTCAAATAGTTATCCTACAAATCCCCACTCAACTCTTAGCTAGATAATAAACTTCTCAAAATTATGCATGTTTGACAATTGGATTTGTTTTTATTAAGAGATGATCCAATAGATTCACTATTTTGTATAGATTGTTATAGTAGCTCAACCATTAGCTACAAATAATCCCTAGATTTAAGGTGAAAAGTCCATTTCACTCTCGAGCCCACCCCTCCCACAACCCACCCACCCCCATTTTTTAAGTCAACGTTTGAAACCCATCGACTCTTATTTGTTGGTTCAACACAGTTTAGTCATCAGATATGGAAATGCATATTTCGTTCTTCCATTTATAGGAAATTGTATGCAACCTTCCCCAGTAATAATTCCTAATAACCAGTAATTGGAAAGTTATTTTTGGGGTTCCCGAATAACCACATTCTAGTCCACTCTCTATTTGGGAAGAGTTGGGATCAATGGATTATTGGTTGTCTCAGTAATTATTGGATAAGGATGTGCTGGAGCACTCATTTTTTCACCAACTGTTTTAACATGGTAGTTGAATCAGGGAATGAGGATATGTTGGAGACTTTCTTACAACCCATTCATAGCATTTAATGATTAAATGGCTCTAGAGGTCGCTACTATAACTGAGACCAGCAGAGAGATATGACGTGGGGATGAAAAGGAACGGAGCAAATGAACATCTTTTAGAAAGTATACTCGATTAAAGAATAAATGAGTGAGCCAAAACAGCTGGAAATTATTAATATAAAGGAGGTCGCTCGGTAAATAGATGCGAGCGCAAAAGATGAATTTGATAAAGGGTAATATATATGAACTTTCGACATATTTACGAGCGTAGTTCAATTGGTAATGTTCCTTGTAATAGAACTTGCTCACCCAGGTTCGAGTCGGGTCCTCGACTACCGAGTCCTCGACTCAGCACGGGTGCTCGTATTTTTCTAGATTTATTTCAGGATTTTATCGACGTTGTTCTTTCAATGGTAGCCAACAGTGAGGTATGTAGGATGATTTTGTCAATTTCGAGGACATGTCGGCTCAGTCTTCGGAAGGTTCTCATATGGGTAGGTTGCATGTGTGTATTTATGGAGGTGGGTGTATGTACGTGTTTGTGAGTGTGTTTTTTCGAGAAAAAAAACTTTTGGCATATTTGCACATTGGTAATGTAATGAAGAGAAAAAAAACTAGCTAGCTTGGCATGCTTACGCGGAAGCCACGTAGGATCACGGATTTGAGAAGTGAGAAAATTGGCTGTTCGGCCTACTTTTAACTGATCTATCATCACCTGATACCTTCAGCATATGTTCACTAAAGTGCCAACAATCGTGCATCTTTATACAACATTATTATGCGGAGTAGAGCAACTGCATTGCAAAACATTGACGTTCAAGAATATCTTATACGCGGATACATGCAAGAATTTTCGCTCAAAAAGCTTGCATGTAACCTGTACTCAAAAAGGGAGGCTGAACACATAGTTTCCTCGCTTACTGTTGTACAAGCGGATCTGGACTGCTCACGAAACAGGTGCAAAAAGCTTGCTTCAAAATCTGGCGTGCCCTTGCTGCAGCTGCATGCTGCATAAGAGATTTATTTGGCACTAACTCTACCTTCTAAACTGCATCACACTTTAATTTGCAGTTCATCCTCTAATAAGTAGGCCAAACATCATATCCCTAGCTAACAAGGGAGTTTTCAGCTGCATCTCGTGAAAAGCCTTCCCTGCCACAGCGTATTTTACGCAAAATGGATCTAAAAAGCAGCTAATTTTTATTCACAGCACAGATCATTCAAGAATTTTCTCTCCGGTTGAAAAGACATTCCACACCACTGTTCCTACTATGTACAGCATAACAGATACCTTGAACACACCATCCCAAGAACCTGCCAGTCAAAAGAATGAATTAAAGAGACATTAGGAAATTATTAGCATGAAGGTAGCAGAAACTTTGTAAGTATGCTAGGGGACATCGAATTCAGAAGCTGCCTTGAGGAGCTTAGATTATGCCAGCACCAAACATGATCACCGCTACTTAATTCAGACTTTGTCTTGTTTGGAGTAGAAGGAATATACAATTTTTATTGAAAAGTCTCCAGAAATTACTTTTGAATTTGAGTTTTACCTTTCTGAAGAATGTAGCCAGTGGCAGCAGTACCAAAAACTCCTGCAAGCAAGCCGGCAGTGTTTGACAGTCCAAGAAGTACCACCTGCAAATGTTTTGCGGGACATTATCGAATTAGATGCAGTTGTCTCAGATCATATACCTTTTTAAAAGCAATGAACACCAATACACCTGATAGTGATAGTGCGAATGTGGATTGTATTCAACTGAGTCACAGGAATTACAATATATATGTCTCTACCTAGGATCACCCTCTACCTGATTTATAGGAGTAGGATCAGGGAGACCTGGGGCACAAGGGAAGGTCACGGGAAACACTCAACCGTGACCTCCTAAATCAGGGGAAGGGATAGACTCTATTAGAGGAGATAAACTCTCTAACACCCCCCGCAGTCGGAATGTCGATAGAGCAGATGTTCAGACTGGAGCGAAACTCAGAAAAAACTGAAGTCGGAAGCCCTTTGGTGAAGATGTCTGCGAACTGGGACGTCGTCGGGATGTGAAGAACACGGACATCTCCAATAGCAACACGCTCGCGGACAAAGTGGAGATCGATCTCGACATGCTTCGTGCGCTGGTGTTGGACTGGATTGGTTGACAGGTAGACGACACTGACATTATCACAATAGACCAGTGTGCTGGACGTCAGGGGACTGTGTAGCTCCTGCAACAACTGACGAAGCCAGCAAGCCTCGGCAACGCCATTGGCCACAGCACGGTACTCTGCCTCTGCACTGGACCGACTGACAGTGGGTTGCCGCATGGAGGACCAGGACACCAGGTTGTCGCCAAGGAACACAGCGTAGCCGGAAGTAGACTTGCGAGTGTCTGGGCAACCAGCCCAATCAGCATCCGTGTAGACAACAAGAGCCGAGGTCGAAGACGGGCGCAGAAGAAGACCATGACCCAGTGTCCCTCGCAGGTAGCGCAGGATGCGCTTAACCGCCGAGAGATGGCCATCCCGAGGATCATGCATGTAGAGGCACACCTGCTGAACTGCATACGATATGTCGGGTCTGGTGAAGGTGAGATACTGCAGAGCACCAACCAGACTGCGATACTGAGTCGGACCGCTGACAGGTGCACCATCCGTGGAGGAGACCTTAGCATGAGTGTCGATAGGGGTGCTGCACGGCTTGCAGTCAGTCATACCAGCTCGCTCAAGCACATCCAGGGTGTACTGCCGCTGCGAAAGAAAGAGGCCCGCAGAACACTGCTGTACTGCCACACCCAGGAAGTGATGGAGGACACCAAGATCCTTCATGGAGAATTCCTTCTGGAGAGCAGAGATGATGTGACGAAGAAAGTCCAGACTGGAGGCAGTGAGAACAATATCATTGACATACAGCAGTAAGTAGGCTGTATCATTGACACGAACAGAGAGGTGTCTGACTTGGCCTCAGTGAATCCCAAAGAGAGCAGATGTGCAGCGAAACGACTGTACCATGCACGGGGTGCCTGCTTCAGACCATATAATGATTTGTTGAGACGACAGACAGCATGAGGCTGGGTGGGATCAACAAAACCTGTGGGCTGGGAGCAGTAGACTGTCTCGCTGAGGGTGCCATGCAAGAAAGCATTCTTGACGTCGAGCTGATGCACCGGCCAGTTCTGAGAGAGGGCTAGGGACAGAACAGTGAGAACAGTTGCAGGCTTGACGACCGGGCTGAAGGTCTCATCATAATCAACACCAGGGCGCTGTGTGAAGCCACGGAGCACCCAGTGAGCCTTGTATCTGTCGAGAGAACCGTTAGCATGAAACTTGTGACGAAAAATCCACTTACCGGTGACGACGTTGGCGCCGAGGGGACGTGGAACAAGGTCCCACGTGTTGTTGGAGAGCAGGGCACCATACTCCTCTTCCATCGCAGCGCGCCAATTGGGATCGGCGAGGGCGCTGCGATAGGTCTTCGGAACCGGCGAGAGGACTGTGGCGGTGTACGCGGCCGGCTGACGGAAGCCGGACTTGCCACGGGTAGCCATCCCATGCTGGTTAACCACCGGCGCAATGGGGACAGCACCAGGTGGTAACCGAGCTGGGACAGTGGCGGCAGGTGGTGGAGAAGGCGCCGGCGGTGCTGGCGCAGCGGCCGGACGAGGTCGGCGGCTGTACACCAGTAAAGGCGGAGCCGCGCGTGGCGCGGGCGCTGGTGACGGGGCTGCACAGGGCGCTGGCGACGAGGCCGCGCGTGGCGCGGGCGCTGGGTGACGAAGGAGCCGAGGCCACGCGTGGCGCGGGCGGTGACGAGGGAGCCGAGGCCGCACGTGGCGCGGAGTGTAGGAGCGGCACCAGGAGCTGCGGGCCTGGGGCGTCAGCGGCCGGAGCGGGTGTGACGTTGGTCGCAGCGACCGCAGCGGGCGAGGTGCCAGGCGAGGCGTGGTGAGGAGCACCTGCAGGGGAGGGCCCGATCGGGAAGACCGAGACCTCAAACTCAGACAAAAAATCAAGATCAGTGGGTGATGTTCGAGAGCCAGCGAGTGGAAAGGATGCCTCATCGAACACCACAAGGCGAGAAGTGAGGATTCTGTTGGATGAGAGATCCAAACAGTGGTAACCCTTGTGATTACTAGAGTAGCCAAGAAAAACACCGAGGGTTGACTGGGGCGCGAGCTTGTTCGGTGCTGTTGCGGACATGTTAGGGTAACATGCGCAGCCAAACACGCGAAGGTGGGCATAGGTGGGGTGAGAACCGAACAAGGAGAAGTGGGGAGTACCGAAAGCCAATGTTTTAGTAGGGAGGCGGTTCAGGAGGTATGTGGCGGTGTGGACGCCCTCGACCCAATACGAGGGTGGGAGGGAGGCCTGAAAAAGCATGGAGCGAATGATGTTATTAATGGAACGAATCATACGTTTAGCTTTACCATTTTGAGAAGACGTGTACGGGTGTAAGGATCACCGGGGTGTCCGACCCTAGAGGGGGAGGGGGTGAATAGGGTCGCTAAGCGCTTTTTAACCTATGGCTCAAACTACTTGTATAAGATAAACCTAACACGTCCTATACATGCTAGTTATAACTAAGGTTTATCTATGCAACTCTCTACTTACCCCTAAAAACTTGCAACCTATAGCCAATCCTAATCAAACTAACTAGGAAACTAAAGGCACATAACAAAGAGTAAGTGCGGAAACGTAATATGATAAGTAAAGAGGTAAGTGCAAGAGGGATGCAAACTCCCGAGTAGACACGGTCATGTAACGTGGTTCGGCATAAACGCCTACGTCCACGGGACACCGAGGCTCTTCCGATCACTGTCTTGCACTACGCCACCAATGGCGATGCCGGCAAGCAAAGGCAAGTGCTCACAAGACACCGAGTCTCGTGCACCGCCACCGTCTCTCTCGGTCACCCGGCCGAAATCCACTACGGAGCTTCTCCACCAAGGAAGGGGCCTCCTCTTCCCCCGCACAAAGTGTCGTTGCCACTCCACACCAAGACGGAGGGTCACACGACGGATCACAAGTTGCTTGCCGCAGCAAGGCTTCTCTCAAGGGAGCTCTCGCAAGAACTAATCCCTATTACAAGCACTAAGCACTCTCACAAGTGTGCTTAAGCCTATATGATGTATAATGAAGCTCTAAGGTGGTTGGAGATGTTCTTCAAGTGTAGTAGAATGTTGAGCAACTCCAGCACACTTCAAATGGACGGGGTGAGGCGTATATATATGCCACCAAGTCTTGTAGCCGTTGCTCCAACGGTCAGCTGTAAATTTGCGTACCACCGGAAGAACCGATGCCTTTGGCGGGGTGGCGTCGGTTCATCCGGTCACTCATAACCCGAAGTAGCCGTTGGACTCCTGACGGCTAACGCAGTGACCACCGGTTGAACCGATGCTTTGCACCGATGCTTCACCGGTTCAACCGGTGCTGAAGGAATCTTCTCCTGGACGCTGACGTCATTACACCGGTGGTATGCACCGATGCACCGTCGGTTGAACCGGTGCTGAAGAAACTTCTTCTGGGCACTTGACATCGTCCCTGGTACAAAGGACTGCCGATGCACTGATGCCCTTTCTTGGACCGTCGGTTCATCCGGTGCCTAAAGGCTGACTTGGCTTCGATTCCATCCTGCACCAAACATCATGGCGTCGGTTCTTCCGATTACCACCGGATGCTCCGTAGGGGCGGCCCTTTGGACCTTGCTACGCCTATATTTTCTTTGTCATCACTTGAACCTAAAAGCCTGGGAATGTTCATCTTAACAATCATATTAGTCCAAGTGTTGTGTGTGTCATCAATCGCCAAAACATTATATTGAAATATGGCATGAGAGGCCATTTTCGCTACAACGGGCACGACATCCGGAGCAGGACGCCATTGGTGAGGAAAAAGGTGCGTGCCGAGGAGTTATCGAACTCGCGACCATTGTCACACTAAATGCTCTTGATGGTGCAACTGAACTGTGTCTTCACATAAGAGAAAAAGTTAGCCAAGGTGGGAAAGGTTTCAGATTTAAGCCGAAGTGGGAACGTCCACAGAAAATGTGAGCAGTCATCAAGAATAACAAGATAATATTTGTAACCGGACACACTAGTGATAGGCGAGGTCCACAGGTCACAATGAATTAAATCGAAGTTCTTAAGAGCCCGCGACGAGGAGGTTCCAAAAGGCAATCTAATATGGCGGCCAACTTGGCATACATGACAGAGGGAATCACTAGCAATTTTATTACAACTGATGGCAGAGGTGCTAGCTAATTTGGACAGAGCCTCGTGCCCAGGATGCCCAAGACGACGATGCCAGGTGACGGAGGGAGCTGCAGCAACAAGAGCGCAGGGCACCGAGGTAGGGGTGGCGAAGGTGTAGAGAGGCCCGGAGCTATTGCACCTGGTGATCACGCTCCGAGAATTGAGATCCTTCATAGAGAGGCCAAAAGGGTCAAATTCGACAGAACAATTATTATCAATTGTAAACTGATGAACGGAAATGAGATTCTCAATTATATCATGAGCAACTAGGATATCATTAAGAAAAAAAGGTCCTGGTAGAACAGATTGGCCTCATGCTGTGACAGGTAAGGTGGATCCATTGCCGACAACAATGGATGAGGAGCGTGGGGGGCGGAACAAAGAGATGTTACCAGAATCTGGAGTCATGTGACTGGAGGCACCAGAGTCCATGACCCAATCAGTGACGGCGGGAGGGTTGAGGCTCACAGTGACGGCGGGAGGGTTGAGGCTCACTGTGCTGAAGTTGCTGGCAAGGGACTGCTGATCCCAGGAGCCAGACCACGGCGCCCATGGTTGCGTCTGCTGAACAGGTTGCTGAGGCGCACCAGGTTGTTGCTGCAGTGCCGGCACGTATGGGAGAAATGGCCCAGGAGCAGCCTGCACGAAGTGGGCCGGAGGAGGCGTGAAGTGGGCCGACGGGGCGGCCACCATGGCCTGCTGCGGAGACGTGGCTTGGGGCGACGGCGCGCGCGGTGCTGGGCCGCCACGGTGCTGCGGCCCACCCGCGGGACCGGGCCACATGGTGATCTGCCCGGTCCACGGGTTATAGAACGAAGGCCACGGGGCGGACTGGGCCTTGCCGCCACCGCCACCGTTGCCGCCGCCTGTGCCTCCTCCGTTGCCGCGGCGGCGCCGACGTCCCCCGCCGGAGTTGCTGCCGGTGCTGGTGGAGGGCGGACGGCCAGAGCCGCCCTGGGGCGCCGCGGAGCCACCAGAGGGAGCGCTGGAGGGAGCAGGCCGCGATGGAGCTGCGACGAGGGTGGTCGCCGGCGACAGTGTGGGCGCGCTGGAGTCGATCTCCTCGAGGATGAGGTCGTTGCAGACCTCCTCGAAGGAGGGGAACGGCTTGGTGCGCTTGAAGTGGGCCTTCATGTGGGCGAACTTCTCGTTCAGGCCGCGCAGCACATTGAGGACGAGGGTGCGGTCGTGGATGACCTCGCCAAGGTCGCCGAGAGCGTCGGCCATCCCCTTCATCTTGCGGCAGTAGTCGCTGATGGAAAGATCGCCCTGCATGAAGACACGGAACTGGGCGTCGAGACGGAGAGCGCGGGCTTCACGATTGTCGAGGAATTGTTCCTCGACGGTGATCCAAGCGCGGCGAGCCGTGCCCTGGCGGGTGCGGACGGACTCCATCAGCTCAGGGGAGAGGGTGCCCAGCACCCATGAGAGGACGACGGCGTCCATGCGCCGCCACGACGGCACTGCGGGAAGGGCGGCGTCGGAGAGGACATGGTCGGCGAGGGCGTACCGCTCGAGGGTGAGGAGGACGAGGTCGCGCCAGCGGTTGTAGTGGGAGGAGAGGGGGTCCAGAACCACGGGCACGAGGGCGCGGATGTTCTGGATGCCCGCCGCTTGCGCGTGGAGATTGGCGATGACAGCGGCCTCGTAGTCAGCGGTGTCAAGGTCGTCGGCGGCGCCGTCGTCGTCACCACCAGCAGCAGAAGGGAAGGCGGCATCGCGGGCGGCGGCTGCGGCGCGCTAGAGGGCGGCGGCGGCCTGGCGCTCCTTGGCAAGGGCGTCCTGGGCGGCGCGGACCCGCTCCTGGGCGGCGGCGGCGGCCTTGGCAGCCTCGGCGGCGGCGGCGATGAGGACCTTGCGAGCCTTCTCCTGAGCGGCGGCGTCGTCTGCGGGGTCCGGCGGAAACTCGCCAGCCATGGCGGCGCGAGCACCAGGGAGGCGGCGCCGGCGGGCAGGGAGGATTAGCGGAAGCGATTTGGCACAGGATCGTGATGATCTCTTGATATCATGATAGTGTGAATGTGGATTGTATTCAACTGAGTCACAGGAATTACAATATATATGTCTCTACCTAGGATCACCCTCTACCTGATTTATAGGAGTAGGATCAGGGAGGGGATCAGGGAGACCTGGCGCACAAGGGAAGGTCACGGGAAACACTCAACCGTGACCTCCTAAATCAGGGGAAGGGATAGACTCTATTAGAGGAGATAAACTCTCTAACAACACCGAGTGTTGGCACTAGAATTTCTTATGTAAAATGAAGAACATTAGAGCAGTGACATTCTACATCAGGTCATTACCGCGTAACGTGGTCCTATATCTTGGTGGTTGGAATACAGCCCAGATTGTGAAAAAGCATCACTACCCTGCCAAAAAATAGGATCAAAGAAGAAGAAGAAGAAGAAGATGCTACATATAAATCCAGATGAATTGTGATTCTGAAGCGCATCAAACCTGACTGCATGCCATGCACAACACGGCCATGGCCCATGGCTGGAGTTTGGACTTTGCTCAGCAGCGTCAAAAACAAGGCAGGTCCAAGGAAACCAATAGATTGCATGATCTGCAAAGACATGGTGCACAATTATTTCAAGATCAGTAGTTCTCAGCATAAATATTTTATTAAATTCATTCATGAAAAAAATTGAAATACTCAAAGAGAACTTACCTTACGAACATTTGTTATAGAAATCCCTCTCTGAACAAGAGTGTCAGCAATCCAACCACCAATATTTGCAAAAATAGCCATTGTCAGCCATGGCAAGACACACAGCAGCCCGGATTCGGTGAGATTGAACTTCAGAACCTGGTTTTTAGGCATTTGGGGACCAATGGCATGACGTAGTGTCATTAGTTGATATTAGCAATGAGGAATGCCAAACATTTAACAGCATAAAATTGTAACAACCTGGTTATAGTATGTCGGCATCCATGTTAGAAGAATGAATGTTCCCCAGTTATGACAAAAATGTGATATTATTAGAGCCCATACTGGAGCCTTTGATAGAATTAGTCTCCATGGTATCGAAGTGATAGGCTCCTTTAAGGCATTACCACCTAGTATGTGCCTCTTTTCAGCTTTGCTCAGTTCTGGATCATCATCTAGAGAGCTGTGTGCCTAATCAAACATACATACTGGCCGTTAGCTGAGTGCCTGAGTAAGAAATAAGTACCATATCCGAAAAGCTAAGAGAACGGCAACAAGGAAAGTTGTAGTATGCTAATTTCCAGAGAGATTGATGTGTGTCAACAGATAAAATAAAACTAAATGGCAACTAAAGCAAACTTTATAACAAACAAATGTGTACTGAGTAAACTTGTACAAACAAGGATTATAAAGTAATACAATTCTTAATGTAACTTACTTTGAATTGCCAAAGTGCAAACCAGATGCTTCCTAGGGACCCAAATGCGTAAAAAACAGAAGGCCAACCGAATCTGCTGATTAACACAGGTGAGAAAGCGAGGCCAGTGACTGAACCAAGGTACATTCCACTGTAAACTAAAGCAAGAGATCTGCTTCTCTCTGAAACTGGGATCCATTTGGAAAGGATGTTGTTCATAGCAGGCATGGCAACACCCTGTAAAATCATAGATAGTGGAAAAATAATTAAAACCAAAGCTAAAACCAAAAACCCCTACACTGTACTGTGGCTCTAGAAATCTGATTTATTCAGAGCACCTGAACCACTAAGTTGGATGCCAAATGTTCAAGTTTTGCTACAAAATACTGTCAAGCATATAAGATACTACAATGCTATCTTTTTTGGTTTAATTCCAGTAATGTATCTGAGTATCTGTTGATTATAAGTGACAATAACTCCCCTTCATATAAATGTTTCAGTGTTCACATTTCATACATAGTAGCGATCAGCCGATACAAAGTAATAATACAGTACATAGTGTAGAGGCAAGAAGAAGACATAATAACCTCGACTATCCCCATGAAGGCACGTGTGATGAGCAAGCATGGAAAGTCCAATCTTGGCAGCAAGGGGTGTAAGAACTGTTGCAATTGACCACCATACAACACCAAATCCAAGCACAACCTTGCCACCGAACCTATCAGCCCAAATACGTCCAAGAATCTGCACCCATCGATTTACATGACAAAATATCAGAAACAACATATACCAGTACTAAAGTGCACATCATGAAAACAGTTCAGAACTGGCTCTCGGTGCACAGCAATTGCAATGCAACGCACCTGAGTAAGAAGGTAGCCCCAAAAGAAAGATGATTGGATTAGGCCAACGGTTGCTGGGCTCCAGCTGAACTCTGACGCCATTGGTAGTATAGCAATACTCATATTGACCTGTCCGAAGTTAGGGAATGTTGAGGAAGCATAAAGGAAAAGTACCAGAGTTTAAAACTACTACCATTGAACTTAACCGATGTCTTCAGATATGAGTTTATATAAACAAAAGCACTTTTATTAACTCACACGGTCCATATTGCAGAGGAGGAACGCAAAGAAGCAGAGGACGATGGTCCATCGCTTTGGGAACTGCTGCCCCCAGGGAGAAATATTGCTCGTATCGCCAACCAGAATTGCATCAGGACCATCAGAAGGGCTGAATGGTGATCCTGTGATTTCATACTGCCCGGCTTTGCAGTCAGCACGTTTTCTGATGGGTAGTCTGTACTCCGGGTGGACACAAGCACCCACCCAACTAGTACTAGTGAAATTCTGCCACCTCCTTGGTTTCAGCCAACCACGGCTTGCTGGGTCTGAAGTGAGAAAGCAATCAACCCTGGATAGAATTCTCTTGTTGATGCTTGCATTGGAGACCTTCAGAAGGTCTCCGGAGGATTTCAACACAGGGTTCTTAAATCGCCCAGATATCTGATGTCTTGCCGACAGTGTTTCTTGAGTGACTTTGGGCCGGGAAAAACGAGGTCCACGTAATGTGTCGATGGAATCTTTGTCCAGGAGCCGATGAACACACACACATGTTCTGTGTTGATGTGGAATATTTCAGCTCATGTCTCTTTACTGCAAAACAACAAAAGTATCCGTAAATTTCTGTAGCACCCAGGCATCATATCCTACCATAGGTGCTGCCAACTAGAACTTGGAGTAAGCAAGCATGGAGATCAATGGTGAGGTAAAGCTGATGCCCCCAACAGTAGCAAGAATCAGGAGGTACACTTATAGTATTTCGGAGTCCAACTTAGAAACAAAACCAGTGAACAATTCAACAAACTAATTCGGAGGTACACTTGCAGTATTTCGGAGTTAACATGGAAATAAAACCAGTGAACAAGCCCAATTCAGAGTTAGCAAGAATCAGGAGGTACACTACTTTAGTAAACAAACCAACTGGGAAGGAAAAAAATGTAAAGTAATGCATGGAGAATCGAGTGTCACCTGAAGAGGGCGGAGAGGCGAAGCTTCTACTGGAGAGCACAGCTCCCATGGCCATGATGGACTCTGGTCCGGAAAGTAGGAGATGCCAAGCAAGTACAGGATAGCACAGGAAGCTATCCTGCTTGCTATCGCGTCAAGGTTCAAGGACCCTCCTCTCAAATCAAGATCCCCTCTGCCTGCAGCTTCGGTGCTTCGTCTCAGCAGCTTCTCAAAAGCGCCAAAGGACCAGCACGTCTGGCAGCTGGAGCGGGCGGGCGGACGGCCGCCGTCCGCCCACGTCAGCAGACTCCGTGCTGCGTGGCTCCGCCTGACGGATCTGGCACCACCAATAACTGTCCGCTAGCACCCGACCGCCTGGTCGATACATCGACAGGCGTGTCCCATTCTGGATCACGGGGGTGCCCGTACAGCACCGAGTGGGTCACTGGCATGTGGGGCCACCCGCTGGCCATCGTCTTCTAGCTCACGATCCCCTCCCCGGATCCCGTACCCCCATCCACCAGAGACAAAACAGTAGCGTCTCTTGTTGTTGGGTTCGAATAACTTATAACTCAGAAGCAGCATGACAAGGGATCTTCTAGGAATCTCATATCAAAATGTCAAAATACCATAGGATATTCTGCTAGTACGCATGAAAGGCGACCGGCCAAATGTTGGGTGAGTGATACAATACAACAGAGTACATGTTGCTGATCCACCAGCGTCGAGGAATTTACATCCACCAGAGTAAATGATGCATAGTTGTGGAATTCACCAACTGTTACGTGAGTCCATGTCCGACAACAAGCAAACTAGGCGAAACCGGTTGAGGCATCAGCTACCTAGGTGGTGAGCTCGACGCTGAAATCCCAGAGCCTCTTGGCAAGCCCCATGTCCTTGGCTTTGTCGCTCGGCTCGTACAGGTTACTGTCGCAGAAGTACTTCCCAGACACGCCCTTCACCTGGGGGTGCAGTGCCACATAGCATGTGGTTGCCGCACCCTGTTTAAGTTCCACACAAACCAATCAGATCCGCAAGAAGTATATCAGATTCATTCATTTAGGCAGCAACGAGAAGTACAAACAACATCATAATAGCAAACTTTAGTAAAAATTAGGTAAGGCCCTGTTTAGATCCCAAAACGCAAAATGCAAAAATTTTATAAATTATTTGCATGGTGTACTAAATGTAGTCGAAAAATAAATCGCATTACACAAATGGATTGTAAATAACGAGACGAATCTAATGAGCCTAATTAGGACGCGATTAGACACTAAATTGATACAGTAATGCTACAGTAAACATGCTCTAATGATAGATTAATTAGGCTCATTAGATTCGTCTCGTAGTTTACAGACGATATCTATAATTAGTTTTGTGATTAGTCTACATTTAATACTTCAAATGTTGAAGATTCTCTTCCAAAAATGAAAAATGCAAAATGAACTCAAGGCCTGAGTAGTACAGTAGCCTGTTAAGTTGCACGGCCGGGTCAAGTGTAAGCGACATGACAGGAATGACCTGATATCCAAAAGGGCCAACTGTTTTTTCCACCACAAATGAAGATTTTTCCATATGAGTACCACCACAGCAACTTTAGGCATTGTGATGGCACCGTCAGATTACAATAAGGCCGTGTTTAGTTCTTTTTGCAAATTTTTTTTGCAAAAGAATCTTACCAATTTGAAGTACTAAATGAAGTCTATTTACAAAACTTTTTGCACAGATGAGTTGTAAATCGCGAGACGAATCTAATGATGCTAATTAATCCATGATTAATTAATAATTAGCGGATGATTACTGTAGCATCATTGTTGCAAATCATGGATTAAGTAGGCTCATTAGATTCGTCTCACGATTTACAGCCCATCCATGCAAAAAGTTTTGTAAATAGACTTAATTTAGTACTTCAAATTAGCAAGATTCTTTTGCGTTTTTGCGTTTACGGGGTGGGAACTAAACAGGGCCTAAGGAACCACAACTTTAAAGATGTTTCTGTACCCCTTCTACTTTAACGTAATGGTATGTCAGTTGTGCCAGATGCAACAATTCTACAGAAGCTTATTCTAGCACGTCCCAACACTACCACTACCAGCAAACAATAAATTAGCAAAATTCCACGAACAAGTCTAATGAAGCAACCACCTAGATATATATAAAATGCAAAAATACTCTGAAGATTAAAAGCACATTTAAAAATTTACCTGTTGAGCATTTTTCAGCACCAATTTCCCAAGTGTCCGACTGAAAGCTGCACGCAGCAGAAATTCAACGCTATCAGTGAAGCGTAGCTATGGTCTCAAAAGGCAATAAATTCCAACTGGTTAGGCCATGCCATTACTGCAATCAAGTTGCAAACATCATTCGGTTTCTCAATTTCTGACCATTTAGATTGTTTTGGTTGTTGTCTTCGTCATGCAGGTGACCATCTAACCTTCAGTGTTCTTTTTATTCTCTTCTAATTGCAATTGTTTGTTCGTATAACTAAGAAGCATCAACTGACTGTCTGACTCAGTAGGTTCTATTAAACCAGCCTAACATTTATTTTCCCCATTTAGTTTATGAGACCAGGGGAACTAAATGTTGTGACAAGAAATGCCAATTATACTTACCATCTATGATACTGTGGTACCGGAGAAGGTTCGTGATAATGGAGCCAGGATGAAGAGAATTTGCAGCTATGTTGACATTCTCTTCCTGTTGTACAAAATATTGTCAAAGAAGGCTGAAAAATTGCTACAGAACATCTTAATAAATTGGAAAACAAATGGCAGATCTAAAGAGAACATAATCAGCAGAAATTTCGCACATTACTTCTTGTGATTAGATGATGGTTGTTCCTTCAATTTGTTACACCAATATTAACAATAAATGGATTCAAGATGTCTAAAACGTCACAAATTTCAAATTTCAGATGCAAACATCTTAGAAAAACACTGCAACTGATGTTAGCAATAACAAGTATCCAGGTTGGAGTGCATATAGATGTACAATACATACACCACAAAATCAAGAAAATGACCATGTGTTAGGCGGAGCTAGAGTGCAATACATACCTTGAATTGCCTGGCGAGTTCATTAGCGTGCAAGATGTTTGCAAGCTTTGACTGCCCATATGCTCCAATGCTGCTATACCTGCACAAGACAAGCTTGAACAAGTTAATAGATTTGCCTCCAAATTGAGTAGACTAGACTGTAGAACATTACAACTCGACAACAACTACATACAGTGATTCATCATTAATCTTATCAAAACGGATGCCTTCCCGGTATGCAAATCTGTGCCCCTCTGATGAAACATTGACAATTCTTCCTTCCACATTTGATTCACAACAGGTCTTCTTCATGGTATCCAACAGAAGTTGCGTCAGCAGAAAATGGCCTGAAGATTATGAAATCAGAACCGCATTTTAGTAGACTGGTGTCGCTAAACATCATGAATTAAGGTTAAAGCGTGTTGTTGAGGACTTGAGGTAGAGTGCTAGACTTGCGAAAGTTATAATCACTATATGACTCAAAGTAGCAAAAATGCATGCATACACAACATGTTAACCAAGCAGTCAAGTGTATGGATAATGGAATGCATACCAACATGGTTAGTTGCAAACTGCATCTCAATTCCATCCTTTGAAAGCTCAAAAGGTGTTGCCATTACTCCTGCATTGTTGCTGCCAGCAAAAGCGCCAAGTAATAATTAATCAAAAGCTATCAGATACAGAAGTAACAATTTGATCAAACATGCAAGACAACCAAGTCAGATTGTTACAAGAGGCATAAGAAGGCACCATAGACAAGACAATCTAGTGTTAGAAAATCTCAAACCTAAGAATAACGAACATTAAGTAAGTGCTTGGCAAAACAAATAAGTGTGCAGTTAACATGTCTCTCCTCCTATTTCCTGTGATGGACAACCAAGGAGGTACTTGATAGCTTCCGGGCACATCGTACACAATGAAGTATTTGCTACCCTACCCCAACTCAAAGAAGACACGAATCGAAACACCCCATCCCAACTCAACGAAGGCACCCATTTCTACGACACCCCCATCATCCAAAGTTCCAAACATAAATAACTAGATATCTTCGAAGTTCGTAAACAGTATTTGCTCAAAGTGATGAAGAAAAACGCACAGGCAAATAGATATTGGGCCTTGTTTGGTTCTAAAAAAATTTCTACAGTATCCATCACATCGAATATTTGGACACATGCATGGAGCATTAAATACAGTTAAAAAAATAACTAACTACAGTTTAACTGTAAATGACGAGACAAATCTTTTAAGCCTAATTAGTTCATGATTGAACATTAATTGCCAAATAACAACGAAAGTGCTACGGTACCAAAATCTAAAAATTTTTGCGGACCAAAAATGGAGTCTAAGATACAAGAGTAATTAAGCATGTGATGCCTGGTGAATGGAGCAAGCAAGGACAAATTGATTGCAATCATTAAATCAACAACTCCTACGTACTAGTGGTTCCCCCTGATTGAAGTACTCCATGATTCGTAGGACTCATCCCAAGCCTCCCAGGTCACTCTCAGGCAGGCGGTTGGTAGCACAGGAAAGCAAATTGGGGGAGCAGTCGACACAGCGACGCCAACAAAAATAGCACCAGCGTACGTACATGAGGATGTTGAGGGGGAGTCCCCTGGCGACGAACTCGGATGCGAAGGCGCGGACGGAGGCCATGGACGAGAGGTCGAGCTCCATGACGTCGAGCCTGGCCCCGGGCGCCTCGGCGAGGACGCGGTCCCTGACGGCCTGCGCGGCGGGGATGCCCCTGACAGCCATAACGACGTGCGCCCCGCGCAGCGCCAGCGTCCGCGCCGTCTCGGCGCCGATGCCGCTGGACGCCCCTGGACGGCGGGGGGTCGGGGTCGGATTAGTTAGTTACAGGAGGCGTGGCGGCGAGGTTCTGGAGGGGATTGGTGCCCGGAGGAGGGGGAAGAGTGAGAGGGGGGGGGGTGGTTCGGGGGTGGCGGGACGGACCGGTGACGACGGCGGTGAGGCCGGCGGCGGAGATGCCCTCGGTGACCTGGTCGGCGGTGGAGCTCCAGGAGAAGCCCGAGGGGCCCCGGCGGCCCAGCAGCCACGACGTCATCATCTTCGCTCCCTCCCGCTCCTCCTCGCGCTTCGCAACTGCAACTGCAAGTCTGCAATGGCGGGACCTGGATCAGCTGCAGTCGCTATAGCGACTGCAACAGTGCAACTTAAGCGGTCGCAACATCTTGAGGGCCTTAGTTCTCAAACAAATTTTTTTTGTGTGTCATGTGAATGGTTTGACCAGATGTCGGAAGAGTTTTTCGGACATTAATTAAAAAATTAATTTCAAAACTCACTTGGAAACCGCGAGACAAATTTTTTGAGACATTTGACCGCATCATTAGCACATGTGGGTTACTGTGGCACTTATAGCTAATCATGCACTAATTAGGCTCAAAAGATTCGTCTCGTCGTGTACATCCAAACTGTGTAATTAGTTTTGTTATTTAATTACATTTAGTGCTCCATGCATGTGTCCAAAGAGAAAGTCACAAATTTCGAAGTGAAAATTTTTGGGAACTAAACGCGCCCTGAGCGTCAGGAACAATCCAAGGGCCACAGCATACGGACGTCCACAGCAGACAGGCAAGTTGGAGGGAAAAGGTGCTCCCTGGAGGGAAATGGCGCCCTTTTCTTCTTTGCCGCGGCGGCGGCGGCGGCAGGGGCGGCACAGGGTGGTCCTCGCTACCGGCGGACCTGCTGCTCGCCGTCTTTGCGCTCCTCCCCTCCGACGCCGATCGTGTCCGCTTCCGCGCCGTCTGCGCGGCCTGGGTCGCCGCCGCCGCCACCTGGCGCCCACGCCCCTGGCTCGTGGGCTCGCGCACCGACCGCTCCGGCCGCGGCGGCGGCGCCGTCTCGTCCTTCTGGCTCTCCCCGGCGCCGGCCTCCTTCGGCCCTTCGTCGCCGCCGTGCCCGCGGGGCTCGAGTACCTTTCTTTCTCCCGTGGGTACCTCGCGCTCTCCGACCCCAGCGTCAGCCCCAAGGCGGTCGTCCTCGTCAATCTCGTCACCGGCCGGCGCGTCCGCCTCCCGCCCATCGGCTTCTTCAGGAGGTGGCTCGACGTCACCACCGTCGTGCTGTCCGCCGACCCGGGCGCCATGGCCGAGTGGGCGGCGGTCGCGGTCGGGTTCCCGACAACATCCCTCGCGTACTACAGCTCCGCCGCCGGGGCGTGGGCGCAGCTCGACTTCGCGGCCCCCGGCTACGCCGGCGTCGAGCACTACAACGGGCGGTTCTACGTGGCCTTCGGCTCCCGGATCTGCGTCCTCGAGGCCGACGGGGACGCGCCCGCGGTCATCCCGCTCGAGCGCGTCGACGACGGCGACGGCGCGGACGGCTCGAACGACGAACCGGAGCTCCCCGGCGGCAGCGGGAGGCGCGTCTTGGAGACGCACCTGGTGGAGTGCGGTGGCCAGCTGTTCCTCGTCTCGGTGCGCGACGACAACATGGGCGGCCTCGCCGTGGACGAAGGGGGCGGCAAGGGCGGCAGGGACGTGCGCGCGGTCGAGGTGCACAGGTTGGAGTGGCTCTGGGACGGACGGGTGCGGCTGGTGAGGGAGATGGACCTCGGCCGGAACGCGTTGTGGCCCTTGGATTCGTTCCTGACGCTCAGGATGGTGCGACCGCTTAAGTTACAGTCGCTACAGCGACTGCACCTGATCCAGTTCCGCAATGGCGAGGGGTGTGCCGTGCCGGCCTGCTTGGCAGCAAACCAGTCAACTGGCACCGCTGTGCCGTCTGTGTGTGGGTGTGAGGGGGGTCCGCGGTATTTTGGCCCGGTTCTGCACAGTAGCGGCTGCCGTGTGCTTTAGCCTTCTAGAGGCCGAAGGACCCGGACTTGTGCCACTGCTATGTGGACCCGATTGCAATCAGGTGCACGAGTCCCTTTGCAGTTACCGCAGGGGAGATCCATCTTTTTTTACATCCTTTTTACATGCTGTTTTAAAATTATCCGAATTTACCTTGATACGGTGTATATAATAATTTTGTCGGTATCCTGACCCGGCGGTCCGGCACCAATTAATAAAATGTTGCGTGATCCCTCACCCTGGATGGTTGATGCAAGAGGTAACACATGAACGCACGGGTTTATCCTTGTTCCGGCCGCGGGGCCGTACGTCCAGTAAGGGTGTGCGAGTGCATTGTACTATCTTTACCGGGGATGCCTGTAGTAGGGGATACAAGCGAGGTGAGAGAGGGAGGAAAGCTCCCAAGTCTCTGCTAGATGATTGAGGCAAGTGCCAATATCGGGGCTCAGGAGAATGGGTGTGTGTGTTCTGCGAGTTACGTGTGTGTGAATGATGAGATCGCCTAGAAGATGGCGCCCGCCTCCCCCTTTTATAGACACAAGGAGGGGCGGAGTACATGTACGGGGAGATCTAAAGTCGTCGTCTTCTCCCCGAATCGGGGGTGCGCAGTGGGTGACTACTATAGAAAGTACACTGTGGGGCACTGAAGAGCATGGCGCCGGGCGTGACGGTTGTCCTGGGAGTCGTCCTTGGTCTTACGGAGATCATGCCAGCGTCCTGGCAGCTCCAGCGGGCGGCATGGTGGCTCCTGTAGAGGGTCCCGTCCCCTGCACTTGACGTGGCAGCGTTCCGAGGGTCTTGTAGGCGGGGGTCTTGATCGGGTCACGGTTTGGGCCGCGCCCGAGGGTCGTGCCCATGCCGTTCGAGGGTTCCGTAGCAGAAAAAGTACGAGAAGTAGGCAGCACAGTGGAAGGAGCAGCGCCGCGCACGTTTGCATAGGGCGTCGCAGGTTCCCACAGTGGCGCCATAGCGCCGGGGATGGCGAAGCAGTGACCGGAGTTGGTGGATAAGACCCTGGTCACAGCCACTGTGCGGAGTGGTGGCCCGGCGCCGTCTGACCCGGGTGCTGCGGCGGAGTTGTCAGCGTTTAATGCCTCCGTACGGTGGGCTGGTGGGTGGATAGCCGTTTGTCTTTTCCGTCAAGGGGTGGCCTCGAGCGAGGCGAAGACGCGGGGCGCTGTCGAGGGTCTCGGCGGGGAGCCCTCGAGCGAGGCGGAGATTGCCCCGCGGGTTCGAGGGGGTTCGGATGGGCCGCACCGTGTACTTAGGCCGTGGATTGGGCTTCTTTGAGTCCTTTCCTTTCCTTCAGACCGGGAGGAGACTGTTGGCCTTGGTGGGCCGGATTGCCGAACATGTGTGTTGGCGCTCCTTAAGTACCCCTTTTGTCCTTTGTTTATCCTTGATAATGGCATGAATTTAATATCAAAATCACTAACCGTCCTAACTCCGGCCTAATTATTGGTCATTTTCACACTTGCACATATATTTTGGAGGAACTTCGTTTTTGCAGATTTTTGGCCTATTTTGGAGCATGAAATGACGAGGCCTGTGATCGAGCGCTAACACGGAGAAAGATGAAGGCCAAAGCCCAAAGGAACGACCAAAGCCCATGTTGATTCGAAGCCCATTCATGCACATCCATCCTCCAAGAGAGCCCAAAGGACCAAGCCCACGAAGATGAGATCAAGATACTTCGGGATTAAGCAAAGCAAATGAAGATTTAAGGAAGGATTCTCTATCCTATCCTTTTCTCGAAGATATTTCCAAGATAACGACGTCCAAAGGGGTGCAATCATGAAGGACATAAACTCTAGAAGATGCGAGGAGTCTACATGCGAAAGATGAGACCGAGGCGGGCCCGAAAGAGGGTAGGCCGGCTGGCCTAGGCCCATGAGCCAGCCGGCCTAGCCTGTTTCCGAGGCGGTTAGGCCTCCCCTTCGACCGGTGGCTTCCTCAACTTATAAATAGCTCGCACCTTATTCAACTCGGAGCATCAATCCAACTAGAACTCGACGAAAACCTAGGGCCAAGACCGGAGGGAGACGACAGCCACTGCAAGTCTTCGAAGTTGTCTAGGAGATGGCTTAGGCCGCCCCTAGCCGCCATGGCCTCCCTGCGTGGTTGCGCCATGGTGGAGTTCATGAGCTAGCTGGAGTCGTCAATGGTATGTACTCGGTGGTGACGATCCAAACAAATCTATTATGTGAGTAATGATAATCATGTCTTTCGAATCTTTTAGCGATCATGTTCTCTCTTTCGATTTCGTTCTTTTCTTTGGGTTTGCTTCATCCTAGATCTATTATCGAGATAGATCGCTTAGCATGATCTTGTAGTCATGGTGGCTAGAGGTTCATGGCGGAACTACCAAAGGGGGTTCGACTTGCTTCAGGGTGCTTTCGTCCAAAGGGGGGCGTCGTGACAGGGCATTGCTTTAGTAGATGGGGTATCGAAGGATCGAATCGGAGATTTTTGATTTAAAGATGCCTTTGATTGAGATGCATGATTTATTTGCTCGTTAGCTTGAACTACAACTAGATGACAATAGGCCTAGTCATGTCTTTGGTTTTGCTATGGTTACGCCTATGTTCATGGATGAGATCAACCTTTACACAACACTCATATCTATTAAAGGTTACTCTATATGTGCAATTCATGCTTCATGTTTGGATAGATCCGTTAGATTAGATGGAAAAGCTTGGGTAGTTCTTTGTCGATCCACGGATTGATAAACCTTGGGGGAATACTCTATGAGAAAAGCTACACGATCCAGTGCGCTTGCGGTATATAAATTGGGGCGCTAAGGAGCGTCAACAAGCTTTTCTAGCGCCGTTGCCGGGGATCGGCAACTCGAACCCTTGGGCGATCTATCTAGTTTTTTTGGACTAACCCTAATTTTTATTATTGCATATACCCTTGTTTTCTTGTTTGTGCCCTTGAAAGCAGGTGGAAAAAGCTAGACACCAAACTTGGACTTTGAGAAGTCCATAATCCACTTCAACAAATTTTAAAAATCGGCAACAAGATGATCGAGGAGCCTCGACTTGGAACATCGACAACGTCCACATCGACATGACGGCAACAACATCAAGATTCGCTCTTTGGTGGTAGGTGCTAACTTTTGTTAGTGGCCCAGCATCCGCTATCGAGTCCCCACTCCCCAAAGAAAAAGATGATAAATAAGGTACGCCGCCGTGTCAATTAATTTTAAAGACTAATATTTTTTTGAAGAATTGTTTGTTCAAGCATTAGGTATGAAGCATGCCCGCGAAGAAAATTGTGCGATCATCATCATCTATGAAGTGTTACTGTTGTGATGAGTTTTTCATCCAAGATTAGAGAAGTACCATGAGCAAATAATAGATTATTTTGAAGCTCCATCAAGTCTTCTTTCCAACGCATCAAGAACCGTCAACTTTGGAGATCGGTGGGAAGAGTTATGGTAAAATCTTTCAACGCGGCGCGTTCCGAAATCCCTCTGGACAGATTGCAGCGCCGTATTAAAACAAGCATAACTTCTTTATCCGGAGTCCAATTGAGGCGAATGACCACTTGTTGAAAAGATAATTTGATGCACCTTGCAATGGAGTAGAAGTTTGGTACATGTTCTGCACTGGATGAAGGGGAATTCAACGAGGACAGAGGCAGTAGCAACCGACGAAGAAGGTGATGACGATGTCAAAGGATGATTGGAAGGCTGTGTATGCACAAGATGATGATTTGAAGTTGACCAAAGCTGGAGGCAACAAGATTAGAAGAGCTACGACACCACCTATCTTCTCCAGTGGGATGCTCGATATACTTCTAATCGAGTGATGCTATCAAGGAAGGAAACTGTTCGGATCATCAACACGAAGCACAGGAGTATCTTCCAATCCCGACACCTTGGGTAGAGCAAGAACAATGGAGAAGACACATCATTGAAGCCGTGATATTTGCTGGTAATCAATGGTGATGACCTTGAAGCCTAGGGACGCACGACACTACGCTCCCAAGACCACATGATCAAGATCATTGACATCTTCAGATGAATTCACAAGTAGATATTGTTCTCATCAATGTCCAGCTCGACCTCAGAAGAAAATAGCAGCATATTTTTGGATATTCAAAAGCTCCACGAAGTTCCCGTTCCAACGAATCAAGAACCAAGTCAATCGGAGATTCCTACAAGCGGTTATGGCCAAAACATTGAAGGTTGTGCACTCTGAAAATTTCTGGACAGCACGCAGCGCCAAAAGTGAAACGGGCATAACTCCCTCGTTTGGACTCTGTTTAAGATGAATGACCACTCGTTGGAAAGGTAATTTCATAAACATTTCAAAAGGTCTATATTTTGGTATATGTTCTGTTGAGTATACAGGAGAGATTCCACGAAGAAGAGGCAGGAGCAACGCGATGAGAACAAGATAGAGAAGATGACGATGACAACAATGAAGGGGAGCTTGGGCGATGCTTTCATCAAGCGTACATGATAAAATTTAGAGGCTTGGAGCAGAGTAAGAACCCCAATGACATTGGCAAATGAAGGCACAAGCGGCCGACCTTCGACAAACGAAGATGTTGCAAACAAACCACGACGGATTACAAGAGCGCAACATTCAACATATGGAGACGTGAGAAGCAAACCACGACGGACCACGAAGAATGCATTAAGATGACATCTCGCACAAAGCACCATGACTCCAATGAGTATGAAAAAGCTCCGAGGCTAAGGTATAAATTGAATTCTCAAGCTTCTATTGGTTTTGTTGATAATCTTTAAAAATCTCATGCTCGAACCGATAGTCGGAATGAAAGTTTAAATTCTATGCCTTGTTCTTTTCATGATGATAGGCTAGAGTTTATTGAGAATGTTGATTTCACGCTTAAAGAACCTCTGCCTAATAATGAGCTCCGCGCTATGCAAGAAACACATGCTGCATTTAATTACATCATGCCTTATTGATGAAATTTAATTGAGGATGTGATTATGTTGCATATGTTTACAAATAATTGCAAATTTCGATCTTGCTTTGCGCTTGGTCAAGCTCATGACCCTAAAAGAGAACATGTCGGGAGAAGCCCCGAATTTCACTAACCATGCAGGACATGAAACTCAAATGATGAGGAGGGAAACCGTGCCCAAAATTTTGAACACCATCATCAACATCTTCGAGTTTCAAGAATGGACGTCGCTAAGCCTCATCAATTTTGTGCACAAGTCCAGAGATTTACAATGCAAGAAAGTTGAATATTCAGGATCTCCATCAAGTCCTCGGTTCAACGCATCCATGATCGATACAATTGAAGACCCACGGGAGGAGCTATGTCTCAAACATCGGAGATGCACGTGCTGAAATCAGCACGGGGCAGATTGCTGTGATGGGGAAAAAGGGGCATAACTCCCTCAATTAGAATGCGTTTTGGGCAAATGAAAACTTGTTGGAAAGAAGATTTCGTGCACCTTGCATTGGATCAATTGGTTGGCGCAAATCCCAATCTGGACAGAGAGGAAAATCCGTGAGAATAAGGAGGTGACGATGATGTGAGAGACGATTGGACAAATTTTCCATTAAGCGTGATTGATCATGTCCAACATGGGAAGTGGAATAAGAGCTGCATGGAACACCTTCACCTCTTGCATGAAGTACCATGGCTTTGCATCAATTTGAAGGTAAGAAAGTCGAGCTCTATACCTTTAAATGAAGCGCTTTGCGGGAGGCAACCCGATCTTTTATTTTATATATATTAATATGACCGTCTACATTGCACTCTTTAATCGGAATATCGAGTAACATTGTACCATTGCTCTAACAAAAACCACAACTTCATGTTGTTCATTCTAAATGTTATTGAGGGAGCACTTTGTTATTTGATCTTGGGAAACTTGTAGACCTTTTTGTGTGCCTATTAGTGTTTAGAGTCTTTTTATTTGTGCCCTTTTAGAGGGAAATATGAGGTGTTGCACCACCCTTTGTTTCTAAACTTGTGGCTAGTTAACTTAGGCTAACTTTTTGTTTTGTTTTAGACCACCTCATCATGTCATATCATTTTGTTCACCCATCCCGTGTTGCATTGCATACCATGTTATTCGTCTCACCATTGCATTGCATTGCATGTTGCATTAAAAAAAACTTTTTCTAAAAACATTGACTAGCCTCACTTTTGAGATCCTAAAACCATTAGGAAAACCACTCATAGAGCAATCCTAAAAACCATAGGTTATGTTTTTCTTTCAAAAAAATCTAACTTTTGTTTCTCTCTAGTTTTTTAAAAACCACCTTAGATAGAATTTCTATACCCAACACTCTCTCTTCAAAATTTTTGTTTTAAACCAAAAAATTTTAGGAAACCCATAAACCTACTTCTAAAACCATGTTAGCTCGGTTGCTTGGTCCTTTTTGATAAATAACCTTTTCATTGACAAAAGCCTCACTTCTTATGAAGTGTCGCGAATGCTTTTTGTCACTCTTAGCAATTGTTTTTGAATAAGCTAGTTGCGGAACAACATCGAAAGGTCCTTTCAACCTTGCTAACACTTGTTTTTGATAACTTTGCATTTGCACTTTGAATCCATTCCATTGTTCATGCCACAAGTTGAGTCTAGGGATGCTTGGTTTGTTGGCATTTGTCTCTACTCCCGACCGTCACCCCGGGGGTAGTGTGTGCACTTGATTGTTTTGCAGGCATGACAAAGCATTCCCATGAATTCGTGATCAAAGAGGAAATCAAATTCGTCAACATCTCCAAAGTTCGATAGCAAGCCCCGCTGTTTTCATCAAATTTTGCACATGGACAGAGACGTACAAGGAATAAAAAGTTGATATTCAGAAGCTCCATGAAATTCCCGTTCCAACGCATCTAAGATCAATGAATTTGAAAACCCGTACAAGGAGATATGGCAAGAACATTGGACGTTGCGCGTTCTGAAATTCGTCGGGACAGATTGCAGCGCTGGGACGAAATGGACATAACTCTCTTGTGCGGAATCAATTTTGGGCGAATGAGGACTCGTTGAAATGGAAAATTCGTGCACTTCGCAATGGAGCAATATTTCAGTACATGTTCTGTTCTGAAAATTGAAAGTAAGATTCGTGAAGATGAGGCATCAATGGGACAACGAGGAATTGAAGGAGGCGACGACGACGTGAAGCAATGATTGGGACCATGACTTTGTACAAGAAGAAGTTGAAGGAAATTGAGGCAACAAAGGTGAAGACACGTTGAAGATGATATTCATACAGATGAGGGAAGGACTTCAAAGAATTGCAAGATGGTCCATCTTCTCCTTCCACGCCTAGCATCATGCTAAGCATGGGGGAGGATTTCGTGGACAAGGAAGAAAGATATCATGGAGTAAGATAATCACAGTTGCCACAAGATGCTCATGATTCTTCTTCCATGCTTAGCACAATGCTTAAGTATAGGGGAGGCCATGCTACACTTCATTACGAGCATCGAGAAGGACGGTAATTCTTCCTCAACTCTCTCTTTTTCTAAATGCTTGTACATATATGCCTTCAACCATAGATGCAACCTTTGTATATCTCTCCCTATAATAACATGGCTACTAGGAGTACAACCTAGATTTGTTTTTGTTTTCAATGAATGATAACCACCATCACTTTGTGCTCACCACATTGATACATTTTGGCAATGCCTTATGCTTATGGAAAAATGATGAAAGTTGCTGCTTTGTTTTACCTACGCTATGTTGTATATGACTTGACCATTTGCTCACAATTAAATGGAATTAAAATGATTAAATACCGGCTCTTTTATTTGTGGAGGTTAAATGACTAAATTCTAGACCCACATATTCTATGTTGCTCTTTGATTTAAGTCTACGATGACCTTACACCTTGTGTTGTTTAATTTGAAAACTTAATTCCTATGCTATCTACATTTGTGAATCTCTTGCAAAGTTCTACCTACCAAAGCCTATACATACATATTCTTTCATGATGAAACCTTTAGATTGCAAACTTATATTTTGATGAGTTGGATTAAGATTGATTTCTTTGGTATGAGACTAAGAAGTTGGTCATTCCGTTTTTTGTGTAACCTTCTTTCTGCTAGCCTATTTATCCATGAATTGTGAGTTTCTACTTCGGGAATTTTGCAAACCTCGCTGGATATCTTTTTGTGATTACCTCCTTGACCACAACCCAATTTGAGTATGGATTATCATTTCGACGGAATCAAAAGAATCAAGGGCACCATATAAAGAAAAGTTTTGGGAGACAAGGCTCCCCGGAGATTCAAGAGGTTCTACGAAAAAGAAGGTGAATTTGAGATACTTACCCTAACTAGTTGGTTCTACCACTATTCATACTCGAGGACGAGCATTCGTTCAAGCATGGGGGGATGACTGGGTAAGTATTCTATGTTATCAAAAGTTCTAAGGAGCAAAAAGAAAGAAAAATAGAAAAATAGAAAAATGTAAAAAAAGAAAGAAAGAGAAAAATGAATGAATAAAAGAGAAGAATAAAATACTCCTTAGCTCTTTTTGGCTTCATTAATTTTCCAAGTTACTTTGAAGAATTATTCCATACTCAAATCTTCCAACCATGTGCAATCCGATAACGACAACTTCATTTGTGTCTCGGGATCATCCATTTGCCACTTGCACATGTCCACCTATCTAAATGTGAGTGTTTCATCTTTCTCCCTCTCCAACATTATTCTCCAATGCCCTTTTTGACTAGTCTCGGTAATTCCATTAGATCTCTCTCTTAGTTTGATAATATTTCAAGTATAATGTTTTGCTAGGATTGTTTTTACCTACCAAGCTCCACATAAGCCTTCCACCTTTATATATGAGTAGAATAGGTTGAAGACAATCTAATGTAGGCTTAAGCGACTTGATGAGATGAGTGTTTCCATGATCTTTTGCAAGAGAACCTCACTTATGTTTGATATGCATTCTTTTGAAAACTCTTCACGATGAAACAAGGTAAAGATTTGAAGTTCGCTTAAGTTTGAGAGCATGGCATTTATTTATTATTGTGGCTTGTTCTTTAATTGCTAGTCTATCTTCCATAATGAAAAAGTAGCCGATCCCAACATGAACTTAAATGCTAAATACTTGAGAGAGCAATATGTCTTGTTATGTATGACTAAGTGCAGAGAGGACATTGAGGGGCAACGCTGATTTCTTTATAAGCAAAGCTCCTGGACTTACTCGGGGATGAGCAAGGTTTAAGCATGGGGGGAATGTTGGCGCTCCTTAAGTACCCCTTTTATCCCTTGGTTATCCTTGATAATGGCATGAATTTAATATCAAAATCACTAACCGTCCTAACCCCGGCCTAATTATTGGTCATTTTCACACTTGCACATATAATTTGGAGGAACTTCATTTTTGCAGGTTTTTGGCCTATTTTGGAGCATGAAATGACGTGGCCTGTGATCGAGCGCTAACACGGAGAAAGACGAAGGCCAAAGCCCAAAGGAAGGACCAAAGCCCATGTTGATTCGAAGCCCATTCATGTACATCCATCCTCCAAGAGAGCCCAAAGGACCAAGCCCATGAAGATGAGATCAAGATACTTCGGGATTAAACAAAGCAAATGAAGATTTAAGGAAGGATTCTCTATCCTATCCTTTCCTCGAAGATATCTGCAAGATAACGACATTCAAAGGGGTGCAATCGTGAAGGACTTAAACTCTAGAAGATGCGAGGAGTCTACACGCGAAAGATGAGACCGAGGCAGGCCCGAAAGAGGGTAGGCCAGCCGGTCTAGGCCCATGAGCCGGCCGTCCTAGCCCGTTTTTGAGGCGGTTAGGCCTCCCCTTCGACCGGTGGCTTCCTTAGCTTATAAATAGCTCGCACCTTATTCAACTCGGAGCATCCATCCAACCAGAACTCGACGAAAACCTAGGGCCAAGACCGGAGGGAGACGACGGTCGCCGCAAGTCTTCGAAGTTGTCTAGGAGATGGCTTAGGCCGCCCCTGGCCGCCATGGCCTCCCTGCGTGGTTGCGCCATGGTGAAGTTCATGAGCTAGCTGGAGTTGTCAATGGTATGTACTCGGTGGTGACGATCCAAACGAATCTATTATGTGAGTAATGATAATCATGTCTTCCGAATCTTTTAGCGACCATGTTCTCTCTTTCGATTTCGTTCTTTTCTTTGGGTTTGCTTCATCCTAGATCTATTATCGAGATAGATCGCTTAGCATGATCTTGTAGTCATGGTGGCTAGAGGTTCATGGCGGAACTACCAAAGGGGGTTCGACTTGCTTCAGGGTGCTTTCGTCCAAAGGGGGGCGTCGTGACAGGGCATTGCTTTAGTAGATGGGGTATCGAAGGATCGAATTGGAGATTTTGGATTTAAAGATGCCATTGATTGAGATGCATGATTTATTTGCTCGTTAGCTTGAACTACAACTAGATGACAATAGGCCTAGTCATGTCTTTGGTTTTGCTATGGTTACGCCTATGTTCATGGATGAGATCATCCTGTACACAGCACTCATATCTATTAAAGGTTACTCTATATGTGAAATTCATGATTCATGTTAGGATAGATCCGTTAGATTAGATGGAAAACCTTGGGTAGTTCTTTGTCGATCCACGGATTGATAAACCTTGGGGGAATACTCTAAGGGAAAAGCTACACGATCCCGTGCGCTTGCGGTATATAAATTGGGGCGCTAAGGAGCGTCTACAATGTGTTTTGCGTTTTAAGGGTGATTTAGTCCCCTGGTTAGGGTGCCCCTAATCATGGTACCTGACAGTAGCCCCCGAGCCTTTGTTGGGATGAGCTTCAGCCCTGCAGAGGCTTGAACCCTCGAGGGAGTGACTCGGGTGCTGACCGTGGGGATCTTGGTTTGCCCGGTGGGGGTGTGACGGTGCTCCGGCGAGTGTTGTCGGAGGAGATTAGCCCGAGGTCGGGGCTCGTCGTTGGAGAAGCAGTGGAGAGGCCACTCCGAGTTGTCTATGTAGATCATAGTCGCCTCGAGCACTATGGCGTTGCCGCTGGGGGCGTCGCCATCGTGCTGATGGGAGAGTCCAAGCTAGTCTGCAGAGGGTTTCGATCCTCGAATGTGTGAAGTTTCCTCTGCGGGGGCGCGTCAGCGCACCCGCGGGTGTAACCCCCGAGGCCTTGGAGGAATGCTTGCACTCGTCTAAGGGCTATAAACGTCGCCCTGCATGGTAGATTGATTGGGGTGGTGTTGACACTCCTTAGAGCCCCAATTTACGTACCGCAAGCGCATGGATCGTGGTAGGTTTTCCCTTAGAGTACTCCCCCAAGGTTTATCAATCCGTGGATTGGAAGCGAACTGACTAGAGTTTACCATCTAATCTATCGAACCTATCCTAAACATGAAGCGAAGATTGCATATAAACTGAACACTTGATAGATATGAATGAAGCATAAGTGTTCATCACACCCACAACCGTAGATGAGATAACACAACCAAGGAGCTAGGGCCTATTGTCTCTAGGTACAGTTCTAGTCAAAAAGGTGATCAAAACATAGATTGCATCTCAACTAAAGGTACACGAAATCATCTCTCAGAAAGGCGGCTCGCAAGCGGCCTACTTTCCCAAGGTCACCGGTGCGAGGTGCGTGTCGACGCCTAAGGTTTCCCAAAGTTTTGCCCCAAACGCCCACCAAGTGCTCTTACTCGAAGCTCCTCCTCTTGGTGGTCGCGCCACGACTCCCATGATACTCGCCATCGATCCTATTCCACATCATGTCGTCGCTAGGGTTTTTCCCTCCGCCATGCTGTCACCACATCAGGGTAATCAACCAACTAGCTAAAACACGCTACCTCAACGTATCCGCAAGATATAGACTAATCACCACGAATAGATCTAATCTTACTATGAACATATGGATGCATCACATATGAGAAAGAAAGCATGCATTGAAGTAGACCAAAGTCGAGACAACTAGAATAAAGAGTAGATTGATATCACCATCGTGTGTGTGTATACCCCGACGAATGTTGGGGATGACTCCTGAACTCCACCATGGCACAACCTCGCAGGGAGGTCATGGCGGCTAGGGATGGCCTAAGCCATCTCCTAGGTACCCTCGAAGACTCGCGGCGGCCATCAGCCTTCTCCAGTCTTGGCCCTAGGTTTTCGTCGAGTTCTGGGTGGATTGATTCCTCGAGTTGAATAAGGTGCGAGATATTTATAAGCCGAGGAAGCCACCGGTCGAAGGGGAGGCCGAACCGCCTCGGAAACGGGCTTGGCCGGCCGGCCTCATGGGCCTAGGCCGGTCGGCCTACCCTCTTTCGGGACCGCCTCGGTCTCCTCTTTCGTATGTAGACTCCTCGCATCTTTTAGAGTTTATGTCCTTCACAATTGCACCCCTTTGGACGTCGTTATCTTAGAGGAAAGGATAGGAAAGGGAATCCTTCCTTAAATCTTCATTTGCTTTGCTTAATCTCAAAGTATCTTGATCTCATCTTCGTGGGCTTGGTCCTTTGGGCTCTCTTGGAGGATGGATGTGCATGAATGAGCTTCGAATCAACATGGGCTTTGGTCCTTCCTTTGGGCTTTGGCCTTCGTCTTTCTCCGTGTTAGCGCTCGATCACAGGCCACGTCATTTCATGCTCCAAAATAGGCTAAAAACCTGCAAAAACGAAGTTCCTCCAAAATATATGTGCAAATGTGAAAATGATCAATAATTAGGCCGGGGTTAGGACGGTTAGTGATTTTGATATTAAATTCATGCCATTATCAAGGATAAACAAGGGATAAAATGGGTACTTCAGGAGCACCAACATTACCCCCATGCTAAACCTTGCTCGTCCTTGAGTAAGTCCAGGAGCTTTGCTTATAAAGAAATCAGCATTGCTCCTATCTGCACTTAGTCATACATAACAAGACATATTGCTCTCTCAAGTATTCAGCATTTAAGTTCATGTTGTGACCGGCTACTTTTTCAATATGGAAGATAGACTAGCAATTAAAGAACAAGCCACAATAATAAATAAATGCAATGCTCTCAAACTTAAGCTAACTTCAAACCTTTACCTTGTTTCATCATGAAGAGTTTTCAAAAGAATGCATATCAAACATAAGTGAGGTTCTCTTGCAAAAGATCATGGAAATACTCATCTCATCAAGTCTCTCAAGCCTACATTAGATTTTCTTCAACCTATTCTACTCATATATAAAAGTGGAAGGCTTATGTGGAGCTTGGTAGGTAAAAACAATCCTAGCAAAACAATCCTCTTTTTTTTTCATTTTTCTATTTTTCTTTCTTTTTGCTCCTTAGAACTTTTGATAACATAGAATACTTACCCAGCCATCCCCCCATGCTTGAACAAATGCTCGTCCTCGAGTATGAATAGTGGGAGAACCAATTAGCTAGGGTAAGTATCTCAAATTCGCATTCTTCTTCGTAGAACCTCTTGAATCTCCGGGGAGCCTTGTCTCCCAAAACTTTTCTTTATATGGTGCCCTTGATTCTTTTGATTCCGTCAAAGTGATAATCCATACTCAAATTGGGTTGTGGTCAAGGAGGTAATCACAAAAAGATATTTTTGGTTTAGGGTGGATATCCAGCGAGGTTTGCAAAATTCCCAAAGTAGAAACTCACAATGCATGGATAAATAGGCTAGCAAAAAGAAGGTTACACAAAAAAACGGAATGACCAGCTTCTTAGTCTCATACCGAAGAAATCAATCTTAATCCAACTCATCAAAATATAAGTTTGCAATCTAAAGGTTTCATCATGAAAGAATATGTATGTATAGGCTTTGATATGTAGAACTTTGTAAGAGATTCACAAATGTAGATAGCATAGGAATTAAGTTTTCAAATTAAACAACACAAGGTGTAAGGTCATCGGTAGACTTAAATCAAAGAGTAACATAGAATATGTGGGTCTCAAATTTAGTCATTTAACCTCCACAAATAAAAAAGCCAGTATTTTAATCATTTTAATTCCATTTAATTGAGAGCAAATGGTCAAGTCATATACAACATAGCGTAGGTAAAACAAAGCAGCAACTTTCATCACTTTTCCATAAGCAAGAGCATATAAGAATATCATCGTGGTGAGCTCAAGGTGATGGTGGTTATCATTGATTGAAAACAAAAACAAATCTAGGTTGTACTCCTAGTAGCCATGTTATTATAGGGAGAGATATATAAAGGTTGCATCTATGGTTGAAGGCATATATGTACAAGCATTAGAAAAAGAAAGAGTTGAGGAAGAATTACCGTCCTTCTCGATGCTCGTAATGAAGTGTAGTGCGGCCTCCCCCATTCTTAAGCATTGTGCTAAGCATGGAAAAAGAATCATAAGCACCTTGTGGCAACCGTGATTATCTTACTACATGAGATCTTTCTTCTTTGTCCACGAAATCCTTCCCCATGCTTAGCATGATGCTAGGCGTGGAAGGAGAAGATGGACCATCTTGCAATTCTTGAAGTCCTTCCCTCATGTGTATGAATATCATCTTCAATGTGTCTTCACCTTTGTTGCCTCAATTTTCTTCAACTTCTTCTTATACTACGTCATGGTCCCAATCATTGCTTCACATCGTTGTCGCCTCCTTCAATTCCTCGTTGTCCCATTGCTACCTCATCTTCACGAATTTTTTCTTTCAATTTCCAAAACAGAACATGTACTAAAACATTACTCCATTGCGAAGTGCATGAATTTTCCTTTTCAACAATTCCTCATTCGCCCAAAATTGATTCCGAACAATGGAGTTATGTCCATTTCATCCCAGCGCTGCAATCTGTCCCGACGAATTTCAGAACGCGCAACGTCCAATGTTCTTGCCATATCTCCTTGTACGGGTCTTCAAATTCATTGATCTTAGATGCGTTGGAACGGGAATTTCATGGAGCTTATGAATATCAACTTTTTATTCCTTGTAAATATCTGTACATGTGCAAAATTTGATAAAAACAGTGGGGCTTGCTGTCGAACTTTGGAGGTGTTGACGAATTTGATTTCTTCTTTGATCACGAATTCATGGGAACGCTTTGTCATGCCTGCAAAACAATTGAAGTGCACAATCTACCCCCAAGGTGATAGTTGGGAGTAGAAACAATCGCCAACAAACCAAAAACATCCCCTAAGATACTTAACTTGTGGCATAATTAGTCTATTGAAAATTAAACCTAATGGGTGTATGTGAATGCAAGTGGGAGGTGTGTGTATGCCAATGAGAGGAAAATGGATTGCTATCTTGGTCAAAAAAGCTTAAAGATGGAGGTCCACAAATAAGTTTAAATACCATGTTTACACAAGATTGCAAAAAGGTAAATGCTATCATGATAAGCACTACATGGATAGGAAAGTATACATCAATAAGATTGAGACCAAGCTAGCAAAATGAGGACATGAACAATGGAATGGATGCAAAGTGCAAATGCAAAGTTAGCAAAAACAAGTGTTAGCAAGGTTGAAAGGACCTTTCGATGTCTTTCCGCAACTAGCTTATTCAAAAACAATTGCTAAGAGTGACAAAAAGCCTTCGCGACACTTTATAAGAAGTGAGGCTTTTGTCAATAAAAATGTTATTTATCGAAAAGGACCAAGCAACCGAGCTAACAAGGTTTTAGAAGTAGGTTTATGGGTTTCCTATATATTTTTTGGCTTAAAACAAAAATTTTGAAGAGAGAGTGTTGGGTATAGAAATTCTATCTAAGGTGGTTTAAAAAAAACTAGAGAGAAACAAAAGTTAGATTTTTGAAAGAAAAACATAACCTATGGTTTTAGTATTGCTCTATGAGTGGTTTTCCTAAGGGTTTTTGGATCTCAAAAGTGAGGCTAGTCAATGTTTTTAGAATTTTTTTTAAATGCAACATGCAATGCAATGCAAGGGTGAGACGAACAACATGGTATGCAATGCAACACAGGGTGTGTGAACAAAATTATATGACATGATGAGGTGGTCTAAAACAAAACAAAAGTTAGCCTAAGTTAACTAGCCACAAGTTTAGAATCAAAGGGTGGTGCAATGCTTCATAAATCTCTCTAAAAAGACACAAAGAAAAAGACTCAAAACACTAATAAGCACACAAAAAGGTCTACAAATTTCCCAAGATCAAATAACAAAGTGCTCCCTCAATAACATTTAGAATGAACAACATGAAGTTGTGGTTTTTGTTAGAGCAATGGTACAATGTTACTTGATATTCCGATTAAAGAGTGCAATGTAGACGGTCATATTAATATATATAAATAGATAAATAAAATGAATGGGTTGCCTCCCGCAAAGCGCTTCATTTAAAGTCATAGAGCTTGACTTTCTCACATACCTTCTCATTGATGTGAAGCCATGGTCCTTCATGCAAGAATCCGAAGTGTCCATGCAGCTTGTATTGATGACGCCTTTAGTAATCCATCGTGTTTCGCTCTTAACATCTTCATGCGTTGAATGTTGTCACTCGTGCCTTCTTTTGCCAACATCCTTGGGGCCCTTATTTTGTCCTGAGCTTATGAATTCGATCATGTATGCTTGATGAAACCACAGCCCAAGCTCCTCTTCATTGTTGTCATCCTTATCTCCTTCACCTTGTTCTCGTCACGTTGCTCTTCGCCTCTCCTTCGTGGATTTTCCCATGCGTACAGAATAGAACATATACCAAAATATAGCTCTATTGAAAAGTTTATGAAATTAACTTTCCAACAAGTGGTCATTCACTTTAAACGGAGTCCAAACGAGAGAGTTATGACCGTTTTACTTTAGCGCTGCGTGCTGTCCAAAAAATTTCAGAGTGCACGACCTTCGATCTTTTGGACATAACTTCTTGTGGGAAACTTCGATTGACTTCATTCTTGATTCATTGGAACCGGAACTTCATGGGGCTTTTGAATATCCAAAAATATACTGCAATTTTCTTCTGAGGTAGAGCAGAATATTGATGATAACAATGACTTCTTACGAATCGATCCGAAGATGTCGATGATCTTGATCTTGTGGTCTTCGGAGCGTCTTGTTGTGCATCCTTGGCTTCAAGGTCATCACCATTGATTCACCAGCGAGTAGCATGACTCCAATGGTCTGTCTCCATGGTTCTTGCTTTGCCTAAGGTGTCGGGATCGAAGGAGGCTCCCGTGCTTTGTGTCGATGATCAGAGTGGTCTCTTTCTTTGATTGTACTCGACTAGAAGCTTTTTGAGCATCCCATGGAGAAGATGGGTGGCATCATGGTTCCTCTAATATTGTTGCCTCCAGCGTTGGTCAACTTCAAATCATCAACTTTTGTGCACAAGGTCCTCCAAACATCTTGCGACATCGTCATCACTTTCTCCATTGTTTGTTGTTGCCTCTTCTTCGTTGAATTCCTTGATCATCTTGCATAGAACATGTACCAAAATTCTACTCCATGGAAAGCCTTATGAAATTACCTTTTCAACGATTGGTTATTGATCCCAAACGGACTCCGGATGAAGAAGTTATGGTCGTTTTACTCCGGCACTGCGCTCTGTCCCGAGACATTTCAGAACACGCAGCGTTGTAAGATTTTACCATAACTCTTCACACCGATCTCCAAAATTCACGATTCTTGATGCATTGGAAAGAAGGCTTAATGGATCTTTACAATATACAATTTTCTCTCATGGTACTTCTCTGATCATTGACGAAAATCTCATCACAACAGCAGTACTTTGGAGATGATGATGATCCGATCGCACGATTTTCTTTTTGGGCATGCTTCATCACCTATGGCTTGGATAAAGAAATCTCCAAGAGACATTAGCCAAAGTTGACACGGTGACATACCTTTTTTATCTTTACTTGTTTTGAGTGTGGGCTCGATAGCGGATGCTGGGCTACTAACAAAAGTTAGCACCTACCACTAAAGAGCGGGTCTTCACGTAGCCATCAACTTGCTTGAATGAGATTGGACTTGTCAAAGTACGGACATTGAGAACTTCTCAATCGCTTTGTGTCTAGGGTTTTACCTGCATTCATGGACACAAACAAGAAACACAGGATATATGCAATAATGAAATTGGGGTTAGTCCAAAAAGCTAGATAGATCTCCCTAGGGTTCGAGTTGCCGATCCCCAGCAACGGCGCCAGAAAAGCTTGTTGACACTCCTTAGAGCCTCAATTTACATACCGCAAGCGCACGGATCATGGTAGCTTTTCCCTTAGAGTACTCCCTCAAGGTTTATCAATCCGTGGATCGGAAGCGAACCGACTAGAGTTTACCATCTAATCTATCGAACCTATCCTAAACATGAAGCGAAGATTGCATATAAACTGAACACTTGATAGATATGAATGAAGCATAAGTGTTCATCACACCCACAACCGTAGATGAGATAACACAACCAAGGAGCTAGGGCCTATCGTCTCTAGGTACAGTTCTAGTCAAAAAGGTGATCAAAACATAGATTGCATCTCAACTAAAGGTATACGAAATCATCTCTCAGAAAGGCGGCTCGCAAGCGGCCTACTTTCCCAAGGTCACCGGTGCGAGGTGCGTGTCGACGCCTAAGGTTTCCCAAAGTTTTGCCCCAAACGCCCACCAAGTGCTCTTACTCGAAGCTCCTCCTCTTGGTGGTCGCGCCACGACTCCCATGATACTCGCCATCGATCTTATTCCACATCATGTCGTCGCTAGGGCTTTTCCCTCCGCCATGCTATCACCACACCGGGGTAATCAACCAACTAGCTAAAACACGCTACCTCAACGTATCCGCAAGATATAGACTAATCACCACGAATAGATCTAATCTTACTATGAACATATGGATGCATCACATATGAGAAAGAAAGCATGCATTGAAGTAGACCAAAGTCGAGACAACTAGAATAAAGAGTAGATTGATATCACCATCGTGTGTGTGTATACCCCGACGAATGTTGGGGATGACTCCTGAACTCCACCATGGCACAACCTCGCAGGGAGGCCATGGCGGCTAGGGGTGGCCTAAGCCATCTCCTAGGTACCCTCGAAGACTCGCGGCGCCCGTCAGCCTCCTCCGGTCTTGGTCCTAGGTTTTCGTCGAGTTCTGGGTGGATTGATTCCTCGAGTTGAATAAGGTGCATGCTATTTATAAGCCGAGGAAGCCACCGGTCGAAGGGGAGGCCGAACCGCCTCAGAAACGGGCTAGAACGGCCGGCCGGCCTACCCTCTTTCGGGACCGCCTCGGTCTCCTCTTTCGCATGTAGACTCCTCGCATCTTCTAGAGTTTATGTCCTTCACGATTGCACCCCTTTAAACGTCGTTATCTTAGAGATATCTTCGAGGAAAGGATAGGATAGGGAATCCTTCCTTAAATCTTCATTTGCTTTGCTTAATCCCAAAGTATCTTGATCTCATCTTTGTGGACTTGGTCCTTTGGGCTCTCTTGGAGGATGGATGTGCATGAATGGGCTTCGAATCAACATGGGCTTTGGTCCTTCCTTTGGGCTTTGGCCTTCATCTTTCTCCGTGTTAGCACTCAATCACGGGCCTCGTCATTTCATGCTCCAAAATAGGCCAAAAACCTGCTAAAACGAAGTTCCTCCAAAATATATGTGCAAATGTGAAAATGACCAATAATTACGTCGGGGTTAGGACAGTTAGTGATTTTGATATTAAATTCATGCCATTATCAAGGATAAACAAGGGATAAAATGGGTACTTATGGAGCGCCAACAGGTGGCTGCCCAGCGTCCTTTTCAGCCAGCCTCGGCTTCCTTTCAGCCGGCCTTGGCGTTTGTCGTGCTGGCACAGCGACCTGCGATTCTGTTGAACAATTCGACAGACGCGCGTAAGCGCAGGAGGTTTGTTAGACATGTGGGATTCCACGATAGATGGTAGCCGATTCATTCGAGGGTGCGGCCAGAGCCGCGGTGCACGAGGAGCCCCCGAGCCTTGGCCTGCGTGAAGGCGTTCAGGGGACCCTCAACTTTTCGTTACGACCCTCGTCGCCCTTCCGGAGGGAGGAGGGGTGAAGCGCGCCATGCTACCCATGCCCGGGCCGCGAGCCATGGCTGCTTCGGTGAGCTGTTATCGGGTGGTTCAAGTGGACGTCCGTGCCCCATTCGATAAGGGTCGGCTTGCGGTCCGGGGACACGTCACATAAAGCACTCGCAAAGGTTCACTAGGCGAGGCTCGGACCCGTTCGATAGGGTCCGAGGGCTCGATGCTCTCCCTAGATGGGATGCCCCTGCTAGGCACCCTCGACCGGCCTCGAACACTGCGTGGGACATCTCGATCTCCGCGTTCGAGGGTTGCTTGTGTGGCACACACATGCAGTCCCTGACTCAGGAGTTGCCTCGGACCCCTGATCAGTAAGGCCTCGGAATCGAATTCCTTCGACGGTAAGGAATCCCCGGAGGGAATATTCCGTAACGGCTCGCTAAATGGCACGGAGTTGCCGGTCGCGCGCGGTTCTCCCGCCGATCGTGGGTGACATGGCCCAGAACGCGCGGTGCGGTGCGGGCGCACCTTTTCAGGCGGCTGCCTCGAGTAGGCGGAGAGGCGTGGGTGGCAATTGTGGATGGGATGGCGCTATAGTCCCGCCGCGCCGGTCGGTTACCGCGCCATAATTATTGCCGAATGCGCGCATGGGAACCTCCGTGGTCGTGGGGCCCGGCTATCGGCGGCAGCGAAATCTACCGCATTCAATGCGGTGGATTCCGGGCCGCGGCGACGAATCTGCCCGGCGCGGTAAATAAAAACGGGGAAGGGGAAATCGATTGGGCTCACCTGGCCATTTGCTCTCGCCTCCCCTGCCTTCTCCGTCTCCCCTGCATCCAGAGCCCAGAGCCAAGAGCGAGAGGAGGAAGAAAAGGAGAGAGTGCACCTTAGCCACTATGTGGGCTTGTTTCCCACGCTCCTCGCCTGACTCGAAGCAATGGTGCGGATCGAGAAGCCTTTGCCATGGGGGAAGTCCACCGCCACCGCGGCGGATTTGGAGCAGTTGGTTGCCGACAGGCTCCTTCCGACGAACACCAACCCATCACGGCCGGTGTGGATCCCTCCGCGGCCAGAGGAGGTCGAGCTGAATCCCCCAAGCAGCTACATCATGAGCCTTGTGTGGCTCCACGAGCGGGGTTCGGCGTCCCCATTGGCAGGTTCATGCGCGCGCTGTACGACTACTATGGGGTGGAGCTGCACAACTTCGGCCCCAACTCCATCTCGCAGGCGGCGGTCTTCGTCTCCCTCTGCGAGGGTTACCTGGGGATCGAGGCACACTGGGAGCTGTGGATCCATCTGTTCTGCGATGAGCTCTTCATCGACAACGCGCGGGGCCAACCGAAGAGGTACGCTCATGCCGGTGGCCTCATGCTTCATGTGCGTGGGAACAGGTCGCACCTGTACATCCCCAGCAGGATGACCACAAACAACACCGGGTGGGCTCGAGGGTTGTTTTACCTACACAATGACGGCAATCTACTCCCGGCGTCCACCAACAAGGTGCTCTGGGAGAGGCCGAAGAACTGGAATTGGGGGCTGTCGCCCGCGAAGCAGCAGGCCATGCTCGAGGTCCTCACCAACGCGCTACAGCGTTTGGCGAGGAAGGAGCTGACGGCGGCGGCCGTCATCACGAATTTCCATCGGCAGAGGGTGATCCCCCTCATGGAGAGTAGTCTGCCGATCTTCGAGCTTACCCCCGAGGCCCCTGCCGAGGGCTCGAGGACGTCGTACGTGCTGCTCCCCCAGGATGTTGCTGCCCAGAGGGCGAGGAATGCGGATGCGGAGTTCCCCTCCGACCCCGAGGATCTTTGGAAGATCAAGATGCACCCCGAGGAGGGGTACATTTCTGTGGTGAGTTTGGTTTTCAATCGTTGTCGATTTTGGTCTGTTTCCTCCCCTACTTCCTGTCCCTGATTTGGTCGCGTTTGCAGGGCGTGAGCCGTAAGGGCTATATCTCGAAGCCCCCGGTCCCGGAGGATCGCCAAGCCAACCGCCTGCGCGACGAGGCGGCGAAGAAGAAGAAGGATGCGGCGAAGGAGGCCGCCGCCAGGAAGAAGGAGAGAAAGGAGGAGCACACCAAGGCGTGCAAGATTGCACAAGTGGAGGGCGCCCCGCGGCCACCCAGACCCGAGTCCACCGAGGAGGAAGATTGCTCGGGTGGTGAGTTCAATTTCTTGGAGCCCGACGACTACGAGGTGGTAATGGGCGCGACTCCCACGCCGACCCCTCGAGGGGCTGGCGGCGAGGGCTCGTCGATGGTGCTGGGCAAGGCGAGGCTCGCACCAGGGACACTGGTGGAGCGGCCCGCCACGAGGACAGAGCGGAGGTCACCCACACCGGCAGCGGGAGAAATATCGCCCACGCCGGCGGCGAGCAGGAGATCGCCCACGCCGGCAGCGGGTAGGCGATCCCCCACGCCCACATTGTCGACAGGCGGTGGGGGCACCGCAGTGAGCGCGGAGATGCCTGTGCGAACGTCCCCGAGGCTTTAGGCTGATCCGAGGGTGATGCCCTCGGGCCAGTCGTCGGGAGGCATCAGCGTGCCGCGGGCCCAGAGCAGTGTTACGGGCAAACGCAGCATGAGCTCCCGGTCAGAGTAAGTGATCTCGACTTTCTTCTTCGCATTTGTTTATCGGACTCTCCAATCCCACTGGCTTTAGCATTTTCCTCCCCGTTTGCCCTGCTATAGGGCCACCACCAAGGATGCGGCCCGCCTCGCGCCGACCAAGGCCCTCAAGACCGGGGCGCACGCGACGCCGCATTCGGCGCCGCAGCCCCCGACCGGAGGGGACCCGGCCCTAGAGGCGGAGGCCGCAAAGCTCCGAGAGGCGGTGGCTCGGGGGGGTCCTGTCAGCCCAACAGGCCCAAGCACGGAAGGGCAAAAATGACACCGGCCAGAGTGGCGCTGCGGCGGCCTCCCGGGCCGACGACGAGGAGGAGGCCAGCCGAGGCGGCGCGGAGAGCACCACCCGGCCGGATGTCAAAGTCGGCGAGAGCGGAGCGGGCAGCGTCGCCCAGCCAGAAGCAGGAGGAGGAGCCGGTGGGGAAGCGTAGGAGTGCCCTGCCAACCAAAGAAAGGGGCAGATCCTCACCCCCGAGCCCCCGAGGGCTGGGGTCGAGGGGGTCACGAATGTGGGGTCGGCGCCAAGGGCACTGGTGGTGGAAGAGACCCGTGTCCCGGAGCCCGCGAGGGCCGGGGACGAGGGTGCTGCTGCAGCGGATGCAAACGGTGCCAAAGAGCATGGAGCTGGTGGTGGAGCTGCCGCTGAGCAGCGATGAGTACGGGGATTCGAGGGACATTGATCCTACTGCTGCAACCAGCGCCGCCGTCTGGATTGCCCAGTTTATTTCGGCCTCCGAGGACATCCTCGGTGCAGGGACGTCCGAGGGGCCCGGTCACGGGGCCAACTATGCGATCGTTCGGTCCGAGGTCCCCTAGGAATTTCTTCGCAACGAGCAGGAGGAGGAGGAGGCCTGGAAGGCGCAGTATGACGTCGGTAGTCAGATCCAACATGCCCTCGACAGCGCCTTCCAGCTCCATCAGAAGATGGATTTCCGTATCAGCAAGGTAAATACTTTCCCAAGGGAATTGCTCATTTTTTATCTTCTTTTTGTGTGTTCCACTCATGCTCCTCCACTCGCAGCGACTGAGGGAAATCTCGCGCAATAAAAGCGCCAAGCTGGCCCGATTGTACTCCCAGGTGTGCTGGCTTGGGCAGTACAATGCCAAGTTGGTCGTTCGAATGATCGAGGCCAACACCTTGGTGACCGACCTGGGGGCGCGCCAGCGTGCACTGGAGGAGGAGCTGGCATAGTCCGCTAGCGAGCGCGATGCCCAGAGGGTTGAGGCAGAACGGAAGGCCCAAGAGGTCGAGGCGCAGACTACCGAGCTGCAGAGGAAGGAGGCCGAGCTCTAGGGCAAGGAGGCCGAGCTCCAACGCGAGAAGGCGACCGTCGCCACGCTCTCCGCAACCCTCACTGAGAGGGATGCCGCCCTTGCTGAGCAGGAGGCGGCTTTATCTGGTAGCTCGGTGGCCAGCCGCCTGCGATCGCTAGGCGGTCGGGTGGCCGAGCACATCAAAAGCACCTTCCGCCTTAGCGTTAAACGAGCCCTCGCCGTGGCCTCAACGCACTATGATATGGACCTCGAGAGGGTGTCGTCGGGGTACGTCATCGCGTCCGGCATCGGTGCGGACACCACATCGGTTGCCATGCACGACACTGACGCCGCCGTCGAGGAGTTCGCCACCATCCTGGCCAGAAAGCTCGAAGATGACATCCCCCCATAGCCAAATTTGACGCCGTGGAAGATCCGCAGGGGCGGGAAGGCAACCTGTAGGAGGTCTGGGCCTCGAAGCTCATGTAAATAAGTTAGTATTTTATCGTAGCTGTTTCTGAGCGAGAAAACTGGTTATTGTATATCGACAGTGTGGCCAATCGAGGCCTTGTGCATTCGAGCCCTCGTTTTTTCTACTTCACTTCTGTGTTCTCGTATGCGTCTTAGATAAGTTTCGGCGAGGAAGTTTTGCATTCACAAATGGCTTAGGCGTAGGGAGGTGAGTGGGGATGCCATATCCCAGAGGCGTAGGCAGTCCCACAGCTCGGGCGATCCCATTCCGTAGTCGTTTATGCCTTGCATCTACCTTTCTAAGTATACGAGAAACTTGGATACGGAAATTTTTGGAAAAAATGTTGGCGTTTTTGGGGACGTTCGAGGGTTCCCCCGTAGTAGCCCCCGAGGGAGGCTTTGCATTGCCGAGGGTAATGCCGAGCGTACCTTAGTGTTCGTGCGCGTCCGAGCCCCTGAGGGTTCGGAAAGTTCCCAAAGATAAATAAGTAAAGCATACTCTTTATTGCTTCGGGAAACTTTAAATAAGAGTACAAGCGATGTACAAATAGCTTGGAATTCTAAGGATAGAAGAGACATAGCTGCTGGATGTTCAAGGCATTGGTGAAGACTTCGCCATTCTCGTTAGCTAGCTTGTACGTGCCGAGCTTGAGCACCTCAGGGATGATGTATGGGCCTTCCCATGGCGGTGAGAGCTTGTGGCGCCCCCTGTTGTCTTGTCGAAGCCTCAGCACCAGGTCCCTTTTGTTGAGGTCTCGATGTCGGATCCTCTGTGCTTGATATCTTCGCAGGGATTGCTGATAACGTGCTGAGTGCAGGAGCGCCACATCTTGAGCCTCGTCTATTTGGTCTAACGAATCCTCGCGGACTTGCTTGTTTTGCTGCTCCTAATAAGCCTTGAACCTTGGCGACTCGTACTCCAAGTCTGTGTGGAGGATGGCCTCGGCGCCATAGATGAGGAAGAACGGGGTGAAGCCCGTGGCTCTGCTCGGGGTCGTCCTCAGGCTCCAGATGACCGAGGGTAGCTCGGTAAGCCACCTTCGGCCAAACTTGTTCAACTTGTTGAAGATCCTTGGCTTGAGGCCTTGTAGAATCATGCCATTGGCATGCTCTACTTGGCCATTTGTTTGTGGGTGTGCCACAGCTGACCAATCCACGCGTATGTGGTAGTTGTCGCAGAACGCCAAGAACTTCTTGCCCGTGAACTGAGTGCTGTTGTCGGTGATGATCGAGTTCGGGACCCCGAACCTGAAGATTATTATTGGTGCCTACCAACGTCACCTAGAGATGACGCCCGCAGACGACAATTTGGGACGGCAGTATTTCATGAACCACGAATAGATCCGCAAGAGCACGGAATACCGCTGTAGTATTTTACCCGGGAGTATACCGGGGTGTCATTTATATTTCCGCAGGGAATGCAATGAGTGAGAGAATATATAGATCAGTTGGTGAGCTCTATCTAGATTGGATATTCTCATGCATAAACAGGGGTAAGATAATAACATGGTAGGAGGTAGTGTGACACACACACAAACTACTCTCTTGGATAAAAGAATAAATGTTACTTTAGGCCGGGAGCAAGGTAAAAGTCAGAGCTCGAGTCAGCTGTGCTAGGCTAGCTATATCTACACTTTCTCATTAGTTAGCTCGTCAGAGATTAAACTACCTAACAGGGAGATCGCTATCGAAGTAACAGGAGGAGCCTGTACACCCCGGCGACTTTATGTACCTCCTACCCCCCATACTGAACATGGAGGATTACTAAAAGGCACGGACAGGGCTGTCACCACCTGCCGGCTACCTCTACAAACTGTGGGTATAGTTGACATCCAGCCACTCTTAGCTAATATAGACACCTTGTCTACACTAGTAAGGGATACTCTAGTGTTCCGCGTAGAGCCCCCACCCTCTGGATCGACAAACATCACACTAGAGCAATCATACGAATACTGGAGCAGTTGATAGAGTTCTAAGAACAAAAGACTAACCATCTCCAGCACAGGGCGATCATGCAATGCAAGCGTTGAATAATAACGCAACCATGACAAGAAGCATATACTCAATAACTCAGAATATACTTCAAGCAGATATCGGTAACCATAGTCTAATTCTATTACAAACGACCGAATAATACAAGAGAGAGCTAGAGATGAACCCATACCAGACTCTCGAGCAACTCCGGCGACTCGATGACTCCTAGACTTCTCCAAAACTCCACTAAGCCTAAAGACTATGCAAGGAATGCAAGAGAGGAAGAGGTGTGCATGTGTGTGTGTGTGTGTGTGTGTGTGTGTGTGTTCTATTCTCTACCCCCCTTCTATTTATAGCAGGGAGCCACCAGCTGCAGCACCCCAAACCAATATTGTGAGCCAACAGGGAAGCGCCACGTGCCTTGGTTGAGGCGGTGGGGCCCACGGGCCTGGCCTGCCGACCAGGTAGGTCCGTCGGCCTGCCCGGGCCGCCAACCGCCCCCAACTTCCTGTAGTGGGCTTGTCTTGGTCTCCCCTTGTCCTAAAGTTGAGGCACGGCCTGCCCCAGCTAGGTTTGCTTCAGTTCTTGGGCTTCACTTGGTCCATTTGAGCCTGAATCAGTACTCTGATATTTTTTGTGATTTTGTGTCGGGCCAAAGTGTGCTTGTACCCTGCATATTAGCTTGAAAACACAACTTGCATATTGTAAAAGGTAAAGTGTGATTTAGGAACTTTATTGGATAAGGATGCGTGTAAGAAATGCAAACTCTCATGATTTTCTGATCAAGTTGACGCCTGGAAATGGTCGTTAGTGAGCGTCAACAAGATTCCCCAAGATGTCCTTTGCTCGTCCCAAGCAAAGTAGGACAAATCAGGTTGTTGATCAGAAAATCACTTTGACTCGTACCTTACCTGTCATGTCATAGTCTGAAGAAAAGAGATTCATCTATAAGCTTAAATAAGTTGGTTAGCATACCTTTGCTCAATTACCTTACTCCCTCATGGGGCTTTTTAGTTGTCTCCTTGTCTTGGGCTGTTGAGAGTTAGAATGGTGCATAAAGTAGTACTTACTTGTTCATAGATCCTCAATCCATTTGGAGACACTTTTTTGAAAGATTTTTGAAAACATGGCAAAGCTCCAGGATAACTCTCTCGAGGCACTCATCTTGTATTTCCTTACCAGGGCAGTGTTTGCCTTTGATCTTCCCTACTACTACAAGCCTTTGTGGAGCTCAAGGTAGGATAAGAACAGGGCACACTTGTATTCTATTTATTGTAAAGTCAAAGAGAGGATCCATGGAGAAACAAGTCATGCAATCTCGATCAAAAGGTGCAAGTGTATAAATGGATGGATAGATGGATGAATATGGGTTACTCCTTGAGGTAATGGCTTTTCTCTCTCGAATCATCCATGTCTCTCTCTCTCTCTCTTTTGAGACATGGTTACCCCCTTTTTCTCTCCTTTTTTTTGGTCATGCTTCTTTGGCATGCCATCTTTTCTCTTCTTTTTAGGGCAACCATAATCTGACTTTATTTTATTTCAGGAATGTTCTACGAGAGAGATCACCAAGACATGGAGCATTTATAGATGTGAAGTGGATGGTGGTGCTAATTCCCAGTGTAGGAATATAACAAATGGATGGGACGTGTACGTGCTTATGATTGAGAAAGCATGAAGAGCATCTTACTAGGGTCACCCAATTTGACAAAACTCAATAGAACATCAAGCAGCATATGTATAAGGGTTTTTCATGGAATATGACATATGGCTCTGGTAGGACATTGCATATCGCTGGGAAACTTGCCTTTTATTTTTTTAATTTTTTTTAAAACAACTCCAGACTTCAAGCATCACTAGAACAAGCTTGCATAACCTTATTTACCATATCTAAACCCACAACAACTTAGACATCACTAGAACAAGCTTGCATAACCTTATTTACCATATCTAAACCCACAACAACTTAGACTCGGATCAAGCATATGCAACCCACGGAACTTTCAAGTTTATTGGCAACATATTTGTATAACCAACGAATATAAACTCAAGAGAACTCTTATTTTCAAACTAGGCACAACAGACATGATAGAGCAAAGCAAAACTCATCCTTTCAACTTATCAAAAGGGAGTTAAAACATTCTTACCGCGCATCATGGAAAAGGGAAATAAAGCAGTAAATTTTTATTTTGTTTTTGGAAGTTTTTATCAATTTTTATTGAAAGCAAATAAAGGGATACAGTTGACTTAGGGGAGGGAACCTCCCCAAGCTAGCTCTTAGTTTAGGGTCAAAAAGCAGGACCTTTCTCCATACTTGATCAGATTGAGGTCGTTTCGTCCGTACATGGAGTAGTAGTAGCGGTCGATGATGTCTTGTTCTTCTTGCCCCACACCTTCTTGGTCTTCTTTGGTGGCATAGGTGGCATAGGAACAGGATCCTCGGATGTTGGATAGACGATTTCCAGATCATCCCATACTGTATTGGTGATGAAATCAGGGATCTTCTGATCATCTTCCACTGGCTTTGTTGGTGGAGTATGAATTTCCCAATCCTCCCAAGCTGGCTTGGAAGAGGGGTGATAGTCTTAATCATCCCAACCGGGCTCTGCCCATAGCTCTTGTTTCTCACTATCCTCATGAATCAGGAATACCTCTTTCTTGTTTTGGAATTTAAATTTCATGGTCCTTCCCCTGATATAGAGGCTGATTCTTCCTCTTCCCACATCAATTCTGGCATTTGCATCCTTGAGAAATGGTCGCCCAAGTATGAGCGGAATTTCAAGATCTCCTTCCATATCAAGGACTACGAAGTCAACCAAAATGTAGGTATTCTTGACTTTTACCATTAACCTTTCCACAACTCCTTCTGGATATCTTATCGTGGAATCTGCCAGCTGAACACACATAGTGGTAGGGGAAAATGATGGATAGCCTAGCTTCTCGAAAGTCACCTTGGGCATGATGTTAACGCTGGCTCCAAGGTCACAAAGGGCATGATCAAATTCATAATCAAAGATTGAGCAATTGATCACTGGGGTTCCGGGAACTTCTCTTATTGTGGCTGCCAACTCGCCCCACGCACCTCTTCTTGGGCGTGTGAGCTTCTCTGCATAGCTGAGGGATGTCCTGCTAAGGGACTCTTTCCACATAGCATTGATGACATTCACGCTTTTTAGAGTTGATTCGGGTTGCCCCGGAATCTTGCCTAGTTCAGCAGCAGGTGTAGCAGCAGCTAGTTGAGCCAATTGAGTTTCTAGCGCCTTATTGAAACTCAGCTGGTTCTTCATAGCAGTGGAGAATCCGTCCATCTTGGCATGGATGGCCTCCATAGATTTGTCCATAGCGGCCAACTTCTTCTGAAGGGACTCACTGATCTTCGCTTGGCCGTAGACAAGATCTCTCAAGGTAGGCTGGTTAGGACCGAAAGAATTTGAATTCCCATTACCTCCTTGGTAATATGGGCGTGGTTGACTCCACCCCTGACCTCCTTGTGGACGAAACCCATTGCCATTGAGGAATAGAGCTTCTTCTTGGGTTTCTAGGCAATTGTCGCCCGAATGTCCAACATTCCCGTAGACCTCGCACGTCATGCGAGTTTCCAAGGCTTGAAGTGTTTGCATCTGAGCCTTATCTTGGGAATAATCCTCAAATTTCTTGAGGAGGAGATCAATCTTCATAGCGAGCATGTCGGCCTCCTTGACGGAGTGCATACCTCACTGGCGCGGTTGGAGGCGATCATCACTCCAACCTTGGTTGGAAACCATCTTCTCGATCAATGATGCGGCTCTTTCAATGTTCAGCGAGAAGAAAGCTCCACCCGCAGCGGCATCCACATGATCACGGGATGACTGTGTCAACCTGTTGTAGAAGTTCTGTAGAATGAGCCAATTATCCATTCCATGGTGCGGACACGCCAGAATATACTCCTGGAGCCTCTCCCAAGCTTCCGAAATTGACTCATTTGATGCCTGCTGGAAGTTCGAAATCCGACCACGAAGAGCATTGGTTTTGCTCGTCGGGAAGAACTTCGAGAGGAACGCCTTGGCACATTTGTCCCAAGTATCCACAATAACCTTGTTAGCATAAAACCATTTCTTTGCTCTCCCCAAGAGAGAAAACGGATACAGACGGAGCCGGATTGCATCTTGCGATACACCCTTGATAACAAAAGTACTGCAGAGCTCCAGGAACTGCTGGAGATGAGCGCTGGCATCCTCATTGGCCCTGCCACAGAATGGGCTGGCCTGCACCATCGTAATGAGACCCGTCTTGATCTCGAAATTTTCTCCTCCGATGTTAACCTCGGGTCCAGTAGGGACCTGGCTAGCAGACGGAGCAGAGTAATCACGGAGTGTCTTCTGCGCCATAGCTCTAGGAGCTGACGACGATGCGATGATTGGATCAACTGCCGAGAGTGATTTCCGAGGTGATACGAGACGAGCTCGCGTCCTCCTCAAAAGTGACTCTGGATCGGAATGAAAGTTTTGCGGCAAGTCGAAACCGGTCATACACTACCCTGTTTTCATATCAACGAAGACAAGAAAATAAAGCCAAGTTAACCTGTTTAGCAAGCGAATACCAATTTCGATTTTGTTCACAACTCTGTCTATATATTTCACTCCGTGCCTTCCCCGGCAACGGCGCCAAAAATGCTTGTTGGTGCCTACCAACGTCACCTAGAGATGACACCCGCAGATGCCAATTTGGGACGGCAGTATTTCATGAACCACGAATAGATCCGCAAGCGCACGGAATACCGCTGTAGCATTTTACCCGGGAGTATACCGGGGTGTCATTTATATTTCCGCAGGGAAGGCGATGAGTGAGAGAATATATAGATCAGTTGGTGAGCTCTATCTAGATTGGATATTCTCATGCATAAACAGGGGTAAGATAATAACATGGTAGGAGGTAGTGTGACACACACACAAACTACTCTCTTGGATAAAAGAATAAATGTTACTTTAGGCCGGGAGCAAGGTAAAAGTCAGAGCTCGAGTCAGCTGTGCTAGGCTAGCTATATCTACACTTTCTCATTAGTTAGCTCGTCAGAGATTAAACTACATAACAGGGAGATCGCTATCGAAGTAACAGGAGGAGCCCGTACACCCCGGCGACTTTATGTACCTCCTACCCCCATACTGAACATGGAGGATTACTAAAAGGCATGGCCAGGGCTGTCACCACCTGCCGGCTACCTCTACAAACTGTGGGTATAGTTGACATCCAGCCACTCTTAGCTAATATAGACACCTTGTCTACACTAGTAAGGGATACTCTAGTGTTCCGCGTAGAGCCCCCACCCTCTGGATCGACAGACATCACACTAGAGCAATCATACGAATACTGGAGCAGTTGATAGAGTTCTAAGAACAAAAGACTAACCATCTCAGCACAGGGTGATCATGCAATGCAAGCATTGAATAATAACGCAACCATGACAAGAAGCATATACTCAATAACTCAAAATATACTTCAAGCAGATATCGGTAACCATAGTCTAATTCTATTACAAATGACCGAATAATATAAGAGAGAGCTAGAGATGAACCCATACCAGACTCTCGAGCAACTCCGGTGACTCGATGACTCCTAGACTTCTCCTAAACTCCACTAAGTCTAAAGACTATGCAAGGAATGCAAGAGAGGAAGAGGTGTGTGTGTGTGTGTGTGTGTTCTATTCTCTACCCCCCTTCTATTTATAGCAGGGATCCACCAGCCGCAGCACCCCAAACCGACATTGTGAGCCAACAGGGAAGCGCCACGTGCCTTGGTTGAGGCGGTGGGGCCCACGGGCCTGGCCGGCCTGCCCAGGCCGCCAACTACCCCCAACTTCCTGTATTGGGCTTGTCTTGGTCTCCCCTTGTCCTAAAGTTGAGGCACCCCTGCCCCCAGGTAGGTTTGCTTCAGTTCTTGGGCTTCACTTGGTCCATTTGAGCCTGAATTGATACTCTGATATTTTTTGTGATTTTGTGTCGGGCCAAAGTGTACTTGTACCCTGCATATTAGCTTGAAAACACAACTTGCATATTATAAAAGGTAAAGTGTGATTTAGGAACTTTATTGGATAAGGATGCGTGTAAGAAATGCAAACTCTTATGATTTTCTAATCATGTTGACGCCTGGAAATGGTCGTTAGTGAGCGTCAACAATTATGTCGGTGAAGAATAGCACAGCCTGCTCGAATCTGATCTTGCCGATGGATCGAACCTCAATCCACTTAGAGAACTTGTCGATCGCTACCAACAAGTGGGTGAAGCCCTCGGGCGCCTTCTGCAGCGGGCCGATGAGGTCCAGTCCCCACACGGCGAACGGGCACATGATGGGGATGGTCTGCAGAGCATGTGCCAGAAGGTGCATCTTCTGGGCGTAGACTGGCAACCCTCGCAGGTCCCCACAACGTCGGTGGCACCGGTGACCGCGGTGGGCCAGTAAAAGCACTGCTGAAATGTGTTGCCCACGAGGGTGCACGGTGCGGCGTGGTGACCGCAGATGCCGGCGTGGATGTCTCGGATCAGCTCCTTGCCCTCGGGGATAGGGATGCACCGTTGCATAACGCCCGAGGGACTGCGCTTGTATAGTTCGTCGTCGATCAAGAAGAAGGGCTTGGCTCACCTAGTAATGCGCCGCGCCTAAGCGCGGTCTGAGGGTAATGCGCCTAAGCGCCTAATGCGCTAGCCTCCTTCATCACCTGGTCGATGACGAGTTGGGATTCTCCCCGGACGTCGAGATGTTTGATGCCAAGTTCGATGGCGATGCGGAGGCCACTGAGGAGGGCCTCGTATTCCGTCATGTTGTTAGATGCCGGGAAGTGCAAGCGCACCACGTATCGCATGTGCTTTTCGAGGGGTGAGACAAATAGCAGACCCGCGCCCGCACCAGTCTTCATCACTGACCCGTCGAAATACATGAGCCAGCATTCGGCCTGAATCTAAGGCGGGGGCAGCTGAGTGTCGATCCATTCGGCAATGAAGTCTGCCAAGATCTGGGATTGGACTGCCTTGCGAGGGGCGTAGGTGAGAGTCTCTCCCATCAGCTCCACTGACCACTTGGTAATCCTACCTGTGACCTCCCGGTTGTGGACTATCTCCCTAAGGGGGAAAGACGAGACCACGGTGACGGGATTAGCCTCAAAGTAGTGGCACAGCTTGCGCCGTGCCAAGATTACTGCGTAGATCAGCTTCTGGATCTATGGATACCATGTCTTGGTTTCGGACAGCACTTCACTAACGAAGTACACCGGCCTTTGGACGGGCAAAGCGTGCCCCTCCTCTTGTCGTTCCACAACGATGGCTGCGCTGACGACCTGAGTCGTTGCTGCCACGTATAGGTAGAGGGGTTCGCCGTCCACTGGTGGTGTTAGGATCGGAGCGCTTGTAAGTGACGCCTTGAGTTTGTCGAGGGCTTCCTGGGCCTCGGGGGTCCACGAAAAGCGTTCGTATTTCCTTAGGAGCCGATACAGAGGCAAGCCTTTCTCGCCGAGGCGTGAGATGAATCGGCTGAGGGCCGCTAGGCAGCCCATGACCTTCTGCACCCCATTTAGGTCTCGGATCGGTCCCATCCGAGTGATGGCCGAGACTTTCTCAGGGTTGGAATCGATGCCCCGCTGGGAGACAATGAAGCCTAAGAGCATGCCCCAAGGGACTCCGAACACACACTTCTCGGGGTTGAGTTTCACCCCCTTAGCCCTGAGGCAATCAAACGCGATCCTGAGATCGGCTACGAGGTCGTCCGCCTTCCTGGATTTCACAACGATGTCATCGACATATGCCTCTATAGTCCGACCGATATGGTCTTTAAACACGGGGAGCATACATCGCTGGTATGTAGCTCCGGCGTTTCTAAGGCCAAAGGGCATCGTGACGTAGCAGTACATGATGAAAGGGTTAATAAAAAAAGTAGCGAGCTAGTCGGACTCTTTCATTTTGATTTGATGATAACCGGAGTATGCATCAAGAAAGGACACAAGTTCGCATCCTGTAGTTGAATCAACAATTTGATCAATTCATGGCAAAGGAAAGGGAACTTTAGGACATGCTTTATTTAAACTAGTATAGTCTACACACATCCTCCATTTCCCACTCTTTTTCTTAACTAGGACAGGATTAGCTAGCCACTCGGGATGGAATACCTCCTTGATGAATCCGGCCTCCAGAAGCTTGTGCACCTCCTCGCCGATTGCCCATCGCTTGAGCTCGTCGAAGCACCGCAGGCGTTGCTTGACCGGCTTGGAGTTCGGCATGATATCAAGGGAGTGCCCGGCGACCTCCCTCGGGATGCCAGGCATGTCCGAGGGGCTCCACGCGAAGATGTTAGTGTTAGCACGGAGAAAGTCGATGAGCACCACTTCTTATTTGCTGTCGAGGGTAGCGCTGATCTTCAGCGTCTTGCCGTTCGTGATCTTTGGGTCAAGGGGGACATCCTTGGTACCCTCGGCGGACTCGAAGTTGCCCGCTTGCCGCTGCTTAGAGTTCATGGCCTCCTCAGCCATTCCTTGCAGCTGCGCGGCGAGGGCTTCATCGAGCACCAGAGCCTCGGCGTGCTCGATGCACTCGATGTCGCACTCGTAGGCATGCTCAAACGAGGAGCCGACGGTGATGACACCTTTCGGGCCCGGCATCTTCATCTTGAGGTAGGTGTAGTTGGGGATCACCATGAACTTGGCGCAACAGGGACGCCCAAGGATGGCGTGGTAGGCTCCTCGGAACCCCACCGCCTCGAAGGTGAGCACTTCCTTGCGAAAGTTGGCCGCCGTGCTGAAGCAGGCGGGCAGGTCGATCTGGCCGATGGGTTGGATTCGCTTCCCCGGTGCAACGCCGTGGAACGGCGACTTGCTGGAGCGGAGCTTGTCCAGTCCGATCCCCATGAGCTCCAAGGTGTGGGCGTACATGATGTTGAGGCTGCTGCCTCCGTCCATAAGCACCTTGGAGAAGCGGGTGTTGCCGATGATGGGATCCACAACGAGTGGATACTGTCCCGGGTTCGGGACGTAGTGGGGGTGGTCCTCGCGGCCGAAGGAGATGGTGTCCTCCGACCAGTCGAGGTAGGATGGCATGGCCTTGGTGGCGGAATAGACTTCTCGGCGCTCGCGCTTGCGCTGCCGAGAGGTCATGTTCGCCGTCGGCCCTCCGAAGATGAAGAAGGCGTTCTCCACCGAGGGGAACTCGCCGTCTCCACCCATGTCGCCAGCATCCTTCTTCTTGTCCTCGTCGCAATGCGCAACGCAGTTGTCGTAATTGCAGAGCATCTCACACTGCTCAAGGGTGTGGTTGACCGAGCCCTTGTGGTAAGGGCACGGCTTCTTGAGCATGTCGTCGAACAGGCCGCCACCGCCTCGAGGGGGGCCTCGAGGGCCCTTGCGGTCTGGGGAAGCGACGAAGGCCTCATCGAGTCCTCCGCTTGCCCCTGTCCGCGCTGGTTCAGTGGGACCGGCTTCTTTCCTTTCTTCCCCCGCTTTTGTTTCTTGGCGGGGGCCTTGGTCTTGCTGTTGCTGCCCACTGCGGGCGCATCCTCCTTGCGCTTGTTCGGCTTGTTGTCAAAAATGGCACCAACTGCCTCCTCGCCGGCGGCATAGTTGGTGGCGGCATCAAACAACTTGTTGATGTTGGTGGGACGGCTACGTGCAAGCTCGTGCACGAGGTTCCTGCACATCGTTCCTTCGAGGAAGGCGTTGATGACCTTGTCGTTGGTGACGCTGGGGAGCTCGGTGCATTGCTTGGAGAAGCATCGCACATAGTCATGTAGGGATTTGTTAGGCTTCTGCTGACACCCTCGGAGATCCCAGGAGTTTCCGGGGTGCACATAGGTGCCTTGAAAGTTGTCCACGAAGATCTTGACTAGGTCGGCCCAGTCGTGGATCTGATCCACGGGCAGATGCTCGAGCCACGTTTGTGTGGCGTCGGCAAGGTGAAGACGGAGGTTGCGGATGATCACGGCGTCATCTATCGCGCCGCCCAGCTAGCATGCCAGGCGGTAGTCAGTTAGCCAGACCGCGGGATCGGTCTCGCCCGAGTACTTGACGAGGGTGGTGGGCTGTCAAAAGTGTGGGGGGAAGGGAGCGGTGCGAATCTCCCGACTGAACACGCGGGTGCTCGGAGGCTCCCCTGTCATGCTCGGGATCGAAGCGGCCACCCCGTCGAGGGGTGTACTTCCTCCCGTTGATGATGTTGCGGACGTTGCCGTCGTCGGCGCGCCCGCGCACATCGTAAAGGTGCTCCTTCGCAGGAGGCTTCTTGATGCGGTCATGCACAGAGGATGCTCTCGCGTCGTCCACCGCGGCTGCTTTGCCCTTTTCTCCCGGCGGGCACAGTGCTTCGGTTCGGGAGCCTCGACTTCGTCGCGACCGGCAACGGTTTCGACATGGAGCTTCTCCTGCCCGAGGCCAACCCCAACACTCCGACTCCACCGACCCAGCGCAACAGGCGCTTGGGCCAACGCGCACGGCAAGCGTGCATGGAGCGGCGCAGGGCGGCACGACTCAGCTCCCCCACGTGGGTTGAGGCTGACGTCGCAGCTAGCGGCATCGCCACTGAAAGGCCCTTGTTTGGTTTTGGTAATTGAGTGACAACTTAGGTGGACTAATAAGTGTTTATGTCGAGATACACAGGAGATTAGTCCACACAAAGACACTAGTATGAGCGACATGTGCCATGGAGGAGAAATGGCTAAGGGTTGATGCTATGCTCATATAGTGTGATGGAGGAACTCATTGCATATGAGACATGACATGGAGTTATGTGACCAAAGTGGAGAAGATCAAGACAAGGCTTGTCTTGATGGACCGGTTGCAATGGAGAAGGACAAGTCAAGGCTTTGAAGCGAGGGACCGCGAGGCGGTGAAGCTTGGGCAAGATTTGGCGCCGATAGACCGAGGCAACGGTGAAGAGTGATCAAGGTCAAGATCGATGGACCAAAGAGGTCATGTGATGATATGGAGTGGATCATATCGTTCAAGGAAGATCAAGCCAAGTGTTGACTCATTATAATGATCAAAAGGCTTGATGGAGTTTGGTGCTTGTGTGGCATCAACATTTGGGAAGATGAAATGGAATGCGTAAGGCAAAGGTATGACTTGTAGGGCATTTCATTTTACCGGTCAAAGGTTGTGTAGATAAGTGCTTGACCGGATTTAGGATAGATGGTCGTACTATCAAGAGGGGCAAACTTGTTTGCATATCGGTCATCTAGTGCCACTTGAGCGATCTAACATTGCGATGTTGCTAGGATCGAGTGGCGTGGTGAGATCAAGTGAAAATCCTTTGAAAATGTTTGTGAAATGCTAACACACATGCACATGGTGTTGTTCACGTGGTGTTGTTGGCACATTTGCAAAGGAGAAAGAGTTGGAATTAATGTTTATCAACTTAAGGAAGCAAGAAAGGCTTTTCGGTGTTCTTCGGAGATTAGGTTGGATCTTGGAGTGAAATACTGCTTTGATCCATTGTGTTTTGGATCAAATATTCAGTTGGGTTGTGTAGCCCTCTGAATAAGCTTTCCATAGAGTCCAATATCACCAAATTTGGACATAGGAGCTAAGAGTTATGGCCGTTTTACCGAGATACATTTCTGCTGGAAATAAACCTGCGGACGGTCCGCTCCTGGGGGGCGGACGGTCCGCCATTATCTCGGATGAGCTCAAACAGAACCATTTTTGGCTCTGTTGGTGGTCCAAAATAAACTACAGACCGTCCGGTCCATGGGGGCGGACGGTCCGCCTTTAAAAGCTGAAACGGGTGCAGAAACTTGGTAGTTTTGTCTTGGGTGTCCAAATTGTACTGCGGACTGTCTGGCCCTTGGAGGCGGACGGTCCGCCTCCTACTGAAAATTCTGGGACAGAAACACTGAGGTTTCTGTGTGTGCGCACTTTTTGAACGGCGAACGGTCCGCCCCTGGGGAGCGGACAGTCCGCCGGTCACTTCCAGATTTAGTCAGAGACGTTTGCAAATCGGTTGGTTCGAAGTTTTGAACCGTGGACAGTCCGCCCCAGGGGTGCGGACATTCCGCCCGGGGCTCTAACAGTCGACTCTGACACATAATCATTGCAGTTCTAGCCGTTGGTTTTGAATGGCGGACGGTCCGGTCTTTGTGAGGCGGACAGTCCGCGAAAACTCTATTTTCACGGGTTTTGAGTGTAATGGCTAGTTTCGGGCCTCCCTCTATAAATAGAGGGTGTGGCCAGCCATTTGAGGTTGCTGAGCACCTTGGGGACTTGGTGTCCATGTGTGAGAGTGCTTGAGAGCCCTCTACTCACTCTAACTTGATAGTAATCATCCGATCGAGTGAGAGAGCGATTCTAGTGCGATTGCTTTGAGAGATTGCATCGAGTGGCACTAGGTGATCGTGTTGCAAGCCGGTGTGCTTGTTACTCTTGTAGGTTGCCACCTCCTAGACGGCTTGGTGGCAAGAAGCTCTGTTGAAGCCCGCAAGAAGATTGTGCGGTGCTCCATAGAAGAGATTGTGAGGGGTATTGTGCTCACCCCGCGGGAGCCGCGAAGAGCAACTCCAGTTGAGCGAGACGTGAAGAGCAACAAGTGGTTCGGCCGGATCATGTGCTAGAGCTCGGTGTGAGCACTCCACGTGGGAGAGTGTGACTTGAGAGTCACCACTAGCAAGAGGATCAGCGGCAACCTTGGAGCTTGTCTCAACGGGGATTAGCTTGGTGGCAACCAAGTGAACCTCGGGAGAAAAATCACCGTGTTAATTTTGTCTACTCTTCTCGGTGGTTTGCATTCTCCAAATCACAAGCCTTATGTTTACATTCATATATATCTTGTGCTTGTGTAGTTGCTCTCTAGTGATTAGTTAGCTTGTGTAGCTTGCTAATCATCTTCTTGCTTGTGTAGCTAGAAGTAGAGATCCTAGTGTAACTAGTTAGCTTGTGTAGTTTAATTAGTTGCTCTTGCTTAGATTGTGTAGCTAAGCAAGTTGAGCTCTTGGGTTTGGATTGTGTATCCTTGTCCTTGAGCATCTAGTGAGCTTAGGTTTGGCTTTGTGCTTTTGCTCATTAGAATTGTGTAGGAGCTCCCCTTGTTTGTGAAGTACTAGTGCTTAGACTTGTGTGGCTTGGCATTAGAATTATTAGGAGAGCTCTTGTTAGCTTGGCACTCTATTTGTTTTGTGTAGGATCTTTTTGGAGGTGCCTTAGAATCATAGTTAGAGGGGTGAAGTCTTGGCTAAGCGAATAGTTTCAATTCCGCATAAGTTTCGGTTAGCCGGCGCAATTAGTTTTAGAAAGGACTAGTCACCCCCCCTCTAGTCCGCCATCTCGATCATACAAGTGGTATCAGAGCCGAAGTCTCTCATTTGTGGTCCTTACCGGCCCGAGAGGATGGCGACTTATGGGCTAGATGTTGAGTGTCCACATATTTTTGATGGCACACATTTTGCACGGTGGAAAATTAGATGATATGCAATTTTAAATTTATTTGCCCTCAAATGTGGTGGATGGTGGATGTAGGTTTTTCTCATGTGTTAGATGAAGGGAATCTAACTCCAACACAAGAGAAATGCCTAGATCTAGACATCCAAGCTACTAACATCTTGTTTAGATCTTTGTATAATTGCATTCTTGGTGAGATCATGGACAAGGAAACCGCCCATGAGATTTGGAGTTATCTAAATGAGAAATATGGGGCGGCCTCCGATGATCATGATGATTATAAGACCAAGGAGGAAGTGCATGAGGATGATGAGCACATCCATGACATGGTGGTTGTGGAAGATTGCTCCACCTCATGGTCAAGTGATGATGATGATGATAATCAATCTACAACAAGTTCATTTGACATGATTGATGATGATGATTCAAGTGTTGCAAATTATGATTCTACTCCAAGCACACTTGATGATCAAGTTGGCTCATGCACGGATGATATTGCTACGTCAAGCTCATCTTCATCGCCACATTGCTTCATGTCACAAGGTGACACAAAGGTATCAAATTGCAATGTGATTGATCTTAATTCATATGATGAGCTCTTGAGTAGACATGCTAGCATGACCAAATTATTTGAGAAAGTATTAGCCAAAACAACTAAATTGGAAAAAGAAAATTCCTTTCTCAAAGACACATATGAACAACAAAAGCATCTACTTTATGTCATGAGTTGTTCACATGAGGAGCTAAAATTGACTCATGAGGAGCTTAGTGTTGCTCATGAGAATTTGGTACTAGACTATGCTTTACTCACTAACAAATTTTCTAGTAAAGGAATTAAAACTAGTGAGAGCTCATCACATGGGTCAAAGGATCAATTGCAAAATATTGCTAACCCTTGTGATGTAGGCAAGAAGCATGTATCCAACTCATGTAATAATCTATTATCTATGCCATGTTCTTCACAATTAGATGCTTGTACTACTTCTATATCCTGTGAGACTAAACTCTTGAAGGAGAACAATGAACTTAAAAATGAAGTGAAGTATTTGAGCAACAAGATAGAGAGGTGGACAAAATCAAAAGTCACCCTTGAAAGCATAATCAAAAATCAAAGAAGCTTCGGTGACATGAGTGGCATTGGTTCCAACAAGAGCAAAGCCAAAGGCTAGAAATGGGGCAAGAATAAATATAATAGGAAGATGAAGAAGCAAGAAGAAATAAAGCTATCTCATTTCATGTGCTTTCAATGCCATGAGATGGGACACTTTGCAAATGGTTGCCCCAACAAAGAAAAGCTCAAATTGAAGAATTAAGAAGAGAAGCTTAAACATGTCAAATGCTTCAAGTGCCGCACTTGGGGTCACCTCACCTCAATGTGCCCAACCAAGCAATTGGTGAAGCAACAAGAACCTCAACCAAAGCCACAAGTTGAGCAAGAGAAGGTACCCCAACCTCAAGTCAAGATCAACCATGATGATCAAGTTGATGACTTGAAGATGATGAAAAAGAGAACAAGAAGGGGTGGTAAGGCAAGAGCAAGGCATCCAACTCACATTCAAGATGCCAAGATGTTGAGCAAGAACAAGATCCAAGAGAAGAATCCACATGCTCACATCAAGTTCTATAGTTGTGCAATATTGGGTCACCTAGCTTCGGGTTGCCCAAACAAGCTAGAGAAGAAGGTTCAAGCAAACAATGAGAAGCAAGGCAATGAGAAGCATCAAATGAGTAAGGAAGAAAAGGCTCAACAAAAGAGAAGATGCTACTTATGCCGGTAAAGGGGACACATGTCTTATTCATGTCCCTTAGGTAACAATTCTAAGTCTATTTCAATTAATGCAAATATTATGCTTAGAAAGGATGGTAATGGTACCTCATTTGTTACTATTGCAAAACATCCCGCTATTCATACTAAGACATTGCCAAAGTATGTTGCTTCTAACTTGAGAGGACCCAACCTAGTTTGGGTACCATCAAAACGTGGATGAATGTGTGTAGGTACAAAAGGCATTGGAAGCTTGATTCAAATTAAATTATTATTTTTTATCTTATGATTGAATCAAGGAATTGAAGTTTTCTTTGCATATATACAACCCAATGCCAAGTCAAAACAATGAAGTCCAAGTGCTACAATATACAAGTATCTTATTCTTGTTGTGAGAAATTCATTGGAAATATTTGATGGCTTGCAAACTTATTTGTGTTAAACCTTGCTTTTGGATGAAAAAATCATTTTGCAAATTGAAAAATGAGCTAAATGTCATTTACTTCTCAAATGTGGCTTGAAAACTAGTACATATGACATTTGGTTCTTATGTGCACTCTTTGCTTCAAATTTTTTGATTTTTCAAAGCTTTTATGGGCTATTTATGAGTTTCCTTGATTTTACTTGATTTATATTTGATTTCTCGTCCTTACTCACTCATATGAGTCTTTGGATGGTGTTTATGCTAGTTTTGAGATTTTTGGAATTTTATTTGAGCAATAATCCCAATTCAAAGTTGAAATTGTGAAAGTTGGCAAAATTCTGGGCTGTCTGAAATTTGGTAGCGCAGACGGTCCGTGTGTAAGAGGCGGACGGTCCGCCATTCATGAAGTGTTTCACTAGAGGCTCTGATCAGTAGAAAATTACAGCACGGACGGTCCGCCCATGGACCGCGGACGGTCCACCAGATGCACCGGTAAGCTTCGGTTACACCGATGATGTGTCCACTATGCAACCGCAGACGGTCCGCCAAGTATCCGCGGACGGTCCGCCTGAGATAAGTTGAAGCTGCTCAGAAACAAAATCTACTCTGTCCAAATCAGAATGTAAACAGCGGACAGTCCGCCCAAGGCAAGCGGACCGTCCGCTCTTGCTGTTTTCAGGAGGATCCTGGCAGCTAGACTTATCATGAGCTACAAAGGTCCTCAAGTTGGAATCATCTTTACAAGTGACTGAGGAACCTAGGTTTGGTTTTGAAATGATCTAGAAGCATGACGAGTATTGGGTACAAGGCCATTTGATTGAGAAGTATTTTTGGCACACTTTTGGTACTCAAGTTGAGAATCAAGACCAACCTCAAGTAGAAAGAAAAGGACTTAGAGCAGACTCCAAAATTACTCATTATGACAAGTCCATTGTTTGACCAATCAACTAAATTCATTTCAAGTGAGTGTCAAGAATGGTTCTTGGAGAGATCACTTCTCTCTGGAGAGAGGCGAGCCGCCCAAGAGTGGGATTGACAAGCAAGGTGCTTGGAAGGCCAACATAGAAGTGGTTATCTAGAGTCATTGGAGATGCTTAGCTGAAGATATCAAATGGATTGATCAAGAAAAGCAAGCAACACCCAAAGTAGAGAGATTCATGAAAATTCAAGTGATATTCAAATGGTATTCTCTCATGCAAGCAAAAATCAAAGAGATGAAGCAAGCTAACCACAACAAGATAGTGCATTTGATGATAAGTGGTATTCATTTTATATGGGTGAAGAATGGTTTTCATATTGGTATTCATTATCTTCACCAAGCTATTATAATTGGACTTCATGATGCTATTTGGAAAGCTAAATTGGAATCTAATGACTATTCTCTACTCCAACATAGCAAGATGAAATTGCTTGACATATGCATTCATACTATGCTAAGTACATGATTAGTGCATATAGTCATATATAGTGATCATTCATGAAAAATAAAATTATTTTAAATGTTTTATGATGCCACTATTGCTTCTATGCTTGATATGATCTAGTGGTAACATATGACATGTTCATGAGCTAGTAAACCCAAGTAGTTGATCTAGAAAATGAGCTTTCAAGTGTTTAACTCAACATTTCCAAGATAACCCTTAGAATGAGGTGTGAAGAAGCTTGTCATTGGTTCAAACCGAGTTGAATTATTTGGGCAAGTAGTCTAGATCAAGTCAAAGAGAAAGAATCTCATGGAAACAATATAGTTCAAGAATTGATTATCAATGTCAAATTCAGAAAAGTGGTCTATCAGGATTTTACAAGTGATACTAGATTCAACAAAAAGGTATATCATCGTATCTCTACAAGTGATATACATGGTCATACAAGTGGTATTCATTCAAGTAGATCTAGTGCAATAATGGTGGTTCCACAAGTGATCCTCAAATTTAAGGGATCAATTCAAATCAAGAAAGCTACCCTCATCAAGAAGAGCTCAAGATTCAAGTAGATTGACAAACACTTTGACATAGGGGGAGGAGCCCCACTACAAGGTATCAAGGTCAAGAATCCTACTAGTGTCCTACATGTGGCATTTCAATGTGGTCTTTATGCTTCCACATGTTGTTGTTACAAGTGGTGTCAATTCCAATCAACTTAAAAGTGTCCATCAAAAATGAAGATTCAAGACTCAACCATCTACCCAAGTCCAACTCTTTGTATCAAACCACAAGCACTTTATATAATTGCCTACAAGGAGTATTATGGATAACCCTACAAGTACAAGAGGTACAACTTCAAGTGGTAGCCATTGATCTTCACATGGACAATTTCATGTGGTTTCGGCCCTTTTTATGGTCATTGATGACAAAGGGGGAGAGGAATGAACAAAGATATGAATTATCCTTGGATGACAGAAGGGGAGATGAGAGGAGAGTGCGATCATGGACATGGATCAAGAGAAGCAATATTGAGGAGGATCAATATTCTTGGACAAGAGGAGCACACAAGTAGGGGGAGCAAGCTCATGAACTTGGTTGTTTGCAACTTGGTTGTTTGCATTTGATATGTGCATATTCATGTGCTTGCTTGCATTTGCATAAGTTTTAAAATTTATATATGCATTGTTTGTGTGTGATGTATGCTAGTCATAGAACTTGATTGATGATTTGATAACTAGCATGCATAGATTGTAGCTAGACATTTTTTTTACAAGTGAATCAAGAGCATTGCTAATATTGTTGATCTCATGAGGTATCTTGAGTTTTTGATGAATGCCTAGTTACTCATTGATGCTAAGGAATGAACTTCAAGGATGCAACTCAAATTGGTATCACGCTTCAAAGGTTTATCATATATACCTTAGCATCACTTAGTAGTGATAACAATCCCACAAATTTCATATTTATGCATGTGTGTGAGTTTAAAACCAAATCTCTTGAGCACACATGTACGGGGAGTTATCACTACCAAGTCGGATTTTTATGGTGCTTATCCAATCTTTTACAAGTGGTCTTAATGGTGGATAAGAAACATAAAATCCAAACCAAGTTAGCTATTTACACGTGTGTGAAGTGCTAGCTTGGAATATACTTAATTTCCATATCTTTGTAGAGTTGTCATCAATTACCAAAAAGGGGGAGATTGAAAGGCCCTTGTTTGGTTTTGGTAATTGAGTGACAACTTAGGTGGACTAATAAGTGTTTATGTCGAGATACACAGGAGATTAGTCCACACAAAGACACTAGTATGAGTGACATGTGCCATGGAGGAGAAATGGCTAAGGGTTGATGCTATGCTCATATAGTGTGATGGAGGAACTCATTGCATATGAGACATGACATGGAGTTATGTGACCAAAGTGGAGAAGATCAAAACAAGGCTTGTCTTGATGGACCGGTTGCAATGGAGAAGGACAAGTCAAGGCTTTGAAGCGAGGGACCGCGAGACGGTGAAGATTGGGCAAGATTTGGCGCCGATAGACCGAGGCAACGGTGAAGAGCGAGCAAGGTCAAGATCGATGGACCAAAGAGGTCATGTGATGATATGGAGTGGATCATATCATTCAAGGAAGATCAAGCCAAGTGTTGACTCATGATAATGATCAAAAGGCTTGATGGAGTTTGGTGCTTGTGTGGCATCAACATTTGGGAAGATGAAATGGAATGCGTAAGGCAAAGGTATGACTTGTAGGGCATTTTATTTTACCGGTCAAAGGTTGTGTAGAGAAGTGCATGACCGGATTTAGGATAGATGGCCGTACTATCAAGAGGGGCAAACTTGTTTGCATATCGGTCATCTAGTGCCACTTGAGCGATCTAACATTGTGATGTTGCTAGGATCGAGTGGCGTGGTGAGATCAAGTGAGAATCCTTTGAAAATGTTTGTGAAATGCTAACACACATGCACATGGTGTTGTTCACATGGTGTTGTTGGCATATTTGCAAAGGAGAAAGAGTTGGAATTGATGTTTATCAACTTGGGGAAGAAAGAAAGGCTTTTCGGTGTGCACCGCGCACGGTGCGCGGGCTCAGGCGGCGGGGCGCGTCGCTCGGGAGCGGATCCTAGACGACGACAACGTTGATAAGCCGCTGGAACTGCAAAGGGCCAGCCAAAAGCTCGTCCCTGAGGCTTACTTACTTCAAGCCATGCCGGAACCTTCCACGACCGAGGGACGCAACCTGCGCAATGAGGCGAAGGTGCTCATCGAGCAGGCCTGTCGGTGTCCTGACCCGGCGGTCTGGCACCAACTAATAAAATGCTGCGTGATCCCTCACCCTGGATGGTTGATGCAAGAGGTAACACAGGAACACACGGGTTTATCTTGGTTTCGGTCGCGGGGCCGTACGTCCAGCAAGGGTGTGCGAGTGCACTGTACTATCTTGCACTGGGGGTGCCTATAGTAGGGGATACAAGCGAGGCGAGAGAGGGAGGGAAGCTCCCAGTCTCTGCTTGATGATTGAGGCAAGTGCCAATATCGGAGCTCAGGAGAGCGGGTGTGTGTGTGTTCTGTGAGTTACGTGTGTGTGAATGATGAGATCGCCTAGAAGATTGTAACACCCGGTTTATAAAAGAACATAAACCGAGCAATCATATACGTGCCAGGATCAAGTCACACGTATATACAACAGAATGAACAGTATATCATAGCACATATCACGAATAAGATATAATAAATCAAAATACGAATGTTATTTATTACAATAATGACAAAATGTCTGATACAGCGGAAGCGAAGTACAAAATACGTATAAAGCTCTCCGAAGCTGAAGCAGGGCGCCACAGGGACGTCGACTGGGAGACGAACACCTAGAAGTCCTCGTAGTCCTGGAAGCGCTGGACGAACTCCCTCGTGTCGGCAGGAACTGAGCAGCAGTAGCGTAGCCAAGAGGAAAAAGTAGAGAAGAGGCAAGAGTGAGTACACAACTTGTACTCAACAAGTATAACACAAACTATGAGGCTCTAAGGTTGGCTGACTCAACTGCATTAGCTTTTAAGTGTTGGCAAAATTTTATTAAAGCTATTTACTACGAGTTGATGTATTACCATTAACCCGGTTACATAGTAATTAGTCAAACTAAATCATGATACTACTGAGAACCAAACCGAAACCAACCACCAAGATAACCCCGAGAGGCACCTCCCTCGTCGGAAGGAGACAACCCCACTAATCAAAAGGAGGATCTGGGCCGCTCATAACCGTGAGCACGGCTAGTATACCAGTTTTACACTCTGCAGAGGTTGCACATCTTTACCCACAAGTCGTGAGCTACGCCAGAGGTTCATCACACTTCCTTAGGTGAGATGACTAGCGACTCACTACGAGGCCGTTACAAAGAATCTCGTTGGTAAGGCGTAACCGCGAGAGATAGGTCAGCGACGATGGGGCCCACCTCCGGGGGTACAAGCACAGGAGCGCAATCCAAGCACAGACCAAGCCGGAGGAGCAGGGACCATTGAAGCTTACTACTCTTGCCCCGCAGGTAAGTTACTCCAAACCAAAAAGACCTAATTAATAAGCCAAGTCTATCCCATTCTAGCCTTGTGGTAGCGCTGTTGTCCCAGGTTGTCACTCTATGAACCGGTCCTTATGGAGAGTGGCCAACCAGGCAGTAAGCACCGTGCTGGCCCCCTAAACCATGTTTCTACAAAAACCATCTTTTAACGAGACGTGAGCCACTCAAGCCACACAGAGTGCCACTCTCAGAATTAAGTTCAAGTAAACCATTAATCAATTTAATTAAAAAGGACCAAAGTGTGTCATAGCGCAGCAACCTAGCACAACTAACCAAAATGCAACCCAAAGGTATATTTAAAGGATATAAACTGGCTAGGAAATCCTTAAAGGCATACAGTATTAAAATGCAGTATGAAAATGTATTTAAAAGTGATGGGTTGTTCATGTTATACTTGCCTTCCTCGTACTGCTCTGGCTGCTGCTCAAACTGCTCGGAAGACGGCTGCTCCTGGTACTGGTACTGGGGCTCCTCAGATGGATCAACGTCTACTCACGAACACATGGCCAAAACAATGCACAATAATAAGCATACAAGCAAACTCTAACAAAAGCTAAAGAACAGTACATCAATACATAAAAACAGCAAGAAAAACTAAGCTAAAACTATTCTACGCGTTACAACGATCGCGTGGATATAAAGAACGCTAAAAACGGAGCTAAAACGCATTTTCTAGGCTAAAAACAAGTTCTAGGGGCTTATTTGTAAGAAAACTGAAGTTCCAGGGGGTTTTCTGCTAAAACCGAGGGCATAAACGTAAATAACGGTTAGATCTAAGGGCTAGCGTGCAAAAACTCAAAGGCTGGTCTGCGGGCGCTATTTCTAAAGAGCTCAGGGGGCTATGTGTTAAAAATAGGGACCTAATTGGAATTAATTTTGAATAAGCCTGGACTGCGGGTTGAATAGGGAAAAACCGAGGGCCTCTTTAGAAAAAGAGCCAGGCCGAACCGGTATGATCTAATATGGGCCGTTGATCTCAGATCTAAAGGCCTGGAGCGAAGCGGTACGCCAATCTAATCCGGGCCGCTGATTCCGGATCTGGCGGCCACGGGCGAAGGGGCGTGCGGGCGGCGGCGCTGACCGCCGGAACAGGCGTTCCGCGGCGGCGGCTCGCCGGTGCAAGCCAAACTCGGCCTTCCCGTGGAGGATTCGAGCGGGGCTGGGGTCTAGAGGCATCTAGGCGGCATGCGCAAGCCACCTGAGGCCACAAAACAAAGGATTGGGGCCTGGTAGGAGCTTGCCACGGCGGGGAGCGGACTGCGCGGCGGCGCATCGCCGGCGTGCAGCGTCCTAGGTGCTAGCGCGTCCTACAGGCTGAGATTTCTAGCGCAAACAACAAGGGAGGCTCTGGGGGGGGCTCACCAAGGTCCGGAACGGCCGGAGTTGCAGCGGAGCGGGGCCGATGTCGAGGTCTGGCGGCGGCGGCGGCGTGGAGGTCGCGGACTGGTCGCAGGGGTGGTTCTCCGGGCTCTGGATCTTCACGGTTCGTCTCGCGGTGGTGCTGCGGAGGCCTAACGGGGTCAGGGCGGCTAGATTGTCACCGGCGGCGAGGAAAACTAGCGGGCGGCGCATCTTACCGGTGAGGGCCTCGGTGGAAAACCGGCCGCTGCTCGGGCCTAACCTTCGATCAGGTGGCCCGGAGGGGTTCTGGACGTCGAGGCGAAGCTCCTGGGCGGCTTGGCCGGAGCTCCGGCACGGCGGAGTGGCTTGGTCACGGCGGCGCAGGTGCTCTGCGCTGCGGAGCGAGGGAAGGCGGCGGCTAGGGTTGCGGCTGGAGGTGAGGATGGGAGGTTGAGGGAGGCGCAGGGCTGCGGGGCCAATTTAAGGGGGCCCCAGGCATCTTGGGGAGGCGCGCCCAGGGAGAGGCCGGCGGGAATTGCGGGCGTGATCGCGGGCGGCCGTTGCGGGAGGAGGAGGACGACCCTGACGCGTGGGGTCGGCCTGCCAGTGGGGCGACGCGCGCGAGCGGGCGGGGTGTGCTGGCAGGTGGGGCCAGAGCGAGCGCGGCGTGGGAGCAGGCCGAGTGCTGGGGTGGGACTGGGTGCTGGCGTGGCCGCGCTGGGCCGCGGCTGGGCAGGCCGGGGTAGAGCGGGCTGGGCAGGGACTTGGGCCGCGGGGAAGGAAAAAAAAATGGGCCGAGTTGTTTTGGGTTTGGGTTATGGGTTCCTTTCTATTTCTCTTTCTATTTCTTTTCTATTCAAACTAACTCAATCAAATCTATTTGAATTCAAAATTGAATTTGAATTCAACTCTAACACTCAAACAAATAAATCAAAGCTCCAGCATGAATGCAACACAAATTTTTAAACCTATGATAAAATTTTAATTACTTATAGAACAAAATTTGAATTAAATGCCAGTCTAACACAATAAACCTTAGAAATTTAAATAAAGCCAATTAAATTTATTAATAAATGCTGAAATTTAAATTAGGGTGTTACAGACCCTACCCCCTTAAAGAAATCTCGTCCCCGAGATTTAGCTGGGCTGGCTAGCAAAGAGATCTGGATATGTCTTCTTCAACTCATCTTCTCGCTCCCATGTAGCCTCAGCTTCACTGTGATGACTCCACTGAACTCTGCACATCTTGATGCGCTTGTTCCGAGTGACCCTCTCTGATGTCTCCAGAATCTTCACCTGATGCTCAGTATAAGTCAGATCCTCCTGGACATCTACTACATCCAGTGGTGCCTGCTCCTCGGGTACTCGCAAACACCTCTTCAGCTGAGATATATGGACCGATTTAGTTCGACTACTTCGACTGAGGCCAGCCGAGTAGATGTCTACTCCAGTTGGTAACAGCGCAGCCAATGCCTCCGGCAACGGCCCCGCTTCAGGGTACTCCCTGAAACTTTGGTTATTTATATTGTTTATGCTTATATGTGTGATAAGTATAAACATGTTCACATGTTTTATTTTACTCCTTAAAGTCATAGAAATATTGTTAGTTTATACATTTAATTTTGGAATTAAAATATACCGAAAATTGCCTAGATATCTAACAATCCAAAAACCTGATTGCGTTAATAGGCTTTCGGTATCTAGCTTTGCTGCATCAATCAAACCATCACCTTTTGATGGTTCAAATTACAAACGTTGGCAAGAGCGGCTTATACTGTGGTTAACACTATCGAGAGTGATCCATGTGAAAGAGGGTAAGCCTGAACAATTCTCTCCAGAGGAAGGGAGTGCGTTCGATGAGGCTGATATCCTCTTTCGAGGCTTGATCATTAGTGTTCTCAGTGATAACCTGGTGGATTCTTATATCCGGCTGCCAACTGGCAAAGCATTGTGGGATGCTCTTGAGGCTCAATATGGAGTATCTGACGCCGGGAGTGAGTTGTATATCATGGAGCAGTTCCTTGAGTACAGGATGGTCGAAGACCGTTCTGTAGTGGAACAGGCTCATGAAATACATACTCTGGCAAAAGATCTCAAAAATTGCAGCAAAGAGTCCCCATGTGTGTTACCCAATAAGTTTGTGGCTGGAGGTATAATCTCTAAGCTGCCACCTTCTTGGAGGGACTTTGCTACTTCTCTAAAACACAAGAGACAGGAGTTCACAATAGATGGACTCATAGGGACTCTTGATGTTGAGGAGAAGACGAGAGCAAAGGACATACGTGGGAAAGGAGTTGTTGGTACTTCAAGTGCCAATCTTGTTCAGAAGAACAACTCCCACAAGAACAAGAAAAAGCCACCGCAGAACCAACCAAAGACTAAGAAGACAACCACTTTTAAGAAGAAGAAGAAGACGGGAGCTTGCTATGTGTGCGCTAGTACGGATCACTTTGCTGCAAAGTGTCCGAACCGCAAAGGCAACGACTCCGCCAACATGGTTATTAGCGAGCCTGGAGGAACATCGGGGTACGGTAATTTATTACCTACTGTTCTTTCAGTCTTTGGTTCACCCGAGTGGTGGGTTGACACTGGTGCTAATATTCATGTTTGTGCTGATGCTTCTTTGTTCTCTTCTTACCAGACCGGCGCGACTTCCTCCTTGCTGATGGGGAACGGATCACATGCGCGTGTTCTTGGTGTTGGTACGGTAAATCTGAAGTTTACTTCGGGGAAGACCGTGCAGCTGAAGAACGTACAGCATGTCCCCACCATCAAGAAGAATTTAGTCAGCGGCTCTCTACTGTGTAGAGATGGTTTCAAATTAGTCTTTGAGTCCAATAAATGTATCTTGTCTAAGTTTGGTACTTTTGTTGGAAAAGGTTATGAAAGCGGAGGCTTGTTCCGTCTATCTTTGTCAGATGTTTGTAATAAAATTGCATACAATGTTATTAACGTTGATGAAACAAATGTTTGGCATTCGAGGCTTTGTCACGTTAATTTTGGTTGTATGATGCGCTTAGCTAATTTGAGCTTAATTCCAAAGTTCACTTTTGTCAAAAATTCTAAGTGTCATGTATGTGTTGAATCAAAACAAACTCGTAAGCCTCATAAGACCGCGGAGGCAAGGAGCTTGGCACCCTTAGAATTAATTCATTCCGATTTGTGCGAAATGAATGGAGTGTTGACAAAAGGTGGTAAAAAATATTTCATGACTTTGATTGATGATAGTACTAGATTTTGTTACATCTATTTGTTGAAGTCAAAAGATGAAGCTTTATACTACTTTAAAATCTATAAAGCTAAAGTAGAAAACCAACTTGAGAGAAAGATCAAAAGAGTTAGGTCAGATCGTGGTGGCGAGTATTTCTCAAATTTATTTACTTTATTCTGTGAGGAACATGGTATTATTCATGAGAGGACGCCTCCCTATTCACCTCAGTCAAATGGGGTTGCCGAAAGAAAGAACCGCACTCTAACGGATTTGGTTAACGCCATGTTAGATACAGCGGGGCTTTCCAAGGAATGGTGGGGTGAGGCTATATTGACTGCATGTCATGTCCTAAATCGTGTTCCTACAAAGAATAAAGAGATAACTCCATTCGAGGAATGGGAGAAGAAAAGGCCAACACTGTCATACTTACATACATGGGGTTGTTTGGCAAAAGTGAGTGTGCCAATAACCAAGAAACGTAAGCTTGGACCTAAAACTGTGGATTGTATCTTTCTAGGTTATGCTATTCACAGCGTTGGATATAGATTTTTAATAGTGAAATCTGGAGTACCTGACATGCATGTTGGTACTATAATGGAGTCCAGAGATGCTACATTTTTTGAAAACATTTTTTCCATGAGAGATGAAACAAGTTCATCTAGACAAGAGTTCATCGAGGATGATGGCTCTGCTGAGCCGATAGAACACAATGAACATACACTTGTAGAAAATCCTGAGGAGAATAACAATGATGCTCTGAGAAAGAGCAAGAGACAAAGGACTGTAAAGTCTTTTGGTGATGATTTCATTGTATACCTCATAGATGATACACCCAGAACCATTGAAGAGGCATATTCATCTCCTGATGCTGACTATTGGAAGGAAGCAGTAAGGAGTGAGATGGATTATATTATGTCTAATGGAACCTGGGAGGTCGTTGAACGTCCTTATGGATGTAAACCGGTTGGATGCAAGTGGGTGTTCAAGAAAAAGCTTAGGCCAGATGGTACTATTGAAAAGTACAAGGCTAGGCTTGTGGCCAAGGGTTATACCCAAAAAGAAGAAGAAGATTTCTTTGACACTTATTCACCAGTTGCCCGATTGACCACAATTCGGGTGTTACTTTCCCTGGCAGCCTCTTATGGTCTTCTCGTTCATCAGATGGACGTTAAGACGGCTTTCCTCAATGGAGAGTTAGAAGAGGAGATCTATATGGATCAGCCGGATGGGTTTGTATCAAAGGGTCAAGAAGGAATGGTTTGTAAGTTGTTAAAATCTTTATATGGTCTCAAGCAAGCGCCTAAGCAGTGGCATGAAAAGTTTGATAGAACTTTGGCCTCTGCCGGCTTTGTTGTGAACGAAGCTGACAGATGTGTGTACTATCGCTATGGTGGGGCTGAAGGAGTGATTTTGTGCTTGTATGTGGATGACATACTGATCTTTGGCACTAGCCTTAATGTGATTAAGGAAGTCAAAGAGTTTTTATCTCAAAATTTTGAGATGAAGGATCTGGGAGAAGCTGATGTTATCCTTAATATAAAACTGGTAAAAGAGATCAATGGTGGGGTGATTCTTACACAGTCTCACTATGTGGAGAAGGTGTTAAGTCGCTTTGGTTATAGCGACTATAAACCTGTCTCAACACCATATGATGCCAGTTTAATTCTTAGAAAGAACAAAAGGATAATGCGAGATCAGCTGAGATATTCTCAGATCATTGGTTCATTAATGTATTTAGCGAGCGCTACAAGACCTGACATCTCGTTTGCTGTAAGCAAACTGAGCCGGTTTGTTTCAAACCCGGGAGATGATCATTGGAAGGCTCTTGAAAGAGTAATGCGCTATCTGAAGGGGGCAATGAACTATGGAATTCACTACACCGGGTACCCAAGGGTACTAGAAGGGTATAGTGATTCAAATTGGATTTCTGATGCTGATGAGATAAAGGCCACAAGTGGATATGTGTTTACACTTGGTGGTGGAGCTGTTTCCTGGAAGTCTTGCAAGCAGACCATCTTAACGAGGACAACTATGGAAGCAGAACTCACAGCATTAGATACCACCACTGTTGAGGCTGAGTGGCTTCGTGAGCTCCTTATGGACTTGCCGATAGTTGAAAAACCGTTACCGGCAATCCTAATGAACTGTGACAATCAAACGGTAATTGTCAAGGTGAATAGTTCTAAGGATAACATGAAGTCATCTAGACATGTGAAAAGGCGGTTGAAATCTGTCAGAAAATTGAGAAACTCCGGAGTTATAGCCCTGGACTATGTTCAGATGGCTAAAAATCTGGCAGATCAGTTTACAAAGGGTCTTTCACGAAATGTGATAAACAATGCATCTATGGAATTGGGCTTGAGACCCACGTGAGTCATTCTATAGTGGAAACCTGTCCTATGTGATCGGAGATCCCGTGAATTAGGATGGTGAAACAAACTAAAGTCTGACTGTGAGAAGAGAACCTTTGTGAAAAGGGCTCATTCCGTGTATAAGGTGCATTTCTCTTCTAATCTGTATGGCAGGTTGGTCTATACCTTAATGTGTGCCAGGTGGTTTCTTTTAAACAAATGAGTTGTTTTCTTGAAACAAAGATGTTGTCCTACAGAACATCTGAAAGGAACACACCTATATGAGTTTGACCACTGGTCATGGTCTATGAGAATTGGGTATTCTCTAGAAACTCATGAAGGGCCTGGAGTATGACTTATAAGCTCCAAACCGCGGGGATGCTTATGCAGCCTAGTACCAGTGTAGGGCTCTGGTCAAACTTGTTTGCACAAAACTGGCAATTCAAGGCATAGTCCATTGCACAGTTGTGAATAAGTGTAGCCTTTGTCCTAGATGGAAGTTCAACTTAACAGTCTCTGTCGAATACTGGTATATCAATGAGGGAATGAGGGTATTTCTAGTGTGGCTTGAATTTCTTGGTGGGGATTGTTGGAGTAATGGGCTTGGCCCATTCATTCTAAAACATTAAAAGAATTTAAAGCTCACTATTAATGCTAGGGAATCAATGCTTAATTCCGTACCGGGAATTGAGGAGGATCTCAACCGACTTAAAAGGTGGACTTCGTGTACACCACTTGTGAAGCCGGTAAGAGGAGGACGGTGAACCACACGCGCGCGCGCTCGCTCGCCTCGCCGGGCCGGGCCGGGCCGTGGCCGTGGCCGTGGCCGAGGCCGAGGCCGAGACGAGGCGCGGCGCGGCGCGGCCGGCCGGCCGGGCGGGCGGGCGGTGCGGTGCGCGTGCGCGTGCGCGGCCGGACGTGACGTGACGTGCAGGTGCAGTGCGGTGCGGCGCGGCGCGGTGCGATGTGATGGCTATTTTGCCGTTGACAGCAATTAATCGTGCGATTAAACGTGCAATTAAATCTGTAATTAATGGCCATAACCGCATCACCTAAATGACTCTGATGGTGTCCAGGTTCAACGATCCTGAGCACCTAAGTCACTATATAAGGAGTGTCATTCCCTTCATCCATTCTGCACCAGAGCACTGAGGCAACTCGGCTCCTCTCTTCTCCCTCTCCAGTTGCAACAACTGAGTTCCCCAATGCTAATTTCTGCGCGCACAGAATTAGCGTGAGCAGGCCTCCGAAACCTTGCTCGCCTTGAGATCCTGCACGGGATAGGCGGGCAATCAGGTTTTTGGGTAACGCTTTAGCGTGACTGCTCAAAAATACTAAGGCTTTGCCCGATTGTACGACTACTTCCTGGTGGACGAGCCGAACGACTACGTCGACTACATTCTGGTGGCCGAACGACTACGTCGACTACATCTTGGTGACCGTTCGCGGGACTGCACTGCGAACTTCTTCCTGCACCGATTTAGTTCGACTACGTCGACTGAGGCCAACCGAGTAGATGTCTACTCCAGTTGGTAACAGCGCAGCCAATGCCTCCGGCAACGGCCCCGCTTCAGGGTACTCCCTGAAACTTTGGTTATTTATATTGTTTATGCTTATATGTGTGATAAGTATAAACATGTTCACATGTTTTATTTTACTCCTTAAAGTCATAGAAATATTGTTAGTTTATACATTTAATTTTAGAATTAAAATATACCGAAAATTGCCTAGATATCTAACAATCTCTGTAACACCCGGTTTATAAAAGAACATAAACCGAGCAATCATATACGTGCCAAGATCAAGTCACACGTATATACAACAGAATGAAAAGTATATCATAGCACATATCACGAATAAGATATAATAAATTGAAATACGAATGTTATTTATTACAATAATGACAAAATGTCTGATACAGCGGAAGCGAAGTACAAAATACGTATAAAGCTCTCCGAAGCTGAAGCAGGGCGCCACAGGGACGTCGACTGGGAGACGAACACCTAGAATTCCTCGTAGTCCTGGAAGCGCTGGACGAACTCCCTCGTGTCGGCAGGATCTGAGCAGCAGTAGCGTAGCCAAGAGGAAAAAGTAGAGAAGAGGCAAGAGTGAGTACACAACTTGTACTCAACAAGTATAACACAAACTATGAGGCTCTAAGGTTGGCTGACTCAACTGCATTAGCTTTTAAGTGTTGGCAAAATTTTATTAAAGCTATTTACTACGAGTTGATGTATTACCATTAACCCGGTTACATAGTAATTAGTCAAATTAAATCATGATACTACTGAGAACCAAACCGAAACCAACCACCAAGATAACCCCGAGAGGCACCTCCCTCGTCGGAAGGAGACAACCCCACTAATCAAAAGGAGGATCTGGGCCGCTCATAACCGTGAGCACGGCTAGTATACCAGTTTTACACTCTGCAGAGGTTGCACATCTTTACCCACAAGTCGTGAGCTACGCCAGAGGTTCATCACACTTCCTTAGGTGAGATGACTAGCGACTCACTACGAGGCCGTTACAAAGAATCTCGTTGGTAAGGCGTAACCGCGAGAGATAGGTCAGCGACGATGGGGCCCACCTCCGGGGGTACAAGCACAGGAGCGCAATCCAAGCACAGACCAAGCCGGAGGAGCAGGGACCATTGAAGCTTACTACTCTTGCCCCGCAGGTAAGTTACTCCAAACCAAAAAGACCTAATTAATAAGCCAAGTCTATCCCATTCTAGCCTTGTGGTAGCGCTGTTGTCCCAGGTTGTCACTCTATGAACCGGTCCTTATGGAGAGTGGCCAACCAGGCAGTAAGCACCGTGCTGGCCCCCTAAACCATGTTTCTACAAAAACCATCTTTTAACGAGACGTGAGCCACTCAAGCCACACAGAGTGCCACTCTCAGAATTAAGTTCAAGTAAACCATTAATCAATTTAATTAAAAAGGACCAAAGTGTGTCATAGCGCAGCAACCTAGCACAACTAACCAAAATGCAACCCAAAGGTATATTTAAAGGATATAAACTGGCTAGGAAATCCTTAAAGGCATACAGTATTAAAATGCAGTATGAAAATGTATTTAAAAGTGATGGGTTGTTCATGTTATACTTGCCTTCCTCGTACTGCTCTGGCTGCTGCTCAAACTGCTCGGAAGACGGCTGCTCCTAGTACTGGTACTGGGGCTCCTCAGATGGATCAACGTCTACTCACGAACACATGGCCAAAACAATGCACAATAATAAGCATACAAGCAAACTCTAACAAAAGCTAAAGAACAGTACATCAATACATAAAAACAGCAAGAAAAACTAAGCTAAAACTATTCTACGCGTTACAACGATCGCGTGGATATAAAGAACGCTAAAAACGGAGCTAAAACGCATTTTCTAGGCTAAAAACAAGTTCTAGGGGCTTATTTGTAAGAAAACTGAAGTTCCAGGGGGTTTTCTGCTAAAACCGAGGGCATAAACGTAAATAACAGTTAGATCTAAGGGCTAGCGTGCAAAAACTCAAAGGCTGGTCTGCGGGCGCTATTTCTAAAGAGCTCAGGGGGCTATGTGTTAAAAACAGGGACCTAACTGGAATTAATTTTGAATAAGCCTGGACTGCGGGTCGAATAGGGAAAAACCGAGGGCCTCTTTAGAAAAAGAGCCAGGCCGAACCGGTATGATCTAATATGGGCCGTTGATCTCAGATCTAAAGGCCTGGAGCGAAGCGGTACGCCAATCTAATCCGGGCCGCTGATTCCGGATCTGGCGGCCACGGGCGAAGGGGCGTGCGGGCGGCGGCGCTGACCGCCGGAACAGGCGTTCCACGGCGGCGGCTCGCCGGTGCAAGCCAAACTCGGCCTTCCCGTGGAGGATTCGAGCGGGGCTGGGGTCTAGAGGCATCTAGGCGGCATGCGCAAGCCACCTGAGGCCACAAAACAAAGGATTGGGGCCTGGTAGGAGCTTGCCACGGCAGGGAGCGGACTGCGTGGCGGCGCATCGCCGGCGTGCAGCGTCCTAGGTGCTAGCGCGTCCTACAGGCTGAGATTTCTAGCGCAAACAACAAGGGAGGCTCTGGGGGGGCTCACCAAGGTCCGGAACGGCCGGAGTTGCAGCGGAGCGGGGTCGACGTCGAGGTCCGGCGGCGGCGGCGGCGTGGAGGTCGCGGACTGGTCGCAGGGGTGGTTCTCCGGGCTCTGGATCTTCACGGTTCGTCTCGCGGTGGTGCTGCGGAGGCCTAACGGGGTCAGGGCGGCTAGATTGTCACCGGCGGCGAGGAAAACTAGCGGGCGGCGCATCTTACCGGTGAGGGCCTCGGTGGAAAACCGGCCGCTGCTCGGGCCTAACCTTCGATCAGGTGGCCCGGAGGGGTTCTGGACGTCGAGGCGAAGCTCCTGGGCGGCTTGGCCGGAGCTCCGGCGCGGCGGAGTGGCTTGGTAACGGCGGCGCAGGTGCTCTGCGCTGCGGAGCGAGGGAAGGCGGCGGCTAGGGTTGCGGCTGGAGGTGAGGATGGGAGGTTGAGGGAGGCGCAGGGCTGCGGGGCCAATTTAAGGGGGGCCCGGGCATCTTGGGGAGGCGCGCCCAGGGAGAGGCCGGCGGGAATCGCGGGCATGATCGCGGGCGGCCGTTGCGGGAGGAGGAGGACGACCCTGACGCGTGGGGTCGGCCTGCCAGTGGGGCGACGCGCGCGAGCGGGCGGGGTGTGCTGGCAGGTGGGGCCGGAGCGAGCGCGGCGTGGGAGCAGGCCGAGTGCTGGGGTGGGACTGGGTGCTGGCGTGGCCGCGCTGGGCCGCGGCTGGGCAGGCCGGGGTAGAGCGGGCTGGGCAGGGACTTGGGCCGCGGGGAAGGAAAAAAAAATGGGCCGAGTTGTTTTGGGTTTGGGTTATGGGTTCCTTTCTATTTCTCTTTCTATTTCTTTTCTATTCAAACTAACTCAATCAAATCTATTTGAATTCAAAATTGAATTTGAATTCAACTCTAACACTCAAACAAATAAATCAAAGCTCCAGCATGAATGCAACACAAATTTTTAAACCTATGATAAAATTTTAATTACTTATAGAACAAAATTTGAATTAAATGCCCGGCTAACACAATAAACCTTAGAAATTTAAATAAAACCAATTAAATTTATTAATAAATGCTGAAATTTAAATTAGGGTGTTACAAAGATGGCGCCCGCCTCCCTCTTTTATAGACACAAGGAGGGGCGGAGTACATGTACGTGAAGATCTAAAGTCGTCATCTTCTCCCCGAATCGGGGGTGCGCAGTGGGTGGCTACTGTAGAAAATACACTGTGGGGCACTGAAGAGCATGGCGCCAGGCGTGGCGATTGTCCTGGGAGTCATCCTTGGTCTTGCGGAGATCACGCCGGCGTCCTGGTAGCTCCAGCGGGCGGCATGGTGGCTCCTGTAGAGGGTACCGTCCCCTGCACTTGACGAGGCGGTGTTCCGAGGGTCCTGCAGACGGGGGTCTTGATCGGATCAAGGTTCGGGCCGCGCCCGAGGGTCGTGCCCATGCCGTTTGAGGGTTCCGCAGCAGAAAAAGTACGAGGAGTAGGCAGTCCAGTGGAAGGAGCAGCGCCACGCACGTTCGCATAGTGCGCCGCAGGTTCCCACAGTGGCGCCACAGTTGGTGGATAAGACCCTGGTCACAGCCACTGTGCGGAGTGGTGGCCTGACGCCGTCTGACCCGAGCGCTGCGGCGGAGTTGTCAGCATTTAATGCCTCCGTACGGTGGGCTGGTGGGCGGATGGCCGTTTGTCTTTTCTGTCGAGGGGTGGCCTCGAGCGAGGCGGAGTTGATCCGCTTGCTCGAGGGCGAGCGAGGCGGAGACGCAGTGCGCTGTCGAGGGTCTCGGCGGGGAGCCCTCGAGCGAGGCGGAGATTGCCCCGCGGGTTCGAGGGGGTTCGGACGGGCCGCACCGTGTACTTGGGCCGTGGATTGGGCTTCTTTGAGTCCTTTTCTTTCCTTTAGATCGGGAGGAGACTGTTGGCCTTGGTGGGCCGGATTGCCGGACATGTGTTTTGCGTTTTAAGGGTGATTTAGTCCCTTGATTAGGGTGCCCCTAATCATGGTACCCGACAAATTTCTAAACTTATTCTATGCTTTTATTCCGGTTACTCTCTCGAGTTTTTATCTTAATCAGCAAACTCTAAAAAATGAATATAATAGTTAGCAAACTTATCTCAAACTCTCAAACAAGTCCATAAACATTTTAAATACTTAGATTCTTTTTACGAATTGTTTCATCAAATCAAGTTGTAATCTGACTCAAAATTAATAAAAAAATTCATGAGGCAATCATCTTTGATACAATATTTGATGATTTCTAGAATTGTTATTTTAATGTATTTATTTAGTAGTTGATTTTACTTTAAAGATTAAAGTAGTACTAAAATTATTTATCCTTTGTAAAAAATCTAAGATTTTTTTAAAAAAAAGTCAAATCTAGGTTATTTAGAGACTTTGATATTTCATATTCAATTCGTGATAATTTATTCATAAGTTTCGGATCCACTTTGAGTGGGAATTGAACTTGATTCGAAACTCAAATAAATTGTAAACAATACATAAATTTTTTTCTAAATAAATATTATATCATAGAAGCATATGGACCACTTTGAGTTGCTCCAAATAAGTTTTTTTCTAAAGGTTTTTTGAGAGTGTAGGACAAGTTTAAGAATTGGGATAAAAATGTGGAATAAGCTTACAGACTATTTTATGTGCATACGGAGCATTTTGAGAGTACGAGGATCAGGATAAGAATTTGTGACAAGTTTAAGGATTGGGATGATAATGTATGACAAGTTTATGTACATTTTAAGAGTACCATGGTTGAGATAAGTTTAAAAACCGTTGATGAAATTTACTCTGTAGAAAGCAAGCAGGGGAGAAATTTGGAACGCTGACTCGTCCGGCACTCCGGCAGCAGTTGAAGTGATGTCATGGAATTTGTTTGTGCAGCTACTCCCAAGTCGCAGCCTAGAACTAGAAATGCATGAACTTTTCATGTTAGCCTAGCTTATTAATATTAACAACAGAGATAGGATTCGCAAAAACAAAGAAAGAAAAGAAAAGAAAAGAGGAAAAGCCAAGAAGATAGGCCTGCTACTGCTTATCCTGGAGCCGAAATGAAGTACACGGGCTGAACTAGCAAGTAAATGGGCCAGAAGGCCCAACTTGTGCACGAGCGGTGTGGCGCGCGCTGCGTAGGTTCATTGGTTGGGTAGTCCCACCCCGCCGAGGCAAGCAAGCAGCAGGGGCAGGGCGGACGCCGCTACAAGATGGGACGCATCGCAACCGGGCAGCGGCACGCAGCTGCGCGGTGCGCAGAGGCACAGAGCGAACTATTCTTTCGCCTTTTACTGAAGAATACCGTGTGCGCGCCGCAAATAGTTATAGCAGCATACGCCTATTTTTGGAAGGTGCTTTCCCTGTATGGGAGGGCCCCAACAATTCAAGGAAAATATTTGAAATATTATGGAGGGTGCTTTTATGTTGCTGTGTCCATCGAGATTTTAAATTCTGATACTCACCTTATTTCAAAAGGTAACCTCATTAACTTACAGATGAGTTGGAAGGCCTGTCAAATCTTATCATTTTTTCCCAAAGAAATCAATCGCTGTGTTGGCTAACAAGCCTCCAAGCGAACACAGCGAATGTCCTCAAAGAAGTAGAGAAGGTAACATTGCAAGCAGACCGGAGATGCAAAACACAAGAAAACTGAGGCAATGCATTCAGGATTGTTAAGGGCGCTCAAATGAGTACAGAAGAAGAGAAACTTGAGTGATCAACGCATATTTCAATCACGTTTCATCTTACCAAGAACAGATTCCACACAAGACCTATGCCCTTCTAAAACTGGAACCCTATGCTTTGATGAGCGTGTCAGCTCAGCTACAAAATGGCCAGCCATTTCACAATCATCCACGGAAAACAAATTTGACCTTGAGACTTTCATAGCACCCTTCTAGGTAAGCACCGCCTTCGCTGTAGTGCTGTAGGACCCAATGAAAGCTCAGCCGGACACAAAATTTCTTCACTCTGCCATGCCTTCACTTGTCATGACACAAAACAAGTTTCACGTGATCAGCTGCAATTGCCTCTTTCCACCCTACAAAACACAACCACTCTTCAGTACTGAGCTAAATAAGGAAGAACCACAATACAATTTTCAAATTCAAAAGATACAAAAATTTATTTACACTCCAAGGCATATAAACATAACGTAAAAAAGAATTGTCATAAGGGCATAAGTTTATTTGAGCACTTCTTTTCATTCCCTCCGCTACTTATATAGAATATATAGATGTTTTCCTGTACACATTACTCAATACAAAAAAACTTGATGCAATTTTCAAGTCAAGTATTCTTTTTCTAAGAAAGAAAAATGGGTAAGAACTGCTAAGTCAATTAACATGCTGAAAAACTACTTGGCTAAGAAAAATCGGGGAAAACTTATTGGTCAGCTATGCTTGAAGGGTGTGTGAATGGAACAGCAGTAAGATGTTTACTTTGAGAACGGAAGGATGTAGCTTCTTTACTGGAAAACATGGTTCGTCGTAAATGTTCACCCTCAGCGAAATCTGCACTGCAGCATGTTGAATGACTGCTTTCATCTGTCATACTACTGAAGCAAGAACAGTTCTGATCAGCTGGCGCACTATTGCCATCACTATTAGAAATGTCTTCATTTCTGTTTTCCTTATGGGTAACCAGTCAGACCACATTGACTGATGCATGTTTCATAATTTTGGAACTGGGAGGGACTCGTTCATTCTTAGAACGGGAGTCCTTCAAGTGTTCATTACCATCTTCAATTGCAACACTTATAGATCCTATTAGCACACGAGAGTTTTTGCTAGGAGCCATGTTGTGTTCATCATCTACATCTAACCCATGTTTAGGACACTGGTTTCCAATCTCAGCTGGCACTTTCCGTGCCCAAGTTTTGTTTCTATTTGGTAAGGAACAGACATTTGCATCCCTGTAATTTGAAGGTCTCGCTAAAGCTGCTTGCTTTGAAGCAACTGCCGAACCAGACACAAAGTTAGTTTCAGCAAGTTTCTCTGTTATGCCTAAATGATGCCTTGAAATAACTTGTTTCCTTAACACAACACCTTTATCCATTTCAGGCACTGAATCACAGCTGACATATTCTACCGATAGGTCCACATTAAAACCATTGCCAGTTTCTGAAGTAACTGGTCCTGGAAATTGAATATATTGTGACTTTTCTTGCTCATAAAGGTCAGGATCTGAAATAGCCTTGAAACTTTGAATGCCAGGAGAACAACTTGTGTCATCCATGATTTCAGGTAACTGAATCACCACATTCTCGTCCTTCAGGTCTTTTAACCTCTGTTCTTTCTGCCTAAGTTTCTTCATCCGCTTCCTTTCCATCAGTTCGGCTTGCCTTCAAGTTATAGAAGAAAATAAAATACATGTCAAATCAAGATTGAATTATATGGTGGTGTATTTAACTATTTATACAATAAATAAGTTAGCCAGATATTTGAACTATAGTATGGTCAAAGTGTAAAGCAATAACCTTTTCTGAGCAGCTTCCTCTTCCTCCACCAGTAACTTCTGGCATCTTAATGCTTCAGCAGCCTTATCAGCACACCATGCTTCAACCTGTTTTTTTATTTGTAGTCACAAATTAAATTGATCAAACTTATGGCTAAAGGGTAAATGCCAATTCCCTTTGCACAATAGAAGCACTATCTTACCAGCTTTTGTTCAAGCATGTAACTAGCACATGCAACAACATTTTTCAACTCAGTTGCAATTTTGTTTGCCTCTCCATCAAACAAAAACTTTTGTATACAAGCAGCTGTGTTTGTGCAAAGAAATGTTTTCTCACTAGCTTCACCAAGAACACTAAATAGATCATTCGATGACACAGGCAACTGCATCGAAACCTTTGTTTGAATCAAATCCTGCAGAGACCAAAAAGAGCTTAACATTCCAAATCCATAACATAGATCAGGAAAAAAAGTAGCTCAAAAGTCTTACCAGAAGCTCACTGCCAGCTCTTGCATATGCCATTGGCAATGAAGCATACCCTGGCTTACACATCCATGCTGATAGTGTTGTTAAAATTGATGAACCGGTGACACCCTGAAAATGTATTTCTATTCCCAGTTATTGTTTTGAAGGGAAAATGGTAAAAATATGTATCACTTGCTATCTGGAAAAACGAAATTAACAATCTGATAGTATTGCATAGTTACCTCCACAACAACATTGTTCGAAGACAAAACTGTGCTGGCTTCATCCACAGTCAGCTAAAGAAAACAAAAGGATAAATCAAAGCTATGAGCAAAATTGTATCTAATAAAGGGAGTCACTTGAATAAACAAGTCAATGGATAAATCCAGATATAATTCACGATTCAAGTTGACACGTACAAAAAGTATACTGAAAGTTATACGGCATATCTTATCTTTTTACATGGGAAGTTACAAAGGAAACAGAGCGTATTGTCTCCTTTAAAAAGTTAATAAAAAAAGAACCAAGAGGCAATTAGTACTTAATATATCACAAAATACATGATCAAGCTTAGAACAAATTTAGGAAATTGGCGAAGTAAGAAATAATTTATTGCAGATAACTTACTTTGTTCCAGAATGCGGCAAGATGGTCTCTATTCTTGGGAAAATCCTGCAGAGCATAAACAGTGTCATGCCAATATGGAAATGAGATGGAGGAGTTCCTTCATGGGGGAAAAAGTGAATATGCAATGTAAATGAAGTTCATTATGACAACAAATAACTCTGTGACATTGATAATAGTTAAGATGTTTAAACTTGAATAACTAGGGAAAAGAGAACACTTACAAGAACACGACATAAAAAAAACGAAGTACAAGTCAGTTGAACAATTTTGCGCTTACTATTAGGTTGGTAAGCTAAGCATTCTACAATAGATTATGAGACATCTGGGGAGTTGTGTATATCCCAGGTTTTGTAGAAGCGAAAGTACGTCATGCGGTGGCAACAACAAATTGCATACTTTCCAGGAAAATAATAGGTGACTCAGCCAGCATTTCAACACCACCAGAATAGGAAATGAATAACAATTAGAATTTTGACTCGGGAAACTAGCAAGTTATTATGCAGAGAGCATGCATTCGTCCGACGCACAACTTAACGACTTATGCTAAAATAACCATGCATATATGAAAATAGGAAGCATACAATGCTACTAATCACCTTCAGAACTACCCTATCAGAATACAGTGGCAAAAGTACGTGGTGGTGAAGCAGTTGGCTGAGATGATGGAGATCAGACTCGAGAGCTATCTCCATACTTAGATTTAAAAGATCCGCAGTTCTCTTACGTTTCCCTCATTTATGCAACTATGGTAGGTTGGCACAGAATTGGCAGGAAAAGACAAATGGACAAACCACAGACCTTGTCTAATTTGAGGGTTCGGCGATGAACACGTGTATGCCGCCGAAAGTTGATTGAAGAACAGAATTCTCTCGAACACTTGGTACACTTGTCCAGCTGCACCTTCGGAGGCGAGAACAATGGTCAGCCTGGAAGATCTGCAAGGTTTAAAGAAACAAAGATGCACACAGGTTTATTTGTTGGTGGCGAATCTCCTTTTGCTTATCCGACAACACCACAGCCTATATCGCAACTGAATAGAATACCTGCTTTCGACAGGACATACATTTTTCAGTCTCACCATTTGCCTTTGCAGCAGCCTGAGCGATCGCAGCAACAGCGTCCGGGACCTTCATGGACTGGATTTGGCTGGACGTGGGGATGATGTCCCTCGCCGTTTCTGCACTGTCCTTGGTGGTGACATGACTGGATTTTCTAGATGCACTCATCTCCAACTGCAAACAGGGGAGCGATCAGGGGCGGACCCAGTATAGGACCGATACTATGTGCAACAAAAAAAAAATCCAAGTTTAGCAGGTAAAATACATGGTCAGATCCGAATCCAAATAGCATACATTAGGGTTTTGGGTGTTCGATTCCGTACAGTAGGAAGGGAAGGTAAGGGAAGGGAACAGGTGGGCTCACCTGCCGTATGCTCGTTGCCGGCGAATCTCACGACGAAGAACTGGCAAGTGCGGCCGCTCGCCCTGTCGTCGCCGGCCCGCCGCGAGGAGAGACCGAGAGTGGAGCGGAGAAGGAAAATGGAAGGCAGAGGAGGAAAAAGAAAAAAAAATTAAAAAGGAACTCGCTCTCGGGGCCGTACGTAACGGCCCGGCCCATCCGACGGATTGCATCACCTTGCGGCCCATAAACGAGCCAGCCCATGCCCTCCGCAGCTCGCGGACGCTGCTGGTTCGCTGTTCGCTCGCTGAGGGACAAGGAAAACTGGGCGCCGCCGGGTGCCACGACGCCTCGCTCACAGCCGTCCACCGCGCCCAGCTGGATGCCGCCCGCTTCGCCGCCGCCGGGTGCCGCACCATACGCTCGGTCGGTGCTTGTTCAGAATTCTGTGTGCAACGAAAAAAGATGTGAGGAGCTGAACTCCTCATGGATTGTAAAATTGTAATCTGCTGGTTTATTGGGCTTGTGAACTATAGGGTTTTTTTTTTATAGGTCTACGAGACAATCGATTTCAGCTGCCTGCTAACTGTGAATTTGTTGTCATCCGTCACATGGAATGCCAGCCGGGTTTCCGACATGGGAGCAGAGCAGACAATGGTGGGCGTCAGAATCAGCTGCACCGAATGATGAATTGAGGTTGTAAATTGATGTAAGTTGTGACTAAATATCAAATGTGATGGTCAAGTGCTTTTGTCAATTTTATAATACTGCCACTGAAGTTGAATTGGGATTACTTAATGCTGTCAATTTAAGATCAGATCATTGAATGTGGCAAAATGACTGCTCCCAGTACTGAAATTGAGAGCAGATCACTGTTGTTGAATTTGGTACATGTCTGTAAATTTGGGTATGGATTTATGTTTATATTTACTTTTAGCTTTCTTTGTCACTTTTTGCTAGGAGGCATCCTGGGATCATGGCCACACATTTGCAATCAAGTCTGTAAATATTTGGCGATCTCTTTTGCCACTGAGTTATGTTATGAAATCATATTCAGATGTGCTCTCAAATTGACATCATTCAGTAATCTCAGTTCACACAATTTCGGAAACAAACTCTCAAATTGACGAAGACATTCAAAATTCGGTAATCTCACTTATGTTCTGTAGATGTTGGTGCATTTTTCTACAAACTAGGTCAAAGTTAGAAAAGTTTGACCTCAGGAAAAACATAAACTACTTATCTTTCTTGTATTTTCTGATGAATGCCATTTGCATGCATTGATCAATTTGATTCCGTACAGGTTGATTGTTTTTTCACACTACAAAAGGAACATGCATCTAGAGACTGCATATGCCTGCTCGTTGTAATGGATTCTAACAGAACATGTAAGATCTGCATAACTTTACAGTATGTATTGCTGCATGCTGCAAGGGATCCTAAACAGATGTTGGTGCACGTTCTGAAAAAATACCATGCACCTGCAGAGTTCTTGGTTAACCAATTGCGACTGCATCTAGCATTTGCTTAAGTTCTTTCATTCACACTGTTGTTTCTACTGTACTCCTAAATGTTTACAATATGTTCTAATTCAGATTTATTCTTGGATATGCTTATCTAATCACAAGAGAATTACTAGCTAATACTACTGTTGGATTACTACCTAATACTAGTTTTCATGGTATTTGCAGCAACATACTAGGAAGTCGATATACTGTACAATAATACAATATTCAGTAAGTTCAGCTTCCATGGGAATTCCATTTCCAGGATTTACTAGCTGGCGTTGCCATGGCCCGTAGGATCTCGAGCGATCTCCACTCGGCGTCGGATGTGATTGCCGGCCGGCGCTTCCTCTCCAGGCTGCAGCACCTCAGCGCCAGCTTGAGCAGCCGCTCGGCCTGCACCTCCGGCCAGGCCCCCGCGGACACGTCCAGCACGCTGTGCACGGCGTCCATCTTCACCGCCTCGCGCGCCTGCTCCGCGACGTTGAGGTCCAGGAGCCCCGTGAGCAGCTGCAGAATCACCACGCCGAACGCGTACACGTCCGACTGCGTGGTGAGCTCGCCGGTCATGAAGAACACGGGGTCCATGTACCCCGTGGTGCCCATCGGGTTGGTGCGCCGGCCGATGGTCTCCTCCTCCAGCGGCTTCACGTGCACCTCCCGCGCCGTCCCAAAGTCCCCCAGCCGGCTCACGTTGCCGGCGTCCAGGAGGATGTTGGTGAGCTTCAGGTCGGCGTGGATGATGGCGTGGGGACGCCTGGAGTGGAGGTACACCAGCGCCGAGCGCTGCTCGGCGAGGATCCTGACGCGATCCTTCCACGGGAGGCCCTTGGAGAGCCTCTCCAGGAGGGTGCCGTTGGGGAGGTGCTCGTACACGAGGCTGCACGACTCCGGGCACACGCCCGTCAGCCTCACGATATGCGGGTGCTCCAATTTGCTCAGCACCATCACCTGCGGTTACTGTATGTTAAGTTCCTCCGTTTACAGTATGCCATTTTCCATGCATGTCCACGTCTGGGGTATAAAAGGTGTCTGGAGTAGTTGGGATATTGAGTTCATTGGAGTTACCTCTTGCTGATATTCAGGGAAACCTTGTCTACCATGGGGCTTTAGCATCTTGATAGCCACTGGTGTCTCACCCAGTTTTCCTTTGTAAACTGGACCATAACCTCCTTCTCCTATTAAATTTCTTGAGTGGAAGTGATCGGTCGCTTTTCCAATCTGCGACGTTGAGAATCGTTCAATGTTCTCTGGAATTTGAAACTCTGGGTATCTAGGTTCTGATAGGCTCTTCCGCTTCAACGAAGCAGCCATTTGTCTGGGTGACAAACTCCTCGCACCACGATTAGGGCCCTCTCCTTGAAGCTCTTTCAGTTTCTTTTGTAGTCTGTCTATTTCCTCCTGTCCAAAAGAAAAACAAAGGGTGCTGAATAACAATACTTATATGATGCCCTAAGGTTCTTTTCTTCTTCTTTTGTTCTCGTCAGAACTAAGGCGATCCAATATATTAATGCTATCATATGACATACATTTTATTACCATATGATTTTTATCACCTATTTCTCTGAACGGATATCCTGATGTTTTCTTACCTTCATTAATGTCATTTTTTGTTATTTTGAACAGATTATCATTATAAAAAGTTGAAACCATCTGGCTCTGTTTTTAGTTGTGGAATCTGAGGAAGGTTTTGTCGTTTAATTCTTACCATGATTTTTTCAGCCTTTTCAGTTATATTTCTGAAACTCTGTATCTCATCAGACTGGTCAGCATCCTCTTCAGCAGAGTTTTCCATCTCGTCGGAAGCAATTGATTCCTCTGTGCCTTGTTCAGTCACTGTTTCATCTTCCTGCACAACATGGTGGGAGCAATCAATATATTGTTGGTGAATTATCCCTACCTGAGCTAAAACACATACTCCTTTGAGGCTACACTGGTGAACATAAATATAGGCCTCCTAAACATACTTAAGTGGGCAGTAAACTTAAATGGCGTCTATGGAGTATTTCTAAAAGAAGATATTTTAATGCACATATCATAGAAGTTACCCTAAAAGCATAACTATTGGAAAGCATACCATTACTAATTGATCAGAATCATCCATTTCATTCAGTTCCTCATCATCCATGATTTCATCAGCCTGAAATCAATCAAATGTGGTAGTACAACAGAACTTAGAACTGACTTTGAACAATTACTATCGACCTGGTAGAAATGGCTATTATTATTGTGAATGGGAACTCTTCACAGGAAATTTACTTACGAGGTCACTTGGTGGTGTCATGTACCCATCAGATTCCTCACCTAGCTCATGTATAGATGCTAAAATATCTGAGCTGCCTCCATAGCCAATATTTCCACTGTGCTCCAAGTGATCGTTGCTGGATTTACAATAATAGTATACATCAAGTCATTTCCCTGTGTGATCCAGAGGTAATGATAGTAGGCCAGCTGCCATTAACTTAGTAGATCTCAGGTATACCTGGTGGAGATGTGTTTTCCATTGAGCACCACCCAAACCTGACAGCATTGGCGAAGCGCCACTTGCCTTGACATGTTCCTGTACAACTTGGTTTAGTTTTTCATGCTAAGATAGAACATTAGTTTAATCTGTGTACAGGTTCTACAAAGAGCAGTATATGTGAAGAGATGTTTGTTTGTTTTTCTTGATGTGCAGATTCAGTTCTGACCTTGAACCAATGACGATTCTCTTAATTTTGAGCTTCTTTACCAGGTTCACAACACCAGCAACAGTGTCATCATGTGTGAGATAATGTGCGCTAACCTGCAGGAACACATACTTGTTTCAAAGCATGTTCCCTAATAAATAAAATTATCCTTAGTTTCAGGAGCCTATTGCAACATTAATTTGATCCCTTGCTCCACATGACTTGTTTCCTTAACTATCAGTGTAGATTAAATAAAATATTCACTATATGGTACTGCTAGATTAAGTTTATTTACAATCCCAGATGGTGTTCAAATAGTATATCAAAGAGGAATGTCTAGGTTTTAATGTAACTCATTTTTGTTTCCCCTGTAGGAAGGAGGCCACAGACATGCATATGTACTAGTATTAACAGTTTAGCACACTGACTTAGAATGGAGAGATTAGAAGGTTCCAAGGCAAAAGTACCAAGCCTTTAAGGTATCAGAGGAGTAGAATGTTTTTCTTTACCAGATAAACCCAAATAAGCACTGCTGTAATCTGACTTCTATGAATCCAAACTCAAATATAAATTGATAATGTAGCATTACCTTTCTTGTACCACACAGATTTTTGTACTGTGATAACATGTTGACCATAGCTTTTGTTTCTCTGCCTCTATGCATCTCCTTCTCCTTTTCATCCGCAAACTTGTAAAGAACTTTGCCACCCACTGCAGTTGGGAGGATAGGAGAGGAACAATAAGGTGCAGCTCATGACAATACGCTCTGTTAATGCCTATGGTCATCGAGCATAGCTATATATTGCTGGTATTTGTGCTTAGACTCGTGTATCCTGTTAATGCCTATGGTCGTAGTTATGCAAACATTGTGCATAAAGTTGGCAGTTCCGGAAATTAATGTGGCTATCAATTGTCTCCTTCTATCGACCAGTATTTTTTCATCCTTTCTAGTTTATTGGGTTGGATGACCATATTCAGCATGATAGAAAAATAACCGAATGGATGAATTGCAGGGCAAAGATTATAAAGGATTTGCCTGAAAGATTATAAAGATCTTACTGAAGGGCATCCACTTGGAGGGCCAGTGAACATGGACAAGAACTATGGTGGCCCTCGGGAAATTCGCAGCAGTCCATAGTATGTTAGCTTTCTCCTTTCTTGAGTTCTTCCCCACCGCAATATGTACCTCTTCCTCATCCATCTTTCTCAGCTTGCTCCCTACAGGTACCTTCAGGAATCAAGCTAAGATTCTGCTTTGCCATCTGCTTCAGCAGGAGCATGTCTGGACTGGGGAAAGTGAGGTAATTACCTTTTTCGTGTCGCGCCACTTTTTACTTCAACCGCATGGTATTGGTATTGGTATCAGCATCGCCCTTATCCCTTTTGTGCCTTGTTATTCCTAGGAATTGTCAGTTCAGATAGAGCTAAATAAGAGGAGAGGCTGGAAGTGTGGCCGCGGATTTGGTTTACTTATGGTGGGATACCGTGTACAGCATCATCCAGCACGTCATGTCAGTGTCTGGCTACGTGCCCCAAGTAGAAAAGTCTTGCTCCAATTTAGGAAACATTTTCAGGAGCCAACTCAAATTACAAAACGAAATACTACACTTGTTTGTGGTATTCTGTTTCAGTGACCAATTCTTTGGAGTAATTTCCATCATCGTTTGTATGATATGCAAGAGGAAAAGGTTTTTCTTCAGCTATGGAAGTCGGTCGGAAGCTAGCGTGGTGTCTCAGAGTTTCAGTATGGCCTATGAGTTGTGCAAAAAATTCTACACCAATCCAAGAAGTTGCAGTACATGCCTGTCCTCGGCGACTGACCTTTGATGCTTCACGACGAAGTCGTCCAATTAGATGGCGATTATCACAGTTTCATTTATCGCATCTCCCCGGCCGGCAAGGCAGCCATGCTTTCACAGCATCAAAGCAGGTTGCTTTCAAGCTGCAGAAGAAATGTCCATGATATGTCTGTCTGGTATGGATCCTTTGAATTCTGGTGCACTGGTGAATGGCAATTGGACATTTGGACCTTGTTCTTTCTCCAGGAGTGCCTTTCACAGCATTCTTGCTCTCAAAGCTGTCAATACAGTAATCCACGTCAGGACATCTCCAATTTTTTTTAACACGGACTGAAGAGCATATACCGGTATCATTCTTTGAGCTGGGCGACGTGAAGATTGAGGCCGAAACTTCTTTTCATTGGGAACTCCATGGGAGTTACTCATGGTCATGGGCTGTTGAACGGCTGCAGAGTTCCAGAAGAGATTGTACATGAGCATGTGTAATATAATTCTTGTAGTAATTCAGGTAGAATTTCTGATCAGACAGACAGACAATTCAATTGCAAATGCAAGGCGCCACAGGTAGTTCGTGATAACCGGCTTCAGAGGATCCATCTCAGTTGCTTTCATCACGCGCAATTCCATTTTGTTAGTTTCTTCTGAGCAGATTGCTTCTGGCAGCTTTGGTCAGTCGTCTGAGACTGTGACATTGTGCCTTTCTGAATTTCCTGTGATTTGCACAGGGTCAGACTTTGACAAACCTGGGCACTGGACACGACTTTCAAACAAAGATCCTTTTTTATCCACCCCCCATGACGTTCTGCAATGAACAAATGGACATTACTGATGGAAGGTCATCGCGAGATTAAATTATCCGTGTACTTTTGTCACGTCTTTTTCCCAAACTACACAGTATATCAATGTGCTACTGAAGATATATTGGGAATGGCTAAGTTCTAATATGCACAAGTTTAGAACGCTTTCCATTTACCAGTCAGAGAGGTCCCCGCCATATTTAATATTCACTCAGCAGTATGCATGGCCAGTCTGCCATTATTCAGAATCAGAACTCAGCACAGGGTGATCACCAAAACAGTTTACATTATGTAAAATCCTGTCCAACATTAAGCACCGGTTCATTATATTTTACTTACAAGCATAGCTCGAAAAAAAGACCTGCGTATATGGCTTGACGCAGGAAAGCGTTTTTTTTTTTGTGTATTTCTTTATTCTTGTTGTAGTGCCTGTTTAACATGATGTAGCACAGAAACACATCTTACAGCATAACATGTTATGTGCACTGATCTCCTTGCTAAGTGTTGGTCCAGTGATAAAACCCCCCTCTCCCCCACTCTAACACCTAAGTTTTAGGGTCGGAGTAGCTAGAGGGGGTAGTCTAAGTTGGTACCAGAGCCAGGTCCCGGGTTCGAAATCCACCGGCCACGCATTTCTTCCGCTGCGCGATTTCCCCTGCGGGGTTCGCTGAGACCAGCAGCCACAGGCGCGGCGCGGCTCGCTCGTCGTAGGGGGGATGTTGGTCCAGTGATAAAGCCCCCCCTCTCCCCCGCTCTAACACCTAGGTTTTATGGTCGGAGTGGCTAGAGGGGGTGGTCTAAGTCTAAGGTCATGGTTGGGTAGGAGGGCATCTGATTTACATCCATATAATTTAGTCTACATTTAAAACAGATCCTGAAACTTCCAATATCAATCACCCCCGTCCAAACACCTTTCATGCTGCCTGATAAGAAGAGAGACATATTAATCTCCATTTGTTTGCAGCCATTCTTGAATTGCAGAGCGGAGAGCATGATTGGGCAAAAGATCACAGTGGGGTAGCTCAAGGTTTGTCATGGGTGATGTCCGATGACCACTGTCCAGCCATTCCCTTATTGCGTCAGCTTCATAGGTAAAACCATCTGCAGCAATTAGAGGGTCCCTCATGACATCCTGTAACACATAAATGCAAAGGTGAAACAAGGTAGCACAATATCGGAATCTCAAATTCTGGCTATACATTTTCTTTTTTGTAAAATGACTATGAATAATAAACATATCAGAAAAGTTAAAGCAATATTTAAAGGCCAGTTTCACTCCAGATGTTTTACAGTAAAAAAAATAGGGAATCACAAGAAGGGAATTATATTCACTATGCAAAATGTACTACTCACCTGCAGTATTGGACATATGAAGTAGGATGGCACACCACCGAGGTCTTCTGATACTGATTTAAATGACAATGAACATAGCATCATCGAAGCAGACTTGAACATTGGTTCAAGTACAGTCCAAGCTTCTGTTTGCAGGTCAGGACGATTTTTCCTTCTTATTTTACAGCATCTCAAACCTAACTCAGCCAACTGCTCAGCATACATGGCAGGCCATTCACCAGCAGATAAATCTAATATTGCTTGCAAACAACCCTTTTCCATAGCCTGCTGCACTTCTTTCAATAGACCAAATCCTGATCTTCCAGTTAAAAGGCGTAGGAGTACGATGCCAAAAGAATATACATCAGATTCGGGTGTCAGGTCACCAGAGATAAGGTATTCAGGATCAATATACACAAAAGAACCCTTTGGGTGGGTATAACGGTATAGGGTAGTCGTGGCCTTGAACTGATCAGTCAATATTTGGCTTACACCAAAACCACTGAGTTTAGCTACATTATTTCCATCGAGAAGAATGTTAGATGCTTTCAGGTCACTGTGAACAATGCTATGAGGCTTATTAGAATGGAGGAAAATTAGCGCAGAGCAAATGTTAGAAGCGATATGGGTTCGTAACTGCCAACTAAGAGGCTTGGAATTATCTTTGCAAGCCAGCCGGTCATCCAAGCTTCCATTTGGCATGTATTCATAGACAAGGGCTTGAGCATCCTTGCATGCTCCTATAAGAGTGACAAGGTTTGGATGCCGCACCCTGCTGAGAATTTCCACCTGTCAAGCAGAAGCAAGAAAGACTTTAACCATCTGCAAGACAATAATTTACTTGAACCAACAAAAATGCAGTTTGGCAAGTGGTTAGAACTGAGAATTCAACCTCTTGACTGAACTGTGACTGTGTCTGTGTAGTTTCAGGATTCAACTTCTTTATAGCTACGTTGGTGTGCCGAAGAAAGCCCTTGTATACACTTCCATATACACTTTCTCCAATCTTCATTGAGTGGTCAAAGTCATTAGTTGCTTCCTTAATCTCTGAGTAGGATAACTCCGTAATGTGCATCATCCCCTCTGTAGTTGCACTAGACTCTCCTTTCTTCGCACGTAGCATTTCTGTCTCTCTCAGCGCTTTGTCACGCTGCAACATCAAATCCTTGATGATACGATCAGAATGGGCACCTCTCTTCTCCAGGACCATTCTTTGCTCACGTTCCCCTTGAAGCTTTGCACAAAGTTCGTCAGTCCTTACTGTAAGACTCTCAATTTCTTCCATTATTGTTGTCAGCTTTTCTTCCAGTTCATTCTTTTGCTTCATTTCACGGAAGTACAAATTTTCAGAGGCTTGTGCCTGTTGAGGAAATTCAATGTGAGACATAAAGAACTTTGTTCAAAGTTTAAGCCTGTAGCTGCTACTTATCCAGAGTAATGTCTCCAGTTTTTTAATCCACAGTTATGTTTCTGAAAGTACTTTGCATGCACAGTAAAAATTATTACTCCCGGTATTACCCTCGCTAGCAAACAACAATGCAAGTCAATTTAAGTCCTCTGATATATTGTGAATGATAATTATAAATTAAGATAATTACTTTCTGTAAAGCCTCAAATAATTCTCTTTCTGCTTTTTCACGTCTGCATTTCTCTTCATAAACCTCTTGCCTTACACTCTCTAGCTCCCTGAGGATATGCTGGAAATTATCACAGGACTCACTAGTTTCTTCAACATTTTCCTGCAAGAGATCAATTTCACACATCATGTTTTTGTCGATTATGGAAATACAAAACTAAGATATTGCTGATGCATGAGACTAGGTAAGCCAATGCTGTTAAGACATTGCATTGCAATTCTAGAAGTTGATTTGAAGATCAAGACTATCAGCTAAAGTGGTATGAACTAAAAAATCGTCTTAGTGTATCTGTCAAGCAAATTCTCCACCATGGAGCACGATCTAGGTGCAGGTTGAATCATTGACTGTGTCATCATGATATGCTATGAGTTATGCACGTTGACTATCATTTAGCAACCAGCCTCCAAATCTTTCTTTATAAATTAATAAATGTAGCTTCTTCGTTGCTTGATTTTAAGTTCGACATAATTTCGGCGCCATCATTACCTTCCCACTGATGTAGAACGGGTCTGAAGTAGTCCTTTCAATCCATTGCTCCCCGATTGATTTGCATAGCCATGTGTTTGCAACACACCACATTTCTGACAGACTTGCTGATTTGTCCAAAGAATGTGTGGCCCCAGAGCTTTGTCTACATTCTTGCATTTCTTCATGGCTAAGCTGAACAGCTTTCCTAGTGTAGAGGAAACAAAAAAAATCTAATTCGAATCAAGGTATCTACATTAATGTTTTTACTCATTTCACACATGCAAATGGACTCAAGCCTAGAAACTATCATTGTAACTGCAAGCACAAACTTAAAGTGTATGCTCAGCTCACGAACCATACCTACGGCAAACCAGTGTTCCCTTGCAAATAAACCAAATTTTGCACGAAGGATCTGCATTCTGTTCTATGAATCGTGCTTTCCTGGACTTCGGAATCTTCATTTTCCTGAACTCTTGAAACCAGGAGTTAGCTTTTAGTGAACCAATGGGGAATATCTTATTATTCAGAGTTAGAAAAGTAGTAGAAACATGGAAATTTCTTACAAAGTAGAGCATAGGCTAGTCATTTATCTAATAGAGTACAAACCAACATTTCTCTGAAGCATATGTATGAATCTACAACCTTGCAAATACATGGGTCCTCGCTATGATTAGGAAACGCTTATCTATAGTTATCATACATAAAAGTGTTGCTGCAGAAAAAATATCATTGAGAACTTTGGCACATACTTAGCATAATGCTTATCAGATGCTGCACCCATAACAAGCACAGTAACATGATGCTTAGAAATGAGCTCCACTAGTCCCTGTGCAACATCATCTGATTCAACTACCAACTTCTCAGCATGTATCTGCGAGATGTACAGCGCAGTGAGTTAACATGATAGATTATCTGATGACATCCTGTGATTAAATCGGTACATTTGTGCTGCAAATGATTATTCTGCAGTTTCTCCATTTCTAGGGATGAAAATGTGGATTGCCATAATTAATTATGTGGAAGAAGCAGAGCAACAGACCTTTTCTTGTGCGCATAAGTGTCGGTATTGATCCAAACTGGCATTGACTCTTTGCAGCTCCATCTCCTTGTATGCAGTCAGCCCCTGCTCCCCATCGTGGGCAGCTGGAATCCTGGCACCCACTGTGCACAACGTTGGAGCATAAACATCAGAACATGTGCATTCATAAATGGAATTGGAATTAAAATTAGAACCAGGAATATGAAAATCACTATTTATTCCAACAAGGAGCCCAATTTAATACGAATAGTGCTGCAACCGGCAAACAAAGTTCTCCTCTTTGAGTTAAATTGGGCTTTGTTGCACACAGCCACACATGGAACTCTAGTGCAGGTAAATTTGCAGGAATATTCGGGCAAGAAGCTGTTAGATACTTGATTGCTGTTAAATAGGGCCTTGTTTGGTTTGTGTTGTGTTAGTGAATAGTGACACTTTGACCGCTAATTACGGTGTCAAACAAAGCCAGTTTACAAAACCAACTTCAGAACCCCCGCGCTAGTGACCCTGAAGAATCTAATGAGGCCTTTGAACGCGCGATTAGAGGAAGATTACTGTAGCATCACTGTAGCCAATTATCGATTAATTACCGTCATTAGATTAGTCGCGAAAATTTACACCCATCTCTAAAAAGATTTTGCAAATTGTCTTCATTTACTACTTCATGCATAAAAGATTCTTTCGTAGAATGGAATAGTGTAGCCTGAACCAAACGGGGCCTAGATAGCCGAACTGTGAAAATTACACAAATTGAAGCTGCAACATATGATTGGCATGATAAAACAGTTAACGATATCATCTCCTGAAGTCTGAAGAAAAGACCTTTCCGTTTGCAGCAGTAAACAGGAAGACCTTTATTTGCATTTGCAGCGGAGAAGAGGAAGTGGGAGAACAGGGCGAGGGACGTACGGAAGGGCAGGAGCTTGGGAGGCGAGTAGACATGGAGCAGCACGAAGGAGGCAGCGCCGGCGCCACGGGGGAACCTGTGCAGCGCCCAGAGCAGCGTGGCCCTGGACTCGGCCACCTCCCTCCCCACGGCCACGTACACCTTCTCGCCGGGGAGCGACGGCTCCGGCGAATCATCGGCGTGCGGCGTGGGCGGCGAGGATGAGCCGGCCGTGGCTGTAGCCATGCCCGTGCGCTGCAGCTGCTTCGTCTGGTGCGTTTGGCCTGCAGCCTTGGAGCTGTCCACGGCGGCCGGCGGCCGGTTGCTTTGCTTGTCGGGGACCTGACCTGCCTGCCATTTCTGGGCCCCCTGTACCCATTTATATAATCGTTTCTACCCGCCCAACACGCAGAAAATTCTCTTTTTACACTAGTGTATGTTGCATTCATCATACATTACCTAAAAATCACCGTCTTTTTTTCTACTTTTCTCAATCACGCGTCCTAGTAGAAAGGGCGTGTGTGTGTGACTGCTTGATTATGATTTATGAGTTTTTACTTTTTAGGATGTGATGTGCTGCATCTAGTATATGTTTTCTTTTCAAAAGCAAAATTCTGTACGATGTGGCTATTCTCCTGAATAAATAGTATTATGTGAGAGGAAATAAGCCGAGACAAGTCGAGATTTGGTCAGCCGAACAGCCTAGCTTCCTACTGTGTTTGATTGATCCTTTTTTTTGTTTTTGTTTTGACGTGTTTGGTTGGTTCTGGGCGAGCCCGTTCCGGGAGGAATCTGTTTCTATGAGGAATTGTTGAGTACTACTGTGGTTTAGCTGTGGATAATGCTAATTTGTTTGTGCAAAAGTAAACAAATTTTGATGCAGTAAATTGATCATGTGGGAATTACATAGGCGGATTACAATTAATACAGGCTGCTGACATTTTACCATTTGTCTAATTCCTCAACGGGGTAATAAATCGCTTGCGCTTGAGTGCTTGACTAGTTGACTAGTACCATCAGTAGCGCAAGCACACAGAGTTGACATGGGAGACGCGTAAAATCTGTTTTGCCGTTCGTTGACGATTGATTATCAGGCCTTCGGTCACTTTCCTTTACTTTCCTTGATGATGATGTGTTCACTATGATTTTTGCAACTGATGTACTACCCTAATTAGCTTGCGTGTCAATTTGATCCTACACACGCAATTACATACGTTCACACATAGCATTTGCGATTAATATAATACTAGAAACTGGGGCGCGCCCTTGGCGCGCCAGCTTGGGCTGATACAGTAGATGATCTGCGAGTAGTATTAGCGTAGGCTATGTGTAGAGGATTATACAATTGACATGGAGGTGGGGATTAAGTGGACGAAGAAAGCGATGATGGAGTCCCGGAGATCTTAGTTGTAGGTTCGGGAATTTTGTAAATAGAATTTATGTTGTAATTGTAAAAAGAAAGATTTGTACATTTTTTCTTAAGCTGGAAGTTTAATATAAATGCGAAAACGGGAGAGTTCAAGCTAGAATCATGAAAGTTAGCAATCTGTAGACACGTGATGGTGTTTTTTTTAAGAAATTAGGGGTAAATATTTATGTGAACGAATTATGAAAATATTTTTTAATTTAAAATTTTGTTGTGCAGCAGGGATTTAGATTTTCAAATTTTGAGTGATTTTTTTGTATTCAAAACTTGTTGACATAAAAATATTTCAGTGTCCGAATCATAGGTAGAATGGATTTCATATAAGCATTGGTGTGAATGAATTGTGGAAGTGTTTTGAGTTTAAAAATATGCTCTGTAATAAAGTTGTATATTTTGAAATGTTAAGCAAATTTTATGTAGGACACGTTTTGGTTCGAATGTGTCTTGGTAGTCGAATTCTATGTATAGTGTCGCTAGTGTAGAAGTAATGAATGAAACGGATTGTTACATAATTTAAGTAATATTCGAGGGTATTTCGACGAAAATTCTTGAGAGAGGAAAAAGACGGCGGGGTGTATTCCAAGGAAGTTAGGGAATTTTTTTTCAAAATGTACTAAGTTCGAGGACTTTTTTCCGAAATGACCGGGAAACGCAAGATCTGGTATTCCAAGGAAGTTCGGGGACTTTTTTGCGAAATGGCCTAAGTTCGAGGACTTTTTTGCAAAATGGCCTAAGTTCGAGGACTTTTTTGCAAAATAACCGGGGACTTTTTTGCAAAATGGCCTAAGCTCGAGGACTTTTTTGCAAAACATCCGGGGACTTTTTTGTAAAATAGCCTAAGTTCGAGGATTTTTTTTGCAAAATGACCGGGGGCTTTTTTGCAAAATGGCCTAAGTTCGAGGACTTTTTTGCAAAATGTCCGGGCTTTTTTGCAAAATGTCAAAAGTTCAAGGACTTTTTTGCAAAATGTCGAGGTCTTTTTTTGCAAAATGATCTAAGTTCGAGGACTTTTTTTGCAAAATGATCGGGAAACGCAAGATCTAGACCGTCCGCCCGGCCGATCTGACGGCCGGGAATTGCGGGCGACGTGGCGCGATGTGGTGGCCGAGCTTGGGCCGCGTTTAGAAGTATAGAGATTTGATACGTAGTATATATATATTGGATGGAGCTCAGACGTGTTGATAAGTACTCCTCCATACTCGAAAAAGAAGTTATTTTGGACAAAGTTTGGATCAAACATTAGGAATATAAGTCATGAATAATTTTTAAGTTTTTAAATTTCAAAATACAAAAACCATATGAATAGATTTGTTTTGAAAAATATTTTTATAAAAATATAAATATATCACTTTGTGATAAATGTGTTAATAGAAAAAGAAGTCAAAGTTAAGTTTTGCAGAGCATGTCGCTATTCAAAACGACTTTTTTTCTGAGTTTGGACGGAGGACAGGCAAACATTGGTCGTACCGCTGTTTTCCAATATATTACATATGTAACATCCAAGTGTACGTTCACACTAAACTTCAACTTATGAAAAGATACATACGTGGCGTGCACGTCTTGGACGTGTTTAATAAACAACGAACACAAAGGAGGAAGTTACGCAAAGAGCTCGCGATGTACATTGTAATATAAATATTCATTAGTTTGCTACTCTCATAAATCTTGTAGACTATAGGTTACACGTTCACATTGTACCCATATAGCAAAAACCGACCCGGTTATGTTGGACTAGAAAAACCATGAAAGGGTGACACAATCGGTTTGGTTCATACTAAAGGTTCAGTCATGCAATTGAACTGGTGCGAACCAGTTGAACGGCCCGATTTTCTACTGAACCAGTTTTCAATGAACCAGTAATTAATTGGACACAGTTTAGAACGTTGGACAATAGACCACTGCAGTATTTTCATGTTATCTCATATATTACTTCATATGTGCTATATTTGGATAATTTGTTTTCCATGTATGATAGAAAAATTGCATATTTTCTATATTGTTCATGAGAAATTCATATTATATTGATAAATAGTGCACCACTATAAAAAGAAGTTTTAGAGGCAGGTAAAAATATATTTTCAAGGGCGGGTGCGGTACATGCCCCTACAAATCAATTTCCAAAAAATAAAAAATAGGAAAAAAATTAAAAACAATAAAAAAGAAGAAAAATATCACAGCTAACCAGCCACCGGCCACCACAACAAGCCACTTTACTATGGGGGTACAACTTTTTGACGAAATATGCACACTTACTTTATTGTGAAACTTCTATACTATGATTATTGTGAATATAGAAAAAAATATGCCAGATATATTTCAGTGTACAAAGGTTAAGATTGTGGAAACTTGAAAAATATGACTTGAGTTGTATAAGATATTATATAGTCACAACCATATGTAGGACAAAACTAGTAAATGATTTAAATGAACAATATATAAAGTACAAAATTTTAGATCTTACCAATACAATTTTGATATGGAACGACTTTACATCTGAGGTTGTTTGAAATAAACCGAAACCTGTAGATTTTGTAACTAGACAACTTAATGATTTTTCAGACTATTAATGACCTTAAATAAAAAAGTTATCAACTACAAAAATTTTAGATCTTGTCAAACTCTACAATTCTAGTATAAAATTTGTCTTCATCCAATATTATATGAAAAATTATTTTTTTTGCATGAGACTAATTGTAAGTGCAGGTAATGCCATTGACCATAACAATATTTTTAGAGGCAGGTGATGTCATCAGTGTCATCATCTGCCCCTAAAAATACGTTTCTAGGGGCAGTGATAGCGTCACATGCTCTTAAAAATGGTGGCTATTTTCAGGGATACCATCACTCGTCCTTAAAAATATATTTTCAGGGACATGTCAATTGATACAGTACATTCGCTCTCTTTGTAGGAGAGATTTATCTTTTGACCTTTCTCTGGAAAAAGTAGGATGTTCCGACTAATCGTTTTTCAGCAGCGAGTGACCCATTTGTTAAAAACTAGTAGTTTGAGCGGTTCGATTACCGTCCGGTTGTCATTCTACGATTGTACCCCAATTGTCGTGTCTTATCGATCACATCCCAATTGCCATAGTTGTACTGTTATGAATGCAAACCTATTAGGTTAATTTAGGCCCGAGCTATTCGTTAGTTGTGAGCTTCATATGACATGAGCCGAGAGGGGTGTTAGCTCACGGGCATGGCAACGTGGACGGTACAGATGTAAACGGATTGGATATGCACGGATATTACTGATATCATATTTATTTTTATATTTTTATTTGAATATGGAGTCGAATATAGATAGTGCTAGCTTTTGCCGGATAATATTGTAATGGATGTCGACATCATAAAAATGTAACTTTTGAGTATTCGGATACAGATCGGTTATGTATATTGAGTACTCGGAAACAGATACAGAAAGTTAAAAACCCTTCCAGACCGGATCAAATTCAAATACAGTCAGAAAATATCCGTACAACTCACGTCCCAGTGAACGGCCCCCACCACGAAGTGTTGTTGCAACAAACATGCTCATCTCCCTAGATTGTCAGACGCTACAAGCGTGCACCAGACCTTAGGTCGGGTTGCGCCAGGTTCGGACCAAATCAAAAGAAATCCAACGTTCTTCTGTCGGTCCATGCCTGACCCGATCCGACCCGAGCTTCGGGTCAAAATTTGGCACCAGCAATGCGTGAAGAAAGTGGTCTTTATAGCCACTGTAGTATTTATATGGACCGCCTATAGCATTGCGGAGCCGGTCTTTATGGAAAAGATCTCTTGAGCCACCCCGATAGTACTATGGGTAGGTCATAAGAAATAAAATAACAATTTATCACTCTCATTCCTCTTTTTTCTCTCCTCTCTTACAATATCATATCATTAGTACTTTTTTTTGCACTATACATTGTGGAAATTGCAATAAGTATAGCTCGCTGTTACAGGACCCACCACTAAAGACTATTTAGTCCATATACATTGGTTTTCCCTCAGCCCATGCTGGCCTGATGTACGGACCTGCACCTATCCGCAGCCTGGCTGCCTGACTGCACCTGCCACCGCGCCTAGCCGTCCGCGGTCTGCCGCCCGCTCCTGGCCGCTCTTGCCCGTCCACCGCTGATCCTCCCTTCGCCATGCGCAGCTGGCCGTCCACTGCGCGCACCTAGCCGCGCCCTGGCCCCCAGCGCTCCGCGCAGAGGAGACACGAGGGGAGGAGTTTGGGAGGCGATGAAGAGATGGCGGCGGCTGCGGGAGTGAAGGGTGGGGAGCGAAGGGTGGATTGGAAATTAGGATTAGAGTTGGCAATTTATGTGTCCCTTTGTTGGACTGAGCCACAAAATTATATGGACGGCATAGGAATGATTTTCAATGTAATGTCAGGTCATCGTACGGACCCGTGGGCTAAAATTGTAGCCTGAGCCCAATCCGAATTTTTGGTTGGGTCAAAAAAAGTAGGAACGTGCCCGGCCATGCATGCTCTTTCGGTTGGTTTGGATCTTTTTTTTCATGCGGATCTATTCGGGTTCATCGGGTCGAGCAGCCATGATCAGGTATAGCCCGCACCATCACCATGGCTGTGTTTCTGTTATCAAGCTACACGATGGTTGTGGCTTAGGGTTTTTGGAATCTGTTAGGAAAATAAGAATTTTTTCTAATGTTATCTCGGTTGGTTCGGGTCTTTTTTCAGGCGGATCTATTCGGGTCCATCGGGTCGAGCAGCCATGATCAGGTATAGCCGCACCATCACCATGGCTGTGTTTGTGTTATGGCCATGATCGGGTATAGCCCGCACCATCGCCATGGCTGTGTTTGTGTTATCAAGCTACACTATGGTTGTGGCTTAGGGTTTTGGGAATCTATTAGGAAATAAAAATTTTTTTCTAATGTTATCTTTATCGGATGAACATCAAAACTAGATGCAATACCCTAGAGAGATTATTAGGGGTGTTAATTGGTGACTCTTAGGTGCACCTCCAACCCTCTTTAGTTCAAAATTTTGTAAAGTAGTACAAAATTTTGAACTAAAGAGGGTTAGAGGTGCACCTAAAAGTCACCAATTAACACCCCCAGAGATTATAGAGATTGACCTCCCGCAAGTGGAAGGTGTAGAGAATCAAACAATATTGGTTTATGTCTCTAATCCGATGTGAAAAGATCGGATATGGTGAAATCCTAATAATATGTAGGGCTTGTTTGGCAGGGCTCCGGCTCCTCTGGTGGAACGGCTTCCCTAATGGAGTTGAAGCCGTTTTGGAAAACATTTGGCAAAACGGTTCCTCCAGGTTGTTTAAAATACATAGAAAAGGTAAAATGCCCATAATACCCTTCCTTTTCTAATTTCTTTTTTCCATTTCTTTTTATTTTTCTTTCCCTCTTTCTCTTTCCTCCTTATCTCCCTCCCGTCGCTTCTTCCTCCTCCCAAGCGCCCTCGGCCGCCTCACCCAATCCACCTCGCGGCCCTTGCCCGCGGCCGCCGGCCGGCCACCTCCTCCTTGCGGCCCCTGCCGCGGCCGCCGGCTAGCCACCTCCTCCCCATGGACGTCGTCTCCCAACTCTCGACCGCCGCTCAGCCTCCCGTCGGAGCCCGCCACTGTGGCCGCCCGCCTCAACCTCCTCCCTGCGGCCCCTAGCAGCGGCCGCTGCCGGGCATCTCCTCCCCAGTGCCGCCGGCCCTTGGGTGCCATCCGCCCCCGCCTCGTACAAAGACCCTCTGCCGCCGCCGAAGATTGGATCCACCTCAACCGGAGTAGATCAGCTTATTCCGGTGACCGAGCTGCCCTCCCTGCGCGTCATCGCCGGCGGCCGCCGGAGAGGATTCATGGGCGCTACTGTATCACGTGGGAGGGAGGAGAACGGATGGAGGAGTCTGCGTTTTTTCCTTTCCGTCGGGGCTTGACGGGGTAGGGGAGTGGCAAAATCGTTGTTATTACGACCAAGTTCAGGGGTAAAGGTGGACGACCGCATGTTGGGCAGGTGCTGGAACCACGCGGAGCCTCATTTTCCTGGCTTCTCCTCGCTTGTGTAAGCCGCGAGGGGCTCCAGCGAGGGTTCCAGACCTGGAGCTGGTCTCAAAATGACCGTTTGGCAGGGCTCTGCTTGGAGCAGGTTTTGGAGCTGCTCTTGGAGCCTTTCCAAACAGAGCCGTATTCGCTTGCATCTACCCGGCGCGTTTGGCAAACCTATGGGAAGGATGATGGGAATTAGCGGTGGGAGTTCGTGGAGGAAACTCATCTAGGAGTTTGATTTTAGTCTCAATCCCTTATTTGACTTTTGGAGAGAATTAGAAGTGAATGTTTAAGAGAGAATCTATATTTGTACTTCTGATAATTTTCGGTTGCAGTGATCCTCATAAATTTCTGATCGTTGGATTGCCCTAAAAAAATTCTGATAGTTGGATTGGAACTAACCATTCAAATTCATCAGCTCTCCTCCCTCATCTTCAAGTAGACTATTCGGGCCATGAGTGACGCTTTGGGAAGCCGCTTTGCCCCTATATATGGATGCAACTTACCTAGATAATACAAGGTTCGCGAAATATTTTGGATTCAGTTATTGTAGCATTTTGTTTTTATTTGATAATTAGTGTCCAATCATAAATTAACTAGGCTCAAAAGATTCATATCATCATTTACAGCTAAACTGTACAATTAGTTATTTTCTTAAATTATATTTAACGCTTTATGTATATGTCCAAAATTTCGATATAACGGACTAAACATGGCCAAAGCTTAGCCGATCAGGGGGCTAAACCAGTATATAAAATCCTCGTCTCCTGTGTTCTATTGTGAGTGTGCTACCGTGGAGTTTCCCGGCAAAGCAAAAACCAAGGAAATGCGTGGAAATTAGCCGGATTTGGGTATGGCTTGCCTGGACTCTCGCATAGGCCCCGTTCACTTCTCAAAACTTTTTCAACAGTATTTGTCACATCGAATTTTCGGATACATACATGGAGTATTAAATATAATTAAAAAATTAACTAATTATATAGTCTAACTAATTAGCATGAGATGAATCTTTTAAATCTAATTAGTTTATAATTAGATATTATTTGTTAATTAACAACGAAATATACTACAATAAGTTTTCATCATTTTTTCGCGAACTGAACTGGTCCATAGTAGTTTACGACGTCTTTCGTCTGGCCGGGATGGTTTGTCCGGTTGCCTTTGTCTTGGTTCAGGTCTACCTTATTCCTTCCGGATTGACAGTTCGTGGAGATTGACACCGTCGTGGTCTGTGGACAGAACAACAGCATTGCCAGACACGCGGCAACCGAAAGGGCCGTTCGAATTTTCCGTGCCTACTTTCACACGCTCACAGATAGGGCTGGAAAAAAAAAGCTCGCGGCTCGCGAGCCGGCTCGGGCTCGGAGCGGCTCGGCTCGACTCGGAGCGGCTCGCGAGCCTGGAACGAGCCGAGCCGAGCCTCTTTTTTCGGCTTGCTAAAATACCGAGCCGAGCCGGCTCGCTCTGGCTCGCTAGCTGAGCCACCTATGCACCACTTGTCAATTGTCATGTAATTTAAAATGTTTTCTCTTCATTTTATCTTGTTGTGGCTATGGTACTGTTAAAATCTAGATATGATACTGTTAAAATCTTTATGTGGTACTGTTAAAATCTTGATGTGGTTGCACTCTTGTATGTGATCTGTAAATCTATGAACTGTGATGCAAATGTGCAATAACTAGCTGTGGCTCGCGAGTCGGCTCGCGAGCCGATAACGAGCCGAGCCGAGCCTCTTTCAACGGCTCGTGAAATTACCGAGCCGAGCCAGGCTCGCTCGCTGGATGACCGAGCCGAAAGCAGTATGGATGAATTCGGATCGGATACGGATGAATTCGAATCCGGATATCACCTTTTACCACATTTTAATTCGAATACGAATACAAATCCGAATCTTCTCGAATACGAATACAAAACAGATGGTTCGAATTCGAATTCGCATTCGGATGTTTACTCAGAATCAACTCGAAATTATTTTCCTAAAATTTAATCTAGACGAATAAGATATTAGTGTCAACTTCATAGATAGCCAACTCGAATTAAAATCAAAGTACTACATAGATCAAAGTAAACTAAAATATGTGTTCTTCATACAGTACCATACCAAATCAAAGTGAAATCCATCCTTAACAACAATGGTACGACCATTAATGTTAAATTAGATAACAAAGTACATGACATTCAACTCAAGTGAACTAAAACTAAAGTGTTTTCTGGTAGCAGTCATCAGTAGGAGCTGGCAGCAGACAACAGTAGTAGTACTCAGTAGCACAACTAGCACAAAAAGGTCAAGCACCTCTGATCGCCTACAAAAAATTGTTAATTTGTTAATAACACATGTACAGATTTGACACAATTATCTAATAAAAAATCCAAAAGGAATGGTGAATACCTAAAGAGAGAGCAATCCTAAACATCTTCCAGTTCCACAATGTTGTCACCGTCGACATTGTGGTCAGCAGCATTAGAAGTATCTACATCATGAATGATGATATGTATAAACAAATAAATCTGAGCATCTGAAACTAACATCATGTAGTCAAGTTAAATAGTTTATGTACCTCCATCTTGGTCGACATCATCATGAATACTAAAACCAGATAAATCATCAATGATTGAAGATACATCACTTGGATCTGAAAGAATAGACAACAATTACATGGGAAAAATCAGCAACAACTAATCTACCAACTGGACATACAAGCAAACAGTACTGAGAAGTATAGAAGTGAAAAATATCTTTCCTTGTAGCCCTTATCCAATCCTTTGTGCAAATAAGTTCCTCGACAACATGAGGGTCCAAACGACTATGATATTTGTGAACAACTCTTCCTCCAGCACTAAATGCAGATTCAGATACCTCTCATTTTTTTCATCATGAAATGAATGATAGTGATTCCATAGGCGTGTGGTACCTTGATTGCTTTGGGAACTAAGAACATCATCACAATACTTGCATACTGCCATCGGCTTCTTGATAACCATGTCATCCACCTTTTCTTCAACAAAAACTTCAGTGAAATGCTTCCAAATAGGTGAAGTTTTCTTCTTTGCACGCTTGACTCTGGTGGGTGGAGTTCCTCCTGCTGCAGCCTCAGATTCAGTCACAACATTAGCTGCACCACTTGCTTCTATATTAACCTCTGTGTCCCTCTCACTTGCATTCACATTAGCAATGCCATTTAGTTCTCCTCCATTTACAGATGTCGCTGACCTCTGCAACGAAGAAATTTGATATTGAAAATTCTTGTAAAAGTTGATAGATTCAATCCATTTACATATTTCAGTTGATAGATTAATTTTTTGGGAAAGGTTGCCTCAAAAATGAAATACCTGGTTATTTCTTGACGACCTTGTGTTTCTTGAAACCATGGTTACTGATATGCTTCACCTGTCCCTTTGATTCCAATTCTCTAAAACACGAGGTTAAGTATTAGAGAGGCTTGTTAGATTGGATCTGATATTATAGCTATCTTTTTTTTCAAATTTAAAGCATACATTAGTTAATTTTGCAACAGTTTAACAAGCTACTCTATCTATATTTTGGCAAACCACAAAGATCAACTAGGCAAACAGTAGTTCAACAACATAAAAGAATGAAGCATGACACAGCTGCTCAAGAACACAGAAGCATAACAAGCATCATATCAGGAGTGGTAAAAATATAGAAAAATAATTTTACATCAACACATTTTCACATGAATGGCCATATATGCTCTGTCGTTCATCATACAGGGCACCAAGTTCATGATCCAAACATAGAAACATAAAAAATGTCACCTTGAAATCAGAGGAGGGGCTGCCGTAGGTGCACAAATTTGGAGGGGAAGTAAGAGCGCAGACCTTCACTGGCGAGGCAATGGAGCAGCAGACTAGACCACCGTGGGAGATGAGCAGCTGCCGTGGGAGGATGAGGAGGAGCAGGAGCAGCCGTGGGAGGACCAGAGGACGAGCAGCCGTCGGGGGCGCTGCCGCCGGGCCGTCGCGCCGCTGCCGCCGGGCCCGAGCAGGTAGGGTTAGGGTGCACAGTGGGGAATTTTTGCCTTTGGATGAGGAGAAAATGGGAGCTGTACATGGATGGATAAGGTTATAAGGTTCGCGGGTAAAGGATTTTTGCGCGCGCAGGCAGAGGAATCATGGAGCGAAGCGATGGCGCCAGCAGGAGGAAAAGGCGCGAAGTCCGCGAGCGGCGGGTGCACGAGCGCGCGGCTGAAATTGTTCGCGGATAGCGGATACATCCGGTTTCAGATCCGGATTCGACAGAAATTCGGATATCCGGATCCGGATCCGGATTTAGTAATCGAATTCGGATGCTTTCCATTTGCCATCCACATTCAATTCGAATACGAATTCGGATATCCATATTTGCGTTTTTAGCGGATACGAATACGGATAATTCGGATTTCCAGACATCCGAATCCATCCTTAGAGAGCAGGTCATGTCACGGCAACATGGGCATAGTGACAACAAGAATGCAGTTACGAGAGAACCAAGGGCGGAGACAAGGGGCGGCGGGCAGGGGCCAGCCCCCTCAACGTTGGTGCAACTCCACGTAAAACCCTCTAATTTCATTGCTAATATTACTCATTAACAAAGTGTGGCTCCTCTTGATCTAAATTGGCCCCCCTTATGTTTTAATTCTGGCTCCGTCCTTGGAGAGAACGGAAATCTCAAATTTGTACGGGACTCTGACAGTGATAATATATTCTCTCCGGAAAGAAATTGAGGGTGAACAATAGAGCTTCGTCCAAGCAAAGTATGTCACTTGTCCTGACTTGCCTTGCTTTGCTCTGGGTTCTTTTTTTTTATAAATAAAACAGCTCCGGCAGGAAACAGCCGGACAATACATTAATAGAGAAGAAGAAATACACAAATAAAATACAAAAGGTGTCGCAGTCTTGTTGAATGTTTGGTCTAGCAAATAGAATCTTGTGTCCACAGCAATGAAGAATGACATCCATCTTTACTGAGTTGGATGGCCTCGTTGCTATAGGAGGTACGGGTCTATAATTTCAGGTGCGAAAATTTTGAACTACATTTATATTGATCGAATGAGGCAGCAAACAAACCAATTGCACTACAATTTCTTCTTGATAATTTCTTATCAAATGACCGTGTTTTTCCGCAGTGGCGAAGCCACCTCAGGAAATGACCTGGGGCGGATTTTTACGATAAAATTTTTGCACAGCCATAGTGAGGCACCAAGGCTTGCTGCTCGGCTGTAGGCGCCCGCGGCGGTGGCGCACGGGATCCGCTGGCGCAGCCGGCGGATGCCGAGGTGGGGCTGCAGGATGGACGGGCGCGGAACGCCATCGCGCAATGGCAACGATGCGCCGGCGTGAACGCCTGAGCGGGACTGCAAGCAGGGGTGGATGGTGAACTGCTGAAGTCGTTAGCGGCGTCTGGTGGTAAGAAGAAGCAATACTAGGCTGGGGTGCTAGGCTGAACCGCTTAAGAGGCCGCAGCTCACTCGACCGGATGGCCCACAAGGCCACGATGTCCTCTCGCCCAATGCCCCAATGGCCCAATCTGAGTCTCGCGACTCTCGGCGGTAGGACCATCGTCCTCGCGTTCGAGGGACGCCGCCGCACCGTCATGAGCCCCTGCCGAAGTTGAGAACGGGGGATATTGTCAGCACCCACGAACCGGAGAAAGCATCTACTACTATGGGCTGCTGCACCAGGAAGCCTACTGTCCGTTTTGGCGGCAGCGAATGGTTGGCTAGATGTGTCTGCGCGCATGTATTAGACCCAGCTCATGTAAACACAAAAGAGTTGCCGGATACTGTGTGTGCGAGGAGAAAGGGTATTGAGCACCTTGTATGAACTATTACTCCTTCCTCAAGTAACCTGTCCTCCAGAAGCTAATTCCCTGTTCTGCTCTGTTCTTTCTATGTTCCTCAAATCCATCTTTCTTCTTCTTTCCCGCTATCTCTACAGAAGCTAATTCCCTGTTCTGCTCTGTTCTTTCTATGTTTCTCAAACTCATCCTTCTTTTTTCCCCGCTATCTCTACTGTTAACAAATATACTCTGGATCTCGCCTTATAGAGGCCTAGAGCGGCCGCCCAGCTCGCCCTAGTGGTGGCTCCGCCTCTATTTTCCAATCTAATTTGGATATTTTTTGAGAGAAGAGAAATAACAACAAAGAATCCACATACAACATTTCACAATAAAAATGAAGATGTTGGCCACTTGATAATTGACATAAGGGATTACATCATCCATCTAGGCTAGGAAGCTTTGTCTGTTTGAGACATGATTCATTTGCTAAAAAATACTAGGAAAACCACGAAAATATTGTAATTATCATGTTAGACACGGACGGAGGAAGTTGCTGGAGTCAAGGGACGCGGCAAGGGGCATGAAGGTCGCGCCATTGGTCTAGTGCAGCTGCTAAGCAGGAGCAGGAATAGGTTGCCAATCGGTCTCCGGTTGCCCATGACACCATTCGCAGTAAGAGTCCTACAGACGTCGGATGTTTCTATGGTGCAAGTTAACTTGCTATACAAATTAATACTATATATGCTATGGTTTTTTGACTGTCATCTAGCAAACTTTGTTCGGCAGGCTGTGTACTATACTTTTGGCATTAACCCACCTGACAATATTGGTCATTTGTTGGGGTCTTGACTTAATGGTTATCCGGCAAAGCTTAAAAAACAGTTGCTAGTTGGAGCGTCGGCCATGTGCTGGGCAATTTGGCTATGTCGAAATGATGTGGTCTTCCATCGAACCAATTCTAATCCTTACTTGAAGGTAATCTTAAGAGGGATCCACTGGGTGAGGTCTTGGTCGCAGCTATCTGAAGAGGAAGCGATGAAAGCCATAAAAAACAATTGTCAGCGGCTCGAGGCAACTACTATGAAGTTCTTTACCAGGTGTGGGTGGAACTTTTAACGCAGTAAGCTATCTAAGGTTTCTTTTATGCGCTGTATTAGCTCAGACCAACTAAGTTTTTACGGAGTTTGTTTCTTAGCTATGCTATGACAGCATGCGCGCTGTGTTGCTGCTTGTAGGCTGTAGTCATTCACTTGTGAGTGATCAAGGTCGGGACTTTTCTTAATCTAATATATATATATATATATGCTATGGTTGGACTTTTTTTAGTCAAAAAAATATTTTTTTACTTCATAGTTGCAAAAAAAGATTTTTTAAGTTCTTCGTGACGGCACAGTAGCTCCACTTGCTCGTTCCGTTGCTTCTTTTAATAAAGAATTAAGCCAGCCTCTATATCTATAAGATGAATATACAACCAAAATATTATGATAGGTCTTAGACTCTAAATGACAAATAAGGGATTTCACGAAACAAGAGAAAAAGCTAGAAAACAAAATGTAAGAAAGCTAGAAGGCTAAGCTTCATAATTTCTTTTTGTTCTCGCTCCAACCTTGCAACATCTTCGTACAAGCACCAATCCATCGTATCTCTTGTCTACTTAGAAACTTGATGTCCGGATCATATGTTGCTTGTCAAATCTCTTCTTTCCTCCACTGACCATGATGGCCCTTTCAAGGACTCCAAAGCGATGCTCCAGCAGGAAAGCAACATTAAAGATGTCGCCGTCGCTCGAACCAGCAAGTCAGTTCTTCAGTTTTCACGTGGAGCAATCATTGGAGGTTGAGGTCCTCATAGCAAAACCCTCGAGGCCTCAAGAAGAAGAACGATGCACCATGGCACTGTTGTTACCGGCAATGGTCGAAGACCGAGCGAGACTTTCATCCAAGAACTTGTACAACCTGACGATCGCCCACCTCTAGCATCTGCCACCACAATGAAGCAGACAACATCGATTGCGGGTCGCCAGCTGCTGCCACCACCATGATGCGAGACATTAGGGTCAAGCATGGCACTGCCACCATGGCCCACCGGAAGAAGAGTCCCGGCTAAGCCGAGCCATCGCAAGGCCTCTAAGGCTATCCACACTCATGAAACTCTATATCCATCCTCTAAAAGGAATATTCCTGCTTGATTATCGAGATTCTCTCCTTTATATCCAATTTCCCCGCACTCATCCCTCCGCTATACCTCTACTCTATATCAACTACCAGAGAATGGGACCCACATGTCAGCCTCCCAACCCCGCCGGCCTTCCCCTCCCTCTCTCTCTCTTCCTCCTCCCTCGCTCCCTCCGACAGCCTCCACCTTCCTCGCTCGCTCCGGAGCCTTCCCTCCGCCTCGTCGCCCTCCTCCGCGCCCCCTGCTCTCCCCGCCGACGATCCTCCTCCCTCCTCACCGGCACCTCGAGCTCCACGCATCAAGCTCGCAAGCCCTGGGTGCCTCCACGCCGCGCCGCCCCCTCTAGCCTCCTTCCTCCTCTCCCCTCCACCTCCTCTGCTGCACTCCCCTGCTCCCCTCACGGATCCGGCGGTGGCAACGGTGACGGCTCCTCCACCGCTGCCGTCCTCCCTCCCTCCCTCGCCGCCTTTCCGGCTCCACCGGACGGCCGTGCTCAAGCTCCTTGCAGCGGCTCCTCCCGGCGGCGCTGCAGTTCCTCGTCACCTTCGGGGCGGAGCACGACCGCGGGTGGACGGAGCAGGCGGCGCGCCGTCGGGGCCGAGCGCGGCTGGAGCGGCACGCATGGCAGACTGGCAGCACGGAGGATCGCGCGCTCCTCTCGCCTCCTCCTTCCATCTTCCTCTCCCTTCATCCCGACGCACCTCTACGGCATTGATCTGGCGCCCCCTCTCCAGGCGGCGGCGGCGGCGTGCGGTGCTGCAGCGGCCAGGCACACAGCAGCCCGCGGTGGCGAAGAAGCGCGCCGCGGAGGCGAGCGCCAGCGGAGGGGGTGCGCCGCGGAGGTGTGGCACGACGTGCGGAGGGCGGCCTTCTTCCCCAAATCCGGTGCGGCGTGGGCGGCCTTGAAAGACCCTTGTTTGGTTTTGGTAATTGAGTGACAATCTAGGTGGACTAATAAGTGTTTATGTTGAGATACACATGTGATTAGTCCACACAAAGATACTAGTGTGATGGAGGAACTCATTTTATATGAGACATGACATGGAGTCATGTGACCAAAGTGGAGAAGATCAAGACAAGGCTTGGCTTGATGGATCGGTTGCAATGGTGAAGGGCAAGTCAAGACTTTAAAGCGAGGGACCGCGTGGTGGTGAAGCTTGGGCAAGACTTGACGCCGATGGACCGAGACAATGGTGAAGAGCGAGCAAGGTCAAGATCGATGGACCAAAGAGGTCATGTGATGATATGGAGTGGATCATCTCTTTCAAGGAAGATCAAGCCAAGTGTTGACTCATGATGATAATCAAAAGGCTTGATGGAGTTTGGTGCTTGTGTGGTATCAATATTTGGGAAGATTAAATGGAATGCGTAAGGCAAAGGTATGACTTGTAGGGCATTTCATTTCACCGGTCAAAGGTTGTGTAGAGAAGTGCATGACCGAATTTAGGATTGATGGCCGTACTATCAAGAGGGGCAAACTTGTTTGCATATTGATCATCTAGTGCCACTTGAGCGATCTAACATTGCGATGTTGCTAGGATCGAGTGGCGTGGTGAGATCAAGTGAAAATCCTTGAAAATGATTGTGAAAATGCTAGCACACATGCACATGGTGTTATTCACTTGGTGGTGTTGGCACATTTGCAAAGGAGAAGGTGTTGGAGTTGATGTTGATCAACTTGTGTGTAAAAGAAGTGACGGGCGGACGGTCCAGCCCGGTTGGGCGGATAGTCCGCAAGTATAATTCTTTTTTGTCCAGAGAGGTTGCAGCTCTGTTTGGGCTTGAAGGCCGTACTGCGGATGGTCCGCTCCTGGGGTGCGGACAGTCCGCATGTGTTTTAAAGAATTTATCTAGAGAGGTTGTTTCTCTGGCTTGGGCTGAAAGGTTGGACTGCGGACGGTCCAGACCAGGGGCGAGGATGGTCCGCAGGTCACTTAACAAATTGACCAGAGACGTCTTGGGTCTCTGGTGAGATTTAAGAGTGAAGGGCGGACGGTCCTCCCATGGGGTGCGGACAGTCCTCAGGTCTTTTGAGAAAATGTCCAGAGACGTTTTCGCTTCTGGTGGGTTGCACGATGTGAAGGGCGGACGGTCCGCCCAAGGGGTGCGGACGGTCTGCCCTTCTACTTTCAGTTTGTCCAGAGGCGCTGCCTCTCTGAGTGTTTCAGAGTATCTGAACGGTGGACGGGCGCGGACAGTCCGCGAAGGGCTCTAACGGTCAACTCTGACACATAATCATTGCAGATCTAGCCATCGGGTTTGAATGGCGGACAGTCCGGTTTTTGTGAGGCGGACAGTTCGCGAAAACTCTGTTTTCACGGGTTTTGAGTTAACGGCTAGTTTGGGGCCTCCCTCTATAAATAGAGGGTGTGGCCGGCCATTTGAGGTTGCTGAGCACTTTGGGGACTTGGTGTCCTTGTATGATAGTGCTTGAGAGCCCTCAACTCACTCTAACTCGATAGTAATCATCCGATCGAGTGAGAGAGCGATTCTAGGGCGATTGCTTTGAGAGATTGCATCGAGTGGCACTAGGTGATCGTGTTGCAAGCCGGTGTGCTTGTTACTCTTGGAGGTTGCCACCTCCTAGACGGTTTGGTGGCAAGAGACTCCGTTGAAGTCCGCAAAAAGATTGTGCGGTGCTCCGGAGAAGAGATTGTGAGGGGTATTGTGCTCCCCCGTGGGAGCCACGAAGAGCAACTCTAGTTGAGCGAGACGTGAAGAGCAACAAGTGGTCCGGCCGGATCATGTGCTAGAGCTCGGTGTGAGCACTCCACGTGGGAGAGTGTGACTTGAGAGTCACCACTAGCAAGAGGATCGACGGCAACCTCGGATCTTGTCTCAACGGGGATTAGCTTGGTGGCAACCAAGTGAACCTCGGGATAAAAATCACTATGTCAATTTTGTCTATTCTTCTCGGTGGTTTGCATTCTCCAAATCACAAGCCTTGTATTTACATTTATATATATATCTTGTGCTTGTGTAATTGCTCTCTAGTGATTAGTTAGCTTGTGTAGCTTGCTAATTATCTTTTTGCTTGTGTAGCTAGAAGTAGAGGTCCTAGTGTAACTAGTTAGCTTGTGTAGCTTAATTAGTTGCTCTTGCTTAGATTGTGTAGCTAAGAAAGTTGAGCTCTTGGGTTTGGATTGTGTATCCTTTTCCTTGAGCATCTAGTGAGTTTAGGTTTGGCTTTGTGCTTTTGCTCATTAGAATTGTGTAGGAGCTCCCCCGATTTGTGAAGTACTAGTACTTAGTCTTGTGTGGCTTGGCATTAGAATTGTTAGGAGAGCTCTTGCTAGCTTGGCACTCCATTTGCTTTATGTAGGATCTTTTTGGAGGTGCCTTAGAGTCATAGTTAGAGGGGTGATGTCTTGACTAAGAGAATAGTTTCAATTCCGCATAAGTTTCGGTTAGCCGGCGTAATTAGTTTTAGAAAAGACTATTCACCCCCCTCTAGTCCGTCATCTCGACCCTACAGGCCTTCTTCCCCAAATCCGGCGCGGCGCATCCCCGGGTCGGCCGGCGCAGCGCATCCCCGGCTCCCACGCGAGCCCCGCGAGGGATGCGAACCCCGCACAGCCACAGCGGAGGCACGCACGACCACGGCGGAGGCGGAGCTCCGCGCAGGCGGCGGCAATGGCGAAGTGGAGGTGCCGCGTGCGGCGGCCACGGCGAGGCGGAGGCAGGCTTTGCGCGTGGCGGCCATGGCGAGGCGGCGGCGGGGGACGAGCCGTTGGGTCTGGCGTCGGCCATGGCGAGGCGGCGGTGGCGTCGGGGCGAGCTGTTTGGGATGGCGCCGAGGCCATGGCGCGGGCCCCACAACGGCGATAGCGGGAGTCCTCTACTCCGCTCAGAATGGCGGAGACGGCTCGCGTCCGCTGCTTTACCAGGCATAGTAGCGTGCCCCGGTGCAGCGCCTCCTTCCTCTAAATGTTACTTGAGTACGCTGTCCAGTATACCAGTGTAGACAGCCTAACATCTCGAGTGCCCCGACTGCGCCAAATCTGGGGCCCGCCGGATCTGGACGCTAGTTGCCGTTGGCGCGTCGCCGAGGTGACACTAGCCTCCACCTCGGGTGAGAACACCGCTCCCACCTTGGCACCCCAAAAATCCGACCCAGGGGCGTTGGAACCGGCGAGCCGCCGCCATGCCTGACGCTGGTGCAACTGGCCATGGGGGAGGCACCCTGTCTGCAGATCCGATGGTCGGAAGGCCGGATCTGCCCACGACCGGATCGGATCCACGCCGCCGCTATACTAGCGTTCAACCTGGCCATGGGTTCCACCCACCGTCCCGCCCCATCGCTCGAGCCCCCAACAGCCGATTCGCTTCGCCTTCGCCTTCCTCGCCGGCCACGGGCTTCCGGAGGCCCACTCGGGCAATGGCGAGGGAGGGATGGGAGGTGACAAGGATTGGAGGCGGCGGCACGAGGGAGCCTCCCTCTTCTCCCCGTCGCCTAGCGGGAAATACCTCGTTCCGTTGCTGCCAAGTCCTTGCAATTGAACCAATAGGGAAGCAAGATCCAAGAGAAGAGAGTTCAATTTTTTTAGACGAGAGAGATCAGGGGATTTTCCTGGTGCTCATAAAGGAAGAGATGCAGAAAAGAGACAGTTCTTGCGAATGAAACGGATTGGAGCAAATAGTAATAATATTTTATTTCTTCATTCGGATCCAGCTATTTAGATACTCACTCTTTCCACATTTATAAGGCACACACGTATATCAAGATTCAAACCTTCCCATCTTTAACTATTAATTTTTTATTTTTATAATGTAAATAAATTTTATATGATTAGATTCGTAATCAAATATAGTTTACAATGATTATAAGTTTTAATCATAAGTGATATAATATATAATACATTCATGGTCAAAGTGTTGTTTAGAAGACCGTGCCATATTTCATCATGACTTGTAAGGCCAGTCTCAGTGGGAGTGTCATCGACACAGTTATTAAGACTGCAAACTTGAAAACTATGTCAGTGTAGTGTCATGGTGATGACACTTCTCTCACATTTCATGACACTCCTCTCTTCTTTCTTCCCATACTATTTGTACATATTAATAAATTTAATATTTATGACACTTCTATAATATTCTCACTGAGATTGAGATTGGCCTAAACGTGAAAGGATAGAGTAGCTTCGATGCGTGTATTTTTACACGCCGTGGCTCTTATAGCTCCCGAGCTCATTTACTCACTGTGGGGCTCATTTTTCCGAGCATCACCAGCGCATTGTCGAGGGTCTGATAAGGAAAAAGACGTGATTGGTTGCTTTTCCAGTAGCTCGCACTAGAGAGCCATGCCCCCGCTGGGCAGGTACGATGCGTGCAAGGCCCTCATGTTTTGATAATTGGTTCAATCCAGCCAGGGGGCGAAAGTGTTCGGTTTGCATGGATGTACGGCTAGTTAATTAACTAAAAAAAAAAGATGAAAGCTCAGTGTGTTTGGTTACCGCGATACAACGACATGGTGGACTCACCTCTTGCATGGAATGGTGAGGCTACCAACATCTAGTCCTTAAAGCAAAATATCAACTTTCTAATCAAGATTAAATCAATTTGGAAACCAGCGTCCGCAAAAATGTATTGCAAATCATAGTGAACAAAAGTATAGAATGTCTCGTATGTGGATCAACATTGATCGACCGATCTAGTAGGAAATCTGTACAGCTTGCAACAAAGGAACGAGAAATTTGGATTTTTGCCATGGCAAACTTTAGGCTTCGCAAAATTGTTATCATCAAGATTAGCTTCATAAGTTTGCCGCTAAAAATGTTGACAACTTGATTTCATTGTTGCCGTGTTGGTGGCTGACTGGCTGGCGGTGCGACTGCGAGCGAGTGCGTCGCACGCAGAAGGCCCACCTGCGGCCCACGAGCAGCTCACCTCCGCCGCCGCCACCTCCAACGGCTTCTCGCGCTCCCAGCCCGGTGTCTGACCCACCGGTGTCTTGCCCACCACCGACGGCCGGTGGCTCTCGCCGCCTCGCCGCGCCGCCCCCTCAACCCGCCACCGTCGCCGGACCTCACCACCCCTCCCTTCCCTTTCTAATCCCGGGATCATAGAAACCCTAGCAACCCCTCTCTTCGAACTCCGGCGGCGAGTTCGTGGAGCAGAAGGATCACGCGCGCTTCTGCAACGGATCCATGGGCGCTACGGCAGATCGGAAGGAGCCGGTCCCAGCTGTCAGCTGGGGCCCGCTGAGTCTTAATAAATTTGTAACCGAAGATCCGCAATCCATCTTGTCCCAACGGTCAAAAAAACAATGGATGTCACCGCCTGCTTCCCTCCCCCAATGCCCACCCCGCATGGCCCCTCCCTCTCCGAGGCACGAATGGCTACTACTTCACAAGGGCGGAGCTCCGCGGCTTGCACCGCTCCATCTGACGCGGCGGGGCGTCCACCTCGGCGGCGCCCACGCCGGGGAGTGACAAGACGCGCCCACGCCAGGTATTCGACGGTACGCTGCTTGTAACTTTTGTGTAGACTTGATTCCGTGCCGAAACTCCATGGCACAATCTTATACTGTTTCTCACATCCTCTGCTCTCTAATCTAGCCAGCAAGCCATGGGGAGGGAAATCACGCTCAATAATCCCTGTTCCTGATTCGTGAAAACCAACTTGTTTCTCAGTGCACACAATCAGCCGAAGCCCCTTTGGTATACCAGCTTCAATGCACGAATATGGCGTATCGAATAACGACAGCATTTCTAGCTACAAAATCACATTTCTCATAGTTAATTTCTCAAGTAGTAACATGATCAGCAATCTCCATGGTGGTGGGTATTCAGTTACCCCACTTAACCTCCAAAACTTTCGATTCATCCAATTGGCCATTTGCTGTGAGTAAACTCATAACTTTGCAAATATGGAGAGAAATGGGCACACACATCTACTGGTAGTTCCAACATTGCATCTCCTTGCTAATATATTACATTATGTTATGTATCAATTCATCCCAAATATGTGAGCCCTCACAGGGGAATGTACATGAAGCTTTATGCCCAGCTCCAAAAATTGAGAAAATATTGACTGCTTAAGTTTCCTAGAATGCATTCACACTTTAAAACCACTTGGCTTACTTCAGAAACATGACATACAGTACAAACCAAATGTAGGGTCAAAAACTCAAATTTATTGCTGCTGTTTTTTTTTGCCATTCTTGTATAGCGAAGCGAAGGGCATTGTTAGGAATTAACTGATGGTGTGCAAAATTAAGGTATGTCACGGGGGACATTTTATGCCCCCTTTGGATCCAATCTTTTATAGCTTCACCTTCATATGTGAATCCATCAGAAGCAATATGTGGATCTCGCATGATCTCCTGAAACAATGCAATTATGCAATGTTATATTAGTTAGAACCAAAAGTACAGCACAAATGCAGGTGGATGTGACTATGATGCAGACCACCTACTCGAAAGGAAATAGAGCCTTCATGCGGTGGCTGAATTGTAAGAGTTGTATGTGATTAAACTATGATAAACACAGTAATTGTTTGTGTCCCAAGAGACATTACATTATTCAGTTGCTTTGTTTCTCAGATTTGCTAGCAAGATGGAGATTTATTTTCCATCTACTCTACTAATGCCGAATACTAGAGACCTTTTTAGGCAAGTAACATAGAGTCAACTTCAACAATTGCTAACAGACCTGTGTCATTGGGCAGATGAAATATGATGGTGCCTCCGGAGGAAGTGATGAAGAGGGTGTTGGTTCATTCATCATAGCTTGCAAGGCACCCCATGCTTCTTTTGCAAGATCAGGGCGCTCCTTTCTCTCATACCGACAACATTTCAGAGCTAGGCTTGCCAACTCTTCAGCGAACCCAGGAGGCCAGTTCCCTGCTGAGGTGTCAAGTATTTCATGCAAGACTCCACTGTTCAAGGCTGCCTCTACCTCACTCTGAAGGCCTAGGGGGCTCTTGCCAGTTAGCAAACGGAGCAGTACAACTCCGAAAGAGTAGACATCATACTGTGCTGTGAGCTCCCCTGAAGAAATGTACCCTGGATCCATGTATCCAAGCGTGCCTTTTATTTGGTCTGTTCTGTGGTAAGGGGTGACAGTGGTGTTTGTCAGATTTAAGGAACGAGAAATACCAAAGTCCCCCAGCTTGCCTACAAAGTTAGCGTCAAGGAGGACGTTGTCAGGCTTCAGATCACCATGGGCAATGCTTTTTGGTTTGTTGGAGTGGAGGAAGATAAGTGCTGTGCAGATATCAGCTGCAATTCTGATGCGCATTCGCCATAGGAGTGGCTCGGTGTGGTCCTTGCACTGGAGGCGGTCCTCTAGGCTTCCGTTTGGCAAGAATTCATAAACCAGCACTTTCGGATCTCTGCACACTCCTATGAGAGTGACAAGGTTTGGATGTCTCATCCTACATAGAATTTCCACCTGTATTATTTTCAAAAATCACAGGTTTAGATACATGTTTTGTCCCATGCAAATAAGCTTACATTTGAAGTTGCTAAAAATTACCTCATCGTTGAACTCTTTCTCTCCTACAATGCCTTCTCGGTTGAACTTCTTTATGGCCACTGTTGTATGACGGAGAAAACCCTTGTAGACACTTGCACATCCACCACGCCCAATCTCCCTAGATTCATCAAAGTTGTTGGTAGCTTCTTGAATCTCACTGTAGCTAAACTGTGACAAGGAAACTTGACCAGCCGAGATAACATTGCTGTTGCCGTATAGTTTGCTCATCTCTTCAGCTTCTCTTAGAGCATCTTCTTTCTCACGCTGCAGCTCTCCTTGCAGCTGCTGGAGCTGTTCCAACAGAGAGTTGGTCTGGAGAAGCTTATTCTCCATTTCTGCCCTTTGCTCATTTGCCTTCTGCAGATCATTGAATATCTGAAAGTTTTTTTTTTCAAGAACTGCTTTTTCTTTGGCCAATCTTTCCTCTACCTCCCTTTTTTCTTTGAGGAGTGAATTTTCCCTTGCTTTGAACTGCACATAAATTGTTTTAATTCATGAAAGATCAATTGACCATTTAAGAAAAAATGCTCATAAAGCTTGCTAACACTTGGATCTTTTGTTTTTTTAAAAAAAAAGATTGCTTTCATTCAGAGATAAAGGTGAGCATAGAACAGTATGATTAAGCAAGAAAACAAAAAACAAAAGAAATTTTAGCAAAAACAAAGGTCATACCATCCTGGATGCTTCAAACAGATCCCTTTCAGCTTTCTGCCGGCCCTCAGATGCTTCCTTTCTTGAGTGTTCCAGCTCATTGCGGACTTGCTGCAGCTGCTCAAACACTTCATTTTGCATGCCAGTTTCCACCTATAAAAGATTACGATCTGCTTTGAGTTCAATAAATATGAGGGCATTATCCAACTACCTTAAGTACTATTTTGCAAAAGCAAAAATCTTTACTGATAAATCAAATCTTCCATGCAAATGTATGATAGAGCAAAACAACACATTCTAAGTTCTCAACAAAAGCGAGTTTTCTGGCACCAGATAACACCAATAATCATAATAAGAGAGTTCTCCCACATGTAAATTCAGAGTTACAACCATGTACACGTTAACACTTCATGACTATTAGCATACCCAAAACTTCAAGAAGCTTTGTTCCTAGATCAATACAGAGAAAAGGCAGTTGAAACTAGAACTAGTTTATGCCCGTGGTGATGCCCCAGAGCTATTGTCTTTTGGTTTAACACCATTAATATCATGTTGGTGATTTGGGTACTTTAGTGATGCATACATCTTGTTACTGCTAGTCTATGCCTGTACATGTGTCATGCAAGATCCTCCGTAGAGGATTCATCAACCGTCCACAGTTACAGTCATATATCTAGATATATGAAATATCTCTATGGCTTGATGATTACCTAGAAGTTTTACATGCAATTTCTCCATTTAAGAATAATTATCTATATATCATCTGGTAGAGTTTATGACACACAGTACTTATGTATTGGAGATCCATTGCAGCACCAGGGTACCTTGTACTTAACTTTTTTTAATGCGCAGGCATAGCAGTTGGTTTGAGCTTAGCACTAGAAAGATTACTTGGTCTGATTTGACTTACCGACTTACCGTGGTCATTTGTTGCTCTTCAGAGCTGACTATTGAAGCCGGTAATGGTGATCCATCCATACTGTCCGAATCCTTTAGACTTGATGAGGAGGACCCTTCATTGTTTGGGTGGCTGGAGTTCGGAGAGAAGTTTCTTGGTTGCACATGTATTGAGTGCTGCGCTGTATGCAACATCCTCTCCACATTGTTTGCTATCAATACTGGCGAGGGGTAACTAACTGAATTTGACCGTCGAGGAAGGAACGGTAGATCAGGAGAGCCCATGTAACCAGGATGCCCTGGTGGCAGTGACACTGATCTTGCAGGTAATTCAGGTTCATCTGACAGAGTGCTTGCAGAACTGCTTCTTGGTGAATCAGCTTTTATTGAATCAAGATTGCCATCCCTGAAAATGATGATGAACCACAACAATATTGTTTTACCAATTTGCCCAAAAAATAATGGTGGGTTGTTGCTTGAGTTGAGATTGCTATATAATTGGCTTCATGCTGCACGGACACATGAAGGGTTCATACCTAGTGCAAGCAAGAGACCCTTTAGAAATGAAGAATATCTGGCAATAAGGTTTGGCCTGTTGATGCACAATGGTTGCAACTTTTGACTTGAGTACTTTCCTCTTCCTGTTCATGGAAATTAATGGTCAGCATAAAGAACTTAGAATTCTTCATTAAATGCAAGAGCTGACCTCTAATTTGAACAAAAACAAAAGTTCAATGCTAATAAATCATGTTTTGCTTATCAGAAGTTCAATGCTACCTTGTGATTGCCATGTACCATGTAAATAGTATGCAAGAAACAAAAACACTGGATTTTATTGCGGATGCTTTGTTTTAGCAAGAAGTGTCATTTTGCTGGTTATCCTTTATCAATCATATTGCCTTTCCTATATAAAAAAAAGCTGTTGACACTGCTTATTAACATGGAAAAGCGAAAGATGCAGCTATTAACAAATTATAAACATAAAAGCTGCACAACTCAGATGGTGCCCTCATATTCCAATAAAATAAAGTTGATGCATTTATTTCTATAATCCGTGCAATTTAGGAATAAATTATGTATGATTTATGATGAAACCTCATTGTAATATATGAATAATTGCATCTCTGCATACGTTGAGAAGGATGACGTTCCCATGACAAGCTTTGTGATGTTATGCTGATTAATTAGCTCTACGATGCCATTTGCGACATTGTTCTTCTCCATGACCAGTGTTTCTGCTTGCACCTGTAAAGTTAATGTTTTAGTTAGATGACATATAATGGTAATACAAACCCCTCCTGGTTTGTCAGAAAGGAAAAAGGTAAAAATAAAAAAGAAAGGTCGGCTTAGTGCATTTTTTATTACTGGTTGATTTAAATTCTTTTTCCCATGTATGTCACTAAATTTGTTTTTTTTTTAACTAGGCTTACATAAATACATGGTAAGCTAAAACTTTGTTCTTTTCCCCTGGAGATAATCCCAAGTTGACCAGCATCCAGAGCTAAAAGTAGACACTTTGAGAAATAAAACTTCACAATGATCTAAGAAATAGAACTACTGATTGACCGACCTTCAGATACAGCCTGCAGTAAGTCATATACTGGTTCAGAAGTGTGTTCATCTCCTCCTGCTCAATCTTCCTGTATGCTTTGAGTTCCTTTTCTTCTAGCTGGCTTGCAGGAACCCTGCATAATCCTGCAGAGCAATTAACAGAGAAAACATGTAATGATCTTGTTAAGTTCATAGATACGTGTGTTAGTGTGTAAGCTTTGCCAACAGTATATATGTCTTATTATCTCTCTGAAGTGATTGCAACATTGAGTGACATAACGCTGGGGGTTGAAAATAGTAGTAGGGCCTTATTGTTTTTGTAATGTGAATTAGTCTCTAGAAAAGAACAAGAGCTAGATACAAAGTAAGATTAAAACAAATGAAAGTTGATGCATGGTTTATTTACCGTTCATAATCCTGTCTGCAGGCTGGTGGACATGCAGCAGGCTAACGTTGCGATCACTACTGAGGAGCCCGAGGTTCTGAGCCGCGCTGAGGTTGGACCTGCCGTCCTTGAAGTCCTTCCCAACGGCCACATAAACCTTCCCACCGCCATCATCGACAACTACGACCGCAGCCTCCTCGGCAATTTCTTTGAGGCTGACGCTCCGGCTGCTGCTCGTACCGGTTGAGCGGCTGCTCCCTTCGCGCATGAACATCCTCCCGTCGTCAGGCTGAGGCGGTGACACTGGTGGCAACGGTGACGAGGGGAAGGAATGGGGAGAGCCTCCGGTGCTGACCACGGCCATGTGCAGTGAGGGCTTGCTATTATGCTCTACTCCAGCTAGCAACTACCACCAGGGAAGAAGCAAGCTCTTTATATATATATTTATATATCTATGTCATGTCTGGAGACTGGAGGGATGATTCAACTATATACCGTTGCTTGCTGGTGGAGGCTAATGAAAGCAACAATCAAGCAGAAGATGGAGGCAAGAATGAATCAACAAAACTTAAAGGCCGGTCCTGTCCTATGTGTGTCTGCAAGGGTTCGTCCATGCTCTCCTCAGCCTTGCGGTTGGATTCATCGTACTGCCACAAGGCATCTACCACTTTTTGGCTGTGCAGTTAAGATGTAGTGATAAACAAAGCCACAAAGCGTTGTGTGCAGGCTCTCGTTTCGGCGAAGATCCACCACTTTACAGTGCAAGGAAGGACGGTTTGGCTGTGACAAACTGACAATTGAAGGCATAGAATTTTCGGAGAAGTTTCCTGCTGGGATTGCTATTGGCCTATATTTGTTTTGTTGCCAGTCAACTGCACGGCGAGGTTTCTTCCTGCACAGCTGGATGCCGGGAATATACGGTGTTGGCCTAGTCATTGATCCTCTCTTCGCTTGATCCATCCATCCAGCCCTTGGCTGGAACCCACCCCAGTCAGTCCCCCTCTCATCGGCCTTGGTGGATGCACGTTTTCCGAGGTTGATCCACTTGTAGCATAGGGATTAGGGAAGGTGCTGCTTGGTAAGGTCAGCGCTTGGAGCTGCTGCTGCTGCCGCCGCCGCCTGTAACCTTTGTTCTGATCTGCAACTGCAATGCGTTGGGATTAATAATCTAATGTGTAGGACACGCTAATGGAATAGAGTACCGGCCGAATGGTATATTCCTGGACGAGGAGGAGGACGATGCCTCCTCGATCGTCTGCTCCACGTCGTCAACGTTGGCGCGACGGAGCAGCCGGCGCTACTGTTAGCGGCAGTGCAGGAAGCAACCGCGTCCTTCGGTCCTGCATTGTGTGCGCCGACCTTCGTGTGGTAGCCTGTCCCCGTCTCGATCGGGCTATCCACGTAATGTTAAGCAGGCCGGCGAGATTTTTGAATTAAGGAATTGTTCCGCCCTTAAACATCAACGAGTAAATGTCTACATCCAAAGTCTTACAGAAGATGACACTAAACACAGCATTAAGCCGACGAGATAGCATCTGCCGAACCGAGACCCCACCCCAGTTCAAGGGAAAAGGAGAGGGCCGGGATCGGACAAGAACTCACCCAAACTCATCACTCGCCAGCCAGCTGGTCAATCGAGATAGGGTCGGTCTCGTCTGCGCTGCTGCGCCCACGCATGTTTGTGTTGACTGCTCTGGCTCGCCCCCTGCCTGCTGACTGTGACAAAGCCAACCAATGCAAAGGAGTCAAGCTCGTGGACTCAATGCGGTCGGTCTAGCTAGTACATGAGACTACTGTATACGGTCAATCAATAACTCGAGTATTGAAAACTTGCATTTGGAATGAGCCATTCACACGTAATCATATGCTCGGTAGTCTGATCGGTAGTTGAAGAACTGACAAGCATCGTCGGAACTGACAAGAATAATCGTGATGACTTGATGAGCAGCACGCATGTTCTATCGTGGTCCTGGTCGCTCGGTCATCAGCACTCAGCAGGACCTTCGTGCCTACCGACGTGGCCTTGTCACGTGTACGTCGTCGTTGCCTATAGTCCCGCTTGCTACGCACTGCAGTCATTATTCCTGCCGAGTGCTCACTGATACTGATAGGACCACGACCTTGTTGCGGAATTCCTTTTCCAACCGACGACGGCCGAATTCAACATCCACTTCGTGACCAGACCGCGAAAAGAATGACGAGCGAGCGATGCTGGCCGGTTCCCTCCTTTTCCAGGTCTCCAGCAGCTAACTCCTTGTATCTGTTTGTTACCAACTTATTCTTGGTGACAAATGATATTGACATACTCCCTCCATCATGGAATATAAGAAATTCTAATATTTTTGAAGAGTTAAAGTTTTTCAAGTTTGACCAAATTTATACAATAAAATAATAACATTTATGATATCAAATATGTACTATTAGATTCTCCATTAAATATATTTTTATAATATCATCTGTTTGGTGCTATAAATTTTTATGATTCTCTAAAAAATTTGATCAAACTTGAAAAACTTTGACTCTCCAAAAATATTGGAATGCCTTATATTTCAGGACAGAGGGAGTACACGGTGTTGAAAAAATGATTAATTTTTCTTTCAAGACGAGGATCACCATATTTCCATCTAAAAAACAAGGAAATGGACGAGAGTCTGAAAGGTAAGGAAACCACGAAGTGAGATAACTGGATCACCTTGTTTTGCATTTGGCGTATTAGGATTTAAAAAAGTTAAGCTTTTATAAACTTTGAATGACAACTAGTCAACGTATATGCATTCTTATCTTACTATTACTAATTGGAGGCTCCTTTGAAATCTCCACATGAAGCCACCTAGGATCTTAGGTGGACACTCTAAAAAAATAGAGAAATTCTATAAATTCTAAAAAAAATCAGAAACATCTAGCCATCAATCTAACAACTCTAATTATAATAGTCATTGGATCTGTTATCTTTTCTTATAAATTACCCATCTCTGTCATTATAAAAATAGACTAAAGTAACCCCCTAAATATGTATCTAAATTAACCACCTATGCCACTATAAAAAAAATCTAAAGTGACCCCTAATCTCCGTGTAAATTACCCACCTATACCATTATAATACAAATAGCCCCCTAAATTTGCATATAAACAATCCAATTATATCATTATTAGAAGTTAAATTACTCCTAAATATGAATTTAAATTATATAATTATAATAAAATATTAAAGTATCAATATAAAAATCTAAATTACAATTTCTATCATTATTAATATTATTGTTTATACAAAATTCTACCCACGATGTGTCACCATGTATTTATGTATGATGGAAGATATAAGACTACCAATTCACAAACAAATAGTTCAACTAAATATATATATCGAATACATGTGGAGGTGAGATGCAAAATGAAATCTATTGTAACTAAATAATAATAAATATATATTTTAGTGTATGTGTTATAATATTTAATTATAATTATTGACATCATTTTTATATTAATTTTAATAGCTCGTGCGGGAGCACGAGTTGATAGGCTAGTTCACATAATTATATGAACTAGGTTCATGCCCGTGTGTTGCTATGGGTGTAAAAAAATCACATCAATACACAAAGCATGGACAACAAATAATATTTTTTAGATTTGCACTGACATCCACACGCAAACTTTCACATAAATACATAATGCTTATCCTTTCTTAGCCTTACATTACGCTTCTAGTTACTAACATTCCTCTTCCCTCTTTTCATTAGATATGGGTTGCCTTGCAGTAATTTATCTACTCCTACTTAAAAATCAATGGGTTGTCTTCCTATAGTCAAGATCAGTTCTGCCTATCAGGAGAAATATTGAGATCCCAAGAAGAAATAGAACCCTGCTCTTCACCGTCACTGCACTCAAGTTTGGGAATGGTGGATGGCAATGTGTCTTTCTCAAGCAAAGAATACTGTCCACTCTTGCCATCAAATATTTATCATCCGTTGCTGGCAGACCCTGTGTGTCGCTGAAAAGGTACTGAACAAGGCCTTCCAGAACTTATGTGGATCACTACTAGAAAACACACTATGGGATTCCAACCGGTTTCCCCAAACCGAGACCAATGTCGTCTTTCTAAGACTCCGGGTATTTAACCCGGTGGCTTAGGCTTCCATTGGCACCGGTTGGAAAGACCAACCGGTGCCAAAGCGGCTGCTACACTGACGCAATGTGGCAGCCCCTTTGGTACCGGTTGGTCTTTCCAACCGGTGCCAATGACTTTTTCCCTTTTTTCCGTATTTCAGTTTTGTTTGTTTTATTTATTACTATTTATTCTTTTATAATTGCTAAACGCACTCGAGCTCTACAGTAGTATACGTTCATTGGTCGTACGTATGTGTTCATTTTCAGAGAATATCTGAAACTAACTAAAAGTGAAATGCGAGCATATAATTAAGCTAATTAGATGAACTAATATATTTACAAATATACAAACATCAAGACATCACATTTAGAAATATTTACAAATGTATAAGTCATGTTTGTAGTCTAACTACAGGGCCCCTCAGGAGCTCGATGGAAGTCCTCTATGGATGTGACCGTCGTGGTAGAACTCGCCTCTAAGATCCAGGATCTCTTTCAAAATGAATCCGGCGAGCTGCTCGCACACAGCGTTGATCCGATCAGTAGAGTAACATTCATCCCCCATTTGAGACATCTATCATTTAGGAAAAAAAGGACTGATATATTAACATCACGTGCGTTAGTATAATTATGAAAATATACTAGTGAATGGTTTGGACGTACTCTCATGTCCTCCGTAGTAGGCTTCCCGCATGGAGTCATGATGTGCAAGTAGTCGCATACGTAGTACCCGCACCAATCAGTTCCTTGTTGTCTCGCACACTTAAGGAGAAACAAATAAATTACTCAATTTAGAACAATTTGGGATTATTTAACTAGACAAATCTTTGTGAATCAACATACCGGATAATCTATTTTAACGTTCAGTTCGGGCCTCCATTGACCAGGTCCTTTGTTATTTTTCACAAATTTTTTCCAAACCCTGTGCTCAAAGTTAAGTTTGATATTCAGGAATTGTTATTAACAGAAAAAGGATTTGATTGTGCAAACTGAAGTTACCTGTTCAAGGGGTCTATGATATGTTGGATTACGAACTTTGGATTTCTCATTGAGTCAAAGACTATAAGATTGCCGGTCTCTACGGAAAGTATGAGTAAAATCCAATGATAACTGCAGATATAGATAGGATATATACATACATGCATTAGACGACTTAGTATTTATTTAGTAATATAATATAGGATTGAGTCGACCAAGACTTACCCAAAGTTGTATGGTATGAATATATAGGATTTGTAATTTTGCCTAGTCAATGAATCGTACATGTTTTGGCACGTTTCCGTGTAATTTTTGTTGAGCATTTTCTGGTTGACTAGCAAAGGAGACATGAAGCCGATCTGATGGTGCCATCCATGTTTTCGGCTTTTTTGGGTCTCTTGTCTAAATGATACAATAGAAATTTTATAATGCATACATATAATTATGTTCTAGTTAATAAAAAGTATTAATTTAGAGGTAAGTGATACTTACAAAACCCAAATGGTGATGATAGAGGCGTCGAAGGCTTGTCGATGGTAAATGTGATATAAATTTTCGAAGTACACCCAGAAGTCATCCTCCCCGCGGAAGAAATCATGGTCACGATACTTGACTCCAAACATTTTCCCTTCATCATTCGACATTCGCAGGTACCATCTATGCAAATTGACCATCTGCGTGCCTAGACTTTTCTCCTCTTCCTCAGTGACAAAAGGTTTTCCATGCTGGAATGGAGTAAGAACGGGAGCGACAGAGATTTCCGCCTCCACTTGCCCTGTTGCCTGCTCTAGTGTTAATCTTGTTTCAGAAAGAAATATCGCGGCCTGTAGGTCCGCCTGGAGTTGTACGTCCGTCGGGTGTAGGAGTGGCAACCCTGGCACCCGGAGGGGCTCGAGTTCTTTTTGTTGTGTGCCAAGCTGAGTAATGGTCTTGCCACATTTTTTCTTCACATTTCTCACCTTGTGTGCCTTTGTCAGAGTATGTTCATAGTCCGAGGGTAAGCTTTTCGGTTGTGGTGGGTTGTCTAGGCTCGCGAGAAGCTTTTTCCCTAATTCTAGAGGTACCTTTTCCCTCGGCGGGGGGACTTTAGGCTTCAACTGTTCTTTTATATATTGAGATGTCTCCTCTTCCAACTCCTCAGCAGTCTTCTCGTAGGTCAATTTTGTTTCGACCATTTTCTGCTTCTTCTTTGAGGGTCCAGCCGCTGGGAGGGATGCTGTCTTTTTCTTTCCTTTTTCTGGTGCAGGAGGAGTTGGAGTACTCGTGGCCCTTTGCGCCGGGGAGATGGTGGTGAGGGAGCTGGTTGTGGGGACGGCGGTGAGGGAGGCCGCGGAGACGGGCGATCGGTCTGAACGGGAGCCGTTGTGCTTGCAGTAAGTTTGATGTCGGCCTTGCGCCATAGAACGATCCCGTGCATTGCGTCTGCCAATGTCTTCTCTCCATCCCCTCCAACGAAGTCGAGCTCAAGATCCTCATTGTTTGCAACTATCTACTCGACTGAGACAGAGGTGTAGCCAGGGGGTATCGGCCTTCCATGAATTGTAGTACAAGGATTCAGGGGCAGGGCTGACCCGTATGCAACATGAATGGATATATTCTTTGCTCGCACATGAAGCTTGCACGGAGTCGGTATGGTGACATCATCCACTGGATACCTCTGGTCATCTACCGCCGTTGGCTCAATTTGGGGTTGCTGTTCAGCTTGTACGTCGGGCGCGGCCGTGGATGCACAGCTGCTGCGTCGCTGAGAGGCCGGGATTATCACAACATCCGGGTGCGACCCAGCAGTGCCCCTTTGGCTCAGAGCTAGCGCAATTGCCTCATTGACCCTGGTGTCCATCTGAGATTCCAAGGACGCAACCTTCCTGTTCATCTCTTCTTGTATGGCACGGAGTTTCTCTTCTTGTTCGGTTTTGCTCTTTCGGTGAGTCTTGTAAGAGAAATCTTCGGCCCAAGCATCTTTCCATGGGACCATGCCGATGCCGCGGGCTCATCCAGGGTGTTCCGGATTCTTTAATGCCCTTGTTGGCTCATCATTCTCCCTTTGAGGCTGGAATGTTCCTTGTTGGGCCTCATCTATTGCAGCGACCAGATCGCGGGACACTTCTTGCATATGCTCGGGCACGACTAAAGTTCCATCCAACTGGTTTAGTGTCACGCCATTAGCAAATAACCACCACTTGGAATCCGGCCAATCCCAAGTCGTCGGCCTGATGCCTCTGTCCATAAGGTCCTACTCCATCTTCTGCCATTTCTTTATTGCCTTCTTGTACCCTCCAGCCCCAAGGTGGTGGCTGTACTTCTTATTTGCTGCATTCGCCTTGGCCTGTTGGAATTTTTCTTGGGCTTCCTCTGAAAGTTTGTATTGTTTGACGGCATCGAGGCAGACGACGGCAAAGGGGCGGCGGCGTAGGGCGGGTTCGGCGCGGGGTCGTCGAATGTGGCCGGGGCGCGTCGTTCCAGGCGGAGAGGGCAGCGGCGTTGAGGTGGAGGGGCGGCGGCGCACCTGTACGGGCTCGGCCGCGCGGGGGCGTCGAGGAGGGGGCGTCGAGGAGGAGGCGCTTCGGTGGAGGAGTGGGCGGCGGCGGCGGCGGCGTCGAGGATGCGCGGCGGTGGACGACCGGGCGGCGGCGGTGGACGATCGTCGGAGGGGGTGACGGCGGCGTCGAGGATCGGGGGCGTCGAGAGGGCCGGTAGTGGAAGGGAGAAGTGAGGAAGAAGAGAGAAGAGGGCACACCTTTTATACTATTGAGTCTTTGGCATCGGGTGAAAACACCACCCGGTGCCAGAAAGGTCTTAAGGCACCGGTTGGAAGACCACCCGGTGCCAATGGAAAGCCATAGGCACCGGGTGGAGATATCACCCGGTGCCAAAAGCGTCAACGGGCGGGAAATGAAAAGGGTCTAAGGCACCGATTGGAATTAGAAAACCGGTGCCTTAGGTTCTTTTTAGTAGTATTTTAGATGTTTTGCCGCCTTGAAACTTGAAATCACAACATAGCTCAATGGAAAGCCAAAGATATTTATTCGCCGCGGCCCGGGTTCGACTCCAGGTCACCCATCTTTTTTTGTCCAAAGACATTGGTACTAGTTGAAAATGTCAACCGGTGCCAATAGGTTTCACTGAAAATTGCATAATGCATCATTTAAATGCACAATAAATTATTTAAATACATAATAAATCAGATAATTGCATAATAATTTTTTTCATTACATAATAAATCATTTAAATTCATAATAAATCATATAATTGCAAAATAAATCATTTAAATGCATAATAAATCAGATAATTGCATAATAATTCTTTTAATTACATAATAAATCATTTCAGTGCATAATAAATCATTTAAATGCATAATAAATCAGATAATTGCATAATAATTCTTTTAATAATATAATAAATCATTTTAGTGCATAATAAATCATTTAAATACACAATAAATCAGATAATTACATAATAAATCATTTAAATGCATAATAAATCAGATAATTGCATAACTATTCTTTTAATTACATAATAAATCATTTCGGTGCACAATAAATCAGTTAATTGCATAATAAATCATTTAAATGCACAATAAATAATATAAATGCATAATAATTCTATTAGTTACATAATAAATAATTTAAATCCATAATAAATCAGATAATTGCATAATAAATCATTTAAATGCACAATAAAGCGGATAATTACATAATAAATCTGATAATTGTCATAACAATTATAGATAATCATTAATATCATGTTCACGGAAAATATTACAAGACATAATCATTCAACTAATGGAATATTAACGATGGTTCGCTTTACAATCGTCCCTTCATTGTGATCATGGCATGCGTAGGGAGCTTCCTCTTCGGCTAAAAGTATACTTGTGTCAACCTCCACTGCGAATGGAGTCATATCTTCAACCTTATTGTATTCTTCTTCATCTGTGATATCGTCGACCCCCACAATTTTCCTTTTGCCGGCCAGAACAATATGACGCTTTGGCTCATCTCCGGCACCTAGAAAACTTGATTTATTCCTGGACTTGTCCTTTCTCGGTTTGCTAGATATGTCCTGCACATAGAAAACTTGAGTGACATCTTTAGCTAGGACGAATGGTTCGTCTCGATAGCCAAGCTCTTTGAGGTCTACCGTTGTCATTTCGTACTCGTTGATATCGACACCTTTTCCGGTCAGTGATGAGGACATGACACCTTCGGATACGACCATTGCTTATAAGGTGACTTTGCTCTTACTTTTCCATAGTGATTTTTGGCACAATTCATTTGGTTCCACATGTACATGTCATTATTTGCTTGTAGGTGCAAATATTTCTCAAAGTGCAAGTCCATCAAAATTGCTATGTCATTGTCACGGGCTTGTTATTCACAATTGGGACCCTAGCCCAAGTTGGAGCACACCCCATGAAATGGAGAACATGTCAAAAAAAATCTTTGGACGTCCTCCACCTTGGCCACCTCCTTAGGAGGCCAGCAAAGGCGTCCAACCCAAGTTGGAGGCCCAATCGATGTCGACTTCGAGTCCGTTTCGGAGTCCATGAGCAGTCTGCACTAAAATAGGCGCCACGGTCGCATACGGGCTTGGATTTGGGCGCTCTTTATATGGTTGGAAAGATAATTTTAAGACGCTTCCAATGGCATCGGTCTCAGGCCTAAATTCGTCCGGAGTCGACAGGAATCGTCCGAGAAGTTGACATCCAGAATCTGTCCCGGTGCTGCGTCACTGTTTTTGGGCCGATGGTCCGTGTATCGTGTTGGAGCCCAATAGGGGCACGTCCAGGGGTCCCTCCACGACCATAGGGACTTCTTTAACATCCGCTGCCACATCGTTAGGGTTTGGGTTTTGCTTAGATTCATTCTATCATGAACAGTTGTCACCGTTCATCGGTTTGTGAAACCCCAACTCGTGAGATTAATCATTCATCTGCAGAGTCACTTCATTTGAGCTGCGTTCTTTCAAGTTCTTGCTTGTGTTCTTCGTTGCGCTTGCAAAGATTAGCCTTCTTGGCGAGGTCAACCGGGTTGTGACACGGTTGATAACCAGAGGAGTTGTGGTGCTAAGATTGCTGGATTCGGGTCTTAGGATCTGAAAGCCGGATCGGTGTGTCTCGCTCCACTTACAACAAGAGTTATCCAGAACCTGACGGAAGATCGGGAACCCACGTCCCCATTATTTGGTATCAGAGCTTCAGGTATACCGTCAGGTTTACATCTATCCTTTAGTTTGAGTGTTTTTGCCTTCGTCTCATAGTCCACCTCCATATTTGTTTCCTACCTGAAACCATCCGCGCCATAGCCTTTGCATAATTCAGTTTCAGAGTTCGTAGTGTTGAGTTTTTGTCCTAGGTCAAGGTCTTGTTACTGGTATAGATCGTGTTTTAGTCTAATTTGTGTGTTCCCCCGTTGCTTTCCATCAACCCTTGCCATCAACATCCATTAGATCCAGATTTTTTTGTAGCAGCACCGTCCAAATTAAACCAGCTTAAATGCACTAACCATCATCTTAATACTTAATCAGGTTATTGTGCACTTAAAACGGTGTAACCTGACAGGCTGTCGGGTAAAATCCCGATTAAACTACTGTACTCCAGGATCACAATTGCACTTAGACCCGTACGAAGACGAGCACAGGTGTTACCAGCATACAGAAATCTTCAAATTAATTTACAACACAGGTTTTACATAAAAGGTTTAAATACAAACAACAGAGTTCAAACGCACAGCGGAAGTTTAAAACTGAGTTCGAAATACAATACGATAACCACGACGACGATACAAGGTGAGCTCCACATCCTGCCCACCTATGAGATGCCAACCTGCCCAATCTTCACGGGGAAGACGGGGCCCACTCGACGGTCCAACCCGGAGGAAGCGGCTGTCCAATCCAGGACGCACAGACCTCCTCGAAGTCAGCGAGGACACAACTTGCTAAAAAGGGTACAACAACAACCCTGAGTATACTAATACTCAGCAAGGCTTACCCGACTTTGGGTATACTTAGCCCATTACCTAGACATGCAAGGCTTTTTGGCTCTGGAGTTCTTTTGCTGAAAAGCTGCTAGAAGTGAATCCTTACTTTCAATATTTTAGCTCCATTTAGTGTACCAAGCATTAACTAAATTCGCCTATTCATCTAGAGCACACATGGTAGATCAGATTAAAGTCTTCAAAACAACAGGTACAACATTCCATCGCTACCTTCAATACTTATTCCACTTCTTACTACGATGTGACGCAGTGACCAAGGTTCTCTTAACCGAGAGAGACGGCGAATCGATCCGATTTAACCTTGCAAGGTGGACCTAACTCACACGACACGCGTAAACCCCGTCGGGCCACACACGTCAACTGTTCCCATCATCACCCCGACGTCTGAATCACGCCTGCCAAAACCCGGGTGAAGGGTCCCTCACAGCGAACTCCCAGAGAACTAGGAGGTGACATACACTCCAACACCCGCTATCATCCCACTCCCAGAGTAGCAGGTCGCGATTAAAAGTATCGTTGCAAATCAGGTAATTAGCTTACCGGTTTCGACTACCTCCTACTTCCGGCATGTGGTTAGTACTGTTCAAACTCGGTCATCAGGGCCAACAACGGTACGGTCCTCAATCGACACAGGCGGGAGTTCATTTTCTCATCTATTCTAACTCATTCCCGCCCGGTCTCCAATTCTTTTTACTCGTCAACGTATTTCCAAGCCAAAGCTAAGGGATCAAGATCCTAAACTTGCGAGTGACAGTAATCACTCGACTTCTACCGAAATCCTATTTAGCAAAGCATTTCTATCGACACCTGCATACTAGTATAGGCCCACGGTACCTAGGGAAAACATGCATACTATGGTTCCATTCAACTCCTAGAACATAAATGCACAATACTTAAATAAACATTGAATAATTTAAATTATGGTTATGCTCCGGGGCTTGCCTTGCAGGTCAGCGGGGTTAACGAAAACTTCTGGAGCGGGCTCAACGGCATCCTCCTGCTGCTCTCCTGCTCGTGTCTCCTAGACCGGCTCAGCAACTAGCTCGTGGACTGCTTCGTTCGCGGCGTCTACACGAATAAAATATGCCATGCAACAATTAGGATACGGTGCAACGCATGAGCACTTAATGCGATGAAAAGATTAACTCAAAATAGCCTGAAGTGTTTCCTTCGAAAACAACTACTAAAACGACTTAGGTTAGCATGGATAACAGGAGTTTGCTTTGCATGCACGAAACAGTTAACTATCAACATTAAATAAGGAAAGAGCATGGCTAGGGGCAAACTATAAGTAAAACCCTAACCTGCACACAGGACATAGCAACACAATTTAACCAGATCAACGTGAAAGCAGTAAGCATGCCTCACAAAATTTTCCAACAAAAGCTACTGCTAACAAAGCAATTAACTAACCCTAGCAAGGAAAAAGGAACATAAATAGATCTACCCAAAAGTGCATAGCAACAGGCCATGAAACTTTTACAGTGGGCTACACATGAGATGAGTAAGCCACTACGAATTTTCCACAATTTTTAGAGCCATGGAACTTCCTGCAATAATTAAACTAGGTTTAACGCAAACTGAATTTTCATCACAGCAAAAGTGACAAAACATAGGCACAAGTATTTTTCCTCAGAAGCTTGTGATTTTAGAACCCTAACAAAATTTGTTTGACATTTTTCACATTTTTCTGTGATTTTCTACGCAATTACAAAATTTTCAGCCGAGATAAGGGAAATAAACACAAAAGATTAAAAGGGGGGTGCTGACAGCCGGGGCCCACTGGTCAGGGAGCCCGGCCCAGCTCCCAGGCGCACCCCCTCCCCTGCTTTTGCCCGCACAGGGCCAGGCCGCGGCACGGCGGCGGCGGAGGCGGCGCTACCGCCGGCGGAGCGGCGCGGCCCGGTCTGGCCAGGGCGGGACGGGGCGGTGAGGCAGGCGCAGGGCGGGGCGCGCAGAGGGAAGGCGCAGAGGGGAGGGCACACGTGCGGTGGCCCACGGCGGCGCGAGGCAGAGCGCTCGGCGGCGGAGGCGGGCGGCGGCGCGGCCAGGGGTCCTAGGCGGCCCTAGGGCGCGCGGAGTCGGCGCACGGGGAGGCACAGGGAGAGCCGGCGGCGGGCGCGGGCGGCGGGCGGCGCGTTCCGCGGCAGCGAGGCGGCGATTCAACGGCGGCGGCCGCGGATTCCGGCGGGGAAAAGCTCGGGGAGCGAGAGGAGGTTGCTATGGAGCTCACCGATGGTTCGTTTTGGGCGGGGAACGGCCGGAGGTGGAAGCTCGGCGTAGAGGGGCGGAGCTCGGGGAAGACAGCAATGGTGGGCGACGGTCTGAGCTCGATTTCGGCCGGGTTTGCGCACGGTCGCGCTCGTGGAGGGTCGGAGTGGGTGGACGACGAGGCTGCGTAGCTCGGGGTGCGACGAATTGAGGCGGGGCGGCGAGGGTTGGCCGGAGCGACGAGCGGCGGCGGTTTCGCTCGGTTCTGCTCACTCGAGCTCGACCTAGCTCCGAGGAAGGAGAAGGGAGGAATGGAATGGGATAGGAAGCTTCGAGGCGTTCGCGTGGCTAAGAGCGGCGCTCAACGCCGAGGTCGGGCGCGATTGCCGACGCGTGGACGCGCTCGCCGGCGACCAGCGGCGGTATGGGCGTCGGGGCGACACAGTGCCGAGCAGGAGTTCCTCTGTTCACTCGTTTAATGATTTTAGCCCGAGTTTGACCAGTTGAAACTCCAAATTTCATATAACAACTTGAAATTTGGCCAAAATAAAAGTTGTAGAGGATTAAAAGATCTACAACTTTCATTTTGGGCGGAAGTTGATTTGGAGCTCAGATCAAGGACAAAAACAGGATCGAAAACGGCTAAGACAAAGATTAAATTGTGGACTCGGTTAACGCTAATGACAAATTTTGAGTCCACGATTAAATCGCGGACTCGGTTAACGCTAATGACAAATTTTGAGTCCACGATTAAATCGCGGACTCGGTTAATGCTAATGACAAATTTTGAGTCCACGATTAGCGAGTTAACTCGTGATTAGCGAGACGATTAACACAGGGGTGTTACATTTTTCATCCATATGACATCCTGATTCGAATGCCTTCCATAAAACAGTCATAACTTTTACGTCCGAACTCGAAAAGGTGCAAATTTTATATCTACGGAGAACTACAAAAAAAATTAGATCTTTTTCATCCTAGCACCGCTAGGTTCGCAAAATTTAGAATTGCAAAATTCGATCAGCAAAATTGAGTTTCGGGGCCAACAAGTTTGGCATGCATTTGAGAGCACAATCATTATTTTGTATAGACCACATCTTTTATCCAATTGAGCTCAAATTTTTTTGTGGTTAGTTCTTGTGTGCTCCTTGCTGGAAAAAAATATATGTCAAAAGTAAGAGCAAAGTCACCTTATAAGCAATGGTCATATCCGAAGGTGTCATGTCCTCATCAGTTAGTTTAACCCATTGGCAACGAAATGGAGGGATCTTCAACGGCCCATAGTCGAGTTCCCAGATCTCTTCAATGTAACCAAAATATGAGTTCGTTTAGCCACTAGAGTCAGTGGCATCAATACGGACACCACTATTTTGATTGGTGCTCTTGTTATCTTGGGCTCTTGTATAAAATGTGAAACCATTAATTTCATATCCTTGGTACATCAGGATTGAATTTGCCGGACCCCTGGCAAGCCAAGTTAGCTGCTCATGAATTTCATCGTTGGCCATGACTTTCTTCTACAACCAGGTGGCAAAAGTATCGTTATGATGTTTTGTAATCCATGTCTCGGACTTCAAAGGGTACATGCTTCGCACAATTTGCATGTGCTCCTCCATGTATGGAGCCACCAAGACTGATTGTTGCAGAACTGTGAGATGTGCTTTGCTCAACGTGGCATGATCTGTGGCATTAACTGATTTTCTTCCAAGTGTGCCCTTTCCAATCAGCCGCCCCTCATGACGTGATACTGGAATCCCAATTGGGTAGAGTTCTTCCACATAGTCAACACAAAACTCAATGACCTCCTCTGTGACGTAACCCTTCGCAATGCTTCCTTCTGGACGAGCCTGATTACGAACGTATTTCTTTAGGACTGCAAAGTATCGTTCAAAAGGGAACATATTATGAAGAAAAACAGGATCGAGAATACCAATCTCTTTGACCAGGTGAACTAGAAGATGCGTCATAATATTGAAGAATGATGGATGAAATATCATCTCGAGACTGACTAAACTTTGGAAAACATCCTCTTGTAGCATGCTTAAACTCGATGGATCGATTGCCTTCTGAGAAATTGTGTTGAGAAAGGCGCATAACTTTATGATTGTTGCCCGAACATTAGCTGGTAGAATACCTCTAAGTTCCACTGGAATCAATTGTGTCATCAACACGTGACAGTCATGGGACTTTACGTGTGCGAATTTCTTCTCTTTTAGGTTCAGTAGCCTCTTTATGTTCGAAGAGTAGCCTGATGGGACCTTGATACTGTTCAAACAGTCGAACATACTTTGTTTCTCTTCCTTACTAAGAGTGTAGCACGCAGGACCTAGGTAATGACGTCCTTTATCCCTTTTTTCTGGATGTAGGGCAGCCCGTTGTGTCATACGTTGAAGATCTTGCCGCGCTTCCAGTGTATCCTTTGGCTTACCGTAGACACCAAAGAAGCCTAGAAGGTTCACACAAAGATTGTTTGTTAGGTGCATCACATCAATTGCGTGGCGGACTTCTAAGATTTTCCAATAAGGTAACTCCCAAAATATACTCTTCTTTTTCCACATAGGTGCACGACCGTCATCACTCTGCACTGATCTGCTGCCGGGTCCTTTTCCGAATTCTACTTTTATATCTTTGACCATTTCAAACACCATTTTCCCACAACATTGTCTAGGCTTGGTACGATGATCTGCCTTTCCACCGTAATGAGCATGCTTCCTCCTTAATGGGTGCTTGATCGGAAGAAATCGATGATGACCCATATACACGATCTTCCTACAGTGCTTGAGGTACGTGCTATCGGTTTCTTCTAAACAATGGGTGCATGCCCTATAACCTTTATTGGAATGTCCGAAGAGGTTGCTTAGTGCTGGCCAATCGTTGGTGGTTACAAAAAGTAATGCACGAAAGTTAAAATGTTCCTCTGCGTGTGCATCCCACATACGAACACCCTCTTCTTTCCACAACAATAGGAGATCCTCAATCAGTGGTTTCAGATACACATCTATATCATTACCAGGTTGCTTCGGGACGGGGATAAGCACCGGCATCATAATGAATTTTCGCTTCATACACAACCAGGGAGGAAGGTTGTTGTCGGAGGATTTCTCCAGCCGGGTGGCGGTTGCACCCACCTAATCCTAATTGTAGGATGAGCTTGGGGGCAGTCAAGGAGTGCTCGATCTAGAGGCGAATGAATGCGAGAAGCACACAAGGATTTAGAGTGGTTCGGGCCGCCGGAGCGTAATACCCTACGTCCACTTTGTGTTGTATTGCCTGTCCCCAGAGTGTGCTCCCTGAGCCCGAGAGGGAGGTTATGTTCAGAGTGTTCTGAGAGTTGTGACTCAGTTGTTTTGGTTTTGTGGACTTGAACACTGAGCGTGCTCTCCCTTTTATAAGCCCAAGGGGAGCAGTACACTGAGCGAGACCCCGACAGGTGGGCCCAGCGATGTATTATAAACTACACTTTGGCCTTCAATGCCTCAGATTCAGAGATCTTGTCGTTGGCTTCCGTGCGTAGCTTCTGACCAGGGATGGTCTTGAGCTGTCCTGTCGGAGTAGAGTCTAGCCTCTGTAGCCGCGCGTTGAGGTCATGATGAAGCGCCGAACTACTAACTCAGTCTGTTGTAGCAGCGTGCACTGTTGCTTCAGTTAGTAGCTGGTTATCATGACTTGTCGCCCATGCGCGGTAACAAACGAGCCGCCTTGGAAACAGGCGGGCTTACCGTGTTGTCATGTCACACCTGCCCAACCCGTGCGTGGGCATCCGATGCCCTGCTCTGGCAGCGTACGCCTCAACCACCATCATTTAATGCGGCAGGAGGGCTGGCTTCAGGCGGAAGACTCGCGCCTGTGGGACACGTGGCGGCACCAGACCCAGGGGTCGGCGGCCGCGCCCACAGGGGGATGTGGCGGCTCCGGACCCCTGCCCGAGCGGGGAGCGGAGGTCCGAAGGTCCGCGCCTGTGGGACACGTAGCGGCACCGGACCCGGGGGTCGGCGGCCGTTTCCACAAGGGCATGTGGTGGCTCCGGACCCCTACCCGAGCGGGGAGCGGAGGTCCTGAGGCTTGCGCCTGGCTGGCTTGATGACTCAGGCCTCCTGGAGGTCCGGCTTCCACTTGTAGAATCCCAGGTCCGGCCCGTGGAGGTTCGGGACTTGTCCGCGGGGGTCCGGGCCCGTGGTCCATGGTTGCTGCTCCTGAGCGCCTTCGTCCTTGTCTTGTAGGAGAGGGTACCCCTATCTGAGTGTACCGACAGAGGCCCTCGGGCCCACCTGCGGGTGAGGTATGAACCCGTAGGTGGGGCCAAATCCATGTCGTGGTTGTCGCCTGCTAGGACGGACCGCGCCGGTGTTCTTCGCGGGGGAATTCGTCCCCTTCAACGCCTGCAATGCCAGTAGCTGGTGCTGCCGGTCTCCAGGTACTCTGGCCCCCTGTCCTGTACACAACTTAGGACTGGAGTTTAGTAACTTGCCCACGTGGTCCCGGATCCCGTTGGCAGAGGTCCTTTGAGATACGCAACCGGTCCTGTGGAACAGAGTTTAGGAGGCCAGCCCTCAAGCTAGAATGAGGTCCGGACCTCTAGGTACGCAGTTTCGGGTACTAGGGCACCTGTTACAGAGTGGTGGAGTGCGCAGGCTTAGGGTACGGAACCAGGCTAAGCGGCTGCACAAGGCTCCGGACCACCCCTGGGAACAAGTACCTCTTCCCCAAAGCAGGTTCCTAAGGACCCGGACCCCCCCTCTAGCAGTGAGGGGGTCCCCATCTGAACCACATGCCGGCCAACTCAATTCGGACACAGGAGTGGGAACCACGGGGGGGGGGGGGGGTTAGCGCAAACAGAATGCATAGATTGAAATTGGAATGTAACATCCTTAAAGGCAAACTGAGAATAAACTTTTCCTTTATAACTAGTTGTACATGAGATGTGCGATGTAAGCCAGAACACGGGTTTGTGAGGCCGGAGCTGTCCGGACCTCTGGGCCCCCAGTCTTAGGTACTACGGTACTCGCCCTAGGGAGGTAGAGCATGCAGGCTTAGGGTACGGAACCAGGCTAAGCGGCTACACGACTCCGGACCTCCCCGGAGGGTGAGTACGCTTCCCTGAACCTGGTTCGTAGAGGTCCGGACCCCTCCATTGGGGAGGCTCACCGAACTGGACCACACGGAAGTACTACCTAGTTACAAAGGAAAATGTTTTATTCCCTGCAGGGCCTCTAAGGGTAGGACTTACAGAGATGTAGAGTCGGGGGTGCGACCGGAGTCGGGTTAACATCAGAGAGAGCCACCAGAGTCGGCTTAGTGCGACCGGAGTGGGCTTTCCACCGGAGCGGGCTTGGTACGACCGGAGTCGGCTTTCCGCCGGAACGGGCTTGGTGCGACCGAAGTCGGCTTTCCGCCGGAGCGGGCATCCTCACATGAGTGAGGTATGCTGCGAGCTGGGATTTGTTGAAGTTGTGCTCCCCCTAGACCTGCTTGATGACGAGCTGGGAGAGCATGACCCGCTGTAGCCATCCTGCTGACGCGGGCGCTTGCCGCGCGAGTTCTGGCCCCCGGGCGTATCTTGAGGGGCCGAGTGCCATACACGGCCCTCAGCAGCCCTGGCATAGTTGTCCGCCAAGGCAAATAAGGTGGCTACAGTTTCCACCTGGTGTGTGGCCAGCTTCTCCAGTATCTTCTCGTCACAGACCCCCTGTCGGAAAGCCGTGATAATAGATGCATCAGAAATACTGGGAATGGTTCCACGTACCTGGGTGAAGCGGGAGATGAAGGCCCGGAGCGACTCCCCGGGTTGCTGCCTCATAGCGTGGAGATGGGTCTCCACACCGTGCTGCTGGTATGCGCTGGCGAAGTTCGCCGAGAACAGCACGCACAGCTCGCCCCAGGATTGGATCGACCCGGGGGGAGAGGTTCATGAGCCAAGTCCGGGCTGGCCCGGTCAAGGCTACATGGAAGTAACTCGCCATGACGGCGTCGTTACCCCCAGCCGCCGTGATGACGGTGATGTAGACCTACAGGAATTCCGATGGGTTGGTCGTCCCGTCGTACTTCTCCGGCAGGTGCGGCCGGAACTAGGGTGGCCAGGCCACCGCGCGGAGATGCTCCGCGAGCGCGACGCAGCCCACACCAGCCACCGGGGTCTGGATATGACCTTGGGACCTTGGTGCCGCCGCGCCGAGATCGGCGTCGAGGTTCCGACCCTCGATGTTGAGCCGGCGTTCACGTGCCCGCTCCATGGAGACGCAGGCGTCCTCTCCCACACGCCTGCGGTTGAGTTCTGCCCGCAGATCAGCTGTCCGCGCGCTTCCCACTGTAGGAAAGCGTGCAGAGGTTGGTGCGCTGCCCTGTCGTCGACGCTGTCACGACCCAGTCCCCGTGGAGCCGGGGGTGGCCTGGGCCAGGATGATGAGGCGGTCGATGTCATCGCGCCACTGCCTCATCACGTCCGGCGAGACCGCCAGTTCTGGTGGGTTGCGGAGCAGCTCCCTGGCCGTGGCTAACGGCTCGCTCGGAGCGACCTGCGCGGGGGCTCTGGGGGACGCTCCGTTGCACGCTACTGCGCGCCGTGGGTAGCAACCCTCGGCGTTGGTCGGCGAGAGGCCTGCGGCGCAGGTATCGCCGCGCCCTCCCCCATCGGGTGGTCATGGAACTCGACAATCCGAGCCATGGAGATGCCAAGTGGGCGATCAAGCGGAAACCAAGCTAGCCCCTACCTGGCGCGCCAAATGTCGGGTGGTAAACCTAACCAGGTGGCAGAATGCACCCGCCTAAGCCCTGAGGGAGAATGAACTCGGGGGGTAGCTAGGATTAGTCCGATCTAGATGCAAGAACACGATGAACACAGAAGGTTTAGAGTGGTTCGGGCCGCCGGAGCGTAATACCCTACGTCCACTTTGTGTTGTATTGCCTGTCCCCAGAGTGTGCTCTCTGAGCCCGAGAGGGAGGATATGTTCAGAGTGTTCTGAGAGTTGTGACTCAGTTGTTTTGGTTTTGTGGACTTGAACCCCCCCCCCATTTTCTACCGTGCGTGCTCTCCCTTTTATAAGCCCAAGGGGAGCAGTACACTAAGCGGGACCCCAACAGGTGGGCCCGGCGATGTATTATAAACTACACTTTGGCCTTCAATGCCTCAGATCCGGAGATCTTGTCGTCGGCTTCCGTGCGTAGCTTCTGACCAGGGATGGTCTTAAGCTGTCCTGTCGGAGTAGAGTCTAGCCTCTGCAGCCGCGCATCGAGGTCATGATGAAGCGCCGAACTACTGACTCAGTCCGCTGTAGCAGCGTGCACTGTTGCTTCAGTTAGTAGCTGGTTATCATGACTCGTCGCCCATGCGCGCGACGCTGAGACAATGCTGCGTGCCTCGATAACAGACGAGCCGCCTTGGAAATAGGCGGGCTTACCGTGTTGTCATGTCACGCCTGTCCAACCCGTGAGTGGGCATCCGATGCCCTGCTCTAGCAGCGCATGCCTCAACCACCATCATTTAATGCGGCAGGAGGGCTGGCTTCAGGCGGAAGACTCGCGCCTGTGGGACACGTGGCGGCACCGGACCCAGAGGTCGGCGGCCGCGCCCACAGGGGGACGTGGCGGCTCCGGACCCCTGCCCGAGTGGGGAGCGGAGGTCCGGAGGTCCGCGCCTGTGGGACACGTGGCGGCACCGGACCCGGGGGTCGGCGGCCGCGCCCATAGGGGCACGTGGCGGCTCCGGACCCCTGCCCGAGCGGAGAGCGGTGGTCCCGAGGCTTGTGCCTGGCTGGCTTGATGACTCAGGCCTCCTGGAGGTCCGGCTTCCACTTGTAGAGGCCCAGGTCCGGCCCGCGGAGATTCGGGACCTGTCCGCGGTGGTCTGGGCCCGTGGTCCGTGGTTGCCTCTCCTGAGCGCCTTCGTCCTTGTCTTGTAGGAGAGGGTACCCCTATCTGAGTGTACCGACAGTTGTATATACAGAGTGCTACAGGCCAGGTACTATGGCCACTGCTCTGCTCACCGAAAGGATTAATGCCATCCGTACTTAAGCCGAACCTTATATTCCTTGCATCATTTGCAAATGTTGGGAATGTTCTGTCCACCTTTCTCCACTGCGACCCATCAGCGGGGTGTCTCAACATATTGTCTTGCTTACGTTCTTCTTTGTACCATTGCATCAATTTAGCATTCGTTTTGTTCATGAACAAACATTTCAGACATGGTATTAGAGGGAAATACCACATCACCTTGGCAGGCACCCTCTTCTTGACACGCATCCCCTCAACGTCGCCTGAATCATCTCAAGGGATCTTATATTGGCATGTGTTGCATACAGGGCATGAATCCAAATTTTCATACTCACCTCGATATAGGATGCAGTCATTAGGACAAGCATGTATCTTCTGTGCATCTAATCCTAAAGGACAAACAACTTTGTTTGCCTCGTATGTTGTCTCCGGCAAGGTGTTACCCTCAGGGAGTAAATTTTTTATAAGTTTCAGCAACTCCTCGAATCCCTTGTCAGACAAACCATTTGATGCCTTCCATTGCAACAATTCTAATGTGGTACCCAATTTTTTTTTGCCTTGTTTGCAATCTGGGTACAACAATGTTCTGTAGTCCTCCAACATACACTTCAGATCTCTCGATTCCTTTTCTGTTTCGCAAACTTTCTCAGCTTCGCGCAGCATCTGACCCAGATCATCTTCTACAACATGTCCTTCAGCATCTTCCTCAGGCTCACCCATTGCAGTGTCATAAAAAAAAGCACCGTAATTGGCTACAAAGTCAGGAATCCTGTCCTCTTCTTCTTCATTATTATCCAACCTAATTCCTCTTTCTCCATGCTTCGTCCAAACATAGTAGTTCGGCATGAAACTACTATTGAACAAGTGACTGTGGATGGTTCTTGATGATGAGTAATCCTTCTCATTCATATAGAATTTGCATGGACAACGAACGAAACCACCATACTTGTATTTCTTGGCCACCTCTATGAATTCATGCACGCCATCAATGAACTCCTTTGAACGCCGGTCGGCCTTGTACATCCATTGCCGACTCATCTAGATTCACATTTCATATATTAACAACAAACTAGTGTCAACATAACCATTTTTAAACAAAACATTGGAAGCTAAAATAATAATATATTGAATTAAACAATGATTGATTACGAAACAAATTAAATTGGAGTGTCATCAAAATTATATACTATAAATATATATATTATGCATGCCTAATATAAAAATAAAATAATCCAAATCCTAACTATATATAAATAAATAGTTATCTTATGCCTAATATTTTATATAACAATAATATGAAACCATAAACTAAATCGGGTCCAAAAATATATCTACAAATATTTATTATGTGTATAAACTAAATCAAGTGCTAACTACATCTACAAAATTAATCTACAAAATTAATTTGTAAAAGTATTGAAAACAGTATTACTAACCTTTTTAACAAAATGAAAAAATTCGCCCCCCTTACCTCACTCAGCTGCCATGAACAGTGAGTTCACGACAGCTTGGAGGGGGGAGGGGCGGGGTATTTATAGTAGGAGCACAAAGGCACCAGTTGGTGACCGGTTGATTAGCACCAACCGGTGCCTATGTCCAGGGCCAGCAGAGGCACCGGGTCATGGCATGACCCGGTGCTAATGTCTGCTCCAAAAGCACCGGGTCGTGCCACCACCCGGTGCCATTGATGCATGGCCAATTTGGTGCCGACTGATGGATTTAACCGGTGCCTTTGTCAGTGCATTGACACCTGTTTGTGCTGTGGCGTGCCTTGCATTGCTCGGCGCAGGCCAAGAGTACCGGCTATTGATGCAGCCGGTGCTGATGTCTCCCATTAGTACCGGTTCAAGTAACAAGTAGTTCCTTTGGCCTGGATCTTTGGCATGTTTTCTAGTAATGGATTGTCCCTCAGGCAGCTCCAATGTTGGTACCAAGGGGGTGCCAAGAGGAGAGAGAGAAAGAAAGTTGGGATGCTATACATTGGAGTGGGGGTGCTACACTAGCACCTCCTAGCACCTATGTCAACTTTAAGCACCCGGTGCTAGAGGAGAGATGGGAGAGGAGGGAAGGGGTGGAAAAGCTGTGCTTGTGGGCCCACCTCAATCCATGGTGAGGTGCAAGATGGTGCTATACATTGGACTGAATTTGGCTAAGCTAGCAACTACGACGTGGCCACCTTAGGTTCTATACACTGTGGATGCCCTTTACTGGCCCAAGGAGGATAGCCAGGCCAGCACTTCTTTGCCTGGCTAGATTACCTATGTTTATTGGCTATCCAACGTTCTTGGACAGTGAGGAAAAAGTACAAGTTGAGGCGGGATCATTGAAATTGGGAAAATATGCTTCTTGTTCACACTTCAATCCATTAAAACCAAGGTAGTCCTTTGAGTCATTTGGATTCGAACCCCCAACTCCATCCTTCACATATCAATTTTTGTTCATCTTTATGAAGCATTTCTGGGCATTGAGCCCCAGCCCCATTTTGATATGTTTTGCCATCTTTTCCACCTCAAGCCCAGCCACACATATATATACATATATATATACATATATATATACATATATATATATAGCTTATGTTTTGGTATAACGTATAAGTATTACTATTAGTATATGTTTATCGTGTTAAACTTAATGGTTTGCGGCCTTGTTATAGTCTTGTCTCAAAATAATTGCTGGGATAAGACTAGTTGAAACAAATATGAAGATGCTTCTTTCTCTTGAGCCCACATGAGGCAAAACCTTCCAATTCCTAGACAGTAGTGTACACACACGCGCGCGCGCACACACACTGCTGTTAACTTCGCTCAAAAATATGTAGCTCTAACTGAAAACGCATGGCATGAATGATGCTACCTGCACTCCTGCAGTAGCTTTAAAGAGACGGGAGCAAAACTGGTGGTTGTGAACTGTAACATTATCTCTATGTCTTGGGCACAGATGGTGTTGGCGAGCTTGGAGGTTTCAGCCCCACGTACCTACAGGCGCGGTGCCGATGGCACATACAAAAACATTGATGACTTAATATATAATTAGTGAGTAAAAGACAGTTAAATGTATAAAAAGATCAATTTATTTGCCGAATATATACCTTGTGTATGGTGAAAGTGGCCTCTGTTTCTTCACCTCATTCTGCCCCTGCAGTTGATCCGATGGATTGCTGCTACCAGCAGGGATGCTGTTGCCATTCGAGTCCAATGCTAGTGATGAAGAAGCGGTGCCTGATCCATATGTGACCGAGGAAGAAGAAGAAGAAGGCGGCGAAGGCGAAGGGGAGCTTGGAGGCTTCAAGTCCACGAATCTGAAACAAACATTTATCAAGTATGTACGGATGATTTCATCCATGGAATTAATACATGATGCATAGGAATCATCAATTGCAAGACATGGGAGACAGAGCCGCTCACCTCTCGTACGGGGCAAAGCTGTGCGGCCCATCCCGTCAATCTGATGGGCCGCAAGCAAGTGGCATGTGAGCCAGTCAGAAGTGGTTATGATGGCCTCGCTGACCAGCATGTCCTCGAGCAGGAGGTCGGGGTTGGATCCCCTCAGGGGTAGGGGGTGCACGCTCCTGTTTCTCTTTGTGAGGGGGTCGGGGGAGCACAACGTGTTCCCCTCTCCCAGCCACTGGTCAGGAGGTCGGGGCCGATCGTGCGGGACTAGGTGGTTGACATGATCAAGGCCGTTTAGCCTAACAGGCCCCGTCCTGTTGGGTTGTGCCGCCTATCTAGTGGAGAGGCATCGTATGGGAATGGCTTGTTCATGGGTACCTATCGTTTAGGGTTTAGGGTTTAGGGTGCTAGGACCATCTAGCTGTGTCGCTTCTTGGTCTTTCTATAGGAGAAATTTTACTGAGATGCGGGTGCTAGGACCATCTAGCGGTGTCGCGGCATGAAAGGGCAGCTTACTAGAAGCCGCGCAAGAAACCACAAGCAATTCGAGAGGGAGACTCCAACACACCATTCTTCCATGTGCATGCCAACCAGCACATGCTCCGGAATCAGACTGAGTTCTTTACCTGTATACCCTTATGAAAGTTAGTGATTACCTCTATGCTCTTAAAAAATTTGCTTACACCTATATACCCTCGTGCGAACTTTTTTTTTACTTGTGTACCCTTCTATCCTCCTTTCATTCATTCTCACCATTAGGCATCCTAACATATGGGCCCGACCCACCTGTAAGTGACTACCTCCTATCTCCTCCCCTTCAGGTCGAGCTCGCCAAGGAGGAGGCCAAGCTCGCGCACACCATGGCCGGCAGAGTTCCGCGCCGAAGTCGTGACCCGCCAATCTCTTTTTCGCACGAGGTGTGTTTTTCTCTCCTCAAGCACATCTCTCTCTCTCTCATGACATGAAGATCTCGCATGGACATGCTTTCTTCGATTGGGAACTCCGGTGGTGCAGATTCTTGACCTTCCTGACCGGATCGAGACTCTGCGAGGATGGTTGCGCATTGTTCAGGCTATGGACAGGCAGACAGCAGCCTTGGCGTGGGCCTGGCTTGCCATTCTCCTCAGCATCGGTGCGGTTTTCATGGTCGGGTGAGCTCCGACGAGGCTACGCTTCCACCTCGTCTTGGTCGCGCAACGCAAGGACATACCTGCCGGCTGTCGCTAGGCAGGGGCGGAGCCAGGATTAAAACATAGGGGAGCCAATTTAGATCAGGGGGCACATCTTATTAATGAGCAACATTAGCAATGAGATTAGAGGGTTTTATGTGGAGTTACAGCAACGTTAGAGGGGCCTGGCCCCTGCCCGCCCCCTGTATCCGCCCCTGTCGCTGGGCAGCAGGGTCGACGCTGCATCCTCACCTATTCTATGGCAACTAGCTAGCGCCTAGTGATGAAGTCACCTCTTGTTTGCTCGCCGCGCGCCTGCTCGCCAAGACGCCGACATCAACGCACATGGTGGCGGGACTGGCTGGTGCACGCAGGGCTAGGCGCCGTGCTGCTCAGGCCCAGCGCTACAGTATCGATGCGCACTATGGCATCTTCTGCGTCGCTGTGGACGGCGCCAACCGGCTGCTGTGAACGGGCCGACAACAACAACAACGCTGACGCCACCAGTGGCAGCAGCAGCGCTAGCGAGGAGAGCAATATCAGCTGCAGCAGCTAGTAAGTCTATGTCAGTCACTTACAGTTTGGCCCACTTGACATATTAACACTGTTGGCTCCAAATCCATCAAGAAGGGCATAGAGGTAAGAGAAAGTTCGCGCAAGGATATACAAGTGCAAGCAAACTTTTTATGGGTATGAAGGTAACCACCAACTTTCTTAAGGGTACACAGGTAAAGGACTCAACCAGATTAGGGTGCTGGACATTGACAGAGTCATGGTGTCAGCGCACGATGCTAAAATAAGGGTGCCCACAAACTCTCTTCAGTCCCTGCCGGGAATGGTACATCCCACCTCTTAGGCGTTCGACCTGGATGGTCGCTATGTTAACTGTGCCAATGTTGGTGCCGAGAGCTTGACCGCTGCTTCTCAGAGCAAGAAGCTTGTGTGGTTGTCCGTGTAACGAATAAGAACAGCTCCCCAGGTTCGGGCGGGTTCAACCTTGGTTTCTCTACATCGCAATCTGGCCCACTGTAGTTGCATCAGTTATGGATCTGGCACATGCTTTCCACAGCGAAGAGGCAAAACTTGAGTGCATCAACCAATTCTTTGTAGTGATGCTTCCCAAACACAGTACCATGACCAAACTATGTGACTTTAGGCATATATGTCTACAAAACTGCTCACTCAAGATCATTGCCAATATGCTCACATCCCAGCTACAACATGAAGTTCCAAAGATCATCGATATTGACCAGACTAGTTTCATCAAAGTGCACTCCATCTCGAAGATTTGATCTACGCCATGGAAGTAATGTAATGTTTTAACAAGTGAAAGCTCTCTATGTTGGTTCTGAAGCTTGACATTGCCAAAGCATTTGATTCAGTTAACTAGGAGAGCTTGGATAGGATCGTGAGGCCAAGCATCAAATACCCAGCTCATGGTAAATTCTCGTGTCCCATTCTACAATATGAAGACGGCACACTCATTATTCTCCAGGTAGATCTGGGTAACGAAAGACACCTGAACGAAGTAATGGAAGATTCCCGGCGGCAACGGGGCTGAAAATAGGATCAGCTATAATAAAAGCACAATTGTACCAATGCACACCCCAGCAAACCAGGTCGAAGAGCTAGTCAGTGTCATGGAATGCCAAGTTGGCACCTTCCTGCAAATGTATCTAGACCTACCATTGTCTTGCGACAAGTTACGCCTGAGCTCGTTTGCACCACTAATCTGCAAGCTTAACAAATACCTTGTGGACTTGTAATCAACACTGCCAATGCACTGACCGATCCTTGTCAACTGTGTCTTGGACGACCAACTAATTTATGATATGTCCTCACTACTGCTTCACCAAGGGATGATTGATGTGTTGGACAAGCGACGTTAAGCTTTCCCATGGTTAGGGGATGACCAAGTTTTAGGTGCCTAATGTTTGGTAGCATCATAGCATGGGAACACGCCTGCTAGCCAAAGGAAAACTGGGAAGGCTGGGCATCAAGAATATTGCCATTCAAAACAAATGTTTGCTACTGAAACTTCTTCATTGCCTACACAACCCTGAAGAGTCTGCGTGTGCAGGTTGGATCTGCAGCCAAATTTACATGACCACCATGCACGATGACCTAGCTGGGACTCATTGGCATGATCTAGAGGAATTGTTTCCCATGTACAGTGCGGTCAAGATATGCAAGGTGGGGGGATGGATGATCTACCGGTTTCTAGGAGGATAGATAGTTATCGATGGACTGCTTGGCTGACACCTTCTCACTGCTACACAGCCATGCGACAACCATGGAGTATCAGTGGCTTGTGTGGCAAGAGATGCATCGACAAGTACTGGTCCTCCATGTCTCACACATGGCCAATGGAGAACTAAGCAAGCTATTGGAAAATCCTCCTCATGATGGGGGCAAATGAGGAGAATAAATGCTCATTGTGAGAAGCCCCACATATAAGGCAAATATAGCCTAAAGTGTGGACCAACCTTGGGTACATTTAGCACCTAGTGTGCTTCCTTACAAGAGACCTTGGGTACATTCAGAAAAGAGCCTCCACAAGGAGAAGAGAAGAGATGGAAGAAGAACGAGATTGGATAGGAGATCTTGCAAGGGAGCAAGGGGGATTCGTCCTTAGGGCTTTGAAGGTTTAGATCCACATCCTGGTGACTCCAATATGTTGTTCCACCATTCCTTGGTGAGGTCCTTTAATTCCCGAGTTTGCAACCCCAAATCTTGTTGTTGTCCAAGATAGTTAAGTCTTGATTTATGTAAGCCTCTAGTGCTATCTAGAGAGAAACTTATTGTAATCCCACAAGCATATAGTGGGAGGAGTTTTGCTTGGCTTGGTCCCACAGGTTTTCCCCTAATTTGGGGTTTTCCACGTTAAATTTTGTGTCTCTTGGTTGATGTGATGCTGCTGCAATTTCCTCTATAATATATATGATGCATATATTGCCCTATATGAATAGAATGATATCTTGGGCTAATTTTCGCTGCCACTAACCTGCTACGTTAGTGTGGTTATCCCAACACAAGGTTAGGGACATCCTCCAGCGACTCGAGCTCACCTTGGACAAGGACCAACGTTCCCCACAGCCTTGACCTGAAACATGAATTGTATGTGCTGGCCCGGTATATCAGCTCACGATGAAGACGATGGGACCGCCTTGTTGTGAGTATGCGGAGTTTGTTTGGAAGAACAAAGAATTCAGTTCTTCGGCTGGCTGCTAGTCCAATAGCGCCTAAGCTGCCACGCCAACTTGAAACACAAGAATCTCTTGGCAAGGGTGTGGATGAGGACTGCAACCACCTCTTTTTGGACTGTCCTTTTATTTGCCGCTCAAGCCTGGTGCTCGTTGGGCATTGGCGCGCCAAAGATAGTGAAGTTCGCAAGCTGCTGTGCACTGTGTCGCATCGCGTCGCGTCCCACAACAGTGCCAGCAAAGCACTTTGACAATCTCCTTATGCTGATCTGCTGGAATTTGTGGAAACACCGCAATGGAGTTGTCTTCAGAAGTTGGCTGCCATCGCAAGCCCGATTCTATCTGGTGTGCTTGCAGAGCAGATGCCCAGGACTAGAGTTGTAGATGAAGCCGATTGATGTATTGCCAATGTCTGTTGCCGCATCTTCCCTAATATGTAAACTCACCCCAGGTTTTGTTTTTCCACCCCACCCTCAAAAAAACAAACAAATACATGATGCATATATAATTAAGTTGCTTACGCAGTGTACGGAGAGAGGGGCCGGCTTGAGGTCCTTGAGGATGCTGCCGGCTCTGCTTCTTCGGCTTGTTGGGGCTTGTTGATTGGAAGAGAATCCCTGCTAAGTGTGGGGGATGGGGAGGAAGGTGGCTTCAGCCCCTCGTACCTGCATGCATATCCATCAATTTTGGTGATTTATACTGCGTATTAGTAAGTACCATGCATGTACACCTAATTGGAAATTTGTGATCAACTGGAGTACAAATATATATGTATATAATTGCAAGTGTATTACACAATCCTTCCATTACCGAAAGGACAGATTTTGGTATTAATTGGAAAGAGGGATAGGTAATCTGCTGGAGATACTCTTACGTCATGTAAGGTGAGAATGGTCGCCCTTCTCCTGCTTTCGCTGCTGCTGGCTTTCGCTTCACCTCCTCCGCTTCCTCCCATGGAGCAGCGGGGGGTTCCTGTTCATTAATTAGTGCCATGGCTTTTATTATTCGCCGAAACCGGCGACGGCAGCAGAACGGAAGAACTCGATCGCTTACCCTCTTGGAAGGGACGGCGGAGAGCAGCTGCTCCATGGGCAGCAGCGGCGCGGTTGTCTCGGCGACCACTTCCACCACCTTGCAGTAGGCTGCCCTCCTGTTCTTGGCCATGCATCCGATCAGCTCGGCCACCTGCAGGTTGGAGACGAGGCCACCTACGTAGGTGTCCTCGGCTGCCACCACCAGGTTGTGCGTCTCCTTGAAAGCGTCCGTTGGCCTCTCCATTCCTCCGGGCCTTACGATCTAGTACTTGGAAGAAGACCGCATATATGGACATTAATTATTATATTATATTATTATTATTATTGATGAATATAATTGACAGTAGCACATGCATGCATGAAAGGATCCGAAGCAGCTAGCAGGGAGAGTGCCGGCCGGCGGCGTGCCTACCGTGTAGGGGATGCCACTGGCGATGAGTGCTTCTTCAGCTCGTCTCTTCCAGCACAGAACCCCCCAGAACAAGCTTTATATATTTAATTTGTGCATTGTATTTGCCGATGCAAGAAAAAAGAACAAAGTTAAGCTGCTAACAAAGTTAAGATGCATTGTATTTAATTCGTTGTTTCATTCCACCAACAAGACAGATGAGATCATCAGATACGATCAGGTAGATCAATTATTACTTCAAGAGGAACGCAGGGAAGCCGATCTTGTTGGTGCCCAGGGACGTGACCAGGATGAAGTGCTCGACCATGGCAGCTGTTGCTGCAGTGCAGGAGGAAAAAGTAAGCCAATCAGCAATTCGTCATACTAGCTAGCTAATTACAGTACTAATTAACATGGAGATCTAGCTAGCAGTAGCAAGAGATACACATGATGCATACCCGCTTGTACAAGGTTGCTGGTGGCCAAATAGTCGATGCGGTATGGCCCCGTCACATCCAAGATCTCCTTCTCGCTGGCACCAATGGCGCACACCACCAATGAAGCATTGCCTATGGCCTTCACGATGCCTTCCTGCGGCTGCTTCTCCAGGTCGCACTCCACAATCTCAAGCCTCTCCGCGGCTGCACGCATGAATATAATGCCCGAGCGAGCGAGACTCCAACTGATCAATTCGATGCATGGTGACGCGGCCAGCAATAATCTACATACAACACGCATCGCATCTCACGCGAAATTGCAGCTGCGTCGTCGTCGTCGTCTAGCTTCAGCTGCTGAACGCTCTGGAAATGCATTCAGATCATACTAGCTCTGTCAGACTAGATAGATGCACAAGTAAGTAACAAGGTATATGTAGTACCTGCACCAGGGTCGACGCCCTCTGCGCGTTCCTGACGGCAGCGCGGACACGGAAGCCGAGCTTGATGAGCTCCCTTACGGCTCGGGACCCAACTCTTCCGGTGGCGCCGGCCACGAAGACGAGGTCCTTCTCTCTCTGCGGCGGCGGCTCCGCTGCCGTCGTCTTCGCCGCACTAGACGCGGTAGCACGAGGCGATGATCTTGGCTGGGCTGCTGGCGAGTTAGAGTTACTGGCTGTAGCTCTGCTGCTGATCCTCTGCTTTAGCTTGAGCAGCCGCGGTGTGGCTGCTGCAGGGCGACTAGCAGTAGCGCTCGCCGCCGTGCGCAGCTTGCATGCCGACGACGCTGATGGGTGGCGCAGAGGCGAGAGCCCGAAGGAGGCGACGGTGTCCATGCCCACTCCCAGCTTCAGCCTGCTGGCTGCCTCCATCACGGCAGTCTCTGCTCCAGCTGCTGCTGCTGCTCCCGGCCGGGAACTAAATCTGCTGCCGCACCCACGCGGCCGGCTGAATTTGCTCGGATCCATCCGACGTGGCGTGGTCGAGTCCACATTCAGGGATAGCGTGGGGCCCACCCCTCAGGCCTCATCCTCCTTCCTCGTCCTAGGCTCGCTTTCTTCCATTCGACCTCAGCTCCACGTTTATCAGGGCAGGTTAGGGCCTATTTGCTTACTTGAGTTTTATTATAGGTTCGCAAAACCTCTCAAGATATTTACAATATGACTAAATAGATGTTTGGTTGCATAGATTTATAATAAGTTTCTGTAGTAGGTAATAATAAAGCCGGTTCTGAGAATTTGGAGATGTTTGGTTGCATAGATTTATAATAAGTGTCTGTAGTAGGTAATAATAAAGCCGGTTCTGAGAATTTGGAGACCCGGGGCGAGAGATTGGAGTCGGGGTCATCTAAAGAACATTGATAATAAAGTAGGTGCATCCAAAACAAATTCATGTAAAAAAATATACATATTAGTATTATATGATATTATTGCAATAATATGTCATGTAAAAAAATTATACATATGAGTATTATATGATACATATTAGGTCAATATTAGCTAATTGTATCGGAAGGAATAAGGAGATCGCATAGTGCGGCCCACAGAGTCAGGGGGGAGGGGGGATCCCAGTCGCGAAGAACCTCGCGCGATGGGTCATTTCATTTAGAGCAAGTATTATGAGATGATAGGTGGGCTAAATGAAATGTCACATTATATTAGTGCTGAGTTGGAGGGGAGAGAGAAGAGAAGTAGGTTGCAAGAGCCGACTGTAAATGGACTACAATAATAACTTGGTGAGAGAATAAAAGAAGAAAGATGAATCAAATACCGATAGTGCAGTCCTTCTATCTTACTATTACTAATTGGAGACTTCTTTTGATGCCTCCAGATGAACTCACCTAGGATCCTAGGTGGACAGTCTAAAAAAATAGAGAAATCCTACAAATTCTCACAAAAATCAGAAACATCCAGTCATCAATTCGACAATTCTAATCATAATAGTCATTGGATTTGTTATTTTTTCTAATAAATTACCCACCTTTGCCATTATAAAAATAGACTAAAATAACCCCATAAACATGTATCTAAAATACACACCCCTGCCATTATAAACAATAATCTAAAGTAACCCCCTAATCTACATGTAAATTACACGCTTATGCCATTATAAAATAATATCAAATAGAGAAATCCTACAAATTCTCATAAAAATCAGAAACATCCGGCCATCAATTCGACAATTCTAATCATAATAATCATTGAATCTGTTATTTTTTTAATAAATTACCCACCTTTGCCATTATGAAAATAGACTAAAATAACCCCTTAAATATGTATCTAAATTACTCACCTCTACCATTATAAAAAATAATCTAAAGTAACCCCCTAATCTACATGTAAATTACACGCTTATGTCATTATGAAATAATATCAAATATCCCCCTAAATTTTTATATATATTATCCCATGATAACATAATAAAAGGTTAAAATAAATCAAAAATCTGAATCAAAATTATATTATTATAATAAAATATTAAAGCACATCAAAATAAAATTCTAAATTACTATTTCTATCATTACTATTATATTATTTGTGTTATTATTTATATAAAAATACTAACCATAATGTGTGTGTCACCGTATATTCATCTGTAAGAGAAGAGATATGAATACCAATTTTCATGTTGTTCAAATAGCTCAAACAAAGTGTTTAATTAAATACATATCAAACATATATGAATGTGTGATGCAAAGTGAGAAAATTGTTAGTAACTAAATCTATCACATTTATTACAATTAGATAATGATAAATATATTTTTTATAGTTCTGAATTGGAATATTTAATTGGTTAAAGATACCGAGAGATAGATAATTATTAGATATATCTAACTACTCCGTGGGGAGCACGGGTTGATAGACTAATATATCTAACTATTATATGGTCTAGCTATTAGAATGGTTTAAGATAACATGACTACAATTTATAGCCCACGGCTGACTAAATGATTAGTCTTGCTTTTACTCATCTACTTATCGCGGTTAGTTATACCTATATATACATACGTATTGTACCAATATATACATATTAATTGTACCAGTTAGTCATCTATGGGGCCCCTGTATTTCGGGGGCCGGGGCGGCCGCCCCTCAGGGCCAGGTTTGGGTAATTACCTTTGTGCCCCTGGTTAATGTTTTTATAGGGCTGAATGGATAGGGTTGTGAAGGGGTACAAGTTGGAACAGTAATCTTTTTATGAGGCCCACAGGAAATAAAGCTCGTAAGCATTTTTTAAGAGCATGTTCAATAATAGAGCATGTTATTGTCTCTTAAGTTTACAAGAGACATCTATAAAATGACTCATACAACAGGTTGTCTCTAACTTTATCTTTTTCAATGGGTCCATGATCACATTCTCTTTTTTTTCTCTCTCCACTTTATTTACTCTCACTGCCTAGGAGCCTGTGAAGAGGCATCTCTTAGATAAGAGCCTCTTCTCCAACTTTTGACGTTTCTCTCTCTGCCATGTAAGCAAATAAAGAGCTATAAGCCCCTTGTTGTACTTGCTCTAAAGGGGCTAATAGGAATAAGCCTCACCTTTTAAGCGTAGGCATTTGGATGGAATGGGGCTTATTGGTTGGGCTTATTATAAACCGCTTAGTTAATTTGATTACAACTTTTCTACTTCAATTCGGGCTAAAATGAAGCATCACATGTTTACAATCAATGCGATTAGACTTGTGCCCTGTAAAAAACCTCCTAGTAAAATATATTTTCTACCTCAATTTGGACTTGTCATCTCGTTTCTCATACTGCCACTGATTGTCTTAAGAATTAAATGCACTATTAATATATAAACTCGGTAAATGGGTGACAATTAGGTGCGTCATCTTTCTAATTGTTTATTTACTCAAAACTTCCTCTTTAGAGGCTTTGACTTGCGGGCGGAAAGACTGCACCTACGGCATGCACATTAAGAACAAGTTCTTCTTACACAGGTCAAAAAAAATCCCAAACCCTAGCCCCGTTCATAGTGGGCCATCACCCGTGAGAAAGGTGGGGCCCCTCAAGAAGGTGCCCGGGGGCTACACACATGTGGTTGTCACCGTCGACAAGTTCAAGAATGGATTGAGGCTAGGCCGATCACGATGGTTAAGTCTGATCAAGCCTTGGAGTTCTTCCTTGACATCATCCATCGCTTCGGAGTCCCGCCATCATTACGGACAACAGTACGCAGTTTACGGCCAGGAAGTTCCACAAGTTCCGCAACGACTACAACATCAAGGTGGATTGGGCTGTTGTGGCGCACCCCCGCACGAACGGGCAGGTCGAACGCGCAAACGACATGATCCTGTAGAGACTTAAGCCCAAAATCTTCGAGTGAATGAAAAAATTCGGCGGTCGATGGGCCACCGAAATCCCCATAGTCCTCTGGAGCTTGAGGACAACTCCCAACCAGACGACCGGGTTTACACCTTTCTTCATGGTCTACGAGTCAGAGGCGGTCCTACCGACTGACCTCGACTATGGATCCCCGAGGATCAGAGCCTACAACGAGAGTGGGGCACGGACATCTCTCGAGGACATCACGGACCAGGTCGATGAGGCATGCGATGTCGCACTCTTGCGGTCGGCCAGGTACCAGCTAGCGCTCCGCATGTATCATGGTCACCACGTACGGGGTCAAGCGTTCAACGTTGGCGATCTGGTGCTCAGGCTCGTCCAAAGCAACAAGGATCATCACAAACTCTCCCCGCCATGGGATGGGCCGTACGCCATCGTGGAGGTGCTTAGACCAGGCACCTACAAGATGCAGACTACCGGCAACGAGGTCCTCACCAACGCATAGAACATCGAGCAGCTATGTTGTTTCTACCCTTAGCTTCCTCACGTTACAAGCCCACTTGGGCCACTCCTTTGGTTCCAGCTCCCTTCGTTTGTGAGTGACGCCCGACCCCTCCGAGAGTCGGGCCTCGCTCGGAGGCTCCAAGGGCATACACGCCCAAAAGAAAATTCGCCTCACGCCCAACCCCTCCTGGTCGAAAAGTCACCAAGAAGTGCTCGCACTGGTTCAAACTGGTCGGATCACGGAACGAGCCTACGCCCCAACGGCCACAGTACCTCCGCTCACCAGGTCGATAAAAAAAATTCTCCAGCGAAGATAAAAGCACGCAGCACGAATAAGGAACGTACCGACCACAAGGGGTCAGGGCAGAAGGTTTAATGAAATAGAAAAATATTCTGGCACAAGCACAAGAAAAACATTCAAAAGCTGCGACAGGACTGGCCCCCCTCCGGAGAAGGTGGCCGACGTCAATCTCGGCAGCGACATGGGCTAAAACTCCGATGAAGTCACCGATGAGCGCCTCCCGCTCCAGAAGATTGGCCCCCTCGGGAAACCTGAACTCCAACCGATGCAGACCCCAGCCGGACTGAAGCTGGGAGGCCAGCGCCAGGGCAGCACCCCGACAGATGCCGAGCTGCATCGCGCACTCGACCTGGAGGGTAAGGCACCGGAGGTGGTTGGGCAGTAGAAGCCCTTCCATGCCTATTATCCCCATCGTGTCAAGTGTGGTGTGGCATAAGGCCTCGTGATGGTGCTCCAAGTTGTTTAGGTGGCAGCGCAGCCCTTCCGTCTCACGGCGGAACACAGCCACCTCCTCCTCCAGGTCTAAGATGAAAGAGGTAAGCAGCAGATGAAACACACCATGAGCAAGCATGTTAGGGTTTTCTGACACACTAGAATAACTGTCGCTTGAGCATGAACGTCCGCAGGCTCCGCACGGGCTGACGCCGTCCCCCCCCCCCCCCAAGGCGTGAGGGTGGCCTGGATGGCGGCAAGGTCGAACTGTAGGCATCCCACCACCCGTGTCGCTTCGGAGTACCGGCCTTGGGCCTCGAAAGCCTCCCGAACTAGGTCCCGCAACTCTTGGCATTATATTTAGTCGGACGTTGTGGATGGAGAGGAGTCTGGCGACGCCACACACGCCTCTGGAGACATCGCGCCGGCAGCCCCGGCCGACGGCCCCCTGTTTGCATGCATATTTATCCAAAATAATGCCAATTCCGCGTGTCCCCGGGAAAATATTGCTATATCAGAATTTGGCCAGAAATGTAACTAAAACACTCTCCAGGCTCCAAGCTATGAAAGCCGACCAATCAGAGCGTGCCATTTAGCCTCCCATGGATCAGAGGGCCCACATCCAAGCTATCAGCTCCTGCATGAATGCATAAAATATGAGCATCAACGTTAGTGGTAGGAGTTATTACTAATGAATTTCACAAAGTGTTGGTGAATATTTGTGTGCAAGTTGCTTATCCTTGAATATCAGGAGGAAACACCTTGAGAGCAAGAACACATCATCAACCCAAGGGAACACCCTCTCGACCAATCAGGCGCGAGCACGAGGATTCACGGGTCACCCAGACCAAGTAAACCGCCTTAGGATAGCACGACGCACGGATAACCAACCTTGGGATCCACTTACCAGTCACCTAGAGAAGATGGGAGCTAGTTGGTACCAAAAGTAGGACGGCCGAACACCCAGTTCGGCCGGACATAGGTCGGCACCACCAACCTTCAGGCTTCACATGTCATATCCTCATTGGTGCACAATACTGGTTCCAAGTGCTTGGAACCCAACTCTCAGCCGAGCAAGCCATGGCTCCCTCCTATAAATATGAGGGGAGGGGTAAGAATAGGGAGATACAATCCACTCCTCATTCTCACCTTGGGCTTGAGAGCTCTCCTTAGAAGCTTAGTGCTGCCTAGGGAGTGTAGAAAATAGGGAGAGAGTGAGGGAAAGCCGGGGAAGTGCCGAGTTTGTCGGCACTCTTCTCCCACTTTTACCTCGACAGATGCTTATCAATCATAGTAAATATTTGTGGTCATCTTTGTGCTTTAGTTATTTAATTTAAGCAAAGCTCTAGTCCCTAGTTGTTTATGGGATCATTGTTTACTAGTATTAGTGGGTAACTTTGGTCTAAGACTCATAATAAAGATGTATGTTCTTGGCCGAGACTAGAGTTATTAAAAGACAGTGTAGATGTGGTTTCTAGACTAGACTTTATCCTTGATTATTGTATCACCTCACGGTTTGTAGTGGTAGATGACAGTCCTATTTACTCAGCGTAACCCTCAATGTCCGGGTATATCGCAATAGCTATATTACCAGAGCGACCTGGTCTTATCCAGGAGAAGCGGGTAGCTCGAAGTAAACAGCTAAGTTAGTTCTATCTTATCTTAAATTCTGAGCCTTAGGAAATCCTCTCTACCCTTACCTCTATTTATTGTGGTGTCCTTAGATGAAATTGAACCTTGATAGTATACTCACGTTTCTTAGTGGATACGATACCCTGGAATACTCCTGGGTGAAAGATACAGCGGTATCCGTGCGCTTGCGGATTCTTTCGTGACATTCAAAGATACCAACATTCCCCATGTGGAGATAAGCGATGGGGACCCATGGTGGCGACCCTACCCAGACACATGACCAAACGACCTCAGCCACGACAACGGCCAAGAACCCAGCAACAAGAATGGCGAAGCTTACCCTTGGTGATGAAGAGCGTTGCGGAGGCGTGCGGGGTCCTCGCGGTGTCGCGCTGGAGGCCTCGTCGGTAGCGGGACACTTCTCACTAGCCATCAGAATGTAGGAGGTGACGATCGTCAGAGATGGTCCTCCCAGAAACCTGGAGATGGTCCTCCCAGAAACCCTTGCCTCCCTTCCCCTCTCAAAGTAGGTGAGTCAAACACGTGCGCAAAACCTTCTGCCGAAGGCTCGAAGCGGCAATTCTTCATTAGCTATAAGTACAGGCTTAGCCGCAACATCGCGTTGGGCGTTAGCTGATGTGTGAACATACCATACTGCCGAAGGATGTCCACCAGCACTGGGTCCGTGGGAAAACGAAGGCCTACCAGAAAAATTCCATGTAAACGACAACTTCATTGTGCCGAGGGTGCTTAGTGGTCTCCCACTAAGCCGCGGGCTAAACGACCCTTCGGATAGCATCTCGTTTTTCACCATAGTGGCGAGGGACGCTTGGGTCGTCTTGCTAGGTCCAAGAGTCGTGGTTGGGGGAAGCATCGAACAGTCACCCTTGGGGGCCATGATCTTTGGGGGGGGGAGTCTGCACCCAGAATCTTCGGAGAGGAGCCGAGATGGCAGAAGGTGCAGCGGTATTCAGAAGGCAAAGAGCGATTGAAGGGGCACTGCGACGCAACAGCAATCGGGCTTTATAAATATCTCACCGCGACGTGGTAGGGACCCAGAAAGACGCAAATACCCCCAACATAGTGCTAATCTCATCTCTTCAACCAACGTGACAGTGCAAGGGCATTTTGGGAAACTCGAGAAGAAGTCGGGGCGTCGTGGAATGCGGCCCAGCCTGTCAGTTTCGCGAAGACTTTTTTCTTTTCCTTTTCCTATTCACTATTTTTGTGCAGGGTTGCTCCGAACCTCTCCCCCGGCAATGAAAAGCGAAAAGGACCCAAAGGGTGACGCTTTCGAGCCGTGTTGCACGCAGTGAAGGAGTCGAGCCCTAATCCTCCCAAAGAAGGTTATCGGCCCCAAGGGGCTACTATTGGGGAGCATCACCTTCGAGTCCATCCAAAGGTGGGCGGAAGACGTAGGAACATGGAAGTCTTCATAGCACTGCCGAAGGACTATGATGACATAGTCCGAACGTGGCAGCCTTCGTGCTGAAGCCTGAAGGCAGTAAAGGGGTTGCAACATCGAAGGCACGTCGAAGGACCGCAGGCCCAACGGCAGGAGAGGCCCGCGAAGAACGCACCTAGCTGTAAAGAGAGTTGAGAAAGGAGATTACATTGTACCCTGGAATATTCGTCGAATATGATCGTTGAGGTGGTAAAATGGTGTAATCAGTGAAGGGGTAGGTGAACGGCTCCCTTATAAATATCCCAATAACTGTTCTTGGTAGGACATTGAATACATAGTTTTAACATACCATGTTCTGTTCCCAAGCTGTTGTGGTACGTCTCCGCTCCGGAGGGTATTTTCCACCAACAGGACACCGTTTCACCACTCAAATTGATTATATACTCAAATTACAATAACTTGAATTCTCAAAACCCCTCTCAAATTTGTTGTTTTACTCAATCGGTCATCATTCAGCAAACCAACTGACGGGTCAAAATACTCTAGGTGTAGAATGAGCTTGTCAAGTTGGGGGCAAGTGGGCCTCTAATCACCGAGTCAAGGTAGATATGTTAAAAGCCGTTGCTTCTCCTTTTTTCTTTCTCTCTTCTCTTTTTTTTACTCATGTGTGTTTTTGCTCTCTTTCACTCTCTTCAAATGACATCGAGTACCTAGAAAACGAGACTATGGTTTTATTCGCTGATCACTCCTACTCAATGAGCCATCTCAACCATTCAGTCAGGCAACCAATCGATGGTGCAAAAAAAAAAAAACTGTGCTTGTGAAGTGTTTTTTGTTAAACTTTGCTCGGCTCGAAATTATCCTTCATGTGGAGTATTGTTAAACTTTGCTCGGCTCGAAATTACCCTTCATGTGGAGAAATTGCCTACGAATATTATACAAGAAATTAGTGGTTATAGTATGATTCCAAAATTTTTCTCTCAAATCATACTAAAATTTACACAATTTAATAAATTATCCTCTTACTTGCTACTAATTACTCCAGTGAACAAATAGTAATGACCGAGATGAGGTGGTCACGTGGGTTAGAGTATCTCCAACAATATCTCACAAATCACAATTTTTATATAGTTTTTGGGGGCTGATTCTCATCTCATAACCATCAAATAATACATCCAAGTCCAGCAAGAACTCTCATATTTCAGCCTTTATCCAAATTTAGGAGGGCTGGTGAGTGGAGCTCACGGATGGAGGGTTCCCTAAGGGGCGGCCTAGGGGATGGAGGGGAAGATTTGGAAGCCTCTCTAGCTTTGAGATTCAACTATCTTTTAAATTTGAGACGGAAGGTTTGATAGATGGTTTGCTGGACTTACACACAAAGCTGCAAGCCTGCAACTGCTAGACTATTTTGCGCGTCCACGATACCCGTGTTGGGGGTTCTGAAGGCGTATTTCCCCTAGCAGACCGTTCCGCTGGAACCGAAAAAAAAGGAAGAAAAAAAAACCTCCCTTCCCATCGCGTCCAGACCACTGCCCCACTGCCCCACCATGGAAGCGGCGGCGGCATCTGCTTCGGCGGCCGTCGGTAGAGGGAGAGACGAGACAAGGCAGCCTAGGGCGGCGGCGTGCGATGTGGAGGCGCTGCGGAAGTACCTGGAGGAGAACAAGGGCGACCGCGTCAAGTGCCAGGCGCACATCGACGCCTTCCGGTCGTCCTGCTCCCTCGGCCCCAACGCCACCTCCAAGACGCAATCCTCCTAGAGACTGAAGGGACAGGCAGGCCGGCCTCTCAGATCGCTGTACGAGCTCGTGCTTCCTCGGAATTACATGTCTTCTGTAGATCAACACTTGTTTTGAATAAGATAGGATGTATGCTTCGGATCATCAATGGCTCTGTGCAACAAAGAGAAATCAGTGGAGCAAAACATGATCGAGTTGTTCTCAGTTTCTCACATACTGTATATTGCAATTTTTCGCTACATATAGCTCCAGATTGAATTTTTATTTAGTTGGTCTCTAGTTGAGTTTCCGAGATACTAAGTAATCATTTGGGTATGAAAACTGTAAAATAGCATTGAGCTTTCATCCTAATAGACTTTACTGTCTTTAATTTGGGACAATGCGTACATATGGTCAAATGAAATCTGTATATGTGGCTGTAGCCCATAGACACTTTGTTCTATATTCTGCCTCACAAATTGAGGCATAACCTTTAGTCTAATAAATAACTAGGACAGGCATCAAATGACTACAAAGTCTATATGTGCATTTGAACTCTCATATGTGCTATAACGGATTGCTGTTACCAGGGCCCTTGACCCTCAGCTGTGCCTCAAAAACAGCCTGATACAATCCAACATATAAGAAGATCCAATTACTGAAGATATGAAAAAGAAAGAAAAGAAGGGGCACAAACCAAGCCGCACCATCACTGGTGTGCAGTGTTTTAGCTAGCACCTGTGTCCCGTGCTTCCATAGTTATAGCTATGTAGGATGGGCCTTGGAATGACAAGGGTATATCCCATAGTTCATGGCACACTGCCTAGATAAAATATGACATTATGACTGTGAGACACAGATCATCTATCTGCAATAGTGAACAATCTAACTGACAGAATTGTTCACCATGTTTACTTTCTTTCTGAAGCCAAGTGGTGCACTGGTGCAGAACTTCTGAAGCAATGGGTTCAGGTTAGATTAACGAATTAAAACAATGGGTTCAGGTAAGACTCACAAATTGAAAATTAAAACAATGGGTTCAGGTAAGACTCACAAATTGAAAAGTCTGGTTGCTGATTGATGTCATCCTCTCCAGGCATTTTGAGTTATCATGCATAATATTTGTTTGGCCCTGGAGAGGTCACCAACACCACGCTTTCTTGCATAATATTCTGATTATGTGACCATATCAACCAGAAATTGAGAAAACTTTGAAACTATGGCAACCAGGAATTCTTTTAGATTTACTGAAGGGAACATCAAGGTTAAGTTGCTTATTTACATGATCATTGGTTTGTGAATTTAAGCCCCCCCCCTCTGCCCAATGTGTGTCATAAATACTTAAATAACTATGCTCACCCTACCTAAATTCAAAACACCTACATCTAAACGGTCAGTAAGAAGATGAGTATTCTGCAGCATCATGATACGGTTCTACTTTTAGAATGTAAGACACTGCTCGAATGATCTGCTCTTTTGTCAAATTTTAAGACATGTTGCTGTTTTCATTAAACTGGGCATCTGTCACATTCCCCGTCCACATCATGGTTTGCTACTGTCCATATATCCAACCCCTCTTAGTCTTTTTTTACTTATCAGATTGCTCTAGGGCGCATCAAGGACGTCCTCACTTAGAACTGTAGCAGAAGTTGTTTCATGTTCTAAAGCAATCTCAAATAAGTCTGGGAATCCTCGTCTGCCTTGTGTCTTGGAAAATTGGTTTTATGTGCTTGAACCAACTGATGAGATAATTCTCCCTCATGTGTAGATATGATGGTTAATTTCCCCCCTTCCAAAGTTTAAGCCACAGTCTCTAATTATGTCTGAACATTTTATTTGTTGTTGGAGGCCCCACAGACTTCTGATCCAAAATTTAACAGAAACATTCAGTATTCATTTGATTGCCCACCTCTTAACCCAACTAGCAATTATACTGTAACAAGTAGGGTTCCCTTTTTGCAGCCTAGTAGACACATTTTTTGAGAACTGCTCCAATGGCAGTTCAAACTCCTACATGTCAGCTCCCAAAGGTATATGTTCTACTAAGGAAGCTTATAAGTATCTGTCCACTCAGTCAGCTACTGTTCTTCCAGATCCTAGGGCCTCGAAGGATATCTCCTTTTGCTCTATCTGTTCTTAAAAGATCTTGGAAGCATCACTTTCTTGCTCCTCAAATTAAGCTTTCACTTGGAGATTGATTAGGCACTCTCTTGCAACTGGTTACAGGGTGGCGAGATTTAATCCTAATATTGATAGCACTTGTAAGCTTTGTGGCATGCTAGAATCAGATTTTCATCTGTTCTTTGCTTGAGATTTCTCCAGAGCTGTTTAGTTTTCTGCTAAACCTTCTTTGAGAACAGATTCTCTTCCTTGTGAGGATGAAGGTCTGCAGGGCACTTTGCAACTTTTGCTTCAGAATAATTTTTCAAAATACCTTTTGCAAGAAATACTCACAAGGTTGTGGTACATTTGGAAGGCTAGAAATGATTTTAGGTTTAATAACAAGAAATGGTCAGTTCAGAAAGTTTGTCATGAACTTAATGCTGACATTCAGATTTCTAGACTGTTTTTCATGCCGGAACGTTGCGTCCTGAAAAAAAGAGGCGGAATGCTCTTAATGTGAGGGATTCTTGGACCAATGAGACTAACTACTTCTTCCATTCTGCCTCTTTTGCAGGGAATGTTGAACTCATCAAATCAGCATCAAGCAGTCATTTGCTTTGCTGATGCAGGTGTTTCCCCAGATGCAGCCCTTAGGGATGCTGGTTTAGGCATTTTCTTGATTTTTACAGGTCAGGAGAGCTCTGGCTCTCTACATATCAAAGTGAAGACAAGGGCTAGTTCGGTTCTTATGGCAGAGCTTGCAGCATTGCTTATGGCGGCCAAGGTGATAAAAAATTTGCAGATCAAGAATGCTGTCATTGCAACCACTTCATGCATCGCAGGAAGATATTTTTTCTCGAACACGCAGGAGAGCTGCGCATCAATATATTAAGAAGAAAAGGGGAAAAGATCCCCAAAATGTTACAGAAATGATGGGCCTGCAACTCACCCAAAAACCAGTTTTAAGAGACTCTTACAAAAAGAAAAAGATAGTCATGACCCGAAACACTAGACCAGAAGCCTCTAAGTGGCTGGAGCTGCTAGTGCGAGGAGATGAGATACTCCTCGAGCCCCGGCAAAAGACCATTGCTGCATTTCTTCTTTGATAATCCTGATGACACTGGACGAATTAGGGCTGATTCCATCAAAGACACAGCGATTACGGTGATTCCATAAGGACCAGGAGCCAAGAATGATGATGGAGTTCACCCCTTTTTGCACTTGACCTGAAACTCTGTTGCTTGTAGACGCCCACCAATCCTCAAAAATTCTTTCCCCAGCTTGTGGTGCGAGTGACTGCAAGCCAAGGTCATGCAGCACCGCAAACCAAACTTGCCGACTGAAAACACATGACATCAGCAGGTGATCAATTGTTTCATCTGCTTGATCACAAAGTGGGCAAGCTGCTGGATGACGAAGTCCTTTCCTTGCAAGTCTGTCAGTTGTCCAGCATTTCTTATGTGCCACTGTCCACATGAAGAATTTGCACTTACCCGGGGCCCAGCTTTGCCAAATTCTCTCCCAGGGACTAAAATGGATGGCCCCAGTAAAAAGTGCCTCATAAGCTGACTTTGTAGAGTAGGAACCCGAGGTGGAGAATTGCCAAATGTGTGTGTCTTCTACAGCTGGCTGCAACTCAAAATTCTCAAGAAGATCCCAGAGTTGCAGATACTCAATTATGACATCCACGGTGAGAGCACCTTTTAGGTCTGAAATCCACCTCCTATTGTTAAGGGCATCAGCAACTGTCCTTCCCTTTCCTCTGGCAGTTACAATTCTGAACAAGTTTGGTAGAGTATGTTTCAAACTCTGACCATCCAACCATTTGTCAGTCCAAAAGAGGGTGTTGGTTCCATTCCCTACTACTGTAACCACTGCAGCAGCAAAGAAAGCTTTGACCTGGGGTTGAGCTTTGACAGGAAGAAAGACCCATGCTTTTTCTAGTTCAGTCTTTTGTAACCAGAGCCATCTCATCCTCAGAGCCCAGCCTAAAAACTGAAAGTGGGAGATGCCCAGTCCTCCCAAGAAGCATGGTCTAGTGACCTTAGGCCAAGCAATTAGACAGTGACCCCCCCCCCCCTCACATCTTTTCTTCCTCTCCAAATAAATCCCCTCCTTATCTTATCAATGGCTTTGAGAGCTTGAGGAGGCAGATCCAAGGCCAGCAACAAATAAATCAACATAGAGGTAAGAACAAATTGTACCAAGATGCATCGACCAGCTTTGGTTAGGAGTTCAGCTTTCCATCCTGGCAGCCTGTCACCAATTTTATCAATGATTGGCTGAACCTGTGCTTTGCTTAACTTGAGGGGGGACAGAGGCACACCAAGATATTTGCAAGGAAACTCTGAGATTTGGCAAGGGAGATTGCTGTTCAGGATTGCAATGTCGTCCTCCAAGCATTGGATGGGATGAACACTGCTTTTCTGGACATTTGTTTTAAGGCTAGAAGCTTCCCCAAAAAGCTGTAATATATCCAAGGTGATGTTAATATCACTTGAAGTAGGCTGTAAAAAGATGACCACATCATCCGCATAGAGAGAAATTCGGTGCTGCAAGGCTCTCCTGGCCAGTGGTTGGAGAAGTTCTTCCTCGGAGGCTTTCTTTATTAAATGACACAGAACATCCATGACCATAATAAACAACATAGGAGAAAGTGGGTCACCTTGCCTCAACCCACGCCGGTGTGCAATTCTTTCTCCAGGAGAGCCATTCAAAAGAATCTGGGTGGAGGAAGCAAGTAGGCCACTAATAATATCACACCAAGCAGGCCCAAATCCCATTCTCTGCATTACCTCTAGAAGGAAGGGCCAAGATACTGAGTCAAAAGCCTTGGTGATATCTAATTTCAGGAGGATGCGTGGCTGTTTTAGCTGATGCAGAAATTTTGTGGTGTGCTGAACAAGCATGAAGTTGTCTAAGATGAATCGACCCTTGATGAATGCACTTTGATTCTGTGTGATCATTTGGTCAAGTCGCCCAGCTAGCCTGTTAGCTAGCAATTTGGTGATGAGTTTTGCAAAAGAATGGACCAGACTAATAGGCCTGTAATCTTTGATATTAGTGGCAACATCTTTTTTGGTAGGAGAGTGATATATGCAGAGTTTAGGACCTCAAAGTTGTTCATTTTTCTACTCCACATAGCAGAAACTGCAGCCATAACATCAATTTTAATTATTGGCCAGCACACCTTATAGAATTTTCCTGTGAAACCATCCGGGCCAGGGGCCTTGTTCGAAGGAAGAGAACCAATTGTTTTCCAGACCTCTTCTTCCGAGAAGGGGTTATCCAAACCAGCTAGATCAAAGCTAGGCACATTCAGTTCAGCAAGATTAACTGTGACCTCGCGATCAGAGCTGTCCCCTAGGAGTGATTTGTAGAAGCTGAAGATGTTTTGCTCTTTTTCCTCATGCTTTGTGAGCACCATACCCTCATCTGTCACAAGTTTACTTATAAAATTCTTCCTCTTTCTATGCCTAGCGAAGGAGTGAAAAAGGGCCGAATTGGTGTCTCCATCGCCAAGCCATGATATACGTGACCTGCTGCGGGCAATAGTGCGCTGCATGGAGGAGAGGGCCAAGGCATGAAGCTTGAGCTTATTCCGCAACCAAAGCTCCAAGTGTGATAGAGCTCGATGATCTTGTGCAATTTCCAATTGATGCAAAATTTCCCTAGCCAACCCTAACTGGGTATTAACATGCCCAACTGTTTTATGACTCCAGCTTTGGAGAGCCTTAACTGTTGCCTTGAATTTCTTTGCAAGGGTGTCAAAAGGGCAGTTTGAGGCCTGGACTGAGGACCAAGCTGTCAAAACTGTTTCCTGAAATCCATCAAGAGTGGGCCAAAAGGATTCAAAGTGAAAGCGGGCTTTGGCAGGTTGCACATCATTAACACCCAATAGTAGTGGGCAGTGATCCGAGCCATCAGTGGCACTACTTTGCAGGAGGCAATTTGGGAAGAGATCTTCCCACTCAGGTGAGCAAAAAACCCTGTCAAGCTTGACAAGCGTGGGTGTGTTTTGCTGATTCGACCAGGTATACTTTCTGCCATTTAAAGTCATTTCTTTCAGTTCCAAATCATTGATTAGACGGCGGAATCTGCCCATCATTGATGTGTTAATGTTTCCATTATTGTTGTCCTCCACATTAGTGATTAGATTGAAATCCCCAAGCACTGTCCAAGGACCACTACAAGCAGATCTGATCGTTCTTAATTCTTGCAGGAAAAGAACTTTACTGTCATCTCCTTGAGGCCCATACACGCATGTCAACCACCAGGGGTGAAGGGCGCAAGGAGAAAACTGCAAGGAGACACTATGGTTGTCCACCCGACTAGCAGTTGCCAGGCCAAGACTGTGCCGCCATGCCACCAGAATTCCTCCACTAGCCCCAACAGCCGACAGTTCAATCCAGTGAGTGAAGTCAGAACCCAACATAGAAAGGATGACACTGCTAGAAATGCCTGACATTTTTGTCTCCTGTAAACAAACAATATCGGCCTTGACAAAGGTAACCAGAGTGCGCACAGTGTCTTGATGAGCTCTTGAATTGAGACCACGCACGTTCCAGCATAGAATGGTAGATGGATTCATTTTGACACAATAAGGGGAGGCGACCAACACAAGCGATCCTCAATTATCAGGCACATCCTCATCAGGAGTTGCCCACCCAAAAAGGGCTGCCATGGCTTGAACATGTGTGTGTAACAGTGAACTCGAGGATGTGAATAACTTGCCATATTTACCTAGGCTTTGCTGATCAATGCCTTCAGTCTCGCCAATGATGTTCAGCGCTCGCATTACTTTCCTTTTGGATCTTGAGGGAGCACTCCGGCCCGGGGTATCGGGCGCAACGCCGGCCAGCCGCCGACTCCGGCGCAGAGGAGCAGCAGGTGTACATGCCCGGGATCGCAGCCGAACGGGCCAAGGGGTGGGGAGGATTCTTGTCGTCTTCTTCGACATCCTGTCCATGAAGCGCCCCTGGCGATCGGAGGGTGAGGCGTCGCGCTCGAATGGGGGGGAGGGCGCAATAGGCCATGATGCATCAAGGTCTTCAGGTAGTGGACACGGTTGTGGGCGCCGCCGGGAGTAAGTAATGATCGGCCGGACCTGTGATTGTGGCACAGGATCCGAGGGCCGAACTGCCTCAAAGGTAGGCGACCAAGCACTGATCTCCACAGCGACGGGAGGGATTGTGGCGATACATGTCTCGAGGGGGTCAGCCTCAGCCACAACCAGTGAGTCACCTGCGGCGGTGGGCATAGCGTCCAGGGGAGCTTTTTCAGAGCTAACGGCAGGAGGGCAGGTCGCGTCGGCGATGACAGGGATGCAGGCATCAGCTGGCAGGCCATCGTCCTGGCCCGCCACGAGTAGCCCACCCGGCCCGGCAACAGCCAGCGTAGGAAAATCTGGCACCTGGTCCTCCACTTCAGTCCCAGTCGGCCCAATAACTGAAGGAGATGGGCCGGGCGGCACCACGGACGTAAACACCTCCACAGGCCCCGCACCAGATGCTTGGGATGCTGGGCTGGACATCAAACATGACTTCAATGCTTGTGGCGACGCCTCGGGTGAAGGCCGCGTGTGCCCCTCGGGAACCATCGACCCAGCAGCCACACAGGGCACGGGAGCCGGGAGGTCCCCTGAGCCGCATCGTCGCGCCGGCCCCCCGCATCCGTGACTTCAATGCCAGGGATCCTCGGCGGTGAATTGATCGACGCGAGCCCCTTGGGAACCATCGACCCAATAGCTAGGCAGGGCACGGGAGCCGGGGAGGTCACCAGAGCCGCGTCGTCGTGCCAGCCCTCCGCATCTGCGACTTCAATGCCAGGGATCCTCGGCGGTGAGTTGATCGACGCGAGCCCCTCGGGAACCATCGACCCAGCAGCCATGCGGGGCACGAGAGCCGGGGAGGTCATCAGAGCCGCGTCGTCACGCCAGTCTCCCAAATCGTGGGGGGATGTCACCGGGGTTGGCCCCAGCCGAGCATGAACCGGCACCGGGCCCGAGTTCGTCGGCGGCGAGCTGAGTGACCGGCGCGCCGAGGACCCCGGAGAAGGAGAAGGGCGCCATCTTCGACGACCATGACGGTTGTCATCACCCGGAGATGGAGGGGGTGGGTTCCCAGGGTTCAGCGGCAGATCATATGGCGAAACAGAGATCACGATGGGATAGCACAGAGTTCGCTTCACCGTAGCAGAAGACCCAAACACCGGCGAGGGCTCAACGATCTCCAAAACTATCTCCGGAGGGATCAGGCTAGGGTCGGAGCACCACGCCGCCACTCTGAAGACGTCACGGCGATCCGTCGTGCTGGGATGGAGCGCACTGATCCAGCAGTAGTCGCTCAGGAGCAGCTGGGCGGTAGTTGGTTCCCAAGCATGAGCCGGGATGCCCACCAAGTCGACCTCCACGGCGACCGACAGGGTGCCGGCCGAGGAGTGGATGAAGCGAGACCACCGCATAATGTGAAGCCGAAGATTTGGGGTGACGATCGCTCTTCCGCCATTGAAGACCCGCTCCATCAGCTCCAAGCTCGGCAAGATCAACAAAAATCTCGCTGGACCAAAAGGTTGAAGAACCAGCAAGGATTCGTCGATCTCAAACCGGTGGGCGATGAAGTTGACGACTGAATCAGCAGCACCATCGATCACGGACACCACCAATGCCCGAGCGAGAACGTCCTCACATTGTGAAATGCTGTCCGAACGATCCAGAACATGCCGGGGCAGAGGAGGAGCAGCATCACCGACCAGGGGAGGCTCCCGCCCAGGAGAGCGCGGCGCGTCGCAGCCTGAGCCGCCACGCGACGCCTCGCCCCCAGAGTCTTCCCGCGTCGTGCCGTCACCGTCCATACAAGCACCGCCATCACTGGGAGCAGACGAGTCCCGACCAGTCCTCCGACTGCGCCCAGACCGCCTACGCCATCGACGCTTCCTGCTGCGTCCTTCCCCGGAAGCGCCAGCCCCTGCCGTCATGGTTGCAGGTGAACCGGCTGCCGGGGCTGTCGAGGTGATAGGCCGCCAAACCAGTCTTGGCGGTTGGGGTGGGGCAGTCCGCGGAGGGGAGAACCGACGGGGGCAGGAGTAGGACTGGTGCCCCAAGGCACGGCAAAGGAAGCAACGAGGCTTGTCACAGCATGCCGCCGCCCGGTGACTGGGGGAGAAACAGTTGAAGCAGCGACCCCGAAGGTCCACCGGAACAGGCCGCCGAGGGAGAGGCCGGAGCTCCAGACGACGGCGGTCACGACGAGTCCGGCGACTCTCCACGGTCACCCAGCCGCCCTTGTTGGGGCGACACACCTCCTCCAGGCACGAATGACCCACTTCCGCCTTGCTCGAACGACCCTTCGTCCTCAACCCGATGTGCGGGGAGTTTCGAGTAGCAGGCGGAGAGCCCCGACGCGGCGCAACAGCAGCTTGCGAGGTCACCGCAGAAGGAGCATCCGCCAGGGATGGGGGGCGCAGCCGAAGGACTCACCGGAGGAGGGGGAATCATCGTTCCATCGCTGGGCCTTGGAGCGGCCAGCGGTGGTGGCGTGGGTGGCCGCCGGGGCTCGGAGTGAACGCCGGTGTGGGGCTGGAGGAGTGGAGGGTGGGGGGAGGGACGGTGGGAGGAAGGGGGGAGGGTGGGTTGCGAGCCATCGCTGCAGGAAGATATCTTTTGGAGGTTACGATCATTTTCAAGCAAACCCAAGAAGGATCATGGTTCCAGGTGGTTAAAATAGATAGTAAGCTTGATCCTGCTGCTCATCACCTTGCTTTACAAGCGAAATCTGGGGTCCTTCTGACCTCATCACTGTACATTGTTCTTGATCTGTATAATATAAAAGAAGTTATTATCAAAAGGCAAAATAGCCATTTTGGTCCCTCAACTTTATTGTAAGGGTCAAATTCATCCCTCAACTTTTAAATTGGCCAATATAGTTTCTCAACTTTCTTTTTAAGGTCATACCCATCCTTATGATGATATTATACTCCATAATAATATGAGATAAATGCAAAAAGTCCTTTTTACCCTTGGCTTCTTCTTCCCCTCCTTAATTTCCACTCTTTATGCGCCCGCAATACAATACGATATATCGATAAATAAAATTCTATGTTCCAAATTTGACACTTGTGGTGTTCAGCTCCTAACTGCATTGATGCTCATGCCACTATATTGATTTGCTTGCATTGCTAAGTTTTTTTAGTAATAATAAACTGTTGAAGAATTTAGAAGAGGAAGGAGAAAAGGGTAAAAAGGACTTTTTGCATAAATCTCATATTATTATGGAGTATAATATAGCTTAATGATAAGTTTGATCAAAAAATGGAAGTTGAGGGACTATATTGGCTTGTTTGAAAGTTAGGGGATGAACTTGACCTCCGGGTCAAAGTTGAGGGACAAAAATGCCTATTTTGCCTTATCAAAAATGAAAACTCCTACATTTCATCAGTGGAAGTCCTACATGCTCCAATGGAATTTAACCGGGCATCAGTTCCCCTTCCACATCATGGTTTGCTTGTGTTAATGTATCCAACCCCTCCAAGTCTTTATTTGCTGATCAGATTGCTGTAGCTCAATGACATCATCCTCACATCCAGGATTGTAGCAGCATTAGTTTCATGTTCTATAGCAATCTCAAATGAGTCTGGGATAGTTTTGAATACCAACAAATAAGATCAATAACTCAAAATAGAGAGCCAACAGAAAGGGTACATTTTTTTTAAAAAAATATTGATGCTGGTTTCATATTTTTTTGATTTAAATAAATTATTTATGAATTTACGCTGTCGCCAAATGGGCCGGGCCGCGAAATGGGGTAGAGTAGGCAGGCCAGCCTGGGAAAAGTAGTGCCCTTGACACTCTTTGCTTGAAGCGAAGCAGCAATCAGCAGCAGCTCGCCCGCGGTTTTTTCTTTTTTATATTAAAAAAATAAAATTTCAAAAATATATGTCCGTTTTGGAAAATTTCAAAAATATACCCCGGTCGCCCTATGGGGGGGCGACAGGGCTCAAATGTAATTTTTTTTCTTCAAATTTGCAACGAAGTCCCTGGAGAAAAAAAAAAGAGGGGGCCTGTCGCCCCCCCAACGGGCGAAGGCCCCTGTCGCCCACCCCAGGGGCGACAGGGTCCTGTCGCCCGTTGGGGGGCGACAGGGTACCTTCCCCCTATTTTCAACCCTGGCCACCATTCGCCGCCATTCCCTTTGTCATTTGAGCCTAAAAATTCAGGATAAAAAAGAGGGGTGAGGAGAAGAAAAGCGGCGAAACTCTGCCGAATTGCGTACTCCTGATCTACAGGTAACTTTCGTATGAATCCATTGATATTGTATAACAATTTAATTTAATTAGTGGATTAGCTGTATTAGATTTGGTGTTTTAGAACACTCGTTTAGTATTACAATTTCAGTACTATTACAGACTTTTTTTTAAAATTAATTATGAATTAGAATAGAATTATGAAAGTGCCTTATTGATATTGCAGCATAAGGCAATGACTGCCTCAAATTGTGGAGGATTTTCATGGACCGAAGAAAAATCTAATATAATACTTGATATCATGACCCATCTTGTTATCAGTAAGAAGTTGGATCCGTTAGCGGATGGTACGATAGAGATGGTGTTGTCCAAAGTAGTAGAGTTTAAAGATTTCACATTATTTCGAGGTATTACGACGCAAGATGTAAAGGGACACCTGATAGAACGTCGGAAGATATACATGAGAGTATGTGAACTAGCGAATCATCCTAATATCATTGGATTCTTACAAAGTTCTTCTAAGATATGGATGCGGCCAGAGGTGTATGAGATGCACATTAAGATAACTCTCATTCAGTTGTAATCCCGTCCGTCATTTCGAATCCATATTTATGAAACAGTAACATTGTTTTTTAATTATATGCTAGGATTACCCCGAGGACACGGAGTTGATTAACAAAACGATACCAAATTTCCGTAAATTGGTATGTATCTTCGGTGGTGGATTTATGCCGCAAACTAGACGAAGGAGGCGGATAAGATCTTCGGGTGATAGTACTTGGCCTGCGCAAGAACAGATGCCCGAAAGTTCGTCAAGTCATGTTGCACCACCTGCAGCACAAACTTGTGTTAACTGGGATGATGACATGGATGACTTCATGCCCCCCAAACCCTGGCCTCCAACACATGATGTTACTCCCCCTGTACATGAACCTAGAATCAGAAAGGAGACAAAGGAAAAGACAAGAGGTTCGTCAAGTCATGTTGCACCACCTGCAGCACAAACTTGTGTTAATTGGGATGATGACATGGATGACTTCATGCCCCCCAAACCATGGCCCCCAACACATGATGTTCATCCCCCTGTACATGAACCTAGAATCAGAAAAGAGAGAAAGGGAAAGCCAAGAGGTTCGTCGAGCCATACTACACCATCTTCAGCACCACCATCTGTCAACTGGGATGACGACCTAGATGATTTCATGCCATGATCTATAACATATGATGTTCATCGGTTTAAGATGTATTCGCATTTAGTATTGTTAATGTTGTATTATGCTTGTATGTATGTCTCGTACCAAACTTGCATTCACTGGACATGTACATAATGTCGAGTTTGAATCGTACTTAGTCGTAATGGAGCATCAAAGTATAAACATACCATCTATTGATTGTAATGGAAAATACGAGAGTGATCAGAGGCGAGCGTTGAAGTGTATAAATAAGCGGTCCACAGCTATCTCATTACAAATAAACATCAGAGATATCTAACCACCCCTATGGCATCGGACCCTCTTAGCCCTCTGCTGGGCACGGACATGGCACGAAATAAACATAAGTACTAAGAAATGCATTACGTAATGTGAACCACCAAATTTTACATCATAATACAACGATAATGAAACACACACCACACATGCAGTGGCATGTCAGAACCCGTTGCAAACTACGGTAAACAGATTCCGGACTAACCTAACATGCCTTAGGTAATTTAAAAAAAAACAGAACAAACACAATGATGCAGCATGTCACTAGCACTAGGGTAGTCCTAGTAGCCGTACCCCCACGTAGCAAACTGCGTTGAGCCTTCTCCGCAGTATCCACCCATTGCAGGTGGTGCAGGCGGTGGTGCCGGAGGCGCATGGCCCTTCTTCTTTTGACAAGGGCAGTTGCAGTAAGGAATAGTGTATGGTTCATCCTGTGAACCGGCTGCATTGCTGGTATCATCAACTTCGTCGTTTTTGTTACCCTCGCTCACTTCCTCATAATGGTTCACCTTGCATTCCAGATCAAAGATCTTTATCTGGAGGTACTCGATGAACTCCTGAACAGAATCAATTGGTGCATGATCTACCCACCTAGTAAAACCACAGTTTTCTGGAGTATCGGAAGACTGCAAAACAAATTTCATGTAAGGTGTCTCATTGAAGATAAAGAAATGAAACAACGGCGTGCCCTCTCTCGCTTTCTCTCCCTGTCAGCTTCACGTTCGGCCGCCGCCTTACGATCCACCTCCTCCATCCTCTTGCGGATCTCTTCTTGCTCTTTGTTGCGCTTCTCCTCTTGCTGTTCCTCGTGCTTCATTCGGCGCCAACGTTCTGCAGCCCATCTTGCTTTTTGTTCCACAATGTCCTTTGCCTGCTGCGACTGCACGGTGTCGAACCACTGCATAAAATCACAAAGAAGCGGAGGAGACTTTGTCCAACACAAGTTAGAATCATAACTCAATGTTAGGTCATAGAGAAAAATAGCGTATGTTGTCCTACTACCTTGGCCCGGTCTTTGCTATATCGCTTAGGTAGATCATATTCGTAGTTCTCACACATAAAGAACCTCATGCCGTAGTCATCTCCTAAAACCTCAGATTGCATGAACTTGCATAACGAACCGCAGAAGCACATTGACACATTAATTCCTTTGGGTACGGTGGCTTTACACTTGCTCTACGGAATGTAGGTTGATCCTGACGAAGACATTGAGGCTATAGTGTGGTGCGCCAAATAACAAACAATGATTTAAGCAATGCACATATCGTATACCAAATCGATGCTTGAAAATATAGGTACTGTTATAATTTTATTGTCTTATACTGCAATATCAATAAGGTACTATCATAATTCTATTCTAATGTATAATTATTTTATTTGAAAAAATCTGTAATAGTACTCAAATTGTAATACTAAAACAGTGTTCTAAAACACCAAATCTAATTCAGCTAATCTGCTAATTAAATTAAATTGTTATACAATATCAACGAATTTATACGAAAGTTACCGGTAGATCACAAGTGCGGAATTCGGTAGAGCTTCGCCGCTTCCCTTCTTCTCACCCCTCTTTTTTCTGGATTTTCTTCGATTTTTTGAGGTCAAATAAGAAGAGGGAATGAGGGGGAGGCTTATATAGGCGGCCTGACCCGGTCGCCGGGGGGGGGGGGGGGGGCGACAGGCCCCCCCTGTCGCCCTTAGGAGGGGCGACCGCCCCCCCTGGCGCCTGTAGGCCAGGCCCACTGGTTGGTCGCCCGAGGGGTGGGCGACAGGGGCCTGTCGCCCGTTGGGGGGGGGGCGACAAGCCCCCTCTTTTTTTTTCTCCAAGTACTTCGTTGCAAATTTGAAGAAAAAAAAATTACATTTGAGCCCTGTCGCCCCTCATAGGGCGACCAGGGTATATTTTTGAAATTTTCCAAAACGGTCATATATTTTTGAAATTTTAATTTTTTTAAATATAAAAAAGAAAAAACCGCAGTTCGCCCCGGGCCCCCGGCGGTGTGCGGCGATGCCGAACGCGGGGCTGCGCGCGTACCGCGAGGTGCTGCGCCTGGTGCGGCGGCTGCCGGCGGAGACGCGGCCCTACTACGCCGAGTACGCCCGCGAGAACTTCGTCAACTACCGTGACCTCTCCGCCGACGACGACCTCGCGGCCCTCCTCCGCCGCGCCTACGCGCACTCGTCATGGGCCCTCTCCAAGGTAGTACGGCCGCTTCGTTCTCAACCTCGCTTGCTTGCGTCCAAGTCCACCGCGACCGAGCTGTCATCTAAGCAAGCAGTGCTGGCCTGGCTGCCTTGCAGTACTCGATCGACGCGGAGAAGGCGGCGGCGCGGCTCAAGTCTCTCGGCGACGGCCACGCGGGGCGGTGACGCGCGCAAGGTGTTCGACCCTATGCCGCTCTACGCCTGAGGCTTCAGTTAGCCTTTAATTTTGTGCTTGGTTTGGCAGGCGCTTGCATTACTCCGTCTTGAATAAATCTGCTCAAGGTTTTGGTTGCTTTGATCCCGACTACAAGTTCTATGGCCAGATGCACACGTAGTTATCTTTGTCTGTCCGCCCTTTTTCAATTCATTTCAACTTTGCCGGCTTCGTGTTCGCCATCTTTATTTCCTTCGTGGTATCCAGCTACATGGATAACGTGCGCTTGAGCTTGATCCTGGACATGTTTATCTTGTGCATAAGTTCTGGATTGCCATATTCCGGATCATAGATGAGTATGTTAGGATGTCATTTTCTCCGTAACATTGTTTTTTATGAATGAGAAACAAGTTTTTGATGACTTTGGGACAAATGTTGGGGGGGGGGGATTCAAATTTAGAATGAAATTGTTCTAAAAATAGGGTACAACATCAACCAGAAGAAAAATTATTCAAGGAGAACAAACGTTGTTTAAGATGAACAAAAATTATATACCTATGTTTTAGGTTACTATAGGGAATCGGGACCCATCTCCGTAGTATTAGCCCTAGTAGATCGAGTACTCGTCTAAGTTTTAGGTTTTCCTATGCTGAGTTTTTCAGTGTTAGGATCCTGGAGTTCCTTCTTTCCTCAGGCATGACAAGAATTTTACAGCATAGCATCATCTAGGGCTAATGGTCACATTTTATATGCCCAAGGGTCATTTTGATCCATGCCACTCCAATTTCTTGAAGTTGGATTTCATGTTCAAAATCATGCCATTGAGTGGCATGATTTTGAACGTGACACCCAATTTCACGGAGTTGTGGTGGCACGAATCGAATTTTCCCATTAGTCTAGGGTCGTCTGGTTCTCTGCAATTGTGTACATACTATTATTAGTCTTGGGTTGTTTGGTTCTGTGCAACAACAATCGCTCTGTTCGGTTGGCTGTGGCTGGCAGCTGTTGCTGATTTATTATTAGAAAAGTATTGTTCGGCTGGCTGTGGCTGGTAGTTGGTGCTGATTTATTGTTAGAGAAAAATACTGCCTGCTAGCTGGTGGCTGATATTGATTTGGTGTGAGAGAAAAGTAATGCTGGTTGGCTGACAAGCTATTTGAACAGAGTGAATAGTAGCACACTCCGGAGATGGGAGACTCAAGCTGATTTTAGTGGACTTTTTCCACAGAAAAAAAACTTTGGATTGCAGAAAGATCGACTTAGCATTCAAAGGAATTGCTCAACATATAATCATCTAGGACATATAATGCTTGGGCCTGTACAACAGGCACTGAAAAACGGCACATTGGGGATGCTTTAACCTCATCTCTGTGACTTGTGTTTAATAAATAAATCATACATTTATAAAATATAGCGAGAACTCATTCAATTCAAGGTGAAAACGTGGTGGAACACATAAATATAACATTGCATCAGTTAGATCACAACAACCGGGCAGCTGCAACCACTGTTGTGATTAGAGCTAAAAATCAGTGACACAAGTAAATGCTTTCGTTGAATCAAACTACAAAAAGATCCAACATGTTATTTCTTTGTAAGACACCTTCAAAAAAAAAGATGATTGGAATGAAAATTAGTGAGATACATAAATGCCTTCTTTATTGGATGCAACAGCAAAAGGATCCGAGATGTTAGTATTTATCTGTAAGCCTTATCTTTAATTAAAGAACAAAAAATGCTAGTTAAAAGCGCAACTGGAAGCAGGCAAATGATACTTTACAGCATAGGATCAGCTGAGAGCGATGTTTCCTTGTATTTAGTTCACTGTCAAGCTAACGATCACAACAGTTAACAGAGCTGAAAAGTGCTCTTTAGAAAGAAACTAATATCCTAAATCTACTTCTTCCTATGCTTTGAGGTCTTCATTGTAATCAGTCTTGGTTCTTCAGGCATTTTGGCTTCCACGTTCTGTTCCTGTGAATCAGTATTAACATTTTGAGACACCTCATTACACATGCACATACAAAAAAAAGGTACCGCAGGGCTTCCAGGCAAAAACAGAATTTTAATACTGTAAAGCAATACATATAATTCCAGGATGAGAGAATTAACATCTTTCTCAATAACTGTTTCAAGTCAACTCATGATCCCGAACCTTAAACAAAACTAGAAATTGAAAAACTAGCTAGCAAGTATGTGTTGATGAGTGAATTCTTTAAAAAGTAAACTAGAGTCCAGCACACTTTCTTTTTTCACACAAATTGAACAATGATATAATCTAATAGATGCAAATCCAATTTTCACACAAATCTAATAGATATGGAGGAACACAGGGAGCTCTACAGGTAAGATTTTGGAAGATGAAATGTACCGACCTCCTCCCACTGTTTCTGAAGCTGCAGGAGTTCTTTACAGGATGCTATACACTTAGCATGGTACGCTGCAGCCAAATCTTTAATCAGGGCCTTCCTTTTGATTATCCCGACCACTTCAAAACATCAAGAAACTAGATGTCAGACCACTGAAAAGATTAAAATATTACTCCAAAAGCAAAGTTTTGATAAATTAGCAGTTGACAAACTAAAAGGTTTGGTGGATGCTCTTCTCGAGATAATGACAATTTCCAAGAATACAACTGAGCATCCAGTTTGACAACATTCTAATATCCAACGACACAGTCCTTACAGTAATAGTTTTCTGAACTTCCCTGGTACCAAAGAATAACCTACATAAAGCTAAAACTAATTCAATCTTCCATCAAAATTCCTCTGGCGAATTATTTCCTACGAACAAAGCAGGAACCAACCTACAGCTATACAAGAAGAATCTACCGAAACGAATCGAATAAGCCAGTCAATACGAGAACGCCCCCTTACTTCGGCTGGGATCGAACTGCTGCTCCTCGGATTTGGACCCGTTGGCCGCCGGCTCCCCACTTCCTCCGGCGGTGGCGGTGGCGGCGCCGTCCATCGGAAGCAGCTGCATAGAGATATCGCGCGAGTTAGGGTTTTGCCTAGATCCATCCAACCAGAGACACCACACGAGAGAACTTCAATCCAACCAAAAAAAGGAGCCGATCCGACCGGAGCAGAGGAGCTTCACTTCCTTGCGGATTGGGTAGCCGTCCTCTCAGGCTCTCACTGCTCGTTTGTTTGGTCGGCGCCGCCGGCGGCGAGGGAAGGGGCTCACCGCACCGGAGCCGGGGAACACGTGGGCACAAAAGGATTCGAGGGCCATACGGGCTTGAGTTTGTTCGGCCCAACACGGCCCACACCAGTTGACGCGCGGGGTTTAGGCAAAAGGTTCGCTGCTTGCCTGCTTCCGACTTCGAAGTTCGAACACACCCCACCCTTCCCCAGAAGGCGGAATCCTCCGCCTCCGCTCGCCGCCGCCGCCGCCGCCGCCGCCGGAGGGGGATATCGGATCAGATGGGGACGTCGGTGCAGGTTACGCCTCTCAGCGGGGCGTACGGGGAGGGCCCCCTGTGCTACCTGCTCGCCGTCGACGGCTTCCGCTTCCTCCTCGACTGCGGATGGACTGACCTCTGCGACACCTCACAACTCCAACCCCTCGCCAAGTACGCCTCGCCTTGTGCTCGTGAGCTTAGCTTGTCTTTGATTCTGTTGACTCTTGAGGGAGTGGTTCCCGCTCCCGACGCCACAGTAGCACACCTGTTCGACCAAATGTCTCCGAGAGTGAGACTGGAATTTGGCTGGCGCTGCGCTCAGATGCGGTGGTGATCTGATGCAGTGCGAACCACTTATCGGCCCAATTGCACGAATCTTGTGGGTAGTGTAAATTCTGGCTGATGATTGGTGCCTCTGCTTGGCTAGGATGGAGGCCCCTCGTGGTTTGTCAAGTCCTAGGGTTTTGTGTGCTCTAACCAGTGTGATTTCCAGCTTGTTTGGAAAATCGACCGATGACGAGTTTGTGCTCTCGTGCTTGTGTGTTAGGGGGTGAATGTTCACATACCCATACGAACATATGTGCAGGAATGTGCTTGGATGCGTGTCTGTCGCTGAATGACCTGTTATTTATGCAGCATTTTATATGCCTAAGGTGTAGTCTAGTACTTGCTCTAAACGTGTCTGCTCGTGCCTATTATTTCTTATAACAGGATGCAAATAAGCCTGATGATGTAGAAACATGACTGCAAACTTTGGCCTCCTTGTGTGCCACCATGTATACATGCTAATCGCCTTTGCATAGCCTCTCCAGTGACTTATGTACTGACCATTCATTTTGCTGCCACTTGTACCATTAGACATCTTACAGATGCAAGGATGCACTCGTACATATTTCTTTCCAAAATCCTCCCTCTGTAGTGAAGTAGAGGAAGTACTTTCCATTACTGCAGAATGCATACATGACATTTCTGTCAATGTGCTGTTGTCGTCGAAGCAAATTGAATGTTACTTTTCACTTACACTCATAAGGGCACTATATATGTTTCAGGGTTGCACCAACAATAGATGCTGTTCTTTTGTCACATCCTGACATGATGCATCTAGGAGCTTTGCCCTATGCTATGAAACATCTTGGACTCTCTGCACCAGTGTATGCAACAGAACCTGTGTTTAGACTTGGACTTTTGACCATGTATGATCATTTTCTTTCTCGATGGGTAAGCTTCTTGGGGCCCACTATTTCCATAAGGCGTATGATATAAAATCACACTCATTTACAATACCATACAGTCTCCCTCCCTCCCTTCCAATATGTTAAAGAAAACTGGACTCCATTTTTGTAGTCTATATCCATTCACAGTAGACCTGTACCTTCTTTTGCAGCAAGTCTCAGACTTTGACTTGTTTACTTTGGATGATGTTGATGCTGCATTCCAAAACGTTGTGAGATTGAAATACTCACAAAATTACATTTTGAACGGTCAGTAAGATCATGCTGTTACATTGTTTTAGCATGCCACACTGCATATGCTCACATAGCATCTCTTGGCAGATAAAGGTGAAGGAATTGTTATTGCTCCACATGTGGCTGGGCATCTTTTGGGGGGCACAGTGTGGAAGATAACAAAAGATGGAGAGGATGTTGTGTACGCTGTTGACTTCAACCATCGGAAAGAGATGTTAGATCCTCTCTTGTGTTTTCCAGTATAAATTTGGTGTTCTCTTTTGCATAAACTACTAGAATTATCTCATTTTTCCAGGCATTTGAATGGTACCGTTCTTGGATCTTTTGTGCGGCCAGCTGTTCTGATAACTGATGCTTACAATGCTTTGAACAATCAAGGCTACAGAAAAAAACAGGATCAAGATTTCATTGGTACGGCACTCAGCTCTGGACTTGCTTTTATTATTCTGTTTCTATAGATTTTTGCAATTTTAATAATATGCCTACGTGCTAGCCTCTACCTTAATGAATCATGATGAAGACTCATTGTTAGATGCTATAACTCCAAATGATATGTTCACCACCCTTTCCGGTTTATATATGTGATCATCCTAGCCACGGTGTTGTTTATTGCCATCATGTTTCATGCAGATTCATTAGTTAAAGTTCTGGCAAGTGGCGGAAGTGTGTTACTTCCTGTTGATACTGCTGGTAGGGTGTTGGAACTTCTTTTGATATTGGATAAGGTGAAATCTTTGATACTATCTCTAGACTCTTCCTGTTATTTCAATAATGTGCTAACTTTTTGTCTTGTATATATTGCAGTACTGGGGTGACCGGCGTTTGGAGTACCCTATCTACTTTCTTACAAATGTTTCTACAAGTACTATCGACTATGTCAAGAGTTTTCTTGAATGGATGGGTGATCAGATCGCAAAATCCTTTGAAAGCAGTAGAGCTAATGCCTTCTTGTTAAAGTATGGCCTCAAACAGCAATAAGTTCCAGCTAAAACTTTATTTGATTCTTTTTGTGCTACTAGCATAGATGCACGTGCGACACGCACGTGATTTAAAAAATCTAATTTGCTTTTAATTTAAAATTTCTTTTTATATCCGGTTTAAAAATATGTTGATAGATGGTTCTATAATATGTAACAAAGAACCCATATTATTCCTATACCATCATATCTATACTATAAAGATCGAAAACAATTGAAAACGTTTTTCACCCAAATTGGGTCCACCTTACCCCTCACGCTGGACCCACCTGTCAAGGTCCAAGGAGGTGGGAGGAGGTGGAGACCCATAAAAATTGAACGTTGGGGGATGTTTCTGCCCACAAGCGATTCTTTTTCTCACCCGGTGTTCCATACCCGCCGGCGCGTACCCGCTCGTCCCCTCGCCCGGTCATCTCGGCTCATCACCACAAGAAACAAATGGATTTCAGACCTTTGAATCACGTCCCTAGCTATGAACCATACGGATATGAATAGAGCGAGTGGAGGAAGAGAGATGGGAAGAGAAAGGATGAGAAGAGGATCAGATCTTGGTTTCGCGGGCTCCAGAAATAAATCGGAAGAGTCGAGGGCGGGAGCAGCTGGATTGGGGAAAAAAAATTTTGCGCGCGTAGTGGACGCGGGAGAAAGGGGAGGATTCGCACGCAGGCCACAACAGACGGGGGAGGAGAAGGATTTGCGCGCCGCGGGATGGGAAGGAGAGAGCTCCGCGCATAGCGGACCTGAGTCGAAGCCAAATTGCCAGAAGAATAGCTAGTAGATGGTGAGGAGGCCGGCGATTTAGCGCATCGTGATGTGTGCGAGATGAGCGACGAGAGTCGTTGGCTCGATTTTTTATGCACATTCTCTTTCCTCCATGTAGGATACATGCTGATGTGGACACCCAAATAGCTAGCTGACTCACCCTTGTTGCGGACTGTCACGGGCTAGGGATGGATTGGAGTTGGTAGGAGGAACACTGCGAAGATTGTATTCAAAGGAGGTAGGCGGCCGTGGCCCTGGACCTCGTCGGCGCGCCGGAGCTATGGTTGAAGCTCACGGCGCGGCAAGGAGGCAGGAGCCCAGGCCAATGTTCAGATACAATCTTAGATGCCAAAACTAAACACAGGTCATGACTTATATTGCGCCAAGCCTTGTAACAAACTTAGAAACAAACTAACCGAACCAATCTAATCTAAACCGACTCGGACTCTCCTATTGCCTTGGGGCGCCGCCTCTTGTACGTGAGTCTGACCATGACATCTCTCCCCCCTGGAGAAGCAGCTCGTCCTCGAGCTGAAACTTCGGAATTGCTGCTGGAATTCTTCAAGTAACACACAAGAACTGTCCGTTGCTGGAGCTCCTTTCCAACGAACCAAGAGGTCACGTTGTCCTCGCGCTAGGCGACTCCGAATCACCGACTCCGGTTCAGGCACCACCCGTCCATGCTGCAATGGAGGCAGTGATGGAATCTCAGCAGGAGGCGTACCATGAAAGGGTTTCAGCAATCCCACATGGAAGACATCATGAATCCGAGAACCTGCTGGGAGAGCTAACTTATACGCTACTTCACCAATGCGATCCAGCACTTGAAAGAGCCCAAAGAAGCGAGGACCCAACTTCCCATGACCACGAACGTTGAGGGAGGCAGCTGGCCGGTGTAACAAACGGAGCCATACCCACTGCCCCGGTGAAAACACCACCGGACGATGGCGCCGATCATAAACTGCTTTGTAATGCTGCTGAGCCTGCTCCAAACGGTCTCTGACCTCAGCCAAAAACTCATCCCTATCCCGCATAGCTTGATCAACAGCTGGTAGATGGGTATCACCATGTTCATAAGAACGAATTGTTGGAGGAGAGCGCCCATAAACCACATGAAAAGGGGAAGTTTTCAGAGATTGCTGGTAGGAAGTATTGTAACAGAACTCAGCCCATGGCAGCCACTCAAGCCAATTACGAGGACGATCTCCAGTAAGGCATCTTAAGTACATTGCAATAATCTTGTTGGCAGCTTCCGACTGACCATCGGACTGAGGATGAAAGGCCGAAGTAAACTGAAGCTTGACACCCGACAAACGAAACAACTCACGCCAGAACGAGCTAGTGAATACCGGATCACGATCGCTCACAATCGAAGTCGGAATGCCATGTAGCCAAACCACCTCAGAAAAGAACGCCCTTGCCACGGATACTGCTGTGTATGGATGAGAAAGAGCTATGAAGTGAGCTGCCTTTGAAAACCTATCAATGACCGTCAAGATTACTGATTTCCCATTCACTTGCCTAAAGTTTCCACAAAATCCATTGCCACGTCAGACCATACTGGAGATGGCACCTCCAACGGCTGCAGCAAGCCCCCTGGTTGCAGATGCTCACTTTTGTTGCGTTGACACACAAAGCAAGCACGCACAAAATCTTGCACTACCACCCGATCATTTGGCACATGAAAGTCAGCTCGCAGACGGTGGACAGTTTTGTGCACCCCTTCATGACCAGCTCCATGAACCGAATCCAGAATGGATGGCAGAAGTTCAGAAGATGGCGAGACAAAAATCCTTCCTTTGAACAGAATCAACCCGTCCACAATAGACCACTACCCCTCCTCTGATTGCATCACGCAGAGCCGAGAGGTTAGAATTCCCATTGATTTCCTGACGCAGCTGGTCAAACACCTCGAAGCGAGGCGCCGACAACGCTGCCAGCTCGCTGGAATGTTCTTCACGTCGTGAGAGAGCGTCGGCCACAACATTTAGAGAACCCGGTTTGTACTCCACCACAAAGTCAAACCCCAGAAGTTTGCTTGCCCATTGATGCTGTGGAATAGTTGTAAGACGCTAGTCTAGTAGGAATCGCAGGCTCCTGTGATCAGTGCGCACGACGAACCGACGACCCCAAAGATACGGCCTCCAATGACGAACAGCTTGGACTAGGCCGATCAGCTCTCGCGTTCATACGCCGCGAGCTGAGCGTGGCGAGGGGCCTGCTGAAAAATGCGACTGGACCGCCGCCCTGGTGAAGAACGGCGCCAAAGCCGGACCCTGATGCGTCGCTGTCGAAGTCTGTGCGCGTTGGTGAGGCCGAATGGCATGACGAGGAACTCGAACAAGCCCTGGTGTGTGCGGAACGCAGTCTTGTCGACGTCGTCGGGGTGCATCAAGACTTGGTGATAGCCGGAGCGCATGTCCAGCTTGGTGAAGAACCGCGCCCCGCGCAGCTCGTCCAACAGCTCCTCCACCACAGGGATGGGAAACTTGTCCTTGATGGTGGCGTCGTTGAGCGCGCGGTAATCCATGCAGAAACGCCATGATCCGTCGCGCTTGCGAATCAGCAGAGCCGGGGAGGAGAATGCCGACGAACTACGCCGGATAATGCCCAGGCGCAACATCTCATCACACTAGCGTTCAAGTTCGTCCTTCTGAGCGTGCGCGTAGCGGTATGGGTGAACAGCCACAGCGTCAGCTCCCGGTTTGAGGCGAATCCGGTGGGAGAGATGCCGCTCCGGAGGGAGTCCCTGGGGCTCGGCGAAGAGGGACTCAAAACTCCTCCAGGAGGGCGTCTAGCAGATCACTGTCACGACTCATGAAGGTCGCCGAGGTGAGGCCCGGTGTAGCGTCCAGGCCGCGCCAGGTGATGGAGCGCCCAGCTCGCGTGAAGCACATGGTGTGCCTCGCGAAGCCCCATAGTATCGGGCCAAGAGTGCCAAGCCATTGGACGCCTAGCACCATGTCGTACTCGCCCAGGGGAAGCGTGTAGAGGTCGACGTCGAATGCCTCGCCGTCGATGGAGATGTTCTGTGCAGGAGCCTTCCCTAGCGACGCGACATAGTCGCCGTTCGCCACGGTGACCGCCAGGTGCGGACAAGGCTGGAGTCGGACGCCCGCACGCTGCGCCAAGGCGGTGTCGATGAAGTTGTGGGACGATCCGGAGTCGAGGAGGGCGATCCCGCTGATGCCGGCGAGACACGCGCACTTTCATGGTCTGGCAAGCGCGCGCGCACGCCGGTGATCGCATGCAGGGAGATGCCTGGGTCGCCGTTCGCGTCCGTGCTTGTGGTCGCCTCCGCGTTCGTCTCCGTGTCGTCGAAGCCCACGATCTCGATGACGAAAAGCTTCTTGCACCGATGTCCCGCGACGAACTTTTCGTTGCAGTTATAGCACAAGCCCTCTGCTCGGCGCTGCGTCATCTCGGCTGGGGATAATCGTCGGCGAGGCAGGGTGGACGCGAGCGACGTGGCCCTGCCCGACCCTGCTGGCGCCAAGGACGCCGTGTCGCGGGGTGTTGCCGACGCGCGTGGATGACGGGGTTGTCGCTGCGGACGGAGCTCGGAACGAAGAACGCGTGCCCCTAGTGTGTCCGGGGTCGGTCGACGACAGATGCAGCCGTTGCTCGTATGCCCTGGCGAGCATGATGGCGTCGTCGAGCGAGGAAGGTCGGCATAGCGCGACATCCGTCTTGAGGGGGTTGACGAGGCCGGCGGTGTACATATGTACTAGCTGTGCTTCCATCAGGTCGGCGTCGCGGCACGCGAGGGCGAGGAACTTGTCGGTGTAGTCATCCACGGTGCCGTCCCGGCGTAGCATCATGATTTCGCCGACCGGGCTGTCAGTCATGGGCGGGCCGAGAGGCACGCGAGACCAGTGGTGGGGGTGCTGGAGTGGACGGCGCGAGGCCGCCGTCATGGGCGCGGCGGGAAGCTGGCTTGGTGCGCGGCCACCGCGAGTGGGTGGGATATGTAATAGTCACTCTCCTCCTTAGGGCACCACAGTGTATCGAGCCAGACTCGGTAACAGTGGGACCAAGGAACAAGTAGAAGGAGTGATCGGCAGTTGGTGCAATGTTGATCCAAAAATAAGGTGGGCCCTTCAACATGCAGAGCAGTAGTAGCATACAGAGAGAATGAGATAGAACATAGAAGCAAATCTGATGCATGCACCTCATTTTTTTATTCACTCTTATCCGGTAGTAAGACTACTACCCAGTAGTTGTTACTACCGATTCCCACAATGCTTCTTACTGGTAGCAAGGTATTCTTTATTCCTTCTTACCCCTTTCTTACCTCCCATTGCGGGTGCCCTTATGAAGCTCCAATCTGAGTCTATCTATTATGCAAACTTCTTCCCGTTTCATGCCATACTGTGTGTTCTAGGCTAGCTTGATAGATAATTTTTGCTAACAGCTATGTATATTTCAAATAGTGTTCAGACATTCAGGAATTCAGAAACTCTGAGTGTGTGGTTTGCTGTCCAAAGTTCAGAAATTCAGGAACCATGCTGTGTGCATGCGAAGAACACAGATCTTAAACCTTTCATGGCATTCGAATATACACAATTGCAGGTGATCAGTATGAGTCGGTTTAAATAATTAAATCAAACATACGAGGATGATTCTTTTAATGCCATCTTATTCCTACGAAATAGAATCTGCTGTCAGTGCCAAATGTTAAACCTAACCTTATCAATCGTGAAAAGAGAGGACAGAAGCCGTTGTTGCTTTGCACAGCGTTTGGAGCTTGTGGCGTAGGGGTCCATGAATCCATGGCCGCCGTCACCCCCTCATCCATCTCTCCGTCATTGAGTGCCGGAGTATCGATTGGGGGTGTGCGGCAACAGGCGGGGCGGGCTGCGCTCGGGGGTCCCACGAGCGAGTGCAGAGCCTGGCAAGCGCAGGATGCTGATGGGGGAGCCCAGGTGCTTCTCGTTGAGGTCACCGACGGCGGGGGCGGGGTCCACAATAGGCGGAGGTGACTGGGGCGCTGATGCCGAGCGGCAACAGGCGTGCGGACTGCGAGCTGGGGTCCCACGAGCGAGTGCGCAGAGCCTGGCAAGCGCAGGATTCCGACGGAGCCCAGTCGCTGCTCGGCGGCCACAATTGGCGGAGATGACCAGGCGAGGGGACGAGCGAGTACGCGCCGGCGGGTATGGAACACCGGGTGAGAAAAAGAATCGCTTGTGGGTAGAAACATCCCCCAACATTCAATTTTTATGGGTCTCCACCTCCTCCTACCTCCTTGGACCCTGACAGGTGGGTCCGGCGTGAGGGGTAAGGTGGACCCGATTTGGGTGAAAAACGTTTTCAATTGTTTTCGATCTTTATAGTATAGATGTTCACTATTTAAGTTCAAATATTAATACTCTCATTTGCATCTCTTGTAGTCACAATTTTATTATGTCTGAGTCGTTCTGCTGTTAGAGTTCTATCATTTGAGCCATACTTAAGTATCCTTTTTTAAGCAATGTTGCACCTCGGATTTTGGATATTTGTCTCGAGCGAACAGCTCTTTAATAAATAAATGAGTAAATTGCACCCCAAGTCCCCGAACTTGTAGCGAAGTTCCGCTTAGGTCCCCAAACTCTCAAATCGTCCATCTGGGTCCCTAAACTACATTAAGTGTTTCACGAGAGGTCCCAAACCCGCCACGCGTGCATCCGAAGCCGACGTGGCATGCCACGTGGTGCCACGGTGACGAATATTTGTAAAAAAGACCCTAAATTTCTTTATCTTCTCATATTTGGTCCTTTCTCCCTCTCTTCCTCCCTCTCTCTCTCATCTCTCACCAGCTCATCCACCGGAGCTGGCCACCGTCGCGCCGCTCTCCTGACCACCGAGGTGAATTGTATACTCGCCGGATACGGAGAGAGAGAGAGAGAGAGAGAGAGAGAGAGAGAGAGAGAGATTGGTGAGGGAGAGAAAGAGAGAAAGGACCAAATATGAGAAGATAAAGAAATTTAGGGTCTTTTTTGTAAATATTCGCCACCGTGGCGCCACGTGGCATGCCACGTCGGCTTCGGATGCACGCGTGGCGCGTTTGGGACCCCCGTGAAACACTTAATGTACTTTAGGGACCCAGATGGACGATTTGAGAGTTTGGGGATCTAAGCGGAACTTCGCTACAAGTTCGGAGACCTGGGGTGCAATTTACTCTAAATAAATTGAACTACTAAAGTCGATCTGATTCTACCATTAACTAAACTTCATGTTTCTGTGTTGCAGAAAGGTCACACTTATAATTAACAAAGAAGAGCTTGAAAAATTGGGAGGTACTCCAAAGGTTAGGGTAACATATTTCTCTGCTCTCCATCATACTGTTGGAACCTTGAGTTTAATGGTTATTTAGCAGGTGGTTCTGGCGTCAATGGCAAGTTTGGAGGTTGGCTTTTCTCATGGCATATTTGTTGAGATGGCAAATGAAGCAAGGAATCTAGTGCTCTTTACTGAGAAGGGACAGGTAATTTCTTATGCGTGGCATATAAGTCTAAAAGTCAATGCAGATGTGTTACTCTTGTCAGCAATCTTCTTGTGGTTTCAATAGCTGGCAATCCGAAATGACTTATCACGGGAACTGTTGAAGCTTCTAACTTATGACTGCTGACAGTTTGCACACACATATTTGAAATTTTCAGATATTGAAAGATGAATAGTTGCTCTTAAAGTGAAGGGCACATGAATTGAAGGAGTCAAAGGGGAAAGTAAATTAGATGCTAAATAGAACTTTTGTAATTTGTAGAACAAAATATATATGATTATGAAGCCTCAATTCCATGAAACTACGTCTTTTTAATCTTAATGTTCTTTTAACTAACAAACATAATTTATATACTACCTTTCTACAATTATCTGACTAGATAATATTTGCTCTCCAGTTTGGTACACTTGCTCGAATGCTTCAAGTGGATCCACCCCCCAAAGCTGTGAAGGTCACTATGAGCAAGCGAATTCCTTTGGTGGGTGATGAGCTAAAAGCTTATGAAGAAGAACAGGAAAGGATAAAAAAGGAAGAAGCAATAAAGGCTAGCCTTGTCAAAGAAGAGGAACTAAAGGCTTCGCATGGACCGAATGCGAAGGCTTCTGAACCAATGGTCATTGATGCAAGTTCATCTCGTAAATCCGCCAAGGGTATATTGCATTTTTGTGAACTTTGCTGGTCAATCTTCTTCAGAACTTACCACACATTGATTCTTAAATATATGTCATCTTCTGAAAACAAATTCTAGAGTACACTTGCTGTTTCTTTGACCCTACTCTAATTTTTTCTGCCTTTATAGCATTGACCTGATCAAGTTCAATATCCACATTCATGATTGTTGACTGTATTCAGCAGCCAAGATGATGATAGTTACAATAACATAACTTCTGTTCCATTTAGATTCCCCAAACTTGTGTTATTATGTAAGTTTTAATATTTGATGTGATATGTTATGTATAGTTGACTATCCTTTACTTTGTGATACTACCAGCCGGTTCACATTTTGGTGGGAACAATGATATTTTCATTGATGGATTTGTCCCTCCTTCAACCAGTGTTGCTCCAATGTTTCCCTTCTTTGAAAATACTGCTGAATGGGATGACTTTGGTGAGGTCATTAATCCTGATGATTATACGATGAAACAAGAAGAAATGGATAGTACTCTGATGCTTGTAAGTTTGTTTATGCACCCACTATGCCTCTTGAGTTTTGACAGATGGTCATTTGTAATTAAACTGACTGTCATGTAATTCTTGCTCATTATTAGTTAAGTGGCATGACTGACTCATATGGTTCAATTGAATACTTCGGTAGTTCTGTTGGAAACTCTATGCATTCCTTCATGATAGTTGAAAGATGCTTTAAAGTATAACTGGAAATACATGGAAACCTTTTTGCCATCTTTGGACTAAGAAGAAACTCAAGAATAAATCATTCTTGGTTCTTACGTGCATATCTTATTCTCCAGGGTCCTGGAGATGGTTTAGATGGTAAAATTGATGATGGCTCAGCACGCCTGCTTCTTGATTCAGCACCCTCAAAAGTTATTTCCAATGAGATTACAGTAAGTTTTTCCTCTTTGTTTTCCTTCATTAGTCTTTGCGTCAATTGCAGAGCTAGCTATATGTCTATAACATGTGCTCTGGTATACTGAAAATTTTTCCAGGTTCAAGTGAAATGCTCATTGGTTTATATGGACTTTGAAGGTCGATCTGATGGGCGTTCTGTGAAGTCAGTTATAGCTCATGTGGCTCCACTGAAACTCGTATGTGAGTTTAATTATAGATACTTTTTTATCTGTGTGGTTTTGTTTTTTCAGGTTTAACTAAAGCATGCTCCTTTCTTGGGCATTTTGCGCATTTAGTTTATACTTCTCCATACCTGACACCATAGATGGTAGATTATGTCATATATGCATTTTCTACTGTTGACACGCCACAGCAAAACTTTATTTAAATTATAAGTGTCTATTGCTTCTTGTTTGATTAGTTACAAGATTTGAGTGACCTGCAATTGTTATGTTTGTGGTCAGCAGTTGCTCTGTGCATAGAAAATTGCTATCTCATGCTAAAGCATGCATGACTTTTTGCAGGTTCTGGTGCACGGATCAGCGGAAGCTACTGAGCATTTGAAAATGCATTGTTCAAAGAATTTAGACTCACATGTTTATGCTCCTCAGATTGAGGAAACAATTGATGTAACATCGGATTTATGTGCCTATAAGGTAAGCATTTTAACTGCAAACTCATTTTAAAGTACTATAAAGTAGAAGGCTTAGGAGGTCGTTAAGGTCAGGCAACCTAATACATTAATGTGCTGCTTGTCTGATGGCTGGAGCAAGTAGAGGCAAAACCAAACCCCTTTCACATACGAATTATTCAACTTTAAGTTATTGTGCACTGTCGATCTTTTTGTGGGCAGCAGTAAGACCCTTGTGTGCATGCCATTATTTGTTAAGCTAGGAGCCTGTGTCCATGACATAACTATATCATCAACCTTCCATTTTGCAAACTTTTTGATGTTTGTGCTGTCTTGTCTCAGGTCCAACTTTCGGAGAAGTTAATGAGTAACATCATTTGTAAGAAGGTATGAGCTATATTTCCCTAAAGCATTATGTTTCATTCTTTCTATTGCTCTTAACAAACTCAAGAAGCTTTGTATGATAATCTAACGGTCGAAGTTCTCACTTTGTATAGTTTAGCCCCAAACTTTGCAAAATTGCAAGTTCTTAAAACACTGCACTGGAAATTTACCTCTTTAAGCATTGAAATCTTAACATACTGCTGCTTCCGATCTTATGTGCCATATTGTAGAGGCGAAGGGGCCTGTAGCATAATGGTTACAGTGACCTTAGTAGCATTCAGGTCAGTTGCTGGTTCCCTGGTCGGCATGAATGAACCAACAGTGACATTTCTCGGCCGGGCTCCGGTTGAGTTCTTCTTAGTGATACCATGGGGGCCCCCACCGGCTGATTTATTTTTGTAGTGTTTCTTAAATCGGTTGCTAACTGTAAATAATATTGAATTAGTTGAATTCATTAGTCAACTTTGAAGGCCTCGCATGCCAAAATATTGTCCATCTGTCATGGCCCATGACATGACATAAGATGCAGTGCAAGAGTGAATGCGTACTGGAGTGGATTACATATTTGATGTCATTTACTTTGATGTTTGTTCATTATTTCCAGTTAATCTGTAAGTGGGCCCAGGTAGCCTGGTGGGGTATCTTCTAATAAGCCAGTGATGTAATAGGCTTGGGGGGTTGGGGGGGGGGGGCTGCAGTCCAGGTCCAGCCCAAGAGCGCCTCTGTCCTCGCAGCTAAAGAAAGAAAATGGCTCAAGAGATCAGCACTAGCCCAGACACGGAGTCATCAGGATGCATGCTGAACATCTCTATTAGCTTCCGTTGCCTGAGTGTTCTTTTGGATAGAGAAAGATTGGCAGTTCAACCGGGGCCTGGGACCATTCTGGCTCCACCCCTGTATGAACTTATCCAAAATGTAAATCAGGAAGAGGAATCCTTCCTCATTCCTCTCCGAATTCTGTTGCTCGTTGTGATCGTCACACGCCTCAGCTCATCACCAGTGGGAATGGGTGTTACAGAACCCACCTCGTTTGAGTCGGTAGTTATAGATTCTTTTTTTAGGCAAGTTACCATGTTCTTCATCCTCGAAACTTGAATCAGCTAGTTACTTTGTCATGAACTTGCTTCACTATGGATCATCATTACAAAATCATTAACACTAACATGGACTGCAGTTGGGTGAGCATGAAATTGCTTGGGTGGATGCAGAAGTTGGAAAGGAAGATGAGAAGCTTGTTTTGCTTCCCCCATCGTCAATGCCGCCACCCCACAAGCCAGTTCTTGTGGGTGATTTAAAATTGTCTGATTTTAAACAATTTCTTGAAAATAAAGGTTGGCAGGTAGGTTTGTTGCATTCCCAAGTCTTTGATCTTCTACTGTACTAAATGACATTTTCAGTACTTTCAGTTTTAGGAGTGGACATGAGGAACATTTTATTTATTATAAGTAGGATTGATCAAATGTGTTGAAGACCTGGGAGGGCATTAGTATGCTGAGAAGAAACTGAAGCTGGCAACTTTCACTATTTCTAGCATACTGCTGGATATTAGATGGCACTTGTCTGCTGCACAGTCTGTTTACATTGCATAGCCTATAGATGTTAGTGGGCAGGGCTAGCTAATATCTGTTGGTGTACACACTATACTAAAGCCATTGACACCTGTCACTGTTGCACAGGTTGAATTTTCTGGTGGTGCATTACGATGTGGCGAACACATCACGGTGCGCAAGATTGGTGATTCCCAGAAGGTAACTGTACCTTCCCTTCAGGAGTGTTTCCCACACTTGGATCTGCTGCGGTTGTTCATGGATGATGATCCAGATTCCAGAACTCCAGACTGTGCATAGCAAAGCGACACTTCGAATTCCTGTGGATGCTTCCGCTCCCATGGAACCTCAGTAGGCACACGCTTACGCAGCTATGCATTTGGTGTTGTGTTGCAGGGCAGCACTGGTTCTCAGCAGATCGTGCTCGAGGGCCCTCTGTGCGAGGACTACTACAAGATCCGGGAGCATCTCTACTCGCAGTTCTACTTGCTGTGAGGCCGACCGTGCGGGTGCTCCAGTTTAGGGCCCGTTCCGGATGGGGAACGAGGGTCGGAATTGATCCAGGCATCGGTACCTAAGTAACCGAACGAGGCCTTATCCTGGTACGTCGCTGCAACGCAGTCGGGTTGTGCAAGTGATGAGTGAATGGACAGGCAGAAGCTGATGTTTGGGGGGGGGGGGGGGGGGGGGGGGTCCGGGAGCCCCTGTACTGTTGTGGTACATCCAATTGGACATTTGGAACCGCACGCGTGAATGTTTACTGGACATGCTTTTGGCTCCCGTTGATTGTATTCCTGAACTGCAAGACGCTGTCTGTAGATTAGACGTGTATATATTCTGTTCAAGTCTTGTTTCGTAGTACTATTCTGGAGGTGTCGCAATTTTTTTTTCTGTTCCCTGTCTGTGTTGGCAATAATATAACAAGTCTCAATCTTGACCTTCATCTGGACGGACCAGAACTGACCGTTTGTGTTTGTTTGAGAAAGGTATATGCTGCGGCCGTTAAGACATTATGCAAGGATATTCCATCAGCGGCTTTCCAAGTCCAACCCGAGGAAATTAGAGCACTTTGATGATCACGCGGCGCAGTGCCATTGCCACGCACGCATGGTGGGGACGGGGCCTAGGACTAGGAGGATGGTGATGTGCGTTAGTCGGGAGCTGTCTCCGCTACCACATCATGAGCCCATCCATCCATTCCAGAAGGCACCACATGAGATCGAAAAAAAAAGAAGGCACCACTAATCCGGTATTTCAAAAAGAAATAAACTAAAAAGGAATTACCACTAATTCCTTTACAAAAAAAAAGAATTACCACTAATCCAACACAACGAGAGAAGGTACACTACACTGGCGCCTCGCCTGGCCGCCCTCCCAGTTGGTCGTCAACCTCAACCCGCGGTTGACATCGCCAGGTGACGGAGTTACCTCAGCCAACTGTTTCGTCACTCTCCTCCACAGATCACCAGTGGACTCACTGGCCGCCCGCGCTCTTTCAATAAAAGAAAAAAAAAGAAAACCACGAGCCGATTCCATTCGTCCAGACGCCCCCCTCGCTCGTTGAAAGATTCGCACCCGATCGTGAGTCGGATCTCCTCCGCTCCCCTTTGGAGAGAGCGAACATCCATCTCGGCGCGCCCGAATCTTTGGTTCCCGATTCGATTCGATCCGCGCCGCGCGCCGTCCGTTCGACGCAATTCCCGCCCGGCGACCACCGCCGGCGCCCCTGCCGCGGCGGGCAATGGATGACTGATCGCCGCCGCCGAGTGCCCCCGGCGCGGCGCCGGCCATGTCGTTGGCCTGCGGCCTGCCGCTGCTCGAGTGCGTCTACTGCCTCGCCTGCGCGCGCTGGGCGTGGAAGCGCTGCCTCCACACCGGCGAGGCCGACAGCGCCACCTGGGGCCTCGCCTCCGCCGCCGACTTCGAGCCCGTCCCGCGCATGTGCCGCCTCGTCATGGCCAACTACGAGCCCGACCTCTCCGCCTCCGCGCCGCTCCTCTTCGCGCCCCCGGGCGGGTACGGCGTCGACCCCGCCTGCGTCCTCCGCCGCCGCACCTACGCCGACACCCGCGGCCGCGTCACCCCCTACCTCCTCTACCTCGACCACGCGCACGCTGACATCGTCCTCGCGCTCCGGGGGCTCAACCTCGTCAAGGAGTCCGACTACGCGCTCCTCCTCGACAACCGCCTCGGCAAGCGCCGCTTCGACGGCGGCTACGTCCACAACGGACTCCTCAGGGCCGCCGGCTGGGTGCTCGACGCCGAGTGCGACCTCCTCAGGGACCTCCTCGAGAGGTACCCCGACTACACGCTCACCTTCACGGGGCATTCGCTGGGCGCCGGCATCGCCGCCATGCTCACCATGGTCGTCGTGCTCAACCTCGACAAGCTCGGTAACGTCGAGAGGAGCCGAACGCGCTGCTACGCCATGGCGCCCGCCAGGTGCATGTCGCTCAACCTCGCCGTCAGATACGCCGACGTCATCAACTCTGTCGTCCTACAGGTCAGTCACACAGCCTTACTAATTCTTCTTTATGTACTCCGCTGCTTCCAGCCATGCTTCATCTTTCCTTTTCCCCATGGCGGCAGGATGACTTCTTGCCCCGGACAGCTACTCCTTTGGAGGACATTTTCAAGTCAATCCTCTGGTACGGCCATGCCACTAAATGTAGTACTCTTGTTTTCTTGAGTCTGAACTAATGATTTTCATGTTTTTGTGTTTAGTGTTAAAAACCAAATCATTATGTCATTCATTACTGGTTCATTCTTTCCCGTTGCATAACCCCAGTTACTCTATTTGTTTTTACACAAACCAACCTCTCTATTTGTCTGAAACATAAACTATATAACTGTTTGATGATGAATCATATCATAGTTGTGTCTGATGAACATCGTGACTGTAGAATGGTTACAAGTCAGTCCTATCAGCTCTGGACACTGGACAGAGAGCAAGGAATTGTATTGTACCTGGTGTTGGTTTATCTGGTTCTATTTTTCAGTTTATCTCTGCACTACCTATGTTGTAGCTATGTATCAGTATGTTTACTGCGTACTAGTTTCAAGCAAGTCTGAAAATAAGCCATCTTCTCTTCTTGGACAGCTTGCCGTGCCTCCTATGTTTGAGGTGTTTGAGGGATACATGTATACCCGAAGATGCAATGCTAAAGGATCCAAGAAGGCTTTATGCACCGGGCAGGATATATCACATAGTGGAAAGAAAAATGTGCAGGTACCATTTCCTTATTTGGTAGTCTACAATGCAAGAAACAACATGAGGTTGCATTGTATCAGTTAATTTTAGGAGAGGTCCTACAACTGTAAATAGAGAACAAGTTATGCTAATAGTTTTGGATCTTGGACTTGATTGTTTCAAGAGAACGATCAACCGACACTTTGTATGTACCTATTATGTAGTTAACATTTTGTTCAGCAAGTATAACATACACAACACTGACTGTGAACCCATATTGATACTGCTACAATTTGATATTGAACTTGCTCTGCTGTTTTATGTCATTTGCTCAGATTACTCTGTCGCTAACGAAGCTCTCCAATATTTCCATGAACAAACTGAATTCCTTGAATAACACAGGTGCGGAAGATATCCACCGGTAGTCAAAACAGCTGTGCCTGTGGATGGTAGGTTTGAGCACATTGTTCTTTCCTGCAACGCCACAGCAGACCATGCCATTGTTTGGATTGAGAGGGAAGCCCAAAAGGCTTTGGATGTGAGTTGCTTATTCTAATAGTTATCCTTACTTTTTAGTCTCTATGCACCACTGCATTCTTGCCTGAGAAATACTTTCCGGTAAGCTCTAAGGGATGCTTTATCTTTGGTAAACTGGACCTTGCATATCACTGCTTTTCTCCCCCTAAATTGTGCATGCTAACTAGAATGTAACCCGCTAACGTTGTAGAAGATGCTAAAATAGCTCTGAAGAACATGTAGAAACTAGAGATGCTAAAATATGAGGAGAAATGCTAAAATAACCCTCTAAATTGTGCATAGCTCTGAGGCAGGTTCTTTTTTCTATTTGTGAACATTGTAGAAACTAGAGAAGCTAAAATATGAGGACAAATTCTGAAGAACTAAGGTAGTGACCAAAAAAAAAAAAATCTTGTTCAGAAATCAGTTACACGTTGGTGAGATAAAGTTCATCTGCACCATTATTCAGTTTTTGTCTTAAGTAATCATTAAGGTAGGCACAGGATGATTTGTTCACCATGCAGGTACAAGTGGGTGTAGCTTAGCTGCCTCTCTGACTTTTCCCTGCTAGTAACATGGCTCCACTGTCGGTGTGCAGCTGATGCTGGAGGAGACAATGGCGGTGCCGTCGGAGCAGCGGATGGAGCGGAACGAGACCCTGCAGAGGGAGCACGTGGAGGAGCACAAGGCCGCGCTGCGCCGGGCCGTGACGCTGTCGGTGCCGGACGCGCGGGCGCCGTTGCCGTACGGCACGTTCGACGACGACGCCGGGCGGCGGCCGTGGCAGCAGCAGCAGCCGGAGAGGAGCGAGAGCTTCCCGCCGGCGGGGGCCAGGCAGCGAATGAGCTGGAACGACCTGATCGAGCGCGTGTTCGACAAGGACGAGGACGGCCAGATCGTGCTGCGCAGCTCGGTTTTCTCCTGAACGCCTCCGCGCGCCTCACCTGTTGTAAATTCGCTTTGCTTTGGTGCCCCGTGTCCAGCAGTAGCCACATTCTTGTGTCATTGGTTTAGACGTTTAGTGTCATTCATTCATACTTACTAGAAGATAATATCTCTATTTTTTAAAGCTTTTGCACGGATCGGTCGTGGTCCGTGCAGACGAGTTTTGTGAATGAATAATGAAGGTGAAATTGAACAGAGCAATTTAGGCACCTTTCCCTCCGTGACGGATACAGGTGAGACCAAGGACAGTACCAAACATACCTTTACTTCGAATGAGGCGATCGCATAAAGAGTCCAAACTCATAGCTTATTTTATCACAAAAAAAAACTCATAGCTTCCGTTGCTGAGTACTGTCCCAACAGTTTCATCCCATGCGTATCAGCAGAGTTTCCCACCTTGGGTATGAGAATCAGCAAAAGAATGCCTTGGTTTTCAGGTTTCACGCCAAAGCCCACGCTGCACAGCCTTGTGCACACCCAATGGCTATGCAATTCAGGCAGATGTACATGGATGCGAATTCACAGTTTACACATGTTGACACTGTTTTTTGACATGTGTCAAAGAAGATAATTTTTGTGAAGGCAAGGTGGTCGATTTGGAAGAAACCAAAAGATACACATCCAATACAATAAATTTTACAATTCCTTTGCACTTTTTCGGCGACTTCGCCTTTTCTCTTCTTTTTTCGACGAGTTCTTTCAAGTTGATCAAGGACGCCTCACATTCGAGCGACTTGATTTGCTGGTGAGTTTTCGTTTTACCGAGTATATTTGAGCTTTAGCTACCAGGCGCATCGCTGTGGCTTCGTTTAAATTTATTCAAAAGTTATCGAGTTTATCTAGGCTTTGACTTCCGGGCGCATCGCTGTCGTCTCGTCTAGATTTATTCACCAATTATCGATATCGGCTAGATTTGTAGGTTTTCCTATGCTTTTTGGCCATTATCATATCTAAAAATATATTAGATCGGCTTTAGGTTTTGGAGTAACACTTTTGTTATCACAAGAGCCGGTTTAGATCTGTTTTTAGCTTCACATCATCTGAGCTACACATTCGTAGTTTAGATCTTGTCATACATACACAATCGACTGTTCAAAGCCAGTTTTGTCGTTTAGTGTATCGGCTGATCCTGCCGATACGCTCGTTTATTACGCGCTTGCATTTAATATCTTTTTATCATCTATAGTATTGGCAAAGCTTGCCGATACGCCCATCTGAGAGATATTCAGAATCCCAGCCGATACGCTCTCGAATTTGACTTTGTTTTCTCCCTTGTCAATTTCAGGTCAAATTGACTGGCACGCTTGGTTGACTTTCCGTGACTCGGCGAATACTTGCCATCGGATTCCAGTGTGTTGATTTTTGCGTCAACACATCTTTTGGCATGCTTGGTGGGACCGAAAGCTTCAACATGGTGGAACTCACAGATAAATCTGCGGTTAGTGAAGAAAACCAGATTTCTGTTCCTGAAGACAAGCTTAAAGAAGAATAAAAAAAGAAATATGAAGAGCTGGTGGAGAAATTCAAACGTTAATGCCTCAAGTCGTACAGCGTCAACAGATCTGGTGAGGTGATCAAGAAGTTTAATCTTCCATCTTTTCAGCCATTGACAGAGGCTCAACGTGAAAGCAAGATGATAGACGCAGTTGGCCAAGCTGTGGCATAAGCCTTCATCAAGAGTGCAACAGTCATGGGCAACACGGTGCACAATGCAGTGGTCAAAACTTTTGCTGAAGCCACATTACCAGGGTGCATGGGTCCTTGCTATATACAACCAGATCAGATGCAATATACTCCCTTGGAGGTGTCTATGGCAGCATCCCTGTCGGCTCAAGATAGCCAGGCAGGAACAAGCAATAGTCAAAGTCCACCCCAGATGACTACTGCAGCATTGGCGGGTACAGCAGATCCTATCTACTCAACCACGCCACCGATTGCTACAACTGTGCAAGATGGATCTGCGTCTGTGTTTCCTAAAGGGTGGAATCCTGCTACTGGATATGGTATGCATCCGGATTTCTTTTCTACGCCACCTAAGATGCAGTTTAGTGCGTCGGCTTCTCAGCCGATAGCCTCTCAGCCTGATCCATCGGCCGTTCAGCTGATGGGTACACAGCAGGATGCATCGGCAATACAGCTAAATGCATAAGGCGCATGGAGTCCACAACAGATGGCACAAACTAATGCATCGGTGCCATCGCCGATGACCCCACAGCAGCGTCTTGCTATCCTGCTCCAACCCCAGTCTCCTTCAGAAGTGTTATTGTCGCAATCTCCGCATCAAAAGGGAATCAACTGGGTATTCCACAATCAAGCAACCGGACAGATACGGTGTGTCAATGTGCCGTACATGGATATTGCTGGTCAACAATCGGCCAACCCATCAGCTACACAGCCGACGATGACTCAGCAAACACCCAATCAGATAGCACAACAAACACATCAGATGCAATTGGCTGGACAGCCGATGAACCATGTAGCTCAACAACTTGCGATGATGACCAATGCAGCGAGTACGGTTTCCCCTCAGCAAATGCCAATAGTTGAGCCACAAGTTGATTGGAGCACAAAGATAGCTGAAGTGATGAGGGAGCAGTTTGGTTTGAGGCCAAAGCAACAATCTGTTATGTACAAGACTCCCTATCCTCCAGCTTACAATCAGATTCCTCTCCCCCACAAGTACAAGATGCCTGACTTCACAAAGTTCTCAGGGCAGGGAGAAGTTTCTACGATGGAACATGTTAATAGGTTCCTTCTACAGTTGGGAGAAGCGGGCAACCATGATGCACTCAGAGTCCGTTTGTTCGCCTTGTCTTTATCTGGATCGGCCTTTGCTTGGTTCACTACTTTGCCGGCAAACTTCATATTATATTGGGCCGATCTAGAGAGACAATTTTATCAGTTCTTCTTCTCTGGGATTACTGAGTTAAAGTTGACCGATTTGACCGGCTTGAGACAAAGAAACGATGAATCGGTTGCTGCTTTTATCCAAAGGTTCAGAGATGTCAAGAATCGATGTTACAGTTTGGTTCTGTCTAATCAGCAGTTGGCCAATACAGCATTTAATGGGCTCTTGCTGCACATTAAAGATAAATATGCATTGCAGGAGTATGAAAGTATTAGCCAGATCGCGAGTCGGATAACAGGAGAGACTCGATGCTACGAGTCCAAGAAGCCTTTTCAGAAAAAGATCAACTATGTGGAGTATTCTACCAATGATGAATCTGAAGAGGAGCAAGAAACGGTCGCATAGCTGAGTGGATACAGAACAGTAAAAAGCCGGTGACATGTCCGTTTGGGAAGAAAGAGCCTGAGTCGTATGGGTTTGACATCACCAAAGCCGACAAGATCTTTGATTTGTTATTGTTGGAAGGGTTGATCAAGTTGAAGCCATATCACAAGATTCCATCGGAGGACGAGCTCAAAAATATAAAGTACTGCAAGTGTCACAATGCCACGTCGCATGACACAAATGAGTGCAAGGTCTTCCGACAGCAGATTCAGATGGCTTTCGAACAAGAGAGATTGAAATTTGAGGCTCCCAAGAAGATGATGAAGATTGACGTTCATCCTTTCGCCACAAACATGGTTGATGTGGCCAGAGATGAGGGTTATCCTCAAGCCAAGATTCTGACGTCGTCATCGGCCAAGAGATCTGGGGCTGTTGATCCTAAAGCGCAGATAGCTGCCGATGAGGTCAAAGGAAAGGGTCCGATGGAGTATGTTGGACGTTCATCGGCACCATGTAGACGTGTAACGTCTCAAATGCTGTTGAATAAGTTTCAGCGTGATCGTGAAAGGCGGCAGCGTAGAGAAGAAGAGGAGCGACGCGAGCAAGATCATTGGAGGTGTCCTTTCTTTGTCTACTGCTGGGAAGAAGGGTTGACATTGCCATCGGCATATGATTGTCCCGAATGCAATGGTCAAGGCAGCCGATCATATGAAAGGTCACGTCATGAGCCCTATCGGTGTGAATGCACTCCTGTGCATGATCGGCTAGGAAAAAGAGTATCGGTGCATGATCGACTGGGGGGTAGGACAATGCTACGTGATCTGCTGGGAGAAGAGTGCCTGTATACGATCGGCTAGAACAGGTGGCCGATGACAGAGTGCAAGATGATCAGCCGATGCGGAGAGATCCAAAACGTGAGCCTGATTGCACGGATCAATCTCAATGGTGCCCAGGAGGTTTGACCAGGTCTCAGAAGCGACGTGTTCAGAGGTTACGCCAGTTGGAGATTATTGAGGAAGAACAAGAACAGACTCTGAACAAGAAAGGAGTCAAATCACAAGTCTGGCGTGTCAAGGCTAAGGCCGATGGTGAATCGGCCAGTAACAGTTCCACACCGATCCAAGCAGTCGGTTCTTCAGAAAGTTCTTGATGGATGAATTCCTAGAGGAAGAAGGGACGTTGGGGCATGGGTTTACGTCGGCCGATTTACTAGAGGAAATTGATATTGGAGATGGTGATAGACCAAGGCCGACGTTTATTAGTGCCAATTTGGATCCCAAATACAAACAAGAATTGAAGAGTTTATTAAAATAATACAAAGATTGCTTTGCTTGGGAATACTATGAGATGCCTGGCTTGGATAGATCTATTGTGGAACATCGTTTGCCTATAAAACCGGGATATCGGCCATATCAACAAGGAGCGAGGCGATGTAATCCTAAGATTTTGCCAGATATAAAGGCCGAGATTACGCGGTTAATTGAAGCTAATTTTATTCGGCAGTGTCGTTATGCCGAATGGATTTCTAATGTGGTTTCTGTTTACAAAAAGAATGGCAAACTACGAGTGTGCATTGATTTTAGGGATCTCAACAAAGCTATGCCGATGGATGGTTACCCTATGCCGATAGCTGATATGTTGGTAGATGCTGCAGCTGGGCACAAAGTGATCAGTTTTATGGATGGCAATGCTGGATACAATTAGATTTTTATGGCAGAGGAAGACATCCACAAAACTGTAGCAGCACCGCCCAAATTAAACCGGCTTAAGTGCGCTAACCAACATCTGAATACTTAATCAAATTACTATGCACTTAAAACAGTGTAATCTGACAGGCTGTCGGGTAAATCCCGATTAAACTACTGTACTCCAGGATCACAATTGCACTAGCAGACCCATACGAAGACGAGCACAGGTGATACCAGCATACAGAAATCTTCAAATTAATTTACAACACATGTTTTACATAAAAACTTTAAGTACAAACGACAGAGTTCAAAACACAGCGGAAGTTTAAGACCGAGTTCGAAATACAATACGATAACCACGATGACAATACAAGGTGAACTCCACATCCTGCCCACCGATGTGATGCCAGCCTGCCTGATCTTCACGGCGAAGACGGGGCCCACTCGACGGTCCACCCAGGAGGAAGCGGTTGTCCAATCCAGGACGCACAGACCTCCTCGAAGTCAGCGGGGACACAACCTGCTCAGAAGGGTTACAACAACAACCCTGAGTATACTAATACTCAGCAAGGCTTACCCGACTTTGGGTATACTTAGCCCATTACCTAGACATGCAAAGCTTTTTGGCTCTGGAGTTCTTTTGCAGAAAGGCTACTAGCAGTGAATCCTTACTTTCAATATTTTAGCTCTATTTAGTATAGCGATTATTAACTAAAATTCGCTTAAGCATCTAGAGCACACATGGTGGATCAGATTATCCTTCAGTAACTCACCAACCAACCTTTTCCATTCCGTTCTCATTCCACTTTCTTACTACGATGTGACACAGTGACCAAGGCTCTCATATCCGCGAGTCACGGCGAATCGATCCGATTTAACCTTGCAAGGTGGACCTAACTCACACGACACGTGAAAACCCCATCGGGCCCCACACGTCAATTGTTCCCATCATCACCCCGACGTTTGAATCACGCCTGCCAAAACCCGGGTGAAGGGTCCCTCACGGCGAACTCCCGGAGAACCTGGAGGCGACATACTATCCAACACCTGCCATCATTCCACTCCCAGAGTAGCGGGCCGCGATTCAAAGTATCGGTGCAAATCAGGTAATTAGCTTACCGGTTTCGACTACCTCCTACTTCCGGCATGTGGTTAGTACTGTTCAATCCTCGATCATCAATGCCAGCAACGGTACGGTCCTCAATTGACACAGGCGGAGGCTAACTTCCATCCATTCTATATCCAGAACCCATTTCATCTCCGCCCGGTCTTCATTTCTTTTTCCTCATTGATTCATTCTCAACCACAATGCCATAAGTAACACTATCTTAAATCTCGCGAGCGATAGGAATCACTCGACTTCTACCGAGATCCTGCTTAGCAGAGCATTTCTATCGACATCTGCATACTAGTATTGACCCTCGGTTACCTAGGGAGAACATGCATACTAGATTTCCATACAACTCCTAGAACGTAAATGCACAAATACTTAATTAAACATTGAATACTTAAATTAGGGTTATGCTCCGGGGCTTGCCTTGCAGGTCAGCGGGGTTAGCAACTTCTTCGCAAGTGGGCTCGACTGCGTCCTCCTGCTACTCTCCCGCTTGCGGCTCCTGGGTCGGCTCGGCGATCAGCTCATTGGCGACTTCGCTCGTGGCGTCTACACGTATGAAAAAGAATGCCATGCAACAGTTAGGACACAGTGCGACGCATGAGTGCTCAAGATGCGATGCAATGTGATACAATGCAAAATGAGCCACAATCAAGATAGACCAACATTAATTGAGTAATCACAACAACAAGGCTAAAACCGAAAGGGTGTGGGTGCTTATGATTGGTTTCAAGACTTCAAAATATTTTAGCCTGAAGTGTCTCCACCAAACAACAGCTGTTAACTTGCTTCGGAGGATAAAACACAACCTAGAGCAACATGGATTACATTACGGACCAAAAATTTGCTATCAAGCAAACCTGAGCAAGATACCTAAACAAGCAACAATCAGGTCCTACAAGATTAGCATGATTCACATAGGAGCTTGCTCTGCTGAAAACACACAAATGCAAGAATTAACTAGCAACACTATAAAAGAAAGACATAGCTAGGAACTTAACAAAAGTAAAGGCATAACTTGCTGAAATAATATAGCAACGAAATTTTACCAGATCAACATGATAAAGATAAGGCATGCAACAGAATTGTTCCAGCTTTTATTGATGATAGAAAGTATTTATTTTAGCCCAAGCAAGCTAACCAAACACAAACAGATCTACACAAAAGTGTACAACAACAGGTCATGAAAATTTTACAGTTGGTTACACATGAAAAGATGAGGCTACTAAATTAATTTCAGAATTTTTAGATCAATAGAACTGCAGATATTAAATAAACAAGCTCAAACACTAAGTAAATTCTAGCAGGGATAAAACTGACATTTGACATGCATGAGTATTTTTCCTCTGAAGTTCTAGATCTAAGAAAACTAACAAAATTTACTTTGCATTTTTAGTATTTTTCTACGAATTTCTATGCAATTATGAAATTTCAGCCGAAATAAATAAATGAAAAAACGGAAAACCAAAATTTAAAAGAGGGGGCTGACGAATGGGCCCCACCTGTCAGTGGAAGGAGCCCAGCTCAGCTCCCCTGCTCTGCCCCGCACGCGCGCCAGGGCCATGGCCACGGCCAGGCTCGGCGGCGGCGCGGCTTCTCCCGCCGGTGGCGGCCGGCCGGCGGCGTGGCCTGGGCGGACCGGTGGAGCGGGGGCGCCCGCGAGGTGGCGCAGTGGGCGCGCGGGGTGGCACAGGACGGCGCGGCGGCGTCCATGGCGGCCACAGCGGCGGCGCAGCCGCCCAGGCGGCCGCGAGGCTAGGTGGCGGCGGGGCGGGGCGGTGCGACGGCCAGCGTGGATGGGTGGACTCGACGCGCGTGGTGGCATGGCGCGGGGCCGCGTGAGTGCGGCCCGCGATGGCGGCGGTGCTAGGCGGGCCGGCTGGCGACGGCATGGCCGCGTTCCGGCGGCGTCCGTGCAGGAAGAGGAGGGGAACGGGGCCGGTAAGCACGAGAGCGGCGCACGGAAGCTCACCACGTCGTCCAATCGAGCAGAGAAGGGCCGGAAGACGAGGATCGACGGCGGCGCGGAGCTTCGACGGGGACGGCAATGGCGGCCGCGGTGGCGCAGGCTGATTCGGCCGAGGTGGGGGCTCGGCCGAGCTTGTGGAGGGGCGGAGGAGGTTCGGGGCGAGGCGAGGGAGGTTGGGGCGCGCGGAATCGAGCTGCGGCGGCGAGGGTTGGCCGGCGCGACGTCGACGGCGGCACGCAGCACTCAGCTCAGCTCGAGCTCGAGCTCCATGAAGGGGAGGGGAAAAACGGATGACGCTTCGCGAACGGATAAGGACGCGCAGCGCGGCGTGCGAGGATCGCCGACGGCCGACGCGTGGAGGAGGCGCCGACGGCCACAGTCACCGTCATGGGCACCGGGCGACACCGTGGCGAGCACAGGAGCAAACAGTGACACATTTTGACTGATTTTGACCCGTGTTTGACCGGCCAAAACTCAAATTTTGATATAGAAACTTGAAATTTGGCCAAAATAGAAGTTGTAGAGGAAAAGAAGATCTACAACTTTCATTTTGGGCGAAAGTTGATTTGACGCTCGGATCATCGAGAAAAATGAGGTCAAACATGGCTAAAACAATGTTTACTATGCGAACACGATTGACGCTAATGGCGTGGTTAAGCCACGATTAGTGATTAAACTCGGGATTAGCGAGCACAATTAACACAGGGGTGTTACAAAAACTGCGTTCAGATGTCCAGGACATCTCGGTTTATTCGAGTGGTTAGTCATGACCTTCGGATTAAAAAATGTCGGTGCTACGTACCAGAGAGCTATGAATTATATCTTTCATGAACTCATCGGCAAAATTTTGGAGATATACATTGATGACGTGGTTGTGAAGTCAAAGGGGCACCAAGAACATTTGGCCGATCTGCGTAGAGCTTTGGAATGCACCAGAAGGCATGGTTTAAAAATGAATCCAAACAAGTGCGCTTTTGGTGTATCAGCTAGCCAATTCTTGGGTTTTATGGTACATGAACAAGGGATTGAAATTAGTCAGAAGACTATATCAGCTATCGACAAAGTTGAAGCTCCTACGACGAAAGTTGAACTTCAGTCATTGATCGGCAAGATTAATTTTATTTGAAGATTTATATCTAATCTGTTGGGAAAAATTCAGCCGTTCATTTCTTTACTGAAGTTGAAGGCCGATCAGGAATTTGTATGGAGAGAGGAACATCAGAAGGCATTGGATGAAATCAAATATTATCTAGTAAAGCCTCCGTTATTGGTTCATCCCCAAAAGCACAAGCCGTTTAAATTATATTTATCGGCTGATGAGCGTGCTATCGGATCGGCCCTTATTCAAGAATTTGAAGTAAAAGAAAGAGCTATTTATTTTGTGAGTAGAAGGTTGCTGAATGCTGAAACTATGTATTCTCCTGTTGAGAGATTGTGTCTTTGCTTATACTTCTCCTGTACCAAGTTTAGACATTATTTATTATCGGCTGAATATATTGTTGTGAGCAAAGATGATGTTATTAGATATATGCTCTCGTTGCCAATTTTAAAAGGGAAAATAGGAAAATGGATTTTTGGCATTGTCAGAATTTGATTTGAGATATGAATCGGCTAAAGCAGTTAAGGGTCAAGCCATAGCCGATTTTGTTGTGCAACATTGTGGACCAGAGCTGAACATGGTAGATCTTGTTCCTTGGACTTTATTCTTTGATGGATCTTCGTGTGGAAACGATTCTGTAATTGGTGTGGTGCTGATTTCCCCTCGGGGGGCAAATTTTGAGTTCTCATTTCCAATTGAAGCCTCTGCAACCAATAATCAAGCTGAGTATCGCGCTATTCTCAAGGGGATTCAATTACTTCAAGAAATCAAAGCCGATGTTGTTGAGATTTTTGGAGATTCTATGCTGGTGATCAACCAGTTAGTTGGGGAGTATGAATGCAAGAATGATATTTTACAATTATATCATGAAGAATGTCTCTGGCTGCTGAAAGAATTCAAGAAGGTAACCATCGAGCATGTTCCCAAATTTCATAACAGTGATGCAAATCGGCTGGCTAAGCATGATTCAGGATATCGGCCGATGGAAAGAATAATGGCCTCGGAGTTAACAGCCGATGATTGGAGGAAAAAAATTATTGATTATTTGAAAGATTCATCCAAAAAAGTGAACAGAAAAATTAGAGGTCTGTGGATCCCATCAATCGGCCTATAAGATGAAATGGGTGATCAGGAGGAACGGATATTTTTGGCCGACGATACTGGAAGATTGCTTCACATATTACAAAAGTTGCCAAAAATGTCAGAAGTTTGGGAGCGTGCAAAGAGTTTATGCGTCAGCCATGAATCCCATAATCAAGCCGTGGCCGTTTAGAGGATGGGGAATTGACTTGATCGGCCGGATATATCCTCCATCTAGTAAAAATCATAAGTTTATCTTGGTGGCTGCCGATTATTTCACCAAGTGGGTTGAAGCAATTCCTCTGAAAAATGTTACATCAAAAGAGATGATTGAATTCGTCAAAGAACATATTATCTATCGGTTTGGTATTCCACAAACCATTACGACCGATCAGGGTACTATGTTTACGTCGGATGAGTTTCAGGAATTTGCTATTGGAATGGGGATTAAATTGCTGAATTCTTTTCCATATTATGCCCAACCTAACGGTCATGCAGAAGCATCTAATAAATGGGTCATCAAATTGATCAAGAGAAAGATTGATGAATATCCTAGAAAGTGGCATATTGTACTTCATGAAGCTTTATGGGCATACAGAATGGCTTGTCATGGCGCTACAAAGGTGTCTCCATATCATTTGGTGTACGGACATGAAGCTGTTCTCCCATGAGAATTGAAACTTGATTCATGGCGTGTCACGTTTCAGAATCAATTGATGGCCGATGAATATTCTGCTATGATGAAAGATGAATTAGAGGATTTGGCTGGCCATCGGCTGAAGGCTCTTATAAATGTTGAGGCAAATAAAGCCAGAGTTAGCCGATGGTATGATAAAAAGGTAAAAGCCAAAACCTTTGAGCAAGGGGAATTGGTTTAGAAGTTGATACTGACGATAGGAACAAAGAGTTCAAAATTCGGCAAATGATCGCCAACGTGGGAAGGACCATTCAGAATAAACAGATGTGTTCCTAGCAATGTTTATATTTTAGAGACACTCGAAGGGGAAGAATATTCTAGAGCTCTTAATGGAAAATATTTGAAGAAGTATTACCCTAGCGTTTGGATGGATGGATAGCCGATTAATTGAGTTATCGGTTGGATTGTTATGGCTGATACGATATGTGTCGCCCTTAGTGCAAAAAATCTACACAATCCAGATTGTTCAAATTCGTATCAAAGTTGATTTTTTGCAACGTCAATTGGGAAATTGCAATGGAAATTGGCAGGAAAAGGGGAATACTTCATTAATAATACTATTTACAAAGGGGCCGATCTGAAGATCTGGCCGATACAACAAAAGATTGTTTCTAGGAAGATGCTACTCCTAGAAATCTAATCATCGGCAAAGACGTTGCCGATGACCGCCTCTATGCTGACATCTGCGGAGATGGCGGCGGCTGCCATCTCCATGTCGTCGGCGAGCTCTTCGAAGACCCACCAGTCTTCGCTACCCAGCGGAAGGTGGACCGGTTCGACCTGCAGGAGGTCGTGACCAGTCTGAAACTGGGCAGTGGCGAGGGCCACGGCGGCGCCGCGGCGGACCCCATGTCTGGCAACCTCCCGAACGCGGTTGGGGATATCCTGTAGACGGGCGGCGACGGTGTCGCCACGCGCGTTCACCGACTCGGTGGCGGTGGCTGCTGCGGCATGGAGGGTTTGGACCTGCGACTCCAGGATTGAAGTAAGATGTCAGAAAAAGGGTCAGAAAAACAGGAAAGAGCAATGCTTTGGAAGGGGCAACTTACAAGCAACCCTGGAGTCGGCGGCGGTGAGCTGGGCCTGGAGGATTGCCCGATCGGATTGCGCCGCCCCCAGTTCGGCGGTAAGGAACTGAGACCAGATGGTCTCCTGGGAGTAATTCTGCCGAGCTTCATCCTTCTCGTGAAGGAGCTGGCGAATGTACTCCTTGGTGCTCTCAGGAACACCAGGGAAAGGGGGTCCCTCCGAGTTGGAGGAGCCGGAAGAAGCATTGTCACTTTACAGAAAAGAGGCAGAAAAAATTAGAGATCAAAGTTGAACAAAAGCATGGCAATCCGAAGACGGAAGAAAGAGGGGCTTACTCCACGTGGCGACGGATCGCCGGCGGGGCATTGGAAGGACCCTCATCGGGGCGCTTGGAGCCCGCCATTGTTACAGGAAGACCTAGGGTTTTTTTGCTGGAGAAAGAAGAAAGGAGGCTCTGTAGCTAATGGAGGCTTGTTGCCGATATAGAGCCGGAGGGTGATTTTTATGGATCTATCTGGGCTGGTAAAAAGACGGAAAGTGAATCGGCGCGTTGGGCTTGCGCGGATGGAAGGCGAAAAGCCAGGGGCAAAGAAGAGTTTTACCCAGTTGTACGGGGTAAGCCGTGTGCACGGGGTACGAGGAATGGCTTTGAATGCTGGTTGGAGTAATTTCGGAACAAAACAAATTATTCCGAAACTAGGGGGCATGTGTTGACACCGTTTTTTGACACGTGTCAAGGAATGTGATTTTTGTGAAGGGAAGGTGGCCGATTTGGAAGAAACCAAAAGATACACATCCAATACAATAAACTTTACAATTCCTTTGCATTTTTCGGCGACTTCGCCTTTTCTCTTCTTTTTTCGACGAGTTCTTTCACGTTGATCAAGGACGCCTCACATTCGAGCGACTTGATTTGCTGGTGATGTTTCATTTTACCGAGTATATTTGAGCCTTAGCTACCGGGCGCATCGCTGTCGTCTCGTCTAGATTTATTCACCAATTATCGATATCGGCTAGATTTGTAGATTTTTCCTATGCTTTTTGGCCATTATTAGATCGGTTTTAGATTTTGGAGTAACACTTTTGTTATCACAAGAGCTGGTTTAGATGTGTTTTTAGCTTCACATCATCTGAGCTACACATTCGTAGTTTAGATTTTGTCATACATACAAGATCGGCTGTTCAAAGCCGGTTTTGTTGTTTAGTGTATCGGCTGATCCTGCCGATAAGCTCGTATTATCATATCTAAAAACATATTAGATCGGCTTTAGATTTTGGAGTAACACTTTTGTTATCACAAGAGCTGGTTTAGATGTGTTTTTAGCTTCACATCATCTGAGCTACACATTCGTAGCTTAGATTTTGTCATACATACAAGATCGGCTGTTCAAAGCCGGTTTTGTCGTTTAGTGTATCGGCCGATCCTGCCGATAAGCTCGTATTATCATATCTAAAAACATATTAGATCGGTTTTAGATTTTGGAGTAACACTTTTGTTATCACAAGAGCTGGTTTAGATGTGTTTTTAGCTTCACATCATCTGAGCTACACATTCGTAGCTTAGATTTTGTCATACATACAAGATCGGCTGTTCAAAGCCGGTTTTGTTGTTTAGTGTATCGGCTAATCCTGCCGATAAGCTCGTATTATCATATCTAAAAACATATTAGATCGGCTTTAGATTTTGGAGTAACATTTTTGTTATCACAAGAGCTGGTTTAGATGTGTTTTTACCTTCACATCATCTGAGCTACACATTCGTAGCTTAGATTTTGTCATACATACAAGATCGGCTGTTCAAAGCCGGTTTTGTCGTTTAGTGTATCGGCCGATCCTGCCGATAAGCTCGTATTATCATATCTAAAAACATATTAGATCGGTTTTAGATTTTGGAGTAACACTTTTGTTATCACAAGAGCTGGTTTAGATGTGTTTTTAGCTTCACATCATCTGAGCTACACATTCGTAGCTTAGATTTTATCATACATACAAGATCGGCTGTTCAAAGCCGGTTTTATCGTTTAGTGTATCGGCTGATCCTGCCGATAAGCTCGTTTATTACGCGCTTGCATTTAATATTTTTTTGTCGTCTATAGTATCGGCAAAGCTTGCCGATACGCCCATCTGAGAGAGATTCGGAATCCCAGCCGATACGCTCTCGAATTTGACTTTGTTTTCTCCCTTGTCAATTTTAGGTAAAATTGACTGGCACGCTTGGTTGACTTTCCGTGACTCGGCGAACACTTGCCCTCGGATTCCAGTGTGTTGATTTTTGCATCAACAACACACAACAATTCAAGTAAACCCACTTGTCTTCTTCAAATCTAGGGTATATGTATATAAAAATAGCCTTTCAAATAGAGCAGCGAGTTCTATGTAACAGGTCAAAATCAGCTGATACTACTACCTACGAAACAAAAAGGAAAGAGCGAAAATGTAAGCCTTAAGGCCTAAGCCAATCAGAATCACTTGTATATGTGTATGTAATACGCTAGCAATCTATACTTGCAGATCAAGAACCGCCTCACCTGCAAAGAACATGTCGCAACAGGTCAGCATGGGATCAAATGGAGCTAAAATAGGATTCCCATCAGACCAATCACTCCAGTGGCCAGTATATCTTACCGTGCATTCTCTTGACAAAGCGCTCGAATTCGAAAAAGTTGCGCCTCTCAAATAGAACTTTGCTAAGCCTCAGGTAGGTGAATCCAAACAAATGCCGTCCATCTGGGTCATTCAGTGGTTTGGCATTCTCCAAAATCTTGTTGAATCCATCTCTATCGTAGCAAGGTAAAGCGTTCTCACTAGCCACTTGTATCCCAGCATCCCATGCAGCGTTTAGCACCTGAGAAACAATGCATCCAATTGTAAAACACTAGTAAAGAACTGTGTTTTCAAGGCGTCGCCTAGGCGACAAGGCGGTGGCGGCTCGCCTTGCTTAAGGTCTCGCCTTAGCCCGCCTAGGCGTCGCCTAGGCGATAAGGCGGTGGTGGATCGCCTCGCCTTACCGCTTTAAAAACATAGGTAAAGAATCAATCTGTCTGTAATTAAACAGCAAACATATGATGTTGTGCAGGTGTCAACTATTCATTCAAATAAAACCTGTAAAATAGTATCACAGGTCTGTGCTCACTAGAGAATATGATGGATCAGCTAGTAAGCTATTGATAAGGGAATGTGAAAACATGAAACAGAAGAAAGGATCCCTACCTGCCATACCAGGCCCTCTGGATCTGCAAATGCCTCAGGGTATACCTCATGCTGGTCCATAGTGCGCAATTCAACACATGTAAAGTTCAAAGCAGCATCATATTTCTTCAACACTGCAGCAATTGGAGCATAGCCATCACGGTTACATGGGTTGTAAAAACCAGCAGTTAGTTCAGCAGCATGACTGGCAGTTTTGTACCACCAGTGCACTCCAGAAACCTGTAAATATCACGGAAGTGGATAGCTGAATTCAATCATTTTATTTGATTTGGGGATATAAATGATAAAAGATAAGTTTACTTTAGCAATTGTAAGACCAGGTTTCTAACATAAAGAATAAATGCTGGCAAAACAACCAAAGTCCTGATTGGATTTGAGGAGATAACAATGACAACTGACCTTAACAGCTATGCTTGAACCCTCAAAAGCCAACCTTGCTAACATGAGGACACGGTCTGCATGATCCACCAACATCTGAGAGTACCAGTTGAGGAAAAAACGACCATAATAACTATCATAATCTCCTCCATCACAAAAAAACCCAGTGAGATTTGGTTCAGAATTATAATGGCCAGCATTGCCTGGCCCTCTTGCCCATATAGTATGTCCTCGTGCTTCTGCAGCTCTTCTCAAATTTTTCTGTAAGTACCTGTCGTAGCACTGAAGAACAATACATTCTCAATGGTCAATAAAAAAATACTGATAGGTATACCTAAGAAGATAGTGCGAGTGCAACAGAAAGAACAAAGTGTGAAGAGTTACCTGAAATTCTCCAATGCCAGGGTATTTCCAGCCATGTTTTGCTGGATAAGATGGATACCGCAGCTCTCCACAAGCCCCTAGTCCAATCTCAATTTCCGAGATGATCCCATCCTCAAAATACTCATCAAACTCCACTCGGAAGCTTCTCATGAAGTCAAAATATACCTATATTGATATATGGGGATGGGATAAGAAATGTGTAAACACAATTGGTCTTTCAATAAAAATGAATTGAAAGGTGTGAACATACAGAACAAATATTTCCATAACATACAAACCAGTTTCATCATGCAACCATCCTAAAACATTATACCATTATCATGAAAGTACCAAACATGACAATGTATACATGACAATTACAGTTTCATGAGAAGCCATTTGCAGCTTCTAGTCTCAAAAGTAGCCAGGACCAAGATGCAGAATTATAGGAGGCAAGTGGAAATCAACAAGACAAGCATTAGTTAAATTTTCAGAGTGACAAGTGCTGAGCAAGATCCAGCGAAATGGCTGTACCTCCACTGCTGTTCGGCCTTGTAGAACCCTTTCCTTATCAATTCCCCATGATAAGCACTCGGTATTACGCCTTCCTGCCCTGTCAGTAAAGTAGATATCCGGGTTGCTCCTTCCAATCTCTGTTACCCAATGTGGGAGAGGAATGGACACATCATCTCCAACATTGCCACCACATTCGTGGAATGACATGACCACCTAAGTAATTCGATGAGAAAAGCATGTAAGCCACACAAGCAAAGGAAATCAACACATTCTGCCACCAGCAGATGACCGATATAGAAGTATTACATAAACCGACACACAACAATGCAGAGAAGCACAAATTACTGAAGGGTGCATTGAGATCCTGGATCATCTGACCTGCAACTTGAGCTTGAGCTCCCTGATCATCTGGAAGAGGCGCTTGTAGCCAGTCCAGTTGTACTCCTGGGGCCTGTGCGCCTCGACATTCCCCCACCAGCAGTCAACCATGACCCCGTCCACCCCAGCTGCCTTGAGCACCCGCAGCTGGCCCACCAACTCGTCCGCGTCCACCACCTCACCATTGACATTCACTACTCCAAGCTGCCGAAAACACACGCACACGAATTGGAACGCGATCGCGCCGGTCCAGTAACCAGTGTAGAAGAGGAATGTTGGAGGCGGGTACTTACAGGGAGCATGACGTATACGGGGACGTAGGGCGTGCCGGCGAAGTCCCGCTCCGGCGGGCGCGGCGCCACATCGGGCACCTGCAGCAGCAGACCCCAACAATCGTGAGGGACCGATGGATGAACCGATGGGAAGGGACGTGAAGCGAAAGAAGGCGGCGGGGGCTCGCTGACTTGGTTGGCGACGGCTGCATCTTCGGCGGCGGCGGGGTCCATGGTGACGGGGACGGGGACGGCGAGGAGGTGCGAGGAGTCACCGTCGGGGACGTCGTCCGCCGGGGGGCGCGAGGAGGCTGCGGCCAGCGGGGGCGAGAGGAGGACGGAGGGCACCGGCGCGAGCGCGGGGCGGTGGGAGATGGGGCGCGCGGCCACGGGCGGGGCACCGCGGAGCGGGAGCGCCGGCGAGGTCGGGAGCGGGAGCACGAGCGGCGCGGCCGCGACCATCACGGGGCGGGGCGCCGGCTGGATGGGGAAGACACAAGGAGCAGGCGCACGCGTCAGCATTCCGATCCGGCTTATCTTGGCTCGAGAGAGAGAGGTGGGGAGGCCGGGCGCGGAGGAGGAGGAGGCGGCGGGCGGTGGTGGAGCGCGCCCTCGGGAGGCGGGAACGGAGCGGGGGAGCAAGAGCAAGCGAAGTAACGCCGTGAGGGGCCGCCGCTTATTTTGGCTGCTTGCGCTCGTCCCCTTTTCCCTTTGCGTGCGATGGACGGTCAGGAAAAAACCTTTAAATATACTAGTTATTATTACTCTTACTAATATACAGTGTAATAGTTTGCACTCGTATTTTTCAATCAAACAGTATTTCCCATTTTTTAATTTTCATCACCGTCCCGAGCATTTATTTATTAATCACATCTGGTTCGAAACCGCAGGGTGTTCAATTCATTCGTGACGTCATAAATGGCAGTGGGATAGCTACTCCCACCAGGCTTGACTCCCACACGCTGCTTTTCCCCTGGGCTGCCAGTTCACACGCCATTCGTTCCCTTTTCTTTCCCTTCTCCCAAATGGAGAGCCCGACTGACTGAACTGACTGAGAAGGAAGCAGCAGAGAGAGGGAAGGGAGGGACCTGCGCGGCGGCGGGGGGCGGGGAGGAGGTGGGGAAGGTGGTGCCGTCGGGGAGGACGATCCAGCCGGCCTCGCGCGCCAGCGCCGCGATCACCTCGTTGATGTCGGCGCGCGCGCGGAGGCAGTAGTTGCCGTGCTGGCGCAGCCCCGCCAGGATCCGCCCCGTGATCGCGCGCCGCTGCCGCTCCCGCAGCTTGGTCCGCTCCTCCTCGCGCGCGCGCCGCCGCCCCGGGTTCGCCCTGCCGACGCCGCCGCTGCCAGTCGGCGACGCGGCGGACACGGGGCACGGGTCCATGTAGAAGCAGCCGTCGTCTTCCTCCTCCTCGTCGCCGTCCTCCTCCTTGACCCCCATCTCCTCGTCCTCGTCCTCCGCCTGCTGCATCCCGCTCCCGCCCGCCCGGATCTCGCGCCGCCGCGGGGGGAAAGGGAGGGAGATGCAGGGGGAGGGGAACAGGGGGAGGACCCAGGACCAGCAGGGTCACGCGTGCGAGGCGTGCGGCGGCGTGCCGCGGGGGCTCGGAGTGATATGGTTGGCACGGTGGCCGCGCGGGGGCGACACGTGTGGAGGGATGGACGGCCGCGATGGCCAGGACAGGAGGCCGCGGCGCACGCTTGGAGCGCGCCCTCGCCCTTGCCCTTGCCCTTGCCCTCGCCACCATCGCGGAAGGGACGAACCGGGAGGGGCACGGGGGAGGATTGGCGCCGCACATGGGGCGCATGTGATTGGGCGGCCGTCGCTTCCGCTCCCAGTGGTGGGCGGGGGTGGGGCACGCACACATGCTCGCACGCGTTGCCAACGCCATTACGCCAAGCCCATTGGCGCCGCCACTTCAGCGGCGGCACGACGCCATGCCTCTGCTGCTCTGCGGCGCCGCTTCTTCTCCTCCTCCCATCTTGGTGCGAGTGTGAACAAGCAGCAGGGACAGAATACTTGCTTCAGCCACCATCAGGCAGTTGGTGTTGCGTTTCAGCTTCGGTTGCTTGCTTCCATTGGCATCCTTTCAGTTCCGGACAAAGCAAGGCACGGTGGACTGGTCGATTAGTTGCTTATCATTGCAACTGGGCAGTGTTCAATGATTTGTTCAGAAGGGCAATCATACATGGTTCGGGACAAAGATCATGCCTTCCCTGCTACACGGTTAAATTAGCTCAGGAGAAGCGCAGTAGACTTCACATCAGCAAAATGCCACTCAGATCAGCAAATCAGCACATCTCAGCGGACAGCAAACAATATCATGTATGAATTGGCGTACCAGGTTCATAGCATGACATTCGACAAAAGCCAATTTTCAGGCAGTTTATCAACTCATACGAAAAAAGAAACTAGCGTCTGAGTTTGGAATGAACCGACACCATGTACATAAATGCCTGAACAGACAATCAGAATTCAGTGCCATCATTAACGTTTTTTTGTGGTGAAGCACAACACTTTTTAGAAATAAGCTCAAGGATCATTGTACCCAAAACCATCTATATGAATTTAGTGCCAGCATCAAGCTAAAGCAAACTGATAGCCTTAGGCATCAACTTGAACAAACATTTCCAGTAATGAGGACAACTCCTTAAGAGGGGGGGGGGGGGGGGGGGGGGGCGGAGGCAGCGGTGGGGCGGGAGGGGCTCCAGCTCCCCCTACCGCTGTGATCTCCATGAAGCCCGCTTAAGCCTCTCCTACAAATTTGAGAAGGAAGAAGAAGGAGGGGAGGGGCTAGAGGAGAAAGAAGGGGAAGCAGCCCCTCCTACCGTGATTCCTGACTCCGCCACTGGGGGGGACATCATTCCTACCAACAGTATCTGCAAAGGTGACCAAACACTAGATTGACTAGAAAACAGACAAATATTGATAATGGTCTGATGCAAGACTGCAGATGTAGCACCTGGAACACCGATTTCATAATAGAATTGCTGTGGTGTTATACATAGTTTCAGGAACTGCAGTTCCAAATGGCCTGATCGATATATTCAGTTCCCTGCTTTCTTTCTGAGTATATATACAGTGTGTGAGCTCTAAACAACATTTTTACATATCACATTCTACTAATTAGAAGGATGATAAGCCCTTCTTCCTGATCGCTACAACAGTTGACAATAATACATGCTGTGCAGGAGAGGAATCAATCAAATGTACAATCTGGCCTCTTACCAGAATAAATCTACACCCACTGATGATGATGGTGTGGATGCTTCTTCCTCCATCTCTGGTTCAGGTTCCATGCCAAACTCTGGAGACTCAATGTCAGTGAGGTTCTTCAAGTCAACAACAGATAGCTCATCCAGTTGCTTCACCACAAGATCTGCAGCGCTAAGCTCATAGATTCTGTGCTTGCTTGCGACCGCGACACACTTCATTCGAGCATCATGAGCGGCTTCCACTGCGGAGTTGGAGTTCCCGAACACGATGCACCTCTCCGGGATGAGGCTTAGGAGCTGAGCAGCGTACAGAAACATTTCAGGGTCAGGCTTCCCCCGATAGACATCCTCCGCTGCCACGACAGCATCAAAGAAATTCAGCGCGCCAACAGCTTCGATGGCTTCTTCAATAACCTTCCGTGGGCGTGTGGTGGCCACAGCGATAGGGATCTTGTAATTGGCCAGCGTGCTCATGAACTCCCGCGAACCGTTCCTCATCTGGTACAAAGAGCCACCTCGAAGGCTGCTGTGTATCTCCTCCTTTCGTGAGGCCAATCGCCTGAGCTCCGAGGGGTCCCGGGACCAGCAGAGAACCTCAGAAATCACCTGCTCGTTCTTCATCCCTTCGACTCTCCTCAACAGGAAAGCCGGAGGCGGCGACTTCCCCTCCTCCTGTGCCAGGGTCAACCATGCCTGCCTTTCCAATTCGGCATCATCCTCGACGATGACCCCCTCCCACTCGAAGACGACGCCGAGCCACCCGCAGCCCATCCGCTCGAGGCGGAGCAGGGGGTTGTGCAGCTTGGGGTCATCCGCCCTGTTCCGCGGGGGCCAGGATGGGGCCGGGTTGGTGACCCCAGCATCCCCCATGTCGCCGCCGTCCCCGGGGATGCCCCGGTACTCCCTGCGCGGGCTGGCCTCCTTGGTCACCCCCATGGCCAGCGCCTTGACCGGCCAGTCCGCGAGCCGCGGCGACGGCTGCCTGGTGACCCGGGCCACGAGGCGGCGGCCCGCGAAGGCGGTGGCCAGGGGGCGGCAGGCGACGACATGGAACGTCCGGCGGAGGGGGCGGTGGGGGCCCCTGGACCTCTGGTCGAACAGGTGGGGCGCAATAATTGAGGTGCTCGCGCTGACCGTATCAACAACCATGATGACGGCCGCTGGATCCGACGCCCGCCCGCCCACCTACCGATCAGGAACCGAGATCCCGGAACCCCCGAATTGTTGGGGGCAACCGCTTGAACCGCCTGCTCTCCCGACGGGATTGGACTGCAAGACGAAGACACCAACCGCTCAGAATCCAATCGAAGAGAACTCGAGAAGAAAACGAGGCGACGAAGGCAAGAACCAAACAAAGCACCGAGAGGGAAGAAGAAGAAGGAAAAAAAAAGAAAGAGCAAAGCACCTGATTGACAGAGCACCTAATCAGCAAAGCACCAAATCAGCGAGGTGAAGCTTAAGCCGAGCTGGTGCGGATTCGCAGGGGGGGAGCGCTCGAGCAATGATTGGATGGGGGGAGGAAGGGGAGGCGCACAAGGCAGAGGAGGAAGAAGATAAGGAGGAGGAGGGGGAGGGAGGAGGCGGTACCGGCGGCGATGTGGGGGAGATCGGACGGCGGCGGAGGGGTCGCGGAGGAACGGGAGGTTTCGTCGGGAAGCCGCCTACCTTGTTTTGGCTTCGGCCTTCCCTTCCTTTTATTTTCTCTTTCTTTTTTTTATTATTGCACGCTGAGGGAGATTTTATGGTGGGCCGCCGCGGTTGAGGACGTGGAGGAGGAAGGGGAGACGAATCTCCGCCGGATGCGCGACGCGTGGCGCGGCGAGGAGCGTCTGATGGGGATTTGGGGGGAACGTGAGGCGGAGGATACGCCTTGTCGGCTCTGCTCTCCCGCGGCCTCGGAATCGCGGGGATGCGGTCTCGCCTTATCTTCGTTATATCTCTCTCCCTTTCTTGTTCTGATTGAAGGATATATGTCGGCACTTGATTAATTAATCATATACTAGTATAATAGATGTACTATACTTTTTCTAAAACTTTGGCTCCATCTATTTTATTTATATATCGTATTGAGTTTTCTAAATTAAATTTAGCTTGCTTTGACTAAATCTATAAAGAATCTATAGTAACAACCGTACCACCTAACATATGTACTATGAACATTTATTTTATGGAGGATTCAATGAAACAAATGTGGTATTGTCACTGTTATTATTTTTCTATAGATTTGGTTGACTTAGAACAAACCTAATATTGATATGTAAATAAAATTAGAGATAGTAACAGGCAATGTATTACGTAATTATCTAAATGTGCAATATGATTCGGATTTCGTTCGGTTTTCTAAGGTAAAAAAGAAAGAGACATGTTTGTCCCTATGTGTTTATCTTGATTTGATTGACAATATTCAAGCTAATTATCCTATTCAATCATAAAAGAGCGGTAGTCCCATCACAAGGAGCGCCATGGCAAAATGTTTATGGAAATACCATTTCGTCACATTTTCCATACAAGATAACTATTTATAGACCTTTAACCTTTTTGAATAATATATGTATCACATTTTCCTAAAGAAACCCATATATGTACTACTACCAGGCAGCATATATACGTAATTACGAACATATGCAATATGACACGGTTTTGGTTTGGCTTTTCAAATTAAAATATAAGAAAGACATGTTTACTACTAGGCATTTATCTTGATTCGATTAACATTATTATTCAAGCTAATTATCCTAGAGACATCATAAAAGAGTGGAAGTTCCACCAAAGGAGTGTCATGGCAAAATGTTTATAAATTATCATGCTGTCACGTCTTCCATAGGTACACCGATATTATAAGCCTTTTTGAGAGAGAAACTTATCCAAATGCCAAACTATACACCGAGCTTTTCTTCTCTCCTTTTTATGTGTTGTGCAGTTACATTGCTAGTCTGCCAAAAATTATTATTTTCTAAATTCAAACTTTACAAATTCTATTTTTTAGTACTCCTTCTACAAATTTGACCAAAATGAAATTAAATTAACTTAAGTGAAGGTTAGTACCTCTATAACAAAATAATTATTTTACTAATTTACAAAACTTCTAAAGGTTGCAATGATTTTGGAATAAGAATTTATCTCCAAATGTAAATGAAAATGGATAGGCCCAAATGCAAAGAAGAAAGGAGAGAGTGACACAGGGGTCGTATTCACCTGTTCTAAAATTCTCTCTCCATAGGCGGCCTCCACATCATTTTTTTATTATCGAAAACAATGTTTAAAATAATGTTTCACAACTTAGAGTCACTCTTTTATGGTATTTTTCAACTCAAGTACTCTGATGATGTTAGCTTTTTCTGGACGCTAAATGTTAGATCATCATTTATGCTCTAACTATTGACAAGTTCTAGCTATAAATATGCAAGAAAAATATTCAAATAGTTATTATAGTTAAAATATATGACTTGAGTACATAAAATTAATTATTAAAAAATAGACCAAGTAGCTTGTTCTAAACGTCATACCATTTAAAAAGGTGTGGAATACTATAACTAACGAGTGAGATTTGAGGCTTATCTTCCAATTCTAGCAGTCAACTTTATTCTTTCATTGTGTCCATAAGTTAATTCATTACTTATCAAATAAATATTAAGTAGCTATCATATCAATTCGAGCATCCAGTTTTTTTTTATCCTGCCCTCACCTCATATATGGCCTAAATGGCCATGTAGAACGCTGTTTCATAGTCCAGTCCGTGTGAAAATTGTGTAGCTGTGAATTGTGATGCCTAAAGCGTGTATGGCCAGGTTTGACAGTTTTATAAACTCCTAAACTAGACAAAAACTTGTGGACTAGCGTTTAAACCTCTCTTTTTTTGGCCAAAGCATTTAATTAGACGGGCTAGAGGACTGTTAAGACGAACACTTTGACAGTCTTTGAGCAAATGTACTCTTCTTATTCTGTTTGTAACTGGACTTCTTACACTGTTGGAGAAAGGGTTATTAGGGCCGGTCCCTGTGACCGGCGCTAAATGACCGGCACTAACGTGACAATACGTTAGTGCCGGTTACTCTGACCGGCACCAATGTGCGCGGCCACGCGGGATCCCAGGCATCCTCTTTAGTGCCGCTTGGTATCACTGGCCGGCACTAAATGTTTTTCTCTTTTTTTTTCTTTTCTTTTTGATTTTATACATATTGCTATGCATATTTGTGTCGTATTAGAACCGCATTGTAGACTAATATTAGGACCGTATTAGTACCGTATTGCACACTAATATTAGAACCGTATTAGTAATGTATTGCACACTAATATTAGGATCGCATCACACTAATATAATATTACATATATATAATATGTACATACATATAGAGTTCATATATGGAACACTTAGGAGTTCAAAAGTACTTGAGATATTATAAATTATTAACCATCAACTATAGTAAAGTATTGGTTTCCTCGTCGTCGGATCTTCTTTGGCGACGCTTGTACGGAGATCGCCATGAAATTCGCCCTTAGGATTTATGACTTCATCGAGCAGGAAGCCGCACATAGCTTCTTGAATCGCCTTGACCCGAGCCATTTGAATGAGTTCTTCTTTCATCCTCCAACGCTGTCACATTTTCAGATATAAATTTGAGAATAAAAAATAATAAATTAAAATAATGAGCAGATATGATTGTGGTCACGTACATTGAATGCCTCCTGTGTCATTTGCCCTTTTTCACTTGCATAATTGTTGATCCACTCGCATGCATAGTATCCACATAAGTTGTTTTCTTGCTCCTGTCTCCAACACTATGGGCAAATGTGGGTTACGATATAGAATTTTCCTGATGTTTATTACGAATGACACTATGAGAATATATTCATACCGGAAATTCAATCAGCCAACGAAGAGGCTCGATTTCACCTTTCAAGCCTATGTGTTTGCGGAGGTAGCGACTCCATGCAATATTTATCAGCTCGATGAGGTCTTGGTACTTTGATTTATCTTGCCTTAACGAGTCGTACACCTAGACCTTGTGCTCCTCAATCTGAATACAAAGCAATATCCAATGGAAACTGTGCATATACATATACATAACCAATTAATGTTGATTATAATAGTTATTAATTAGTATTATTAATATGAAGGGATTGAAAAAGAGGCTAACGAAGGACGACTCACTGATAATTGTATGGCAAGAGAATGAAGGGACACATGCTATTCTTACGCAATCCCTTGTATATAACATCGACTACGTCTTCAGGCTGGCGCGCTACTGATTCCTCGTGTATAACATCGGGGTCCAAGAAGCCGACGTTATGGAAGTTCTTCTTTCGGCAAATTTGAATTTTTGACCTACGGGACACAACAAAAGCGGGGATCAGTCAATACACAAGGCTAAAATAATGAAACGAGAGAAAATACTTACATACACCATACACTCATGAGGCACTTGTGAAGGACATCTTGATGGTATAAATCGTAAAGTGCCGCAAACTCGACATATACATCATCTGCCCCCCGTCATAAATGCTCATCTTTAATCCGAGCTGGGAACATCTCTAATCCCTTAGCTTTAGATTGCACGGCATACCATTTGTGAAACTCGGCCATTCTCGTTGGCAGGAAACTTAGCAACTCTGGCCATATCAAAGGTTCACCAAGTACAAACTTTTTCCTGCCGCGGGCATTCTGTAGGGCCTGCCCAAGTAATTGAGCCCTTGATAGATCAGTTTGTAATGTGCCCAAGAAGCCAGATTCTCACTAAAGGGTAGCCATATGCTATTTGTAATGTGCCTACTATCAACGCATTACAAAAAGTATGATAATTTTCCACAGGAAACATTAGTAATTGAAATGAACCAATTTTCCACAGTAAACATTAGTAATTGAAATGAACCAATTCTCCTAATTGAAATGAATCTGTAATAGAACTGCATGAAAAGGTTTAATGAAATGTTCAAACTGCATATAATTGAAAAGGTTTAATCAGTACCTAGAAAAAAAAGCTGCAGGGCGCGGCCGGGACGTCGACGGGGACGAGGAGGGGCGGCAGCGCGGACCGGGCGAGGACGACGAGGCACGGCAGCGCGGACTGGATGAGGTCGACGACGAGGTGCGCGGCAGGGCCTGGACGACGACGAGGTGTGCGGTGGCACGGGCAAGGACGGTGAGGTCGAGGCGGCGCGGGGACAGCGGGCCGGGGACGGCGGGGGAGGACCTCAAGGGCCGGGGACGGCTGATGGCAACAAGGTCGGGGCGGCAGCGGGGGCAGGGACGAGGCGCCGGGGCGGCGGGGGATGTGACGATGACCTCGAGAGGGGACGGCGGGGGACGGCCAAGGACGACGAGTCGGGGCGGCGAGGGTGAAAGGATCTTAAGATGCCTAGAGGGGGGGTGAATAGGCAATCTGCAATTTAAAAACACTTAACAAAAATGTCAGACACAGACTAGCCCGGATACTCCGGGTTTTGTGATCCGGAGTATCGGAGATATATCCGGAGTCTCCGGGTATGAATGACATGAAAGAAAACTGCAAGAATCTGTGTATGAAATGTAGATCGAGTTAAAGTAAGAGTACCAGGGGTTCCTTAAGGTTGATATCCAACAAACAAAGTTCACTAGAAACTCATGAGTGAGTAGATCGAGCTCTAACCCTAGAAATGAAGTCTCACAAGCAAAGAGCAATGAAATCAAGTAAACTAACACGAAGGAGACAAGGATTTGTTTCCCGAAGTTCACACCCGAAGGTGCTACGTCTCCATTGAGGAAGGATTCGAGAGACGGTGCTCAAGAACGCCTATGCTCCTCTTCCAAGGGCGAGATCACCTCTCAAGCCCAAGGTTACTTACTATGGATTCTTCGGCGAGGAATGGAGATTACAAACTTCTTGTGCAGCTCACAATCTTGGTTGAGCAATCACAAGCACGCCTAGCCGTCTAGGAGCATAAGGCTCCAAGAGTAACAAACTTGAATCCGCGGGCTTGACCAAAACCAAGTGCTCAAGAGATGGAAATGAGGCTCACTAGCACTAATCCTTGCTCTTGCTTGCTTCTCACTCAAATCCCTCAAGGGAATCACTCAAGAATGGAGATGGGAGAGTGAGAGAGCTCTTTTTGGCTTAGGTTTGAGTTTAGCTCGTCAAAGTGGCAAGAGAGGGGGCTGAAGGGGTATGGAGGGGGTATATATAGTCTTCAGCCCAAAAATAATCGTTGGGCGAAAGGGTACCCGGAGACTCCGGGTATATGCCCGGAGACTCCAGGCAACACAAGTTTTTCAGCCCGGAAACAACACCCGGACACTCCGGGCAAAGGGGTCCGGAGTATCCGGCCCTATACCCGGAGTATCCAGGTAAGGCAGGGCTAAACTTCAGTTTATGGCTCTTTTGAGTGGTTTTGTGGCTCACAAAAGTTTGTATAGGTTCTTTTGAGCACTAGTTTCAAGTCAACACCTTTGAATTAAGTCCCTCTTGATAGTACGGCGTCCCTATACTCAAATTTCAAATTTAAAATCTAATTTCTTGAGTAAACTTGAACTCCGCTTTTTCATTTCCTTTTTGAAGGTCGTATATCATCACTTGATTTACCTATACATGTTCATTACCTGCACACATGCTCAAATACACGATTAAATTCACATGTGTTTTGTCATTAACCACCAAAACCCACTTAGGGGCCTAGATCACTTTCAATCTCCCCCTTTTTGGTGATTGATGACAACCCACATGTAACTCATTTGATAATCATAAAGCGATAAACATCTAGCATATAAGAGCTCCCCTAAATGTATGCCATGAACTTTGAATTTCAATTTTGACTTGACATGTCAACAATTGGCATATATATCGAGAGAACCACAAAAGATCTTATAAGTTTTACAGTGGGGTGAACAGGTGAGTGCCAAGAATATGTGTGATGCATATGACATGTTATCCACTCAATAAAATGTGTATCTGCCAGCTGGACCCGGAGACTCCGGGTATAGGTCCGGAGATTCTGGATAAGGAATCCGGAGAATCCGGCCTGTAGCCCGGAGTATCCGGCCCTTCTGAGCCAGAACACAGAAAAACAGAAAACAGCAGTCAGTGAGCTCAAACAAGACACATACTAGCAGAAATTTCTTAGAATAAACCCGAGTTCGATAGCTAAACACAGAGTAGCACACATTACAAGGTTCTCACACCACATAGTCCTTACAAAGGATCAAGGAAATGACATGAGTTCGAAACAAAGGGATACAAGGGCGACACATGCCCAAATGAGTAGGATACAAGGGCGACACATGCCCAAATGAGTACATAAAAGGCCTTTCACTCCCCATTTGTCATCAAGTGCCAAAAAGGGAATGAAAATAAGCATGAAGTTCATCTGCTCATCATCTTCATCTTGAGCAGCATCCTCGGAGGTATCCTCATCTTCATCGGAGTCGGGGTGCTCACGATAGCCTATGGGCTCATCTTCTTCGGTCTCCTGTTCCTCATCAAAGATCTCTTGGCCACTTGGAGGAGCACGGCGGGAGGAAGAAGAAGCACGGCGACGAGGAGAACGGGGCTGACGACGAGCACGTGGAAGTGGAGCATGAGTAGCGGCAATAGAAGCCTCATCAGCGGCATCCCACTCAGCAAATGGATCATCAAAGTCCGGGAGCTCGCAGTGAGGATCCAAAGGAAGTCCCAAATGACCCCGAATCTCATTGATGGACCTTGAGTTCTCATGCACAACATTTGCAATATTCCTACACATTCCAAATAAGCTGCGGAGGGCCCTCTTCACAAAGGAGTCATGATGACGGTGACGAGACGATGAAGAGGCACCCACAGAAGATGGAGCAGGATCATGTCTTGGGTTCCTTGTTGCACCGGCATGAGCTGGAGGAGGAGGTGGTGCATCACCTGAGCGGGCACGCAAGTGAAGAGGCTCATGCTTAACTGTCTTTGGAAATGTGACCTTGGTCACCCTCTCTATCATATACATGATGTATGGTGCAGCAGGAAGGGACTTCTTGGCCTCAATCATAGTCCTTCTTAGCTCATTCCAAATGAAATCCATAATGCAAAAAGGTCTACCACTTGGCAAAGTCCGGGCTAGAAGATTCACTACATAGTATCTAAGTGCCACGGGATCACCATCCTTTGCATCAATGGTTGCTCTAAAGAATTGATTCATTGCATAGTAAACCGGCAAGAGATGGTTTGCCTTTCCTTCTTGAGCACAAATAGGATTGTAGAACAAGGTGGGTACTTGATATGACTTGAGTTGTTCCTCAACATGAATGGGATCTCTCTTCTCATCCTCAGTGCCAAGTCCAAGTAACCTAGAGAAGGTCATGTAATCCACTCCATATTTTGCTCCTTCGGTGGTCCAATAAAATGCAATCTCATTTTCATCATAATATAAAGAAGAATGAAATTGAGCAAGGATCTCCTCATTCCAATCATAGCGAAAACCCATAATATCATAGAGACACATTTCCTTGCACTTTTCCATAGCCTCATTAAAGAATGAATCCTTTATATTCTCATAATATTTCTAATCCACGTACTTGCAATGAACAATGGGAGCACGAGACTTACGCATCACAACTGAAGAATAGAAGTCTTCATGAAGCTTGCACCAAAAGCGCCGCTCAAGACCTTCACTCTTGTCATATCTGTAAACTTTCTCTTTGCGTGCCTCCCTAAGTGCCACATCTTGCTTGTAATAGTTTCTTTCCATCTCTACTGTGAAGCCAGGCACTATCCCAGGTCGATGAAGCCTTGGAATGTTAGGATAAGTGTGCTGCCCGGGAGAGTACTCAACTACCAAGCGAGGAGGGGTCTTAGGACAAATGTCATGAGCAATACCCTTGCTTGTCAGAGTCGGACGGGATGGAGGAGCCGCGGCTCGGCTTTGCAAAATGTAAGGAGCTTTCCTTGGCTCCTTTCTTGAACTGCTGCCAGCGGGTTCCTTGCCCGCACGATGACGTGGACGCAGCTTCCTTGGAGGATTTCGAGGAGCATCTTCTCTTTGAGTGTGAGGATCATGACGGCGCTTTTGCCTTCTTTGTTCCGCATCCTCCAAGGACTCACCAGCGCGTGGCCTCACCATGCCTAAGGATAGATAACAAAGATCAAGACCATCTGGATAGAATTGGGAATAAAAGATGTGCTGGTGGTGATCAAGTCCGGAGACTCCGGGTATATCCCCGGAGACTCCGGCCCAGAGGGTCCAGAGTATCCGGGTGTATATCCAGAGTATCCGGACATGTGCACCTGAAACCCTAAGTTTCAAAAATCTAAGGATTTGACCATGGGATTTGAATAAAACTTAAGCCAAAGGTTCCTACACATGCTAGGAAGAGATGCCCTAAAGATTTTTCAAAGAAACCTACGACATTGGGAGATCGGGCGATCCGAAGTTCAAAATACCTTTGAGACCGTTGAGAGCACGGGAACTTCAAATCCAAGGCCTCCCCGGAGTTTCCGGAGGGGAGAAGAGCCTTCCTTCAAAGATTGACGAGTTCGTGATGCTTGGAAGGTAAAAATCGCCCCTAGGACTTGACTAGGAGAGTAGAGGGAAAGGGGGGGGGGGGCTGTGGTAAAAAGAGTGAAGGAACCGTTTACCCCGACCCTCCCTGCGGTATATATAGTAAATTCCAAATATCCGGAGTATCCGGCCTCAGGGCCGGAGTATCCGGATAGTTCGGAGTTTTCGGGCCCTGGGCCGGAGACTCCGGCTCCCCCTGAGACTGAGCAGAAAGAAGTTCAAAAGAACTTGATCTAGATGGATTTGGTAAAGATAGATTTTGTAGATCTAATGGTGTGAGAGAAATTACTCAACTTGAGATCAGCCAACATTCAATCAAGGAGAACAATGATCTCAAGTGAGTAAAGTGAAGAACCAAGCTTTTTATAAAAACAAAAAACACCCAATTTTTTTTTGAAAGTTTTCAAGATCTTTTCATTTTGAGAACCACTTAATCTATGATCACTCAAGTGTATGCAGTAATTCAAGCTAGGTTACGAGAATCCAAGATGTTTAGTTCACTTCTCAAAGCACAGAACCTTGACTCATCTAGAGGCTTAGTAAAGATATCGGCAAGTTGCCCGTCGGTGCTTACATGTTGTAAAGCAATATCTCCCTTAGCCTCATGATCCCTTAAGAAGTGATGACGAATATCTATGTGCTTTGTTTGGGAGTGTTGTACGGGGTTGTTTGCTAACTTGATTGCACTCTCATTGTCACAAAATAGAGGAATTGCATCAAAATGACAACCAAAGTCACTCAACGTTTGTCTCATCCACAAAAGTTGTGCACAACACGCACCGGCGGCGACATATTCGGCCTCCGCCATGGACAAGGCAACCGAGTTTTGCTTTTTAGAGCTCCAAGCTACTAAGGACCGGCCAAGGAATTGACAAATCCCCGTAGTGCTCTTTCGATCCAATTTGCAACCAGCATAATCCAAATCGGAATAGCCAAGTAAATCGAAAGATGAGCCCTTGGGATACCATAAACCAAGGTTAGGAGTGAAAACTAAATATCTTAGGATTCTCTTAACCGCCATCAAATGACATTCTTTCGGATTAGCTTGAAATCTTGCACACATGCACACACTAAGCATAATATCGGGCCTAGATGCACAAAGGTAAAGAAGGGATCCAATCATGGAGCGATATACCTTTTGATCCACGGCCTTTCCATCTTCATTGAGATCGAGATGCCCATTGGTTGGCATGGGAGTTTTGATGGGCTTGGCATTTTCCATGTCAAACTTCTTGAGCATATCCTTTAAGTACTTGGTTTGACTAATGAAAGTGCCATCCTTGAGTTGCTTGATTTGAAATCCGAGGAAGAAGGTCAACTCACCCATCATAGACATCTCAAATCTCTTTGTCATAATCCTACTAAAATCATCGCACCAAGTTTTGTTAGTAGAGCCAAATATAATGTCATCGACATATATTTGGCACACAAAGATATCTTTATCAACTTTGCGAGTGAAAAGAGTAGGATCGGCTTTGCCTATTTCAAAGCCTTTTCCATAAGAGAAAGTCCTTAAGGCATTCATACCATGCTCTAGGGGCTTGCTTGAGCCCATAGAGCGCCTTATAGAGCAAGTAGACGTGGTTTGGGAATTTTGGATCTTCAAAGCCCGGTGGTTGCTCAACATATACCAATTTGGAGATTGGTCCATTAAGGAAAGCACTCTTCACGTCCATTTGATATAGCTTGAAATCATGGTGAGTAGCATAGGAAAGCAAAATACGAATTGACTCAAGCCTAGCTACGGGTGCATACGTCTCACCAAAATCCAAACCTTCGATTTGTGTGTAGCCTTGAGCAACCAACCTTGCTTTGTTTCTTGTCACCACGCCATGTTCATCTGATTTGTTTCGAAAGACCCATTTCGTTCCAATGATATTTTGCTTGGGTCTTTCTACTAAGGACCAGACTTCATTCCGAGTGAAGTTGTTCAATTCCTCTTGCATAGCCATCACCCAATCCGGATCATCCAATGCTTCTTCCACCTTAAGAGGTTCCAAGGAAGAAACAAACGAGTAATATTCACAAAAAGTAGCCAAACGAGATCGAGTGGTTACCCCTTTACTTATACTTCCAAGGATATTATCCACGGGATGATCCTTTTGAATTATGTGATGAACTCTTGGATGTGGAATGGAGGATTGATGTTGGATTGGTTCAGCTTCTCTATCATCTTGAGACTGATCTTGATGTTGAGTTGATGTCTCGGCTTGAGTAGCCCGGATACTCCGGTCTGGAGTTCGGATACTCCGGTCAAGATGTCCGGAGTCTCCGGCTTCATATCCGGAGTTTCTGGGTTTTGCAGCGGATGTAGAGGTAGATGGCCCTTGAAATATCAACTCATCATCATCATTGTCCACTTGTTCTTGAGGCTTTATTTCACCAATCGCCAACTTCTTGATAGCTTGACTTGATGATTCTTCCATTCCTACAACATTATCAACTTGCTCCCCTTGAGAGCCATTAGATTCATCAAATGTCACGTCACACGCTATTTCAACACAACCGGAGGTTTTGTTGAAAACACGATAGCCATGAGCATTTGAGGCATAACCAAGAAGAAAACCTTCATCAACTTTAGGTGCAAACTTAGAGTTCTTGGGCTTCTTGTTAAGAATGAAGCACTTACTTCCAAAAACTCTAAAGTAAGACACATTAGGCTTTTTACCAAGTAGAAGCTCGTATGCCGTCTTGTTCAAGATCTTGTGAAGATATAGGCGGTTGATTGCATGACATGCCATGTTGATTGCTTCAGCCCAAAATTGATCCGAGATCTTGTATTCATCAAGCATTGTTCTTGCGGCCTCGATGAGAGTTCTATTTTTCCTCTCAACAATTCCATTTTGTTGAGGAGTGTATGGAATCGAGAACTCATGACCAATGCCCTCTTCATCTAGAAACTCTTCTACATTAGTGTTCTTGAATTTGGTGCCATTGTCACTTCTTACTTTCTTGATCTTAGTCTCGAATTCATTTTGAGCTCTTTTTGCGAATTTCTTGAAAGTCTCTTGCACTACACTTTTGTCATGCAAAAAGAACACCCAAGTGAAACGAGAATAATCATCAACAATAACAAGACCATATTTGTTACCACCAATGCTAATGTACGCCACCGGGCCAAAGAGATCCATATGTAGAAGTTCAAATGGCTTGACGGTGGTTACGATGCTCTTTGATGGATGTGGAACACCAACTTGCTTCCCGGCTTGGCATGCACTACAAACACGATCTTTCTCAAAAGAAACATTTGTTAGTCCTAGGATGTGATCCCCCTTTAGAAGCTTGTTGAGATTTCTCATCCCAACGTGAGCTAGTCGGCGATGCCATAACCAACCCAAGCTAGACTTTGCTATCAAGCAAGCATCAAGTTGAGCCCTTTCTTGGGAAAAATCCACAAGATAGAGCTTTCCCTTGAGCACCCCCTTGAAAGCAACGGAGTCATCGCTTCTTCTAATGACGGTTACACCCTCGTTAGTGAACAAACAATTGAAGCCCGAATCACAAAGTTGTGAGATGGACAACAAATTGTAACCAAGTGACTCAACTAAAAGAACTTTTGAGAGAGTGAACTTTGAGTTTAGATTAATGTTACCGGTACCAAGCACTCTTCCCTTTTGATTTCCCGTAAAAGTAATGAAATGATCTCCACTTGATGCGGTTAATGTTTCAAACATACTCCTTTCTCCGGTCATATGATTTGTGCATCCACTATCAATCACCCAAGTTGATCCACCGGAGGAGTATCCCTACAAAACAAAGTTACTCTTTTCTTTTATGTACCCAACAATACTTGGGTCCTTTAATGTTAGTCACAAGAACTTTGGGCACCCATACATGGTTTTTTACTTTTGTGTTCCATGTACGGTGTCCTACAAACTTGGCAACCACTTTACCACGGTGATTCCTTGTCAATACATAATCGGCATAAAAGGATACATGAGATGATTCTTGTGCCTTGATTTTAGTTTGGTTAGAGGCCTTGAACTTGTCTTCTTTGAATGAGGATGCAACAATCTTAGCACCCTCATCACATGTTGTGCCTCTCTTGATGAAGTTGACATGACCACTTTCTTGAATCACATCATTTGTCTTGTGAATGGGAGTGGTCATGTTCACTAGACCTCCTTGAGCACCCAAGGCGGTCTTGTTCTTGTTCTTGGTAAATGGAATAGCATGTGGAGTACCTTGCCCATTTCTACCAAGTCCCTTACCCACTTCAAACCCAAACTTGCTCATATATCTTGACCCAAATCCCTTGGTGTGTTTCTCAAATTCACCTACCCTTATAAAGGGAATTTTCTTTGGGACTTGAGTATGTGATGGAGCCTCTTCTTGCAACAAATGAGTGAGTCTAGAGATTTCTTTCTTCATTTCATTCATCTCAACATGGTTAGTAGCACAAGTTTGAATATTGATGTTATAGCACCGTGCACAACCATTACTAGTAGAGGGACTAGATGAATTAGATGTTTCTCTAGTCTTAGGAGCACTTTCCCAAAGAGTATTAAATTGAACTTCAAGTGCCGTGTGATTAGCTTGTAAGCTTGTTATGCTCTCTTGAAGTTTCTCATTATCTTTCCTTAGAAAAGTGTTAGTGTCATTGGCAGAAGAAAATTTTCTAGTCAAATCATTCACTTGTTCTTTTTCACTAGAGAGTGACTCTTTCAACTCAAGAAGAGTGCCATCCTTGACTTTGATTGAGTTCACAGGCATCTTGTTTTCCTCCCTTTCATAGGCGAGGTCCTTTTCAAGAGCCTTGAATTTTTCTCTCTCAAGTCTAAGCAATTCTTCTTGTGTCTCAAGAGTCTCATCCGCTTCATCTAGTTTTATAACTAATTTCATCATTTTAGTTGCAGCCCCTTTACCATATTTCTTAACTAGTTTAGCAACTTCTACTTCATTATCCATTTCATCATCCGATGAGATTGGAGATGTTACCTTGGAGTTTTTGGCCATGATGCACATGATGGGATCTTCATCCTCATCGTCGGTGAGATCTTCAAACAAGCTTGGAGGATGTGGAGATGATGCCTTGAAAGCCATGGTTGCAACATCTTCTTTCTCGGACTCACTTTCTTGTTGTGAATCCCATTCTTGACCAAGATGAGCTTCTCCGGCTTGCTTCTTGTATCTTGATCTATCTCTCTTGGATGTGCTTTCTTTGGTGTCTTTGTTCTTCTTCTTCTCTTCCGGGCAATCGGCAATGAAATGCCCAACTTTGTTACACCCAAAACACGGCCTGTTAGATCTTCTTCTTGGCTCATACTTCTTGTTCTTCCCAAAGTTTCTAAAGTTGCCTTTCTTCAATACTCTTGTGAAGTTCTTGATAAAGAAAGCCATTTGCTCATCATTAAGCTCTTCATCATCATCACTACTAGTGCCTTCATTTTTTGAGGATTGGTTTGCCTTTTCTTTGCCTTTTGACTTAGCTTGAAGTGCCAACCCACTATTCTTAGCTGCTTGTTCTTGAAGCTCGGCTAGATCTTGGTTGATCTTAACTCTCTTCAGTTGATCATGGTGAAGTTCAATTCTTCCAAGGACATTCTCGGCGGTGAAGTGTTTGAATCCTCTTTTGGCTCTAATCAAGCTAGGTAGAGTAACATCCCTAGCCATATACACGGTCAAGAGCTTGTCCACAATCTCACGGTCACCCGACTTGTCACCACCAAGAGATTTGATTTGGTTTGTGATCTTTTTCATGCGGTTATACATTTCTTTCACACCTTCATCCTTCTTCATGGAGAATAAACTCAATTCATCTTCCAAAGTTTTGATTCTTGATTCACGTACTTTCCTTGACCCTTGATGGTTCACTAGAAGAATGTCCCAAGCATCTTTGGCGGTTGGTGCATCCTCTATCTTGTCAAACTCTTCGGGACTCACGGATGTGTGTAGGATATTTAATGCTTGGAAATTCCTTTGTAGCACATATGCTTGAATCGGTGTTGGAGTTTCATCTTCATCCGGAATTTCACACCCAACTTCCACAACTTTCCAAAGATCCTTGTGGATTGCATTCATATAACCGAACATCTTAGTCTTCCATTGATTATATCCGGTACCATCAAAGAAAGGTGGCTTGCCCATATGAATTGATGCATTGTGCTCACTAGGTAGAGAAAAAGTGTAATCATGAGCAACTCTTCGATAATCACCTTTGCCTTTTGACTTTGATGAGCTGCCCTTGTTTGAAGAGCGTGAGGCTCTTTTCTTGGAATCGGTGTCGGAGTCATCACTAGAGTCAATGATAACTTGGGAGCTAGTCTTTTTCTTCCTTTGCTCCTTCTTCTTTTTCCTCCATGCCTTCCACTCCTCATAAGATATCTCATCATCGGATGTCTCTTCTTCACTTTCTACTCCACCATTCTTATTCTTTCCCTTCTTGTTGTTGTTGGATGGCTCTACATTCTTGTCTTTGTCTCTTTTATCACTAGGATCATCTTTTTCACCTTCATTAACCGGATTCTCTTGATTCTTTTCATCATCCGACATCTTGACCTCTCCGGACGGTTAAGCCCTTTGAATGTAGAGCCAAGCTCTGATACCAACTGAAAGGATCTTAAGATGCCTAGAGGGGGGGTTGAATAGGCAATCTACAATTTAAAAACACTTAACAAAAATGTCAGACACAGACTAGCCCGGATACTCCGGGTTTTGTGATCCGGAGTATCCGGAGATATATCCGGAGTCTCCGGGTATGAAAGACCTGAAAGAAAACTGCAAGAATCTGTGTATGAAAAGTAGATCGAGTTAAAGTAAGAGTACCAGGGGTTCCTTAAGGTTGATATCCAACAAACAAAGTTCACTAGAAACACTGTTCTTTTCTCCATCACTGTTTACTATACACATACGGACACCACTGTTTTGGTTGGTGCTTTTTTTTTGTCTTGAGCTCTCGTGTAAAATATATACCCATTGATTTCGTACCCTTGGTATTACTGGACAATGATTGATGGTCCCCTGGCCAGCCATTGAAGTTCTTGATCAACTGTGTTGTTGCCCAATAATTTTCGTCTGAACTAGCCATCAAAAGTTTTTATATGTTGGTGTGTAATCCAAGCAAGATTCTTCTGAGGATTTTCAGACCGTATAATATTTATGTGCTCGTCAATATATGGAGCCACCTTGGATGAATTCTGAAGAACCGTGAAGTTTGCTTGGCTAAATTTACTACAAGGGATGTTCACATTATATTTCTTTCCTAGTATGCCTTTTTTCTTTAGTCGCCCCTCATGGTGTGACACGGGGAGCCCAATCGGATTGAGATAAGGAAGATAGTCAACGCAAAACTCAATGACCTCCTCTGTTCCATAGCCCTTAGCAATGCATCCTTCTGGGCGAGAACATTGGCACACGTACTTCTTCAATACTGTCATGAACCTCTCGAAAGGGAACATATTGTGTAGAAAAATAGGACTCAGGATAGTTATTTCTGTCACAATATGAACTAGAAGGTGTGTCATAATATTAAAGAAGGAAGGTGGGAAGACCATCTCGAAGCTGACAAGACATTCGACAATGTCTTTTTGCAGCTTTATTAGATTATTTGGATTAATTACTTTCTGCGAAATTTCATTCATGAACGCACAAAGCTTTACAACTACCAATCTCATATTTTTCAGTAGAACACCCCTCAGTATAACCGGAAGTAATTGTGTCATCAGGACGTGGCAGTCATGGGACTTCAAGTTTTGGATTTTCTTCTCTTTCATGTTTATTATGCCCCGTATATTTGAGGAGTACCCAGACGGGACCTTGATACTGTTCAAGCAATCGAACATACTTTCCTTCTCCTCTTTGCTCAGATTATAGCTGACAGGTTTTAAATAGTGGCGTCCTTTGTCTCTCTTCTCGGGTTGCAAGCCTTGTCGTCCTGCTAGCATCTGCATGTCGCGCCTTGCTTCCAATGTGTCTTTTGACTTACCATACACTCCCTGGAAGCCTAGTACATTCACGCAAAGATTTTTTGACAGATGCATCACATCAATTGCGTTGCGAACCTATAAGACTTACCAATAAGATAGGTTCCACAATATAGACTTCTTCTTCCACATTGGAACATGTCCCTGGTCATCCTTGGAAACAAGTTGGCTACCGGGACCCTTTCCAAATACTACCTTCACATCCTTGATCATCGAGAACACACGCTTTCCATTACGGAACAGAGGCTTAGGACGAGTTTCGGGCTCTCCTTTGAAATGCTTCCCTTCGGTTCTTAGGGGTGATCGGCAGGAAGGAATTGGTGATGGCCCATGTATACGCACTTCTTACAGTGTTTCAAATAAATGCTATTGATTTCATCATAACAGTGGGTGCAGGCCATGTATCCCATGTTCGACTGTCCTGAAAGTTTTGCAAGTGCAGGCAATCATTGATGCATACAAAAAGCAAAGCTCGGAGGTTGAAGGACTCCTGTTTATACTCATCCCACACATATACACCTTCTTCTTTCTAGAGCAGTAAGAGATCATCCATCAAGGGTTGTAGGAACACATCAATATCGTTGCCAGATTCTTTTGGCCCTTCTATAAGCACCGACATCATGATGAACTTACGCATCAGGCACAACCAAGGAGGAAGGTTGAACATACATAGGGTCACAGTGTAGGAATATGGGGTAGCAAAAACAAAAAAATTTCTATCGCATAAACCAGGATTACTGCAGTTATAGATCACGGGATTACCACTAGACGCGGGGTTGCGGAACATCTGTAGCGCGTCGGTGTAGTGTAGATGGAAGCCGGCAGTGCAGTTGCGAGAACCTCCTCTCGTGCGGCTCGTCCTTGTGCAGCAGATGCGGCACCTCCAAGGTATCCACATGTACGGGAAGAAGCGTCGCGATTCGGACTGCTAAGTCCGCGAAGGCGACCTAGGGCTGCCTTGGGCCCCACCTTGGGCGCCCCCTTTTGGGCCGAAAAGGCTCATTAGTGCACCAAAGCCCAGTCTAATTCGGATCTCATCCTTATCAGGCTTCTTTCCCTTAAATGTGTGACCCTATGGGCTCATATGCGAATAGACATGGCCCGAGTACTCTTACTCGGCCCAATAGTAGACAGTGGCCTCTAGCAAGACATGTCAACTCCTATACGCACACAAAGATCATATCAGACGAGCCGCCACAATATCATATACATGTTATTCCCTTTGCCTCACGATATTTGGTCTAGTTTAAAGCCGACCACTCTTTTTCGATCCTGTGATTCGGAATACTTGGTTAACTCTTAACCCCAGCATGGCCATGCATTTCCTGATCCGAATCACTCGAGGGGCCCAGAGATATCTCTCTCTTGTAGAGAGGGGAAAATTCCATCTTGACCGACTATGTCTCATAGCATGCTTCTTGACAGACCCGAAAGCCACCTTTATGACTACCCTGTTACGGTGCAGCGTTTGATGGCTCCTAAGTAAGTCGGTTCACATCTTGAGTACATACGACGATCTCAGGTCTTAGGACACAGCGTACATATTGTGTAATGAGAAGTCATCATCTCGTGTTGGGTCAGTTCCGTCTCATGTCTCACATGAGCCCACATTATTAGTTTGACATCCCCATGTCCATAACTTGTGAAACGTAGTCAATCAACTAATATATACATGTGCTAGTCTAATATTCATGTGTGTCATCACATGAACTCCGACTAGAAACATTTTAGAATATTCATACAAGTATAGAGTTTCACAAATACTTCACATAATCATTAATCAATACAAGTTGTCATCCATGAATATTCAAGGTACACTTTATTAACCATGAATACAAGGAAATATGATTGCCTCTAGGGCATATTTCCAACACACAGGCCATGTACTATTAGCGCTGCCAAACTCACCGTACAGATTCATTCCATCCGCGCTTAGACCAAATCTTATATTTCTTGGGTCGTTGTCAAATTGAGGATACTCTCGGTTAAGGTTTCTCTACTAGGACCCATCTGCTGGGTATCTGATCATGTGATCCTCCTTACGATCTTCTTTGTGCCACCGCATCAACTTAGCATTATCCTTATTTTTGAAAAAGCGCTTCAGACGTGGTATTATAGGGAAGTACCACACCAACTTTGCGGGAACTCTCTTCTTTACCGGTTACCCATCAACATCATCTCGCCTGATCTTGTACCACAATGCGCTGCAAACAGGACAAGCTTCCAAGTTCTCGTATTCGTCGCGATACAGGATGCGGTCGTTAGGACAAGCGCGAATCTTCTGCACATCCAATCCAAGAGGGCAAACCATCTGTTTAGCTTCGTATGTTGTTGATGGCAGTTCATTACCCTCAGGAAGTATGTTCTTTACAATCTTTAATAGCTCACCAAATCCCTTATCGGTGACACCATTAGTTGCCTTCCATTTCAACATCTCCAGCGTGGTACCCAATTTCTTCTGCTCTGGTTTGCAACTAGGGAACAACAGCCTTTTGTGATCCTCCAACATCTTCTCGAACTTTAATGCCTCCTTCACAGTCTCACTGTCTTTCTGTGCATCAAGCAACGCCTGACCTAGCTCGTCAGGTGGCTGCTCTTGTGGAACATTTGCTTCACCCTCGTCCATTGGTTCATCTTGAAAGCCACATGCTTCATGAACCCATGCCCAATCTGGAAGGTTGTTATCATCATCGGCATCTTCTTCATTATCTTCCATCATAACTCCAACTTCGCTGTGCTTGGTCCAAAGGGTATCGTTACTCATGAAACCATTCAAGGCCAGGTGATTCCATAGAGTATCTCTTTTCCGGAATTCCTTTTTATTTTCGCAAACACTGCATGGACAACACATTAAACCCTTTGGTGACTTATTTGCCATTGCAGCCTTGAGAAAAGAATCTAAACCCTGAATCCACGCCAAGGTGCTCTGGCTTCCGTGCATCTATTGCCGGTCCATCTGTAATTAATTACCGTATAAAAACTAAAATCAATTGTACATATCTCAAATTGGCATAATTGTCGCTAAAAGAATTGTCGGTGTCCTAACCCGGCGGTTCGGACCCCAACTAGTAATGCTGCGTGTTTCCTCATCCCATATGTTGATGCAAGAGGCAACACAGTAACGCATGGGTTTATCCTGGTTCCGGCCGCAGAGCCGTACGTCCAGCAAGGGGGTGTGCGAGGGCACTGTTTTATCTTGCACCGGAGGTGCCTGTAGTAGGGGATACAGGCGAGGCGAGAGAGGGAGGGAAGCTCCCAGGTCTCTGCTAGAGGAGAAGTTGATTGAGGCGAGTGCCAGTATCGGGTGCTCAGTGGTGCTGAGTGTTGTGTTCTATCGAGTGGGTGTGATCGCGCGATGTCGACGATGTAGGTGTCGATCCCCCTTTAAGGAAGCCCGCCTCCTCCTTTTATAGATACAAGGAGGGACGGTGTACATGTACAGGGGATCGTGGAAGTCATCGTTTTCCCCCAAATCGCGGGGGTGCAGTGGTCGAACACTGTAGGAAGTACACTATGGGGCATGGCGTCGGGCGTGGCAGTCGTCCTAGGTATCGTCCTTGGTCTTGCGGAGATCGTGCCGGCATTCTGCCAGCCCCAGCAGGCGGCGTGGTCGTCAATGTAGGGTGTACAGTCTTCCAAACGTGGCGTGGTGATGTTCCGTGGGCCCTGCAGGCCAGGGTCTTGCATATATACATGCTCCAGCGGTAGCGGGGCATGCGGCGGTCCCAGACCCCCTTGGGCGGAGTGCTAGAGCGTGCACTAAGGAGTCCAGGAGACACGTGGAGGTCCCGGACCCCCTCGAGAGGGGAGGTCTGGGCCTCCAGCTGCTTGTGTTGGACGTCCCTCCTCGGGGGGCACGTGGCGACGCCGGCCCCCTTTCCGAACAGGAGACCGGTCTGGGGCCATATGTGTGGTGAGGTGGAGTCCGGACAGCAGGAGTTGGCAGAATAGTAACGGGAGCTGTGCCGAGCACATCTCGTCCCACGTCACAGGTTCCCATAGTGCTGCCACAGCGTCCGAGATGGCGGAGCAGTGACCGGAGTTGGCGGACGGGACTCCGGTCACAGCCACTGTGGGGAATGGCGTCCTGACGCCGCCTATCCTGGGCGCTGTGGTATAGTGGTTGGCATTTAATGCCTCCGTACGACGGATGGGTGAGCAGCAGGGCCGTTTGTTTTTTATGTCGAGGGGTGGCCTCGAGCGAGGCGGAGATGATTCGCCCTACTCGAGGGCATGTTCGCTACCCTCGAGTGAGGCGGAGACGATTCACCTCCCCGAGGGTATGCTCGCTACCCTCGAGCGAGGCGGAGACACGGGGCGCGGTCGAGGGTCTCGATGGGAGCCCTCGAGCGAGATGGAGATCACCCCGTGAGTCCGAGGGGGGTGCGAATGGGCCGCATGCTGGGCTTCTTTGAGTCCTTTCCTTTCTTCCAGACTGGAAAGAGGCCGTAGGCCTTCGTGGGCTCAGTTGCCTAATATGTGTTTGCATTTTTAGGGTGACCTTAGTACACCAATTAGGGTATCCCTAATCGTGGTACCCGACAGTAGCCCCCGAGGCTTTGGTCGAGTCAAGGGATTCGGCCAAAGGGTATTTCGGCGATTTTACCCATTGACGTGATTGGTCGATGCTGCACTCTCATCAGGTGCACCTGGGTGCCGGCCCAGCGGGTGTGACAACTCGTCGGTCGGGGTAGTGCGCCTGCGGAAAAAGTTCTCCGAGGCGCGCGCCCCTTCTTGTTTTGTTTCGGGGACAAGATGCGTCAGCGTGCCGAGCGGGCCAGGGCCATGATGGTGCCTGCTGCTCTGCAGCTGATACTTGTGCCGCGCCGTCCCACGCTCAGGGTCTCGGCCCCGCTTTCCCTGGTTGCCTTGCGACTCGCCGTTCGAGGGCAGTCGGCCAGCGCCGATGCTGCGCCGCTCAGCGTCCAAGGGCTCATCTTTGCTTTGTCACGTCACGTCTCAGCACGGTAACCGAGGGTATCTCTCGTTCGTGGAGAGTCGCGCCATCACGGGCGGTCCAAGCTTTCACCCTTCGACAGGCTTAAAGCTTGGCGCCCAACGCAGCTATAAATAGGGGTCATGGGACTCCCTTTTCTCTCCAACTTCCCTGCTTTTTCTTCTAGCATTGCCTAAGTCTCGTAATGTTTTCCTTTGCCATTCACGACCGGCCCCCAGATAGGATGGCCTGGCTTTTTTAGGCTTTGATGCTAGAAGAATGCTTGCGAGCAGTGGGGGAAAGCCGGTGAGGGCGTGCGCACCATCCCTTAGCTTCAGTGGGACTAGCAGAAGAGCATTGGGCCCGTGGGGTCCTGCTTCTGCGACGTCCCTTAGCCTGAAGGGGGATGGAGATGCCTGACCATGGCGCTGGTGCCAGGTTTGGTGGCTGTTCTTCGCATCGTCCCCCTTGGTGACAAGGTTGCTCTCGGGGAGACGGTGTGGAGGGTGCTGTCCGCCAGCTTGACCCCCCGCAGGGTCTTCGGTGGAGGAGATGCTAGAAGAAAGCTTGCGAGGAGGGCATCCCGCCGGACCCGTACGGTCTGGGGGCTGTTCCTTGCAATCCCTAGCAGCCTAGATGTCGCGCTAGCCAGGGGCTCGGTGCTCTTCTTCATCGCTCACTCCTCCCCAAGATAGGGAAAATTTCCACGCAAGTGGCAATGCGTTTGTACTTTTCAACGGCTTTAAGCCGGTAGCCCTTTGTAATCTTTGTTTGTAAAGAGCAATGAAGTCTCCTTCTCCTTCGCGGAGAGGATGACCGAAAGTGTATGGGTGGGTGCCACCCCTGCAAGAGATTTTGGGCCTCGAATGTGTGAAGTTTCATCTGTGGGGGCGCGTCAGCGCACCCGCAGGTGTATCCCCTGAGGCCTTGGAGGAGTGTTTGTACTCGTCCAAGGGCTATAAACGTCGCCTCGCTTGGTTGCTTTACTGAGGTGGCCGTCCAGCATCTTTTTCAGCCATCATCGGCACTTCTTTTAGCCGGCCTCGGCATTTTTCGTGCTGGAACAGTGACCCAGTATTCAGCTTATCCATATAGCAGGCATCCGTCAAGAGTGGGAGTTTCGGTTGGACACACGAAACTTTATAATCGACGATCGTCGACCCATTCGAGGGTGCGGCCTGAGCCGCAGTGTGCGAGGAGCCCCAGAGCCCCGGCCTACGTAAAGGCATTCAGGGAACCCCTGACTTTGGTTACGGCCCTCGTCGCCCTTCCGCAGGGAGGAGGGGTGAAGCGCACCATGCTACCCATGCCCGGGCCGCGAGCTATGGCTACTTCGGTGAGCTGTTATCGGGTAGTTCAAGTGGACGTCCGTGCCCCGTTCGATAAGGGTCGGCTCATGGTCTGTGGACACGTCACATAAAGCACTCGCAAAGGTTCGCTAGGCGGGGCTCGGACCATTCGATAGGGTCCGAGGGCTCAACGCTCTCCCTCGATGGGATCCCCCAGCGAGGCACCCTCGACTGGCCTTGAACACTGCGTAGGACGTCTCGAACTCCACGTTCGAGGGTAGCTCGTACGGCACGTCCATGCAGTCCCTGACTCTGGCGATCTAGGGTGCCTGTCGAACCCTCGACGGGCCAGGCTTCGAACCCCTTATCAGTAAGACCTCGGAATAAGGTTCCCTCGAGGGTGAAGAGCTCCCGAAAGGAATATTCCGTCACGGTTCGCAAGCGGCGCGGAGTCGCTTGGTCGTGTGCGCAGGTCTTCCGCTGGTCGTGGGCGACATGGCCCGATTCATGTGGTGCAGTGCGGGCATGCCTTTTCAGGCGGCTACCTCGGGTAGACGAAGCGGCGTGGGCGGCGGCTGACGGATGGAACAGCGCAATAGTCGCGCCGCGCCCGTCGGTTACCGCGTCGTAGTTAATGCCGAGTGCGCGCGTGGGAGACTCCGCAGTCATGGGACCCACCCGTCAGCGACAACAAAATCTCCCGCATTGAATGCGGTAGATTCGGGCCATGGCGGCGTACCCGCGCATTGTGGTAAAATAAAAGCGAGGGAGGGGGGACTGTTTGGGCTCACCTGGCCATTTGCCTTCATCTCACTTGCCTTCTTTGCCTCCCCTGCATCCTGAGCCCACAGCCGAGAGCGAGAGGAAGAAGAAGGAGAGAGCGAGAGCGTACCTTAGGCACCACAGAGCTTGCCTTCCCACATCCCCCCGTAGTTTGAAGTAATGGCGGATGTCCGGGAGCCGCTGCCGTGGAGGAAATCCACCGCCACAGAGGCGGTTCTGGAGCAGCTGGTCGCGGACCGGCTGCTACCGATGAACATCAGCTCGGAGCGGGCGGCGTGGATTTCCCCGCGACCGGAGGAGACCGAGCCAAATCCCCCCGAAGGCTACGTCATGAGCCTCGTGCGTCTGCACGAGCGGGGATTCGGCATCCCCGTCAGTAGGTTCATGCGGGCCTTGTGCGAGCACTATGGAGCAGAGCTGCACAACTTCGGCCCCAATTCCATCTCGCAGGCGGCAGTCTTCGTTGCCGTCTGTGAGGGGTACTTGGGGATCGAAGCCCACTGGGATCTGTGGATCCACCTGTTCTGCGGCGAGCTCTTCGTCGAGAACGTGCGGGGGCAACCGAAGAGGTTCGCGCGCGCTGGAGGCCTGATGCTCCATTTGCGCCCGAGCCGGAAGAACTTGTATATCCTGAACAAGATGACCACAAACAACGCCGGGTGGACTCGTGGGTGGTTCTACCTGCGCAACTTCTGCAACAAGCTCCCGGCCTTCACCAACAAGATGCTTCGGGAGAGACCAGTCAAGTGGGACTGGGGGGTGTCGCCCCCAGCGCACCAAGCCAGGCTCGAGGTCCTCACCGAGGCGCTGGTGCACCCGGCAGAGGGTGATCCCTCTCACGGAGAGGAGCCTGCCGATCTTCGGCCTCACCCCCGGGGTTCCAGCCTCGTGGTCGAGGACGTCGACGGTGCTGCTCCCTCGAGGCATCGCTACCCGGAGGGCCAGGAACGCGGGGGTGGAGTTCCCTGACGACGCAAACGATCTCTGGGAGACCAAGATGCGCCCCGAGCCGGGGTACATTTCAGTGGTGAGTCTCGATTTCAACCCGTTGTCAATTCGTGTTATTCCTTTCCCCACTCACTGACTCTGATTTGACTACATTTTACAGGGGGTGGGCCGCAAGTGCCACCCCTCGAGGCCTCAGATCCCGGAGGAACGCCAGGTCAACCGCCTTCACGTAGAAGCGGTGAAGAAGCAGAAGGAAGCGGCGGAGGCAGCCGCCGACAGGAAGAGGAGAAGGAAGGAGAAGCACGACAAGGCATGCAAAATCGCGCGTACGGAGGGGAAGCCACGGCCCGCTACGCCCGAGTCCATGAGTGAGGAGGAGGAGGACGCCACGGATGCCGAGGCCCACCTCCCGGGTGAGGACGAGGCGGCAACAGGTGCGGACTCCCCGCCGGTATATCAAGAGGCTGGCGACGAGGACGCGCCAGCGGCGCCGCGTGAGGCGAGGCCCGCACCGGGGCGGTTGGCGGACCAGCCCTTCGCGGGGACGGAGCGGAGGTCGCCCAAACCTGTGGCGGGCGGCAGATCATCTACGCCCGCGACCGAGCGGAGGTCGCCCCTGCCAGCGACGGGCGAGGGGGTCCACGCGCCCACGATGTCGACGGGCGGCGATGGGTCCGCGGCGAGTGCGGGGACGCCCACGCAGACGGCCTCGAGGCCTCATGCTGGTCCAAGGACGACACCGTCGGATCAGCCGTCGAGGGGCGTCAGCGTGCCGCGGGCCCGAAGGAGTGGCACGGGCAAGCGCAGCATGAGCGCCCGGTCCGGGTAAGTGTTTTTTGGTTTTGTTCTCTACGTTCATTTAATCGATCCCCCAATCCTGCTAACCTCAGCTTTCCTTCCCCAATTTCCAGCTCCAAGGCCGTTGCCAAGGACGAAGCCCCGCTCACGCTGACCAAAGCCCTCAAGACCGGGGTGCACTCCACGCCGCACTCGACGCCTCAGCCCCCGCCTGATGTGGATATCATGGCGGAGGCCGCGAAGCTGCGGGAGGCCATGGCTCGAGGGGCCCAGGCGGCCCAACAGGCTCGAGTGCCGGGGAACGGGGGCGATGCTGGCCAGAGTGGTGTTGTAGCAGCCACTCCAGCTGGCACCATGGGGGAGGCCAGCCGGGGTGGCGCAGATGACGCCGCCTGGCCGGACGTCGAAGTTGAGGTCGGTCGGAGCGGCGCGGATAGCGCTGCTCGGCCGGTCGTAGAGGAGGGAGCTGGTGGGGGTGCGCATGAGCACCCGGCCGACCATACTGAGGTGGAGACCCTCGTCCCCGAGCCCCCGAGGGCTGGGGTCGAGGGCGTCGCGAAGGAGTCGGCACCGAGGGTGCCGGTGGTGGAGGCCCAGGACGAGGGCGACAACAGAAAGCGTGATCCCGGTGGTGCAGCTGCCAGACAGCAGCGAGGAGTTCGGGGATTCGAGAGACATCGACCCCGCTGCTGCGGCAAGCGCCGCCGACAAGATCGCTGAGTTCACGTCGGCCTGCGAGGAGGTGCTCGACGAGGGGACATCCGAGGGGGCCCATCACGGGGCGATCATCCAGTCCGGGGTCCCCCCGGAGTTTCTCCACGATGAGCGGGAGGAGGAGGCCGTCTGGCAGGCGCAGATCTAGGCAGGCTCTCAGATCCTGAACCACCTCGATCGCACCCTGGAGCTCCATCGGACAATGGACTACCAGATCAGCCAGGTAAGCGGCTCCTTCCTGGGAATCGTGTGTATTTGGCCTTGGTTTCATTTGTTTTACCCACGCCTTTCCTCTTGTAGTAGCTGAGGGACATCTCGCGCAAGAAGAGCGCCGAGATGACCCGGCTGTACTCTCAAGTGAGCTGGCTGGGTCAGCATAATGCTGGCTTGGTGCTCCAGAACATCGACGCCAACACCAAGATGGCGGACCTGGGGGCACGCCAGCAGGCGCTAGAGGAGGAGCTGGCGCGGGCCGCTGGTGAGCATGACATCCAGAGGGCCGCAGCGGAGCAGAAGGCTCGGGAAGCCGAGGCACAAACCGCTGAGCTGCAGCGCACTAGGACGGCGCTCGAGCGGAGGGAAGCCGAACTCCAGCGCAAGGAGGCCGAGCTCCAAGACAAGGAGGCTGAGCTCCAGCGCCAGAAGGCAACCGTCGCCACGCTCACCGGGACCCTCGAGGAGAAGGGCAAAGCCCTCGAGGAAAAGGAGGTGGACCTCTAGAATGCGGAGGCCGCCCTCAAGGAGAAGGAGAACTCCTTGTCTTTACTCGAGGAGGCCGCCTGGATCCAGCGAGAAGAGCCGCAGAAGAACATCGCAGGTGAGTGCTCGAAATTTCGATGTTGTTGGATTCTAGTTTTTCGTAACTTATCTTTGTTCCCTTGATCAGAGCAGAGGCAGCAAGTGGCAGACGAGACTGCGGCGAAGGAGGCGGTCAACACCGCGCTCATGGCGGCAAAGGCGGAGTACGCTGACCTGGAGCGAACCGCCTTGAGCGTGTGCCGGGAGCTCGAGGGGGAGGGTGTCGTTTCTGGTAGCTCGGTGATCAGCCACCTGCAAGCGCTAGATGGACGGATCGCCGAGCATGCCAAGAGCACCTTCCGTCTCGGTGTCCTACGAGCCGTCACCGTGGCCTCGACGCACTACATCATGGATCTCCAGAGGGTGTCGTCGGGGTACGTCATTCCCAACGACGCCGATGCGGATGCCGCGTCAGCTATCATGGACGATGCCGACGCAGCCGCCGAGGAGTTTGCCACTGCCTTAGCCGGGAAGCTCGAAGCTGACATCCCCCCAATAGCCGAGTTCGATGCTGTTGCAGATCCACAAAGGGGGATGATAACCTGTAGGGAAACTGGGCCTCAGAGCCCATGTAATGGATTAGTACTTATTGTAATTACACTTTGTATTTATGAATAAAGAAATTCGTTATCGTTAAATCGACAGTGTGGCCCATCGAGGCCTTGTGCATTCGAGCCTTCATTTTTTTTACTCTACTTCCGTGTTCTCGTACGCGACTTAGGTAAACTTCTGCGAAGAATTTCGCGTTCATAAGCGACGTAGGCATGGGGTGGTGAGGGGGGTGCCGTATCCCAGAGGCGTAGGCGGCCCCACGACTTGGCCGGCCCCGTACTGTAGTTTTTTCCAAGTGTACAAGAAGCTTAGAGACGGAACTTTTTCCAAAAAATGTTGGCAATTTTTGGGGACGTTCGGGGGTTCCCCCCATAGTAGCCCCGAGGGAGGCTTGGCTTTGCTGAGGGCAAAGCCAGGCGTACCTCAGTGTTCGTGCGCATCTGAGCCCCAGAGGGTCCGGAAGGTTCCCAAAAGATAAATAAGTAAAGAATAGTCCTTTATTATTTTGGGAAATCGAAAATGCGAGTACAAACGATGTACAAATAGCTCGGAACTCTAAGGATAGAAGCGACGTAGCTGTTGTATGTTCCAAGCGTTGGTGAAGACTTCGACATTTTCGTTTGCCAGTTTGTACGTGCCGGGCTTGAGCACCTCGCCGATGATGTATGGGCCTTCCCACGGTGGTGAAAGCTTGTGTCGGCCCCTGTTGTCCTGTCGTAACCTCAGCACCAAGTCCCCTTTATTGAGGTCTCGGCGCCGGACTCTCTGCGCTTGATATCTTCGCAAAGACTGCTGGTAGCGCGCAGAGTGTAGGAGTGCCACGTCTCGAGCCTCGTCCACTTGATCCAGCGAGTCCTCGCGGGCTCGCTGGTTGTGCTGCTCTTGATAGGCCTTGAGCCTTGGCGACCCGTACTCCAAGTCCGTGGGGAGTATGGCCTCGGCGACATAGACGAGGAAGAATGGGGTAAAGCCCGTGGCTCTGCTTGGGGTCGTCCTCAGGCTCCAGATAACCGAGGATAGCTCTGTGAGCCACCTCCGGCCAAACTTGTTCAACTTGTTGAAGATCCTTGGCTTCAGTCCTTGGAGGATCATGCCATTGGCACACTCCACTTGCCCGTTCGTTTGTGGGTGCGCCACAGCCGACCAGTCCACACGTATGTGGAAGCTGTCGCAGAACGCCAAGAACTTCTTGCCTGTGAATTGGGTGCCGTTGTCGGTGATGATCGAGTTCGGGACCCCGAACCTGAAGACGATGTCGGTAAAGAACAGAACGGCTTGCTCGGATTTAATCTAGCCGATGGGTCGAGCCTCGATCCACTTGGAGAATTTGTCGACTACCACCAGCAAGTGGGTGAACCCCCCGGGCGCCTTCTGTAGCGGGCCGACGAGGTCCAGTCCCCACACGGCAAACGGCCATGTGATGGGGATGGTCTGCAGGGCATGGGCCGGGAGGTGTGTCTTTCGAGCGTAGAACTGCAACCCTTGCAGGTCCGTACGACGTCGGTGGCATCGGCGACCGCGGTGGGCCAGTAAAAACCTTGTTGAAATGCATTACCCATGAGGGTTCGTGGTGCGGCGTGATGACCGCAGATGCTAGCGTGGATGTCACGAATTAGCTCCTTGCCCTCGGGGACGGGGATGCATCGCTGCAAGACGCCCGAGGGACTGCGCTTGTATAGCTCATGGTCGATTAGGACGAAAGACTTGGCCCGCCTAGCGTGGCGCCGCGCCTGAGCGCGGTTCGAGGGTAGGACCCCTCGAATCATCCAGTCGAGGTACTGGGCGCGCCAATCTTGCGAAGTGGGGGCCTCGTCGACTTCCATTGCTTCGACCTCGTCCGTGGAGGAGGTCACGAAGTCAACGTCCATGGGCTCGGCCTCATCCGCCGGGGGGTTCCCGCCGGAGGGCCCGACGTTTGAGGGGCCTGGCTCCGCCGGATCCTTGAACTTGACAGAGGGCTTGGTAATGTCGCGAGCGAAGATGTTCGGGGGGACGGTGGTCCGCCTTGACGCGATCTTGGCTAGTTCGTCAGCATCCTCGTTGTACTTGCGTGGGACATGATTGAGTTCTAGACCGTCAAACTTGTCTTCGAGGCAGCGTACTACTTTGCAGTGTGCCTCCATCTTCGGGTCGTGGCAGCTAGACTCCTTCATCACTTGGTCGATGACGAGTTGAGAGTCACTGCGCACGTCGAGGCATTTGACGCCAAGCTCGATGGCGATGCGGTGGGCACTGAGGAGGGCCTCGTACTCCGCCATATTGTTAGACGCAGGGAAGTGCAAGCGTATTACGTATCGCATGTGATCTCCGAGGGGTGAGATGAAGAGGAGGCTAGCGCCAGCGCCAGTTTTCATCACTGACCCGTCGAAGTACTTGGCCCAGCATTCAGCCTGGATTTGTGGTGGGGGTAGCTGAGTGTCCGTCCATTCAGCCACGAAGCCAGCCAAGACTTGGGACTTGATCGCTTTGCGGGGGGCGTAGGTGAGAGTTTCTCCCATCAGCTCCACAGACCATTTGGCAATTCTACCCTCGGCTTCCCTGTTGCGGACTATCTCTCCCAAAGGGAAAGACGAGGCCACGGTGACGGGATGGGCCTCAAAGTAGTGGCGCAGCTTGCGCCGTGCCAAAACCACTGCGTATAGCAGCTTCTGAATCTGCGGATAGCGTGTCTTGGTTTCAGACAACACCTCGCTGATGTAGTACACCGGCCATTGGATAGGCAGAGCATGGCCCTCCTCTTGTCTTTCGACAACGACCACCGCGCTGACCACTTGGGTCGTCGCGGCTACGTACAGATAGAGGGGCTCGCCATCCGCGGGTGGCGTGAGAATGGGGGCATGAGTGAGCGATGCCTTCAGCCTATTGAGCGCTTCTTGAGCTTCGGGGGTCCACGTGAAGCGCTCGGTTTTCCTCAGGAGTCGATACAGGGGTAAGCCTTTCTCGCCGAGACGCGAGATGAATCGGCTGAGGGACGCTAGGCATCCCATGACCCTCTATACCCTGTTTAGGTCTCGGATCGATCCCATCCGAGTGATGGCCGAGACTTTGTCAGGGTTGGGTTCAATGCCCCGCAGGGAGACAATGAATCCCAAGAGCATGCCTCGAGGGACTCCGAACACGCACTTCTCGGGGTTGAGTTTTACCCCTTAGGCAATCGAATGCGATCCTGAGATCGGCAACCAGGTCATCCACCTTCCTGGATTTTACAACGATGTCATCGACATATGCCTCTACGTTCCGCCCGAGATGGTCCCTGAAAACGTGGAGCATACACCGCTGATATGTAGCTCCAGCGTTTCTGAGGCCAAAGGGCATCGTGATGTAGCAGTACATGCCGAAAGGTGTGATAAAAGAAGTCGCGACTGGTCGGACTCTTTCATCCTAATTTGGTGGTACCCGGAGTAAGCATCAAGAGAGGATAAAAGTTCACATCCCGTAGTTGAATCTACAATTTGATCAATGCATGGCAAAGGAAAGGGAACCTTCGGACATACTTTATTTAAACTGGTATAGTCTACGCACATCCGCCAACTCCCATTCTTTTTCTTCACTAATACAGGATTAGCTAGCCACTCGGGATGAAATACTTCCTTGATGAATCCGGCCGCCAGAAATTTCTACAGCTCCTCGCCGATCGCCCGGCGCTTGAGCTCGTCAAAGCGTCGCAGGCGCTGCTTCACCGGCTTGGAGTTGGGTCGGATATCAAGGGAGTGCTCGGCGACCTTCCTCGGTATGCCAGGTATGTCCGAGGGGCTCCACGCAAAGATGTCTGCGTTGGCGGGGATAAAGTCGACGAGCACCACTTCCTATTTGCTGTCGAGGGTGGTGCTGACCTGCAACGCCTTGTCGTCAGAGTGATTCGGGTCGAGGGGCACATTCTTGATACCCTCGGCAGGTTCGAAGCTTCCCGCGTGTCGGTGCGTGGAGTCCAAGGCCTCGCTTGCCATTTTGTCAAGGGTGGCTGCGAGGGCCTCATCCACCGCTTGAGCCTCCGCGTGCTCAACGCACTCGACGTCGCAGTCGTAGGCGTGCTCGAACGAAGAGCCGACGGTGATGACACCCTTCGGACCCGGCATCTTCAGCTTGAGGTTGGTGTAGTTGGGGATGGCCATGAACATGGCGTAACAGGGACGACCAAGGATGTCATGATAGGATCCCCGAAACCCCACCACCTCAAAGGCGAGCACATCCTTGCGGAAGTTGGCTGCCGTGCCGAAGCAGACGGGCATATCGATCTGGCCGAGGTGTTGGACTCGCTTCCCCGGTGCAACACCATGAAATGGCTACTTGCTGGGGTGAAGCTTGTTCAATCCAATCCCCATGAGCTCCAAGGTGTGGGCGTACATGACGTTGAGGCTGCTTCCTCCGTCCATGAGCACCTTGGAGAAGCGGGTGTTGCCGATGATGGGGTCGACAACAAGCGAGTACCGTCCCGGGTGCGGGACGTAGTCGGGGTGATCCTCGCAGCCAAAGGAAATGGTATCCTTCGACCAGTCGAGGTAGGATGGCGTGGCCTTGTTGACGGAGAAGACTTCCCGGCGCTCATGCTTGCGTTGCCGAGAGGTCATGTTCGTCGTTGGCCCTCCAAAGATGAAGAAGGCGTTCTCCACCGGGGGGAACTCGTCATCTCCACCTTTGTTGCCAGCATCCTTCTTCTTGTCCTCGTCGCGATGCGCGATGCGGTTGTAGTACTTCTTGAGCATTTCGTACTGCTCGAGGGTGTGGTTGACCGAGCCCTTATGATAAGGGCACGGTTTCTTCAGCATGTCATCGAATAGGCCGCCTCCACCTCGAGGGGGGCCTCGTGGTCCTTTGCGGTCCGGGGCGGCGACGAAGGCCTCATCGGAGTCTTCTGCCTGCCCTGGTCCACGCTGGATTCGTGGGCCTGCTTTTTCCCTTTCCTCCCCCGCTTTTGTTTCTTGGCAGTGGCGTTGATCTTGGCGTTACCGCCCTCTGCGGGCGCATCTTCCTTGCACTTGTTCGGCTTGTCGTCGAAAATGGCACCAAGCGCCTCCTCGCTGGCGGCGTAGTTGGTGGCAGCATCGAACAATTCATTGGTGTTGGCGGGACGGCTTCGCACAAGCTCGTGCACCAGGTTCCTGCACGTCGTGCCCTCGAGGAAGGCATTGGTGACCTCGACGTGGGTGACGCTGGGGAGCTTGGTGCATTGCTTGGAGAAGCGCCGCACGTAGTCGCGCAGGGACTCATTGGGCTTCTGGCGACACCCTTTGAGGTCCCAGGAGTTCCCAGGGCGCACGTATGTGCCCTGGAAGTTGCCCACGAAGATCTGGACCAAGTCGGCCCAGTTGTGGATCTGGTCCGCAGGCAAGTGCTCGAGCCACGTTCGTGTGGCATCAGCAAGGTGAAGGGGAAGGTTGCGGACGATAACTGCGTCTTCCGTCGCACCGCCCAGCTGGCACGCTAGGCGGTAGTCATTGAGCCAGACTGCGGGATCGGTCTCGCCCGAGTACTTGACGAGGGTGGTGGGCTGTCGAAAGCGCGGGGGGAAAGGAGCGGTTCGAATCTCCCAGCTGAACACCCGGGTGCCCGGAGGCTCCGGTGACTCACCCCTGTCGTGCTCGGGGTCGAAGCGTCCACCCCGTCGAGGGGTGTACTTCCTGTTGTTGATGACGTAGCGGGCGTCGCCGTCGCCGGCGTGCCCGCGTGTGTCATGGAGTCTCTCCCTTGCGGGAGCCTTTCCGATGTGGTCGTGCACCGAGGGTGCCTTCGCGTCATGCACTACGGCTGCCTTTCCCTTTCCCCCTGGTGGAGTGTGCGCCGAAGCCTCGTGGTCCTGGCGTGCAGTCCCACCGGGCTGCTTCGGGGCTATCGAGCGCATGCGAGACGCAGAGCTCTCGGCCTGCTGCACATCAGCTTGCTCGATGAGCGCCTGTGCCTCACGGCGCAGGTTGCGGCCCGAAGTCGTCGATGGCTCGGGAATCGCTTGGAGTAGGTAGGCTGCAGCGACAAGTTTTTCGCCGGCCGTTTTCAGTTCTGGAGGTTTGTCGACGTTGTCGTCGGCTAGGATCTGCTCCTGGGCAACGCGTGCCGCCTCCTAGGCATGCGCGCCATGCGCGGTGCGCTGTTGCTCGAGTGCGGTGCGCAGCTCCTGAGTCTGCCGACGCTGCTCGTCGAGCTTGGCTTGAAGCTTCTTGAGCTGCGCCAGCTGTACCTGCCGCGCCGCCGAGCTTGAAGAAGGAGAAGGGGCCGCGGGCGGCACCACCGGTTGCTTCGCGTGCGCGTCTGCCCTGCCGCTCCCGTCATCATCCGGAGCGTTGTCCTGTTGCCCGTCCGTGAGCTGGACCATGAAGCACTCCCGAGCAGGATCGTAATCCCCCTCACTGGAGTCCTCGGAGCAGGTGAGGCAGTAAGCCGTCGCCAGCTGGAACGAGCAGAAAGCGCCGGGGTCGCGGACCCCGGAGTAGTCCTCGGCCTCCTCGATCGTGAAGTTGTCCATGAAGAAGTTGATGTCATCGGCAATCGAGCTTGCCGTCTCGGGGTAGGAGTCGTTAGGGGATGATGCGATGAGGCTGCGGATCGACAGGAGGTGATGACCCGGTAGGTCCTCATACTCGGCGAAGTTGGTGCTGTACAAAGAAGCGTAGGAGGCAGCGTTTCGCATCCCGATGGGGAAGGGCGACGCCGCAGTCGCGCCCCCCCTGGGAGACAATAGGGCTGCAGTTGATGATGGTGTCGGCGCAGCTGACGCCGAAGCACGTGATGACGAAGCGATTGCCCCGTCGGTCGCAATGCTGAGCCGTGACATGGCAACCTCAACCCACGTGGGGGAGCTGAGGCGTGCCACCCGGCGCCGCTCTGCGCGCGCTTGTCGCGAATGCTGGCCTGAGCGCCTGTTGCGCCGGGCTGGTGAAGTCGGAGTGTCCGGGTTGCGTCTGGGCGAGAGGAGATCCATGAGGTAACCGTTGCCGGTTGCTCTAAACTCGAGACTCTCGAACCAGATCACGTATCCTGCTGGGAGCGGATCCGAGACGCCCATGGGGAATGGGTTGGATCTGCTCGCCATCCCTGGAAATCAAATGAGAACAAAGGAGAAAATGTCATGCGGCGTACCCCTACCTGGCGTGCCAACTGTCGGTGTCCTGACCCAGCGGTCCGGACCACAACTAGGAATGCTGCGTGTTTCCTCATCCCAGATGTTGATGCAAGAGGCAACACAGTAATGCACGGGTTTATCCTGGTTCCGTCCGCCTCGAGCGAGATGGAGATCACCCCGCGAGTCCGAGGGGGGTGCGGATGGGCCGCATGCTGGGCTTCTTTGAGTCCTTTCCTTTCTTCCAGACTGTAAGGAGGCCGTAGGCCTTCATGGGCTCAGTTGCCTAATATGTGTTTGCGTTTTTAGGGTGACATTAGTACCCCGATTAGGGTATTCCTAATCGTGGTACCCGACAAGAATGAACACAAATAAATGTCTCAACATCCAACACAAATTATCCAAAGAAACTAGAATATGCAAACTATCGGCGAAACTTATTTCTTGTGGAACTTGTGTACAAATTAAAAAAACCATGCTCATTATCTCTAAAAACAAGTTACTATGAAGTAATTCGAAAAATTTTTTGTAAATGTGTCATAGGCCACCTATCTAGTAAACGTAAACTAAATAGCAAAATAAATTGGCACAATAACATATACACATGTCACCATGAAATAATTCAAAAAATCATTCTAAATGTGTGATAGTCAAACTATATAGTAAACCTTCTCTGAAAAGCAACAAATCAATTCTACCTTGCTCAAATTAATGAACAACTTGATAAATCATGCTCATTTTCCCTCATCCTTAAAATCCTTAAAAATTTGCATAATAACATATACACATGTCCCCGTGAAATAATTCAAAAAAATTACTCTAAATGTGTCATAGTCAAACTATCTAAGTAAACCTTCTCTACAAAGTAACAAATCAATTCTACTTTGCTCAAATTAATGAACAAATCAAAAAATTATGCTCATTTTTTCTCAACATTAAAATCACTATTTTCTTTATCTAGAAAGTATGAAACGAAAAAATAAACACCGTAAAAGAAGAGTGGAAGAAACTACTAACCTTTGGTGCACTTGAATAGGTGAAATCCTCACAAATTTTGGGGAAAATGGACAGCACCTCTCCTCTAAAACGTCATGGGAGAGAGGAGGAGCTCGGCCAAAATGGTTGGATCGGGCTGTGGGAGAAGGGGAGCAGAGTATATACAGGGCAACTTAGTGCCGGCCAATGGGTCTAGCCGGCACAAAGTAGAGTCGTTTAGTGCTGGTTGGAACCCTCAGCCGGCACTAAGTTGCCCCGTGCCAAGTTAGTGCCGGCTAGAATCTCCGGCTGGCACTAACTTGGCTTCTGACCGTTGCGTGTGGGTTTTTGACCGTTGGGGGGTGACATTTTAGTACCGGCCGAAGAGGCTAGCCGGCACTAACGTGCCCGTCGTGTACTGTACAAGCACGTTAGTGCCGGCTCTTGTGTGACCGGCACTAAAGTACTGGTACCGATAAGCATTTCTCCAGTAGTGTTAAGGCCAATCAACACTTAAAACTACCATTTTTTTTAAGTGGATGGACCTAGAGAAGTTATTATTTGATGCAAAATACAATTAAGTTTCTAAGTATCACTAGCTTCACATAACTATCATTTGGAAGCAACCGCTGCTTCAGAGAAACTGCACGTGCACACAAAGCTGAAAATTGGTGTGGTCGGAGATGGACAAATCGAAGGAAGATGCCGTGCAGTGAAAATTGCTCCAAATTAGGCGTCAAATCGGTCAACTCCGATGGGACAGCATATTAATCCAAATGGTGGGATCCGATATGTGATGATTGGTAGGATGGTTGATCCGCTTCTAGAATGCAACGTCGTTTTATTTGGATGCCTGTTCAACCTAGTTATTCTGGCTCCAGCAATGCAAATTAAAAGAGCACTAAGGTCTAGCCAGCTCGATGACTCTATTTAGCTAGCTTGTCAGCCAACCAGACAGCAGTACTTTTCTCTCACACTAAATCAGTACTAGCCACCAGCTAGCTAGCAGTATTTTCTCTCATAACAAATCTCTTTTTTTCCCTTTCTTGCTTCGGTTCCATGCTTCCGATTTCTATTAATTGATAGGTGGAAATTGGAATAAAAGCGGGATATAATCCATGGTTCGTTTTGATACAAACCGTTGTTGGAGATCAATTACAACAAAGGAACTAAGCTAGATCTGGTCCGTTGGAAGCTTGTTGATTTTTCGCTTGATGATGTATTTTTCTTTGGATCTGTCTATATGGAACTCGAATGTTGTATGACCATATAGCACTCGAGTGTTTGTCACAAACTGTGAGGAACCAGCCCAAGTTAATCCCGCCTAATCGAGTCATCATCCATTGATCAACTCCATTAGAGAGGACTAACCCCGGTAGTCCTTGGAATGTATCATGAGCATCGCCCAGGATTTAAACATACTCCACTAGCACAACAGCAATACCGTTATATAAGCACATCCACACACACAAGTTCTATATTACAAAGAGGTTCAAAGTTTATTACATCAAGTCTTCAGAGTTTTTGCAGCAGAAAGTTCTACTACTCGCACTCCATACACAGCGCAAAATAAGAAGGTAAACACTATATGCCGATAGTGCCCTTCTCGTAGCCACCGGCCATCTACTCCTCACCCGCACATCCGTCCGCGGGGTAGAATAGCCAAACACGGCCTCCGGCGGGGTATCACCTGCAACAACTTTTAACGATAACACCATGAGTACAAGGGTACTCGCAGGACTTATCCGACATGGGTATATAGCCCGACCTCAAGGAGAATGCATTTGGTTAGTAGCAAGAATAGGTCATGGTATTTAATTTTTGCATAAAAGGCATCTATCTTTGATCAAGTTATGATAAGCAAAAGACAAGCATCTATAATCTCTAGGTCATTCATCAATACAATTACATAAGTAAAGTGATCATATATAACTTGAGATCAATCTTCCATGAACTCCATCACGAGACTCTACATTGGAACGAACCTCAAAGAGCGTGCTCACTGTCTGAGAGCGTGGCTATTAGAATAGATTAAAGACCCTGCAGGGGGGTACAAATTTACCAACACGAGGATAAGACCAACGCCCATACCCACGGTCAAGGATAAGAGTTGATTCATACCTTAACCTTTCACACAAACACAACCGACTCTGAGCGAACGGTCAGGAAGGACAAGTGCATCGGAACCGCTGATCACACTCCATCACAACTCGCACCGAATCCGATCAAGGCAAGGTGTGACTCATGCTAATTGGCTTACCTTCCCATTATTAAGCATGTGGTTTGTACTAAAAGAGTGCTCAAGAGACTGGCAACCAAAGAGACGGTCCTTAACCAACTCAAGCAAGACTAACCATTTGGACTCCTTTCCATCATGGCCCTACCATTCTTGCTCAAGTCTGAATCACAATTCATAGTTGCTCACATTTTATTCATCATCAACTGGGAGTGTGGAAATAATCAAACATCCTATAACTCGCGAGTGGCGGTGCCCTTTCCACCTCTCGTCTTCTACCGTAGCTAAGCATGGCTAAGCATATAATCCATGACTCCTAATCAAGCATACTCACCTAGATGATAGTGTTCTAAACAAGGTTGGTAATGCATCAAATAGATTCTAATCAAACATTGATATAATAGTAACTCATGCACAATTGAGACACGTATAAACTTCATTGATCCAAAATATAGGACAAGGATGCTTAGGTGCCTGCCTTGAGTTTCAAAGGAAGCGTCGTCTCCCACAGGATCCGGTTCACCCTCCTCTTGCTCCGGCGTCATGGTCTCTACACGGATGCAAATGATGCTTGAGAAATGAGCATGTCATGAATGTGTGCAATGAATTGTAAATGACATGAGGAGGCATGCTCTAACAAAGCCAAACTATGATATAGGGACTGGGTATAAGGTGCATAAGTGGGTTGTTCATGAGTGAGGGTAAGGGTGTTAAGCAGGAAAGGGTGGACTGTCCGCTGAGAGGAAGCGGACCGTCCGGTTCTGAATGGCGGACTAAGCGGTGGACCATCCGTTGGTCTGCCACGGACCGTTTTAGGGCGATAACATGCTCTATGTGTAAATCGCGGACCGTCCGCGTAGATTAAGTGGACCGTCTGCCTCACAAATTTTGAAAGGCTAGAAACGTCCAGAGGCTCTGCTGGTTGGGTCGGAATCTGGCGGACCGTCCGCGACACGGTCGAGGCTCACCGGCGAGCTTGCCGCCGGCGATTCCGGCCACGGTTTGGGGTGGGGTTTGTTCCTAGGGGTTCCTGGGAGCTTAGAGGGTTCACTTTGGGAGCTAAATCCCACATGCATTAGGATTTCGAAGCTCTAGGTCACCAATAGTGATTTGTGCTCTAGGTGGGTTCTTGGCCTCAAATCCTAGGGCAATGGGGACGGATCGGGAAGGGGGTGCACTCACCGGCGACGAGTAGAGTACTGGCAAGAGCTCCAAAGCGACGGAAAAGGCTTGGGGAAGCTCGGGGTCATCCTCCTTGCTTGGAGCTTGAGGAAGGGGATGAGGATGAGGAAGAAGCTTGTTGGGGAAGCTCCTCCCTAAGGAAGAAGAGGAGATCGGGCGGTGCAGCTCGCCGGCGTCGTTCTTCGGCGTCCTCCGGCGAAGCTCTGACGAGGTGGAGGGGCTTCAATGGTGGGGGAGGTGGTGGAGCTCCTCCATAGCTTGGAGCTTGAGAGAGGGGGTGAGTGGAGTGAATGGGAGTGAGAGAGAAGGCTGGGAGGAGACTCCTAGGTGTTGTGCAGGATGGACTGACGGGTGGGACCGAGGGGTGGACGTGGCATCAAGTCTCTGCGCGCGTGACACGCATCGGGGTGCTCTAGCGGACCGTCCGCGTGTGGGGTGCGGACTATCCGCGAGTGGGTGACGTGGCAGGGAATCGATGCGGCAGAGGTTGATCGTGGTCAGCAGTGTGGAGGAACCGCGGACCGTCCGCCGTATAATGGCGGACTGTCCGCCACTACCCTAATCAGTGGATTAGCCCAAGAATTTTAAATCTCTCCTAGGTGTTGGGTAATCATGCTTAATGCTTAATGATTCATATGATGCCATGTTTCTCCTGGTACTTAACATAGGGCTGTTACACAAACACACAATGACAAGCCTGCAAAATGGAGTGCTGCAACAGGAGGGAACACATGAATTCTAATAAAATAAAAAAATTATAAGAAAATACATATTAATGATGAACACTTTGAACTCCAACAACATAGCATAGATAGATAAATTTAGACTGATAACAAAGATTCAATTACATAAAAAGTGTTCATTACAACTTGAACATTTGTTAATTTAAAGCAAGATAAACCTAATAAGAGGTTTAAGAGTCATACTGACCAAAATCATTTCTTCCATCTTGAAATGCAAACGTTTCAAAGCATCCTAACAACCCTAACGTCCTGATCATAATCTTCACTAAATGGTACAAGCTCCAAATTCTTGACAAGATCAAAGAAAATCTTCTCAGTACCAACCTTCACAAAGCGTGCACAGACAAATTGAGCCGTCTGAGCATCAGGGCAGAGAATGTAGGCACCAATTCTTTGTCGGATGAACTGAAATACAGTGCAGAGGAACTTTGCCATAACCAGCAACGGCCTCCAAAGCACGGACAGTGGACATAAACCTATCAGGATTAATGGCTAAAGAAGACCATGCAAACACAAAACTATCCTGAGGGCCTTGGTTAAATACAAATAGTTGTGATATGGCATATGGATCAACTCCCTAACAAAAGCAGCCTCATTCAGGAAACGGCTCTAGAAAAAAAAGAATAAAACTGAAATTAATTGCAGGAATAGGAATGAGTAATAAAACAGAAGACATACGATAAATTAGTAAACAAAACAGAAAATAGCAGAAATGCACAGACCATGTTGAAAGCTGAAACACGATTGATGCACAGCGCTCGAGCAAAAATAATTCCTAAATATGCAAAGATGCAGATAATGGAGTAACATAACAAGATAATATTTGTAACTAAAATAAAGAAATGCGGAAAATAAAGTAATTAAGAGAAAATATGAATGTAAAATATTTAAACTCTTAAGATTTTCTGATCAAATTGACGCTTGAAATTGGTCTCTAGCAAGCGTCAACAAGATCCCCCAAGCTGTCCTTTACTCGTCCCGAGCTAAGTAGGATAAATCAGATTGTTGATGAGAAAATCACTCTAAGTCATGCTTGCCTATCATGTCAGACTCTATAACAGAGTAGTTTATCTATAAATTTGAATAAGTTGGCTCACGTAACTCTATCTTATTCCATACTCATCCATGGGGCTTTTTGCCTTCTCCTCATCTTGAGTTGTTGAGAGTCAGAACAGTACATAGAGCTACATTCATTTATTCCTATATCAGCAATCCATCTGGAGGTTTTTCTTAATTTTTTTTTGAAAAACAAGGCAAAGTTTCTCAAATGATTTTCTCGAATCACTCAATATGTATAATTTCTCACCAGGGCAATGTTGCATTTTCTCCTTTCCTACCAAAGGACTTTTGTGGAGCTCAAGGTCAGGAAAAAAGAATAGGCATACTCCCTCCAAATTGTAAAGGAAGTCGTTTAGGATATCGACACGGTCTTCAAAAACAACTTTGACCATTATTTTTTTACTACAAAAAATTTATAAAATATAGTCAATATATACTTTTACGAAACTACATTTCAAGATTAATCTACTTACATCACTTTTATATTTTCAAACTCAATCTAAAAAAAATTATTTATAGTCAAAGTTTAAAATGTTTGACTTAAGACAAACTCAAAACGACTTCCTTTACAATATGGAGGGAGTACTTACATTCCATATATTGTAAAGTCAAAGACTGAATTCATGAAAAAATAAAATCATACAACTGTGATCAAGACGTGCATGTGTATGAAATGAATGGAATGAATGACGGTGTAACTAACTCCTTTTCATGAACCATTCCTCTCCTTTATTTTTCTTGGATATAGGCTTTTTTTTTTGACAAATGGACTACTCGCTCAGATAAGTTTTTTTTAATGAAACCGAAGAAGGTGCGTAAAACACACATAATGCATGGGAAGCATGTCTATACTCTTATCCAATCAAATCGATCGAATTTTATTACAACAAATTGTTTGTATATAAATTTGTGAATGAAATAAAGAGTCGCATACCGGGGGGGGTGCAAATAATTAAAAAACAAACAAATTCAGTAATTTATTATGAAGCTAAGTCATGACTGCTCATGAGTAAAGACGATCTTTCTGCTCATGCCAACCGGTACTCAACAGGGTCCAAGGTGGTGGTTGCGAGCCCAGGATCTCCGAGTATGGCCTTCAGATCCTCACCATCTTCTTCCTCAAGCGCAGACCTCAGGAAGGCGACCATGATCCCGGCGACGGTCCTCCTCATCACGTCCTTGCAGCTGCTCCCTTGCTTGCAGAGGCAGGTGACGAGCTTGGGGGCGTCGTCGTCGAGCATGTCGAGGTGGCCGTAATCCCTGGCCACGAGGTGGTAGCACGGCGGCCTGCACTCGCGGTAGAACTCGGCGTGGCTCACCTCCCTGGGCGCGCAGGGAGGGAACAGTAGGTTCGCCTTGTCGTCGCCCAGCCCGGTGCCGACGACCATCACCGGCATCGCGACGTCGAGGGAGGAGGGCTTGTAGGTGAGGATCGCCGGCGGGAGCTGCGAGGACCTGCCGGTGCCGGCGACGGGGTCGAGCCCGATGAGCGCGGAGAACTTAAGGACGGTCTTGGCATGACCCAGGGCGAGGGCGAAGGCCGTGTGGCCGCCGCGGCTGTGGCCGGCCAGGGCGAGCCTGGAGAGGTCGGCGTCGACGCCGGGCGGGAGCACGGCCGGCAGGCCCCCGGGGAGCCAGTCAGTGACCTTGGCCGCCGCGGCGATGTCTTCGGCGTCGCCGTTGGACACGAGGCTCGTGTGGAACTGCGGCGCCACCATAACGAACCCGAACGAGGCGACGTGCCGCAGGAGCTGCTCGTAGAAGCGGTTCTGGAGGAAGAAGCCGTGCAGGAGCACGGCGACGGGGTAGGTTCCGGCGTCCTTGGGGGCGGCGATCAGGATCGGGATCGGCGGCGTCGGGACCGCGTCGTGATCCACGGGGATCACATCGACGGCGAGCTTCCCTGGCTGGAACACCGAGGTGGCCACCACAGGCGGCCGCTCAAGAACCTGAAGCTGGGTCGCCATGGCCGCCTGCACAGGTGCTGCCGTCTTGTCTCTTTGTGTGCTCATGAGCGGACGCAGGGGCTGGCTGGTAAGATGGCTTGGAGTTGGTTGTGAGTTGTGATGGAAGAACTGATGAGTGGTGTGATGGGAAGAAAGGATGGGGCTAGGGGGCAAATTTATAGAGCTCCATGGGTCGGTCGTGTACGTACGTACGTGCGAGGTAGCTACGATGGGCAAAGTGAGTTTGAGTAGCTCTGCCCTGTGAGCATGCTGGGAAAATAGAACAGGGGGCGTTTTCATCGCACGTGCATTTTGTAGGTTATGTACCTACAAGTCTAGGCTGATTATGAAATGCAATGTGGTCAGCAACCTTGGCCCTGTTTAGTTCATAAAAATTTTCGTAAAGTACCCGTCACATCGAATCTTCAGACACATGCATGGAGCATTAAATGCAGTTGAAAAAATAACTAATTACACAGTTCAACTGTAAATGACGAGATGAATCTTTTGAACCTAGTCCATAATTGGACATTAATTGCCAAATAACAACAAAAATGTTACAGTACCCAAACCCAAATATTTTCACGAACTAAACACAGCCTTTGTATGTTCTTTATGGAATACGGAGTAATGAGGTCCATCTGATATATGCTCGGTATATTTACTCCCTCATTTTCAATTCTATTTTTTATCCATCATCATGAAATCGAACTCATATGAAAGCACTTTCAATCATGAGTGCAACATTGCACTGATTTTCACGTCACAAATTTATGAATTTTTCAACTAATTCTCGATTCTCAATCACAAATAATTTTGACGGTTGAACCTTAAAACAAGTACGCGTCTTAGACTAAAAGAAACGAGGAGTCATGTATTCAAAGACTTGTCGATCGACTCATCTAGGGCACGGAGAAAGAAACAAGATCCAAGAAAGTGGTGATGTGCCATTGTTCCTGAATCGTTCGTGCTCTGTCCATGTTCAAAGCTCCATCCAACTGTTGAACGAGTCAACCTTTGTTTTCATGCTTAGAGAAGAGTAGCTAGTCGTCGGCGGGTGTTGTTGTCAGGAGAAGCAGAAGCAAACCTCCAAATCAGGCGTCAGTCCAATCGTGATCAACGCACGTTCAGGTTCAGCAGCCGCCTCCGGTTGCCATCGACGTCGTCACCGTTGTATTTCTTGGGCCGGGCCAACCATTTGGGACGGAGAAGTCTCGGCCCAACGTGTGGCTTCAGAATAGAGGAAGCCCGATCCAAACAGCTTGCAGCCTTGCACTGCGATGGCGGCGGCGATGGCGGCGGCGGCGGGCGCCGCCGCCGCGTCCTGCCTTGCTTCTCGCCGGTGGCCGCGGTATGTCAGTGGAACTGCCTTCTCCTGTCTCTTCCTTGTGCGCATTTGTTATTAGTTCTACACTAAGCATCTTGAGTGCCCCTCATTTTTAACCCTTCCTGTAGATTAGGATTTCTTAATAACTTGTAATCTGGCAAATTTTGTGCTTCGTTTGCAACCTGAAATTGCAGTGTGTTTGTAGACAATCTAGAAGATAATAGGAGGGCTTATGTTATCTGACACAAGAGAGCTGGTGAACTGTGTTTACTTGAGGCGGATGCAAATACTGCGGTTTCCAACACTGCGGCCAATGGATGCCAGAGGAAACAAGAAATTGTCATATTTCTTCTTTGAAAGAAATACTTGGGATGATTTCATTTTTATGGAATATCAAAGGAAACATCTTCCAATTGATTTGGGGGTAAAGGGTGCTATTATCATTTAGACAGAGTGCTAGGATGTAACTCTTTCCTTTTTTGTTCAAATCATCATGATTTGGACTTTTGTTTAAATTAACAGGTCCTTACGATTTTATGATCTTTCTGCTCATGCCATACGGTGCTCAACAGGGTCGAGCGTGGTTGGTGTGAGCTTAGGGTCATTAAGTATGACTCTAAGATCACCATCTTCTTCATTGAGCACAGCCTTCAAGAACGCTACCATGATGCCAGCAACAGTCCTCCTCATCATGTCCTTGCAGTTGTTGCCGTGCTTGCACATGCAGGTCATGAACTTTGGAGCATCGTCATCTAGCATGTCGAGATGCCCATAGTCCTTGGTCACAAAGTAGTAGCAAGGTGCCTTACACTCGTAGAACTCCCTGTGGTTGACATCCTTAGGGGCATAGGGAGGGAATAGTATGTTCTTCTTCGCCTCTCCCAGCCCGGTGCCGATGACCAAGACCGGCATGGTTATGTCAAAAGAGGACGGCTCGTAGGTGAGGATCTTGGGTGAGATTTGTGAATATTTACCTGTGCCGGCGACAGGGTCGAGACCAATGAGGGCAGAGAACTTGAGATTGGTCTTACCATGCCCCAGGACAAGAGAGAATGCTGTGTGGCCACCTCGGCTGTGGCCGGCCAAAGCAATCTTGGAAAGGTTCGGCTCGACGCCTTTGGGCAGGACAGACGGTAGCCCTTTAGTGAGCCAATCTGTCACTTCGGCTGCTGCAGCTATGTCCTTAGTGTCACCTTTGGCCATTATGCTGATATGGAACTGCCAATAGAATTACAGAGTTGCATGATTTACGTCAGCCAGGAGACATGGGATGAACCAATTGAACCTGAAACATGTCGGTACATGAATTCTCATTGTAATTTGGCAGTTGTGATCTAGGCTGGTATCTTGTTGTAACCATTGCAGTTTGTATATTTCTGAATCAATATGGACTATACATATATGTGAAATGCATTAGAAGGCAGTAATGATTAACCTGGGGTGCAACCATGATGAAGCCAAAAGAAGCAATATATGTTTGAGAACTTGTTCATAGAAATGGTTCTGGAGGCAGAAACCATGCAGGAGCATGGTGACAGGGTATGTTCCTGCATCCTTGGGAGAAGCAATCAAGATCGGGATTGGTGGTGTCGGATTTGTGTCATGATCCACTAGAATCACCTCGACCGCAAGCTTCCCTGGCTGGAACACTGAGGTGACTGTAGTCTCAAGAACCTCAGTGCTGGGGTTCATGATCTCTATTGATGTTGCCATCTCTCACTCTCTGCACTGCAGGTGCTCACTAGTAAGAGCTTTGGGTTGGTTGTGATGAGAAGGAAGATCAAGGTGGCAAATTTATAGACTGGCAGTCTGGCACATATGAGGAGGATGGGAAAAATTTACTGCAAGTAGTTTGGTAAAGGAAAATTTTGAGGAATTGCCATCTCACTGTCCGCCTCACTTCACAGTCCATGTCGCATCAGTGGCGATGAAACCCCCGTGCCATTCTTGAGCTCGAGTAGTGTGAAGAACATCCTGGAAAAGGACAATGTGCAGTTTCAATAGCACATTCCAACCTAACCTACGCGCAATTGCATTTGTATCTGTCTTGCATCATGATCATAATAAATACTGATCTTATCCAACCATCCATCCACATGCTTGAATAAGACTAGATATCATCTTGCATTTATGCCCTGTACAGTGTGCTAACTGGCACTGCATTTGGTTGCCCCTTCATACCTTCATTTAGTCCATCGATCCAAGTGAGCTGGCCCATCCAATCCAGCTTTTATTTCTGCAAAACTCATGCACATTTCTCTTTAAATTTTGTTTGCCACTTATACACCATGTGAACTGCTGGTTTTCTAGAATCAGGAAAACATCACGTGCAGATAAATTTTGGGTCTTCGCTTTGATTGATATAGGAAAGTGGCCACAGGGAAATTGTGCTACCAGGTTTAACCCTCTGTGAAAGAGGAAAAAGTTCGGTAGCAGTGTGCATGCAAGGATTACAAAATGCTGGATGATCAAGGAACCTCCTGGTTCTTGTGGCTTCTTTGTCCACGGAAATCTGGCATTCAAAGAAACAAGGAACAAACATCGTGATTTCACACAGAATTGTCAGAAGGTTTTTAATTGTAGCATCTTAGGCATGTCTCTCGGAGTGATATGTTCCGTGTGCTCTCCTCTAAAGGTAGAGACTAACTATGTATATAATGTCCGTTTGGCCTGTTTGGAGTTATATATAGAAATCTGTATGAGCCAGTTTAGCCAAGCATGTACATTTGGAATAAGATCAGGTTTGGATCAGAGATGAATGTACTATTCCTATCAAAGAACTAGACCAGCACCAGCCACCTGCCAGCCAGCAGTACTTTTCTCTCATAACAAATTAGCAAATTAGCATCAGCCACTAGCCACAGCCAGCCGAACAAAGCCTGGTTCATGCTTAGGCCTTCATTTGAACTATCACCGGTCCTTAGAGTCTTCCTTTTTTTTATGTTTTTCACCGGATAGGCTTAGGATTTAGTTCAACCAACCACGTTTCCTACGAAATTAGTCATCATCGAGTTTCAAAAGAGATAAAACGAAAGTGGACTACATATCATCTAAAATGGTGGAGATTCTTAAATTTAAAACTTACATTCCTGATAGCTGAGGCTTTTAATTGGCTCACATAAGTAGCTGAAGAGCTTATGTGCCCCATGCCCACTTCGTTGCACTTAGAAATGATTCACGTGTTTTCGATGTTGGTTTGGTGGCATGTATGCACGAAGCATCATCAGTTTTGGCATGCTAGTTTTTTTTAATTAAACTGGTAATTTCTGTAAATGCTGCTATGTGTAGACGTGTAGTGTTAGCAGCATACTAGTGTGAAGCCAGCTGGTATGGTTTGTTTCAGCCTTTCATGGCTGTCATCAAGAGGCGGAGCCAGGAATTTATTTTTTTCATTATTAGGAGGGGCTAACCATGCTAATTTATATTAAAAATTTAATCAAAATTCAAATGTTCAATGTAAATTTGGAAACCAGGGGGGCGTCTCCGCCCCTGGCTGTCATTAGTTTATCTGTACCCTAGTCATCTAGGCAGCTCCATTTAATTTCTACGTTAAAGAGCTTGCTCCTATTGTCTTGTGTTGCGACTGCTCTTCGAGATTTGCAGTACGCGACTTCAATTACAGTATCCCCATACAGAAATTAGCGGAAGTATATATAAACCATTGTATTCTTACAGAAATGGTATTGAAAGATATTGATCATTCTGGCACAACCGAGGCAAAATGGCAACGCATGCATTATGTCAATTCTCTTTCAGTATCACAGAATGCACTAAAGCAAGTATGTGCTGAACTGCTGATTAAAGACAAGAGCCAACAGGTTCCATAGATTCGAAACAGCAGTACCCAAAAACCTCTTCAGCAACGATGTGGCACATCATCATACTCATACAACATTGCGAGTTGACAAGTGCCGGAGTAAACTACAGTGTCTCGAGTGCATACTTCAACAATTATTTCCAAGAAGGTGCAGGTCTATGCGCAGAAAGTAAACCCGGGTGAAACTGATGAGGCAGACTGTCCGCAGATCCCATCCACAACCCCCCTTCAGTCCACAACCTCCTCTGACTTCTTAGGCTTTGACAAGAGATACCAACCCAGGCCACCCAGGGCAGCAATTGTGCCTGCCAAGACAGCATAGTTCCTGTTCTTGTCAGTTGACACACCCACAGATGCTGACTCTGTTGGCCCGCCCGCAGCCTTCACATCACTTGCTGCAGAGCTTGTGGTGGATGAAGCTTGCTCTCCTGAGCTGGGACCCTGAAATCATGTTACATCTAGTGTAAGAGCGACAAACAGTTTCATCACGAGTTCCTAACCTCCAGCAACAAAACATATACACAGTGTTCCTACTTAGCATGGCAGAACATAGCCAAAGACATATATACCAGTGAAGCATTCATGATTCCAAGTAAAAGAATTCATACATTCATAAATCATAATTCCATATAAAAGAATTCATGATTACCCATAAAATACATCAACAAAAAGGTTATGATGGTGCACGAAAGGAATGCTGCCCAATTTAATGCTTAGAGAGATAATGTGTGTTTCATACCTTGCGTGCGAGCTTCTCCAGCTTTTCTTGTTCCATTTTCTGCAGTGACAACACAATTCACTGGGTGTTATTATCATAGCATCAAGACAACAATAGTATTAAGAGTCACAAATAAACACCAAGAAAAGGTACATAGAGGCAATGAAAAAGCTTATCCAGACACCACTTGAGCAATTAACACGCTATGTCAACTTCAGGGTTTTCACTGCACTGCAATGTATAAACACTTTACAGTTAAAGACAGAGTGAAGCATTCAATTCCATAATTCATAATGTAACACAGCCTATCTGGATTGAGTTTATGCACAAGTATTTCACTGCAGTTCTGCAGTCATCTTGGATGATAATTTCTATCTACAGGTCAGGCATACAAATAAACAAGTTTCACATGCATACTAGAAATTCTCAAGCTTCTGGAACACTCTAATTGTATCACCTAATTATGTACTCATCACTACTTCTATTCCTCTACATAAGCAAAAAGCAGATGAATAAACAAACTTAATTCCAGATTGAATCAGAAAACTCAGAACAAAATTATAAGCTCCCATGCTATAACTTAAAATATGTTCATAGTGCAACAGAAGTTTTGCAAAGAGTCTGGAAATGAAGTGTATAATCAGAAGCAAATCACAAGCATCAACAGTGCAGCACAAGAACCAACAAATTGCCACGATAAACAAACATCACGATTGTTGATACCAGGATGGAACAAAACTCAAAAACATAATGTATAGGCGTTTCTAAGAGTCAATAACGAAACAAAATAACAGGACCTTACAAAATTCATGGCCTTCAAAGTTCCAAAAGCAAAAGAACAACCCAATATTGCAGTCAAGATTGCAAAAATCAATAAGAATGTATCTCAAAGACATGTGCGCCCGCAAACAGAAAGCAATGGATGAAAAATGGTGTGTTACTTGACCAGGGATGAAAAATGAACTCTATGTTACTAACAAACAACATGTATACAACCATGACATAATCTCATTCACCAGCACACTCTTGCCTTCTCAAGCTACACTATAAGGAGGCAACCTAAAAAAAAAACTCAAGACAACACTAGCAGAGCTCAAATGAGTAATGGCCTCCTACCAACAGATGGCATCAAAATCTAAACATAATAAGCAGTACAACTGTCTAAGCAGTAGCAATGCAGAATTATTATGAAGCTAGGCAACTAGGTGTGATAAATGCCACCGGAGCCTAGGACTGCAGAGGAAATTAGGTGAAGTACTCCGGATGCAAAGTAAGGGAAAGTATCTAGAACTTCTCTGGATTCATGATTCCAGAAACAATGAACAACAGAGTGACCTTCAAAGTTCCAGAAGCAAAGGCAACCCACAATCTAAGCTAAAATCCAGAAAACACAATAAGCATACATCTCAAACAAATGCGCACCAACAGGACCTACTACTATGGACAGGTAGGCAGCCACCATAAATCGATGTGTAACTGGATCAGGGGTGTAGGCCTCTATCCACGTCACTAACAAATAGCAGTATACAGTATACACCATCACATAACCACACTGATCAGTATAACAAGACAACCTAGATTAAGCTCCCACGTCACAACACTTGCGGATGTCATCATGAGCACCAAGCTTGCATAGACAGGTAGGCAGGGCACATCACAACTCAAGTATTAAAAGCAGTATAATCATCTAAGCATTAGTATAATTTTTAATGGTTTTAGGCTATAAGTGAAAACCTGCTACGGTCACAATGTTCAAATCTATGATTCCAGAAAACATGCTTATGCAGATCACACCATCACAATTTATTTAACACCAGATTCAGTACAAATAATAAGCATCCATTTTAACATTAGTTTTCAACTGCAGGAAACTGATCAGCCACAGAAAAAACAGAACAGGAAATTAGCATATATAGATTTCAGAATCAGAAGCTATCATTAAGTGTGATTCTATCACCTAATTACACACACAAAAATAGTGGTGTTCCCTAACAGCAGTAAAAGATGGAATGGGAAAACTACAGCACTGTAACATGTATGATTTTTTAGCTACAAAAATTAGGGACCTTAAGGCCTTAACCTTAATAAAGGAAGCTCATATGAAAATCATGCTTCAACAATCTCAAGAATAAGCAGGGTGGCTCATTGCAGGCAACAATTGCACATGAACAAGTTCCAAAGTCTAAAGAATCCACAATTTCAGACATCCATAATCATGCACCATGCATCTCAACCAAAACTACTAACAAGACCAAAGGCATGGCCAAGGTAGGAAATCAACAATTTAACCACATATATCGGTGCTCTACTGCAACAGGGCCACATGTAACTATTCCAATGTCAGGAACTATCAACCGTTTGCACCAAAACATAACCCCAGTCACCATCACACTCCTTTTCCTGGAACTAAACTACAACAAGGAAACCCTAGAAAACAAATCTCCAAGTCCCGACACGCGCGGAGATCACCAGAAGCACGCGGCTCGCACAGCGACCGCACCACGAGCCATTTCCAACACTTGCGGAACTAGACGCGGAGTCCGTAGATCGCACCACCAGTCGCATATACACATGCCTCTTGCAGGAATCGCGATCCCGATCAGAAACCGAAGGCCGCAGAGTGGGGGAGGGAGGGAGGGAGAGGGGAGAAATCTGGACCTTGATGTAGACGTTCTCGGCGGCCTTCTCCTCCTCGCTGAGGACCTTGCCGCCGGAAGACAGGAGCCTGCGCTGCACGAACCTCGCCGCCGTCCTGGCCGCCATCGCCGCCGATCGGGAAACCCTGGAGGAAGGTGACGTCACCCGCTCCCTCGCTCTTCCGCTTCGCTCCCCTTTGCCCTCTCGCGAAGAAAGAAATGAGTTGCTGTGAACTGCCTCTGGAGTAGGGATGGCAACGGGTATATACCCGTCCGGTAGTGGCCACCTATATCCGTATCCGTTAGGATTAAATTTTACTCGTCGGGTTATCCGTATTCACATACGGGTAAGAAAATGATTCCATATCCATACCCGCATGGGTAATTTTTACCCGTCGGGTAACCCACACCCGAAATCATACCCGAGTATTACATGTAAATATTAGACATTCACATAAAAAATAAATCATTACAAGCTTCATTTCAACAAGTTAATGGCTCATATGGATTAACATGAGTTAGAGAGGGTTCAACAATATATATACTAGAAGGGTTTAATTGAATTTGAGCTAAATTCATAGGTCATATGGGCTAAAATGAGTTAGATACTTAGGCTCATTTGTTTTTCCTGCGGGTATTTCTTACCCACGGGTAGGCGGATATGGGTAGTATAAACCCGAACCCGTACCCGCCATACCCGATGGGTATATGATTTTGTCCAATAATGTACCCACGGGTAGAAAAATCATTCCATACCCGCCTTCTTATCGGGTAAAACCCGTCGGGTACTCGGGTTTCGGGTACCCATTGCAATCCCTACTTTGGAGTCTCCCACTTCTTTGAACAGAACCCAGGCAGTGCTGCTTTTTCATATTAGCCCTCATAAGATATTCACATTCTCGATGCGCGGTCCTTTTAGGGAGTAGTTAAGATTATACTAATAGTGTGAGGATATTTCTACATATTACGCATGCGCGCAGTCCAAGCGGTTACAGGGGTTCTTTCGTAATTAATCTCACCTTTGAGGGTGTTGTTGAGGATATCCAATCCCAACGCGGAGTACCAGCCGTCCGATCGCATCGGACGGTGGAGAGCACGTGTCACCGCCGAAAACCCTAGCCTCCAACCCATATACCTGCCGCTCATCCCCACCCGCCTCGACTCCCGCCGCCGCCGCACCCCCTCTTCGTCGCTCTCCTCGCCTTGCTCGCGTCGCCGCCACCTCCTCCGCCATGGTCCGCCTCGCCCCTCGCCGCTCCACCCACCCACACGGCCTGCTCGACTGTTGCTGACCGTCTCGTTTGTTCTGGCAGGCCCCGAAGAAGGACAAGGCCCCGCCGCCGTCGTCCAAGCCGGCCAAGTCCGGAGGCGGGAAGCAGAAGAAGAAGAAGTGGAGCAAGGGGAAGCAGAAGGAGAAGGTCAACAACGCGGTGCTCTTCGACCAGGCCACCTACGACAAGCTGCTCTCCGAGGTTCCCAAGTACAAGCAGATCACCCCGTCCGTCCTCTCCGAGCGCCTCAGGGTAATATTACATTGCCGTTGTATAGATGGATCTGTGATCTGTCGATCTCTTCTTACCTTGTGTGCTTTACTTGTCCTACTGACGATACATATATACCTCGATGTGGTAGCTATGGCATATGGTTTAGGTTAAATGGATGTCTAATTCCCCAAATGGTAGTTTGTATGATTTTTTTTTTCGACGGTCACCGGGGGGGAGAGAATCCCCACCTGAATAATTTCATTGATAGGGCTTTTGGCAGCCAAAATTACACATTACATTTTCAGCATATTGGGGAAAAATAAGGGGGAGACGAGAACACCAACACCAAGGTACAATGATAAGAGATACCCAACTCGCTAACTAACCAAAGAAGAGTCATGTCACAAGCCGAAGACGACCACTGATCGCCGATTTAACGCCACCACCGAACAACATACTTGCCGGCTACACTATGACCAATGCATCCCGCACCGCTCCTCGTAGCTATGCCGCTCCACTGCCGCCCTCCGTCTGAGGGACCACCCAGCGGAATGGGGACTAAGAGAGGTGAAGGACACACTAACCACAGTTTACCAGACATGACGGTCTCCTTTGAAGTTGATGGTGACACCTACGGTACATCCGGGCTCCACATACAGCCACCCGACGCCATCCAAGGGGAGGAACCCATGAAGGGGAATGACAGTAGCGGTGGAAACACCACCCGGCAATTGATTTACTGGCACCATCAAGAAGAACGCCGACGAAGCAGAGGCGCCAGAGGAGGACATTCACCGAACCACGATGGCAGCCAACAGCGAGTGCTAGCCTCGCCAATGAAGAGTCAGGAGGAGATAGAGCATAGACCTTTAAAGAAGCGGCGCCTAAACCAGCAGCAGGCAGCTTAGACCTCCAAAGACGGCGCCTACAAGTAGGGAGCGACATCGGAGATGCCGTCGCCGCCTGCCCACTAGAGCAGGGTTTTCACTCGGAAATCTTGCAGGAGGAGCATGACAACGCCTTCAAGAAGGTAGGTGGCGCCAGACGCCGTCGTCGTTGTCGGCCCGAAGAACGGGCATAGCTTTCACCATGCTCTCAAGCCCTGCAACTGCATGCCACCACCATCTGCAACTTGCCACCCTTGCGCTCGTAGCACAGCATGACAACAAGGCCTGCAGCCGGGCGTACCGGGCGCGAGCGGCCGACCCTGCATGGGCACCTGGGCAGCCGCAAGTAGGGCCGGACATCAAGCCGGTGCAGGGGATGCCGCCCTTGGCCAGGCCCGCGACGAGCCCGCCCACCGACAAGATCCGAGAACGCGTGTCGCCGCCGCCGCCATCCTTGAGCCCGGGCGGACTTCCGCGTGGAGGGTGCTCCGGCGGCAAGGAGAACGGAGGGGAAGTGGTGGTTGTGCGGGCGGCGACGGCGGTCCGCCCGTATCGCCCCTGGGGGGCGACGCGAGCGGCGGCGGGGGGGGGGGGCAAACCCTTTGTTTGATTTTGCTGGTATCGCACTTCTCGTTTGTATGATTTTGAGTGGACAGTAAATTGATAGTGATAGATACTGTACCATCATGGAGACATGCAGTGTCGGTTTCTAATCTATGTTTGGATGGATAACTTTAGGCTATCAACATGGTTTCTACTCTACTCTTGGCAAGGATAAGTTTAGACTTAGCAGCATTTTTTAGTCTGTATGTTTTGCATAGACGTTATGTGATGAATTAAGAAGAAGTTCAATGTGATTTAAATTGAAACAATCCAATCTTGCTAATTTGGATGTGGGATGTACAACTTGATGTTTAACTACTTTGTTTGGACAGCATTGACCTTCTTTGTGGCTTGTCACATGGAAATAGAATTTTGTTAACCACTTACCACCATGAGCTGAGAGTTAGAATGGTGAATGTTGTGGATAAATGCACAGAACCCAGACATTGTTCATGTTATTTTCTTATGTGGTTGTCTTTTACCATTAATCATGATGCTCTTAGGACTGTGCATAGCAGCTGTAATTAATATTCTGCATACTGTAGATCATGGCCCAATAGTTGTTCTCTTTGTGTTTGCAAATGCCTCAATTGAGACTGCATTTGGTGCACCATCCATCTATTTGCTACCTTGTGATTTTGTCAGGCTATCCACATAGCAACTAGTGATGTATAAGTTGTAGTCCCTTGATCTCCTTAAACCATCGTGTGAATAAGGCAAAGCTTATTTCTTTTCACCCACAGATCAATGGATCCTTGGCGCGGAGGGCCATCAAGGACCTGATGGCAAGGGGGCTTATAAGGATGGTCACTGTTCATTCCAGCCAGCAGATATACACCAGGGCAACCAACACATGAGCGTCTTTTCAGGCGTTATCTAGTCTAGAGGACTTATGTTTCTGTTATATCAAGTTTATTTCAATCATGGCTCAGTCGATGTTACCATTGATGTGGAGAATGTTGAATGCGTTTGAGATTATGGTACAATTTTAAGCTCATGCTGCTATCCTAATTTTTAAATTGATGTGGGATCTTTGCTCTTCTCATTGCAAATGTTGTTAAACTGCTGTGTTATCATTAATTCATGATATTATTTAACTGCTGCTCATCCTATGCTCGCAATGTCACACGTATCAAATTAGCTTTCAGATGTTGCAAGCTGCATAGATTGCTGTTGAGAGGTGTTCAATTTGGGGCAACGTTGGCAGCAGGCCGCAACTCTGATCACCAGTTGTTGATGTTTGAAGCCAAGCCTTGTAGAGTGTCCAGTCACGACTACCAAGCAGGTTTCAATCTGATTCCAAAGGGCCTGCTCAGACAGCCATCAATTAGGGGAAGTTTACCAGGAGGTGGAGAACCTTTTCTTGTTGTAAACATTCATCTGCCCCAGTGTTGGTCAGGGATGTAGAATTGAAAACTTAAACATCTGCACTGAATCTCCATTTGATATCACCAGGTTGTTCTGAGAGCTGAACTTGCTGTTGCTCCTGCCAGCGTTACAGATTGGTGAAGTGCGGTGGCAATGCTTCGCTGTCCCTTCACCCATTGTTTCTGTCTCAACGCAAGGCAACAGCCCACCTTGAATTCCCGTCCATTGTCTTTTGGTGCCTGGCCACAGAGCCATCTCTCATGCCAGAATGAGCTCTGTTCGCCATTGCAAACAGTGATTTCCAGCTTGAGTGGCTGGTATATGCAGGATATGCCAAGGTTCCAATAACCCTAATGATCACAAACTTGTCGCTCAACGCAATACTGAGTCTACGGTTGACCGCACCCAGCTCAAGTCCCGGTCGACCAATCAATGTGGGGGACCCCACACCACGTGATTTTATCTCCTCTTCTCCCCGACCTGCTCTGTCCATCCGTTTTCTTTCCGCCTTATCCTCTTCCCCTTTTTTCTTCTCCGGATCCACCTCCTAGGAGCTCCGCCCGCAGGACGAGCGGCAGGCTCCGCGCCCTTAGGGGAGCGGCGTGGCGGCGGGCTCCGGGACTAGCTCCATGAGCGGTGGCGGTGGACCGGACGGAGGCAGTACTACGGCGGGCTTCCAGGGGAGGGGAGGGGAGGCGGACTTCCGGTGCTGCGGCGGGCTTCTGGGGGCGGCGGCGCGGCGAGTCGATTGCGGGGCGCGGCGGGAGGCGCGGTGCGCCGGCAGGGGCGGCGGCGCTCGCCACCAGCGCCGCCCCTGCCCAGATCCAGTTTTTTTTTGCATACAAATTTTTTTTGGATGATACTTTTTTTTTGTTTTTTCCATTTGATAAATTTCTCTCTGTCAAAATTTTTGTCGTAATTTTTTTTTATCGCACCAATTTGTTTCTTGAAAATTTATCTACCCACCAAAATTTCACTCGAAATTTTTTTTTGACTCATAAAAAAATGTCTGAATTTATTTTTCTCAGAAAACGACAAAAAAATTTCTAAAAACGGGAAAAAAAGTTGTCGGAAAATCGACTGTACGGGAGCCTCCTGTACAGTTGACCGTAAATTAACATGACCCGTCGCTCAACTTGGTTACGAGTTGCGACCTGTGCTGTGAGCATCCGGTGTTGTGTTGTCAGGAGGAAATGCATCCGGTGAAATGCGAAGACTCCCTTGCCTGTGCTTAGCACTAGCTTTCAGGCTTCAAGCCCTGAACCTGCTGAGTTCAGCTCAGTTGAGTATATGCATCTCTGATGCTAGCTGATACGTTGCATCCAAGGAGCATACCAGCTGTGAGCCTATCAGTGGTGGACGACTCCATCGTAGCCGAGAGCAGCTCGTTACCCTCGACGCACCTGCAAGAACCCGTGCCACAAGCCCACAACCAGACAAACTGCATTTTTGGTGACTCCAATTCCTCGCCAACAGACAAACTGCTCGGTCTGCAGAAAAACAACAGCTGGTCCGTACCATGTTCTTGAGCTATGCCTGGTGCCGGCCAGGTCAAATAAAAGGCTAAAATATGTATCCAGTGAGAATTAACTGCATGGTTCTATAGGCATGTATCAACTACACTTGGACGATATTATACCGAATGCAAGCTCCACTACACTTGGACGATATTAAACCGAAAGCTGCCCAAACATATATCCTAGTAGGACAAGGACACCTGAAACTTCTTTTCAAGAAAAAAAAACAGGAGAACTGAAACTTTGGTGAATGCACTCTCTGCATTCGTAACTAGTAAATGTGAGTAAGCCTTGTATCTTCCTCACTAGAACATGGTCTGAATTTCCGACTGTAATCCAACGAAAGCATTCAACAATCATCCTTGCTTTCAGCGAGAAGTTGTTTCTGTTGCAAATAAAATGAAAAGGATTGCTGCAATTCTTTATGCATTTACTTAAGATATGGTATTTTTAATTTCATTTAAAAAGAAAGAGTAAGAGAGAAGCTGCATTTGGTAGCTACATACGTAGTATACATTTGTGGCAAACACAAAGTGTTGCAGAAATGAGACATCCCTCAGAATGAAAGTCCTACTGCAGCATGCATCTGGATCAACAGAATGAAAAGCTGATTAAGAAAACTGTAAGAAAAGAAAAAAAACGAACAGACCTCATCTATACTTTTTTTTTCTCGAATATGCAGGAGAGCTACATATCATTGCATTAAGAAAAGGAAAAGACCAAAATAGCCAAGTTACACACACCACCACGCACCCAAGACACAGGCCACCGCCCCAGCCCCTAGGGGTTCACTGTTTGATACATACGACCGATAAACAAAACTATCACCAGCATGACCCACTAAATTGTTGCTATACCAGACTCCTAGTCAGGGAGAGCGACTGCGACCACTGCACTCAGCCCTTTTGCACCTGCTAGCATCCAAAGTTCAGCTTCATCCCGTGCAAGCAAGAGGGCTCTATCAACACTAGGAGCGATCCTATCAAACACAGCATCCTTTCTGGTCCTCCAAATGGTCCATGCCCCCAGGACGACCAGGGTATTGAAACCCCGCAACGCACCGGCACTTATTCTCTCACCAGCCTGCTGCCACCATAAGAAGAACTCCACATCATTTAGGTGAGGCATGACAGCCTGAAGTCAGAAACAGCTCAAAAATCGATGCCAAAACTGCCGGGCAAACACACACGCTGAGAGAAGGTGACTGATTGTCTCCTCTTCTTGCTCACAAAGAGGACAATGTTCTGGATGTGACAGTCCCCAACGAGAAACTCTGTCTGCTGTCCAACAACGGTTATGAGTGACTAGCCACAAGAAAATTTTGCATTTCCTTGGTGCCCAAGTATCCCAAATCAGTTTACCTGCTGCAAAATATATGGATCCATTGAAAAAGGCCTTATATGCTGATCTGGTAGAGAACTGACCCGAAACTTCAAAACGCCACTTGTGGACATCCTCAACATTAGGTTGGAAGACAACCTCCTGTATCAGGTCCCAAACATCCAGGTATTCCGAAAGTACTTCGGCCGAGTAGTGATCTTGGATATCCCCAAGCAACATATTGTTGCTCAAAGCTTCCTTGACGGTTCGTCTGTTAGCCCTCCTTTTTGGAACAATAGCGAATAGGTGAGGGGCCATCGCCTCAATTGAACACCCATTTAGCCATCTGTCAATCCAGAATTTAGTGTTTTCTCCATTACCTACTTCAGATTGTGTGGCAATAGCAAACAACGACTTGGCACAAGAGTGAACCGGAACTGGGAGGGAGCTCCATGTCCTCGTAGGTTCAGTTTTCCCCAGCCACAACCATCTGACTCTAAGTGCCAAGCTGAAACGTTGCAGGTCTAGAATACCGAGACCACCAAGCTCCTTAGGCATACAGACTTTAGGCCAAGCTAATAGGCAATGCCCTCCATTCGCCTTTTTTCGATCTCACCAAAAAAAGTTTCTTCGGATTTTGTCAATGGCTTTAGGCACCACGGGGGAAGATCCAGGGCAGTAGCAACATATAACAACATTTTTGTTAGAACATATTGCACCAGAATGGCCCTTCCTGCCCGGTTCAACAAATCAGCCTTCCACCCTGGAAGTTTTTCTGCAATCTTGTCGATAATGGGTTGGAGTTGTGCACGGGTCAGTGTGCTGATGGAGAGAGGAAGCACAAGATATTTGCAAGGGAAACTCTGAACCTTGCAAGGGAGATGTGCTTGCATAACTGTCAACTCATCCTCTGAGCACTGAATGGGCATGACACTGCTTTTCTGGATATTTGTCTTAAGGCCCGTAGCAGAACCAAAAAGCTGCAGCAAGTCCTCAACCATACGCAAGTCAGTGGCCACCGGGCGGAGGAATAGAACCACATCATCAGCATAGATGGAGACACGGTGATGAATGTTCCGCGTAGCCAACGGTTGTAGGAGCCCCTCACTGTTTGCTTTCTCAACCATACAGTTTAGAATGTCCATAACCAAGATGAAGAGCATAGGTGACAGGGGGTCACCTTGTCTAAGACTACGACGGTGAAACAACTCTTCTACTGGGCTGCCATTAAGGAGTACCCGGGTGGATGAAGAACCGAGGATACCACTGATTAAATTCCTGCACCTAGGGCCGAAGCCCATTTTTTGCAAGATCTCCAACAAAAAAGCCCAAGAGATTGAATCAAATGCCTTATGCTCTGTTTGGATGTAGATATTGGAGTGTTTGGCATTGAATTGAGCCCAATACCAAATCAGACTAGTATTGGAAATGGGTTACAATACCAAATCTGATGTTTGGATACAGACGGAATTGCTACTTAGAATCAAATGAGTTGTCAAATATCAATTCATGTATGGATGTAAGGAGAATAAGAATTGACATCCGTCTCTGCATCCCCGCTTTTTGCCCTGGACCCATCGAGGAGGAGCACGCCAACCGCCACTCCTACGCCACGGCTCCGACGAGGAGGCCGGCATGTGGGCTGCTGCTCTTCCTCCCCAGCCCCGTCGAGGAGATCCGTGGGCCGACGCGGCAGGCACGCAGGGCGCCGCCCCGGCACCTGCAGGAGCTGCGTGCTCTGCCCGCCACTCCTCTCCCCTGAGATTGGATGGGGTCGAGGTGAGAGAGAGCAACAAAGAGATGCGACTGGACTGGATGGGGTCGAGGTGAGAGATCGAGAGCGATGGAGGGAGGAGGGAACGATTCAACATGATACCAAGTGGGAGGGCTCGGAATCGTGAGGCGACAGGCGGCGGTAGGCTCAATACCAAGCGGTATTGCCGTGCTTTTCCAATACCAATTCCAAATGCCAACCAAACAACTGATATTGGGTACAATCAATACCAATTCCAAATCCTATGCTTCAATACCTACATCCAAATGGGGTGTTAGCAAGGTTCTAAAAAACGCTAGACGCTAGGCGAACGCTTGCCTATGGTTTAGAGTTTTTTGTGATTAAACGTAGATTGAACATGATTAAACGTGTGTTGTGATTAAATGACACTGTGATTAAACGCAACGCTTGGCCACCGTTCAGCGTTTAATCAAGATTAAACGATGTTTAAAAACATTTTTTAGAACACTGGGTGTTAGAGATATCCAACTTCAAGAGTATCCAAGGTTGTTTTTGTTGGTGTAGGAATTTTGTTGTTTGTTGGACCAAGATAAAATTGTCATGAATGCAACGACCTTTAACAAATGCACTTTGGTTGGCAGCCACCACTGCACTTAGCTTTCTTGACAGCCGGTTAGCGATCAATTTCTTGACAAGTTTGGCAAAACTGTGGATGAGACTGATAGGCCGAAAGTCCTTGACCTGGACAACATCTTCTTTTTTGGGCAACAACGTTAGAAGTGCTGTGTTGAGTAGGTGTAGATTCATGAAATTTCCACGGTGTACTGCTGCAAGGGCTGCCATCACATCCGGCTTGATGGTGGTCCAGCACAACTTATAGAAGCGGCCAGTGTAACCGTCAGATCCTGGGGCCTTGTCCGAGGGCATATGTTTGATGGTGTTCCACACTTCCTCTTCTCCGAAAGGTAGCTCCAGCTTGACAAGATCATGTTGATCGAGCCCCAAATTATCAAGATTGATAGAAATGTCCCTCTGTTCAAAAGTGCCAAGTAGTTTTTCGTAGAACTCAAATAAACAGCAGCTTTATCATTGTGGCTGGTAAGTACTTGGTCATCTGAAACCAATTTAGAGATGAAATTCTTCCTCTTCCTGTAACGCGCCTGAGAGTGAAAAAGTGTAGTGTTGGCGTCTCCGTCCTTTAGCCACCCAATCCTAGATCGTAACCTAGCCATGGTTCGCTGCAAGGAACTCAGCGCAACTGCGCAAGTGAGTGTTTCTTCAGTGCATGCAGCAACCACAGCTCGCTGTCTGATAACTGTCGCCTGTCTTGAGCAATCTCAAACTGGTGAATAAATTCCTTGGCCAAGGCGAGCTGGGTTGAGGTATGACCTTTTTTTTTTTCTGACTCCAACTTTGTAGAGCACGGGTAAGTGCCTTGAGCTTCAAAGCTAAAGTTTCCAGGGGACAGAAATGTGTCTCGATTGAGTTCCAAGCTTCCGCGCCTTGAGCTTCAAAGATAAAGTTTCCAGGGGACAGAAATGTGTCTCGACTGAGTTCCAAGCTTCCGCGACCACATGAAGCCATCCAACTGTGGCCAAAAGGACTCAAAATGGAACCTTCCTTTACCGTGAAGTAAATCTCCAAGCCCCAAGATGACTGGGTAGTGGTCCGAGTCCATGGATATATACTATAAAGAATGGAAACTTTTAGAAACAGCTTTTACCTAAATAATTTTTTCATACCTCTCACGTTGGACCCACAGTGCAAAGAGGCGGGACCGGGTACAACCAAACAAGAGCAGACCGAAAAAATTGATAGAAGCAAAATGGTTCCACCATTTTAACCAAACTTTTTGTCACCGAGCCAAACCGCTTACTTGCCCCCGTACCCAAGCAAGCCAGTCCCGCGTCCACCCGACAATCACGGTTCAATCACCATCTGACCATCTCCTTTCACTCTCCGCCGCCGCTCACCCAAATCGTCTCCCATCTCCGAATCCTCCCATCTCCCTACCTATCTGATCTATCCGCAGCCAGACGCGGCGACAATGGTACTTGATCTATTTTTAAATGTTCTCCATGTTCTTTTTTAATTCCTAGGTGTTATCTTTACTTGTTTGCATACTGTTTATGATTGGGAGTTCACTTTTGTAATATATGAATTTCCTTTTAGTTTTGCAATGAATATGAGATTAAGAGATCGCATTAGAAACAGGTATTGTTCTAGGTGTTGGTTTTGACTTGGTTGACCTCTGTCAACAACAGAACCATGAGAAAAAAAGGGGAAGTTTTCACCCCGTTAGTTTAGGAATTGGTTCAACAGAACCATTTCGCGAATGCCTTGATCAAGAGGCAAACCTAAGCCCATTGGGCTCGGCCCTGGGCCTACAGTGCTTATAAATAAGAGGGTGTCAACCCCAGGGTTAGTAATCCAATCTATTCCACCATCCACCGATCATTCAGAGCACTGGAAGGCTCAGAAGCACGAGCACCACCTCCGGGCTAGTGCCGGTGGCGTCCTGAAGGCCGCCGCTACCCCGAGAGAACGCTCAAGGAGCGTCTGCGCTACATCCCTGACACCGTTCACGCCATCGACGACGTCACGACTGCATCTACTCCCACCAGCGCCATGGACGCCACTACCGCTGGTATAGGACCGAATCTAATCCATTCCGAATTAGTTAATGTACTAGGTGTGATCTACTTTGGATTAGTGATCCTGGTTAAGTCATTTTGTTCTAAGATTTGTTAGATTAATCCTAACAATTGGTATCAGAGGCCTCTACTAATCCAGTATAGATCCCCTAGACAAAACCCTAAGTTTTAGTTTCGGTTCCTGGTGTAGATCTATATCTGTGCATGATCCATCTCATGTTTAGCTATATTCAGATAAGATTAGAATCATGCATACATGTTTTACTCAACTCAGTTAATGTTAGCATGCCTAAATCACTAGATCAGTCACGTTTTCTAGGTGGTTTTCATGTTTTAGTTCAAGAAATTAAGTTTTTCCTTCAAGACAGTGGCCTAAACCTCTCGGTTTTGGGTCAAAATTCCTCTCGGTTTTGGGTCAAAATTCGTGCATAAGTCAGCACGAAGTGAAATTAGAAGGAGGGGAATGCTCAAACCCTAACCCTAGATTAGATTGAAATGAGATAAGAAAAGAGGGGCTTACCTCATGGTCGGTGCCCGCACGAGGCATCAGTTGTCACCGCGCGTGGTCGCCGGTGAACCTCCGGGAGCCACAACCCACTCACCGACCGCATCGGCGCGGCGGTGTCGGCTCCCTGGCCTCGCTCGCGCATTAGTAGCGCCGCCTCCGCGCCATCAGCACGCGCCTCGCCGGCGCATAACCTCGCCTCGTCGCCGGCCATGGAGCCTCGGCGGCCCGCGCGCGAGACACACGCGGTGCCGCAGAGAGGGCCCGCGGAGCTCCGGCCATCAGATCCCGCCGAGCGCGCACACGGGGAGAGCTTCGGCGTGGCGGACCTAAGCCGCGCGTCGTCGGCAGCCGGCGCCGCCGCCGCCGCCGCCGCTCTAATCTAAGCACTCGCGGGGGAGAGGGAAGAAATGAGCTAGGGTTTCACCCCCTGCCCGATTTTTCGGCTATTTAAGTCATCCCAAACTCGATTCCAACCGTCGGATCAGGACTTAGCGGCTCAGATCAAGTCCAGAGGGGGGCGGCGCGCGCGCCAAGCGGGCCGAATTGCCGGCATGCTCGTTGGTTGCCGGGCCTAAATGGCTACTAGGCCGCCTTAAGCCGCTGCCTGAGCCGCGTGCGTAAGCCGAGCCGCCGCCGTAAGCCGCGCCCGCCTAAGTCGCTGCGCATACACATAAGCCGAGCCGCTGCGCTGCGCTGAGCCGCGTCCGCTAAGCCACGCGCCGCCTTTGCCGAGCCGCGCCGCGCCGTGCGCGCGCACCTGAGCCGCGCCGCTACGCTGGGTTGCCCCATTTGCTTGCTGCCCCCCCCCCCATGCACTAATGGGCCGCTGCTGGGCGAGCGCAGGTGGATTAGGGGCGCCGCACGCTAGCAGGCCGCAGCGGGCCATTTTTCCTTTTCGGGCCGATTTCAGTTTTGTTTATTGTCAGTATTCCAATATCTTTTAAGTATTAAGCTCTGTTTAATTCCTGCATTATTTTCAGTTAAGCTATTGCATGAGTAATTTTAAGTAGTTGGTGTTTATTTCATGTTCATAAGTTTATTCCACCACTATACTTTGAGGTGCCTCTAAATAAATGGAACCACCGAGAAATTTATTTAAAGTAAACTTGTGATTATTTCTGACCACCGTTGTTTAATCATGAGTATTAAGATGAAATTTCATTTGTTTTCCCCACCGGTGATGCAAATTGAAATTTTTTAATTACATGATGTTAATCAGACTACCGTAGGATTATTATCATGCTTTTATTTGCATTTCATTGTATATGATTACTAAGATGAGTTTTTCCTTTGATTTTCAGTGACAAATGTCAATGTTGTGGCCTCCTACCTGAACAACATTGAGACGCTCAATGGAGCGAATTTTCCTGACTGGAAGGGCAAGTTCATGACGTGCTTGGCTTGGAATGATCTTGATTTGGCATTAAGGGAGGATAAGCCTACTGTTGCTGCAGGACAGACTTCAGCTGCTCTGGAAAAGTGGGCAAGATCAGACCGCATGGTACTTATGGTCATGTCTCAGACCATCAGTGCTGGCATTAAGGGCGCCATCCCCACCAAGGATGTGCAGGGAGTCGATTTGAGTGCTAAGGCCTTTCTGGCAAAGATTGAGGAGAACTTCAAGAGCTCATCCAAGACTTATGGAAGCACTCTCATCATGAAGTTAGTGGCCTCTCAGTATGATGGGAAGACTGGCATCAGGCAGCACATTCTCAACATGTGTGACATGGCCAACAAGCTTAAGAAGATGTAGATGGAGATCTCAGATGGCTTTCTTGTTCACTTCATCATGACCTCGCTGCCCTCACAGTACAGTACTTTCAAGATTAACTACAACACCAACAAGGCTATTTGGTCTATCAGTGAGCTGATCAGTTACTGTGTTGAAGAATAAGAAAGGCTTAAGACTGAGAAGATGAAGGATGTGGTGAACATGGTTCATCACATGAGCATCAATGACAATCCTCCTAAGAATCAGCATGAGTCAGGTAGCAGCAAGCAAGTCCAGAAGAAGTTTAAGAAGAAAGAGAACCAGAACTTTGGTCCAAGGAACAACAACAAGTTCAAAGGCAAGCAATCCCATGGTGGATGTTGTGTTCATTCTGTGCTTCACCCAAGCATCTTCAGAAGGGCTGCCCAGACTTTAAGGAATGGCTGAAACAACAAGGTGCCACTGTGCACATTTCTAATTCATTATAGGTATTCAGTTCAATCCGAACTGTAAGAAGGGGGGAGCGAAGACTAAGAGTGGCTGATGGGAACATGGTTAAAGTCGAAGGTGTTGGAAGCTTCTCCTTAGAGTTGCCAGGTGGCTTCCAGCTTAATTTAGATGATGTCCTTTATGTTCCTAATTTAAAGAGAAATATTATTTCCGTTTGTACCACCAGTCATTCCTCGTGTTTAGGTAGGTGGCGCCATGCCATCTACTGCTGCTCAGCAGGAGAACATGGAGCAAATGGTTGGGAACCAGGCGCAATCTGCACCACAAGATCAAATTCCTCAACCAGTTCCTCAACCAGTTGCGATTGAACTAGTAAGAAGGTCGCAACGGGCAAAAAGATTAGCTATTCCTGATTATTATGAGACATACTTAAGTGAGGATGTATATGATATCGGGAATATAAACGATCCTGCCACATTCAGACAGGCAGTATCAAGTGAGAATTCCACTAAATGGATTGAAGCCATGGAAGATGAATTAAGGTCTATGAGTACTAATAAAGTATGAGATTTAGTAGAAATTCCTGAAGGAGTCAAACTAGTAGGTTGTAAGTGGGTCTACAAAACCAAACGTGATTCCAAAGGGAAGGTCGAAAGATTCAAAGCTAGGCTCGTAGCAAAAGGGTTTACACAGAAGGAAGGAATTGATTATAATGAGACCTTTTCTCCTGTGTCTACCAAAGACTCTTTTAGAATTGTCATGGCATTAGTAGCCCATTTTGATATGGAGCTACATCAAATGGATGTTAAGACTGCATTCCTAAATGGAGACTTAAATGAAACAATCTTTATGGCACAACCAGAAGGTTTTGCCATAAAGGGTAAAGAACATATGGGATGCAAATTAAAGAAGTCCATTTATGGACTTAAGCAAGCGTCCAGACAGTGGAACCTTAAATTCGATGAGGTCATTAAGAAATTCGGATTTAAAGAGAATGATGTGGATAGTTGCATCTACGTTAAAGTTAATGGTGAAAAATTAATAATTCTAGTACTGTATGTGGATGACATACTATTAGCGTGCAACGATAAGAACATGTTGCATGAGACTAAGAATTTTCTTTCATCCAACTAAGAACATCTTGTTGATGCATCATATGTCCTTGGCATTGAGATACACCGAGTTAGAGCCCAAAGAGTACTAGGATTATCTCATAAAGCTTATATTGAGAAAATACTTAAGAGATATAACATGGATAAGTGCAACACTTCACCTGTTTCTATTCAAAAGGGCGATAAGTTTAATCAAGCGCAATGCCCTAAGAATGACTTAGAAAGAGAAAGAATGAACAATGTTCCTTATGCATCAGCTGTCGGAAGTCTGATGTATGCACAAGTCTGTACGCGTCCAGACTTGGCATTTGCAACCGGAGTTTTTAGTAGATATCAGTCAAATCCAGGATGGGCTCACTGGGTAGGTGTCAAGAAGGCGTTAAGATATTGCCAAGGCAGCAAAGATTACATGCTCACATATAAGAGGACAGACAACCTTGAGGTTGTGTGTTACACTGATGCTGATCTTGCTGGTGATGAAGATGATAGAAAATCCACTTCTGGATATATCTTCACTCTGGCAGGAGGAGCAATTTCATAGAGAAGTGGTAAGCAAGGTGTAACGGCTGCATCTACTATGCAAGCTGAATTTGTGACATGTTATAATGCAACAGGACAGACAGTGTGGCTTAAGAATTTTATTCCGGCATTAAGAGTTATGGATAGTATCTCGAGACCTATCACAATGCACTGCGATAATCAATCTGCAGTATTCTTTTACGCAAATGATAAGTTGTCTGGTGCTTCCAAGCACATTGACCTCAAATATCGTGTCGTGAAAGATAGAAACCGGGACTGCACAATTAAGATTGAGCATATAAGTACTACAACAAATATTGCGGATCCACTCACAAAAAGTTTATCACCATCCCTCTTTCAGAAACATGTCTAGGTATGGATTTGGTTGATACTTTTGATCAGGTCCTGGTTCAGGGCCATTAATATTTCCCCAGATAAGAATAAGAATCCCGACAAAGTTTTTCAGTAAGGCTATGGGTAATGTTATCCCAGTATGCCATTGTGCTGCTGACAATGCATTGGTCTGGTACTTGCTGATTTACCGAGGATGGATTTTTAGTTTAAGTTAAGTACCAGATAGTGACATAATAAATATTAAGTTTATTTTAAGAATAAGTTGTTGACCTTCGGTCAAGGGGGAGAATGTTGGTTTTGATTTGGTTGACCTCTGTCAACAATAGAACCGTGAGAAAAAAGAGGAAGTTTTCACCCCGTTAGTTTAGGAATCGGTTCAACAGAACCATTCCTCGAATGGCTTGATCGGGAGGCAAACCTAAGTTCATTGGACTCGGCCCTGAGCGCGGACTGGCGGTGGATTTTGGAGAAGAAACATAGAGGAGAAATTGGAGGGGGCAGTACTTGTTTGAGTAGTCCGGCCTTTTTTTTTTTGAATAGCGAGAGGGCTCTTAGATGTGGGAATGGGCGCACATGATGAAGCTAAAGTTACTATGGCACTGTTTGTTTCCACATTGCTTATAAACGAATTTTAGATGAAAATAAGCGAGAATTGAATTGAATTCTCGCTTATTTCTAGCTTACATGCAACTTACATGCAGTGGCGGATCCAGAAAATTGGTGGAGCCTGGGCCGGTGTAGCAAGTCACTCAAACATATCAACCACTAATATAAGAAAAGTTGATTGTATAAATCAAATTAGGTTGCCCTTGCATGATCTGGTGCTTCCCGAGCCTCATTTTCATTAATTTTATTGAGTTTCATGACTTGCACGATCACCATGTTGATACCCTATGTTAACCAAAAAAGCCACATGCCTAAGCATGTATTTGGTTTGACCATATAATGGGATGGGATGGTCCGAACTCTTGTTTAGTTATAGGGATGAGATGATCCCTTGTTTGTTGTTTGGTAGGAGGGATGGAAAAAGAAGAAGAGGATGTAAAGCCGTTGGCCACTGCTAATCGTGGGCTTGGATGTCAGCTAGAGAATACGAGACGGTTATGGACTAAAATTCATCCAAAAACACATTGATCCCATTTCATGATATTGTTTTGGCGTACGAAATCAGGGCTGAAGCATGAGGAGTGGAGATGGAGGGAGCTCGTGACTGGCAAATCCCATGCACTGGACGCTGAAAAGAAAAGCTCTGCAGGAGTGAGAGTGTCCGACCGTCCAAACTTGCGGTGATGACCAGCCCAACCACCATGCGAGCAGTCCGCGTCCAGTAGCCCGGTCTGCAGCTGGAAAACAACCGTGGATGCACCCATCCCTGATTGATGAGAGTCTGAGACTTTTGCTGTTGTGTCCTATGTGCCATGCGCAGCTGCCATTGGCTCATGCCGTCCCTGATTGATGAGAGTCTGAGACTTTGGCTGTTGCGTCTTATGTGCCATGCGCAGCTGCCATTGGCTCATGCTCACGGCATTTTCTTTTCCCAGGCTGAAACACTGCATGCAGGTGCACTCCGCTCTGAGCCCGGGCCGGTGCCCAGGGTGGCCGGGCCCTGGGTCCGCCCCTGACTTACATGCAAAGCAGATTACCAGCGAATCGGCGAAACAGCGTGAACGGGCGCGGGCTCGAGGCCGCGTTTCTGACAATCGGCGGGTCTTTTCCACGCCTACCCCCGTCGCCCCTCTCCCTGCGCCGCCGCACCTGCCCGACCCCAGCGCCCCCTCCCGATCAGTGCTGGCGCTGCGCCCCACCGCCTGCCATCCGTGCTGCGCCCCTCTGCCCTGCTAGCTGCTACATCCACGAAGACCGTGGGTGGCGTTCCACACGGTGGCCGCACCCTCGAGCCTCTCCTACCGGGCCACCGCACCCTCGACGGTAAGAATCCTACAGCGTTGACCGCTTATCGGCCTCTCCTGCCTCTGCCCGCACCTTGTTCGACGGAATGCATCCTCACCCATCTTTCTCCAGTACGCAGGTCAGCGCGATGCTGCGCAACTTCCCGCAGGCGCGGAGGCTCCTCAGGTGCGCGCCCTCCGTCCCCGTTTATTGTATTCCCAAAAGAATTCATCTTGTTTCTGATTCTTTCATTCTACGCTGTGTTTGTTTGCGTGTGGGTGGGGGCGTAGGCGGATGGGCTTCGAGAAGGAGGACGCCTACTTCTGGAAGCAGATGGGCAAGGCCTTGCTCTGCACTTACACTCTCTTTGGCGTCGCCTGGATCTGGAACGAGACGTCGCCACTCGGCTGGTGGACGCTCAAGCCACGCCCCAAGGTACAGCTGCTTCAGTGCCCCTGCTGCATTCTTGATTCTTGTTCATTAGTATGTACTGCAAGAACGCAGAATGCCCTATTTGGCTGGAAGCATGGACGGAGCCAGAAACTTAACATGATTGTAAGAAAAATAGTCACGATAATGCGGATCTTTGCAGCACGATATGATTCAACTAGCATGGAAGTTTTTACAACAAAATATGCAAACACACCTTGCTCCATATTGCAACCTTCCTTCCAGTCTTTCTTCTTCTCTTTGCCTTACACTGTCATGCCTTCTGGATGGATCAGAGAAATGAACGTGCGCTGTGCTTGTGTTGATGTGCAAAACTCCCAAAATGAACCAGCAACTGACTTGCTTTTATACTTAGCGAAGAGACATGCCTGTTGCCAGGAGACACCTTCCAGCGAACAGCCAACCGGCCAGCCACAACCCGCAACAGACGCCTGCCAATCACATCCACAGCCAAACGTACAGGCGTCCATTTGCTTTGTGCATGCAACCGCTAAGTACTTGCCACGTTAATGCACCGGCCAGTTACCACTAATACATGTTCACGTACGTGTCAACACACATCATCAATGCACAGGTGATAGTGCATATTTTATGCATATACACACATTCATTAGTGACTCAATTAAGCAAGAGAAGAGGGAATTAAAACCCATAATTCTAATACAATTATATTTAGTAACCATCATACTAAATCTTTAATACTAGAATTAATCTATTATTTACATTGACCACTAAAAATTAAAATAATCTTACAATCTCCCACTTGGCCAATGTATGACTTGATTATTTACCAATAAACTTTTACCGCGCTCTTTATAGTAAATAAATCAAATTATCTGTGAGATAAATTAAATTGCTGGGATCATGGCGGTCTCAAGTCAACCGACAAGATTCCTTCCATGTATCACAAACAATTTAAATCATAGGACTGTAATTAAAGGTAATCATAATCCTTTACTTTAATTTTATTTCACTAACAATACTTGTATACACTATAATGTGAATAAATGAAGTGCAAATACAGCCTTTATAGAATTCATAAAGTCAGGGTAACATTTCATATACATGTATATCAAGCTAACAAGGACTTAGCTGTAATGCCCATACGATTGACATGGCCACTAAAAGTCTTGGGCGGTAACCCCTTGGTTAGCGGATCCGCTATCATGAGTTCAGTACCAATATGCTTAATTGACACCCTTCTATTTTGTACTTCTTTAACTGTCAAGAACTTCAAATCCATGTGTTTTGCTCCCTTCGAATACTTGTCATTCTTGGAGAAGAAAACGGCTGCGGTGTTGTCACAATAAATTTGCATTGGCTTTGATATTGTGTCAACGAGATTAAATCTCGTTACAAAATTCCGCAACCATAACGCTTGAATTGTGGCTTCAAAACATGCCACAAATTCAGTCTCCATTGTGGAAGTAGCAATGACGGACTGCTTCGCACTTTTCCATGACACTGCTGCTCCAGCCAGCAGAAAAATATATCCAAATGTAGATTTTCTTGAGTCGACACATCCGGCGTAGTCTGAATCCGAATATCCTATGACTTCAAGATGATCCAGCCTTCTGTACATAAGCTTGTAATCTTTGGTGCCTTGTAAATACCGAAGAATTTTCTTTGCAGCTTTCCAGTGATCCATTCCAGGATTGCTTTGATATCGACCTAGCATACCCACAGCAAAACTTATATCTGGTCGAGTACAAGTTGAGAGATACATTAAGCTCCCAACAACTGATGCATACAGAATTGTTTCCATTTCTTTCCGTTCCAAGTCATTTTTGGGACATTGCATTGCACTAAATCTGTCACCTTTTTGGATTGGAACAATTCCGGATGAGCATTTGTCCATTCTAAATCTCTCCAAAATTTTATTGATATATCCTTGCTGAGACAATCCTAATAGCCCTTGCTTTCTATCACGGAATATTTCTATTCCGATTACATAGGATGCCTCTCCCATATCTTTCATTTCGAAGTTCTTAGAGAGATATTTCTTAACATCATGTAACAAAGAAACATCATTAGCAGCAAGAAGAATGCCATCAACATATAGAATTAGTATAACAAACTTGCTCCCACTGACCTTCATGTATATACACCGATCAACGGTGTTTTCTACAAAACCATAAGATGTAATGGTATCGTTAAATTTAATATACCATTGTCAGGAAGCTTGCTTTAGTCCATATATTGACTTCTTCAACTTACACACTAAATTTTCCTTTCCTGGTACCTTGAAGCCTTCTGGTTGGTCCATATATACTTCCTCTTCTAAATCACCATTTAAAAAGGCAGTCTTTACATCCATTTGGTGAAGCTCTAAATCAAAATGTGCCACCATAGCCATAATGATTCTTAAAGAATCCTTCTTTGAAACTGGGGAGAAGGTTTCTTTATAGTCAATGCCATCCTTTTGAGTGTAACCTTTGGCAATAAGTCTGGATTTATACCTCTCAATATTGTCTTTGGAGTCGTGCTTCGTCTTATAGACCTATTTACACCCGACTTGCTTTGCATCATTAGGCAATTCAACTAAATCCCATACTTTATTGTCATCCATTGATTTTAACTCTTCTTTCATTGCATTATACCACTTTTCAGAATCATCACAATTCATGGCTTGCTTAAATGAGAGTGGATCTTTATCAACACTCAAGTCACATTCTTGTTCTACCGAGTATGCCACATAATCACTTGAAATGGCAGGTCTCTTTTCTCTTGTAGACCTTCTTAATGTGGTTTCTACTGGTTGAACCTTTTCTGTTTGCACTTGAGTATTATCAGATGGTTCTTCAGGTGTTGTAGTATTAGAAATACTAGTACTCAAATTTTCCACCTGAATTTCTTTAATATCCACAATTCGTGGCTCATTACTCCCACTGAATTGGCCATTCTCAATGAATCGAGCATTACCAGATTCTACAATTCTTGTACTATGGTTTGGACAATAGAATCTGTACCCTTTAGACTGTTCTGGATAGCCGATGAAATAACCACTAATGGTTCTTGCATCAAGCTTCTTTTCATGTGGATTATATATCCTTACTTCTGCAGGGCAACCCCAAACATGAAGATGTCTTAAACTGGGTTTCTTTCTAGTCCATAACTCATAAGGAGTCTTAGGAACTGCCTTACTAGGAACTCGGTTTAATAAATATGTTGCGCTCTTTAATGCATGCATCCACAAGGATAAAGGTACAGAACTATAACTCAACATACTCCTAACCATTTCCATTAGAGTACAATTTCACCTTTCGGACACACCATTTTGTTGAGGTGTACCGGGCATTGTGTATTGCGCACAAATACCATGACTTTCGAGGAACTTCGCAAAGGGACCAGGACATTGTCCGCTTTCATCGAATTTTCCATAATACTCACCACCTCTATCAGATCTCACCACTTTAACTTTCTTATCATGCTGCCTTTCAACTTCATTAACAAATATCTCTAAGACATTCACAGATTGAGACTTTTCATGCAGCAAGTATAAGTAACAATATCGTGAGAAATCATCAATAAATGTGATAAAATACTTTTCACCATTCCATGAAGGAACATCAAAAGGACCACATATATCAGTGTGTATTAACTGTAATGATTCAATACTTCTTGTAGCATGATACTTTGATATATGTGAGGTTTGCTTTCCTTTAATGCAGTCTACACATATATCCCAATCAGTAAAATCCAACTAAGGTAAGATGTCATTTTTTATTAACCTCATCACTCTTTCTTTGGATATGTGACTGAGTCTTTTATGCCACAAGAAAGCTGAATTTTCATTATAGGCACTGCGCTTTTTACCAATACTTTGCTCAATATTAAACAAGGATTCAGCAAATATAACATCAAGATTAAAACGGTACAAGTCTTCTATTAAAGCACCAGATCCATGATAGTACTTATTCTTACATAATGAAAACACACCATTTCCAATCTCGAACTTAAATCCTAACTTATCCAACTTTGCAACAAAAACTAAATTTCTAGCACACTCAGGAACATAAAGACACTTTTCTAGATCCAAGTGATAGCCAGTATCAAGGATCAAACGGTACGTCCCAATTCCTTCAATTCGTGCCTTCATTCTGTTCCCCATATACAAGAATTGATCACTTCTTCTTATGGGTTGGATCGAAAGGAATCCCTGTGTAATATGTGAAACATGAGTGGTAGCGCCAGTATCTAACCACCAGGTATTATTAGGTACTTCCATAAGATTTGATTCGAGGCATACTGAAACATAATACATACCTTTCTTTTCGAACCAACTCTTTCTTTTCAGGCAATCCTTCTTATAGTGACCACTCTTCTTGCAGAAATAGCATATATCCTTTCGGATTTGGCCATCATTAACCTTTAGTGATGCATTGCCCTTTTTCTTGTTCTTATACCTTGGTTTAGCCTTACTGCTGCTAGCTTCATTGTGAACCGTGAAGTGAACAGAATGCTTTTTCGATTTCTTTAATCTCCCTTCCTCCTGAATCAGCATGGCCTTTATCTCTTGAAGATTCCACTTATCTTAAAGGCTGTTATAGTTTACTTAAAATTGGCCAAACTGAGTCGGAAGTGAGTTCATGATGAATTGCACAACAAGAGAGTCATCTAGTTTCACTTCCTTTGATGCTAACTTTGCTGCAAGGTTCACCATGCTAGTCACATGATCATTCATAGAGCATGACCAATCAAACTTCTTGTTTGTAAGTTCAGTAAGAAGGTTCCCAGCAATTGGCTTATCTGTAACGTCAGACTGAGAGTATTCCTTAAGATTTGCCATGAACTCTTTTGCATTTTCAGTCTTAGGCATCGATGGCTTAACATTTTCTGCGACCATCAATCACATTAAGTTTAAGCTCAATCTGTTAGATCGATCCCAAGCTTCATAAGTCGACTTTTCTGCATCAGTGCTCTCATCAGTAAGTGCTGCAGGCTTCTGTTCCATGGCTAATGCCAAATCCAGATTCATTACACCCAATTGGAATTGGATCTGTTCGGCCCATTCAGCATAGTTAAAGCCATTGAACTTAACAAAGCCACTGCTCTGCATATGCAGGTTGAGGGAGGCTGCAACCAATTAAACATGCTTTATCATTAAGACAAGTAGTAAAATGGATTTGAACAGTAAGCTTTAATTTTTATATCTAAGGTCATCTTTGGATGAAACTTAAATATAATATTTATCAATTAGAGATGCTTCTATACTTTTATGAACAATCAGACAATCACAAGTTTATATACATGTCATCTTTGGATAAACAAGTATATTTTTAAATCATGTCATCAGTTCCTTTAAATCACTAATTATGTGTAAATAGCCCATCTTTGGATGTGCTTTAGAACACATCAATTAGCGATTACTGTAATGTCATTTGAAACATCAGAAACAAAAAACAATAATAATCAGATCCATTTATGGTCTGTACGGTGATTTCAAGCTCTAGATCACTTTGGTGATAAACTAAGCTTATTATTCAATACATGCATGATTAGCAAAGACTAATCAAAATGATCGCTCATGGGAATTGCATTTCTGTGCGATCCCTTGCACACGTGCATAAGGAAACTTTTATGCTCTAACTTTTCTCTCTTATTCTAGTAGAGTATTGCATTCACAACAATAAATAGAGAATCAAAACTGGCAAAGCACACTATAGTGAATGATTACCATGATCGACAACTCTAGTTGCATTAATTAATCGGCAAACTATTATGAATCCATATAATCAGTAATATAAACTATCAGTTTCAAACAGTCATGAACACATGATATGTGATTGCAATTATGATCCAAACAAGCAAAGGATCTAGAAGAAAAACAAACCCATAATGTGAATCAAAAGTACCGCTAAAACCTTGCTCTGATACCAATTGTAAGAAAAATAGTCACGATAATGTGGATCTTTGCGGCACGATATGATTCAACTAGCATGGAAGTTTTTACAACAAAATATGCAAACACATCTTGCTCCATATTGCAACCTTCCTTCCAGTCTTTCTTCTTCTCTTTGCCTTACACCGTCATGCCTTCTGGATGGATCAGAGAAATGAACGTGCGCTGTGCTTGTGTTGATGTGCAAAACTCCCAAAATGAACCAGCAACTGACTTGCTTTTATACTTAGCGAAGAGACATGCCTGTTGCCAAGAGACACCTTCCAGCGAACAGCCAACCGGCCAGCCGCAACCCGCAACAGACGCCTGCCAATCACATCCACAGCCAAACGTACAGGCGTCCATTTGCTTTGTGCATGCAACCGCTAAGTACTTGCCACGTTAATGCACCGGCCAGTTACCACTAATACATGTTCACGTACGTGTCAACACACATCATCAATGCACAGGTGATAGTGCATATTTTATGCATATACACACATTCATTAGTGACTCAATTAAGCAAGAGAAGAGGGAATTAAAACCCATAATTCTAATACAATTATATTTAGTAACCATCATACTAAATCTTTAATACTAGAATTAATCTATTATTTACATTGACCACTAAAAATTAAAATAATCTTACAGATTGGGCCCTATTGTGTTGTACATAGCCCCAAAATAATTCATCTTGTTATTGTATTCCCAAAAGAATTCATCTTGTTATTGTCTTCCCCAAAAGAATTCATCTTGTTATTGTAAGGTCAAGGTCATATTGTTGCATGGAAGAGGCGCGCCTAGGATTGGAAGAGTGGTTATTCAAAAGCTACATAAACAATTAACTGTTTTAACCCTATTTTTTTATCATGTATATTTTTTAATACCATTGATTAGTTAAAAATATGGTATTCAATGAATACCCTTGAGTTCACCCTGGGCCCGCCCCTGTTGCACATAATTCAAAATAAAATTGAAACATGACTGCTATGTTTGGTGTCTTAGATGTATTAGACGAGACGATGTTTCTCCAGACTGAAATCATCTTTTTTTTTATAAAGACTGAAATCAAACAAAACAAAATTGAAAATGACTGCTGTGTTTGGTGTTTACATAAGAAATACTAGATGATGTTTCTCCAGACTGAAATCATCTTTTTTTAGTAGACTGAAATCATCTTTTTTTTTTTGTAGAGACTGAAATCATCTTTGATTGCATCAATTGTAAAGTCTATAGTTGTCTCCTCAATGCAGACAGAGATGAGTGAAATCAAAACGTGATCTCTTAGGGAGTTGGGAATATACGGAGTACATATCTATGCACAAATCCATATATCCTGTCTATCCTGTCAAAATTATAGACTTAGAATTGGGTTTCACATATCTACTCACATGAAAAAAAATATGTAACACTGATGCCTAGCCCCCAGCAGGCTCCATTGCTGGCTAGAAGTGGAACCAGGGGCGACGCCACGTTCATTTAGCATGGTGCACAGGCACCAGGGTCCATATCAAATTATAGTGTTGTTTTCTAAAGCTTTGCTTGAAAATTTTGAGACCCATATATAAATGATGAAGTCAGGCACCAGGGTCTTCTCTGATCTGATCTAGCCTCACCCCTGAGTGGAACGGGTATTGTGCAGTTATGTCCTGCACCGTTGCAATAATCTTTGTTGGTTTAAGTTGATCTTCTCACGCTGAAATTGTAATACTTTAGGGCTAGGCTGTGTTTGAAAATTTATCCCAACATTAGCTTATGCCCTGAATTTTAGAAGATAGGACAACAATCATAAAGGTGCTTAAGAAGAAGTAATGACACTGTTACAAATCAGAACTCATTGCCTTGCATATTGATCCTGATAGTTGTTTTTTTTGTGTGTAGTTGTTTCACTGTTTGTGTCTTGAAACATCGTTGTCTTATGGCCCTTCAGTTGTTCTACAGTGTGCAACTATGCTCTCCTTCCCTAATGCACGTGCCAAATTGTTTACTGAGATTTAGAGAACTTATTGACACCTAGTTGTAACACTTTTATGGTGAAATCAGTTGTGAAAGATTCTTATTACCCCATAAAATGTGAAATTTTGTACAGCAAGATCAGGCTGTGTTATCTCAAAAGCATTGGGCATGACATATATGTGAACAATTCTAAAAATATATATATGAAAATGGCTATAAGCTGGATCTTTTAATTGTGTAGGAATATTTGGAACACTTCCAGCCTTTTTGTATTACTTTGACTTTAGGTTTTCCTTGCATTCCTGTGCCACGTCAAATGGGGAAGGGAAAATTGGTTCTATAACACTGAAAGAAGACCGTTTCCGTGAAATACCATTAAAAGATCTCCGTTCCGTAAAATAGCACTGAAAGAATCCACGTTACCGTAAACTAGCACTCAGTCATGTTTTCCGCTAACTCTCCGTCACGAGCAGCTGGGCAGGAGCTCCTTCTTCTTCCTCGTGCTGCCCCGGACGCTGACACTGACCCGCGTGCGGCGCGCATGGACAGGAAGCAGGGCAGCCGGGCAGGGGCGTCCCCGTCCAATCCCTGTTTGCCTGGTGTTTTTATTAGCTCCTGCTCCTGCCTCCCTCGACTTGAGCCTGGCCAGCGGCCGGAATGCCCGAGCAGAAGCGCTCGCTCCTGCCGCCCACCTCACTAAGCCATGGACCGGCGCCACGGTACTGCTGCCTGTTGCGCTCTCGATCGCACGCGACGGCCTACCGACGCTTGCCGTCTCCTCCCTGGCGATGCGCATACGCATCGCTCGGCGCTGTTTGCCGAGCCACGGAGCGATAGTCGTCGTCGTAGAGCGTCGCTCCCTCCCCTCCTCCACGCGCCACTTCCTCCAGCCCCTGCTGCTTGTTACGCAGCGCTGCTACCACAGAAACTCGCCAGAGCTGCAGGGAGCCCACCACCATCATTTCCTCTGCCCGATTCGCAGCTATTGTTGGGCGCCGGCTCAATCCACCACCACCACGAGCTTCCCCATGTTGATCTGAACTCATTCCACCGGTCCCCGTTGCTCATCAGGCACCAAAGCATCGCCGCCTCGCTTAGAACCGAGAACCGAGCCGCTAGTCTTCGAGGGCGGCAGGGGCGGAACCAGTCCGGTGACAAGGCGGCGCCGGTTGTGTTGGCGGCGGCCGGAGGGTGGGAGCTGGGGGAGGCACTGAAGCGGGGTCTGCTGGCTGCTGCCCGAGCCCCCGAGCGCCGCCTTCGTGCCCTGCTGCCGGGAGAGGAGGGAGGGAGGGAGTGAAGGGGGGCAGCGAGGAGGAAGAAGAAGCTAGCAACGGAGGAGTTAGCGGAGAAAGTGATGGAATGCCAGTTGAGGGTAACGTGGATTCTTTCAGTGCTATTTTACGGAACGGAGATCTTTTAATGGTATTTCACAGAAATGGTCTTCTTTCAGTGCTATAGAACTAATTTTCCCAATGGGGAACCACACTCAAATGAACCTAAGGAGCTTTGAAGCAGCAGTACTGATTTTGGCAAAGTTATTCATGTGAAGCCTGCACATGTACAATTTAAGCCAGATTTGGTTCTTACGCAGTTGATATTGATTCTATCTTTGATATGCCCCCAAGACAGTTATCATTTTCTGAACCCAAGATAATTATCATTTCCTGAAGTATGAAACATATATTTTTGCTCTTATTTGTTGATAACTACTTCCCATTATGCTGACAAAGATACATCTCGACCATGAACAAGAATAAATTTAGGATAGACATTATGCTTGAAAAGCTGTTGTAATTATACAGCGCCAACGATGGCTTTGCTGATAAGTTTTTTGGTTTTAAGGAAACACAGAAAGTATAGGATAGATCTCTCCTTTGCTGCGTTACATCATCTTGGTGGCAATAAAGTGTGAATAATTGTCTTTTCAGGAAGAAAAAGAAATGGCACACCTTTATGAGCGCCGGAAGTTCCCGTACCCTGGTGATGAAGAGGCAGTTGAGGAGTTTATAAAAAGTGGAGGTGCTCTTGGAACCACAATTGGACCCAAGGGTTTCGCTGATGCCAATATGGATTCTGAAAACATGCAGAAGCAGTTGCAGTCTAAAAAATTTGAGCAGGAAGCGCAGAAGCTATGGCTTCGAATGAGGAATGAAGTTATACAGGAGCTCCAAGAGAAGGGATTTGATATCGAATGACTTTTAGATCTGCAGTATGTTCAGCACTGATAACCTTAAAGTTAAAACCATGCTGTTGAAATTGGAGAACTATTTCTTGGGAACATAAAAGTTTGTAGGATCTGTCTTTTTCACTGTCTGACACGTGCCAAGTGCTGCTTGATTGTATTATAAATACCCTGATTTGTGAAGAAGGACCTCCGCCACATATTGCCTGACGATCAGGAAGTCGCTCTTCTGAAAATTACTCAGATTTTGATGTTTGTGTCTACATCATTGACATTGAGGAAGAGTTAGGACTTGGGATACATGTTAGTCCATGTTTAGTTCAAGTTCAAATTCCAGATAGTACCTTACCCCTGCAATTTCTTGGCCATGGGGTGGATATAGGATATGTGCCTGTAGGGGCACCTTTTCTTTTTTCTAAACTGTATATCCATTATAAAGTTTTTGTAGAGCATAGTTGAAGATCGTTCCAGTAGGGTCTTGCCAAAAATAGATCTTCTGTACTTGCTGTGGCTTGTGGGCTTACTAATTGTCGAATTCACTGAAATTTGTGTTTTTCTTATCCTGGTGATATTGAGTTTGAAGTTGTAAATTTTACATGCTGGTTCATTACCTCAGCAAACTCATGTCAAGTTTTTCTTTTGTATTTTTTTGGGTTCATTTGAATGTTTTTTCTTTTTTTTTGGTATTACAGTATGTTTATTATTGTGCAAACTGCAAAAGGTGAGGTAAGGGCCGTTTAGTTCCCTGGGTGAAAATTTTTGGATGTCAAATCGACTGTTTGACCAGATGTCGGGAGGATTTTTTGGACACTAATTAAAAAACTAATTTCAGAACTCACTTGGAAACCGCGAGACGAATCTTTTGAGGCCTTTGACCGCATCATTAGAACATGTGGGTTACTGTAGCACTTATGGCTAATCATGCAATAATTAGACTTAAAAGATTCGTCTCGTCGTGTACATCCAAACTGTGTAATTAGTTTTGTTATTTAATTACATTTAATGCTTCATACATGTGTTTAAAGGGGAGGTGAAAATTTTTGGGAACTAAACGGCCCCTAACTTCTATAGCCTTCTGGGCTGTCTGTTAGAGCATGGTTTATGGTTGCGGCGGGAGCGGGCGAAAAGAAGCCAGCGGGGCCAGCATTTAATGCTTGTGGCAGCAGCAGCGCAAGCTAATGAGCGGCGAGCAGCACAACAGCCCAGCCAATAGGAGCTCCGCGCGCGCATGCGCCCGCTCGCGGATGTTCGCTCCCTTCTCTCTCCTAATTTCTCTCTCCCACGTCGAAAACTGCCGTTCCCCGCCGTCTATAATACTTTCTCGCGTGCTAGCCTCCACATAAACGAAGTGTCTACTGGACTTTGGCAGTGTGCGGACTAGTGTCTGACACACGACGACGAGGGCAAGCTAGGCTGACAGGGTCAAGCGATTTTTTTACCGGGTCATAGCTGGTAAAAACAATACAGGGAATTATAGTGAGGCCGTCGGGGTCGGCCGGAACTACAGTCTACACATAGCTTCGCCTTCGCCCTGGGACGAGAGACACGGGGCCACATGGCGTCAGCAGCCAGCGGGCGATCAGCACCATTAAAAAAACAATTTATAGAAATGCTTTAATTTTTTCTAAGAATAGATCAAAATGTGACTCCTTGTTACAAATGAAATGGAGTTACTATAACAACTGACCCGTCCCTCAAAATATATTTTTGGAGGTGGGTTACTCTCTCGTCCACACCTAAAAATAGGTTTATTTTTTGGGTAGGTGGGGTGATCTGCCCCTAAAAATAATTTTCAAATTTATTTCCAAAATTCATTTAACTAAAAAAAGCAAAATATATCAAAAAAATAAAATAAAATTTTTACATTCGGATCTTTTTAGAGGCATAACTTCCTCATTCGGACTCCAAATTAGATGTTCTATATATACATTTTGATCGCCTCGACGAGATCTACACAGTGGCACAGTCCAATTGGCATTTTGACGATGTTACCCAACTGGTGTGACCGGTTTATATGACCGATCGGACCGGTTCGCCCAAATTATCCAGCAAACCTTGGTATTTGCCAATTTTGAGTGTCAATAATGGTCTCCTATAAAACCGTTGCCACGTCGACGAGCCAGCCCCAGCGGGCGCATGGCGCGGTCAAGCTTGCCGCCAATGCCAAGTTTCTGCTATGGCGTGTGTAACAGCCCGGATACTCCGGGAATGTGCCCGGATACTCCGGACCGCCCACGTCCTTATCCTATCCCGAGCTGCCTGCTCCCGTTCTCATCTCTCTCATTCAGCTCTCGCTCCTCCCTTCAGCCCGAGCTCGAGCTGAGCCCTGCTCTCACCGCCCCGGCCATCTTCGGCCACCGTTCGTACATTTCTTTCCGCGACAGCCTCCCCAACCGTGTTCCGCACCTCCACGAGTCTTGCTCGAGCCTTTCCCGGCGGGAATCGACGGCCCTACCACCGACCGCCATGGGAGCGCCGCCCGAGCTCCGCCGCTTCGCGTCGATCCGCTTCTCCGGTCCTCCTCCACCCAAATCGACCATGGGAATGGATTCCTGGTGAGCTCCTCCACCTTCCCCACCCCTTTCCCAACCCTTTCTCCGCCGCTCCGTGCGCCGCACGCGCTGCCATTCACCATGGGTGCGCGAGGTTGGCTACTGTTTAGGTATACCCGGAAACTCTGGATATACGTCCGGATTCTCCGGACTAGGGATCCCGGAAACTCCAGACAATTATCCGGAAACTCCGGACATTGTGTCCGGAGAATCTGGGGTAAAACCCGGAGTCTCCGGTGGTTGGTTTTTGATTTTTATTATTTCAGCGAAAACTTGCAGGTTGCCTAATAAATCAAGGAAAATGGTAAAAATACAAAGTTAGTTTTGTTAGATTAGTTACGTCTGTATCTACAAGGAAAAAATGTTTGTTCTTGCGAAATGTCCTTTTTGCCCATAGTAGAGTTTAAGTGGTGTTTAGACTCATTTAATTAGTTTCGGCAAATCTGTTAGTCCAAAAATTATGAAACCGAGGCAGTGGTTTAGTTTAGGCATGTGTAGTCCACTATACAAGTTTCCGGCCTAGAAAACATAATTGAGGTGTTAGTGAATTCTTCATGTGTTGGTTTATTTGGAAATTAAAGAATAGTTTACAATTAAGAAGAATCAGGTTAAATTAAATTAGAGAGCTAAACCAGTATTATATGACTTAGCTAGGGTTTATTTTCGGCCAGCCGGTCTGACCGCTGCTTGGACCAGTCTAATCGGTATGGGTCCGGAGACTCCGGCCATTTGTCCGGATACTCCGGGTTTGTAGTGGTTTAGCTACTCCGAGTTTATGTCCGAATATTCCGGGCTTGGGAGTCCGGATACTCCGAGAATACGTCCGGATACTCCGGATTTTTGGTCTCGAGTCGCACATAGGCCAGACTGGTCTGACCGGTTTGGTATACCGGTCTGACCGGTAGTAGTAGGCCTGACAGTCGTAATATTATGAGAATCGTAGCGTTTATACTCGGTCGATAGTTGCTTCGTGTTTGTGAAATTATATCCGCATTATTTATATGTATGTACATTAATTGGCATTTCATATGCATTTGTATAGAATACGTGGTGAGAACGTTGACTATAGATGGATCGTGAAGCTCAGGATCGGTGAAGCAGGATTGAGAGGGGATTCGTGACGACCCGGCCCAATTGTCGGAAGAGCCCAAGGCCTTATTAATATTAACACTAACTTAGTGTTACCCTCAAGCAAGCCCCGATGCATGTCCTACTATTTCAATTTATGAATCACTATGTATGCTTATTACTTGTGCATGACGTTTCAGGAGTTGTTTGAAACCTTAGTTGCATGATCCCTATGTTTTCCTGGGCCTTATACTAGTATGTGTAGGTCGGTATCACTGCTATGCTTAATAGGTCTCGGTAGAAGTCGAGTGATAATTCTGTCACTCGCGAGATATATGATGTCTCTATAAATTGAATATATAGAATATTAGAAGATGTAGGAAAGGAAAGGAATTGGAGACCGGGCGGGGAAAGGCTAGCCCCGTCTGTGTCGGTTAAGGACCGTTCGTTGTCTGGCCCTGTGATCGAGTTTGAATTGTACTAGCCGCATGCCGGGAGTAGGAGGTAGTCGAAACCGGTAAGCCGAGTACTGCCTTGCTTTGAAAGTACAGGAACTCGCACCCAACTCCTGGGGTGGTCGAGTAGTCGCGGAGAATTGAGGATGCATATGTTTACTTTTGGTGGTCTCACGTTGAGCTCGGCTGACCATATGTCGTTGGGCTGGTTCCTGTAGTTCGAGGCGGGGAGGGGAATGGTTGGTGCGTGTGGTCCGACGGGGCATACGCGTGCCGTGCTGGTTAGGTTCACCTTGCAAGGTTAAAGCGGTCGATTCGCCGTCAGTCGCTCTCGGATATTAGCACCTTGATCGCAGCACCGCATCGTAGTGATACAATATGGAATATGGATTATACATTTATGATGGTGATTACATTGAATTATAGTATATTTACTCTACCATGTGTGCTCTAGTTGGTTTAGGCAAATATTAGATTATAGTTAATCTATATAGAACCTGGAGCTAAAATATTGAAAATAAAGATCCACCTTTAGATGTTTTTTCTGCAAAATAAACCACCAGTCAAATGCCTTGCATGTCTAGATATGTGGGTTAAGTATACCCAATAGTCGGGTAAGTCTTCATGAGTATTAGTTGCTCAGGGTTTGTTGTTTACCATATTTCAGATTTAGGAGCTAACTAGGTGTCATATCGGTGGGCTCGATGTGGCGCCTTATCTTCATGTCTCGGTAGTTCTCGAATTATTTAGTTTGTTTTATTTATTCTCTAGTAAAAATGCTCTGTAAGTTAGATTCTCTTCTGTGCTGTCATTTCTTTTGTAAATTTTAAATTTAAAGCTGTTTTGTAAAAGTCTTAGTTTTAATTACTATTTTTGTAAAATTTTATTATGCTGGTACCTTCTGCGCTCGACTTCTGGTGTGTTTCGATCAGCCTGTGGGTTGAAAACAGCCTGTCAAATTACACTTAATTAATTAAGCTAATACACCTGATGTGTTTAAATGATAGCGGTTATACTTAATTAAATATTTTAACATATTTAACTCGACGGGTCTATCACAACGTGGTCATCGGCATCACGACCGCCAACGTCGCCATCGTGGGTTGCTCCGCCGAGTACCTGGAGATGACGGAGGAGCTGGAGGAGGGCAACCTCACCGTCCTCGCGGAGGCGTTCCCGAGCTACATGGGTCCTCGTGGCGGGACTCCATAGCTATGCTCCGGAGCTGCAGCTCATGTGCCAGCCCTGGCCTGGCGGCACGTAACCATATATTTTTTTATTTTTTTCAATTTGTAAGCGCAGGGCGCTCCATCGTCCATCCCTGCGAATCTATTTTTAAGACAGGTAGGGTGTCATCTGTCTCTGAAAATCAATTTGTAGGAGCGGGTGAGGAGTGACTCGCCCCGACAAACATATTTTTTGGGGTGGTTGTGTTATCCACTCCTATATATAGTATTTGTAGCAGCGAAAACTAGAGACGGATATCACATCGACCTCTAAAAATATGTTTTTACCTTCTCCTAAAAATTGTTTTCATAGTAGTAGTATGGGCGGTCGCTGGAAGGTGGAACCATCCAAGCGAACATGCATAGCAGGTTAGTCCAACTAATATCTTTATTAATATCAGGTTAATTTAGAAATTATAATTGTCTACTGTTTTTTTCTTCTTTGTATTGCCTGTCCACTAGAACGGAGAAAAAAATGTTAAGAGGAACTCGTACACTTTGGTCGTCCTCGCCCACAAGTCATCTCAAACCTTCGTTCTAACCCAAATTCATCCATCGTCTCTGCTCCATAGTGACTGAACTAGGGAGGTTGGCATGGGCTATAGCCCTCCTAACAACATAATTTTCTTTAAGTATTTATTAATCTCAGTTTAATTTTAACTCAAATTGTTAAGTGCCTCTTGATTTTAACCTACTTCTGCCTAAAACAAAAGTTCGCAATAGCATTTGGTTGGAGGGAAGTCTATAATCAACTTCCATCTCTAACCTTGGAAGTTCTCACCGTTCTTCATGTACATACTCACGCCTCACAATCGGCATTGCAGGAATGCACGAAAAGCCACTGACAGCAGGTAGGTAGGCGACCACAGCCAAGATGGATGGCAATAGCAAACCCACCTGCTCCACTAATACGATCGCATTAGGGCATCCGTAGTGTATAAGGTCCGACCAGTCTTAAGATTGGGTCCCACGTTGATACGAGGTCTGCCCTGTTGTGTATAAGGCCGAACCGGCCTTAAGACTGGGTCCCATATATGGTCCTGCTCGAGATAAAAAAAAGTAAAGGCAATTTGGCTGCAGACAAGTTGGCCGCGTTCCGTGCAAGAGCTGCGATCCCACTTCCTCTTTGCTGAATTTTTTATTGCTTAAGGCCGGGCCGTAAGCTTGAGGTCGGACCTCAATCTTTTTTTGTTAGGACCACCTGCTAAGACCGATGCTGCTATGTATAGAGTCGACTTTAAAGGTCTTAGGACCCCTTATTTCTCACACTGCTGATGCCCTTAGCCATCACATGACTTCTGTCTATACTTCTCCGATTTAAACTTATATTAATATATTATTATTTATATGAGATGTTTGGAAATATTGTTGATTTCGTATCACATAATAGAATAGATTTATTTTTAAATTAGGCCGAATCTTTGTAGGAAACCAAAGTAAAATGAAAATGAGCAAGATATATTGACTCCCGCTTCTATTTTTTATAAATTATTATTTATAATTAAGTAATAGATACTGTGACTAACTGGTACTCCCTCCATTTTTAAATATATGACACCATTAATTTTTTTCTTCGTTTGACTATTCGTCTTTTCTATAAATATTTATGCAAATAGCCAAATCTTCAAATTAGATTCAGGAGACTCTTGATAATAGACGTAAATGTATTTATTTCACTTCATTTAACTAACTGATTAATTAAATAATATTGGTCAAAGTTGAAGAAAAAAGTCAACGGTGTCATATAAAAAAGAACGGAGGGAGTATATATTAGCACGGTTAATAAAAATTTAGTATCAAATGCTAAATTCTTGTAACTACAATATTATGAGAGTTTGTCTTACAATTCCAATTCCGCCACTTACACTCTACCTCCACCTCCACCTCCACCGATCCCTTAGATCTATGGCCGCCGCCGCCCTCCCCAAGTGGGTGATGCTGGAACGCTTCGTCTTCCGTAGGGACGACCCCAACTCATTTCGCAAGGACGAGAGGACCTCAGCGAGCTGCATCACCTGCACTGGCGCTCGCATCGAAGTTTCCTTCGTCCTCGCGGAACCCCCGACCCCCTCGCGCATCTACCTCTCGTGGCCGGAAGGCCCAAGGCTGAGGGGGTGTGCCACCTCGTGGCGGCGCACCGCGACCTCGTCCTCATCAGGTTGTCCTCGCTCGTCGACGAATCCGTGCCTTTCGGGGAGGCTCGGCATGAATACTTCATCTACATAGCCGCCCGTACCTTTCAGGTCCCGCCCTTCCTCAGACCACTGCCCCAATGCATCGAGTATGACGCTGACCTTGAGATGCCAATGACATACCCGTTTTCTCTGCGATCTGTTGGCCTATTGTGCTATGGTGAACATGAGTTTGTTGTGGCGGGTCTGCAAGTATTCAGGTCTCGTGTAACATTGAAGATGGAAGCTGAGCTGTACGTGCTCCGCTCGTCATCGTCCTGCCATGATGATGGTGCTGAAAATTCGGACAAGAAGTGCCTGCCGATCCTGTACCAAGAAGAGGATGAAGACAACGACTTGCAGTACTGGGATTGCAATGAGGTGGTTCCCTTCAAGAATTCCTTGTTCTGGGTTAGTTATGATACAGGGATCTTATTCTGTGACGGCATCCTTGGAGACAACCCCAAGATCTACTACATCCGTTTTCATCCTGACAACTTTGTCCGCGATAATCCTCTCTCCATGTGCAAGGCGCTGTACCGCAGCTTGTGTGTAACTGATGGTGGTTGTCAGTTGGTATTTGTTGATGTTGCTCGTCATGATGCAACTGGTTTGGGTCCAATGGCCCCTGGAACTGGGTTTACCATGACCTTGTGGAAATTGAAGATGACAGGGAATAGCATCATGCCGTGGGAGTGGATGAATGATGCTGTGGTCACTTCAGCTGAACTGTGGGCTGCAAACAGCTCTGAGCATCTCCCACGTAAGGTTATGATGCTCCCGTTAGTGAGTCTTGATATGCGTAATATTGTGCACGTTGTATTGTATGGATGGGAGACTGGCAGCTTCTCGCTTGTTACCATTGACTTGAGTGACAAGCAATTGCTGGGCTCAGTTGTTACATACATTAAGTCGTCAAAGGAAGGCCTTTGTACTGATGATGCTGATCTGGTCAGGGCAAAGCCAAGCTTCTTCCCACACTTCCTTCCATCAGAGTTCCCCAAGTTTCTGAATCTCAACAGGTAATTGCAATTTTTGCCACCCACTTTTACTTGTGCACAATTTTTGGCTATAATGCAGTATAATGCTGGTTGCTACTTGCTAGGAACGAGTAACCTGGCTGAACTTGATGGTTCAAGCTGAAGTGAAACTTTAACACAATAAAGCAGAACATTAGGATAGGCAGAACCAAGAAAACTCCCTACTGCGGCCAGCGCCATCATTGTGTTTCGTTTCCTATTTCGATTCTACTTTTGATCACCAAATATGCCTACAATATTTTTGTACGTGCACCAAAACAAACAAGTTGAATGTTTTTCCTATACCAAGCCATCTGGAATACTTTTGATCACCAGCTAGAATCCCATGAGTAGCACATTGCCAAATTGAAAAGAGCATGAATCAAATATTTCTAACCATGAGCAACTCCTTCACTGAAACTCCCCTTTATGGTTAATCAAACAACCTATCCCTAAGTTTTGGAGATCCATTTGTAAATCAAAGATTGGCCAAGAACGCTCAAATATGTCCCCAGCTTCATTCAGTTTCAGACGTCCAGAGAAATAGTACTTGTTTATGTTAATATGCACCCTAGGAAATATCAATGAAGTATTATGAACAAAAGACAATTCACCCAACAGGCCATAAATAGCCAGCTATGCAGCTTATCAAGATGCAGTGACATCAGCTTATCAAATTATTGAGCATAAAGGAAGGTCCGATTTTGCATCAGCTGCAACAAAGTTGATGAAACAAAAGGTAGACCTTTTATACACCACGCCACCTTCTTTTTTGCCTCACACCATGTTTTCCTATTTGGAAACAAGACCATTGTCAAGTCTGAAAATGCGCTTTGCCTATGGTTAAGCTACCTAGCTGCCTGACTGCCAGTTCACTCGTAGATTTTTACTGCTAATTATTTTTACCATTCCATCCTGGGCTTACCTTGTTGTTGCAATAACAATTCTGCGTAACATTGACACTGCATCAGTTTTAGAAAAAATAAACGGCTATCATTTTAATTTTTTTGTGTGAATCATTAATTAGATATATAATTTTTTCGATCTTTTATCCATTACGTTTAACTTTATCGCCTGTTTTCAGCATTATGGAGCTCAAGCAGAATTGACTTACCAGATTGAAAGTATAAAGGAGAAAGGTAAAATAAAGGATTCATACATTGTGTGGATTCAATAAAAAAACAGAGAAACACCAGATCGAAGCATCTGAAGCTGGCAAAATGGAACATGTAAGTCACTTCTTGCTTAGTTTGAGCCACTTACCCCCCTGGAACCACTAAGTTTTGCCATCACTTATTTTGTGGTATGTGCTGAGTATTGCACAAAATTTTATTACAGGAATGCAAATAACAAGAGGATTAGCTGATCCCTGTGGAACAAGCAGCAAGGCAAAAAAAGTTGTAGAGATGAAGACCATAATGGATTCTGAGAAGAACCAAAGCACTACTCAGAACACACATGGAACCAGAAATAAACATGCAAGGTACTACAGAGGTTAGGGGGCATCGAGTTGCACACTCCACATATATAACCACTAAAAATGAAATTTCACCACTAAAAGCAAGCACCACGCATACTACCAGTCCAATACCAGGAACAGGGCACCGCACACCAGACATCAACTAAACATATGCATCAAGCACAAAGATGAGAATTGTAGTGGTAGAGGCTTCTTCTCGACACTTCGGGCAGGGCACAAACATTCTTATCATGGCTAATCCACATGCTTCATTTTCTTTCCTTTGGGTAGCAATTGTATGCTGTTCAACAATCGTAACGATCTATGAGTTTGATGGAAAGTTTGGGCAACTAAGTTTACACCAGAGCGATCATCAACTAAAGAGCAATTACTTTACTTTTAGAAATTAGATTGCATCGATACATGATTGAACCAGCACAATGATCTGCAGCCTACAAACCAATCTAGCAACACAATACCAATAGCACAATGGGTAATTGCTAGAAAGAAATTTAAATTGAAAACAGAGGATGTTGCTTTCAGTTATGTACCAATGGGTAACTAAGTTTACCAGAATGAAGTGAGCTACCTTGGTCAACCTATCCACAATAACCCATATCGAGTCATACCCATCCTTTGTACAGGGCAATCCCCCAATGAAATTCATACCAATTTCTACCCATTTCCATTCTGGCACCTTCAGTGGCTGCAAAAAACCGGCTGGTCTCTGATGTTTTGCCCTGACTCTCTGACACATCTCACAACGTTGCATGGGCTACAACATCACACTTCATACAATACCACCAATACCTTTCCCTTCGATCCTGGTACATCTTGGTATTGCTTGGATGAATCGAGTAAATTGAATCATGGCTTCCTTTAGAATCATCTCACGAAGGTGATCCACATCTGGCACACATATCCTCTTCTGGAACCGTACTGTTGCCTGCTCATCCTTAGTGAAGTCAGGTGCCTTGCCTGCTTCTATTAGCTTCTTGATTTCATTGATCTTGACATCCCCAAGCTGACCCTTCTGTATCTCCTGTTCTAGGGTCGGTTCCACTTCTATAGTGATCCCATCAGTGTGAGCAACGAACCCAAGATTGAGTCGCTCATACTCCTTATACAAATCCTGAGGCATCTGACTAGCTATTGTCACATTCACATAACTCTTGCGACTAAGGGTGTCTGCGACCCCAATTGGCTTTCCCTGGATGATAGTGCATCTCCAGGTCATAATCCTTTATAAGATCTATACATCTTCTCTGCCTCAAGTTGAGATCATTCTGAGTGAATATATACTTCAGACTCTTATTATCAGTATATATCTGACATCTGTGCCCCAACAAATAATGTCTCTATATCTTCAAAGCATGTACCACTGTGGCCAAACCCAAATCGTGAGTGCGGTAGTTTGTTTCATGCTCTCTCAACTGATGAGACACATAAGCAATCACACATCCCTCTTTTCCACGATTGTAGCATGACCATTAAGACTTGACAACATCCCGCTTTGCTGGATATCTTCTAGTGTGGTGACCCGACTTGCTACGGTTGCAACATTGCTACGGAATATTCCCATGTTCACACGATATAGTGAGACATCCTTCTGGGCTTTCCTCTTGATTCCACTGGGCTGAATTCTTTGAAAGAAATGCTCCAATCCTCAAGGTTCATAGTCGGAGTACTATCTCACATAGCTCCAGCCATGGCCACCCTCCTGCAATCCCCACCGCCTAGCCGGCCTGCCTCCTCGAGCTCTTCTCTTCTATGCCCGCTGAAGTTGGGGAAGAAGAAAACTCCGGCGAGCTTAGACCTCGCGAGCTGTCATGGCTGGGTGGTGAAGTCGTCGTCGCACGTTGGGTGCTGCCAAAACGACATTATCACCTCCCTCACCGGACCGTTGTATCTGCTCCTCCTCCTCTGTCGGCCATCGGTCCCGGCCGCCACCGCACACAGGTCACCGCCTCCCCCGCCGCCCTCCTGTCGTCCTCACTGCCTAGCCGGCCTGGCTCCCAGAGCCCCTTTTCTTCTAAGCCCGCTAGAGTTGGGGAAAAAGAGAGCTCCGGAGGACAGAGAGGATGCAGATAGATGGTGTAGGCCTGTAGGGGGAAGGAGCATTGGAAAGAGATATGTTCGCAAGCTCGATTCCAAAAATACCCTTGATTCAACATCGGACAGAGGAACACATGCCCACGCTATTGATGGCAACCGGTACAAAATATTCACGTACCCGCGGATACCCAACTCGGTGGGTACTGATACGGGTCTGAGTTTGTGCCCGTGGGCACGGGTCTAGCTACAACTCTTAACACAACGGATATCTTGTAACGGGTTTGAAATGATACCTAAAACCACAAACAATCTGACATATGGGCCCAAATACTCTATATATATAACGTCTCTATGGTTTTACCTCATTTCTCTTGGTCTCTGTCTTCCCATCCCGGTCGCCACCATACCCAACTGCCACCACACCCTACTTCGGCCCTCCTACTTGGGCGCTGCACCACCCACCCGTACCCCTGCCGGCTGTTGCTCCCCTCCTCGATGACAGTGCCCAGGTGTAAGGATCACCGGGGTATCCGACCCTAGAGGGGGAGGGGGTGAATAGGGTCGCTAATTGCTTTCTATCCTAGGGCTTAATCTATTTGCATAAGATAAACCTAACACGTCCTACACATGCTAGTTATGACTAAGGTTTATCTATGGTACTCTCTACTTACCCCTAAAAGACTTGCAATCTATAACCAATCCTAATCAAACTAACTAGGAAAGTAAAGGCATGCAAGATAGAGTAAATGCGGAAACGTAATACGGTAAGTGAAGAGGTAAGGGAGAGAATATGCAAACTCCCGTGAAGACACCAAGACACACGATTTAACGTGATTCGGTTAGGACACCAAGTCCCTCCCTACATCCACGGCCACTTGTCCAACACGAACAAGTGTGATGCCGAGTCTCTTCGCTTGATCACCGTCTTGCGTTCGCCACCAAGGCTCCCGGCAAGCAAAGGCTAAGTGACCCCAAGTCACCAAGACAATGCCACCACCACCGTCTCTCTCGAAGTGTCACCAACGGCACCGTCTTCACTATTGGAGCTTCTCACCAAGAGGGGTTTCCTTCCACGCACAAAGTGTCGTTGTCTCTCCACACCAAGTCGGAGGGTCACACGACGAGTACACAAGATGCTTGCTGTAGCAAGGCTTTCACTCAAACTTACTCTCTCAAGAGCTAAGCCTAACCAAGCACTAAGGACTCTCACAAGTGTGCTTAAGCCTATATGATTTACAATGAAGCTCTATGGTGGTTGGAGCTGTTCTTCAAGTGTAGTAGGCTTCAGCAACTCCAACACACCCCAAATGAGGCGTGGGGTGGGATATATATAGCCCAACCCTCAAACTAGCCGTTGGAGGAAAGCTGACAGAAAAAGTACTTAACGCCGGTTAATCCGATGCACCTCCAATAGCCATCGTCGGTTCAACCAGTGATACTAAACTGCCCGCCTCAAAAACTAGCCGTTGCGTGTATGGGTAATCAACCGATGCTGCGTCGGTTTAACCGGTGAGTGTAGTTGTACTGTGAACTCTGAAAAACCAACTCTCTGGACAACTGCACCGACGTTCACAAAAACCCAATCGTCGGTTCATCCGGTGTATAGACCTTGCCTCAGCTTCTGGGTCCATTGCATCGACGTATTCAACTTCCCTAACGTCGGTTCAACCGGTGAAACCAAAATTCCTAGTGTGCTCCAAGTCAATGCACCGACGTATGTGATTTTCTCAGCGTCGGTTCAACCGGTGATACTAAAGTATCTCTGTCTTGATTTTTTTGACTTGGATTTCTTCACGGTCTCTTCAATTCTTGTCCTTTGGACTAAAGTATCTCTTCAACCACCGTGGGTGCGGCCCTTCGGGCCTAGCTACGTCTATCTTTTCTTTGTCATCACTTGAACCTAAAAGCCTAAGAATGGTCATCTTAACAATCATATTAGTCCAAGTGTTGTGTTGTCTATATCAATCACCAAAACATTATATTGAAATATGGCATGAGAGGTCATTTTCGCTACACCAGGCCACATTTTCTTTCGACCTGTATAACAGCCGCCAAATGCTGTATATGTTGTGATTTTATTTTAGAGTAGGGATCTTGAGTCCTTTAAGGCCCTTATGTAAATATCTGACTATATCCAATGGACCATACAAGTACGTGGTCACCATATTTATCAAGTATTGGAATGTAATGCAATGCAACTCATGACAAGATAGTGTGTTCATGATAATCAATTCTGGGTCTCCACATGGATGCTTATCCTACTAACCTTGCTTTATTTCTTACTACCTGGCCATGTTTACTCCTCTTCGAGAGGACTGCACCTGTTAGAAATACGGGCCTATTACACGGGATGCCCCTATGTTAGGGGATCTTAAGGTAGTCTATACGAGCTAGGTTTTGCCTCTTTCTTCACAACTGCACCACCACTGTAGTGTTCTCTGTTCCATTGTGTTGGCGTGCACTAACGAACAAGAGAGGCGTCCAAAACTCTCCGTCTTTGTGATCCTGCATCGGAAAAGGGCAAATAAGATTTTTGGAAAGTGCTCCACATGATTGCTCAAGATTTTCACCATTACGGCAAGTCTTCTGGACAATTCGTGTGCCACACTAGATGCATAAGAATAACTTCAATGTCTCCCACAGTAAGAAGACCCATCAAGCCTAAGTTTTTTCCTGAACACCGACTTGAACCCTATAGGTTTGCACCCATAAGGATGCTCAACAACTCCTAAGTTCTATTAAACATAGTAGAAACTATCTCATTCCATACTGCTTCCTTCTAATAGTCAGGGCTAGGAGAAGAACATGCCTCTTGGGTTCTTGGAGTATCATCCACGAGGTACATAATAAAATCATCACCAAAGGACTTTGCAGTCCACTATCTCTTTGCTCTTTCTAAGAGCTTCATTATCATCCTCAGAATTTTCCTCAAGTGTTTGCTCATTGTGCTTTGTGGTCGGTGTTTATTCCAGCATTCCACCAAGGGGGGTACCCATGGTGACAGATTTGTTCAAAATTATGAGATCTAAGATCGATATCAACACAATTGCAAGGGACACGAGCCTTTGAACAGGTTTGGGCCGCTAAGTTAGGTGTAATGCCCTATATCCTGTGTTCTATGGATTGTATTTACAATCCATAGAACACAGGCCGTGGCAATCAAATCCCCATCCATGTAATTTGGCACAGGTTGGCTGGTGCTTTGGCTAGTTGGGTGGCTCATCAAGGTCACCATGCATGTTCTAGATTCCCAGAATTTTGCCTCGCCGTTGAAGACTTGAAGGCTGAAGCAGTAAATAGCTGGTGATCCGTGTCTCATCCCAAGATTGTGACCCGCCATGTAGGAAGCTGTTTGTTAACAACCACACTCTTTGTCAAATGAAGATACATTAACAACACAGTTCGACGCGAATGCAACAAAGCTACTGCAGCACAAGAAACAAAGCTCAGACTCAGAGACACGCGCGTCGATTGATGGCGCCATCGAGCAAGTACACGCTGATGCTGATCGCCGTGCTCGTCGCCTTCGCCGTGGTTCTGCAGCAGCCATCTTCGGCGATCAGAGCCGAAGGAGCTCCCGCCGCGGATCCAGAAGCAGCTCCGCCATCCTGCGGCGGCATCCCGCCGCTGCCGCCGCAGCCGATGGAGTGCCGGCCGTGGCTGATGCGGATGATGCCGTGCGCGCGGTTCATCACCAACTCGAGCGTGTACGCGCCCGAGCCCACCTGCTGCGGCGGCTTCAACTCGATGTTCGCCTACGGCACGGTCACCTGCCTGTGCCACGTCGTGAACGGCGACGTCGGCCATGATCCACGCGCGCATGGTGGAGCTCTTCTTCGTGTGCGGCCACGACGTGCGCGTCGAGTTACTTGCCGCAGCGTGCAACCTGAGTAAGCCAGATAAAGAACCGTACCTCTATACATATGCTTGTGTGCCAACCGACCTGTGCTGAATGTGTGTGTATTGAACTGATGAACAGCGGACGATGTGCCTCCGATAGACCTTCCGAGTCCACCACAGTCGACGCCATTGCCGTCGCCAGCGCCGGCGTCGTCGGTCATGCATTTTCTCTGTTCAGCTGCATCTTTCTAGAAGTAGCCAATATTATTGTCGTGCAAATCAGTTCCGTTCTGACCAAATCTGCACATCTGGTTGCAGGATGGCCATGAATAACTAACTAGCAGCGAGAACCAGTCAATTCCGGAAGGATAATAATAACAGTATAGAGTTTATTCTGTGATGGTACACTAATCTGGAGTCACTTCAGTACCACTGAAGAACAACCTTTTCATGGAAGCATGCATGTATCCCTTGCGCAAACAACAAGGCAGCGACCTGCATAGTGAATCCCAACTCCCCAACCTGACCCTATTTGGATAAAAAAGTCAAGGGACTTTTAGCAGTCCCGGTCCAACTTATAAAAATTAAGTTCATATCTATTTGTTTCAGGGACTTAAAAATGGTCTAAAGTCATTAAATAGGGGACCATGTTGTTGATGACCAAAATTGGTCGTAACCAACCGGTCTGACCGAGCGGTCTAATCGGTCTGGACACTGCAGCCTGGCGGGAACTGACCAGTCTGACCAGTGGGTCTGACCGGTCTGACCGGTCCAAAAGGAGTTCGAGTGCAATTAAGAATTTTTGTAGATTTAGACCTGTAAAATAGATTTCTTGTGGGATAAGTCCATCCCACCCTATAAATATAAAGGTTCACTACCGATTGAGGAAGCCAATCGATCAAAAATCAATACAACTTCTAATTTTTATTGTCTTTATCTTTTTCTCCAAACCCTAACTTTTCCAACCTCCATCTGCTGTTCTTCCTTTGTCTCCGCGATGTTTGAAGATTTTCTAGGTGGCCTGCTGATCCTAGAACAACCTGCGTGCGCTTGCCCTGACGGGGTCCGTCCCGGGCAAGCGTTCGTCGGTCGTCGCTGGTGTTCACCGGCGACAGGTCTGACCGCTCCACGCAGGAGGCGCTGCAGCGAGCCCCTCCTCGCGCCGCGCAACCTAGTGCGTTCGGGTGTTGATCTATAACAGGCGTCAAAACATTTTTGGTGATTCCTGCTGGGGAAGAAAGATTTTGGTTAGCAAAACCGATCTAATCTACCCCGAAAAAGATGGGATCCAACACTGAAGTTGACAAGGACAACATCATTGAAGCAACGGCCGATCATCTTTCTAAAGATATTCGCTTGATGCTGGAGGAGCGCAAGAAGAAGTGTGATGAAGAAGATTTGAAGGCAGCTCTTGCAAGCATCAAGGTTGATCGACGAGGCAAGGTCACCAAGATCAATGAAATCGACTTTGCTTCTACCTGATGCATCTACTAAGATAACACCTGCTGCAAGTGATTCATCTTCTGGTGTTACTTTAGAGCAAGTTCAGAAGTTGCTAGCTGAGTGTGATGTTCATTGGGTTAATTGACTTAATTCTAAAGATAGAGAAGCGGCTGGTAAAAAATCAGAGATAGCCAGTGAATTCCCATCTGTTTCTACTATCACTACTTCTGAAACTTATATTCCTCAATCATCGGCAGCATCTCTCATGAGTCAACCTCAATATGGAATGCCGATGCATTATTTCAGCGGTCAAACTGTGACACCTACATACACTGTGTAAGCATCTAGGCCCTTAAGGTATGTTTCGGTGATTAATGACAACTATTATTGCGACTAATGAGTTTGTGCAGCTTAATAGATCATTATCGCTCATTTGGTCATATGTCAAAAGAGGCCCCTCAATTTCGGTCATTCTAAAAGGCGATCTCGGTTTTTAACTTATATATGTCAAAGCTAAGGATCTTTCTAGTTCTAAGTGTCACAAGGTTGAGAAGGACACTTAGGTTAGTATAGGTTTTATAGTTTTGTAGTGATCGCACTATTAAGAGGGGTTAAGGCTTAGTAACTTGAGCATGGACATGGTCATTTGAAAATGGATGCACACTATGGTCACTCAGGTTTCTAGAAGTTCAAATAAATGGTTCTCAAACTATATCTCAAGAATATTTGGATTTCATTCAAGACTCAAATCAGAAAAGACAAAATCAGAAAAAGTCTATACACCGGTTTAACCGACGCTCTCAATTTTCTATACGTCGGTTAAACGAAGTCAGCAGAGTCTGGACAAATTCAATACACCGGTTAAACCGACGTGTTTGAATTTAACGTCGGTGCATTAGTCCAGAGTTGGTTTTTCCAGGGCAATTCAAGTTCTATTCACCGGATTAACCGACGCTGTTTGAATCAAGACGTCGGTGCAATTGACCAGTGAGATGGTTTTTCAGTGGATTTCAAAAGTTGTACTCACCGGTTAAACCGACGATAGGTTTGAGTTAACGTCGGTGCAGTTGTCCAGAGACTTGGTTTTTCAGTTGATCAGTGGACAACTACACTCACCAGTTAAACCGATGATACGTCGGTCAATCTGCCCAAGTTGTAATGGCTAGTTTTCAGAAGAGGCAGTTTACATTCACCGGTTAAACCGACGATGACAAATGGAGGGACGTCGGATTAACCGGCGCTACGCAGTTTTCTGGCAGCTTTTCTCCAACGGCTCTATTTGTGTGAGCTGCCTATATATACCCCTCCAATGGGTCATTTCGCCCACTCTTGACACCAGGCAACATCCATACACTCATACTATAGTCAAGAGCCACCTTGAGCTTCATCATTCACATACTTGTGCATTCAATCAATCAAGAAGCAAGATTAAGGACTTGAGTAGAGAGAAGCTAGTGTGCATCCGTTCTTGGTGATCGGTTCTTGCTCAAGTGAAGGCCTTAGCTTGTTACTCTTGGTGATTGGCATCAACTAGGCGATCTTGGTGATTGAGGTGTTTCTCGCGGAGCTTGCCAAGGATTGTGGGAGCCCGGAGAAGAAGATTGTACGTGGCTTGAGCTCCACCACGCCGGGATGGTGAACGGAGACTCTTAGTGAGCGCCCAAGTCTCGGTGACATGGGAGGTGACAAGACTCTTAGTGAGTGTCACAACGTGGACTAGGGGTGTGTGCCAACACATCGACACCACGGGAAAAAATCCGGTCGTCTCTTGTCCACTCTCTTTATTCAAGCATTTTCTTTCTTGCAATTTACTCATGTGCTTGACTTAGAGATCATAACTTAGCTCTACCTTGCTAGGCTTTACTTTGTTTTTATCTCTCTTAGCTTGTGTAGGTAGCTTAGTTATCCGGATTGGTGAATTGGTGCCCTACTAGCTTTGCATAGGTTAAGGTTGCTTTATTTTGTTTTAGAAATTGAAAAAGGCCCAATTCACCCCCCCTCTTGGTCCATCGATCCTTACAATTGGTATCAGAGCCTCGTTGCTCATTTGGATCATTAGGCTTCACCGCCTAGAGCTATGGCCAAGATGGGTGGTTCGCCGCCTCACTTCGAGGGCAAGAACTTTGCTTATTGGAAAGTTCGCATGGCCGCATACCTTGATGCGATTGCCCCCGAAGTGTGGTTGGCCACTAAGACCGGGTTCACCGGAACTCCCACCACCGAACAATTAAAATGGAATGCCAAGGCTAGAAATGCAATTTTCGAGGCCATAAGTGAGGAAGTCTTTGCTAGAGTTAATGGCATGGACTTAGCAAGTGATATTTAGAAGGAACTCATTGAAATTCATGAAGGCTCCACTAAAGTTCGTGAGCAAAAATATCACTTGTTTAGAGCTAAGTATGATTCCTTTAAAATGCTAGCTCATGAAAATTGCAATGATATGTACTCTCGCTTGAATGTCATTGTCAAGGACATTAATGCTCTTGAAGTTTCCAAAATTGACAGTGGCTCCATCAACCGCAAGATTCTCATGCTCCTTCCGAAGCCCAAGTACAATATTATCAATGCTATGCTTCCAAAGGAGAATCTTGATACAATGGAAGTGGGAGAGCTTGTGGGCGAAATTCGCGCTCATGAAATGAGTATCCTTGGTATGACCGAAGAGCCAACAACAAGCAAATCAATTGCTCTCAAAACCAAGGCCAACAAGCACCGCAAGCTCAAGATGGTCAAGCAAGAATCTAGCTCAAGCAATGAAGAAGAAGATCATCATGAAAGCTCATCCGATAATGAAGAAGATGGGGAACTTGCTCTCATGATGAGAAAGTTCACACGCTTGAGCGATAAGATAAACAAGAAGGGTTACAACTTTGACCCCAAAAGAAGGATGTTCCGGTATAAGGAAGATGTCAAGTACAAAACTTGCTATAATTGTGGAGAAAAAGGACACATCTCTCCCGATTGCCCCAAGCCGGACAAAAGAAAGAAGGACAACAAAGGCAAACATCGCCATGATTCAAGCGATGATGAAGAAGATGAGAAGAAGAACAAGAACAAGAAGCTTGGAAAGAAGAAGAGTCATGACAAGAAGACCAAGCTCTTCCCAAAAAAGAAAGGGCACACCAAGAGAAGCTTCTTGGTGGAAAAACAAGAATGGGTGACCGATGTCTCATCAAGCGAAGATTCAAGTGATGAAGAAGACATCGTCACCATCGCCCTCACCAATGAAGAACCACCACTACCTCCGCCTCCTATGTGCCTAATGGCAAAAGGTAACACCAAGGTATGTGAGGTGGATAGTGAAGATGATAGTGATGAAGAGCTTGATCCTTATGAATTCACTAACCTCATTAATGAGTATACATCCGTCATCAAGAGGGAAAAGGGCAAAGTCAAAATTCTTGAGAGCACTCATGCCAAGTTAGAGCTTGCCCACTCCGACTTGCTTGGCAAGTACAATGACTTGCTCAAAAAGCACAATGAGTCACTTGTACTTGCTAAGCAAGTTGAAGAGAGCCACAAAAAGCTTAAACAAGAGCATAGGGAGTTGGCTCACAAATATCAAGAACTTGAATTTGCCTATGAAGCAATTGACCCAAGTCTTGAGAACTTTGCTCATGAAACTATTGAAAAGGTCAATGCTTCTACCTCATGTGATGACCTACTCATTAATGCAAATGCCACTAATATTGTGTCCAAGCTTGCTCCTTCTAGGGAAAAGGAGTTGATGGATCAAGTAGCTAGCCTCAAGAGTAGTGTGGAGAAGCTCTCAAGAGGAGAATACATCCACAAGGAAATTCTCTTCAACAATGCACGTGACTATGGCAAGAGAGGTCTTGGTTCATTTCCGGAGCCAAATCAAGGCACTACTCCTTCTCCGGAGATCAAGATAAGCTTCATCAAGGAAGTTGGTTCATATTGCCAACATTGCCAAGTCACCGGGCACCACACTAGGGAGTGCACCTTACCATCACGTCCTCTTCCCACTTTACCTAAGAATTACTCATCAATGTTTCAAAATAACCATTTTCTCTTGAGTAAAGTGAAGGGCAAAGTGAAGGCCAAATTTATTGGCAAAATTGCTAAGGAGTCAAAGAAGAAGCTCCCCAAGCAACTTTGGGTCCCAAAAGCTCTTGTCACACATGTGCAAGGCCCAAAGCTTGTTTGGGTTCCTAAAACTCAAAAGTGAATTCTCATGTGTGTAGGTGAACTACAAAGCCGGTGGAAAACATTAGGTACTAGATAGCGGTTGCTCTCAACATATGACCGGCAATGATAGCATGTTCACCTCCCTTGAAGACCCCGGCGATCATGAACATGTCACCTATGGTGATAACTCAAGGGGAAAAGTTTTAGATTTGGGTAGAATAGCTATCTCTAAAGATTTATCCATTTCTAATGTCTTGTTTGTAGAAGCACTTAGTTTTAATCTTATTTCTATTGCTCAATTGTGTGATCTTGGACTAACGTGTACCTTCGACAAGAATGGTGTTGTAGTAACTCTTGAAGAAGACAAGTCAATGGTATTCACGGGGTTTAGGCATGGCAACATCTATTTAGTGGACTTCTCTTCAAAGCAAACAAGTACCATGACATGCCTCTTCACCAAGTCTTCTCTTGGGTGGCTTTGGCATAGAAGAATTGCTCATATTGGCATGAGCAACCTCAAGAAAGCCCACAAGAGAGGGATGATCACCGGCTTGAAGGATGTCACGTTTGACAAGAACAAGCTATGTAAAGCATGTCAAGCCGGGAAGCAAGTTGCAACATATCATCCTATCAAGACGATGTTGTCTACCTCCAAGCCGCTCGAGCTACTTCACATGGATCTCTTTGGTCCAACTACATACAAGAGCATTGGTGGTAACCTCTATTGCCTAGTAATTGTTGATGATTTTTCACGTTACACTTGGGTTATGTTTCTAGGCGATAAGGGTGAAACTCCGGAAATCTTCAAGACCTTTGCAAGAAGAGCTCAAAGGGAGTACAACTCCCCAATTGTGAAGATCCGGAGTGACAACGGCACCGAGTTCAAGAACATGAAGATTGAAGAATGGTGCGATGAAGAGGGCATCAAGCATGAGTTTTCCGCCACCTACACGCCTCAACAAAATGGAGTGGTGGAAAGAAAGAACAAGACTCTCATCACCCTAGCTAGAGCAATGTTGGATGACTATGGCACGTCCGAGAAGTTTTGGGCGGAAGCAATCAACACGGCGTGTCATGCATCCAACCGAGTATATCCTCACCGACTCCTCAAGAAAACTCCATATGAGCTCATCACCAGGAAGAAACCAAATATATCATACTTTCGAGTCTTTGGTTGCAAATGCTTCATCTACAAGAAGAAAAGGCTCGGTAAGTTCGAAAGTAGATGTGATGAAGGTTTCTTTCTTGGTTATGCATCAAACTCCAAAGCATATAGAGTATGCAATCAAACCTCCGGGTTAGTTGAAGAAACATGTGATGTGGAGTTTGATGAATCTAATGGCTCCCAAGAGGAGGTTATTGGCTATGACAATGTAGGTGATGATGAGATTGATGAAGCTTTGAAGAAGATGTCCATTGGGGATATCAAGCCGGAAGAGGTGCATGAAGGCAATGATCAAGGGGGAGGACCTTCCTCATCTACACCAAGCACCTCCACGGCGCCCCAAGTGGATAAAGATCAAGAAAAAGATGATACACAACCTCAAGAAGATGTGCCAACGCCAACACCCCAAGTTCAAGAACAAGAAGAGCAAAGTGTTTCACCACAAGCACAAGTCACCCATGATCCACCCCAACAAGCATCCACGCAAGTACCGCTAGTGAAGCATGGTCGCATCTCCAAGGATCATCCAATTGGTCAAATCATTGGTAGTCCATCAAAGGGAGTAAGAACTCGCTCTAAACATGCTTCATTTTGCGAATATCACTCGTTTGTCTCTTGTATTGAACCCACTAGCATAGAGGAAGCGCTTGAGGACTCGGATTGGGTGATGGCCATGCAAGATGAGTTGAACAACTTCACCCGCAATGAAGTTTGGGTCCTCGAAGCTCCTCCGAAAGACAAGAACATCATCGGCACCAAGTGGGTCTTTCGAAACAAGCAAGATGAACATGGGGTGGTGATACGCAACAAAGCAAGACTTGTGGAAAAAGGGTTCTCTCAAGTCGAAGGTTTGGATTTTGGTGAAACTTTTGCTCCGGTCGCAAGACTTAAAGCTATCCGTATCCTTCTTGCTTACTCTTCACATCATAACATTAAGTTGTTTCAAATGGATGTGAAAAGTGCATTCTTAAATGGCGTTATTAACGAACTTGTTTATGTTGAGCAACCTCCCGGGTTTGAAGATCCGAGGAATCCTAACCATGTTTATAGGTTGCACAAGGCACTCTATGGGCTCAAACAAGCTCCAAGGGCTTGGTATGAGAGGCTTCGTGACTTCCTAATCATGCAAGGCTTCAAGATCGGGAGGGTGGACACCACGTTGTTCACAAAAGACGTCAACGGGGATCTTTTCATTTGTCAAATTTATGTTGACGATATTATCTTTGGCTCAACTAATGATTTACTAAGCCATGAGTTTGCTACCATGATGTCTAGGGAATTCGAGATGTCCATGATTGGCGAATTGACCTTCTTCCTTGGTTTTCAAGTCAAACAAATGAAGGAAGGGACATTCATCCATCAAGAAAAGTATACTAAAGATATCTTGAAGAAGTTCAAGATGGATGAGTGCAAGCCAATCAAGACACCCATGGCAACTAATGGGCATCTCGACTTGGATATGGACGGTAAACCGGTTGATCAATCCCTCTATCGTTCTATGATAGGGTCTTTGCTTTACCTTACCGCATCTAGGCCCGATATAATGTTTAGTGTGTGCTTGTGTGCCCGCTTTCAAGCTAACCCAAAGGAGTCACACCTTTCGGCTGTGAATAGGATCCTTCGGTATCTCAAGCACACTCCTAGCATAGGCTTGTGGTACCCCAAAGGCGCTAGTTTAGATCTCTTGGGATACTCGGATTCGGATTTTGCCGGAAGCCGTGTGGATCGCAAGAGTACCTCCGGGGGTTGTCACTTGCTTGGGCGTTCTCTAGTTTCTTGGTCGAGTAAGAAGCAAAATTCCATGGCTTTGTCCACCGCGGAAGCGGAATATATAGCGGCCGGTGCATGTTGTGCCCAAATCCTATATATGAAGCAAACCCTTTTGGACTTTGGTGTGAAACTAGATAGGATCCCACTCCTTTGTGACAATGAAAGTGCCGTAAAAATTGCCAAGAATCCGGTTCAACACTCTCGCACAAAGCACATTGATATTCGCCATCACTTCTTGCGTGATCACGAAGCCAAAGGAGACATATCTCTTCAAGGTGTGAGATCCGAGGAGCAATTGGCGGATATCTTCACAAAACCATTAGACGAGAGTACCTTTGTTAGGCTAAGGAATGAGCTTAATGTGTTAGATGCGGCAAACGTCATGTAAGTTGCCATGTCATATAGAAAAATACATACATATAGGACACTTGTCTAACCATGGTAAGATAGTGATGAGCAAGGGTTTAGCTAGAGGTGGTGGTCCACTTGTTTTCCTCTAGGCTTGTAGAAAGGCTCATCATGAAGAAGCTTCCCGTGGGTTCAAACTTGACAAGTAGATCTTAATTTCTTGTTATGCATTTCTTGTCATATAGATGTGCACTTCATATTTATTTTACTTTCGCATGTGGTTGTAGCTTGCATTATCATTGCATGCGTAATGGTCACAAAGGAGATCACTTGATGAAAATGAGACTTGTTTTGATATACAAGATCTTAATTCATGAAAAGTGAAAAGAGCAAAGTGTTAGGTGCGTTATTGCCTAGTGAGTAATGTCATGATGAGTTTGAAGTTTTCTATCTTCAATATTCCTATGACATGGCTCATACATTTTATTTGGCGTTTTGTCTCTCTTGCGGCTTTTCCTTGTGTTTAAAAAGAAATTTATTTAAGCAAGTGTGCTATCCTATTTATTTTGAGGGGTAAAGTCGCCTATGCAAGTCCATTAACTTGAGTTTATTTGAATCTTATAAGTTTATTGGACTTAGCATAGAAGAGTGAGCTGAGTGTGGGGTTTTTGCCTTCACCGGTTAAACCGACGTTCAAAGGATCTATACCCATCGGTTTAACCGGCGTTACTAAAGTTGGGTCTCAGCTCAGGCAGTATCAGGCATTCAACCGACGTATAGAAAATTCAGAGCATCGGATCAACCGGTGATCATAATTGCATATCAGACCAAGCATTCAACCGGCGTTTTGATCAATCAACCGACGAGTTCACTTTTGGCATCATCGGTTCAACCGGCGTTCAAAAACAGATCTGCAGAAGTCTCGGGTGAACTACACCGACGCAATCAACCGGCGTTCAAACCCTACGCGTCGGATGAACCGGTGTTAAAGAAAATCGCGGGCCCACCTGTCATATATGTGTCTTGCCCGCGGACGCCTGGTTTTCTTCCTCTCTGTTTCGCCCGACTCCAGCCGCCGCCGCTTGACCTCGTTCTCGCGCCGCCTCTCGCCTCCGCGCCGCCACCACTCGCCGCCGCTTGCCTGCACGTCGAGCCGCCGCCGCCGCGCCCTCGCGCTCGCCCAGCGCCGCCCGTGCGCGCCTGCGTCGCCCGCGCAACCGCTCTGCGCCGCCGCCTGCGCGCGTAGCCGCCGCCGCCGCACCACGCTCTCACCGCCGCACGTGCCTCCATCGCCAAGCGCCACTGTACTCCACGCCTTCACGCCATCCACGCCGCAGCCGTAGCCCATCAGTGCTCGCCAAGTGCTCGACATATTGCCTGTTCGAGATGGGTCGCGATAAGAGGAAGGGAAAGGAAGTTGTGGTCGAGAAGCCTGCTCGCAAGCGGACTCGTGCAGAGAAGGAGGCCGAGAGGGCCGAGATGGTGGCCAAGGCCGCCGAGGAGCAGGCATCAGGCCGTGCTCGTCCGTTCCAGATCAGGGAGGACCCCAGAGGCAGAGGCAGAGGCAGAGGCAGGGGTATGGGCAGAGTGAGAGGTGCCAGGGCCACCAGAGCCGCGACGGCAGCAGCAGCAGCAGAGTCAGATCAGTCAGATACAGCTGCAGATTCTGACTCAGAGGCAGCACAGTCAGAGGGGCAGAGTTCTCCACAGCAGTCGTCTGAGAGAGGTTCCCCGGCAGCGACAGAGCGTCGCACTGGACCGAGGACTCGGGGAGGACACCAGCCACAGGAGCCCCGCAGGTCAGCAGCAGCAGCAGCAGCAGCTCGCAGAGCCGAGGCCCTAGAGGCCGAGCGCGCAGTGTTCCGTATGGACACTGTTGTGCGTCTGGAGCCAGGTGTGATGCTCCAGAACTTGACCCGAGCCAATGCGGCCAAGGTCAAGAGGCTCAGGTGGAGTGTTGACGAGGAGGTCTGGTTCCCAGTGACCCAAGACAGCAGAGTCGACAGGAGGTTCTGGACTCTGCTACAGGCCAGCTTCTACGAGACTTTCCAGCGGAGGGGCCACCGGATCTTTCAGCACAGGGTTCTTGACTGGGTCTCACTGAGGACAGCCGCAGGGGGAGCAGATGTGAGAGCACACTTCGCTCACTTCAGAGGACTGCCCAGGCTGCTAGAGATGGAGCAGAACCGTTATATCGAGGACTGGGTCAGAGTGTTCTACGCTACAGCTTGGATAGCCCCCGAGCGCAGAGCCGTGCACTTCATGTTTGGAGGGCAGGACTTTGGTTTATCGAGGGCGACCATTATTGGTATACTTGGAGTTGACCTGGTCGACGTCTTGCTGCACGAGAGGGTTTACGGGGACTCAGATCCACCCCGCAGGGCGATGGTTGGCGGGATTGCTCCTTCCCACGAGGCGATCACTCAGTGCTTCCGCCAGCCGTTCCCAGCCTCTTACGCCAGAGTGCCGAGCTTGCTGACTCCAGAGGCTTACGCTGTTCACATGGCACTCCGGAGGACTCTGTTACCGAGGAGTGGCTACCCAAAGGGGTTCACAGGTTTGCAGCAGCTCTTGCTCCTACACATCCTCACTCACGAGCCATTTGATATAGTTGACTTTATTCTGGCTGAGATCGAGGATGTGATCACTGATGGGATGGGTGTGGTGCGACAGTTTCCCTATGCGCACTAGATCAGTTACATATGCTCTATGATAGTGCCAGCAGAGTCACCCATCAGCGCCCCTTACCGTCACGACGAGGCTCCCAGGTTCCCTGTCTACCGACCCACAGCTCCACAGGACAGGAGGAGGGGCAGACACGCAGATAGAGCAGCGATGGCTCGACTGTCACCGGAGGTTCAGGCACGAGTGGCAGAGGAGGATGAGGCACTCCTAGCAGCAGAGGCACGGCTTCCCGGGGGAGATGATGAGATTCACTGGTCTGAGCTTGAGTCAGACTCCTCCGACGACGTTGAGTACTTCCCTGCAGCAGCCCCAGCTAGTCACGACCACGAGGCAGGGGGGTCTAGAGAGCCAGCTCCAGAGTCACCAGCACCTGCTACAGTCTCTGAGTCCCAGGTGTCTCAGCCGTCCGAGCTCACCGCACTTCTACAACAGCTCGTGACTCAGCAGAGAGAGGACAGGCTTGCACAGGAGGAGGCTAGGAGAGCCCATGAGGCTCAGCTTGCTGCTATACAGAGAGAGGCCGCCCGAGAGCGGGCTGCGACCGAGGAGCGTTTTGTCGGGCTTATCGACAGAGTTTCACAGAGGACAGACGCTCAGTTTCAGCAGATGCAGCAGGGGATGATGGCGATGTTCGGGATGATCTCACAGCTTTACTCTCACACCGGACTCGCCCCGCAGCAGCCAGGACAGCCAGGCCTTCAGGGTGTTGGAGCACCTCAGCTTGCCGTTACACCAGCTCCAGCCCCTACTGCAGCTCCAGCTACCTCAGCGACACCGGAGACCACGTTCTCGATGTCCGCATTACTTGGGTCTGCCGGTCGTCCACTGTTCTCTCCACTGCCAGCGACTTCACTCTTCCAGGAGTCTCCTTCAGCAGTCCAGTCAGTCGCCCTCCCCGACGTACCACAGACACTACCTTCAGGGGGAGGAGGAGAGGGTTCCTTGCTTCAGCAGCCGTCACAGCCGGCAGCTTCAGCACTCACTACTTCAGATGTTGACACATCTTCTGCTGAGCCGGTTACTACTTCTACGGACCCTCTTCCAGGCAGTGCCAGCACGCGAGCCTCTACCACAGCTACACCCCCAGTCACTTTAGATCCAGCAGGCAGTTCTGACCAGCAGCTCCCGTCTGTCATCGAGGGTACACCGTCCGACGACGACAACGATGATGACCCGGACCGCTTCCTTGCAGTACCACGACAGCCGGACCAGTAGCTTGCCTTTTTGGTGCTTTGACGCCAAAGGGGGAGAGAGTCAGGGGGAGTCAGAGTTAGGGGGAGGGTAGAGCTAGAGAGAGCTCGTAGTTATCAGGACTTTGATTCTTTGTATCACATTTGGTGTTAATTCATGGATATGTACATTTGTCGTTTGAGTATGCCGTTCTCTGAGACATATCTATGGATTTCGTTTGAGCCGTTGAGCTCTTTGGTCCTGCTTTCGAGTTTGCTTGTGTTTATCCTGCTTTATCTTTCTCGCTCTCTCGTTATTTATGTTTGTGTTGTCATCAATCACCAAAAAGGGGGAGATTGTAAGCATCTAGGCCCTCAAGGTATGTTTCGGTGATTAATGACAACCATTATTGTGACTAATGAGTTTGTGCAGCTTAATAGATCATTATCGCTCATTTGGTCATATGTCAAAAGAGGCCCCTCAATTTCGGTCATTCTAAAAGGCGATCTCGGTTTTCAACTTATATATGTCAAAGCTAAGGATCTTTCTAGTCCTAAGTGTCACAAGGTTGAGAAGGACACTTAGGTTAGTATAGGTTTTATAGTTTTGTAGTGATCGCACTATTAAGAGGGGTTAAGGCTTAGTAACTTGAGCATGGACATGGTCATTTGAAAATGGATGCACACTATGGTCACTCAGGTTTCTAGAAGTTCAAATAAATGGTTCTCAAACTATATCTCAAGAATATTTGGATTTCATTCAAGACTCAAATCAGAAAAGACAAAATCAGAAAAAGTCTATACACCGGTTTAACCGACGCTCTCAATTTTCTATACGTCGGTTAAACGAAGTCAGCAGAGTCTGGACAAATTCAATACACCGGTTAAACCGACGTGTTTGAATTTAACGTCGGTGCATTAGTCCAGAGTTGGTTTTTCCAGGGCAATTCAAGTTCTATTCACCGGATTAACCGACGCTGTTTGAATCAAGACGTCGGTGCAATTGACCAGTGAGATGGTTTTTCAGTGGATTTCAAAAGTTGTACTCACCGGTTAAACCGACGATAGGTTTGAGTTAACGTCGGTGCAGTTGTCCAGAGACTTGGTTTTTCAGTTGATCAGTGGACAACTACACTCACCGGTTAAACCGATGATACGTCGGTCAATCTGCCCAAGTTGTAACGGCTAGTTTTCAGAAGAGGCAGTTTACATTCACCGGTTAAACCGACGATGACAAATGGAGGGACGTCGGATTAACCGGCGCTACGCAGTTTTCTGGTAGCTTTTCTCCAACGGCTCTATTTGTGTGAGCTGCCTATATATACCCCTCCAATGGGTCATTTCGCCCACTCTTGACACCAGGCAACATCCATACACTCATACTATAGTCAAGAGCCACCTTGAGCTTCATCATTCACATACTTGTGCATTCAATCAATCAAGAAGCAAGATTAAGGACTTGAGTAGAGAGAAGCTAGTGTGCATCCGTTCTTGGTGATCGGTTCTTGCTCAAGTGAAGGCCTTAGCTTGTTACTCTTGGTGATTGGCATCACCTAGGCGATCTTGGTGATTGAGGTGTTTCTCGCGGAGCTTGCCAAGGATTGTGGGAGCCCGGAGAAGAAGATTGTACGTGGCTTGAGCTCCACCACGCCGGGATGGTGAACGGAGACTCTTAGTGAGCGCCCAAGTCTCGGTGACATGGGAGGTGACAAGACTCTTAGTGAGTGTCACAACGTGGACTAGGGGTGTGTGCCAACACATCGACACCACGGGAAAAAATCCGGTCGTCTCTTGTCCACTCTCTTTATTCAAGCATTTTCTTTCTTGCAATTTACTCATGTGCTTGACTTAGAGATCATAACTTAGCTCTACCTTGCTAGGCTTTACTTTGTTTTTATCTCTCTTAGCTTGTGTAGGTAGCTTAGTTATCCGGATTGGTGAATTGGTGCCCTACTAGCTTTGCATAGGTTAAGGTTGCTTTACTTTATTTTAGAAATTGAAAAAGGCCCAATTCACCCCCCCTCTTGGTCCATCGATCCTTACACACTGGTCCCATTATAAGTATCCCTAGTTCGGCCAATATCAACCGAACAAATGAGCTCGTTCCACATGTGTCACCATTACCCCCAGGAGGTCTATGCCAACTATCGGTCCTATCTCCGATGAGATGTTTGACCGATACATGCAGCATTGGCAAAACCAGCAGAGACTGGTCGGACCGACTTTCCAGTCGGGTAAGACCGGTTCCCCTCAACCGGTCGCACCAACCGGTCCGTCCGGTTATACTATACCAACTAGCGCGAAGTGTCTACATCCACGCAGCCAAATCCTTCAAGTCATTTTGATAAAGTGATTGCTGATTATAAGAATGATTTGGCTAACCTGCTTACAGAAAACTTTGGAGTGGATGTTAGAAGTAAAACTCGTACATATCAAAAGCCGCATCCTGCTGTGTTTGATACGGATGCATACCCTGTTGATTTTAGGTTGCCGGAGTTTATTAAATTCAGTGGGGAAGATACTAGAAGTACTTTTGAGCATATCAGTCAGTATCTTGCCCAATTAGGAGAAGCTGGTTCTATAAATGAGTTGAAAGTGCGTTTATTTTCTTTATCTTTAAATGGAACTGCATTCTCATGGTTTCCTTCTTTGGCGCCTAACTCCATTGGTTTATGAGAACAATTAGAACAGAAGTTCCATGAACACATTTTATTTGGGCATAATGAGCTTAAATTATCTCACTTGACATCGGTTAGTCAGATACGTGATGAATCTATCAATAAATACATAAGGGGTTCCACGATACTAAAAATTGATGCTTTAGTGTAAATATTGTAGGAAAAGACCTAGAAGATTTGGCTTTTAATGGCTTATGCTCTCATATCAAAGAAAGATTAGAGGGCTATGATTTCTTTACTGTTACTCAGGTGCATCAGGAAGCTTTGCCTATAGAAAGCCGAAGCAAAGAGTCTCATAGACATAATCATTCTGTGCATGCTTTAAATTGCAATTTGGATTGTTCGGGCGATGAGTCTAAAGATGTATATACTGCTGAGTTTGTTTGGCCGTCTCAAGCCAAATCTTTTACTTGTTCTACTCTTAAGCCGATTCACAAGAATCGGCAAGAAGAGAAATTTACTTTTGATGTATCCAAGTGTGAAAAAATATTCGATGAGTTGTATAAGAACGGATACATCAAGATGTCACATACTATATCGCTGCTTGAAGAGTTGAAGCAGCGAGCATATTGTAAATTTCATAATATTTTTTCACATGCTGCCAATGATTGTAATGTATTGCGTAGACAGATTCAATCGACTGTTAATGAAAGACGATTGATTCTTCCTACCATGCAGGTTGATCAAAACCCTTTATCAGTGCACACACTTGAATTGAGAAATCCTAAAGTGCTAGTTCAGCCAAGTCAAGCTGAATCAACGAAGGAAAAAAAATATAATCATTGGTGATGAACATCTGAGAAGAAGCTAATACAGAAGGAAACCCCTCAAGCTGCAAGAAAGACTTTGACACTCGGGGGCAAGACAAGAAGAAGAAGGCCGACAACAAGTCGATCAGTCCAACCGGTCGGACCGATGCAACCGGTCGGACCTGTGTATCCAGTGAATTTGGGAGTCACTCCAAGAGCAAGACAGGTCCGAGTTTTAAAGAACTCTTGGCCAAATATGAGAAGCAGGAAGCTACTCAGAAGAAGAAGAAGAAACAGCCAGATGGAGCCAAGGGTATGAAGCCATTGTTGAAATATCAAGAGCAAATGGTTTCTTGTCCATATCAAGGTAATTATGTTGCTGCATATTATGGGCCGATTGCTTCCTGCTTTTATATTTACTTTTATATGCTCATGGATTATAGTAGGATGCATATGCAATCGTATCATATTCAATATTTTACTATGTGTCCAAATCATGCTTCACCACAAAGACCGGTTGTTGCTAGTAATAATCTGGTCAAAAAGGATATTGATTGCAGCAAAGCTGAAGCAAGATTCGAAGTATTTACAGCTGAGGTGGTGTCCCTCAGACCTGTCTCATACTCAGAAGCGAAGGCAACGTTTGAGCAAAAAGGAGTCATTGGAGCAACAAGTGGAGGCTGCACCAGAAAAGTCAATTATCATGAAGAAGGTGTGGCGGCCAAAATAAGTTGTTTCAACCTCGACTTGAATAAAGCAAGTTATGACCAATAGCTGTTTATCGCCCTTAGCAGTTAGCACAAATGAATGGCTGATGTATTGTTGATCATCACCCTTAGACAATTTTGGTCCAGCAGATTGTTTTTCGGCAAGCAAGCTTTACTAAAAAAATAGGAGGGTATACGTTGACGACCAAATTTGGTTGTAACCGGTCTGACCGAGCAGTCTAACCGGTTTGGGCACTGTAGCCAGTCTGGCGGGAACTGATCGGTCTGACCGGTGGGTTTGACTGATCCAAAAGGAGTCCGAGTGCATTAAGGATATTTGCAGATTTAGATCTGTAAAAGAGATTTCTTGCCGGATAAGTTCATCCCACCCTATAAATATAAAGGATCACGGCCGATTGAGGAAGCCAATCGATCAAAAATCAATACAACTTCTACTTTTTATTGTCTTTAGCTTTTGATCCAAATCCTAGCTTTTCCAACCTCCATCTGTTGTTCTTCCTTTGTCTCCACAACGTCTGAAAGCGTTCTAGGTGGTCTGCCGATCCTAGAACAATCCTGCGCGCGTTTGCCCTGACGGGGTCCCTCCTGGGCGAGCGTTCGTCGATCGTCGCTGGTGTTCACCGGCGATCTGTCTAATCGGTCCCTAAGACCGGTCTGACCATTCCACGTAGGAGGAGCTGCAGTGAGCCTATCCTCGCACCACGCGACCTAGCGCGTTCGTGTGTTGATTCGTAATAGGCGTCAACACGCGAGGGAGCCGCCGGAAAAGTCCCAAAATGTCTCTCATGGAGGTGGCTTTATTTTTGAGTTCCAACAACCCAAAAAGTTCCTAAAAACTCCTCCTATTTGGGTTCTAAGGCTGTCTGCACTCGTGATCATCTATATTCATCCTCTAAAAGGAATATTCTTGCCTAAGTCATTGAGATTCTCTTCTTTATATACAGTTTCTCCGCACCCATTCATTCTCTGTACCTCTACTCTACATCAACCACTAGAAGCAGGACCCACATCTCAGAATTTTTTACCTTTTTTACCCCACTCCCTCCCTCTCCCTCCCCACTCTCTCTCTCTCCTCCCTCCCTCCTCTCTCTTTCCTACCCGCGCCGCCCCTACCCTGGCGCCGCCGGCCCCCTGGAACTCGCCGGCCTGCGCAGCTCCCAGCGGCGGTGTGGCGGAGGTGACCAGCCTGCGCATCCCCCCCCTCAACAACGCCATCTGCGCGCGCCTCTGCGGGGATGTTGCGGCCGCCGCCCCCTTGGAGCTCGCCGCCCGCCTGGCGCCACCCCCCTGGAGCTCGCCGGCCTGTGCAGATCCCGGCGGCCAGCGCGCACCCCTCCTCCCCACCTCACCGCGCAGGCCCTCCTCACACTCCACCCTCCCCTGCTCAGTCCCATGCACGGAGCAGCGGCCGGCGTGCGGATCCAATCACGCGGCGGCCTGCGCCAGAGCGGCGGCCGGGCGGGCACGGCTCTGGCGGCCGGCTGGGCCACGCATTCCCTCCCCTTCGCGCTGCGGTCATGGCGTGGCGCCCGGCCGCCGGCGAGGGCGTCCCCGACCGCAAGGACACCTCCTCCGCGCGGGTCCCGGCGCACGCCCCCGCGGCGTCCTTCGCCGCCTGGGTCGGCGTCTGGCTGGAGCGTGATGGGCGCGCGCGTGCGCCGCGGTGTGGTGCCCCCAACGGCGGCGCGGTCCCGGCCCTACTCCGGCGCGAGCTTGGGAAGGGCGGCGGCCATGGCAGAGTAGGCCATGCCCCGGAGGAGCAGGGTGGAGGCTGGATCTACGATGGGCTCGGCTCGTCCCTGCAGAATGGCGGCACGCGGGCCAGTGAGCGCGCGGGACGGCGAGCACCGCCTTCGCGTGCTCCGCAGTTCCCCTGCTCGCTCTCCTCGGACCCTCCTGCTCCGCAGCTACCCTGCTCGCCTCCTCAGTAGCGGGCGCGGCGGTCTGTCTCCTCCCCGGCGGCGGCGGCAGAGCGGCGGTGCGGGGCTGGGTAGAGCGGTGGCAGAGGAGGAGCGTGTGGAGGCAGAGGAGGAGCGTGTGGAGGTTGGGAATGGCACGCGTGGCATAGTGCGGAGGCAAGATGGGGTCAGTGCGGCGCGTAGCGGAGCCGGAGAAATGCCATCACGGTAGATTTGGAGAAAATGCCCCCCCCCCCCCGCAAGCATAGCGGACCCTTTGCAGTATGCCGCGGCATCAAAATTTTCGCTATCTGCCTCCTGCCGGACGCAGTTGCGTACACTACTAGAAAACGGGCCAAAGGTCCTGGCCAAAGATATCAGCTGCTGTTGCAGCCGGTACTGATGCATGACATCAGTACCGGCTGCATCAGCGGCCGGTACCTTTGGCCAGTGGCGCTCAAATGAAGGCCTTTTGGTACCGGGTTGAAGCACCACTCGGTACTAAAACTAGCAAATAGGTACCGGGTGGTGCCACCAACCGGTACCAAAAGAACAGGGAGGAATAGGCACCGGCTGGTGGCTCCAACTGGTGCCTAATGTGCGGACAATGGCACCGGGTCTTGCGATGACCCGGTGCCGCCAGGAGCCCATGACAAAGGCACCGGTTGGTAACTTCAACTGGTGCCGATGCCTTGTATTTGGCATCGGTTGTTAAGCACCAACCGGTGCCTTTGTGCCCCCACTATAAATACCCTGCCCCCTTCCCCTCTCCAAGCTGTCGTGAACTCACTGTTCATGGCAGCTGAGTGAGGGGAGGGGGTGAAGTTTTTAATTTATTTTAAAAGGATAGTATTATTTTTTTCAATACTTTAGCAAATTAATTTTGTAGATGTAGTTAGCACTTGATTTAGTTTATGCACATGATAAATATTTATAGTTCTATTTTGGACCCGATTTAGTTTTATGGTTTTATATTATTGTTATATAAATTAATTATTAGGCATAAGATAACTATTTATTTATATGTAGTTAGAATTTGGATTATTTTATTGTTATATTAGGCATGCATAATAATACTATTTATAGTAATCAATCATTGATTTTTCAATTTATTGTTTTTACTTCCAATATTGATTAATAAATGGTTTATGTTGACATTCTTTGATGTTAATAAATGAAATGTGAACCCAGATGAGTCGGCAATGGATGTCCATGACGGATCGGCGTTCAATGGAGTTCATTGATGGCGTGCATGAATTCATAAAAGTTGCTGAGAATCACAAGTACAATGGTTTTGTTCGCTGTCCATGCAAAAACTGCAAGAATGAGAAGGATTACCCATCATCAAAAACCATCCACAGTCACTTGTTCAGTAGTGGTTTCATGCAAAACTACTATGTTTGGACCAAGCATGGAGAAAGAGGCATTATGCTGGATAATAATGAAGAAAAAGAGGACAGGATTCCTGACTTTGCAGGCAATTACGGTGCCTTTTTTGATGACACTGCAATGGGTGAGCTTGAAGAAGATGCTGAAGGACACGTTGTAGAAGATGATCTGGGTCAGATGCTGCACGAAGCTGAGGAAGTTTGCAAAACAGAAAAGGAATCGAGAGATCTGAAGCGTATGTTGGAGGACTACAGAAAATTGTTGTACCCAGATTGCAAATAAGACCAAAAGAAATTGGGTACCACATTGGCATTGTTGCAATGGAAGGCATCAAATGGTTTGTCTGACAAGGGATTCGAGGAGTTACTGAAACTTATAAAAAACTTACTCCCTGAGGGTAACACCTTGCCGGAGACAACATACGAGGCAAAAAAGGTTGTTTGTCCTTTAGGATTAGAGGCACAGAAGATATGCTTGTCCTAATGACTGCATCCTATATCGAGGTGAGTATGAATGGATTCATGCCCTGTATGAAACGCATGCTGGTATAAGATCTCTCGAGATGATCCAGGCGACGTTGAGGGGATGCATGTCAAGAAGAGGGTGCCTGCCAAGGTGATGTGGTATTTCCCTCTAATACCACGTCTGAAACGTTTGTTCATGAACAAAATGAATGCTAAATTGATGCGATGGCACAAAAGAAGAACGTAAGCAAGACAATATGTTGAGACACCCCGCTGATGGGTCACAGTGGAGAAAGGTGGACATAACATTCCCAACATTTGCAAATGATGCGAGGAATATAAGGTTCAGCTTAAGTACGGATGACATGAATACTTTCGGTGAGCAGAGCAGTGGCCATAGTACCTGGCCTCTGACACTCTGTATATACAACCTTCCTCCTTGGTTGTGTATGAAGCGGAAATTCATTATGATGCCGGTACTTATCCCCGGCCCGAAGCAACCTGGTAATGACATATATGTGTATCTGAAACCACTGATTGAGGATCTTCTATTGTTGTGGAAAGAGGAGGGTGTTCGTATGTGGGATGCGCACGCAGAGGAATATTTTAACCTTCATGCATTGCTTTTCGTAACCACCAACGACTGGCCAGCACTAAGCAACCTCTCTGGACATTCCAATAAGGGTTATAGGGCATGCACCCATTGTTTAGAAGAAACCGACAGCACGTATCTCAAGCACTGTAGGAAGATCATGTATATGGGTCATCGTCGATTTCTTCCGATCAAGCACCCATTAAGGAGGAGGCATGCTCACTACGGTGGAAAGGCAGATCATCATACCAAACCTAGGCACCATTATGGGAAAATGGTGTTTGAAATGGTCAAAGATATAAAAGTAGTATTCGGAAAAGGACCTGGCAGCAGATCAGTGCAGAGTGATGACGGACGTGCACCTATGTGGAAGAAGAAGAGTATTTTTTTGGGAGTTACCTTATTGAAAAGTCTTAGAGATCCGCCACGCAATTGATGTGATGCACCTAACAAAGAATCTTTGTGTGAACCTTCTAGGCTTCCTTGGTGTCTACGGTAAGCCAAAGGATATACTGGAAGCGCGGCAAGATCTTTAACGTATGAAACAACAGGCCGCCCTACATCCAGAAAAAAGAGATAAATGACGTCATTACCTAGGTCCTGCGTGCTACACTCTTAGTAAGGAAGAGAAGCGAAGTATGTTCGACTGTTTGAACAATATCAAGGTCCCATCAGGCTACTCTTCAAACATAAAGAGTCTACTGAACCTGAAAGAGAAGAAATTCGCACACGTAAAGTCCCATGACTGTCACGTGTTGATGACGCAGTTAATTCCAATTGCACTTAGAGGTATTCTACCAGCTAATGTTCGAGCAACAATCATAAAGCTATGCGCATTTCTCAACACAATTTTTCAGAAGGCAATCGATCCATCGAGTCTAAGCAGGCGACAAGAGGATGTTGTCCAAAGTTTAGTTCGTCATGAGATGATATTTCCTCCATCATTCTTCAATATTATGACGCATCTTATAGTTCACCTAGTCAAAGAGATTTGTATTCTCGGTCCTGTTTTCCTTCATATTATGTTCCCTTTTAAACGATACTTTGCAGTCTTAAAGAAATACGTTCGTAATCGGGCTCATCCAGAAGGAAGCATTGCGAAGGGTTACGTCACAGAGGAGGTCATTGAGTTTTGTGTTGACTATGTAGAAGAACTCTGCCCAATTGGAATTCCAGTATCACATCATGAGGGGCGGCTGATTGTAAAGGGCACACTTGGAAGAAAATCAGTAAATGCCACAGATCATGCCACGTTGAGCAAAGCACATCTCACAATTCTGCAACAATCAGCCTTGGTGGCTCCATACATGGAGGAGCACATGTAAATTGTGTGAAGCATGTACCTTTTGAAGTATGATACATGGATTACAAAACATCATAATGATACATTCGCCACCTGGTTGCAGAAGGAAGTCATGGCCAATGATGAAATTCATGAGCAGCTACCTTGGCTAGCCAGGGGTCCGGCAAATTCAATCCTGATGTACCAAGGGTATGAAATTAATGGATACACATTATATACAAGAGCCAAAGATAACAAGAGCACCAATCAAAATAGTGGTATCCGTATAGATGCCACTGACTCTAGTGGCCAAACGAACTCATATTTTGGTTACATTGAAGAGATCTGGGAACTCGACTATGGTCCGCTGAAGATCCCTCTGTTTCGTTGCCAATGGGTTAAACTGACAAGAAAAGGTGTCAATATCGACGAGTACGGAATAACAACGGTAGACCTCAAAGAGCTTGGCTATCGAGATGAACCATTCGTCCTAGCTAAAAATGTCACTCAAGTTTTCTATGTGCAGGACATGTCTAGCAAACCGAGAAAGGACAAGTCCAGAAATAAATTAAGTTTTCTAGGTGTGGGAGATGAGCCAAAGCGCCACATAGTTCTGGCAGGTAAAAGAAAAATTGTGGGAGTCGACGATGTCACAGATGAAGAAGAATACAACAAGGTTGAAGATATGACTCCGTTCGCAATGGAGGTTGACACAAGTATTCTTTTAGCCGAAGAGGAGGCTCCCTAGGCCTGCCATGATCACAATGAAGGGACGATTGTAAAGCGAACCATTGTTAATATTTCATTAGTTGAATGATTATGTCTTGTAATATTTTCCATGAACAAGATCTTAATGCTTATCTCTGATTGTTACGGCAATTTTTAGGCAATTATCTAATTTATTATGCAATTTAATGATTTATTAGGCAATTAATACATTTACTGGGCATTTAACAAAATTATTAGGCAATTATCATATTTATTATGCAATTTAATGATTTATTAGGTAATTAATACAATTACTTGGCATTTAACAAAATTATGGCAATTATCTGATTTATTATGCAATTCAATGATTTACTAGGCCATTAATAGAATTATTATGCATTTAACAAAATTATTAGGCAATTATCTGATTTATTATGCAATTCAATGATTTATTAGACAATAATAGAATTATTGGGCATTTAACAAAATTAGTAGACAATTATCTTATTTATTATGCAATTTAATGACTTATTAGTCAATTAATATAATTATTAGGCAATTATCCGATTTATTATGCAATTTAATGATTATTAAGCAATTAATAGAATTGTTGTGCATTTAACAAAATTATTAGGCAATTATCTGATTTATTATGTAATTCAATGATTTATTAGGCAATTAATATAATTCAATGATTTAATAAATTTGTGAATATCGTATTGGTACCGGTTGAAACCTTCGACCGGTACCAAAGACTTGGCGAAAAAAGGGGGTGCGCGGGAGTCGAACCCGGGCCTCGGCGAATAGAATAGTTAGGGTTACCACTGCGTTACACGGTGTTTTCAATCTTATGGGCAGCAAAAGCCTTAAAATACATACATTTCAATAGCCTTAGGCACCGATTTTTGGTTTCTGACCGGTGCCTTAGGCACTTTTAAATTTCCGCCCGTTGTAGCCTTAAGGTACCAGGTAGCCTATCAACCGGTGCCTATGGGGTACCTAAGGTACCGGGTGAGTTCCAAACCGGTGCCTTAGGCCCTCTTAGGCACCGGGTGGACTTATCACCCGGTACCTAAGGCCTTTGGGGTATATAAGGTTGTGCCATGTTCGTTTCTCTTCTTTCTCACTTCTTCCTTCCACTACACCGCGCCGATCGTCCGCCGCCCCCTCCGACGCCGATCGTCCTCCGCCGCCCCCTCCGCGCCGCGCTCGGTCGTCCACCGCCACGCCGTCTCGACGCCGCCACCAATCCTCCTGCACCGCGCAGCTGATTCGTTCCTCCACCACCGTGCCTCCTCGACGCCCCCGCGCAACCTGTTTCTTCAGTGCGCCACCGCCGCCTCCACCACAGCGCCGCCGCCCCGTCCCCTATGCGCTGCCGTCTCCGCTTCGATGCCGCGCTCGCCTCGACCTCTCTGGCCGCTTCGACGACCCCGCCCTGCCAAACCCCGGTGTGCCGCCGCCATTCCCCTACACGCCGCCGCCCCCTCCCCTGCGCGTCACCGGCTCCGTCTCAACGCCGCCACCTCGACGCTCCTCGACCCTGCGTCGTTCCCTTCTATCGCCGCCGCCCCCTCGCCGTCGTCGACGTAAGTGGCGGTGTGGCCGGGCCGCCAGCGCCGCGCCCCTTTTTGTTTCATAATTTTATTACAATGTATTATGTTAGATTAGAGAGAATTAGTAGAGAATTAGTAGATAATTAGATAGAATTAGTAGAGAATTAGATAGAATTAGTAGAGAATTAGAGAGAATTAGAAAATTAGTAGAGAATTAGAGATAATTAGAGAAAATTAGTGAGAATTAGAGAGAATTTAGATTATTTAATTATTAGATATATTAACTAGAATTTATTTATAGATAAAGTGTTTGTATTATTAGATATATCAACTAGAATTGAATTATAGAGATATTTTTAGAATTCAATTATGGATATAGCGTTTTCTTTATTATATATTAGATAAAGACTTGTATCTATCATGTATTTATTATTTAATTATGTCATTCAAAGACTTTAATTTATAATGTATTCATTATTTAATTATGTCATTCAAAGACTTTATTTAGTCATGTATTTAATTATTTAATTATTAGATATATTAACTAGAATTTATTTATAGATAAAGTGTTTGTATCTATCATGTATTTATTATCTAATTATGTCTTTCAAAGACTTTAATTACATGTATTCTTCATTCTTAATTCAAATGTGTCATTTATATTACTTCTCGAGCTCGCAAACTCGCAGTAACACGCAAACACACGCTCGGTCTCTTGCTCTCTCCATGTAACACGCACACTCACTCACACACCGGTCTCTCGCTAACTCTCGCTGTCTCCTTCTCACCGAACGCTCCGTCTCTCGCTAACTCACGATGTCTCCTTCTCACCGACGCTCGGTCTCTCGCTCACTCACTCACTCACACACACACTCACACACACACACACTCACACTTGTACACACACTCACTCACACACACACCCACACACACTATCTCTCTCTCACACACACACACACTCAATCACACTTGTAAACACTCACACTCACACACACACCACTCACACACACACTCACTCACTCTCGCTCTCTCTCTCTCTCACACACACACACTCTCTCTCTCCCCCTCCCTCTAACACACACACACACTCACTCACACTCCCTCTCTCAAACACACACACACATTCGTTCAAAGAATTGAATTCTCGTGCTTTAGTTAAGGATGGACACATACTCTAACACATTTTTACGGTTTCAGTTAAGGATGGACCCCTTTGGTGATGAGGAGGCCGCCAGGCAATACATGTTGGACACAATAAACGAAGATACGAGGGCCAACACTGCCCAGCAAATCGGTGAAGAAGATGCTCGGACAGCTAATTCATTTCTAAATATGTCTGGAGATGGCGATGAAGAAGATGATGATTTTGCACCGCCGCCCAATCATCAGCAGCACGTTCCAGTATGTATCTTAATTATATATGCATGGTGACTTCAGTAGATTAGTTTTGCGATTAACATATCTTTTCTGTAATTTAGTCGACCTCTGCATCGACTTCGTTGAGCCAATCAAAAGGGAGACGCCGGCCAACCAAGAAAATGGAGGGAAGACAGGTCATCACAGAAGTGGACGCAGAGGGCTGTCCAAGTGCTCCAGAGGCTGCTAGCATGAAATTTGTCAACCAATGTGGGGTTATTGTTCGGGCTAGAATTCCGATCACCACAAGACTATGGAAATCGAGCAAACTAGAAGAACAGCAACATGCCGTGCCTCCACATCAAAAGGAAATGTTATGGACAGAACTCAAGGATATGTTCACTCTTCTTGAAGGAGTTGACCAAGAACTTGTGAAGAAATGTGCCTTGAAAAAGATGGCCCTTGCCTTTGCAACTTTCAAGAAGAAGTTGTACACCAATTACATCAAGAAGGATAAGGAGCCGAACTGGGACGATCTTACTCAGGTTAAACCATACTAGGAGGAGTTCAAACAATACAAACTATCAGAGTAAGCCCATGGAAAATCCGAACATGCCAAGACCAATGCATCAAAGAAGAAGTACAGCCACCACCTTGGGGCTGGCGGGTACAAGAAGGCAGTAAAAAAATGGCAGAAGATGGAGCAGGACCTTATGGATAGAGGCATCAGGCCAGCGACTTGGGATTGGACGGATAGATCGAAGTGGTGGTTATTTGCTAATGGTGTGACACTAAACCAGTTGGATGGAACTTTGGTCATGCCAGAGCATAAGCAAGAAGTGTCTCGCGATCTGGTGACAGCAATAGATGAGGCCCAACAAGGAACATTCCAGCCTCAAAGATAGAATGATGAACTTACTAGGGCATTAAAGAATCTGAAACACCCTAGACGAGCCTACGGCATCGGCGTGGTCCCATGGAAAGTTGCTTGGGCCGGAGATTGCTCTTACAAGACTCACCGACAGAGCAAAGCCAAACAAGAAGAGAAACTCCGTGCCTTACATGAAGAGATGAATAGGAAGGTTGCGTCCTTGGAATCTCAGATAGACGGCAGGGTCAATGAGGCAGTGCAGCTAGCTCTGAGCCAAAGGGGCACTGCTAGGTCGCACCCGGATGTTGTGATAAGCCTGGCCTCTCAGCGACGCAGCAGTTGTGCATCCACGGCGGCGCCCGACGTACAAGCTGATCAGCACCCCCAGATTGAGCCAACGGTGGTAGATGACCAGAGGTATCCAGTGGATGATATCACCATGTCGACAGCATGCGAGCTACATGTGCGAGCAAAGAATATATCCATTCATGTAGCATACGGGTCAGCCCTGCCACTGAGTCCTTGTACTACAATTCATGAATGGACGATACCCCCTGGCTACGCCTCCGTCACAGTTGAGCAGATAGTTGGAAACAATGAGGACCTTGAGCTCGACTTCGCTGGAGGGGATGGAGAGAAGACATTGGGAGACGCACTGCACGGGGTCGTTCTATGGCGCAAGGCCGACATCAAACTTACTGCAAGCACAACGGCTCCCGTGCAGACCAATCGCCCGTCTCCGTGGCCTCCCTCACCGTCGTCCCCACAACCACCTCCCTCACCACCGTCTCCGCCGGGGCAAAGGGCCACGAGTACTCCAACTCCTCCAGCACCGGGAAAAGGAAAGAAAAAGACATCATCCCTCCCAGCGGCTGGACCCTCAAAGAAGAAGCAGAAAATGGTCGAAAGAAAATTAACCTACGAGAAGACTGCTGAGGAGTTTTTTTTTGAAGGAAAAATGTGGGGGAGATCCCCACAGTGTAAAAACCTTTATAGATAAAAGAAAAGTGAGAGAGGGGGGTTCAGAGTTTTCAGTGTTCTTACAACCATTCAACTGAAAGAATCAAGCCAAAAGCAAAAGGTTGACAGCAGGTCATCCTTGAATCTAACAGAATGCGAATAAGCTTGGGACTTAAAATTGCTAGACCACCTCACAAAGCTAGGGTTAATATTACGAAAAACTTTGTCATTTCTTATCTTCCAGATTTCCCAAGCAGCAATCAGAGTGATCTCGGTGAAGAACTGCAGGTTGTGAATCTGTCTGGCCTCATAGACCCTGTCAAGCAGGCTTAGCAAGGAGTTCCAGTTTATGTTCATGGAATTCCAGCAACTTCTGGAGAACGGGCAGTCAAAAAAAGATATGATCAATTGTCTCTTCTGCACGTGTGTTGCAAAGAACACAGAGGTCGTCATTGTGCACATGTATATGTCTTCTTGTCAGTACTTTTTTTTGTATTTAGGCGGTCAACCAGGACTAGCCATGCAAAGAATTTTATCCTTGGAATGCATCTGGATTTCCAAAGGATTGTGTAGAATGGATGAGCTTGGACAATATCATAGACATGTCTGTAGAACTTGCTGGAAGTGAATTGACCCCCCCCCCAGACTATTAGCCAATTGTCTTCCTCTTCCTGATCATATCTGTCATGCTGCAAGGAATCTTGTAGCTGATCTAGCTCTTACATGGCTTGCTGAGAGAGTGGGAGGTGAAATATGTCATCCAAGTTCTCAGCTTGCATAACCTCTTGCACTGAGATGGTATTTGACTTTGAGAAAGAAGCGATTCTTGGGAATTCCGTGGCTAGGATAACTCCATTAGAACCCCAAAGGTCCTCCCAAAAAACAAACTGTTGCACCATTCCCTACTACACAATGAGCTATGCCTCGATAAAGGTTGTGCAATCTGAAGACATCCTTCCACCAAAAGGATCCTAACTCTCTTGCAGTGTGTGGTACCTTGTTTAGGTAATATCTATGCTAGATAAGCTAAACCAAGGGCACTTGTGCATAGTTATAGAACTTATGCAGGTGCTTCATGAGAAGGGCATCATTTTGCAGACGTAGGTTGATAACACCAAGGCCACCCTTTTCTTTTGGTCTTTGAACAATCTCCCATGCTACTAAGTTGCCTCCTCTTTCTTTTTCTGAATTACCTCTCCAAAGACACTGCCTGCGTATTCTGTCAATGTTTTCAATCACTCCCCTCGTTAGCTTTATGGTGCACATGGCATAGTATAGCACTGTTTACCATCTGTAATCTTCCTGAATAAGAGAGCTAGGTGGCACACCCAGAGAGACGACGCTCCACCCTATCCATTATCTGTGTGAGGTCTTCCATTCTGGGTTTAGTTGTGCCCATTGGTAGTCCAAGATAGGTGAAGGGCAAGGATCCCACCGAGCAGCCAAAGGTAAGTGCAAGAAGTTCCATTCTCTCTACACTTAAGTTGATTGGGATCATCTGTGATTTTTGGTAGTTTACTTTGAGGCCAGTGGATTCTGCAAAGGTGTTAAGCAGGGATTTGAGAAAGAACAATTGCATAGGATCTGCCTGCATTATGAGTAGGGTGTCATCTGCATACTGGACAATTGGGAAATCATCTGTTGGCTGGGGTACTGGTGGCCGTAAGAGGTTGAGAGAAGAAGCCTTGTTAAGCAGGATCTGAAGTAGCTCAGCAGCTAAGACAAACAGCAAGGGGGAGAGTGGATCCCCTTGTCTTACTCCCCTTTTGCATTTAAAAATTTTTCCAGGAACCCCATTGAGAAGAACAGCCGAGGAGCCCAAGTTGAGAATGCTGGAAACCCAAGAGAGCCATTTGCTTGGAAACCCCATGTGTTCCATAATCTTCAGGATGGCAAGATGCTCAACAGTATCAAATGCCTTTTCAAAGTCTAGCTTTAGGATAATAGCTTCTCTTCTGTTGGCGCTCCTTAAGTACCCATTTTATCCCTTGTTTATCCTTGATAATGGCATGAATTTAATATCAAAATCATTAACCGTCCTAACCCCGGCCTAATTATTGGTCATTTTCACATTTGCACATATATTTTGGAGGAACTTCGTTTTTGCAGGTTTTTGGCCTATTTTGGAGCATGAAATGACGAGGCCCATGATCGAGCGCTAACACGGAGAAAGACGAAGGCCAATGCCCATGATCGAGCACTAACACGGAGAAAGACAAAGCAAATGAAGATTTAAGGAAGGATTCCCTATCCTATCCTTTCCTCGAAGATATCTCCAAGATAACGACGTGCAAAGGGGTGCAATCGTGAAGGATATAAACTCTAGAAGATGCGATGAGTCTACACGCGAAAGATGAGACCGAGGCGGGCCCGAAAGAGGGTAGGCCGGCTGGCCTAGGCCCATGAGCCAGTCGGCCTAGCCTGTTTCCGAGGCGGTTTGGCCTCCCCTTCGACCAGTGGCTTCCTCAGCTCATAAATAGCTCGCACCTTATTCAACTCGGGGCATCCATCCACCCAGAACTCGACGAAAACCTAGGGCCAAGACCGGAGGGAGACGACGGCCACCGCAAGTATTCGAAGTTGTCTAGGAGATAGCTTAAGCCGCCCCTAGCCGCCATGGCCTCCCTGCGTGGTTGTGCCATGGCGGAGTTCATGAGCTAGTTGGATTCATCGATGGTGTGCACATGGTGGTGATGATCCAAACACATCTATTATGTGAGTAATGATAATCATGTCTTCCGAATCTATTAGCGATCATGTCTCTCCTTTTTGATTTCGTTCTTGTCTTGGGTGCGCTTATTCCTAGATCTATTCTTGAGATAGATTGCATGGGGTGTTCTTGTAGCTATGGTGGCTAGGAGTTCATAGCAGATCTACCCAAGGGGGTTCGACACGTCTAGCGTGCTTCGGGGTGCTTTTGTCCAAAGGGAGCGTCGTGACAGGGCGTGGCCTGAGTAGAGGGGTTCCCGAGGGGTTGGATTGGAGGTTTTGATTTAAGGATGCTATTGATTGAGATGCATGATTTATTTGCTCGTTAGCTTGAACTACAACTAGATGACGATAGGCCTAGTCATGTCTTTGGTTTTGCTATGGTTACGCCTATGTTCATGGATGAGATCAACCTTTACACAACACTCATATCTATCAAAGGTTTACTCTATATGTGCAATTCATGCTTCATGTTAGGATAGATCCGTTAGATTAGATGGAAAACCTTAGGTAGTTCTTTGTCGATCCACGGATTGATAAACCTTGGGGGAGTACTCTAAGGGAAAAGCTACCACGATCCGTGCGCTTGCGGTACATAAATTGGGGCACTAAGGAGCGTCAACAAGCTTTTCTGGCGCCGTTGCTGGGGATCGGCAAGTCGAACCCTAGAGCGATCTATCTAGTTTTTTTGGACTAACCCTAATTTTTATTATTGCATATACCCTTGTTTTATTGTTTGTGTCCTTGAAAGCTGGTGGAAAAAGCTAAACACCAAACTTGGACTTCGAGAAGTCCATAATCCACTTCAACAAATTTCAACAATCGGCAACAAGATGATCGAGGAGTCTCGACATGAAACATCGACAACGTCCACATCGACATGACGGCAACAACATCAAGATTCACTCTTTAGTGGTAGGTACTAACTTTTGTTAGTGGCCCAGCATCTGCTATCGAGTCCCCACTCCCCAAAGTAAAAGATGATAAATAAGGTATGCTGCCGTGTCAATTAATTTTAAATACTAATGTTTTTTGGAAGAATTGTTTGTTCAAGCAATAGGTATGAAGCATGCCCGCGAAGAAAATCGTGTGATCATCATCATCTAGGAAATGTTACTGTTGTGATGAGTTTTTTGTCCAAGATCAGAGAAGTACCATGAGAAAATAATAGATTATTTTGAAGCTCCATCAAGTCTTCTTTCCCACGGATCAAGAACCGTCAACTTTAGAGATCAGTGTGAAGAGTTATGGTAAAATCTTTCAACGCTGCGCGTTCTGAAATCCCTCTGGACAGATTGCAGCGCCGTAATAAAACAAGCATAACTTCTTTATTCGGAGTCCAATTGGGGCGAATGACCACTTGTTGGAAAGATAATTTGATGCATCTTGCAATGCAGCCAAAGTTTGGTACATGTTCTGCACTGGATGAAGGGGAATTCAATGACAGAGGTAGTAGCAACCGACGAGAAAGTGATGACGATGTCAAAGGATGATTGGAAGGCTGTGTATGCAAAAGATGATGATTTGAAGTTGACCAAAGCTGGAGGCAACAAGATTAGAAAAACCATGACACCACCTATCTTCTCCAGTGGGATGCTCGATATACTTCTAATCGAGTGATGCTATCGAGGAAGGAATCCGTTCGGATTATCAACACGAAGCACAGGAGCATCTTCCAATCCCGACACCTTGGGTAAAGCAAGAACAATAGAGAAGACACATCATTGAAGCCGTGATATGCTGGTAATCAATTGTGATAACCTTGAAGCCTAGGGACGCACGACACTATGCTCCAAAGACCACATGATCGAGATCATTGACATCTTCGGATAAATTCACAAGAAGATATTGTTCTCATCAATGTCCAGCTCGACCTCAGAAGTAAATAGCAGTATATTTTTGGATATTCAAAAGCTCCACGAAGTTCCCGTTCCAACGAATCAAGAACCAAGTCAATCGTAGATTCCTACAAGCGGGTATGGCCAAAACATTGAAGGTTGTGCACTCTGGAAATTTCTGGACAGTACGCAGCGCCAAAAGTGAAACGGGCATAACTCCCTCATTTGGACTCGGTTTAAGATGAATGACCACTCGTTGGAAAGGTAATTTCATAAATATTTCAATAGATCTATATTTTGTTATATTTTCTGTTGAGTATACATGAGAGATTCCATGAAGAACAGGCAGGAGCAACGAGATGAGAACAAGATAGAGAAGATGACGATGACAACAATGAAGGGGAGCTTGGGCGATGCTTTCATCAAGCGTAAATGATAAAATTCAGAGGCTTGGAGCAGAGGAAGAACCCCAATGACATTGGCAAATGAAGGCACAAGCGGTCGACCTTCAACAAACGAAGATGTTGCAAACAAACCACGACGGATTACAAGAGCGCAACATTCAACACATGGAGACGTGAGAAGCAAACCACGACGGACCACGAAGAGTGCATCAAGATGACATCTTGCACAAAGCACCACGACTCCAATGAGTATGAAAAAGCTCCGAGGCTAAGGTATACATTGAATTCTCAAGCTTCTATTGGTTTTGTTGATAATCTTTAAAAATCTCATGCTCGAACCAATAGTCAGAATGAAAGTTTAAATTCTATGCCTTGTTCTTTTCATGATGATAGGCTAGAGTTTCTTGAGGATGTTGATTTCACGCTTAAAGAACCTCTGCCTAATAATGAGCTCCGCGCTATGCAAGAAACACATGTTGCATTTAATTACACCATGCCTTGTTGATGAAATTTAATTGAGGATGTGATTATGTTGCATATGTTTACAAATAATTGCAAATCTCGATCTTGCTTTGCGCTTGGTCAAGCTCATGACCCTAAAAGAGCACATGTTGGGAGAAGCCCCGAATTTTACTAACCATGCAGGACATGAAACTCAAATGATGAAGAGGGAAACCGTGCCCAAATTTTTGAACACCATCATCAACATCTTCAAGTTTCAAGAATGGACGTCGCTAACCCTCATCAATTTTGTGCACAAGTCCAGAGATTTACAATACAAGAAAGTTGAATATTCAGGATCTCCATCAAGTCCTCGGTTCAACGCATCCATGATCGATACAATTAAAGACCCACGGGAGAAGCTATGTCTCAAACATCGGAGATGCACGTGCTGAAATCAGCACGGGGCAGATTGCAGTGACGGAGAAAAAGGGGCATAACTCCCTCAATTGGAATGTGTTTTGGGCAAATGAAGACTTGTTGGAAAGAAGATTTCGTGCACCTTGCATTGGATCAATTGGTTGGCACAACTCCCAATCTGGACTGAGAGGAAAATCCGTGAAAAGAAAGGTAGCGACGAAAGACAACAAAGAAGGAGGTGACGATGATGTGAGAGACGATTGGGCAAGTTTTCCATTAAGCGTGATTGATCATGTCCAATATGGGAAGTGGAATAAGAGCTGCATGGAACACCTTCACCTCTTGCATGAAGGACCATGGCTTCGCATCAATTTGAAGGTAAGAAAGTCGAGCTCTATGACTTTAAATGAAGCGCTTTACGGGACGCAACCCGATCTTTTATTTTATATATATTAATATGACCGTCTACATTGCACTCTTTAATCGGAATATCAAGTAACACTGTACTATTGCTCTAACAAAAATCACAACTTCATGTTATTCATTCTAAATGTTATTGAGGGAGCACTTTGTTATTTGATTTTGGGAAACTTGTAGACCTTTTTGTGTGCATATTAGTGTTTTGGGTCTTTTTCTTTGTGTCTTTTTAGAGAGATTTATGAAGCATTGCACCACCCTTTGATTCTAAACTTGTGGCTAGTTAACTTAGGCTAACTTTTTGTTTTGTTTTAGACCACCTCATCATGTCATATCATTTTGTTCACCCACCCCGTGTTGCATTGCATACCATGTTGTTCGTCTCACCCTTGCATTGCATTGCATGTTGCATTTAAAAAAAAACTTTTTTTCTAAAAACATTGACTAGCCTTGCTTTTGAGATCCTAAAATCCTTAGGAAAACCACTCATAGAGCAATCCTAAAACCATAGGTTATGTTTTTCATTTAAAAAAAATCTAACTTTTGTTTCTCTCTAGTTTTTTTAAAACCACCTTAGATAGAATTTCTATACCCAACACTCTCTCTTCAAAATTTTTGTTTTAAGACAAAAATATAGGAAACCCATAAACCTACTTCTAAAACCTTGTTAGCTCGGTTGCTTGGTCCTTTTCAATAAATAATCTTTTCATTGACAAAAGCCTCACTTCTTATGAAGTGTCGCGGAGGCTTTTTGTCACTCTTAGCAATTGTTTTTGAATAAGCTAGTTGCGGAACAACATCGAAAGGTTCTTTCAACCTTGCTATCACTTGTTTTTGCTAACTTTGCATTTGCACTTTGCATCCATTCCATTGTTCATGCCCTCATTTTGCTAGCTTGGTCTCAATCTTATTGATGTATGCTTTCCTATCCATGTAATGCTTACCATGATAGCATTTACCTTTTGCAATCTTGTGTAAACGTGGTGTTTAAACTTATTTGCGGACCTCCATCTTTAAGCTCTTTTGACCAAGATAGCAATCCATTTTGTTCTCATGTTGCTTTAGGTTGATTTATAAGCTTTGCAATGCGCTTTACCTTTCTTGCGTCGTGAAGAATTTTTAACCTTGAAATGAACATGGTGTTTTGACCTCGGTTATATCTTTATGGCTATATAGAAAATTAAGCAACCTAGTTGTAAACATGGTGTTTAGAACTTGGTGCAAATATTGTCATTGTTTATATATCTTCCTTTCATCTGCATTTACACTTGCACACACGTACACTCATCAGATTTCGCTAAGCTAGCTATCCCACAAGTTGAGATTCTAGGGATGGTTGGTTTGTTGGCATTTGTCTCTACTCCCGACCGTCACCCCGGGGGTAGTGTGTGCACTTGATTGTTTTGCAGGCATGACAAAGCGTTCCCATGAATTCGTGATCAAAGAAGAAATCAAATTTGTCAACATCTCCAAAGTTCGAGAGCAAGCCCCGCTGTTTTCATCAAATTTTTCACAAGGAAAGAGACGTACAAGGAAGAAAAGGTTAATATTCAGAAGCTCCATGAAATTACCGTTCTAACGCATCCAAGATCAATGAATTTGAAGACCCGTACAAGGAGATATGGCAAGAACATTGGACGTTGCGCGTTCTGAAATTCGTCGGGACAGATTGCAGCGCTGGGATGAAATGGACATAACTCTCTTGTTCGGAATCAATTTTGTGCGAATGAGGACTCGTGGGAAAGGAAAATTCGTGCACTTTGCAATGGAGCAATGTTTTAGTACATGTTCTGTTCTGGAAATTAAAAGAAAAATTCGTGAAAATTAGGCAGCAATGGGACAACGAGGAATTGAAGGAGGCGATGATGATGTGAAGCAATGATTGGGACCATGACTTAATACAAGAAGAAGTTGAAGGAAATTGAGGCAACAAAGGTGAAGACATATTGAAGATGATATTCATACACATGAGGGAAGGACTTCAAGAATTGCAAGATGGTCCATCTTCTCCTTCCACGCCTAGCATCATGCTAAGCATGGGGGATGATTTCGTGGACAAGAAAGAAAGATCTCATGGAGTAAGATAATCACGGTTGCCACAAGATGCTCATGATTCTTCTTCCATGCTTAGCACAATGCTTAAGTATGGGGGAGGCCGCGCTACACTTCATTACGAGCATCGAGAAGGACGGTAATTCTTCCTCAACTCTCTCTTTTTCTAAATGCTTGTACATATATGCCTTCAACCATAGATGTAACCTTTGTATATATCTCTCAACCTATCACATGGCTTCTAGTAGGACAACTTAGTTTTGTTTTTGTTTTCAATAAGTGTAGGATCACCATAATTTGTGCTCACCACATTGATATATTTTGGCAATGCCTTTTACTTATGGAAAAATGATGAAAGTTGCTGCTTTGTTTTACCTACACTATGTTGTATATGACTTGACCATTTGCTCTCAATTAGATGGAATTAAAATGATTAAATACCGGCTTTTTTATTTTTGGAGGTTAAATGACTAAATTCTAGACCCACATATTCTATGTTGCTCTTTGATTTAAGTCTACCGACAACCTTACACCTTGTGTTGTTTAATTTGAAAACTTAATTCATATGCTATCTATATTTGTGAATCTCTTGCAAAGTTCTACCTACCAAAGCCTATACATACATATTCATTCATGATGAAACCTTTAGATTGCAAACTTATATTTTGATGAGTTGGATTAAGATTGATTTCTTTGGTATGAGACTAAGAAGCTGGTCATTCTGTTTTTTTGTGTAACCTTCTTTTTGCTAGTCTATTTATCCATGCATTGTGAGTTTCTACTTCGGGAATTTTGCAAACCTTGCTGGATATCCACCCTAAACCAAAAATATCTTTTTGTGATTACCTCCTTGACCACAACCCAATTTGAGTATGGATTATCATTTCGACGGAATCAAAAGAATCAAGGGCACCATATAAAGAAAAGTTTTGTGAGACAAGGCTCCCCGGAGATTCAAGCGGTTCTACGAAGAAGAAGATGAATTTGAGATACTTACCCTAGCTAGTTGGTTCTCCCACTATTCATACTCGAGGACGAGCATTCGTTCAAGCATGGGGGGATGGCTGGGTAAGTATTCTATGTTATCAAAAGTTCTAAGGAGCAAAAAGAAAGAAAAAAAGAAAGAAAGAGAAAAATAGAAAAATGAAAAAAGGAGAAAAGAAAAGAAAAATGACAGAAAAAAGAGAAGAATAAAATGCTCCTAAGCTCTTTTTGGCTTCATTAATTTTCCAAGTTACTTTGAAGAATTTTTCCATACTCAAATCTTCCAACCATGTGCAATCCGATAACAAGAACTTCATTTGTATCTCAGGATCATCCATTTGCCACTTGCACATGTCCACCTATCTAAACGTGTGTGTTTCATCTTTCTCCCTCTCCAACATTATTTTCCAATGGCCTTTTTTACTAGTCTCGGTAATTCCATTAGATCTCTCTCTTAGTTTGATAATATTTCAAGTATAATGTTTTACTAGGATTGTTTTTACCTACCAAGCTCTACATAAGCCTTCCACTTTTATATATGAGTAGAATAGGTTGAAGACAATCTAATGTAGGCTTGAGCGACTTGATGAGATGAGTGTTTCCATGATCTTTTGCAAGAGAATCTCACTTATGTTTGATATGCATTCTTTTGAAAACTCTTCACGATGAAACAAGGTAAAGGTTTGAAGTTCGCTTAAGTTTGAGAGCATTGCATTTATTTATTATTGTGGCTTGTTCTTTAATTGCTAGTCTATCTTCCATAATGAAAAAGTAGCCGGTCACAACATGAACTTAAATACTAAATACTTGAGAGAGCAATATGTCTTGTTATGTATGACTAAGTGCAGAGAGGACATTGAGAGGCAACGCTGATTTCTTTATAAGCAAAGCTCCTGGACTTACTCGAGGACGAGCAAGGTTTAAGCATGGGGGGAATGTTGGCGCTCCTTAAGTACCCATTTTATCCCTTGTTTATCCTTGATAATGGCATGAATTTAATATCAAAATCACTAACCGTCCTAACCCCGGCCTAATTATTGGTCATTTTCACATTTGCACATATATTTTGGAGGAACTTCGTTTTTGCAGGTTTTTGGCCTATTTTGGAGCATGAAATGACGAGGCCCATGATCGAGCGCTAACATGGAGAAAGACGAAGGCCAAAGCCCAAAGGAAGGACCAAAGCCCATGTTGATTCGAAGCCCATTCATGCACATCCATACTCCAAGAGAACCCAAAGGACCAAGCCCACGAAGATGAGATCAAGATACTTCGGGATTAAGCAAAGCAAATGAAGATTTAAGGAAGGATTCCCTATCCTATCCTTTCCTCGAAGATATCTCCAAGATAACGACGTGCAAAGGGGTGCAATCATGAAGGACATAAACTCTAGAAGATGCGAGGAGTCTACACGCGAAAGATGAGACCGAGGCGGGCCCGAAAGAGGGTAGGCCGGCCGGCCTAGGACCATGAGCCGGTCGGCCTAGCCCGTTTCCGAGGTGGTTCGGCCTCCCCTTCGACCGGTGGCTTCCTCGGCTCATAAATAGCTCGCACCTTATTCAACTCGGGGCATCCATCCACCCAGAACTCGACGAAAACCTAGGGCCAAGACCGGAGGGAGACGACGGCCACCGCAAGTCTTTGAAGTTGTCTAGGAGATGGCTTAAGCCGCCCCTAGCCGCCATGGCCTCCCTGCGTGGTTGTGCCATGGCGGAGTTCATGAGCTAGTTGGATTCATCGATGGTGTGCACACGGTGGTGATGATCCAAACACATCTATTATGTGAGTAATGATAATCATGTCTTCCGAATCTATTAGCGATCATGTCTCTCCTTTTTTATTTCGTTCTTGTCTTGGGTGCGCTTATTCCTAGATCTATTCTCGAGATAGATTGCATGGGATGTTCTTGTAGCTATGGTGGCTAGGAGTTCATAGCAGATCTACCCAAGGGGGTTCGACACGTCTAGCGTGCTTCGGGGTGCTTTTGTCCAAAGGGAGCGTCGTGACAGGGCGTGGCCTGAGTAGAGGGGTTCCCGAGGGGTTGGATTGGAGGTTTTGATTTAAGGATGCTATTGATTGAGATGCATGATTTATTTGCTCGTTAGCTTGAACTACAACTAGATGACGATAGGCCTAGTCATGTCTTTGGTTTTGCTATGGTTACGCCTATGTTCATGGATGAGATCAACCTTTACACAACACTCATATCTATCAAAGGTTTGCTCTATATGTGCAATTCATGCTTCATGTTAGGATAGATCCGTTAGATTAGATGGAAAACCTTAGGTAGTTCTTTGTCGATCCACAAACCTTGAGGGAGTACTCTAAGGGAAAAGCTACCACGATCCGTGCGCTTGCGGTACATAAATTGGGGCGCTAAGGAGCGTCAACATCTTCTCAATTGGTGACATTGGTGGATGTATTCAAAACTCCAGGCAAGGCAATCTTGGATTGTTCTTGTTTTGATGAATCCATATTGATTCTGGGGGATGAGCAAAGTTACTACTCTCTGCAGTCTGTCAGCTAATATTTTGCAGATTGTTTTGGGGCTAATATTCATCAGTGAAATTGGCCTATAATCATTGACAGTCTCTGGGTTCTGATTCTTGGGGATCAGTGTAATAAAAGAACTGTTATTGCAATCAAGGTTTGCCTGACCTTCAGAGAAGTAGTCAATAAAGTGATAGAAATCATCTCTAACAATGGGCCAGCATTTCTTCAGAAATAGACCATTAAAGCCATCTGGCCCAAGAGCCTTGTTATTTGGCATCTGCTTGACAATAGCATCAATTTCAGAATGTTGTATTGGGTCTGATATATCCTGCAGAAAGTCTCTGGGGTGGATCAGACTGTTAAGGTCAAAATGCATGGAGATGATTGTACTAACTCCCATTCTATTTTTAAAGGGAAAATTCGATTCATGCCACCACAACTCCGTGAAATTGGGTTTCATGTTCAAAATCATGCCACTCAATGGCATGGATTTCAACATGAAATCCAATTTCAAGAAGTTGGAGTGGCATGGATCCAACTGACCCATTTTTAAAGGAGTTCCAGAGCAGGCCAGCCTTTCCTTCATCATCTTGTATTCAAGCACCTTGATCATTCTGAATTTGACTGATTGCATTTCTTCTATGAGAGATTGTGGCCATAGAGTGGAAGAATTTTGTACATTCATCACCATACTTGATTCTGTTAACTGTGAATCTCTTTTCCAATAAACATTTCTGTACCTCATAAGGGTTTGCAATTGTATTTTGATTAACCTGCGAGTGTTGAATTCAGTGTTGAAAAGTGATCTTCTGTCCTCTAGACCATCCAGAAAACTGATGACTCTATTGCAATTATCAATTAACAGCTTTAGGTTTGACAGAGACTGGCTCCAATTCTTCAGCTCACTTCTGAGTTTCTTGAACTTAGCTGACATAATTTTTGCCGGGTCCGTGGACTGGACATTGTGGGACCAGCTGCTTGCAACAGTAGGGAAGAAGCCCTCATGGTCGATCCAGTAGTTCTTAAATCTGAAGATATTAGATCTGGGAATTTTAGTGCTTATTGCAACTTTGCAGGGGATGTGATCTGATGTGATCTTAGCTAGGGGAAGTACTTCAGTATTAGAGTAAGCAAGTGTCCAGCTTGGGGAGGTGAAAAACCAGTCTAGCTGCTTGAGGAGAGGCGAGTTTGCATATTGCTCCAAGTAAATGCTCTGCCTTTTAGTGGGAGATCAATTAAACCAAGATGCCCAATTGCATCGTTGAAAATTAAAGTGTCGGCAAGGTTGCCTCCTGGCCTGTTTCGATTGTCCAGAGAGCGACAGAAGTTGAAATCGCCCAGGAACAACCAATTAGTTATATCGTCAATGTCAAGTGATCTGAACCAGGAGATGAACTCAGAACGTGCTGGGTCTTCACAAGGGCCATAGACATTCGTGAGTAGCCACGAATCGCTGTTATGGACCGAAGTGAAAGAGGCTGTGATACTGTAAGATCTTTTTTCCACAATTACACCATGAAAGACTGAGCTGCACCAAAGAACTAAGATCCCTCCAGAGGCTCCAACAGACGGAATAAAGTCAAAACAATCGAAACGACTCGGGGCAAACTTTCGGATGAAAGTCATGTCAAAATGCTCACGCTTTGTTTCTTGGATACAAACTACCGAGCACGAGCTTTCCTCGATTTTGTTATGGACAGCATCACATTTACTAGAAGCATTCATATCACGAATATTCCAACATAAGAGGTTCCAAGATCGACTACCCATCGGAAACAAAAGAAGGGACGAGCATTTGGTCTGCCAAGTCTAGCAAGGCAGGACGACGAGTGTTCACACACGAGGAGCTAAGGAAAGAAAACATAAGATCAAAAGAAGGGAGTTCAGATGTTTGAAGAGAGAACGGAACAGAATCTTTCCAGGTCTCGTCAGACCACGTGATCTTCATTGGTTGTATCTTCATGGGAGACACTTGTGGAGGGAGCTTGCATCAGTGCATCATCGGAAAGCTCACTAGGAGCAATACCACAACTTATTCCCCAACCCTGTAAGACAGAGAGAGGGACAGGAGCAGATTCACCTATTTTAGCATCAATGGCAATGATGCTGATCTTACGCTTTTTGACTGGCTCCCTTTCCAACTGAACTTCACAGAAACCACTGGTTCTGTTAAGCCTGGAGCTGCGACGAACACTTGCTTCTGTCAGTGGGCTTGATGTGCTTGAGGTGTTGCTTGGATGGGAGATGTTGGATCTGAGTCTGCCAGTTTTCCTCTGGCATGCTCTTGCTCTAGATGGGCCAGGCTGGAACTCTGCACTTTGAAATTCACAGTCCCTGCAGCTTGTGTTTTGCAGGTCTGCTTCCTCAGACAGGGTTGCAACAGATCCGAGTAGGTGACTGGCTTTTCTCTTCTGTGAAGCATCAACAATATCAGGCCATAACTGGAGGAGGAGAGCAGGGAAGCAAGGCTTCCAGAGGACGAGCTCCAATCCTTGAGAACCAGGTGACTGCTGGTTCAGCTGAGTAGGCATCACCTCTCTGTCGACCAGAATAGGCTTGATCAGGAGCGAGTTTCTCAAGCTGGAAAGAGAGGGGCCGGCCTGAAAAGTGCTTGGTAAACCTTTCCTATGGAACAAGGAGATGGTGGCACATTGACCCAAAGCAGCAAGATACTGCTCGATATATAAAAGAACAGTTGAAGCCTAAAGTCCCCCCGCCGAGGGAAAAGGTACCTCTAGAATTAGGGAAAAAACTTCTCGCAAACATAGACAATCCACCACAACCGAAAAGCTTACCCTCAGACTATGATCGGACTTTGACAAAGGCCCACAAGGTGAGAAATCAGAAGAAATGTGGCAAGACCATTCCTCAGCTTGGCACACAAAAAAAGAACTCGAGCCCCTCCGGGTGGCAGGGTTGCCAGTCCTACACGAGGCGGACCTTCAGGCGGCACTATTTCTTTCTGAAACAGGATTAACGCTAGAGCAGGCAACGGGGCAAGAGGAGGATATCCATGTCGCTCCCGCTATAACTCCATTCGAGCATGGAAAACCTTTTGTCACGGAGGAACAGGAGATGAGTCTGGGCATGCAGATGTATGATTTGCATAGATGGTACCTGCGAATGTCCAATGATGAAATGAAAATATTTGGAGTCAAGTATCGTGACCATGATTTCTTCCGCGGGGAGGACGACTTCTTGGTGTACTTTGACAATATATATCACATATACCATCGACAAACCCTCGACGCCTCTATCATCACCATTTGGGTTCTGTAAGTATCACTTACCTCTACATTAATTTTTTTGTTAACAAGCAACATAATTATCTATGTGCATTATAGAATTTATATTATATCGTTTAGACAGGAGATTCAAAGAAACCAAAAAGAAGGATGGCACCATCAGATCGGCTTCATGTCTCCGTTGCTAGTCAACTAGAAAGTGTTCAACGAAAATTATAAGGAAACGTGCCAAAACATGTACGATTCGTTGACTAGGCAAAATTACAAATCCTATATATTCATACCATACAACTATGGGTAAGCCTTGGTCCACTCAATCCTCTGTTATATTTCTAAATAAATACTAAGTCGTCTAATACATGTATATATATATATCCTATCTATATCTGCAGTTATCATTGGATTTTACTCATACTTGCCGTAGAGACCGGCAATCTTGTAGTGTTTGACTCAATGAGAAATCTAAAGTCCGCAATCCAACATATCATAGACCCCTTGAACAGGTAAGTTCAGTTTGCACAATCAAATTCTTTTTCAGTTAATAACAATTGTTGAATATCAAACTTAACTTTAGCGCAGGGTGTGGAAAAATTTTGTGAAAATGAACAAAGGACGTGGTCAATGGAGCCTCGAACTGAACATTAAAATGGATTATCTGGTACATTGATTCACGAACATTTGTCTAGTTAAGTAATCCCAAATTGTTCTAAATTGAGTAATTTGTTTATTTCTCCTTAAGTGTGTGAGACAAAAATAAGAAACTGATTGGTGCGGGTACTACGTATGCGACTTCTTGCACATCATGACTCCATGCGGGAAGTCTACTACGGAGGACCTAAGAGTACGTACAAACCGTTCACTAGTACATTTTCATAATTATACTAACGCACATGATGTTAATATATCAGTCCTTTTTTCCTAAATGATAGATGGCTCGACTCGGGGATGAATGTTATTCTACCGATCGGATCAACGCCGTGTGCGAGCAGCTCACCGGATTCATTTTGAACGAGATCCTGGATCGTAGAGGCGAGTTCTACCACGACGGTCACATTCTTAGAGGATTTCCATCGACGTCCTGAGGGGCCCAGTAGTTGGACTACAAACATGACTTGTACATTTGTAAATATTTTTAAACATGATGCCTTGTTGTTTGTATATTTGTAAATATATTAGTTTAGCTAATTAGCTTAATTATATGCTTGCATTTGACTTTTAGTTAGTTTCAAATTTTCTATGAAATCGAACACGACCATTTAACATATAGTACTGTAGAGCTCGGGTATGCTTAGTAATTATAAAAGAATAAACAGTAATAAATAAAATAAACAAAAGTGGATTTGGGCAAAATAGGAAAAAAATCATTGGTACCGGTTGGACAGACCAACCGGTACCAAAGGGGCTGCCAGCTTGCATCAGCGTGGCAGCCTCTTTGGTACCGGTTGGTCTTTCCAAACAGTACCAATGGATGCCTAAGGCACCGGGTGAAAACCCCGGTGTCCTAGGGCGAGGCCATTGGTCTCGGTTTGCGGGAACTGTTGGAAAAACCGGTGCCTAAGGACATTTTCAACCTGTTCCATGAACTCTTTTCTAGTAGTGGTATGCCGCTCCGGATAGCCTAACACTACAGGAAAACGCATATTCGCCATGTGCCAGAATCTTTGTCGTGTGTATTTTATCGAGCACACGGCAAAGAGAGGATTTGCCGTGTGTCTACAAGAAAACACATGGCAAACAACAAACACGCGGCAACCATGCTCTTCGCCGTGTGCCAAGCACTAGCACACGGCGAACGTGGCGTTTCGCCGTGTGTCAACCCGCAGGCACACGGCGAACATGGATCACGTGGCTTGCACGCCGATTTTGCTGTCAGGGGCCTCACGGCCGTCATTGTTTGCCGTGTGCCAAAGTCAGGCACACGGCGAACTCAAATCTTCGCCATGTGCCATATGGCTGGCACACGGCGAACATGGTTCTCCCGTCACGCGCCATCGGGGCCGTTTTTATTTGCTGTGTGTCCAGGGAGGCACACGGCAAACATGGACCTTTGCCGTGTGCCAGGCCCTAGGCACACGGCAAAGATTATGTTTGCCATGTGCCTCAGTCCAGCATACGGCGAACACGACAAAAAAAATTCATATTTTTTCTTCCAAATTTTTTCTACACTCTTCATATTTCGTTTGGTACTCTAGGTTTGAATATGATATTTTTATAGACATATTAGTTGTATTTAACTAATTTATTTCTTTTCAATGTTTTTTCTGTATAAATCAAATATAATTCCAAAGGGCATAAAATAATAGGAAAAAATTGTAAAAAATGAAATATTGACTGTAGTGTTAGAGCTTAAATAGTAGTTGAAACAAAATTTCAAAGATTGTGGTAATGAAACCTTACGACGATCGTGGTAGCAAATAGTGTTTAAATTATGTAAAATTAGAACCACATCAGAAAATTATGAGATTTGTTGCAGCTTCATCGTATCATACGTGGAATCTATGATAAAAATTTGAGCACGATACGAACATTTTGTCTCGATGATACTTACGAACATTTTGTCAGAGAGAAGAAGAGAATGAGGTTAGATTTGTACATGTCATGATAGAAAAAATTTGAGTTTGACTTTGAAACTTTTTCTATAGACAATATACGATAATGATTGCTTCATGTTGAATTTTCATATTTTTCCGGGTCCATTTGGTATTTTTAATGTATTAATTGCAAGTAAACTATTATAATTGACATAAGTAAAATGTGATTAATAATGACATGAAACAATAGAATGGAATTAGTAAAAAAATTAATCGTGTTATTGAGGCTATATAAAAAAATTTAGTGTTTAGATTTAATGATTTTTTGGAAAGTACATTTGATTACATGAAATGATGCAAATTTAATTCGTCAAGTCTTCGCCGTGTGCCGCAGATCAGGCACACGGCGAAGTCAGACTTCGCCGTGTGCCTTGGATCCTGGCACACGGAGAATGCGGTGTCTCAGGACTTAACCGCATCACCCCGCGGCCGCGCCCAACACGTGCATCACACACGCCTCCCCCGCCGCCTAGGTCACCTGCCGCCCCCGTCGCCGCCGCCCTCATCGCCGCCGCCGTCCACCGCCGCCCCCACCGTTGCCGTCCGCTGCCTTCCCCCTCGGCACGCCTCCCGCTCTGGTCCCTCCCCCTTGGCGCACCTCCCGCTGTCCACCGCCCCCTCCTCCTCGGCGCGCCGAGGCCGGCCGGTGCCGCCGCCGCGCCCGGCCTTCTCCGGGCCAACCCCGCCCCGAGGCCGCCCCCACGCCGCCCCCTCCTCCTCCGCGCGCCCAGGGCGGCGGCCGCAGCAGCCGCGCGCCTTGCGCCACCGAGCCAGCCCGAGCCCGCCCCCGACTTGCGCCACCCGGCTGGCCCGACCCCGCCCCTGACTGGCGCCACCAGGCCAGCCCCGACCGACGCCCCCGACCCCGCCCCGCGCCCCCGAGCCATCGCTGCCACCTCATTCGTCCGGCGTCTTCGTCTTCAATTCTCTGCGCCGAGCGAGGAGGAGGAGGAGAGGGAGATGAGGAGTGTGAGAGGGAGAGGGAGAGGAGGATTTGGAGGGCACCGCGCTGGCGTCCGAGGACGAGGGCACCTCGCCGGCGGAGGGAGTACAAGGAGGAACTCCCGCTTGTTGCCCTGCTGCCCACCAGCACGCGTCACTCGCGCTTTGGGTGAGTGTCAACTCTTTTTTTCTAGTAGCATGTGTTGATATGAAATTAGTTTTAGAATAATAGTGATGTTAACTATTTAGACATGATTTTGAAACAAATATAGATACATATTAGTGATAAATGTCTGTGATTTTAGTTCTTTGTAGACGTGTCAAATGATCTTATGTCAATGCCTGTGAAGATATCAATTTGTACTCAGTTTTTTTTGCTGGGTAACATATGATGACCTTGAGCTTCTGTTGTATACTTAAATTTGTTATGGTCGTCATCAAACCATGTGAGACATCTGGATGTCTCACATGGTTTCATGACTGCTATAAACCTCTTTTTGCCACTACCTGTGATGTTTCTTTTCCTTCAAGCTCAAGGTCAAATGAAATGCAACATATCTGAGGCAAAATTTAAATTTATTATTTTTGGAATCGTGATTGTTATCGTGCCCTTGGTTTTGGGAACCTCACAGTTCCAGGGGAGGTGCTGGTAAAATTGTTCTCTAACACTATATTGTTTTTTTTTTGCAGGAATCGGTCACCACCGCCACTTGGTTCTCGCCGCCTTCCTCTGTCACAGCTAGGTGAGAGGCATATTCGACCCTGAATCCGTATTATATTTCTAGATGTCGTAACCTAGTTAGATGTATCTCGTTCGAAAGAGATACGATTGGAAATATGCATATATCTTTGCATATGTATGATCGTATCTGTTTCGAATTGTCCACATTTTTTGGACAGCCCGAGTATGTGTAGATGGGTTTAGTTTGCATGGTCTGCTTCGATCCGAGACACTTTCGGCATCGCCTCCCTGTTGTTCTCCGAATACACAATCTCCTTGTCAGGACGTGTATTGGGATAACAGCAGGGAGGTGCTGTCGAAATTTGTCTCGGGTAGGAGTAGAGCATGGAAATTAACCCCATCTACACATCTCGGGTGGGATTAGGACCTATCTTCACCCATTAGAGCATGATAGATATCGTGTAGATGCAGTTGATTTATATGTCTCGGTAACATGCTAAAGCTAGGATGGATGACCGTGAGTGGATGTACACGGGCTGGTTCGGTAAACGTGATTGGACGGATGAATTCGTTCATAAGGTTGAAGATTTCTAAAAAAAAGCTTTTGAGCAAGGACAAAGTAAAGCTCCGTGTCCTTGCCGTCAGTGTGCAAACAAGATATTGCAATAACAGTTCAATATGGGCAAACACATTTGCACCAATGGGTTTGTGGCAAACTATACCCAGTGGATATGTTATGGTGAAGCCCATCGTGCGAGAGACGAGGTCGTGAGACAACGTATCGAAAATTATGATATTGATGCTGGATGTGGAGATATGTTGGATGATTTTCATCAAGCACAGTTCGATGAAGGACCTAGCCAAGATAGGGAGGATCCACCTGAGGCAACCGCAAAGGCCTATTATGACATGTTGTCTTCGGCACAAAAACCATTTCACAACCATACTGATGTTTCTCAACTGGACACCATCGGACGTCTAATGGCCCTAAAGTGTCAGCTTGGCATCAGTCAAGATGGATTTGATGATTTGTTGACAATTTTTTGCAGCCTGCTTTCGGCTGGTCCTAATTTGCCACGCAACTTGTATGAGGCACAAAAACTACTTCGTACACTTAAGATGCCTTACGAGCGGATACATGCTTGTCCGAATGGATGCATCTTGTTTAGGAAAGGCCATGCAGATGCAAAGTACTGCCCTAAATGTAAATCATCTAGATATCTGGAGGTCGACTCAGGTGATGGTCAGAAGAGGCAACTCGAGATCCCCGTAAAAATCCTACGGTATCTTCCATTCATACCGAGGATCCAACGGCTTTACATGACTGAGGAATCCGCTAAATAGATGACATGGCACAAAGAAGGCAAACGATACCGTCCTGAGAACATGGTACATCCAGCCGATGCTGAAGCATGGAAGTATTTTGACGGGCGTCATAGTGAGAAAGCTGGGGAGTCTCGTAATGTACGAGTTGCACTGGCAACAGATGGGTTCAATCCCTATGGAATGGCGGCTGCCTCATACACTTGTTGGCTCGTGTTCGTTATCCCTCTCAATCTATCCCCTGGAGTCATGTTTCAACGACAGAACATATTTTTGTCGTTGATAATCCCTACTCGGGGGATAATATGTGTGTATACATGGAGCCTCTGGTTGATGATTTATTCCATGCTTGGGAGGAAGGTGTATGGACATACGACCGAGCTACAAAGACAAACTTTAATATGCGAGTGTGGTACATGTACTTCCTGCATGACTTGCCGGCATATGGGCTATTCTGCGGGTGGTGTTTATAATGCGGCATATGGGCTACAAAGACAAACTTCAATATGAAATGGATGAGGACGAGGACGCTGGAGATGAGGTTTATAATGCCAAAGACTTAGAATTACTTGAGCAATTACAATTAGGGGTTGATACTGACATTGCTCCTATGGAGCGCGGGCCAGACTATCTCGACATGCATGACGAGACTTATGATCCAGCTAATCCCGAAGATGATGATTATTTCTAATAAATGTACATACTGATTCAATTATTAGTTGTAATATCATGTCATTTTCTTATTATGTCAAGTTTATTGTGCTTCTCTTTATAATTATGTTTTGTTTATATGTACTGATTGATTTATTATTTTTTATTACAGGTGATTGAACAAAGATGGTTGGTGGCGGCCTTCAGCGAGCGTGCACGTCCACGTTTAGAAGAATGATGCCAAGATCCCAGGGGTCCGAAGAAGCTGAGGGGTCCGTCGTTAGGGGTCGAGGGTTGGGTCGAGGAAAGGGTGGCCCCAAGGGTCGAGGGAGGGGTCGACCACGGCGGCGTGTTGAGGAGGAGGAGGAGGATGAGGAGGAGGAGGAGGAGGACGACGACGACACCGTAGCTTCCGCGGAGTCGTCTGGTGGTGAGGGGGAGGATGAGGAGGGGAGGACGCGATAGAGGAGGACTCTACACCGGCTGTCTGGTTGCGGGGTCCCTCGCGACTCCCGGACAGGCTGATTCCTCTTGCCCTACGGCCGTTGATTCGACCCTCTGGTCCACGGTAAGTAAATTTACAAGTTATCACTATTTTTTATTTCATCACTTGAAAATCACAATCAACTTTATAAGTCTCGTCATGCATGTCAAGGTCACAAGCGCAAGGTCAACGGCATCCTGGGCACTTTGTGCAGGGATCATGTTCCGGACCTAGTCCACATTGGTGGAAGGTACGAGCCGGCCTAGACGTGGGAGCACTATGCCCACGCCCCCGATCAGCTCGATCGGGATGGCAGGTGCTTCGACAACAAGGCAGAGCGGGTCAAGGCCGAACTGTGGGTAAGTATTTCTCGCAATACACTCCTTAATACAGCGAATTCATTTGACATATTTTCTAAAAATTACTGGATATATCGTGGTTATATACAGGATTTCTACAGGTGTGACGAGGGATACGAGGAAAGCGCGTCGGTTATGTCTCACAACCGATGCGTCAAGTTTGTAAAGGACATGCACTATGAGGCGCAAGTCCAGTGCGTCATAAACTACGGTGCTATGTTCCTTAAGCAGAAGATCAAAAAAGAAGTTGCAAGAAATATGACGCTGGCCCGGAAGCAGTACTTACAGGTACATTTAGAATTATACTTATATCAAGTGTGTTACTTATATTTCACTTTTCATATATTATTCACTTTATCACATGTAGGTGCCTGCGTGGTGGTGCCGTAATGATTCGATGTGCTGGGAACGCATCGTGGATAAGTGGTTCACACCCGAGTGGGAGGCCGCGCACAATGCTGGTCGAGAGTGGCGTTTGCTTATGCCAGGGCCAGCACATCATTAAGGAAGCCTTAGCAATGAGGAATACAGAGCTAGATGGGTATGTATTTTCATTTCATTAATCTAACCCCCAATTATGCATAATTTGTAAACAACTTTTTTTTTTGCAGTCTCATCACATTCAGGCGCTGAGTGCTCCCAGTTCATGGGATGGGCTTTGGCTCACAAGGGCAAGGCGTCCGAGGTCACCTACAACCCGGACGATCCACCCTCGGTGTACTCCAATCGCTCCGTCCACGCCCGCATCAATATATACACAGAGGCGGGAAGGCAGGTCCATGGGCCCGACTGGGATCCGAGTGCCCATGACCTTGACAGAGAGCTCATCATGAAGGTGGGAGGAGGAAAGAAACATGGCCGGTACTTTATAGGCGAGGGCACCCTGGACACGGCCTCTACCCCCACTCTCGCCCAGGTTCGAGACAGGACCACGGACAGTGGCCTGCCCATACGCCCAAGGCTATCCGTGGCAGAGCTTCGAGTACAGGAACTTGAGGTAAATCTTGGTTTATTAATCGTTCATTCAATATGTATATAAATTTGATTTCCATTGCAACATTGCAATCAAAAAATATTATGTAGGCCCAGATGGCGGCACGAGAGGCGGCACACGAGGCGGCGATAGCTGAGGAGAGGAAGTTACACGAGGAGGAGGCGAGGACGGCACAGGCCGAGGTTCAGCAGCAGATGGCCCAGATGTACTCTTTCATTCAAGGTCTTTCGGTTTAGATGGGTCAACAACTACCTCCGATGGCATTCCCGCTGATTCCGGCTCCGGCTCCGGCTCCGGCAACTCCTCCTATGAGCAACTTAACAACCTTGGTTTTTTTATTTCAAATATTAGAGACCTACATAATGTACAGACTTAGACTCACTTTGACCTAGAAATTGTAGTTTACTAAATGTAGGTACTTCGATAAAATTTTGAATGTTTTAGATTGCAGTTTAAATAAAGTAGAGATATAGAGTCACTTATACAATTCTAAGAAATTCGAAATGTTTTAGATTATAACTTTATCAAATTTTATCGAACTTTATAACTTTAGAGTCCTAAATGCAATATATATACTTTGTTTTGCGGCGGTGGCGAATACGCCTGAGTTATCGCCGGGGATGTCACCGACGTTCCCCGGACAGCAGCCGTTCGCACCGCCGTTTGCCCCTCCTCAGTTCAGCCCTCCTCCGTCAGGCCCTCCTCCATTCGACCAACCACCGTCGTAGAAGAACTTGAAAACTTGTGAACTTGTGAACTTGTAGTGATGTCTGTGATATATTTCGAACTTGTGAACTTGAGAACTTGTAGTGATGTCAGGCACTGCATTTGAGCTTTATTATGATATATTTATGATGTCTGTGATGTGTGTTGTCAATTATGAATATTTTATGTGATATTTGTTTGTACGGGCACTTTATACGTCAAAAACAAAAAAAGTGGCATTCCATGTGTCTTAAAAGACACACGGCAAAGCAACCATAAATTCGCCGTGTGCCGGGCCCTGGACACACGGCGAAGTTAAACTTCGTCGTGTGTCCAGGGCCCGGCACACGGCAAAGCAGCGGACAGCGCCGTCCGTCCCCGTCCCGTCTCCGTCCGTGCCGTCTGATGCTTTTTATCGCCGTGTGCCTAGGAAAGCACACAGCAAAAAGTTTTGTCGTGTGCCCGATATACAGCACACGGCGAAGCCAGCTTTGCCGTCGCACTTGGTCGCCGTCGAAGTTTTGCCGTGGGCCGCGCACAGCAAAACTTTTTGCCGTGTGTTTTCATAGCTTCGCTGTGTGCCCTAGGCACACGGCAAATAGGCAGATTCCGGTAGTGTAAGGGACTTTTCTAAGTCCCAGCTACCAAAAAAATCTCTGAAAACAAACACCACCTACTCCCTCCGTCCGAGAATATAAGCATTTGTTGACTTTTGCTGATCACGTTTGACCATTCTTTTTATTTAAAAAATTTATAAAAATGTAAAAACAATTATGATATACTTAAAATATATACGATGATAAAATATGTCATAACAAAATAAATAATATTTTCATAAATTTCTCGAATAAGACGAACAGTCAAACATGAATCGTGGAAATCGATAAATGCTTATATTTTGAAACGGAGGGAGTAACTGAGCTGCCACTCCCAATGGAGAAACCGAGAATGAGGCCACCGAGCCGTTTGCTGGCAGCAGAGATATTCTCGCAGCTGTGCGACTTGTATGCTCCGTACGAACTGTTACATCGACAACTCCTTGTACGGCCTCCTCGTCTTCTTCCTGCAATCCTCGCAAACAATTCGGAAAAGTGCAGGGCGGCAGGCTGCACACAGCTGCCGGCCAAACGAGCTGGCGTCTTGGGGCATTTCACTCGCCCGGCACCGTAGCAGTGCAGGCGTATCCAGGACCCTGGATGCCTGGAGAAACATTCAGCTGAGCCTCCAGCACTATACTAATCGTTTCAGTCATCATAAGTTTTATCAGTGATCATCTCCAAGCTGGAGGGATTAATCAAATTATTCTGGCTTAGTTTCCCTATGCAGCAAAGCAATTCGTTCATCCATCGTCGTCGATTACTCCAACTGACCAGCAGAGGCATGCATGTATGAGTGCTGCTGTATAAATAGGGGAGGCAGGATCGCTGCTCCTCATCAATCAAGCAAGCTTCAGATAGGACTCATCGACCATCACATCGCAGTCCAGTTAGTTAGGCAACCACCTGTGTCTTTCGGTCACTCTCTGCTAGCAGTTTAGCAAACGAGAATGGCAGGGATCGACCGCGTGGGCTCCTTGGTGCTCGTGGTGCTCGCGCTCTCGGCGGCGCCGCTGGCCGTCGTGGCCGGCGACCCCGACATCCTCACCGACTACATCGCCCCCCTGGGCGCGAGCCCCGGGAACATCACCGGCCAGTTCTTCACGTACACCGGCCTGCGCGCCGCGCTGGCCGCGCCGGCGCCGGCGCCGGGGGCGAGCTTCACGGCGACCAAGGCCTCCATGGCGGAGTTCCCGGCGCTCAACGGGCAGAGCGTGTCCTACGCCTCGCTCTCGTTCCCGGTGGGCTCCGTCAACCCCACGCACACCCACCCGCGCGCCTCCGAGCTGCTGCTCGTCGTCGACGGCGCGCTCTCCGTCGGCTTCGTCGACACCGCCGGGAAGCTCTTCACCCAGGACCTCGCCACCGGCGACATGTTCGTGTTCCCCAAGGGCACCGTGCACTGGCAGTGCAACAAGGGCACCCAGCCCGCCAGGGCGCTCTCGGCATTCGGGAGCGCCGCCGCGGGGACCGTGTCCGTGCCCGTCACCGTGTTCGGCACCGGCATCGACGACACCGTCCTCGCCAAGTCGTTCAAGACCGACGTGGCCACCATCCAGAAGCTCAAGGCCGCCCTCACCCCACCCAAGCCCTGATTGCTATTCTCCGAATCATATTGCCCGCGTGCATCCTGTCTTGGCAATCGTGTGTACGTTCTGGCCGTGTCGTCGTCGTTGAATAACCTGCCAAGTGTAAAATGGCGGGGTAGTGTGTGATGAGTGAGAGTCGTGGATCATCGGATAATGGATCTGTAATCGTCGGTGCGATGTGTGCTATGTTGATGAGTTCTATAAGTTTTCGTTTTTGTCTACCTATATTTCATATGAAAGTTCTAAAATTTCGTTATCTACAGTTTGAGCTACCGATCTGCGTTTTTTTATTCCTCCTTTATTTTTGTGATGTCAATGACAGTATGCAGTTCCATCAGACTCTTTTTCAGCCAAGCTGCGAGCTGATGATAACGACCGCAGTTAGTTCTTCTACGTTACATCTGGCATACTGAAATTGTTTCAAAATTTTTAAGACGATTGGTTTCTCCTGAAGTATAATCGAGTACCACTCGCTCAACAATCGCAGACAAGAATAAATGAATTATAAATTGATTGTTTCTGGTAGTTGAATCCGGCCAAACAATAACAGCAAACACACAAAATACCTCATATTATAATATGCCACCCCTAAATAATGGGGGCAAATTTTAAAAAAGTTTGTATATTTAAAGAAAACTTTGACCAAACCTAAAACAGTGGGCTGATGCTTTGATAAGAAGGTGCAAGATCATTCATTTTGGAACAACATTTATTTTCTAAGCATGCCACTTTCCAGAAGACACAAATTGTGAAAAAGTTGTGCCTCCATTAGCTTGGTGTGGAACTGTGGGTATGATGGTAAAAGCTTAAGTTGTCCGAAAATATGCCAATGCATTACACCATCCTATTCAGACGAACAAGCAAGAAGAGCTACGGAAGATGATATGCGACTTACGCGCCGATCTACTACCATAGCGCTCCAACCCGTTTTATAGTGTCACTCGTTTCTACCCATCCAATAGTACTCGTATTAAAACCCACCCAAAAAATCTGTCAAGACCCGCCCATCAGCAGGAGTACTAGCGGTGGACGTGGGATAAATTCCAAGTTACATGCGCTTTACTGCTCCTCTTCACCTGCTTATTACCATCCGAGGTATGTTTCTACTGCTCTCGTTTGCTCCGTCTTTTCCCCTTTCTTGGTCGTGTTCCCGGTTTGGTTTGCTGTCCTCTTTTGATTGCCGCGCACGCTTCAGTTTGGATTTCTCCCTTCTTTTCGAGGTTTTTTACGTTCTGTGTTACGACTCTTCGACAGAAGAACCGCCCTTTGCTAGCTAGTGTTTTATGAGATGTTTCTTTATCCAGATTTTACTGCTGCTCCGAATCCTTTTTCTTGCCGGAGGATTTTCCCGTGCGTGACCGTTTCTTCCGGTAATTTTTAGGGGTCATGTTCTTCTACCTTTTCCCCATTACTTTGCAGGTGCTTCGTAGAATTGCAGAGGATTGCTACTCCTCGGGTGCATCTGCTGCTTTGTGCTGGTTGGTTGGTGTGCTGTAAGTAAGTTTTTGCACGCTGATTGTTTTGCTTTCCTTGTTATGCACCTGCCGACCCGCCCGGCGTCGTGTTCGGCGCGGGCGTCGTCACCTGCCGCCTCGGCGCGTCGCCGGCCGCATCTACCCTGCAAACGACCCGTCCTCGTGCCATGCCTACGGCGCCGCCAGCTGCGACTCCGTCGACATGGGCAACCGCGAGCTGTTGGTCCTGGACAGCCACGCCATGCTCCCCTACTTCCTCATCATCTAAAAGGTCTACCCGCCAACGCCGGACCGCTCCTCCGCCGGGTGCAGCAGCTCAACTCTGCTTGCCCATGGCTTTAAAGCTTGGGTTTTGTACTATTGCTAAGTCGGTCCATCAAAATATCAATTGATGATGCTCTTAAGATTCTGAAAGTACCGTTTATATCCATTCAAACCCAAACCATAGGAAAGATTTGTCCAATAAGTCCATTTCATGTGTTTAACTGACCAATGAAGCATCCAAAAAAAACTGACCAATGAATCATTAACATATAAATGATAAACTCTGCTTATCCTTTGCTAATTAGTAGCACTACTGTTTGCTTATCCAAAGTAGTTTCAGAAAGTTATATATTAATGGCTCAAGTTCTCAAATGAAGAAGAAAATATGTTCACATATTATTCAATGAGCATGAACAATGCCTGTCTGTCATTTGTGTATTTTGCATCTTCTTTTCCCCATTCTATGTCCCTGCACACCATTGGTATTGTCTTGCAGCTCAGTGAGAAATAAATCATACTTTCTGTAGATTTCCTAGATTCACTGGCGAATTTTGATACTATTCCTAAGGAAAGCCAAAACATGGAATGGCAATAGCTGAGGAACCAAGGAGCCCTATTAAAACATGTGCTCCCAGTTCTGATTGAGTAGGCTACCATTCACCCATAATTCCAGGGTTCAATTATAATACTTAACCTTTCCACTAATTGATCTTCTTGGTACAGAATTATGCTTAGAACTTAGAAAAAGAACCAACCTTTTGGAATTAGCTTCTTCAATCCAGTTCGGACAATGATTAAGCGCACAAGCAAAAAAAAAAGAATCTTGCCGATTTTGCTACAGCATTTTGCAGACTTCGAGGTAAGTATATGCAATTCCTGGACAATGCTTAATGTATCTTTATTGTTGACATCGTATAGCCCAACATTCATCTTTTTAATTGCTGCCGGTTAAAATGAATAGACTAGAAATGTGTAACCTCAGTATTATGTAGCCCAACACTTCAGCTTTTTCCATTTTATATGGATTTGCAAGGGACTATTGACTGCCTAGTTGCCATTCCACATATTTGACAAGATGCTATGACCAAACATCCTGAACTCCTTTTAATTATGAGTACATATTTGGTTTCCTTCCATGGCAAGAGCTTTTTTCTGATGACCTTGCATTAAAGCACCTATTACTACTGAAATTTATGGCTAGGGAAATGCCATCTCAGAAACATTGCATATTTAGGTACTTCTGAAAATTAGTGTTCATCATGAGGCGTCTATGTGTTAAGCAAGGTTTAAATTTAATGCTTTTTCCGATGATTCTGGTAGTTCCGCTCGTTTAAAACATCATTGACATTCAAATGTTTCCACCTGAATATTTAAAGCTTTATGCTAAGGTCAGAAATCTGAACAATTAACATGCTGTCTCATTTATGCTAAGGATTGAGTTGTGGACAGGGTTCACCAAACCGGTGGGAACCGGTCCGGTTTGACCGGTCCGGTCCGGCCCGGTTCCGATTTGGACCGGTACCAAATCGGTCCGAATTCAAAATTCAAATTTAAATTCAAAAAAATGAAAAATTCTCAAAAAAATTCTAAAAATACTTCAAGGTGCGACGAATCTAATGGTGTCAAATTTTCTCAAAAATTCGTTCATTTAGTATAGTTTGCGGGGATTTGAAGTTAAACAAAAAAAGCGTGCATACAAAAATATACAAATACAATGTAAAGTAGTAAAAAAAGAATTGGAGGGTTCATTTAGACTAAAACATGTTATACAAACATTCATTTAGTATACTTTGCGGGCATTTGAATTTAAACCAAAAAAGAAAAAAAATTTGAATTTAGCCGGTTACCAGTTAAACCGACCGGTAAACCGGTCAAACCGGCCGGTATACCGGTACGAACCGGTTGTACTGCGAAATTTGAATTCAAATTTAAATTCCACCAGTACCGACCGGTTTCCAGCCAAACCGGACCGGTATACCGGTACCGGACCGCACCGGTTTGGCCAGACCGGTCGGTAAGTAAAACCCTGGTTGTGGATAGCATGTCTGCAACTGACATATTTTAGGTCCAAACTATGGTTTCAGGTGCTATGAAAGACATCGACACAACCTTTGCTGCTAGAGATAAATTGGTTCTTCAGAAGAGAATATACACATCTAAGCAAGCATGACTCCACGACAATGGATATATGAGTGAGCAGTTGCAGAAGTCAACTTTTGATTTTGCTGCATCTCAATCCATTAGTTTTTAGGAATACTGCTCCTTAAGCATCAGGTGCGTTTGGCCTAAGGCCGACACTCGCCTAGCCAAATTTTGGGGCGTTAACTGCACACGCATCTGTTTACACTAATGCTAATTATTGGCGAGCGAGCAAGCATAACTGAGTTCGAAGGGTGAAACACTTGCTGACTTTTTAAATTTGTGTTGCCTCACTTCCGATTGGATACCAAAGAAGAGCAGGCAGGGCAGTGAATGGACAGGTAAACAAGTTGCTGAAACAATTTCATCATTTTTTTCATATTTGCACCCAACCAACAATACTATGTTTTGTGCATATACGATCTACCATTATATGTCCATTCCATGCATATTTATACATTTCTCATATATGGACCTCAACATAATATTACTTAACTCAAATAATATCTCAGATTGAAAAACAACCACCAAGGGCTCCAGGCTTTAACTAGAATGTAATATATATTTTGAAAAAATACAAAAGTATTGATAAATCAGTGTATACTACCTTATCATATTCTATTGCTCAGAAGACTGTGTTGTCTTTGTTAGTTTAGGTAAGAGTTCATGTGAATCTATCTTGGTCTGATTGCCTCCTTTTGCCAACATTCAAATAATCTAAAAATAATATGATTGTAATGTTTACTTATGATTTGATATTTTTTGGTCACATGCATATTGATTTGTTCTGATTTCAAGAGGTTGCTTATCTTTAGTTCCTAATTATTATATTTCTAATTTCATGGAGAGAGAGATGTACAACCAACAAAGCCACCCGGCAGATGAAGGTGGTTTTAACAAATTCATAAAAATGCTTTTGAGAAAAAACAACAAATTCGTTGGTCTCAACAAATTCGTACAAATGCTTTCGAGAGAAAAATTCGTACAAATATCAGTCGCAATATAACAAATATTGTATCGAGTTATACTTTTTTTTTTGAAAAGATTGTATCGAGTTATACAATTGCCGTGTTATTGAACATCCATTTCATATCTATGTATATGCACTATTTGCTGAACCAAAAAACTGTTAACCAAAAATTGTTCAGTAAACATTATCTAAGAACTCTAGGATACTAACTTTAAAACTCTCGACTTTAAAACTCTCGACTACTTAGAAAAGATGATGCGCGCATGGGTGCGCACAAATCACTAGTAAAGTTTCCATTTCATCGTAAAAGGAATTTTCTAAAACAAGTCAACCAAATAGGTCCAGCCCACAAGGGATAAGAAAGGCGGCGGGGCTTTTCTGAGCCCACCAAATCTCCTGCATGGCAGGCCTTTGAGGTTTCAGGCCCTATTTGATGTGTTCATTCTCTATTCATTCAGGGGGGTTGTTTAGGTTCCAAACTTTTTCACAGTACTCCTCACATCAAATTTTCGAACACATATATAAATATTAAATATAATTAAAAAATAATTAATTACATAATTTAACTGATTTTTACGAAACAAATCTTTTAAACCTAATTAGTCCATAATTAGACATTAATTATTAAATAACAAAATATGCTACAGTACCAAAAATGCAAAAAAATTCGCAGACTAAACACCTCCCAGTTTGTGTACCTAATTCTCCTGTGTGGCTCAAATAATACCACAGCATACCTTATTCCTCTGTATTCCTTGGCTTTGTGTATTGCCAGGATCACCGCGCGACGCCGAGTCGTGACAGCGACACTGGCATGCACTGTCTAACTTAACAAACATTACTACGCGTACCAGCGGGCAGCCACGTCGCGTGAGCAAAGCCCGTTCGGAGCCGAGCAAAGCCCAAACACAGCCCAACATAATACGGGCAGAAACAGAAGAAGAAATCCAGCCCAACTTTCGGGCAGAAACAGAAACAGAAACCCAGCCGCCTCACCCTGGCACAGAATTTGGAAAAACACGCGCAACAAGGCGAGAACCAAAGCAGCTACGCTGAGATAACAGTGGAGACGCAAGACTGAGAATCGATCCAAAACAGCACACCAAGAACAGTATCGACCCCGAAGAATTCAGAGTTAATCTACCATATAATATAAACCCAAATTTCTGTCACAAATTTATGCCAGCAAATAGATGCTGAAGACCCTGAACAGAAAGACCACTAAGTTCTGACTCAAAACAGAGGCAGTATTATGCGGCAGCAAAAACTTAAAACTCCGACCCTCTAGTTGATCCGGACGACCCATGGAACCGATACGCCATGACTCAGTTCTTGATCTTCTTCTTGGGCCTCAGCTGAAATGGGGCAAGCACAAGTAGCACATCAGACATTACATCATCCGCAAAAAGAAAAGCTCTTGTAAAATTAGTAAACAACTCGCCAGAAAAATATTAACAAGTAGGAGTAAACCATATAATGGTCCAAATTCTTTTAATTCCTTAAATATCCTCAAGCATCATAGGATACAGAGAAAATGCCATGGCTTTGGGTACATGACATGGCACATTGCTACCAACTCCATCACTACTATCAACTTAATTACAAATCCAAAGAATATAATAAGATACTTATGTAATAATCCCTAAGGAAAAGAATTAGGCTGAAGAAAGCCAATGTTTACCTGGTTGCTGTGGCCACACTTCTTCTTGCGGCAGTTGACTGCCCTGGGGTGAAGACGTGCATAGCACCTGGAAGCAAATTGAAAAAACTTCGTTAGATGTGTTGTCCCTTGTGGTGATGATCACAAGCAAAGAAAATATCCACACGACATATAGATAGACCAAGGATCCCCATGCAACAGAAATCAGAAGTTATGTACTGTTTCTCAGATTGGCAGGTCAGACAAAAAAAAATATGCCTCAAAAGTTAAGTTCATAAAGTAACTTCACACATCTAATTGATTCATCATTCCTGCCAATCAATTATGCTACAAAAGCACAAAAAACAGTGTCAACCACACTGCAATTGAAAAAAAACTCGAGCCATAAAAACCTCTAGAACAAGAAAAAAGACAACACCTATGGGCAAGGGCATAAGAGGAGGCCCAGTAACAGACTAAACAAGCTTCAAAGAATGTTGCTGAATACTAGTGCCTTGGCATGTCAGACAAATTATATGCCTCAAAAGTTAAGCTCATAAGGTAACTTCGCACATCTAATTGATTCATCACCCCTGCCTGGGTAGAACGAAAAATGATAGTGCTCCCAAGGAAATGGGCAAAAAACAGGGGGAATGGCAAACTAAACATTGAAACAGAACATGTACTAACAACTGCAGTGAAATATTAATCAGTGGCTTGGGAGGTCAGACATAATGTATGCCTCAAAAGTTAAGCTCATAAAGAGACTTTCGCACATCTAATTGATTCATCACTCCATCCAAACCACTAATCAGATGAAATGTCATAAAGATAACAAGATGGCACAGCAGATGTATATCATAGAATTTCCCACCCGTGAAAATCAACTGCTGGAGTGGGCTAGGCAGATGACAAAGTATGGGCGGGGATCAATCTCTGGACCCATGGGGAAACCCATTGCCACACATACAGGTCAGGGAGTTACCAACCCACAGTTCCAATTGCATCGCACACCAATGAAACTATAAACGAAAATCTCACAGGTCGTCATCTACATCATAATGGTAGCATAATAACAAGTCAGGGCAGCAAAAACATATCCATCCAGAAAACAAAATCAAAGGAGAACATACAAATAGGATACAGAAGCGATGTGGGTAGCAACCAGATCAATAAAAGGTGCTTACTTGCGGCAGATCATCTTGTCCTGGTTGTACTTGCGGGCGAGCGCCTGAAGAGAGGGTTCAATGATGCCACCGCGGAGGCGGAGGACGAGGTGGAGGGTGGACTCCTTCTGGATGTTGTAGTCAGCAAGGGTGCGGCCATCCTCAAGCTGCTTCCCGGCGAAGATCAGGCGCTGCTGGTCCGGCGGGATGCCTGCACGAATCCAGGCAGATGAATCAATCAGCCAAAGGCCGGCTCCTCAAGAGGCGCGTCGATGAGATGGGTAGATGGGATAGGATAGGACACGATGCCACCCTACCTTCCTTGTCCTGGATCTTGGCCTTGACATTGTCGATGGTGTCGCTGCTCTCGACCTCGAGGGTGATGGTCTTCCCCGTCAGAGTCTTCACGAAGATCTGCATCTCGCCCTACCCTGCCTTCCTCCGAAGCCCCTCACAAGTAAGCTCTTGCGCGGCGGCGGCTCGTCGGCTTCGTGCGGAATGGGCGGGTGAGGAGGGCAGGGCGGCGGCCCCTCCGTTTTATACCCCGGGGAGGGGACGAGCTCACTGCGTTAGGGTTTTCATTGGGCCGGGCCGTATCTGTCGGAGAGGGATGCAGTGGGATTAATTTTCCTATGAGAGCATGTGCTATTGGACCGAATTTTAATAAAGCCCACCTCAATAGACTATTTTTCTGAAAAGATCTACATGCATGAAAGAAAGTCAAAGATTGATGATATCACTCCACATACACTCAAATTTAAAAATTAATTAAACAATAAATCTTAAACGGATTATCTAAATAAAGTTTTGATTAAACCATTAACTTTCTTATAACATGGTCATCATAATAAAATCTCACTTGCCTACGTTTGCAAAATATTTTTTAAAAAAATAATACTAAATAATTAATTTCAGATCCTGCAAACAAATAATTTAGCTACACAAACAAATAAATATTTTTATGAACAACAAAATTATAGGTAACGAACAAATAATAATATACTACGAACAAAATATTACGCATCACGAACACCTGATTATATAGGATAAATAATGAAACATTAATATCATGAAAAAATAAGTCAACATTACTGAACAATTTAAGTTACAAAGCGAACAAATAATTCGATATTGGGAACAAATTAATTACACGTAGATAAATAATTTTACATGAAGAACAAATATTTCTATATCAAAAAATTATTTATAATTATTCACGAGCTAAAAGAAAAAAAAGAGTAATAAAATGGCAAATTTGACGCCGGAGAATGAAAAAGGAAAAGAAAAGTAAGAAAATTATTCTCCTGGTGTGTCTCTCTTCTTGGCCGCCACCCTCGCAGCCACGCAGGCCGCACGCGTCCAGCTCCTTGACTCAACGCGGGTGCCCCTGGGACTCGCCTGGCCTCCACGATCTACCGACTGTGGACGTCCAGCGCTCCGGCCCAAGTTCTCCACCAAGCACCGCGCGCGAGGACATGGATCAGCGGTAGCTCGCCCTCGCCGGGGATGCACCCATCGAGAAGCAAGCAGCTGGAGACTCGGGCTGCCTCCACGCCGAAGCTGACAATTCCAACGCGACGACCGACGATGCGAGCGGCGGTGCTATCCGCCGTGGGCCCGTGGTGGTTGTGGCAGAGGAGCATTGGGATGCGATATCGTAGGTGGAGCACGGCTTGTTGGAGCTGCAGCAGCTGTTACTGGACACGACGGCGCTAGTGAGGGCCAAGACGTGGCCGAGACAGAGCTGCGGGAGGTTCAGAGGCTGCAAGGTGCAAAGCTTGTGATTGGCCCTATCCAGGTATTGCTCGTAACCGTTGCTATTCTTGGCGTGGCATCTCTCGTGCTAACTCGCAGAACGGAGGCAAATTGCAGAGAGTGTGTTTGGAGCTTTACACCAGCCAACATACGAAGATACCAGTACCACTCACCTTCTCTTCTTCTTCCTTCTTTATTATTTCCATAATGGCGACCAAGGTTTGGCCAAACTCAAGGGCCTTTGGTTTGGAGTAGTACTACCAGCACGAAAAAAAATCTTATATGCATGAAGTACTAAATGAAGTTTATTTACAAAATATTTTCACAGATGGGAATATTTTTTCGCGACAAATCTAATGATCCTAATTAATCCACGATTAGCTACAGTGGAGCTACAGTAACATTGCCTAATCATACGACCAAAGACCCCATTAGATTTGTCTCATGAAGTAGCACAGAGCTGTGGAGTTGGTTTTGTAAATTACCTTGATTTAATACACCTAATTAGTGGTCAAAGTGAACTACAGTAAGTTGTGCTACTTTGCTACTTGAAACCAAACACGACCCAGGAAGGATTAAGTTGGAATCTAACATAATATAAGCTAAGGTTCTTCGCTTAGCGCAACAACAGTCCATAACGGCGACAGGGGTCTGGGAAAAGAAAGGAGAAGAAAAGAAGGAAAATAAGAAATAAAAGGAGAAACGCCTATATTGAAAGAACTCGCACTTCCGATATCAAATTTTAAAAGACATACAAATTAAGTATTAAATTTAATGAGATGTTCATATTAAATGCCAAATATGGAAATTTCTCCGTAGCATGATTAATTCATTGACGGCCCAGCGGGAAGCCCCCTTCGATCCTCCACCCTAGGGATATAAATGGTATAGGATTACCGATCGATCGACCGATCGAAGAGGTCGGATAGTGATTTGGATATCATTTTCGGATATTCATAATTTTTTTATTTTGATACCTTATTTGGATATCCAATTAAAACATGGTAATATCCGTCGGATATCCGATGTTCATTCGGGTAATTTGGATAGTCAAGTCGGATACTAGATTGAGATAGTTGTGAAATATACATTAATAAAAACTTGATTTAAGCTCAAAAATTTTATAATTAACTTATTTCTAATAAGAAAAATATAGAACTAACACCAAATTTTTTCTAAAAATATAATCTATTTGTGGGTACTATATTAGAGTTGGATCTTATTTATTCAAGTTCGAGAATTAAACTCGAAATCTAGCAATAATTCAACAATTAAAAATAGACTTTGTCTATCTGTTTTGAAAAACTCGATATCGTATAATATTTCGAACTCTAGCAATAATTCAATTGCTTCTACATATTTATACGTCTAATAATTTAGAATGTCATTATCATATAATGGTATGTCATCTATTGTTATCTTTGTTAATCAAATATGATTTTAGTTTGAATTTGATCTCCTTAAACAATGAATCGATTCGAGTGCTTGCCAAGTATCAACAATACAATAAGTTAATATCATTAGTTGAGTGTCTCAAATCAAAACATGTAATCGAATCTATCTCATATGCGTAATAAGTTAGAAATATTATATAACTATTTGTGAATTTGTTTCGCTAAGCATAATCCAATTAAAATTTGGACTCGTACGGTGCTTGAATGTTACAAACACATGTAATACGAATAAATTTGACTTTACTTGATATATATCTGAAAGAAATATACGTATCCGATAGTAACCGCATCCGGTTCGTTTAGTATTTAATGCACATCTCTTCATATTGGTAACCGAAGCAATCTGTGTACCTATTTTGTTCAAAGTTATCTGCGTTCGAATCTGAATCCGGTAGTTAATAAATACAATATCAGTTATATCGATCGATTCGGATGCGATCCTGAAACTCCAACGCGGAGCAGTGGGCGGGAAGGGGGAGAAAAGAGCGCGGGAAAGACCACCGATTTTGCTAGGGTTCGCGGCTCCCACTTCTCGCTGCTGCCTTCAAACACCGCCACCGCCAGCCGCCGCGCGCAGGGGAGGGAGGGACGATGCCGCGGAAGGCCACCAAGGAAGCCGAGCCCCAGGCGGCGGCCGCCGCGCAAGACGAGCCCGCCCCGGCAACGGCGGCCAAGATGGCCGAGGTGGAGGTGGAGGAGCTGCCCAAGGCCATCGTGCGCCGCCTGGTCAAGGACAAGCTCGCCCACGTCGCCGGCGGCGGGGAAGGCGCCGAGGTCATCGTCAACAAGGACGCCATGGCCGCGTTCGCCGAGAGCGCACGCATCTTCATCCACTACCTCTCCGCCACGTCCGTACCTCCCCCATTCCCTCCTTGCTACACTCTGATTCGGACTCAGATTGCCCACGATTTACTGTAATTACTGTTGCTTTGTCTTTATCCTCCGTTTCTCTGATTTTGGATTGGGGGTTTGGAACTGGGGAGGGAAATGAAGAAATTTGATGATGCATTAGTGGAGTACTGTTTGTTGAACATGAATATTCATTTCAAACGAATCTTCAGGTAAGAAGGGAAAATTGAAGAATTATGGTACTATATTGAGTAACTAGTACTGAAATTTTGTATGGTAGTAATCCCTGTTCGTTGTTAACTAGAACGTTGTTAACTAGAAAGGGGGTTATGGAAAGGGAATGTGTGTGATCAAAAAACTTGAAGCAAGGGTTCTTGCATAGCGTAACCAGAGGCTCCTTTTTCCCCAGTCAATAAAGGCTTCTAATTTTAGCATATTCAGCTTCTCTTTATGCATCTATGATCATATTATGTTGTTATTATGATGATTTTATCTGCAGTGCCAATGATATGTGCAAGGAATCAAAGAGGCAGACCATCAATGCTGATGATGTCCTTAAGGCGCTTGATGAGATGGAGTTTTCAGAGTTTGTAGAGCCCCTTAGGACCTCACTGCAAGGTCAGTATTGTTACGTTCGTCCTGTTATTCACCTTGTTAGATACTCCATGGGGTTATCCATATGTAGGACCTCGCTGCAAGTTCAGTCTTGTTACTGTGATCCTGATAATAACCTTATTAGATGCTCCATGGGTTTATCCATATGTGAAGGCAGTAAAATGGCATCTGGTTTTACTCATTTTTATACTTGCTTAAGCTTCAATGTCTTGGTGCATTTATTAATATATAAAGGTTATTAACAATACACTTAGAATTTCTAGGAGATTAAGTCCCATTCTTTTTCTAGTTTTTATACTCAAGGTTTGCATGATGTTCTGCCAACGACCCAAGCCATATGAATTTCCATACAATTATTTTCAGGCTTTTGTAGTCAAATCTATTCTAAAGCCATCTTATCTCATTTCCTCCTTTCTCCTCATTCTTTCTGTTCCAGAATTCAGAAACAAAAATGCAGACAAAAGGTCAGAAGCAAGCAAAAAACAAAAGGAGAAGAGAAGGAAACTAAATGAAGAGTCTCTTCCACAGAAGGAAAATGATCCAGCTGATGATGCCGAGGAGAATGATGATTAGCTTTTCTGCTGGAGTTATAGTTACATGCAGAAACCTAAGGTGTTACCGTTATGTTGTTAGTTGTAGGCACTGTGCTGCATGTTACCTCTGTTCTGCAGAACTTACTGTAGAGATATGGAGCTGTATAATTCAATTCAAGTGTCCTGCTATCAGTTTCCAGCTCTCAGATAGCTATAGAATTCTGCTCCTGATGAATGATGTTTTATGAGCAGCATCAGCAATATATTGTTGCAAATTGCTGGTGTTTATTCTACCTCTAGTCAAATAGCTTATCACGCATCCTGTTTAGATGTTGAAATTGAATGTGCCGTGTCGCTTGCAGTTGTATCTCCAGATTTGAGTTAATCTTTTGTGGTGTTGGTCATTGTCAATGAACAAATTGAACCAAGTAGCCATGAAGCCTAATAGGCTATATCATTTCGGTATAGCCTATCTCCATCAAGGTTTTGGTGTTTACCGGGAACGTCTGGCACTAAAACAATATTTGGAAGGTTCATGTTGGCTACAATTTATTATATTGTTGAAAAGTGACTGTTTTCAGTTAGTTCCTTTTAGAATCACCAAATGCTCATCTTTATTTCGCACTGACATTACATGTCACATGAAATCATGATTATAACTTTTGAATTAAAAAAATATCCACACAAAGCGGCCTACAATTCATCTTCAGGAACAAGCTTGGAGACAATGATAAATGATCCAGAATTCAATAAAAAGGGGCCCCCAATAAAAACATAGGAAAAGAGCTCGCTTACAAGATGGGAGAGCTTGGAAAATGAATCTGTACAGCTACTAGTAAAACAATTCCAAACACGTTTCTGCACACTTCATACTTCACAATGAGTGTGCGAAGCTGACATAAAAATTGCTTTAGTTCAGTATTGTGGATAAAAGTTCAGGGATCAGATGAATCATATGCTACAAGAAAATTGCGAAATGTCCAAGATATCATTCACAGAGACCAATTAGAACTTCTACCATTTTCATCTTCTACATGAACATGACAAGCATCGGGAAAATGACAGCAAAACTCTGAACAATACGAAAGCTAACAAGAATAACTGTGCTCTACTTCAGTCCGTTCTCCATTTCTTTACAACTCTTTCTGTCGCAGACATTCCAGCTCTTCCTTTCACAGGCACTGCACCCACATTGCTGTTGTCCAGGGTACTTGATTTTGGTCCAGGCCTTTCAACCAATGCGTCCTGGAAAACACAGCGAGCTATGAAGGAGAGTGTGCGCCTTATTGTCCGCAGAACAAGCAGCAATGAATTGATAACAGCAGCAACCAGAACATTGAAGTTTGCAATCAGGAAAAACTGCAATGCAAAATGAGCAATAGTTAGCAGATTTTTGAATTGGGAGCTCAACAAGGTAATAAGGCTGTTTTGTATTTACCGCTGCGATAATGCCCAGGATTGTAAGAACAATTTGTTTTGCTGCATCCCAGAAACCTCCACTGGTAAGCCACCTGAACCACCGGCCTCCTCCTGACCATCCTCCACCACCAGCAGCAGGACCTCCAGGCTGCCCCCTTTGCCGCCTCCTTTTAATCTCCACATCCCACTTGTCAAACTCTGCCTTCTTCTGCCCCAGGGCATTTTCCAGCGCTTTCCTTGCTTCATCCTATCAGGAAAATACTGTTCAATTTTGCGATAATATTTATGTGTAGTTTTGATTCACACAGAAAACTGTAGTACTACTTAGTCTGATAGCTAACAGTACTTAACACTTCTTTTTAAAACAGAAAACTGGTGCATGCAGAAAAGGGACATTTACCTAGGAAATGTACAGTTTTGTGACAACAAGTGCAAGGTTGCTCAAACTGAAGTCAAAAAAGGGGAAATGAACTAGTAGAATAAGTTGTCATCAAATTTATTCTATTATTATGTGGCAGGATTACAACATTCAGCATTATATACATCCCCATAAGAATCAAAGAAATAGGATTTTCCAGCACTCCCCTAGCTTCGTCCTGTGAGGAAATTTGTGCACAATTTTAGCTAATATTGTGTAAGTAATTTTGGATTCTCGCAGAAATCAGCAGTGCTACTTAGCTCACTAGTCTTGTACACAAAAGTACCAGATTTCGGTATAAAGAATATCAGCATCGTATGCCAAATACAACCTTTGAATCCGAGGTAACATATGATTTTGCAACAACTGGGCTGTCTAAATGACTAAACATTAGCGACAACGAACAAACAGGAGGGAAACGACACAAGCAGAATAAGCATTGCGATTGCAATCTATCTGACTTGGTTCGATTCCTATCTGCCTACATTACAGCATTCAGCATTATAAACATCCGCATAAAAATGTACACAGAAACGCATGAACTGGTACTAAATAAGGGGGTTTGGATAGAAACTCAGTCCCAACAGATCCCCCATACAGGTCTTCATTTAACCATCGAATTCTGTAAACACATTTTGCCGATCCCATCATCTACTGGCCGCGCAATGTGTCCAGTCCCATGGACAGACAACTCAACCCTGCAACGCTGGCATTACACGACGACGTGATTCACGACGGGTGTCCTTGAGCAATCATTTTCCTAGATAAATCCGACTATTAAGGAATCCACGAGTTCGCGGGGCTATGAATTGAAATCAGTAGTCAATCAAGGCACCTGTTTCTTGCGGTTGTCCCCGCCGGAGAAGAGGCAGTAGGCGCGTCCGGCGCGGCCACAGGAGCGGGGAGTGCTGCGGGGAGAAAGGCATCCGGTGATGCTGGGGAATCGGCCGGCCGAGGAGAGGGTTCCGTCGCGGCGGAAGGCGCGGAGGCGAGGGGAAGAAGGCGGAGGCGGCGCAAGCGACATTGCTCGATAGGGTGGCGTGGCGGGTGAAGAAGAAGCTTCTACAATTGGGCCGGGCCTTCTATAGGCCTCATGCAACCCTAACTTCGGTTTTGAGATTCACACAAATTCCTTTTTTATTGCAGATGGCCATGGCCGGCCACCCACTTCAACTTGGTTTCAATTGGATCACGTCTAAGTGTGGTTCAGTGTACAGTGCCTTCTCATGGCAGACTATAATGCTATTTTGCACTAGCAGATAGTAATGCTGTTACAGTTGCTTTACTAAAAAAATATAAGCAATATCTTATCGGATCTGCTCCAAAAATTTCAATTTTCATATGTCACATTCATTCAATAGCTGGTCTCGAAACAGTTATTTTACAATATCAGTGTCTCAGTTCTCAGGAACAATCTTGTGCCTACATATGGTACTCTAGAGCATATATACAAATGTAAAAGTGCAGGCATAACATTTACATTTCATCGTGTTGTGAATCTATCATTGATGCCTCAATTTATAACACATCGAATCTTGCATTTGCGTCAGCCTTCAGTGGGGTTGGTGCCAAAAATTCATCTTTGTTGCATGCTCTATTGCACATTCTCTCCATGAAGCCATAGCTAAGCAAATTTCTGCAAAGGAGTTGTTCTAACAGAGAACAATCAATGAAAATGCTTGTTGGAACAATAGCACAAATATGCCCTCAAGATCACAAGCACAACTAAATTTGAGCAAACATGTTTCAATAGTTTAAACCCATACATATTTTAGATTGATTTCAGGATGGGAAAATTGGTCTCGTAGCACCGAAAGAAGACGACTTTTGGAAAATACCACTAAAGAACGCCAGCCTCGTAAAATACCATCGAAAGTGTAAGGCGTCACCTGAAAATAGCATCCCGTCATGGATGTCCATCTAGCGGAAGCCGTCCGTCTAGCTCACGGCCTATGCACCACCGCACACACAGGAGTTGAAGCTCCGGGCCAAGGACACCGAGGCCGAGCTCCTCCTGGCCACCGCGTGCATAGGAGTCCGAGCTTCGGTGCCGACGACATGCTGGGGCCGCACCGCCGCACTCGCCGGTGCCTGCCATCCGCACAGGAGTTCACGCTGCACTGCCGTACCAGGCCGCGCCCCGCCTCTGTGCAGCCACGCGCCTGGCTGCACCGCGTCCTGGAGCTCCGTCGCCACCAAGTGCTCCGGTCCCTGCCTCATCCCCTTCTGCTCGTTCTCCCTGGCCAACTGTTGGTGGCCGCGCTCGCCGGCTTGGGCTCGGCGTAGGGGCGCCGCTGAGGCCACGCCGCCGTCCTTGTGCAGCGCTGCCACCTGAGTGCCGCCGCCGCGCTCCGCATGCTAGCTAGCCAGCACCGCAGCCGCGTCGGGTTCGCCCTTGGCGCTACGCCACCGGCCACCCTCGCCCCTCTAGCCGCGCCGGCCCTGAGCATCTGAGCCGCGCTGCCGCCACTTCCTGCACTACTGCCGGTGCCAGCTCGACTCGGCCGTCCACCGTCCCCTGCGAGCTGCCGCCGCCCTGCACCTGCTCAGATCCGGCATCTCTGAACAGAGCAAGCAAACAACACACAATGGGGCACCAGAGAGGCAGAGATCGAGCCCCAAAGTCTGCTTTAGCTGTGGATGAGCACAGCGAGGGGGCGAGAGCCCTAGATTGTGTTGCAGGCTTGCAGGGGTGCCGAGCCGCCGGCCTGCGACGCAGCACAAAAACTGGCTCCTGCGGTGGGAGGCATGTGATGGCCGGGGCTGAAGGGGTGGAAGCAAGAAGCAGCGGCGTAGCGGAGGGAAGAGGAGTGGCGCCATTCAACTTGAGAGAGAGGAAAACAAGAGGGAGTAGACGAACGGCGTTGATCCATTTTCACAGGGACGTCACAGAATGCTATTTCTAGTTGACGGATCAATTTTTCAATGCTATTTTACGGACCAACAAAACTTTAGTGGTATTTTTTGAATGTAGGCATCTTTCGATGGTACCAGACCAATTTTCCCTTTCAGCATTAACCATAATACAAACTCACATCCCTATTAACTATGATATATAAACTGGAACCATGACATTGTGCATGCTGCTAATAGTTTGGAAGCCTAAACTCTATGGTGAATACTATGTGATATGTGGTGGATCTGTATATGACTAATTTCTGGTACATCAAAACTAGATAGGAAAAGTATTCATCATTACATCCAGAGGTTGATATACAATTTCGTAGCACTCCACTTTGACAAAAAAAAAATCCAGTGCTTTAACAACATAAAAATCCACTAATCCTAGCAAAGTATGAACTTAAAGCATAACTGTTAGTCTGTTACCTTTTTTTTTTGCAAGGGTGATCAAACCATATATTTTCGCAAGAACTACTTCAACAGCTCAAGAAAAGGCTTCTAGCATAAAGTTATAAAAGCACCTATAGTTACAACAGAATGACATAACATGCTGGTTGCAACAAGGATCCTAATAACCTCATGGGCATCAGTTGGAATACCACGCCCTGCAAAGAAGCAGAGTTTGAACCTTTTCACTCCGTTCAGCAGCCAGCTCCAGCACAACAATATTTTCCTCTCATACCACTCCAGCCACCAGCTCCAGCCAGCCAATATTTTCCTCCGCCGCCGTCCACCTCCTCCTCCGGCGGCGGGCCTCGCGACGCGGCGGCGAGATCCGGGCGCGGAGGCCGAGGCCCGCGCGGCCGGTGCCCGAGCGGGCCCGCGCTCCGCCCCTGCCCCCCGTGGCCATGGCGGCGGCGCTCCCCGACCCTGCTCGAGCGGCGGCGGGCCGACTCCGGGCGGAGCGGATCCCGGCGCGGCTGGCGGAGCTCACCTTCCCGGCGCGCGCGTGGGACGGCCGCTCGCCCCTGCCCGCCCTCGAGCTCCCCGGACACCTCGCGGCGGGGGAGCAGCAGGGCGGAGCGGCAGCCATGGCAGGGCGTCCGGACCCCGAAACGCGGCGAGGCAGCAGCGGGCGCACCTTCCTCCCCACCGGTCGCACCTCCCTCCTACCTCTCCGCGCGCGGGTCCCCTGACCCCTGCTCGAGCGGCGGCGGCCATGGGCGAGCGCTGGCGGCCGGCCATGGGCGAGCGCGGCGTCGCCCCATCGCCTCGCGGCTCTTGGCGGAGGGCCTCCCGACGGAGCGGGGGCCCGGCCCCCGACGGCGGGCTCCCCCGTCCTTGCCCCTGCTCGGCCACGGCCACGGTGGGGTGGCCCATGCTCGACCTCCGCCCCCCGCGGTGGGGGAGCACGTACGGCCCGGCAGCGGGCTGCCATGGCGAGGAGGGCCCCCGGCGTCGAGGCGGGCCCCCGGCGTCGGGGCGGGGCGCGCACGGCGGCGGGGCGGCCTCCTGCTCCGGCCCGCTGGCGAGCAGGGGCGGGTGCGCGCGGCGGCCGCCGCCCCGGCTCCCTCCGCTCACGCCGGCACCTCCTCTCGGCCACTCCTCCCCGACCTCCTCATTCCCCCTCCTCCCAGATCCCAGCGGCGGCGGCGGCGGAGGCCGTGGCCGTGGCCGCGAGCACCGCAGGGGCGCAGGGCCCTACCCCCCGGCGAGCGGCCCTACCCCCTGGCGAGCGGCCCGGCCTCCCTCGCCGAGCGGCCGCGGCGAGGCGGGGGCCATCGCCGGCGCTCCTCCTCCCCCCTCCCGCTCTGGCGACCAGATCTAGGCGCCGCCGGTGGAGGGGCCACGGCGGGCGGAACGGCCGCGGCGTGCACGAGCTGCGGCGGCCGGCGGGCGGAGCGAGACAGCTGCGCGCGTGGCAAGGCAGGCCTGCTCGAGCTCGGATGCCATGGCGGGCCTTGAGCTCGGGCCGCGGCGGCGCCCTCGAGCTGCGGCGGCGTGCGCGAGGAATGGCCCTGGCGGGGACCAGGGGCACGACGCCATGGAGGAGCAGCTGGGGTGGTTGGAAGGAATGGCGCGAGGTGCCGGGGCCCGTGCCACGTCAGTGCGTTGCGAACGAGCGCTACCTACGCTAGATTTGGCGAGCGGAGTCTCGCCCGCAACGACACATAGTGCTTTAGCGCGCCCCGCCGCAGCTTATTTCTCTATAAATTGGTACTGCACAGTGGTGGAGTACCGCATACAGAGTCCCGCTGCGGGCAGCCTTAGGGTTGTAAATTAGTAGGGAACATATCATGTGCAAATCAACCTCATTGTGCAAACCATGCAAACTTCAATCTGGGCCACCGGATCAACATCCAAGGGGGTGCACATGGGGAGTGTGAGGGGGATTTGCAAAAGTGTGATTAGAGACGGTCGGTTAATTGTAAAACTATCTAATCCCCCATGCCCCTTGGATATTGATCCGGTGGCCCAGATTGAAGTTTGCACGACTTGCACGAAGGGATTGGTTTGCACCTGATATGTTCCCAAATTGGTGGGGAACATATCATGTGAAACCAACCCCATTGTGCAAACCATGTAAACTTCAATCTGGGCCACCGGATCAACATCCAAGGGGTGCACAGTCAAAGGGAGTGGGAGGGGGGATTTGCAAAAATGTGATTAGAGGTGGGCGATTAATTGTAAAATTATCCAATCCCCCATGGCCCTTGGATGTTAATCTGGTGGCCCAGATTGAAGTTTGCACGGTTTGCACGAAGGGATTGGTTTGCACGTGATATATTCCCAAATTGGTAGGGAACATATCATGTGCAAACCAACACCATTGTGCAATCCATGCAAACCTCAATCCGGGTCACCGGATCAACATCCAAGGGGGAGCGCAGGGGGAGTGGGAGGGGGGATTTGCAAAAGTGTGATTAGAGGCGAGCGGTTAATTGTAAAATTATCCAATCCGCCATGCCCTTGGATGTTCCCCCTCTAACTTTAGAGTAGCTAACATGTGAAACCGAGCCCACGTGTCAGTGATTAGGGGCAACGTCAGAGGAGTCTCATCCCAATCACACGCCCAACTTGGGAACTAATCACAAAAATCCGAACTCCCTATTCGGGCACGATTTTGCGCCTCGGGAGTGCTGACATTTCTTAGCGCAATCACTAGGAACGGGGGTGTTAAGCCCATCCCAAGCAACAACACCAAGAAATGCTGATGTATAACTTAATTATTATAAAAAGTATCCGCAAGCACACGGATATACCGTTGTTGCATTTCACTCGGAGAGTATTCTGGTATTGTTGTTTATTTTTTTTCCAAAGGATGGCAGTGACAAAGGTACATTAGGTACTAATAATCATGACATCGTGCCTTAAGCAATAGGCACAACTCTGCTAGGGGTAAGCCATGGATAAAGAGATAAATAGGGCATTGTGATACACACACAAGCAACTCTCAAGAAATAAAGGAATAAAAGAAAGGAAGAACGAAAGAAAGAACTAAACTATGTTAGCTGGAACTTCAGCTAGGTTAGAGGACCCTAGTGCATCTATTCAGAGCAGGGGTTATGTTAAGCACATGGTTAGAGCTGCAGGTGCCAAGAAAAGAGGATACTTGGGAGAATGTCCCGACCCAGGTATTGTTAGGGTCGTTACATCTTTGCATAAACTCCTACAATGAACCCGAACGTTGGGGAGTGCACTAACCACAACACAGCTGTTACGGCGGATGGACAGGGCTATCACCACCTGTCATCTATCCCAATCACATCATGCAGCACAATCATATCCTCAGGATCCTGCATACCCGAGCACCACGCTCGTTTACGAGGTCACTACTGTAGGATGAAGGACACCGACTAGATGGGGGAGAATGGGCGCTTTTAAACTAAAAACACAAACACTAGAAAAATTTAATTAGAACCACAAGAAGGATCCTATGTCTAGTAAAAACTATCTCTAGTGGGGTTTGCAACCTAGGGTCACAAGAAACAAATCAAATGTTAGGAAAATAAATTGCTCAAAGTAAGTTGCAAGAATTGAAATGAGCAAAGAAATAACCGAGCTTGACATAAGAAATTTTTCCCGTGGTGTCAATGACTTACCGGTCACCCCTAATCCACGTTGAGGTGAATTCAAAGAATCAACCGCTCCTCTATCAGGACTCCTCTTGATCTTGAGCCGGCTTGAATCAATGAACCACTCCAAACCTTGATTCCACTAGAGTTGCTCTTCACCACTCCGGCGAGTTGAGCACAAGAACCTCTCCCAACCAATTTCGGGGCTCCTCCACAATCTTCTTGAAGGGCTCCACGAAATCACCTTCTCCAAGCCGTCTATGGAGCGGCAACTCCCAAGAGTAAGAAGTCGATGACGCTTGCTTGAAGATTCCCTAATGCCACAAAACTCAAATTCTTGATGCAAAAAAACTAGGATGCTCTCACACTCACAAGGATGGAATCTCTAAGCGCTCTCACACTCACAAGGATGGAATCTCTAAGCAAGGAGTGAGAGAGAGAGGGGGGACCAGCTCAAATATGTCAAGGAAGCTTTCCAATGGGCCAAGATAACCCTCTCACGGCCGGGCATGGGATATATTGGGGGTCCCCCTCAGAATCTAGCCATTACACTCAAACCCCGTGAAAACATAGTTCTCGCAGACTGTCCGCCTCATAAACCGGACTGTCCGCCATTCAAAACCAATGGCTAGAACTGCAATTGGGCGTTTGGGCGACTGAGAAGGCGATCGTGATCCCATCACTGACCTAGCACCTAGTCGTCTCGCCGGTGGCCAGGTCTGCTCCGTTGACGATCACTCACGACCCCGACGTCCACACCCCGCCTACCGACCCCAGCCGGCGGCAGCCACCGCATATCGTAGGTTAGCTAGTTCAGCGCCTATGACCACCCATTTTTCTGTAACCCTAGTTTCCTGGGTTCTAGCGCCACTTAGGTCTAGACTTTGGGATCGTTCTGGTGGGGTGGTGTTTCTTCACCATCTAGCACTCTCGTTTCCTCTCCGGTGCACCATTATGGAGGTCGGAGGAGGATCTAGTGGAGGCGGCGAAGACTGCGCTCGGCAGAAGCAGGCAAACTGAAAGCATCTAGGCCCCTAGTGGGTTTTGGAGTATTGATTGACAGCATGATTAAAAAGACTAACTTATTTGTATGAAATTATAAGCAGGAATTTAATTGAGAAATTGGTACTAAATAAGATGGCTCAGGTGTTGCAAGCAAGTGTGTTTATCCCATTGGCATTATGAATATGTAACAAGCAAACGAAGAAAAGAAAAGATAGAGCAAGTTATTCATGGTTGATATAAAGACTCTAATATTTGTGAAGGCTTGTTCGATCTATAATGGGATTCAAAATGACAAGTAAATGTTTTGTGAATGAGATGTGATATGCTTATGCATCGTCTCAAATATGAAAGAACTTGTCACTTATGATAAATGGTTGTTAACAAAAGAAGCAAGCAAGGCAAAAGTGAATGAGACATGAGCTTATACAAAGATAACGTCTCAAATTGGAAAGCTTACATATGAGATTGAATTGGGACTTCAAATTGATAAAGAAGATTTCATGCATGACATAAATCAACATGAGTTCAAGATGGATGGCTAGGATAAAGGTAGAGGACCGATAGGCGTGTTTCAAGAGGCTACGCAAGCGACGGCTTGGGAGGAGCAAAGAAACCGATATGGGTCAAAGGCCGGAGATCCTAGAGTCATGGAGAGCTCTATGTTGAAGAGTGTAATTATTCAAGTGAAGAAGGTGACTTGTGAATCAAGATGGATTTCATTCCTATGCAAATTGAAGATTCAAAGTCACTAGCTCAAAGCGGGCGTGCTCAAAGAATGAAGATGTTGATGCCCTCACGGATTGATCAAAGAAAGGTCGGCATGATCATAATGCGAAGCTCAAGTGGTGATTGTGGTAATTGTATATTTCATTTATGCACTTGAGTATAGGTATGCCGTACTATGAAGAGGGATGCAACATCAGTGGGTTTAGACAACACCAAAAGTGCTCAAAATAGTCCCTAGAGAGAATAGCCAAAGAGAGAGAGAGCTAACTGCAAAACCAGTAAGGGATCGGTCTGATCGGTCTAGGGGACTGGTCTGAGCAGGCAGAGCCTCCAATGGCTAGTTTTCAAAACCGACCGGTCTGACCGGTCTAACACTGACAGGGGCAACAACTAGTTTTTGAGAGCGGGGTATTTATATCCCATGACTTCACCCATTCATGGGTGTTGATGCTATTTATTTCAGAACACTTGTGGGAGCCTTGTGAGCACTTGGACAGTCCTCCCCAACCTCTCTTTGTGAGAGTTGCTTGATTCAAGTTGAATCCTTGAGTTGGGTTGAGTGAATCCAATCCTAGAGAGTCATTTGAGAAAGAGAGATTGAGCCCTAGTTATTGAGCACTTGAGGTTGCGTCGGCCAACTTGATTGAAGCATTTGTTACTCTTGGAGCATCGGCTCCTAGATGACTAGGCGTCACCGGCTAGCTCTCAAGGTTGTGGTGAGCAGCGCCAAGTTTGTTGAAGCATCGATTGTGTGCCAAGAGGGCGCGTGGTCATCTATTGGAGAGAGGAGATAGCTTGACCTTGAGGTCACCATATGCTTCCTCAATGGAGAGTAGGATTCACACGTGGGTGCACAGGGTGAATCCGAACTTCGGTAAAACAAATCACCGTGTCTCCTTTGCATCATCTTCATTTCGATTTGATTTACTTACCTTGCATGTATAGTCCTTGAGTTTGAATTATGCTTCCGCTCGATCTACTTACTTGTGTTCTACTTGTGTGTAGGAAGCTAATTATATTGATAGAAATACTCTGCAAAAGCTACACTCCAAGTTTCATACAGGTTCAAGCTCGAGAGGGGATTTTTCCCTGCTGTTAGCCTGTCTGCCTGAACAGACCGGTCTGACCGGTCCAGGCAGCTGACAGCAGGGTTAAGTACTGAATTTTGAAGAAATGCCTATTCACCCCCCTCTAGGCTACGACATCGTGTGATCAAGATACTTTCAATTGGTATCAGAGCTTTGGTCTCCGGATTGAAGCCTAACCGCTTGGAGAATCACAATATCGACATTTTGTGAGGTACCATTTGAGCCACTTGGTATGAATGACTCAAACTACATTTCTTGGTCAGCTCATATTCGTAATGTCTTAAGGACCATGGGTCCTTCGTTTGAGCAAGCTATTAAAACTAGCATTCTACCTAGAGATCTTAACAATTTGACAAATAAAGAAAAAGAATGCTTGTTGTGTAATCGTCGTGTCATTGACCTCTTGTTTGAGAGCATGGACAAAAATTTTGCAGATTCTATACAAGAGGAGAAGAAATTTTCAAGGATACGTCTTGATGCATATCGCCTTTGGCAACTCCTCGAGGCAATATGCAAAGAGGATAGTGACGACGAGGATCTAGAAGAAGATGAAGAGTCACTAGAGGAATATACTATCTCAGAAAATTATACTCATCCTCTTATGGCTTCTTCCGATGATCAAGGAAGAAAAGAAAGGAAGTCTACTGGTTCCCTGTTGGAACCGGTCAGACCGGTCTGTGTGACCGGTCAGACCGGTCTGACCAGGGGACGGCGCAAAGAGAGCAAGAAGTGCTCCCGACAGTGATCAAGGCAAGCACAAGCTTCATACGAGTCATAATCTTCAAGTGATGTTGATCACAAGTGCTTGACCGCCGAAATCAAGAAAGAAGATAGCCAAGGAGTTAATCAAGCAATGAAATCCAAAGAAGAGCTTGATAAGCTCAAGATCATCTATGCCTCCTTGGTAAGAAAATCAGAGAATTTATCTACTAACTCCTTATCTCGTATAGATTCTTTAGAGAAGGAGAATCAAGTGCTCAAAGCCAAGTTGGAGAAGCTCACTAGTGAGCATGTGGCTTTGCAAGGAACTCACACGGAACTTAAAAAATCCTATGAGAAGCTTGCGGACTCACATGTCTCACTAGAAGTGGCTCATGAGGTTATGGTTACAACGGTAAAGTCCCATGAACCTCCATCTTACACTTGCACATGCTCACAAGTTCAAATTGATTTGACTTGCACTAAATCATGTTGTTCTCAAGCAAGCCAATCTAGCATTCAGCAAGTATTTGTAGAATTTTGTGATGACTTCATTGCGCAAGAAAATGAAGAACTTATGCATGAAGTAAAAAGGCTCAAAGAAGAAGTGATCAAGTTGAAGGGCAAGGAGCAAGTGAGACCTTCTCAAGATAACCGCGACTCCGTGGTGAAGAAGCTTGAGAAGGGTTCAAACATCACTAGCTCAACTCCTCAACAAGATCAAAAGAGCATCAAGCACAAGATTCCAAGAAAGAAGTCTCTAGGACACATCAAGTGTTATAGATGCCTAGAGAAAGGGCATTATGCAAGGAATTGTCAAATCAAGCCCGATGAGGAAGAGTGACTTTCAAGAAGTCAAAGGAAGCTCCCAGAAAATAGAGTGTGCTTTGGATGCAATAAAAATGGGCACATGGTTCACTGCTGTCCTCAGCAGTTCAGGTCTGACCAGACCAGTCAGACCAGTCACTCCTGACCAGTCAGACCGATCCAGGCCAGAGTTGCTACTGGACCCATCAAGAAGCCTACAAAGCCCACTCTTCCACTCAAAAAGCCTTGTGATGATCAGAAGCACAAGAAGCAAGTCAAAAGCGCATTTGTTAAGATCAAAAATTGTGTTTGCTACACTTGTCGAGCAAAAGGTCATATGAGCAAGAATTGCCCAAACGGTAATTTGCCTAACTCAAAACTTGTTCAATATGACTTTGCCAAACTTGGGAAGGACAAGATGAGTAATTATGCTACTAAGATGATCAAGTGACCCAATATTAGCATAAGGGCTATTTGTGTCCCCAAGTCTATTGAGGCTAACGTTGAAGGGCCCAACAAGTGTTGGGCACCAAAGAAAGTTTAAATAAGTCACAGGTATATGGAGATGCATTGGAGAGCTTGGTTCATTAAAGTTTATTGTGTATTAAAGTTATTGGCCAAGTTCAAGGAATAATTGTGCATCTTTTTATCCAATGTCATCTTGGTAACTCAATTCTAATTTTGAATTGCATTAGTCACTTGAGTGCAAGTGTGTCACTTGTTTTGAGCTTGTGACATTCTAAATAGTGACTAAGGCATTTATCTTTTTTAGTTACTCCCTATATGCCATGAGATGCGTTTAATGGCTCTTGTGTAGAGCAATGTCTTGTTTTAGTGCAGACAAGAAAATTCTTCTAGCTAATCATTCAAGGGTACAAGACATAGACAACTTAAAGCCCACTGTATTTTTGACTGGTGTGACCGGTCCATTAGACCGGTCTGACCGGTCTAAACCAGAAAAGTGCAGCTTTTATATGAAAAGAGGAAGAAGCTATTCACAAAAGTTACTCCTAAAGTGCATATGTTTAAGAAACATCTCATGGGGTCATGTACTACAGGCAGTAAGAGAATCTAGCACAATCTCACTTAAATACCATTTTATGTGCTATGTGATCAAATTGTCAAAGTAATCTCTCTTAGTCCTTTAATATGGATAAAGTGCATCTAAAAGAAATTAAAAACTCTTATGCACTTATTTAGGGGGAGATCACTTTACAATTTGTGTCTTTGGAACTAACATTTTCTTTAAGTGAATTTGTAGTCTTTTGTAAGTTTTGATTATGCTCTTTATGGATCCAATGTGAGCTAATGTGAATTTATTCATCTAATGGATCAAATATTGATTGACTAAGCATGATAATGAGTACTTGTGCTACATTGAACACTATTTCTCATCTTTGAGAGCTAGTGTTGTTTCAAATTACTTATGCACAAGTTTAAAGTGGCTAAGAGGCAAAGGTATGTTTTCTACTCATTATTTTTTACCTTTGCGCATCTAGGCCACGTGTTCATGCTAGTGTGTGCATTTGTGTGCATCAAGCTCAAAGAAATCCTGTCACCTAGATATTTAGCTAAAACCTTCCTAATTGTGACTGAGTGTCAATCTTGAGTAAAATTTTGTAAGGTTTGTGCTAAACTCTCTAGTGTGGTGATAGCTTGACTTGTTGCATGCTATGAGTGTTATAGGATAGATGTTTTGAAAAACTCAACTAGCATGATAGGTGGTGTGTCAAATTTGAAAATATTTGGATCTTGGTCTTCGTGACCATATCAAGCCACTTGTGACTAATGTTCTCATTGATTGCTTGATGGCTAGTCACAAGTAGTGAGATCTTCTCAAGTCCATAGATCTTTATCTATATCATTTCTATCATCCAAGGACTGGTTATATTTGAAACATCCTATCTTCCTTGGAAGTAACAAGGATCTCTCACTCGAAAATTATTCCTCATCAATTCATCCAAGAGAAACATTCTCTTGAGAGACACGCTTCTCACTCACAAAACACTCTTGCACAATCTTTCTGCGCAGGGTCGGATCATCCTAAGTTACCCCGGATGATACGGCCAAACAGTGATTTTCGGCACTGAGTAAGTCCGGATGATCTGAGGTTCCTCCCTCCGGATGATCCGGGAACCACCAGAAACACACTTTTCAGCTGCCAGGGGCCGACCGGTCTGAACGGTCCAACCCGGTAACTTCCATTTACCTCCCTCCGCGGGGTAAAACTGTCAAAACCATTCACTTTTTTCACTACTGCCACCGAGACCTCCTTCCTCTCATCCTCCCGTGCGCCCCCTTCTCCTTCCTCACTCCATTGGAGATTGGAAGCTTCATCACCCGATTTGATTGCTTCTTCACCAGTGCTTGGGGCTAGAGGGGGCGGATCGGCCATTGGTGCGGCTGGTTTTGGAGTTCCTCACGGTTTTCATCCTCTCCCAAGGTATCAAATGTTCCTAACGTCCGATCTCTTAGCTCGGAGCATATTCTTTCAATTCCTTTGGTCAAGTAGTTCCTGCTAGGCCTAGGAACCATCCCCTAAGAGATCAAGAAGTTTCATGGACTGCATTGCTCGGAATCAAAATCTAGGGTTCGGGCGCCGCCCGACCGGTCAGACCGGTCCGCCCGAGCGGTCAGACCGGTCGGTCTGGCCAGAACCAAAATCTTCAGATTTGAGCCATCATTTGTTCCTAAATGCTGCTAGATATACTTCTCATTGTTTATCATCTTTATCCAGCAATTTACTCCAGTATCAATCTTTCAAACCGAAACTTGTCCATTTTCTGTCAGGGACCGGTCTGTGGCTGACAAAACACAAAAATTCCTGTCTCTAGTGCATTTCAAATACTTTCTATCCAGATCTCGTGGTTTTATTCTCATGATATAATCCCATCATAAATACTTCCTATCTCAGGTTGGAGATCATGAATTGATACGTGAGAAATCGTGAGAAGAGAAGCAAACTCAATGAGGATCGAGATGCACGAGTAGCTGGAGGTGCCTCAAGCAGTGGTGGTACCGAGGCAGCTGCAGTTGTTTCAGCTTCACAGTCTCATGCAGCAGCTCCGAGTCAGTGTGAGTTGAGGCCTAGAAGGGCCAGGACAGATGCTCTGATGATGGATGTTAGTGAGTCATCTGGCAACAACACAGAGGAGGATGAGCCCTATTTGAGAGATCCTCGTGACACTACAGAGGATAGTGAGGCAGATGCATATGCAGATGATATGGATGAGGATGAGGGAAATGATGATGATGGTGATAGTGATGATGAGTCAGAGGAGAGTGCAGCCGGCAGCTCAGACTTGGAGGATCCTCTAGTGACCCCTGCTATTCAGATACCTGTCAGGCAGGCTGGTGTTGAGTTAGTCAGTTATTACAACACCGGGATGACAGTGGCTGCACGTCTGCTGAGGCGTCAGAGTCCTTTGGATGTCCCAAAGGACACGGTGGACTATATGTTTCACACTCGCTTCCAGCAGGACTTCTACCAGTCTGTTATTCTAGCCAAACAGGGATTGCCTCAGAGGCTCAGTGGGTGGATTGGACTAATATGGCAAATTTGGGCAATGAGATTTGTGATGAGGTAGCTCAGATGTGTCAGGACAGGCACATCAAGGACATCATGGGGTTCCAGCATGATTGGAACAAGGAGGTGATTGCCCAGTTCTATGCCACAGTCTGTTTTGGGCATGATGCACAGAATGACAATGAGAGGACTATCTACTGGATGACAGAGGGACACCACTACCAGTGTTCCTACACTTCTTTCTGTCGGTACTTGAGACTCGATGATGAGAATGTGGATCGTTCTAAGATACACTTTGACTCACCTCTGTCAATCGATCAGGTGACTTTTATGTATCCGAGAGATAGAGTGGGCAATGCAGGCAAGGTCACGGGGTTGTACACTTACTACTCTGTCCTGAACAGGCTGTTCAGGAAGACTCTCACACCCCGGGATGGTAATCCCAGTGACATATCAGCGCATGCCAAGAATCTGATGAGCAAAATGCAGCCAGATCCCAGAGGCAGTGACTTCAGTGTCAGTGACTTCATTTGGGAGGAGATCAAGCATATTTCTGAGACTCCCTTGAAGACTTGTGGCTATGCACCGTACATTATGAGAGTGGTACTGAAGGTCACTAGGAGGAACTTTTGGATGGATGTGAAGCATGAGCCGCTTAGGATTAAACATCCTAAGCATGTGAGAGTTCCCTCAGTTGGCAGATATGATGAGGCTCAGGAGGATGATGAGAATGAGCAAGGTCACCAGCCTGATCAGGATGCAGATGCACAGCAGCACGCTGAGGATGTGCCTCAGCAGCAGGACCCAGCTGGAGGCTATGTGCCTCACGAGGGGAGAGATGCATCTCCTCCATGCAGATCTTCTTCCTCTTTTAGATGGATGTTTCGGAACTTTGCTGGCATGATAAAGAACCAGAGGGTGTTTCTGGTTAATCAGGAGTGAGAGAGGAAGAACAATAAGAAGTTGAGAGATAACCAGAAGAGGATGCACACTGCTATGCAGCTCCAGCCACTGCTCTCGCCTATTGCTCCCGAGCCTGAGGCAGCAGTGATTCCCTCTGTAGAGCAGATGATTGAGAGCTTCTAGGGGATGGACTTTGGGCAGTATGACTACATGGGCGAGAGGATGTTCTTTGAGCAGGAGAGTCAGCCAGGTGGTTCTTCTTCAGCTCACCAGTCTCCTCACGAACCTCCGCCACACTTTGTACCTCAGTTTCATCAAGGTCCATAGCTTTTTGCTACAGGCCCACAGATGTTTGCAGGACAGTTTGTGGGTTCTCAGTTTGCTGGACCGTACTCAGGGCCCTTGCCGTTCACTTCCAGCTTTGTGGGGGCAGATTCCACCATTCAGTGTAGGAGCTCAGTTTGGGACTCTCGTCAGTTCATCGACAGTTGTAGGATCGTCGGCGAAATTTCCTATAGCTTCTGCACCACCTCCACTTCACTTTGGGCTTGGAGGGACTTTGTCTTCACCAGACACGGGATATGCAGGGACACCACCTTCACCTTCTCCAGCTCCTGACTCTATTGAGGCGACCATGGCCAGCTGGAGTGATTCCATCTTTGCCTATCTGGGTAGTTCTGGTGGCTTCTCTTCGGGTGGACAGTGAGTTCTGATGGTAGCACACTCTTCTCCTCTTGTGCGCTTTTTGTGATGGATGACAAAGGGGGAAAGAATGAGATTAAAGCTTCGAGATCTTGTGTATGTGTGTGTGCTGTGATGAGAGTAGATGTGATGTGTTGAGTGATCGATCTTATATCATCTAGATCTTATCTTGTATATGGATGATGGATGTATGGACATCATGATATGGATCTTGTATGGATGATGGATGTATGGACATCATGATATGGATGGTTATCACATTTGGATGTGTTTTGGATATTCTTGTAAAAACATATCTATCTCTATCATATTAAGGACTTGTGGACTTGAGACACTTATATTGTGTGCTACTTGGTGTATTTATCATATTTTATATACATAAGAGACATTTGTGATAGTGTGAAATTTTCATGTGATGTGATGCTTTTGTTTCAGCCTTGGGCTGTTCTGGCTGTCTCTGACCGGTCTGACTGGTCTGAGGGACCGGTCTTAGCCGTGTGGTGTGCTGGCTGGTGTGGACCGGTCTGACCGGTCCCTCTGACCGATCTGACTGGTCTGTGGCAGCAGCACTGAGTAGTTGCTTACTTCTTTGGATAACTTGTCATATTGCATCACGTGTTATTTTATGATGTTCACACGCACTTGTTGCACCCCATGGATGCTGAGATTTAGGGGGAGTCTCATTTGTGCACAATATGTGCAATTTGGCATGTGAGGCCAACTTGAGTTAAATTCGATTCATTTGCACATATTGAGGGGGATCTCCAACTAAATCTGAGAATTCAAAAGTTTAATTAAATATTCTTTTGTAAGCTTTAATCGGGTTGTCATCAATCACCAAAAAGGGGGAGATTGAAACCATCTAGGCCCCTAGTGGGTTTTGGAGTATTGATTGACAACACGATTAAAAGGACTAACTTGTTTGCATGAGATTATAAGCAGGAATTTAATTGAGAAATTGGTAGTAAATAAGATGGATCAGGTGTTGCAAGCAAGTGTGTTTATCCCATTGGCATTATGAATATGTGACAAGCAAAAGAAGAAAAGAAAAGATAGAGCAAGTTATTCATGATTGATATAAATGCTCTAATATTTGTGAAGGCTTGTTCGATCTATAATGGGATTCAAAATGACAAGTAAATATTTTGTGAATGAGATGTGATATGCTTATGTATAGTCTCAAATATGGAAGAACTTGTCACTTATGATAAATGGTTGTTAACAAAAGAAGCAAGCAAGGCAAAAGTGAATGAGACATGAGCTTATGCAAAGATAACGTCTCAAATTGGAAAGCTTGCATATGAGATTGAATTGGAAATTCAAATTGATAAAGAAGATTTCATGAATGACATAAATCAACATGAGTTCAAGATGGACGGCTAGGATAAAGGTAGAGGACCGAGAGGCGTGTTTCAAGTGGCTACGCAAGTGACGGCTTGGGGGGAGCAAAGAAACCGATATGGGTCAAAGGCAGGAGATCCTAGAGTCATGGAGAGCTCTATGTTGAAGAGTGTAATTATTCAAGTGAAGAAGGTGACTTATGAATCAAGATGGATTTCATTCCTATGCAAATTGAAGATTCAAAGTCACTAGCTCAAAGCGGGCGTGCTCAAAGAATGAAGATGTTGATGCCCTCACGGATTGATCGAAGAAAGGTCGGCATGATCATAATGCGAAGCTCAAGTGGTGATTGTGGTAATTATATATTTCATTTATGCACTGGAACCATGACATTGTGCATGCTGCTAATAGTTTGGAAGCCTAAACTCTATGGTGAATACTATGTGATATGTGGTGGATCTGTATATGACTAATTTCTGGTACATCAAAACTAGATAGGAAAAGTATTCATCATTACATCCAGAGGTTGATATACAATTTCGTAGCACTCCACTTTGACAAAAAAAAAAATCCAGTGCTTTAACAACATAAAAATCCACTAATCCTAGCAAAGTATGAACTTAAAGCATAACTGTTAGTCTGTTACCTTTTTTTTTGCAAGGGTGATCAAACCATATATTTTCGCAAGAACTACTTCAACAGCTCAAGAAAAGGCTTCTAGCATAAAGTTATAAAAGCACCTATAGTTACAACAGAATGACATAACATGCTGGTTGCAACAAGGATCCTAATAACCTCATGGGCATCAGTTGGAATACCACGCCCTGCAAAGAAGCAGAGTTTGAACCTTTTCACTCCGTTCAGCAGCCAGCTCCAGCACAACAATATTTTCCTCTCATACCACTCCAGCCACCAGCTCCAGCCAGCCAATATTTTCCTCCGCCGCCGTCCACCTCCTCCTCCGGCGGCGGGCCTCGCGACGCGGCGGCGAGATCCGGGCGCGGAGGCCGAGGCCCGCGCGGCCGGTGCCCGAGCGGGCCCGCGCTCCGCCCCTGCCCCCCGTGGCCATGGCGGCGGCGCTCCCCGACCCTGCTCGAGCGGCGGCGGGCCGACTCCGGGCGGAGCGGATCCCGGCGCGGCTGGCGGAGCTCACCTTCCCGGCGCGCGCGTGGGACGGCCGCTCGCCCCTGCCCGCCCTCGAGCTCCCCGGACACCTCGCGGCGGGGGAGCAGCAGGGCGGAGCGGCAGCCATGGCAGGGCGTCCGGACCCCGAAACGCGGCGAGGCAGCAGCGGGCGCACCTTCCTCCCCACCGTTCCGCACCTCCCTCCTACCTCTCCGCGCGCGGGTCCCCTGACCCCTTCTCGAGCGGCGGCGGCCATGGGCGAGCGCTGGCGGCCGCCATGGGCGAGCGCGGCGTCGCCCCATCGCCTCGCGGCTCTTGGCGGAGGGCCTCCCGGCGGAGCGGGGGCCCGGCCCCCGACGGCGGGCTCCCCCGTCCTTGCCCTTGCTCGGCACGGCCACGGTGGGTGGCCCATGCTCGACCTCCGCCCCCCCGCGGTGGGGGAGCACGTACGGCCCGTCAGCGGGCTGCCATGGCGAGGAGGGGCCCCCCGGCGTCGAGGCGGGCCCCGCGTCGGGGCGGGGCGCACCTGGTTGCGGCGGGGCGGGCCTCACTGCCTCCGGCCCGCTGTGCAGCAGGGGCGGGTGCCGCGCGGCTGCTGCCGCCGCCACGGCTCCCTCCGCTCACGCCGGCACCCGATCCTCTCGGCCACTCCTCCCCGACCTCCTCATATCCCCCTCCTCCCAGATCACCTCTCCTCACGGCGGCGGCGGCGGAGGGCCGTGGCCGCGAGCACCGCAGGGGCGCAGGGCCCTACCCCCCGGCGAGCGGCCCTACCCCCTGGCGAGCGGCCCGGCCTCCCTCGCCGAGCGGCCGCGGCGAGGCGGGGCCATCGCCGGCGCTCCTCCTCCCCCTCCCGCTCTGGCGACCAGATCTAGGCGCCGCCGGTGGAGGGGCCACGGCGGGCGGAACGGCCGCGGCGTGCACGAGCTGCGGCGGCCGGCGGGCGGAGCGAGACAGCTGCGCGCGTGGCAAGGCAGGCCTGCTCGAGCTCGGATGCCATGGCGGGCCTTGAGCTCGGGCCGCAGCGGCGCCCTCGAGCTGCGGCGGCGTGCGCGAGGAATGGCCCTGGCGGGGACCAGGGGCACGACGCCATGGAGGAGCAGCTGGGGTGGTTGGAAGGAATGGCGCGAGGTGCCGGGGCCCGTGCCACGTCAGTGCGTTGCGAACGAGCGCTACCTACGCTAGATTTGGCGAGCGGAGTCTCGCCCGCAACGACACATAGTGCTTTAGCGCGCCCCGCCGCAGCTTATTTCTCTATAAATTGGTACTGCACAGTGGTGGAGTACCGCATACAGAGTCCCGCTGCGGGCAGCCTTAGGGTTGTAAATTAGTAGGGAACATATCATGTGCAAATCAACCTCATTGTGCAAACCATGCAAACTTCAATCTGGGCCACCGGATCAACATCCAAGGGGGTGCACATGGGGAGTGTGAGGGGGATTTGCAAAAGTGTGATTAGAGACGGTCGGTTAATTGTAAAACTATCTAATCCCCCATGCCCCTTGGATATTGATCCGGTGGCCCAGATTGAAGTTTGCACGACTTGCACGAAGGGATTGGTTTGCACCTGATATGTTCCCAAATTGGTGGGGAACATATCATGTGAAACCAACCCCATTGTGCAAACCATGTAAACTTCAATCTGGGCCACCGGATCAACATCCAAGGGGTGCACAGTCAAAGGGAGTGGGAGGGGGGATTTGCAAAAATGTGATTAGAGGTGGGCGATTAATTGTAAAATTATCCAATCCCCCATGGCCCTTGGATGTTAATCTGGTGGCCCAGATTGAAGTTTGCACGGTTTGCACGAAGGGATTGGTTTGCACGTGATATATTCCCAAATTGGTAGGGAACATATCATGTGCAAACCAACACCATTGTGCAATCCATGCAAACCTCAATCCGGGTCACCGGATCAACATCCAAGGGGGAGCGCAGGGGGAGTGGGAGGGGGGATTTGCAAAAGTGTGATTAGAGGCGAGCGGTTAATTGTAAAATTATCCAATCCGCCATGCCCTTGGATGTTCCCCCTCTAACTTTAGAGTAGCTAACATGTGAAACCGAGCCCACGTGTCAGTGATTAGGGGCAACGTCAGAGGAGTCTCATCCCAATCACACGCCCAACTCGGGAACTAATCACAAAAATCCGAACTCCCTATTCGGGCACGATTTTGCGCCTCGGGAGTGCTGACATTTCTTAGCGCAATCACTAGGAACGGGGGTGTTAAGCCCATCCCAAGCAACAACACCAAGAAATGCTGATGTATAACTTAATTATTATAAAAAGTATCCGCAAGCACACGGATATACCGTTGTTGCATTTCACTCGGAGAGTATTCTGGTATTGTTGTTTATTTTTTTTCCAAAGGATGGCAGTGACAAAGGTACATTAGGTACTAATAATCATGACATCGTGCCTTAAGCAATAGGCACAACTCTGCTAGGGGTAAGCCATGGATAAAGAGATAAATAGGGCATTGTGATACACACACAAGCAACTCTCAAGAAATAAAGGAATAAAAGAAAGGAAGAACGAAAGAAAGAACTAAACTATGTTAGCTGGAACTTCAGCTAGGTTAGAGGACCCTAGTGCATCTATTCAGAGCAGGGGTTATGTTAAGCACATGGTTAGAGCTGCAGGTGCCAAGAAAAGAGGATACTTGGGAGAATGTCCCGACCCAGGTATTGTTAGGGTCGTTACATCTTTGCATAAACTCCTACAATGAACCCGAACGTTGGGGAGTGCACTAACCACAACACAGCTGTTACGGCGGATGGACAGGGCTATCACCACCTGTCATCTATCCCAATCACATCATGCAGCACAATCATATCCTCAGGATCCTGCATACCCGAGCACCACGCTCGTTTACGAGGTCACTACTGTAGGATGAAGGACACCGACTAGATGGGGGAGAATGGGCGCTTTTAAACTAAAAACACAAACACTAGAAAAATTTAATTAGAACCACAAGAAGGATCCTATGTCTAGTAAAAACTATCTCTAGTGGGGTTTGCAACCTAGGGTCACAAGAAACAAATCAAATGTTAGGAAAATAAATTGCTCAAAGTAAGTTGCAAGAATTGAAATGAGCAAAGAAATAACCGAGCTTGACATAAGAAATTTTTCCCGTGGTGTCAATGACTTACCGGTCACCCCTAATCCACGTTGAGGTGAATTCAAAGAATCAACCGCTCCTCTATCAGGACTCCTCTTGATCTTGAGCCGGCTTGAATCAATGAACCACTCCAAACCTTGATTCCACTAGAGTTGCTCTTCACCACTCCGGCGAGTTGAGCACAAGAACCTCTCCCAACCAATTTCGGGGCTCCTCCACAATCTTCTTGAAGGGCTCCACGAAATCACCTTCTCCAAGCCGTCTATGGAGCGGCAACTCCCAAGAGTAAGAAGTCGATGACGCTTGCTTGAAGATTCCCTAATGCCACAAAACTCAAATTCTTGATGCAAAAAAACTAGGATGCTCTCACACTCACAAGGATGGAATCTCTAAGCGCTCTCACACTCACAAGGATGGAATCTCTAAGCAAGGAGTGAGAGAGAGAGGGGGGACCAGCTCAAATATGTCAAGGAAGCTTTCCAATGGGCCAAGATAACCCTCTCACGGCCGGGCATGGGATATATTGGGGGTCCCCCTCAGAATCTAGCCATTACACTCAAACCCCGTGAAAACATAGTTCTCGCAGACTGTCCGCCTCATAAACCGGACTGTCCGCCATTCAAAACCAATGGCTAGAACTGCAATTGGGCGTTTGGGCGACTGAGAAGGCGATCGTGATCCCATCACTGACCTAGCACCTAGTCGTCTCGCCGGTGGCCAGGTCTGCTCCGTTGACGATCACTCACGACCCCGACGTCCACACCCCGCCTACCGACCCCAGCCGGCGGCAGCCACCGCATATCGTAGGTTAGCTAGTTCAGCGCCTATGACCACCCATTTTTCTGTAACCCTAGTTTCCTGGGTTCTAGCGCCACTTAGGTCTAGACTTTGGGATCGTTCTGGTGGGGTGGTGTTTCTTCACCATCTAGCACTCTCGTTTCCTCTCCGGTGCACCATTATGGAGGTCGGAGGAGGATCTAGTGGAGGCGGCGAAGACTGCGCTCGGCAGAAGCAGGCAAACTGAAAGCATCTAGGCCCCTAGTGGGTTTTGGAGTATTGATTGACAGCATGATTAAAAAGACTAACTTATTTGTATGAAATTATAAGCAGGAATTTAATTGAGAAATTGGTACTAAATAAGATGGCTCAGGTGTTGCAAGCAAGTGTGTTTATCCCATTGGCATTATGAATATGTAACAAGCAAACGAAGAAAAGAAAAGATAGAGCAAGTTATTCATGGTTGATATAAAGACTCTAATATTTGTGAAGGCTTGTTCGATCTATAATGGGATTCAAAATGACAAGTAAATGTTTTGTGAATGAGATGTGATATGCTTATGCATCGTCTCAAATATGAAAGAACTTGTCACTTATGATAAATGGTTGTTAACAAAAGAAGCAAGCAAGGCAAAAGTGAATGAGACATGAGCTTATACAAAGATAACGTCTCAAATTGGAAAGCTTACATATGAGATTGAATTGGGACTTCAAATTGATAAAGAAGATTTCATGCATGACATAAATCAACATGAGTTCAAGATGGATGGCTAGGATAAAGGTAGAGGACCGATAGGCGTGTTTCAAGAGGCTACGCAAGCGACGGCTTGGGAGGAGCAAAGAAACCGATATGGGTCAAAGGCCGGAGATCCTAGAGTCATGGAGAGCTCTATGTTGAAGAGTGTAATTATTCAAGTGAAGAAGGTGACTTGTGAATCAAGATGGATTTCATTCCTATGCAAATTGAAGATTCAAAGTCACTAGCTCAAAGCGGGCGTGCTCAAAGAATGAAGATGTTGATGCCCTCACGGATTGATCAAAGAAAGGTCGGCATGATCATAATGCGAAGCTCAAGTGGTGATTGTGGTAATTGTATATTTCATTTATGCACTTGAGTATAGGTATGCCGTACTATGAAGAGGGATGCAACATCAGTGGGTTTAGACAACACCAAAAGTGCTCAAAATACTCCCTAGAGAGAATAGCCAAAGAGAGAGAGAGCTAACTGCAAAACCAGTAAGAGACCGGTCTGACTGGTTCTAGGGACCGGTCTGACTGGTCTGAGCAGGCAGAGTCTCCAACGGTTAGTTTTCAAAACTGACCGGTCTGGGGGACCGGTCTAACACTGACAGGGGCAATGGCTAGTTTTTGAGAGAGGGGTATTTATACCCCATGACTTCACCCATTCATGGGTGCTGATGCTATTCATTTCAGAGCACTTGTGAGAGCCTTGTGAGCACTTGGAGAGTCCTCCCCAACCTCTCTTTGTGAGAGTTGCTTGATTCAAGTTGAATCCTTGAGCTGGGTTGAGTGAATCCAATCCTAGAGAGTCATTTGAGCAAAAGAGATCGAGCCCTAGTTATTGAGCACTTGAGGTTGTGTCGGCCAACTTGATTGAAGCATTTGTTACTCTTGGAGCATCAGCTCCTAGACGACTAGGCGTCACCGGCTAGCTCTCAAGGTTGTGGTGAGCAGCGGCAAGTTTGTTGAAGCATCGATTGTGTGCCAAGAGGGCGCATGGTGTTCTATTGGAGAGAGGAGATAGCTTGATCTTGGGGTCACCATAAGCTTCCTCAACGGAGAGTAGGATTCACACGTGAGTGCACGGGGTGAATCCGAACATCAGTAAAACATATCACCGTGTCTCCTTTGCATCATCTTCATTTCGGTTTGATTTACTTACCTTACATGTATAGTCTTTGAGTTTAAATTGTGCTTCCACTCGATCTACTTGGTTGTGTTCTACTTGTGTGTAGGAAGCTAATTATATTGATAGAAATACTCTGCAAAAGCTACACTCCAAGTTTCATACAGGTTCAAGCTCGAGAGGGGATTTTTCCCTGCTGTTAGCCTGTCTGCCTGAACAGACCGATCTGACCGGTCCAGGCCGCTGACAGCAGGGTTAAGTACTGAATTTTGAAGAAACGCCTATTCACCCCCCTCTAGGCTACGACATCGTGTGATCAAGATTCTTTCACAAACGCTATGGCGAGTGTTGCTGAATTACTCCTGAAACTGAACCTGATGACAAAGGAAGGTGATTGTTGGTGTCTCTTATGCTCAATCTGAATAGGTATTCTGCAAGCGCACAGAATCACTGGTGTAGCACTTCACCACGGAGTATTCCGGAGTATCGTGAAATCCTCAGAGAAGCACTATGGTAAAGTATATCGTAAATTGTAGTGATGACCTTTACTATTTCTATCAACCGACTAATTTAGCATAGTTAAGTCAGATAATGGGTAAGAATAAATGGCCAGTCTATGACCGTCTGACACACAAGAGATTCTATACCATAGAGAGGTAGCAGCTGGGAGGAAAACGAGCGAGAAAGGACTCCTGAAACACTTCTAAACTACTAGCTAGCCTCACTAGAACTAATCTAAGCTTTTGTCTTGATAATGGCACCTGGAGCTTACTTCTGCGTCCTAAGAGAAGGACTCAGAAAGGGATGACAAGGGAGTCCGTCGTCCTTCGGCAACTAATATTATGAAAACACCCGAACGTGGTGGACTACGAGGGACGGACAAGGCTGTCACCACTTGCCGCCTACAACTGCGGTGTCGTGGGGTGGAACACACTTCCTAGCTAGTACTGAGTCAGACACCACGTATGCTCTCGGTACTAGGATTTCTCTTGAGGCCTTCAAGGGAAATCTCCCTCAACCTAGTGAACTAACTTGAGTTACACTAGTCCGGGCGAGAAAACCGGTAAGACAAGCTCCGACAAGCAAGAAAGAAAACATAAACTGAACTAGACGTAAACTACTCCCGCAGATAAGTACTAGTACTTGAAGAGATAAAGAACTTACGGAAAGTAAAGCTGACTTAAGTATTTAAAGAAGATTACTTATATTAAAATAGTCAAAGGAAAAAATACAAGAGCTTATACCAAGCTCCGATGACGACTCCGAATCCCCGAGACAAGCTCGACTCGACTCTAACTCCCAACTACTAACCTACTCTAGACTTGAGAAGCTAGAATTGCTCCTTTTTTGAGTGTGTGTTACAAGTGATGGAGGGGGGTTCCTATTTATAGCACTCCAAGGTCGGTTGATGGCCGGTAATTCAGGTAGCGCCGGTGGCACGCAAATGTGGCAGTTGTGCTTAACTTCCACGCGAAGCTGGGAGCCGAGAGGCTGCAAGGTGGGGCCGGGTGGCCCGCCCTAGGCCAGCCAGCCTAAGAGTGTGGCCATCTGGCCACCGCCTTCTTCTGGACGTCTTCGATTGCCTCTGGGTGTCAGTTTGATAGTTGCTTGACTCTGACGCTTGGACACATAGGCTGGGCGGCCTGGGGGAGGCCGGGCGGCCTACCTCCGGAGCCCGTTGGCCCTCCGTTTCGCCGACGTTGCAGATCAACGCTCCACAATGCCTCTGAGATGGGTAGTTTCCCCATTTGACAATCTGGGCACTGGCTTGTGGGTCATTTGCTTGATCCTCATGCCTTCCGGGTCCACCGACTGAATCTGAGATGTTCGCCTCGCTCAGGAGCATTGTGAGCATGTCACGTTGCTCCTTTGAAAAGATTGCACCCTTGTATGTTGAGGTATCAGGCCGGCAGCCACGGATGAGGCCGAGCGGCCTGAATCTTCTCTGATTTCGACCATCTTTGTACAATGATTTCTTGCAGGCACAACTCATCCAAAACTTGTGGAACTTATTAGAATTAAACAAAATATGCATGGAACATGGTGCAAGAACTCAATTTATTCCCGAGAAGTTGATGGTCAGAACGTGAAATAATGGCCATCAACACCCCCCCAGCTTAAACTTTTGCTCATTCTCGAGCAAAGCTTACACTGAGGCTCGGTGGATCAGGAGTTGCACCAATGTTTGCCCTCTACAGGTACCCTGTGCACAACATATTACTCTATCTGTATGTACATCGAGTAAGTTGGCTCATACATATTTGCTCTGATTGATGGGGCTTGTTTCACATTTCATCCGTTGTCTTGAGCGGTTGGAGGACTGAACGACCTTCACCGGAATATTTTCCTATTTCCCTGTTCAGGTTCATTCTCGGAACATTTGCAACTATGCACAATTATGGTTAAGCTTCCCTGAAGGTACTCTCAATTGCTCAAGGTATTGTGCTGAATTTCCTAAATGGAGGTGAGTTACCGGATGACCTGAATCTCACTACTATAGTTTTGATTCAAAAGACCAAGAATCCGGTAGAGATTAAGCATTTTCGGCCAATTTCCCTGTGCAATGTTCTGTATAAAATCTGTTCGAAGGTATTGGCTAATCGGCTCCGAGGCTTCCTGGATGAAATCATTTCAGAGGAACAGAGTGCCTTTATGCCAGGGAGGCTTATCACGGATAATGTCCATATTGCCTATGAGTGTACACATTATTTGAAGCGCAAAAAAGGGAAAACTGGTGTCTATGTTGTGAAACTGGATATGGCAAAGGCATATGATCGCATCGAGTGGAAGTACCTGGAAGGGATGATGCTCAAACTTGGTTTTCATTCTGATTTTGTCTCAAGGGTCATGAGGTATGTAACTTCAGTTTCCTTTTGCATTAGAACTAATGGGGTGCTTTCGGAACATTTCAGACCGACACGAGGAATTCGACAAGGGGACCCGATCGAGGAATTCGACGGGGGGACCTGATCTCGCCTTACCTCTTTTTGATTTGTTTAGAGGGACTCTCTTTCCTTCTTAGGGAGATTGGACCACGACATATTTCTAGGGGTGTGCAGGTGAGCGTCCATGCGCCCTGGATTTCGCATCTTCTCTTTGCGGATGACTGCATTGTCTTCTCGGAGGCGTCGCAGAGAGGAGCTGATCGCCTACAGGAGGTTTTGGAGATCTGTCACAAGGGGTCTGGGCAGATGGTTAATTGTGACAAATCAGCTATATTCTTCAGATCAAATTGCTCCAATGAATCAAAAGTGGAGGTCCGAGAAAGCCTGAATATACACAGTGAAGCTGTTGCTGAAAAATACTTGGGTTTGCCGACCTTTGTTGGACGAACGACAAATGAGGCGTTCGAGTATATGCCCACAAGGGTGAAGGGCGTGATTGGAAGCTGGAGTGGAAGAGAGGCGAGTTGTGCTGGTAGAAGAAATCCTTCTCAAGTCGGTTGCGCAGGCAATTCCGACGTATTCTGTGAGTTGCTTATTACTGCCAATTGATACATGCAAGAAAATGAGACAAGCTGTCTCCAATTAATGGTGGGGAAGCTCTGCAGATAACCGGCATATTCATTGGATGAGTTGGGATCGACTGGTACGCCCGAACTGTCAGGGTGGTATGGGTTTTCGTGATCTCAAGCTTTTCAATCTGGCAATGCTTGGCAAGCAAGGTTGACAGCTCACGACGCGACCGGAATCCTTGTGTGCCAAAGTACTGAAAGGGAGATACTACCATGACTCAAATTTTTTGGACTATACAAGGAAAAGGAGGTCAAGTTACACATGGGGTGCTATTGTGGCTGGCCGAGAAGTCCTGAAACAAGGACTTATCCGGCATATTGGTGACGGGTCTACCACACGCATATGGGAGGATCGGTGGATTCCTCAGCATTTCGGTGGCAGACCCAATGTACCACAAGATGGGTTTGCTCTTGCTCGAGTAGACTAGCTTATATCGGGATCTGGACAATGGAATGAAGAGTTGGTGCAGGCATCCTTTACAGGAATTGATGCAGAGGCTATTCTTCGTACACCGGTTAGGGGGCTGGGAGATGACTTGTGGGCCTGGGAACCGGAGAAACATGGCGTTTATTCAGTCGGATCGGCCTATAAACTCCTAGATACTAGAAGACAGCAGGATGATACTGATGAAACTGCTGGGACCTCTGGGGATCAGTCATGGCAACGAATTTGAAGCTTGATGTTCCCCCCAAAGTTAGGGTGTTCTGGTGGAGAGTGATCTATGAATTCTTTCCGACTAAATAGGTGCTACATCGGAGACACATTGAACCTGTGGCTTTCTGTGATACATGTGGCTGCTAGGAGGAATCAATTGGACATGTTTTGATGGACTGCACAATTGCGAAAACCTTCTGGGAGATGGCAAAACAACTAACTGGAGTGAAACTGCTAAAGCTGCACCCAACTACTTGGGCCTGAGATCTGCTGGTTCTTGGTACAACAAAAGAGAGAGAGCTATTATCATTTGTGGCATGTGAGCTCTGTGGGTGCAGCGAAACAAGCGACGACACGGTGAACCGGGTATGCCCATCAGGCAAGTGGTGCTTTGGGTCAGGGAGACTGTGACACCTCAGGTGTCTAGTTACTAAGTTAAAGTTTAGTAGGTAAATAATATGTTTATTCTTGTTTGATTGTTGAAAATTTTGTAGTGCAAAAGTAAGGGTATTTTGGTAATTATAAAAAATTACAAGTCCCTTTTTACAAAAAGTTTTGACTTAGGAAGTATTTTCAACTTTGTAATGGGCTTTCTTGCAAATATGCTAATAGCAATTATTTTGGTAGCATTGTTGCATTTTAGCCCTAAAATGTTGTAATTTTGCTATTAAAAGTATTTTTCCTTAATGGAATAAAGTTCTTTTGGATCTTTGAAAAATATCTCTAAATCCTTTGATCTAGTGAGAATTTGCATCACATGAAAGTTGTAGATCTGGAAAAATTGAGCAACTTTCATGTTGAGCACCTTTTCATTTGAGCATTAGATTAACAGGAAATTTTACTTTACAATTAGACCCCTAGTATTCTTGAAAATTTGAAAGCCACCCTTCATCTTCCTCCTCTCTGCTTCTCTCTCTGCCCGAAATAGGGGCGCCGCCGTTTGGCCTCGCCGCCAGTTTTCCCTTGACCCCTGTAACACCCTAATTTAAATTTCCTATTTAATAATAAATTTAATTGGCTTTATTTAATTTTCTAAGGTTTTATATGCTTAGCCTTGCATTTAAATTAATTTTCATTCACAAGGAATTAAAATTTATCTTAGGTTCAATTTGTTTGTGCATTCATGCTGGAGCATGGTTTTATTTTGGTTGAGTGCATAGGGTTTGAATTCAAATAGTTTGAGTGTGTTAGAAAAAGAAAAGGGGAGAAGAAAATAGAAACCCAAACCGGACCCAAAACCCAGCGAAGCTCAGCCTTGGCCCAACCCGCTACCCCTTTTCCTTTTCACCCGGCCGGCCCAGTCCTCCCTCTCCCCGCGGCCCAGTTCGCTTCCCTCCCGCACTGGCCCACTCCCTCCTCGGCCCAGCGCCTTCCCCGCTCGACCCACTCTCTCCCGCTCCCTCCGCTCGCGCTCGGCCCAGCGAGCCACTCTCGCACGCCCAGTGCGCCCGCCCGCGCCCTGCCTCTCTCGCTGCGTTCCCGGGCCCACCTGTCGGCCCTGTCTTCCTCCTCCCGTATCCCCCGCTCGCGCAATGGAATCCCCGGCGATGATCCTCGCCGCAACTTTCCTTGGGCATGCCTGCCCATGATCCCCGCCCGGCCTTTAATTGGCCCCCGCAGACCCCCTGCGCCCCCATCCTCCACGCCAGTGCCGCCCCAAACCCTAGTTCCAGAACCTCCGTGTAGCCCCGCCACGCCGTGATCTTGCGCAGCCACCGACCCGGCGCTCTGCTGCGTTCCAGCCACCACCAGCCACTATCCGGTTTCGACTCGACACCAGGGAGCCTCCCGAAGCACCAATTCCGATCCCCATCCCCTGCAGCTACCAGAATCGCTCAGGACCAACTCCGGTGAGCTCTCTGTCTGCCGTGCGATTCCTGGATGCCGGCGATCCCTGGACCTTCCTCAACCCCCTCTGCACCTTCGCAGGACCCGCACGGATCGATTGGGCGGATCAGCAGGCTTGGAGCTCCACCACATCGCCTCCTCCTCGAGATCCGTCCGAGCTCCGCCTGCACGCCACCGCCCGACCTCGCCGCCGGCACATCTGCGTCACGCCCCCGCCCGTTCCAAGTTTCGGTAAGCCACCTCCTGACCTCCTTTTCCTTTTGCGCCCGCACCTGTAGACAGTAGGCCACCTTAGGTGCCAGAGCACCGGCCACCGACGTTTCTCCACCGCCGCGCCATGGCCAGAAACGGTCCTGCTGGACGAACTCTCACGCTAGGGCCACCAGTGGATCACGCGTGCCACGGGCATGCTCCAAAGCTAAACCTCGGCAGGATGGCTTTCTCCGGCGAGGCCCGAGCCGCGCCGCCGCGAGTTTGTTACCGGCGGTAGCGCGCTGCCGCTCTCCACGCCCCATAGGATCTCAGCCGTACGATCTGTCTTGAACACACAGGATTAGATCCAATCCAGATTGGGTCCGAGCCGCCAGATCCAGATCCGACGGCCGATATCCACGCGTACCGGTTCGCCCCGGTAGTTTTGCTAAAGAACCCTTAAGTTTTATGGAAATTAACCCGCGGTCCAGGCGTGTTCAAAAGTACTTACATACAGGCCCTGTTTTATTCATTTAGACCCCTGCTCTTTTCCCTTTTTGAACCCGCAGTCCAGCCAGCATAGTTTTGCGCGTTAGCCCCTGGATCTACCCGTTAATTACGTATAGGTCCCTGGTTTTTGCAAAAAACCCCTGGAAACTCTGTTTTTCCTACAGTTTAGCCCCTAGATCTAGTTTTAAGCCTAGTTTTCGCATTCTTGCTCCGTTTTAGGTGTTTTTTATGTCCACGCGATCGTTGTAATGCATAGAATAGTTCTAGTCTAGTTTTGTTTGCTGTTTTTATGTAATGATGTACTGTTTCTTAGATTTTTCTTTTGTTTGCATGTATGTGTATGTGCTGGACTTGTTTTGGCGTTGCGATTGTGAGTAGACATTGATCCTTCGGAGGAGTTCCAGTACCTGGAGCAGCCACCATCTTCAGAACAGTTTGAGTAGCAGGAGAACTTTGAGGAAGGCAAGTATAACATGAACACCACCTATCACCTTTAAATACAATTTCATACTGTATTTTAATACTGTATGCCTATAAGGATCATCCTAGCCACTTTATTACCTTATATATATCCCTTGGGTTGCATTTTGGTTAGTTGTGCTAGGTGTTGCGCTCTCACACATGGTCCTTTTTAATTAAATTGTTAATGGTCTTATGCAACTTAATTGTGAGCGTTACCCTCTGTGCTCTATACTTGAGTGGTTTACGTCTCCTTAAAACATGTTTTTCTAGAAACTTGGTTTAGGGGGCTCGCACTGTGTTTTGTGCTAGCTACTCTCCATAAGGACCGTACGTCATTAGAGCGACAACCTGGGACAACCGCGCAACCACAAGACTGGAATGGGACGGTCTTGGCTTACTAATTAGGTCTTTTTTGTTTGGAGTAACTTACCTGCGGGGCAAGGGTGGTAAGCTTCAATGGTCCCTGCTCCTCCGGCTTGGTCTGTGCTACGTGTCTTGTACCCCCGTGAGGTGGGCCCCATCATCGCTGATCCAACTCTTCGCGGTTACGCCATACCAACGAGATTCTTTGTAACGGCCTCGTAGTGAGTTTGCTTGTCATCTCACCTACAGAAGTGTGATGAACAACTAGCGTAGCTCACGACTTGTGGGTAAAGATGTGCAACCTCTGCAGAGTGTAAACCCGGTATACTAGCCGTGCTCACGGTCATGAGCGGCCCGGATCCTCCTTTTGATTAGTGGGGTTACCTTGGTGGTTTCGGTGTGGTCCTCAGAAGTTCTTAATTAATTTGATTAATTTCTATGCAACTGTTTTATGGTAATTTCATCAACTTGCAGTAATTAGCTTTAATAAATTTTTGCCAAGATTAAAAGCTAATGCAGTTGGGTCAGCCAACATTAGAGCCTCATAGTTTGTGTTATACTTGTTGAGTACAAGTTGTGTACTCACTCTTGCCTACTCTACTCTTTTCCTCTTGTTCTCTTTGGGGACACCCTACTGTTGCTCAGTTCCTGGCGACGCGGAGGAGTTCACCCAGAGCTACGAGGAGTACGAGGACTTCTAGGCGGTCGTCTCCCATTCGACGTCCCTGTGGCGCCCAGCTTCCGAGTTTCGTACTTGTTTTACGCTTCCGCATACTCTGTATCAGACATTTGTCACTTATGTAATAAATAACATTCGTACTCGCTTTATTATATCTTTTTACGTGATATGTGCTGTGATATACTGTTCATTCTGTTGTATATACGTGTGACTTGATCCTGGCACGTATATAATTGCTCGGTTTATATCCTTTTATAAACCGGGTGTTACACCCCCAGGCTGGCCGCGCCGCCTCCATGTGCCGCACATAAGGCTCCCGCCGCAACTCCACCACCCTGCTGGCCCTTCGCGCGCGCGCCACGCCGCCGCCCCCCGCCACCTCGCCGGATCGCTAATGGGAAAGCGCCGCCGCCGTCGATTCTTTCCCACAGCTCGGACGAGCCCATCCCCTGAGCTCTCTCTCTCTCTCGCTTAACCTTCCTCTCTGGCTATAAATAGCCAGTCTTGCCCCTCTTCTCCGGCATACACACCCACCGCCTTTCCCCTCAAGCTCGGACGAGCTCCATTACCGCCGCCCCTGCTCGCACGTGGAGCCGCCTCTCCGCCACGTCTCGACCCAAACCAACCCGACCATCACCTTCCTCTTACTGCCCTGGTTCTCTTCGGCCCAACCCCCTCCGCTTTGTCTCACCGTAGTGTCGCCTCCGCTAGCGCAGAACCGCCGGCGGCCGCCCCTCACCGCGGACAAGCCGCCTCGGGCCACCACTTCCTCTCCTGAGACTGCCAGTAGGTGCGCACGAGTCCCCTTACCATTTCCCCTAAGTTTCCCCTTGCTCCCATGACCTTAGCTCATCGGACCATGGCCGGACAGAGCTCCTCTGCCACCGGCCATTGCCAGGGACCTGATTGAAGTGTTTAAATTATTTCCAGGGACCTTTCTGTAAAAAGAACAGTCCCTTTTCAATTTCTTCTTGTGAACTTTGAAAAATCCTAGAAAAATATAAAAAATTAGAAAAATGTGAAATTAATTTTATTGTGTTCTTTTTTATTAGATCTATCATCTGGTGTGATGAGTTTGAACTGTTTCCTTGTGTAATTAAATTTAAAAATAGGATTAGATTAGATCTTTTAAATTTGTATCTTTTATTTTGGAGCCATGTTTTAAATAAGCTTTGAACCATATGACCTTTGAAGCATGTCAAGCTTTTCAAAAATCTTTCAAAACACATTAGTGGAATTTAACTTATGCTTTTCAAATTTACTTCTATATATATTGCTTAAAAGATTTATTCAAAAACCCTTCTGTGTTTTATTTTGAAATAAATCCCCCTTTTGACTTCAAACCATGTTTCCTAGTATAGCTAGTTTTGTTATTTTATGGAGTCCTTTGTGTTCACTTTTACTCCATAAATGACTGCCCAGTAGATAGAAAATGAATGGTTGTTTTCTTGACTTGAGTTTTGTAGGATAACAACTTTTTAGTGAAGGAAAGCTATACTCAAGCACTTCACTAATTGACATTTACTGCATCGCATATAGAAATAACATCGTTAGCCGACGGAACATACGAGCTTATTCAGGAACCAGATGGGGATTTCTCCGAAGCTCAGGCTAACATTGTTGAATTAATTGAAGCTCCGAACTCTGATTCGGAAGACTCAAAGTCCACTAACTCTATAGACATCACTGCAGGCAAGACCCGATGCATAATCCTATTATTATAAATTAAGCAATTTATTTCTATTTACTTGTGCATTTAAGTTATTAGAGTTGAATGAAAACTTAGATGCATAATTCTAGGTACCTATTGTTTGAACACTAGAACAGAGTCCATTTAGATGCTATGCTAATAGGACCGGTAAAAGTCGAGTGATTTCCTGTCACTCGCGAGATTTATAGGAGTTGATTGTTTACATTTCTGTAATCACTATAAGGATCACGGACGGATTTGGTTACAAGCTTCAGTTGAGATCCGTCTGTGTTGATAACTTACTAAGGCCGCAGTGTGTAGTAGTGGTGGTTAAGCGTTTGAAAGTACCAGCCACATGTCGTAAATATGGTACGCGGCAAGCCAAGTAACTGATTGGCCCGGCAAATGGACATAGGAAGTTAATAATATTGAAAGACAAGTTATGTTGCAACAATCACGGGTGAAGACAAGAGCGGTTCTCTGTAGTCGGGGAGAGTGGCGCTGATCCATGAACCGGAATGAGAAGTAAATGGTTGCTTGGGAGTGACTCGATAGTGCTCCAAGCCTGTGCGCTAGGTTTATCCTTGCAAGGTAGAATTCGATTCGGAATCGTCCGCTTCTCACGATGATTGAGACTGCTTAATCCCTTTGCTACATAGAGTAAGAAGAGTGTCGGTACCCTACAGCTGGGGTACCCACTCCTACTGTGCCAAGACTCGCGTAGTTATCCGTAACTACGCCCTAAGGAGCTGAGCAGCCGGACCCCTAGGGTCCGACTCCATCTCACCGGACCAACGGTCCCGGACCCGCTTCCCGCTCGGGGACGGGTCCGGCGTCACCACGTGTTCCAGAGGTGGAAATGCTCAGCACCTGTGACCGCAGACCCGGACTCCCGCAGATGGGTCCGGGACCTCCACATGCCTATCCGGACCCCCGTGAGCTCTCGGCTCAGCTAGCTGCTCGGGAGGGGTCCGGAGACGCCACGTGTCACGCAGACACGGGCACGGGCACAATCATTCCGCTGGAAGCTCCCTCACCCACCCGCATTAAGGGCGAGTGGTTGAGGCGGGCTCTGCTGCCTCTAGGCTCGGGGCAGCTTTTGTCAGTCCACACTATGGATCACCAGTTACCGAGGCGGCTCGTCAGTTACCAAGACAAGCATTAAAGACTCAGCGCCGTGCCCATGGGCGACGAGTTATGATGACCAGCTACTGACTGGAGCAATAGTGCACGCTGCTACAGTGGACTGAGTCAGTAGTTCGGCGCTTCATCATGACCTCAACGCGCGGCTGCAGAGGCTAGACTCTACTCTGACAGGACAGCTCAAGACCATCCCTGGTCAGAAGCTACGCACGGAAGCCAACGACAAGATCTCCGGATCTGAGGCATTGAAGGCCAAAGTGTAGTTTATAATACATCGCCGGGTCCACATGTCAGGGCCCCGCTTAGTGTACGTGCTCTCCTTGGACATATAAAAGGGAGAGCACGCCCGCTAGAACACATAGACACACAGATCCTCAGACTCTCTTGAGACTCAACTGGAGAGCGCAAGCAATACAACACACAGTGGACGTAGGGTATTACGCTCCGGCGGCCCGAACCACTCTAAACCTGCTGTGTTCATTGCGTTCGTGAGTGAGATCGAACTAGTCGCTAGCTAACCCCCGAGTACTCACCCTCTGGGCATAGGCGGGTGCATTCTGCCACCCGGCTGTGGTTTGCCACACCATGACATTTGGCGCGCCAGGTAGGGGAAGTTTAGCTGATTTTAGTTCATCTCTGGCTCGTCTCCATGGTTCGGGTGGTTGAGCACTCCCACCACGACGACGATGGAGGGTGTGGCGTCATCCGCACCACACGCCTCTCGCCTTCCTGCCCCAGGGGCAACCGTGCCCGTGGAGCAGCCACCGTCGGCAGCGGCGCGCGCCGCACGTCGGCAAGAGTCAGGGCGCCCGTCAAAGGCCCCCTCACAAGCTGCGAACGGCGGAGCGACAAATCCAAGCTCGCAGCATACCTCACTCATGTGAGGAAGCCCGCTCCGGCGGAAAGCCGACTCCGGTCGCACCAAGCCCGCTCCGGTGGAAAGCCGACTCCGGTCGCACCAAGCCCGCTCCGGTGGAAAGCCCACTCCGGTCGCACCAAGCCCGCTCCGGCGGAAAGCCCACTCCGGTCGCACTAAGCCGACTCTGGTGGCTCTCTCCGGCGGAAAGCCAACTCCAGTCGCACCCCCGACTCTACATCTCTGTAAGTCCTACCCTTAGAGGCCCAGCAGGGAATAAAACCTTTTCCTTTGTAACTAGGTAGTACTTCCGTGTGGTCCAGTCCGGTGAGCCTCCACCGTGGAGGGGTCCAGACCTCTGCGAACCAGGTTCAGGGAAGTGTACTCACCCTCCGGGGAGGTCCGGAACCGTGTAGCCGCTTAGCCTGGTTCCATACCCTAAGCCTGCATGCTCTACCTCCCTAGGGCGAGTACCGTAGTACCTAAGACTGGGGGGCCGGAGGTCCGGACAGCTCCGGCCTCATAAACCCGTGTTCTGGCTTACATCGCACATCTCATGTACATCTAGTTATAAAGGAAAAGTTTATTCTCAGTTCGCCTCTAAGGATGTTATATTCCAATTTCAATCTACGCATTATGTTTGCGCTAACCCCCACGTGGCTTCTTACTCTTGTGCGGTGATTGTGGTCCGAATTGAGTTGGCTAGTTAGTGACTTAGCCCGAGACCCCTCATGGAAGAGAGGGGTTCGGACCCCTGGGAACCTGCAGGTTCAGGGAAGCGCACTCATTCTCCGGGGAGGTCCGGAGCCGTGTAACCGCTTAGCTTGGTTCCGTACCCTAAGCCTGCACGCACCACCTCCTGTGAATGAGTGCCGTGGTACCTAGGACTGGGAACCTGGAGGTCCGGACTTTCTCTTAACCTAAAGGCCGGCCCCTTGAGCTCCGTTCACTGAACCTAGCTGTCTATCTCAAAGGAATACAGCCAACAGGATTTGGGACCCGTGGGCACGCTACTAAGCATCTACCTTGAGTCATGTGCAGGTCCAAACGTGATGATGCAGTAGGTGACCCAAAGGATGGACGACGCAGGACAAGACCCTTGCGGCGCTCACCGCTAGGCGCTAGAAGCAGCCTAGTTGCTCACAGTAGTGGCCCCACCTGCGGGTTCGTTGCCTCTCCCGAGGCGTGCCCGGGGGCCTCTGTCGGTACCCTACAGCTGGGGTACCCACTCCTACTGTGCCAAGACTTGCGTAGGTATCCGTAACTACGCCCTAAGGAGCTGAGCAGCCAGATCCCTGGGGTCCGACTCCATCTCACCGGACCAACGGTCCCGGACCCGCTTCCCGCTCGGGGACGGGTCCGGCGTCACCACGTGACCGCGGACCCGGACTCCCGCAGATGGGACCGGGACCTCCACGTGCTATCCGAACCCCCGTGAGCTCTCGGCTCAGCTAGCTGCTCGGGAGGGGTCCGGAGACGCCACGTGTCACGCAGACGCGGGCACGGGCGCAATCCTTCCGCTGGAAGCTCCCTCACCCACCCGCATTAAGTGCAAGTGGTTGAGGCGGGCTCTGCTACCTCTGGGCTCGGGGCAGCTTTTGTCAGTCCACACTGTGGATCGCCAGTTACCGAGGCGGCTCATCAGTTACCAAGACAAGCATTAAAGACTCAGCGTCGTGCGCATGGGCGACGAGTCATGATGACCAGCTATTGACTGGAGCAACAGTGCACACTGCTACAGTGGACGGAGTCAGTAGTTCGGCGCTTCATCATGACCTCAACGCGCGGCTGCAGAGGCTAGACTCTACTCTGACAGGACAGCTCAAGACCATCCCTGGTCAGAAGCTACGCACGGAAGCCGACGACAAGATCTCCGGATCTGAGGCATTGAAGGCCAAAGTGTAGTTTATAATACATCGCTGGGTCCACATGTCGGGGCCCCGCTTAGTGTACGTGCTCCCCTTGGACATATAAAAGGGAGAGCACGCCCGCTAGAACACATAGACACACAGATCCTCAGACTCTCTTGAGACTCAGCTGGAAAGCGCAAGCAATACAACACACAGTGGACGTAGGGTATTACACTCCGGCGGCCCGAACCACTCTAAACCTGCTGTGTACATCGCGTTCGTGAGTGAGATTGAACTAGTCGTTAGCTAACCCCCGAGTACTCACCCTCTGGGCATAGGCGGGTGCATTCCGCCACCCGGCTGTGGTTTGCCACACCACGACAAAGAGAAACAAGGATGACTCCAAAAATGGTTGGATGAAATTAATTCCTTTACCATGCTTGTATAGATAGGTGCAAACCTAAAATGGTTAATGAAACTTGAACCTGAATGCTAAAACTTGAAATTAGGGACCTACTCTTGTTGCTTTTCAGCAAAAGAAAACCCAGAACCTTTCCAAGCCTAGCATGTCTAGCTAAAGGGTTACTTTTTACCCCTAATCGGATCAGTCTTGCTGAGTATTAGTATACTCAGTCTTGCTTGTGATCTTGTTTTCAGGAATAACTTTGGAAGATCCAAACACTAGTTAGACTTGGCCTTGTGTTTTACCTCCTGGCTGGTCTATGGAGTGGGAACCGTCCACAACCGGCGATAACTCCGTTGAGTGATGTCTTGTTTGGGCTTAGCAGGGCATCTGTTATGACGTATGTATAGTCGTGTTTTCTTTCTGATGCAGAACTTCTAAAGTAAGAGTAGCTTACTTTTACCTCTTTTAGAATCTTCTCAATAAGTATGTAAAGGCTAGAACTTCAGTTTACTCGCTTTAAAACTCTGATGTAATCCACACCTCAAACCTATGTGATGTAAAATATTGTGGAATGTTGTATCTCTGACTCGCCTTCGTGCGGGATGTATACTTGTATTACGATCCAATATCAAGTAGTTTCATTGGGATTTTACCTGACAGACCAATGATTATACTAGTTGAGGTGTGTTTAGGTGTTTAGTGCACCTGGATTGGTGTAATTCAAACTGGTTCTGCCACAGATACGGCCTTTGACCTATGACAGATCCTACATCCTACGAAGCAATGCAAATCAGGTCTGGTGCTGCCCAAGTGGAGGCGACCTGATCGGGGCTGGTTGAAGTGCAACGTGGATGCTGCATTTCACGCTGAGCATTGACGAGGCGCATCAAGAGAAATCCTGCGGGACGATGAGGGTAGATTCCTTGAAGCATAGGCTACACCATATGATCATTGCATGGATGCTTTGGTGGCTGAAGCATTGGCGTGTAGGGATGGTCTGATCCTGGCAGAAAGATATGGCGCTACTCGACTCAGCCTTGAGACCAATTGTCAGGAGGTGATCAACCTATGGGAGAACAGGGACAAGAACCGCTCGGTGATCTACCCAATTCTCATGGAGATACAGGACCACAGCCGTCTATTTCAAGATTTTATTTTCTTATATGCTAGTCGATCTTGTAATAGAGTAGCTCATGAGTGAATTTTTTTAAATAATATTATTTTAATAGTTAATCGCAAAAATAAATGCCAATTTGAGAAAATTGCAATAGTAGTCTGTCGGCTGTTGGACGGCCGACAGGACTCTTATCGGCTATCCAAGGGCCGACTACCCACGTGGCATCTGATGTGGCGCACGCGGACCTCGCGGGCATGGCCTGTCGGCACCAAAAGGGCTTGCTGGCCCTTGGATAGCCGACAGGGTCTAATCGGCCCGATTGGGCTGTCGGCCCAATAAGGCTTTCGGTGCCGACAAAAATTTATCGGCCACCAAAAGGCCGACAAGCACCTGTCGGCTGTCCAATGGCCGACAGTCCCTTGTCGGCCATCCAGAGGCCGACAGGTCCCCGGTAGGTCCCACCAGCACTGCTTTTGCCTATATATAGACCTCGATTCAGGCCAGTGGCAACAAAAATTTAGCTGGAGTAGTAATGGCTAGTGGGGGATCGTCTAGTGGGAAGGGTTTCGGCTTCGGGAGAGGAAAGGGGGCTAGGAAAGGACCACCGATAGTGTGGGCCGGTTCTATTGGCCCGGAGTCTTTTTCAGAAGCGGTGTATGAGTTTCCAGTTGAGAGCAGGAGTGATTTCACTAAGGATTCACCGCTGAGAGGGTACGATAACCATAAAGAAGATTGGCCAAAATGCATGCATGGTGAGGATTGCTTAGTTCAGATGTGCGCCGAGGGAACGGATGGAGGTTGTTGTTTCTTCAAGTGCCCTCGAGCATGGATAATTTTGAGTACTAAGGGTGTGTTGTATTGTATGATTTACACTACATTTTGTGTTTCAGGCATCCTATGCTCCATAGAACTGTGGGTTCATAAGATGGGTCGATCCTCCCCCAATTCATCCTCACGCGGAGTACATTTATTATCTGCAGAATCGTATCTTCGATCTAGAAATGGAAGTAAGCAGCGGCAACAACGAAGAGGAGCAAGATGAGAACAAAGGTGCCAGTCCACCAAAGGAACCATGCACTAATTCATATTGCAACTGCCCGTGTCACAACAACAATGGGCCTCCGGTTCTGCCGGCGCTGCCAGCACCTCCTGCTATGGGAGGATACTATGGAGACTGTTCGACACAATTTGCTAAGTGGGAGAACTATTAGGAGTTACATATCGTGTTCGCCCGATGTTGTGTTAGTATTTGTTGTTTGTTAGAATTACATGATAGTCATCAATTTCAATTATAGTTCCTGAATTCCTACTCTGTAGTAGTGCCAGTAGATGTGGTAGGTGGTGGTACGAATCCTTGTACGAGCCAAACCTCCACTCAAGCGCCTTCTGCTTTGCTCGTCATGCCATGTCATATGATATTTCATAGGAGAATCTATTGGAAATTGCAAGCATGATCTGAAATGGAGATATACAAGTCTTCTTCACAATTTCTCCGTACATCACAGTGGCCACAAACTCTACTGTCATGTTTCTATGCTTCACAACGGTTTCTGAAAGCTTGCACGAGTGTCCAACGACGATCGAAGCCACAAAGTTGTTCTCCCCCCTTCCGCAGGTAACCATGAACCCGCCATGGACATCCAGGGGATAGGCACTTGACATCATATGTGGTTGGATTAGAAATAACCACCTTGAATGGTTTCTTTTCCATGAAAGACCATTTCTTAAATGCATGTTGCAGGTGCTTCTTATCGTAAAACATTTGTCCACTTTGGATCTCAATTTGATTGTACACCTAGTTACTGTCATGACCATCATTAACCGTGAGCCCATCCATGTCAAAGTTGCCCCAATCCTCGGGAACGGTATCATCATTGTCAAATAGTCGAGTATCTCGACCTGCAACAAAGGTTCTGTACTCCTCGTCATCTACCTCCATTTCATCAACTATCGCCTCATCCAACTCGCCCTGATCAGCAGTAATGTCACCACCAATTCCTTCAATTAAATACTCAACTTGTTGTTGGACCACAGGCTGCACCTCCACCTCCTCTGCAGTAGCATTTTCATGCGGCCAATCGGTTTCAGCCACCTCCTCTGTTGCAGCAACGACATGGCAAATGCTACTCTCTCCTGGAGTTATGTTTGCCAGTTCTTGCTGAACAAGCACAACAAGAGAGAATTTCATTGTGTTCATAGCCATATGGACAAATCCACGCCAACATTTCGAGTTCCTCATCTCGTACAATTCCCAGCACCAACCATGCTCACGCTGCCTTGGAACTACACCAGAAACTTTGATCCTCCACTGACTTGGGTCAACTTGCAGAAAATTATGCACCTAACCTAACATATCCTCATGTCTCATGTGTAACGGATTACTCACAGTTGTATCTACATACTGAAACTAACTTAAATCTACCCCCGAATCACAATAATTGATGATCTCAATGCCATGACGAACTCTGATATTTACAAGTTCCGAATTCATCCCTGCAAATGCATTACAGAATCTGATGTTATATGACACATCGAAATATTTGTATTTCATTTAAACTAAAAATCTCACTGGTGCAATTTGGGTCTGAAATTCAAATATCTTTGCAATTTTTTTCAATTCATTTAAATCTACATCAATGCATTCTAATATTCTAACAATACCTTATATTTCTAATATTTCGTAAGTAAAAAATTCCAAGTTAATTAACTAAAATTGTGCATTAATAATGTTTTCGTATTCTGACAATTTATAAATACCTACATTATATTTATTTCGAATATATATTAAATATTCAATAAAGTTCCTTACATAATCATGATTTACTTACTATCCGATACCAAAAAAATATATTTACAAAATTATAATATTCAAACATTAAGCTACTAGGCTACAAACAAAACATTAGTAGTATAATACAAATGAACAACCAGATAGTTTTATTACTTAAATCTAACTGCAATAAAAAATCTTAATTAAATAAGACTATCATTATAAAAAGAATGTAATTAAAAAAGACCTAATTAAATATTACAAAAAATAAAAAACTTACTGGGCGCGGCCGGCCGGTGCGGGACTTGCCACCGCCGCCGGCCCCATCACACCGCCGAGCCGAACAGCGGCGAGGCTGCGCGCGGCTCTGGGAGGGGGCGGCGCGCCGGACGGAGAGCGGCGCCCGGCGTTGCCGGCCGGGGGGGGGTGGCAGAGCAGCGGCGCGGACCCGCCGGATCTGCACGGCGGAGGCGTCGTCGAGGCGCGGGAGGGCGAGGCGGCGGCGGCGAGGCGCGGGACGCGCGGGCGGCGGTAAAATCGGCGGAGTGGGGGTGAATGGGGCAAGGGAAGGTGAAACGGCGGGGTTAAATGGCCGACAGGCCTGTCGGCCGGCCAACGGCCGATAATAGGCCTTATCGGCCCGATAGGTGCCTGTCGGCCCTCCAAGGGCCGACTAGCACCTATGTTGCCGACAGGCCTAGCTGGCACCTCGCCCCACGGACGGCGCTGACGTGGCCAACACTAGTCGGCTCTTCAAGGGCCGACAGGTACTTATCGGCCGTGCAAGAGCTGATTACAGTCCAGTCGGCTCTCCAAGTGAGAGCCGACAGGCACCTATTTTTGTAATTTTTGTATTTCGGCATTTATTTTTGTGATTAACTATTAACATAATATTATTTAAAAAAATTCCTCATGAGTTGGCCAAACAAGCTAGTGGAACGGTGGAGACAGTGGTGTGGCATGAGTCTCCATCGTGCATCCAGAGCTTGTTGGAGGATGATTGTAACCATGGTTCCTGATAATTGAATGAAGCAGTGCCAAAAAAAAAGTTTTCGTCAGACAGGTGAACGTTGGGATTGACATTTGCAAGAAAAGTGCTTATTTCAGTGACACTCGATCAAAACTTTACTATGGGTAGATTTTACAATTTTACCCACAGGAGAAACTCATTATAGTTGACAAGACCATGATCCTTTCCCACTGATGTTGACAACACCATGACCGTTCTGCGTCGCATGACGACGTAATAGTTTGGGAATCAGGGCACGGCCAGCGACCAGACGTGCAACGAGCATGAACACAGCATATCAAAGAGGCATTCCCAAGAACTATGCCAACAGCAGCAGCGTAGCTTGATGCACATTGTCCCGTCAGCTCAAGGGGCAAGGTGAAAAACAGTGTATCACAAATCCACTCTTACTTCAGGCACAAAATTTGCAAAACGGTACGATAGATTACTGCATAAACAAATAATCCCATAGCAAACTCCACTACAGACTACGGAGTCGTTTTAAACGGGCATGGATGCAGCAACTTAGAACACCCTATTTGGCTTCCCCATGGTGCTCTTGATGTACAGGCACCTCACCTGCAAAATGGAAATCACAGCCTTATGTCAACTTCGGGTTTATTAATTTTAGTCGGTTGTCGTGTCACATATTCACTTGATGTGGAAACTCAAAACAAAACAAGGGAAAGCTAAAAGCATGCAAGACTCACGTTCTGCCAATTCTTCTTAAGCAATGAAACCAGGAAGTTGACGCTCATCTGGATGTTTTGCTGGATCTGCTTCTCCTCCATCGACAGGTTGCCCACCGCCACACCCATGCAAAGAACCTTCTTGAGCTGGAACTTGACTGTAGCTTTCGTCTCATTCACCTTTGATTCCAGAGATTCCTGGTGAGTAACCAAAGTTGGGAACTTGCCTGTGATGACATGAAAACACAAAGATTAATAACCACAATCAATACCAGTAATAAGTAAAGAAAATGAGCTTCCATTGCATAAAGTTTGATATATAATGTGGATCTGCAACAGCCAACAATGTTCAAAATCTTGCAGCATACTAAGCTGTACCGAAACAAAAGCCATATCTTCCTATACTAATATGCAAAGGCCAAAGGGAATGCCACACACACACACACAAAACAGAAAATGTACTAAAAATGATTTTGATAAATACATTTGCACAGAAAATAACAGAGCCATCACATATAATATATAACGGCAACAGTAGGAATATACAAGGTAGATAGCAGCATGAACAGATAAAGCTCATTCGAACTAAGGAGGCTGACAACAAGCAGTTAACAGATCAGAATACTTGCCTGCCTTGTTGAGACCAGGACCAAGGAGCCGGGGAATCTGCTTGATAATAGCCTCAGAAGCTAAGAAAGCATGGTACTTCTTAGCAAGCTTCTTGACAAGCTTCTTGTTCTTGTTCATCTTCTTAAGAGCTTCAACATCCATGTAATCAAGACCGATCTTCTCAGCCTGCAAACAAAAGAATACACAACATCAGAACCGGAAAAGAAAAACTTTTTACAGAGTAGACAATATCTATTCAGTTCAAAGATTTAAGAACCAATTTCAAAAAATGTACAGGTTTTCTAGCATATGTTTCTGGATATCAACATGCAATAAAATGATTGGCCCCATTTCACAATAATCAACAGCATACCGAGAAGATTCTACCACAGCCTTGAGAATCACAATCCAACAACAGCAGCATTTTGCCCTAGGAAAAGGATGAACAAACAGCATCATCATAAGAGATGTACCTCCTCCACGTGCTGGGCATCACCAAGCATGCAGACCTTCATCTTGGGGCGAGGGATGTGGGGCAGCTTGACGGAGCCACTGAAACGCTTGTCCTTTTGCGGATCGTAGTTCTTCAGTCCAATCTGGAGCTCGATGGTCTCTGTGAACTTCCTGTTCTTCTCCCTTGCCTCCGACACGACCTGGGAGATGGCATCCTTGAGGACCTCAGTTTGCAACTTACTGCAAAAAAGCAGAGGGCAGGTGTCAAAAAGATTACAGTGTCAAAGATTTAGTAGACATGGTGTTTGCAAGACAAGACCACCACGCAACAGAATAGCAAATATCGAGCTTCGAATTGCAGATAGTTAACGGATTATTTGTTCAAATTCAGAAGCGATAGAACAGGTTGGTACTGCAAACTAACAATTTCGACCATGATTCGAGAACATCCAGATTCCAGAATGACCAAATGTACACCTGTTAACCCAATCCACGCGTTTCACATCTTCTGTATTTATATAATGACTATATATATTTATGCATGAAAAGAATGGTGTGTGGTCCACTACACTCATAGGATCAGGGGGATCTCTAAGACCTACTACTACCTCGACAAGATAATCACACAAACACTTGTACATACCACAAGTCAAGATAATGAGAGATATAAAGAAGGGATGCAAAGATTGTTGGTGGGTAGGGGTTACCTCATGGCTGCTGTCCGTCGACAACCAATCCACCTGTAGACAGGAAAACCAACGCGAAATATATGAGACGAGGCGGTGAGGCCAGAGATCTGGATGCGGACCGAGAGCAGAAGAAGAGGAGAGGAGAGGGAGAGGAGGGGCGGATGGCTCCCTACCTGCTGCTAGGGCTTGCTGCGCAGACGATACCAGACGGGAAGTGCGGCGGCGGCGCGAGAGGGCGCGCAGAGGAGGACAGGGAGATGGCAAAGACCTGGATATTTTAACGGAGGCCGATGCATCCTCGCCTGCCGGTTGCGGCATGGCTAGCCGTCGGATCCGATGCGATCTCCGTGCCCTGGTCACGGGCCTTTTGTGGGCTGAGAATGAGATGGGCTGAATCCGCGGATGGATTTTCGTTGGAGGAACCTACCCACAAAAGGTTCAGTACGGCCAGTACTTGTGAATCTATAATACCTAGGAAAAAATCTACTTTGCCTCTCACAATTTTCACGAAAGTCTAATTTTCCTCCTCCAACTACAAAACCGATCGTATGACCTCCAATTCTTCAAAACCGGTCAACTTTTCTCCCTTAATGGTTTGAGGCTGAGGTGACAATGGTTTTGAAATTTTTTTGGATTTTTCATATGTGCAACTTTAGAAGTAACAAAGTATAAAAATTTATGATATTTAAAAAAACGCTAAACTATAGAGCATGGATAACATTACAATAAGATGTACAAGATTTTGCTGAATGCAATTTAAATTGTTGAATTTCAAATGGACATAGAATCCAAAATTTTTCTAATTTTTTAGGTACCGAAATTATTGCTAAAAATTTGATAGCATTATAATTGTGTATCCTTTTAAACCTTGTTGATGTGATATCTTTGTTTGGCACATGCTATACATATATTATATATAGCATGTGCCAAACAAAGATACCAATCATTTGGGTACTATAAAAATTTGAAATTTTTTTATTATGTCTCCTTTTAAAATTTCAATAATTTAAATTTTAATCAACAAAATCTTGCACATCTTATTATACTGTTATTCATGATCTGTTTTAGCATTTTGTGAAATATCATGATTTTGAGAGCTCTCTAGGTGATACTTTATTACTTCTAAAGTTGCACGTATGAAAAATAAAAAGATTTGTCAAAAACACTATCACCTCAGCCTCAAACCACTCAGGGAGGAAAGTTGTCCGGTTTTGATAAGTTGAGGGAGGCCATATGTCTGGTTTTATAGTTGGAGGAGGAAAATCAGACTTTCGTGAAAGTTGGAGGAGACAAATCAGACTTTTTCCTAATACCTATAAAGTTAGTCCCCACTAAGAGTAATTAATTCTATTTCTGTCAACATGCAAGCTACTCCCTCCATCCAACTATCTAAGGCCAGTCTCAATAGGAGTTTCATGGAGGGTTTCATGACATTAAATACCTTCACTTTTGTTGTGTCACGCCCTGAACCGGCGTCATGGCGCGACAAGAAGACAGGGTCGTTTACTTTAAGTATTTTACTATAATTTCGTTTAAGTTTGAACAACTGTCTTGTGGGCCCTGCGTGGCTGAGTTGGCTTAGGCTTATAAGCTAGGCGTGTATCGTGGAGAGACCAACTTGTCAATGAAGTAAGAAAAACTCTCGGAGAGGATCTGTCCTCATCCGGTCACCACCATCGTCTCGCTCACATCTCTAGGATCTCGATCTCCGTAGGCCAAGGGTAGTGACAGTGGTATCAAATTCACAGTTCCTCGGCGCGGCGCCGCTGCTGTTTCGCCGCCGGAGTTCTCCGGTACCCTCACTTTCTCCTCCCTCTGTTTCGCTGTGGTTGTTCCCGCCTGTGTTTTGCTTCGCCGGCGATCACCTCGATCCCTGCGCCCTCGCCCCGCCCACCGACTCCCAGTCGGCGGCGGCCACCGCAAACCGCCGGTTAGCCACTCCAGCGCCGTCATCCACATAGTGTTCTTCCGCGCCGCTTAGGGTAGTGGAATCTCGATTTGGAGGTTCATCGGGGACTTTATCCACTTCGGCTTTCCATCCCTTCCTTCTCGTCTCTGTGACACTCTGTTACGGAGCTTGATTTCTGTACTTCCTCTTTCCGCGGTTCGATTTGGGGTGGTTCATCACGGCTCCTCCCAAACCTTCCGCGCAGTCCCAACTCTTGTTGGATGCTATGGCTGCAGCAGAGCAGCGTGATGACGCTCGCTGGGAAACCTTGATGGAGAGTGTGGATCTCTTGTTTGCCAAGGTTGGGGTGATTGATCACAATCAGAAGCAGTTGAACACTCAGATGGATCTCAGCGCTCAAATCGTCGAGCGGATGCTGCGTGACCAGGAATCGCTCACGAAGCAGATGGAACTCACTGGACAAGCTGTGGCCCGTCTCACTCTGGATCGTCCTCTTGTTCCACCGGAGCCGCATCATTCCATCCACACCGACCACCGTTCCAGGGATTTCCAACAGGGTTCTAGTTCCCGCGATAAAGAGGTACCTCCCGCTCATCAACATCGTGATACCCACAGGGCTCATTCAGATCCACCCAATTATTCTCGTAATGCTCTTCCTAAATTCTCTTTTCCTACATTTACTGGTGTGAATCCTGCAATATGGAAAGACAAGTGCCTAGATTACTTTTATTTTTATAACATTCCTGAAAGCATGTGGGTGATCTCAGCATCTCTAAACATGGATGGGAATTCTTCTAAATGGTATAAAATGTACAAACTCACTAATGGGGTGACTACTTGGCCTGAATTCATCAGTGCTGTAGAACAGCAGTTTGGTTCATTTGAGTACAGAGATGCAATGGCTGAGTTAGTGTCCTTGTCCCAAGAAGGCACTCTGGATGAATATATTTCTGCTTTTGTGGATCTCCAGTATCAGATTAGTATGTACAATACTGGCATGGATCAGATTTACTTTGTCACACAGTTCATCAAAGGGCTGAAGCCTGAGTTGAGATATGGTGTTCAATCTCAAGTCCCTGAAACCATGCAATGGGCTATCATGTTGGCTCGAGTTCAGCAACAAGTAGTTGACAGTAAACCTTCCAAGATTTCCAAATATAACACCTCTCCAAAATTCAGTACTAAGTCCACTAAGTCTGACATCAGAAGCACTTCTAGTACCAGCTCCCTCTGGAAGGAAAGACAGTTAAGAGATTTCAGAAAAGCCAATGGGCTCTGCATGTACTGTGGGGATAAGTTTGATACTGCACATGCTGCTAGTTGCTCTAAGAGACCCCAAAACCAGGTTCACTCTCTGGTAGTTAATGATTTGGATCAGCCCCTCTCTGATGAAATCCTTACCCAACTGGCCATGGAAAATTCTGTAACTCAGGACCTTGAACAGTTATCTTTGAATGCTTTGGCTAGCACTGCAGTGGGTGATGTTCTACAATTAAGAGGCCGTGTTCAGAACAAAGTTATGCTCATCTTGGTAGACAGTGGCAGTACTAACAGTTTTGTCAGTAAGTCATTTTTGGCTAGCACTGGTCTCACTCCTATACCTACTACACCCAAACAAGTCAAATTACCCAATGGTCAGCTGCTGGTCAGTGATCTGAAGGTACCATCCATGGAATGGTGGTGCCAGTGTCATACCCTCGTGCATGATATGCAGGTGTTGGATTTGGCTGCTTATGATGCTATCCTAGGTTATGATTGGCTTAAATTGCATAGCCCCATGACCTGCCTTTGGGATCAACATACTATTGAGTTTGAGGAAAAAGGAATATTGCTCAAGCTACAAGGTGTGCACCCTGCTCCTATGTCTCTTACACCAGTCTCTATGACTAAAGTGGTTAAGCTTCACAAGAGTAATGATATTTGGGCTTTAGCACTGATCCAATCTGTTCCACCTCCACTTGCTGATCCTCCTAAGGCAGTGCAATCACTGTTACAAGAGTTTGAGGGTGTGTTCTCTAAACCCACTACTTTACCACCCTCCAGACCATATGATCATACCATTCCCCTTCTACCAGATGCAGTACCTGTGAACACAAAGCCATACAGATATTCCCCTATGCACAAAGATGAAATTGAAAGACAAGTTAAAGAACTATTGTCCCAAGGATTCATCACTCAGAGCACTAGTCCTTTTGCCTCCCCTATCTTATTGGTCCAAAAGAAAGATGGGACATGGAGATTCTGTGTTGACTATAGGAAGCTTAACTCTCTGACTATCAACAACAGATTTCCACTTCCAATCATAGAGGAAATTTTGGATGAATTAGCCGGCACAAAGTTTTTCACCAAACTGGACATGATTGCAGGATATCACCAGATTAGAATGGCTGCATCAGATGAGTTCAAAACAACATTCAAGACACATCATCAATGTTTTAAATAGCGCGCTATTTTGCCACTATAGCGGCGCTATAGCGGCGGCTAGGCGAGCGTGTAAGCATCTAGGCCCTCAAGGTATGTTTCGGTGATTAATGACAACCATTATTGTGACTAATGAGTTTGTGCAGCTTAATAAATCATTATCGCTCATTTGGTCATATGTCAAAAGAGGCCCCTCAATTTCGGTTATTCAAAAAGGCGATCTCGGCTTTTAACTTATATTTGTCAAGGCTAAGGATCTTTCTAGTCCTAAGTGTCACAAGATTGAGAAGGACACTTAGGTTAGTATAGGTTTTATAGTTTTGTAGTGATCGCACTATTAAGAGGGGTTCATGAGCTAGTAGCTTGATCAAACTTAAGTTGGCCCTAGAAATATTACACACTCACTCAAAAACAGCAAAATATGGTCAATAGAAGTCAACACAACTCTTGGAAGAAGAAACAATCAAAGTCACATTCGAATCCAAGTCAAAATAGCTGAAAACAAAGAAAATCAACAGCACCGGTTGAACCGGTGCTCTAGCATCGGAGCATCCGATGCATGGCGGAAGGACCGATGCCCTGTCGGTCCATCTTCTCTGGATGAAGGCAGAAATCAAGTTAAGCACCGGTTGAACCGACGTTTCAGAATCAAAGCACCGGTGCAATGAAAGTCCTTTGTTCCAGAGAGCATGTTTTGGTGGACTTCAACATCTCTTCAGCACCGGTTGAACCGACGGTTCAGAATCAAAGCACCGGTGCAATGAAAGTCCTTTGTTCCAGAGAGCATGTTTGGTTGACTCCAACTTCTCTTCAGCACCGGTTGAACCGACGGTTCAGAATCAAAGCACCGGTGCATTGGATGTACTTTGTTCCAGAACGCTTGTTTGAGTTGATTAGCGAACCTCTTCAGCACCGGTTGAACCGATGCCCCTATGGCGCATGCACCGGTGTAATGACGCAAGCGTAGATACTGTGTCAGAACTTCAACGGCTACCTCTTTGACACAGAGAGACCGGTTGAACCGATGCCTATATTTTCTATACCGTCGGTTCTTCCGGTGGTCACGGTTTTTCTGCAGAAAACCTCCAACGGCTATGTGACCTCCTCCACTCTATATAAGGGTATCCCCTGGTTCATTTCAGTTGCCTTTGACATCTTGAAAACCTGAGGCCACCCTTGAGAAGAAGAGAAAGAGCTTTGAGCAAAAGAGAGAAGATCTAGTGCTTAGTTTGTGCTTCAACTTTGAAGAACTCATCCTTTGCAAGTGTAGCAAGTGTGCTTGAGCTAGGGCCAACTGAGTGTAGGTCAAGTGAAGGCTTAGGAGCTTGTTACTCTTGGTGTTTGGCAGCACCTAGACGATCTTGGTGATCGAAGTGTTTCTCGCGGAGCTTGCCAAGGATTGTGGGAGCCCGGAGAAGAAGATTGTACGTGGCTTGAGCTCCACCACGCCGGGATGGTGAACGGAGACTCTTAGTGAGCGCCCAAGTCTCGGTGACATGGGAGGTGACAAGACTCTTAGTGAGTGTCACAACGTGGATTAGGGGTGTGTGCCAACACATCGACACCACGGGAAAAATCCGGTTGTCTCTTGCACTCTCTTTCTTTTCAAGCACTTACTTTCATGCTTTCTTTTATGTGCTTGACCTTAGAGATCATAGCTTAGCTCTACCTTGCTTAGTTTCATATCTTTGTTAGCTTGTGTAGTTTGCTTTGTTTAGCCGGTTGGTGAATTGAGCCTTACTAGCCTTGCATCGGTTAAGGTTGTTTTATTGCTTTAGAATTTTGAAAAAGGCCCAATTCACCCCCCCCTCTTGGTCCATCGATCCTTACAGAGCGCGGCGTAGAGAAGCTCACGCGACGCGAAAGCTCTTTTTTGCGCTATTGGCGCTATGGGCACTATAGCACGCTAAATCGACGCTAAACACTATTAGCGCAGTAGCGCGCTATTTTTCCCGCTATTGCTGGACATCCCAAACATGCCAAATCAGCAGCCTAGCCTGGTCATTAAAAAAAGGCCGGCCCGATCCATGTTGGCTTGACGACTTGACCCCTTGAACCCACGGTGGCCTTGAACCCTAGCATCTGCTTCGTATCCCAAATCCTAGCTACACGGGTCACGGCGGTGGCAAAGGAGCGACCACGAGGGCCGCGGCTGGGCGACAGCGGTGGCGACGGGCGAGCGCGAGCACCAGCTGGGCGACGGCAGGCAAGCGCGAGCAGCAATCGGGAGACAGCGGCGGCTAGGCGAGCGCGGGCAGCAGCATCAGGTAGAGTATGTATGCAGCAATAAAATGATTCTTGCATCTTGCTTCAATTTTGTCTTCTACCTACTGTCGATTGAATTGGAATTGGATTGTTGCTCCATTGTCGATTGGATTGGCGGGCAGCAGCAGCTCCATTGTTGAACTGTAAACAAATAGTGCGCAATAGCGCGAACAATAAGCTAACACTACTGCGCGAAGCTGCCGCTATAGCACGGCCATAGCGCCGCTATAGCGGCCGCTATAGCGGCAATAGCGGCCAGAACAGGCTGCCGCTAAATTTGATAGCGCGCTATTTAAAACCTTGCTCATCATGGGCACTTTCAGTTCAAGGTGATGCCATTTGGGCTCACCAATGCCCCTGCCACTTTTCAATGTGTTATGAATGAGATCCTTCAACCCTTTCTCAGGAAGTTTGTGTTAGTTTTTCTGGATGATATCTTGATCTACAATCCTTCTTTGGCCTCTCATTTGTCACATTTGAGGGCAGTCTTCCTGCAATTAAGGAAACATAAACTCTACCTCAAAAGCAGCAAGTGCTCTTTTGCTCAACCACAGATTGATTATCTGTGTCATGTGATATCTCAATCAGGAGTCTCTACTAATCCCTCTAAAACAGCTGCCATGATCAACTGGCCTCAGCCCACTAATGTTACTGAACTCAGGGGATTTTTGGGTCTCACTGGATACTACAGATGTTTTGTGAAGAATTATGGCATCATTGCTAAGCCTTTAACTCAGTTACTGAAGAAGAAGCAATTCCTGTGGATTGCAGCAGCCACAGAAGCTTTCCAGACTCTCAAACAAGCCATGACACACACACACAGACACACCTGTGTTGACACTCCCAGACTTCAGTCTACCATTTGTGGTGGAAACAGATGCTTGTGCAGTTGGAGTTGGAGCTGTACTGATGCAGCAAGAAAGACCAGTTGCTTATCTCAGCAAAGCACTGGGACCTAACCATCAACAGCTTTCTATCTATGAAAAATAATTTCTAGCCCTGATCATGGCTATTGAAAAGTGGAGATCCTACTTGCAATGTCAGGAGTTTACAATCAGAACTGATCACAAGAGCCTATCATATTTGACTGAACAAAATTTGCAATCAGATCTCCAAAGGAAGGCTATGACCAGACTTATGGGTCTGCAATTTAAAGTGGTTTATCGCAAGGGTAAGGAAAATCTTGTTGCTAATGCTCTTTCCTGAGTAGGACACCTTATGGCTTTACAGGCAGTCTCTGAAGCCACTCTTGTTTGGGTGTAAGAAGTGTTGAATTCTTATCATACTGATCATGTAGCCCAGTCTCTATTACAGTCTTTGGCAGTGACGTCTTCCAATGCTCAAGGATATTCTTTGGAGAATGGTTTGATCAAGTACAAGAATCATGTGTGGTTGGGTCATAATTCTGCACTTCATACTAAAGTTATTGTTGCATTACATTACAGCCCCATAGGTGGTCACTCTGGCAGCAAACCGACCTACCACAAGGTCAAACACCACTTCTATTGGAAAGGCCTCAAGAAATATGTTGAGAACTTTGTTCAACAATGTTTGGTCTGTCAACAAGCCAAGCATGAGCACACACATCCAGCAGGTTTACTACAATCTCTCCCCATACCAGCTGGAGCTTGGCAGGATATCTCTCTGGATTTCATAGAAGGACTACCTGTTTCTGGGGGCTGTGCAGTGATTTTAGTTGTGGTGGACAGGTTCACTAAGTATGCCCACTTTCTATCCCTCAAACACCCTTTCTCTGCTCTACAGGTGGCACAATTGTTACTGGATTCAGTGATCACACTGCATGGCCTTCCAAAATCTATGGTTTCTGACAGAGATCGAGTCTTTCTCAGCAAGGTGTGGCAAGACCTTTTTTCCTGTTGGGTACTAAATTGCTCCATAGTACTTCCTATCACCCCCAAACGGATGGGCAGACCAAACGAGTTAATCAGTGCCCGGAAATGTACCTCAGATGTGCTGTCCACAACACTCCCAAGTTATGGAGACAATGGCTACCACTAGCAGAACTTTGGTACAATTCATCTTTTCACACATCCTTGGGATGTTCTCCATTCAAGGCTTTGTATGGCCATGAGCCTAATCTGGGGATTCTTTCTGCAACTACTCCAAGGCCTGACACTCACAAGAGTCTGCAAGAGACATTGCAAGAACGAGCTGATCATCTAGCCCTGCTCAAAGAACATCTGGCTGTTGCCCAGAACCGAATGAAGTTGCAGGCTAATAAATTGAGAACAGACAAGCAGTATCAGGTGGGGGAGCAGGTATTGTTGAAACTCCAGCCCTATGTTCAGTCAACGGTCGTAAACAGACCCTACCCAAAACTGGCCTACAAGTATTTTGGACACTATTCTATTTTGGAACGTGTGGGAGCAGCTGCATATAGGTTGGATTTACCACCTGACAGCAAAGTGCACAACGTTTTCCATGTCTCTCAGTTGAAACCATTCACCCCGGATCACTCTCCTGTCTTCTCTGACATCGCCAAGTTGGTGGATCTTAGTTCTCATGATACTGAACCTGGAGCAGTGTTGGACAGACGCTTGGTTAAGCGTGGTAACATAGCTATTCCTCAAGTGCTAATCAAGTGAACCAATCTACCTGCAACAACAGCTACATGGGAGGACTTTTACGTGGTGAAGCAGAAGTTTCCGGCATCAGCTGCTTGGGGACAAGTCAGCTCTAAAGGGGGGGCAGTTGTCACGCCTTGAACCGGCGTCATGGCGCGACAAGAAGACATCGTCGTTTACCTTAAGTATTTTACTGTAATTTCGTTTAAGTTTGAACAACTTTCTTGTGGGCCCTGCGTGGCTGAGTTGGCTTAGGCTTATAAGCCAGGCGTGTATCGTGGAGAGACCAACTTGTCAATGAAGTAAGAAAAACTGGTCCGGTCACCACCATCGTCTCGCTCACGTCTCTGGGATCTCGATCTCCGTAGGCCAAGGGTAGTGACATGCTGACATGGCAAGGAGAGAGAATGATAGAGTTTCATGAAATGTGAGAAGAGTTTCATCACCATGAAACCCATCTGGCACAGTTACCTAGTTCTCAGTCTAGGTAACTGTGCCATGAAACTCCCATTGAGATTGGCCTAAGGCCCATTACGAAATCTAAAAAATCCAGAAATGTAAGGTCTATTTTGATTTTTGTCTCAAGAGTGACGCTTCAGGAATCGGTGCGGCAGTAATTCATCACATGCATGCCTAGGGAGTGAAAGCACATGCAGAGAGTAATTAACTCCGTAATAAATGCTTGTTGTTCTTTTCCCAAGAAAAACTAATGACTGGAGTGCTTCCCTTGGTCTTTGAGCCAAGCAAAAATAGGCCTTGCATAGTTGAATGGAGGGAGTATCCATGTAATCATCCACTATGACCTTCTATTTATGGCTTCTACTGATTTTCTGTGCACAACCGCAAGTCACTATTGTAAGCCATCAACTCTAGCACAAATAATTCCTCCACCACAACAAACACACCTGAAAGGAGCTGAAGAAAACCAAAGGCCGTAACTGCAATATGAAGAAACCCAAATATCGTCCCTACAATCGAGTTTAAATAACTCCACTCCACCTCCGGCATGCCCTGCCCTACTCGGCACGGCTGTAGCTAAGGGCACCGTCGACTTCATCTTCGGTAACGCCCCCGCCGTGCTATAGGGCTGCAACCTCCATGCCCACCGTCCGCTCCCCAACCAGAGCAACATCTAGGAAAAAGGAGATGAAATGTCTTTGGTGGTGTTTACGCTCATCTTCAAAGTGTTTGGTTTTCAATCTTTGTTTTTATGGTTTTTTGATGGGGAGGAAAAGAGGTGGGCAAAGAATAATATAATAATAAGAATACAAGGATAAGGGTTAAAGGGAGAAAAAGAAAAAGAAGAAGAAAAGAAAGGAAAAAAAGGAAAAGGTAGAGAAAATAAACAGGAAAAAATAAAATGAGAGAGAAAAAGAAAAAGTATAAAGGAATAAAAAGAAAAAAATGTCTCATACTTTATGAGTGTTATTTTATTGTTGATATTTTATTTAGCTAAAATAATCTTTCTTCTATGTTTCAAGTCCCGCAGCAACGCGCGGGGAATCACCTAGTATATGTCTATGTGAGATCCCAATACTTGTTGTACCGGAGGTATTTTTGTCTTTTCATAACCACTTAACTAGAGGTTAACTGGAGAGATAACCGCAGGGCTGAAAGGGATATAAGATAAAACCAGTGCTAAAAAATGGAGTTCCAACTTTTTAGAGCCATAGAAGAGAGTGCCATTTGTTTGAGGGCCATACAAGAAATTGCCCCTTGAAACAAGAATTTCCGGTGCAGAATTTCATTTCACAGTTTTATAGACTGACCAAAATATTTAATTACAAGGCATAGAATTGGACATGGTAAGATGATAGAAAACTTTCTAGTCCCCAATTCCTCAATGTCTATTTCAGCACCCATCATCTCTCTTTTTTCATAATTATCATATCATGTTATCAAAATTGCTTATGTATCATCGATAAATGAGAATGCAACTCTAATAAAAACCTCCACTTCTGCAGCGTTCACCATGTAAAAAACTATGACAGGGTCATCCATTGCTTCTCAATCCCATCTACTCCTGCTAGATAATTCAACGATTACCACTACAACAACTGTCAATTGAAGTGACACAGCCCAATCCATAGCATTGTCCTAAGTTTTCTTCTTCTTTTTTTTTTTTGAAAGAAGTGTCCTAAGTTTTCTAGTAGAATAGGGGGTCGTCGGTGAGGGCACCGTTTGGTAAGGATTCTTCCTAAATGACTTGACCAGTGAAGCCAAAGCTGATAAAGCCAAAATAATTCGCTTCACACTTCTCTCTAGTTCTTTTTAGAACGGCTTCTAACTACAGTACCTCGATTTGCGTAAAACAAGTGAAACTTGTCACAACCGCAAGACGCACTTGCTATTCTGCACGTTTGAATCGACATGCCCCTTAGGGTGCGGTTAGTGTATGTCTTATATAAATAGAAACTCGAGGATCAATGGAAATCTCTCTCGTTCACTCTCATGTCACTGTCGATTTGCAATTTACATTTACTTTTACACATTATCAGCACTTGTTCTTCCACTGAGAAGAAGAGAAGAAAAATAGAGATTGATCTACATCGACGGGAAATCAGGTTTGACTCCACTCAAGGTACAACACCGAGACGCTCACTGTCTTTTGATGCGAGACGCTCACTGTCTTCTGATGCGACTGTTGGCTTTGTTCTTCGTCTCCCTTGCCACTAGCGCGGTCATAGTCTTTGCCATCTTTTAGTTGTCACCATGACGCCGAACTCCTGGTCAGAGGCCATCACGCGCCTTTACCACGGGTCGTGGCCGCCGCCGTGGCTATCTAGCCATGTGCACCGACGGCCGACTTGGAGGACGCGGCCAAAAGGTAGCCAGAGACCACGTCGAGGCCCACCGCAACCAGCTAGGGGTGATAACGGAATAGGACTCTAGTGGTCTCTTCACAATCCAACTTAGCACTTATAGGTCCGTTTGGGTTTGGTTGCCTGCACAAGTCCTAGCCAGGCTCCAGTAATACAGGTACTTCATGTTTGGTTGCTTGTTTAAGGTTCTTAGCCAGGCTCTATTAATGCAAGGAGGTGTCCTTAGCTAGGCTTGCTGGAAACGCCCAGATCAGCGTCTCCACGGGGCCAGGCTTGGCTTAGCTTTGGCCCGCTGTCTGCTCACCTCCCAATTTGCCCATTGATCTTCCCCAGTCGATGTTCACCGGAGATGCCTTCCCCATGGCGGAGCTCCCCCGCCTAGCCGGCGACGAGGCCCCGGCGGCGAAGCTCCTCCGCACAGCTGGTGGCGAGAAGGGAGGAGGGGTCCCACCGATAGTGAAGGATGCTGGGAGAGAGATGGCGGCGACAAAGAAGGTGAAGAAGGAGGAGAAGAAGAAGGCCGACGGATGGATCTCACGGCACGCCGCACTGCTCCGCCTCCGTGCGTTCCATCTCCATTGGAGCTCAAGGTCGCAGACAGATGGTGCTCACCGCGCACCGCACTGCTTCTTGCCTCCGTGCTTTTCCATCTCCATTGGAGCTCGAGGTCACGACGGTGATGGAAGCGGCAGAGCTCAATTCGATTTGGCCACCTGGGTCCTCAATCCGGCCATGCCAAGCTTGATTCGGCCACATGGTCCACCATACGGTCAGACGGAGCTCGATTCGGTCACCTGCGATCTTGATGCGGCCACGTCGATTGGGCAAGCACGATGGGCGGCGGCGGTAGCAAGGCTGCCACTTGGTCTAGTGATTCGCCATCACCATTGCTGGGGAGAGGAATCGGCTTGAGCATGTTCTTCACCGTCAGCTAGCAGTGCATCATCATGCTTTTTTTTCTTCCATTTTTTCTCCTTCAGGGAACACCAAGGTGCCCACCCGCATTAGGAATTTGGGATGGAATCAATCTTACTGTTCTTCTCCTTTCTTTCTTTTTTGATTTTCTTCCGTGCGAACAATCTTCCATGTTCTTCTTCCTTTCTTTTTTTCTTCCCTTTTGCGCATTAGGAATTTGGTATGGAATCAATCTTCCTGTTCTTCTCCTTTCTATTTCTACTTTTTTCGTGCGAACAATCTCTTCTTTTCTTTTCTTTTGTGACAACAGATAATTCCAACCATATCTGAGAAAGAACGAAAGGTGGGAGGTGAGTGGTCACCGCTACAAAGAGGTGATGCTACTTAACTAAACCAAGCAACCAAACATGGGCATACCTAAACCAGGCTTATCTAAGTCAAGCAACCAAACATGGTCTATTGTATCTGTGAAGTCAGGCTTGGTCAAGCCGGGCTTAAAATTCTAGCTAGGCTAGACTTGGTCTGATAACCAAACAGACCCTATATATCTTTAACTCAAAATTGTATTAGATTCGAATCTGACTCTTAAGTTATCTAAAACAAATTTTAAAACCCTTTACAACCGCTCCCACCATCACCTCGTCACACATCCTTAATCTAGTCAACAGGAGGTTGGATGCAGTTAATGTACATCCTGTATAAATAAAAACTCAAGCATCAATGGAAATCTCTCTCGGTTCATTCTCATTTCACAGTCTACTCGCGATTTACCTTTACAAAGCCGAAGTTACAATAAACCCTACCAAAAAGACTTTCTTTTTCATTTTGAGCGGAGCACAAGATCCTTTCATCCAGCAGCCACCTACGCGGACGTACCACGGGGGGCGCGCAGGGGCCTCCCCCACCACAAATAAGATGAAGAGAGTAAGAACCCTTAATAGTTGGTATAAACCAGATGTTGCTACCGAAAATTCTAGTGTCAACAATGACCAAGCTGCTGAGCTGGGTAAAATGCAAGTTCCGGAACCAGAACAAAATCAATCTGCACCTTCCCAAATTGAACAAGCTACAGCATTTGAGAGGGACCCAAGTAAACGCAAACAAATTTGAAAATTCTTGCCGGCGCAACAAAAACAAAACGAAGCTCTAAAATTCTATATATCAGAGTCCATATCAACCTGTTTTGAAAGAATATCCATTTAAAGGCTCGGAGATTCATCGTCGAAGATTATGTAGCAACCTTATTTTATTATCTCTAAGAGCTAATTAGTAGACAATTGTATGCTGATATTCATGCTAATTTACTTATTAGCACTGCTCTATTTGGTATATGTGTTTATGTATGTACCATGTCATATTTGCCCATGACTGTTTGCCCCCCCCCCCCCCCTATATCCAAATCCTGGCTACACCCCTGCGTGGACAAGGTAGACATGGATCACTCGGCACAGCTGCACATATAGTGACATAGTTGTTGTACAGTGTATTGTCACTGGCTCACAGTCGTCATTTACATCGCACGGAAAGATAAGCAAAGCATACATCCAGTAACGGCACGTCTGCACCACCTTAGTTTACCCCATTGTGGAACTATTAAACACTAATCGCCATAGCTTAATGATTTATAGTCATCTTAGTTTACCACCTTGAGTAGTTACTTCACATAGTACAGTAAATATTCTTAGCCACTCAGCTAACGCACATTCATGTACACACAACACTCACTGACTCAAACCTCATCTTAAAACAACAGCCACGGCAGCAACTTCCCAGTCCCGATCGAGCCAGGGCTGCACTAGGCAAGGAAGAACCTTGTCTTCACTCTAGCTCATCTTCAAGAGTGCCGCATCCAAAGCCACCAACACAGCTAGTGCCCCTTATCTTTCCTTCCAGCCCATCAGAAACTGCATGTGGTTATTCTTTGTTACAGCAGAGCAAGGGCCAAAGCTTTAGGTAGAAAGAAAAGCAACGAGAATTGCACTAACCCGCACCCCCATTGCCTGTTAACATACTGGATCACCCCAAACTCTTCTCTGGTCCAGCATCCACATACCACCCATGAACTCAATCTTTTTTTCATCATCATCAGTCAAGGGCCCATCGAAGGAGTAACCCGCACCCCCATTGCCTGTTAACATACTGGATCACCCCAAACTCTTCTCTGGTCCAGCACCCACATACCACCCACGATCCCAATCTTTTTTTCATCATCATCAGTCAAGGGCCCATCAAAGGAGTAAGTAGCAAGATGTGCCCATCCAACATCTCAATCTTAGAGCAGCATGCAACCACACTGAGAATTGTGCATTGGACTTTAAGGATCTGTCCAATAAACCTCCAGCATCTTAATCTGCGAGGAGCAAGCAACAGCAATTGAGCTGGCAAGACCACAGAGGTGACTGGTCCTGCCCTTCACTTCTCGGCTTCTTTTCACATCTTTTCGCATTGGACGTAGAAGTCAGTCCAATGAACCTCAAGTACCTTTCAATGGAGTATATGATGCCCCTCCTGCATCTCAATATGCAGGGAGCAAAAAAACCAAGAGCGCAGAAGCTGGCATGATTGAATGGATGAATGCCTCTGCCCAGCGCTTCTCGGTCATTCTATGCCTGCAGTCTACCAGCAACAATTAAATTGGATGCATCATCCAATTTGACATGTTGAGCGCGTGCTGGCAGGTGCAGGCATGCCCGGGCCCCTCACCGGGGCCGGGCAAAGCGCAAACTAGCTTCTGGTTGTTGTTGGTGAGTCTGCACCAATAAAGACATTGTGTGTCAAGCACGGTCAAGCTAACAAGTGCATATTAGGATTTTTCACTTTGTTCAAAGTTACATGTTTTATACCACACTTGCTAAAACAAGCATAAGAGGAATTTGAGTATATCATGCAATGTAATATCTAGAAAGAAATTTGAGTATCATGCAATGTAATATCTAGAAAGATATCATGCCACGATAGCGAGTACCAAGCATATAGGGCTTGTTTGGCAGGCAGCTCACTGGCCAGGCAGCGATATCAGCCCCAGGCGATCAAAATCGAGTGCCTAAGAGCGCTGCCTGGGCCAGGCAGCTTTGCCAGGCCTCAAATCAAACAGGCCCATAATACGGTGTTGTAGCCACTACAATGGTAATCTAACAGATATCAACTAAGCATGACCAGCAAAGAAATCACACAGGGTGGCAAGTGCATACACAGACCTGTGCAAATGGTCCCATTGATTCCGGTGGATGTACAAATGGCATTCCAGGGCGTGAAGGTATGGCATATTGCTGCGAAGCATGCATGAAAACAGATGATCTCACAGGAGCACCTGTGTGACCAGGACTGTAAGGTGCCATGACTCCATCTGGAGGTCCATAGCCAATTGCATTAGGTGCTTGTCCTGCTGACCATGACCCAGGCATGTGCTGAGCTATTGGACGAGGTTGCTGTTCAACAGCAACAGGAGATCTGTGTGCTGAGCCAAGTTGGGGGAATTCAGTGTTGTAGTTTACAGCAGGGGCATACAGGGGTTGAATGGTGTATGGGCCTCCATTAAATCCAAATCCAGGGTCAAATCTTTGCATGTACCTGTAAAATCCATTAATGGTGAGTGATGGAATTTCTGGAATCAAGTACACCTATCACAGTGAAGAAAAAAAATTGAAATGTGTTACTCAAGTCAGGCTAGCTAATCATTTTCATCAGATAGGAGTACATCAGAAGGTTACACTAAGGTTTCAAAAAATGGTCTACTTAATTTTTTTTGGCATTTCCTCACATGATCTCTATAGTGGGAATGTTTCACTGGCATTTCATCATTAGTAAATAGCTATCAAAGCTACTTTAGCAGTTGGCTTGAATGCATAGGGTGATAGTTAAGTAGGAGTTAACTTACTAAACTTAAAGGCAAGGCCATACAGTTCATAAGAAGCTATGCAGCAGAAGAATGGTAAAAGTAACTATAGAAGCTCTTGATCTTGTCCATAGTGCACCAGGTAGAATTTCCCCAGGTATGATAGTAGCAAAGAGCTATGTTGTTGTTGTTGTTGTATGATAGTAGCAAAGAGCTATGTTATGTGAAATTTACCTGTCATAACTCCTATCATAATCAGGATCTTTTCGCTCTGACTCACGGTCCCTGAAAATTGCAACCCTGTTATTTTGCCTGCTTCTATTGACTCCAGGCTCCTTCTCGATCTTGCTTCGATTTGACCTGCTACTGGCTGAAGTGGTAGTCAAACTCCTTTCAAGAGTAATTGTAGCAATTTCAGCCCCTTGGCCCATTCTATTGCTTGAGTTCAACTCCAAGGAAGAGGACCTATGCAGAGTATTGGGCAAAGTCACTTCCTCAACAGGTCTCCCATCAGCAGCATTACCGCTACTGCTGTTGTTAAATATCCGTGCACGTGCCCTGTTGTATTCCTCTTTTCTTTCTTCAACACTTTTCTGGAGGTTGTCTCTAGAAGAGTGAGGACTTGAGCTATTAGTGCTATGGAAATTTTTTTGAGGCCTCTGCTTGATTGCTACTTTGGCCAAAGTACTGCTCTCTTCTTGTGGCAGGTTAACTGGAATATCAGCAAGTCGCACAGCAGGCAGTCGGCACTCAGATGACGTCTTACAGAGAATAATACGAGAACCAGTTCCATCAGGCAAACTGTTGTCTGGTATAGCATGGGACTGGAGGAAGTAATGTTGTGCCAGGCGGTGTGCAGCAAGACGCAGATATGAAGTTGGGAGGCCCGTGAATTCAAACTCTGTCCGTCTGGGGTCACGGATGAACTTCAAAATATCTTGCTCCATTCTTAGCACTACAAAGGGAGAAGTTTGGCGTAAGATACAACAACCACATGCCTGAACCTAAACGTAGCTCAGAAGAAACACACAGAAATGCAATGCAGCAAGTGTGGGCAGCATATGGCAACCACAACAGCAAAAAAGAAAAAAATAATTAAGCATATAAGCAAAAAGAATAAAATAATTAAGCATATAAACTCTTTAGCGTCAATTCATGAGAATTGAGGTGTATTAGTCGAAACATTCAGCATGAGATGTAAAACTCGCTTGCAGCAAGCAGCCAATGACTTGTGTAACTGCTGCAGGCCCCATATGTAGCTCACGATTCATAATTTACCATACAGAATTCTACTATCTGAGGGCTGTATTTAAACGTCTTATCCTTGAACCATTTGATATAGGCATGTTTACACAGATTAAAAGCAGTATGTTATGATGCTGGTCATCCTTAATGGGCCAATCATGCTTACACAGATTAAAAGCAACTCCCGTGAGCCGAATTTTCCAGACACGAAGCCAGCAGGCTACTGCACGAAGCCATCAGGGGCGAAGCAGAAACAAAGACATCCACGTGCGCAGACGGTTTGAACTTTGAAGCACCGCAATTACGAGTGCCAGGAATGCAACATGTACACACCTAGGCCAGCCATAAAAAGCACAGAACAAGCAAGGAGTAAATTGTCACGACTCCTAACCCACGCCTTTCGTTGCCTAATCGTGAATTGAGCAGCTTGGCATCAATCACAAGCAAATCAATTTCAAGCGCAAGGAGGCGAGGAGTCGAGAAGAGGACGGCTCGATTTTTTACCAGAGAGCCTCTCCCGCGGCTTCTCGAGGGCCTCCCGGAGGAACTGGTCGACCTGGGCGACCGAATCGTCGCCCGCGGGGGCGGGGCCCTGCGTCTGCGGCGGCGCCGGGGGCGGGTCCTGCTGCTCCTCGGCCAGGTCGGGCGACGAGGACACGCGGCGCGCGGTGAGGATGAGCCGGCTCATGGGCCCGTCGATGTCGGCCGTCTCCCACGAGTCCGGCGCGGCGGCGGCGGCGGCGTCCTCGGCGGGCTCCATGGCTGGCTGGCTGGCTGGCTGGCCTTGCGTGCGCGGGCGATCCGGAGCTAGAGGCGGCGGGCGGGGAGGCTGGAGCTCGTCGGGGCGAGGGCCGCCATGGGGCGGGGGAGACCGCCGGGATCTGGAGGGGGAAGCGCGGCTAGGGTTTGCTTCTGCGGTGCTTGGTGTTGCGGGGAGGGTGGATATAGAGGGACGGGCAGGAATCTGAGGCGAAGGCGAGGAGGATAGGGAGAGTTTCTGGGAAGTTACGATGCTGTGCGGGCTGAGAGCGAGCGAGCGACCAGCGCCACGGGAGGGTAATTTCGGTACGCGCGGGTGCGTGCCCCGCGGGGCGGTGAGCGAGACAGGAGGACGAGAGGGGCTCGGCCGGTTCGGGTCCCTCGGATCCCACTCGCGGCAGTGTTGGCCCGTTGGGTCGGGTCGGGTCGGGTCGTGCACTCGTGCGTGCCGGCGTGCAAGTGTAGCGTGCCGAGTTCACGCGTCCAGGTGCACCAGCGGTTTTCCAAAGCGTATGCGTGTTGTCCTTGGATAGGTTGGATCTGGACAAGAGCTTCCCATAATAGTTGAACGGGCGCGTCACAGCGGCTTTTCTTTCCAATCTTCATTAGAACGCGTTTGGAGTACGTCAGTGGCCTAAAATCCAGATGGACTTTTCTTCACTCACAAAATATCGAGGTTGTTTCGTATTAGGTGCTTTTTCCACTCTAGAGTGAGTCATGTTAGAAAAGGATTTATGGACTTGAATTGGGGTTGACGGCGAGCATGCACGTATGCCAAACACTAGCGTGTTAAATCCCCACAGCAACCTGCAATAGTGCCCCGTTCGACTGGCTGGCTGGTCCACCGAACCTGCAAATCCACTGAACCAGCCCAGCTAGAACATGCAAGAACCAGCTACGGCTGGGCTTCTTTTTCAACCAGCCGTACGGGCTAGGATGTATCACAAACTCCCTCCGTTCCAAATTATAAGTCGTTCTAAGAATTTTGGAGAGTTAAAAAATTTCAAGTTTGACCAAATTTATATAACAAGATAATAATATTTACGATACCAATTAAGTATTATTAGATTCTTTATTAGTTATATTTTTATAATATTCCTATTTGATGTTATAAATTTTTGTGTTTCTCTCTATAATTTTGGTCAAACTTTGATATAGTTTGACTCTCCAAAATTCTTGAAATGACTTATAATATAGAAAGGAGGGAGTAGTCATTAAAATTAGTTACTTGGGCTTTGGCACTTTTTCAAAACTAGGACCATTTGAAGTCGTCACTACCAGATCGGCTGCATGCCTTCATTGTGATCGTTAACTTAATTGTGTTTCATCTCTAATCACTAAACACGGTGCCATGTGTATTGCTCCCTTCGCTCATAGTGTGTTGTTCTAATTTAAACTTCTATAATTTCAATCAAAGTTTATACAAAAAATTCAATATCTAAAATATCAAATTCATTTAATACAAATCATCATGAAATATATCTTAAAAGCGTATTTGTTTGGTATTGCAGATGGTGTTACATTTTTATGTATACTTGGTCAAAATTAGACAAATTTAACGTAGAATGGAATTAACGTGCACTATACTTTGAAATGGCATTTTTTATTGCTATACTTTGAGTATCAAAATGTTGTATCCAAATGGACCTTGTGTTACATCGTGTATTCCTGTGTACTGCATGAGCTTGCCCGTGCATGCTCCGGGCTGTTGGTGGCAAAGAATATGTTTTACTTTGCCGTGTCGTTTGGATGATTGGATGTCATACTCCTGGAATATTTTTTTTAACTTCAGAAGTTACTACCACACACCGACACATCATTCCAATAGAATCAATGATTTAGCTCAGGCCTCAGACCATTTCATACATTTGGAGCAAATATTATGATGGGCTAAAAGCAGCCTAAATGCTGAGGTGGAGGAGAGAGAAAATGAGAGAGAGGGAAAGTGGGCTATTAGCTTACAGCCAGCTTCGATACAAGAACCAAGACATTTTGTGAGATACGTATACAAGTGGGTCATGTATTTATAGTGGAGAGCTAAATTATTATATAAGTGGGTTGAAAGATGAGCTGTAAAAGATCTTGCAGCTAACAGGAGGGTAAATCATTAGGCTTTCTTATATTTCGTGGCTTCGTTTTCCAATGCAATGGCCGAATGGTTGACAATCCCTAAGCAAAGGGCAATGCCTATGGGTCTATTGGACCTATTATCGTGTCAGGTCCCCTTTCATCTAGTCTAGTACAAAATTCTCGCATCTCTATTTTTTTTATATAAAGCAAGCTTTACTAATTCTAAGAGCATTATATTGAGTCGATATAAACTTTTGGAATACACCCCCACTCTCTGTGTAGTAGGATGCATACAACCTATATATTCATAAAAATCATATCCCAATATGTGTAGGTAAAACAAAAATCCTTAACCACTTGCACCAATCACAATAATGTCGTAGTAACCAAGTCATACATACATGAATTGTAATTTTCTTTTTAATTTCCTTAATATAAATCAGGAGGTCTAAAGATGTAATAGGACATCTTTGAAGAAAATGAAAAAGAAATTACATGTTCGTCAAACCTATAGCCAGACAAGCGACCTCCGTGAGGAGTGGGTCCAATATTGATAAGAAAGAATTTTAATTGTTTCAACTTTTATTTGTTCATATTTATTTAGGAGCTTTATACATTACTTCAGTTCTCATGTTTTAAATTATACTCCCCCAATTAAAACTACAAGACTTCTTTCAATTATTTATCATAAGGACAAACCTTAACCCGTGGTTACTATATTATTATATTCACATTTAAAAATATTTTCTAGAGAGTATATTTTAATGACATAATTGGATTACTAATAGAGTAATTATTGGATATTTGTTCAAATAACATGAAATATGACTTGCAAACTAAAATGGAGTACCACGTAAGTTGTAGAACATGGTATAAACATTCTCATTTAGTCGTTTCAAAGAAATAAGAGTTTTATAGTTTTGCCACTCCAATAGCGATTCGTATGTTATTGACTTGTATTGCGTTCGTTCCAAATTATTAGTCGTTTTGTCTTCTAGATATATAGATTTTACTATGCATCTAGATATAATATATATCTAAATGCATAATAAAAACTACGCACCTAGAAAAGCTAAAATGACTAATAATTTGGTACCAAAATAATATATGTTAATTTCTGTCACCTCTCTCACTCCATGTGAGTGATCATGCTCGCCAGATCTGGAAGAACAGGTTTAATTTGTCGATATCATGGGATCGACCAATGAAAAAAGGTGACGGCAATGAGCACGTTCCCATGTGGCAGCTTGCCGTTTGAAAGTTCGCCGTGATCATGGTTTTCCAGCAACCAAACATATTGTATTGGTTTATGTATGCTAAAGACATTCCGTATCCACAAACTAAAAGGTCTTTAAAATGTTGATATATATACTCGTTGCGTGGCGTGCATGTGGTTTTGATGAGCCATGCATTTTTTTTTTTTTGACTTTCAAGCTCCCTCTCTTTATTCACCTGACTCGGGATCAATAAGATCACGATCCACAAGGTTCTTTACAAAACTCGGGAGGGGATCAGACCATGTCACAAGTTGATCCGGGTCCCTTTGTAATCCAGAACAAGCCAGTTCATGAGCACAACCATTACAATTACGAGAAACATGTCAGAAGCTAAGAGTAACAAAGACTTCTCCAGGACCTCTTTCCAATACGTTCCGTAGGAAAACTTTGCAAGTTTGTATTACTGATTATTGGTAGCACTTACCAGTAAAAAATATATCTATTTTTTAAGTTGCATCTAAGAAATTAAGGGATTACTATCAACTAAAGTTTAAGGTTTGAAAGGTTTTTTTAGCAAACTAAAGCTCAGGTTGCTAAATTTTAGTAGGGATTATTTATTGGATTCTCTTACTAAACTCTTCTAAGTGGCCATGCTACCCTTCATTTAATTCTCTGCACCAACCTCTACATGTGCTTTGTTCCACAAAGCTAGCGGGTGGAATTATTGCTAGGATATTTTAGATCTTGCTTACTTTTAGCAAGTTTTAGCAACTTTTGGCTGGCTAACGACTAATTAAACCTCGTTTTGGGGATCCAAAGTTTAGCCAGATTTGCAATGTTTGGATTCGAAGTCGGCAGAAAAAAAAAAATCCTAACATCACATTATGTTTCTAAAGAAAAGCTTAAGACCTGTAAAAATAGCTTTGGTGGACGTGCACCACACATGTGACTATTAATTTCGTAGAAAGTTATTCGTCGGATACACCGGGACAAAATAACATGGCGGACAAAATGAAAATGATGGCGGATACAGAGAAAGCCGGCACACGTCACGCGTCCGCGTTTGTCATCTCCGCCGTCAGGTTTCTGATCGGACGGTCCCACCGCTGCCGCCGCCGCCGCGCTGCCCACATGACCCTGCCGCGCACGGCCAGCCGGTCGCCATCGGATGAGGCCGCCAGCGCCACCAACCAACTCATCCGTGTGTGATCTCTTCACCGTGCTCGTGCTGACTTGTCCAGACTGCAACCGCCTCCCTCCCGTCCTCCTCTTCTCCCTCGCTGCCGGTCAATTCATCGTCGTCTCCGCCATTTCCCTCCCTCCCACCTGCCTGCCTGCCTATAAGAAGAGGAGGAGACAACGACCGCTAGGAAAAAGGCGATCGAGAGGGGAGGGAGCGATCGGAGTCCGAGATGGAGGCCAGCAACGGGCAGATCCACCAGCCGACGGAGGAGAAGCTCATCATCGACACGGATCCCGGCATCGGTGAGTACCCTTCCCCTCTCCGGTGTCCTCTTCTCCTCCCTCCCTAATGGTCGCCTCCCCTGCCTCGCTTGGCTCCCAACTGAACTTAAGCGCTATCTGTTCATGTCGGTTCGAACTTTTCTTTATCTTCACATTTTACCCTGAGTTTACCTGCTGCAAATCAGTCCAGCCGCGCTACTGTTGGCCTTGCCCTACGTGCACAACAAACACGATCAACAGCAAAGCAACGCTTTGGATCGAAGAGCCCCAAAGCCTTCTGCTAAATTAATCTCGAAATGCCCTTGGATCCAGTTCTGATTCATGGGAATTCTCGCCTGTGCTTCCACTGCAACCGGTCGATTAAATACCTGATGCGTTGCAAAAGTTTGCTCACCTTTTCCGTCCCGCTAAATCATCTAAACTTTATCCCGGTACTACGAAACCAGCACAATGCACAGTATACTCGGCACTTTTTTTAACAGGGGATCCATCCGAGTCATTGTAGTATATTCCCTCGGAGTCCTGAATGGGGCGAATTCTTTTTTTTTTTGCGATCGTGCCTGAGCACGTTTTTCATTAAGAAGAAAGTAGTTACAGACACAACCTTGATGCGGCCAAACAAAACTTGACCAACACAAGAGTACAAAGGATTAAAAATAGAGAAACACTAAAAAAACGTACCCACAGATAAGAAAACATAAAGACACCACGAATAACAGCAAAGCAACACGGGGAAGACAAATGACACAACCCACACCATAAGCCAGAACCCTACAACTGAACCTGCTAGCAGAAACAACAACATCCAAGGCACAAAGGTCAGCGGCCTAACAAAGGTGGCAAAGCATCCACCCGAACGACCAACCACGGCGGCAAAGCATCCGCCCGAGGCAAACTACAACCAACACGACAACGGCGGCAAAGCATCCACCAGACCGGAACAGCGGCAAAGCATCCGCCAGCAAAGAGTACCGATGACCAAGTGCGACCCAGACGATGCAGATGAGATGAGGCGAAGGCAGGCGCAGAAGAAGAAACTCTCCGAGGAGAGCAGAAGACCGCCACCAGCACAGTTTCCAAGACAACGCCTCCAGGAAGGAAACGACGCCACAGACGCCGTCGTCGTCCGACCAACAAGGTCTAGGCTTTCACACGGAAGATAAGCTGGAGAGGGAGGAAAAGGGCGGAAGGATGACGCCTTCAAGAAGGTAAACGGCGCCCGAGGGCATCGTCGTCATCGGTCCGCAAGCGGAACCAAGGCTTTCGCCACAACCCTTTTCCAACCCGGAGCCGCCGGCCGCCGGGGGGATCCGCGCACGGCGAAGAGGAGGGCATAGGGGGAAAGAGTGATGCCTTCAACAAGGTAAGCGACGCCCGACGCGACGCCCTCGGGCGTCTCCGCCACCGGCCCGCAAGCGGACCAAGACTTTCGTCTTCACCCCGTACCCAACCCAGAGCCAATGACAGCATGGCGACCACCCCAAGCAAGAATGACGGCGGCCGGCAACCAGCCCCGACGGGGGCGGCACAAGAAGAGGCCCGACTGGGGCGAGCGGCTGCGCGGCCACAGCCCCCCGGCCACACGAGGCAGCTGCACGGCCAGGAACCCGGCCACCCGAGGCAGCGTCGAGCAAGGAGGCCACGCCCAAGGAGAGCGGCACCGCGGCCAGATGAAGCGGCGGCGACACAACCAGGAACTCCTGGCCACCCGAGGCGGCGGCGCCGTGGCCAAGAGCCCCCGGCCAACCGACGCGGCAGCGGCGGCGCGGCCAAGGGCCCCCTGCCACCCGAGGGGGAGCGGGGAAGGGTCCAGGGGCGGCGGCGCGCCGCGAGACCCCCCAACCGAACCGGCGGCGGCGCAGCAGTAGCACAGGGGTCGGTGGCGACGGCCAACACCGACGGCAGAACCGGTGGCGGCGACCCACACTGACAGTAGATCCGGCCAAGGGGCCCCGGATCCGGCGAGGAGGAGGCCGGATCCGGCCCCGGTGGCCGGCGGCGGCGAGGCAGTAGTGCGGGAGGGGAGGTGGGAGAGAAAGAGGAGAGGCGTGGTTGCGGGCGGGCGGAGTTGACTTCGGCCCGGCCATGGGCCGCCCCCGCCGCCCGGGCGGTTGCCGGCGACGGCGGCGGCCACCGGAGGCGACCCTGGGCGGGATGGTGGCCAGCTGCGTGGGTGCCCCCGAGTCGCACCCGAGAGCGCGACGCGTATTCCCTCATAAGTCATAACTACAGTGTTCTTAAGGATTCCACTGTATCCATTACTTTGCAACTGTTTGAGAAGATCCCCACTGCAAAAAAGGAGGCGCATTTCGGGACCATATCTAACCAAATCCAAAGGATGCTATGATTAAAGATGCACCCCCCCCCCCCCCCCCAACGTATAGTGAGGGACCAAAGATGTTTCTCTTTCTTCAAGAGGTATGCAAGCATGACAACGAGTGCAGCCATTGGGCCATTCCATGAATCTTGGACGCTGGCCAGGATCGTATATCCATCTTAGATTCACCCGCTCACGTCTAAACTTTTGTAACATCATCATGGTTAATTTGCAGTGAGATATGGTGGGTGCTACTGAAATTGCAGGCTTACAGTCACTGTTTGTTTGCTTAATGTATCCATGCTCTGATTCCAGATGACAGCATAGCAATTATGATGGCATTTCAGTCGCCAGGCGTGCAAGTGCTAGGGCTCACCACCATTTTCGGCAATTGCACAACGGAGCACGCCACACGCAATGCCTTGATCCTGGTAAGTAGTAGCACATTCTCATGGCAAATGCTCCTTTTCCACTTTGTTTCTTCTTACTAATTCTGCTTTGTCTAAAACTGATTGACAGTGCGAGAAGGCAGGCCATCCTGAGGTTCCAGTAGCAGAGGGCAGCCATGAGCCTCTAAAGGTATTGTTCATTCTTCCTGTACTTCAATTTGCTGGCACGTGTCTTAGGAACAGTTGTGAGTTCAGAAGATTTTGTGTTCCTTCATGTGGCATTAGTTCTACTGTTTTTATTCAAAGGCATCATATGGAAAAAATCAATAAAACTATATCGTGTATATTATTTGAATGTGTAAAATCTTCTTCAGTGAGTTTAGGGTCCATTTTTATTTTCATTTTAAAAAGCGTTACTTCAACCGGAACCAAAATCAAAGTCTGGAAATTTCGTATATCACGCAAATCTGCAATACCTGCTCACCGGTATCATTTGACGTCAAGCCCATGGAAAACGACCTTGATACATCGTACATCATGTGCTGGAGTTTGGTAGTTTGTTCAGTTGTTATGTAGCATGGACTGATTCACATCTTTTATTGTGAATAGGGAGGAAAGCCGTGTGTTGCCGACTTTGTTCACGGATCTGACGGCCTTGGGGAGATAGAGCTTCCTGATCCCACTATCAAGAAAGTTGACCAAAGCGCTGCTGAATCCTTGGTTGATAAGGTCTTACAGTTTCCTGGAGAGGTCTCCGTACTCGCCTTGGGCCCTCTGACGAACGTAGCATTGGTATGTTCTTTCTCTGACGCCGTAGAAATTTTCGGAGCTTATAATAAATCACTGATTGCTGATGGTGGTGCTAGCGCAACAATGTTTTTTCAGGCTATCAAGAAGGATCCCTCCTTTGTGAAAAACGTTAAAAAGATTGTTGTGCTGGGTGGGGCCTTCTTTGCAGCTGGAAATGCCACCCCTTCTGCTGAAGCAAATGTAATGCCAATCATGCGTATCGTTATGCTAGGAGAAGTCTGAACTGTGATTTGTCAGGCCTAACGAAAGTTTTCATTTGCCATTTACAGATCCACAGTGACCCGGAGGCAGCGGATATAGTTTTCACTTCTGGGGCTGAAATCTACGTGGTTGGCCTCAACATCACAACGCAAGTCAGCTTCACAGGTCCTTGATCTTTTCCTGAATGAATCCTGAAGCAATATTGCCACCCCCTTTCGTTCCAGTCACCATGGGAAGTAGAAGTGCTGAACCTGATGAAACTTTGCAGACAAGGATCTCCTGGAGCTGAGGAACTCGAAAGGGAAGCACGCGCAGTTCCTATGCGACGTGTGCAAGTTCTACCTGGACTGGCACATCAAGTCTTACGGCGCCCCTGGTACGCTGAAAACAATACCTTTGCACTGTACGTTGCCGTCTTCAGAGCCTCTGGATGGTTTCAGCTCATAGTTTGTGCGTTTGGCCCAGTAATTTTCCTCCATGACCCCGTGAGCTTCGCGGCGCTGGTTCGCCCGGACCTGTTCACGTTCAGGAAGGGCGTGGTGAGGGTGGAGACCCAGGGCATCTGCGCCGGGCATACCTCCATGGACTTGTTGCTGAAGAAGTAAGCCGACTGCTTCGCGGTTCTCTTTTGCTTTCTCTGTGTGCTTTGGTGGTTTGTCACTGATGATGGCTGGCTGCTGCATCATCTGTTGATGGTGCGCAGGTGGAATTCGGAGAACCCGTGGACTGGCCACTCGCCGATCTCGGTCGCGTGGACGGTCGACGTGCCCAAGATGGTCGCGTTTGTGAAGGAGCTCGTCACCAGAGAGTGACGAAACCAGCTGGCTTAACATGAGTTGTTTGTATACAGTGACAATCCGAGCATTGCGCAGTCCGCGCCGCGGTGCGCACCAAATTTGAGATGCATCAACATTTGACGTACTGCAAAGGCTATTATAATAGTCAGAATCATCGGTTCCATACCTCTGGACCCAGAATCAATTTGGGAGGGAGTCGAGGTCTTTACATCAACTTGATGTAACGATCTTGAGATCATAAAGCTTCCTTCATCGGAAGAAAAAAAAAACAATTTCAGAAAAAAAATCAACATGGTTGAACGTCTGTTGGAGTGTTGTTTTTCACCTCTGCTCCCAAAACCAGTTATTGGAACGTTTTTAGGTATTTTTGGTGATGCTTTTACTGAAGCACGTACATTCTGGCCGCTGTAGTTGTGCTCAAGTGCAGAGACGAACTGCATGCACCATGCAGGTTGAACCACAGAGAGTGGATTTGTGACAGAACAGTCAAATTAAAACTCTAATTAAATGTAATGGCCGTCATTTGAACACATCGGGCGCATTAGCTTAACGGCTTAATTTGGCGATTCTTTCTCAACCCACAGTCCGATCGAAACAACACCGGTAGTCTCACACGAAGATGAGCGCAGATGGTACGAGCACAACACAATACTTAAAAACACAAACACCATGCTATGAAACATTTAAATTACGAACCGTACGACATGACAATACTTGAAAATATACGCGAGTGACATACGATAACAACAAAGAGTTTTACAAACCGAGTTCGAAATACATAATATTATACGAGTGTATCTGTCTTTTATACAAAGTTTGATAAATATGGAATCTGCCCACTACAATATATATAAGAACAGAAATGAATTACACACTCAGCCCACGAGTGTGCAATTCCAACACTCCAAAGCTACGCGCCTGGGTCCTCGACGTTCCACCTATCCGCATCCAGTCAAACGAACTTGGCGCAACACGGAAAGAAGTCTACGTGTGCGGGTCCTGAAATCATTTTTCCAACAAAACTCTGAGTATACTAATACTCAGCAAGACTTCCCCGTCTAATGGGTATACTTAGCTCACGTATCTAGACATGCAAGGCTTTCTGGCTGGTAGTTTGTTTTGCAGAAAAGCATCTAAAAGTATATCCTTGATTTCAAGATTTTAGCTCCAAATTAAAGCAATAGATTTGCTAAATATCTATGTTTTGCATGTCTATGAAAACCAACGTGAAAACACAAATGATTAAGAAATATCAATATTTATCATATCATTCAGTTTCACTTCCTTACTACAATGTGACTCGAAGATCAAGGTGCTCATGTCCGAGAGCGACTGACGGCGAATCGATCCGATTTAACTTTGCAAGGTGGACCTAACCAATACGGCACGCATTTGTCCCGTCGGACTATACATGCCAACCATTCCCCTCCCCGCCTCGAACTACAGAACCGCCCCACCTGCATATAGTAAGTCGAGCCCTATGAGAGACCACCAAAAGTAAACTTATGCATCCCAATTCTCCGCAGCCACTCGACTCGCCCTAAGGGGTGGGTAGAAGTTCTGTACTTTCGAAACAAGGCAGTACTCGGCTTACCGGTTTCGACTACCACCCTACTCCCGGCATGCGGTTAGTACAATTCAAACATGATCAGCAGTGCCTACAACGGTACGGTCCTTAACCGACACAGACGGGACTAAGACACCCAGGAACCTTGTCCTGCTGCCATACCTATATATCATCATCACTTCCCGTCTGGTCTTAAGCTTCCTTTTATATCAAATTCAATAACTCGGAACTGGATTATAAATATATCATCATCACTTCCCGTCTGGTCTTAAGCTTCCTTTTATATCAAATTCAATAACTCGGAACTGGATTATAAAATATATATATCTCGCGAGTAACCGAAAATTACTCGACTTCTAATCATCCTATTTCTCGCAAGTGACCAGAGATCACTCGTCTTCTACCGGGAACCATTAAGCCTAGCACTTCTATCGTCCTATACATACTAGTATAACTCAAGGGAACCTAAGGATCATGCAACTAGGGTTCCAAACCATTCCTAAACCTAATGCAAAAGTAATAGAGACATATAAAAGTGTCATAATTTAAAATAATAGGATGTGCACCGGGGCTTGCCTTCGGGTTGCTGCTCGACACTGGGCTCAGCTGGGCCTTTGGGCCGGGTGCTCACAATTCTCCTACTGAACATGCCCCTGCTGCTCCTGTGGCCCGGCGATCACCTCGTGCATGGCTCCTTCGGCGGCGGACATGAGAATGCATGCAGTATGATTTGTAACTTTGAAACAAGCCTAAATCGTATACACGCACCACTACCCGAGACAACCCGACGTCCACAATTCTGCAAAACCCGGAATATCCGGACTTCAATCCGGAATATCCGGAATTTCCGGATTAATACCCGGAGTTTCCGGGTTTCACACAATTTTCGCCCCCAAAACTGAAATTTTGATTGAGACAAAACCAACCCACAAAAATCGAAACCCTGTTAGACCCTAGTAGAGTGATTCATAAGAAGATGATTGACCCAAAAGAAATCGCTTAAAACATCCTAGAACGATCATTCCATTTAGCCCTAGCTAGGTTACCTTCTCAAGTTGAAACTGAAGCCACCCCGTTAAAACTGAAGCCACCCCAGGGAGGAATGATTGGAAGGGATGATCCTCCACGCCGATTTGCAGCTTTCGAGGTCTTGAGATGGATTTGGGATGGTGGATTTGGTGTTTAGGGCTTGGGAAGAGAGAGAGCACGGGGAGGGCGAGAAAAGAGTGTGAATAACGGTTTATAACGTTTGGGAACAGCAAAAAGGATCAAAACATATGATATAAACTTCCAGGTCCGGAGTATCCGGGTGAAATACCAGAGTATCCGGATGTTTCCGGAAGTTCCGGGTCCAAATCCGGAGGTTCCAGTTTCCCCTGACTCCCGAGTTCGAAAACTGAGCTTGGATCGATTTCTGACTCGATTCGTAACCGAAGAATTAGGTCACTCATTAGCTGGTAAATTCCCAGGTCTAACACTCGGGTGTTACAATCTTTCTCCCTAAAAGAAATCTTGTCCCGAGATTTATGACGTAAGTGCAGGGTTAAAAAGAGAGTGAGATGTGATGTACCTTGATGCATGTTCATAAAATCCGGATACTTAGAATTTAGAAAATCCTCTTGCTCCCATGTAGCTTCATCTTCGGAGTGATTACTCCATTGCACTTTATAAAACCTTCTTGTTTGACGTCGGGTAACTCGGTCCTTGCGGTCAAGAATTTTGATAGGATGTTCAGGATACGAGAGATCGGGTTCCACTTGTAGATTCTCTATGTAAATCACTTTGCTTGGGACACGGAGGCATTTCCTGAGCTGAGAGACATGGAATATATTATGAACCGTGGATAATTGGGCAGGAAGTTCTAGGCGATATGCTACCGGCCCACATCGCTCAATAATAGGAAAAGGCCCAACATAGCGAGGCGCGAGCTTTCCCTTCACCCCGAATCGTTGGACCCCTTTCATTGGAGACACCCGCAAATAGACATGCTCTCCAACTCGGAACGATACTGATTGACGTTTCTTATCCACGTAGCTCTTTTGTCGGGATTTTGAAATCTTTAAATTTTCCTGAATAATCCGAACTTGTTCTTCAGCCTCACCAACCATATCAGGGCCAAAAACACTCCTTTCACCGGCTTCTGACTAGTTCAATGGGGTTCTACACCTCCGCCCATATAATGCTTCAAAAGGAGCCATTTTGATGCTTTCTTGATAACTGTTGTTATAAGCAAATTCGGCCAACGGTAGGCACCTATCCCATTTCTGATTATAAGTGAGCACACATGCTCTAAGTGTGACACCCTAGGTGTCTGCACATTAATGTTGCATACCTTTTATACATCATGTGCTTGTTTTGCTTGAAAAAGGACATTTTTTTAAGGGAAAATTCGATTCATGCCACCACAACTCCGTGAATTTGGGTGTCATGTTGAAAATCATGCCACTCAATGGCATGATTTTCAACATGAGATCCAATTTCAAGAAATTGGAGTGGCATGGATCCAACTAACCCTTTTTTTAATTATAAAAGGTTATATGTGTAATATTGATTTTATGCAAGGGTCTTTCTATAGTTTAATTTGAATTGAATGTGTAATTGTTACTTTTGTGGAGGGTTTATTTGCAAAATGTAGTGCAATGATTACATGGCAGAAAATCTTACATTTTGATCTACATTTGAGTTGAATTTGCATTGAAAAAGACAAATTTCCTTGGAATTCAAAATTCCTCCTATGTTTTTCAAATTAACTCTTGAATCTTTGATCAAATAAATTTTTGCACAACATCAAAGTTGTAGATCTTGAAAAATTGAACAACTTTCATGTTGGACACTTTTTCATTTGAGCTTTATTTTAAAAGTTATTGCTGGTTTACAGATTTTTCCCTGGAATTTTTGGAAATTGCAAAGCAGTCCTTTTTCTTCCACCTCAGGCCAGCTCCTCTGCTCCCCGCCGCCAGCGCTGCACGCCGCCCGCCCGCCGCTCTGGGCCGCCTCCCCGCGCCACCTCTTGCTCGCGCTGGCTTCCACGCGTCGCACAGGAGCTTCCCCACCGCCCTCTACCCCTCGCGCTGTGCCCTCCCCGCCTCGCCAGGCCGCCCAGAACCGCCCGCGGCCGCCACCTCGACGCTGCCGTGGAGGGCTCGGGATAGAGCTCACCGCTCTTCCCTCTCGCGCACAGAAGCACTACATATACCCCCGCAAGCTAATCCTTTCATCCTTTTTGCTTTTCCCCACCCCGCTCGCCCAGAACACTGCCGCCTCCACCATGGCCACCGCTCCCCCTTCTCCGTGGAGCACCCCCATCCAACCTCTTCGACCCCAATCAACCACACCATTGGCTCCACCTCGCAATAGAGAAGCTCCCAAGCCCACGCATGAGCTCTCTCTCTCTCTCTCCACAGAATCACCAGTAAAGCATCGCCGGATTTCCATTGCGCCCCCGCTCGCCGGCCTCACCGTGGAACTCCCTCCTCCGGCCATCCACGCCTCGAGCTGACCCCGGGAACGGAACCCCTCATCCCCGTGAAGCTTTCGAGCCCATCCACCACCGCCCCCCTCGCGTCGGAGCGCCGCCACGCCGAGCAGTCAACACCGCCGGCCGCCGGAGCACGCGGAGCCACCGCCACAAGCCACCCCGTGCCGCCCCGAAGCCACTTAGAGGTGCTCCTGGACCTCCTCTTGTTTTCCCACCCCAATCCCCTCGCCGCCGGTGACCCCCTCGCCGGGAAACGGCCGGTCAAACCCCGCCCCCCCCTCCTCTGACCCGGCCAAGGACCTCGGGTTTAGAATTCTAGAAACTCCAGGGTGTTCTTTGAGTAGACTGTGACTCATGTGAATAGTGCTCTAAGGACTTCTTTGTAATTTCTAGCTGAGAAATTTGAAATTCAGTATAAATTCGTACGAAATTAGTAAATTAGCAAATCTTGATGTTATGGAATCCTTGTGTAAAGCTCTTTGCAGTAGAACCATAATATGGTAGGTGTTTGTTGCAAGTTTTTGCTGTATAAATGGTTTTGTGTCACTAGGTAAATAAATTCTAGATGTTTTATCTTTTTCTTAACTGATGATTTAAGCCCTGTATTGCAGTGAAACTTTTATGGTGGTTTGTTCTTGTAAAACTAGTGTTGCTATAAAAATTTCGTGATCAGTTCTCATGTGTAGCTATTTCTTTGATTTAATCCTTGTTTAGTAGACTTTAATTATGATAAATAGTTTATGCTGATGATAAATCATGAAAATATTTCTGAGTGATATTTTTGAATATTTTAGATTTTAAATAAAGTTTGAGCCCCAGTTAATGACTAGAACAGGAGCTAAAAATGAATCTTGCTAATCTGTTGTTCTATTTTGTTTATTTTCTCAGAATTATTTATTTGTATATAAAATCATGAAAAATTCACAATAGCTAAATCATCCCTGTGTAGGCTTGCTGTTAAATTTTGAGCCTCTGTTTTGCTCTAGCTTAATCTGTGTAATTCAATCTTGTTCTAGGTGTGATCTGAATGATTGATTTGTTATGAAGAAATGGCTACATGTTTTGGCATGATTTTTTTTACAGGGTAGCCTACTCTGTTCATGTTCTGTTTAGGATAATTTTTGCTAAATTTATTACTGTTCATGCTCTGAGTTGTTAATTTATTAGCAAACCATGACTTACTTGTTATAGGAAATTACCCCCACTTGTTTATGAAGTTAGTAAACTTCATTTGTGCTGTTGATCATGATGCCTTGTGTAGTTAGATTTGTTGAGTTACTACTCTATAAATGATTGCCCATGTGTGTTTATAATACTGTTCTTGCATTACATATAGATACGACTGTCTTATCGGACGGGACGTACGAGCTGATCCCGGAGTCTGACGGAGGTGATCTCGAAACTCAAGCGAACACCGCCGTACTAACTGAAGCCCCGGACCAAAGTTCGGAAGAGCCTAGAGCTAAAATAGTTAGCAACTACCGAGAAGGCAAGCCCCGGACATAACCTATATTTCAAATTATTATCATTTACTGTTATTTACAGTTCTTAGGATTTGAATTGAAACCCTAGATGCATGATCCTAGGAACCTATGTACTGAACACTAGACTTGAGTTCAACTACTTGCTAAGCTAATAGAACCGGTAAAAGTCGAGTGATTGCCTGTCACTCGCGAGCTTTATAGGAATTGCTTGTTTACTTTCTGTTATCAATATAAGGACGACGGACGGGGTCGTGTTCGATATCATGACCTTTGGTGAGACCCCGTCTGTGTTGATGAACTTGCTAAGGTTGCGGTGTGTGGTAGTGCTGGTTAAGTTTTTGAACATACTAGCCACATGCCGTAAATATGGTACGCGGTAAGCCTAGTAACCGATTGGACCGGGGAGTGGATATACCTTTCACTCTCTCTTAGAGATAGGTTTTATTTATGTTTATGTTGCGCAACACCGCGGCTGCAGGGAGGAAGTTGGTGCCCTGTAGTCGGGGAGAGTGACCCTATCCACAAGCCGGAAAGAAAGGCAAACGGTTGTTTGGAAACGACCCGACGGTGTTCCAAACGTGTGTGTTAGGTCTGCCTGGCCAGGTTAACAAACTCGATTCGAACAGTCTGCTTCCCACAGTTTGGGACTGCTTGATCTCTTTGCCACACAGAGTAATAAGAGCAACTATATTATGATCAATCTTGATGTTTGCTTAAAGTTTTAACATGATTGATTAGTAGTTGCTTACATAAATGGTTAATCAACTAGAATCTTGAAAGCTAAAACTTGAAAGTAAGGACCTACTCTTTATTGCTTTTCAGCAAAGGAAACCAGAGCCTCACAAACCCAGCATAGTCTAGCTAAAGTGGGTTAAGTATACCCGTTGACGGTTAAGTCTTGCTGAGTATTAGAATACTCAGCCTTGCTGTTGGAAATCTTTTCAGATATGAGTATTGAAGACCAGGTCGCTAGTTTATCTTGGCCCTGCTCCTTGCCTCCTGGCTGGTCCGTAGAGTGGGATACGTCTTCGGCCGGCAATGACTTTGACGAGTAATACCATGCTTGGGCTAGCCTGGTATACTTTGGCGATGTGTTGTAGCCGTCGTGTTTTATCTTCCGCTGTTAAACTCTGAAGTTTTACACTTATGATTTGTATAACTGTTTTACCTAAGTTGGTTTTGTAATAATGTTTTGAACTGGTTGTAATCACTACTGAACTTGCATGTGTTGTAAATTTTGTGGTTGTAATATCTCTGGACTCGCCTTCGTGCGGGGTATGCTTGTTCGATCCGAGAACCGGTGGTTGTATCGGGACGTTACCCGACAGACCAAGAATTGTTCCGTTTGAAGTGCGTTTGATCTAGTGTTGCCTTTATGGTGATGCCCTGCGCACTTGAGCCGGGATAATTCAGGTGGTTCTGCCACACTAAGCATATCCTCCAATATTTGATTGATTCTCCTTGTCTGACCATCGGTTTGGGGATGATAAGCCGAACTGCGGATAAGCTGGGTGCCAAGTGCGGCATGGAAGTATTCCCAGAATCGGGCAATGAATTGAGTACCCCGATCCGAAATGATGGTTTTAGGAATGCCATGCAAGCTTACAATATGGTCCATATAGAGCTGAGCCTATTGTTTTGCCGTAAAAATTATCTTCACCAGAAGGAAATGCGCGGATTTGGTGAGACGGTCTACAATAACCCAGATGGAATCATACCCTTTTGAAGTTTTTGGGAGTCCCACAATGAAGTCCATACTAATATCCTCCCACTTCCAAGACGGAATACTCAGTGGCTGGAGAGGACCAGCGGATTTCAAGTGACTTGCCTTGACCCGTTTACAGGTGTCACACTCGGACACGTACTTGGCAACCTCCCATTTCATCCTCGTCCACCAAAACCGTTGCTTCAGGTCTTGATACATTTTGTTACTGCCCGGATGAATGGAATACCTAAAGAGATGAGCCTCATCAAGAATTTGTTTCCGGAGTTCTAAATCCTTAGGTACCACCAACCGGTTCTTAAACTATAAAACACCCTCGCCATCTAGATGGAAGTATGCCACTCGAGGGTCATTTTCTCTGAGCCTTTGTCTAATCTTTTCCATGCCAATATTATTCCTCTGAGCAGCAATAATCTGATCTCGAAGCATAGGGGTGAGGGTAATACTAGCAATTGTGCCTTCAGATACAATAGCTAAATTCATCTTCTCCATTTCTTGGCACAAAGTTTCTTGCAGAACTGTAGCTGAGACATAGCTGCAACTCGCCTTGCGACTCAGTGCATCGGCAACGACATTAGCCTTGCCGGGGTGATAACGAATCTCCAGATCATAGTCCTTGATCAATTCTAACCACCACCTCTGGCGCAAATTTAGCTCACTCTGGGTAAAGATATACTTGAGACTCTTGTGGTCTGAGTATATATGCACAGGATTGCCCAGAAGGTAATGGCGCCAGATTTTCAGTGCGTGTACCACTGCTGCCAGCTCCAGGTCATGAGTAGCATAATTCGCTTCATGCCGTCTGAGGGCTCTGGAGGCATAGGCAATCACCCACTGGTCTTGCATGAGGACACAGCCGAGACCCGTACCTGATGCATCACAATACACATCAAAGGGTCGGGTAATATCTGGCTGAGCCAAGACAGGGGCCGACGTTAGGAGCTTTCTCAAAGTCTGAAAAGCCTGCTCACATTTGTCGTCCCAAATAAATTTGACCCCTTTCTTAAGTAATTCAGTCATGGGCCTAGCAATTTTAGAGAAATCCTGAACAAACTGCCGGTAATAGCCTGCCAGCCCAAGGAAACTCCGAATCTCAGAAACAGACTCAGGAGTCTTCCAATTCAACACATCTTGAATTTTGCTAGGGTCCACCGAAATACCGTCCTCAGAGATAACATGGCCCAGGAATTGAACCTTTTTGAGCCAGAATTCACATTTGCTAAATTTGGCATATAACTTGTGCTCTCTGAGACGCTGGAGAACAATACGAAGATGCTCAACATGTTCTTCTTCATTTTTGGAATAGATAAGAATGTTGTCAATGAAAACCACGACAAACTTATCCAACTCAGGCATGAATACCGAGTTCATGAGATACATGAAATGAGTAGGGGCATTTGTTAGCCCGAAAGGCATGACCAGATATTCATAGAGCCCATATCTGGTAGAGAAAGCCGTCTTGGAAATATCCTCAGCTCGGATTTTGATCTGATGGTAACCCGAGCGGAGATCAATTTTTGAAAATACCTTGGCTCCGAATAGCTGGTCAAACAAGATGTCAATCCGGGGAAGTGGGTATTTATTCTTGATTGTGACAGAATTCAAAAGTCTATAGTCCACACACAACCTGAGGCTTTGATCTTTCTTTTTAACAAAGAGCGCTGGACAGCCCCAGGGCGAAGTGCTAGGATGGATATAGCCTTTGTCGAGCAGCTCTTGCAACTGCTTCTTTAATTCTGCCAACTCATTGGGTGGCATTCGATAAGGTCTTCGGAAATTAGTGCCGTTCCCGGTTGCAATTCAATGGCAAACTCCACATCACGATCAGGTGGCATTCCAGGCAAATCATCCGGAAAGATGTCTGGATATTCGCTTACCACTGGTATATCTGCTAGCTTCTTGCCCTTGGCGTGGTTCACCGTATGGACCAACGGGGTGGAACTCATAAGACCCAAGGTCATCGAACCATGAATAGGAGAATTGATGTGCACAGATTGAGAAACATTGTCAAGAACGACTCCGTGAACTCCCATCCAATTCATGCCGAGAATAATATCCATCTTCTGAGATGGCAACACTATAAGCTGGGTGACAAAAATCCTCCCCTGTAACTGCAAGGGTACTTGTCTAACAAGTTGATTAGTAATTAAGTGCCCCCCGGATAAGAGAATATTATATGGCCTGGATATGCTTTCCACTTCCAATCCAAATCTACTTACACATTCCTTGCTAATAAATGTGTGAGAGGCACCAGAATCAAATAGCACAGTAACGGGGTGCTCGTTAATGGAGAACGTACCCGACATCGCTGGTGCTCCCTCAGGGATGGCCTCGAAGGTGGTATAGTGCACCTGTCCTGACTTGAAATGAGCCACTTTCTGCTTCTGGCTCTGCTGACTTGATTGCTGACCCTACTTGGGTGGCATTGGGCAATTCCGTGCAAAATGACCAGGCTGCCCACAATTATAGCATGGGAATACATTGAGGCGCATCCCCGGCTGCTGCACCCATACCTTCTGCTCATTCTGCTGAGGAACAGAAGGTCTGACTGTCCCCTGAGGCTGTGTGTACTAAGGGGGCCGATAACTCCACTGCTACTGTGACTGGTGCTGAAAAGGGGCTCTCTGTGGGTCTGACTATACCAGACGAAACCTCTGGGAAGCGCTGCTCGAAGATCCCACTGCCGGCGCCTTTCTCGTTTTCTCCGCCTTGTGATCCAAGTGGGCATCCTCCTGTATAATACCCCATTGACTAGCTCACTGAAACTGTCGAACTTGACCATTGCCAAGCGATACTGGAGCTTGCTACTGAGCCCCTACCTGAAACAGGCCTGCTTCTTCTCATCGGTGTCCACATGGTACCCAGCATACTGTGATAGGGTGTTGAAAGCCTGGGAATACTATAGCACACTGTTATTGCCCTGTTTCAGGGCCAAGAACTCTGTGAGCTTCCTTCTGATCACCCCCGCGGGAATATGGTGTGCCCTGAAAGCTTCCTTGAACTCTGCCCAGGTAAACCGAGTACCCGCAGGGAACATGGCCACATGGTTATCCCACCATGTGTGTGTGGGACCCCCGGAGCTACTGAGTTGTAAATCCTGTCTTGTCGTTGTCATTGTAGGGGTGCAGGGTGAACTTGGACTCAATGGTCCGGAGCCAACTGTCCGCCTCTAATGGCTCATCCGCTTTATGAAAAAGCGGGGGCTGAGTACCCAGAAACTGCTCATATCCAGGAATAGGTGGTTGGTGGTGTTGTTCAGGCCGCGGCACTCTGCCCTGCTGCACGATCTCACGGAGGAGTGCCGTCTACTCGTCTCGTCCGGTGAGCATGGCCGCAATGGCCTGAGCCAAATCAGGAGGGTTCGGTGGTGCTGTCATTCTGCATTCAACCATTATTAAATGAGTCCCATGATTTTGATTACAAAACAATCAATCATGGAAGAATGCAGGAAGCATAAATTAAATCAAAAAGCCGGAAATTTTTTTGCAACCAAATCCGGACTATCCGGATTCTCATCCGGAATATCCGGACACCCCACCCGGACTATCCGGACCTATGTCCGGAGTATCCGGTTACACTCGTGATGTTTCACACCGTTCCCATCCCTAATGCATAAATTTAAATCAATGAATGACATGATGCATGATGCATGATCATCCTACGGTAATCCTCTCAGCCCAAAACCAACCATCTACCCACGACTCTAATAATAACTATATAGGGCTATTACAAATAAACCCGCCCACACTACCAAATAACCTTTTATCTTAAGTTAAAATTTGTTTTTAATTCGTGAAAACCTCAAAATTAGTCATGCTCGTACCTCCCCCAGTGTGTTTCGGCTCTGATACCAGCTGTGACAGAATCGCCAAATTAAAACTCTAATTAAACGTAATGGCCGTCATTTGAACACATCGGACGCATTAGCTTAAGGGCTTAATTTGGCGATCATTTCTCAACCCACAGTCTGATCGAAACAACACCGGTAGTCTCACACGAAGGTGAACGCAGATGGTACGAGCACCACACAATACTTAAAAACACAAACACCATGCTATGAAACATTTAAATTACGAACCGTACGACATGACAATACTTGAAAATATACGCGAGTGACATACGATAACAACAAAGAGTTTTACAAACCGAGTTCGAAATACATAATATTATACGAGTGTATCTGCCTTTTATACAAAGTTTGATAAACATGGAATCTGCACACTACAATATATATAAGAACAGAAATGAATTACACAATCAGTCCACGAGTGTGCAATTCCAACACTCCAAAGCTACGCGCCTGGGTCCTCGACGTTCCACCTATCCGCATCCAGTCGAACGAACTTGGCGCAACACGGACAGAAGTCTACGTGTGCGGGTCCTGAAATCATTTTTCCAACAAAACTCTGAGTATACTAATACTCAGCAAGACTTCCCCGTCTAATGGGTATACTTAGCCCACATATCTAGATATGCAAGGCTTTCTGGCTGGTAGTTTGTTTTGCAGAAAAGCATCTAAAAGTAGATCATTGATTTCAAGATTTTAGCTCCAAATTAAAGCAATAGATTTGCTAAATATCTATGTTTTGCATGTCTATGAAAACCAACGTGAAAACACAAATGATTAAGAAATATCAATATTTATCATATCATTCAGTTTCACTTCCTTACTACAATGTGACTCGAAGATCAAGGTGCTCATGTCCGAGAGCGACTGACGGCGAATCGATCCGATTTAACTTTGCAAGGTGGACCTAACCAACACGGCACGCATTTGTCCCGTTGGACTATACATGCCAACCATTCCCCTCCCCGCCTCGAACTACAGAACCGCCCCACCTGCATATAGTAAGTCGAGCCCTATGAGAGACCACCAAAAGTAAACTTATGCATCCCAATTCTCCACAGCCACTCGACTCGCCCTAAGGGGTGGGTAGAAGTTCTGTACTTTCGAAACAAGGCAGTACTCGGCTTACCGGTTTCGACTACCACCCAACTCCCGGCATGCGGTTAGTACAATTCAAACATGATCAGCAGGGCCTACAACGGTACGGTCCTTAACTGACACAGACGGGACTAAGACACCCAGGAACCTTGTCCTGCTGCCATACCTATATATCATCGTCACTTCCCGTCTGGTCTTAAGCTTCCTTTTATATCAAATTCAATAACTCGGAACTGGATTATAAAATATTATATATCTCGCGAGTAACCGAAAATTACTCGACTTCTAATCATCCTATTTCTCACGAGTGACCAGAGATCACTCGTCTTCTACCGGGAACCATTAAGCCTAGCACTTCTATCGTCTTATACATACTAGTATAACTCAAGGGAACCTAAGAATCATGCAACTAGGGTTCCAAACCATTCCTAAACCTAATGCACAAGTAATAGAGACATATAAATGTGTCATAATTTAAAATAATAGGATGTGCACCGGGGCTTGCCTTCGGGTTGCTGCTCGACACTGGGCTCAGCTGGGCCTTGGGCCGGTGCTCACAATTCTCCTACTGAACATGCCCCTGCTGCTCCTGTGGCCCGGCGATCACCTCGTACACGGCTCCTTCGGCGGTGGCGTCTACACGTATGCATATGACATGAGAATGCATGCAGTATGATTTGTAACTTTGAAACAAGCCTAAACCGTATATAGGCTTAATACCCGGAATTCTGCAAAACCCGGAATATCCGGAATTTCCGGAGTATCCGGATTAATACCCGGAGTTTGAAACAACCCGACGTCCACAATTCTGCAAAACCCGGAATATCCGGAATTTCCGGAGTATCCGGATTAATACCCGGAGTTTCCGGGTTTCACACAATTTTCGCCCCCAAAACTGAAATTTTGATTGAGACAAAACCAACCCACAAAAATCGAAACCCTGCTAGACCCTAGTAGAGTGATTCATAAGAAGATGATTGACCCAAAAGAAATCGCTTAAAACATCCTAGAACGATCATTCCATTTAGCCCTAGTTTGGTTACCTTCTCAAGTTGAAACTGAAGCCATCCCGTTAAAACTGAAGCCACCCCAGGGAGGAATGATTGGAAGGGATGATCCTCCACCCCGATTTGCAGCTTTCGAGGTCTTGAGATGGATTTGGGATGGTGGATTTGGTGTTTAGGGCTTGGGAAGAGAGAGAGCACGGGGAGGGCGAGAAAAGAGAGTGAATAACGGTTTATAACGTTTGGGAACAGCAAAAAGGATCAAAACGTGTGATATAAACTTCCAGGTCTAGAGTATACGGGTGAAATACCGGAGTATCCAAATGTTTCCGGAAGTTCCGGGTCCAAATCCGGAGGTTCCGGTTTCCCCCGACTTCCGAGTTCGAAAACTGAGCTTGGATCGATTTCTGACTCAATTCGTAACCGAAGAATTATGTCACTCATTAGCTGGTAAATTCTCAGGTCTAACACTCGGGTGTTACAGGATTTATCTCGCTTTATGACATCAGATGATCAGGATCAGCAGGTGTATATGCTTGTCATGCATTCCAGAACGCCAAGATTCTGCCAGCCCTGCTTATTTTTATTATACACTAGCGATAAGCAATTTTTCTTGAACGTACGAGCGGCAAGCAATTAGCCAGCGCCGGATTTTGGACAAAATTTTTTTTTGCAACTTCTACAACACTATTTAGGATTATTAAATATAGACTAATTATAAAACTAAGGGTGTGTCTACACGTCAATCGATTGAGATTTAACTATCCGTCAATCGATGATGTGGTAGCCAGTCTGACAGCTCGACCTCCTAACCCGCTACCCATCTCTGTGTGCTTGTTACCCGATCTTATCGAGTCTACTTTTACTGTAGCGCACTCATTAAAGATTAGACACAACCAAAATGGACACACCTTAGCTGTTGGAAACTGACACTGGAATGGTCTTCTCAACTAGAATAGAAAGAAAGTAACAAATAAATTTTTAGCTGATAATAAAGTTACATTTACCCAGACATTTACAAGTACAATTTTTGGGCCAGTATAATAAGCAAAAAGTCATAGATCTGGAGAGAAAAAATACACATTTGTAGGTACGATTTCTAGGCTGATAATAAGAAAAAAAACACATCTGAAAAAAAACACAAATTTACAATACAACTTTTTGGCTGATAAGAAGAAAAAAAATAAATCTGAAAAATACACATGTACATAGCAACCTTTTGGCTGAAAATTTAAAAAACATCTTCAAAATAGAGGTTTAGAGGTACAATTTTTTGGCTGATAACAACAAAAAAACACATCTGAATAAGGCAAACCTGAAAATTTTAACACTTGGGTGGCCTGAAAAAACAAGACAGGTCCATGTTAAGAATTATAGTTCTTGTACTCCAAAATTTAACAACTACTTAAAATGATAGATACATATCAGCAAAAGGCTAGACATGCATAGTCATGGCAAGACAGGTCCATGTTTATCTTAAAAAACAACAGAAAAAAGATTAAACATAGGATGCATGAAGAACACATATAAATATTTTCTTCCGACAAAATGCAAGAAAAGACATTAGTTGCTAGAACTAGAATGTTTGAATCTTAATTTTGTTAAGAGAATGTACAAGTAAAGGATTGAGCAAGTACCTTGTAAAGATAGAACTTGACATCCCCAAGGATAATAATATCTATTGCTAGAATAGAACAGTTGTAACAAAAGTAAAAGGCATTACGATCACGTGAAATTAGTAAATCGAAGAAAGTCAGACAATAAAAGTTAAGTAGGATACTATTGCTGCCCCAACAAAAACAAGAGTTCAAGTCAATCAAATCGACAAATGGAGAATATTAAAATTCAAAACTAAATCAATTTACTGTCCAGAGTTTAAAAAATTATTCAAAGTTAGGCAGTTAGCACAATGTGGCATCTGAGAACATACATATGAAATCCTATAAGTTATTTCGTATAAAAGAAAAACCACCTAAAAGTGGCAATAGAAATGCATAGTAGCAAGGCATGGTTGTTGCAAAATGAATAAAGAAAGGATTGATGTAAGTTGCATGCATATTTTTTTAAATTATAGTGGTCATACAGACAAGATACACAAAAAATTTGGGGTGTCAGTACAATATTAGGCAACTCTAATTGAAATAAAAAGGAAGTCCAACTACCAGAATGTAGTGTCACACAAAAACTGATAAATATCCAAGAAAGGAGCAGCATATCCTAATAGAAAAGGTATGAGCCTATACATCAAAAAATAAAGTCCACAAAGATGCATATATGAACAAATGCTACTAAATATTGAATAAAAGAGGATAGATTATACCCCTCAATCTAAAAAATTACAGTTAGCAGGAAAATAAGATACAACAAAATCGTTCTCTCTCACTATGAAAAATTTAAACTATAATAATCAATGTAATACAACAAAATCGTTCTCTCTCAACAAATTTTTTGTGCCCTACAATATAATAATCAATGTAATACTTTATTTTTGCAGTGTAAGAAAAGACTGGAAATATCATATAAATTATGCTAATTACGTACTTAGAAAATGATATGACATTTCAAACTTAAGAGATATTATGAAAAAAGCTTGTAGCACCAGCGAAAAGCAAAATTATAGCAAGTGGTACTTTATTAATTGCAACAAAAAATTACACTTAGATATGAGTCTAAAAAGAACTTGTTGTTGGAAAAGTAATAACATAATTGCCTTATAATTAAATTTAACATATAGTATCCAATACAAATATGGCAGCTATTACCTTGTATTGGAGTTGTGTAAGAAAAATACTTTGACATATCAGAATAGTTTGGTATGCGAAAAAATAGAACTTTAGCAATCACGATTACGGAAAATGATGGTCAGAAAAGAACTAATTGGAACCTAATCTGGTATCTGCAGGTCCACACCGCACAGACACAAAAGAAAAGGATATCTCTCACAAAGTCAGAACACAAGAAATTGATGGTCAGAAAAGAACTAACTGTAACCTCAAAAGTTCAGTATTTGTAGCATAGGAGGGGACAGGGGTGGAGGGTATTTGAGATCATTTTTAGTCCACCTTATGTAATTCATGTAACTAAACAAAAATCGCTAAATCGAAACATGAAGGAAAAGAAGAAGGTATGATCTACACATCTTCCCTCAACTCCCAGAACTATACCATGATCAAGAAAATCTGACAGACCTCACCTACGAAACCAAGTAGGGACATGGTCGGATGAATAGAAACAAACCATAGAGTCACAGATACACATTAAAAAGTTTCAGAGGTCAACAAACAAAATGTTGACATACAGAGAGCAAAGAATGATAGGATGGACATGTACACATGGAGAAACATATTTTTTAAAACTTAAATACACCCTCTATTTTTTATCACCATCATATATAAATGAAAAATAGGGAGTATAAAGTTCACATTCCAAAGGCCGAAGTTACATGAAACTAAAAAAAAAGAATACTCATCAAGACAAAAAAGCAACAGTCAGCTAATGGAAGCAGCATACACAGAAGAAAATAGCATATATGCTTTTGAATCATGCAACAATCTAAAAGTAATATAACTTACAAAGTGGCCTACAAAATTCTTGAAGCAAAAGCAATCCACTATCTTATCAATGATCACCAAAGCAGTAAGCATGCATCTCAAACAAATACGCACCAACAAGACCTATTACTATGGCCAGTCATACAGCCGCCATAAATCAATGTGTCATTGGATAAACGGTGCATGGTACTATCCATGTCACTATCACTAACAAAAATCACATAACTGCATTGACACGTATAACAAGCCAACCTAGAGTAAAAATGCCAAGTCACAACACTCACGGGTGTCACCATGAGCACAGAGCATGCACAGAAAGGTAGACAGGAAGATATACGCATCAAAATTGAAGTTCAAAAGGAGTATATTTAACTAAGCATTAGTATAATTTTTAATAGCTTAAAGGTAAAAGTGAAAGCCTGCTACGGTCACAACGTTAACATCCATGAGACCATGATTCCACTTCCAGAAACACATGCATATGTAGTTCACATCATTGCAATTTATTTATACACCAGTTTATTGGTACAGATATGAATCCATTTTTAACATTAGCTTTTAACAACAGGAAACTAAAAACACACAAAAACAAAGCACAAAATTAGGAGATATGGATTTCTCAAGCCATCATAAACTCTGATTCAGTCACATATTTGCAAGCTCACAGCTAGTGGTGTTCACCAACAGCAGTAAAAGCTAGTAGTACAACACCTTAACATGCATGATTCCTCAGCTAGTAAGCACGTATGGACCAGGAATCTCCAAATCGAATCCCAAACATTTATTAATCCCCAAATATCCATCCCCCCTATACTAACTGTAGACCTGAAACTGAACAAAGACCAAGTGCAAATTCCCAGATCGAGACCCAATTGAACTTCGCTGCACCCAATTGAACATCGCTGCAGGAAATTCCCATATGGAGCATGATTTTGGTCCTATTCATTGGTCTCTCCGGCTCCATAGTCCATCCATCAAACGCCTTCACAGAACCGAAACGAGAGAAATGGAAGACACGAAGGGGGAGAGGAGATGACAGCAAGGTTGAGTGTCTTCGGGCGGAATAGAAAATCCAAAACATGACCATCTAAATGGGGGCACGAACAGGGACAGGAACCCTAATCGAATAGATTAAGTGATGAGATAGGTACCTCAATGCCGCACACGAGTAGATGCTTGCACCGACGAGATAGATGAATCACCGACGAGCTGCTGAATCGCCCCAATGCTTCGCTCCCCTCGTTCGGTGATGAGAATGAAGCCGAAATGGATCAGACACCCTGATGACATGGTCAAAAAATGGGTCGTGCGCATATGGACCCGATAACCGCCAAATGGGCTGAAGAGGTCGCAACATGGGCCCGAAAACATGATTTCCACATAAAGTTATTTTTGTACGTCCAGTGACGATCCAACGCTCCAGACCATCGATTGATAGATAAACGAGAATTCAGTTGATTGACAAGGAGCAAATCTGTAAAACTAATTACATAGATGGATGGGAAATCGCGAGTCAAATCTATTAAGCATAATTAATCCATCATTAGTTATTATTTACTGTAGCACGACATTGTCTAATCATTGCATAATTAGATTCACTGGATTCGTCTCGTGATTTCATCCGGAGGTTATAGAATGGGCTCTATCAGTTATCAACATTTAATATTTCTAATTAGCGATTAAACGTTTAAAGTTACTATAGCATTAGGAAAATTTTTGGGAATTAAACAGAGCAAGAAAGATCGTGCGACTCAGGAGGAAGCAGCAGCTACAGCTCCCGCGGCAGAGGATGGAAGCTTGCAGCGGGCAAGAGCACATTTGTCTGCGAGTAGTTTGGGCACGCCTGCATTCTGCGTCGGTGGCCACCGAGGCCCGAGGGTAGGTAGTTGGCGTTCAGGCTTCAGGCATTCAGACCAACCACCACGCTGCTTAATTGTACTATACTCTTACCAAGCAGCAGTCTAATTCAAGCTACAGTCACGACAAAAAAGAATGTAGACTACCTTTCAATGAAAAAGAACCGTAGAATTTATTTTGAGTGTTTCATACGTGACTGTCTGCAAACTAGTACTCTAACTTCTATATACTGTGGAGAGGGAGCCCTGGGAGCGCTCCGTTGCCCACGGAGCGACACATGTCCACAGAGAAAGGTAGCGCAACGCTGGTCGTCCGATCCGTCGCGGGAGATCGATTCACGCCATTTCTTGGTTTTTTCGCAAATACACTCTTCAAGTTTTTTTATTCGAAACCGCCGTCCACATTTTTTTTGCAAATTACTCCTGCCGAGCCACCCACCCAACAGCCCCATTCCCCGCCATGCCCCCCCTCAACCCCGCGGCACACCCTCCCCGGCCTCCCCCGCCCCCTTCCCTAACCCCAATCCTAGCATTCCCCCCTCCCCGCCGCCCCGCTTCCCTCCGCTCCCGCTGCCGGTCGCCGCCCTCTGCCCCTCGCCCTCCTCCACTGCCATTAGTCACCGTCCTTGGCCGCCACCCCCTCCCGGGCTCCCCACGTCTCGACCCCGCCGTCGACGCCCCTCCGACCGGCGGCGTGACGGTGGTGGATCTAGTCCGCTCCCCCCTCCGGCGCCGTCGTCCGCCGATCTAGGCCGAGGACGTCGAGGCGAAGCAATGGGCCGCGGATCTGGTCCAACGGCGTCGCGGTGGATCGGCGGGCGGCAGATCCGGGCGGCGGCGTCGAGGCGGTGCAGTGGCCGGAAGATCCGGGCGGCGGCATGGAGCGGGCGGCGGATCCGGACGCTGGTGTCGAAGCGGCGGCATCGGCGGTGGCGCTGGTGTCGAGGCGTCAGCACGAACGGCGGCGAGAGCAAGACGGACGGAGGAGACATCTAGGCAGAGGGGCGTACGGTGGGACGCCCGTTGGCATCCACCGCCGTGCGGTGCCGTGTTTCCTTTTTTTCTCAATTTTCCTTTTTTCTCTTATTTTTTCTCCTTTTCAGTTTCCTTCCATATTTTTTTCCTACGCGGTGGAGCGCGTTCTTCACCTAGTAAACTGATACGGCCAGGCCTGGATACGGCAAGTGCAGAATCTGGGGCAGGGCCATATTGCCTTCCATGTCAGGAAGCCGCTGTTAACAATTTACAAATCGCAGACCACAGGGATCACTGTGTTGCACCAAGTAGACAGCTGACACAAGTAAAACGCCACCAGACTGAGGCAATGAAGCCTGACAGGTTCTAAACATAGGATTTGTGCTCTGACTGTTGGCGCAATGCACCACACGTATACAGTACTAGGATGGTTGGCGCGCCCGTAAAGGCGTGGATGATCTGTGTTGTCAGAAATGGTGTAGCCATTACGCTTTAATGGTGGTATTTGAGTTGCTTTTAATGGTCTAGGCAGGTCTGCAATAATGAGGAAAGGTATCAATATATCATCACGGTTTATATAATCATAGACATGGCTTAATATAACCAGTTATTCAAATTGACTTGATATGCCTTTGAGTAAGGAGTCATAGGATTTGCAAAACTCAATGACAACAGCATTCCACAGATACAAAATATAATACCGAACATAAAATAGTAACATCTCTATAGAAAAGCAAGAGATTTTAGCATACCAACAGCTTCCTTTGTGATTAGAACACTATTGGAGGCTCACTTCAAAGAGTTCCTGCCTAATGCAAATGACATCTTTCACCTTATCAAAAATCTATATAAAATAGTTTAAGTTGGTAGCTACGGAAAATCAAACTACCAATTAATAATAGCTTGCTGGCAGAAGGCAGAGATGAATAAAGTTTCATTGACCGTAGCATCATGCATGGGACGGAGCGGAGAGAGTTATATGTAAATGCGGGTTGGAACAAATTGGGATGGGTTGAAATGGATACTTTGTGCAAACGAAATGGGTTGAAAGCGAGTTGTCCTGCTTTGAAAGTCGGACTCCGAAATTAAAACTCTCATGTTCAAACTTAAAATTCTATCAAAATTAACTGAAATTTGTTGGAAATGACTCGGTATGACTGGCAATTACTCTGTGTAAAGCAGTGTGGTTAGACCTACACATGGGCTCAGGTCAAGAGCCAGACCCTGGAAATAGAACCTCACATTAACATTATAAAATTTTATCAAAATTGATTGAAATTTATTGGAGATAACTCAGTATGATCGGTAGCTACTCTCTGCAAAGCAGTATGGCTAGAACTACATGTGGACCCCACGTCAAGAGCCGAATCTTGGAAATAGAACCTCGTGTTCACATTATAAAATTTTATCAATGACTGAAATTTGTTGTAGATGACTCAAACTGGCAGCCCGGTAGCTACTCTCTGTAAAGCAGTGTGGCTAGAACTACATGTGAGTTCCACGTCAAGAGCCGGACCTTGAAAATAGAACCTCCTGTTCATATTATAAAATTTTATCATTGACTGAAATTTGTTGGAGATGACTCAAACTATATAACAGCTACTCTGTGCACAATAGGTGTGGGTAGATAAACACGTGGGCCCCATATCAAGAGCGTATACCCATGGATTTAAGCGTCATATGGGACAGAGCAGAGTGGGTTATTTAGTTGAGCTTTTGAGTTGGGGGTGAGTTGCTATTAGATCTCCGTAAGTATCGTGGTGGGGTGGATTTTAACATGTTAACTATCTACAGCAGATTATCTATCCCTTTTTTAATACCAAAAATTTATTCTTTTGGTAATGTGTGATGCCCCCAGCAGACTACCAATTATATCGCTAATACCAAAAAAAATTTGGCAATTGCCAAAACACAACTTCCTCTTGCTCAACTGTAGGGGTTTCTCCCTCCACTCTATCATTTGAGTAATATGCTACAACACTTGCTACAAAAATTTAAAAAATATTATTAATGATGGAGAGAAAATATATAGAGTGTGAGAGATAAGCAATGTACTGGAAATGATCTAGCACGCCGATGCGACGCCGTAGGATGACGATGCGCTGGCGCATGCTATGCGAAGCGGCGGCGATTGAGCAACGTTCGATTTATTCCATACGCAAGGCCGATCCTTTTTCCCATCGCGTCAAGCCTCCAGCGTTAGACGCACGCATATTGCACCTGCGGCCAACAATTCTAGAGAGGCAGCGCCCAGCACAGAAGCCACGCGGCAAGCATGGAAACACCAGGCGCTGGATGCTCTTCCTTTCTTCCAGCAATATAGATTTACATATATGGCTGCCGGTCAAAATTTACCAAGAATTGGTATGGTACTGTACCGGTATGAAATTCCTGGAACATGCTGCTGAACCTTCCATAGGAGTGAAGGACTCCAATTTCACCGAGTAATAGCTTCTGCTTAAGCATGCCCCCACATGATGTCGTAGTATTTATAACCAAGTTGTGCGGCTGCCGCTGCCGTGCTGCAAGCAAGAGCACCCCAAACTCTTGATGCCGCCGTGGCTGGACCGTACGTTGCTGCTGAAGCTAGTCGTCGTAGCGGCAGCATGCATGCAGATGCAGCTTTATGCCTTTATCAATTAACTAGCAACCTGCATCAGCGAGCGTATGCGCTTAGCCTGCATCCCTGAAGCCAAGATTCTGCGACACCCATCGGCGTTTAATTAACTTAGGCCCTGTTTGTTTCCGCGTCCAGGAGACGCGCTTGCTGGGGACGCGCGGCACGGAGAAGCGAGCCAGAAGTCGCTTTCCATTTTTCACCGGCCGCAGTACAAATTTCGCGTTTTGCTGCCGCTGCGTTTGACAGAAGCGAGAAAAACGCCGGGCGTTTGGCGGGATTTTTTCGTCGGCTCGCTTCTCTCCGTTGAGAATCCGATTATAAGCAGTCCCAAACAGGCCCTTAGACGGCAGCATCCCTGAAAGCGATTGTGTTACTCCGTCCCTTGCATGGGGAGATAAGGGAGTATATGGACGCCCTGTTCGGCTGACCGCATGAATAATATAGGACTTGTAGAATGAATAGTATTCTGTGAGAGGAAATAAATCGAGACAAGCCAAATCTAGATAAGCCGAACAGCCTCGGAATAGAAACTGAACTTCTGATGTGCGGCTGAGGATTGCAGTGCACCAAGCCAAGCCAACAAGTATAGGTGGCCAAACGGCCGCCCGGGCATGGCACGGCCCGAGCTCAGCGAGGCGTGTCGGGGCACGGCAGCACCACCGTGCGTGCCGTGTAGTGCCGGCATCCCGGCCCGGGACGGCCCTACGAGAGCGCCGGCATGCCGTGCCGTGACCCGGGGCACGCCAGCACTCCAGGCCGGGGGCGGCGGCGGTCCGCGCAGGGGCGGCGGCGGTGGTCGAGGTATTGAGTTGTTAACGGGCCGCCTTCGTGCCGGCCCACTAACCGAGCAGTGCCCGTGTTAGTGCCGCGGGCCGCTTTGCCGGCCCAAGCACGGCACGGGCCCGAATGGCCACAGGCCGGGCTGTTCTCGGGCCGTGCTTTTTCAGACTGTGCCCGTGCCAACCCAGCGGGCTTGGCCCATCTGGCCAACTATACCAACAAGCCAGCACGCTTCCTCCCTTGGCGTCCACACCCACCAGCCAGTCCTCCCATCGCCAAGGTTGCTTGGTTCAATGCAAGACCATGCCCGCGTGCTGAAGCTGCGACCACTAGGATGCGATTGGATAGTTCTTTTTTTTTTCCAAGTTGGAACGCAACCTTCGTTTCATTCGCAGCCAGCGACGCGGAGACGCAGCAGCAGCTGTCCTGCTGCCGCGGAGTGGCGCGGCGTTAATGCGGCCGCAGCCGCCCGGGAGCGGGTGGGTGGCAGTCGAATCGAGAGTCTGAATCGAGCCGGCGGGGGACGGGCGAGATGGAACGACCAATTATTTGGCCGAAGACCAGACGAGGTGCGTGCTGCGAGCCGGCAAAAGGCTCGACCAAACGGCGTGGCCGAGTGCGGGTGAGCCGGTGAGGTGTGCGGCAGTGACTGCACCTGCCCGTCCTGCCGCCGAGAGACCGAGAGGAGAAGAGAGCACCCATCACTAGCCAGATGCCACGAGCTAGGCCCAGAGGAGAAGGGATGACGAGGATGGAAATAAGGAGAGTCGGCCCAGGCGCACACCCGGAGAAAGTCTCGCTTTACCCCCAAAAATAAACCAAACGGCGTGGCCGAGTACGGATGAGCTGGTGAGGTGTGCGGCAGTGACTGCACCTGCCCGTCCTGCCGCCGAGAGACCGAGAGGAGAAGAGAGTACCCATCCATCACTAGCCAGATGCCACGAGCTAGGCCCAGAGGAGAAGGGATGACGAGGATGGAAAAGAGTCGGCCCAACGGGCGCAAAGTCTGGCTACACCCCAAAAATTAACTCAAAAGGTGAAAGATTTACTCACTTTTATATTGGTTCAACTCTCACTCCATAGCTAATAGAATGTGGACTAATCCCAACACCACCGGCTTCCGTTAAGCCGCCCGGGCGCCCTCCCCACCACCGCAGCACGCAGCGGCGCGAGATGGGTGCTCGTGGCCTCCCTCGCCCGGCTCTGCCTGCCATGCCGGCGCTCCTTCTCCTCCTCCTCCTCTGTAAGGCCCAAGACACCACCCACCTCCGTCTCCCTTGCAGCGATCGAGCATCTCTCTCTCTCTCAGCTAGCCGCAGTTACTTTCCCGCTTTCGATACCTTACATACTGTACTCCTCGTGTGGATGACGAAGGCCTGGTGGTCGCGCCGGCGGCGCGGGCGGCGGCGCGCGGGCACAGGGACGACGACGCTCCCAGCTGCGGCGGCGGCGGCACGGCGGCCCCGCGGCTGTGGGTGTTCGGTGACTCGTACGCGGACACGGGGAACCTCGGTGACCTCGGGCGGGAGCTGACGCACGCGTGGTACGACCCCTACGGCGACACCTTCCCCGGCCGCCCCACCGGCCGCTTCTCCGACGGCCGCGTCCTCACCGACTTCGTAGGTGCGTGCGTCCACCTGCAGCCTGCCTGCTGCTCTTCTCTGTTCATAATCGTAGGTCGTACCAGCCTCCTAGGAGTAGTAGGCAAACGAAGCACATGGCCCCGTACCCCGCCAGGCAGGCAGGCCACCTCCATGAGTCCCAAGCTCGGGGGCGGATGGATCGATCGGTAGTGATGAGTGCCCTCGCATTGATGGCGCGCTCGCCCTTGTTAGTTGGGGTTCCAGGCTTCCAATCAATACGATCCGACGACCCTTGTTGCGCGCAGTTTAGTTCTTGCGAAGGAATCTTGCTAATACGAAGTATTAAATGAAGTCTATTTATAAATTTTTTTTGTATGGATGGGTTGTAAATCGCGAGACGATTCTAATGAGTCTACTTAATTCATGATTTGCAACAGCGATGCTACAGTAACCGTCCGCTAATTATTAATTAATCATGGATTAATTAGTATTATTAGATTCGTCTCGCGATTTACAACCCATCTATACAAAAGTTTTACAAATAGACTTCATTTAGTACTTCAAATGATCAAAATTCCTTTGCAAATTTTTTTTTCAAAATGAACTAAACAGGCAATCCACTCCATGCATCTCATGGTCTACAATAGCCACTCAAATTTGACTTAGGCCGTGTAGTTTCATGTGACGGATGAGTTCATGTTGATAAAATTCAGTACCTCACATCCTATAAAACTCTATTTTTCTTTACTTGCCATGCTAGTAAAATTGACGATATTTGATGCTATAAAATCCTCCATAAAACTCTATTGAAATTGATCTTATTATACTTATGGCTCCTCTAAGGGCCTGTTTGGCTCCAGGACTTTTTCCAAAAGTCCCTATCACATCAAAAGGAATCTTACTATTTTATATTATTAAATAAAATCTGTTTATAAATGTTTTTTTGACAGCTGAGTGTTTTTTCGCGAGACGAATCTAATGAGCCTAATTAATCGATGATTGGCTACAGTGATGCTACAGTAACCATTCGCTAATCATAGATTAAGATACATCATTAGATTCGTCTCGCAGTTTAGCCCCAGGGTTCTGCAGTTAGTTTTATAATTAATATTTATTTAATACTTCTAAATACTAAAAAGTCCCTGGGACTTTTTTGAAGTCTCTGTTCCTAAACACCCTCTAAATGCTGAGATAGATATCTATATATTTATCCAAATATTGTTCTATATTTTAGGTGCAACAGTTTATTCTACGCCAACAGCTAAGATGGAAGAATTACTGAACAAATCTTTAGTAATTTAATAAGTTTAATTAAGTATTTTAATAATTATTGTTGCTAGTAACAGAAGATGCACTTACAATATTCTGCTTGCGCATTTCCAAAGCTGTAGATCGGTATCGTCCCCACAATCTGCCGTATCACACAGGCTATCAGCCGGCACCTGTGCATACGCGCCACGTACCCATTCCAGTGAGAAACCAAAAATAGCTCCCTGTGCACCACAAGCTTCCAATCTCCATTGTTGGGAACTTGGAACGATGAATAACACAGGGAATTAATTAATTAATATACTATACTAACGCTTCAAGAATCGGAGCGTTTCTGTGAATCGTGGCCCCATGTGGGACCCACGCACTATTTTATGCGGGTCCCACGCGCTATTCAGGCGGGCCCACGCGCTATTCATGCGGGACCCACGTGGGACCCACGCGCTATCCAGGCGGGCCCACGCGCTATTCAGGCGGGACCCACGTGGGACCCACGCGCTATCCAGGCGGGACCCACGTGGGGCCCACGGTTCTATTAAGTGAGACTTTTTATTTTAAAAATATTTTCCTTCCATTATTTGATAATATAAAATATATTTAACTACTTCATACATATAAAAATAATAACTAAACTTTGTATACTACATTCACACGTGGTAGTTCTACTACTTTTTGGCTTTGAGTTTCTCTCCGTAAACTCACAAAATATACTTGAACTGTTCATTCATTTCTAATCTTTTTTTTCCTACTAAACTAATCAAACTATACCTACTGACAAAAAAAACGAATTCCTAAGGAAAAATTGTCTGTACCTCTATACTAAAATGTTTGAGATTGGCACGCTCTCAGACTCTAAACTACTATGTCGTTTTACTGTAATTTTTAGATTTAACTCAATACATCGATACGATGTTGTTTTAAACATAGTATCAAATAATATCTTTCCATTAGTATTTTAGATCAATTTTTTTATAGGCGCGTGTAGCGCGCCAACCTGACTAGTTGTATTTACTCGTGCTAGCTATAGCTGCAAACAACGGCCACTGAAAAAAGCAAGCAGTTGCGGCTGTGAAGCGGACGGAGCAGCTAGCGAGCCCGCCACATGCAGACACATACACACACTGACACGCAGAGCCGCGCTGACGTGGCACTCGGCCGGGCCGTGCACGCGTGTCATGCTGGCTGGTTCGATCATCTTGACTTTTTGGCCAACTCGGCTGTCACCGAGGTGCCGCCCGGGCGGAAGCAGTTGCCTGCTACCGCACATGCCCCGCCATGCTTTGTAACGTGCTAGTGTCTCGATCGTGAACTAGGCAACGTCCCGTAACCAGGGGTGGTAAATGGTCCAATATTTTGAACTAGAAAATCTAAGGATCGGGCCCTAAAAGGGCCGGGCTCTAAACATATGTATTTTTGAACTAAAAATTTTAAGGGCTTTATTGGGCTGTGAAGAGGCCATTAGGGCCATGGCCCATTACCACCCCTACCCGTAACTTATCAAAAAACAAAAAAAAAAACTAGGCAAGTGAGATGTTGTAATTTAACTAAGCACATCATCACGTGATGCTCAAACACAACACAAGTATAGTCCACAATGCCACAACACTATTTCTGCACGAGCAAATATATTTATGCAAAAAGTTATGTATATATTTGTGCATGCCGCCTAGCTAGCATTTTAATTGTGGTCTAAATTAAAGGAAGGCCATTGCGGCTATTACTAGTACAGTGCATGCTATAGGAATTTAGGTCAAGATGCGTCCGAAACATCTTTCCCGATCAGCAAATATTTGCGTATCTAGCTTACTAGCCACGTGGCGGGGCATCACCATCAACTCATCAAGGCCTAGCTGAGAAAATAAAATAAAATAAAATGTAGGGACATGCCATTCCTGCAAGCCAAGACCATACTCCATGCTATGCGGCGGCATCGATCTCACTGCTAGAATAATGGCCGACTCTTCAGGAAACAAGAGTTCGACTGAGTCGATCTGCCAATGGCACTTCTGACAGCGTCATTACCTCACTAGTTAAGCGGCCCCCCGGCAGCGCATGCAGGCGTGCATCTCAAACACCGAGCAGGCAGTAGTACAAGGGGCAAGTAGAGAGATTCGATGAAATCCCCGTGCTGGGATAATGCTCCAACCTAACCTTAACCTTTCCTTTTCCAGCAGTACACAAGCCGGCACAGTTTAATTATTATTTACTTACAAGCAGCTTTCCCCCCCTGCTAATAACCAACAATTAACAATGCGTCGGCATGCTTGCTGGAACGATGCGGCGTGCAGCTTCGGCCATGGGGATGCCGACGCCGGTGGCGTACAAGCTGCGCAGGGGCGCCGCGCCGGGGCTCCTCGCGCGCGGCATGAACTTCGCCGTCGGCGGCGCCGGCGTGCTCGACACCGGCAACTTCCAGCGCAACATCAGCGCCCAGATCGACCTGTTCCAGGCGCAGCGCCAGCGCGCTCCCTCCGGCTGCGGCGTCGCGCTCGTCGTCGTCTCCGGCAACGACTACGCCTACGCCGCCGACAAGGACAACGGCACGAGCGTGAGTCGCCCCGCCATCGTTCATCATCATCATCTTACCGTCCTGATGGCTGACGCCCTAATACTAACACGTCGCTTGCAACGATGGCGGAGCGCGGCAGGCGGCGATCGCGTACATCCCGACGGTGGTGCGGCAGCTCCGGGAGCAGCTCCGGCGGCTGCGCGACGAGGCCGGGATGCGCAGGGTGGTGGTCACCAGCTTGCACCCCCTCGGGTGCACGCCGCTCTTCACCCGGCCGCTCAACTACAGCGGCTGCGACCCGCTCACCAACGCCGGCGCCGCGCAGCACAACGCCGCGCTCCGCTCCGTGCTCGCCGGCCTCGACCCGGCCAACCGCACCTTCTTCCTCCTGGACCTCAGCGCGCCCTTCGCCGCCCTCGTCGACGCGCCGCCGCCAGGGAGGTTCGCGGAGCCGAGGAGGCCGTGCTGCGAGGCCCTCGCCGACGGCGGCTACTGCGGCCAGCAGGACGACGACGGCAAGAGGATGTACACGCTGTGCGCCGACCCCGCCGAGCACTTCTACTGGGACGACGTGCACCCCACGCAGGCCGCATGGGCCGCCGTCGCCGAGGCTTTCAGGCCCAAGATCCGCGAGTTCCTCTCCACCTGACCTACCTTGGATTTCGACTATTTTTGTTCTGCCGGGGATTAAAAAAAATGCGCAAAGGAATCGCCCAAAGCTAACAAAATGTTCATGGTCTGTCTACCAGATCATTTATTAGTGAAACTCTTCAGTTACTGAGACACTTTTTACCATGCAAAAACAAGCTGCTAGATGCTCTCGGTAAAAGCAAGATACACACGACCAGCTCTGCACACTAAAACCATCAAGATCAACCAGAAAGGACATGAGTTTACCCTGCCTTGTACAGATTTTTACTGTTACACATCAATCACCAGGCGACCTCGCGCTTCCTTTTTCTACTGTTACACTCAGCGTTACAGCTAACGGGGTTCAAAAATCAGTGTTCGCCCGAGGTCGCCTCCCTTGCTAAACAATGTACCGGCTACATGCACAACAAATTGATTGGTTCATATAAGGACTTCTCAAAACAAGACTATCCTATCATACTTACCGAGGGGGGGTCAGTAAGTCTCCAGCAACCGGACTGGAGCATGCCAGGGCCGCCTACGAGGTGGTCACTTTGTCATTGGCTTCTGTTATTGCCGGTTGTGGTGTTGGCGCGACATCCATCTGGTCAGCTTTGGCTTCTGTTATTGCCGGTTGCGGTGTTGGCGCGACATCCATCTGGTCAGCTTTGGCTTCTGTTATTGCTGGTGGCAGTGTTGGTGCGACATCCATTAGGTCAGCTTTAGCCTCGGCAGCTTCATACTCTGACAGAAGATCCACGAACTCGTTGAGCAATCGCTGGACTTTCCGGTTGGATGCCATCGAAGGAAGTATGTCTTCCCTAAGAAGTTTGTGCTTCTTCATTCCCTGTACAATAGCCATCAATTAGTATACAGACTGATTTAAGAGTTCATGAACCCTCGTTGTTATATGGAAAATAAATGGTCCATCTTCTGTGGACACAAATGCAGAGGATGAGTCTAGTATGCAGACTTACGAGAACATCAGGATCCCACTCTGGGTTTTTGGGATCCGTAGATGATGCAGAGCTAAACATGCCCATCGGAGGACCTAGAAAGCTCTCACAAACCTCACGTAGACGAGATTCATCTGCTTCTCTGCATATAATGAAGAAAAACATGAAAGAGATTTCATTAAAACCTAAAGCGTCAACAAATAATTTTCATCTGACAAAAGAAATTCACATACTACTTTTCAATCAATTCAATGGATGGAGCTGAGGATCACAAAAGCAATGCTACCAAGTTCAGGATAACCCACAGACATGGAAACTAAATTAAGTATAGGCCTAACCTTGCCAAAAACCGTATGTAGGACAGTAGGCATTGGCGGTACTCCTGTGGTGACTGCAAAGCTAAAGAAGCTGCCAGCTGGGTCTCCAAATGGGCGCGTGTCTGCAAACCATCATCTGTAACCCTGAAACAGAAATTCCCATATCAGTTGGTTTCGAGCAAAACTCTGATATGTTTCAAGTGGTCATAATACTAAAGCAATCAAAGGTGCATGCTGACCTGCTCCAAATAGGCTTTCTAGCCATGAACTTGCCTATATCAATCTGCAACTTGCCCAACTCTCCACCTTGAGGGTAACTAAATGAACTAGCAAAATTTGATGCTGGAAAACAATCATCAGCAATCCTTAGCCAGCACCTCATGCTCATGTCATAAAGAAAAGCATGGCGGCTGGCAAGGACAACTAAGGGTGAACCACATCTAGAGAATTTAGCAGATATAACCTTTACTGCACCTGTCAACAAGGCAAAGAAAACTACTAAGCACCAACTGTTTCAGCAAGCACTGTTTCAAGCTGTACATGACAACTGAATACTGGATGCACAAGTAGTTACCAGCATGATTTCCTGACGGCTCATCTGGAGATGTAACCAATGAAGCCAAAGAGTCCTGCAAAATGCAGGTCCTGTTATAGAGGTCCCATATGTAAATTAGACCTCTTCTTGTGACAAGAAGCAATTTCCAGCAGTCGTCACAATCTATAAAAACAGCTGCAGATCCCATCATCATCGCAGGCATCGCTCGTCTTCCACATTCCGTATAAACCTAGTTAATTAAGAAGAACCAATTGTGAGGAAACAAAAGCCTATTCCAGCAATAATTGGCAGCGGTTAGATAGTACTCCTTTCCAAACAACACCACACGTTTATTTTTAATATATTACATATTATAATGTTAGACCATGAAATTGACATTATATGATAGTTCTTTAAAATATGAACCCAACGATACTATATTTCTATGGTACAACCACAAATTCTTAGAGTAATTGTTAATCGAAGATTGAATCTTTGGTTACGTGTGTGCTTTTAGGAAAAGAAAATCCATATTGAAATCAGAATAATGGATAAGAAATTCTGATAAGGGAAAATATTCACCTGCAGGCAACCATCTTCACAGCCAACAGCCCAGAAATTTGCATTGCCCGCCAAGACAGTAACCTTTCCAGAGATACGATCCGACCAAAGAGTTTCCGTTCCTCTAGTACACCTTATCTCAGTTTCTTTTGTTGAAAAGGCACCACCGACACCAATCATATCAGCTGCAGCGCGTTCTACAGGCTTTGCTTCAAGGCAGACTAGCAAAGACTCCTCATTGTCTTTCTTATTTGATACATGGATAGAGAGCACAGAGCAGGTCAAGGAGCCTGGGACAACCAAGCCAGTGTGCTCTACACTGAGCCTTCCATCAATCCCTGCACTGGTTGAAGCTTTTTGAATAACAAGACTCTCAGTAATGTTCACCCTGGCTGTCACACCAGAGCGGTCCTTAACTCCACAGTTATTACAGTTACCGCTACTGCCATAAGATGGTCTTATTCCGTTCATTCGCTGATCTAAGGATGAAAAATCCACAACCTGATTCTGAGAATGGTTGGGTATGTTATCCTGATTGGAAGGAAATCCAACAGCCTCTGGGATTATCCTTTTCCGGCCATCAGGACGCCGGTATTCTCTCTGCTTCACTGGACTAGATAACCGAGAAACTTTATTTGCATCACCAGCAGCAGAACCTGATGTTTTCTTCCCATCTTCGGGCAAAGCTTCAGGAGCTTTCTGACTTTGCACAACTGGAGCTGGGTTAGGCACATCCGCAGGAACTTTTGGGGGTGCTTGAAATTGCTGAACAACGGAAGTCCCTTTTTTGCTAGCTGATTGCTTTGCTGATGCTTCTTCAAGCAGTAACTGTGCTGGGCTTTCAACCAGATTTGATTGCCGTCCTCTGACATCACCATATCTACTCCTCTTCAATTCATCTAGTTCAGAATCACTTAACCTGTATCCAAGCTCCTTTGCTTCAAAGTGAAAGTTGGCAACCGATCCATCCAAGGAGCATGCAAAAAGTGAATAACCATCAGGGCTCCTGTCAAGTGAAAGCACGGCATCACTGTAAGCTTGGGTATATGGGTAATACTAACTATAGAGGAATAATTGAAATGTCTTACCAAGATAAATCAACCACACTTTGAGAGAAAAAATGCTTAGCAACAAACAATGGCCGGGCACTTGCTGTCGTCCAAACAGTAATAGTTCTGTCTTGACTTCCAACAGCAATAATGTTATACGGTTGCTGTTCTTTTGTTGATGTCTTTGATGCTCCATTGACCCATCCAGCTGGCAAAGCCTTTGTGTCTTGCCCATTTGAGAAATTCTTACGGAACATTGAGTTATTAAACTTAACCACCACAACAGGTGCATTATGCCCTAGAAAGTCAAAAGTTGCAGACCACTCGCCTCTCTCAAGCACAGGGGCCGAATGCCTAGGTTTCTGGAAGCCGTGAGTCGTAGTAATAAAGTGTCCACAAGGTGACCATGAAAGTCGCCTAAAAAATGTTGAACCAAGCTGCAGGAAGATAGAAAATGAAAAGAGATTTCAGCAACAAGTCTTTTGTGAGCAAAATGATAAAAGTTGGGAAATATAACATACAGATTTTGTCCAATGGCCTTCTGTCTTGTGAGCAAGACTCCAGTCACTTGTACGCCATATTACAACAGTCTTATCATCTGATTGGCTTGCAAGAAAAGAACCAATAGGATCCCAAGTAACCCCTTTGACCAAGCTGGAATGCCCTCGCAAGACAGCAGTGCACATGCCGTTGGTCATGTTCCATATATGAACAGTATTATCCAAGCTGCCGCTAGCCAACGTTGAATCATCAGGGGACCAATTAAGATCTACCTACTTTAGGCATAGGAAAAGGAGGTGTTCAACAGTTAGACAGTAACAATAACTAAATGTGATAATAAGAGTTCAAGAGTAACAGCAAAAACTGTATACATGGTTATTTAAGGAAAAAAATAGGGCAGATATACAGCACGGGTGCAGTTTCGGAAGATAATTACCACGTCCGCAGTATGCCCTCTTAAGGTCATAACAACCTTCCAATTTTCTAGATCTGCAGGTTCTCCACTACCAAACTCAGCTGTTCCAGAACCAGCTTTTCTCTCATGAATTAGGATAACCTGATCATCTGATCCTGAAGCCAGATAGCGTCCATGCCTGGCCCATCTCACACAGTTTACTGATCCAAAATGGTCACGCATTGTAGCTAGCAACCTTTGGCTTGAATCATTGTTGGCATTGTCCTTGTCCACAGATGTCATGCTCCATATTCGAACCTATTCCAACAAGAAAGCAAATAAAAGGGACTTAGTAAATAGAAGATCACCTAGGAAAGACAGAAGGAAAATATAAAAGAGTGGTTATACCTCAGTATCGCATAAACAAGAAGTTACCATCAAATATGACTCAAACAGATCACAAAACACAACAACCGCAGTGTTAAAATTTCCAATTATCACTCAACAACAAAGCTACCATCATTCCCAGTAAAGAATCACATCACTAGCAAACCTTCATCAACACTCAGCACATCCTAACAAGCTGGACTAAAGTCAACACAAATGACTCAAATTGGCCTTATGAGATTCGAATTTGGGACGGTAAACAGTGGCTGTCCAACAAGTTCCAGCCGAAAATCCTGATACTACATCACAAATTCTAAGGTTATCTGAAATACTTCCCAATTCATCCAAAATAATACCCTTAACCAAACAAGTTGGACCCAAGAACGCAAAAATGCTCATAAGCTATTAGCTATACTTGACCTCCAAATAATACTTTCAACTTGGGAACATCATCGAAGCACAAAAAAGGTTACCCATACAATAGTTAGCATGAAAAAAAAGGTTAAGCAAGGCAAGCTATTAGGAGGGAAAAAATTCATTGCAAAAAAGACAAAAGAGCAAGCAAAAGATTTGCAGCAGTGAGCTCCAATTAAATTAAACTGAAGAAAACAGTGAGAAAAAAACAACACAGCATACCTTCTGGTCGCCGCCGCCGGTGGCGAAGCGGAGGCCGCCGGGCTGGATGTCGATGGAGAAGATCTGCAGGCCCTCGTGCCGAATCCAGCTTGGCTTCTCGGTAATCATCTCCTCCCACCCCCAGGCAGACAAGACTACACTCAGCGTCCGTCACAGCCCCAAATCGACGAGGCCATGCTCAAAACCCTAGAAATCCGCGGCGAAAACCCTAGCTGGGGGACGACTGGTATCGGGACGCGAGGGGGCGAATCGGGCAGGCCGGGTAGTTGAGAAGCTCGGAGGACTAAGGATTCGGGGGAGAACCGGCGGCGGGAGGCGGATTCGATCGGCGGGGGGCGGCGGCGGTGCGAAGAACACGGCGGCGCTGTTCGTCCTGTTCGTGTGCGAGACAGGGCGAAAAAATACAAAAAACAAACAAAAAAACGAAAACGAATTCGAGTGAAAAATTGAACTCAAACGAAAAGCGTAAAGGGAAGGCAAAGACGTGTCAGGAATTTAATTTTACCTTTTGGCCCTTTTTTTTCTAGGTCTCCTACCCAAATACCATGTGTATATTAAGTGCCATGCTTTGATATTGGTGCTTTGAATAGGGTACATCCGATCCGATGATGACTGTAACCGCATCTGCAAAATTCGGTACTGTTCAGCCATCTTTTCACAGCCAATCAAGTTGGTTTGTTCATAATCTGACAAAAAAAATTGGTATGTTTGTTATCGTGGACCAAAGTTTGAATTCAGCATTTGCAAATTGCAACTGAATCTGTCAAGAAATTAGACAATGCGTAGCATCTGCAATTGTTAAATATCTCTTTTTTTGTTTGTTTGTACTGCAGCAGCTATTGCTTGCTCCCAATGCAGAGAGACAGCCTGACTGACCTGGTCCATCCCTCTTTTGTTTGTTCTACTTATTTTGTGATGAAGAGATAGTAAATTGTCGACCCTAGATTTCGTTTTGACGTATACGAAAAATACAAAAACAAATTTGTGGGATGGATTCATCCCATTGAATGAGGGCATAAAGCCAGCTGATAATCGGAGGACGGCAAAAGTGACACAGTGACAGAGGACAGGGCGATGGCCGTGAGCTCAGGGGAGGGCTGTACTGGGCCGGGCCCAGACTTGTTTAAATTAGGTCCATAAAATGCGTGCGATCCAAGCCCAAAAAAAAATTGACCAATAATCTTAGCTTTCACATGTTTTTATTTAATTCCTCTAAAAAAACATGTTTTTATTTAATCATCGAGTTGCTCCGAGATTTCGTGCACTGCATGAAATTATCGAACTTTGTTTTTCTCTATTTGATCTTCGTGAATAATCTAAAGGCAGATATTATTATGGATATTATTATGGTTACTAACATCAGAGCACGTGCCCAAGGGCAAAATTAATTTTAATTAATGTCTACACTGGGCTGGGCCTCTTTCAAATCCGAGCACTTGATTAGATCGCTAACTGATGACGTAACAAGATGAAGTACGACATCAATGCTAAGGTCTACAATGGTAATCCAGCCTGATTAATTACATTAACCAGAATGTTACTTTTTCGAGAAAACTATGAATCTAGAATGATATATCTTTTTTGTGGTTTGTGCTATGGCTTCCATGAAAAGTATTTATACACATTTAACGGTATATATGCTTGGTTTGTTAAGCACCATAACATGGCACAAAGAGTATTTCATAAGACAGCGGCAAATCTGATCTGATTGCCAAGAAACATACAAGAATGTTATAGCTTATGAGAAGGTCTGCAATGCTAATCCAGCCTGATTAATTAAACTAGTCTATCAACCCATGCTCCCGCATGGGCTAATTAGAATTAATATAAGAATAAGGTCAATAATTATAATTATATATTTCACGCCTTTTTCATCTAGGGAACATATCAGGTGCAAACCAAGCAAACCGTGTAAACTCCAATCTGGGCCACCGGATCAACATCCAAGAGTGTAAGCATCTAGGCCCTCAAGGTATGTTTCGGTGATTAATGACAACCATTATTGTGACTAATGAGTTTGTGTAGCTTAATAGATCATTATCGCTCATTTGGTCATATGTCAAAAGAGGCCCCTCAATTTCTTTATTCAAAAAAGGCGATCTCGGTATTCAACTCTTATATATGTCAAGACTAAGGATCTTTCTAGTCCTAAGTGTCATAAGGATGAGAAGGACACTTAGGTTAGTATAGGTTTTATAGTTTTGTAGTGATCGCACTATTAAGAGGGGTTAAGGTTAAGTAACTTGAGCATGGACATGGTCATTTGAAAATGGATGCACACAATGGTCACTCAGGTTTCTAGAAGTTCAAATAAGTGGTTCTCAAACTATATCTCAAGAATATTTGGATTTCATTCAAAGACTCAAATCAGAAAAGACAAAATCAGAAAAAGTCTATACACGGTTTAACCGACGACCTCAATTTTCTATACGTCGGATAAACGAAGTCAGCAGAGTCTGGACAAGTCAATACACCGGTTAAACCGACGTGTTTGAATTTAACATCGGTGCATTAGTCCAGAGTTGGTTTTTCCAGGGTATTTCAAGTTCTATACACCGGTTAAACCGACGATGTTTGAAGTGGGACGTCGGTGCAATTGACCAGTGAGATGGTTTTTCCAAGGACTTCAGAAGTTGTACTCACCGGTTAAACCGACGATAGGTTTGAGTTAACGTCGGTGCAGTTGTCCAGAGACTTGGTTTTTCAGTTGATCAGTGGACAACTACACTCACCGGTTAAACTGATGATACGTCGGTTAATCTGCTCAAGTCATAACGGCTAGTTTTCAGAAGGGGCAGCTTACATTCACCGGTTAAACCGACGATGACTGTTGGAGAGACGTCGGATTAACCGGCGCTACGCAGTTTTCTGGCAGCTTTTGTCCAACGGCTCTATTCGTGTGGGCTGCCTATATATACCCCTCCAATGGGTCATTTTGCTACTCTTGACACCAGGCAACATCCATACACTCATACTATAGTCAAGAGCCACCTTGAGCTTCATCATTCACATACTTGTTCATTCAATCAATCAAGAAGCAAGATTAAGGACTTGAGTAGAGAGAAGCTTGTGTGCATCCGCTCTTGGTGGTCGGTTCTTGCTCAAGTGAAGGCCTTAGCTTGTTACTCTTGGTGATTGGCATCACCTAGGCGATCTTGGTGATCGAGGTGTTTCTCGCGGAGCTTGCCAAGGATTGTGGGAGCCCGGAGAAGAAGATTGTACGTGGCTTGAGCTCCACCACGCCGGGATGGTGAACGGAGACTCTTAGTGAGCGCCCAAGTCTCGGTGACATGGGAGGTGACAAGACTCTTAGTGAGTGTCACAACGTGGATTAGGGGTGTGTGACAACACATCGACACCACGGGAAAAAATCCGGTTGTCTCTTGCACTCTCTTTCATTTCAAGCACTTACTTTCATGCATCCTTTCATGTGCTTGACCTTAGAGATCATAGCTTAGCTCTACCTTGCTTAGTTTCATATCTTTGGTAGCTTGTGTAGTTTGCTTTGTTTAGCCGGTTGGTGAATTGAGCCTTACTAGCATTGCATAGGTTAAGGTTGTTTTATCTATCTTAGAAATTTGAAAAAGGCCCAATTCACCCCCCCTCTTGGTCCATCGATCCTTACAATTGGTATCAGAGCCTCGTTGCTCATTTGGATCATTAGGCTTCACCGCCTCGAGCTATGGCCAAGATGGGAGGTTCGCCGCCTCACTTCGAGGGCAAGAACTTTGCCTATTGGAAAGTTCGTATGGCCGCATACCTTGATGCGATTGCCCCCGAAGTGTGGATGGCAACAAAGACCGGATTCACCGGAACTCCCACCCCGGAGCAATTAAAATGGAACGCTAAGGCTAGAAATGCAATTTTCGAAGCCATTAGTGAGGAAGTCTTTGCTAGAGTAAATTGCATGGACTTAGCAAGTGAGATATGGAAAGAACTAATTGAAATTCATGAAGGCTCCACAAAAGTCCGTGAACAAAAATATCACTTGTTTAGAGCAAAATATGATTCCTTTAAGATGCTTGCTCATGAAAATTGTAATGATATGTATTCTCGCTTGAATGTCATTGTCAAGGACATTAACGCTCTTGAAGTTTCTAAAATCGACAGTGGCTCTATCAACCGCAAGATTCTCATGCTCCTTCCGAAGCCCAAGTACAACATTATCAATGCTATGCTTCAAAAAGAGAATCTTGATGCAATGGAAGTGGGAGAGCTTGTGGGCGAAATTCGCGCTCATGAAATGGATATCCTTGGTATGTCCGAAGAGCCAACAACAAGCAAGTCAATTGCTCTCAAAACCAAGGCCAACAAATCCCGCAAGCTCAAGATGGTCAAGCAAGAATCTAGCTCAAACAATGAAGAAGAAGATCATCATGAGACCTCATCCGATAATGAAGAAGATGGGGAACTTGCTCTCATGATGAGAAAGTTCACACGCTTGAGCGACAAGATAAACAAGAAGGGTTACAACTTTGACCCCAAAAGAAGGATGTTCCGGTATAGGGAAGATGTCAAGTACAAAACATGCTACAATTGTGGGGAAAAAGGACACATCTCTCCCGATTGCCCCAAGCCGGACAAGAGAAAGAAGGACAACAAAGGCAAACATCGCCATGATTCAAGCGATGATGAAGAGGATGAGAAGAAAAATAAGAACAAGAAGCTTGGGAAGAAGAAGAGCCATGACAAAAAGACCAAGCTCTTCCCAAAGAAGAAAGGGCACACCAAGAGAAGCTTCTTGGTGGAAAAACAAGAGTGGGTAACCGATGTCTCATCAAGCGAAGATTCAAGTGATGAAGAAGACATCGTCACCATCGCCCTCACAAATGAAGAACCATCACTACCTCCACCTCCAATGTGCCTCATGGCCAAAGGTAACTCTAAGGTATGTGAGAGTGAAGATGATAGTGATGATGAGCTTGACCCTAATGAGTTTGCTAACCTCATTAATGAGTATACATCCGTCATCAAGAGGGAAAAGGGCAAAGTCAAAGTTCTTGAGAGCACCCATGTCAAGTTAGAGCTTGCCCACTCCGATTTGCTTGGCAAGTACAATGACTTGCTCGAAAAGCACAATGAGTCACTTGTACTTGCTAAGCAAGTTGAAGAGAGCCACAAAAAGCTTAAACAAAAGCATAGAGAGTTGGCTCACAAGTATCAAGAACTTGAATTTGCCTATGAAGCAATTGACCCAAGTCTTGAGAACTTTGCTCATGAAACTATTGAGAAGGTCAATGCTTCTACTTCATGTGATGACCTACTCATTAATGCAAATGTCACTAATACTTTGCCCGAGCTTGCACCTTCTAGGGAAAAGGAATTGATGGATGAAGTGGCAAGCCTCAAGAGTAGTGTGGAGAAGCTCTCAAGAGGAGAATACATCCACAAGGAGATTCTCTTCAACAATGCCCGTGACTATGGCAAGAGAGGTCTTGGTTCATTTCCGGAGCCAAACATAGCTACTACTCCTTCTCCGGAGATCAAGATTAGCTTCATCAAGGAAGTTGGTTCATATTGCCAACATTGCCAAGTCACCGGGCACCACACTAGGGAGTGCACTTTACCATCACGTCCTCTTCCTAATTTACCCAAGAATTACTCATCAATGTTTCAAAATAACCATTTTCTCTTAAGTAAAGTGAAGGGCAAGGTGAAGGCCAAATTCATTGGCAAACTCACTAAGGAGTCAAAGAAGAAGCTCCCCAAGCAACTTTGGGTCCCAAAAGCTCTTGTCACACATGTGCAAGGCCCAAAGCTTGTTTGGGTTCCTAAAACTCAAAAGTGAATTCTCATGTGTGTAGGTGAACTACAAAGCCGGTGGAAAACATTGGGTACTTGATAGCGGTTGCTCTCAACACATGACCGGCAATGATAGCATGTTCACCACTCTTGAAGACCCCGGAGATCATGAACATGTCACCTATGGTGATAATTCAAGGGGAAAAGTTTTAGATTTGGGTAGAATAGCAATTTCTAAAGATTTATCTATTTCTAATGTTTTGTTTGTAGAAGCACTTAGTTTTAATCTTATTTCAATTGCTCAATTTTGTGATCTTGGACTAACGTGTGCCTTTGACAAGAATGGTGTTGTAGTAACTCATGAAAAAGACAAGTCAATGGTATTCACGGGGTTTAGGCATGGCAACATCTATTTAGTGGACTTCTCTTCAAAGCAAGCAAGCACCATGACATGCCTCTTCACCAAGTCTTCTCTTGGGTGGCTTTGGCATAGAAGAATTACTCATATTGGCATGAGCAACCTCAAGAAAGCCCACAAGAAAGGGATGATCACCGGCTTGAAGGATGTCACATTTGACAAGAACAAATTATACAAAGCATGTCAAGCCGGGAAGCAAGTAGCAACACATCATCCCATCAAGACGATGTTGTCTACCTCCAAGCCGCTCGAGCTTCTACACATGGATCTCTTTGGTCCAACTACATACAAGAGCCTTGGTGGTAACCTCTATTGCCTAGTAATTGTTGATGATTTTTCACGTTACACTTGGGTTATGTTTCTAGGCGATAAGGGTGAAACTCCGGAAATCTTCAAGACATTTGCAAGAAGAGCTCAAAGGGAGTACAACTCCCAAATTGTGAAGATCCGGAGTGACAACAGCACCGAGTTCAAAAATATGAAGATTGAAGAATGGTGCGATGAAGAGGGCATCAAGCATGAGTTTTCCGCCACCTACACGCCTCAACAAAATGGAGTGGTGGAAAGAAAGAACAAGACACTTATCACCCTAGCAAGAGCAATGTTGGATGATTATGGCACGTCCGAGAAGTTTTGGGCGGAAGCAATCAACACGGCGTGTCATGCATCCAACCGAGTGTATCCTCACCGACTCCTCAAGAAAACTCCATATGAACTCATCACCGGGAGGAAACCAAACATATCATACTTTCGAGTCTTTGGTTGCAAATGCTTCATCTATAAGAAGAAAAGGCTCGGTAAGTTTGAGAGTAGATGTGATGAAGGTTTCTTTCTTGGTTATGCATCAAACTCCAAAGCATATAGAGTATTCAATCAAACTTCCGGGTTAGTTGAAGAAACATGTGATGTGGAGTTTGATGAATCTAATGGCTCCCAAGAGGAGGTTGTTGGCTATGAAAATGTAGGTGATGAAGAGATTGATGAAGCCTTGAAAAATATGTCCATTGGGGATATCAAGCCGGAAGAGGTGCATGAAGGCAATGATCAAGGGGGAGGACCTTCTTCATCCACACCAAGCACCTCCACGGCACCCCAAGTGGATGAAGATCAAGAAAAAGATGATCCACCACCTCAAGAAGATGTGCCAACACCAACACCACAAGTCCAAAAACATGAAGAGCAAAGTGTTCCACCACAAGCATAAGTCACCCATGATCCACCCCAACAAGCATCCACGCAAGTACCGCTAGTGAAGCATGGTCGCATCTCCAAGGATCATCCAATTGGTCAAATCATTGGTAGTCCTTCAAAGGGAGTAAGAACTCGCTCTAAGCATGCTTCATTTTGCGAATATCACTCGTTTGTTTCTTGTATTGAACCCACTAGCATAGAGGAAGCACTTGAGGACTCGGATTGGGTGATGGCCATGCAAGAAGAGTTGAACAACTTCACCCGCAATGAAGTTTGGGTCCTCGAAGCTCCTCCGAAAGACAAGAACATCATTGGCACCAAGTGGGTCTTTCGAAACAAGCAAGATGAACATGGGGTGGTGATACGCAACAAAGCAAGACTTGTGGCAAAAGGGTTCTCTCAAGTCGAAGGTTTGGATTTTGGTGAAACCTTTGCTCCGGTCGCAAGACTTGAAGCTATCCGTATCCTTCTTGCTTACTCTTCACATCATAACATTAAGTTGTATCAAATGGATGTGAAAAGTGCATTCTTAAATGGCGTTATTAACGAACTTGTTTATGTTGAGCAACCTCCCGGGTTTGAAGATCCGAGGAATCCTAACCATGTTTATAAGTTGCACAAGGCACTCTATGGGCTCAAACAAGCTCCAAGGGCTTGGTATGAGAGGCTTCGTGACTTCCTAATCATGCAAGGCTTCAAGATCGGGAGGGTGGACACCACGTTGTTCACAAAAGACGTCAACGGGGATCTTTTCATTTGTCAAATTTATGTTGACGATATTATCTTTGGCTCAACTAATGATTTACTAAGCCATGAGTTTGCTACCATGATGTCTAGGGAATTCGAGATGTCCATGATTGGCGAATTGACCTTCTTCCTTGGTTTTCAAGTCAAACAAATGAAGGAAGGGACATTCATCCATCAAAAAAAGTATACTAAAGATATCTTGAAGAAGTTCAAGATGGATGAGTGCAAGCCAATCAAGACACCCATGGCAACTAATGGGCATCTCGACTTGGATGTGGACGGTAAACCGATTGATCAATCCCTCTATCGTTCTATGATAGGGTCTTTGCTTTACCTTACCGCATCTAGACCCGATATAATGTTTAGTGTGTGCTTGTGTGCCCGCTTTCAAGCTAACCCAAAGGAATCACACCTTTCGGCTGTGAATAGGATCCTTCGGTATCTCAAGCACACTCCTAGCATAGGCTTGTGGTACCCCAAAGGCGCTAGCTTAGATCTCTTGGGATACTCGGATTCGGATTTTGCCGGACGCCGTGTGGATCGCAAGAGTACCTCCGGGGGTTGCCACTTGCTTGGGCGTTCTCTAGTTTCGTGGTCGAGTAAGAAGCAAAATTCCGTGGCTTTGTCCACCGCGGAAGCGGAGTATATAGCGGCCGGTGCATGTTGTGCCCAAATTCTATATATGAAGCAAACCCTTTTGGACTTTGGTGTGAAACTAGATAGGATACCACTCCTTTGTGACAATGAAAGTGCCGTAAAAATTGCCAAGAATCCGGTTCAACACTCTCGCACAAAGCACATTGATATTCGCCATCACTTCTTGCGTGATCACGAAGCCAAAGGAGACATATCTCTTCAAGGTGTGAGATCCGAGGAGCAATTGGTGGATATTTTCACAAAACCTTTAGACGAGAGTACCTTTGTTAGGCTAAGGAATGAGCTTAATGTGTTAGATGCGGCGAACGTCATGTAAGTTGCCATGACATATAGAAAAATGCATACATATAGGACACTTGTCTAACCATGGTAAGATAGTGATAAGCAAGGGTTTAGCTAGAGGTGGTGGTCCACTTGTTTTCCTCTAGGCTTGTAGAAAGGCTCATCATGAAGAAGCTTCCCGTGGGTTCAAACTTGACAAGTAGAATTTAAATTCTTGCTATGCATTACTTGTCATATAGATGTGCACTTTATGTTTACTTTACTTTCGCATGTGGTTGTAGTTTGCATTATCATTGCATGCGTAAGGGTCACAAAGGAGATCACTTGATGAAAATGAGACTTGTTTCATATACAAGATCTTAATTCATGAAAAGTGAAAAGAGCAAAGTGTTGGGTGCGTTATTGCCTAGTGAGCAATGTCATGATGAGTTTGAAGCTTTCTATCTTCAATATTCCTATGACATGGCTCATACATTTTATTTGGCGCTTTGTCTCTCTTGCGGCTTTTCCTTGTTTGAAAAGAAAATTATTTAAGCTAGTGTGCTACCCTATTTATTTTGAGGGGTAAAGTCGCCTATGCAAGTCCATTAACTTGAGTTTATTTGAATCTTATAAGTTTATTGGACTAAGCATAGAAGAGTGAGCTGAGTGAGGGGTTTTTCGGCTGCACCGGTTAAACCGACGCTCAATGGATTTATAACCATCGGTTTAACCGGCGATACTAAAGTTTGGTCTCAGCTCAGGCAGTTTCAGGCGTTTAACCGACGTACACAAAAGTCAGAGCATCGGATCAACCGGTGATCACAAACACATAGCAGACCTATCAATCAACCGGTGTTAGCTGCAATCAATCGACGAGTACAAATTGCATATCATCGGTTCAACCGGCGTTCAGTTTCAGATCTGCAGGAGTCTCGGGTGAACTGCACCGACGCAATCAACCGGCGCTCAAACCCTAGGCGTCGGATCGACCGGTGTTAAAGAAAATCGCGGGTCCCACCTGTCATATATGTGTCTTGCCCGCGGACGCCTGCCCCTCTCCTCTTGTTTTCCCCGACTCCGCATCACCGCCGCCGCCTTCCCTTCGCGCCGCCGCCGCCGTTCCACCTCGCCGCCGCCTGCGCACCACCTCAGCCGCCGCTTCACACCGCGCCGCCGCCGTTCCACACCGCTGCTGCCTCGCGCCGCCGTTCCAAGCCGCCGACCGCGCGCCCTCGCGCTCGCCCAGCGCCGCCCGTGCGCACCTGCGCCGCTCTCGCGCGCCTCCGTGCTCCAGCGCCGCCCGCACGTGCCTCCATCGCCAAGTGCCGCCATGCTCCACGCCATCCACGCCGCAGCCGCAGCCTCCACGCCTCCAAGCATCCACGCCATTCACGCCGCAGCCGCAGCAAGTGCTCGCCAAGTGCTCGATAGATTGTCTGAACAAGATGGGTCGCGAGAAGAGGAAGGGAAAGGAAGTTGTGGTCGAGAAGCCCGCTCGCAAGCGGACTCGTGCAGAGAAGGAGGCCGAGAGGGCCGAGATGGTGGCCAAGGCCGCCGAGGAGCAGGCGTCAGGCCGTGCTCGCCCGTTCGCGATCAGGGATCCGCCAGCCAGGGGCAGGGCCAGAGGCTGGGGTATGGGCAGAGTCAGAGGTGCCAGGGCCACCAGAGCTACGACAGCAGCAGCAGCAGCAATAGATTCAGATGGTTCTGACTCAGAGGCAGCACAGTCAGAAGGGCAGAGTTCTCCACAGCAGTCGTCTGAGGGAGGTTCCCCGCCAGCGACAGAGCGTCGCACTGGACCGAGGACTCGGGGAGGACACCAGCCACAGGAGCCCCGCAGGTCAGCAGCAGCAGCAGCAGCTCGCAGAGCCGAGGCCCTAGAGGCCGAGCACGCAGTGTTCCGTATGGACACTGTTGTGCGTCTGGAGCCAGGTGTGATGCTCCAGAACTTGACCCGAGCCAATGCGGCCAAGGTCAAGAGGCTCAGGTGGAGTGTTGAGGAGGAGGTCTGGTTCCCAGTGACCCGAGACAGCAGAGTCGACAGGAGGTTCTGGACTCTGCTACAGGCCAGCTTCTACGAGACTTACCAGCGGAGGGCCACCGGATCTTCCCGCACAGGGTACTTGACTGGGTCTCACTGAGGACAGCCGCAGGGGGAGCAGACGTGAGAGCACACTTCGCTCACTTCAGAGGACTGCCCAGGCTGCTAGAGATGGAGCAGAACCATTATATCGAGGACTGGGTCAGAGTGTTCTACGCCACAGCTTGGATAGCACCCGAGCGCAGAGCTGTGCACTTCATGTTTGGAGGGCAGGACTTTGGATTGTCGAGGGTGACCATTGCTGGTATACTTGGAGTTGACCTGGTCGACGTCTCGCTGCACGAGAGGGTTTACGGGGACTCAGATCCACCCCGCAGGGCGATGGTTGGTGGGATTGCTCCTTCTCACGAGGCGATCTCTCAGTGCTTCCGCCAGCCGTTCCCAGCCTCTTACGCCAGAGTGCCGAGCTTGCTGACTCCAGAGGCATACGCTGTTCACATGGCACTCCGGAGGACTCTGTTACCGAGGAGTGGCTACCCAGAGGGGTTCACAGGTTTGCAGCAGCTCTTGCTCCTACACATCCTCACTCACGAGCCATTTGATTTAGTTGACTTTATTCTGGCTGAGATCGAGGATGTGATCACTGATGGGATGGGTGTGGTGCGACAGTTTCCTTATGGGCACTGGATCAGTTACATATGCTCTATGATAGTGCCAGCAGAGTCACCCATCAGCGCCCCTTACCGTCACGACGAGGCTTCCAGGTTCCCTGTCTACCGACCCCACAGCTCCACAGGACAGGAGGAGGGGCAGACACGCAGACAGAGCTGCGATGGCACGACTGTCACCAGAGGTACAGGCACGAGTGGCAGAAGAGGATGAGGCACTCCTGGCAGCCGAGGCACAGCTTCCTGGGGGAGATGATGAGATTCACTGGTCTGAGCTTGAGTCGGACTCCTCCGAGGACGTAGAGTACTTTCCTCCAGCTGCCCCAGCCAGTCACGACCACGAGGCAGGAGGGTCCGGAGAGCCAGCTCCTCCGACTTCAGCAGTTGCTACAGTCTCTGAGTCCTAGGTGACTCAGCCGTCCGAGCTCACTGCACTACTACAGCAGCTCGTGACTCAGCAGAGGGAGGACCGACTTGCTCAGGAGGAGGCCAGGAGAGCCCATGAGGCTCAGATTGCAGCTATTCAGAGAGAGGCAGCCCGAGAGCGTGCAGCGATAGAGGAGCGTTTTGTCGGCCTCATTGACAGAGTTTCATAGAGGACAGACGCTCAGTTCCAGCAGATGCAGCAGGGCATGATGGCGATGTTCGGGATGATCTCCCAGCTTTACTCTCACACCGGACTCGCCCCACAGCAGCAGCAGCCCGGACTTCAGGGTGTTGGAGCACCTCAGCTTGCAGTCACACCAGCTCCTCCTCCTCCAGTCCCTACTGCAGCTCCAGCTACTACAGCGACACCGGAGACCACGTTCTCGATGTCCGCACTCTTTGGGTCTGCCGGTCGTCCGCTCTTTTCACCACTGCCAGCGACCACACTCTTTTAGGACTCACCGTCAGCGGTTCAGTCGGTCGCCCTCCCTACCTCACTTCAGGCAGCACCTTCAGGGGGAGGAGCAGTAGAGGAGTCCCTGCTTCCACAGTCGACGCAGCCGGCAGCCTCAGCGGTCACTTCTTCAGATGTTGATACTTCTTCTGCTGGCCCGGTTACGACTTCTACGGATCCTCTACCAGGCAGTGCCAGCACGAGAGCCTCCACGACAGTCACTCCCCCAGTGAGCTCAGACCCAGACCAGCAGCTTCCGTCTGTCACCGAGGGTGAGGGTTCTCCGTCCGACGACGACGACGACGACCCGGACCGCTTCCTCGCCGTACCACGACAGCACGACCCGTAGCTCGCCTTTTGGTGCTTTGATGCCAAAGGGGGAGAGGTGTTAGGGGGAGCCACAGAGTTAGGGGGAGGGTAGAGCTAGAGAGAGCTCGTAGTTATCAGGACTTTGATTCTTTGTATCACATTTTGTGTTAGTTCATGGATATGTACATTTGTCGCTTGAGTATGCCGTGCTTTGAGACATGTCTATGGATTTCATTTGAGCCGTTGAGCTCTTTGGTCCTTCTTTTCGAGTTTGCTTGTGTTTATCTTGCTTTATCTTTCTCGCTCTCTCGTTATTTTTGTTTGTGTTGTCATCAATCACCAAAAAGGGGGAGATTGTAAGCATCTAAGCCCTCAAGGTATGTTTCGGTGATTAATGACAACCATTATTGTGACTAATGAGTTTGTGCAACGTAATAGATCATTATCGCTCATTTGGTCATATGTCAAAAGAGGCCCCTCAATTTCTTTATTCAAAAAAGGCGATCTCGGTATTCAACTCTTATATATGTCAAGACTAAGGATCTTTCTAGTCCTAAGTGTCATAAGGATGAGAAGGACACTTAGGTTAGTATAGGTTTTATAGTTTTGTACTGATCGCACTATTAAGAGGGGTTAAGGCTAAGTAACTTGAGCATGGACATGGTCATTTGAAAATGGATGCACACAATGGTCACTCAGGTTTCTAGAAGTTCAAATAAGTGCTTCTCAAACTATATCTCAAGAATATTTGGATTTCATTCAAAGACTCAAATCAGAAAAGACAAAATCAGAAAAAGTCTATACACCGGTTTAACCGACGACCTCAATTTTCTATACGTCGGATAAACGAAGTCAGCAGAGTCTGGACAAGTCAATACACCAGTTAAACCGACGTGTTTGAATTTAACGTCGGTGCATTAGTCCAGAGTTGGTTTTTCCAGGGTATTTCAAGTTCTATACACCGGTTAAACCGACGATGTTTGAAGTGGGACGTCGGTGCAATTGACCAGTGAGATGGTTTTTCCAAGGACTTCAGAAGTTGTAGTCACCGGTTAAACCGACGATAGGTTTGAGTTAATGTCGGTGCAGTTGTCCAGAGACTTGGTTTTTCAGTTGATCAGTGGACAACTACACTCACCGGTTAAACCGATGATACGTCGGTTAATCTGCTCAAGTCATAACGGCTAGTTTTCAGAAGGGGCAGTTTACATTCACCGGTTAAACCGACGATGACTGTTGAGGGACGTCGGATTAACCGGCGCTACGCAGTTTTCTGGCAGCTTTTGTCCAACGGCTCTATTCGTGTGGGCTGCCTATATATACCCCTCCAATGAGTCATTTTGCTACTCTTGACACCAGGCAACATCCATACACTCATACTATAGTCAAGAGCCACCTTGAGCTTCATCATTCACATACTTGTTCATTCAATCAATCAAGAAGCAAGATTAAGGACTTGAGTAGAGAGAAGCTTGTGTGCATCCGCTCTTGGTGATCGGTTCTTGCTCAAGTGAAGGCCTTAGCTTGTTACTCTTGGTGATTGGCATCACCTAGGCGATCTTGGTGATCGAGGTGTTTCTCGCGGAGCTTGCCAAGGATTGTGGGAGCCCGGAGAAGAATATTGTACGTGGCTTGAGCTCCACCACGCCGGGATGGTGAACGGAGACTCTTAGTGAGCGCCCAAGTCTCGGTGACATGGGAGGTGACAAGACTCTTAGTGAGTGTCACAACGTAGATTAGGGGTGTGTGCCAACACATCGACACCACGGGAAAAAATCCGGTTGTCTCTTGCACTCTCTTTTATTTCAAGCACTTACTTTCATGCATTCTTTCATGTGCTTGACCTTAGAGATCATGGCTTAGCTCTACCTTGCTTAGTTTCATATCTTTGGTAGCTTGTGTAGTTTGCTTTGTTTAGCCGGTTGGTGAATTGAGCCTTACTAGCATTGCATAGGTTAAGGTTGTTTTATCTATCTTAGAAATTCGAAAAAGGCCCAATTCACCCCCCCTCTTGGTCCATCGATCCTTACAAAGAGGCATGTGGGGATTGGGTAATTTTATAATTAACTGCCCGCCCTTGGATTCGGTAATCATACTTTTGCAAATCCCCCATTCCACTCCCTCTGTTTCTCCCATTGGATGTTGATCCGGTGGCTCAGATTGAAGTTTACACGATTTGTACGAAGATGTTGGTTTGCACCTGTATGTTTTCTTTCATCTATTAAATATTCTAACATATACTCTAAAATATATATATTTATCATTATGTAGGTACAATAGATTTTATTTTGCATCACACCTCCATATGTATTTAATATATATTTAGTTGAACTTGTAATAATAGTGATATAATTGGATAATTTATATGCAAATTTAGGGGAGTATTTGTATTATTTTTATAATGGCATAGGTGGGTAATTTACACAAACATTAGGGGGTTACTTCATATTTTTATTATAATGGCAAAGGTGGGTTATTTAGATACATGTTTAGGGGGTTACTTGTCTATTTTCATAATGAAAGATGTGGGTAATTTAATAGGAAATAACAGATCCGATGGTTATTATAATTAGAGTTGTTGGATTGATGGTCGGATGTTTCTAATTTTTGTGAGAATTTATATGATTTTTCTATTTTTTTCAGAGTGTCCACCTAGGATCCTAGGTGGCTTCATGTGAAGACTCCAAAGGAGCCTCGAATTAGTAATAGTAAGATTAACCAACAAATAACCGAGAGACGAGGGCAGGATGACTACTAATAATAGTACTGGACACCGTTGTCTTTACATATATCAAACCGCCGGTGGAGGGAGCCTGGGAGGAGGCGGACGGAGGTTGCACGTCGGCACGAGGCCGAGGAGAGCAGGGGCGCCTCCGCCCCGCAGGCCCATCCCGCGTCCGCCGCGCCTTCACCCCGCGTCCGCTGCACCTCCACCCCGCCGGCCCGCCGCGCGTTCGCCGCGTACTGCGTCCGCCGAGGTCCCCGCCCCCTTCCCCCTCCCGCTTCATCCTGGTCGCAGCCGGCCTCCGCCATGGCGGATCCCAGCCGCTCCCTCCCGGGCTCCCCACCTCTCGACCCCGCCGCCGCCCCTCCGACCCCCGTAACTGGCCGCCGCCGGTCTCCGCCATGGCAGATCCCGGCCACCCCCTCCCGGACTCGGTGGAGGAGCATCCCGCGGCGTGGGCGACGAGGCGTGGAGGCACGGCAGAGGAGACACTGGACCGCGGCCCAGCGGCGCGGGGGAGGGACGGCGACGGAGGGACGGCTGTGGTGGTGGATCTTCGACTCACCCGTGCTGGAGCCGCCGCCCGCGCCCAAGCGGGCAGTCCCCGGCGCCGATGCCGCCCGCTGCCAGATGCCATTCCTGGCACCCAAGCCGTTGAGGCGGCGGGTGCCCGACGAGTGCGGGCTCACGGTCACGGGTGCGCAGCTCCCGGTCGGCGAGATGGAGCGGCGGCGGGTGCGCAGCCCCCAGTCGGCGAGACGACGGCCCCCAGCAGGCACGCGAGGGCGACGCCGAGGCCGCACCCAAGCTTCCTGCATCTGCCCACGTCGAACCCGCCCGCGGCTGCTGGATGCACGTTGTGAGGGCCCTGGTTGGAGCTCTCTTGCGCTCGCGCCTCCTCGCTTCGCGCGTGAGGCCGCGCCGTCGATTTGCCGCCTGCAGACTTCTGGGCTCGCTGGACGCCGCACCGCCCGGATCCGCGCGGGCATCGCCGGTCCTGTGGCGGAACCACCCAAACTAACTGGGCCCGGGTGCACTAATCTTTGTTGCTAGGCAACTCCGACCCAAATCGGCACGCACCGGTAGTTCCTCGAGTGAAGCCTCGATTAAAGCCACGCTATTCCAGGATCAGCAGACAACACTCACATGAAGGTGAGCCCAGAGATTACAACACAGAACATTTCATACATCTCAGAGTTTGCAGCGGAAAGGAAATTTATTGCAAATCATGTTCAGAGTAGCAAAGTAATACAGAAATCAGAACTACACAAATTTTTCAAGTGTCATAGTCATAGCGGAAACAATAAAACATCTAACGAAAGGAAGTGACGTATCGATAAAACCCATACGAAAAGTGCCACTCAGTGGGAGGGTGGTCGGCACCAGCTGAAGGGCCATCCCACTCAACAGACCAGCCCGGAGGCAAGGTACATGGCCAAGTAAGACTCACAAATAGATATTCGAAGTTAGTACATGAAAAACAGTGCCACAAGCAAGGCTGGGTATACTAATACACAGCAAGACTTACCCGTCACCGGATATAACATAGTCCGATAACTAGACATGCAAGCTTTTTGGTTGGTGGGGTTTGTTTAGCCAAAAACGCCACTAAGATTTGATCCTTATTTTCAGATTTTAACTTTACCATATTCTAGTTGAATTAACCGTTCTAAGTTTGCATCTAACTCTATACAAACATGGTAGAGAAAACATTAAATCAACCAGCAGTATTATCATCATCATGTTCCACTTGTTACTCTATGTGACTAAAAACATTAAGCAATCTCATGCCATGAGAGACGGACGATTCTGAATCGAATTTCAACCTGGCCAGGGGAACCTAACACACACGCATGGGGATGGACGTCGCTTTCACCCACGCAACTTTTCCCCTTTCTTTCCAGTCCGTGGATCCGGGTCACCCTCCCCGACTACAGAGTCCGACCACTCTGCACCCGTACGTCCGGACAAAAATAAAACCTACTTCTACCAAGAGGATGAATGATTGTTCCACTCGCCGGTCCAATCAGGTACTTAAGCTTACCGATTACTATATTTCTCGGTATGTGGCTAGTACTTTCAAACGCTTAACGAAATGAGCCACACACCGCGACCTTAACCATTTTCGACTACACCAGCGGGGTATCACAACTACACAACCCCGTCTGTTGTCCTTATATTTCAGCAGGAATTAAAGTCAGTCAACTCCTATAATCTCGCGAAAGGCAGGAAACATCTCGACTTCTACCGTACCTAGTTAGCGGGGCAACTAGTCGAGAAAAAGATCCGGATAACAAACATAGGTACCTAGGGATCATGCACCTAAAGTTTTCGATCAACTCCTAGAAAACGTAAATGCGTAATAAAATTATTACAACATATACAAATAGTTAGATGAATATAATGCGTAAAATTATTGGATTATGCACCGGGGCTTGCCTCTGGGGCACTATCAGGCAGAAAAACCTCTGGGGCTTGGCCCAGGTCTTGAGCTACGCTAGCACAGTTCAAATTAACTTCCTGATCAACACGAGAGTCCGCGGGCACCAGTTCGTATTCTCCGTCCGCGAGATTAACCGTTTCTATATGCAATGCAAGATTATGAGTTACTCATGGATAACGATTTCTTTCCTTCACGATAAAGTTGTAGTCCAACAAAAGTTAATTCAGTGATGATATCAAAATTTCATTCCAAGGGCAGTCATTTATGGAGTAGTAAACACAACTATGTTTCTTCATGAATGAGTGTGGGGTTTGGTTTTCATTTTTATCATTAAAAATAGTATGCTTTCACTATTTCATACAAAAAAATTTCTCGTGAGCTAGTGATGAAAAATTAAAGTAACACAGATCAGATACTCTAGCATTGGCATAAATTTCAGCATCTAACCATAAAGCAATTAAGCATAACCATTCATGCAAGTAGATTACTCTAGTTGCTTCACCTTTTTGCACAGAACGTTTGACATGTGTTCTGGTGCTACAAATTTAATGGAAGCATCTACATAGCATCTACTCAGTAGTGTAATTTTTCCAAATTTTATATACTTATACATCAGAGGTGACAAAATGAACATAATTTAGCAAGCTATTAAATAAGATTAATTCTACAAAGAGTTATAATAGGGATAAGGTTCTCAAATTTTTACCAGATCCTAGTCATGAGCTAAAAATATTCCCTAAAAATTATCAAGCTTTATATCAACTAGATAAATTAGTTATGCATTTAAATTAACATGAGTTAGCATACTTTTTCAAAGTTCATTTGACTAGTACTACATGTGAACTTTTTATTATAGTGATAATATACTATAAATAAGAACATGTCCAAAAATCATGATCAGATATGGTCTATTTTACTCAGAACAAAAATGGTAATTCTAACCAAGAGATACTAAGCATGATTTTTATCTAAAGCAGTACTTAGTAACTGTAGCTAAAAATTTTCAGACAGAATCACAGAACCAAAGTGAGAGTTCAAAATAAACATAGATTTTTCTGAGCATAAAAACTATATATGATGAATTAAGTTGATTAAACAAGCATTAATCATTAACTCTAATAAATCTGAAATTTATGGATTAACAAGGCTTCAGTTATACATGCATGTGGTAGAAATTCCAGAGCATGTTCATGTATATGTTTTCCAGTATTAAATCGTGAAAGTCAACAACAGATTTGAGAATCTTGATTGGTCCAACAAGATAACAGTTTTAGTTGGGTGCCAGATTTTTACTGTAAGCTTAGAATTCCATCAGTGATAATATATTCAAAAATCAAGGTCGTTTGTTGAGTGGAACTTCCTGAACATGCATGGGTTGGTTTTCTTATTCTTTTTCCTAGATTAAATTTGGTAGAGTTTATGCAGATTTGACTGTTACAAAACTTGTAGATCTTGTTACAAGGATTCCAGATCAGGTGAGTTTGCATTTTTACGATTTTTCTGTGATTTGTTTTGCATTTTAGAAGTTCACTGCGATACTCTGGTAAACTTGCAAACACACCCTCGAGCGAAAAAATAAATTACAACCGGGTCCTTCGCCGGCCTTCTCCGCCGTTGCATCATGCCAGTGGTGTTCTGCTAGGCAGGGCTTACCGGGGCTGCAACGGGGAGGCGCGTGAGAGAGAGAGGAGGTCGAGGAACACCCACCGTTGTAGACGTTCGGGTGGAAGATGGTCGGAGACGAGCTCGTCGGCGCTAATGGCGGAGAAAAAGTTCGGTCGCCGGTGGTGTAGGCGAAGCAGGGCTCGGGGTAGAGGAACGTCGCGCGCACGAGCATCGTGAGAGCGTGAGGAAGCTCCTGGGGTAGCTCTCGTGCACGGTCTCCGTCTGGGTTGGCCGGTCCGCGGTGAGTCCGAGCTCGCCGGCGGCGGCACGGAAGGGGAACGGCGACGGGGATGGGTTTGGGCTCGATTCAGCGCGCGTGGAGCTTAACTAGAGTGTGGCGAAGCTGCTGGGGTGGTTGGATGGAGCAATGCGGGGCTGTGGTGGCCGGTCCGCGCGAGCTAGATCTCGCCGGCCATGGCGGACGGTGGAGGGAGGGGGAAGGAGGGGAAGTCGCGCGACGGCGGGGGTTCTGGGGCTATTTATAGGCGAGAGGAGTCCTGGGCGAGGGGAGCGACGTCTGGGGGAGGCCGAACTGGCCTGGGAAGGCTCGGCGGCGAGCTAGCGGAGCGAGCAGGCGGCGAGCTGCATGGCGGGGTGGCGTGGCGGCTCGGGAGTGCGCCGAGGACGCGTGTTAGCGTGGGGAGGTGCCAAGGGGCAGGCCAGGTGGTGTTGGAGAGCTCCCTCGGGTCCACTTGGCCGCAGACGCGCCGTGGACGAGGTCCATCGGCGGCGTACGGCGGGCGGCGGGCGAAACAGAGAGCAACAGAGAGGGGAGATGAAGATGAGGGCCTATTTGTGATTTCTGAAAATTCAGGGACCTCTCGGTAAACTAAAAATATCTCCTTCATAGAGGGCTCAAACGAAAAAGTGTTGAATACCAATTTTGCATAACTTTTCAAGGTCTACAACTTTTGTGTTATGCAAATTTTCATTTGAAACTCACATTTTGAACTATTTGTAAATTTTCAAACTTGCACAAAAGGGCTTTGATTTTATTCAGTTTTTGGGTGGTTTTTTGCTGAAGTTCAATTGAGCACATGTCATTTAAAGTACCTCTCATGAGCCAACTAAATTTTTGTGCACATTTTTTAATTGGATTCAGAGTAGCTTTTCACTCCTTCTTTCTCTTTTAATTTCTTTTGTGTACTTTGACTTTTATTTGACCTCTCCTCTTTGAATTAATTTCCCAAATTTTTCTTTTAAGTTTTAATTGGGTCCAGTGATCTGAATTTAAGGGTACTGACAACTGAGGTGTCACAGGTCCCCGCGCCACTGGGCTCGCCGGAGACGGAGAGAGAGAGAGAGGTGGTGGCAGCAGGCTGCAGCAGGTAGGAGCGCGCAGTGGCCAGCGCGTGAGCAAGCCATGCGGGTGGAGCGGCGTGGCGGCGGAGGGTGGTGGGAGTGGAGCAGCATGGGCGGTTGACACCGGTGACGAGGCCAAGGAAAGGAGGCCAGGGGATGATGGTGGGAGTCCGAGTCCCATGGTAGCAGACGAAGAGGATAAGGAAGAAGGGGAAAAAAAGAAAAGAGAAAAGGAAAAATAGAAAAGGAAGGAAGAAAAAAAAGAAAAGAAATGGAAGAAAAAATTTAAAAATGGAAAAACACGGAGTAGGGAGAGGGGGCGGCGCCGCTCCTTGCGCCTCCTCTTTTCCGCGTCGGCGGCAGTGCTTTTTGCTTGCCTGGTCAGCGCATTCTGTACTCTGTGTCTCGCGGTTGCCATTTCCATCCCTGTCCCTGATTTCTCTTCCTCCTTTTCTTCAGATTTCGGCGCTCCTCTGCGCTGCCTCTTTTTCTCGGTTGCAGTAAGATTACGGTGCCAATGCATACACTGTTCTTCGCTACCTCCTATTGATTCCATGGATGGCGAGATGTGCTTCTCTGCCTCTCTGTGTTGCTCTGTTCGCAGGGTTGTGCTGCAGCTGCTGGCGTTTTCCTAAGCACCTTTACTATTATTCACATTTTGTTTATTTAAGTTTCAAAGTCAACCCACATGATATTGATTATCATTAAGTCGGACGGCGCGGCATCGCGCGCTATTGACCTAGTTATAACTAGAAGTCCAAGCTAAGCTGCTGACTGGATGCATTTCCATCAATAATGTATCCTCATCTTCTTCGCTGAGGATGGATGAGATGTGATGGCACGCTTATTCCAGTTCTTCCCCTCCTCCATTGCTTGGCTTCAATTCGATCACTTGTTGAGCACGTACTTCATGACGCCGGGGATGTGGATGCTGTAGAAGTAGTCGTCCCAGTCGACGGTCTTGGGGTCGAAGTTGAAGGCGGCGCGGTCGCCGGGCGCCATGGCCAGCCGGAGCCTCTCCACGTTGGCGTCGTCGAAGACGCCCCGGAAGAGCGCGAAGGGCCCGTAGAGGCCGACGAGGCGCATCACGAAGGCGTACCGGCGGCGGAGCTCGGCGCAGGGCCGCGCGAGGAGGCCGCACAGCAGCAGGCTCAGCAGCCGCAGCAGCTCCAGCGGCAGCCGGTACCGGACCGTCATGTACGCCGTGAAGCCGGCCACCGTCGCGAAGAAGCGCACCGGCCGGGTGCGCACCGGCCGCCCGCCGGCGCCCACCCGCGGGTGCGCGCTGAAGTAGCGGATCGCCGTCCGGTACAGCACCGCGTACGCCGCCGGGTTCCGGAGGGACGACGTCGCGTGGTACACCGTCGGCGGCGACGCCCGCTGCTGGCCCGCCGCCGGCGGCGAGGCGTGCGCCGCCACCGCGGCCATCATCGCGTTCACCACCATGTCCCCGGGGATCTGCGCGCGTCACACCACACATTGCAGGAAATCCTTTGTATTCTCGTCGGAAAATTAGCTGAAATCCAGATTCGGGTAATGGTACGGTGGTACTGGTAGACTGCTTACGACATCCATGGTGAGGTCGAGGTCGGCGAGGAAGCAGGAGAGGTTCTGCTTGGCGTAGCCGATGAGGATGGCGTCGATGGTCCGGGTCCCCTCGATCCACCCCGGCAGCGGGTCCTTCTGGATGCTGGTGATGATGCTGGGCCGCACGATGGCCACGGGCACGCCGCCGCCGCCGAGCTCCTGCGCCAGCGTCATCTCCCCCAGCGCCTTGGTGAACACGTACGTGTTGGGCCACCCGAACTCCCGGGCCCTGCATATCATTTGATTTAGACAGAGTTCATCACATTCCCATTGTTCGAATTCACCCAGAGTTCATCTGCAATTTACTGGAGAGATTGATAAATTGATTACTACCTGGCGAGGCCGAGCTCCTTCATGGCCTTCCTCTCGTTCTTCTGCTCGGCGTCGTCGCCGGCGAGCTGCAGCTGGTAGTCCCTGGCCAGCCGGAGCTCGGCGTCGACGTCCAGCTCCAGCCGCAGCCGCGCGTCGTCCCCGCGCAGTGTCTCGCCGTGCTTGAACGGCCGCTCCTGGATCACCCCCTGCCTCTCCCCAACCACATAAGCTGCCATTGCAGTTTCAGTTTCAGTCTCTTCTCCGTCAGTGATTAACTTAATTAACCCACAGACATGTGCTAATTCAGAAACTTTTTTTTACCGGTGGAGACATGGAGGATGACCTCGAGGTTGGGGCACTGCCTGGCCAGCCGGCACATGTGCTTCACTCCCATCACGTTCACGTCCAGGGCCACGTCGTACCTGCACGCATTGCAGAGTTCAGACGCCATTTTCAGAGAGTTTCGTCAGGCCATTTTCAGGTCTGCGTTCGTGAAGCATGATCTTCTTCCTACTCTCCGGCAATGGAGTGTGCTAATTTTTTCAGAAGAAGAGAACCGATGGCCGGCCGGCCGGCCGACCTCTCGTAGAAGTTGGTGGTGGCGGCTCCGTTGACGATGACGTTCATCTCTTGGGTCATCTGCGCCAGCTGGGCTCCCTCCACGCCGAAGTTCTCGTGGATGATGTCGCCGGCCAGCGGGACGACCTTGTCGTCGACGAAGGACTGGAACCCCTTGCCGTGCGTCTCCCGCAGGAGCCCAAACAGCTCCTTACCGATCACCTGCATTGCCGTCAGTATAAACATAGTATCAGCGACCACACACATATATGCCAACCAAATTCACCACAAGCAACTTTGCTCATCATCATCTGCTGATTTTTCGAACAAAAATCTGTTGATTCTAAAGATTCAGGCCAGAAGAAAATATTCCAAATGTTTCAGAAAATCGCATGCAATGCAACAAGAGATCCAATCGAATGCAAGGTGGGTTTGGGCTTGTATGGGCCCCCAGACGGAGAGCGAGGTGGACCTTGCACACTACTGCATTACGTACGGCTCAGCCTCGCCAGATGGGTCCATCGTCTCTGTGGCGATCTTGCCATCTTGGTGTATAGGAGAAAGAGATTCTTCGGTGAGCTAGAGATCTAGGTGTCTGAAAACTGAAAATTGCCACTGCAACGATTATTTGCGAGACAGATCTGATCATGGACCACGCTGGGGCCATCTAATACTGATCCAGCATGGAATTTTTGCCGCTAGGGTCCCTACGAAACTTCTCTCACCATCGTCGTCCTTCTTTGTACAGTAGAATAACAGTTCATCCAGTAACACATTATGGCATTCTTTTCATGACTCCAGGTAGAACATAGTTAGGTCTTGTTTAGATCTCAAAATTTTACACCAAAAAATGTCACATCGAATATTTGGACACATACATAGAGTACTAAATAAAATCTATTTGTAAAACTTTTTGCACGGATGGGCTGTAAATCGCGAGATGAATCTAATGAGTCTACTTAATCCATAATTTACAACATTGATGCTACAGTAACCATCCGCTAATTATAAATCATAAATTAATTAGGCTCATTAGATTCGTCTCATAATTTACAATCTATTCGTACAAAAAATTTTATTGCTGCCTGAAAGATGATGTGGGGATAGAAAGATGACGGGGGTTGCTGCCTGAAAGATGATGTGGGGATAGAAAGACGACGGGGGTTGCTGCCTGAACATGGAAAAAAAAGGGAGTAAAATTAACACGAAGATGATAGAAGCATTCTAGTGGACAGTGGGTACTGCGCGGCTGCGCGCAATGTTCAGTCAGGCCTCTAGGGACTTGTATTCATGCTGAGACGACGCAAAACCGGGGGCGCCCAGCCCAGCACATCGTTTCCCGGACGGCATACCAATGGCATGCAATGGTGCTGCACAGTGAACAAGTGCCGAGGGCAATTACTGCTTGCTCCTGACCAGACCCACCAGCAGCTACTCTATTCGCATGCTACGCAATGGCCGTGTTTGGTTTTTTGCGTGGAATTACTGTAGCACGCTTTGACCGTTAATTTAGAGTATCAAATGAAGTCTAATTACAAAACCACCTCCACAACCCCCCGTGTAAATCGCGAGACGAATCTAATGAGGCCTTTGACCGCGTGATTCGGGGATGGTTACTGTAGCATCACTGTAGCAAATCATCGATTAATTACCGTCATTAGATTCGTCTCGGAAAGTTACACTCATCCCTGAAAAGGTTTTGCAAATAGACTTCATTTAGTACTCCATGCGGACGTTCGTCTTTTTGTGTAAACTTGATGTGATGGTTTACGCCATTGGCTCCTACTAGCAGGGTAACCATTTGAGGCCTGCAGCTTCAAATGGCTCTCTCGGGCTCTGAAGCATGCAGGTTTCAGAATTCAGATCTACAACTACTGCAACTGCAAGCAGCAGGGGCCCTTGCCTTGCAAGCAGTTGGATGAACTATTCAAGTATCCTGGACAGATCAGGGGCACAAGTGAAATCCTGCCCTTGTTTAGATGCATCCGTAAATTTTTTGAAAGAAAATTTTTTCACATTTAAAATATTAAATATATACTAATTGCAAAATTAATTATAGATTCCGTCCGTAAATCGCAAGACGAATCTAATGAGCATAATTAATTCGTCGTTAGCATATATTTATTGTAGTAATTTAATATCTAATGATGATCTAATTAGGCTAATTAGATTCGACTCGTAATTTACAAGCAAGCTATGCAATTAGTTTTTTATTTCGTTTAGATTTTATACTCTATGCATGTAAAATTCTTATTTGATGTGATAGTTTTGGAATTTTGAATTTTACATCTAAACAAGGGGCCTGATGACCACTCTTTAAAGAATGTAATCAATCTACACCTATGCCATGCAACTGAACTGTTCCGAGTCTTGATCGTGGACAGTCTGTAGTACAGTACTAGCTTTTACATTTCGCCAAAGTACCATAGTCCTTATTAGGGCTGTCGTCGCAGTGATTGGGAAGGTTGTGTGTGAGGCTTATTCGGTTAATCCCCTCGTAAAATCGGAGGGAGTTGTGAGGTGATTCCATACAAGAGTAGGGCTTCAGTGGTGAATCTAAGATTTACAGACGGGTAGGAAGCTTCGCAGTATTTGCCGTGTACACGCGGAGTAGTGTTTTTAACTTGTACAACGTGCTACATAGTATATCATTTTCTTGTACCACGTAAACAAGAGGAGAAAGATAACAGAGTTAAACAAATAAGCGAACCGTAGAAACACATCAAGCTTTGTCTAAACAAAGGCAACTTGCAAAGTCTGTTACTTTGTCCGAAGAATGTTTCAGGCTCTTTGCGCCATCAACTTACTTAATTAGGCCAATGCGTGCCACCGATTCTTAACGAACGGTTACTTGGAGATCAGGTGAAAGAACCCAATTTTTTCTTTAAAACAACAACAACTAGTACTACTCTAGTAGAACAGAAGAAGCTGGTGTTACTAGAAGTGATTGAACTCACCTCAGTCTCCACCCGTTTCTTGGCCGATTCCGCGTCCGGCGCTCTCACCGGGAGGTAGATCCTCTTGACGTCCGGCTGGACCCTCAGTATCTTCTCCACAAGTACTGCAGCAGCGAGACAGGGCAAGGCACAAGAACATCAGGTGAAGGTGAGCACAATGCATGCAGCAACAAAAAAAGTTTGCTGGATTTTTTCCCCATCTCTTCGTTCAGCGAGACAAGAGAGGCATGCGGCATGCTTACTCTTTCCAAGGAAGCCCGTTGAGCCAGTGATGAGGATGCCCTTGTTCTTGAAGTACCCCGGGATCCTTGCTTCCTCCATTGTTCCAGCAACCCTCTTTTTCAGGCTGTTCTCTGTGTTTCTGTTTTTGCGTATGAGGGAGGGATCGATCAGAGAGAGAAAGCAGGAAGCTAGGGGAGAAGGATAGAGTACTTGGTGCTAGAGACGGTTCAAGTGTGAGAGGCACGCCACACCAAAAGAGGCTCCTGAGCGTGGGTATTTATACACAAGCCAGCCACTGCACCAAGGTGTGCGAGTCTTTGGGGGGTTTGAGTGCACGTAATCTATAATTAGCATTTATGACAATGGCATGATGGACTTTACTGCATGGGATCGACAATGCATGCACTGGGCTCAGAGGATTACCCCCCGTCACTGTCAGGAGAAGATAGTAGTAAGCACTTGAAAGCAAGTTAATCTTCACTGTGCAAACCAAGATACCATTAATCCGTCTTACATGTGCAGCCGTGTGGGGGGAAATAAAAGAACAACCGGCCTATCAGCCAGGTTAAGCTTTGCAACTGAAGAAACAGATCATAGTGCTTTGACAACTGAACAAGCTGTTTGTAACAGAGCCTAGTGATGCAGTTGATACAGGACTATCATGCAGTAGGATGTAGAAGATGGACGCTTCCCAATAAACAAATGAGAAAAATAAAAGGGTAGATTGGATATTGGTTGACAAAATGTCTGCCCTCTCTGCTAATCGTTGACAATAATCTTTTTGTTTGCGCGTTATTGGCTTACACCAGAACAGTACAGCTTTCAGAAGCTAAATCCTAACCACTGGGAGGCATTTCGTTCCTTTCCCTTCTTCATCATACGTGGATAATTCAGGATGCGTGATCTATAGGGGTTCTGGATTCTGACAGGGTACATGTTTGGTAAGCTAATACCTGCTAGAACATGGGCCAGGTGAGTGACACATCAACTAGAACGCCACGCCACACGCTTGGATTGACTTGGTGATTCATCCACAAGTAGGCCACCAAGTATATATATTTGTTCCCTTTAAATTAAGAGTAAATTATACCAGCGGTCCTCGAAGTTGGCTTGGGGTGTCATCCCGGTCCATAAACTTCCAAAATGCGCATTCATACTCATAAACTTGCTAATCATATCACGTGAGGTCCAAATCACAGTTGTTTAAGCTAAATCAAAAGTTATTCAATGTGTTTATATAAAATATTATATAAGTACAGTAATAATTCATACCAATTTACCTATACAAATATATCAAATACAAAAGATCTACATAAAAAAAATCAAGGAACTCATACGATCAGATTTGTCAAAAAAATAAAACAAAAAAGGACAAATATTTGAGGAAATATTGGGAAAGAAAATATTTAGCATAATGTTTTGAAATGAATTTTTAAAAAAAATAAAAAAGTATAAGAGTTGAGCAGAAATTTTCAAAAATAAAATTTAGACCCATATGTAAGCTCCACATAAGTTGAAACCATCCACTTTATGACTCTAAAATAATGATTCGGACTTCATGTGATACGATTGGCAAGTTTGAGAATTTGAATGTGCATTTTGAAAGTTTAGGGATCATAATGACACCCTGAGCCAAAGTTCGAGGATCTACAGTACATTTTACTCTTAAATTAATGTGTATTTGGAGTAGAACATTGCTTCAACAAGAACTCTATCTACCCGCAAAAAAAAAACAAGAACTATACCTACCAGAGTCCAGATGTATGGGATGCTTGTATCTTTTTTTCAGGATCCCGAGAGATCGACCGGGACAATTTTCTTTTAAAATTTGTTCCCCGGGCAAAGAGCGTGTGTGTGTATTCCCTTTGATATAACAACATATTAATATTATATGCCCGATTATGATTATATATATATTTATTGGGGTAGAGAGAGACAATCAGGCAAGTATGGATTAAAGTGGCTGGAATTATGAAGCTGAAAGCGAGTTCGCCGCAACTTTTGAATGCAGCAAGCGTGGTCCCTTCCGCTCTTTCCCTTGGAGGCATGGAACGGATCGTGCTGGGTTTAGTCCCAAACCTGAACGGATCGAGATGTGAACAATTCTCACCCATCGGTTTAGTCCTGAGTTGAACTAGATCTGACGCCTTGGTCCGTTGAGAGCTTCGTTGGCGTAGACAGCTGCCGCGCCGTGGACTCTGACGAATAAGAGTAAGTATTATGATGAGCTACTAGTTGGCTCATATCTATGTGGAGGAGAGAGAATTGATTGAGCAACTAGCACCGCATTAAATAGCAGTGGGACTCGCTACAGTCGCAAGCGCTTTTCCTGTTGCTGCTGGCGAGCAGTCGACGCAACCATAAAACTTGCTCTAAGGTAGCATCATCTGTTGTATGCAACTTTTGGATGCCAATGTATGACAGATGTAATGTAACGAACCTGTTTCAGATATGCAGATTGCTAGTGAGTTGCAGTCCTGATCTTTCTTCCTGACACATGTGATTGCACGAGCTACTTATTACTACAGCATTAAGCATAGCTCATCCTGCACGCTCCTGACATAAAGCTATGAAACGCAAGAACATCTCATTCAGACAGACAGTGTTCTCCACTCGTCTGCCTCAAGCCTTCTCCTTTCTAATAATCTTGATGCATGATGCGTGCGGGCCAATAGAGGCAGAGGATCCCATGCTACATGCATGGAGCAGTCTGCCTCAAGGATCACAAAAAGAGAGGGCAAGCCGTGAATCGCAGTCCAATCGCTTGTCCATGGGCAAGGAAAAACAGAGGTGGCACCAAGATCCGCCACAGGATAAACAAAAACAACACACGCTATTATTCTTTTGTCTCCTCGAGAGTCAAGAGGAGTAGATGAGCATGGGAGGAAATCGTAATCCCTGTCTGTCTGTCTCTGTCTGTTTGTCTGCCTGTCAGTCAGGCTGTCCATCAAGTCATCTGTCAGGGTTAGACCAACCAACCAGATGCCAATGCAGAGCTTCCAGGTCAGCTCGGGCCGCATGTCTCTGTCTGCATGTGCATCAGCTTCAAAGGCTCATGGTGCCGTGGGCGAAGGCTCGGCGGCGACCACAGACCAGACCAGACCTCGCCTCCATCCATCCATGGAGCTGAAGAGCGAGACCGGGACGGGACCGGCTACACACACGGCGGATGCAGTTGGAGCTGGCGAGTTGCCAGCCACACAGGCAGGCAGGAGGAGACCAGCTGAGAGTTGAGAGATCATGGCGCGCCGACTTGCATTTGCAGCGACGACGACGCGATCCAGGGCGTATCCGACGATTTATGGGAGTGATAAATAGGGGCTTCGATGCAATCCCAGCTCGTCGGGGAAACTTGGCTTCGACTTATGAATGATGATGACCTGATTATGAATTCATAATTATATTTTCCTGCCAAACACAATGTGCTCATCATTGTTTGTTCTCCAGTATACCTGCTGCCATGTCTGCCACCTTGAGTTTTATAGGACTGCCAAAGTTTTTTTTTTTGAACGAACGAGAACGAGCACAGACTGTGCGCATTTCTATTAATGAAGAAAGAGACTACCAAAGCTTTAGGATCGCCGAAAACATCTCCTGCTCCAAGATTTAGGTTGGATAGATAGTATAGGTGGATCTCTGCCAAATAAAGAGAAGATTATAGTTTGTAGCATAAATTAAAATGGTTTAGGTGTTTATGCATTTAACTGAAATTGTAGACAAAATGATTTACCTAAGTGCTCGCGGTCTACGTACAGTTTCAGATCCAATTTTTCTTGAAGATACAAATATGCAGCTCCAAAGTATCCACAGAATCCGCTGGTAGAGCTATGCAAAACACGGCCTCTTAAAGAAAAGAAGATAAAGCTTTTTTTATGAAACATGGGGGATTTCCCCAACTGATTATATTATATTAAAAGAAAAAAAAGATGAGAGTAACAAGTTACAGAAACAAAGTTAAGAAACAAAAAAGGTTAAAAAAATTGGTGAATTGCACAAGGGCTTCTAGCCATTCTAACATTTGATCCTTACGTCGTGTTTTTGCTCTGAGAATAACTAGAGCAAATTCTGTCATGAAAAATTGGAAGCATCTATGTGGTGTGGGTTGAATTCCTCTGAAAATGAAATCATTTCTTTGCATCCATAAGCTCCAGTAGAAAGTAATCATGATCTCCATGAAGAAAGGAATGTTAATATGTTCCTTAATTGCTTCCAAAACTTGCCAGGTAGAGTTCCCCACTAACACAATGTTTAACTTGATCCAGCAGGCTAAAGCAAAAGGGCAATCAAAGAACAAGTGGAATAGAGTCTCATCCATCCCCAGGTTACAACAGACACAGACATATGAAGGCAAGATCATATTTCTTTGTCTGAGAATCTCTCTGGTACTGAGTCTATTATGATGAAGTAACCAAAAGAAAACCTTGTGTTTATTTTTGCAAGAGGACTTCCATAGCCATCTGAAAAGGGGAGGAGTGGGCATATGTCCAGTTAAATGTGAGTAAGCTTTAGAAGTAGAAAAGAAAGGAGAGCCCCATATGTAAGACCAGACATCTGTGTCATCAACGGCTGAAAGAGTAATCATATTCTGTGCAAGTTCAATCAGCTGATCAGCAGCTAGAGGGGACAGGGAGGGATGTAAAAATTCTTCATAGTCATCTGCATTTCATGCTTCATAAAGGGAAATGTCTTTGTTTTTGGCAAAAAGAGAACAGTTTTGGGTAATGAATCCTTGGCACTTTATTTAGGCATAACCAGAAAAGATATGATTTTCCATCATGAACATTCACCATTGCAAGTCCTTTAAATGAATCTAATAGCTTTAAGATATCTTTCCACCAGAATGAGCCTACCCTTTTAGTGGCTGATGGTAACTCCCCATTGCTATGATGTCTTTCCCACATCAATTTGACCCACGGTATGCCATGCCTGTTATAGAACTTGTGCAGATTTTTTAGAAGTAATGCTTCATTCTGAGTCTAAAGATTTAGAACTCCAAGACTAGCTTCCTGTTTTGGCAGGCAAACCAATTCCCAGGCTGCCTTTGATGGTGTTCTATCATTGATATCTGAACCTCTCCAAAGGCTGTGTTTTTTGTATTTGTCCACTTGTTTGATGACAGTTTTATGAAGGCTAAATGTACTCATGAAAAACATGGGGAAAGATGTAAAGATGGAGTTTGTGACTTCCAGTCTTCCAGCCTGAGATAAGAAGGATGATGTGAAAGCTAACCTTCTTTCACATTTGGTTACTAAAGGCAAGAAATCAATTAATTTAGGCTTTGTCAGACCAAGGGGCAGTCCCAAATAAGTAAAAGGCAGGGAGCCCATTGCACACCCAAAGAGTTGAGCAAGTAAGTTTGTTCTATTTTCATCCACATTGATTGGCACTAGCATGGACTTGGCATAATTGACATTCAGACCTGTTGAGGTGGAGAAGTCATGCAGAACATTTTTGAGAGCTGAAATTTGAAGGGGGCATGCTTTCATGATCACTAGTGTGTCATCTGCATATTGTAGGATTGGAAAATCTTCACTATATTGTAGAGGTATTGGAAGGTTCAGCAAATTCTGAGATCTAGCATGATTCACCATGCTCCGCAAAAGATCTAGCATGATTCACCATATTCTGCAAAAGATCTAGGTCCAAAGCCTTTATGTTGCATGATACTCATCATTGCTTGATGCTCTACCTTATCAAAGGCTTTTTCAAAGTCCAATTTGAGGATTATAATTCCCTTTCTGGATTAGTGACACATATGCAGATATTCAAGGGCCCATGCTAAGCAGTCCTGAATTGTTCTACTCTGGATAAAACCATACTGATTCTTGTGGATAATCTGCTGAATTAGTCTCTGTAATCTTTTTGCTAGAAGCTTTGTAATGATTTTCATGGAGATGTTTAACAGTAATATAGGTCTGAATTCATTTACCTTAGTTATACCATCAACCTTAGGTATGAGAGCAATAAAGAAACCATTCAAACTTTAAAGACAAATATTTCCAGAGTAGAAGTCCTGACATAACTTATAAAAGTCATGCTTGATGATAAGCCAACATCTCTTTATAAAATCCGTATAAATGCCATCTGGAGTTGGTAATTTGTCTGATGGGAGTGATGCAACCACTTGATCAATTTCTTCAGTAGTGAAAGGGTCTTCTAGAGAGAGCAGATCAGAGTGTGATGGTAAGAGGACATCAAGATTCAGGAGCATGGCATTATATTCAGTTCGGCCCAATCTTTCCTTGTATGCCTCCCAGAGAATTTGGGCCTTATCATGGTGAGAAGAATGCATGATTCCTGCAGGATTCTCAAGACAAGAGATCAAATTTTTCCTGTGTCTGATGGTTGCATTAGCATGGAAAATTTTTGTACTTGCATCGCCCTTAGTCACCCATCTTGTGGATCCTCTTTGTTTCCAATAGATTTTCTGTTGCCTTGAAAGAGAGACAAATTTCTGCTCTAGAATAGATTTGAAATTCCATTCAAACAAGGTTAGATCTCTGAATTCCTCCAAATAACCCAAAAAAGTAAGGAGGAGTTTAATATTTGAGATGGTTGCTTTTAAGCTAGAGAGCTGTGCTTGCCAAGCCTTAATGACCCTTTTGAGATTTTTAAATTTAGCCGTGATGATTTTAGCAGCATTTGTCTGAAATGTTGGCAAGGACCATCCATGATGAACAATATTCATGAATTGTTCATGCTCCATAAGATAATTTTCAAATTCGAAAATTCTGCCTTTAGGGATTGGAGTATTGATCGAGATAAGACAAGGAACATGATCTGATGTCTCCATGGCCAATGTAGAAATAGAAGAACCACGGTAGGAGTTTGACCATGATTGGGAAGTAAAAAACCAATCTAAACGCTCCAGAAGTGGGGATAATTGCTTGTTAGACCAAGTGATTTTTTCCCATAAAGGGGTAATTCCACTACACCCAAAGTACTTAAGGCCTCGTTAAAGAGAAACATATCTGAGATGTCTCCTCCAGGTTTGTTTCTGTTTTCTGGTTTTCTTATTAGATTAAAGTCACCTACAATTAACCAATCAACCTCAGCAGGCATCTGAATATTCTTGAGCCACTGTAAAAAGATATGTCTGCCAGCAGGTGTACATGGGGGCATAGATGTTGGTTAGGACCCAAGTAGAATCATTATGCTTAGATGTAAACTCAACTGAGGCAGAAATCATTGTTGAAAACCAGTTCACCATGAAAGAGATGTGATTTCCAAACAATGAGAATGCCTCCAGAGGCTCCAACAGATGGCAAAAATTCAAAACTATCAAAACAGCTAGCACAATTTTTCTTTGATAAATTGAATGTCAAAGTTTCTCCTTTTTGTTTCCTGAAGGCAAAAGATGTCACAGTTGCTTTCTTTAATTTTGTCTCTAATGGAATCCCATTTCTTCTCGATCCTTATTTTTAGTTCTCATCGATACAAGATGCAGCTCTAGAGTCTGCCGCTGCCCGCTGGGCCCCACTGTCTCTTGCAAAATTAAAAGAAAAAAATGAAAATACTCTATGCGTCCTTGATGGCGTACTTCTCCTTTCCTGCTTTCTGTCCCTGACTCTCAATCACTAGCAGATAAATAAATAAGCAAATGCTGATGCACAGCAAGACCTTCAACGGAATGCGATTTGAAACAATAAAAAAATCCAGTTGAACCTCTAAAATATTCCTCAGAACTAATCCAAGAATGACAACGATGCTATCTGTTCAAGCAGAAAACGGGAACAACCAGTGGCCCATCCAGATAGGCCACCAAACTGCGCTACAAGCATCGTGTTGGCATGGATCAAACCAGTAGTTTTTTCTATCTACCAGATAACGATATCCCTACCTACTGCCTGCCTCTTCACCATTTGTTCCTGGCAGCACATGCCTTCTGAAGTTCTGTATCATTATATATTTATGTATGCATGTGGTATCAATCATATTGGTTTCGACTAGATACCATTTTGATTGCAGCATCATACAATACACTGGTACGGTGAAAAACATAAGAAATTCGAAAGCACCAAATACCACTTGAAATCGGACAACCAACATAGGTGCGGGCGTTCAACTCAGTGAAAAACACACTTCACTGACTCGGGTATCCCAGTTCCCAGCAAACACTGAATAGGGATCATGGACGTTGCATTGTCTGCCCCTGGAAAGAACAGGACAGGTCAGCTGTTCGGAAGGGTATCTCCTGCTTTGGTTCTGAACCTCTCTGCATGCTTAGTGGATCCTAGATAAACCCAAGATTTCAGATCCATCACACATGCCCATTCATAACAGCACAAGTGCACAACAAGCAAGACTTCACAACTTCAGTTACGCAGATAGCACGCTGCGGTACAGATGGATTATACACCCGCATCCATTTCCAAAAGCGAGAAATCTGCTAGCTGAGTTACCAGGCAGCCAGTAAAAGTTTGCATACGATGACAATCCAACAAAAACTTGCTACAGCAACAGAGGCACAACGCTAGACAGTCGTTGTTGCCGCTAACAGGAAGCTTTGTGAGCCAAAGTTTTGTAAGCACGAAAACCTCAATGTCAATGATTGCACACGCGTTGCGGGAATCCAGCGAACAATGAACATGGTCTACATCTCCAGAGATACACTTATCATGTGAGATCACATGCAACTACACTCTTTCTTATTCAATTTATTGTTGAGCCTGGATTTGCTGCTCAAGCTGCATCAAAAGATGACAACAGGTCAATAATGCAAAACAGGTGAGCTAATAAAGCTGTTTATGAGCATGAATTTACATAGTATCACAACTCAAGCATGTGAGAAATTAGCTGTTATTATCTTATCGAGATAACTAGCACAAATTCAATTTTAACTGAGAAATCAAACAACTTAAGCATCAATCGAAAATGAACACGGAAACATTAACTAGACAGGTATATGAAGATACCTCCACAAGACACAGGTATATGCTTCAGAAACCAAACAGTTCTTCCATACAAAATTCAAGAGGAAGCAGCTTCTGTTATAGTTACTAAGTAAACGTTTGTAAGTTAAAAAGGCCATGTAATATGAAACTACCTGAAGCATAGTCTGGAACTTGGTGCGCAGATCATAGAACTCATTTCTCACAACGGCTAATGCCATGATGCACCTGAAATAATGCAAACCCACCAAATTCAATAAACTTGCGAAGCTTGAATAGTTAACTGAAATGTATCAGAAGTTGCTATTCTAACTTGATTAAGAAAAATTCAATCTATCTCAGTATTTAGTCATTGAATATATGAAAAATAAAACAGGAAAATGGGGACCAAAAATCATGTTACAACATCTACTATTACTGAATACTGACCCGTCTCTGTTCTTGTCCTGACATAATTGACGGAACTGCATGCAAGTAAACTTCACTTTCTGAGCACCAACACTGAAACAAGCCAAAAAAGAACAGATCAGCAAAACACCATCAAACTGATTCAGTTAAAAAGGATGCTGAAAAGCATCATATTTATAGCATCGCAAGCAACCACTGAATAACTAAAATATATGTGTTAACCTCAAGGTTCAAGTTCAACTCTGCAGCATGATGACATCTTGAGAAACTTACTAGGGTAGTAAGCAATGGTTAGCAGTGCTAGGGCAATATTGTGGGAGGGCAAGCATAATAAGCATTTTTCGAAAGCATGGCACAAATCTGGTAAGCACATGGCCACTGAAGATGAGGCTCTGGGCTTGATAAGTAGAGTGCAGAGTTTATATTGGGAGGTTTGCCATATGATCCAGTGATCCAAGAACCAAGCTACACAATAAAAGTTCAACATTCAAGTATGAGGTGATTGGATGGCTGCAGCTTCGAGCCAGGCCGTTTCTAGGAATCAGGCTCTCGGTAGCCAGGCTAAAGGCATGCAAGAGCTGTATGTTTGGTTGATTGAATCCACGGATACAGGCTGTACATAGCAAGTGATTGGATGCCTGGATGCTTGCATCTTCCATCTCTATTGCGTGCAGCCAAAGTGCCCCCGGATATACTGTGCTAGCCAGGCTCCAGAGAAACGCTCGATTTCTCCGCACCACGGGAGCCTGGCCGGGAGGTCACTTTTGCATCCGGAGGGCTTGGCTCTAACTCTGACGCAGGTATCCAAAGTTCCAAACAAGCGTGTCTTGCATCTCTTGAGCCTGGACGGAGGGCATGCGGGCAACCAATCAGCCCCGTAGGCTCCTAGTTCTCAAAAGGCAAGAAAAATAGAAATGATCTACCACGACAAGCAAACAATATTTAAGATACCCTATTGTCACTGTCGTATTTCAGTTGGTGAAACTACCATTTCAATAGCTTATCATAGCAAAACAATAGTTTCAGAAAAGCTCACAAGACGACAAATTTGATATCACCATTTACTTGCACAGCTGTAATATTGGCAGTCAAGAATATTTAGAATTCCACTGCAAAATGTTGCAAAACAGTTCTATGACCCCTCCTAGCCATTGACCTATGATGGCACAAACGATAAAACTGGAAACCTACTCATCTAAGCACATGGCACACACCACGCAGAGGCCCTGTTTAGTTCCCACCCCGTAAACGCAAAAAAGTGCAAAGGAATCTTATTAATTTGAAGTACTAAATGAAGTCTATTTACAAAACTTTTTACATGGTTGGGCTGTAAATCGCGAGACGAATCTAATGAGCCTACTTAATCCATGATTTGCAACAGTGATGCTACAGTAACCATCCGCTAATTATTGATTGATCATGGATTAATTAGCATCATTAGATTCGTCTCGCGATTTACAACCCATCTGTGAAAAAAGTTTTGTAAATAGACTTCATTTAGTACTTCAAATTGGCAAGATTCCCACGCAATTTTTTTTTGCAAAAACATGTAAAACGAACTAAACAGGGCCAGAGTCAAAACCACATGCCTACTAGTCTACATCACCAACACCTAGCACGGAGTGGGCACACCCAAACAGCGTCACTAAAACAGAAAAGTAGCGCAGAAATTGAAACCAAAATCAGATGCGGGGTGATCACCTGGCGCTGCTCCCTTTTAGCTGATGCACGTAGGCGTCCACCTTATCGAAGTCCACTACGGGCTGTTCCCTGCACGCAGACGCAAATCCCAGACGAGGCAAGATCAATCGATCGATACTCCATAGTCCATAGCACGGGACGGAGGAATTGCCAGCAGCAGCAGCAGCAATACTAGTAGCAAATCAGGGGCGAAGAGGGCGTACAGCAGGGCGGCGAGCTCGGAGATGACCCTGTCGGCGTCGTCGCAGAAGAGGGTGACGACCTCGGCGACGAAGCCCGGGGTGCCCCCGTCATCCTGCAGCATCTGCAGCTGCTGGAACTGCTCGTCCACCAGACCCTACACCGCAACCACAACAGACCCAAAATTTTTTTTAAAAAAACTCACTTAATCCTTCGGCACGGGGGCGCGGAGAGGCCGGGCTCACCGAGGCGAACATGGAGGAGAGGAGGGCGTTGAGCTGCTCCCTCAGCGCGGCGGCCGCCATGGCAGCTTGCTCGAGGAGCGGGGAGGTCGGAGCCCGCCGCGGTAGCGTAGGAAGCAGGCCGAGCTCGGGATTGAAGGGTGGGAGGGTAGGTGAGTTGAATCCAATCCGGGGCGACGATCGCGACCGGGGAATCTATATATTTATAAACGCGCGCGCCGGTGAGGAGTGGGGGGCGGAGGATTGGATTCGCGAGCGCCGCAAGGTGTGGCCACGGCGAGCCCGGCCGCCCCTGCCCGGTGGTGGTGGCGGTGGACTCGATTCCTCCTCCCCTTCCTGCTGCTGGGGCTTCCCTTCTCGGTTCCTTTCTCCTTTTCCCCTCTCCTTATTTTCCGTTTTTGTTTGAGGGTCTTGCTTTTTTCAGGGCCATCGATTCGACGCGGTTGTACACGTGTACCGCTGCCGCAGCATGGAAGGGGAAAAAGCCGTTGGCTGATTTCCTATTTGGCGATTTTTGTTTGAATTGCATGGTTTCTGGGTTTGTTTGTATCACCGCGCCTACGTTGAATACTTACGGTGAAAGATAAGGTTTGTAATAATAATGAGACACTTTTTATGATACTGTGTCGTGTGTTATCTATCTGTAATAAATCTTTTTGTGCCATGATTTGCCATAAAAGAACAATGATCACCTCGACGTGCCAGCAAAAACTTTTATGCACTGCTTCAAAGGATGCCTTAAAATATTTAATCAGCTGTATACCAGTGGATTTTTTTATTCCATAATTAATTGTTTGCCTTTGAAAGTTGTTCCATGATATGCCAAATAAATGTTTTTTAGGCCATAGTTTAATGTTTACTCTAAAAATAGCTAAACTTACCACTTAAACAATATTGTGACTTAGTTTAATGTTTGCCTAGAAATACTTGGTGCTTTGAAAATAAATGCCATCTTTAGGATATGCCTGGCACTTCTTAAAGCGTTTTTTTACTTTGATTTTGAGAATCACTTTTAATTTGGTTCAAAACCTAGGGTTGCCATGACTAACCATAGATAGTCAGGCTTTTCTAGTCAATTTAGTGTATGATAAATAGTGACTAGAAATTTGTAGATAATTTAGTATATGCCCAAGATAATTTAGTTATGGCAAGTGAGAAATTTGATTAAAAGTTAGGCATATTAAGTTGTGACTTGGAACCAAACACTAACTTGAAACTTGAAATATTATAGTTGCCTAAGAGCATCTCTCACAGATCCCTATTCCCCGGTCCAACTATCGTGCTGGAAGAGTTGGTGCAAACGTAGTGCTTCAGCCTTCAGTGGTCTACCTTTCTCCTTTTTCAATAACTGTTGGGACAAGCCAATAATCAAATCCAGCTCATAAAACCTAGGGGTTGGAACTCCCTCACCAATACGATAGTTTGGATTGAGGTTAGATTATTAAGGAATTTGAAAAAAAAAAAACTCCTCCAATAATCATGAAAGAGCTACCAGCTGGTTGTTTGGAAACGGTTATCCATGATATCTCAAACTGGCCGAGTTCAAAACCAGACATACCATACATAAAAATTCATGATACCCCAGTGAAATTTTTTTATGTTTCTCTAAAATACCATGCCATAATGCGAGCAAAACATCAGAGAAACATTTGATTGTAAAATCATGTTAGTCGTGGCAACCTTAGGCTGTGAACCAAATCAGCCTAGTTCAAAACCAGATATACCATACATCTTTACTGACTGAAATCTGGCTGCAGTAGCGATCAGGGATTCAGCCACGTCAGCAAAAAATCATTCACCGTCAGATCGAGATCTCATGGTAAAATATACCCTGCCCACTTGTTGTTGTAGACTATTCTCCTATCTACTGACGGCATCCGGCCTTGTGGCATCTGAAGGCACGGTTGGCAATAACTGATAAGATGCTTGTTAGAGAAAAGCTAGGAAAAGAGTTTGTTCATCTCAAAATGCCCTAAGATGCAATACGCAAAGATGCAATATTATACCTCTCTTTCTCTATTGGATTTGGGTACTTCAAACTATTTTGGAATTCGACAAACTTGTGCTAAAAATAAGATAGATTATGGGCAAACTCTTTTAGTTGGGTTCAGCTCAAAACCTGAGCTTGTTCAGTGCCTAAACTACTTGCATCTTTGCGTATTGCATCACCAACATCACCGGTAGGAGTGACAATCACCAACCCAACTGATAAGATGGTTAGTGTAAAGAAAAAGAATTTCTCATGCATCTTATATTCAATCTATATCCATATATCAAAGCCTTCAAAGTGCAGCTAGAATCAGTTTGAAATCAATTTGCAAGGTAATATTTTTTTACACCTTTTCAATATATCTCATCAGCACTCTCCAACCTTGTTCACATAAATCTTCATACTCAACTATCAACATCTCAAGGTCTCGCAGAAGTGCTGTTTAGGTCATATTTGTATTTATTGTGGTGAAAGAAGGGGTAAAATAATTTATTAGGGAGGTGGAGCACAATTAGTCTGAAACTTAATATAATTGCAAAATCATATTGCTATTAATAGACATGTTTTTTTAAAATAGTGATTATATTAAAATATAACACGCTATCGTGGAGGTAGCATGAGAAGCTATAGAAAAACGGTGGTACAATATTATATTAAAACCCATGATATCCCAGCGAATTTTTTTATGTTTGCCCTAAAATACCATGCTATAATGCGAGCAAAACATCTTTGCGAGGAGAAACAATTGATTGTAAAATCATGTTAGGGAAGCAAATTTATACTTTTCTTCAATGTTCACTCAAATCTTTGCGAGGAGAAACAATTTGACATTTCTATGCTGTAGCATTTTTTATTGTACAAACTTGATCCATGACATGCGAAATATTTTTATGCCGCAGTTGAAACGTGTCTGTAAGAACATTGATCCACATCAGTGCTCTATGAGTAATACCTCTACTGCAGCTCGACAAAAATGTGTAGAATCCCCATTGAAACTGCAGTGTGATCTGACAGTTGTTCGAGATGAGGATATGCATGCTTGCTCCGGAGATGTTTTGCACGTTGGTGGCCACAACGTCGCTTTCGGTGAGGCTATGATTCTGCCTGTCTCTTTGTTTAAAAAAAAATGATTCTGCATGTCTCTCTGCCTCCACAGCTTTGGAACCTTCACATGACTGTTGCGCCTCCTTTTCTGTTTAAAAGTGGGTCTCCATGGTATCTTCATCAGGGCACACAAACCTGCAGGCCATGCTGGGATTTCCTCTCAACTCCACTCACCCATCACATGATTGGAGCAGCAGTTTCACTTTCACCGGACTGTCAAACCAGGTCACAGGCAGTTGACTAGTCCAATTCCAGTTGGGAAGGTAAAACATATGATAATTGTATTATTGTATTGGTCTAATCAGTACTCGCTAAACAGGGCTATGAACAAATCAACACATTAGCCATCTGCATCGTTGTGTATTTACAGTTTAATAGCTGGGGTTTCCTCCGAGGAGGTTACATGCTGGGGCTCAATAATAGACATTCAGGTACAGGCTTGCCTCAACTGCTCGCTGAGCCGCTAGACTTAAACTAGACAAAAATTCAGAGCTATTGAAAATTGGGCACAAGTGTAACACCTGCCTCGCGGACAATCCGCCAGTCAACGCCCAGATATTTATCTAGATGGTCGTGAGACCCACTTGTCATTCCTCTCTTCCTCCTCTCTCCGTCCAGAGCCGAGCGGAGCTCGTGCGCTCGCCCCGCCGGTGCTCCCTTCCGTCGATCTCCCTCCTCCGGCCACCAAACCTCGATTCCTCGCGCGAGAACCTTCCACGGCACCTCCTCCACCTTCCCAAACCCCTAGACCGGCTTCTTACGGCCGGAATCATCCCCCGCCACCGCCGGTTGCCATTGGAGGTACTTGAAGCTTTGCTCCATGTCGATCCGCTTCTCCGGTCGTCCTCCGCTCGAACCGACCGCGGGAATGGATTTGTGGTGAGTTCCTTGTGCTCCCCGGTCTTTTTCTCCTTCCGCGGTGTGTCGCCGGCGCCGGTGGACGGCCGCCGTCGCCGCCGCACTTGCTGCCGCCTGCGGCGCGGGGCAAAAAGTTGGGTATCGCGGACGGTCCGCCTGGAAGGTGCGGACAGTCCGCCGGTCAGATTAAGTTTGTCCAGAGACGATGTCTCTGGTGGGGGTTCGCAGGATTGAACTGCGGACGGTCCGCCACTTGAGCGCGGACAGTCCGCAGTAGAGTTTAGGATTTTGTCCAGAGACGTTGCCGTCTCTGGTGGTTTGAATACGTGAACTGCGGACGTTCCGCCAAGGGTGGCCGGACAGTCCGCAGGTAGAATTAGAAATTGTTCCAGAGACGTTGTTGTCTCTGGTGGGTCGGTAGAATAGTACGGCGGACGGTCCGCCACTTGGGCGCGGACAGTCCGCAGGGCATTCCAGTTAAAGTAAATTAGTTACATCATTGAGATGCACTCATTTGTTTCATATGCATACGTGTAGCATCCGCAACTGAGAGCGCCGTATTTGAGGTGATTGCGGCACCGCAGGAGCAGCCGACGCAGGCCCAGGAGGAGAGGTGTGAGCACCCGGCCCAAGGCCCGTCTGACCCCAGCTCTGAGCAGCAGCCCGAAGGCAAGCCCCGGTGCACATCCTATTAATTTTAAATTATGACACCTATATATGTATTTATTACTTATGCATTACGTTTAGGAGTTGTTTGAAACCCTAGTTGCATGAACCCTACGTGTCCTTGAGTTGTACTAGTATGTATAGGGCGATAGAAATGCTATGCTAGATAGGGTTCGGTAGAAGTCGAGTAATTCTTGATTACTCGCGAGATATAGGATAGCTTTATGTTTCCAGATATGAGTTACTAATTTAAGGATGAAAGTCTTTAAATGAAAGAAAGAATAGAATCTGAGACCGGGCGGGAGAGGTATAGTTCCGCCTGTGTCGGTTAAGGACCGAGCCGTTGTTGGCCCTGCTGATCATGTTTGAACTGTACTAACCGCATGCCGGGAGTAGGAGGTAGTCGAAACCGGTAAGCCGAGTACTGCTTTGCTTCGAAAGTACAGGAACCCGCACCCAACTCCTGGGGCGAGTCGAGTAGTCGCGGAGAATCAGGGATGCATATGTTTACTTTTGGTGGTCTCACGTTGAGCTCGGCTGACCATATGTCGTTGGGCTGGTTCCTGTAGTTCGAGGCGGGGAGGGGAATGGTTGGTGCGTGTGGTCCGACGGGGCATACGCGTGCCGTGTTGGTTAGGTCCACCTTGCAAGGTTAAATCGAATCGATTCGCCGTCAGTCGCTCTCGGATATGAGCACCTTGGTCACTACGTCGCAGCTTAGTGTTGTGATGGAAAAATGGTTATACAAATATTAGACTATGTTAATTTATATAGAACTTGTGCTAAAATAAGGAAAGTGAGGAATTACTTTAGTTGCTGTTTTCTGCAAAATAACCACCAGCCAAAAGCCTTGCATGTCTATATATGTGGGCTGAGTTATACCCACTGGCCGGGTAAGCCTTGCTGAGTATTAGTATACTCAGAGTTTGTTGCCATAATTATTTCAGGGCACGCAGACGTACACTTCTGTCCCTGCTGCGTCAAGTTCATCCGCCGGGATGTAGAGGGATGTGAGGTTGTGGAGCCAGACGTTTAGTTAGGGATCTCCCTAGCGCACACTTTTGGTAGTTGTAGGCCCCTTTCCTCTAGTTTGGACTCGGATTCCAGTAATGCAAAGTTTGTAAATTATGTATTTATTCGAACTTGGTTTGTAAAACTTAAGGTGAAGTCTTATGTGTATTTGTTGTATTTTCAAATTTGTGTCGTGCTTGTACCATCTGCGTTCACCTTCGCGTGGGACTATCGGTGATGTTTCGATCGGGACGTGGGTTGAGAAAGGATCACCAAATTAAGCCGTTAAGATAATGAGCCTGATGTGTTCAAATGACGGCCATTACGCTTAATTAGAGTTTTAATTTGGCGGTTCCGTCACAGCTGGTATCAGAGCCGAAACGCACCGAGGGTGGTACGGGCATGACTAATTTCAAAGTTGTTCAAAAGTATAAAAAATTTTATTAGAAAGAACGTTGGGTGAACGTGCATATCATTTTATAGTGTTTTCGAGATTTCTCCATAAAAGTTGATGGGGTGTGGGGGTGAGTTTAAGATCTTAAGGACCTTTGTAGGTGACGTGCGGGTCGTAAGGTTTTACAGGCGCGGCGCGAATAGGTTGTGAAAGCGTATCGGTCGGACCGGAGAACACCGTCAGGCAGTTCAAATGTGTTGCGCGGACGGTCCGGTCATGACAAGCGGATGGTCCGCCGGACATTAGGGAAAATTTCCCAGAACCGGTTGAAACTGAGTCGGGTTGACATTATGTACAGCGGACGGTCCGCGCAATTTCAGCGGACGGTCCGGTTAGCTGAATTTTTGGTAAAGCGGACGGTCCGCCCATATACTGCGGACGGTCCGCCATACCATTTTCGGCTGGACCAGGGCAGATCAGTCAGACCGACTGGTTGCACCAATCGATCGCCTGGCCCCGCCTGCAAGCGTCATTCAGAATTGTTTTGAAGCTCTACATTCTGCATTGTGCCATGAATAGAAAGGTTTAGTTACTATCGGTTTTGTTAATTTATCTGAATGATGGAACTAACCCCGTCATGGCTGAATGCAGAATGGGAGAACCACCGAACCCACCTGAGTTGGCCCAGGCCATTGCGGCCATGCTCACCGGGCGCGACGAGCAGACCGCACTCCTCCGTGAGCTCGTGCAGCAGGGCAGAGCGCCGCGGCCTGAGCCTTACCACCAGCCACCAGTTCCTGGGTACCAGGAGTTCCTGGGGACCCAGCCGCCGCTGTTCCACAAGGCCGACGAGCCGTTGTAGGCCGACAGCTGGCTTAAGACCATAGAGTCCAAGTTCACGCTGTGCCCCTACAATTACAACGACAAGGCGTCATTTGCAGCACAGCAGCTCAGGGGTCCCGCACGTACATGGTGGGACAACCACGTGGCTATGTTTCCTGCGGGCACTCGGTTTTCTTGGAATGAGTTCAAGGAAGCTTTTAGAGTACACCATATTCCGGCAGGGGTCATTCGCAGGAAGCTCACCGAGTTCCTAGCCCTAAAGCAGGGTAACAACAATGTGATGCAATATGCTCATAATTTCAACATGCTCTCACAGTACGCCGGTTATCACGTGGATACTGATGAAAAGAAGCAGGCATGTTTCAGGCAGGGGCTTAGCAGCAAGCTCCAGGATCGCCTGGCGATGTTTAAGCTCAACACTTTTAGTGTGCTAGTCAATGGGGCTATCGTTCAGGAGGATGCCCATCTAGCTCACAAAGCAGAAAAGAAGAGAAAGTCACCGGCTATGGGGTCTTCTAGCGGTGCTCCTCAGAGGTTTCGCCTGGTGCAGTCGGGCCCACAGCGTGCCCCCTTTCAGCACCAGCCACCGCAGCAGTGGGGATACAGGCCCCCTCAGCACACTCAGCCACATGGGACAGTCAGGCCTCCTGCCACTCAGCAGAATGAGCGGCCGGGGTGCAGCAGCCGGGGGTACGCCCTAATTTGTTCCCTTGTTACAACTGTGGGCAATCATGACACTTCGCTCGTAACTGCCCAATGCCACCAAAGCAAGGCCAGCAGTCGAGCCAGCAGAACTAGAAGCAGCAAGTGACTCACTTCAAGCCAGGACAGGTGCACTACACCACCCTCGAGGGTATTCCTGAGGGAGCTCCAGTGATGGCGGGTATGTTCTCAGTAAATGAACAACCCGTTACAGTATTATTTGATTCAGGGGCGTCTCATACCTTCATTAGCAAGGGGTGTGTTGTTAGACTGGGATTAAAAATCGAAAGCATGCCCAAGCCATACTATATTCATTCGCCAGGGGGAAAGTTAATCACCAATCAGTTTGTTAAGCAAGTACCCCTATAGTTGCAAGGAAAAAAATTTCCTATGGCCCTGATAATGTTACCAACCCAAAGGAAAGATATTATATTGGGTATGAACTGGATGGAGGGTCAGGGAGTTACTCTGGACACGACCTCACAATCTGTGCACATTAACTCCTCTATTCATGGTAGTATGACTTTGAATTTGAGGGATCCCGTGTCTTTGACTCGTACGGTGAACCACGCCGAGGACAAAAAGCTAGCAGATATACCAATGGTGTGTGAATATCCGGACATCTTTCCGGATGATTTGCCTGGAATGCCGCCTGATCGTGACATGGAGTTTACCATTGAATTGCAACCGGGTACGGCATCGATTTCTAGGAGGCCTTACCGGATGCCACCCAATGAGCTGGCGGAGTTAAAGAAACAATTGCAGGAATTGCTTGATAAGAGCTATATACGTCCTAGCACATCACCTTGGGGCTATCCTGCACTCTTTGTGAAAAAAGAAAGATGAAAGACTCAGGTTGTGTGTGGATTATAGACTTTTGAATGCCGTCACGATCAAGAATAAGTATCCACTTCCCCATATTGATATCCTGTTTGATCAGCTATTCGGGGCCCGAGTATTTTCAAAAATTGATCTCTGCTCGGGTTATTATCAGATAAAGATTAGAGTTGAAGATATTACCAAGACGGCTTTCTCCACCAGATACGGGCTTTATGAATATCTGGTCATGTCTTTCGGGCTAACCAATGCCCCTGCTCATTTCATGTATCTCATGAACTCGGTGTTCATGCCCGAGCTAGATAAGTTCGTCGTGATTTTCATTGACGACATCTTGATATTTTTCAAGAATGAAGAAGAACATGCAGAGCATCTCCGCATTGTGCTTCAGCACCTGCGGGAGCACAAGCTGTACGCCAAATTCAGTAAATGTGATTTCTGGCTCAAGGAAGTCCAGTTCTTGGGCCACATCATCTCGGGCAAGGGGATTTCTGTTGATCCTAGCAAGATTCAGGATGTCCTAAATTGGAAGACTCTAGAGTCTGTTTCAGAGATCTAGAGTTTCCTTGGGCTAGCAGGCTATTATCGCCGGTTTGTACGGGAGTTCTCTAAAATTGCTAGGCCCATGACTGAGTTACTCAAGAAAGGAGTGAGATTTAGTTGGGACGACAAATGTGAGCAGGCCTTTCAGACTTTGAGAAGGCTTCTGACATCTGCCCCTGTCCTTGCTCAGCCAGATATCACCCAGCCTTTTGATGTGTATTGTGATGCATCAAGTACAGATCTCGGCTGTGTTCTCATCCCTGTTTGCCTCCGCCGGATATTAATTCGGCCATTAATACTTGTTGTAATGCACCAGGTACGGGCCTAGACTGCGTCCTTATGCAGGATCAGCGTGTGATTGCCTATGCCTCCAGAGCCCTCAGACGGCATGAAGAGAATTATGCTACTCATGATCTGGAATTAGCAGCAGTGGTACATGCATTAAAGATCTGGCGCCATTACCTTCTGGGCAATCCAGTGCATATATACTCAGACCACAAGAGTCTCAAGTATATTTTTACCCAGAGCGAGCTAAATTTAAGCCAAAGATGGTGGTTAGAATTGATCAAAGACTATGATTTGGAGATTCATTATCACCCGGGCAAGGCTAACGTTGTAGCCAATGCCTTAAGTCGCAAGGCAAGTTGTAGCTGTGTGTCCGCTACAGTTCTGCATGAAACCTTGTGCCAAGAGATGGAGAAGATGAACTTGGCTATTGTGTTTGAGGGCACACTTGCTAATATTACCCTCACACCTACACTTCGAGAGCAGATTATTGCTGCTTAGAAGAATGATGTGGGCATGGATAAGATCATGCAACGGCTTAGTGAGGATGATCCTCAGGTGCAATGCATCCATCTAGATAGTGAGGGGATTCTATGGTTTAAAGACCGGTTAGTAGTGCCTAAGAACTTTGAGCTTCGGAAACAAATTCTTGATGAGGCTCATCTTTCTAGGTATTCTATTCACCCGGGCAGTAACAAAATGTATCAAGATCTTAGGCAGCGGTTCTGGTGGACTAGGATGAAACGTGGGGTCGCCAAATATGTGTCCGAATGCGATATTTGTCGAAGAGTCAAAGCGAGTCATCTCAAACCTTCTGGTATACTACAACCTTTGGATATCCCTTCGTGGAAGTGGGAGGATATTAGTATGGACTTCATTGTTGGGTTGCCTCCCACGTCAAAGGGATATGATTCTATTTGGGTTATCGTTGACCGCCTCACTGAGTCCGCTCACTTTCTTCCAGTCAAGACACGTTATTCATCTCATCAATATGCTGAGATATATATGGCTCGGATTGTGAGTCTTCATGGTGTACCCAAGACAATTATTTCCGACAGAGGCTCACAGTTTGTTGCCTATTTCTGGGAACAGTTGCATGCATCTTTGGGTACTCAGATTATTCGCAGCTCAGCCTATCATCCTCAGACCGATGGTCAAACTGAGCGAATCAATCAAATTCTGGAGGATATGCTTAGAGCTTGTGTGCTCTCTTATAGCAAGAAATGGGATGAATGCCTACCTCTAGCGGAATTCTCTTATAACAACAGTTATCAGGAAAGCATCAAAATGGCTCCTTTTGAGGCGTTGTATGGGCAGAGGTGTAGAACTCCAGTGAATTGGTCAGAAGCCGGAGAAAGAAGCGTGTTCGGCCCTGAGATGGTCAGTGAGGCAGAAGAACAAGTCCGATTCATACAGGAAAATTTGAAAATAGCCCAGTCTCAACAGAAAAGTTATGCGGACAAGAAACGTCAATCCGTCACATTCCAAGTGGGAGACCATGTCTATTTGCGGGTATCTCCAATGAAAGGAGTCCAGTGATTCGGAGTGAAGGGAAAGCTCGCCCCTCGCTACGTTAGGCCTTTTCCTATCATTGAGCGGTGTGGGCCGGTAGCATATCGTCTGGAACTTCCTGCCCAAATATCCGCGGTTCATAATATTTTCCATGTCTCTCAGCTCCGAAAATGCCTCCGTGTTCCAGAAAAGGTGATTGGTATAGAAAAATTGCAACTGGAGCCCGATCTTGTCTATCCGGAGTACCCAATCAAAATTGTTGATCACAAGACCAGGGTCACTCAGAATCAAACCAGTGATTTCTATAAGGTGCGATGGAGTAATCACTCCGAGCGGGAAGCTACTTGGGAGACGGAAGAATTTGTTCGGACTAAATGTCCGGAATTGCTACAAGCCTATCAAGGTACACACCAATTTCTAACTCTCCCTTTAGCCATTCATTAAATCTCGGGGCGAGATTTCTTTTAGGGGGTAGGATTGTAACACCTGCCTCGCGGACAGTCCGCGCGGGAACGGCAGACAGTCCGCCAGCTAACGCCCAGATATTTATCTAGATGGTCGTGGGACCCACCTGTCTTTCCTCTCTTCCTCCTCTCTCCGTCCAGAGCCGAACGGAGCTCGTGCGCTCGCCCCGCCGGTGCCCCCTTCCATCGATCTCCCTCCTCCAGCCACCAAACCTCGATTCCTCGCGCGGGAACCTTCCTCGGCACCTCCTCCACCTTCCCAAACCCCTAGACCGGCTTCTTACGGCCGGAATCATCCCCCGCCACCGCCGGTTGCCATTGGAGGTGCTTGAAGCTTTGCTCCACGTCGATCCGCTTCTCCGGTCGTCCTCCGCTCGAACCGACCGCGGGAATGGATTCGTGGTGAGTTTCTTGTGCTCCCCGGTCTTTTTCTCCTTCCGCGGTGTGTCGCCGGCGCCGGTGGACGGCCGCCGCCGTCGCCGCCGCACTTGCTGCCGCCTGCGGCGCGGGGCAAAAAGTTGGGTATCGCGGACGGTCCGCCTGGGAGGTGCGGACAGTCCGCCGGTCAGATTAAGTTTGTCCAGAGACGATGTCTCTGGTGGGGGTTCGCAGGATTGAACTGCAGACGGTCCGCCACTTGGGCGCGGACAGTCCGCAGTAGAGTTTAGGATTTTGTCCAGAGACGTTGCCGTCTCTGGTGGTTTGAATACGTGAACTGCGGACGGTCCGCCAAGGGTGGCCGGACAGTCCGCAGGTAGAATTAGAAATTATTCCAGAGACGTTGTTGTCTCTGGTGGGTCGGTAGAATAGTACGGCGGACGGTCCGCCACTTGGGCGCGTACAGTCCGCAGGGCATTCCAGTTAAAGTAAATTAGTTACATCATTGAGATGCACTCATTTGTTTCATATGCATACGTGTAGCATCCGCAGCCGAGGGCGCCGTATTTGAGGTGATTGCGGCACCGCAGGAGCAGCCGACGCAGGCCCAGGAAGAAAGGTGTGAGCACCCGGCCCAAGGCCCGTCTGACCCCAGCTCTGAGCAGCAGCCCGAAGGCAAGCCCCGGTGCACATCCTATTAATTTTAAATTATGACACATATATATGTATTTATTACTTATGCATTATGTTTAGGAGTTGTTTGAAACCCTAGTTGCATGAACCCTAGGTGTCCTTGAGTTGTACTAGTATGTATAGGGCGATAGAAATGCTATGCTAGATAGGGTTCGGTAGAAGTTGAGTAATTCTTGATTACTCGCGAGATATAGGATAGCTTTATGTTTCCAGATATGAGTTACTAATTTATGGTTGAAAGTCTTTAAATGAAAGAAAGAATAGAATCTGAGACCGGGCGGGAGATGTGTAGTTCTGCGTATGTCGGTTAAGGACCGAGCCGTTGTTGGCCCTGCTGATCATGTTTGAACTGTACTAACCGCATGCCGGGAGTAGAAGGTAGTCGAAACCGGTAAGCCGAGTACTGCTTTGCTTCGAAAGTACAGGAACCCGCACCCAACTCCTGGGGTGAGTCGAGTAGTCGCGGAGAATCGGGGATGCATATGTTTACTTTTGGTGGTCTCACGTTGAGCTCGGCTGACCATATGTCGTTGGGCTGGTTACTGTAGTTTGAGGCGGGGAGAGGAATGGTTGGTGCGTGTGGTCCGACGGGGCATACGCGTGCCGTGTTGGTTAGGTCCACCTTGCAAGGTTAAATCGAATCGATTCGCCGTCAGTCGCTCTCGGATATGAGCACCTTGGTCACTACGTCGCAGTGTAGTGTTGTGATGGAAAAATGGTTATACTTATATTGATGAGCGTATGAATTATTATTTATTGTTCCACTATGTGTGCTCTAGATTTGGTTATGCAAATATTAGACTATGTTAATTTATATAGAACTTGTGCTAAAATAATGAAAGTGAGGAATTATTTTAGTTGTTGTTTTCTGCAAAATAACCACCAGACAAAAGCCTTGCATGTCTATATATGTGGGCTGAGTTATACCCACTGGTCGGGTAAGCCTTGCTGAGTATTAGTATACTCAGGGTTTATTGCCACAATTATTTCAGGGCACGCAGACGTACACTTTTGGTTATATGTTCATCCGCCGGGATGCAGAGGGATGTGAGATTGTGGAGCCAGACGTTTAGTTAGGGATCTCCCTAGGACACACTTTTGGTAGTTGTAGGCCCCTTTCCTCTAGTTTGGACCCGGATTTCAGTAATGCAAAAATTGTAAATTATGTATTTATTCGAACTTGGTTTGTAAAATTTAAGGTGAAGTCTTATGTGTATTTGTTGTATTTTCAAATTTGTGTCGTGCTTGTATCATCTGCGCCCAACTTCGCGTGGGACTATCGGTGATGTTTCGATCGGGACGTGGGTTAAGAAAGGATCGCCAAATTAAGCCGTTAAGATAATGAGCCCAATGTGTTCAAATGACGGCCATTACGCTTAATTAGAGTTTTAATTTGGCGGTTCCGTCACAACAAGTATATCAACCAAGCAGCAGCATGAACTAAGCTCTGTACTCATCGCCACAATCCCCGATAATATCCATCAAATTTCTTCCCTTCTTCGATACCTCGGTGATGCTGTTCATGTCCTCTTCATCCAATTCAAGTGAGAATATGGCGTTGGTGTCTTTGATGTGCTCGGAGAGTCCCAATCTCACACCTACCATGGAACCCGCAACAGATGTCTGCTCCAAACCAAAGAAAAAGATCATAATATCAGAAGCCATGAGTTGCTGAATACTACAGATGACGACATGAAAAATCTTCAAGCCAGCTTGATGTAAGATGGATACCTGGTTCAGTATGTATCGCACAGCAACAGTTGCGATAGGAACACCATGTTTCAATGATACCTTCTTTAAAGTTTGCAGCAAAGTCTGGAACAAGCTCCAGCCACCCCAAGCATCGACCATCTGTCACAGACTCAAGAATGAGCGTGATGTGAAATGGAAAGGGGTCAAAAGTTCAACCACAACAATACAAGGTGCTCACCCTCTTATACTTCTGCAAAGATGGGGTATTTAGAGGAGGCCCAGCAAAAGGTATTGATACGTTGGTGTCAAGAAACTTTTCAGACAAAAGACCACCCATCACTGTGCCATACCTGCAACAAGGGATAGTGGGTTTGAATTTTGAATGTATGTTCTACTTAGAGAGAGGAAGAGAGGTATGAAGGCAGGGAGCAGACGTTATAAGTTTAACTCCAGTTAACTGGCAAAGCTCTGCCATTCTTTGCTGAGGGCGCATATCAACGATGGAATGTTGAACCTGACAATCGCAACCATCTCATATATTTGAGGGCCATACAATAACAGATGAAAAGAAACCCTCCGCATAGAGTTGGAGAAATATACCTGGTTGCTAACAACTGGGATTCCGTTTTCTAGAATTATTTGCAGTCTGTCTGTATCGAAGTTTGTCAGAGCTACGGTCTTTATCTTGCCTTTAGAATTTTCAGAACAAAAACGTGTTATGTAAGAATCCATTCATACTGGAAAGGCATGAGAGCATAAATGATAAGAGCTAGTATCTGGTTTAAATTTAGAATTTAGAGTTTTACCTTCCTCCTTCAGGTCTGTGATGTGCTTTAGTGCATCCAAATATCCAGGATTTGCGTAATCCCACCTATTTTATTTTAGGGTATAAGGTCAGCTGAATTACCAGCTGCGACAGTAGTTGTATAATAGAAATTATAATATTCATCTGCATCCCTCAAGGAGTACACACACTATCAGATATCACAGGTTCAAATCAACTTGGCATCTCTGAAATTTTGGGTTTCTAGTACCAAATAAGCACATTTACCTCAGAAAGATGTACTGAATTACAAACACTCAACATTACTTCCAAATGTCCTTCAAATTGATCTCTCATGCAGTACAATTAAGAGCAATGACAATTGGCAAAAGAGACAACTCTAATAAAATTACATCACATATTAATAAATAGTATTTTTTGAATGGTATATCATTGCAAAATGGACTGCAAAAACTGAACTTTAAAGTCACTTGCAAAATCATTCCCAAATTTCAGCAGTGGCTTCTAGCATGGAAGATGTCATGCTAAGAAAATGGCACACAAATATTATGACAGCTATGGTAACTTTATGAGCAATAAACATACCAGTGGAACTGCAACATGTCCAATGCAGCAACATCCATCCTCTTCCTAGATCTATTGATATTATCCTCAACGTAACTTCTTGTCATCTTAACGGGAGGCGGCACCCACTTTGTAAGCCTGCATGATTAAGTCAGAAACAATTAAAGATAACAGAAAAATATCTAAGAAGCCTAAGATGCATACAAGTGGTAGAGACCATGAGGAAATGATCAGCTGATCACTCACCCCTTGATTTCTTCAAGCAACTCAGGTGGGCGCTCCCACCTGACTCTATTGATGAACATGCCATACAAATCCTCTGCTGGCCCATCTGCCAGGACGACAATTATATGCCAGTGTCAAATTGAAAACATGGGGGCTCCTACATTACATATCCGAACATAAAAGCATGATTCAGCCTAAAAGGCTAATTGGAGCTGCTGTAGTTCAGTTCTCATCCAAAATCTAATAAAATTGCAGCTCAAAGAAGTAAATAGAACGTTGCCTATTTTCTGAGACTTATGGACATGACCTATGAACACACTGTACAAGTTCCTAGTTCAAACAAGAAACTAAAAAAATTTCTCACTGGCATTAACAGTTTCAGCTATGTGCAGCGTTTGCACATCAATGGGCAACACGCACCGGGATCAGAACATGTGACAGCACTAGATACAGTATCGCTTCACCATAGAGCAGGAGAGCAAACACATGCACACAGCACACTAGGTGTTTCTGCGAATGCCCAGCAGAGAGCGCGCAGAGAAGGGAAGGGAAAGGGCAAGTACAGTGGTCGGCCATGTCGAAGGTGGTGAGTCCGGCGTCGGCGTACGTGAGCATGGATTCGACAGCGGCGTCGCGGTCGATGCGCCCCCACCCTCCGCTGGTCTGCCACATGCCGTTGAGCACCCGGCATATCGCCAGGGAGTCCCCGCTGTTGCTGACGGTCGCCACCCTCGCCGGCCCCGCGGTGGCCGTCTCCGTCGCCGCGGCGCCGGCCGTGCACCTCGCGGGCCTCAGGCGGCGAGGGAGGGGAGGCGGCGCCGCGGCCGCCGGCGAGACGGCGCGCGCTGCGGCGGACGACATGGGTCTTGCGTGCGTGCGAGCACGCGTGCCACGGAGACGGAGGAGAAGGGATAAGGCGCTGTTGGCCCTTGGGCCTCGCATTTGGGTTTGGGCTGCTCGTGTCTCTTCGCGGAAAAAAAAATCTTTCTAGTAGTTTCTTCAAAAACGGAGAAAAAATTATGCTACTAATTATGTGATTCAAAAGCTTACATTTTCAGTCACACTTTTGGATCAACCAAAGTGTCTGGATATTGATACTTGATACAAAGGTAGACAATGCTATTTTTTGTATAAAGTTGTTTTCTATGAAAGTATACAGTGATAATTGAAAAACGGATTATTTTTAAGGACAAGAAAATTAGCAAAACTGAAGAAAAAAACATAAATTGTGGTAAGGGAAGCATGTTACCGTACACCAATCTCAGACGCTGGAGCTGAGCGTCGCTCAACTAACTTTGTTTTCTCTAGCGAGGATGGAAGTAAAAAAGCATATGCCAAACCCGGAATGCGAAAGGCGCGCGAACGTGGCGCCGAGACAGGCAGCCTAATCCAAAACGGGAGATGCGGGGGCCTTGCAACAATCCCCTTACATATGTCCGCCATGTCGAACGTGGCGAGGCCGCCGTCGGCGTACCGGAGCATGGCGTCCACGGCCGCCGCCGGCTCCGCGCGGCCCCACGACGCGCCGCTCACCTGCCACATGCCGTTCACCACCCGGCACACCTCCAGCGCGTCCCCGGCCTTGCTCTGCATCGTCGTCGTCCTCCCGTCCGCCGCCACGCACCGCGGCGCCAGACGCCGCCGGGGCCGGCACCGACACCTCGATCTCGCCGCGGGCGTCAGCCGTGGAACGAGACAGCCGCTAGCAGCGGCGGCGGCCATTTCAGTGCCTGCTAGGACGCGCGCGAGCGAGCGGCGAGAGAATACAAGAACAAGAGGGCTATCTGTGCTCGTTGAACCCTGAGGCTGCAGACAACAGCTTTATTCAAATCTCAAGTGGTACAGCAAGTGTGCGTGTATGTGTAGTTCAGACATCACGATCAGAAACGGAATGTCATGTGGTTCAAGTACGCATGGCAACATCCGTCGTAGAACACTGCGACCATAAACACAAGAACACCTAAATGATGACGCGAGATGTACATGGAACAATGAAGCAGGAAGCGGTCTCAGATCTTGCTGGCGAACTGGAGGCCCTCCTTCTTGAGCTCCTCGACGCTGGCGACGGCCGGCTGGGTTTTCGCCACCTTGGCGATGGCCTTGTTCTCGTCCGGTGACCCACCTTCCAGGAAGGCGCCCAAGACCTTGCCGTCCTTGATCCAGTACGACCCGAACTTGGGCTTGCTGGAGGTGGGGTCACTATCGCCGAACAGGATGGTTTCACCGACGTTGTCGCCGTAGAACTGCCACCCCAGGTCGAAAGATCGGGAGTAGAAGTACGGCAGGTAGTCGTACTCTGGAACTGATTCCCCGGACTCCTTTCCCTTGATTGCCTGAAAGAAGATGCAATAATATCACAAGCAGCTCAGATGCTGAATGGATAAAACCAAAGCCCGAATCACACTTGTTCTGGAACTCCACATTCAAGTATTTCCCACACTGAAAGAAGGTTTCACACAAAACAAAACTAGTTCACATTGTTCTTAGTGCAACTGCGGCGTTTCCTACTATTTTGTTGTGTGGAACTGTGGAAATGGAGATAGACTGACAACTGAATTCTGCCTATCACAGCTCACACAATTCCAACCAGATTCGCATTATTCTTGCATATTTCAATATTACCAAATACTACTACTAATCAACAGCAGTACGGCACATCATGGAGAGAACTTTAAATAGATGAAACTCTACCAGGCTGGTCTAAGACTCTGAATGCTGCCAGTGTTTATGTGTGTCTATTTATGTGTTAATATTATATTTTGAGTCCTAACAAACCTTATACGAACACAAGTCAGAGATTAAACAAAGTGGGAGTGCCTCACCTTTACAGCCTGCTCTGCAGACTTCCTAGCATGGTCAACGTGTTCTACTCTCCTCAACTCATTGTACATCTTCAAGGGGAAGGTAGCAACATCGCCAATAGCATATACTCCAGGAACACTTGTTTCGAAGAAAGCATCAGTCTGCATGAAATTTTCAGACACATCAGATATTAAGGTGTAAGCAGAACAGAAACAAGTTCGATTTATCAAAGGGATAACTCAAGGAGTGCAACCAAGATGGAAAAAATGCGGAACATGCTGTTGATTAAAAGATAGAACATGCATAACTGCTGTTTTTAACAAGTAAACAAAAAATATAAAATAGAATCATCATGCACATTTTTTTATTGAAACATCCATAAAACTTTCTGCAATTACTGCTCTAAGTTAAAAATGGTAAGTTAGATGCTAACTAACCTTGATTCCACCTTTCTCCTCAGCAGCTTGACCTTTGAAGAGTGTAGTCAATGGTCTGCCTCCAACACCGACAACAACAATATCAGCTTCAAGTACTGTGCCATCCTTTAGCTTAACTGCATTGACCTGTAAGCAGGAAACAGATTAAAGCAAATAAACATTTGCATCTATAAATAGAACTCTACAATTGAAATTAGGTTTGGAAATTATACATACATCACCATTGGCATTGGCATCAAAACCAACAGCTAATGTGCCCTTCAAAATCTTTACCCCTTTGTTAGTATAGTAAGCCTCGTAGAAAGCAGCAATATCGGCAGTGAAGAGCCGGGGCACTACAAGAAATGCCATAGCAGTTCATCGTGTCAATAATTTTTCCACTTCAATTTCATTTAACAGCATAATCACAAGAGCAAAGTTTTTTCGAATGCATAATAAGTAGTATTAGAAAAAGTATTGGCAGCAATATGTAAATGATGACACTTACTGCACCAAGGTTCAGGAAACACCATAGTGACATCATAGTCATTGAGCTTCAGTGCTGCACTAAGTTCAAGCCCAATATAACCTCCCCCAACAACCACAGCCTTCCCACCCTTCTTTGCCTGGATAGCTGCAACCAGCTTGTCAGCATCATCAATTTCCCTTAGGTATAGAATGTTGTTAGAATCAGCTCCTTGTGTGCCAAAATCAGTGAGCTTGATGACCTGAAAAGCGAGTGCAATTAGGTGTGGTTCATTATGTTGAAAAATAGCAGTAACTATGAGTATTCAGTGAACAAAATTTAATAGTTTCTGAGGGCAACATTTTGGGCCATCATCCACAGATAACAAAAAAACTATGAGAAATAAATACATACCGAGGATCCAGTTGCAATGAGCAGGACGTCATATGTAAAGGTTGCTCCAGCTGCACTAGTCAGAGTCTTGGTGGAAAGGTCAGCTTTGACAATTTCTGTGCTGAGCATCAGCTCAATACCTGCCAACAGATGTACTAATATATACGACCAGTACCCAAAATAATAACATAGCAAACATATGGATATTCTTGAAGCACCAAATAAATCCTGGAGATGCAGATGCCATACGTTTGAACTGACCAGCACATTTTCTATTCATGGTTGGACTTTCAATAGTAGCAAAATTCAATTACAACACATCTAAGATTAAAACGAACATTCAGCCAAACAAACATATCATTATAAAACAAACATTTCTCATCAGTGAACTGGAAATTTGTAAGGGTAAAGCAGCAAGGCACCCTCATATTGTGCCGACACAGTGAACTAGATATGGGTGAACAGGTGATAGCTTTACAAGCTAGGTTGGAAAATTTGAAGTTCCATCAAGCATACTCCTTAAAGGACTACCCAGCAGGCAGCAGCTAAGTTCAAATGGACAGTGTAAAATGAAGGATTTTACAAAAGCATTGAAACGCTTTCTCTGAGTACCAAAAGCATTGAAACGCGATTTAACACTGTAAAGTCTGTAAGAGAATTTTGATTTGTACCTTTCTCTGAGTACCATTCAGGCAATAGCCTCTCTCCACCACTTCCGACACACACATAAAATCCTGGGAGCCTTGCAGCATCTATTGACAGTAAGACATAACAGACTTTTTCATAAGCCTATGTGGTGCAGTAGATCAGATATTAAAGGCAAGAAAACATTGTTCGAAGTACATACTCTGAGGGAAGAGGTAACCCTTGCTGAGGGCAGGACGCTCGTATGGAGCCACCTGCCAAACGAATTGTGGTTAGAGATGTGTTGTTTATGCATTAACAAACAAGAACAGTTATAAAGAACAAAAAGAGGCCAGGTGATCACTAGCGCTTGCGAAAATGTGGACAAGGAAGACAAGTAATTTCCTCTCCTGCAACATCCCTGTTCCTATGCGTTTGCCGTGTACTTATGCTCAGTATTTGCCTAGTCAGTTGACTCAGTTCACTACGTTAGGCATTCTTGTAAGCATTAAGGTATTCATAGGTGTACCTGAAGGCAAAAGGTTAGTTTCAACATTTTACAGCAAGTCCATACATGATTAATACTACTACTACTAACAAGTGCGAGTTCTGTGAAGGCAAAATGTTAGTTTCAACATTTTACAATAAGTCCATACATGATTATTAATGCTACTACTAACAAGTGCGAGTTCTGCGGCTTAAGAAAAAGTAGCAACTATCATGGAAATAACACATGCAAAGTGATGATTTAGTAAAGGCACGAGGACAACTACTACAGATACTTCAGCACAAGGCACCATGATTGCATCTGTACCAGTTCAGTACTTCAGTTGCATCTGTGGTCTGTGGAGCACATTTTGGTATTCAGTTCTCTAACAATTGCAGGTGTGAACCCACTTCGCTCAGTCAATAAGAATATCTCATGGGAAAGCTAAAAAAAAGCTGTGGCAAAAGGATCAGGGCATGGACCGCGGAGAGACAACACATACCGCCTCCTTGGAGATGATGGCGAGCTCCCCTGGCTGAACTCCCTGCTTGGCGAACTCCCGGGCCGCGTACCCCTGCAAAATTGGCCGCAAGTTGAGCAAAAACGAGTCCGCGCACGAGATCTAGAGACCATTCAGATGGAACAAGAAACGGATTGGAAAATCGCTCGTTGCAGACAAACAAGCGGGACAGGGGGCACGCCCGGTAAAATCTCAGTGAATTTTCGAGTACGAAGAAAACCATCTCTCGATCTCATGTAGAATCGACGAAACAGGAACCCCGAACGGGGAGGGAGGGACGGAAACTGATCGGGAGATAGGGAGGAGCACGGGCACGCACCGCCGCGACGCCGCCGCCGAGGATGACGTACTTGAAGTGCTTCCCGGACGCCATGCCTGCCTCCGATGATCCGATCGATCGAGCTACCAGTGACCAGTGAGTCCACTCTGCGCGGCGGGCCTGGCCTTGGCGATTGCAGAGGACAAGGAGGATTTGGGAAGGGAGGGAGCGAGACGAGGGGGGAGTGGGAGCGGAGCGGGTGGGGATTAATAAAATACTACCCCTGCTTACCAGAAACCAACCGGGGCACCCGCCCTGCGCTCGGTCGAGCGACTGCCACGCGGGCCTGGAAGGATCCGGGACCCAGTGTCAGTGACTATAGCCCTCGACGTAGGCGGACCATCCGGGCGCTGGCCTTGGTGGTGGCTGCCCATTGGCTGGCTTCGTCCAGGTAGGCGGACCACGTGGCGCGGTCCAGGCCGTTGGGAACTTGGGATGCGTGATCGCGCCGGGCTCCGCCCGGACGGCCTCGCAGAAACAAAGGAGATTCTAGAACAATCTAGAAATCCGGATGGATCTGTCGTCCAGGTTCTCCTCAATCCTCATCCATGGCCGCGTTTGGTTAACACTATAAATAAAATTTCAAAAAAAACGAATGCATGCATAGAGTACTAGACGAAGTCTATTTGCGAAATTTTTTTAGGAATATGTGTAATTTTTCGCGACGAATCTAATGACGGTAATTAATTCATGATTTGCTACAGCGATGCTACAGTAACCATTCTCTAATCGCGCGGTCAAAAATCTCATTAGATTCTTCAGGATCACTAGCGCGGAGTTCTGAAGTTGGTTTTATAAACTTATTTTGTTTGACACTGTAATTAGTGATCAAAATTATTACTATTCTTAGCGCGCTATAATTGTAGCGCGAACCCGGCAAAGAGAAGAGCCGAGAAAGAGACGACAGAGCAGGAACACGAGCACACGAGGAAGAAGATTCCTCTCACACTAATCTGTTCACACCTTCTACTTCTAAAGGTAGTAGCCGATAGCGACGCCAAAAATTAATTAATACGCTACCCCATCCCGTCGCCATCGTTTTCACTGGGGGTGTTAGGTAATATTTAGTTTAAAATTTTTTCCTACAATACATGCATAAAATATTAAATGTAGTTAAAAATAACTAATTATATAATTTAACTATAAACGACGAGATTCATTTTTTAAACATAATTAGTCCATAATTAAACATTCCTTGCCAAGTAACAACTAAACATTCCTTGCCAAGTAACAACGAAAGTGCTATAGTAATAAAATCTAAAAAATTTCACGAACTAAACAAAATCTTAATTGGTGAATTTTAAGTGCACCTCCAACTTTCTTTAATTTAAAATTTTATACTAACTTTTCAAAATGAGATTTCTTTTTAAAAAAATAGTACAATATTTTGAGCTAAAGGGAATTTGAGGTGCACCTTGGACCACCAATTTTGAGCTAAAAAGTAGTACAACACATGTAAAGTGAGTGAGGAGAGAGAGACAAATATTTGTTAAATGCATATAGATACCTATTACTATAGACTGCTTTATAAGCTAGTTGCACAAAACATAAAGGTGGCTGAATGAGTTATTTATTGGCTATGGACTGCTTGTGTGTTACTCCACCGTCTGTGTCGGTACCCAGTAGTAGGGATACTCACTCCTACTGCAGCAAGGCAGGACTCGCGTAGTCATCCATAACTATGCCCTAAGGGGCGGAGCAGCCGGGCCCCAGGGATCCGGCACCTACCTCACCGGGCCAACGGCCCCGGACCCGTTCTCCGCTCTGGGAACGGGTCCGGTGATGCCACGTGTCCCTGAGGAGGGGAAGCTCCGCGCCAACAGCCGATGGCTCGGACCCCATAGGGTGGAGAAGAGAATTTAAAGATCTCATCAAAATATAGGGTTATTTCGAGGGTCTACTAAAATTGCTCTAACATACTGCCGAAACTACTTGGAGAACCCAGCCTAACCTAAACAACTACTCCATGCATGCAAAAAAAAACATATCACCCAGTGGTAGGATGGTCACAGAGCATAGCCCTACTGCTTTCTTCACAATCCAACTTGACCATTATATATTTTAAACTTAAAATTGTATAATATTATAGCTCGGTCTATAGATTTCCATTTGGCTTGCAGCCCGCAAGCCTGGCACAAAGCCCGAGATTTTTGACCCGGCCCAACATAGCATGGCCCAAAATCCTTAGGGCCTGAGCCAGGCTTGGGCAGTAACCCTGGTACGTCGAGCGGCCCGGCACGACCCGCAAAACCACCGCCGGCTCGGTACCTGGGGTCATATATGTTGGCATTTCTTAACTCAACTCTAGATACATAACTAAATACATGTCCTACCAACGGCATCAAGAAATGCTTAACATTCCCTAGCACAATTACTAAAGAACACGGGTATTCCCTAATTCATGATAATTTCGCAAGTGCACAGAATATACCGGTGTAGCATTTTACCCAGTGAGTATATCGAGGTGTCATTTATATTTCCGCAGCGAAGGCGGCGGTGTAAAGAATTTATTAAGTTAGGGAGAACTGCTACCAATTAATATTCAAATTTAAATAGGGGTAAATGATAATATATGGTAAAGGTAGTGTGACACAAGATGAACTTATAACAGATATAACATTTATTGACTACAGAGAAATAAAGAGCAGACAAGGGCACTAGAAGCATTTACTCAACTTAAGCAAGCATGAAATATATTGGAGTTGTTTATTCAGATACATGATCAAATTGGACTAAAGATTCATGGCACAACGGGGAGAACCACATATGTCAGATAGATATGACTGCCTGGCCATCATGGATATTTATGCACCTCCTACCCCCTAATCTAACATGAAGGATTACGATGGCACTGAATAGGGTTGTCACTACCTGCGGGCCACATCTACAAATCGTTGGAATATGGCGACATTCAAACATAAACTTTAACCCAAACACCATGTTTGCATTAATGATTACTATTCTAACCTTGCGCAAGGGCATCTGTCTCTACCAGGAGCTTTAGTTCTAGAACACCCAATTAAGAGGGATGAATTCCAGATTGTGCCAAAATCTTACTAACTCAAATTGACATACAAGATAAACTAGCTCAAATATTCAAGAAAATATCTTAAAGTACTAGATTGACTTCTCTGACGTTCTTTTCTTTTCCGACTTATTCAAGTAGCAGGCTTTTCCTTCTTTGTAATTTGTTTTCGCAGTGAATGCACTTTCTGAGTGAAAGGGGAACGGTCTAACATCTCTGTTTGCCGTGGGCTTTTTCCGCAGCTCTCTTCACGCTCACTTTACGAGCGAAATATCAGCTTACGGCACTACAATTCTTATTTTTTACTTGGGAGCCTTTTGAAACCTAAGTGCGAACATAAAGTCTTAGCAAGCATATGAACCAAACATACCAAATTGAATGAAATAAACACCTGATACAAAGTTAAAGTGATCGGAATATGATCTTGACTGAATATGCACTACCGGCCCGCGCAAAATTTCTTCAGGCGGCGGCTCGCTAACTGTAGCTTCAAGCTAGCAGCATTCCGATTCCGACTGGCAGGCGGCGGCCGAAGAGTCGTAACGGTCGATTCGTGGTTTATTATTATTGGGCTGCTCGCGGGCTACTTGTTGTTGCTCATGGGCTTCTCACGTGCTGCAGCTTTGTTGGTTCTTTTGCTCTCGAGTTGTTTGCGAGCCAGCTCCTTACAAAAATACAACATGGCGAGACAAATCAGCTGTAAGCCAAGCGAGCTAACAAGTTATGACCATTTTGTCCAGCTCTAGCTCCTTCATTATAGAGTTCTCTCTAAAGGCTGAAGATGATTAATTCTAGATGAAAATCATTTTTAAATATATCTCTATAGATGAATAATTATTTAAAGGAAGAAACCCATTTTACACCCTCCAACTATCGCCGAAGTCCGAATTTCCTCCCTCAACTCCAAAACCGGACATATCCAACCCCGAACTATCAAAAACCGTTCAAAATACCCGCTCGGCGAGAAGGACGACGGTTTCTGCTGACGTGGCATGTGGGACCCACTTGTCAGGGCGACACGTCATTTTTTCCTTTTTTTTCTTTTTCACTCTCTCTCTCCCCTCTTCTCCCCCCTCTCTCTCCTCTCTCCCTCTCTCTCCTGGCGCAGCCGGGCACTCGGTGCCGCGTCCTCCACCGACGCGTTGGGCCGCGCCGCCCTCTACCGGCGTGCGGGGCCTGCGCTCGGGCCCTGGCCGCCGCGGGGTGCTGCCTGCGCGGCGACCGCCGCCCGCGGTGCGTCGCCGCCCTCGCACCGGCCGGCGCCACCGCGCGTAAGCAGCAGCCCACGCGTGGTGTTGGTGTTCGTCGAGCTTCGGTGCGGCATCCGTGCGAGTGCTCCGCCGGCCGCATGCCACTCCTCTGCCGGGCGCCGCCGCCGCCAGGAGCTGCAGCCACCGGGCGTCGCCGTCCTTGGTCGGGGCTGGGGCCGGGCGCCGCCGCCCTTGCGCGAGGCCGGATGGGGCCGAACAACCAGTGGGCGGTGGCCGGTGGCGGGGGTAAGAAGACGGTCAGGTCTAAGGCGGGTGGCGTGGTGGTGGATGGGTGGACAGCATGGTGGCAGCAGCCGCCTGCTAGGGCTGTGGACGAGGAGGTGGAGTCGAGAGGAAGAAGATGATGAGCGTCGCGTGGGCTGGCCCTGGCTCCACCCCTGACACCGCATGAGGTGCCGCCCTCACCCCGAGCTCGGCGCCGCTTGAGCTCCACCTCCACACCGAGCTTGGTGCCGCCTGAGCTCCACCTCCATGACAAGCTCGGCTTCGACCAAGCTTGCCTACATCCGCCCGCTGGCATCTGCCGCTACTCTGAGCGAGTAGTTGTGGCTGTGGCCACACTTTACTGCTAGCTGTTGCAGCTCGCACCGTTGCGGCCACCACCCCACACCACTGCGTACACTACTACAAAAACGACATTTTGTCTTGGTTCCACAGGGCCATTTGTCCCGGTTTTGGAACCGGGATTCGCCTTCCGGGACAAAAGGCTGGAGGCTTTTGTCCCGGGTGGCAGAACCAGGACAAAATGTCCCACACGCTAAAATTTTTTTGCACCCCGCGGGATTCGATCTCAAGACCTCTTATCTAGTGCATGGTTTCATTGCCAACTCACCTAAGCAGTACATGTGACTCAGTATATAATAACTTTCTTTTGAACTGTCACGTGGATGGTCTTTTTGTCCGGGTTAGTGCCACCAACTGGAGTAAAAAGGTCATTCTTTTGTCCGGATTGGTGTTACCAACCGGGACAAAATGAGGACTTTTTGTCCGGGTTGGTACCTCCAACCGGGACAAAAGGCCACTGTCCCCCGCTGGCCCGATTAACCGTTGGACCCGGGACAAAAACCACTATTGTCCCGGGCCCAAAAATAATCGGGACAAATGGCATGGAACAAAGATCTGTTGCTACTGCCCGCTGCCGGCCTGCCGCTCGCTGTGGACTTTGTCGGAGTCACTCGGCCTCGCCACCTCACCGGAGCAGAATCGCTTGGGCACGCCCTAGAGCTTCGCTTCGTCAAGCTCAGGCTGGTGATTGCCCTGTCGCCTATTTCTCGACATCTTGTGCCGTCCAAATAGGGTGGCTCCGTTCGAGTAATATTTTGGAGTAGACATCCCGAATCCTAAGCGAATGTTCCTAGTTTAGGATATCACGCGCTCTCGAATCAAATGAGAAATATGACAGCTCCATCCCCTCCTCAACCAAACACTACCTCGAGTCAAAAAAAAAACCCAAACATTACGTAAGAGAACTCTTCTCTGGTTCTTGTTATAGCGAATTGGTTTTGGGGCATCTTTCTTATAGAAAATGTTGAGGATATAATTAAGAAGAAGGCCGACTTATTGGGGAAAAAAAGAACGGGAAAAAAGCCGAAAAAGCGCAAGGCCGACAGATGTTGCAAAAGGAAGGAAGCGCATGCGTTTGTCAGACTGTCTCGCTCACATACACACGCACAAACGCCAAGCAGATGGGTTTGACGTCCATCAGAGAGATGTAACTGTAAATAAAACCGGGGTGCCGTGCCCGGAGCAGGGTTCACATTCCCGGTGCTACTGTAGCGAAACCGTTTATTTTTAAAAAATTTGACTTTTGTATTTTTAAATTATGAACCGAAAAATATTAAAAACTGGACCGGTTTTCACCTCCCGGTCATCACCGGGAACAGGAAATTTTCCCGGTTTTCGGCCTTCCCGGACCGGGAATGTGAACCCTGGCCCGGAGCCCCCGCGAGTGCGTCCACATCCGACGCCGCCGCGACCATTGCGCGGCCGGCAGTAGCCACCCCTGCCGCCCCCGGTGGCCGGTAGCGCGGTACCGCCCAGCTGCCAACTTCATTACCCGGCCGGGCTGGCCTGCCGGTTCGCCGTTCCCAACTGGCCGGCGGGCGCCAACCAGACGCACGGCAGCCGAAGGACCCGGACCGCGCGGGCGTCGTCGTCGTCGGCCGCATCATCCAGCCGAGGAAGCCAGTACATATGCATGGCTGCGACGGACTGGACACCACGGGCGGCGTGGGCGTGGCCGGCACGACGGATGGAGTCGACGGTCGACCACGGCCCGCGGGCCCGCGGCACGACGCTGCGCACGGGCACGCCCCGACGACCCTGCCCCCCGTCCTTGTCCTCCTCTACGTACTACGCGCGTACTTATGCCAGCTAAGCTCTCCTTTTCTATAATCGGCACGGCAGAGGTCGTGCGACGCACCTCCTCCGTCAGCTGATCGTTCCCTTGCCGCAACCAGCAGCTCGGACCGACCGGACGGCGTGTGCCGTTCGGGTGTCACGTTTGCGTTCGTTTTCTCTCTCTTGATTTCTTCATCCCCGACGACGATGCGCGCGTGCCGTGGTGACGTCACGCGCGATGATGCATCGATTGATGCCCATCTCCCATCCGCACGACGCGGTCGCGAAACGACACACCGCATTGCTAGCCTAGCTAGCGTGTCAGATGCGCCGGCTGGTTTGAACACTCATGCACTAGTACGTGACTGTGAACTGCGCATTCATGCGTCGTGCGGGTATCGTCGCTGCCACAAGAGTACCAACGCTGCACGCACGTACTGTACCCATCGTCAGCTGTGGACGACTGGACGCCGGCGGCGGCGTGCTCGTCTCGCCACGCATTTAATCCGGTTAGGCCAGTGCCGTGACAAAGGAGTGGCGGCGGCGGCGGCGGCGGCGGCGGCGCGAACCGGCCGGTCTTGACTTGCTGCGATGCCAATGCCAATGCCGCGTGGGAAACAAAGGGGAGGTTAATGATGCGCGGTTAGGACAGGAAGCACATCATGGGAGTACGCACGCACGCCCGCAGTAATCTCTCGCCTCTGCCTGTCGGAACACTGCCATAATGATCGGATCGCTTCCTTTCTGACACCGGGGAGAGCGAGCGAGGGCGTGCCGACCAGATCAGATCGCGCACGGGTCGGTCGCACGCCGTATGGATCGGTGCTGTGCCGGCACCCCCTGCACCCGCAGCTCCAAATCTGCGCCAACATGGTTCTGTGCTTCCTATGCTGCGGCTGTGTCTACTCCCTTCATCATAAAATAAATACAATTCTAGAACCAAATATATAAATCAATGTTAGGTGCAAATTATTAAATTGCTTCTTGTCTTTTGTAAGAAAAATACTCTCTCCGTATTGGTAAAGGAAGTCGTTTTGAACAAAGTTTGGGTCAAACATTGAGAATATAAATCATCAATAGTTTTTAAGTTGTTGAGTTTACAAATGTGAAAATTATATGAATAGATTTGTTTTGAAAAACATTTTCATAAAAATTTATGTATATCACTTTTTTATAAATATTTTTTTAAAATAAGAGACCAAAGTTGTGTTTTGGAGACCGTGTCGCTGTCCTAAACGATTTTCTTTACCAATACAGCGGGAGTATCTAGACATTGGCTTGCCTTTTGTATGAGAAGTTTCCGGAGACACTTGTTTTTTGTGGTTGCTAGGTCAAATTTGTATTTTTTGTGAGACAAATTTTAAATCATAGAAATTATATTTATTTTGGGACGGATGGACTCTAATTTCATCCTGCAGAGAGAACGGGACTGACCAGCAACAGCTGAGGCAAAACTCCACGTCACCGGTCCATGTCTCGTTAACCCGGTCAAGGAACTACTGTCAACAAACGCCTTGAATGCGTCAGCCCCGACCGCTCTGCCGCAGATACATACACACATAACATAAAGGATGGATACATTGCAATTTGCAAGTTTGCAACCTCATCTCATCAGAAGAGAAAAATACTGAAAAACAAACAAAAACAAGCTCACCAAACCAAAAAAAAAGAAACAACAAAGCCCATTCTGTTCTTCCGGCGGCCGCGGCAGCGGCAACAGCAGCATCATCTTTTGATCCGTTTCCTCTTCTTTTCCAATGGCTGTGTTTAGATCCTCTGAAAGTGATCGGGTGCTCTAGCCTAAGAGGGGGAGGGGGTGAATTAGGCACTAATAAAAACTTAGACCTATGGCTCCAACTAGTTTGCACAAAGCTTAAACTAAAACAAGCTATCTAGATGTGCAACTAGGTTGTTCTAGTGTAAAACCCCTATCCCAAAAGAGTTTAGCAACCTATAACCTTTCCTATCAAGAAACTATTCTATGAAAGTAAAGGCATACAAATTACTAGAATGAAATGCGGAAGCTTAAAGAGCGGGATAGGAGATAGCAAACTCTTGACGCGGGTGTTTATCCCGTGGTTCGGTTAGCCACAAAGGCACACCTACATCCACGTTGTTGTAGCACTCACTAAGAGTATTGCTACTCGGCCACCAAGTCTCTTCCGTGAACACAATCACGGTCACCTTGGCCCCGGGTTCCACTAAGGAGCTTCTCCACAAAGGATGGGGGTCTCCACGTCCCCCGCACAAAGGTGTCGTCGCCGCTCCACACCAAGTCGGAGGGTCGATGACGTTGCCGGCGAGCTCCACGCTCCAAGGTGCCGGCGCACCAAGCTCTTGTTTTGGTTCACTAATGAACCACAGCACAAAGGCTCTAAGCCTTGCAAACTCACTCACTAAGAGCTAATCCTTTACACAACACTCTCAAAGTGTGCTAAGGGCTAAGGATATGATCTTGATGCTTTTGTATGGCTTGGAGATGTTCTTGGGTGTGTGTGGGATGTCCAGCAACTCCAGCAATCTTCAAATGGCCAGGGTGAGGCGTATATATAGGCCACCAAGTCTTGTAGCCGTTGCTCCAACGGTTAGCTAAAAATCTGCGTACCACCGGAAGAACCGATGCCTCTTGGCAGGGTAGCGTCGGTTCATCCGGTCACTCATAACACGAAGTAGCCGTTGGACTCCTTATGGCTGACGCAGAGACCACCGGTTGAACCGATGCTTTGCACCGATGCCTCACCGGTTCAACCGGTGCTGAAGGAATCTTCTCCTGGATGCTGACGTCATTACACCGGTGGTATGCACCGATGCACCGTCGGTTGAACCGGTGCTGAAGAAACTTCTTCTGGGCACTTGACATCGTCTCTGGTACAAAGGACGGCCATTGCACCGATGCCCTATTTTAGACCGTCGGTTCAACCGGTGCCTATAGGCTGACTTGGCTTCGATTCCCTTCTGCACCAAAGTATCAAGGCGTCGGTTCTTCCGACTACCATCGGATGCTCCGATGCCCTGGCGTCGGTTCTTCCGGTGCTCCTGAATCGAAGAGCTTGAACCTATTTTCTCTTTCTCTTTGTCATCACTTGAACCTAAAAGTCTGAGAATGATCATCTTAACAATCATATTAGTCCAAGTGTTGTGCTCCGATACTACCAAAGTATGTAGGGGCTGCCCTTCGGGCCTTGCTACGCCTATTTTCTCTTTCTCTTTGTCATCACTTGAACCTAAAAGCCTGAGAATGATCATCTTAACAATCATATTAGTCCAAGTGTTGTGTTGTCATTCGATCACCAAAATCACTCGAAATGGCATAAATGGTGCCATGTTCGTTACAATCTCCCCCTTTTTGGTGATTGATGACAACACAATCAAAGCAAGCATAGATTTGCAAAAATTGACAAATTTAACCACTAGATACCAATTGAAATCAATTGAGAACCGCTTACGCTTGCTTGGATGTTTACCATCATCCAATAATGACTTGGCCTCCCCCTAAAACCATGATTCCCCCTTTGAACCTCCCCTTATGTTGATACTTCTCCCTCATGACTTGATTCACTTAGGTATTTCTCCCCCTTTGGGATATACTTCTTTTCCTTGAGAAAAATACATTGCTTTGATCCATATTTCTCCCCCTTTGGAATCAAATCACCGAAAAGGTCTTGTTCCTAAAAACAAGGTCTTGCAAAACAATATAGCTCAAGAGAAGATTAGTAGCCTAGGGAGTTAGTTCATGATTCATGATCCAATTGTATGATATCAATGAAGATACCAATTGAAAACTATACTATGGTGGATCACAAAATCACGAAACTAGCATATCATGAGCTAAGCTTTCCATAAGTATGTGCACAAAATGATAATGTGAAAATCAAGTGCACAACTAGAAGTAATAATTAGAAAGCTTAGATCATATCATGCACGGAGGTAGCTCTAAAGTAAATAGGATATGACAAAGATACCAATTTAATTAGTTTAGAACCTTACATACCTCCGGGGGCTTCTTTGTTTACCTTGCATGTACTAAAAGAAAGTGACTTGCAATCAATTGAAAGTCTTTAAACAAGAAGCACTTGGTACACCAAGGTTAAGCAAATGTATGAGTACATAGCCTATGAACTTAGATATGAGCATTTAAGTTCAATAGAGCATGACTCAATATGCATGAAGCACAATTTATCTAATCACTCTTGTAGAGTTGTTTATTCACATTGATCGTGAGAAACATTCTCTTAGAGTGTTAACTCCACGTGAGACTACAAAAGATAAGCTAGAAAACATGTTAGTCTCAAAAATCACAACCTATAGGATGAACTCCCCCTAAAAGTGTGCATTTAGTGTTTGAATCACCAAGCAAATGTATGCACATTAATTTTGACACAATTAGGAAGTTTACCCTATAGCTTGTGTTCATGGTACACATATGAAATACATACCTTAAGAGATGCATGTACCATGAAGGGTAACCTTGTGTAGCTTTCTACACACTTATCAAACCATGTAGGTTGCTCATGGGTTAGAGTCATGACACAAGCAACCCACCATATATAACACTAGGTGATGCAATGCAAACAACCTAGCAAGAGCAATGGAGCTACATGATGCTTGAATTGAAACTTTTAGCTACCATTACCTTATGGGGGACTTGGGCAATCAAATGTCCAAGTTGTGAGCTTAGCTTCTTTGGTTTGAACCTTCACTTCAACTTGTGAGCTAAGCCTCCAAATCCCCCGAAGCTATTCCATGGGCTTCAAATCTCCTTTGGAACCCACACCATTTGAGGCCCCTTCATATTGATGATGACATCCTTGGGCACCCAAATGGGGCGGTTCCAACTCCTTTCTTGCTTCCCAACCTTGTGGGCAACCACCTTGCCATTTGTTTTCTTCTTGATCACATAGGAGGTGCTATTGCTTTTGTTCCTCCGGTTGGGCTTGGTGTAGATGAGAGAACTTTTGATTGTTAGCTTCTTCTTGTTCTTCTCATCCGAAAGCTTCTTTCTTGGTTGAGGACACTTGGTGGACTTGTGGCCTTCTTTGTGGCACTTAGGGGCTGCCCTTCGGGCCTTGCTACGCCTATTTTCTCTTTCTCTTTGTCATCACTTGAACCTAAAAGCCTGAGAATGATCATCTTAATAATCATATTAGTCCAAGTGTTGTGTTGTCATTCGATCACCAAAATCACTCGAAATGGCATAAATGGTGCCATGTTCGTTACATCCTCAAAATTTGACTTGAAATTTTAAAATTCCAATCACATCAAATCATTAAATATATCAAAAGACGCATGCATGGAGTATGAAATGTAAGTAAATAAAATAACTAATTTCACAGTTTAGATATACATTTCGAGACAAATTTTTTGATCCTAGTTACCCTATAGTAAAATAATATTTACCATAAACAAATAAAAAATACTACAATTTTTTTCAATTGGGAACCGTGCCAATTTTCAGGATCTACGACACAGCCGATGTCTATCCGACATTCTTGCGATGCTCGCTAGCAGTAGCACACTACGGAGCCAGCCAAGCAAGCCACATCAACAGGCGTGGAGCCCAGCCGGGGGCCTCCGCCTCCAGCTCCTACCAGAAAGCCACCACGGACACGCAGCGCCTTTCCGTTTCGTCTCCACCCGGCCTGCCTCCTCTTGGCAGCTGCCGAGGTCGACCCTCCCCTCCTCGTGCGCGCGTGTGACTCTGTCGTCCCGTCTCGCTCCCGTCCCGTCGTCGCCCTCCCACCCCTTCCCTTCCCTTCCCTTCCCTCGCCTCGCCTGCTCCAGGAAACGCCGGCGGCGCGATGCGGGACTTCTCCTGCTTCGGCGACGGCGCCGTCGGCCTGGCCGCCGGGGCCGCCGCCGGCGGGGGAGCCGGCGCCGCGCTCGACCGCTCGCTCCAGGCGGCCACCGCCAGCGTCTACAGGGTCGCACTCTCGTCGCGCAAGGAGCTCCGGATCAGGGTCACCTGGACCCGGGGCGTCGCCGGGGCCGCGGCGACGGCGGCGGCTAACGGCGCGACCGGGCTCGCCGTGGCCATCGACGACGGATCCCGCGCTCTGCCGGTGGCGGCGCCGCTCGGCACGCCACGCCGGACGACCGCGCCAGCGGCCGCGCAGCATTTCCTGCAGAAGAAGCGCGGGACGCGGTCCTTCGCCACCGAGGCCGGCACGGCGGTGTCCATCTACTGGGACACGGCGGAGGCCAAGTATCAGCACCCGGGCGCGCCGGAGCCCTCCCGCGACTACCACCTCGCCGTGGTCGCGGACGGCGAGCTCGCGCTCCTCCTCGGCGGCGGCGAGGGCGCGCGGGAGCTCGGGCGGCGCTTCGCCCCGGCGCCGCGCCGCGCGCTGCTCAGCCGGCGCGAGCAGGTCCGCGGCCCCGCGCACGCGCACGCGCAGCTGGTCCACACGACGCGGTGCCGGTTCCGCGACGACGGCGCGGAGCACGAGGTCACGGTGGCGTGCCGCGGGGAGGAGTGGGGCGGCGGGCCATCCAGGGACGGCGAGGTGGCCGTCAGCGTCGACGGCAAGAAGGTGGTGGAGGCGCGCCGGGTCAAGTGGAACTTCCGCGGGAACCGGACGGCGGTGCTGGGCGACGGCGCGGTGGTGGAGGTCATGTGGGACGTCCACGACTGGTGGTTCGCCGGCGTGTCCCCCGGCGGCAGCGGCGGCGGGGCGCAGTTCATGGTCAAGGCGCGCGGGGCGGCGGACGGCGGCCGGGTGTGGATGGACGAGGAGATGGCCAGCAAGGGCCAGCCCCCCGCCGGGTTCTTCCTGCACCTGCAGTGCTACCGGCGGTGACCTGCCGGCCGGCAGCCGGCGCGATCCCCTCCCGTTCCGTTCCGTTCCGTTCCGTCACCTACGGACCTACCTGGTCGTCGTGATCCTTCGCAGCCGTGTCAAAGCTCCTCCCATTATATGCTGTTGCTGACGACGTTGATAGTTCCGCTGCTCCTGTCTGGTTGTCCGTTCAAGAGGTTGATGGTTGAGACGACTCCGACAATGGAGAGAGAGGAGACCATCTTCCCTCTCCGTCGGCCCGTCGCCATCGAAAAACACTGACGAAAATGAATCAAATATTCAAATCCGAGAATGGTCACAAAGTTTCAATTTTTTTCAATCTCTTCCTTTTTTTTTTGAAGAAAACAATCTCTTCCTCGTTGAGCAGCCCATCTTTCGAGCAGAAGCAGGGCTATTTGTTTGTATCCTCCGCTGCATCTCTCCTGGCTCCTGCCGCCGGCCACGCCCAGCGCCTCATTACTGCTGCGTCACGAGGCTCACGGGGGCGGGAGACAGTGGCCTCGACCTCCGCTCCGCTCCGGCGTGCCTTGTGCTGGAGACCGGCTCGGAATGCTTTCTGGTGGCGCGGCCGCCATTAACTTCGACGGGGGTGGGTGCGCGGCTGCTGCTGCAGTTGCCGGTCGCCGGCGAGAGCGAGATGACGCCGGGCCGCGCCAGGTGAGGCCAGATCGTGTCAGCCACAGGCCCGTTAGGCTACCCGCACTGGGGTCCGTACCCCATCCTGGAGTACCCCACAGGTGAGTCGCGCTGGACGTGTGCCACGTCGGTAGCCAGCTCTGCTGAACCGGCCGTCGGGGCGTTGACTTTGACCGTCGGCGTGGTGCTTGGGCTGGGGCCCTCGTGGCAGTAGCACAGATACGGCGACGAGCCGCTAGCGCCATGCATGTCTGGTGCTGTCGCTTGCTCAAAGTGCGCAAAAATGCATTCTTCTTGATTTTCTGTTTACTTCTAATTTTACTCAAACGTGGCAGGATTGAAGAATAAGATGTGCATGTTCTATTTTGCAAGCACGCGCACTGGTCTTTGTAAACTTTACATATACTAAATTATTCACTTTCAAGTTAGGCTAAAAGTTACATCTATTCTATGATCATTTAGAGTTTTTGTTGCACTCCGCATGTTTCTAGCTATAACATCTTTTTTTTTGCGAGGTAAAGGGAGCCATTTTTATTAAGTCATAGGCGCGCTACAATCTTTGAGCAGGAGGTGCTCGAAACATGGAGGCACACCCGCTACACGCCTGTCGAAATGTCGAATTCATCCGACTCATGCGCTACTAAATTCACGGCTCTCGTTACAAGATTCAACTTTACATAACCTATTGCCGACACAGGGGCGGAGGACTCGGTATGGCGAGGTGTGGCGCTCGCCGTACCTTGATTTGGCCACGAATGAGTGCAATAGCTCATAGCTACTGCCATCTTATGCTCCTATGCTTTTGATTTCGCCATACCTCAATTCGATTTCGTCCTCCGCCACTGTGCCGACATAAGGTCTTTTGCATCCATTATCCATGACGCCATTTGCAACTGTCCATCTCATTTGAGGATAGGCTTTTGATACAAATGCTGCTGTCCGATTCCAAAACAAGAGAAGCCTAACACCATTGGGAAGCCACATGAAGCCCATCATAGCATGCATGGTGTTTAATTGGTGAAAAATTTTGGCGAAACATTTTTGCGATGAGAATTTTGCCTTTTAAGAGTGGAAAATGTAGACTAATTATAAAAATAATTACAGATTTCGCCTAGAAATCACGAGACGAATATAATGAGGATAATTAATAATTAGCAGATAGTTACTGTAGCATCACCTGAATTCGTCATGCAATTTACAGTCTATCCGTATAATAAGTTATTTTTTTATCTATATTTAATACTTCATGAATATAAGAATCTCTTTGATGTGATGGGTGAAAAATTTTGGGTGGGGAACTAAACAAGCCTTGCAAAAAGCAATCAAATAAAACTCGCCAGGCTGAGAAGATGGTCGTACCCTGATGATTCTTGATGACGACACCCGTGCTTGCTTGCCCCGTTTCCACAATGAAACTAGCATCTACATTGAGTTTCAATCAACTTTGTTGTGGCGCCTGCCATTTGGGGATCAGCTGAAATGCTTTTGGAATATCTGCCTGAATTGCCTGACTTGGTTTCGTATTCATTCCTACGACCTGCTTTCCCTTCACATCATTCTCTTGGCTGTCAGTGTTTCGAAGAAACCATGCATTTAGCATTGCGTTAATAGCACAAACAGATCCTTACACAGAGAAGAATGTTCCACCATGTGTGAGATCATTCTGAATACTCCAATTCTTCCTTAAGGTCATAAGCAACGCTGGTCTTGCTTCAACTGGAAACAATCCGGTCCAGTGTGGCTTTGGACCCAAAAGACTATCTTGGATGTTCTCATACTGTGCCGCCTCTGCCCTCCCTCCATTACGAGGGAAAAAATGCTGCTGCTTCGGCCCCGTTCCTCATAAGTAAAAAAGCTAACACTCTCGTTTATTCCATGAAATTTCTCACTGCTCCTCTGGAGGAATATTGGGTAGCAAAAACTAAAATTTTTTACCGAATAAACCAGAATTACTGCAGTTATAGATCACAGGATTACCACTAGACGCGCGGTTGCGAAACTTTTGTAGCACGTCGGTGTAGTGCAGATGGAAACCGCCAGTGCAGTTGCGTGAACCTCCTCACAAACGGCTCGTCCTTGTGCAGCAAGCGTAACACCTCCACGAAGTCAACACGTACGGAAAGAAGCTTCGCACTCCGGATTGCTAGATCCGCGAGAACGAATTAGGACTTGATGCGCGGAGGAGGAGAGGGAGGGGGCGCCAACTGAGGGGGGCGGCTAGGGTTTGCTGGTTGGGGCGCCCCTTCCCCCTCCTCCCCTCCATATATAGCCCCGGTGGGCGCCTCTAGATGGGCCCTAGTGGGCCCCACCTTGGGCGCCCCCTTCAGGTGGGCTGCTCTAAGCCCCACCAAAACTCCAACCCTATGGGCCTCTTAAGGCCCATTAGTGCATCAAAGCCCAGTCTAATTTGAATCTCATTCTCATTAGACTTTTGGCCCTTAAGTGTGTGACCCTATGGGCTCACGCGTGAATAGACATGGCCCGGTACTCCTACTGGCCAATAGTTGATAGCGGTCTCTAGCAAGACGTGTCAACTCCTAAGCACGCGCGAATCATATCTGTCGAGCCGTCACAATCTTATACATGTTGTTCCCTTTGCCTCACGATATTTGGTCTAGTTTGAAGTCAACCACTCTTTCTCGATCATGTATCCTTGGTTAACTCTTAACCCCAGCATGTCCATGCATTTCTTAATTCGAATCACTCGAGGGGCCCAGAGATATCTCTCTCTTGTAGAGATGGGCAAATCCCATCTTGACCGACTATGTCTCACAGCATGCTTCTTGACAGACCCGAAAGCCACCTTTTTAGCTACCCAGTTACGGTGCAGCGTTTAATGACTTCTAAGTAAGTCGGTTCACATCTTGAGTACATACGACGATCTCATGTCTTAGGACACAGCATACATATTGTGTAATGAGAAGTCATCATCTCGTGTTGGGTCAGTTCAATCTCATGTCTCACATAAGCCCACATTATTAGTTTGACATCCCCATGTCCATGACTTGTGAAACATAGTTGTCGGTACCCTGCAATAGGGATACCCACTCTTACTGCAGCAAGGCAGGACCCGCGTAGTTATCCGTAGCTGCGCGGGAAAGACGGAGTAGCCAGGCCCCACAGGCCAGGCTTTTCCCTAACCAGGCCAACGGCCCCGGACCGTTCCCCGCCTGAGGACGGGTCCGGTGACGCCACGTGTCTCCATGGAAGGGAAGCTCCGAGCTGACCGCCGAGGCCTCGGACCCCAAGAGGGGTCTGGGACCTCCTGCGCCCGTCCGGACTCCCCTCACCGTGTAGGGGTCCGGAGCCGCCACGTGTCCCGGAGACGTGGGATCGTGCGCGAGTCTTCCGCAGGAAGACTCACCCACCTACCGCATTTAATGCGATGGACAAGGCGTGCTCTGCCGCCGCGGTACACAAGACAGCCTTTTGTCAGGCCCCGCTGCGCGCCGCGTATTACCAAGGAGCACAGTGCAGCCGCCTGAGCCGCGCCCGCGCAGAGCCCGTCTGCCGCGTTAAATGGATACGACGACACGGCACTTTTCCATCATGCCACCTACGCCGCTCCCTACACAGCCGTTCAGCTACTTGGCAGGCGATGCTACTAGCTACGTCAGGCTCCGTCTCGACAAGACAGCGCCAAGACATGATGGACGGAGGGCTCCGGGAGCAGGCGAGGGAATCCAAGAGAGAGATCTCCTTTGCCTGCAACGCCATAATGTATGAACAATCCGTTATTTTATATTGCATCGTTGGACCCACCTGTCGGGGATCCAACAGCCGTGTACGCACCCCCTTGGGATATAAAAGGGAGGTGCCCGCTGTGCACAGGAGGATCTCCACAATCCAGACTCAAGCTCTCGCAAACTTCTCACTCTCGTGGGAAGGCAATACAACACACAGTGGACGTAGGGTATTACGCTCCGGCGGCCCGAACCACTCTAAATCCGTCTGTGTTCATCGTGTTCTTGAGTGAGATCGATCTAAGACTAGCTAACCCCCGAGTACACACCCTCTGGGCTAGGGCGGGTGCCTTCCGCCACCCGGCTGTGGTTTGCAGCACCACGACATTTGGCGCGCCAGGTAGGGGTCGCTAGCTGGTCGCATTTCATCATCTTCTTCGTCCCCATGGTTCGCGTGGACGACGAGGAGATGACGGAGGGGGTGGCGTCCTCCACGCCACATGCCTCTCGCGTTCCTGCTCCAGGGGCAACTGTGCCTGTGGAGCAGCCACCGTTGGCGGCGGCGCGCGCCGCCTGCCGGCAAGAGTCAGGGCGCCCATCAAGGGCCCCCTCACAGGCTGCGAGCGGCGGAGCGCTGGCAGCGGCTAGGGAGTTGCTTCGCAACCCCCCGGCTGAGGCAGCCTCGCCAGACGCCCTGAGGCAGTGGCAGGACGACGTCGATCATCTCCTCCATCTGGCTCAGGCCTCCCCCAGTTCTGCAAAGACTGGGCAACGACCTCCGCCTGGCAACGCGGTGGTACCTTACCACCAGCGTCAGGGCGGTGCGTCGGCATCTGTGCGCTCCCCTACCGTGAGGGGTGCACGAACAGAAGACTTGCGGGCGGAGCTCAACCGCCGGCGCGCGGGGGAGGATGCCCGCATCGCTGTCGAGAGGGCGCGAGAGCGCCGTCTCAACGTTGAGGGACGCAACCTCAATGTCGATCTGGACGCGGCGGCACCCAGGCCTCCGGTGAACGCCCGGATTCAGTCAGGTGCACCGGTGGCCGGGGTGGGCTGTGCTGCGCTTGCGGAGCACCTCCGCGCCGTGGCGTGGCCACCCAAGTTCCGCCCCCACCTGCCGGAAAAGTACGACGGTACTACTAACCCGTCGGAATTCCTGCAGGTGTACGTTACCGCCATCACAGCGGCTGGTGGCAACGGCGCCGTCATGGCAAGCTACTTTCATGTAGCCTTGTCTGGGCCAGCCCGGACCTGGCTCATGAACCTCACACCTGGGACGATCCAGTCCTGGGAAGAGCTCTGTGCGAGGTTCACAGCGAACTTCGCCAGCGCCTACCAGCAGCATGGTGTGGAGGCACACCTTCACGCCGTGAGGCAAAAACCCGGGGAAACGCTTCGGGCTTTCATCTCGCGCTTCACCAAGGTACGGGGTACCATTCCTCGTATCTCAGATGCATCTATTATTACTGCTTTCCGCCAGGGGGTGCGTGATGAGAAGATGCTCGAGAAGCTGGCGACGCACGAGGTGGAAAGCGTCACTACGCTTTTCTCCCTGGCAGACAAGTGTGCCAGGGCCGCTGAGGGCTGTGCATGGCACTCAGCCCCCCAAGATGGAGACACCAAAGCTGGTGGCTCCAGTGCTACCGCTCAGGGCGGTGGCAAGAAGAAGAAGAAGAACCGGGGTCGCGGCGAGCCGCAATCTGGCGGACCAGTCGTTGCAGCAGCAGCGCCAGCAGCGGCGCCGGCTGCGGCGGCAGCGGCTGGGGGCCAGAATACACACGGCAAACGCCCTCGCCCACAAGGTGGAAGCGGAGGTTCATGCCCAGTGCATCCCACCGCTCGCCACAGCGCCGCTGACTGCCGCGAGATCCAAAAGCTCGCGAAACGGGTCAGTGGGCGGCGTGAGCAGTCCTCTAAGAATGGCTCACCCCCTCCTCGCCAGCGGGCCGGCAAGGAGAAGGCCTCTGACAGCGGGGCCGCAGCTGGGGAGAAGGAGCTGGGGTACCAATCCCCCGCCCGAGAGCTGAAGGGCGTCTATCACAACGACGACTCCGATTCCGACAACGGCGACCGCCGCAAGAAGCTGTACGTAATGTATGGCGGGAGCTGGGAGCTTGTCTCCCGGCGGGACGTGAAGACCCTTCGCCGGGAGGTCCTTTCGGTGAAGCCGGGGGTCCCGAGGGCGGCGCCGCACCAGAGGTGGATGAACACCACCATCTCTTTCGGGCCATCCGACTGCCCGGAGAATATGGCCGGAGCTGGTGTGCTACCTTTAGTCACCGCTCCTGTCATATCCAACGTGAGGCTCTACCACGTGCTGATTGACGGTGGGGCTGGCCTCAACGTCATCAGTTATGCAGCATTTAAGCAGCTGCAGATCCCAGAGTCCAAGCTGACTCCCTCTCGTCCATTCTCCGGAGTGGGCCCACACCCGGTGTTCCCCCTGGGGAGCATCACATTGCCGGTCACGTTCGGGACCGAGGAGAACTTCCACACAGAGAGCGTCATGTTCGATGTTGCGGAGGTGAACCTCCCGTTCAACGCCATCATTGGCCGACCGGCACTCTACCGCTTCATGGCCATTGCCCACTATGGGTATTTGGTCCTGAAGATGCCTTCCCCTGCCGGAGTCCTCACCGTGCAGGGCGACCGCACCGCTGCCGTCACTGCAGTTGAGAGACTGCATACTCTGGCGGCAGAGGCTGCACGCTCCGAGGAGGATCCGTCCACCTCGCAACCCAGGGCGCCCGCAAAGGCTCCCAAGGTCCAACCATCTGACCCGGACCAAGTTCCCGTGAAGTCGGTACAGATTGGAACAGACTCCACCAGGACCACCCGCATCTCGGGGAACCTGGAGGAGAAATAGGAAGACGCGCTCATCGCTTTCCTCCGGGCAAATGTCGACGTGTTCGCCTGGGAACCATCACAGATGCCCGGGATCCCCAGGGAAGTGATCGAGCACAATCTGAGGATCTACCCCGACGCCACGCCGGTGCGCCAGAAGCCTCGGAAGCAGTCCGTGGAGCGGCAGAACTTCATCCGCGAAGAAGTCCACAAGCACCTACACGCCGGCTTCATCGAGGAGGTCCACCATCCCGAGTGGTTGGCCAATCCGGTCGTCGTCCCAAAGGCCAACGGGAAGCTCCGGATGTGCATCGACTACACCAGCCTCAACAAGGCATGTCCAAGAGACCCCTATCCTCTTCCGCGTATCGATCAGATCGTGGACTCCACCTCCGGGTGTGATCTTTTGTCTTTCCTAGATGCATACTCTGGTTTCCACCAGATTCAGATGTCTAGAGGGGATAGGAAGCATACTGCCTTTGTAACAGTAGATGAGCTTTATTGCTACATTGTCATGCCGTATGGTCTAAGGAATGCCTTACCCACGTTTGTATGAGCTATGAACAAAACCTTCTGTAATCTAATTAGAGATATTATTGAGGTTTATGTCGATGACATTGTGGTCAAGACTAAGGTAGGGTCAACACTAGTGGAGGACCTGTCCCTCGTCTTCGACCGTCTTCGCGCCACGCGCACGAAGCTGAACCCAGAGAAGTGCATCTTCGGCGTCTCAGCAGGGAAACTGCTGGGTTTCCTGGTCTCACATCGAGGCATCGAGGCAAACCCAGCCAAGATCAAGGCGATCGAAGCAATGAGGCCTCCTGGCCGTATCAAGGACGTCCAGAAGCTTACTGGATCTCTCGCTGCTCTTAGCCGCTTCATATCGAGGCTGGCTGAGAGGGCCCTTCCCTTCTTCAAGCTGTTGAGGAGGTCCGGTCCATTTTCATGGACCAAAGAGGCTGAACAGGCCTTCCAGGAGCTGAAGCAGCACCTCACCTCGCTGCCAGTATTGGTGGCTCCAGAACCCGGTGAGCCGTTGTTTCTGTATCTTGCTGCATCTGCGGAGGCGGTCAGCATGGTGCTGGTCGCCGAAAGGATGGAGCAAACTTGCCAGGGGAGCACCAAGGTCCTCTTGGCCAAGGATGGTGAGCTGGACCCCGGACACGGGGGCCCGTCAGCCTCACCCCAGCTTGAAGGTCCGGATCCTGCACGGGCAAGTCCGGAGGAGCCTCATCCCAGTGGGAACCCAGAACCACTGGGGGCCCAAGGGACAGATGTGGTGGACAAGGGCGAGCCGGACCCAGGAACTAGGGTCCGGACCGTCCAAAAGCCAGTCTACTACGTCAGTGAAGTCCTCCACGAGGCAAAGGCCAGGTATCTTGAGACGCATAAGCTTATCTATGCAATACTTATTGCGTCCAGGAAACTGCACCACTACTTTCAAGCACACCGAGTTGTTGTAGTGACCTCTTACCCATTAAGAGCGATCCTACACAACTCCAACGCCACAGGCAATATCGCCAAGTGGGCAGCAGAGCTGGCAGAATTCCAACTGGATTTCCAGCCACGCCATGCGGTCAAGAGCCAGATCCTGGCTGATTTCATAGCGGAGTGGACTCCTTCCCCAAGCAACCCTGGGGGTCCGGTCATAAATGTTGGACCCCCGGAGCCGGAAATCAGGACACCAGTCTTCACCGAGCCTCACTGGACACTCTTCTTTGATGGGTCCGCCCGCGAGAAGTGGTCCGGGGCTGGTGTGGTCCTCATCGACCCAAACGGAGATCAGCTGAAGTACATGGTGCACCTTGAGTTCAGGGCCACCAACAACATGGCGGAATACGAGGCTCTGATCTTCGGCCTGACGCAAGCTCTGGTGAAGGGGGACTCCCAGCTAATCATCAAGCAGGTCCGAGGGGATTGCAACTGCAACAATCCCCAGCTCGCGGCATACCTCATTCACGTGAGGAAGCTCGAGAAGGACTTCGACGCCTTGGAACTGCAACACGTTCCCCGCGAGCACAACTCAGCAGCAGAAGATCTCTCTGCGAGAGCATCTACCTGGGCATCTGTGCCCGAGGGTGTCTTTGAAAGACGGCTGCTGAAACCTACCGCCCAGCCTGCCGAGCCGGGTGAGGGGGATCAAGCTGGCACCTCGAAGCTAGCGGTCCCGGCAACATTCCACCTATGGTGCCTAACCGGGGCTGTGTGTTCTGTTGAGGAACCTGGTGTCCTCACGGAGCCACCCCTACCTGCTTTGGGAGCTCCCGATGCATGGATCTCCAAGATCCGGGACTACCTGAAGGATAACATCCTCCCTGATGACGATGTGTCCGCTGAGCGCATAGTCCGATTGGCTAAACGCTACGCGGTGGTAGAAGGGGATCTCTACCGCTGTGGCTCCAACGGAATCCTCATGCGATGCATTTCCCAGGGAGAGGGCCGCGAACTGCTCGCGGAGATCCATGGAGGCGAGTGCGGAAGTCATTCCTCCTCTCGCACGCTTGTTGGCAAGGCCTTCCGGCATGGCTTCTACTGGCCAACAGCACTCCAGGATGCGGCTGAGCTGGTAAGGTCCTGCAAAGCATGCCAGTTCCATGCAAAACAAATACACACCCCAGCTCAAGCCCTGCAGATGATTCCACCCTCATGGCCATTCGCTGTGTGGGGTGTGGATATCCTGGGGCCTTTCCCCCGGGCTGTTGGCGGATACCGGTTCCTCTATGTCGCCATCGACAAGTTCACCAAGTGGCCAGAAGTTACTCCTGTGGTGAATATTACTAAGAAATCAGCAGTCGCATTCCTCAGGTCCATTGTGTGCAGATTTGGCGTCCCAAACCGCATCATCGCGGACAACGGGACCCAATTCAAAAGCAGACTCTTCCAAGAGTACTGTGAGGACATTGGCATCCAGCTATGCTTTGCGTCCGTGGCACATCCCCGCAGCAATGGACAGGTTGAGAGAGCGAATGCAGAGATCCTCAGGGGACTCAAGACCCGCACCTACAACTGCTTGAAAAAGCATGGTGCCAAATGGGTTGACGAGCTTCTGTGTGTACTATGGGGCAACCGGACCACACCCAACCGAGCTACCGGGGAGACTCCGTTCTTCCTGGTCTACGGGGCTGAAGCATGCCTTCCCCCAGAAATTCACCTGGGCTCACCACGGGTCCAGGCCTTTGACGAATCCATGCAGGAGCAGCTGCGGTGCGACGACGTGGACTTCATTGACGAGCGAAGGTGGCGAGCAGCAATCCGAAATGCACGCTACAACCAGGCGCTCCGGCGCTATCATCAACGGTTCGTGCACAGTAGGGAGCTCCGGGCTAGCGACCTCGTCCTCAGACGGATCCTGAACCGAGCGAGGCTCCACAAACTCTCCCCTAGCTGGGAGGGGCCTTTCAAGGTTACAGAGGTATGCCGGCCCGGATGCGTTCGCCTCGCCACAGAAGACGGAGTGTCGCTGCCCAACCCGTGGAACATAGAGCATCTGCGTAAGTTTTACACCTAGGCAGAGCAGGGAAATAACTTTTCCTTTGTAATAAGATAGAGTTAGCGTGCGGCCCGGAGCGGTTGAGGGCCACCCTCGTAAACCCGACCTCTGGCATCCATCGCACTAACGGCTAACGCGCGGCTCAGAGCGGTAGAGGTCCGACCTCATAAACCCGGCCTCTGGCATCCATCGCGCAAGCCATGTACATCGAGATTGCAAAGGAAATAATTTCTCCCAGTTCTGTCTGTGTCAAAATTTAAATTCGCATGCCGATTCTCAAGTTTTTAACCCCCGCGGGGACCTCTACTCTTGTTGCTGCAACTAAGATCTGCATTGAGCTGCTGGACTACCGTACAGGTCCGGACCCTCTTGCTGCTGGAGAGGGGTCCGGACCCCTAGAGACCTACTCTGGGGAGCGGGTACTTGTTTCCTGGGGTGGTTCGGAGCCCAGTGTAGCCGCTTAGCTGGTTTCGTACCCAAAAGCCTGCACTCTCCACCACCCTGTAACGAGTGCTCTAGTACCTGGAGCCGGGTAATTGGGGGCCCGGACCTCGTCCCAGCTCAAGAGCTGGCTTCCTAAGTCCAACACGGTGTGTCCAACACTATATCTCAAAGGATCGAGCACAGCAAAGTGACCTCACCCACTGCTGCGAAGGGTCTGGGACGATGAAGCCAGGTCCGGAAAGATCGTGCTGTTTCCTGGAGTGGTCCGGAGCCCTGCGTAGCGCCTTAGCCTGGTTCCGACCCTAAGCCTACGCACTCCCCCACTCTGTAACAAGCACAGAGCTACCTGGGCCTGCGCATCTAGAGTCCTGGACCTGGTACCAGCCTGGGATTGGTCAGGAATGAGCCCCGCGGGTCTGCTACTAAGCTATAACTTTGAAGTGGTACACAGGTTAAAACCTGGCAGGTGGTAGACAGTCTCAAACCATTGAGCCTACCTACCAGGGGGTCCGAGTATCTGCTTCAAAGCTTTCATGCAGGATAAGAGCCAATCTCGATGGTAGACAGACTCATAGCAACTGAGTCTCTCTCCCAGGGGGCCCAGGGCATCCGCTTTGTCCCAGACATCATGGATGAATTCTGCATGCGTCAAATAGCTAAGTTGCAGCATCGTTGCTACCATATAAGCAAATTTGATTCTTCTCTCTATAGTTCTGTATGCTACGCAGGGAACAAGACGCTTGCTCGTCTTACAAACTATGTGACACCTATGCCCAAGGAGGTCCGGAGTATCTTCTGCGGCTCACGTGGCAGACAGGTCCAAACAACTGAACCTATCCGCCAGGGGGCCAGGGCGCCGGGGTGCCGCATACCGCAAATCAACAACCGACAAACAACTAAGTTGAAGTTTCTTCTATTTCAAAAACTTTCAACTAATACAATGTTTGTTACATAATGCAAAAGGAAAAAAGATACAATCCCCAGCCTAAGGGTCCGCAGGCTCTCGCTTGAAGTAGGCGGCGACGAAGTCAACGACCTCCCGCACGCTGTCCCGAGCGGCGGCCTCCGTCTCTGCTACAGGGCCATCGACCACGGGCGCCAGCGAGATGGCCGGGTCGTGGCTCCGGAGGCAGGTCAGGATGTGCTCCGCCACCATCCGGATCAACTCGCGGCCCTCGGTTTCGAGCTGTCCAGTAAGGACCGGCCCCAGGCGCTGGAGCCTATCCGAAGCAGAGCTCAACACTGGGAGGGCGTCAGCTATCGAAGCTGGCGGCTCCGCCACCTGGATTGGGCTCATTCCAATTGGCACCAGTGCGAGGCTCGCTTCGGCCGCCCAGTCAGCGATCCGCTGGGCTCCAGCGCGCTGGTCTTCCTGGTGCTTCTGGACCGCCTCTTGCACCCGGGTGTCCAGGGCCGCCTTGGCCACCTCCACCTCGCGGGACCTCTCCTCGAGCTCACGGGACCTCTCCTCGAGTTCGCGGGACCTCTCCTCCAGCTTGGTCTCCCTCTGCTCAGCCCGTGCCTTCAGCTTCTTGAGCGACTCTCGCTGGCGCCCGAGCTCCTTCTCTATGCCGGTGGCGTGGGCCTCCCGCTTGGCGAGGGACTTCCGTCCCTCCTCCAGATCCGCCTCGTCGGCGGCCAGCTGGCTGGCTCTCTCCTGCAGTTGCTCGCGCCATCCCTGCAGAGTCGCAGAGAAGACGTTGAGCTCCTGCCTCCGGAACTCGAGGTCCTCGCTGCGAGTCTCCAGCTCGGACTGTTGAACTGCGAGGTGAGCCTCGAGGTCGGACCGCTGAGCAGCGAAGCCAACAACCTCCAGGGTGAAGTCCTGCTCCCGCTGCGCCAAGGATTTCTCTCGGTTTGACACCGCGAGCTCTCGGTCAAACACCTTCTTAAGGTTGACTCGGTAGGCCTCTTGGTCCGCCTTGAGCTTTCACCGAGTTTCCGCGGCGTGGGAGGCTTCAGCCTTCGTGAGCGCCTCCAGGCGGGTGTGCCAGTCGGAGAGGCGCTGACGCTCGCTCTCCAGCGCAGACCACTCCCGCCGGAAGGCCACCTCGGCGGTGGAGGTTGCCTCCTCGATCGAACGCCGAACTCGCAACAGCACCTGAGGAAGCGGAGTCGCATCCTCCTCCGGGGATTGGAGCTGCAGGAGCCGCCTGCCAAACACCACCTCCAACTCTTCCTCCGCAACAGGACCGGAGCTGGAGGTAGGGGCTTCCGCTGCGGCACTTGTCTCCGGCGCCTCCGCTGCTGCCGAGTCGGGCGCGGCCGGACCCAGCTCCGGTGCCTCCGCCGCCGCCAAGTCGGGAGCGGCCGAGCCCAGCTCCGGCGCCCTCGCTGCTGCCGAGTCGGGCGCAGCCGGACCCAGCTCTGGCGCCCCCGCTGCCGCCGAGTCGGGCGCGGCCGAGCCCTGCACTGGCACCTCCACCACCGTGTCGGGTGCGGCTGCACCCAGCACCGGCGCCACCGCCGCCGCCGCTGCTGCACTGAGCACTGCAGAGTCTGGAAATGGCATGACAGTCAGCATCGCATCATGTGCCACGGAGTAAGCAGCAGGACGCTGTACCTGAGGGTCCCGCACCTGCTGCCACCGTCGCTGTCGATGCCGAGGTCGCCGCCGCCCGGGCACCTGCTGATGTGCCAACAGTGGTAGAAGAACCACTGGGGCGGGAAGCCCTGGTAGCAAAGCAGAAAAGCCATCAGCAAAAACAAACAAACAGAACACCGGCGCAAGCGAGGAGAGCAGGATGACACTAACCCAGCAATACTGGGTACCCAGCGTCCCCGGAGCCCGGGCCTCTTCTCTTGTGGCTGCTGCTGTTGCTGTTGCTGTTGTTGCCCCTGCAGCTGCAATGCAGGCGCAACCTGGGCTTGCTCTTGCTGCTGCTGTCCCCGTGGCTGCGGCACGGGCGCAACCCGGGGTCGCACCTGTTGCTGCTGCTGCCGCCCTCGCGTCTGCTGCCGCTGCTGGCGTGGGGCCAGTCCCCCGTCGTCCAGAGTCGGCAGGGTTGCCAGCACCGCCACCCTCGCGGAGTCCTCGCAGAGGGGGGCTATGCCCTGCGGGAGGATCAGGTTCTCCGGGATGAAGGATTCCCCTGTCACGTTCCGCACCAGAACCTCCAAGGCCTCCTGTGTCAGGTCGCTCCCCTCTCCGCGTTGGGTCCTGCTGCAGTCGTTGAGACCGGTGAAGTTCCACGCTGCACGTGACCGCTGCTTCAGGGGAGCGATCCGGCGCTTCACGAAGTCTCCGAGCACGTGCCACGAGGTGAGGCCGCTCTCTGCCAGCGACCTGATCTTGTCCAGCACGGAGTCGAACTCCGGCTGCAGCGACGGCTTGGCCCTCCAGGATGCCTTGTCGGAGGCGGGCCCCTCGGTCGGCAGGGTGAGGCGCTCGTTGGCTTCGGTGGTGGCGATCACCCATTCCCTGCGCCACTCCTCCCACTTCCCGCCAGCCAGGCCGGGAATGTAAGGAGTCGCCAGGTCACTCCTCACTTGGAAGTAGTACCCTCCCACCTCGTCCTTGCTCCTTCCGGATCTCACCAGAATGAAGAAGTAGCGGAAGAGGATGACGCAGGGCCGAACTCCCACGAACATCTCGCATAGGTGCACGAAGATGGACGTCAGGAGGAGGGAGTGCGGCGTCAGATGCTGAAGTTGGAGGCCGAAGTCTTCCAGCAGCAGCAGCAGGAACGAAGAAATCGGCAGTCCCACGCCAGTGGAGATGTGCGAGATGAATAGCACAAACTCCCCGGCGCGGAGGTTGCCAAGGGGAACCGAGCCTGCTCGCACCCCCCAGCCGGTCTCCTGAGCGCTCCATCCCAGCAGACGGCGCACTGTGTTCAACTCTCCCTCGGTCTGGTATCGGCGGGGGTGAACAAGGGATGCCATTGCTCAGTGGAGATGAGAGGCGGCCGGCGCGAGAGAACAAAGGGCAAAGGAGGCTCGAAGGCAAAGGGGCGCAAAGGTTGGAAGGGAGAAGACGAATGCGGGAAAGTAACCGCGGAATGCGGTACACCCCATTATAAAGCCTGACTCAACCGGCGCGCCCCGGAACCGTCGCTGGAACCCAAGCGACGTCCGCACCTAGTGTTAACTGCCCATTCCATGGCAAGGGGGCCCAGGCCCACCTGTCAGGGAGAGCGGGTAACCAACAGAGGTGTGAAAAGGCGGGGTCCGAACCGCCGCCCGCGCGCGTGAAGCGAGGCGGAAGCTGAGCTGACGTGCGCGCATTAATCGCAGGCGTGGCCGAGCTTTTCGGGAACTGCGACGGTGGTAAATATTCCGTTTACTCCGGCCGCAACAATGCCGAGCGTCGCGCGCATGACTAGGTGAACCACTATTATGCGTGGGGATCGTGAGTCAGTAAGCCGTTGCGATGCGATGAGGCAGCAACCAACCCAATGGGTGGTCAAAGCCGGTCAAGACCCCTGCGGAAAGGAGCTTCAAGCTATATAGAGCCAAATCGCAGAAGTGGCCCCACCTGTGGGTTCGTACCTCCCCCAAGGTGGGCCCGGGGGCCACTGTCGGTACCCTGCAACAGGGATACCCACTCTTACTGCAGCAAGGCAGGACCCGCGTAGTTATCCGTAGCTGCGCGGGAAAGACAGAGTAGCCAGGCCCCACAGGCCAGGCTTTTCCCTAACCAGGCCAACGGCCCCGGACCGTTCCCCGCCTGAGGATGGGTCCGGTGACGCCACGTGTCTCCATGGAAGGGAAGCTCCGAGCTGACCGCCGAGGCCTCGGACCCCCAGAGGGGTCCGGGACCTCCTGCGCCCGTCCGGACTCCCCTCACCGTGTAGGGGTCCGGAGCCGCCACGTGTCCCGGAGACGTGGGATCGTGCGCGAGTCTTCCGCAGGAAGACTCACCCACCTACCGCATTTAATGCGATGGACAAGGCGTGCTCTGCCGCCGCGGTACACAAGACAGCCTTTTGTCAGGCCCCGCTGCGCGCCGCGTATTACCAAGGAGCATAGTGCAGCCGCCTGAGCCGCGCCCGCGCAGAGCCCGTCTGCCGCGTTAAATGGATACGACGGCACGGCACTTTTCCATCATGCCACCTACGCCGCTCCCTACACAGCCGTTCAGCTACTTGGCAGGCGATGCTACTAGCTACGTCAGGCTCCGTCTCGACAAGACAGCGCCAAGACATGATGGACGGAGGGCTCCGGGAGCAGGCGAGGGAATCCAAGAGAGAGATCTCCTTTGCCTGCAACGCCATAATGTATGAACAATCCGTTATTTTATATTGCATCGTTGGACCCACCTGTCGGGGATCCAACAGCCGTGTACGCACCCCCTTGGGATATAAAAGGGAGGTGCCCGCTGTGCACAGGAGGATCTCCACAATCCAGACTCAAGCTCTCGCAAACTTCTCACTCTCGTGGGAAGGCAATACAACACACAGTGGACGTAGGGTATTACGCTCCGGCGGCCCGAACCACTCTAAATCCGTCTGTGTTCATCGTGTTCTTGAGTGAGATCGATCTAAGACTAGCTAACCCCCGAGTACACACCCTTTGGGCTAGGGCGGGTGCCTTCCGCCACCCGGCTGTGGTTTGCAGCACCACGACAATAGTCAACCAACTAATACATGTGCTAGTCTAATATTCGTATATGTTCTCACATGAACTCCAACTAGGAACACTTTAGAATATTCATACAAGTAAAGAGTTTCACAAATACTTCACATAAGCATTAATCAATACAAGTTGTCATCCATGAATATTCAAGGAACACTTTATTAACCATGAATACAAGAAAATATGATTGCCTCTAGGGCATATTTCCAACATCCTCCTCCTGTTCCTGCTTGCCTTCGTACACCAAAGGTCAATTTTACAGTTTGTCCACCTTCCCCACGCCAAGCATGTACTGATTTGCAAAGTGAAATAATATAAAACCCAATATGTTAACTACAGTGTGCTCATTCAGGTCAAGTGCTACACAAGGGTGCGAAAAGAAGCACTGATTATCTCTAACAAGCAGGTTAGTGCTTTTTCATGTGACTTTAGTTATCGTGCAATATAATATCCTTTAATTATCTTATCATTTCTATGTTCTTACCGTAATCATTAAATTCGAATGGGTTTCTGATGTGATGTGGACTTTTTGTGTCTTTACAAACGCAGTGGAAAGAAGTTAAATTAGTATTTCACAAGGATAAGCATGAAGATGCAAGATATGATCATATCCAGCTATGTGAATCATGAGGATTCTGCTTCCTATACATCTTATCGATGTTTCAAGATTATCTGCTATTGAATCATATATAGGTATCACATAAACATTATAACATTAAATTTTTACACCATGCTAGACTCCTTCACCCTCCTATAGAGCTTTCAGTGATTCTTTACAGCATGCATATTGTTTACTTTGTGCCAATTGTATGTATGAGCCTTTCGTTTGTCCACCGTTTAGTGTGAATCATACAAAAAATTTATCTTTTGTATAACCACTGACAACGCGCTTCACTGCTTACTTGCAGCTATTCATGTTCCAAGTGTGAAAATATTGACAAGTTGTGCATTCAGTTGTCTTCTCAATCATATATATATATATATATATGGCCTGCCATATTAAGGCTTCGTGGCCAATGACGACCTTGCACGTCGTCTGATATCTACTCCAATGACCTTTTCCACATGGTCTGCAAATTACTCCAGTTGCATATCATGCGGTCTCGCACCTTTTCCAAATTCTCCTCTAACTGTTTCTTGCCAATGTAGATTTACATGCAGAACTAGAATGGACATCTCTATCGATTTACATTTATTTCTTCCAAAAATATGTAGCCCCTAATAACCATTTTGCTAATGATGTCAGCAATCTTTTTTGAGACAATGATGTCAGTAAGTTTGCAGGGGTCCTAATAACTTCTTGGTAAGTTTATGTGTATCCACATCCGTTACATCACCAATCCAGATTTTATTACTATCTCCATGTCTCTAACTTAATTATAGTACTAATATTTCTTGCATTATAATATTACAGGATACTACTTACATTATAATATTATAGGACATCTCCACTCCTTTTGTGAATTATGAAGCCCCTTGCAGAAGTCTTTTGTTTCGCTGGAATAACTATATCTATATTTGATTTTTATCTTAGACTATGAAGCTGGTAGCTACTATCTCAATAAATCTAAAACTCCTTGTAAATAACTCTTATATTTCGTTGTGACATAACCAGAAAATTCTTATTTGTCCTCCATGGCAATGTGAGCATACTAAATGTACAAATTTTATAATTCAAATCGATAATTAGTTAACAAATAAATTATAACGGAATAGAAATAAAGTTGACATGAGCGCACACAAATTTATCCTAAAACTTCGATTCCTTGTTCCATATTTTTAAAGAACACCTAAATGAAAGAATAAGTATGTAACAAATGCAAACGCAAGATTACAAAGATTACATCTTCTACTATCATAGTAAATACCTCTAATTACAAGTTATTATCAGTTAGATATCTTTAAGAAACGAGGAAGCTTGTCATACTGATCAAATATGCTTGCTGCAGACTTGCAGTATCTGTTGACAACCAGTACCAATTTCCAAGGAACTCCATAGATTTTAACTGTACAAAGATTGGTATGCGAGACAAGCACCATCAGACGCATAGTTTGGCATTTGATTAATCTTCCACGAATACCTTACAATAATAACTGGATTCCTTTGATTTCTAACTGAAATTACTACTACTTGCAGGATGGAAAATTTTTTGCTTATCCTTTTTTCTTTATAGCTGCTGCTGCAACTCCCAATGTTGTGGGAAGCTACCATAAAGGAACACCTACCTAGCAGCTCGCCACAACTCTACTCCCTTCATTCTACCTCTACTACTCTTCCCTGGTAAGAAAGAAGAGAACCATGGATTCCAACCAGCAAGTCACGCTTCCACTTAGCAACCCCATGGAAGTAACTGCTGACAAACCTATCAAGCTCTGTAAGATGTACAGTGCTCCACCTCCTAAATTCCTGCAAAGAACTAGAAATAAGAGCAGCTCGACTCTGTGCATGAAATAGAAGAAGAACCTGAGGTATTTTCTTTCGAGTAGCATTCTTGTTTAATCTTCTCCTTTCTTATACACATTGCTTTCTTAACCTGCTGTAATCTCCCTACATTGGCTGAAAACCCTAATCAATATAAGTTTCTAGTACAGGATCTTCCACCATCCTAAAAGAATCTGCACTTCACCAACAATGTAGATGGATCTGCTCATAGCACTGACAGCAACAGTACAATGGTCACTCCACAAATGCGTCAAAGGAAAGGTGTTTTTTGTTCGATTTCCTTTTATTTTTGCACTCTCTCCACCTTCATATCTTATATAAAAAACTAATTGTTTGAAATGTCCTCTTTTCTCACTCTGCAGAAAAGAAAGAACAATTTCTCTAGTTAGCAAACAACAAATCTGCTGGAGAGATGACAATTGCATTCGATACTGGTGAAAAGTTCAAGAAACCAAAGATTGAATTATCGGTCGCTCTTATAGGTTCTGCATTCAGTCTTGTTGCCTCACTAGAACTTGAAGAATGCTTGAAGAACCCTCTGAAATTGCACTTGTAGTCTTCATATCTACAATCACTGCTCTCCTTTGGGTAACTTTGATTTCATTATTCATTTTCCTATGTCCTGAAAAGGCTACCTATATATCAAACCTCATCAACTTGACCATTACCATTATCATCAACAAAATGCCTTACAATCTTGAGAAACTTAAGCCTTCCCTCATCTCGGTATACCAAGATCTATGCATCATACTTACATCAGGAACTCTCATATGGATCTTAGTGTATTGGTGTCTCATGCTATCCACCGAGGGTTCATTCCAGCTTAGATTTAGAAACTCTGTCCTACTTCAGGTGGTCACAATCTTAGTGGTGCATTTCATTAAACTAATCCACTGGGGTTGGTTAGAGATTGTGAATATACTTGTGGATTTCTGGATTAAAACGACAAATTCTTCCAATGAAGTTCACACATCTAATGCATTTCCACAATCTACCAATGCAACCCAGGCTTGAGGTAATCGTTCAAACTATCTACTAACCACTCCATCTACTTACTCTTTGAAAAAAAAACTAATTAATTCCTGCTATTCTTTTGCTGATACCTCTATGTTCAACGGTGCAAGTAGGCAACATTTTGGAGAAGGACGGCACCAACTCACGAACATATAGTGATTAGCTATTTAACTTAGATTGTCTTATTCTAAATTAACAGTGCAGTGCTGCGTTGAAATGTCTTCTTGTTTTTTTGTACAAGAGCAGCCCTAGATGCACTGATCTATTACCAAGTATTAGCAGTAATCCTCGTGATGTTATTTGCTTGCAATAATATTGCTTGTAATTTAAGAACCTGTAAGAATTCGATACTGTGTAGTGTGTACCAATGCAAGGTCACAGTTAACTGGACGCATGTTTAGCGTATTCCTTAGTCAGTTATTATTGACTGGTGTAGCTACTCAATATTAACTATTGTAAAAAAAAGAATTATGCAATGCAAATCGGTTAAATGTTGCTCCTGTTTATCGAATTAAATAAAAAAACCATATATATACATTAGGACTTAATTCACGCAATAACACGCATATTTCCTAATACTGTTTTTTAAACTTATTAACATCTATGGCCATGTTTAGTTCGTGATTTTTTTTGAATTTTGGCACTGTAGCACTTTCATTGTTATTTGGCAATTAATATCCGATCATGTACTAATTAAACTTAAAAGATTTGTCTCGTCATTTAAAGTTAAACTGTGTAATTAGTTATTTTTTCAACTGTGACGCAGCCGCCAAATTAAAACTCTAATTAAACGTAATGACCGTCATTTGAACACATCGGCCGCATTAACTTAACGGCTTAATTTGGCGATCCTTTCTCAACCCACAGTCCGATTGAAACAACACCGGTAGTCTCACACAAAGGTGAGCGCAGATGGTACGAGCACCACACAATACTTAAAAGTACAAACACCATATGCTATGAAACATTTAAATTACAAACCGAGTTTGAAATACATAATAATATACAAGTGTGTCTGCCATTTATATAAAGTCTGATAAACATGGAATCTACCCACTACAATACATAAGATCGGAAATGAATTACACACTTAGCCCACGAGTGTGCAATTCCACACACTCCAGAGCTACGCGCCTGGGTCCTCAATGTTCCACCCATCCGCATCCAGTCGAACGAACTTGGCGCAACACGGACAGAAGCCTACGTGTGCGGGTCCTGAAATCGTTTTTCCGACAAAACCTTGAGTATACTAATACTCAGCAAGACTTATCCAACCAGTGGGTATAACTTAGCCCACATATATAGACATGCAAGGCTTTTTGGCTGGTGATTGATTTTTGCAGAAAAAGCACTAGAAGTGAGTCCTTATTTTCCCAATTTTAGCTTCCAGTTATATCAATATATTTACTATCCATCTAGGATTTGCAAAGCTACCACAAGCAAAGTGAGCAAATCATTAATTAAATAATATTAGCCCTCATTGCATCTGGTCTCATTTTTATTCCATTTCCTTTCTACGATGTGACCAAGAGATCAAGGCTCTCATAACCGCGAGACACGGCGAATCGATCCAATTTAACCTTGCAAGGTGGACCTAACCAACATGGCACGCAAAAGCTCCGTCGGACCCCACGCACCGACCTTTCCCCTCCCCGCCTCGAACTACAGGAACCAGCCCAACGACATATGGTCAGCCGAGCTCAACGTGAGACCACCAAAAGTAAACATACGCATCCCCATTTCTCCGCGACTACTCGACTACCCCAGGAGTTGGGTACAGGTTCCTGTACTTTCGAAGCAAAGCAGTACTCGGCTTACCGGTTTCGACTACCTCCTACTCTCGGCATGCGGTTAGTACAGTTAAATCCCCGATCAGCACAGCCGACAACGGAACGGTCCTTAATCAACACAGATGGGGCCACACCTTCCCCCATCCGGTCTCCCATCCCATACCTTCCATCTTGAATATAATAATTCATATACTGTAATATAAAGACATCCTATATCTCGCGAGTGACAAAATTATCACTCGACTTCTATCGAGCCCCATTAAGCATAGCAGTGCTAATGACATATTCATACTAGTATAAGGCCCAGGAAAACCTAGGGATCATGCAACTAAGGTTTCAAACAATTCCTAAACCTAATGCACAATTATTAGAGACATATATATGTGTCATAATTTGAAATAGTAGGATGTGCACCGGGGCTTGCCTTGAGTCTGCTGCTCAGCACTAGGGTGAGTTCGGCCTTGGGCCGACTCCTCGCGAGCCTCCTGCTGCGGGGCTTGCCCCTGGGGCTCCTGTGGCTCCGCAACCACTTCGTATACCACCTCCTCTACCGCGGCTGCTACACGTATGCATATGATATGAGTTAATGCAAATATGATTTTATAATTACAATTAACCATCGACCGAGTACAACTACTAAGGATCTACCCCAATTGCTCTTGTCCACCCAAAAATACCCAAAAACCTGGAGTATCCGGACACCTGCTCGGAGTATCCGGACTCCCAAGTTCGGAGAATCCGGACCTAAACCCGAAATGTCTAAATCACCACAAACCCGGAGTATCCGAACCAATGGCCGGACTGTCCGGACCCCTACCGGTCAGACCGGTCCCTCCGATCGGTCAGACCGGTCCTGCCCAGATCAAAACCTAGAATCCTTGGCGCGGCAAAAATCGCCCACAAATTTTAAAACCCTTCTAGGTACTAGTTTAGGGATACATTTGGATGTTTTTGACCAGAGGAAATCTCCTAAAACCTCCTAGGAAAAGAGATCGGCCGACACAAGCGTCATACCTTGAGTGAACTCCTTTGGGCACAAGAACTTGAATCCCGGCCACCCAGGGAGGAAATCGTGGGAAGGGTGATCCACCACGCCAATTTGATCCTTCCTTGGACTTGGAATCAAGTGGAAAGGTTGGATTGGTGGATTTGGGCTTGGAGAGAGGGAGAGCTCGGGGTGGGAGCGTGAGGGAGCTAAGGGAGGTGGGTGAACTGATGAGAAAGAGAGAGTGAGTGATTTAAATGTTGTGGGCCCAACCAGTTGAACCCAGTTCAACCGGTCAGACCGGTTGCCCCGACCGGTCAGACCGGTCCGGCTGAGCTGAGACCAAAAACTTTGGTTTTGTGAAGTTTGGTTGTATGAGTTTGTAACTAATGGTTGTGCTTACTCCTAATTATCAGTGATTAACACCTGAGGTGTTACAAATCCCTCCCCCTAAAAGAAATCTCGTCCCGAGATTTAATGGAGAAGTTAAATTGAGAGGTAGGTAGGAAATTAGGTACCTTGGTAGTCTTGTAACAATTTCGGATATTTAGATTTAAGAAACTCTTTAGTTTCCCATGTGGCTTCTCGCTCGGAGTGGTTGCTCCATTGCACCTTATAGAATTTGCTGGTTTGATTTCGAGTAACTCGAGTCTTGAAGTCAACAATTTTGATCGGGTGCTCTGGATAGACGAGATCCGGCTCCAACTGTAACTTCTCCATCTCAACAACATCAGTTGGAACTCGAAGACATTTTCTGAGCTAGGACTCATGAAAGATATTGTGGACCGCCGACAAATGCGGGGGAAGTTCCACACGATATGCCACCGGCCCACAACGCTCAGTGATAGAAAAAGGCCCAACATAACGGGGTGCTAATTTGCCTCTCATGCCAAACCGCTGCACACCCTTCATTGGAGACACCCGAAGGTAAACATGATCACCAACTTCAAAAATCAGAGGCCAGTGCCTCCTATCTGCATAGCTCTTTTGGCGGGCCTGGGCAGTTTTCAAATTTGCCTGTATAAGGAGGACCTGGTCTTCTGCTTCGTCAACCAAATCGGCCCAAAGAAATTCCGCTCACCAGCTTCTGACCAATTTAGTGGAGTCCTGCATCTCCGTCCATACAAGACTTCAAAGGGTGCCATTTTGATACTTTCTTGATAGCTATTGTTGTAAGAAAATTCAGCGAGCGGCAGACACTCATCCCATTTCTTACTATATGAAAGTATACAGGGCCGTAGCATATCTTCCAGAATTTGATTAACTCTCTCAGTTTGACCATCGGTCTGAGGATGATAAGCTGAACTGCGGATCAATCGTGTGCCCAAAGCGGCATGGAATTGTTCCCAAAACCGTGCAATGAATTGTGCACCATGATCTGAAATAATGGTTTTAGGAATCCCATGAAGACTCACAATACGGTCCAGGTATAGCTGGGCATACTGCCTTGCCGTATAGGAGGTCTTGACCGGAAGAAAATGAGATACCTTTGTAAATCGATCAACTATTATCCAAATAGAATCATACCCTTTAGAGGTGTTGGGTAGTCCGACAATAAAATCCATACTAATATCCTCCCATTTTCCTGATGGAATATTCAGAGGTTGAAGCATACCGGCGGGCTTCAAATGGCTTGCTTTGACCCTTCTGCAGGTGTCACACTCGGACACATATTTAGCAATTTCTCGCTTCATCCTCGTCCACCAAAACCTCTGTTTCAAATCTTGGTATATTTTATTGCTGCCCGGGTGGATTGAGTATCTAGAAAGGTGAGCCTCATCAAGAATCTGCTCCCTAAGCTCTAAATCTTTAGGTACCACTAATCGATTCTTGAACCATAACACCCCCTCATTATCTTGATGAAAACACTGAACTCTGGGATCATTTTCACTGAGCCTCTGTCTAATCTTACCCATGCCCACATCACTTTTCTGAGCAGCAATAATCTGATCTCGAAGTGTAGGGATAATGGTAATATTAGCAATTGTGCCTTCAGATACAATAGCCAAATTCATCTTCTCCATTTCTTGGCACAAAGTTTCTTGCAGAACTGTAGCTGAGACACAGCTGCAACTCGCCTTGCGACTCAATGCATCGGCAACAACATTAGCCTTGCCGGGGTGATAATGAATCTCCAGATCATAGTCCTTGATCAATTCTAACCACCGCCTCTGACGCAAATTTAGCTCACTCTGGGTAAAGATATACTTGAGACTCCTGTGGTCTGAGTATATATGCACCGGATTGCCCAGAAGGTAATGGCGCCAAATCTTTAAGGCATGCACCACTGCTGCTAGCTCCAGGTCATGGGTAGCATAATTCTCCTCATGCCGCCTGAGGGCTCTGGAAGCATAAGCAATTACCCTCTGATCTTGCATGAGTACACAGATGAGACACGTGCCTAATGAACTACAATAAATATCAAAGGGCCCAGGAATAACGGGCTGAGTCAAAACAAAAGTGAGAACGCAGCGAAAACTCGTACCTGATGCATCACAATATACATCAAAGGGCCGAGTAATATCCGGCTGAGCCAGGACAGGGGCAGACATCAGAAGCTTTCTCAGGGACTGAAAAGCCTGCTCACATTTGTCATCCCAATTAAATCTCACCCCTTTCTTGAGTAATTCAGTCATGGGTCTAGCAATTTTTGAAAAGTCCAGTACAAATCGGCGATAATAACATGCTTGCCCAAGGAAACTCCGGATCTCTGAAACAGACTCCGGAGTCTTCCAATTCAATACATCTTGAATCTTGCTGGGGTCCACAGAAATACCCGCCTCAGAGATAATATGGCCCAAAAACTGGACTTTCTTGAGCCAGAAATCACATTTACTGAATTTGGCATACAACTTGTGCTCTCTGAGATGCTGGAGAACAATGCGAAGGTGTTCAACATGTTCTTCTTCATTCTTGGAATATATAAGGATGTTGTCAATGAAAACCACGACAAACTTATCCAGCTCAGGCATGAATACCGAGTTCATGAGGTACATGAAGTGAGCAGGGGCATTTGTTAGCCCAAAAGACATGACTAGATATTCATACAACCCATATCTAGTGGAGAAGGCCGTCTTGGGAATATCTTCAGCTCTAATTATTATGTAATGATAACCAGAGCGGAGATCAATTTTTGAAAATACCCGAGCCCCGAATAGCTGATCAAACAGGATGTCGATTCGGGGGAGTGGGTATTTATTCTTGATTGTGACAGCATTCAAAAGTCTGTAGTCCACACACAACCTGAGGCTTTGATCTTTCTTTTTAACAAAGAGTGCTGGACAGCCCCAAGGTGAAGTGCTAGGATGGATATACGGATATACCCCTTATCAAGCAACTCTTGCAATTGCTTCTTTAGCTCGGATAGCTCATTGGGTGGCATACGATAGGGTCTTCTAGAGATGGGTGCCGTATCCGGTTGCAACTCAATGGCAAACTCCACATTTCGATCCGGGGGCATGCCAGGCAAATCATCTGGAAAAACATCCGAGTATTCACATACCACCGGTATGTCAACCAAAGTCTTGCCCTCAACCTGATTCACCGTAGGAGTCACTGATATGTGATCCCTCAAGTTCAAGATCATACTACCATGAATAGAAGATTTGATGTGCACAGATTGTGAGGTCATGTCCAGAATAACTCCCTGACCCTCCATCCAATTCATGGCCAATATAATATCTATCCTTTGTGTTGGTAACATTATCAGGGCTGTAGGAAAAAATTTTCCATGCAAATGCAGGGGTACTTGCTTGACAAACTGATTAGCGATCAACTTTCCCCCAGGTGAGTGAATATGATATGGCTTGGGTATGCTCTCTATCTTCAGCCCCAATCTAACCGCACATTCTTTGCTAATAAAAGTATGGGATGCCCCTGAATCAAATAATACTATAACGGGTTGATCGTTTACTGAGAACGTACCCGCTATCACTGGAGCTCCCTCAGGAATACCATCGAGGGTGCTGTAGTGCACTTGCCCCGGCTTGAAATGAGCCACGTGCTGCTTCTGGCTCTGTTGACCGGACTGCTGGCCCTGCTTTGGTGGCATCGGGCAGTTCCGTGCAAAGTGCCCCGGCTGCCCACAATTGTAACACGGAAACAAATTGGGGTGTACCCCCGGCTGCTGCACCCAGACCTTCTGCTCGCTCTGCTGAGGAACAGGAGGCCTGACCATCCCCTGAGGCTGTGTGTATTGGGGTGGCCGATACCCCCACTGCTGCTGTGGCTGATGCTGAAAGGGGGCTCTCTGTGGGCCTGACTGGACAAGGCGAAACCGTTGTGGGGCGCTGCTCGAAGATCTTGCTGCCGGTGCTTTTCTCTTTTTCTCTGCCTTATGAGCCAGGTGGGCGTCCTCCTGTATGATAGCCCCATTGACTAGCTCACTGAAGCTGTCAAACTTGACCATCGCCAAGCGATCCTGGAGCTTGCTGCTAAGCCCCTGCCTGGAGCAGGCCTGCTTCTTCTCATCGGTGTCCACATGGTACCCGGCATACTGTGATAGGGTGTTGAAAGCCTGGGAATACTGTAGCACACTGTTATTGCCCTGCTTCAGGACCAAGAACTCCATGAGTTTTCTTCTGATCACCCCTGCTGGGATGTGATGTGCCCTAAATGCTTCTTTAAACTAGGCCCAGGTGAACCGAGTGTCCGCCAGGAACATGGCCACGTGATTCTCCCACCATGTGCGCGCGGGGCCCCTCAACTGCTTGGCTGCCAATTCTGCTTTATCCCCATCGTTGTATGGGTGCAGGGTAAACTTGGACTCAATAGTCCGAAGCCAGCTGTCCGCCTCCAATGGTTCATCCGCCTTATGGAAGAGTGGTGGCTGAGTAGCCAGAAACTCAGGATATCCAGGAGTAGGGGGCTGGTGGTGATGTCCGTGCCGCTGTGCCCTGCCCTGCTCCATAATCTCCCGGAGGAGTGCCGTCTGCTCATCGCGTTCGGTGAGCATGGCCGCAATGGCCTAGGCCAAATCAGGAGGGTTCGGTGGTCCAGCCATTCTGTATTCAACCATGATTAGATTAGTCCCATGATTTTGATTACAAAACAATCAACCATGTAAGAATGCAGGAAGCATAAATTAAATCAAAAAGCCGGAAATTTTTGCAACCAAATCCGGATTGTCCGAATTCTCATCCGGAATATCCGGACACCCCACCCGGACTATCCGGACCTATGTCCGGAGTATCCGGTTACACTCGTGATGTTTCACACCGTTTCCCCCCTAAGAATGCAAGAATCTTTTTAAATCAATGAATGGCATGATGCACAATGCATGATCGTCCTACGATAATCCTCTCATCTCCATAACCAACAATCTAGCCACATCCCTAACATTAACCATATACAAGGCCATTACAAATAATCCCGCCCACACTACTAATTAACCTTTTATCTTAAGTTGAAATTCGTTTTTAAGTCGTAAAAACCTCAAAATTAGTCATGCTCGTACCACCCCCAGTGCGTTTCGGCTCTGATACCAGCTGTGACAGAACCGCCAAATTAAAACTCTAATTAAGCGTAATGGCCGTCATTTGAACACATCGGGCGCATTAGTTTAACGGCTTAATTTGGCGATCCTTTCTCTACCCACAGTCCGATCGAAACAACACCGGTAGTCTCATATGAAGGTGAGCGCAAATGGTACGAGCACCACACAATACTTAAAAGTACAAACACCATATGCTATGAAACATTTAAATTACAAACCGAGTTTGAAATACATAATAATATACAAGTGTGTCTGCCATTTATACAAAGTCTGATAAACATGAAATCTACCCACTACAATACATAAGATCGAAAATGAATTACACACTCAGCCCACGAGTGTGCAATTCCACACACTACAGAGCTACGCGCCTGGATCCTCAACGTTCCACCCATCCGCATCCAGTCGAACGAACTTGGCGCAACACGGATAGAAGTCTACGTTTGCGGGTCCTGAAATCGTTTTTCCGACAAAACCCTGAGTATACTAATACTCAGCAAGACTTTCCCGACCAATGGGTATTACTCAGCCCACATATCTAGACATGCAAGACTTTTTGGCTGGTGGTTGATTTTTGCAGAAAAAGCACTAGAAGTGAGTCCTTATTTTCCCAATTTTAACTTCCAGTTATATCAATAAATTTACTATCAATCTAGGATTTGCAAAGCTACCACAAGCAAGGTGAGCAAATCATTAATTAAATAATACCAGCCCTCATTACATCTCGTCTCATTCTTATTCCATTTCCTTTCTACGATGTGACCAAGAGATCAAGGCTCTCATAACCGCGAGACACGGCGAATCGATCCGATTTAACCTTGCAAGGTGGACCTAACCAACACGGCACGCAAAAGTCCTGTCAGACCCCACGCACCGACCTTTCCCCTCCCCGCCTAGAACTATAGGAACCAGCCCAATGACATACGGTCAGCCGAGCTCAACATGAGACCACCAAAAGTAAACATACGCATCCCCACTTCTCCGTGACTACTCGACTACCCCAGGAGTTGGGTGCGGGTTCCTGTACTTTCGAAGCAAAGCAGTACTCAGCTTACCGGTTTCGACTACCTCCTACTCCCGGCATGCGGTTAGTACAGTTCAATCCCCGATCAGCACAGCAGACAACGGAACGGTCCTTAATCAACACAGATGGGGCTACACCTTCCCCCATCCGATCTCCCATCCCATACCTTCCATCCTGAATATAATAATTCATATACTGTAATATAAAGACATCCTATATCTCGCGAGTGACAGAATTATCACTCGACTTCTATCGAGCCCTATTAAGCATAGTAGTGCTAACGACCTATTCATACTAGTATAAGGCCCAAGAAAACCTAGGGATCATGCAACTAAGGTTTCAAACAATTCCTAAACCTATTACACAATTATTAGAGACATATATAGGTGTCATAATTTAAAATAGTAGGATGTGCACCGGGGCTAGCCTTGAGTCTGTTGCTCAGCACTAGGGTGAGTTGGGCCTTGGGCCGACTCCTCGCGAGCTTCCTGCTGTGGGGCTTGCCCCTGGGGCTCCGCAACCACTTCGTATACCACCTCCTCTGCCACGGCTACTACACGTATGCATATGATATGAGTTAATGCAAATATGATTTTATAATTACAATTAACCATCGACCGAGTACAACTACTAAGGATCTACCCCAATTGCTCTTGTCCACCCAAAAATACCCCAAAACCCGGAGTATCCGGACACCTGCTCGGAGTATCCGGACTCCCAAGTCCCGAGAATCCGGACCTAAACTCGGAATGTCTAAACCACCACAAACCCGGAGTATCCAAACCAATGGTCGGACGGTCCGGACCCCTACCGGTCAGACCGGTCCCTCCGAACGGTCAGACTGGTCCTGCCCTGATCAAAACCTAGAATCCTTGGCGCGGCAAAAATCGCCCACAAATTCAAAAACCCTTCTAGGTACTAGTACAGGGATACATTTGGACGTTTTTTACCCGAGAAAATCTCCTAAAACCTCCTAGGAAAAGAGATCGGCCGACACAAGCATCATACCTTGAGTGAGCTACTTTCTGCACAAGAACTTGAATCCTGGCCACCCCTGGGAGGAAATCGTGGGAAGGGTGATCCACCACACCGATTTGATCCTTCCTTGGACTTGGAATCAAGTGGAAAGGGTGGATTGGTGGATTTGGGCTTGGAGAGAGGGAGAGCTCGGGGTGGGAGCGTGAGGGAGCTGAGGGAGGTGGGTGAACTGATGAGGAAGAGAGAGTGAGTGATTTAAATGTTGTGGGCCCAACCAGTTGAACCCAGTTCAACCGGTCAGACCGGTTGCCCCGACCGGTCAGACCGGTTGCCCCGACCGGTCAGACCGGTCTGGCTGAGCTGAGACCAAAAACTTTGGTTTTGTGAAGTTTGGTCGTACGGGTTTGTAACTAATGGCTGTGCTTAATCCTAATTATTAGTGATTAACACCTGAGGTGTTACATCAACCACATTTAATGCTTCGTGCATGTGTTCGATGTGATGTGTACTGTAGAATTTTTTTTGAAAACTAAACCGGGCCTAATTGGGCTATATCTTACCATATGTAGCCCATGCACAAGATGTTACGTTTAGGACCTGTTTTTTTCTCTACTTTAAATGTCTTCCTGGGCTGTTTTCTATAAAGTGTAACCCCACGGATAGACAACTGGGCCGGATCTTATCAACTAAACGCCAGTGTGACTTCGGAAATCTTCAGATCTGCCGGTGCTCAGTCCTTTAGAGGTGCTCATAGGGATAGAGTTTCCGTACGTGTGTTCATAGGGGTGGGTGTGCATACATATTGTGGACGTCTTCGTTGTACTGTGTAATTCTAAAAAAAATTTTTTGTTAAAGCATCTTCTATGGTAAACATAATTACCTGATAAATTATAATAACACTATGTGCGCGCAACGCGCGCGCAATCTACTACGGAGTAGTTGTAATTATTGGCGCTAGCACCCGCCGTCGAGGACGGAACCCACGGGGTGACATAACATGCCTCGCAAGGGCAGAGCTGTAGAGGTAGAAACTACTGTTCGCTGTGTTCGTTCGGCTTGTTAGCCAACTAGCCAGCAGTATTGTTCTCTCATACTAAATCAGCATCAGCCACCAGCTACCAGTCAGTCAGGAGTACTGTTCTCTCATAACTGTAACACCCTAATTTAAATTTCAGCAATTAATAATAAATTTAATTGGCTTTATTTAATTTTCTAAGGTTTATTATGTTTAGTCTTGCATTTAATCTAATTTTGTTTCACAAGGAATTAAAATTTTTTTTAGGATAAATATGTTTGTGCATTCATGCTGGTGCATAGTTTTATTTGATTGAGTGTGGTTTGAATTCAAATTCAAATTTGAATTCAAATAGTATTAGTTTGGTTTGAAATAGGAAAAAAGATAGAGGAAAGGAATTAGAAAAGAGAAACAAACCCAAAACCAAACCCAGCCCAACAGCAACCCAACCCGCCAGCCCATTCTTTTCCCTCTCCCTCACCCCGCGCTTGGCCCAGCAGTGCCGCTCCCCCGGCCTACCCCGCGCCACGCATCCGGCCCGCCTCTGGCCTCCTCCCCACCGCAGCCTAGCGTCCCTCTCAGCCCGAGCCGCACGTGTGCGTCCCCGACCGACAAGGCGGACCAGCCTGTCAGCCGCTCCGCCCGCTCACGAGCGTCGCCCGCGTCCTAGTCTCCTCCCACTGACGCTGCGGCCCCACCTGTCACCCCTTTCTTCTCCACCATCCCCGGCCGCGCAACGCCGCGCAGTGTCACCGCCGTGATCCCCGCGCCGCGCCTTCCAAACCGGGCACGCGTGTCCAGGTTCAACCCTCCCTTCTTAACCGCAGCCGCACCCTGGACCTCCCCATCCTCCACGCCGGCCACGCCCGAACCCTAGCCACGCCTCCCACTCTTCCTCGCCGCCGGCGCAGAAGCTCTGCGCCACCCCGGACCCGCCCCTCCACCGCACCCCGAGCCTCCACGACCCCCGCAATAGCTCCGCCTGAGCCCCAGGAGACTCCTCGCACCCTCCTTCCCCGGTCTAGGGCTCTACACGCGCCGGATTCCACCCCGAGAACCGCCGCCGGTAAGTGGCTCCGCCACCGTGTTTTCACACCGCTGTTGATGCTCCGGCCGCCCTGACCCTTTGTACACCGCCGCAGCCTCACCACGAGCCGATCTGCGGAGCCAAGCAACCCGGAGCGCCCTGCAGCACCCTCCTCCATGAGCGCCGTCCGCGACCCGCCGCTCGACCTCGCCGCCGGCGTCGCTGCGCCACGTCTCCATCCTTTTCCGTGCACGGTGAGCACCCTCCCGAGCCCCTGATCCTTTTGCACTAGCTCGTAGGCCTTAATGCGCGCTTTAGGTCCCAGAACGCCGCACGCCGGCGAGCGCCGCCGCACAGACCCGCCGCCGCAGTCGAACCCGCCGTTCTAGGCCTCCCCGAGCCCAGCTTAGGCCACAGGTGGATCACGCATGAAGCGTTGATCACCCCAGACCCAAGCCCGGGTTGATTTGACCCCCGGACGGCCAAGTTTGGCCAGGTCCGGTGAGCCCCCGCCGATGGAGTGTGTCGCCGGCGAGTCCCGCCGCCGCCCCGCGTGCCCCTTCGCCCAAGGCCGTCCGATCGCAGATCTACGGCCCGGAGTCAAACAAGTTAGATACCGGTCAGCGCTTGGACTTTTGCAGAAGAGCCCCTCGGGTTAGTTAGTATCAACCCGCACTCCTTTGTAGTTCAAAAATAATTGCAGTTAGGCCCAAAACTTTGCAAGGACCCCCCTGAGCTTCCTAGAAATAGAACCCGCCGTCCAGCCTTGGTGTTTTTGTGAGTTAGACCCTGGATCTATAGTTTAATTCCATTTTAGTCCTCGGTTTTGCCCAGAAACCCCCTGGAACTCTAGTTTTCTTACAAATAGGTCCCTAGAACTTGTTTTAGCTCTAGTTTTCGCGTTTTAACACCGTTTTAGGTGTTCTTTATGTCCACGGGATCGTTGTAACGCGTAGAATAGTTTTGGACTAGTTTAGTGTGCTGTTTTTATGTATTGATGTACTGTTTCTTAGCTTTTGTTAGTGTTTGCTTGTATGCTTATTATGTGCCTTGCTTTTGGCCATGTGTTCGTGAGTAGACGTTGATCCATCTGAGGAGCCCCAGTACCAGTACTAGGAGCCATCTTCTGAGCAGTTTGAGCAGCAGGAGCAGTACGAGGAAGGCAAGTATAATATGAACACTACCTATCACTTTAAATACATTTTCATACTGCATTTTAATATTGTATGCCTATAAGGACTCTCCTAGCCACTTTAAATCCTTTATATATATATCCTTTGGGTTGCATTTTGGTTAGATGTGCTAGGTGCCGCGCTATAACACACTTGGTCCTTTTTAATTAATTTGATTAATGGTATATGCAATTTAATTATGAGAGTGGCCCGTTTGAGGGGCTCACGTCTCGTTATAAAATGGTTTTGTTAGAAACATGGTTTAGGGGGCCAGCACGGTGCTTTCTGTCTGGTTGGCCACTCTCCATAAGGACCGGTTCATAGAGCGACAACCTGGGACAACAGCGCTACCACAAGACTGGAATGGGACGGTCTTGGCTTACTAATTAGGTCATTTTGGTTCGGGAGTAACTTACCGACGAGGCACGAGGGAGGTCGAGCTTCAATGGTCCCCATGCTACGAGGCTTGGTCTGTGTACCCCTCGAGGTGGTCACCATCGTTGCATTGCCTGAATCCTTAGCGGTTACACCTTACCAACGTGTCCTTTGTAACGGCCTCGTAGTGAATTTGCTAGTCATCTCACCTAAGGAAGTGTGATGAATAACTAGCGTAGCTCACGACTTGTGGGTAAAGATGTGCAACCTCTGCAGAGTGTAAAACTGGTATACTAGCCGTGCTCACGGTCATGAGCGGCCCAGATCCTCCTTTTGATTAGTGGGGTTATCTTCCTTTGACGAGGCAGGTTTCCCCGGGTGGCTTGGTTTGGTTCTCTGTAATAACATGATTAATTTTGATTAACTACTATGTAACTGGGTTTATGGTAATTCATCAACTTGTAGTAAATAGCTTTAATAAAATTTTGCCAAGACTTAAAAACTAATGCAGTCAGTCAGCCAACCTAGAGCCTCATAGTTTGTGTTATACTTGTTGAGTACGAGTTGTGTACTCACCCTTGCCTCCTCTACACTTTTTCCTCTTGTTCTTTTGGGGACACTCTACTGCTGCTCAGTTCCTGCCGACGCGAGGGAGTTCACCCGGAGCTACCAGGAAGTACGAGGACTTCTAGGCGTTCGTCTCCCAGTCGAAGTCCCTGTGGTGCCCTGCTTCCGAGAGCTTCTCGTATATGTTTTTACGCTTCCGCTTACTCTGTATCAGACATTTTGTCATTAATGTAATAAATAACATTCGTATTCGCTTTATTATATTTTTTTACGTGATATGTGCTGTGATATACTGTTCATTCTGTTGTATATACGTGTGACTTGATCCTGGCACCTATATGATTTGCTCGGTTTATGTCCTTTTATAAACCGGGTGTTACAATAACAAATCAACACCAGTCATCGGCCACAGCCAAGCGAACACAATGATTAAATATTTGACATTTCCTGTTTAGTTCCCAAATTTTTTCACGTGCTCCAGTAACTTCGAACATTTGATCATTAATTAAGAGTATTAAATGTGGATATTCATAACTCCGGGCAAAATCGCGAGACGAATCTAATGAACCTAATTATGCAATAATTAGACAATGTCGCGGTAAGTAAATGACCTCTAATGACAGATTAATTAGGCTTAATAGATTCATCAAGCGATTTCCAGTCCATACGTGTAATTAGTTTTATAATTAGTCTATGTTTAATACTAATTGTAAAAGTTTCAAAAAAAATTGCCCAAAAATTAGTCTACGTTCAGAGCTCCGAAATCCGATGTCATCCGATGTCAGAAGCAAAGCCGCGAAGTGGCCACAACATTTTGTCACTGGCCGTGGTGGTCCGTGGAGGCATCGGCGCACGGCGATCGGGCCGGCGAGCGTGTATGTCCACGGCACATGTGAACCTGAGAGACCGAGAGCCATCGGATCGAAGGAGATCCACGGACCACTCGGCTGGCCGGCGTGTGCCTCCTCCGAACCGACCGCCCGCGACACGGCGGCTCTCGGGCTCGGCCGGGCCCCGCCCCTCCAGAGCCCAGCAGTTAGAGTATGTACAACGGAGAGACAACAACTGTTTTTATCTGTACACATCAGCAAAAAGTGCCTACGTGGCCCTCATTAACCGAAGAAAGAGAATGAGGTCGTCGCTTTGTTCGTCTACGGCACTAAGATGGATTCGGATGTCTATTCGAATGTTAGATTTTTGGTTATTTTTCTTCGATTATAGACAAATAAGATATAGAATTTACTATGTAAATTCATAACCTTGTATTTAACATTGATCTTGTAAAGATTCATAAAAACTAAACCTTAAATTTATCATATATATTCTCAAATAATAGATATAAAAATTCGAATACGGATCGGATACGAATACGAATCTTTTTTCACCTTTTTAATTGTAGGGAGCAAATAATACATAAAAAAATTTATACAAAATTTTATTTTTATGTGTAATAATATGCTTGATAATATAAAAAAGATTAGTATAAAATTTTAAATATATCTATTTTAAAATATCAAATTTGTTCTAACAATTCGATGTTTAGATCCATCCTTATACGGCGCGGGCGAGTGCTCCCAGGCGAACAGACGACTCCTCATCCGCGTTGTACGAGCAGCGGCGGCTTGTTGACGGCGTCGTGGATCCGCTGCGAAGCTTGCGCGCGCGATTTCTGTCTTGCGGCAAACTGGCGGGTGCAGGTCCCTCTCATCGTCCCCAATCGTGACCTTCCCCATCCAGATCGAGCTCCATGAGGAAGGCGGCGGCTGCGCAGCTGAGGGAGGAGGAGAAACAGGCGGCGGCGGCGGAGCACAAGGTGAAAAAGATTTCGATCGAAGCTGTAGCAACTGATTAGCTGCTCGTCAAAAATCAATTGCTTATGTTGATTTCAATTTCTTGCCTGTTCCAAGCTAGATCGTTCTGGCGACGTTCCGCCGCCTCCGACCTGGACCGCTGCTTGCAGTTTGACTGCCAGTCCTGCTGCCTCGTCGTCCACTGCAGCTGCATACTCGGAGGCTGAGTCATGGTTGTTCCCGCTCGTGATGCAAGCCGCCTCCACAGCAACAGCCCCGCCTCCATGGGGTTCTTTCCACTTGCGCTCCAACCTCATCAGCCGGCGTACACTCAAGGATCCACCGGCGCGGCCATATCTCACCAAATACAGCGTGCTGGGGTGGGGGACGGGTGTTGATGCTAGCTCAATCTCTCATCCATGGATGGGTCCTGCAGCTTTGGATCCGGCAACATGAACAAATCAATCCCAATTTTACCGAGTTTCTCTGTGCAGTGAAATTTGAACTGAACTTTTTTTTTCTGAATTTGGGTAATGATTAAACTGAAGAATTCGCATATTCTTGCTGATTTCTCCTGAGCAGTAGCATTACTGGGAGCAAGTGTTTTAGTGATTTAAACAAGACTTCTACACTTCAGTATAACATAGATATACATATGGCTGTTCATGTAGACTTTTTTTTTTGTTAAGATGTAGCATCGGGGTATCTTTATTTGGCTACTGAACACAACAACTTCAAGTATATTAGTTCTCTATTTATCCTTAAATTAACAAATGGAAATTGATTTATTCAGAACAAAGATAATACTTGTGATGGTTTAATCTCTGTCCCTATGTTCAGTTTCAGAGTATGGTGCCGTGGGTTTTGTCTCTGCATGCAGTTCAGTGGTTTGCCACTGAGTCTGTCAGTTAGCTCCAGATGATTTAATCAACTTTGGTGAGTCTGTATATGGCAGTTAAGAATGATTGGTTGAGCATATATAGCCGTTATGGACGAAATGGGAATTAGAGTTACATGTTTAATCAAAGTATTATTACTTTTGTTATATTATATCAGGTATTCCTAAGAACCTTCTCATATGAGTATATAATATAAATGCTTCTCTAAGAGACCCATACTAGGTATCTTGAAGCAGGTATGTTCAGTATGCTCTATGCTGCAACTAAAGTTTCAAATTTATCCAGCCATATTAGGTAGGTACTTGAAGCTGGTGACCCACCATTTTGAGGACCAAATCCTAAGTGAGATTTAGAATCATAAACTCAATTTTAAATTTGATGTCATTTTAACTTTTCAAAAAAATGTTGGATTGATAGTTATTCATTCAGATATGAGACTAGTGACATTTGGACTGAGGCATGGCCTTGTTTCAATGTCAGTTTTATGTCCAGTTATATAGCAACTGAATTCATGTTTTTGTGCAACAGTCAATGCTTAATGGTAGATGGAACATGTTCATTGATGAAATATTGAAATTTAGTGCAACAAAATGATACATTAAACTATTCCGTCAACAAGTATAAATTTACTTACAATAGAATGCATATAATCAATTGTACAACCGCACATTCCGTTAACAAGTGTAGGCTGCTCTGTTATACTTCTGTCAACAAGTGTCATTTCTGAAATTCAGGCTGATGTGTTGATCTGTTATAATGTAGGTTGATGTGTTGCTCTCGAGAAGATGGTGAAAGGAAGAAGTTGTGCATGCCAATGAAGTCTGAAATTCAAGTGTGAAAGGAAGAAGTTGTGCATGCCAATGAAGTCTGAAATTCAAGTGTGAAAGGAAGAAGTTGTGCATGTCAATCATGGCTGAAATTCAAGTCTGAAATTGTTTCATCAATATATATATATATATATATATATATATATATATATATATATATATATATATATATATATATATATATATATATATTGCGGTTATTGTGATGCATTTGGAACCGATGGCTATTGATGTGTCATCTGATATGATATATTTTCACGTTGTGTGAACTGAATTGATCTATTTTAATGCTGTGTGAACTGAATTGATACGAGTACATGCTTATTTTAAAAGTCATATGAATTATTTAAATGTATTGTGCATTCTCTCATGTATGCAACAAAATGGCTATAAAGATCAACAATACACTAGATCACCATGTGTTTGTGTGTCAAAGAATGAATTAATCACCCTGCAGACAGCTAAATAGACAGCTTATTGTACAAACTATCTGTTCAGCTGTCTGTTTGTGATAAAAAGACAGCAGCCGTCTGCACTGTTGTACTGCAGCATCTCCAAGAGTTTGCCAAAATTAACTTGGCAAATCTTGTGATTTGGTAACTTGCTAAAATATATGCCAAGTTAAAAAAAATGCTATCTCCAAGAGTTTATCATTTGGGCTTGGTAAAACTAAAAATCAGGCCCACCAAAATTACCGGATCAACTACGGTTGCTTCACATCCCATTGTCGTTCTGTCTTGCGCCGCGCGCCACGCCGTCTTCCCGTCGCCAGGAGCCGCGGACTCCTGCGTGCCGGTGGCCATCAGGTGGAACAGCTCTTCTGTCTTACTAGGTCAGCACGCGCGCTACGCCGCGCCCATGTTGTCTCTTCGTTTTTCCGATGGTTTTAATATGATGCATTAGTAAACCGGGAATCAAATATGAATTACAGGGCGGTGCAGGGTCCGATTTCCATTACACTAAGAGCATCTCCAAGAGCCTTTGTAAAATCTACTCTCTAAATTATCATTTAGAGAGTCATTTGAGTAAAAATCATTTTCTATATTCTTGTAGTTTCCAACAGCTTTTTTATATTTTGTATGTAGTCTAGAGAGTCAATTCCGCTCTCCATATTTGGATAGCGAGAAATCCGGAATAGATGATGTCTATATTTAGATATCCAATTGAAGAGGCTGTTGGAGGGCATTTTCTCACCAAAATCTCTATTCCTATAATCTAGAAAAGATATACCATTCTTTCAGCTTTGCATTAAAAGGTGGCTATCAAATGAGCAGGAAATCACCATTGCAGCATGTAGTGCTCTCATTAATTGTGGAGAAATATGCTGCTCACCATAACAGAAACCGCTCGGAGGTACCAGTCGTCAACAGGCAGGAAGCCGTGCATTAACCAGAGACATTATAATTCTAATGGTATGTTTGTTGCCTTCATCCAAACACAAATCAGTGTTTGATGCCCTAAAAAAGATGAAAACATTCCAAACAACAATATAGGACAATACTTAATTAAATGAAGAAACATAGAAAATATACATTTGGCTGTTAACTGCGAAGTACAGATGCAACTTGACACGTTACCACTCAATGTTTTCCTGAAAGAGAAGTATGCCGCAAAAAACTGTAAGAATGGAATCAAACTACAAAGTAGAATATAAACCATATTGCTGCTAAACCATATTATGAAGAAAACAAAGCATAGTAGAAGAAACCAGGAGATTTTCCATTATCTCTGAAGCACTACTGCCTTCTTATATGAAATGAGTAATAATAATGGGTGACCATTTTAAGGAAAAAGCAGTAACAAACCAAGGAAAACAAACAAATGTGGGGAAATATTATATATATATACCTTACTCGTAAGTTCAATTAAACTGTCTGTTCTGTCTTGCAACACTAAGAAAATATATACACTTTTTGTGAGGAAAAAAATACATAATCTCTCTGACTACCGTGCTTGTGCTAAAAGCATTCGAGTGTCATTCTTCTCAGTTACTATCACCCAGCCATTGGACAGCGGTGGGATGCTTAACCTGCAATAAATAGATCAACCAATTATCCTAGATGGGGAGATGGAACCAACAAAACTTCAACAGTTATCATGGTTGCCAAAAGTGAATCGAGAACCAACAACGGAATAGTGGACAAAATTTCAGGGTGAGAGAAATAAAAGGGGAAAAGGACATGAGCAGCAGAGCACACCTGAGCACAGGCAGCAAGAAACAGGTCCTCCGAAGCAAGCAGCCCAAATCCTCGCCCGAATTCTGCCGACGTAGAGACAGCACGGAAGAGAACATCCACAAAGACAGAGGGGGCGATGCAAAAGTAGATAGGAAGGAGGAGTCAGCAGAAGAATGAAATGAAACGGTGCAAAAAGACACAAACGCAGAGCGAACTCACCAACAACACGAGCGGCGACGCTGAATCGAGGGGCACGGGTTGCAGTGCTGGACCACCCTGACGTCGGAGCAAACGCACAGGTGCCCTCGGCAGACATCTCTGGTGTGTGCGAAATAATTTGTAATGGCAGATCTGTTCCTGCAAATAAAAGAAAATCATTAAAATAGGAGCAGAAGAAATGGATAAAAAAGTTGCTATTTAAAATTAGTGTCGGTGATTTTGATAAAGCGGCTAGTGCAGCCACACTCCGCGGGCAGCTATGGATATTAACTGCTGGTTATAGCAATAATACCATCAGAACAAAGGCTCAAACATTACTTACAAAAAGAGGTATAATAAACAAATTATTTCTTATGAAGACACAATGGAAAATCCAAGTAAATAGCTCAATGCTTTACCACTCAATTGGCAAGCTACAGATTGAAATCAAAATAGACACCAATACTCAACATGTTCTCTGATACATTGTAAAGAGAGGTTCATTCATGTTCTCAGATTTGTTTAATAGAGAGGCTCATGTAGAATGCATATCGGATATTACTCAGCATAAAACTTATCAAGTCACTACCAAAGTTCTCAGATGTATTGTGGAGCAAGATTCACGCATAGTATATTAGATAGTAATCAGTAAGGACCTTAAGCAGCTTGTTTGGTATGGTTGCTACATCTAAGGGAAACAACATCTCAAGACAGTAGATGCTTGCAAAAGGGGAAGATCCGTGCCTTTATACGAAATCAGCCAAGCTAATTTATATAATTAGAGAGAGAGAGATCTATTGCGGTCAGTAAAAACATGCGCAGGAAGGATGTGATTTGGTGATGGAGTCAGTGTGCCCCTCAATAGCGGGGAGGAAGAAGCGTGGGATCGCATCCACGCGAGCGTGAGGCAGAGAAGACGAAGCCACGAGGAGAGAGGAGGGAGCACGTCGACGAAGGGAGGAGGCCGCCACGGTCGCCGCTACGCGTGCGCGCCGCCGTGCCGTGCGTATGCCGGCGGGGAGGAAGGGCCGCAGGCCGCCGCGGCGGCGCATGCGCGCTGCCGTACTGCGCATCCGCCGGTGGGGACCTCCGCGGACGATGGCGCCGAAGCCGCGCGCCTGGAGGACGACGCCGTCGGTCGGGCCGGTCGCCGATGGCCGGGCTGAGGACTCCCGCGCCGTCGCTCTCCTGCAACGGCGGCGAGATCCCGCCTTCCCCAAACCCTAGGCCGCCGCGAGAGGAGGAAAACAAAAGCGGAAAAGAGGCAGGAAGGGAACGAGCAGTGTCCCGTGGAGACAGAGGCAGCGCACCGTGGCGAGGCCTGCGCGGATCAGAGGCGGTGCGGCACCAAAGAGGCCCACACGCAGAGCACGGAGCGCGACCTCGGCGAGAGGGCAGAGCGAGGAACCCATGGCCCGCGTCGCGCATCCTCTGCCCGGCACGTGTCGCGACGGGAGCAGCGGGTTGCTCTTGCCGCTCCCTCTCCACGGTGCATAGTGACTAGAGTACTAGAGTATTCTCTATCTCCTTCTGCTGAGTACTTGCAAGGTACTCTTTATTTTTCTGAGCAGGAGGTTCCTCAGTAGATTTTGCACAAGCTTGCTGACCACAAGATGAAGTTGTTATCATTTGAGAATATAATTATTCAGAAAACAAAGTTATTTTGATCTACTTCATCCCTTTTTAAATATATGATACTTGGGGCAAGCTCATCAGTTCAAAGATGAAATAATTAGCTTGTTCTAAAAGCCATATATGTTTAGAAACGGAGTGAGTAGCATAATAGCAACTAGTATCAGCTTATTAATGAATATCACAACAAATTCATCGAGGTACGGGGAAGCAATAGAGTGAAATACCTTGGACCTTGGTGCTGCTGTTCTGAGCGCCATAGCAAGTAGAAGACCTAGACGAAGAAGTAGGCCACACAGTTCGAGCGCCTGGGATATTATCAGCGGCCGCCGTGTAGTTCTGCTGTGGCCGCTGGAGCGCACGGCTGCCAAGCCTCTTCACCGCATATCGAAGCACTGCCGCCGCCATCGCCGGAGATTTCTCCTTGTGTAACAACCCGTGGCCGCCGGTGAGATCAACCCGACGGCGTGAGCAAATCACAAAGAAAATCGAGGATAGGATCTCGGAAGCAAGGAGGAAGAACACCTTCCTGACCCGTTCGTGTTTATGAATACTTTTCTTTTTTTTTCCGTGTTGCTGGCCGAGTCTTCTATAGGAGCTTCTATCTTCGTTGGGTCCTGGGCTGGGCTGTGTTTAGTAATTGGGCCGATAGTGTTGGTGTAACGACCCGAAAAATTCACCAAATAAATCACACGCTAATTTTTTTTTTCAAAACTCTTTTTCGTCGTTGAGCTCAAAACCACCTAAACCCTGAATCCTAACTCCCGAAAATCTTTCCGCTGTCCCGAGCACCCGATTCCCAACTCTCGATTCCATTCGTCGATGTCACCTTTTCTTTTGCGCCGACCGTACCTCGCTCTCTCTCTTTTTCCTCGTCACCGTCTCATCGCGCGACCACCACCGACCGCGATTAGCGCCGGCCGCACGCGCCACTGTCCCCCTGGCCCGCACACCCGGCCGCGCATGCCCCCTGGCCCGCGCACCCGGCCACGCACGCCTCCCCTGGCCCGCGCGCGCGTGACCGACGCCGCGCGTTGCCGACCGCGGCCGCGGTCGCCGCCGGCGCGAATCCCGCCCTCCTCCTCTCTTTCTCTCTCCCTCCTTTTTCTTTTCCCTTTTCTATTTTTTCCAGTTTCTTTTCTTCCATTTCTCTTTTTCTTTTCTTTTCTCCCTCCCTCCTTGTAAGGATCGATGGACCAAGAGGGGGGGTGAATTGGGCCTTTTTCAAATTCTAAAACAAAGTAAAGCAACCTTAACCTATGCAATGCTAGTAGGGCACCAATTCACCAACCGGATAACTAAGCTTCTAACACAAGCTAAGAGAGCTAAAACAAAGTAAAGCCTAGCAAGGTAGAGCTAAGTTATGATCTCTAAGTCAAGCACATGAGTAAATTGCATGAAAGAAAATGCTTGAATAAAAGGAATGGACAAGAGACAACCGGATTTTTTCCCGTGGTATCGATGTGTTGGCACACACCCCTAATCCACGTTGTGACACTCACAAAGAGTATTGTCACCTCCCAAGTCACCGAGACGAGGGCGCTCACTAAGAGTCTCCGTTCACCATCCCGGCGTGGTGGAGATCAAGCCACGTACAATCTTCTTCTCCGGGCTCCCACAATCCTTGGCAAGCTCCGCGAGAAACACCTCGATCACCAAGATCGCCTAGGTGATGCCAATCACCAAGAGTAACAAGCTAAGGCCTTCACTTGAGCAAGAACCGATCACCAAGAACGGATGCACACTAGCTTCTCTCTACTCAAGTCCTTAATCTTGCTTCTTGATTGATTGAATGCACAAGTATGTGAATGATGAAGCTCAAGGTGGCTCTTGACTATGGTATGAGTGTTTGGATGTTGCCTGGTGTCAAGAGTGGGCGAAATGACCCATTGGAGGGGTATATATAGGCAGCTCACACAAATAGAGCCGTTGGAGAAAAGCTGCCAGAAAACTGCGTAGCGCCGGTTAATCCGACGTACCCCCCATTGTCATCGTCGGTTTAACCGGTGAATGTAAACTGCCTCTTCTGAAAACTAGCCGTTACAACTGGGGCAGATTAACCGACGTAGCATCGGTTTAACCGGTGAGTGTAGTTGTCCACTGAACCACTGAAAAATCAAGTCTCTGGACAACTGCACCGACGTTAACTCAAACCTATCGTCGGTTTAACCGGTGAGTACAACTTTTGAATTCCTCTGAAAAAACCATCTCACTGGTCAATTGCAACGACGTCTTGATTCAAACAGCGTCGGTTAATCCGGTGAATAGAACTTGAATTTCCCTGGAAAAACCAACTCTGGACCAATGCACCGACGTTAAATTCAAACACGTCGGTTTAACCGGTGTATTGAATTTGTCCAGACTCTGCTGACTTCGTTTAACCGACGTATAGAAAATTGAGAGCGTCGGTTAAACCGGTGTATAGACTTTTTCTGATTTTGTCTTTTCTGATTTGAGTCTTGAATGAAATCCAAATATTCTTGAGATATAGTTTGAGAACCACTTATTTGAACTTCTAGAAACCTGAGTGACCATAGTGTGCATCCATTTTCAAATGACCATGTCCATGCTCAAGTTACTAAGCCTTAACCCCTCTTAATAGTGCGATCACTACAAAACTATAAAACCTATACTAACCTAAGTGTCCTTCTCAACCTTGTGACACTTAGGACTAGAAAGATCCTTAGCCTTGACATATATAAGTTGAAAACCGAGATCGCCTTTTAGAATAACCGAAATTGAGGGGCCTCTTTTGACATATGACCAAATGAGCGATAATGATCTATTAAGCTGCACAAACTCATTAGTCACAATAATGGTTGTCATTAATCACCGAAACATACCTTGAGGGCCTAGATGCTTACAATCTCCCCCTTTTTGGTGATTGATGACAACACAAACATAAATAACGAGAGAGCGAGAAAGATAAAACAGGATAAACACAAGCAAACTCGAAAGCAGGACCAAAGAGCTCAAAGGCTCAAACGAAATCCATAGATATGTCTCAAAGAACGGCATACTCAAGCAACAAATGTACATATCCATGAATTAACACCAAATGTGATACAAAGAAACAAAGTCCTGATAACTACGAGCTCTCTCTAGCTCTACCCTCCCCCTAACTCTGGTGCTCCCCCTAACACCTCTCCCCCTTTGGCATCAAAGCACCAAAAGGCGAGCTACGGGTCGTGCTGTCGTGGTACGGCGACGAAGCGGTCCGGGTCGTCGTCGTCGGACGGAGAACTCTCACCCTCGGTGACAGACGGAAGCTGCTGGTCTGGGTCTGAGCTCACTGGGGGAGTAACTGTCGTGGAGGCTCTCGTGCTGGCACTGCCTGGTAGAGGATCCGTAGAAGTCGTAACCGGGTCAGCAGAAGAAGTATCAATCTCTGAAGAGGTGACTGCTGAGGCTGCCGGCTGCGTCGACTGTGGAAGCAGGGACTCCTCTACTGCTCCTCCCCCTGAAGGTGCTGCCTGAAGTGAGGAGGGGAGGGCGACCGACTGAACCGCTGGCGGTGAGTCCTGAAAGAGTGTGGTCGCCGGCAGTGGTGAAAAGAGCGGACGACCGGCAGACCCAAAGAGTGCTGACATGGAGAACGTGGTCTCCGGTGTCGCTGAGGTAGCTGGAGCTGCAGTAGGAGCTGGAGGAGGAGGAGCTGGTGTGACGGCAAGCTGAGGTGCTCCTACACCCTGAAGTCCGGGCTGCTGCTGCTGTGGGGCGAGTCCGGTGTGAGAGTAAAGCTGGGAGATCATCCCGAACATCGCCATCATGCCCTGCTGCATCTGCTGGAACTGAGCGTCTGTCCTCTGTGAAACTCTGTCGATAAGCCCGACAAAACGCTCCTCGGTCGCAGCACGCTCTCGGGCGGCCTCTCTCTGTATAGCAGCAATCTGGGCCTCATGGGCTCTCCTGGCCTCCTCCTGAGCAAGCCTGTCCTCTCTCTGCTGGGTCACGAGCTGCTGTAGTAGTGAAGTGAGCTCGGACGGCTGAGTCACCTGAGACTCAGAGACTGTAGCAGCTGCTGAAGTCGGAGGTGCTGGCTGTCCTGAACCTCCTGCCTCGTGATCGTGACTGGCTGGGGCAGCTGAAGGAAAGTACTCAACGTCGTCGGAGGAGTCTGACTCAAGCTCAGACCAGTGAATCTCATCATCTCCCCCGGGAAGCTGTGCCTCTGCTGCTAGGAGTGCCTCATCCTCCTCTGCCACTCGTGCCTGAACCTCCGGTGACAGTCGAGCCATCGCTGCTCTATCTGCGTGTCTGCCCCTCCTCCTGTCCTGTGGAGCCGTGGGTCGGTAGACAGGGAACCTGGGAGCCTCGTCGTGACGGTAAGGGGCACTGATGGGTGACTCTGCTGGCACTATCATAGAGCATATGTAACTGATCCAGTGCGCATAGGGAAACTGTCGCACCACACCCATCCCATCAGTGATCACATCCTCTATCTCAGCCAGAATAAAGTCAACTATGTCAAACGGCTCGTGAGTGAGGATGTGTAGAAGCAGGAGCTGCTGCAGTCCCGTAAACCCCTCTGGGTAGCCACTCCTCGGTAACAGAGTCCTCCGGAGTGCCATATGAACAGCGTAAGCCTCTGGGGTCAGCAAGCTCGGCACTCTGGCGTAAGAGGCTGGGAACGGCTGGCGGAAGCACTGAGTGATCGCCTCGTGAGAAGGAGCAATCCCGCCAACCATCGCCCTGCGGGGTGGATCTGAGTCCCCGTAAACCCTCTCGTGCAGCGAGACGTCGACCAGGTCAACTCCAAGAATACCAGCAATGGTCGCCCTCGACAAACCAAAGTCCTGCCCTCCAAACATGAAGTGTACGGCTCTGCGCTCGGGGGCTATCCAAGCTGTAGCGTAGAACACTCTGACCCAGTCCTCGATATAACGGTTCTGCTCCATCTCTAGCAGTCTAGGCAGACCTCTGAAGTGAGCAAAGTGTGCTCTCACATCTGCTCCCCCTGCGGCTGTCCTCAGTGAGACCCAGTCAAGAACCCTGTGCTGAAAGATCCGGTGGCCCCGCCTCTGGTAGGTCTCGTAGAAACTGGCCTGTAGCAAAGTCCAGAACCTCCTGTCGACTCTGCTGTCTCGGGTCACCGGGAACCAGACCTCCTCGTCAACACTCCACCTGAGCCTCTTGACCTTGGCCGCATTGGCTCGGGTCAAGTTCTGGAGCAGCACACCTGGCTCCAGACGCACAACAGTGTCCATACGGAACACTGCGCGCTCGGCCTCTAGGGCCTCGGCTCTACGAGCTGCTGCTGCTGCAGCTGTGGACCTGCGAGGCTCCTGTGGCTGGTGACCTCCTCGCGTCCTCGGTCCAGTGCGACGCTCGGTCGCTGGTGAAGTCTCTGCTGCTGGGGATGTCTGCCGAGTGCGGCCAGACCGTCGTAGAGTCGGTGACTCCTGTGTGCTCTGCCCCTGAGACTGCTCGGACTGCTCTGCCTCTGAATCTGAATCTGCAGCTGTATCTGACTGATCTGACTCTGCTGCTGCTGCTGTCGCGGCTCTGGTGGCCCTGGCACCTCTCACTCTGCCCATGCCCCTGCCTCTGCCTCTGCCTCTGGGGTCCTCCCTGATCTGGAACGGACGAGCGCGGCCTGATGCCTGCTCCTCGGCGGCCTTGGCCACCATCTCGGCCTTCTCGGCCTCCTTCTCTGCACGAGTCCGCTTGCGAGCGGGCTTCTCGACCACAACTTCCTTCCCTTTCCTCTTCTCGCGACCCATCTCGACTGACGGTGTGCGAAACACGAACGCGGCGTGAAAGAGGCAGCTCAGGCAAATCGTCGAGCACCTGGCGAGCTTCTGATCGGGTGCTGCTGCGGTGTGGCTGCGGCTGCGGCGTGGAGGCGTGGAGCACGGCGGCGCCCGGCAGTGGCGGCGTGGAGCGGCGTGGAGTAGCGTGGAGCAGCGGCGGCGGTGGCTACGCGCGCAGGCGGCGGCGCAGGCGCGCACGGGCGGCGCTGGGCGAGCGCAAGGGCGCGGCGGCGGCGACTTCGACGTGCAGGCGAGCGGCGGCGCGGATGGCGCACGGCGGCGCGTGGGCTGTGGCGGAGCGGCGGCGGTGGTCTTGCAGGCGAGCGACGGCGCGGATGGAGCGACGGCGGCGGCGCGAAGGGAAGGCGGCGGCGGCTCGAAGATGGAAGCGGGCGAAACAGAGGAAAGAGAGGCGGCGGCTCGAGCACGACTAATATATGACAGGTGGGACCCGCGATTTTCCTTTACACCGGTCGATCCGACGTCTAGGGTATGAGCGCCGGTTGATTGCGTCGGTGTAGTTCACCCGAGGCTCTACCAGATCTGTTTTTGAACGCCGGTTGAACCGATGCTGTCAAAAATGAACTCGTCGGTTGATTGATCAAAGCACCGGTTGATTGCTAGGTCTGTTTTGCATTTATGATCACCGGTTGATCCGATGATGTGACTTTTGTATACGCCGGTTGAACGCCTGAAACTTGACTGAGCTGAGACAAACTTTAGTAACGCCGGTTGAACCGATGATGATGCTCCATTGAACGTCGGTTTAACCGGTGAAGCCAAAAACCCCACACTCAGCTCACTCTTCTATGCTAAGTCCAATAAACTTATAAAATTCAAATAAACTCAAGTTAATGGACTTGCATAGGCGACTTTACCCCTCAAAATAAATAGGATAGCACACTTGCTTAAATAAATTTCTTTTTAAACACAAGGAAAAGCCGCAAGAGAGACAAAGCGCCAAATAAAATGTATGAGCCATGTCATAGGAATATTGAAGATAGAAAGCTTCAAACTCATCATGACATTGCTCACTAGGCAATAACGCACCTAACACTTTGCTCTTTTCACTTTTCATGAATTAAGATCTTGTATATGAAAACAAGTCTCATTTTCATCAAGTGATCTCCTTTGTGACCCTTACGCATGCAATGATGATGCAAACTACAACCACATGCGAAAGTATAATAAACATGAAGTGCACACCTATATGACAAGAAATGCATAACAAGAAATTAAGATCTACTTGTCAAGTTTGAACCCACGGGAAGCTTCTTCATGATGAGCCTTTCTACAAGCCTAGAGGAAAACAAGTGGACCACCACCTCTAGCTAAACCCTTGCTCATCACTATCTTACCATGGTTAGACAAGTGTCCTATATGTATGCATTTTTCTATATGACATGGCAACTTACATGACGTTTGCCGCATCTAACACATTGAGCTCATTTCTTAGCCTAACAAAGGTACTCTCGTCTAAAGGTTTTGTGAATATATCCGCCAATTGCTCCTCGGATCTCACACCTTGAAGGGAAATGTCCCCCTTGGCTTCGTGATCACGCAAGAAGTGATGGCGAATATCAATGTGCTTTGTGCGAGAGTGTTGAACTGGATTCTTGGCAATTTTTACGGCACTTTCATTGTCACAAAGGAGTGGGATCCTATCTAGTTTCACACCAAAGTCCAAAAGGGTTTGCTTCATATATAGGATTTGGGCACAACATGCACCGGCCGCTATATATTCCGCTTCCGCGGTGGACAAAGCCACGGAATTCTGCTTCTTACTCGACCAAGAAACTAGAGAACGCCCAAGCAAGTGGCAACCCCCGGAGGTACTCTTGCGATCCACACGGCTTCCGGCAAAATCCGAATCCGAGTATCCCAAGAGATCTAAACTAGCGCCTTTGGGGTACCACAAGCCTATGCTAGGAGTGTGCTTGAGATACCGAAGGATCCTATTCACAGCCGAAAGGTGTGACTCCTTTGGGTTAGCTTGAAAGCGGGCACACAAGCACACACTGAACATTATATCGGGCCTAGATGCGGTAAGGTAAAGCAAAGACCCTATCATAGAACGATAGAGGGATTGATCAATCGGTTTACCGTCCACATCCAAGTCGAGATGCCCATTGGTTGCCATGGGTGTCTTGATTGGCTTGCACTCATCCATCTTGAACTTCTTCAAGATATCTTTGGTATATTTTTCTTGATGGATGAATGTCCCTTCCTTCATTTGTTTGACTTGAAAACCAAGGAAGAAGGTCAATTCGCCAATCATGGACATCTCGAATTCCCTAGACATCATGGTAGCAAACTCATGGCTTAGCAAATCATTAGTTGAGCCAAAAATAATATCGTCAACATAAATTTGACAAATGAAAAGATCCCCGTTGACGTCTTTTGTGAACAACGTGGTGTCCACCCTCCCGATCTTGAAGCCTTGCATGATTAGGAAGTCACGAAGCCTCTCATACCAAGCCCTTGGAGCTTGTTTGAGCCCATAGAGTGCCTTGTGCAACCTATAAACATGGTTAGGATTCCTCGGATCTTCAAACCCGGGAGGTTGCTCAACATAAACAAGTTCGTTAATAACGCCATTTAAGAATGCACTTTTCACATCCATTTGATACAACTTAATGTTATGATGTGAAGAGTAAGCAAGAAGGATACGGATAGCTTCAAGTCTTGCGACCGGAGCAAAAGTTTCACCAAAATCCAAACCTTCGACTTGAGAAAACCCTTTTGCCACAAGTCTTGCTTTGTTGCGTACCACCACCCCATGTTCATCTTGCTTGTTCCGAAAGACCCACTTGGTGCCGATGATGTTCTTGTCTTTTGGAGGAGCTTCGAGGACCCAAACTTCATTGCGGGTGAAGTTGTTCAACTCATCTTGCATGGCCATCACCCAATCCGAGTCCTCAAGCGCTTCCTCTATGCTAGTGGGTTCAATACAAGAAACAAACGAGTGATGTTCGCAAAATGAAGCATGTTTAGAGCGAGTTCTTACTCCTTTTGATGGACTACCAATGATTTGACCAATTGGATGATCCTTGGAGATGCGACCATGCTTCACTAGCGGTACTTGCGTTGATGCTTGTTGGGGTGAATCATGAGTGACTTGTGCTTGTGGTGGAACACTTTGCTCTTCTTGTTCTTGAACTTGGGGTGTTGGCGTTGGCACATCTTCTTGAGGTTGTGTATCATCTTTTTCTTGATCTTCATCCACTTGGGGCGCCGTGGAGGTGCTTGGTGTAGATGAGGAAGGTCCTCCTCCTTGATCATTGTCTTCATGCACCTCTTCCGGCTTGATATCCCCAATGGACATATTTTTCAAAGCTTCATCAATCTCCTCATCACCTACATTCTCATAGCCAACAACCTCCTCTTGGGAGCCATTAGATTCATCAAACTCCACATCACATGTTTCTTCAACTAACCCGGAGGTTTGATTGAATACTCTATATGCTTTGGAGTTTGATGCATAACCAAGAAAGAAACCTTCATCACATCTACTTTCAAACTTACCGAGCCTTTTCTTCTTATAGATGAAGCATTTGCAACCAAAGACTCGAAAGTATGATATATTTGGTTTCTTCCCGGTGATGAGCTCATATGGAGTTTTCTTGAGGAGTCGGTGAGGATATACTCGGTTGGATGCATGACACGCCGTGTTGATTGCTTCCGCCCAAAACTTCTCGGACGTGCCATAATCATCCAACATTGCTCTAGCTAGGGTGATGAGAGTCTTGTTCTTTCTTTCCACCACTCCATTTTGTTGAGGCGTGTAGGTGGCGGAAAACTCATGCTTGATGCCCTCTTCATCGCACCATTCTTCAATTTTCATGTTCTTGAATTCGGTGCCGTTGTCACTCCGGATCTTCACAATTGGGGAGTTGTACTCCCTTTGAGCTCTTCTTGCAAATGTCTTGAAGAGTTCCGGAGTTTCACCCTTATCGCCTAGAAACATAACCCAAGTGTAACGTGAAAAATCATCAACAATTACTAGGCAATAGAGGTTACCACCAATGCTCTTGTATGTAGTTGGACCAAAGAGATCCATGTGAAGTAGCTCGAGCGGCTTGGAGGTAGACAACATCGTCTTGATGGGATGATGTGTTGCAACTTGCTTCCCGGCTTGACATGCTTTACATAGCTTATTCTTGTCAAAGGTGACGTCATTCAAGCCGGTGATCATCCCTCTCTTGTGGGCTTTCTTGAGGTTGCTCATGCCAATATGAGCAATTCTTCTATGCCAAAGCCACCCAAGAGAAGACTTGGTGAAGAGGCATGTCATGGTGCTTGTTTGCTTTGAAGAGAAATCCACCAAGTAAATGTTGCCATGCCTAAACCCCGTGAATACCAATGACTTGTCTTTTTCATGAGTTACTACAACACCATTCTTGTCAAAGGCACACGTTAGTCCAAGATCACACAATTGAGCAATTGAAATAAGATTAAAACTAAGTGCTTCTACAAACAAAACATTAGAAATAGATAAATCTTTAGAAATTGCTATTCTACCCAAACCTAAAACTTTTCCCCTTGAGTTATCACCATAGGTGACATGTTCATGATCGCCGGGGTCTTCAAGGGAGGTGAACATGCTATCATTGCCGGTCATATGTTGAGAGCAACCGCTATCAAGTACCCAATGTTTTCCACCGGCTTTGTAGTTCACCTACACACATGAGAATTCACTTTTGAGTTTTAGGAACCCAAACAAGCTTTGGGCCTTGCACATGTGTGACAAGAGCTTTTGGGACCCAAAGTTGCTTGGGGAGCTTCTTCTTTGACTCCTTAGTGAGTTTGCCAATGAATTTGGCCTTCACCTTACCCTTCACCTTACTCAAGAGAAAATGGTTATTTTGAAATATTGAAGAGTAATTCTTGGGTAATTTAGGAAGAGGACGTGATGGTAAAGTGCACTCCCTAGTGTGGTGCCCGGTGACTTGGCAATGTTGGCAATATGATCCAACTTCCTTGATGAAGCTAATCTTGATCTCCGGAGAAGGAGTAGTGGCTATGTTTGGCTCCGGAAATGAACCAAGACCTCTCTTGCCATAGTCACGGGCATTGTTGAAGAGAATCTCTTTGTGGATGTATTCTCCTCTTGAGAGCTTCTCCACACTACTCTTGAGGCTTGCAACTTGATCCATCAAATCCTTTTCCCTAGAAGGTGCAAGCTCGGGCAAAGCATTAGTAGCATTTGCATTAATGAGTAGGTCATCACATGAAGTAGAAGCATTGACCTTCTCAATAGTTTCATGGGCAAAGTTCTCAAGACTTGGGTCAATTGCTTCATAGGCAAATTCATGTTCTTGATACTTGTGAGCCAACTCCCTATGCTCTTGTTTAAGCTTTTTGTGGCTCTCTTCAACTTGCTTAGCAAGTACAAGTGACTCATTGTGCTTTTTGAGCAAGTCATTGTACTTGCCAAGCAAATCGGAGTGGGCAAGCTCTAACTTTGCACGAGTGCTCTCAAGAATCTTGACTTTGCCCTTTTCCCTCTTGATGACGGATGTATACTCATTAATGAGGTTAGCAAACTCATTGGGGTCAAGCTCATCATCACTATCATCTTCACTCTCACATACCTTAGAGTTACCTTTGGCCATGAGGCACATTGGAGGTGGAGGTAGTGATGGTTCTTCATTTGTGAGGGCGATGGTGACTATGTCTTCTTCATCACTTGAATCTTCGCTTGATGAGACATCGGTCACCCACTCTTGTTTTTCCACCAAGAAGCTTCTCTTGGTGTGCCCTTTCTTCTTTGGGAAGAGCTTGGTCTTCTTGTCATGGCTCTTTTTCTTCCCAAGTCTCTTGTTTTTATTCTTCCTTTCTTCTTCTTCATCATCGCTTGAATCATGGCGATGCTTGCTCTTGTGATCCTTGTTTCTTTTGTCCGGCTTGGGGCAATTTGGACGGATGTGACCTTTTTCTCCACAATTGTAGCAAATTTTGTTCTTGACATCCATTGGCCGGAACATTCCCTTCTTAGAGTCAAAGTTGAACCCCTTCTTGTTGATCTTGTCATTCAAGCGGGTGAACTTTCTCATCATAAGAGCAAGCTCTCCATCATCTTCAACATCGGATGAGCTTTCATGATGATCATCTTCTTCATTGCTTGAGCTAGAATCTTGCTTGATCATCTTGAGCTTGCGGGCTTTGTTTGCCTTGGTCTTTAGAGCAATTGATTTGCTTGAAGTTGGCTCTTCGGACATACCAAGGATACTCATCTCATGAGCGCGAATTTCGCCCACAAGTTCTCCTACTTCCATTGTGTCAAGATTCTCCTTTTGAAGCATAGCATTGATGATGTTATACTTGGGCTTCGGGAGGAGCATGAGAATCTTGCGATTGATGGAGGCACTGTCAATTTTGGATATTTCAAGTGCATTAATGTCCTTGACAATGACATTCAAGCGAGAGTACATATCATTGCAATTTTCATGAGCTAGCATTTTAAAAGAATCATACTTAGCTCTAAACAAGTGATATTTTTGTTCACGGACTTTTGTGGAGCCTTCATGAATTTCAATTAGTTCTTTCCATATATCACTTGCTAAGTCCATGCCATTAACTCTAGCAAAGACTTCCTCACTAATGGCTTCGAAAATTGCATTTCTAGCCTTAGCATTCCATTTTAATTGTTCGGTGGTGGGAGTTCCGGTGAACCCGGTCTTAGTCGCCAACCATACTTCGGGGGCAATCGCATCAAGGTATGCGGCCATGCGAACTTTCCAATAGGCAAAGTTCTTGCCCTCGAAGTGAGGCGGCGAACCACCCATCTTGGCCATAGCTCTAGGCGGTGAAGCCTAATGATCCAAATGAGCAACGAGGCTTTGATACCAATTGTAAGGATCGATGGACCAAGAGGGGGGGTGAATTGGGCCTTTTTCAAATTCTAAAACAAAGTAAAGCAACCTTAACCTATGCAATGCTAGTAGGGCACCAATTCACCAACCGGATAACTAAGCTTCTAACACAAGCTAAGAGAGCTAAAACAAAGTAAAGCCTAGCAAGGTAGAGCTAAGTTATGATCTCTAAGTCAAGCACATGAGTAAATTGCATGAAAGAAAATGCTTGAATAAAAGGAATGGACAAGAGACAACCGGATTTTTTCCCGTGGTATCGATGTGTTGGCACACACCCCTAATCCACGTTGTGACACTCACAAAGAGTATTGTCACCTCCCAAGTCACCGAGACGAGGGCGCTCACTAAGAGTCTCCGTTCACCATCCCGGCGTGGTGGAGATCAAGCCACGTACAATCTTCTTCTCCGGGCTCCCACAATCCTTGGCAAGCTCCGCGAGAAACACCTCGATCACCAAGATCGCCTAGGTGATGCCAATCACCAAGAGTAACAAGCTAAGGCCTTCACTTGAGCAAGAACCGATCACCAAGAACGGATGCACACTAGCTTCTCTCTACTCAAGTCCTTAATCTTGCTTCTTGATTGATTGAATGCACAAGTATGTGAATGATGAAGCTCAAGGTGGCTCTTGACTATGGTATGAGTGTTTGGATGTTGCCTGGTGTCAAGAGTGGGCGAAATGACCCATTGGAGGGGTATATATAGGCAGCTCACACAAATAGAGCCGTTGGAGAAAAGCTGCCAGAAAACTGCGTAGCGCCGGTTAATCCGACGTACCCCCCATTGTCATCGTCGGTTTAACCGGTGAATGTAAACTGCCTCTTCTGAAAACTAGCCGTTACAACTGGGGCAGATTAACCGACGTAGCATCGGTTTAACCGGTGAGTGTAGTTGTCCACTGAACCACTGAAAAATCAAGTCTCTGGACAACTGCACCGACGTTAACTCAAACCTATCGTCGGTTTAACCGGTGAGTACAACTTTTGAATTCCTCTGAAAAAACCATCTCACTGGTCAATTGCACCGACGTCTTGATTCAAACAGCGTCGGTTAATCCGGTGAATAGAACTTGAATTTCCCTGGAAAAACCAACTCTGGACCAATGCACCGACGTTAAATTCAAACACGTCGGTTTAACCGGTGTATTGAATTTGTCCAGACTCTGCTGACTTCGTTTAACCGACGTATAGAAAATTGAGAGCGTCGGTTAAACCGGTGTATAGACTTTTTCTGATTTTGTCTTTTCTGATTTGAGTCTTGAATGAAATCCAAATATTCTTGAGATATAGTTTGAGAACCACTTATTTGAACTTCTAGAAACCTGAGTGACCATAGTGTGCATCCATTTTCAAATGACCATGTCCATGCTCAAGTTACTAAGCCTTAACCCCTCTTAATAGTGCGATCACTACAAAACTATAAAACCTATACTAACCTAAGTGTCCTTCTCAACCTTGTGACACTTAGGACTAGAAAGATCCTTAGCCTTGACATATATAAGTTGAAAACCGAGATCGCCTTTTAGAATAACCGAAATTGAGGGGCCTCTTTTGACATATGACCAAATGAGCGATAATGATCTATTAAGCTGCACAAACTCATTAGTCACAATAATGGTTGTCATTAATCACCGAAACATACCTTGAGGGCCTAGATGCTTACACTCCTCTCTCTCCTTCCTCCCTTCCTTCCCCGTCGCGCCTGCCTGCCCCGAGCCGCTCCCTGCCTGCCCTCCCGCGCGCGCCTCCCTCCCTTGCCACTCGTGCCCGGGCCACGGCACCTGCAGCGCGCGCTCGCGCCCACGTGCACGCACGCACGTGCGCACAACGCCCGCGTGCCCGCACCGCCCGCCGGCCGCGCCAGCGCCACCTCTCCCTGAGCTGCTCGCCGCCTCGGCGCGCACGCGCACGCGTGGCCGCGTCACTCGCCGGCCGCCCGGTCCCGCTCGCCGCTACCCCGACCCCCGCCCACGTGCGCACGCCGCACAACGCCGCCCTGTGCTCAACGCTGCCGCTCACATCCCGTCATCCCTGCACCACCTCGCTGCCCGTGCGCCGCTCCACGACGCGCGAGCGCGGCCGAGCGCCATTAAAGCCCGCCGCGCCGCCCGCCGGCGGCACCTACTCGCCACCGCCGCGCTCGACCACCCCACCGCCTTCCCGCCGCTATAAATAGACCCCAAGCCCCGCCTTCGAGCTCCGCAACCGCCACCACCACGAGCCGCGCCTCCTCCCAAGCTCCAGCGCCGCCGCCGCGAACCCACACCGCCGCCACGACTGCCTCCCGTGGACCGGCCTCCCTACTCCCCTACAAACCAAGGTGAGCAGGGGAAGTCGAGCTCCCGAGCCCCCGGTGCCTCTCTCTCTCTCTCCTCTTGGCCGCCGCCGGGCTCAGCAGCGACGCCACCTCGACAGCCGCCACTCGCCGCCGCTCGCCCTCGCGGATAGGCCGCCCCGGTTCACCCCAACCCAAGCCGCGGCCGGGGATCAGACCCCGCGCCTCCCCGCTCCATTTTCCCCCCTCCGCCCGACCACGATTAAGGCCCAGACCGCCGGATTGGCCGCCGCCGATGAGCGCCACCCTCCCTCCCCTATTTCCCAGCGCGGGGGAAGGAAGGGGATGGCAACTTTGCCAAAAACCCCTCTCCCTTTCCTCTATTCCATAAAGAACCCTTCCACCTATTGCTTTTATTCAAAAAGAACCATGCCCTTTACTCTATTTTCAAATAAACCTTTTCCATATATAAACATAATTCTAAATATAACCTTGACCCTCCCCGAATAATCCAAATAATTTCTAAATTACAAACCAAGCTCTTGCCTTCTCAATTATAATTACAAATAGGTCCCTGGGCCCCTGTTTAACCCCTAAACCATCCTGTAACCTATCATTTCATGCACCAAACGAACTCTGATCGGCCCGAAACTCTACCACGCCTTTCTTAACCTAGTTTCGGCCATGCCATTACGAAACCACCCAAAAATATTACTCCAAACTCCATATCTTAATTATTTCCGATTTGAGCTCAACGATAAAACTTTTATTTCTTTTTCTTGATTGTGTGTTTGTTTGTACGTGTCGTAGACCACGGTGTGAACGAAGGAGAGCCCGTTGACGAGCAGTACTGTGAGCCCGTGAATGAGGACCAGATCCACGACCCCGAGCCCGAAGGACAGTGCTTCGACCAGGACCTCTCCGAAGGCTTCGAAGACGGCAAGTTCAATCCCATCCTTTGATGCATGCTTTTGTCCTAGTTTTTATAAACACAACCCATTGGCCTGTTTTACAAAATTGCATATGTTTTGCTTGCACGAAAACACGGTTGGATAGCCACCCCTTGATTTGTGATAACCATTCCTTGACCACCTAGATTAATGTCTGATTTTGCTTGGACGTTAATCGATACTAGAACGCTTAGGACCTGCTACTTTATACAACTTGTTTTATAAAGAAAAGGTGTGTGTGGAAGGGATAAAAGTGGATTTTCGAAAGATGAGTCTAGACGGGATGGATGGCATCTCAGTGTGATTAGCCGTTTGGTGTGCTCGTGCCAGTATGGCAGGGCAAGGAAGGGAGATATCCATCTTGTCACCCCTAAGGACCGAGTTGGTGTTACATCTCACCTAACTCTATTATCGTGCAAACCACTCGACCGTTGTATGGGCAACGGCTTAGCATAAATCCCACTAGTTAGTCTGATAGCCATCAGGAGAGCTGTGAGCAACGGGTGACTAAGGAAAAGGGATAAGCCCCGAGTGTCTTAGGCCCGGTTAAACCTAGGTGAAAGGTCGATGACCCCTTGGTACATCCCGTGATGGCTAGTCAGGTCTAGCTAAGGTGGGTAATGGCTTTGCTGGGATCTGCACCGACACTAAGGTGATCGTGTTGTGGTACCCCACTTGTGGGTAAAGTTGCACACCTCTGCAGAGTTGAAACCTATTCGAATAGTCCGTGCCCACGGTACTGGGCGAGTTGCGGTGTGGTCTCACAACTAGTGTTTACTTTGGGATGAGTTGGTGTGAGTTTTTTCGGAAATATGTCCGGCAGTTGTGCCGTGTGCTACGGCGGATGAGGAGTCCGGTAGCAGCTTAAAACCTGGATCCAGTGTGGATCAACCCTTTGTGTTACTCGGTACAAGAAAATTGGTTTTGGAAAAATACTTTCTTTCAAACGAACCCCTGCATAAAATATTGCTTTCCGCAAATCGAACCCTAGCCTTATCCTTGATTTACCCTGTGCATTAAATTCTGTTTATACCCCCTCCGTGGGTGTGGTTGGACTTGCTGAGTACGTTTGTACTCACCCCATTCTCTATTTTTACAGAAGAAGATCCAAACTATGTACCAGACGACGTTGAGTAGGGGTACCGTCCTGCACCCAGCCTTGCCTGTGGATTAGGGTCACCCGCAGGAGATACCGCATGGGGTAAGACTCTGATGATTTTCTGTTTATATTTAATATCGTTGCGTGTGTGTGGATTGTAATCCTCGCGATAGTGGCGCTTCTCTGCTCACTACCGCGTAGAGTTGTACGGTAATGAACCATCTGATGTAACAAATGTGTCATCAGCCTCCTGGGACTGATGTTTGTAACACATTTAAGTCTTCTCTTATGAGGGGACGCTTCAGGTGGTATCAGAGCCATAGATTGGCCGTAGGATGTGACCCCTAGGAGCGAGACCCCTTTTTCCAAGCCTTTCCCATTAGGCCCAATCCTATTTAACCTCGCAGACTGTTTTTATGTAAAACGGATTCACCTAATCTTTGTTTTTCAGATGGCTGAGGAAGGATGGACCCAGGGCGATTGCCAAGCTGCACCTGGCTTCCCCAGCCTGTTGATCAACGCCCTGGAGAGCCTTGGCGTTACGGAACGCCCAAGGTACTACAGCAGAGAGTACGAGCACCATGGTACCCTCCGCTGCAGGGTGATCATAGTCATCGCCAGAAGTGATCGCTACCCCGACATCCAGTCATGGAGAGTGACCGCTACGGGATTTAGGCACCAAGACACTTATCCCTTGGCCATCAGAAAGGCACTCCGCTACCTGTGCCGGATTTTCGAAGAACACCTAGTCCCCACGCCAATGAGGTTCTTTCCGCCGGCCATCAGAACCCCTGTTTGGGAAGCTCGCATGAGAAGCCTAGAACGGCGCCTCCATGAAGAGGACCCTCTGTACCATGTGGCTACCTACCTAGCTGCCCTGGATCAGCTCTTCGACGAATAAGCCCACCTGCTGAGGGAGCAGACCCATCGCGCCGAGCAAGCAGAGCTCGCAGTGAGACTCCAACAGGTCCGAGCAGCCCAAGCCGAGGCAAGAGCCGCAGCCGCGATCAGCAGTGAGGCAGTTGCTCAGGAGAGCCTCAGACAAGCCCGAGACCGGCGCATGCAAGATTGGACTAGAAGTGGAACCCCAGTTCCGGCCATTGGAGAAGACCACGTCCTACTCGGGACACCCGTCATAGGATGGGGACCACTCTTTGGAAGCCCTCAAGCCCCACCCGAGAACCCTGGAAGGTCTACCGCCGCCGCCACAAGGGAAGCCAATACACAGCCCCTGGAGAACGGGAACCCAGAGGACGGCGAGCCGTCTGTTCCCCCGGAAGCATGTTCCGCCCCAGAAGAAGACTCGCCCCGCGAGTAGATTATCCGACGCTACCCTAGTGTTGTACCCTTCTAGCCTGTTCGGTTTAAGTTGTATCCTGTACCCGGACGTGTAGTACGCGACTTAGTCGTATCCCTGTGTTGTACCCTGTCTGGCGGTAATGAAGTTGTTTGTGCTTGTCGTTTGTTATGTTTGTGTGCTTGTTAAGTTGTGTGCCTATCGGCAGAAGTTAGATTCTGCCTTTTCAAAAATACGATTTAAACAACTTAAACATCACATAATCCAAATCCCACTCTCACCAAAACCCTACCCAATCTACAGATGGCTTCCCGAAGCGTCACGAGGGCCTCCCGCATTCGGAACCCTACAGTCGCTGGCACGGGAGTGCAGCCTAATGGACAGAACCCTCCTCAGGATGAACAAGAAGTGAGCCAGAACCGAGGAGAAAATCAAGAAGTGCCACTGCCACCACCACCACCCCTCGGAGACCTGGCCCAGATAATTCACAACCAGACCCTTATCCTAGAAACTCTGGCCAATGCCGTCATCGACAAGCGGCGTCGAGAGCAAACCACGAATGACAAGCTGACAGCTTTCCTGAGGACCAAGCCGCCCACCTTTGCTGGATCCAGCAACCCGTTGGATGCAGATGACTGGCTGCGTGTGATCCAAAGGAAACTCGAGCCGTTTGAATGCCAGGACCGAGACAAAGTTCTTCTAGCAGCCCACCAACTCACCGGGTCTGCCTTAGCCTGGTGGGAGAATTACTACGCTGCTGCCAAAGATGCCTCCACCATCACTTGGGGGGAATTTGTGAAGGAATTCCGCCGATATCATATCCCCTCGGCCACCATGAAGTAGCAGGGAAGCATGTCGGTGGAGGAGTACACCCATCAGTTCATGGAGTTGGCCCGATATGCTCCAGAAGAGGTGAATGACGATGAAAAGAAGCAGGATATGTTCAAGAAAGGATTAAACCCATAACTCCGGACTCTGCTTACTCCACAGATCTACCCAGATTTCAACACCCTGATGAACAAGGCTATCCTTACAGAGAGGGCAAAAATTGAGGAAAGAAAAGATAACAAGCGCAAGTTCCTGGAGAGCAAGTCTCGCCAGCAGGATCGTTTCCAGAAGCCCAGAAGCTTCAGCTACAACGCACCAAGGTCCCAAGCCCCAATGCAGTACAGAACTCAGTCTCAAGTGACAGGACCACGGGCCCCTAACACCCAGCTCAGGAGCCAGAACTCCATGAAGGCCCCGCAGAGCAATGCAAGCCAGGTCACCAACAACAGTAATGTTAAGGCCTGTTTCAACTGCCGCGAAGCAGGGCATTTCATCGCCAATTGTCCCTATGCCAAGAACAAGCCTGCTACATCAGTCTTCTCCAACACGGTGAATGGACCAAGACCAGTTCTGTCAGGTGCCAACCGAGCGCCCATCCACAACAACAACAACACCAACAACAACAGTCAGCAGATGAGGCAGCCCCAGCAGTCGTTTGGACGAGCCCGCGTCAACCACATCAACGCGCAGGAGGCTCAAGGAGCTCATGGCATAGTGCTCGGTGAGTACCTAGTCAGCTCAGCTCTTGCAACAGTACTATTTGATTCTGGAGCATCACACTCGTTCATATCATCAAGTTTTGTGGAAAAACACAATATACGTACAGTACTACTAAAGACACCCCTAATAACCCAGACGCCTGGAGGTGACATCATGCGTCAACTAGGTTGTCTACGGGTAAGGATCAATTTAAGTGGGGTAGAATTTTTAGCAGATTTAGCAGTACTTAAGTCCAAAAGAATAGACGTGATCCTTGGAATGGACTGGTTAAGCCGACACAATGGTCTAATAGGTTGTACTGACAAAGTGATACACCTAACTAACCCAGAAGGAGTACGAGTAACCTGCCGTATCCGGGAAAGTGGATCAGACCCAATGGTGTTTAGCATGAAAGCCAAGTCCTTGGAAGAATCCCAGCAGTAAATGAATACCCAGATGTTTTTCCCAAAGAAATTCCCCCACCTGTTTAGAGGCCAGCCGAATCTCGAGGACGAGATTCATTTTAAGTGGGGTAGGTTTGTAACGACCCGAAAAATTCACCAAATAAATCACACGCTAAATTTTTTTTTCAAAACTCTTTTTCGTCGTTGAGCTCAAAACCACATAAACCCTAAATCCTAACTCCCGAAAATCTTTCCGCTGTCCCGAGCACCCGATTCCCAACTCTCGATTCCATTCGTCGATGTCACCTTTTCTTTTTCGCCGACCGTACCTCGCTCTCTCTCTCTTTTTCCTCGCCACCGTCTCATCGCGCGACTGCCGACCGCGATTAGCGCCGGCTGCACGCGCCACTGTCCCCCTGGCCCGCGCGCGCGTAACCGACGCCGCGCGTGGCCGACCGCGGCCGCGGTCGGCGCCGGCGCGAATCCCGGCCTCCTCCTCTCTTTCTCTCTCCCTCCTTTTTCTTTTCCCTTTTCTATTTTTTTCCAGTTTCCATTCTTCCATTTCTCTTTTTCTTTTCTTTTCTCCCTCCCTCCTCTCTCTCCTTCCTCCCTTCCTTCCCCATCGCGCCTGCCTGCCCCGAGCCGCTCCCTGCCTGCCCTCCCACGCGCGCCTCCCTCCCTTGCCACTCGTGCCCAGGCCACGGCACCTGCAGCGCGCGCTCACGCCCACGTGCACGCACGCACATGCGCACAACGCTCGCCGCGCCGGGCCGAGACGGCCGCACCGCCCGCCGTGGCGCCGCTGCACACCCCGTCGAACCAGTCCACGCACGCGGACCGCGTGCCCGGAGCGCCGCCGTGCCGCCCGCCGCTGCCACGCCCGCGTGCCCGCATCGCCCGCCAGCTGCGCCAGCGCCACCTCGCCCTCGCGGATAGGCCGCCCCGGTTCACCCCGCGCCTCCCCGCTCCATTTTCCCCCCTCCGCCCGACCGCGATTAAGGCCCAGACCGCCGGATTGGCCGCCGCCGACGAGCGCCACCCTCCCTCCCCTATTTCCCAGCGCGGGGAAAGTAAGGGGATGGCAACTTTGCCAAAAACCCCTCCCCCTTTCCTCTATTCCATAAAGAACCCTTCCACCTATTGCTTTTATTCAAAAAGAACCATGCCCTTTACTCTATTTTCAAATAAACATTTTCCATATATAAACATAATTCTAAATATAACATTGACCCTCCCCGAATAATCCAAATAATTTCTAAATTACAAACCAAGCTCTTGCCTTCTCAATTATAATTACAAATAGGTCCCTGGACCCTTGTTTAACCCCTAAACCATCCTGTAGCCTATCATTTCATGCACCAAACGAACTCTGATCGGCCCGAAACTCTACCACGCCTTTCTTAACCTAGTTTCGGCCATGCCATTACGAAACCACCCAAAAATATTACTCTAAACTCCATATCTTAATTATATCCGATTCGAGCTCAACGATAAAACTTTTATTTCTTTTTCTTGATTGTGTGTTTGTTTGTACGTGTCGTAGACCACGGTGTGAACGAAGGAGAGCCCGTTGACGAGCAGTACTGTGAGCCCGTGAATGAGGACCAGATCCACGACCCCGAGCCCGAAGGACAGTGCTTCGACCAGGACCTCTCCGAAGGCTTTGAAGACGGCAAGTTCAATCCCATCCTTTGATGCATGCTTTTGTCCTAGTTTTTATAAACACAACCCATTGGCCTGTTTTACAAAATTGCATATGTTTTGCTTGCACGAAAACACGGTTGGATAGCCACCCCTTGATTTGTGATAACCATTCCTTGACCACCTAGATTAATGTCTGATTTTGCTTGGATGTTAATCGATACTAGAACGCTTAGGACCTGCTACTTTATACAACTTGTTTTATAAAGAAAAGGTGTGTGTGGGGGAAGGGATAAAAGTGGATTTTCGAAAGATGAGTCTAAACGGGATGGATGGCATCTCAGTGTGATTAGCCGTTTGGTGTGCTCGTGCCAGTATGGCAGGGCAAGGAAGGGAGATATCCATCTTGTCACCCCTAAGGACCGAGTTGGTGTTACATCTCACCTAACTCCATTATCGTGCAAACCACTCGACCGTTGTATGGGCAACGGCTTAGCATAAATCCCACTAGTTAGTCTGATAGCCATAAGGAGAGCTGAGAGCAACGGGTGACTAAGGAAAAGGGATAAGCCCCGAGTGTCTTAGGCCCGGTTAAACCTAGGTGAAAGGTCGATGACCCCTTGGTGCATCCCGTGATGGCTAGTCAGGTCTAGCTAAGGTGGGTAATGGCTTTGCTGGGATATGCACCGACACTAAGGTGATCGTGTTGTGGTACCCCACTTGTGGGTAAAGTTGCACACCTCTGCAGAGTTGAAACCTATTCGAATAGTCCGTGCCCACGGTACTGGACGAGTTACGGTGTGGTCTCACAACTAGTGTTTACTTTGGGATGGGTTGGTGTGAGTTGTTTCGGAAATATGTCCGGTAGTTGTGCCGTGTGCTACGGCGGATGAGGAGTCCGGTAGCAGCTTAAAACCTGGATCCAGTGTGGATCAACCCTTTGTGTTACTCGGTACAAGAAAACTGGTTTTGGAAAAATACTTTCTTTCAAACGAACCCCTGCATAAAATATTGCTTTCCGCAAATCGAACCCTAGCCTTATCCTTGATTTACCCTGTGCATTAAATTCTGTTTATACCCCCTCTGTGGGTGTGGTTGGACTTGCTGAGTACGTTTGTACTCACCCCATTCTCTATTTTTATAGAAGAAGATCCAGACTTTGTACCAGACGACGTTGAGTAGGGGTACCGTCCTGCACCCAGCCTTGCCTGTGGATTAGGGTCACCCGCAGGAGATACCGCATGGCGCAAGACTCTGATGATTTTCTGTTTATATTTAATATCGTTGCGTGTGTGTGGATTGTAATCCTCGTGATAGTGGTGCTTCTCTACTCACTACCGCGTAGAGTTGTACGGTAATGAACCATCTGATGTAACAAATGTGTCATCAGCCTCCTGGGACTGATATTTTTAACACATTTAAGTCTTCTCTTATGAGGGGACGCTTCAGTTGGGCTCCTCTTGGGCCACATCTGGGTCGTGACATTACCGCCCCCTCGAAACACAGCTTGTCCCCAAGCTGTGGCCGTAATTATGCCTGGATCCCACTGCCCCCGAACTGAAGAATGTATTTTGCTTTGTAGCTCCTTGATTTCAAGATCCAAAATGTGGAATACCATCTCCATGATCGCTTTTGAACCTGCACTTTCTTCAGCCTGAATGGTTAGCTCACCAAATTTACTAGGATTTGGCAAGTTGTGTTCAGAAACACCAAGGTTTAGAGTCAACAGTCTGTCCCGCTTGGTGATAACCTCTGACAAAAGACTGGTAGCCTTAACAATGATCTGATCAGCATATCTCCAGAATGAGCCAATAATCAGCACTGATTTTGTGTGAATGAGCATAGGTCTATGAATACCTGGATCCCATTGTCTCTTGAGCATCCTATATATCTCAAGTTGTTGCTGCTTATCGGCAGGAGTATGTTTGCTCCATGGACTGAACAGGCTCCAAGCAATTTCAGTATTAAAATGTTGAGGACTTATGGCCTTGAGCCTCCAAGGTGTCACTTCATCATATCTTTGCATTTGTTCCCAGGTGACTAAATTCTCACTGTCATATTTCCACTCTTGGCTAGAAGAATTGGTGTCTTTTTTGTCCCTGCTCAATATTGAACTCCCATACAGATTTCTCCAAAATATTGATATGGATAACTAATCTTTTCTCAGAGAGGCTTGGACTGATTCCTGCTTGCACCATAACTTGATTTGCAAAATTGGAGAGATCGCAAAAATCCATGCATTCCAGTCTCAAGGTCAATCCCATGAAAAGATAGCTCCAAATTCTAGGATCCCATCGCCTCCTAGAAATGATTGTTTCCTTGTGTTTCACTTCAGTTAGATAAGCATCGACAAATAACTGTGGCTTGCAAACTTGATCACTGAGCTGCTTGTCATAATCAATGGTAACTGTTAAGCTGTCAGCATTGGTGAAAACATTTGCAAGAACCGTCTCAGTAATAGACTCTCCCATTTCATAATCTAAGACCACTCTACCCCAGGCCAATTGCTGTAATAAATCAGCATGTGTGTCAAGTCCAGATGTATAGTCCCCATCCATGCCAAGATTGGCGTGCATCTAATCCCCAACATGGGTAAGCACCTCACTGGTATTGAGCTCGACTATGTGAGTTGTCTTCTCTTCATCCATGTAGCTTTTCCCCAAGGCTAGTTGCTTCAATAGACCTTTATGAGTGTTGATGCCAAGCTGCTTCTCTACATCCCATGTAACCTGGGGACACATACCATTGAACACTGTATGTGCAGCAACAATGGAGGCTATCGGGACCTTGAATTTAATTTGATTAGCATGTGTTGCTATGTAGTCTGTGCCCTTACTACCGCATGCAAGTTGCTGCAACAAGTCACTAGGCATACCCATCTTAGACGACATCTCCTCATCCCAAACAACTCCAAGAGGCAAATTACTGGATAATTTATTTGCACTACCCATGTCAGACTCTGTGAGAAAGGTGTCACTATCAAGAGTGGGTAAATCCTTGATGACCAGATCAATTATTATATCATTGTCCACAACCAAGTACTTGTCAAACTGAGCTTCGTGCTGAACTAATGTATCCTGTGAGTTGAGATTAAGCAACAGTGCAACATCCCAAACCACATTCTCAGTTGACATGTCATTGAACATCTCATGTGCAGCTCCCACTGAATCGACAAACTCAACAACCTCATCCCAAATCACATCTGCAAGAGGTATTTTATTGAACACTTTGATAACAGCACGCTCAGACACATTGCAACTATAAAATGCCCCTTCATCTGTCAGTGATGTTGCTTCTCTGTCAAAGTGAATGCTAGCAAAGGCTTCTTGTGCATCTCCCCTGGATGTCATGAGATGAGTGGGAACATCATATGTGGGTGGATTAGCAGTCGTCTTCTCCTCACCAACAAAGTAATTACCACCTTGAGCCAGCTGCTTCAGCAAACCATGTTGGTCAACCATACGTTGCATTTCCTCATCCAGACTACCTCTCCAATCGACATATCATCGAACATGTTGTGTGCAAGGTTATTGGCAGTGGTAGGGTGTCGAAGTGGAGAGAAGATGCAGCCACTCGAACACCAGACTCGGTCGTCACTGCAAGCACCAAATCCACTCCGCTAGGTCCGTCGCACCCGAGCTCGATCTGGATGTGGACGCCGTGCCGCCCGTAGATGCCGCCACGAAGTTGGAGCTGAACCGAGTCGAGGAAGTCGCTGCGCCACCCGACCACTGGATCAGCCGCCGCTGCACCAACTGTCGTTGTCGTCGATGGCCCGGATGAAGTAGAAACCCAAGCAAAAGCAGAGGATAGGACATAGTGCGAAATCGACAATCCGCACAAGGAATAGCACGATTACCCTCCAACTAAAACCTAAGCTGCGTGAATCGAACAGTATATGGGCGACGGCGCCGGAAATGGCTAACCAGCGCTTTGCGGTGGCCGCCGTCGACTGAACGCGGTGGGCGGGGCGAGGACGTCGCTATCGGAATGACCCACGACGGAGCAAGGTGAGGACGTCGATGCAGCGAACCAGACCGGGGAGAGGGAATCAGATCGAAGAATAACACGCACAGATCGAGGAAAAGAGGAGGATCCGAACTCGAGAAGTAGATGAAATCACCGGACTGCAGCACGCCGTGGCGGAACGCAGAGGCGCGCTACGAAGCCGTGCACCCAGTGCCGATGATCACCGGCTCTAATACCAATTGTAACAACCTGTTGCCGCCGGTGAGATCAACCAAACGGCGTGAGCAAATCACAAAGGAAATCGAGGATAGGATCTCGGAAGCGAGGAGGAAGAACACCTTCCTGACCCCTCCGTGTTTCTAAATATTTTTTTGTTTTTTTTCCGTGTTGCTGGCCGAGTCTTCTATAGGAGCTTCTATCTTCGTTGGGTCCTGGGCTGGGCTGTGTTTAGTAATTGGGCCGATAGTGTTGGGCTCCTCTTGGGCCACATCTGGGTCGTGACACCTTGCTTCGGATTGGTTTGGGTTCCCTTCTCCGATCCTGCCAGATTTGCCAAGAGAATGAATCGCGCGGGAGAAGGACAACGGGGAGACGCGCGGGAGGAGTTCGCGGCGCAAGAAACGCCGATGGGGAGCCGGATACGCGGGCGCATATTTGCGCGTGGAGGACTTCTTTTTGCCGACTTCCCAAAATTTGCCAAGTAGTATGTAAAACTGTCGGAGACATGTTTTTTGCGTTTTTTCAAAAAAAAAACAAGGATAGCAACCTAATTTGACAAACTGTTGGAGATGCTCAAGCGGGGATGGGTGGGCAGAATACCCAAAACCCGAACCCGAAAAACCCGAGCCCGAACCCGAAAAACCCGAACTCTAATTCGGGTTCTAACCCACGGTACCCGAAATTATTACGGGTAATTCGGGTATCAGGCCACGGTACCCGAATTACCTGAAAAACCTGATATTAAAGAAATCTTACCTGAAATTCTACCTTGTGCTCAATTTCAGCCCAGTCAGCCCAAATTCTTGTAGCTTCGCACGGCCCACGAAGTCCAAAACCTTATCCTGAGTCTTCTTTCCTCACCGTCAAGACACAGAACAAAAAAAATCTTCTATCTCTCTCATCTATCCTCTCTCGATCTCTCTCTTGATCTCTCGATCTCTCTCTGCAGCGACGAATCTGTGCCCCGCGACGGCACATCTGCACCCCCCGCGGCCCTGCCGGCCAGCCATTGGCCTCCCGCCGGCCGCCGCTGTGCCTTTATCGGGTAACGATTCCTCACGCCCGGCCCCGTGCCCGATCTGAGCTTGGTCGATTTGAATCCATGGCGTTGTAAGGCTCATGGCCGGAGGACTGCAGGAGCAGGTCGATGACATGTGCTGGAGGAGCACCGGAGGCTTTCCATCGGTGGGGGTCGGGGCCGGGGGTGCTAGTTCTTGACGACGCTTCCGTCGGTCGCCGCCAGCATTGGGAAGCTTGTCGGGTATTTTGGGATACCCGAACCCGAACTTGAATTTTCGAGTACCTGAATTTTCGGGTTCTTCTTTTTTCGGGCAATTTTCGGATAGCAATTTTGAAAACCTGAAATTCTAAAAATCCGAATTACCCGACCCGAAATTTTCAGGTGCCCACCCATAAACAGGGCGGTCTGCGGCTGCCCGGCCCGCGTGCGCATCAGCCGCAACAGATTATGCGGACACATGCGGCTTACCCGCAGAGCACCGCGAGTGATTTGCGGGCTTCGCGGCAGCCCGCATGGCGCCTGCGTGCCGCTGCGCGCTGCGCGAGCAGCTTGGCGGTTGCCTGCCGCAGTTGTCAGCATGTAGGAGTATATTTGTTTCCATGTATCATTTTTTTTCCAAGTTCACATGTTGATTCACGTACTTTTGTTTTCCGATTTCATGGAGCATTAGTGTAAATTTTACCTACGCCCACAGCATGCTCCAATTTGACCAAAAAAAAAAAGGGACTCACCAACAACTGATTGCCAGTTGTGCAATATTATTGATGTAATGATGTCATAAACCAGAGATGCTGACAGCCAGCAGACCCAGAGCAGAGGCAAGCCGCGCCGTCCGTGTGTCACTTTTCCTATCCGCGGCCGAGCCGTGCGCACCGCACCGCACCGCGCCGCCCGCCGCCCAAGGCAGGCTGCGCACGTCTCTGTCTGTCCTCGCGCAGCCTCCGCCTCGCTGCTGCTAGTTGCTGCTGCTGTTGCCACTAGCCGTCGCTACCGACGAAGCGTCGACGGCGACCCGGCCCCCCGTCAATTCCCACCGAAACTACCCGCCCGCTGCCCTGCCTTTCCGGGGGAGCGGAAGCGGAACCACCACTGCCGCCCCACCCGCCGACGAGCCTCGCCGACGCTAGGGTTTGGGCCATGGAGCTGCCCCCCGGCGCCGCCCGCCGCACCAACTACTCCCTCCTCTCCCAGTTCCCCGACGACGCCGCGGCCGCGGGGCCGGGGCCCGCCAACGCCCTGCAGCGCCAGTCCAGCGGCAGCAGCTACGGCGGCGGGAGCTCCGTCTCCGCCTCCAGCGACTACCCCTTCCACCTCCCGCCGCCCGCCTCGGCCGCCGCGGGGCCCGGATCGGCCGCGGCCGCGCCCGGGGGGTCGTCGCCCTGCAAGAGCTGGGCGCAGCAGGCCGAGGAGACCTACCAGCTGCAGCTCGCGCTCGCGCTCCGCCTCTGCGCCGACGCCGCCTGCGCCGCGGACCCGGGCTTCCTCGACCCCGGCGACCCCGGGAGCGGCGGGAGGGGCAGCGGGAACGGGAGGGCCTTCCCGCTCGCGCAGCCCGCGCCGTCCGCCGAGTCCCTCTCCCATCGCTTCTGGGTCAGCTCTCCCATCACACCTTCTGCCTTTCCTCCCGTGCTTCCTGTTCATGCAAGTAATGCTTAATGTCGTCCTCTGGAAACGATCGTTTGCGAATTGTGAGGGATTCGGGGATTTCACAATTCCGCAATTTGGTCAAACCTGCTTAGCAATCCATATATAAGTTTCTCTGCAGAAACAAAAGCTGGAATTCACGAGAGGAACTCTGGTTTCTGGATGCCGCAACTTGGTGGAGCCAATGCTTAGTCCATTAATAATCCTCAAAAAATGAAGCTGTTGATTCAGTTGCTTGACCTGGTACTTGTTGGATTGTACTTCTGCTCAGCATACCAACATCCTGTAGCTCAACTCATGCGAAATCATACTACCATTTCCCTTTCAGAACAGCATCAAAGATGCATTTATATGTGGAACAATTTTATTGCTGTATCAGAGTGATCTCTGCAGTTGTAGCAAATCTATCTTCCGCTTTGTGTTTGTATTGGTATATAGTTATATACCATGCATAAACCTGGTATCTATCTCATTTCGATTTTTTCCCCTATGCTTGCTTCCTAACACTTCTTCAGGTGAATGGCTCGCTATCATACAACAGCACGATACCAGATGGATTTTACGTGATTCATGGGTTGGACCCCTTCGTGTGGTCACTATGCACGGATGTACATGAAGAGAACCGCATACCCTCCATGGAATCACTCAAATCTGTCCGTCCTGACGATTCTTCAATTCAAGCCATTCTCATCGATCGGAGAACTGATTTTGATTTGGGTATGCTGGAGAGTTATGCTTCCAGCCTTTTGTCCAGCTGTACTGATGCCAAGGATGTGGTAATCCAACTAGCCAAAGTCGTATCTTCAAGGATGGGGTGAGAGCTGTGTCACCAAGCTCCTATAGGCCTTTTAATTTATTCTGGCTTATGTGGTTTCTGAAACTCTTCTTTCTAATTTTTTGTCCGTCATCAAGGGGTACAGCATCCAATGAAGATAACTTGTTTCCACGATGGAAAGAGTGCAATGAGGCCATCAAGTCAAGCACAGGATCTGTTGTGCTTCATCTGGGAAAGCTCCCTGTCGGTCTTTGCAAGCACCGCTCGTTGTTATTCAAAGTATGTTTGCTGGTTTAAGTTCCTTTCCTGTCTGTCCATCTTGTAAAAATCTGTTACCTCAGTGACAACCACAGCAGGAATGTCGGTAAAGAGTTCTATCTGCTGCTAGAAAATATGAACGTTTGTCATGGGTAACTTGATTATAATTTAGCAATTAATAACTTATTACCTTCTAAGTTTCTCGACCTGAAATTTTTACTAATGTAACGCCTTCGCTGTTTTTCTTGCAGATATTAGCAGATAAAGTCAGTATTCCATGTAGAGTTGTCAAGGGTTGTAAATATTGTAAATCTGATGATGCCTCCTCCTGTCTTGTACGCTTTGGGCTTGAAAAGTACCCTTCCCCTGCTTATATGAAACTAGAATCCTTCAATGTCTTGGCTATGATCCATCTTAGCTAATGTTTGGTTTGTGCTGTTTGTTTTAGCAGAGAATACTTGGTTGATTTAATTGGGGATCCCGGCCAACTTAGTGATCCTGATTCCTTTGTCAATGGTCCCTACTCACTATCGGTGTCCTCACCTCTTCATCCTCCCAAATTTAGGTCATTGGAGATCACTTCAAATTTCAGCTCGGTAGCCAAGCAGTACTTCTCAGATTGCCATTCACTGAATCTCTTGTTCAGTGATTCTTCCACAGGTAATTAGTTTCCAATTAGGTGTTAACTTAATTTTTCATTAGTCAATAGGGCTTCATTACATATATCAATGTCTATCCAGTAAGCTGTTGCTATAGGCTATCTATGGAGTTTATATCTGTCAGTTTTGTGACATACTGTATCATTCATTTTCAGGTGCTACTAGTGTAATAACTACTCTGGACCAACCTTATTCTAAGAAACATGTTGCTGGGGATGAGACCATGAACAACTGGATGCCAGGAAAAGGTAGCGCACGGCTATCTTCTGAGACTTAGCTACTTTTGTTTTGAGTATTGAAATAAGGGACTTGCTGTCGTACCACGCTGCATATACATATTATCACAAAACATGTAGTACAACCCACTTTATCCACTTTGCACCTGTATTAGGAAAGTTTACATAATTACTATAGCCCATTCATCATACGTGTATATGATTGCATGGTTGTCTGAACTCTGAAGTCGATATATTATGTTCTGGCGATGCAGGGCAAGCAGCAATGAAGCCGGACATCGTTGTGCCTGAAGCTCCTCGTGAGGTTTTGCCACTAATTTCCTCCAATATGAAACTTGATAGGAAGAAAGAATTGAAGTTAATTGAGGAGACTCAGCAGTTAAGACATACAGTCAGTGATTTGTCACTTGCTGCGAATGATCTGATCATTCCATGGAACGAGCTGGTGTTAAAAGAGAAGATTGGAGCAGGTATATGTGCACACATTATACTTGAAACTTCAGCCTTTTCTAGTCCACCAGAAAAAATGGGAAAAAAATATGTCTTATATGTTTGCTAATAGGACTGTGGAACCCATTGTGTTAGAAATTTTATCATTTTTCTTAATATGATGATGCACAGTTCTGCATGTTCAAGGGGAAAAGAAGAAATTTTAGCATTTAATTAAATTTGAGTCATGCTCAGTAATTTAATCAAACGAACATTTTCCTGATTTTGGTAAACCCCTTTTCTTCCAGGGTCTTTTGGAACAGTCCATCGTGCTGATTGGCATGGATCGGTAAGCTTTTGCATGGTCTATTTATCGATAACGATAAGCTGTAACTGACGGGTGTAAAAAGATTGTTCTTTTGCTTCTTTGTTCTGATTGACTTTGCCCCATTATTGAACTAGCGGAGTGGGGAAAGGGGGAATAGATTGATTTCTTTCTTATTGGATTCAATCTATTACATAGTCAACCCTTATGGCTAAACCATTCTTTGACTAGAATCTAGTCTCATCTTAACTGGACCCCCCTCAATCCCCTTGGGGAGGGGATTAACCGAAGGTCTTAATTGGCCTCCTTCCCTTCCTTCATGAAGCTGGTCTTCTCTTTCCTAATCCAACTGACTGCTAGTGCTGACTGACTACACATTGCATGCAAACTCCTCATCTAGCACCAAACAGACTCCACAACGAATTCAATAGCAACCTCCTATTATTTGGACCGTGTTTGGATATGCTTCTCTAGGCAGTGATTTTGTGAGAAGCTCGCTGCTCTGAGAAGCAACTGCCTGGAGAATCCGCTGGCTGGACAAGCTAGGGGTTTGGCAGCTCTGATTTTTTCTAATGGGATTTTCTGCCATGAAGAAGTGCTTAAGTCTTCTAGTTTTGATCATTTGGTAAGAAATTAAGTGAAAGAAATATTTTCAAGAAGAAAGGTTACTCATACTCGTCTTTTGTTATAGAATACTAGCAACTATCAGATCCATCAGATGGCGTGAACAAAAATGACAAAAAAAAGGGAATTTATTTACATTCACAACTCAGTAACAGAGTTCGTAGCACAAAATCTACTAGAACAAGTACTAAGCAATTTAGATATACAATTTGTTGAAGCATAAATGAATTGCCCACCTCTCCCCATCAGCTTAAGCTTTTGGGTTGAACTGGTTGGCTTAAGCATGCAACTCAATACAATTGAAAAAAAAAATCATTCACATCAACGAGCACAACCTGCATGTAAACTATTGTACAAATCCCAAATTGATGAGGATACACACAGAGATCATGTGGTTGTTTTCCTCGAACGATTGGGTGTCATCCACCCTAGGTCACGGCAGTAGCATTTGACTGCTCGGATTGGATGCCATCGACATCGTTGGGCCTACGGCACATCATTGCAGTCAAGCGCCGATGCTGGTTCCGCGCGCTGTTGTCGCAGCTAGACAGCGTGGTGCCCGCTGTGCTCATGGTTCGTAAGGCTTCCAGGCATGCTCGGGGTGGTAGGCGTCTCCCTCGCCTTGCCAAGATGCCTATGGCGTCCGCCTCAAGAGCAAGTTGTCCGCCTCAAGAGCAAGTTGTCCGCCTGGGCATCCAAAGGTGTCGTCTACGCGTCTTGGAGGATGAGGCGGGCGCCATACAATAGGTACTGCGTGAAATCGTGGGCTGCGGGCGGGACATCTGAGGAGCGGATGGGAAATCAAGAGGAATGCCCGCCCAATCTTGGCTTAATGAGAGAGGGAAATGGAGAAGAGGGAGGGAAACAGTGAAGAGAGAGGGGAGAAGGGGAGGGAGGCGGGAACTCACGGGCTCAAGGCGGTAGGGGGATCCTCGATGACCGCGACCCCATGCGTCTCTGCCTGTCCGTGAGGCCAACGCCGTGCATCTCCGCAGATGGTCCCGTGCGCCTCTCTTGTGACTAATCTCCTCTTTCCCCTCGGTTGGTCCATGGCCTTGTGCGGCCCACCTCTCTAGTCCCCGCTGGTCCATGATTGAGTAGTTGTGCAAGAGCAACTGGAAAGGGGAGAATGGGTGGTAGAACAACTCAACAAATGCATGCATATGCTACTAAATTTTGCTGTTATGGTATGTTTAGGGTATGTTTATGGCGTCGCCTCGCCACGCGTCTTATACGCCTAGGCGTTGTGAGGGGGTAGGTTGCCACGAGTCACCTTAGAGCCTTAAGAACCATGGCTGGGCCATGAGCTGCACCGCGTGTGGTTCTTGAGTATGGTGGGGCGGTGACATCTGAAGCAGGAGGCCGTGCATCGTCGTCCACCAGAGGGGACCCACAAACTGGCGGACGGAGGGGGCGTTGCTGGAAGGGCTGGGGATGGAGTGCTTCGGAGGAGGAGCGCGTCGAATGGCCGGCGTTGAAGGGCAAGGGGGGAGGGTTGCGAATGCGCGGGCAACACTAAGGAGGTGCCTGACTCGCCCATATGTGGCAACTGCCGCGTGGGTGTGGTGGGGGTGGGTGGAGGGTATTGGGGAGGGTGCTGAACCCAAAACATTTCCGTTTGTATGATGGCAGAGGGCTTGTAGTTCTTCTATCAAGTTCTGGGGCATTCATGGAAACATCGGACCACAATCGCCGGGATTCTCCCCCAAGTGATCGCCTGGCCTGACATTTGCCCGCAGTGGGAAAAATTGATTCCTGTGGAATCAGACCTGAATCAGAGTGTTTGGGGGTGGTTAGGTCTATTAGTTTGGTCATAATCCTCCTAGAATCGGTCCCAACCAGGGCCTTGTTTTCCTCTAGGTGGGTATCTTGAGGTCAATATTTCAAAGCATCTAAATTTCAACTAGAAGGGGGTGAATAGTCGAAATCTGAATTTTTTACAACTTAAAAGCAATTCAATCAGTAAACTACAGAATGTCCGAAGATTTTTTTGTTGGAATCTCCGCAACTTACGGAGATTCCATAGAAATCTCTGGAGCACAATTCGACTACTCAAACCTCAACCAAAAGATCAGATAAATTTCCTGAGTTTATGGCCTTATTTCCACCCGTTTTACCCAGATACTTGCATTCAAAAACTTTGCAACAAGTAGATCGAGAGCAAACCCTAGACAAGCTCACTCCAAGCAAAATCTTCAACAAATCACAAGAAATGAACACAAAGACTCCGGACAAGATTCCGCAAACAGCCTGATTTCGGGAGACTGTAGAATTCTTCGGAGACTCCGGACAATCTGCAGAAAGCACTATAAGATATCCCAAGTGTTGTGCAAGTGCAAAGGTGTCTCTCATAGGTTTGCTAGATCATCTTTAGCACCTTATTCTACCGTAAAGCAAGTAAATTTGATGTTCCTCTTGATAGTACGACATTCCTACACTTAATTTCAAAAGTAAAATATCCTCATGAGTTGCGACTTTCCACCTTTCATTTCCTTTTTTGGTTAACAACTCCATGACTTTGTCCATCAAACACCTGTGATACCTGCTTATTATTCTTAACAATAACATCAGCCCCACATGTATGCGTCATTAATCCACCAAAACTCACAAATTGGGCCTATATGTTTATTTCAATATTGAAACCAACTCCATATTTTCACAGGATGTTGCAGTCAAAATACTTATGGAGCAGGATTTTCATCCAGAGCGCTTCAGGGAATTTATGAGGGAGGTCTGTTAAACAGTTTTAATGTTGTTCGACTTTGTTATACCTGTACAACTCTATATCCACATGGTTTTTATGCCTTTATGGGGTATCAGCTTATGCATTTTTTTCTTAATTTGGTAGGTTGCAATTATGAAAAGTCTGAGGCATCCAAATATTGTTCTATTCATGGGTGCTGTCACTGAACCACCGAACCTGTCGATAGTTACAGAATACTTGTCTAGGTTTGAAAGTTCCTCTTGGTTATACCTTTGTTTATCTTTATATTATGATATCATAATATTTTACCCACTGCTGCTTCAAACAATTCATGCCTTTCTTTCATTGCAGGGGCAGTTTGTATAAACTTTTGCATAGGAGTGGTGCAAAGGAAGTTCTGGATGAGAGACGCCGATTAAACATGGCATTTGACGTGGTATTGTGTTATCTCATTTTCCCTACCTGTTCCGCACCTTTACATGCCCTTGGTGGGAAATTAAAGCTATGCATTGTTACTTTGATACTTTCTGAACCCACTCTGCTGGTTCTACAGGCCAAAGGAATGAACTACCTGCATAGACGCAGTCCTCCTGTTGTTCATCGTGACCTGAAGTCTCCAAATCTTCTAGTTGACAAGAAGTATACTGTCAAAGTATGGTCAATTAACTGCATATCTTATTGCATTTGGACAGACAAAATTTGCACGTGCATTTTGTCTGCCACATTTTATGATTTGCTGACACAATACACAGCTTGCTAAATATTCCTGTGCACGTCTAAACTTGCCGTAGCATCTGAATCTAATACTATCCAATCCTAGCAAACATGTGCTTTTTAGTAAGAGAATAGAGCTATAATCTTCCATGTTCTTGTTTTCTGTTGGATAGCCTGGGATTTGCTCCTGTCAGTTGGAACTGTCTGGGGAATTTGTTCGTTTTCCCTTCCATCACATGGGGATTAAGTCTAATCCCATCACTACCAAACAAGCCCTTAAGTGTTGAGAAAATTACTGAGAACACACAAAGAGTTTTCCTAATGATTTTATAGTAGTGGTGATATTTACAATCATGATTCCTTTTCCCCTAAGAGCAAGTGCAACAATGGGCTTAAAGCCAAGCTAGTCAGCATTTTTGCTGATGTGGAGGAGAGAAGAGAGGAGAGAGAGAAGAGAGCTTGGTTTTTGTTCTAGCACCAAGCTTGGCACGGAAGCATAGGCATTTGTGGGCCCAAATAAAAGTGTATGTGAGGAAGAGAAAGTAAGGCATGGTACAACATAATAATAAAAAGGTTTTTTAGAGATAAATATGAGACAACTATTGTATGATTTAGCTCTTATCTCTTGGCTTATAGCCAAGCACTTGGCTCTACTATTAACCATGCTCTAAGCCCACATTGTTGCTCTTTAGTTAACATATTTACGGGAACATCTGGGAGAGATGCTAAGTTCCCTAAACAAATACGAAGTAGCTCTAGTCTTGCCATAGCATGTGGATTTTCATGCCATTCTTCCTAGAGGATACATCTTAAATAATCTTGTTAATTTAATGTTGTCTCAACTTGGCTTTCTATTAAGTTTTTTGTTTGATCGCAACATTATATTAGAGTATCTACCTGGCCAAACCTTATAATTTTAACTATTCCCTAGGTATGCGACTTTGGCCTTTCAAGATTAAAAGCTAACACCTTCCTGTCTTCCAAGTCTTTGGCTGGAACTGTAAGAGCCTTTCCACTTTTTCTAATGTTCATCTCCCATTAATTGAAAAATGTCTTTGATAATCTTGTTTTAAATTTCAGCCTGAATGGATGGCACCTGAAGTGCTTCGAGATGAACCATCCAATGAAAAATCTGATGTCTACAGTTTCGGTGTCATCCTATGGGAACTAATGACATTGCAACAACCATGGTGTAACCTGAATCCTGCCCAGGTAACTTCACTTTCCGTTAGTCCCATTGGTGAAGTGACAAAACCTCTCAGTGAGATTGTTGAACACATTTTTTGTTTATCCACTAACATTATGCACCTGAAGTGGTGCATACCATATTGTATTGACCTTTATCTGCCTCGACACTATTTTGCAGGTGGTTGCTGCTGTAGGTTTTAAAGGTAGAAGGCTTGAAATCCCTAAAGATCTGAATCCTCTAGTAGCCGCGTTAATTGAATCTTGCTGGGCAAAGTATGCATTCTTATTCCAGCGATATACACCTTTCATTTTACTTCTCTGAATTGGATCACAAGGACCTGGGCCTATTTTACTAATGCTATGTCTTTTGTAGCGAGCCATGGCGAAGACCCTCATTTACAAATATTATGGAAACTTTGAGACCATTAATTAAGGTTCCAGTGCCGCAGTTGAGCCGTTCAGATTCGTAGCCTGTTTTATACAGTTATGGGAAGGTGTATTTTAGTGAGTTATCCTGATAAGATCAACACAAAGGAGGGTTTCGATATTGACCTGCTATAATTGAACAGTCCATCGACAGTATCACTTCACTCTGAGAATATGGTTTCCTTCATTTACATTTCCAAACCAAGTGTACCTAGCAACTTCTTTCCATGTCATAAGGTATGCTGCCATTTTCAGTGAGTTATGTTCCTTGTCAACATTTTTAAGTATCTTGTTAAATGTGCGATTTACTTATATATTTTCATGAAGATTGAGTTCAGTTCAATACAAAATCAAACAATAACTACAATGTACATGAGTAAGGATGCAAGTGGGTACCCAATGGTGTTTTTTTGGGTCAGCTAATTAATTACAATGGCATTGCCACTCTAGTTCATTTCTCCTCCCAAATTATTTACACATAATGCCATTCTAATTCATTTTATTAACTTTTTGGGTCGACCCAATGACCCAAAAATTATCTAAATTGCATCCCTATACATGAGGTAAAGGAATGCTGGTGCTAAACCCAGACTATGTAGCTGCAGTGCTGTACTGTCCATTTTGTCTTCTTGTGCTCAATTCACTTGTTTTCTCACAGTGTGTGCTGTATAGAACGTTAGAAATTAATTGCTTGTGATTAAAGGAATGAGTTAATACATGTTAATGCATATATATCAGTTGCTTGCTACTTCCATCAACTGCAATAACTCACTGAATGCTCAACATTATATTTTTGAATACCTCAAATACACAGTTTGATTAGTCTGGCCTGATAGCTGTTGCTACTAGTATTTGTGATAATGGAAGTTCCTTGGATTTCTCAGTCTACATTTAAATTATTAGGCATAGTTTGTCTAAGGTTTCTTCACTTTTGACTGGCTTTATGCTACAAGCACCAAGTTGATTATGCATCACAATGCTTAACTGAATGTTCTTGTTCAACAGAACTTGTTTCTGGTGACTAATATTGTTTGTAAGGATCGAGCGTTCATTGCTGTTTGCTGAGCTCTTACTGCTCCAACTTCATTTACAAGTTACTTTACCCTTGTTTACTTGAAAAAAAAAGTAGTGCTGACAAGGCTATAATAACTACTTACAGGTCTGCATGTTGCTTTATTGGGATATCGGTGGAACTATTAGTAACTTCCCCATGAGATGTAGGATGTGATCCTCTGCTAATTTGGATTTTCAATTTGTTCTTATACGGAGTTCACCTGTGGTGATTCTCACATGAGAGTGCACTCTGGGGTTCGAATCCCCTGGCACGTCCAGTAAATTCTAGTTTCTCATAGATTTCTTTGTACACTATGTAACTAAAGGTAGCCATGAAAACAAAAGGTTTTGGCGGACTTGCTTGAGGCCTTTAATTCCGATACCACTTTGACCAAGCAGTGCAGTTCTGTTGAAGCTGATGTAAGTCTGTATGTATGCCCGTTTCTTCATTTCTTGTAATATAACATATCACAAAATTAGGCGAGTGATAGTGATGATATTGTTTTTTTGAAGAAATATAGTAATGATATTGTCGACGCCGAAAGCTGAAGATCACCAAGCAAACATGAATACTTTTGGGTTTCCTGCCATGCTTGTGGTGTGGGGGTGCACGGCTTCACAGATTGCCGGATATTTCGTCCGTGCAGCAGATGTGTCTGACTAGATGGAATAATTTCGGTGTCACGGAGTTGTCGTGCATATAATTTCGATCAGTGCATGCAAGTACTAGCGTTGCTTTTTCAGGAGCTCAGTTCCTACACAGTGGGCCTTTTATGAAGGAGCTCAATCTTTGGATTGAATTGTGCTGATCTCAGAACATGGTTTATTGATTCCCATGACCAAGAAGCCATAACCATTTCTTCGCGGGGTTTCTGCACCGAGCAAGAGCACTTGATCATAGGCAAAAGGTAGTCAAAGAGGTCTGCACTGCACAGGGTCGTACTTTCTTTCCTACTTTTCAGCTAACTTTTCTGTTTGCTTAGACGGAGTTCTGCACACTCCACTTCAGACCCGGGGGTTAGCATACTGCACGTGTTTTGGTTGCTGATATCATGTCTAAATTGATGTTTCATCAAGTTTCTCTACGTTTCAGCAACTTTATTTCTCAGAAGCTCTAACATGAAACTCTCCGTATCAAAGGAAGTAGGACATATTTCGTTTCATTAGGCTAAAGACTTTGGCCGACATTACTCTATTAATTGGTCATTTTGAAACAAACTTTTAATCATGAGCAAGTACTTTTGAATATGAATCTAACAACACCAATTTCTATCATAAAATTTCATATATACTAATAAAGTAATTGTTAGTCATGGGTGTTTGGATCTGGGTGACTAAACTTTAGTCCCGCCACATCAAAGAGAATTTTGTTAGGGGTATTAAGTAAAGTCTAATTATAAGACTAATCGCAAAAATCTTGGGCTAAACTGTAGCATTCTGATTTTATTTAATACTCTAAATGGTGGGATTTTCATCATTCATTTAATAGTGGGCGATGGCGTACAATAGTGTTCACATCTTGAGGGCGTGTTTAGTTGGTGAAATTTTTTGGATTTGGCTACTGTAGCATTTTCGTTTTTATTTGATAATTAGTGTCCAATCATGGACTAATTAGGCTCAAAAGATTCATCTCATTATTTACAGCTAAACTGTGCAATTGGTTATTTTTTAAAACTACATTTAATGCTCCATGCATGTGTTCAAAAATTCGATGTGACGGGAATCTTGAAAATTTTGGGAACTAAACAGAGCCTGAGTAGACATTTCAGTCACAAATCCCACGTATGGTAAGGGGCTAAGGCCCTGTTTAGTTTCCAAATTTTTTCTACAGTACTCGTCAAATCAAATTTTTAGACACATACATGAAGTATTAAATGTAGTTAAAAGAAATAACTAATTACACAGTCTGACTGATTCCCACAAAATGAATCTAATAATATTAATTAATTTATAATTAGATATTAATTATCAAATAACAACGGAACGTGGTACAGTACGGAACCCAAATTTTTTTCACCAACTAACACACCCTAAGTGATAAAAGGGCAGCAGGAGCTGCTCGGGTGGGCTGCGACCTGCGCTCTGTGTCCTCTTCCTCCTCGCTTCGCGGCTCGCGTTGCTCCCTCACCACCTCCACTCCCTCTCCCCACCTCGACCCGAAACGCTGACGCGAAATCAAATCAAACCTGCTGCTGCGTCCACTGTCCGAGTCCGAGTCACCTCCCCGCCTCCTCGCTTGTTCCCCCAATCCATTCCTTCTGATTCCCAAACCCCAGCGGCGGCGCGGCCACCGAACCCTGTTCCGCGGGTCCGGCTTCGATTGCCTCAGCCGCCTCGCAAACCCTAGCTCCCTCCCCCACATGCGCCCCAAACCCTAGCTCCCCCGCCATGCGCGCCTCCGCCTCCGCGGCCCCCATGGAGGCCTCCGCCTCCGCCTCCGCCCGCAGATCCGCGCCGGGCCCCGACCCCGGCGCCAAGAAGCCGCGCCTCGCGCAGCCGCCGCCGCGGGACCCCAGATCTTCGTCCTACGCCGCCGCCTCCAATGGCGCCGCCGCCAGCGCCGCCGAGCAGACGCTGGTCGACGAGCTGCTCGGCCAGTACCGGACCGCGCTCGGGGAGCTAACCTTCAACTCCAAGCCCATCATCACCAACCTCACCATCATCGCCGGCGAGAACCTCCAGGCCGCCAAGCCCATCGCCGCCCTCATCTGCGCCAACATCCTCGAGGTGACCTTTGCCTTTTGACTCCCCCTTGCGCTCATCAAAGTACCCCCTTTCCCCCGTCAACGCACCATGTAAAAGTAATTGCTGAAGCGCCGTCAGTCAGTCGTAGCAAGCACTGTCTGTCTGATGCTAGATACTGTACATGTGCTATAGGTGGTGTTGTAGGATTACCAGGTCTCTGTGCATTGTACTGGTGTTCATGGTAGCTATCGAGATCAATCGCAATTGATGTTGTGAAGGGAATTTCTCTGTGTAAAATCGCTGCAAAAGGAAATACTGATTGACCTGTCTTCGCTGAGACAATCCCCCCCCCCCCCCCCCCCCCCCGTCTCTCTCTTTTCTCTCAATTTCTCTTGTGCCTACGTCGCTCACTTCTGATGCTAATATGCGTGGTTTTATATATTTTCCGTTATGAAGTTCCTTACTGGACTTGAATTCTCAAGATTTCATTCGCTATTTAAATTTCGGACTCCTGTGACATGGCAAAACAAATATGAACAATTATGGTTGGAACCATCCTATACTAAGAGAGGGCTACAGCAGTTATCTGTGGTACTAGAACATCATAAGTTATCGGCTTATGGTTGGACACTGTACCAGGCTTTAAAACCATTTCATTCCCATGCTTCCACAAACTTGGGTACAGATTATGTCATTACTCTGCATTATCTGTTATGCTACTCTCATACCGACCAATGATCTCTTGACTTTTCTGTACCCTATCTGATTAAACATTGAATCACAAAGGTTCTAAGAACTCAGAAAGTTCTACTCCAAAATGAAGTTTGTGATATATTGTCATGTCAAATCTGAATTGCACTGATGATAGGACAGGAAATTATGAAGTGTAATAATCTATGCCACAAGTGTCTCTTTCGCATGCACAGGGCTTATCACATTCCTTGATAACTGCTGAGCATTTGGTTGCCTTGGTTGTATTACTTCTTTCTGTAACCTTGCTGCTATCTTCAGGTTGAGGCGGGATATCATTTAGGCTATTTTTTTTTATCCCCATGGTTTTATTCTAAAAGGAAAATTGCTGGATTCTTCGGGAGTAGGATCGAGTCCTAGTCACTGGAGAAAAGGGCCACACCATTGGATATGTTCTGTCGTCAAATCATATTTTCTAGTTTTCTTGTCTTGAATTCACATCCGAGGCGTATCAGTGTTGTTTGCTTTTTCCTGTTGCCCTGTGTTAGTATAATCTTGCTTTTGTTTTTGCTCTATCTATAATGTTATGTGATTGTTATCCACTACGGATTGAGGGGAATACCTATCTCATTTGACAGTTGCTTGTGCCTGTAGGTTCCAAGTGAACAGAAGCTACCATCTCTATATCTACTTGACAGTATTGTCAAGAATATTGGAAAAGATTACGTTAAACATTTCTCAGCAAGACTACCAGAGGTTAGTATCTCATGCTATACCATCTTCTTGATGTGGGAATAGAGGCAGTTCCAACCTGTGGAACAATATTTTCTTTGTTCTGAGAGAGTAACGTGGACATCACAGTGAACCTAAGCTTCCTTGATGTTTTTTTTTGTTGCTAGGTTTTCTGCAAGGCGTATAGACAAGTTGATCCTTCTATACATCATAGCATGAGGCACCTTTTTGGAACATGGAAAGGAGTGTTTCCTCCACTTCCACTCCAAACCATTGAGAAGGAACTTGGTTTTCAGTCATCTGCCAATGGATCATCAAGTGCCGCACCATTGAGGCCTGATTCGCAGTCCCCGCGACCATCTAATAGCATACATGTTAATCCAAAATATTTGGAGAGACAGCAGCTCAACCAATCAACTAAGGCAAGCCATATATTGTTTCTCAACTTATCTGGACGTACCTGTTCACTCCTTGGCAGGAGAGATAATCAAAATATGTACTGCGTGTAGCATTGTAGCTACCACTTTGTTCTATTGCACCTCATGTGATTTTGTTTCTCATGCTGTTTTTCCCTTACTTTGGACAGGGTATACTGGGAAGTGGTGCTAAGGCAGCTGTAATTGCTGATGCAGGAGATGATGTTGAGAGGCCTAACAGGCTAGGTACTGATAGAAGTGCAGGGCGACGATTAGATGCTCCTATCACTAGGCCTGTAAGTTCTTATCTCTTTGGCTTTTTTATGCCTCTTCATGTAAAATGTAAGAAAGTCTCAATGCTCATTGTTTCATTCATATTTTCATACTAGTTTAACTATAACTTGCAGAACATTCAGCGCACTCAGAGGGACCCTTTTAGCAATCCTGTAAATGAAAAGCAGGCAGGTAGAGATGTCAGGGGCCTTGGATTCTCCAGCAATTCGCAGCAAGCTGTTGTTGGACCTGGTCAAGTTCGCTCAAAACCCAAAGGTCAAGATGGAATTGGAGGGCCGTATTATGCCACTGGTGTTGGTTCTTCTGAAGAACAATTTGACCGGCGCAGCAACTTTTATTCAAGCAAGGATGTTCAGCCATCAGGATCTGTACGTTTGGATAGCGCACTTCTTCCAACCCCTTCCATTAATTCTGATAGAGTTGGTAGGCCTTCATCAAACAAAAGTTGGAAGCACTTCGAGGAAGAAGAATATGTCTGGGATGACGTACATTCTCAAGCAGCAGATTATGGTGGTAACAATACAATAAGAAAAGGAGAATGGATGGCCGATGATGGCAATGCTAAGTTTGCAAGCCTCCAAAGGGCTAAATGGCCCGAGGTGGGAGCTGTTGAACATTTAGACCCAAACATACATAAACTAGATAGCTTACCAAGATTTGGACTTTCCACAGGTCAAGATAGAAGACTTGCAGCATACTTGGTATGTGAACCTAATCTATTGGAGAAGTATATTCAGTATCCAGTAATCATGAGATGCTCATTACTGTGCATAATAATACCAGAGATGTTTTAAACTGTCTACTATATTGTCTATTTTTCAATCTGAACCATTCACAATGAAATTTCCTTTATATATATCTCCATTTTTTGTTCAAGTCACAAGACTATAATGCTGTTGTCTTTTTAATTGCTCAGGATCATGAAGAGTACATTCATGGTAAGCATGAGGTGGAACCAAGAATTGATAGGGAAATTAGGACTGATGGACAACCGTTCCCACCACCTCGAAGTTCCTCTCTCTGGGTGTCGCAGGAAAAAGAACACCCAGACATTGGGCTGGATCCTAGGATATCAAGGTTTTCCAATCAGCCAGGAGAGAGGTCCATGTCAGTAAGTATCACTTCATCTGTACCTGTTGGGTTATCAGGACCCTATGCTGGAAGATCAAGCCTAGATATTGCAAACAGTGTGCCAACAAGATCAACTGAGACCTTTGGGCAGCAGAAGCACAGATATTGGTCATCTTCCCCTCCACCAGCTCACTCACCTTCATCTATTGCACCCTTTGCACGTCAGAGTTCTCCAAATGCTGCTGAGCCTGATTTTTATCCATCCAGATCATTTTCTCAATTGGGCCAGAATCCTCAAGAGGAATATAGCCAAAGAGCGGCAGCATTTGCTAAAGATTCTCATTTTATTGCTCAAAATGCTAGACTTACTCAGGGACAACCTAGTCTACAGGCAATCCAGCAGGCACAAAAATATCCTACCTTACAGTCGAAGCCACATATCAAGCCAACTGATCAAGTGCAGGCAAGCTTTTCACGTGAAAATTCTCCATCGCTGTTGAGACCTTCCATCCAGCTTGGAGAAGTCTCTTTGCCCACTGATTCCACCCCTATAAGCTCAGATTTGACAAGTGCTAGTAATTTGTTGGCTGGTCTCATTAAGAGTGGGTTCAAACCAAATAACCCCGGCGATCTTGCAAGTTTGAGGGCACAGCCTCTTGTTCCGAGTGGACCACTTCCACATACTCTGCCATCTCCTACAGTGGCGGCTTCATCACTGCAAAATGCAGCTGGTGAAAATACCATTCTGCAAACTCAGGCAACAAACACTGCTCGTCCACCTTTGCCACCAGGTCTGCCACCACCTCCATCAACACAGAGTGCGGAGAAAGCTGCACCTCTCTCAAGTCTTCTCAGTTCCCTGGTTGCAAAGGGATTAATCTCTACGCCAGCCACTGATTCATCCACCGCTGTCCCTTCACAGCCAAATAAATCAAGTGTGAACGCTACAAATGTCACAGCTGCAGCTATGCCTTTGCCAGCTCAAATGCCTTCAGTTGGTAAGGAGGCATCGAATTCGGCTTCATCTGCCCCAGCAAACATTTTGTTACCCAAAGCTGTCGAAATCAAGGCAGGTGACCTTATTGGCCTGGAGTTCAAGCCAGAGAAACTTCGTAAGTACAATGAACATGTGATTAGCAGCCTCTTCGGTGACCGAAACTATCAGTGTAAAATCTGTGGTGAAAGGTTCAGTCTTGAAGAAGAATTGAGGTCACACACAACATGCCGTGGGTCAAGGGAGTCTGAGACTATCTATGCTGGTATTGCACCCAAAAAATGGTACCCTAGCAAGAACAGTTACATTGATGGATCAAATGAAATGGAGGACAGCGCTGAGGCATCTGATGTGGATCTAAGTCCTGGAGAAGTGTGCGAGTTTATGGTCCCAGCAGATGAGAGCCAAATCATCTGTGCACTATGTGGGGAGCCATTTGATGACTTCTATTCTATTGAGAAGGGGGACTGGATGTACAAGGACACGGTGTTTCTGGATTTCCCCAATGGAGAAAGCAGCTGTGGAAGCAATGTTGAGGGCAAAGAGCAGATGCCCATAGTTCATGTAAGATGTATGCCAAGGGGCCCAAATGACGGCATGGAGGTGGACTAGCATTATTATCGTGTACAGCAGATGAAGCAGCAACTAAGTCTACTGGGGGCATTGAGATGGAGGGAGAGAAGAGGTTTGCACGAGGAAATGTGCAGTGGCAGCTCATGTGTCGCAATGGGGCTGATGACATACATGTAAATGGATTGGTGGGGAAGGTGGCTGGCAGTATTGAAAACAAAATTTTGGTCAAGAGCTGAAATCGTCCATTTGTTTTATCGTGCCCTGTAGAAAGTGCTTTACACAGAATAAAGCCCCCCAAGGAGCGCACTCTGGCCATGTTAATGGGAATAATCGAAATCATGGTATTTTTGGTCTCCATCAGAAGGATCTTTCTGATGACAGAAAGAAAGGTTTGTAAGAGCATGTCAAAAGACTGTATTGTTTATTTACGAGGAAAAAGGGGATGATGCCCCGCATGTAATTCGGACACTGGTGTTTCTGACGGACACTTTCTCTCATCTTTTGAGTAGGGATTTTGTACTTGAGAAGAAACGGATAGTAATATAACATGATAGGCAGGGCCTAAACAGGCTAGTTGTGATTGATTTACTATCGACCTGTCGTCCTTTTTTTCTTCTCCGTGCCATATGGTCCCAGTAATGCGTTTTCGAGTTGCATGACAAAATATCTTGGATGATGTACCTGATTGCCTGAATATCTTTCCTTCTTATAACCACTGGATGTAAGGTTGTCACTCCATCTAATTTCGGATTTACTCTCGTCTCACCAAGAATACAATCTTATAATTCTAAATTTGTCTTACAAGTGGCTTCTTTTACTAACCTATTGTCCCCACCTAGACTTTAAACTTGTACATGCAAAGTTAATTAGGGGCACTGTTTCCACATGCTTTGTAGTTTATTGCGCTATTCTTTAAACTTCGTTAACCTGGTTACTGCACATTACGTGTACGGGGACTCTTCCTTAATAATTATGTGCACCAAAGTCATTTTCCTTGGATGGAGGACTTAACAATTATGTGCACCAAAGTCACTTTCTTTCGCAGCTGTTTAGAGTTTCTAGAGTTGCATTGTTTGGGATGGAGTTAGTCAAACTTGTTTAAATTGAACCGTAAAAAAATTTCGGTCAAAAAGATGTATAAAAAAGTTATATAGATTGAGATTGCATGGTTCATGATGCTGACTCAAAAAAATTTGTTTCCACATCACATATCCTCTGGTCTTGATTGGGACTCCTGCTTTCACTTTCTGCAATTATTCGCGGGGACGAACTGCCTCTGCCAGCGACCTTGACCAGGAGCAAATTCCACTGCCGCCTCAAATTTCACCTACCAATAAAAATCTCGGTGGTAGTTTGTGCTCCGCGACGATGTGTTTAGTTAGAGGTGTCAATCGGTAATACTTAGATATCTTTTTTTCAATTGTTTTAATTTAAAATTTTGTACTACTCTAAAATAAAATTTCATTTTAGAGTAGTATATAAAATTTTAAATTAAAAAATAGAGGTGTATATAAGAATCACCAATTTTGCACCTCTACATTTAGTGTGGTGCGAAGGCTGGAGCATCGTCTCTCGCGGTCTCGCCGGAAGCGGCTCTCCTTTGGTACTGATCTGTCATGCATCGACGCATCGGATAGCAGAGCGTAAGGGAAAAAAATGTTTATCTAAGACCCTCCATAGTGTTGTCCTAGAGTGAAGCTAGAAAAGGAGTGAGAGCATATAGACACCACTCGGCACATTGCACGTAGTGATGCTAGCGCTTGAAAAATCAGGAGCGGTGAAATTTCTTGCACCGATGCCCATTTATTAGAAAAATATATTTTAGACTATGCAGAGAGAGAAGTAGAGAGAAGCAAAGATAGAAGCCCTACTGCATAGAGCAAATATTTGTGACATGCTGTCATCATGTGGGTCACCAAGCGATGCCTGGCGATGCCTGCACACTGTGGGGTTTCAAGCGTGATGCCCAGTCTTCTCTGTGGGACCCAATTTTTTTAGGCACCACTCCACACTGTGGAGGGCCTAAGAAGGCTTCACGCTTGCACAATGATAGCTCCGCCATTTTTGTTTTTTGGCCCTTCTCGTGAAAGAAATTCACAAATAGACCCCTGGCGAAATATTTTCTGCATTTGGACCCTGGAGGTCGGCGCCACAGCCCATGGCGCCGAGCTTTAACGTCTCGGCGCCGTGGGCCATGGCGCCGAGGTCGGCACCAATAATCCACGTAACCGCTGACGTGGCCGTCGACGTGGGCATTGCTCAACGCCAAATCCCATGGTGCCGAGCTCGGCGCCACAGATCTTGGCGCCGAGCTCCGCTGCCCATATCCCCTGCAGCAGGCGCGGCCTCCTCAGTCCTCCCCGCGTGTTCGACGCGCCGCCGCCCGCCGACGTCGACCGCGCCGCCGCCCGCCCCGACCGCCCCCGCCCTCCGGCCCTGCCCCGACTCGCCGTCGCGTGCCCCGCCCGGCGTGGTCGTCCCTCGGGCTCCGCCCCGGGTCGGCGCGGCGGCCGGCCCAGCTCGGTGCCCTCGCCTGGCCCGGCCGCCGGGACCGGCCCCGCCGCCTCCCCCGGCCTCCGCGCGGCGCCCGGCCGAGGCTCGGGATGTCAGCCGCCCAAGGCTCGGCGCGGCCCCTGGCAGAGGGTCGGCGCGGTGGCCCTCTCGGCTTGGAGCAGCGGCCGCCGAGCCTCGGCGGCTCGTGAGGCCCCTGCCGGCGCACGATCCTTCCGGCGCCCGGCCCTGCCGGGCTTCCCGCGCCGCTAGACGCCCCTGCCGGCGCGGTGACGATGCTTGGCTGCTCGGCCTAGCATGGCCACGGTGCCCCGCCGCACAGGCCGGCCGCGTAGGCCCTCGTCGACTCCCTTTCGTTCAAGGTATAATTTTCTTTCTAAATTTCCATTTGCTCTTTTAGCTTGTGATTACATGTTAGTTACAAATTAGTAAGCAAAATTTGATATTGCAATGTAGTTAGCAATTTAGTTAGTACTGTAGCACAGTGTGCAATTGTTACCAATTTAGTTGGCAATGTGCTTGGTATTATGTTTTGTGTTATAGAAATAGTGTCATGTCTAGCACAGAAATGTTTACTTTTTGAGGGTCAAGCACAGAAAATGTTGATGTGCTTACTTGAGCGTTTGTCATAATCTACAATTTTCATGAGTTTTAGTGTCTTTTAATGTGCTTCTTAAGAACCTATAACCGATACTTCTGTATGTGATATCTTGTAGCTAGGCTAGAAAGATGATAATTCAACGTGTTCTTTAAGCTAGAAAACACTACTGTATTTCCTTGTGAAACACGAAGTTTCCTTGGCCATCTCCCTATGACCCGTCCATAATCACCTCCATAAAGTTGCATCAAACAACACTCCATCCTTCCATAGCACCGAAGTTCTTTGTTTGAGTTAAAAGCACTGTTATCATCCTCGATGCTGGTCTTTTCCTTGTATGAGAATCATATCATAGACCTTTCCTTTCTAATTATTAATTACATCCATGATCCATCTTCACTACAGGCATTAATCAAACTTGGTTTCTCATTGGATTCACCTGCTTTCTACACAGTTTGTGAGGTAATTCCTGCTCAGTTTTTATGTAAAGTTGGCCCATGATTATTCATGTCTTGATTTAGAGAGTGCATCTTAAACCTGTTTAATGTACAGTCTTTGTAAGAGGAGTTATTTATCCAAGTTTGTGTTGCTAGACTGTCAGCTTTCTATGGGTGGTTGACAACTGAAGCCAGGGGCATAAAGCCGATGCAGATTTTGCTATAGCATGAACCCATAATCTTTACCATTTTATTCAGTGCCTCTCAGAAATATGGACACTGCTACCTTGACTCCTTCCTCTTTGTTTTGTGCTAGAACATTAATTTTCTACCTGCACAGCTTAGACTTCATACAATGTTTTTTTTTCATTCAAGATATCAAATTTAGTTTTACTGCCTTCGATGCTCAATACCAATACAGTGTGCAATTGTTACCAATTTAGTTGGCAATGTGCTTGGTACATTAAAATTTAGGCGAGTACATATCTACTAAGTTTGTGCATGCAATAAATTTAGCTTCAAATTATATAGAAATTAGATAGGAAGTCTACATACATGAACAATTGTAGTTTTGTTCATTGATGGAGTAATTATTGTCGTCTTGTGCATACAATTAGATGGACAATGTAGTAACCGTTTATCATGGGGAAAGTGTCGAGGAAGATGATTTTAGAAATATTAGATTTGTTGGAATGCAAAGGGCCCCTATGTTGTTTGTTGGGCGACTGTTGTTTGCAGAGGTGCTTGCAAGGGCTAGTGATCTGATTCATTGCAATTCAAATGACGGTGAAATCAAAGTTGAGGGGGTACTTCACTATGGTAAATCGGACTTAACTTATCATAGACGGCTACTCCCAATAGCATACCAGGATGATTGGGAGAATTACGTAAATGATTTCATGAAGAATGAAATTCCATTAATTGATTTGCTTGTGAGCAAGTTGTCACATGATTCAAGCCCTCATATGCATTCTCCTCCCGGGAATAATTGCCATTCACCTCCTCGCGAGTTATCGCCTGAAAAAGAGTTTCCTGCACCTCCCGATCCTCCAATAGCAAACCGTTCTGGAAATGTGCGACATATGGTTGTTGTCCCTGATGCAGAATCCGGCCCTAATTTCGATGGCATATCTCATGATCCTGCCGCACAATGTCATAACCATGATGATGTAACGCCTGCTCAGGAGATTCCTTTGAGCCAGAATCATCCAAGTAAGTGCAGTGCTCTTTGGCAATGTTCATTCCAATTGATGCTTCCACTATGATCCGAATGTTTTTAACTCACTTAGCCAATACCCTACTTCTTTCAGGCGTCAATGTAGGAGACATTGCATATAATATTGCTGTTCCTTCTGTTCCTCCAGCAACCAGTACCGGCCGGGCTTCTAACAGTGTGGAAGTTGAAATTGAGGATGATGAGGAGCCTTATGAAACGGCAAGAGCTGTTGATTTTGATGATGACCGCTATGTTGGTACAGCACCATTGACTGAAGAAGAAAGGGAGCTCCTCAGACGATTATGTCCTGACCGTGATCCACTAGTGCCTGAATTTAGCGATCTCAGACATTACCAAGTTGCATTTGCTGAAGGAAGAAAGGACGAGTTGCTAGAGCCTCATGAGCCAGGGGACCGTTCGAAACTTGCAAAGGGTCTTCTATTCAAGGACTTGGCTTCTGTTCGTAAATGGTTACAAGAGTACTCTATGAAACGTAAAAGGCCATTCAGAGTTGTGCATTCTTATGTGAACCGACGTTAAACAGTTGTTTGTGAGAAGGCTGATTGCAATTGGCGGGTATGTGCTCGGAAACAGAAACTCACAGGAAAGTTCAAGATCACCAAAGTTGTTGGTCCACACACATGTGCGGAAAATGAATTGCAGCTTAAGCATCGACAGCTGATCTCGACCCTCATAGCCAACAAGTTGTGCCGCACATTGAAGGATCAGCCGAATTGGTCCGTTCGGACGATTATAAACTATGTTGAGGACATGTTTGGATACAGGATAAAATATGGGAAGGCATGGCGGGCAAAGCAAAGGGCATGGAAGATGATATATGGTGATTGGGATGAGGGATTTGAGAAATTGCCTGCCTTGTTGAATGCAATGAAAGCAGCAAATCCAGGCATGCATTATGAGTACATCCCAAAACCAAATGCATGGTCGCAGGACGGACGTCAATTTTTCTGGCGTGCATTCTGGTGCTTCCCCCAGAGCGTCGAGGCCTTCAGGCATTGTCGTCCAGTGTTGTCCATTGATGGTACATTTCTTTTGGGTAAGTACATGGGCACACTTTTGGTAGCCATTGCATGTGACGCGGACAACACGCTGGTTCCTCTAGAATTTGCCTTGGTTGAAAGGGAGAACAAAGACAGCTGGGGATGGTTCTTGCGGCTTGTTCGGATACATGTCATTGGTCTTGGAAGGGAGGTTGGCGTAATATCTGATAGACACCAAGGAATCCTAAGTTGAAAGGCCCTTGTTTGGTTTTGGTAATTGAGTGGCAACTTAGGTGGACTAATAAGTGTTTATGTTGAGATACACAGAAGATTAGTCCACACAAAGACACTAGTATGAGCAACATGTGCCATGGAGGAGAAATGGCTAAGGGTTGATGCTATGCTCATATAGTGTGATCGAGGAGCTCATTGCATATGAGACATGACATGGAGTTATGTGACCAAAGTGGAGAAGATCAAGACAAGGCTTGGCTAGATGGACCAGTTGCAATGGAGAAGGGCAAGTCAAGGCTTTGAAGCGAGGGACCGCGAGGCGGTGAAGCTTGGGCAAGATTTGGCGCCGATAGACCGAGGCAACGGTGAAGAGCGAGCAAGGTCAAGATCGATGGACCAAAGAGGTCATGTGATGATATGAAATGGATCATATCATTCAAGGAAGATCAAGCCAAGTGTTGACTCATGAATATTATCAAAAGGCTTGATGGAGTTTGGTGCTTGTGTGGCATCAACATTTGGGAAGATGAAATGGAATGCGCAAGGCAAAAGTATGACTTGTAGGGCATTTCATTTCACCGGTCAAAGGTTGTGTAGAGAAGTGCATGACCGGATTTAGGATAGATGGCCGTACTATCAAGAGGGGCAAACTTGTTTGCATATCGGTCATCTAGTGCCACTTGAGCGATCTAACATTGCGATGTTGCTAGGATCGAGTGGCGTGGTGAGATCAAGTGAAAATCCTTTGAAAATGATTGTGAAATGCTAATACACATGCACATGGTGTTGTTCACGTGGTGGTGTTGGCACATTTGCAAAGGAGAAAGAGTTGGAGTTGATGTTGATCAATTTTGGGAAGTAAGAAAGGTTTTTCGGTTTTCCCCAGAAATTAGGTGGTCTCTTGGAGTGGAATACTGCTTTGATCCATTGTGGTTTGGATCAAGTATTCAGTTGGGTTGTGTAGCCCTCTGAATTAGCTTTCCATAGAGTCCAAGATCACCTAATTTGGACATCGGAGCTAACAGTTATGGCCGTTTTACCGAGATACATTTCTGCTAGAAATATACCTGTGGACGGTCCGCTCAAGGGGGGCGGACCGTCCGCCGTTATCTCGGATGAGCTCGAACAGAACCGTTTTTGGCTCTGTTGGTGGTCCAAAATGAACTGCGGACCGTCCGGTCCATGGGGGCGGACGGTCCGCCTTTAAAAGCTGAAACGGGCGCAGAAACTTGGTGGTTCTGTCTTGGGTGTCCAAAATGAACTGCGGACCGTCCGGTCCTTGGGGGCGGACGGTCCGCCTCCTACTGAAAATTCTGGGACAGAAACACTGCGGTTTCTGTGTGTGCTCACTCTTTGAACTGCGGACGGTCCGCCCCTGTGGAGCGGACAGTCCGCCGGTCACTTCCAGATTTAGTCAGAGACGTTTGCAAATCGGTTGGTTCGAAGTTTTGAACCGCGGACAGTCCGCCCCAGGGGCGCGGACAGTCCGCCCGGGGCTCTAACGGTCGACTCTGACACATAATCATTGCAGTTCTAGCCGTTGGTTTTGAATTGCGGACGGTCCGGTCTCTGTGAGGCGGACAGTCCGCGAAAACTCTGTTTTCACGGGATTTGAGTGTAACGGCTAGTTTGGGGCCTCCCTCTATAAATAGAGGGTGTGGCCGGCCATTTGAGGTTACTGAGCACCTTGGGGACTTGGTGTCCATGTGTGAGAGTGCTTGAGAGCCCTCTACTCACTCTAACTTGATAGTAATCATCCGATCGAGTGAGAGAGCGATTCTAGTGCGATTGCTTTGAGAGATTGCATCGAGTGGCACTAGGTGATCGTGTTGCAAGTCGGTGTGCTTGTTACTCTTGGAGGTTGCCATCTCCTAGACGGCTTGGTGGCAAGAGGCTCCGTTGAAGCCCGCAAGAAGATTGTGCGGTGCTCCGGAGAAGAGATTGTGAGGGGTATTGTGCTCACCCCGCGGAAGCCGCGAAGAGCAACTCTAGTTGAGCGAGACATGAAGAGCAACAAGTGGTCCGACCGGATCATATGCTAGAGCTCGGTGTGAGCACTCCACGTGGGAGAGTGTGACTTGAGAGTCACCACTAGCAAGAGGATCAGCGGCAACCTTGGTGTGGCAGAACCGCCTAAATTATCCCGGCTCAAGTGCGTAAACCATCACCATAAAGGCAACATTAGCTTAAACGCACTTCAAACGGAACAATTTTTGGTCTGTCGGGTAACGTCCCGATACAACCACCGATTCTCGGATCGAACAAGCATACCCCGCACGAAGGCGAGTTCAGAGATATTACAACCACAAATTTACAACACAGGCATATTAAAGATTACAAACCAGTTCAAAAGATTATTACAAAACCAACTTAAGTAATACAGTTATACAAAAACATAAGTGTAGAATCAGAGTTTAAAACAGCGGAAGATAAAACACGACGGCTACAACACGTCGCAAAAAGGATACCAGGCTAGCCCAGGCATGGTATCACTCGTCATAGTCATTGCCGGCCGAAGACGTATCCCACTCTACGGACCAGCCAGGAGGCAACGAGCAAGGATAGGTTAAGCTAGCGATCTGATCCTCAAAACTCATACCTGAAAAAGGGTTTCAACAGCAAGGCTGAGTATTCTAATACTCAGCAAGACTTAACCGACAACGGGTATAAGTAGCCCACCTTAGCTAGACTATGCAAGGCTTTGTAAGGCTCTGGTTTTTCCTTTGCTGAAAAGCAATAAAGAGTAGGTCCTTACTTTCAAGTTTTAGCTTCAAGATTCTAGTTGATTAACCATTCTATGTACGCATCTACTAACCAAACATGGTGGAACTTCTAAGCAAACATCAAGATTAATAAGAATATTGTTGCTCTTATTACTCTGTGTGGCAAAGAGATCAAGCAGTCTCATTTCATCGTGAGAGGCGGACGATTCTGAATCGAAATTCAACTTTGCAAGGGTAACCTAGCACACACGTCTGGAATACCGTCGGGTCATTCCCAAACAACCGTTAACCTTTCTTTCCGGCTTGTGGATAGTGCCACTCTCCCCGACTACAGGGCTCCAAGGCCGAACCTTGTCCCTAGAAGTCGTAGTGTTGCGCAACATATAATAAAACCTATCCCTACTGAGAGAGTGGGAGGTATATCCACTCCCCGGTCCAATCGGCTACTAGGCTTGCCGCGTACCATATTTACGGCATGTGACTAGTACTTTCAAAAACTTAACCAGCACTACCACACACCGCGACCTTAGCAAGTTCATCAACACAGACGGGGTCTCACATAGGACATGATATCGAACACAACCCCGTCCGTCGTACTTATATTGATAACAGAAAGTAAACAAGCAATTCCTATAAAGCTCGCGAGTGACAGGCAATCACTCGACTTTTACCGTTCCTATAAGCTTAGCAATTACTCGAACTCAAGTCTAGTGTTCAGTACATAGGTTCCTAGGATCATGCATCTAGGGTTTCAATCCAAATCCTAAGAACTGTAAATGCACAAGTACGTAATACAGTAAATGATATTAATTTGAAGTATAGGTTATGTCCGGGGCTTGCCTTCTCGGTAGTTGCTAACTATTTCAGCCCTAGGCTCTTCCGAACTTTGGTCCGGGGCTTCAGTTAGTTCCGCAGTGTTTACTTGAGCTTCGAGATCACCTCCGTCAGATTCCGGGATCAGCTCGTACGTCCCGTCCGATAAGGTAGTCGTGTCTATATGTAATGCAAGAACAACATTATAAACAAACATGGGCAATCGTTTATAGAGTAGTTAAATACTAAATTTAGCTACACAAGGCATCATGATCAACAGCACAAATGAAGTTGACTAACTTCATAAACAAGTGGGGGGATTTCCTATACAATTAAGTCACGGTTTACAAATAAATCAACAAATCAGAGTACAAATAGTAATAAATTCTACCAAAATTACCCTAAACAGAACATTAACATACTAAGCTACCCTGCAAAAATCATGCCAAGACATGTAACCATTTAATCACAACAAATCATTTATGCAGGCAACACCTAGCACAAGCTTGAATTATACAGATCAAACTAGAGCAAAACAGAAGCTCAAAATTTAACATGAGATCTAAACAGGGATGATATAGCTACTGTGAATTTTTCATGATTTTATCTACACAGGATTAATTATGAGAAAATAAACAAAATAGACATCAGTTTAGCAAGATTAAATTTTAGCTCCTGTTCTAGTCATGAACTAAAGCTCAAACTTCCTGATCAAGCTAATATACTCCATATGAACACTCAGGAATATTTTCAGGATTTTACACTAACAGAAACTATTTATCATAAATAAAGTATACTAAACAAGGATTAAATCAAATAAAAATCTACAACAAAGAACTGATCATGAAATTTTTATAGCAAAGCTAGTGTAACAAGAGTAAACTACCACCAAAATTTCAGAGCAATATCAGCTTTCAAGTATCACATAAGAAAAAGATTAAAGCACTAGTATTTATACACCTAGTAACACAAAACAAAATCTACAGCAAAAACTTGCAACTAAAGCCTAACATATTATGGTTCTACTGCATAGATCTCTTCAAGAGGATTCCAAAACATCAAGATTTGCTAATTTACGAATTTTCTACGAATTGATATTGAATTTCAAAGTTCACTGAAAAACATTACAAAGCAGTCCTTAGTGGCACTATTCAAATGAGTCATAGTCTATTCACATAACCCCCTGGCCTTTCTCTAATTCTAACAAACAAGTCCCCGGCCGAGTCAGAGCAGGGGGCGGTGGTTTGACCGGCCAAAACCGGCGACGGCGATCGCCGGCGGCGAGGGTGGGGTTGGGGGAAACGGAGAGCAGGCCAGGGCGGACCTCCTGGTGTACTTAGCGCGTCGGGAGAGGGTTGGAGGAGGGCGGTCGGCGATGGACGGCGGCCTGCGGGCTCGGAGCTCGGCGGCGGGATGGCTCTGGTGAGGTTTGGGCGAGGGGAAAAGGCCTGGGAGCTGCACGAGGTCGAGGCGGTGCTAAAGGTGGGGGATGTAGGGGTGGAGCGGGTCTGGGTTGGCGGCTCCGCGGTGGGGTGGAGCTCGCCGGGGTTCAAGCGGGGCGGCGGCGGCGTTCTGCGGCGTGGGAGCGAGGGGAGAGGAAATGGACGGGCGAAATCGATCTCTGGGGTTTAAGTAGTGCTTAAGCGCTCGCTAGAAGAGGGCGGCGTGCTCTGCAGCAGCCGTTCCACGGTGGCGTCGCGGTGGCGGCCGTCGGGGAGGTTCGGGGCGCGGCGGGGGTGCGTGGCGAGGGGTGGAGGGTCCAGCGCGAGGCAACAGGAGGGAGAGGAGCTCGCCCGCGACGCGTGGGAGCCAGCGCACGGCGAATTAATGGCCGGGAAGGCCGGGAAGGCGCTCCACGGCGGTGACGGGCAGCGCTGTCGGCGGCGAGAGAGAAAACAGAGCAGGGGGGTGGAGGTGGAAGAAAAGGTTCGTTTTGCAATTACCAAAAGTTCCAGGGACCCCACTGTAAAACAGCGATAACTTTTAAACCAAAACTCAAATGAAAAAGTGCCCAACATGAAAGTTGTTCAATTTTTCAAGAGCTACAACTTTGATGTTGTGCAAAAATTTATTTGACCAAAGGATAGAGAACTAAATTTGAAAACGCAAGAGGAATTTTAAACTCTAGGAATTTTGTCTTTTTTCAATGCAAAACCACTTCAAAAGTAGATTTACAAGCAAAATGACTACCATGCATTAAATGCACTGAAATTTTGCACAAACACCCTCCACTAAAACTATAATTACACAACCTATTCAACACAACTGCAAAAAGGACCTTGCATAAAATCATAATTACACATATAACCTTTCATAATTACAAAAAGATCCTTTTTAAGCATTTCAAGCACAAGATGCATATCAACAAACACAATTACTGTGTAGACACCTATTTAAAATACTGTGCAAACACCCGGGGTGTTACACTTGGAGCTTGTCTCAACGGGGATTAGCTTGGTGGCAACCAAGTGAACCTCGGGATAAAAATCACCGTGTCAATCTTGTCTACTCTTCTCGGTGGTTTGCATTCTCCAAATCACAAGCCTTGTATTTACATTCATCTATATCTTGTGCTTGTGTAGCTAGAAGTAGAGATCCTAGTGTAACTAGTTAACTTGTGTAGCTTAATTAGTTGCTCTTGCTTAGATTGTGTAGCTAAGAAATTTGAGCTCTTCGATTTGGATTGTGTATCCTTGTCCTTGAGCATCTAGTGAGCTTAGGTTTGGCTTTGTGCTTTTGCTCATTAGAATTGTGTAGGAGCTCCCCCGGTGTGTCAAGTACTAGTGCTTAGGCTTGTATGACTTGGCATTAGAATTGTTAGGAGAGCTATTACTAGCTTGGCACTCCACTTGCTTTGTGTAGGATCTTTTTGGAGGTGTCTTAGAGTTCTAGTTAGAGGGGTGAAGTCTTGGCTAAGCGAATAGTTTCAATTCCGTATAAGTTTCGGTTAGCCGGCGCAATTAGTTTTAGAAAGGACTATTCACCCCCCTCTAGTCCGTCATCTCGACCCTACAAGTGGTATCAGAGCCGAGGTCTCTCATTTGTGGTCCTTACCGACCCGAGAGGATGGCGACTTATGGGCTAGATGTTGAGTGTCCACACATTTTTGATGGCACACACTTTGCACGGTGGAAAAATTGGATGATATGCAATTTTAAATTTATTTGCCCTCAAATGTGGTGGATGGTGGAGTAGGTTTTTCTCATGTGTTAGATGAAGGAAATCTAACTCCAACACAAGAGAAATGCCTAGATCTAGACATCCAAGCTACTAACATCTTGTTTAGATCTTTGCATAATTGCATTCTTGGTGAGATCATGGACAAGTAAACCGCCCATGAGATTTGGAGTTATCTAAATGAGAAATATGGGGCGGCCTCCGATGATCATGATGATTATAAGACCAAGGAGGAAGTGCATGAGGATGATGAGCACATCCATGACATGGTGGTTGTGGAAGATTGCTCCACCTCATGGTCAAGTGATGACGATGATAATCAATCTACAACAAGTTCACTTGACATGATTGATGGTGATGATTCAAGTGTTGCAAATTATAATTCTACTCCAAGCATACTTGATGATCAAGTTGGCTCATGTATGGATGATATTGCTATGTCAAGCTCATCTCCATCTCCACATTGCTTCATGTCACAAGGTGACACAAAGGTATCAAATTGCAATGTGATTAATCTTAATTCATATGATGAGCTCTTGAGTAGATATGCTAGCTTGACCAAATTATTTGAGGAAGTGTTAGCCAAAACAATCAAATTTGAAAAAGAAAACTCTTTTCTCAAAGACACATGTGAACAACAAAAGCATCTACTTTATGTCATAAGTTGTTCACATAAGGAGCTAAAATTGACTCATGAGGAGCTTAGTGTTGCTCATGAGAATTTGGTACTAGACAATGCTTTACTCACTAACAAGCTTTCAAGTAAAGTAATTAAAACTAGTGAGAGCTCATCACATGGGTCAAAGGATCAATTGCAAAATGTTGCTAACCCTTGTGATGTAGGCAAGAAACATGTATCCACCTCATGTGATGATTTATTGTCTATGCCATGTATTTTATATATAAATGCTTATTCTTCTTCTACTATGCATTATGAGACTAACCTTGTAGAAGAAAACAAAGAGCTCCAAAGTCAAGTGAAGTATTTGGGCAACAAGATAGAGAGGTGGACAAAATCAAAAGTCACCCTTGAAAGCATAATAAAAAATCAAAGAAGTTTCGGTGACATGAGTGGCATTGGTTCCAACAAGAGCAAAGCCAAAGGCAAGAAATGGGGCAAAAATAAATATAATAGGAAGATGAAGAAGCAACAAGAAATGAAGCTATCTCATTTCTTGTGCTTTCAATGCCATGAGATGGTACATCTTGCAAATGATTGCCCCAACAAAGAAAAGCTCAAGTTGAAGAAGGAAGAAGAGGAGCTTAAACATGTCAAATGCTTCAAGTGCCGCACTTGGGGTCACCTCACCTCAATGTGCCCAACCAAGCAATTGGTGAAGCAACAAGAACCTCAATCAAAGCCACAAGTTGAGCAAGAGAAGGCACCCCAACCTCAAGTCAAGATCAACCATGATGACCAAGTTGATGACTTGAAGATGATAAAAAAAGAACAAGAAGGGGTGGCAAGGCAAGAGCAAGGCATCCAACTCATATTTAAAATGTCAAGATGTTGAGCAAGAACAAGATTCAAGAGAAGAATCCACATGCTCACATCAAGTGCTATAGTTGTGCAATATTGGGTCACCTAGCTTCGGGTTGCCCAAACAAGCTTGAGAAGAAAGCTCAAGCAAACTATCAGAAGTAAGGCAATGAGAAGCATCAAATGAGTAAGGAAGAAAAAGCTCAACAAAAGAGAAGATGCTACTTATGCCGGGAAAGGGGACACATGGCTTATTCATGTCCCTTAGGTAATAATTCTAAGCCTATTTCAATTGATGCAAATATTATGCTTAGAAAGGATGGTAATGGTACCTCATTTGTTACTATTGCAAAACATCCCGCTATTCATACTAAGACATTGCCAAAGTATGTTGCTCCTAACTTGAGAGGACCCAACCTAGTTTGGGTACCATCAAAACGTGGATGAATGTGTGTAGGTACCAAAGGCATTGGAGGCTTGATTCAAATAAAATTCATATTTTTGATCTTATGATTGAATCAAGGAATTGAAGCTTTTTGCATATATACAACCCAATGCCATGACAAGCTTATGAAGTCCAAAGTGCTTTCAACATACAAGTGCAATTATCATGTTGTGGGTGATTCATTGAAAATATTTGATGGCTTGCAAACTTATTTGTGTTAAATCTTGCTTTTGAATGAAAAATCTTTTTGCAAATTGAAAAATGAGCTAAATGTCATTTACTTCTCAAATGTGGCTTGAAAACTAGTACATATGACATTTGATTCTTATGTGCACTCTTTGCTTCAAATTTTTGATTTTCCAAAGCTTTTATGGGCTATTTATGAGTTTCCTTGATTTTACTTGATTTATTTTTTATTTCTCATTCTTACTCACTCATATGAGTCTTTAGATGGTGTTCATGCTAGTTTTGTGATTTTTGGAATTTTATTTGAGCAATGTTCCCAATTCAAAGTTGAAATTGTGAAAATTGGAAAAATTCTGGGCTGTCTGAAATTTGGTAGTGCGGACAGTCCGCGTGTAAGAGGCGGACGGTCCGCCGTTCATGAGACTTGTTTACCAGAGGCTCTGCAGAAAAGTTTTAAGCCGCAAAATTACATTGCAGACGGTCCGCTCATGTACTGCGGACGGTCCGCTCTTGGTGTTTTCAGGAGGATCCTGATAGCTAGACTTATCATGAGCTATAAAGGTATATCTCTAGTTGATTACATTCATTTGGGTGCATATGAGATGTTTGAATTGGATATATATGCTCTTGTTGCTTGCTACAAGATGATTGAATGGATTAAATGGTTAGTAATCAAAATTGAGTTAGTTTGAATGGATATGATCATGAGATGACATTCAATATGGGATATGATTAGATATATGTCTTGTGAGTTTATTCAAATGAGTTGACATCAAGTTTGATTCAATTTGATAAAGTATAGCTCAATTGTTCAAAATCTGTCCTTTATTGAAAATCTGAGTAAGCTGAGAAGATAGCCATAGTTGGATGATCAAATCTATTTGGATTGGCTTGAAATTTGGTATGCATTCACTACAATTATGATACTAGTTGCTGTACAAGTTTCATGAGAATATGATGAGGGATATTTCGGTTTTGGAGTGGATCTTGTCAGTGCATGTGCAGCAGTTTTCAGCATACACCTATGAGTGAAGATGTGAAATCTGGTAGCAATCTAGAAATGCATTGAGGCTCAAATTTGTATGGCTGCTATATGACTTAGTGTCACACATCTCCACAAAATTTCGTGGCAATTCAACTTGTACTTTGAGAGATTTGATGTATTCTTTGAGAAATACAAAATCTACCAGAAAAATGACAAATATTGGATTGATCTTAAGTCACTTAAATTGAAAGGTCCTCAAGTTGGAATCATCTTTACAAATGGTTGAGGAACCTATGTTTGATTTTGAGAGGAGCTAGAAGCATAACAAGTGTTGGGTACAAGACCATTTGAGTGTACTTATCACGTTTTTGGTACTCAAATTGGAAGATCAAGACTAATCAAAATAGAAAGAAAGGGACTTAAAGAAGATTTGAAGATTATTCATCATTTCTAGTCCATCATCTTGATCAATCAACCAAAGTCATTTAAGTAAGTGGCAAGAATGGTTCTTGGAGAGATCACTTCTCCCTAAAGAGGGACCGAGCCGCCCAATAGTGGGATGGACAAGCAAGATGCTTGGAAGGCCGACATGTAAGTGGTAATCTAGAGTCATTGGAGATGCTTAGTTCAAACTAAAAAATAGGTTGATCAAGAAAAGCAAGCAACACCCAACATAGAGAGATTCATGATAGTTCAAGTATATTCAAGTGGTATTCTCTCAAGCAAGTAAAGATCAAAAAGAAGAAGCAAGCCAACCACAACAAGATAGTGCACTTAATCATAAATAATTCTCAATTCATATGGGTGAAAGCATGGTATTCATATTGGTATTCATTGTCTTCACCAAGCTATTATAATTGGACTTCATGATACTAGTTGGAGAGCTAAATTGGAATCTAATGACTATCCTCTACGCCAACATAGCAAGGTGAAATTGCTTGACATATGCATTCATACTATGCTAAGGACATGATTAATGCATATAGTCATATATAGTGATCATTCATGAAAAATAAAATAATTTTAAATGTTTATGATGCCACTATTGCTTCTATGCTTGATATGATCTAGTGGTAACATATGACATGTTCATGAGCTAGTAACCCCAAGTAGTTGATCTAGAAAATGAGCTTTTAAGTGTTTAACTCAACATTGTCAAGATAACCCTTAGAATGAGGTGTGAAGAAGCTTGTCATTGGTTCAAACCGAGTTGAATTATTTGGGCAAATAGTCTAGATCAAGTCAAAGAGAAAGAAGCTCATGGAAATAATCTAGTTCAAGAATTGATTATCAATGTCGAATTCAACAAAGTGGTCCATCATGATTTTACAAGTGATACTAGATTCTACAAATGATATATCACTATATCTCTACAAGTGATATACATGGTCATACAAGTGGTATTTATTCAAGTAAATCTAGTGCAACAATGGTGGTTCCACAAGTGATCCTCAACTTTAAGTGATCAATTCAAATCAAGAAAGCTACCCTCCTCAAGAAGAGCTCAAGATTCAAGTAGATTGACAAACACTTTGACATAGGGGGAGGAGCCCCACTACAAGGTATCAAGGTCAAGGATCCTACTAGTATCCTACATGTGGCATTTCAATGTGGTCTTCATGCTTCCACATGTTGTTATTACAAGTGGTGTCAATTTCAATCAAATTGAAAGTGTCCATCAAAAATGAAGATTCAAGACTCAACCATCTACCCAAGTCCAACTCTTTGTATCAAACCACAAGCGCTTCATATGATTACCTACAAGGGGTATTCAAGTGGTAACCCTACAAGTACAAGAGGTACAACTTCAAGTGGTAGCCATTGATCTTCACATGGCCAATTTCATGTGGTCTCGGCCCTTTTTATGGTTATTGATGACAAAGGGGGAGAGAAATGAACAAAGATATGAATTATCCTTGGATGACAAAGGGGGAGATGAGATGAGAGTGCGATCATGGACATGGATCAAGAGGAGCAATTTTGAGGAGGATCAATATTCTTGGACAAGAGGAGCACACAAGTAGGGGGAGTAAGCTCATGAACTTAGTTGTTTGCATTTGATATGTGCATATTCATGAATGTGCTTGCTTGCATTTGCATAAGTTTTAAAATTTATATATGCATTGCTTGTGTGTGATGTATGCTAGTCATAGAACTTGATTGATGATTTGATAACTAGCATGCATAGATTGTAGCTAGACTTTTTTTTTACAAGTGAATTAAGAGCCTTGCTAATATTGTTGATCTCATGAGATATCTTGAGTTTTTGATGAATGTCTAGTTACTCATTGATGCTAAGGAATGAACTTCAAGGATGCAACTCAAATTGGTATCACGCTTCAAAGGTTTATCCTATATACCTTAGCATCACTTAGTAGTGATAACAATCCCACAAATTTCATATTTATGCATGTGTGTGAGTTTAAAACCAAATCTCTTGAGCACACATGTAGGGGGAGTTATCACTACCGAGTCGGATTTTTATGGTGCTTATCCAATCTTTTACAAGTGGTCTTAATGGTGGATAAGAAACATAAAATCCAAACCAAGTTAGCTATTTATACGTGTGTGAAGTGCTAGCTTGGAATATGCTTAATTTCCATATCTTTGTAGAGTTGTCATCAATTACCAAAAAGGGGGAGATTGAAAGGCCTTGTTTGGTTTTGGTAATTGAGTGACAACTTAGGTGGACTAATAAGTGTTTATGTTGAGATACACAGAAGATTAGTCCACACAAAGACACTAGTATGAGCAACATGTGTCATGGAGGAGAAATGACTAAGGGTTGATGCTATGCTCATATAGTGTGATCGAGGAGCTCATTGCATATGAGACATGACATGGAGTTATGTGACCAAAGTGGAGAAGATCAAGACAAGGCTTGGCTTGATGGACCAGTTGTAATGGAGAAGGGCAAGTCAAGGCTTTGAAGCGAGGGACCGCGAGGCGGTGAAGCTTGGGCAAGATTTGGCGCCGATGGACCGAGGCAACGGTGAAGAGCGAGTAAGGTCAAGATCGATGGACCAAAGAGGTCATGTGATGATATGAAGTGGATCATATCATTCAAGGAAGATCAAGCCAAGTGTTGACTCATGAAGATTATCAAAAGGCTTGATGGAGTTTGGTGCTTGTGTGGCATCAACATTTGGGAAGATGAAATGGAATGCGCAAGGCAAAGGTATGACTTGTAGGGCATTTCATTTCACCGGTCAAAGGTTGTGTAGAGAAGTGCATGACCAGATTTAGGATAGATGGCCGCACTATCAAGAGGGGCAAACTTGTTTGCATATCGGTCATCTAGTGCCACTTGAGCGATCTAACATTGCGATGTTGCTAGGATCGAGTGGCGTGGTGAGATCAAGTGAAAATCCTTTGAAAATGATTGTGCAATGCTAACACACATGCACATGGTGTTGTTCACATGGTGGTGTTGGCACATTTGCAAAGGAGAAAGAGTTGGAGTTGATGTTGATCAACTTTGGAAAGCAAGAAAGGTTTTTCGGTTTTCCCCGGAAATTAGGTGGTCTCTTGGAGTGGAATACTGCTTTGATCCATTGTGGTTTGGATCAAGTATTCAGTTAGGTTGTGTAGCCCTCTGAATTAGCTTTCCATAGAGTCCAAGATCACCTAATTTGGACATCGGAGCTAAGAGTTATGGCCGTTTTACCGAGGTACATTTCTTCTAGAAATATACCTGCGGACGGTCCGCTCAAGGGGGGCGGACGGTCCGCCGTTATCTCGGATGAGCTCGAACAGAATCGTTTTTGGCTCTGTTGGTGGTCCAAAATGAACTGCGGACCGTCCGGTCCATGGGGGCGGACGGTCCGCCTTTAAAAGCTGAAACGGACGCATAAAATTGGTGGTTCTGTCTTGGGTGTCCAAAATGAACTGCGGACCGTCCGGTCCTCGGGGGCGGACGGTCCGCCTCCTACTGAAAATTCTGGGACAAAAACACTGCGGTTTCTGTGTGTGCTCACTCTTTGAACTGCGGACGGTCCGCCCCTGTGGAGCGGACAGTCCGCCGGTCACTTCCAGATTTAGTCAGAGACGTTTGCAAATCGGTTGGTTCGAAGTTTTGAACCGCGGACAGTCCGCCCCAGGGGCGCGGACAGTCCGCCCGGGGCTCTAACGGTCGACTCTGACACATAATCATTGCAGTTCTAGCCGTTGGTTTTGAATTGCGGACGGTCCGGTCTCTGTGAGGCGGACAGTCCGCGAAAACTCTGTTTTCATGGGATTTGAGTGTAACGGCTAGTTTGGGGCCTCCCTCTATAAATAGAGGGTGTGGCCGGCCATTTGAGGTTGCTGAGCACCTTGGGGACTTGGTGTCCATGTGTGATAGTGCTTGAGAGCCCTCTACTCACTCTAACTTGATAGTAATCATCCGATCGAGTGAGAGAGCGATTCTAGTGTGATTGCTTTGAGAGATTGCATCGAGTGACACTAGGTGATCGTGTTGCAAGTCGATGTGCTTGTTACTCTTGGAGGTTGCCACCTCCTAGACGGCTTGGTGGCAAGAGGCTCCGTTGAAGCCCGCAAGAAGATTGTGCGGTGCTCCGGAGAAGAGATTGTGAGGGGTATTGTGCTCACCCCGCGGAAGCCGCGAAGAACAACTCTAGTTGAGCGAGACGTGAAGAGCAACAAGTGGTCCGGCCGGATCATATGCTAGAGCTCGGTGTGAGCACTCCACGTGGGAGAGTGTGACTTGAGAGTCACCACTAGCAAGAGGATCGGCGGCAACCTTGGAGCTTGTCTCAACGGGGATTAGCTTGGTGGCAACCAAGTGAACCTCGGGATAAAAATCACCGTGTCAATCTTGTCTACTCTTCTCGGTGGTTTGCATTCTCCAAATCACAAGCCTTGTATTTACATTCATCTATATCTTGTGCTTGTGTAGCTAGAAGTAGAGATCCTAGTGTAACTAGTTAGCTTGTGTAGCTTAATTAGTTGCTCTTGCTTAGATTGTGTAGCTAAGCAAGTTGAGCTCTTGGATTTGGATTGTGTATCCTTGTCCTTGAGCATCTAGTGAGCTTAGGTTTGGTTTTGTGCTTTTGCTCATTAGAATTGTGTAGGAGCTCCCCCGGTGTGTGAAGTACTAGTGCTTAGACTTGTATGACTTGACATTAGAATTGTTAGGAGAGCTCTTACTAACTTGGCACTCCACTTGCTTTGTGTAGGATCTTTTTGGAGGTGTCTTAGAGTTCTAGTTAGAGGGGTGAAGTCTTGGCTAAGTGAATAGTTTCAATTCCGCATAAGTTTCGGTTAGCCGGCGCAATTAGTTTTAGAAAGGACTATTCACCCCCCCTCTAGTCCGCCATCTCGACCCTACATAAGTGCGGTCCAGGAGCAGATCCCGGGATATGCCCCATTGCACCACCGTTACTGCACTCGTCATCTCGGCCAGAATTTGTTTGACAAAGATCACATTAAGGATAACTTTAAGTTATTTGAGCTGGTGGCTCGTCAGCTGGAGGTGCAATTCTTTCAGGAGCAGTTGGAGAAGCTAAAAACAACAACAAACAACCAAGGTAGGCAGTGGCTTAGAGGATTGCTGAGGGAGCGTGAGAAATGGTCAAGGGTTTATGATCATGGTGGCTGGAGGTGGGAGTTTCAGACTAGCAACATGGCGGAGTCGTTCAACAGTGTACTTAAAGGCATACGTGGCATGCCTGTAAATGCTATCGTAGCATTTAGTTTCTCAAGGTTGGTCGCATGGTTTAATAAGAGACATGAGCTGGCACTACAACTGCAGAGTTCGAACCAATTATGGCCCGATAAACCTTTAGGTCATCTTGCAAAGGCAAAGGATAAGGCTCACACACATGAAGTGGAGTGTTTTGACCACGCCACAAGAAAGTATCAGGTCACGGAACGAGGTGGAACAACATCGGATGGAGAGTCCCTGCCTTCAAGGAGTTATGTTGTTATATTGATTGATTTCTCATGTACTTGTGGAAGAACTAGACAGTTCCACTTTCTGTGTTCTCACTTTGTTGCGGCCGCTCGGCACCGAAACTACAACTTTGAGAGCAAGATACCATGGGAGCTAAGTGTTGACAGCATGGTCCATACATGGGCACCCCGTTTTGAGCTGTACCTAGACGAAGGTCAGTGGCCACCATACACGGGTCCGGTATACATTGCCGATCCTAGTACGCGTTGGAACAAGCGTGGTTCTAGAAAGAGATCGAGATACGACATGAGTATGGACCAAATTTCTGGGAGAACTAGGCGGGGTAGAGCACGACCTTTTGTTGAAGACCCTGAGCCAATCAATTATCGTAGATGCGGCAGAATAGGCCACAATACACGTACATGCAGTTGGCCGCTTAGCTAGGTAATAGACATATTTGAATGATTTGAAGTTTCCATTACTGCAATTATGTGCCTTGCTTTCTGGCATAACTTGAGTACTTGCTTTGTTACTTAATCGTAATACTTGCTTTCTTACATAATAGTAGTCCTTGCTTTCTTACATAATTAATTTTTTGCTTAGAAATCAAAGTATTTGGTTTCTTAACTAATGTTTAGTCTGAATTTATTTTAATGGATTACTTAATGTTGTAGGATGGAGCTTCCGCACCTTCTAGATCCGTACTACGATCACAACCACCGAGGACAACGCACCGCGGAGGGGGAGGTAAGGACAGTCATAACTTTTTCAATTCCCTTTATCTTATACTTATGCTTCTATAACGTGTTATCACTTTGTGCAGGAGCTGCCCCCCCCCCCTCGTGTTCGAACCCATGACAGGTTGCAGGAGATGCGGTACGACGAGAGGTACACTCCTCTGCTGAGGAGGGCAAGCCTTGACGTCGTATCGTATCAGGTTCGCCGCGGGTTACCTCACTTCAACCCTGCGGCGATTACAGCTTTGGTTGATAGGTACATTCTCTTTGCAACACAGAATGCCATTTATTATGTTATTTGAGAATGCTTCAGAGAGATACCCTTATAATTTGCCATTTGCTGTGTAGGTGGAGGCCTGAAACACATACATTTTACCTACCCTATGGTGAAATGACAGTGACGCTACAGGACGTCCAGAAGATCCTTGGCCTCAAAATTAGAGGTCGTGCAGTTACAGGCCAGTGCAGGTCTGACGGTTGGAGGGATCGGGTGGAGGGGGGTTGAGCTTCCTGAAGCAGGACCTAGAACTCGGACCTCAGGAGTGCCTATCAGTTGGCTTTGGCAACATTTCGGCCACTGTCCGACAGATGCCAATGCGCAGACAGTTTCGCGGTACTGTTGAGCGTGGATACTGCACTTTTTCGGGTGTGTTCTTTTCCCAGATGCTACTGGTAAGATGTACTATTTCATTTCAATTGTTAATACTCTACAATTACAATTATAGATCATATCAAAACTGACACATTGGCCAATCTGCAGGTGACAACGCGTCGTGGATGTAGCTTCCTTGCTTGACTGACTGGGACACGGCGGGGTTTTACAGCTGGGGATCCGTTGTGCTAGCTTTCTTATATCGCCAGCTCTGCGAAGCATGCCGACGCACCTCGTAGAATGGGTCTATTGGGGTTTGTGTCTACCTTCTCCAGATTTGGATGTGGTCCCGTATACCTGTTGGACGCCCCATGGTTCTTGATCGACGACAGTGGTTCAATGTGGCGGATCCCCGACTTCAACCTACCTTTGCATATCTTTGGGAACAGGTCACAGTGAACTATGCGAGAGTGGCTCGGGCTTACGTGGAGTATGGCAACAAGCTCGACACGCTGACACACTCGATGGTTAGTAACTTGTCTGTCATACGGATGCAAGAATTACATGTATAAGGACATATTTTGATTTAGTTTTGAACTTTCGCAGGTCACTTGGGATCCGTACGATGGTCTGGAGGAAGCTGATATCCAATTCAGCAGCATGTGCTTCGCCGATGACGATTTGTATATGATGTCGTGCCCTCTCATATGCTTTTATGCTGTTGAGTACCACTTGGCGCATAGAGTTGCACGGCAATTTGGTTTCAAACAGGAGTGGCCAGTGCGTCCGTTGTCCACTTTCGTCGAGTTCACAAGTAAGTTTCCATTCCATGAACGGTATCCTATTTTAAGTTATGATATCTTTGCATGTCGTCTAGAACATATGAAGTAAATAGATGTTTTAGTCTTTTGAAGTGTCAGTTTGTACAATGTTCTAGTTACCCCTAACTTGTTTATCAAAATTTTGTCCACTATTCATGATGCAGGGTGGATCGACAGAGACAGAAAAAGACCACTAATTTTGCGAGGCTCCACCAAAGCTACATCGAAGAATGGGATCTTGCCGTGGACAACATCATTCTAGAGGAGGATCCACATAGCAATGAGAACTTCCAGACGTATCTCGGGTGGTACTTGAGTGCGACGCGGCCAAAGCTCAAAGGACTGTGGACACAGGCGGACTACAGGGACATTCAGTCTTCCGAAGACGAAGACACGTCCTACGACCTGGCGACCGGAGGTGGCACGGTAGTTGAGGCTGCTCCTATCCTCGACCGAGTGGTAGGTTAACAAAAACAAATTTGATCATTTAGATTAGCCAATGACTATCATTCAGTTTCAAGATTTGATCAAAATTCGTATTTTCTTCTCTTTGTTTCCAGGGCAACGCGCTGAAGCAGTCCGTTGTTGACATTGAATAGTTTCCAACGGCAGGAGTAGATGAGCCAACTTTGAAGAACTTTCTTGCCATAAGTTTTATATCACCTCTTTCACTCGTCAGTTTCCGTTAACTTGAACAAATTATAACGTTCAACTACAGCGACTAGCACGTAGACTACGGCGTGCTGCCGCTCGTTGTGGGTGCAGGACTGTGGGTGCGATGGACGTACAACAGCCATCATTGCACGCAGGACCCTCTAGAGGCCAAGGCTCATCGGAGAGCACAAGGGATTCAGTCCAGGACACTGTGGCAGGTAGCGGCAATGACATGGCCGAGGAGATTGGACAGTCTCAGCTTCAGGGAGCCTTCCACGCAGGAGTCCCAGCCTCCAGCACAGAGAGCACGTCGTCCTCGCGATTGTTACACTCCAGGCACCGACGCCCTCGGACGCAAGGGCAAGGGTAAGACTAGGAGACAGTGAGGGTGTTTGACTATGCATGGTACGACTCTGAATGTTATGTAATATGGAGCTTCTGTATTATTTCAGTTCATGGACTAGGATGTTATTTGTTGTGTTTGAACACTATGGATTGTTATGTTTGAACACTACAGACTGTGCTGTCTGTTTTTATTTTGGTTGTACTGTACTTATCATTTGGTTCCATGGATATTATCGATGTCAATTTGTTATGTTTGTGGGTTCCATAATGTTCGTGAAACAAGGGAAGCTCTTGCAAAAAAATTTCGTGATTTAATCAATGACAAATTGAATGAGTATGGGAAAAAGTGATTCTAGGTACGAGTATGGGATCATGAGTTGGCATCCGTGGTCACCTCCGCCGCAGCCGCCGCCATGCCTAGCGGCCGCCTCTCGCAGATGGCACCAGCGAGCGCCGTCCGGAGCCAGGCAGCAGACGATGTGTGTGTGGGCGGGCACGTGCGTGTGTTGGGGTCGGGGAACCGGTGGTAGCGGTTTACAGGAAGAGGAGGCAATGCAAATAGGCGAGGCGTGGCGACTGGTGGCTGAGGTGAGGTGATGCCATGGCCTCAGCTCATGGGTCATGGCCACTCGCCGCTTGGCACTTGGGTTTCAGGCTTGCATGTTTCAGTCTTCAGGTCATCAGGTGCTGATTGGATCTGAAGTCAAAGGATTTACCTAATCTAGTTTTATCATCCTGTTTGGTAGGAGTAGGCTAAGAGCAACCACACATAGACATGTTTTTGTTTTAGCATATAAAGATTACAATCATGAGTTCCGTGTGATTTTGTGATATGTTTGTATATTTTTCATCTCAACGGAATAGCAATGGTCTTACAAAAAGAAATCAAATGGTCAAAATATATTCGGAATAGGTGTGGGTTATTTGTGAAACAGTCATACTCAACAAAGCAATTGTGCGGTTTTCGGACTCAGTAATTAGGGGTGCAATGATAAACTCAACTCAGTTAAGAGATGTTTGTGTTCTAAAAAAACCATTTGCGAAGAAACATAAAGATAGCTGAGGATAATTTATGAAGTGGTTTTGGTAGGTAGATTAACCAGAGGTACTCTTTGATAGGTGATTCTATGTACGAGTACGGGATCACGGGTTGGCACTGCTGAACATGGCCATCACGGGTTGCCCACATGTGGCATCGTTTGCCCAGGCATACGTGACATCTGTGTCCTTCGGCCTTTGCAGATAGATGTGACAACACGGCAAGCGCACCATCTCACCTTCAAAGCAGGCTTTGCCACTGCATTGTTGCCGCTCGGTCAATCGCGCCTAGGTGCCGCCTTCCCCACTACACGCCACCGACCTTCGCTGTATACCGTCAGGCCCATCGTCCTCGCCATAGATGACCGGACACTGAAAAGGCTACTCAATACTCGCTGCAACTCGGTGCATGCATGCAAAGCATTGACACTGTAGCTCGCACGCCAAGCTTCGGCGCGAACAGCCTAGCCTTTTCAGTGTGTTGTCATCTAGGCTTTTAAGGCGCATTTACACTCCACACTCCGGGTATCAGATCTTTGTGCACCTATAAATACTCACAAGTTGGTGAACTCCCAGCATCACTCAAACACCGAAGCTCATTATATACCCAATGTCTGGAGGTGGGTCTAGCGGGAAGAATTACTACGGTTTTAGAAAAGGAAAAGGGGGAAGAAAGGGAGATCCCATTATATGGGACGGGCCTCTTGGACCTGATTCCTTTCCGGAACTAGTGTTTGAGTTTCGACCACAACACAAGAGTGAATTCACCAATGAAACTTCCCTTAGACAATACGATGACCGTAAAGAACCGTGGCCGAAATGCAGACATGGTGAGGACTGCTTAGTACAGATGTGCACCGACGGGATGGATGGCGGTCGGCATTTCTTCAAATACCCACGTGCATGGGTAATACTCGGTTGTTTCATTTCTTTATCTTCATTGAGACACCTTACATGAAATTTGTTTTGCAGTCTTCCGATGCTCCAGAAAACTGTTGTTTTACTAGGTGGGTCGATCCTGCACCAATTGATTCAGTTCAGGAGTTCATCGAGTACCTCCAGATAAAGATCTTTGATCTAGAATGCAAGGTGAACCATTACGATGAAGTGAGCGAGGCTAACAAAGACGACGAAGATGATGATAGTAGCAATGCGGCCACTTCACAGGATGACCCATGCACTATTTCTTACTGCAACTGCCCTTGTCACAGGAAAAAGAGCCCTACGCCTCCACCACCACCGCCTGCACCACCTGCAATGGGTGGATACTGCGGAGAAGGCTCAACGTAGTTTGCTGTGTGGGGGTACGGCTACTAGAACTACCCTACTGCTAGTGACATGCTACATCGTCGTGTTTGTTGTGTTTTCTTAAATTACCTAAGGCATGTTAGGTTAGTTCAGAATCTGTTTACCGTAGTTTGCAACGGATTCTGCCATGCCACTGCATGTGTGATATGTGTTTCATTACCATCGTATTTATGTAATGCGTTTCTTAGTTCTTATTTCTTACCATTATATTAATTAAATGTGTGCTTTTTAGTATTCTAGTGACATGAAAAGCTCCGAAAATATTAAGGACAAGTTCAAAGGTTTCATAGAAACCCGGCTAAAACTGCAAATTAATGGTAAAAGTTACAACACACAGAGTCAAGCTCTCAACTGAAAACATAAACAACTAATTGCAGTGGCATGTGCACGCGACAAGATAATTTCTTGTTGCATCTAAACCTACCATGTCTTTTGGAATGTAAAATACCGGGATTATATGGTACTACTCTACTGAGTGCACCGAGGATATTTGCCCTTCCTAATTGCTTCGGGCCCGGCTTCCTTTGCACGGCGTGCCCTCTCTCGCTTTCTCTCCCTGTCAGCTTCACGTTCCGCCGCCGCCTTACGATCGACCTCCTCCATCCTCTTGCGGATCTCTTCTTCCGCTTTCTTGCGCTTCTCGTCTTGCTATTCCTCGTGCTTCATTCGGCGCCAACATTCTGCAGCCCACCTTGCTTGTTGTTCCACAAAGTCATTTGCCTGCTGCGACTGCACGGTGTCGAACCACTGCATAAAATCACAAAGAGGCGGAGGAGACTTTGTCCAACAAAAGTTAGAATCATAACTCAATGTTAGGTCACAAAGAAAAATAGCGTCTATTGACCTGCTACCTTGGCCCGGTCTTTGCCGTATCGTTTAGGTGGATCATATTCGTAGTTCTCACACATAAAGAATCTCATGCCGTAGTCATCTCCTAAAACCTCAGATTGCATGAACTTGCATAACGAACCGCAGAAGCACATTGGCACATCAATTCCTTCAGGTACGGTGGCTTCACACTTGCTCCACGGAATGTAGGTTGATCCTGACGAAGACATTGGCGCTATAGTGTGGTGCGCCAAATGACGAACAATGATTTCAATAATGCACCTATCGTATACCAAATCGATGCGTGAAAATATAGGAGGGGATAGAGGATATCTTGCTCTTGCAAATACGCGGTTCCAATCGGAGTTTCTAAGGCCCAATTTCTCTATTCGGATGGTTTGGCGAGTGGGAGTTGAGAAACTAACCGAGAAGATGGTGAAAGAATGGATGGAACCTCGGGGAAGAAAGAGAGGGATGTATAAATATTTATGCTCGGCGCCAAGATCTATGGCGCCGAGCTCGGTATAAGCCACGATATTTTTAGATTTTGGTATTGTAGTATTTTCGTTGTCATTTGGTAATTAATGTCTAATTATAGATTAATTAGGCTTAAAAGATTCATCAGTTAAATTATTTATTTAGTTATTTTTTAACTACATTTAATGTTATATACATGTGTCCGAAGATTTTGATGTGATAAGTACGGTAGAAATTTTTTTAAAAACTAAACATGACCGCCTCTCTCCACTCCTCGCCAAGTCAAAGTCCAAGCAGCTGGCCCTCACACCAACCACGCAGCCGGCCCTCGAATCATCCCGCGTCCTCCCCAGATGCCAACGTCAATCCCAACAGACAACAGCAACAGCAGGAAGACTGGAAGAGAAAACAGTTTATACAAAATGTATCATGGCTCGCCAGCAGCCGTGTCTTTTTCCTTTCTTATCTTGATGGCGTTTTGATCGGTGAGCCCATGCATCCTTGAGGACACATGTCTGTTCACCAACAGTTTATACAAAATATATCATGGCTCTGCTGTAATCAAGAAATACTAGCAGTAGATGCAAGCAGCAGTGCCTGTTGATGCAAAGAATTTGGTTCTGATGGGTTTCACTTGATTTCTTCGAAGTTTTGAAGAAAGAATACACTGTAATTACATACACCCGCAGCATACAACAAGAGCCCCCCTACATTTCACCGTTTCTTCGGATTTTCGACACTAGAATTCAAAAGCTAGGAGCATCGAGGAGAAGCATCGACCAAATGCAATGCAATCCTCCTCCAAATCGAATGAGAATGAAAGAACCAAGAAACATGTTCTTGCGCGTTCCTCTTTCTAATTAAACAGAAGCGTGGCTGATTGGTCATGATCGGTTGGTTGATCAGTGGATCGAGCGAGCTACCTTGGTTGATTGGTCATGACCAGCATGATCACCATCGATCTCTGCTAGTGCTGGCTGCTGCTATTGTCGACGCGGGAGGACCAGGAGGAGGGCGCGGCTTCCCATGGCGTCATGTCCATGGGGTAGCTGCCGAGCACCCTGAGGAAGGAGGTGAACTCCTGGATCTCGGCGAGCGCGTTCTGCGCGCGGACGTCGGCCATGGAGGCCTGGAAGTCGATGTAGAACATGTACTCGAAGTGCTTGGCGGTGCCGACGTTGGCGTCGTCGACGAGGCGGATGGGGCGGTGGCGGTGCGGGCGGCTCTCGATCTTGGTGAGCGAGATGTCGCGGAAGGCGAAGGCGGAGAGCACCTTGAAGAGGATGGAGGTGCCGTCGGCGTCGTGCGCGAAGACGATGCTGGTCTTGAAGGGCCTGTCGGTGCGCGGGATGATGGGCTCCCGCGCGAGCATGACGAAGCGGGTGACGTTGCCGGCGTCGTCCTGGATGCCGTCGGCGAGCACCTGGAGGCCGTAGAGCTCGGCGGCGCGGGCGGAGGCGATGGCGGCGGTGTCGCGGAGCCCGGCCGCGGCGATGTGCTCGGCGGCGCCGGCGGTGTCGTCGAAGGCCTCGCGGGCGACGTTGAGGCCCATGGCGTTGAGCGTGAGCTCGCACTGCGCGAGCGCCTGCGGGTGGGAGATGACGCGCGTGAGCAGCTCCCGGCGCACCCCGGGGAGCGCGAGCAGGCAGTGGTGGACGGGGAGCTGGATCTCGCCGACGATGTGGAGGCGGTGGCGGAGGAGGAGGTCGTAGTTGCGGTGGATGCTGCCGCCGAGCGAGTTCTCGACGGGGAGCACGGCGCGGTCGGCGATCCAGAGCTCGACGGCCTGGAAGGCGACCTCGAACTGGTCGCAGGGGATGGCGTCGCAGCCCGGGTAGGCCTTGGCGGCCGCCGCCTCGCTGTAGGCGCCCGGGACGCCCTGGTACGCCACGCGCAGCTGCGACCCGTGCATCGGCGCCGGGGACAGGTCGCTGATGCTCAGCGGCCGGGGCAGGTTGGAGACGGGCACCAGATCTAGCTCCGCCGGGGCCGGGGCCGGGGCCGGCGCCGGCGCCGCCTCCAGCGCGGGCGGCGGCTTCTGCCCGTTCACCCGCGGCGCCGGCTGCCTGCCGCCGCTGGCGGCGTCGGGGCTGGTGCCGCCGCCGCCGCCGGAGTTGCTGGCGAAGCGGGCGGCGGCGCGGCACGGCTGGGCCTGCAGGCGCGCGGATCTGCAGCCGCCCCCGGCTCCGGCGGGACGGAGCTGGTGGTGGCGCGGCCCGGCGAAGAAGGCGTCTAGCACGGCGGGCGCGGCCTCCATCGCGGCGCCGGATGGATTCGCCGGGCGATTTCGTTCCCCGTGCTTCGGGGCGCTTTTTTATTCCCCCCCCCCCCCCCCCCACTCGGTTGCTCTGGTCTGGAGAGTGGTAGGTGGGTGGGTGGGGTGTGGTGGTGGGTGGCGGTGGCGAGAGGGAGAGGCAGCCTCAGCCGGTGAGCCCCTTCAGCTCAGCTCAGCTCAGCTTGGGAAGAGGAGGGGCTCTCCAACTCCAAGCTAGCTAGAGACGAGGGGCTCGCGCGGGCGCGGGGTTTATACGGTCGGTCGGGCTCGGGACGCGCGCGTGTGTGGTGGGCGGCGCGCGGCCGCGGCGGACCCTTTGCCTTGTCGTTGCGTTGCGTCTGGCTGCGCCGCGACGGCGACCACGGCGGCGAGGTGACGGGTGTGGTGTGACGCCGCCGGCGGGTGGTGGGGGGCGGGCGGATCCCGAAGCCAAACGCAACGCCGTGGAGGCTGGAAGCCGCCGTTCCGCTCCTCCGACCCAGATTCCCACCGTGGGCGGCGCCGCGAATGTACTGCGGCTACGGGTAAATTAGTCGCAGAGGTAGCAGCGAAAAGTTTAACTTTGGTTCGACTTGGACGGAGACTTCGACGGCGCATGCGCATCCCGTTCCGTTCAACCGTCTCTATTTTGAACCCGTTTGGGATAGTTTTTACCGGTTTCGGCTTCATCTATTTTACGCAAATTAAGATACTGTTATAAACTAAAATAAATATAAACTAGAAATCTGATGAAGTCACTTTTTAAAAAAATTATCAGCTTTGGGTTTATGAGGTGAAGCCCTTTCACGAGAGTCATTCCAACCCAGAGGCGAAGCTACATGAGGTGAAGCACCCTCATGTTTTCTCTAGTTTCGCAAATCCAACCGACGCACGTTCTTTCACATACGAACCATTCGACATCACGGTTTCATTTTTTTTGAAGCAAATTCGGGGGGGGGGGGGGGGGGGGTTCCCCACCTACTTCATTGATTTGAAATGGATCGTTTGGTTATAAAATACTCCTGGCATACCAGGGAGAGATTACAGGTGAGTGAGGGAATTAGATTTTGGAGAGAAAGAAGTCCCGCCACCGTTCAACATGTAGTTTGTCAGTAGGGTAACGATGTTTCCACGCTTCACAATCTTGAGCAACGCGGCGAATAGTCACAGTGGGCGGTTGATTTGCCCTGTCGAAGATGAGAGCATTCCGTGCTTTCCAAATGTGCCAAAGAGTAAGCAGAATCATGTCGATGTGGACCTGATCAGGAAGAGGAGCACTGACGCCGAACAGCCAGGGTGTCCGAGGAGTAAGCCCAACAGTGTCAATGAGCAAGCGGTCCCATACAGCCCAAGCTCTGGGGCAACGAAGGAAGAGGTGATCGTCCGTTTCTAGTTCATTGGCGCAGTGCTCGCACATGGAATCCTCCAGGGCACGGATGCCACGGTAGTGGAGGTGAGCTCTGGTGTTCAGTCGGCCATAGTAGAGCAGCCAGCCGAAGAACTTGACCTTGACTGGAAGCTTGGTGTTCCAAATCCGCATTGCGTCGAGTTCGTTGGCGTCGTCAGAGTGGAGGATAGAGTATGCTCCACTTGAGGTGAAAGGAGCGTTAACTGGGTGAATCATCAAGCGCCGGTCAGCCGAGCCAGTGACAGTGACTTGGGCAATACAGTCAGTTAGAATCTGGAATTCAGCAGCGGCAGCGTTCGTCAGGCGAGCGTGTAGGTTGCCACGCAGGGAGGTCTGGAGAATCTCTAAGACTGTAACATGGGGAGCAATAGTGTGAGAAGAGGGAAGGGAAGGTGTCAGAGAGTGGAGCGCCCATAATCCAAGTGTCAAGCCAAAAGGCAGTGCTGTTGCCGTCACCAAGCCTGACCATTGTCTGTTGTCGGAAAATATTCAGACAATGGGAAACGAGTTTGCCAATATAAGAGTCAGAGGGGTGGGAGAGGAGTGCAGCGCCATATTGATCGTGAAGCCAAGTTTTCCAAGGGAGAGTGATGGGGTCATGGAGCAGGCTGGTAAACTTCATGAGTAGGCATTTGTTTTGGTCTTCAATCCATTTGATCCCTAACCCTCCAGCCTCTTTAGCCTTGCAGGCTTGGTCCCAGGCGATGAGACATTGAGCTCCATTGCAGGTGTCCTCACCGGTCCAGAGGAAGACCCGACGCTTTGATTCAAGAATCTCGCAAAGTTTCTTGGGGAGGGCAAGCGATGACATGTAGTATACCGGGAGACTGTTGAGGACAGCGCGCACTAGAGTTAGACGGCCACCAGTGCTTAATAATCTGGCCTTCCAGCCAGCGAGGTAGCGATCGAAGATGTTGATGAGTGGTTGGTAGTCTGCTAGACGGAGTTTGTAGGGGGAGAGGGGCAAGCCGAGGTATGTTTGGGGGAAACATGCCTGAGGGCAGCCAAGGATGGCAGCAGCAGTAGAGTCATCCACGTTCATAGGCACGAAGGTGGATTTGTGGAAGTTAATCTCCAGACCGGTTGCCAAAGCAAAGACATCCAGAATCCTTTTGAGCCGAACCATGGCAGCAGCTGTCCTTTCGGTGAATATCAAGGTGTCGTCCGCGTATTGCAGGACTGGGCAAGGCAGAGCGCTATTCGGAGGGTGGGACAAGGAGTCGACAACGCGTGTGCCTTCTTGATCAAGCGTTGCAGAACATCGGCCACAATAATGAACAAGTATGGAGAGATCGGATCGCCCTGCCGGAGCCCGCGTTTGCACGCCGTTCAGGAGCACAGATGTTTTTCCGGTGTGCAAAATAGTGCTAACCCAACGGCGCCAGCGAGCATCGAACCCTCGGGCACAAAGAATCAAGTCTAAGCTGCGCCAATCCACAGAATCAAACGCCTTCTTGAAGTCAAGTTTCAGAACCCCCGTCTGGCACTCGTCGTTTGTGGCAGCAGTTCAGGATGTCGGCCGCGAATACAAAGTTTTCAGAGATGCACCTGCGATGGATAAAGCCGGTTTGATTCAGACATCACGGTTTCATGAAGAGTACGCACCCATCGAGCTGACGACAAGCCGCTGGCGCTGACCATCTTGCTGGGGCGCCCCCATCCATTTCTCTTCACACGTCTCTCTCACGCGGCACACGGCTCGGTTGCTGCAACGTGCTACGTGGCAGGCGGCGCCGCACCTCCGTCCGCATGCCGCATCCGTCAACACCAACCCGTACAGGGACCTGACCGACATATCTCGTCATGCCTCCTTTTTTTCTTTTTATTGATTAGGCGAAAAGAAACGTATCATGCCTCGCTGGACGCACCACCCCCTGAACCTGGTTACATTTCACACATGTTGAAGACTAGTAGACTACTACCGCCTACCGGACCACCGCCCCAAAGGATGCACAAGGGCACCAACGCAAATGGACGGCCGCCGGGGAGGATTCATCCCATCTCACCCGTGTCAGAGCACCGCAGAGTACGAGTAGGAAGGAGGTAGAGCGGCCATGGTTCCAAGTGACAACATCACCGCTAGGCTAGCACTTGGATCTACAACCTTTTTGTACGTATATAGCTAAATGTGACATCCATGTCCACATTCGCTTGGCAAAAATCCAACACCCTTCCAGCTCTAAAGGGAGGCTACAAACCTTGCTGCTCACCATCTCCTGTAGCCACATCATGTATCTCTAGGCAAGGACAGGTCTCGTCCAGCTATCGAATTCAACAGGTAACAACTACACATCAGGGGAGCGACAGACATGCAGCTTATTATGTACACAGAACATCCACTTGTGCATGCTCCTTTATCTAAAGAAACACTGTGAGGTCATGTTTAGTACCCATTACATCGAATCTTCAAACACATGCATGAACATTTAATGTAATTGAAAAAAAGTAATTACACGGTTTAACTGTAAATGACGAGACAAATCTTTTAAACCTAATTAGTTCATGATTGGACATTAATTACCAAATATTCTGAAGTACACATACACACGCATCGCTACTGCCGTGCCACACCCTGCCTTTGCCAGCAGCAGTACAGTACAGTTCAGTTCCATTCCTTCTCCAGACAAATCAAGTACCAACACCCCCACCTTATCTTACACGGTTTTGCACACTGCAACAACAGCGTGGTGCCTCGGGGCAACCGGCTCGAAACATAAATGTCCCGAGGATAACATACAAGAACTCAGCAAGCACGGCATGCACATAGTTTTACATGTAGAGACGGGGATTCGCCAAGAGAACACCCAAGACCAATAGACAAGGCTAGGATGACCTGCTGCTCCAGCCTCGCCGACTGTCCCAAGTGTCAAGTAACGCCTTCCAACTAGTACACATAAGGTAGGATCCTCCAAGGCACGAGCTTGCAGTACTCTGCCCAGATCTCCTTGTACTTCTGCGAGCACCTGGCTTCGTCACGCCTTTCCCTCCAGATCAGTAGAATCAGCAGGTAGGTCGGGTAGAAGTACGGGATCACAGAACTGCAAACAGCGGATTCCGACATTGGCGATCACTAGCATCCAACTAAGAAGATGGAAGCAGAACAGAGATTCAAATGTCACCTGAATCCGCAGGGCAAGCTGAACGAAAGTGCTAACAGTAGATCTCCTAGATAATTGCAGTGTCTTGCGATGCCCCTGTAATTATTGGATACCTTAGAGCTTTGTAATTTTACGTTCACAACACAACTCAACAAACTTGATCTTTCTTTAAGGAAATGTCTGGGCTATCAAACATTTCAAAAAATATAATGACTGAATAAGCAAGATACACCACAAGAACAAATTGCTACATCTCTGAATCTTACGTAAACAGCATTTGGGACCACTAATATCTACCTCTAGAAAATTTGCTTTCACTCTCAACTTATCAGGATTAACTACACATTTAGATATGCCATCTAAAAGAAACCTGTGACGTATGGCTTTTAGTAATTTATACTCTATGAATAGGTTTTTAAGACAGTCTATAAATATTATGCGATTAACAAAGGGACATTGGGTTGCATGAATTCCACATGATGCATGTGCACTTACCAGTAGCCGGATGCAAGTAGCTTTCCCCCAACGACTTTGGGAGGTTTTCCCCATATAGGAGCTTTGGGGTCCTTCTTGAACATATGTTTTTGCTTGTTAGCTCCTCTGAACACTAGGTAGCTGTGTGCCGAATGGTATAGTGAACAAGGTTAGAATGCAAGGAATATGCATGTAGCCAATGTAGTGCAAAAAAAAGGTTCTGGAGAAAGAGCAAGAGTACCCAATAATGAAGATGCAGAAATTAGCTACAGCAGCTAAAAGTGACAGCTCCACTTCATTTCTCAAAAGCCACCAACCCTGACCAAAAGAAAAAAATATATAAATTGTTGATTAGTTAAATTCTCAACCTACTGTTTTAATGCAAGAGACATCAATGATCTTGCATGCACGAAACCTGACAATTGATAAACATTAATCAAATTGATGTTAGGGTACGATTGTCTGCCTAAGGTACTCAATATCTAGGATCACGGGTCAACATTTGCCATAAGAAGTGTAAACAAAGTATAAACCTGAATAGTGAAGGTGAAAGGAATGAAAACTAGATCACCAAACACCAGCATGAAACCCAGCCTTTCAGCAATAATGTCCCACCTGGATATAGCAATGAAAGAAATAAGAGGTCTCAACACTTTCGTTCAGGAATAGTAAGTTGATCATCTTTAATCTTCCCACAAGAGATCTCAACATATAATGTTCAGGATCATCGTTAATCTATTTACCACTGACCACATGTGATATACTTACGTTGAGGTCATGAATTCTTCATGGACGAAGTAATCTATAACATACCACTGCATGAACAAGTATAATTAATTTTACAAATAATGGGTTAGAAGATGGTCAATTAAGAAGATGGTGCTGTCCCATACCGCACAAAAGAACTGGTAGAGAATGACCGAAAGATTGACCGAACCAGCTAGATAGCTCTTCGCAAACAAAGAGAGGTTGATAAATAACCATGCCATCATTCCTGCCCTCACAAAAAAGAATCTGCAATGATTGAAAACATAATTATCATGAACAGTTTATTCACGTCCAGTTATTTGTGGCGTGGTGGTCTGGTGGATAAACAATACAGTATGCAGAGGAGAAAATAAGAGAGCTCATACAGAATGTCTAACCTCAGCATTCCGTTTCTCATCAGTATTATGGACTCTATATCTTAATAAACGAAATTAAATAGCTACGGAACTTGACTTTCAGCAGATCCCACACAACATCAATTCTTCCTCATTTTTAGTCACTAAGTAGCATAATAAACAATCACCAAGAATTCCATTTAAGTTGACTAGGTAGTCTCCATAGACTACATGTATAAAATCAATTCATGCAAGTATGACGTATGAGTTGACTACATTAAGGAACCTATGAATTAGTCAAAGGGTCAAACAGATTGTACATAAATCATAGGTGTATGTCAATCAACCAACAACAAAACTCGCTTGGCAATCTTGATCCTATTTCCAAATTCTGACACAGCAGCAAGTCATATGCTAGCAAAAATACAAGAAAGAAATTGCTAACATACTTGAGGTCAACTCCCATAAAATGAGGATTAAGCTGCACTCCCAACCACCTATTTAACAAAGTGATCAACACAACAGGTATCAGTGCTAACTAAAAGAGAACTGCAATCAAATACATCAAATAAGCCAGTCATATTTTTATATATTAGACACAACATAGGGTCTCCTAGAAGTTACCAATCTTCTATGAAGTTCCCACTAACATGTGGTTTCAAAGAAGAACTTTTGTGGCGGGACTTGGTGCCGGCAAAGTAGAGTCCAAAAGAGACCTGAAATTAAAGAGTGAGACACCAATCAAATAGCTTTCAGTCCTGAAAACATAACAAAACACTGCATGATGAAAATATGAATGATGCTGGCCACATTTTTGCCGGCATCTCTATCGTGACCAAACTTGCAGAAACCGGGAGGGAGGGGGGTGGAGCCAGAAAACATCAATGAGGGAGGCCAGCTTGTAGTTGATTGATCATTAGGGGGGTTAAGCTTTAATTTTTACAAATTTACACGGCGAAAATTGGTGTACATCTACTTTATGCATCTAGCCCCCTCGGCCTCTCCCTCCCTCTCTCTCACCACCTGTGGCGGAAAAGTCACACTCATGATCGAGGCCAATTGGGAAAATCTGTCACTCAGATTAACACTTCGCTTATCTTATAATTACTTAATTCTGAGTATGTAATAACCTAAATAAACATTGAGAGTTAAAGACCAGATCATTAAGTTGGAGGGTTGGACATTCAGATGGTCTGGAAGCTCCAATCGCTCAAATGTACAACGAGCGTAATGTGTCATCTAAAATCTTTGAATGTTTACTTTGCATAAGCGTGCAAGGTCCCCACTTCCCTTTTCCATTTTACACAAATGATGGCATCCACCCAAAATGTACATCAAGCAGTTAGAATCTTCATAAGCAGGTGCAGATGACATGGAAAGGTCCGATCGTCCAAGGTGGCACTTACAACGACACTAAAAATGAAGGTCGCGGATAGAAGCTCGAGTCCCCTGTCAGCCACAACCTGCAAGCAATGACAAACGATCCGTCGATAAATTGCTCACACCTAAGTCAACTCACAATTAGCATAAACCACACTAGAAATTCCACTATGCTCATCATCTGAATAGGACTTCCGTTCAGTCCTCGCTGAACCGGAGTATAAATAGCGCAGCAACTGAACAGTTGAACACTCGATGTGCAAGGCACCGGGACTGAACAAGGGCCTCACCGTGGGAGTCACCCACCCCACGTAGACGCCAAACGCGCAGAGCCCCAGCAGCAGCAGGAGCGAGAGCAAACCTGCGGTTTACGCACGCAAGCATCATTCAGCTGAGAAGAAGAACACCAAGCAATGCCGTTGGTTGCCAATAGGAGTTCAGGGATCGGCCGCGCGTGGCGATAAGCATGCCTACCATTGCAGCGGTAGTGGAGGCGGGAGGAGTCGGGGAGGACAGCGCCGGAAACGAGCTTCCCCGGGAGGATGGCTCCGGCGGCGGCGAGGTAGCCGAGGTAGGCGAAGAGCACCACCACCTGCACAGCACGGAGCGAGCACCACAAGCACACGGTGAGTGCCCGACGTGCAGCGACCGGAACCAGACCAGAGGAACGTCAGAGGCAAGAGATGAGGGACGAGGCACCCACCGCGCTACTGGAGGGCACCAGCGCGGGGAGCACGGCGGCGGCGGCGGCCTCCATTCTCCGTCGCGGCGGGGATCCGTGGTGGGTGGGGGGCGCCTGCACTATCAAGCGCGTGGTCCGCGTGGGACTTCGGTCGCTACCAGAACGGCAAGTTTTGGGCTCGACTCGGCCCAAATAAAACTTGGGGCTGCCATTCTTTTCTTCAGTTTACAATTTTTTTACTCTACTATTGCATGGTTTTCTTATAAAAAAATATATTATGGCATGCTTTGTCTTGTATACTTTTAATCTTAAGCCTCGTTTAGTTGCGCCTGTAAAGTTTTTGGAATGAAATCTTTACACATTTGAAGTATTAAACATAGACTAATTACAAAACTCGTCTGTAAACTACGAGACAAATTTATTAAAATTAATTAATCCATCATTAGCACATGTAGCAATTTAGTGTCTAAACATAGTCTAATTAGGCATTAGATTCACCCCACAATTTACAAGCAAACTATGCAATTTGTTATTTAATTTCATCTTAATTTAATGCTCCATACATGTAAAATTCCCTTTTAATGTGATAGTTTTAGAATTTTGAATTTTACAACTAAAGAAGACCTTAGTCTATTTATTATCGTCAGACATCACGTGCTTGCCAGATGGGAGTGCACGGAATCTGTGGAGACGAAACTGTCGATTGCTCTGACGTGAGCACAAACTAATACAATTTAGGGTTTTTATCGTATGGTCGTACCACTGCGAGCTGATGTATCACGTGATAGGGTTCGGAGCAGATCTAATTTATCCTTGTTTATATCGAGGTCCCCCATCTTATGTTGTAGTAGATACATATAGGGACACGATGATATGTCATTTGCACCTGTTACTACTGTCCATGGGGAAAAAACTGGCCTAGCTTTCAAAAAAGAAAAAGAAAAAAAATGGCCTCCAAGATCTAACCTAACAAAAGAAGCTAAAGCCAAACCATCAACGGTAAATACTACAGAAGAAAAGATGATCGTCTGAGCTATTCACCGAGGCTCGAGTGTCCCATGTACCGACCTTAATTTACATGTGTCCACCAGAAGTTAATTAAGAACTAACAACAAAGTTGTACCGCCCCAAAAAGGTTTTACATCGCCTTCACAGATGCTGCCACAACCTGAAAATCGGCAGCATATTCTCACAGCAGGGCAGGCACGTGCTAGAATTACAAGGCTCCACAAGCTACGGGCCTAAATCACCCAGCGAGGAAACGTTACAACAAAGGGTCAGTTGGATCCATACCACTACAACTTCTTGAAATTGGATTTCATGTTGAAATCCATGCCATTGAGTGGCATGATTTTGAACATGAAACCCAATTTCACGGAGTTATGGTGGCATGAATCGAATTTTCCCTACAACAAACCACCAGCCCCAACGCTAACCTAGCTACACACGCTCAGTACGTGTTCTGAGGGTTGAATCGCCTCCTGCCGTCGCGCTTGTAGTAGGGCGTGTCGTCGATGGTTCTCCGCACGTACTCCATGAATGGCTGGGGCGTGCGAGGCGAGAGCTGGCCGTTAGCTGGGGATGCAGGGTCGGCCAGCAGGGCGGGACTGCCTGCCGGTGCTCGCACCGGTGTAGATGCTGCCGCGTTCCTTGTTGGTGCACGTCTGCTAGGCCTCTCCAGCGACTTCATGAAGAAAGCAACCGTAACTACTGGTACAATGATGCATGTGAGGATAACCGCAAATGTGGTTAGGCCCCATGATGATGAAGGCTCTGCCTCCTCTCCTGTATCATAGCTGATCTCGACTTCTTCAGTCTGGCCTGCAGAAGGGGGAAGGGGAAAATAGTAACTACCAGCCCACTGCACTGCAATCTCCTTTGGTGTGTGGAACTGAAATCATGAATTGTGTATATACTAAAAACAAAAAATGATTTGGACTTCACAAAGATGGTTCAGAAAGATGGTTAGAACAAGATATCTTAATTCTAGGTGATTATCTTGTTACAAGGATTTATGCAAAGAAGCTTATATAGCATACCAGTGGCAGGAAGAACAATAGTGACCTTGTCAGAGAAGGGTTGCCTTTTTAGCGCTTCAACCTACAAAGATATCATTACATGGTTACCAGCACTAGACATTGATAAAACAAAAGAAGATGCTGCCTTGTCAATTGTGACTCACCCTGTAGACAATTCGACTAGGAACACCCTTGTTCTCACTTGTTTCAGCATGGCTGACTGAGAGTAAATCTTTAGCATTCCAGAATAACTCAACATCTAGAACAGGACACGCAATAACTTGACTATCAGTAGAAGGACAAGCCAATCCCAATAGTTTAAGTTAAACACTAAGCTTTCTCATACCAGTATTTCCACCGATAGTAATGATGCTATGGTTGCAACTTGGAGTCAAATTTAACTGCACAAGATAGCCACCCTGTAGTCAATGCAAACAAAAAGCCGCGGCACACATGAGCAAGGGAAGGAGAAAGGCACCTACCTTCCCAGGTTCTTTGATGTAAAATCCCGTGACAAAAAGGGCATGTGCGGATCCTGTCACCTTCGGGTCTTCCTTTAGATTTGCACGAACTAAAATGTGTAAAAATCCTTCCTTCAGGTTCAACTTCACAGGCAGCATCTGTGCAGGTGGATATGGATGAAACAGGCAATAGGATTTCTTTGTGGTATAGTCAGTCCATGGCTCAACATACCTAAAGGGAGCAACAAATGTGAGAGCTAACTAAAATATTCAGGAGGAAGATGTGTGAACAATGATGTTGAAGGAAGCATACCCAACAAAAGAAGGATCAACCATGCATTCAAACGGGACATCAATTGGACTCGCAGAGGATCCAGTGTTGTGCTCAGTTGAATCACTTATTATAAAAGGAGAATGAAAAGGGTCAGCATAAGTGAGTGAGTATCCAAAATACAAAAGTATGCATTGGTTTTCAGAATGGAGAGATACTTGCACATACTAATAAACTCACTCATAGTCTAATGCCAGGACTTATTCAGTTTTCATAGCGACTGATACCAACTCATATGAGACCTCCTTTTACACATATACATATTGCACCTCTCCTTTTAGATCACAAACTGAAGCAGAGAACTTTTGAATATGCAAGTACTAAAGCACCATTATGTTAGTTTAGGTGGACATTTTCCATAGTACTAAACACCATGTGCCAACTGTGCACTACTAATCAGTATGTTACAGTATTTACATATTCCAATCTAGTATACTATAAACTTATGTCCCTTCATGAATCATGACGCAATGCAAGGACATTCACAACGAGATAGAGTAATTTCAGCTTTGACTATATTTTAATTAACAAAAATGTGGAAGAAAGAAAGATACGAGCTTACATACCTGAATCTTACAGAGAACTTATATCCATCAGGTGGGCCAGCAGCATTAGTCAGCGCCTCTCCAGGAGCATCAACAACTATTTGGTTCACCTTGAGCACACTGACAGTTGTTTGCACCTTAAGATTTGAACCTTTGAAGATTACTGTTTAGGAGAAAAAAAATGTGAGAAGTATCATCAAGAAACAAACGGAACCTATTTGATAATGCATTATACAGTTTACTTGGGCACATGTTCTTAAAACTACCTTCTGCTACACCTTCACTACTTGCCTGTGCTTCACCAGTTACCCGATTGACATGCACGATCTTTTCATTGCTACTTAACCAGTGACCAGATCCACGGGCGTCCATACCTACAACAGTAGCAATGTTATGGCCTAAAAAATATACAATAATAAATATTGCTTATTTTGTTATCTGAAAATTACCTACTTCTAACCTATCACCTGCTATAACAAAAGACATATCATACTTTTGATAGGATAAAGTCAAATGATGAATCAGGGGAAAGTTCAAAAGTTCAAATACAAAAAAGCAGACAATCATATAGAATATATTAATAAGAAAATAGTTTCAATGAACATACTGTCTCCAATAATAGTGAAGTTCAGGTGCTGTCCAGAATGAAGGATCACATCCCTAGGATACATTTGTGCACCAACAGATACCTAAGGAGTAAAACATTTAGAGTAAAAAAAATGTGCTTGAGTGCATGCACTCAATAAAAAAATAGAGAAAAGCCTCATCACTGCTTTTATGCAGTTCTCCTGTTTAATGTCACTGTCACAATGTTGCTAATTTGGACAATGTACAGAATTCACAAAAGAATGCCCACTAGTGGGTTTGGCAAATAGAATTAACAGTACATAATTATAAAGCTAGCAGGTATCAAAACAACCCATTACATATTCGAGTTTGAGCAGCTGTAAACTATAATGAATCAAACACAGCATGAACTGACAATGATTTATAACAAAGAACTTTACCATTATGAAATCCACTTTATTGGGAATATGGTTTACATGCAGCCTTATAAGAGCTGTCCCATGACTTCTCGCCTTCAAGTTAAAAAAAAGAAGAAAACATACTGATCAAGAATTCTGTTTTCGTAAAAGACCGAAGAGTGTTAAAACACGCCCAAGCTTGTAGTCCTAGAATTAAACAGTATTCCTGAATTGACTAGAAACACTCGTGTGCCATGACATACCTGAAGAACAAAACGTTCATGTGTGCCACCTGTACCATTTAAATCTCTTGGCATGAGAATGGAGACAACATCAGGATAATTTGTCTCGATTTTTACAGGGGCTACTCCATGAGCTTCATGGAAGGTATAACCTGATGAAAAGGGGACAAAAACAAAACATGTGCATTAAGAATCAAAGTGTTTGATATATACAAAGATGCAGCTTCCTTGAAGATCACTGATCAAAGGGGACAAAAAACAAAACATGTGCATGATATCGACAAAGATGCTTTTGATCTACCTAATTCATCAGCATATTTTATATCCAATTCAACTCTATCATTTACGGATAGATAAGCAATCTGGACTGATGATTCTGCAGCAGTTATCCGTGCTTGTGCAACCTGAACAGCAACGAGTCACAGCATCAACATCAACATCAAAGAAAACACCAGGCATAAGATCACTTTCTAACTTCAATCCACATAAATGTAAAGAGAGGATATTAGTAATCCCATGACCAAGGACGTTGCAGTCTAACAATCAATGGCGCTCCTTTAAAAAATGACCTTGGATGTGATCTGGTTTTATTTTTCCTTTGGCATTGAAGAGATGTGGCTTTTTTACTTGCACTTTTGGACACACTAATTAGCTACCTCCATAGCAATGCCAACATAAATATTTTGCTAGATTAGTAAAGATTTCAAATGACTATTTGATTCCATGGCACAGCAAAATGTAGCACTATATAACAACAAACTGGCCCTCAATCTTATGACAAGTCATCAATCAGGCTTTACAACAACAACAACATAGCCTTTATCAATCAGGCTTTCTGTCGGAAAAATATAAGGTACACAAGAATGAACTGTATTGTGGTTTGTCCCGTTTCCGTAAATCTAATTGGCATTTATACTATACTAAACGAGTGTAATAAAGTACAGTTCAGAAGAAAGATGGAAACACAAATAGGGATCTTCATAAGTAAATGATTGGCAGTCAAATAAAATAAAGAGTCTCAGCATCCAACCTCAGCAACTCGTAGACATGATGCTATTTCTGTTCTTCCAGTTGAGTGGTCTTTTGCTTGAATACAATCAACTGCATTGCTTTCTCCAGTCCTAATCTTACTTCCGTCAATTATGCTAGCATCTTGGATCACAGAACCACTCCTACCACTGCCCCTTAGCAGAGAATACCCAACGGAAATTTCCAGGTCAAGTGAGTCTGGTTCTCCAAGTGAATCTGATCTAGGCAAAAGGCTCGTAGTAGTATAAAAGGGTGGGAATAGCCAAGTCATGGGAAGTACAAGTGCAAGGAGAGGATCTGGAACCACCAGAATGGTCTTGGAGGCATTGTATGATACAACAGATCCAGTGGTGCCAGGTAGCAAGAAGTCACAAGTGACTGAAATGGAAACTTTGGTTTTCCCAGCAGACCTGTCTCAAGAATGAAATAACATATTATGGCACACTTGTTGCTATCAGGTTTACTAACTGATGCTTCATTGTGTGTTTGAACCAAGAAGAAGTGAGGGAGGGAGAGAAGCTTCCGCACTGGTCTCTAGCTTAAGTCTACGAGAGCACTCCTGAATCAAACTAAAGATCAGGCACCAAATAAAAAAATACAGTAGATTTAAGATTATGGCAGCCAAGAATCAAATGCATTCTACACAAAAGCAATCCGCTGGAAATTCAATATAGTGCTCCATGATGTACCTTCCAATCATATGATTGATAAAAGAATTGCTACTGCCATTGGAAAACCATGGATCGTTTTTTCCTTCTGAATATAGCCCTTGGCCAAGTCTGTATTGCCAAGATTTAGCTGATTGGAATATCACAACCTAAGGCAGAATAACTTTTTAGTACAGATAAAACTTTATATCCAAGGAAAGTAGAGTATTCTGAATTCTGACCTTCTCATCTGCTATCACCCAACTGTAACTTTGGCAAGTTTCATAGAAGGAAAATAGATCTCCCTGAGAAGCATTGTCATGTTAAAAGAATGGCAAACATGTGGAGATAAGCAGATAGCAAGCAGGTATCAAGTAGACCTTAGGCAGAGAAGGATAGATTGGCATGCTACAACCAATACAAAGACAGTCACTTTGAGTATTCAGAATCATAGCCACTGGGATATCCACTTCGACTTGTCCAAAAGCTTCACAAACTAGGGTACCTCCATTTGCCAAAATAGCAGCACGTACAGTCTACATAGTGCAATAGTTCAGCGCATTGAAGGTTTCAGATTCAAGAATCAGTAAATGATCTCAGGTAACTTACAGAGTTCCCCACAGCCTTTGCAGATAGCTTCCCAGTAGCATTTTGAACTTCTACAATTTCCATGTTCAGACTTGAGTACTCAATGTAAACTCCAGTTTTTGGACCACCTTTAACGGAAAGCTAAGGAGGAAGATAAAACTCAGGACCCATAATTCTCTTCACATAAGTAAAACTGAAATGCCAATGATCTAGCAACAGCATGCTGGCAGTGCCATCCCAAAAAAAACATAAATATCTTGAAGGGGGTATATATATAGTTGGGATAAATTTATAGAAGAGAGCAAGTCATTAGTGATTACCACAAAAGAGGCGCCTGGAGTGAGGTAAATATAATCAGGATGTATTTGCAATGGTTTGTACACCTCCACCTTTACGACCTGACTCAAAACTCTTTGTCCAGAGTGTTGCCTAGTACTAACCTGAAGATTGGACATAGTGAGGGTCGTCAGCTAATAAGTAGCTGAAGCTAACATATATCTATTGTCAACTTACATATAGAGATGTTATCCCAGTTTTTGCAGCTTTGATTGAAAATTTGGGTCCATCCATTGAGTCCATTGGACTAATAAGCTCCAGAATCTCGTCACCAATGTGCAATTCAATGCCCATATATTTGAACTACAAAGAATCGCATGAAATTAGCAAACTCAAAGAAATAGAGGGGTAGTGTTGAAGTATTAGAGAATTGCCCACATCTCCCCATCAGCTTAAGCTTTTGGGTTGAATTGGTTGGTGCATGTTGTTTGGGGAGATAAATACCAAAAGGGTTTCTCTTCACGCGGGGAAAATAAATTGTGGGCGTGCCAGTGTAAATAAATAGACAAAAGTACAAAGTAGGGAACACATATTTCATTCATATTTTCCACTACATATGCGCACTCCATAGCCTACCGTGGGGCAGATCAAATATGGGCGATGCAATCTTCTAGTTCCTAGGGCCTCGGAAGGCTCCTATTTAATTACATCCGCGAGAGCAAGAATGTTTCCAAGCACCGCGAGAAGCGTAGTGCTAAAGGAGCTCACCGCCAAGACGATTGTGAGGACAACCGAAGCCGCGAAACCGACCAGATTGAGGCTCCAGGTCTTGTTGAAGCGTAGCAGGGCAGTCTACCCTAATTGCTCAGGACGAGCATCAGGCCAAGCGCGTCAAGCACACTGAAGGCCTCTTCCACATAAACAAGGAGCCCCGCGCTATCTTCCTCAATCACGAGTTCCATTTCATGCAGCAAGGCGACACCTCCATCACTGAGTTCTGCACGACGTCGGCCACGACGTCCCCAAATCCCAGCTCGTCCTCAATCTTCTCTGCAGCATCAACCCACGCTTCACCAACACAACCGACGACCTCGCCAACGCCCCCATCCTTCCCACCTTCACGCAGGCCCGCGACTTGGTCGTGTTGATGGAACTCCACTTGGTGAACGAGGCCAAGGTTTCTGTGGGCATAGCACTACGCGCTGACGGCAGGAACAGCTGCACTAGCCCGAGCGGTTGCCGCACAGCCTCCGCAGGCACCCACCAGGGTGCCGCGGCACACTCCAGCGGTGGCTTGGCTCAGCGTGAAGCTAGAGGCGGCGACCACAGAAGGAGCTGCGGCGGCGTAGGTAAGAATGGCAAAGGCCGCCAAAACTGATGTGGCCCATCCCAGCAGCACCAATAGCCCTGCGCCTTCCTGTAGAGAAACACCGCACACCCAATCGTGGGGGGTGACCTTCATTATATAGCCTCTGGCGGCTAGGGTTACAACGTGTACAAGGCCAATGGGCCAACACGCCCAATGTGGGCTGTATGTTACAATTACATTCTAACACCCTCAGTCTAAGCGGGAGTGTCACGAACACAAAGACTGGACCTAAAGTCAGTGAATAACTGTACAAGTAACCCTTTGGTCATATGTCCGCGAACTGATGAGACGACGGGACATGGAGCACCCGGACCTGTCCCAAAGCGACCTTGTCACGGACAAAATGAATATCTATCTCGATGTGCTTCGTGCGACGATGATGAACTGGATTAGCAGTCATGTAGACGGCGCTGACGTTGTCGCAGTAGACGATCGCCGCCGAAGAGATGGGCGCATGGAGCTCCTGAAGCAGCTGACGAAGCCAACAAGTCTCAGCCACAGCGTGCGCAATAGCACGATACTCAGCCTCCGCACTCGAACGAGAGACCGTAGTCTGGCGTTTGGAGGACCAAGAGACTAAGTTGTCGCCGAGGAAGACGCAGTAGCCCGAAGTGGAGCGCCGAGAGTCCGGGCAGCCAGCCCAATCAGCATCGGAGTAGGCGGTCAAGCTGTCGATGCCGCCAATGCCAATGTGAAGCCCAGTGGACAGAGTACCCTTCACATACCGCAGGACGTGCTTGAGCATCGCAAGATGAGGCTCTCGCGGGTCGTGCATGAAAAGGCACACCTGCTGAACTGCGTAGGCGAGGTCCGGTCGAGTCAGCGTGAGATACTGCAGAGCACCAGCAAGGCTGCGGTACTGGGTGGCATCCTCCACCGGAGCGCCATCCGTAGCAGAGAGCTTGGCACGAGTGTCCACAAGAGTCGCTGTAGAGTAACACTCGGCCATGCCGACGCGCTGGAGCAAATCCACAGCGTACTGGCACTGGCGCTGAGAGGAAGAGGCCGTCAGCATAACATGTGACAGAGATCCCGAGAAAGTGATGAAGGTCCCCGAGATCTGTCTCGGGCCGCAACCGTAGGCCCACACAGCCTTTGCACCACTTCAAGTCTCGCCTCAAGCTCCGAAGTGGGACCAGTCAGGGCGCCTCTCACCGACCCACTCTTTCATTACGTAGGCAATGGTCAATCTCTTCTTGTCTCCTATCGTGGCAACTCCATTCTCCCGACCAGTGCGTCTAATTTTCGTTTACACAATGTCCTAGTTGTCCCGTTGCTAATATGCAACTTTTTGTTTGTCAGTTTAATCACAACAACTGTTCTATAGAGTGTGACGCACTTGGTTTTTCTGTCAAGGATATCCAGACCAGATGTGTGATGCTTCGTTGCTATAGCGAGGGCGACCTCTATACCTTCACACCGGCCACCACCAGCTCTACCCCACAAGCCTATCTCGCCATCATCTCCACCACATGACATCATCGTCTCAATCATACTGCTGCTTCGGCCCTCGACATCCTTAGACAAAACTCTTTGATTTCTTGTGATAAGGGGCTCATCATCTATGTCTTCTTGTCAGCTAGGGAAACATGTGTGGTTACCTTTTTCACGTTCGAGCTCTCATGGCACTATTCCTTTTGAACTTGTTCATTGCGATGTTTGGACATCTCCAGTCAATACCTGGTTATTGCTACTATCTAGTTTTTTTGGATGATTTCTCTCATTACTACATGACGTTTCCGCTCACCAACAAATTTAAGGTTCATTCACACGGAGCTAACTTTTGTGTCTTTGTCCAGACTCAGTTTGGCCTCCCTATCATGAGCTTTCAGGCCGACAACATCACAGAGTTTGTCAATCAAACTCTTGCCTCTCTTTTCAACTCTCGGGGGAATGGCAAGGCTAGACGAGTTCTTCGCGCTTTGAACAACATTACCTACACAATGCTCATCTACGCTCACATGCCGGCCCCATATTGGGCCAAAGCCCTAGCTACTGCCATCTTTCTCCTAAACCGGCGTCCCTGCTCTGTCATTGGGAATAGCATTCCTATGTGCTCCTCCACCTTAAGATACCCGACTGAAGGCAAATAGAATTGCTTGGAATGATTATTGATTAGGCCAAGGATGTGTTACACATATATAGGCAGCCCTTGGATAGGTTTATAGAATGCACCAATCAAGGGATAACCTGCCTATCCTAACCAACTGGTGGCGCCTAGGGCCGGCCACCATCCAGGCGATCCCGCCTGGGTACTCACGCATACAACACAAATACATATCTAACACCAACTACACCCTTCGAATCTTCAGCTGTCTATGCTATCCTAACCTCACCGCCACGGCACCTCACAAGCTCGCACCATAGTCTACAGCTTGTATCTACCTTAGTTACCCTTCTTCTCATAAGGGATACCCATGCTTCGATCTCTCGACTCGACGTGTCATTATTTCACATCACGTTGTTTTTGACGAGACATGTTTTCCTTCCAATGTGCAGGGCTCCCCTTCTACAAAGCTTGGACTTTCTCCTAGCTCAAAACTCACGCCAGTGCTCTGCACTGCAGGGGCAGCGGTGTCCTCCGCGGTCGCTCCAACATCCACTGATGCTGAGCAGGTGCCCATCCTGTACACTGCTAGACGACCACGTAGGATGACCCAACGGTCATCTGCGTGGCCCCTTAGTGCAGCCTGCTTGCCGCACGGGCAGCCTGCACGCCCGTCCAGCCCAGTAGGAACGTCTTCTACCACCCTTGGACCGGCTCCAGAACGAACAATCCACTTCGTCTACAGTTGCAAGCCACGGGACGTGGCTCCTACGTAGGGCCCTGTTCCAGCTCAGCCCGTGACTCATTCACAAACGGGCACTCTACGTCAGGTTCAATTCATGAACTTGTCCGTGACATCAAAGTCGCTGATTCCAGGAACTACAAGAGCGGGTTGACCGACCTGAACTGGCGTGCAGCCATGGCCAAAGAGTTCCAAGCCCTCATCGATAACGACACATGGCACCTCGTATTTCGACCACCTGGCATCCAAGTAGATCTTCAAGCATAAGTTCCACTTCGACGGCACGGTCACAAGGCGTGCTAGGTGGTTCGCGGCTTCTCTCAGCAACATAGCATCGGCTACGACAAGACCTTCAGCCTCGTCGTCAAGCCTACCACGATTCAAGCCGTCTTCAGCATCGCCATCTCGCGTGTGTGGCCGATCCATTAGCTAGACGTGAAGAATGCATTTGATCGCCCAGGCGCGTGAGACGGTGGCACCCGACAGGTGTGGGGTTCGAACCACGCGACGAGCGAATTTCGGTAAAAAAAATCCCCCTCGCTGGCACAGCTAGGGTTCGGGGGGTTTTCTCGACCGGGAAGCTGGTTGGCTTTGTATACAAGGAGGGAACCAGCCTCGCCTACTTGCTCCTCTATGTCGACGACATCACGCTCAGCTTCGTCGCCGCACCTACTTCGTCACATCACGGCCTGCCTCCACACCAAGTTTGCCATGACCGATCTCGACAACTTCCACCACTTCCTTGGCACCTCCATCACCAGCTTCTCCGACGGCTTGTTTCTGTCTCAGCGAGAGTACACCACCGACCTTCTACAGCGCGCATGCATGGCCGAGTGTCACTCCACGTCGAACCAAATTGACACTCAAGCCAAGTTGTCTGCGTCAGGCGGCGCCCCGGCTGCCAACCCCTCGTAATACAAGAGCATCGCCGGAGCTCTCCAATATCGAAAAAGTCTACATAACCACCACTCCCCCCCCCCCCCGAAGTATTGGAATTTGTCTACTCAACTCCCTAAACTTAAAACCAAATATTTTACATCCTGACCTATTCAAAATTGTCGGTGTCCCGACCCGGCGGTCCGGCACCAACTAGTAAAATGCTGCGTGATCCCTCACCCTGGATAGTTGATGCAAGAGGTAACACAGGAACGCACGAGTTTATCCTGGTTCCGACTGTGGGGCCGTACGTCTAGTAAGGGTGTGTGAGTGCACTGTACTATCATGCACCGGGGGTGCCTGTAGTAGGGGGTACAAGCAAGGCGAGAGGGAGAAAAACTCCCAAGTCTCTGCTAGGTGATTGAGGCAAGTGACAATATCGGGGCTCAAGAGAGCGGGTGTGTGTTCTGCGAGTTACGTGTGTGAATGACGATGAGATTGTGAAGATAGAGCCCGCCTCCTCCTTTTATAAACACAAGGAGGGGCGGAGTACATGTACGGGAGGGGGAAGAAGTCGTCGTCTTCTCCCCGAATCAGGGGTGCGCAGTGGGTGACTACTGTAGAAAGTACACTGTGGGGCACTGAAGAGCATGGCGCCGGGCGTGGCGGTTGTCCTGGGAGTCGTCCTTGGTCTTGCGGAGATCACGCCGGCGTCCTGGCAGCTCAAGCGGGCGGCATGGTGGCTCCTGCAGAGGGTACCGTCCCCTGCACTTGACGTGGCGGCGTTCCGAGAGTCCTGCAGGCGGGGGTCTTGATCAGGTCAAGGTTCGGGCCGTGCCCGAAGGTCGTGCCCATGCCGTTCGAGGGTTCCGCAACAGAGAAAATACGAGTAGGCAGCACAGTGGAGGGAGCAGCGCCAGCACGTTCGCACAGTGCGTCGCAGGTTCCCACAGTGGCGCCACAGTGCCGGAGATGGCTGAGCAGTGACCGGAGTTGGTGGATAGGACCCCGGTCACAGCCACTGTGCGGAGTGGTGGCCTGACGCCGTCTGATTCGGGTGCTGCGGCGGAGTTGTTAGCATTTAATGCCTCCGTACGGCAGGCGGGTGAGCGGATGGCCGTTTGTCCTTTACGTCGAGGGGTGGCCTCGAGCGAGGCGGAGTCGATCCGCCCTCTCGAGGGTAGGCTTGCTACCCTCGAGCGAGGCGGAGATTCGAAGCGTTATCGAGGGTCTCGGCGGAGAGCCCTCGAGCGAGGCGGAGATTGCCCCGCGGGTTCGAGGGGGTTCGGATGGGCCGCACCATGTACTTGGGCCGTGGATTGGGCTTCTTTGAGCCCTTTCCTTTCCTTCGGATCGGGATGAAACTGTTGGCCTCCATGGGCCCGATTGCCTGTCATGTGTTTCGTGTTTTAAGGGCGATTTAGTCCCCTAATTAGGGTGCCCCTAATCATGGTACCCGACAAAAACCATCTAAATAACCCCTTAGGCAGTTTTGAAGGGTGGTTTTGATGATGTGGCACCTTATATGGATGCTGACATGGGCAGTGACTTAACGAATGACATGTGAGTCATCCATATCAGACAAAGAGTAAATTTATTGAAAGTAGAAGCACAAATATTTGGTTTCAAGCTGTTTTGTTATACGCTGTAGACAAATTTATGCATCCTACGTAAGCAATTTTATCAATGTTAGCGTGCCACCTAAGCAAAACCACCCTTCAAAACCGCCTAGGGGGTTATTTAGACTGTTTTGAATAGTTTAGGGTGCTCAATACCCGGTTTTATAGTTGATGGGGTTAAGAAGACGAACCCAAATACTTCAGGGAGTTATGTAGACTTTTCCCCAGTACCACACCCTAACTCGACCGGACCAGGCCTACGTCATTCAGCAGACCAGCCTTTCCATGCACGATCCTCGTGAGCCCTATCTCGAGCTGATCAAGCATGCGCTATGTGAAAGGCACCCTATCGACCGGCCTCCATATTGGCACCGGCCCCGTCGAGTCACTGACAGCCTACTCTAACGCAGATTGGGTTGGATACCCCTGACTCTAGACGATCGAAGTCCGGCTTCTGCGTCTTCTTCGACAGGTGTCTTTGTCATCCAAGCGCCAAACCACCATCTCCCACTCCAGTACCGAAGCGGAGTATCATGCTATCACCCACGTCATTGCATAGTATTGTTGACTACACCAACTTCTACAGGAGCTGCACACCCCGATTGCTATTGCGACGTCAACACGGTCTACATGACCGCTAACTCCGCCCATCGCTAGTTATTTATTCTTTCCATGTATAGTGCCATTGGCTATTTAGCCCCCACCCCCTCATTAGGGTGTGAGGCGTCCTCAATAATCTCTCACACAAAGGTCTCGAGTTCGAGTCATGGTAGGCGTGATTAAATAAAATAATTGCAGCCTACTCCCCATGTTTGAGGCTTGGCTGATCAGCTACCACGTGAGGGGAAGAATTGTTGAAATATAAATGAATTGCCCACCTCTCCCCATTAGCTTAAGCTTTTGGGTTGAATCGGTTGGTGCATGCAACTCAGGGCCTGTTTAGCAGGGCTCTGGCTCCTCCAAAAACAGCTCCGGCTCCGGCTCCTCCGGGGGAGCGGCTTTTCTGGTGGAGTTCGAGTCGTTTTAAAAAACGTTTGGCAAAACAGCTTCACTTGTTGGATTGAGGTTGTAAAAAGTCTAAATTACCCCTTTTTCCTTTTCTTTTTTCGTCTTCTTATCTTTTTCCTTCCCATTCTTTTTTCCTCCTCTTTTCTTATCCAGTCGCCGGCCCCTTCCTCGCGACTCGTTGCCAGCCCCACCGCCGCCTCCTCCGCTTCGCCTCCTCCTTCAAGCGGCGCCCCCCCTCCTCCACTCGCCGACGGCGGCCCGCGCCGCCGCCGCCTCCTCTCCCCGCGGCCGCCGCCGGGCGCCTCCTCGAGCTCCTGCGGCCGACCGTCTTCTGCCGCCGCCCCGCACTCCCGCGGCCGGCCGTCCCTGACGCCGCCTCACCTCGCGCTCCCGTGGCTGGCCATCCCCGCCGCGGGCCGCCGCCTCACCTCGCGCTCCCGTCGCCGGCCATCCCCGCCACAGGCTCGCACCTCCGCGTGCGTCACCGGCCACTCGACTCGGCCCCGCTTCCGCGTGCGCCGCCGGCCGGCCAGCTCCCAGCGGCCTCCGCGTGCCAATCTTCCGAGCGCGCTGCTGGCTTCCTCCGCACACACGCCGCGAGCTCTCGGCCGGGGACAAGATAGGAATGCAACCAGCGGAGCCGCGTGGAGCCACGTTTCTGTGGCTCCGCCTCCTCTGTGTAAGCCGGAACCGGCTTCAGGTGCAGCTCCTGGGATGGAGCTGCTCCATTTGCACCCGTTTGGCACGGGTCCTGCTGGAGCTGGTGTTGGAGCCGCTCCAGGAGCCCTGCCAAACGGGGCCTCAATAAGTAGCCACTCAAATGTGCAAAGACCGAAATTATTAAGAACCAAAGAAGGAAAACAGATCATAGACACAATTAATAACTGTATTTGCAGGAATTGGTTTAGCTGATTGAACACAGCTGAAAAGGTTAATGATTTTTTTTTTTAAATGTTGAAATGTATTTACTAAAGCTAAACACAGTGTTAAGACAAATATAAATCGGAAAAGTGTTGAAATATATAAAAAAAACAAATTAAAGCACACAAGAGAAAATATGAAGTAAACACATAGTTCTCCAGCAAAAACCTGAGAATCGCCAAATGTTTGTCCATCTTGGGTTCCAGCCAATATTTGAAAATCTTTTGTGCTTCCTTCCTAGAAATGGAAAGGAATCAGCATGAAAACAAAATCAAATTATAAAAAAAATGCAGATCCTTGTACCATAAGGCTGATGTGCTCTTCTGCAATTATCTTAATCCAATCGACATTTGCAACTCTAGCCTGCATACAAAGCTATTGTTAGTTTGAATTACAATGGACTCAAAGGAAGAATAGTGCATCTTTGTTGATGATGGGATAATCTGATGAAAAATGACTGAATTAAGGACGAGGTATATAGCAAAAGTTATCATTATCCCAAGTGAAATGCTAAATAAATCATGGACACAGGACCACGGCTTGAGGGAGGTTGGTGACTATTTCACCAGTACAAACATTGGTTGACTTCTAATACAAAAAGTATCAAGAGAATCGAGAAAAAAGTGCCAAAGAAATGTACCAAAGAATGAGTTGTTGCTCTAGGAGAAAGGCCAACATCCTGGATTGTGACGATAGCTTTGCCCAAGCCATTAGCTCCAAGAATCAATTGAGAACATAAGTATTTTCCTGGATGTTTAACTATTTGCACCACATGGGTGTCATTGGTAGAAGCATCTAGGGAGCATGTTCCACCACTGACAATCAAATTTTCCTGCAGCACAAATTCATAAGAGCATAAATAGCTAGGGGACTTTATATTACTTTGGAGCACAAAAAGGATCTAGAAGACGTGAGCAGAATGCACCTGTGCGTCAGGATGGAAAACTAACAAGACATATTCTGGAGTGACTCTCAAGGAAGAAACAAGCTGTTTGAAACACGGGCTGAGTGAGAAAAGTTAGCCAAATTGAAGAAAAGCATTTACAAAAATAAATCCAGTCAAATTACCTGCAATTGAATAGCATCTGTGAGAGTATGAAATGTGCGTTCCTCATGAGTTTGGCCAGCAAATTTGGTTGAGAAGCCAATGACTGTAGCACGCACAGTGCACTGGAGGTTCAAAATTGAAAATGATAAGACATCTGTTTTTAATCCACAATTCATACAACTATGATGTACAACCATAGAATTGGTCTTACATACAGGGTGGTTGAATCACACGAACTCAATAAGAGAAAGAAAATGTGTGCATACTGCTGTAAATGCAAGCTAACGCCACATTGATGTAACTAAAAAAAGTAAAAAAAACAAAGTTCAAAACAAGGCAATTTGTGATAATGGACTATACTGACCACTCCTGTAGAATTCTGTAGGACAAGAAACCTCTCCCAAGCTGACTCATCAAGCACTTCAGAAGATTTGGTTTCATCAAAGTAGGCAAGCCCTTCACATCCAGTAGCCTCCCATTTCAGGCAAAGAGAAGATGAATTAGCAAAAAACCGTCCATTTCCATGTATACCCACAGCAGCTAGACGTATATTTCTTCCATTGGAGATTACAACAGGTGATGCTTGCAATCTATCAGGACCTCGGTCAGCTTTGCTAGCAGCTTCCAATATATCAAGTTGGTTTTCTGAACAGGTATTAAACATAACAATTTAGTAGGGTTTAAGAATGAAAGGGAACAGAAAGCCTTTCATCATGTACATTTTGTAATCTAAAGATCAAAGTGGATAAATTAAAAGAACAAGAAAGTACCATTTTCATTCGCTATCAATGTGATTTCTGATGGGAAGTCACACACAACAGAAAACTCTGATTTGGCTATAGCAGGCACAGGATGATCTTTCCCAATCATGTTTCCACGTGAGAACAGCAGTTTCTATGGGAAAAATGCGTTAAATTGAACATATCTCAGTGAAGCAATTCACTAGTATAGATTGCAATGTGGTGCATAAGTGGAAATGCAAACATCCATTGTAAGTACTTACATAGTTCACATTGCTTGGGCAAGATACTCGGTATATTCCACTAGATAATTTCTGTACAGCAGTAGAACTAGAAATATGATTATTCGATTCACTAATCACATCAACTGTTTCGACAAAATCAACCACTTGGTCCCACCGCTCAGGTCCTCCAAAGAGAAGAACATCCATTGCTGACCTAGGAACTAAGTAGAGCTCCTTGGGAATGTTGTTATCCATCTTCTCAATCCTACTATGTATTCCAGACAAGTCAAACCAGTACCCACCAAATTGGTTTCCATTTCCCCCTTGAAGAACCACTAGAGGATAATATGCAGAAATTTTTGAAGTTGCCTTTAGAGAAATGGGTCCAAGAGTCTCAATATTAGAATCTGGATCAAAGGTGAATGTTGCAACTACTGTGGATCGGCCAGCAGCAGATGCACTTAGATATATCCAGGCACAAGGATTGCCATTTTGTCCCCAAGAAACAGCACTACGTTTTATGTCCTCGACGCTTGAAGCATCCGCAGTGTTAAGAATGTGAAAAGACTCATTATCAGATAGTACACTCCACCTTATAAAAGCATTAAAATAGTCACATCGTGAGAATGAGTGTCCTGCAGAGAGAAACGTCAATAATAGCTATTAGAAGAACATAACAGTTTGTGGGCAAAAAAAATAATTAATTAGTGATACTGATACATATGCTAACAAATATAAGTTTAGCATAAGCTTCTGTGTTCCTCTAAGAAAATGATGACATTATGGTTCGCGAGCTTTGCTTCTTTTAAGTGAAGCCCTGAATGAAGTCAACGAACTATACTATTTGCTGAGATTGAGGACAGTATGAAAGAGGAGTCAGCAGGAAAGATTAAGTATGAGGCTCCAAAATATCACATTCATGTACTAATGTGTTGCCGACGCATTTGTGGGCATCACGTACAGGCACACTCGGCTCAAGAAGAAGGATTCTCCAACGACTTCTAGTGTCTAGTTTAGTTCCTTTTGTTAGTCTTTTTCAGAGTTTGTTAAGGAAGGGATAAACATTCGTATTGTTAGGAGGTAGTTTGTTATGGCCGGCTACTTAAGGAGCTCGGCAGGAACTTTTTTGGTTTAATCAATAGATGAGATCTTAACAACTCAGAGCCTCCAAGGGAGGGCGAGTTCTTATCTCTACATTGCCAATACATCTACTGTATCATCTGGTATCAGCCATCTGATCCTGCCGCCTACCACCACCTTCGCCGCCGCCTCCTCCCGATCCTCTCCCACCACCACACCAGCCTCCAATCTTTCATTGCCATCTCGACGATGGGAGACCACCTCTCAGCCATCGACTTCAAGACCTCCATGGACAAGATCCTCGCCAAGATCACCTCGGTGCGGGACGAGCTCACGACAGACAACCACAAGCCGGAGAGTTCTGGCGGCAACGATGACCACCGTGCGCCGAACCCTCCTCCGCCCCACACCACCCACAACCTGCGCTTCCCCAAATACGACGGCAGCGACGACCCCATCGGCTGGCTCCACAAGTGTGAGCAATTCTTCCGCTCCCAACGCACGCCGGAGGACGAGAAGGTCTGGACCACCTCCTTCAACATGGAAGGCCCGGCTCAGCAATGGTACTATCACTTGGAGCGCAACCAGGGCGTTCCAACCTGGCAATAGTTCGTCACCGGCGTCAATCGCCGCTTCGGGCCACCCGTGCGCAGCAACCCGCTGGGGGAGCTCACCCATCTGCGCCGCACGGGCACGGTCGCCGCCTATCAAGACGCCTTCCTCCAACTCCTCGCCCGCTGCGACGACGTCACCGAACGCCAGCAGGTGGACATCTTCACCGCGGGCCTCCGCAACCCCCTTCGCATCGATGTGGAGATGCAACGTCCTACTTCCCTGGAGGACGCCATGTCCTTGGCGCGCGCCTTCGAGCGCCGGCTCCAGATCGACGACGACAACGACGCCCGCGCTTCTCACGCGCGCCTCCGCGTTCAGCGCCCTCCGCCTCGCCGCGCACACCCAAGGACCCGCCCAACCGCGTTCCGCAACAAACGCCGGGCGCTCCGGGGCGTCCCGCACCTAAACCAGGCGTTCGCTTCACACGCCTGACTCCCCAAGAGATGGCGCAGCGACGGCCTCTGCTTCAACTGCCCGGAGAAGTTCACCCCCGGCCACATCGACCACTACTCCATGAAAGGCATCTACCTGCTGGAACTCAACGACAGCACCCCCGTCGACGCCGCCGCATCTGACGACGAGATGGAGATCTCACTCAACGCCATCACTGGCATCAAAACCGGCGACACCATGCACCTGGCGGCGTCTGTCGCAGGCGTCACCTTGAGGGCACTGGTGGACTCTGGATCCACCCACTCGTTCATCTCCGAGGCGTCGGCACATCGCATCGGCGCCGCCATCACACCACGCCCGGGGCTGTCCGTGGCGGTCGCAAACGGTGACCGCGTCTCCTGCAGCGGCCTCTGCCCAGCGACCCCGGTCACCATCGGCAGGGAGCGCTTCCTCATCGACCTGTACGTGCTCCCCCTGGGCGACTACGAACTGGTGCTCGGTTGCCAGTGGCTTAAGACTCTCGGGCCCATCCTGTGGGACTTCGACCTCCGATCCATGGCGTTCTGGAGGGACGGTCACCAGGTCCGCTGGGTTGGCGCGGAGGACACCTCGCCGCCCCAGATCCGCGCGCTACTGCACCAGGAACTGCTTCCCTTGCTGCTCGCGGAGTTCGCGGACATCTTCGCCGAGCCGACGGATCTGCCTCCTCTACGCCGCTTCGACCACCGCATTCACCTGCTCCCCAACACGGCGCCCATTGCGGTACGACCTTACCGTTACCCGCAGCTGCTCAAAGACGAAATCGAGCGCCAGTGCGCCGACATGCTCCGGCAAGGCATCATCCGCCCAAGTACCTCGGCGTTCTCATCGCCGGTCCTCCTCGTCCGCAAGAAGGACGGCTCCTGGCGGTTCTGCATCGACTGCCGCGCGCTGAACGCCAAGACCGTCCGCGACTTGTTCCCAATTCCGATTGTGGACGAGTTGCTCGACGAACTCAAGGGCGCGGCGTTCTTCGCCAAGCTCGACCTCCGCAGCGGCTATTTTCAGGTGCGCATGCACCCAGAGGACATCCACAAGACGGCGTTCCGCATGCACCACGGCCACTTCGAGTTCGTGGTCATGGCGTTCGGCCTCACCAACGCGCCATCGACGTTCCAAGTGCTTATGAACGAGGTTCTTGGTCCCTTCCTCCGCAAGTTCGTTCTCGTCTTTTTTGACGATATTCTGATATACAGCAAGACGTGGTCCGAGCACCTCCAACACATCCGAGCTGTGTTTGCCGTGCTGCGTTCGCACAGCCTCTTCCTCAAGCAATCGAAGTGCTCCTTCGCCGAATGCAGTGTCGCCTACTTGGGGCACATCATCTCCGACGCCGGCGTCGCCATGCATCCCGCAAAGATCGAGGCGGTGCAGGCATGGCCCCAACCGCGCACGGTCAAGGCCCTGCGCGGCTTCCTCGGCCTCACCGGGTACTACCGCCGCTTCATCAACAGCTACGGCACGCTCGCGGCCCCCCTCACGGCACTGCTGAAACGGGAGGCCTTCCTGTGGTCGGCTGAAGCCACGGCCGCGTTCCAGGCGCTCAAGGCGGCGCTTACCTCTGGGCCGGTGCTGCACATGCCGGACTTCTCCGAGAACTTCGTCGTCGACTGCGACGCGTCTGGCTCCGGGTTCGGTGCCGTGCTGCACCAAGGCCAGGGGCCCATCGCCTTCTTCAGCCGGGCATTGGCGCCACAGCACGCCAAGCTGGCCGCCTATGAGCGCGAATTGATCGGCCTCGCCAAGGCGGTGAAACACTGGAGGCCGTATCTGTGGGCGCGTTCATTCACCGTGCGCACCGACCACTTCGCGCTCAAGTACCTGCTGGACCAGCGTCTCTCCACAATTCCACGGCACACGTGGGTGAGCAAATTGTTCGGCTACGACTTCACCGTCGAATTCAAGCCGGGCAGCCAGAACGTGGTCGTCGACGCCTTATCGCGCCGCGAGGAAGACGCCATCGAGCTACAAGTTCACGCACTGTCCAGCCCCGACATCGAGTTGTTCGCGGTGTTCCGCACGGAGTGCGCGACGTCGCCGGACATCATGGCCAAGCGTGCTGAGATCACGAGAGGCACCGCCAGAGCATCATGGTCCTTGGTGGACGGCTTCGTCATGCACCGAGGGCGCATCTTCGTGCCCACGTCCTCGGCGATCTGGCCGCAGATCCTGGATGCCGCACATGGTGCCGGTCATGAAGGTGTGGAGAAGACCCTGCATCGGCTTCGGGCGTCCTTCTACAACCCCCATGCCAACCGCCTGGTCAGGGATCATGTCAAGAGCTGCTCCGTTTGCCAGAGAAACAAAACGGAGCACCTCCATCCGGGGACTTCTACAGCCGCTGCCGGTGCCGACGGCGGTTTGGCAAGACATTGCCCTTGATTTCGTAGAGGGTTTCCCCAAGGTGGGTGGCAAATCAGTGGTGCTCACGGTCGTCGATCGCTTCTCCAAGTATGCGCACTTCATCGCGCTTGGGCACCCCTACACGGCGACCTCCGTTGCACGGGCGTTCTTCGTTCAGATTGTTCGCCTCCATGGGATCCCGTGCTCCATTGTGAGTGACCGGGATCCCGTGTTCACCAGCTCCTTTTGGAAGGAGCTCTTCTAGTTGGCCGGCGTCAAGCTCTGCCTCAGTTCGGCGTTCCATCCCCATACGGACGGCCAGTCGGAGGTGACTAACCGTATCCTGGGCGTATACTTTCCCTGTTTGGCAGGTGATCGCCCTTGCAGTTGGCTGCGCTGGCTGCCGTGGACGGAATTCGTCTACAACTCCTTCCAGACGGCTCTCAAGGCGACACCATTCGAGGTGGTTTACGGCTGCCAACCGCCGTGCATGGCCTCCTATCAGCCAGGCGTGGCCAGAGTCACGGCGCTGGACAAGCAACTCCAGGACCGGGATGTGTTCCTGCAGGAGATCAGGGAGCGCCTCTTGCACGCGCAGGACCATATGAAGCAATACTATGATCAGGCCCATCGCGACATGAAGCTGGAGATCGGTGATTGGGCGTGGCTTCGTCTGCATCATCGTGCAGCGTCCGGCATCGTCGACAAGAGCGCTAGGAAACTGGCGCCCCGCTTCTACGTCCCCTACAAGGTCTTGGAGCGAGTCGGCCCGGTGGCGTATCGTTTGCAGCTACCGGCTCGGGCGAAGATTCATGACGTGTTCCATGTGGTGTTCCTGAAGAAACATCAGGGACCAGCGCCTGCTGCTCCAGTACCGCTACCGCCGGTGGTCCACGGCCGCGTCGTCCCTACACCAGCAGCCGTCAAGCGCGCTCGGCTCAATCGGGGCGTCTGGGAGCTCTCTGTCCACTGGGTCGGCCGGGACGCGTCAGACTCTACCTAGGAGAAGCTGGAAGATTTCGAGGCGTATCCGGAGTTTCAGCTCGAGGACGAGCTGTTTCGAAAGGAGGGAGGAAGTGTTGCCGACGCATTTGTGGGCATCACGTACAGGCGCACTCGGCTCAAGAAGAAGGATTCTCCAACGACTTCTAATGTCTAGTTTAGTTCCTTTTGTTAGTCTTTTTCAGAGTTTGTTAAGGAAGGGATAAACATTCGTATTGTTAGGAGGTAGTTTGTTATGGCCGGCTACTTAAGGAGCTCGGCAGGAACTTTTTTGGTTTAAGCAATAGATGAGATCTTAACAACTCAGAGCCTCCAAGGGAGGGCGAGTTCTTATCTCTACATTGCCAATACATCTACTATATCATAATGTCATTTTTGTAGGATGCATGATACTTTCCAAACTTTATCTAGAGGGAGTACCATATAATTCAAGTCATGTGAGCCGCCGTAAGTGTTTTGTGTGTGTGTGTGTGTGTGTGTGTGTTTGGGGGGTGGGGGGAGCAAACACACCATTAGATGTTTTTAGCGCCGCAGAAGCATGAAGTCGTGTTCCAACAGGCACCTCCACAGGAAAGACTGGCAGAATAGACAATACTGAAGGAATGGAGACTTCAACAAAGATCTACATTGCCAAACAAAAAAAAAATGAGCTACCGGATTCCAAAACTTGTGCAGATAGAATATCAAGATTGTAAGGAAAGGTCTCCAATGAAACAAGATCATCATGCGCCATGAAATAAAATGAACCCCAGCATGAAACTACAAATAGAAAAGTAATCAATTAAGATGTATGCATATTTAGTTAATTGACCATGTGATCGAATGCATCTGTAGATTACATCATGCAGCTGGGCCGCTGGGGTATATTTGTCTATCTGAACATGAGCTAATGCAGATACTTCTGTGAAAACACTGATCCAGTAACTTCATTGCATGTTCCAGTGGCAACCAACTGAAGGTGTATTGCCTCCTTAATTTGATGAATATTTCCGATTAAATGTTGAATGGTGGTTAGACTCATAGTATGCTTTGCCTTAGTTTAAGGCCACAGACAAACAATTGTGGCTGTAAAACAGTGCATTATCAGGGTTACTATCGTATAGGGAAGTATCTAACAATATGCACTCATACGTATACATCACTGTGACAGACAAATAAGAGGAAGTGACCATTCTGTATGAAGTCTGAGGGCAGGAGAAAAAATAAAAGGAAGTGGCAAATCTGTAGGAAGTTTGAGATTACAGTAATCAGTACTAAATAGTGGGAAGTTTGAAGTATCAACTTCACAGATCACTGGTAACTCAACACTATATAATAAGAAGTGAACCAATAGATAATCTATAGGAATAACATGTGCCACTCTTCATATCATGTTGACCTCAACTACTTACATGGTGATCATTCAAAGCTGAACTACATTCTTTGAAGTAGGTAAAGACCAAGAGTAAAAACATTGAGTTCAGGGGATATAAGGATTTAAAAAGAAAATTAGATAGACAAACCTCATCAAAGTTCAAGAAATCAAAAGCAGAAACTACTCTGATGACAGCTTGACCAGGCTTCTTTGCACGCACGATACGAGAGTCAGACACAGAAGCAACATCTTCATCAGAGGAAAATAACTTGTAGTCATCCAACGTCTTACCACAGCCTTCATATGAATACAAGACAATATAATCAACTCAAAAAACAAACCAAAAGTTGTAAAGAATATGCAGATATTACAATAACCAACCCCCAATTGCCTTCAGTTCGATTTCCTGGTAAACTCCAGGAACCCAGGGGAGGTGAATAACATTGGAGTTCTCCAACCGTTCATCCCAGAATGCCTTCACCTTACTACAAACATTAACCTCTTGCACAATCTTGAGAGCCTAACATTGCATCGGCCAATCAGGTAATCAGCAAGCCATGAAGTTTTGATGGTAGTATTCCCAAAGTTGTCCTAATAACCTCTACTTGACAAGATAGCAACAATATACACACATGAGCCGGGTGTACCTTTGCTGGTCCAGATAACTCTGTTCGGTAAGTTAAGGAAGCAACTAAATGTCCTTTACCCTGGGAAACAGGATTTAACAATCTAGAAGTTTGCACTTCATAAGAACCTATAGAACTGTCTGGCACCCGTGATAAGTTCCAGAATTCCATGGTACTACTCTCCAGTTTAAGCTCATTTTCCTACCAGCCAAAGAAAAAGAATTAATAAATAGAAGAAGTTTCCATGCAGATGGCTTTTTGAACAAAAAAACAATTCCGCCCAATAAACTAACTGCTCAAATGATGTATTTATTTGATGTGAATATGCACTACACAAGTTTCATGCAATACTGCACCAGTCATCTGCGTGAACCAATGAAATGTGGTTATTATGAAGAATGCATCTTGAGACAGCATCTAGTGATGGGCCATGCAATTCAAAAATCTCAAGTTATTGAGAACTGCACACTGGTAGGTGTAACACAGGCACAGCACTGCATGCAAATAGAAATGTAATTATGCTCCGGCATTGTTTGTTCGAGCTTTAGGAACCCTAGCTCAGTTGGTAGGACCACGGGAGGTGTGTACATACAACCCTATTCACCTAGGTTCAAGTCCTCTTCTACTCGAATTCGGGGCCTATTTCTTCTTTATTGACAAGGCACCTACTTCCTCCTAGGTTGGTGGAGTTACTTGTTTTTTCAAGTTTTTGCGCTTTACTAGAAATCAGATAAAATTATATTTTCTTTCGGGTTTCATCTCTAGCCTACCCTAACTTGCTTGGGAAAAAGGCTATGTTGTTGTTGTACAGCATACAGTGATTGATGGAAATTGAGAGCATGTGCCTGGGGTTCTACAGGTCATCCGCAAGTTGACCTTGAAAATAATTTCCAAGAATGCTCCTGCAGATCTAATCATATTTGTAGCATCCATGTATCCAATAGTAACATATATAAAGAGAACAAGGAATTAAATTTATCATATGAATAGTACCTCTGTAATATATATCTCCCTAGCATCAAATCCCTCTGCAAACGCTTTGGCAAGGACCATGTACTTTCGTCCAGGATAAACATACCAAACTTTTGAGGATGGAATATTTGTTATCCCATGAAGATGAGCAGAATCATTCATAATAGGGACCAGATAAAGGAAGAGTGTTCGTGGAATAACAACGTGTAGAGATGATACTTGTTCATGGCCTTCTACTCTTGTGTCTTCAACAACAACCTTAGTAAATCCCAGACTCAAAGCACGTGAGATACCCAAGGAACTATCCACTTGGGCCACAGAAGAATTTGTTGCACGCCATCGATGATATGGTGATGGTAACTTAACCGCTAGTGAAAAGGTCAAAGTGGAATGGATATGTTAGCGGGCACCAGACATGTACAAAAGAAAGTTTCTAGTGATGAGATCAAATAATAGATGACATTAAACTACGGTACACAATCTAAAACTGGAGATTTTAGCCCTAATGTCAAGTTGATCATTTTTGTCCTCTGAATATAATTCCATGTTTACGTAAATTATTTGATCTATTGTGATTCTCTTCTGAACAGTTCTAGAATATGTTCCTCATGAAACACAACTAAGTTACACTCCTTGTTCAGAGAGTTTGGTGTCAAACGATGACAAAACTCAATCCGTTAGAGAAGGTACCTTGAGCGACTTTTTGTTGAAAAACCTTGAGTTTAAACTTCACCAAAACACCAACTGTCACGAGAACTGGTGATGGTGGCTTTAATGACATAGCTTCAGCAACAGTTAATGTGATTGTGTCAATCACATGCTCAAACTGAGGCTCAAATAACTGAGCTTTAACAACCTCTTGGCCGATCTCAATACCCTTCACCACAAAGAAATCTGAACCGAGATTCTGAACAAGTGCAGCAACAGAAGTCAAATATGCATCCTTATGTAACTGAGCAGTGGTCAAGGAAATTGAAAAACAAGAAAACAAATGATAAAGTGCACCTTATCTTCTAGCTCAAACCGTACATTCATATCACCACAAAAGCCACCACAGTCACTCAAATGTGTTTCTTTGAGTGGAATATGAACAAGATGATGGCTACTGTTATCAAGCAACCTTGGAGAAAGCTGCCATAAGAACTGCAATCCCACCAATGACGAGAATACATTTTCTGAACCAAATGAGACAAGATTAAGTATGTTAACATCACAGAATATATCAGTTCCAGGAAACAGTATTTTTATATTTTTTTGTTTTGTTTTGTTAGTAGCTCATGTATGGTTTCATGTCTAGCCTACCCCCAACTTTCTTGAGGCTAAAAGCTTTGTCTGACCAGAAAAAGGCTAAGAAAACTAAACTAATGATTGTTCAACAAGGAAGTTCTTAGACCAGAAAGAACTTTGAGTGATGTTAACAACCAATTATATAGAAAACCTAAGGTACTGTAAATCAAATGATTGAAAAACAGTGAATCCCAAGTACTGCATAGAAAAGTAGTATCACATTTACAGTTACCATGGCAATTTCACATACAAAGATGGAAAAGGTTTATATGAATTACCTTCATCATCAAAGGCATGAACACGCAATGTGGCAATTTCATCTAGGTCAATTTTAACAGCATGGTGGAAAATCCTGATCCGAGAGATCTTGTCCACGAATACTTTGCAGTGTATCGTGATTCCACTGATAATATCAGTTGCATAGACAGAAGTTTCCCTCCGGCCATTGTAAGGGGAAATTGATGCCAAACGAGCACTGGTCGAGCATCTGCTGCTATCAGTGTACTCTGGTTTAACTGAAATAAGATCATGATGATCCCACGACCTGTAAACAAAAGAAATTGAAGACATTAACCTCTTCATATCTGAAATGGGAATTCCCCAGCTCTAGAGAGGACAGAAGCGGTTTCTAAATTGTGGAAAATCCATGTTCAACTGCCTACAGATCCACACACAAGTAACAATGGTTCGCCAGGCAAGTTAATACTAGATACATAAGTACATTGCTCGTAAATAAACATCTAGGCATGAACCAACAAAACAAAAATAATCAATGCCCTGAAAACGTGAGCTGTGCATTCCACATTCTGCACTGGTCTAGTCAATAACTTAATCGAAGATGCATACCAACACCAGAACAGAGGTGCAGAAACGTGGCAACTAAGTTACTACGTAAGGGATTAAAAGTTCAGTTCCCCAAACCATGAGCACTGCTATCATATGGCTTCACCAGTGTTCGCATCAGGTCACTCGGCCACGCTCAGGCAAGGAAGCAAGCGTATGGAGCAAATCAGGCCACATAAACCATCACTAAGCACTAAGCAGCAACAATCAAGCCTCCATTCGCTCCAGAAAGCAAATATGGCAGCGCGCGTCGCGGAACGGCACTCAGCAGCGAGGCGAGTGATCACGCAGCACGCGAAGCGAAAATAGGGGCGAAGGAAGGCTGCAGAAAGCATACCAGGAGAAGCATCCGTCCCCGCCGATGAGGCGGTACTCGACGGGCTTGGTCATGCGAGGGGGCAGCAGCACGCTCAGGTCCGCCATGTGGGGTCCGCCCGCGGGGTTGGCAGCAGCGGAGGCGGACAGCAGCGCTGCCACGACCACGACTGCGACCGCCGCCGCAACCGCCGCCGCCGCGGCCGGCGGCGACCCCATCGCCGCGGGAAGCTTCTCGAACTCTCCGCTGTGTGGAACCCGTCCGCTGAACCCTAGTTGGGAAGGGGGTTTTAGGTGGGGAGGGAGGGGAGGGGGGAGGCGGAGCAAGAAGGAAAAAGGTGGCTCTGCGGCGAGCGGGCGTTTTAGGGGGGTTTTGGGCGAAAGCCTTTTTGTTACCCTTTGTGCCTCTTCGCTTTTACCGTGGTAAACCTTAGGTGAAGTAAAGTAATTAGGGTTTTGTTTAGTCGGTTGTGTAAAATTTTTAAAAAAATATTTTTCTACGTTTGAAGTACTAAACATAGACTAATTACAAAATAAATTACAGAACTCATCTGTAAATCACGAGACGAATCTAATGAGTCTAATTAATCTATCATTAGATGTTGTTTACTGTAGTATTACTATAGCAATTTAACGTCTAATTACGGTCTAATTAGGTTCATTAGATTTGTCTCGCGATTTACAGACAAACTGTGCAATGCGTTTTTTATTTCGTCTAGATTTAAATCCCCATGCAGGTGCCGGAAAAAAAAAATTTTGAACTTTGCAACTTGTTAACAAGGGTAGGTTAAAAGATTCGCGGGGAAACGGAAAGCACGATGAGTTGGTGGTAACCGAGCGAGGGCGGTCGTGGAGCAACGCCATTGGTCAGCGTAAAACGAGAAACAAGGAACTAGGAGTACTGCGTGCACAACACACGTGGTCATCTACTGCCAGTCTGCTACAGTGCCACTGACCCATTTTTTGCGGGTGTTTTTCCTGGAATATAGGTAAAAGAAGTGTTTGGATTTAAGTGGTAACATATAAAAGTGTTAAATTTTGGTATTAGCTCATCCAAATAAGGTTGCTATAGATTAAACTTTAGAGAAGGTTTAACATTTTAGCAATGACTAGTGGAGATGCAATGAGATTCAAAATTAATATAACAAAGCAAAGTCTACTAAAACAATTAAATTCCGCTAAAACAACTAAATTATTATTTTTATTAAAAATGTAACAATCAAGTCCATTCTAAATCTAATCTAACCTAGATTCTCGTAAAAAGTTTCTTCAGTTCTGATTTCTTGAAGATTCTCACAGCATCTTATATACTCGTACACATATTTCAATGCAGATTTATAGCCATCAGCACCCAAAAATGGTACTTCATGGACCTTCTTTATCTCTTCAGCTCGAGCGACAACCACACATTTGATGCCATCACGCAAAATAGGGCCTGTACATATGCCAACTCTGACATCTGTAATAGAAAACCAAAACTGTTGATGGCGTAACATATATTTGTTACCTAGGATACTAGACCCTAAAGGATTGCATTGCTTCTGACTGTCATGTGTTTGTGAGACTGACTTCAACAGCAAAATTGCAAATCGGAGAGGCAAATGGGAATTGCCTTCCGTGAATAGTAGTTAAAACTGTGCATTTTTTTAGTCTCTCCAACAGTTGGAGAGGCAAATGCAGTCAGACACTTCCGCCGGCCATTCGGGTCCTCTGCTCCTCGTGCTCCTCTGCTCCCCGCCGGCCATTCGGGTCCTCTGCTCCTCCGCGCCGCTTGCCGCCCCCATGGCCACGGCCGCACAGGGGAGGGGCTGTCGTGGCCGCCGCGCGCCGCCGCGTCGCCATCTACCACTGCCTCGCCGCGCTGCACCGCCTCGACGGCGACGTGCACGCGCTGGCCGTCGCCCGGGGCCTCCTCTTCACGGCCTCCGGCAGCGGCCGGGTCCGCGCCTGGGCCGCGCCCGGCTGCTTCAACCGCGACTACCTCGACGTCAGCCGCAGCCGCGTCCCGGCGCTCGCCGCCTGCGGGGGCACGCTCGTCACCTCCCACAGCGGCGGCCTCTCGCTCCTGTCCTCCGCGCTGATTGAAGCTCCTCCGCGCCGCCCTCCACGCCGATTGAAGCTCCTCCGTGCCGCCCGCCGCCGATCTCCAGTGGGCGGCGCCCCCGAGCTCCAAGTCCGGCCCGCCGAGGCCGACGCCGCCAGCCCAAGGCCGCGCAGCGCGGAGCTCCCGCGGTCCGCAGCGTCGCTCGCCCGCCCAAGGCCGCGGCGGCCCCGGGCCGAGCAACCCCGCCGCCGGGGGCAGGGGCAGGGGCCGGGACGGCGCCTTCGCCATGGCGCGCGGGCTCCTGCTCGCCGTGGCCATTCCGCCCGCTCCGGCCGCCCCTCCATGGTCTTCGCTGCCGCGCGCGAACCTCTGCGCGAGGCCCGCCGCCGCGAAGACCTTCGCGCGAGCCCTGCCGCCGGAGCCTCGGGCCGAGGAGCCCCGCGCTGCCCGCCCGCATCCGCCGCCCAGGACACGCCGGATGCATTCGAGGAGAGAGGGGATGTATTTTTACATCTCCTCTCTCCTCGAAGGCAAAATGCATCGCGCCGATTCCTTCTCTGTTGGACGCCGATTTCATGATGCACAGTACTCCGAGGTGAGGCAAAAATACGTTTGCACTGTCTGTTGAAGTCAGTCTGATGTCACCGAAAGGAGAATGACCGTCCAATGTACGGGACACTGCAATGCATTTAAATCATATCAGAATAGTATGGGCAATTATTTCCCTATCGAGTAAGATAAACCCTTTTGAACTTTTAAAAGAAAGTGGAGTTGCACATGCCACAAGCACGTGTTTAAAGTCAAATTATTTTAAAATGATTGGACTACATCAAATAACTTCTTAAAAAAACATAAATAAATTTAGCATGGTAAAAACATGAAATATTATTTATTTACTTAATATAAGGACAAGAAAAAATACTGGTACTCAAATTTAGTCACACAGCACTATCATTGTTCCATATCAGATTATTGTTGAATAACTAAGCTTAGGGGTTGCAATGGAAACCCAAAAAACTGATGACATTACGATATCTATGCCTAATTATTTTCTATTAAAATAGGCGGTTCCTTAAAGCAAGCATACATCCAATGTATTAACAACGAAAATTCAGTTCTCAATTTTCAAGAAAATAATTGGACTCATCTATAGTGGGTAAAATCTCTATTATTTGCCTGCATGGCTGCATCTGAATTAAATAAGGATACATACCTGATAGAAAACCTTCGAGTCCAAATCATTTGACCTAAATTTGAATCATATGAACAAATAACAGTCCAATAATTAAATCAGATGGCAATATGAATAAGCGCAACAGAATGAACATAGAAATCCCGATGGCCAAGCCATTGACACAGGCATATATGTCTGATGAGAAGAAAGCTGGCCACCGCATCTACCATGCAAGATGCTGCAGAAGCACCAGGCAACTTGGTTAGCAGCACAGCATGCCCTGTTGTTCATTGATTATCAGTCTGGTTTTGTAATTCCTGCAATTTCTCGAAATGGCATGTATGCAGTAGATTTAATTCAAAGATTTATGGTGGAGCCATTGATCAGGTGCAACCCCTTGCAACCAAAAAAATCAAATCCTCCACTTTGTCTGCAGAGCACGTTCAGTTAGTCATGGGCTCAGTTGCAATTGCTTCTCTGTAATTGCTTGCAACCAGAGAAAAAACTACCAACTAATTTCTACAATATTCAAATCAAATGAACAAGAAACATGGATGTACATTACAGTATATTTCATACAAGCATCCATGGAAGCATAGATGACAAAGAATTAGTAGCTAGCAATCATTTGAACTCAAATTTAAATTAACTGTAAAAGCAATCGTTTCAACGATGATCTCGGTGTCACAGGACAAGGCAACGATGATATTTTAAACCTGAACATTAATCTAAGAACTCTAAGCATAAATCAAATCGGTGCTTTGCTTTCTAAGAAAAAAACAAAATTTAGTAATAGTCCCTAAAACACCATTTATTAGTAACCTAACTTATAACAAAAATATCATCAGCCACCCAAGAAAATAAACCATTTCATATCATTTTAGTAGATATTAAAAAACATCCGGCCTTGCCTATTAAAAATACCGTGGAATACTGTGGTAGGGTGAAATAAAGAATAGCAATTGTGAATGGGTGAGCACACAGTAGTGAGTACCTTGGAATTTGAAGAGCTAAAAGACCCCGTGATTCTTGATAAAGTGTCCAACATGGCAGGGGAACCAGCTCCCTAAGCAGAATCAGATCCAACTTCCTCATGGCCAAAGAGAGCTACCATTCACACGCCAGATTCATGATCAAGTGATTGTTCAGCAGAAGTTGAATTGATTAGGGACTGTATAGTATCGGGGAAATAATTATATGGTAATTTTATTGAAACAATGAAAATAAATAGTAATTTATTAAAAAGAGAAAGCTCTCAACATTATAGAATTGGAAGTAAATGCATGATAGAATCCTCGGAATAGTGAGGCAGACCTTCAATGAACAAAATGGCATGCAAAGGTTGTCAAGCTGTCCTGAAAAGATGAACTCTTTAATGGCACCTGCTACAGCGCTTGGTTGAGTATCACAAAGTTGCAGTTCGAAGTTGCATATTTCATCAGGCTCACAGTTAGCCTCTTTAGCAATCAACTGCAACAAAAATGACATCAGTGGAACTTTCTTCATATCCCAAGGCTGTTAATATGTATTTCTTATATGAGTTAGTTGAACTGTAAGTCTGTAACGGAAAAAAGGAAGATACCTGCTTCATGTTCTTATTCTCCAATGACTCCTTTAGGCCATTTTCTCCCACTATTTTCTGCATTTCATTCTGCAAAAAGGAAAATGATTAATGAGTCAGTACTTATGTTCAGCACCAAAAGATTTACCCTAAATTGATTTGTTGTAAAGACAAATATTCAGGATTAATTGCAGATCTTATACAAAAGTTTGTATTTCAACCAACAAACGACATAATCAAGAATTCATATTCACTATTGAATCAGATGATATAGTGCCTTCCTCTGATGTTGGTAACATATGTGCAGATCATAATGAGAAAATATATGATTCTAGTGCATTCAAATTACCTTGATAGATGTAGCCAGCACTGGAACAAGATGACTCTGATTGTTAATCTTGAGACCTTCTGAGGAGATAGTCCTGTACATAATGTAAACAGGTGGGTATAAATTACTTAGTGTTACTGCAACAGACCACACCTTCATCATGTAGGATCTGCATGATTACAGATAGTAACACGGATGAGATACTGAGCAACAGAAAATTCTTTACCAACCTGTCAAGGTGAATAGCCAAAGTAGGAATCCTCAGGATCGGCTCTTGCACCCGTACAAGCTTCTGTGCTTAAGGGACCCCATGATCCCTCTTCTCCCGTGTAATCACCCTACCAGCTATAGGAAGATTGCAGTCAAACCATGTGTACCACAATCCACCTGAAATGGTACCTGCATTCCCGTGAGAAACTGTAGAATCCTATCTGAGAAAATTAAATAAAAAATTCAAAACAAGGGGAGCCATGGTTTCCATCGAGATCGACGAGCGCTGACGGAGCTCCTGCAAAATCACACAACTTTCCGATGATATAAGAAGCTGAATACTTCCCATCTGCCGTTCCATATTCTCCCAAAACCCAGCATATTATCTGAAAGTGAAATGAATCAACATTAACTATACCAGAAATGACAATTTGGAACACAAATGGCAATAGAAAATAAGTTAATAACTACCTGCAGGAAAGAAGGAAGCTTTGGCTCTCCCATGATGCGGAGATAGGAATCTACCTGTTTAAGCACAATGTAAAAGTGTTACTGGCAGATCAAGTGAGGTGGACATTAGAGACAAACAATTGTGAAGGTTGTTTAAAACATTGTTAACATAGCTGGAATATTTTTTTATTTTTAACCTATTTTTCAATTTTATTTTAAAAATAACCCACCCGGACATATATTTGCAGATCTAACCCTTTAGGTTACGCCGGTCCGCGTGGCGTGACAAAAACACGCTGTCGCGCCACATGCATTGGCGTGACAAGGTGTGTCACGTCGGCACGCTTCGGAGCGCTCGGAAGGGGTCTGCCAGCGCATATTCCACGTGCCAAGCTTGTCACGCCACTCCCACCGGCGTGACAGTACAGCCCTGTCACGTCACCCCCGCTGTCGTGACAAAGTCTGATCTTAGAAAAATCATATCTTTTTTCATACGAACTCGGATGGAGATGAATTTTATACAAAAATTGTAGCTCTCAACGAGATCAACTTTGTAGTTTTAAGTTTTTTCATTTGAAGTCATTAAGATGCTAAAATAATTGATTTAAACTTTTGACAGCATATTAAGCACTTTTACCTCTATCAGATCGTTTCTAACTTGACACGTTTATCATGGGCACAAATTAAGTTTTATATAATGGTTGATATATGAAATAATATGGACTAAATAATAATAGTTCGATAAGAAATACAATGAGAAATCAAACTATATCATCATTGAGTACGGAATATAATGTAACACGCCTGGTATTATTAATTATAGCTTTAACTTGCGAGTTGGTCCACACTAATAGCGCGGCTAGTTTTGCTACATTGTGTCTTGTTATTATAAATACTTTGTTGTAGCAGGCTATTTTGTTTGTTCCACTAGAGTTTGTTCTTCAAACACTATACATCACTAAGTCTCATTATACATATTTTCACATTGTCTATCAAATTACGTGCATATACATTATTTTGTACAAATCAACTCCGAAGTTACATGTGCATATGTACAACATCATACGCTCGTAATTACATGAGAAAAACTCGAGGGTTCTTAGCTCATGGAGGAAAATTTTGCCACCACCACCTGCATGGAGACTTCTCTACTACCGTTGTGCCGAATTTCTTACGGTTCCTGACGTTGTTGGAAGCCCATATACAGATAAGCATACAAAACAATTAATAATTGTGTTATCCTTTTGCATCCATATATTAGGTTGTTTTGATCCCATCATCGTGCCCATCATTTTACTTCCATCTATCAGGATCAACCTATTTTGATCCCCATTAGCCGTGCCCTACGGGCTACAGCGTAGTCTTGGTTGGGTGGAAAAGTCTGACTAATTTTTGTATTCGGCATAAACTCTATGATTACATTCTAATTTTTCTTAATTCTTTAATTCTGAGCGATGGTCTTGGCTGCAAAAGCAAGCAGTGCAATCGACAAGCGTTGCGCTGACCAAAGGAGGTACGGTGAAAAGGACATAGGAAGGAGAACAACTGAAAGTACTCATTTTATCTAAACCACTGAAGTACTAGTATAAAACTTACACAATTGTACCTTTTTCAAACTGTTATCATATTTTAAGATCTTAATCTTTCAAAAAATACTTGATCTAGCTTATAGCTATAATTAATATCTAGGGTGTTACATTATATTTCATACACAAGGATGATATAGTTTGATTTCTCATTGTATTCTTATCGAACTATTATTATTTAGTCCATATTATTTCATTTATCAACCATTATATAGAACTTAATTTGTGCCCATGATAAACATGTCAAGTTAGAAATGATCTGATAGAGGTAAAAGTGCTTAATATGCTGTCAAAAGTTTAAATCAATTATTTTAGCATCTTAATGACTTCAAATGAAAAAACTTAAAACTACAAAGTTGTAGATCTCGTTGAGAGCTACAATTTTTGTATAAAATTCATCTCCATCCGAGTTTGTATGAAAAAGATATGATTTTTCTAAGATCAGACCTTGTCACGCCAGCCGGGGTGGCGTGACAAGGTTGTACTGTCACGCCGGTGGGAGTGGCGTGACAAGCTTGACACGTGGAATATGCGCTGGCAGACCCCTTCCGAGCGCTCCGAAGCGTGCCGACGTGACACACCTTGTCACGCCAATGCATGTGGCGCGACATCGTGTTTTTGTCACGCCACGCGGACCGGCGCGACCAAAAGGGTTAGATCTGCAAATATATGTCCGGGTGGGTTATTTTTAAAATAAAATTGAAAAATAGGTTAAAAATAAAAAAATATTCACATAGCTGGAATATAAGCATGAAAGATAATCATGAAATTTTCCTCAATAGTCCAGTTAGAAACCAAGAATATGTGATTTTCTCCTTTAGTCAGCCCAATCTCCATATGGGAAACTACAGTGAACTTGACAAGATAAATCAAGGTAGAACTTAATCCTTAAGCTTTCCTTTTGTTTTTTATGATTTCATGATCAATTGACCACATAAAGATTGCGAGTGAAGATGTATTTATCCATAATAATAAAATTCGGTGTCAAGAATGTGGATGCAACAAAATTTTGGAGTTCAGAGTACATACAGCTGATGATCTTAGTTGACTATCAGCACCTTCATCCTCGCCAAAGCCTTCAGCAATAAGCCGCATCAAATTGTGTGCCACTCTTATGTTGATAAGATCTCCAGCATGCTCGAAGACTTTATTCATGGTCTGTACGAAAACAGAGGAAAATAAAGGTTCTGCTGTTAAGAATCAACTGAAGATGTTTGACAACATTTACACGTTGGCCCATGTAATTACCTGAATGAACCCCTGATTGCTAGGTGCAAATTGCTCTGCAAGTTCAATCCTCTCCTCGACGGTGCCACCGACTTGGATTACAGAGATGGTAACACATCTGGTAGGGGTTGAGATATTTCGTAAATAGATAGTAATGGTAATCCACAGCATCCCAGGAATCTAGAGGGCCACTATGTTCTAACCTGAGAAGCGCGAGACGGACGGCGGCGTGGAGGAGTCGAGGAGGTGCGGCGAGGACTTGAGCCAGCGGCGTGAAGGAAGCGGCCCGCGCGGCGTAGATGCTGGCGGCGCGAGGTCCACGACGGTGTGGAGGAGGTGCGCCTGTGAGGAGCGGGCACCGACAGCGACGGGGACGGCGGCCGCGCGCGTAGCGCATGGCGAATCCACGGCGGGGGGCGCGTGTCGCCTGCTGCGCGCGTGCGACTTGCCCTCCCGCGCGCCGCCGCGTAAGGCCCGCCTGCTGCCCGATCCGCGGCGGCGGCGGCGGCTCCTGTCCTCGCAGTCCAGATCGACTGCGTCGAGTGGTGCGGCGGCGTGGCAGACAGGATGGCGGTGCCGCGACGGGGAGCCGGCGTCGGGGTGCGGCGGTGGCGGGGTGGCGGTGCCGCGATAGGGAGCCGGCGTCGAGGAGTGCGGCCCCGTCGCTGTCGCGGCGTCGCGGGGAGCCGGCGTCGGGGGTGTCGCTGTCGCGGGGAGCAGGCGTCGCGCGTCAGTAGCGGGGCACGCCGGTGTTGCGATGGGGAGCCGGCGTCGGGGTGCGCCGCTGTCGCGGGGAGAACGCATCGCGGGCAGCCGGCGTCTCGCGTCAGTGGCGGGGCACGCCGGTGTCGCGGGGAGCCGACCTCGCGGGGCAGCGGCGTCGCCGGCGGGATCCGACGTCGCTGCTTCGGCGTCGCGGGGAGAGACGGCGTCGCGGCGTGCGAGGGGTGCGAGCCGGTGTTTTTTTTTTAACACTGCCAGGAGCACGGGCCGGCATGTAATAACTGAAAATTAGGAATTCGGCGGAATCATCACACTAGCAGTAGTTTTTTTCGGTCCACACATCTTGGTCAAGCATCCACCCTTCCACGTAGGCCATTAAGAGATGTTTTATGAGAAATATGAGTGGACTAATTTTAGTGGAAAATGTATTAGAAAATTTCATCCTTTATTAATAATGATATAATATGAAGGCTAGTAGGTGCTAAAGTTTAGAATCTTAACCTATCCAAATGGACCTAACACGCATATTGGCTTTGTGGTTTTGGGTAACATGTAGGCGGGAGCGGCATGAACGAGGGAAGGAGGGAAGCTGGGCTGGTTTGCTCGGTGCGGGCTCAACCATAGCTTGTGGCGAGAGGAGACGGATGGAAAAATGGAATTTTACATTTTTATATTAATGATTTTTGTATTTTTAAAATTAATCCTTTGGAAAACAATTGCAAATTTATGCCTATATAGACATTTCAAATAGCTATAACTATTTGAAATTGCAGTAAGCTGATGTGGCAATCTTATTAGAAACGTATCGTTATCTTATCTGGTTATGTTTCTCCTTTGATTAGCTATCAAGCAACTGTGTTGCACAAGCTAAAATAGATACAAAATAATAGTCACTCTATTTTTTATAATAGTTCTATTTCAACTTGGTATAATAATTAAGAAGAAGAACCTTACTTATTATCTCATTAGTTACAACTCCTTGTTTTTGATATTATCTTTAGAGTAAAGTCCATCACCGGTCTCTAAACTTGTGTTGTTGTGTCATCCCGGTCCCTAAACTCGCAAATCGACCGTTCAAGTCCTCAAAATTATCCATCTGTGTCATCTCGATCCATAAACTTGTTCCACTATATCATACTGGTCCCTAAACTAGAAAATCAAATGTTTACGTTCTCAAATTTATTCAATCATATCATTCTGGTCTCTAAACTTAATTTTGAGTCTGATATAGGTCGAACAAGGCGATCTAAAATCTATATATCAAAAAGTTCATATGAACTTGAATTAAGATAATCTTTATATCAAAATGGTAGCCCTCGGCGTAATCTAGAATTTTGTAGTTGAAATATTTTTGAATTAAAATTGTTTAGGGTCTCAAAATATTATTGTAAGTTTATAGATTTTGAAATTTAAAAGTTAAAATTAATTTTGGGACTCCAAACAATTTTAATTTTAAAAAATTTCAACTGCAAAGTTGTAGATCGCGTCGAGAGATACAATTTTGATATAAAGTTTGTCTTCACTCGAGTTCATATAAAAAATTATAAAATATTTTTTAATATAGAGATTTTAGATCGTCCGATTTAGACTTAGATGAGACTCGAAACCAAATTTAGGGATTGGGATGACACGACAGGAAAAATTTGAGGATCTAAACAGATGGTTTATAAGTCTAGGATCGGAATGACACAATCAAACAAGTTTGAGAACCTAAACGATCGATCTACGAGTTTAGAGACTAGGATAACACAGTTGAACAAATTTAGAGACTGGTGACGCACTTTACTCTTATCTTTACTACACTAATCCTTTTTCAAGAGAGGTTACTCTACACGGGAATCGGCTGACCATCTATATTACGCCCAAGATGTCAACTCAAATGGGACCGGCAACAGAGAATAATTTAATTTTCTGGAAATAGAACTATCAAGAAAAATAGAAAGGATAAAGCTAAATGTCCACATATGCTTCTCTTTCTATTTAATTATTGAAATAAATGCATCTTTTAAGTTAATTTCAGTGCATAGTTTTATTGCACTATTACGGTTTTGAACTTGGTAACCGAACTAGATGTGTGTTATAAGAGCCAAACTCCTCTCACCTACTATGAAAACTCCTCGTCTTCTCCCCTCGTAAGACAATCTTAGTGCACAGTTTTATAGCATAGTTATAAAAATTGAGAATTAGTATTAGCTTGAGTTTCATGAGATGAAACTGCTCTCTCATTCTATGAAACTGCTCCCTTCTCTCTCCTCCTAATGTCAACAAAATTGATAATGTAGCATATAATTTAGTGCCATAAAATTCACAATGAAACATTCATGGAGACTGGTCTAATGATTCTGTTATATCAGCAAATTTGCTAATGTGGTATAAAATTTCTATTGGGATTGGTGCATCTCTTAGGCCAGTCTCAGACTCTCGTGGAGTTTCATGAAAGGTTTATAGGCATTTAATTTTGCTGATGTGACATGATCTATACTATAAAAATCGAAACAATTGCAATCCTTTCTCACCAAAATTAGGCCCACTGTACCCCTCACGGGAGATCCCACTTGTTAGTCCAAAGGTTTGACGAAAGAAAGTGTAGATCCACGAAATTGATAGAAGGAAAATGTTTCCACCAAAAATTTAATACTTTTTACACCAAACACTTTTACCTACCCATCTTTGTACCCACTTGTTACTTTTCATTGTATAGAGATGAGGCAACCATAATTTTTGGTAAGACATCCTAAAATCTCTCATTTTATTTTCTTATTGTTGTGAGCTGATTAACCCTCTTTTGTTTATCTTCTTTTTGTGTTGTGCGCTGGTTGATTGAGTGCCAAACCTTCCATTTGTGTTGTGCGCTAGTTGATCGAGGGCTTTTGTGCTCCGTCAGGTGTGCCGCAGCCACGCTCGACCGAGATTGGCTCGCGGGCAGCCGTCACACTATCGCCGGACCGCCTTCGCGAGCGCCCACTGTAACATGCTGTCGTCGCGATGGCCGACTTTCCCAAGCAAGTGCCGACCTTCATCTTTGATTTTGGATTCATTAAATCAGCGGTGAGGATGCCACCCCCTCTCCCGTTGCACTTTGGCCATGGTGCATGTTTTCTCCATGGCGTCCAGGGATTTGTCTAGCGATATTTATTTTTTATTTTGCTAATTGCCGTCGAGATCGCTGATCTCCATCTTTATTCTTTGTTTTATTAAATCAGGGCACTTCATTAAATCATGGCACTGTCAGGATCCACCTGTGTTTCGCATCAGATCCTGACCCCCAAGTTGCATGTTGTATCAAGGTATTTATTTTCTTCATGGAGTAGGACATCAAGCAATATTGATCGTCTATGGAATTTATTTAACAATGTTAGTTTTTTAATTTGCTTGGATGCGTCAGGCGATGAATTTTAGAGCACATATGGGCAAGCTTTTTAGCACCAATCCCCAAGGTATAATTTTTTTTGTGAAATTAGATGTGTAATTATATGTGACCAAGCTGTTATCCATCATTCGTGGAGAAGTTCACTGCAGATGTGATGCCTATGAACTTAAGGGTGGTGGTGAATCGGAATGCCGTGATCAGCCGGGGTCCAGAAACAACAATTGAGTTTGCTCTCGATTTGGTGGAGCGTCTATATGGCAAAGAGAAGATGGAGGAGGTTGATGGGCCTTTGGTAAGCTGTAAGTCATAAAACTCCTCTATTTCTCTTTGTTGTGTTATTTCATCACGTAATAAATGATATTTTTTAGTAGTAGTTCGATGCAATCTAATTACTTTTAAACCATTTAACTTTAAACACGTGCCTGTGGCAAATATTTATAAAAAGAGAAAAATAATTTTATAAAATTTGAAAGAAGTTTTATCTCCATAATAATACTCATCTGGTTCGACTATCAAGTTAAGTATGCAAATGAAACCTGCATAGAGACTTGCCCTATCCGATTAATAATTTTTTTTTAAAAAGAAAGAAAGAAAGGCTGGTCTTATCCGGACTCAGATCGACTTCGGCTCGGGTTCCTCCGGCTCTAGTGCCAGGCTCGCTCGAGCTCGGCTCATTGACAGCCCTCCCGCTCAGCTTCATCTCATCCGTTTCTTAAACCTTTCCCTTCTCTCGAATTCCCTCCTCCCTTCCCTTCCCTGACGGCGACGACTGGGCGAGCGGCGGCGCCATTTGTCCTGTCTTCGGCCAGCCCTTTGCCGGCGACAAGCGCATCCTCCAGGTATGCCCGCCCCTTCTCTTTCCTTATGCTGTGCGAGACGGAGCACCCCAAACCCTAACCAAACTATTTGTATTCGGATCTGAATCCAGTTTCAATATAGTACCTACTAACTTCGATTTCGTTGGCAAGAATTATCGGTTGTACATGTGTACACCCATGTCCTATGCTGGGTCCGCCCGGGGTAGAAAGCTGTTTTTAGCCCACTCAAATTTCTCACCTTTGGGGTTGCTTCTATGTAAGGACGCGCTGTTCTGTCGATATATCCTTTTGGTTTTGTAATATTACTAGCATAATGCCCGTGCGTTGCTATGGCTAATATAAATTTTACCCAGACCTACATAAATTCGCCATTTTTTTTTTGCTCTTTCACTCCATGTACAAACCATGCTGTGACTGCGCGATGTATTGATTGTCCAGATTCCGATTGGGATTCAGATGATTTGTTTGGTTTCTGATTAGAATTCCGATGATTAGTTCGGGTTCCGATTAGGATTTCAATTGACGGATCAAGGAATCATTGCTTGCTTTAGAAATAGTAGAATTAGTAAATTGTTTTCATGATGAACATTGTGGAGTGATCTTAAGTGACAAGAGCAAAGGTAGAACAAAGAACCACGATTGAACCGCATGTTTCATATATAGTATATCAATAGATGGCAAACAAAATTTCGATAGAACATCATCAAAACCGAAGGATCTGAAGACAACGGCAACGGAACACGTCTAATGGCCAGCAAGGATCTACAGCAGCAGGTCGTTCCACGCATCAATCGGTTCCGAAAGGCACCAGTGCAGGCAGTCAATGTCGAAGCCCTCGTGCTCACCGTGGCCGTGGCCGTACTGGTCGGGGTGCCCGTCCGGTCGGCACATCATCATCTTGGTCATGTCCATCAGTCTCAGCCTCACACCGTTCCTCCTCGCAGCCTCCACCACCGCCGTGAACTCCTCCAGCTGCACCTTGTAGAACTCGCCCTCCGGCTCAACCATCTTTCCTGGATCCTCGGAATCGGCCGGCTCCATGGCCGTGCACTCCCCGCCGTCGAACCACCCGCTGTTCTCTTAGTGCGTCGGCACCATCGTCCTTAGGATCGCGATCCCCTTGAACCCCTCCATCCCTGCAAGCGCTCGGAGCACGGTGCAGAACGCGGCCCGCTGCGCAATTTTAGAAATAGTAGAGATAGAGAAGAGACAAAGAGATTGATTAATTTTGTATTCTCGTACTTTGCAATTTTATGTCGGATACGTATAGTTGTTCGTATATTAATTTATAGGAATCTTTGTGATCGAGTCATGTACGGAGGGCTTGTCCGACTTGCATATGAGATGGACTAAGACCCACATGTCAGTGACACAAGATTAAACCAAAAATTTAGGTGGAAACCTTACTCGCTTTAGAAATAATTATAGATATAGATGTACACATTTTGATTTTTCTTTGTTAGAAAGTGGAACTTAATTTACCTTACCTGATTAATGCTTTAGATGGCAATTGCGGATTATAAATGCTATTATGTGAAACAAAAGTTGAAAAACGACAGATTGAATTGATATTACCGATGAAAGGTGCATGATAACAAAGCATATTTGCTCCATTTTGCTGGTATCAAAAGTCATGCGGGCATGCAAGTTAAGGTTCTGATTTTGTGTGATTCAATATAACCATAATACCCCTTAGATTCTCAAGTTACCATAGAGTTGAGATATCCATTAAACAAATTAGAAGTAACCAAAACATGTCATTAGATTGAATGATTTTAGTTCCCCCTGGCTCTTTTTTCTTTTGATCTGGCTGGAATTGGTAGAGATATATAGTAACCATTTGTGTAAATGTGTTAGTTAATACGTAACAGCGATTGTGACCAAACTGATCAGTATCAGCAAGTGTAACATTCAAATCTTGAAACATTTGCAAATTTAGGACCTAGCTATTTAAATTAATGATGTGCCATTGTGTTTGATCATGCTAACTATGTTCAGATGAACAAATTTTATCTTCATTTCATTGACTTTTTTATGGGGCCTTACAATGATTATCTACCTTTTGGACAGCAGTTTTATGATTATACTAGCTTTGGTTTGTAGAACTAGACCACCATTCTGTCGATTGAGCTGCTTACATGTCCTCGTTCCCATTTTCTTTGAGCTGATTAGCTGAAGATCTAACCTATGTTCCATTTTAGGTGCTTTATGGTTGTCATTGACGTCCGAAATAAATCAAGGTTGAAGTAAGATTAAGGAGTTATTCAAAAGCACAAGGTTTCCAGCCTTCCAGTTAAATGATCAAATGACCTGTAGAATGTCAGCAAGCAAGCAAAAGAAACGGCAGATAAATTGTACCATTTCAGAGCAATATAGGCCAGGGAAGAAAACCAAATTTGACTCATCCAATTGTCTAGTAAGTTTGAAGCCTCATATTGGTCTTAAATGGGACCAGTATCTGAGGAGAGTTGTGCCAGAAAAGGAACAAGTCGGAATTTTGTGGTCAGACTTGGCCCCTTTCATAGAAGGCCATGAACATTGTTCAGGCCTTGCTGATGTTACATATGTTCCTCCAGGAACTTTTTCTCTTGAGAGCCTGAGAGGTGTGCTATCCTATGAGGTATGCCTATCTTTTTCTTACGTTGATTCCAATGAACTTCCGAGATAACTTACCATGATATGTTTTATTTTATTTTGATTCCATTTATCTTCTATAGTTGCCTTGACATGGCAATGCCATTATTTTGATGGTGTTAGCCCCCTATTTTGTGTTTTTTCCCCTATACATCAACAGAGTTTGTCCTTGATTGTAGGTATGGTCTACATGTCTGACAGAAGCTGAGAGAAAGTTTCTCAAACAATTTCTTCCAAGCGAGACTGATGCAGAAGAAACTGTACATTTGTTGCTTACAGGAAAAAACCATCACTTTGGAAATCCTTTCCTGAGCTGGCAAGTTCTCTATGTTTTGATTCCTATTGGTCATTTTATTTTCATTTCTAGGGTTGTATAGATGCATACAGCTATGCCTTCTGTTTGCTCTGATGTGTCTATATATTACTTTCTGAACATTCCTGCTGTGAGCTACTTGCTTATGTCCAATACAGTGTATGTGAAAAAGTATCTAGTAGGGTTTTGAAATAGGTACATGTATGTTATTTCCTCCCAGGCTCCCACAAGTCCTGTTTGTATCAGTGCAATATATGGCAACAAGATCCATCTTTGTGCTTTTCAAATTTGTTTTTGTGGGCTTAGGATTTGCTTGTACATTGAAGGGATTTTCAAGAATTGGCGAGGGAAGGGATGTAGTGTTTTGGGCCCAGCGCATGGAGGCTGGAGGGCTGGTTGAGGGTTTCCCTTCTAATTCGTGCTCTGCTCTTTGTCGATAGACAACCCCTTCATAGAAGCAACTAGTGCATTGAATCAATCGTAACAATATCTGTTTGGGTTTGGCATGAGCCCAATCATAACAATGTCTGTTTTCGTAAAAAAATGTTGGGACTAGAATAATACATACCGTAATCCTTTCTTCAAATATACTTTTGGCCTGAAAATTGTCCTCTCAACCTTCTATCAGTTTGGCTGCAGTGCTGTTTTACCTCTTGACATGTTTGTTGGATGTGGATCATTGATTAAATTATTCAACTATATAGGTCATCTTCTCTTTGCTATGGTGATATTCATCCGGATGCCATACTTGACAAGGAGAAGCACATAAAAAGGGATGAGAAGGCGTATCGTATTAACTTGCTTAATTACCATTCCAAGTATGCCCAAACCAGAGCAAGTCCACTATAAGTTTACCATCTAGGTGATCCCTGATATTAATTTCAAAGTGACTGTGCAGCATGGTTGACACCTTGAAGAAATGGAGGAAGAGATGGCTAAGCGGCGGTGATATGGAGACTTTATTCAGGTTTGACTTTGCTTCAAATTATCTGTCTCTTGGGTTCTTGGTTGATACAATTATTTATTTGCTTGATCTGCTCTGGTTCCCTTCGTATAGGGTTGAATTAGCTACACAAATTGCTTTATTTCGTCAAATCCTTTCACTGGCCAAATCTGATGGTGCATATGCTGACGCGAGCTGGCTTTGACTGTAGTCTCAAAATCTTGAACCTTTCTGAATCCCCACCATACTACTCGTGTTGCCGACCAGAATGAGTGCTGTTTCTCTTGTTGTCTGATGTGCCCTTGTTTGGTTAGTCTACCATGGTTACCACCTATTATAACTTGTATGCAAGATCAACCTAGCACGCTAGTTGGTGTCATCCTTTTCTTTTGTCTGTTCATTTCTCCAAGAGTTTTAGATGATCGATCTATCGAGTTGGAATGTGCATTTGTTACAAAAGCTTTCTAGATAAGCTGGTTGGCACATGACAAGTTTCAGTACTGAATTGTCTCATGTTTTGGTTTTATGGAAATTTATATTGACAATTTCAACTGATGTAGCTGTAAGCCACTAGAGAACTTAATTTTCTCATGAAATATGCAACAATAAAGGTTTATTAAACCTAATAGTTATATTTTTGAACTTGAAGTAGAATGTCAAGTGCAAAACCAATGTTCCTTGGGTGCAAGCCTACTTTTACCTACTAGGTTTCTATACTAGCTTCTGAGAAGCTAACTCAACATAATAATGAATTTCTGCAGAACTTACTAATTGATAAGTCACTGTTTTTTATGCTTTTGCAGGGATAACCCTGGTAATCAGAAGCAAGTAGTTATGCAGCTGAAAGCTACTAAGGGTGTAATGCCTATGAAGGTTGCACAAAGAATTGATGTTTCAAAGTTTATGTCATACATCAAGGTAATATAGCTATCTCATAAGAAGGGCGGCAATGATTTTTACTCAGTTTCGCCACAGGAGCCTTTTTAAGAAAAATAACAATATCTCATGTACCTCTGTGATCGGCATTTCTTTCTGCCATTTAATATGGCTGCGAGATAAGAAGTATATAGGTCCTCGGTTTGTGTATTTACTCTGTGATCGGCACGATTTTGAAATATTTTTGCCTTTATTTTTTGAAATCTGTTATCGCTGAACTGAAAGAGGAGAGATATGTTTCTGGTCCATGTTTTCTACAGTACTTGGCTGTCTCCGCTAAGTGTTTTTTGAGGTATTGTGGCATCCTGTGGCGTCAAGGGCATGCCTGGATGCCTAGGCTACTAGGTTTAACTAGGACCTCATGGTGTCCTGTGCTGCTGGGGTCACACCTGGATGGTGACACCTCAAAAATTATGCCTCTTGACAACTGTAGTAAGGGTAAATAATTGCTCTATACTTCCAAACCCTAGATGGGTGGGTATATATAGACCTATACATGGACCTCTTAATGGGCCTCTATACATGGGCTCAATATACTCCAACACCCCCCCCCCCCCCCCCCGCAGTCTGAACTACCGGCGCAGCGGTGTTCAAGACTGGACAACAAGAAAGCTAACACCCCCCCGCAGTCTGAACAACCGATGCAGCGGTGTTCAAGACTGGACAAGATGAGAGTACAAATGGCAAATACCCCCCCCCCCCCCCCCCCGCAGCCACAACTAGCCACCGGCTACGTTGAGGCTGGATCGAAACTCCGAGAAGGTCGAGAAGGGCAGCCCCTTGGTGAAGATGTCGGCAAACTGGGAGGTAGTCGGGACATGGAGTACCCGAACATCGCCGATTGCGACTCTGTCGCGCACGAAGTGTAGGTCGATCTCCACGTGCTTCGTCCACAGTGCCACGGACGTACCGGAGGAGACGCTTTAGCGCAGCAAGGTGTGACTCCCGGGGATCATGCATATGGAGACAGACCTGCTGAACAGCGTAGGTGAGGTCCGGCCTGGTGAAGGTGAGGTACTGCAAAGCGCCGGCCAGACTCCGGTAGGCAGTAGGATCAGCCACCGGATCACCCAGATCAGCAGACAGCTTCGCCTGAGTGTCGACTAGAGTGGAGCAGGGCTTGCAATCAGTCATCCCAGCCCGCTCCAGAATATCGAGGGCGTACTGCCGCTGGTGAAGGAGAAGACCAGATGGGCGTGGCTCAACAGTGACGCCCAAGAAGTGGTGGAGCTGACCGAGATCCTTCATAGCGAACTCCTGCTGCAGAGAGGAGATGACACTCTGAAGCAACTGCTGACTGGATGCTGTGAGCACAATGTCGTCGACATATAGCAGCTGATAGATGAAGGTGAGGTACAATGTCGTCTCATCCCCACGGCGGTAGATGAAGAGAGACGTGTCAGACTTGGCCTCGGTGAATCCCAGTGTCAGTAAGAACGTGGCGAACCGAGAGTACCAAGCCCGTGGAGCCTGCTTCAGTCCATAGAGAGACTTGTTGAGCCGGCAGACCATATCCGGACGACTCGAGTCCACAAATCCCGCAGGCTGAGAGCAGTAAACAGTCTCTGACAAGGTGCCGTGAAGAAACGCATTCTTCACGTTCAGCTGGTGCACAGACCAAGTGCGCGAGAGCGCAAGCGAGAGGACCGTGCGCACCGTAGCGGGCTTCACGACCGGGCTGAAGTTCTCATCATAGTCCACACCAGGCCGCTGAGTGAACCCCCGGAGAACCCAGCGAGCCTTGTAGCGCTCCAGTGTGTGCCGTCAGCCCGACGCTTGTGCGTCCAGATCCACTTGCCAGTCACTATATTGCAACCAGACGGACGCGACACGAGGTCCCACGTCTGGTTGGCAAGAAGAGCCGCGTACTCTTCCATCGCGCGACGCTAGTGAGGATCCGCCAAGGCGTCGCGGACAGAGGGTACCGGAGAGACCCGCGGCTCTACCTCGGTGGCGGAGAGAGTCGCGGCCTGGGACGCCATCCGCCGAGTCACTATGGGATGGATATGCCGAGGATCCCGATGGATGACTTGCGGGTGGTACACCTCCGGCTCGGCTCGAGAGGGAGCCGGAGGAGGCGGTGGCGGCGACGGCTCTGGTGTCGGCGTCGTAGGAGCCTCCGGAGCAGGAGGCGGCGCCGGTGTCGACGTCGAACGACGCCGGTACACCTGCACCGGCTCAGCGTACCGCTGCGGCGCCGGGTTCGGCGCCGAGCGACGCCGGTACACCTGCACCGGCTGAGCGTACCGCTCAGGTGCAGGGGAAAGCACCGGGGCCGCGCGTGGCGCAGCGGGAGACACCGGGTCCGTGCGCGGCACGACCGGAGGTCCGGGGGCCGCGCGTGGCGCGACCGCGGGCACCGGGCCCGCGCTCGGCGCAGCAGGGATCACCGGAAGCGGTGCCGGTGCGCCGGGAAAACTTGCAGGAAAAGGACAGACAGGTAACGGTGGCTGAACCACCGGGTCAGTCGGAAACAGAGACGCCAGCTCGGGATCAGAAGAAGGTGTGGAGGAGGTGGAGTAGGGGAAATCCGACTCGTCAAAGACGACGTGTCAGGAGATCAGAACGCGGCGAGAGGTGAGGTCAAAGCATCGGTACCCCTTGTGGTCAGGGGAGTACCCGAGGAACACACAACGAGTCGAGCGGGGCGCCAGCTTGTGAGAAGCGGTGGCGGAGGTGTTAGGGTAACACGCACACCCGAAGACCCGAAGGTGGTCGTAGCGAGGAGGGGTACCGAAAAGAGCGTGGTGTGGAGTGGGAGCAGGAGAAGCAGTGGACGGAAGGCGGTTAATTAGGTAGGTGGCAGTGTGGAGGCTCTCAGCCCAGAAGCGCGGGGGGAGAGAAGCCTGGATCAGAAGGGTGCGCACGACGTCGTTCGTCGTGCGAATCATCCGCTCAGCCTTGCCGTTCTGAGGGGAGGTATACGGACAAGACATACGCAGCTGGACACCCCGAGACAGGAAGAAAGACCGGGAGGTGGAGTTATCGAACTCCCGCCCGTTGTCACACTGGACGGCCTTAACGGTGAGGCTGAATTGAGTGGACACCCAGGCAAAGAAGTGGAGGAGGGTGGGGAAGGTCTCAGACTTGGCGCGCAAAGGGAAAGTCCAAGAGTAATGGAAAAAATCATCAACAATGACCAGATAATATCTATAGCCAGACATACTGAGTACAGGAGATGTCCACAGGTCACAGTGAATGAGATCAAAAGCATGCGCAGCATGCGAAGAAGAAAAAGAAAACGGAAGTCTAACATGACGACCTAACTGGCACGCATGACAGAGGTGCTTAGCAGGAGCCTTAGTACATGGAACATCGGTACTACGGCGGAGCTGAGCCAAAACGTCGCGGCCGGGGTGACCAAGCCGGCGGTGCCAGGTGGTGGAAGAAGGCGTCACGGCAAAAGCAGAAGCCGAAGGTGAGGCAGCGGAAGTAGGAAGCCGAAGAGTGTAAAGGGGCCCCGGGCTGTCACATCGTAGGAGCGGACGCCGGGAAGCCGAATCATTCACAGTAAGACCAGAGGAGTCAAATTCGATAGAACAGGAGTTGTCAGCAGTAAACTGACGAATAGAAAGAAGGTTTTAAACATTTTGAGGAGCAACAAGAACATTAGGAGGAGCAGAACCCACGGCGGTGACAGGAAGGAAAGACCCATCACCAACCATGATAGAAGAAGGACAAGAGGGGTGTGGGGGTTGGAAAAAAGATAGGATACCAGCATCGGGAGTGGTGTGGAATGAGGCACCCGAGTCCGCGATCCACTCGGTGCTGGTCGGCGGCATCAGTCCCATGGTGCTGAAGGACTGCGCCAGAGCGGCCTGGTCCCACCCCCAAGCCAGGTCGGCTGCTGGCTGGGCTGAGCGGGCGGGGTCCAGGACGACGCGAAGAGTGGAGCAGCGCCAGTGAACATGGCCGCCGGCTGGAGCTGAGGACGAGGCCCCCCTCCAGGACCCTGGAACGGCCACATCGAGATGCGCCTTGACCATGGGTTGCTGAAGGATGGCCAGGGCGTACCTCCAGCGGCCGGGGTAGGAGCGGGAGCCGGAGCCGGTGTCGGCGCGCCCCGACGGCCCCCACCTGTACCGGTGCTCCCAGAAGCAGGGCCACCAGTGCCACCACCACCACCCCGTCGCCGGCGACGTCCACGCCCCCCCTCCTCCGGTCTGCCCGGCGGGAGCAGCACCGAGGGAAGTGGCAGGAGCAGCGGAGGAGGCCGGTGGAGTAGCAACGAGCGCGGCGGGGGTGGGCGAGGACGATCCGGGTGCGAGACCCCTGGTGATCTCCTCGAGGGCGAGGTCGTCCCGGACCTGCAGGAAGGTGGGGAAGGGCCTCTGGCGGGCGATCCAGCCCTTCAGGTGGTCGTAGGTGCTGCTCAGTCCCCGTAGGACATTGAGCACCAAGACCCGATCGGACACCGGATCCCCGAGGTCGTGAAGAGCATCGGCCACGCTCTTCATCCGCCGGCAGTACTCACCGACGGAGAGGTCCCCCTGCACGAAGGTGCGGAAAGTGGCGTCGAGCTGAAGGGCGCGGTACTCGGCGTTGCCGAGGAACTGCCCCTCGAGCGCCACCCAAGCCTGCCGCGCGGTGCGGCCGTGGGTCCTGACGAGGTCCTGCAGATCTAGGGAGATGGTCCCGAAGATCCAGGACAGGGTGATGCTGTCGAGACGCAGCCACGTCACGTCCCGCGCCTCGATCGGCGGGTCGACGAGGACGTGGTCGTCGAGGGCGTAGCGGCGGAGTGTGAGGAGGACCTGGTCCCGCCAGCGGCCGTAGGAGGAGGACGCAGGATCGAGGAGGGCGGAGACCAGGGCCCTGATGTTCTGGACGCCGGCGGCCTGGAGGTGGAGCTGGGCGACCATGGGGTCGGTCGGGTCGTACCGGGCTCTAGATCCAGCAGGCGGGGCACGGCGGGAGGAGCTGCCGGGCTCGGGGTCGACGGGCAACTGGCCGAAGGAGATGCAGAGAAAGCGCTCCGCCTCGGCGACCCGGAGGGCGAGGGCGTCGGCCGTGGCACGCTCGCGCTCCCAGGCGAGGGCAGCCACGCGGACCCGCTCCTGGGCCGCTGAGGCCTCTGACTTGGCGGCGAGGAGGGCCGCGGCGAGAGCGGCGTCGGCCTGCTGCCCTCGGAGTGCCTCGGCGGCGAGCGGCGCATCCGCAGGGGGCATCCCGAGCTCGGGCCACGTGAGAGTCGCGACGGCGGGCTGCTTGCCCGCGGCTACCGCGGCGCGATGTGCCTCGGCGGCGGCGGCGGCTGTGGGGTTGCTGGTCGGGGCCTGCTGCAGGGGACCTCTGGGGCCCGCGCCAGCAGCGACAGGAGCTGCAGCAGGCTGCTGCAGGGCGGCGGCGGTGGCCACGACGGGCAGAGGGCCCTGCTAGGGCGGCGCATCCTGCACAGGCAGCTGCTGCAGGGGCTGCAAAGCGCCCACGGCGGCGGCACCCGCAGCACCCGCGGCCCCTGCGGCGTCCGGCGCTGGCGTGATGACGGCCAGCGCGGCGGCCGGCGCGCGCCAGGCGGCGGCGCCAGCGCCAGATTTGGTGCTCCCCGCACCGGCAGCAGAGGCGGCGACGGCGGCGACGGATACAGGGGTCAGGGCGGCGGCGGTCGGGCGCCATGCGGCTGCAGAAGCAGGGGAGGAGGGAAGTGGGGGGAAGGAGGAAGGGGAGGAGAGGGACGGCGCCGGGAGGGGCGGCGCCGGCGGCCGGCGGCCAGCCATGGAGGCCGGCGGCGGCGGCGGCGGCTGCAGGGTAGGGAGGAGAAAAACTAGCCTGATACCATGTAGTAAGGGTAAATAATTGCTCTATACTTCCAAACCCTAGATGGGTGGGTATATATAGACCTATACATGGGCCTCTTAATGGGCCTCTATACATGGGCTCAATATACTCCAACAACAACTGATTGATGTGGGCACTCCATTCTCTCACATTAAATCTGTTATTTTCCAATTTCCATAGAATCTATTTGTTTTTCCAGGCTGTAACTTACTTAATCAACTGTTAAGTTTGTTACCTTCTTTCGTATTTTTCGTATGAAGAATAGTGTTAGGGGTGTGGTAATGTGCAAACTTGGTTTTGAACTGGGTCAGAATTTCCTAAATTAGTCTGCATCATTGGATGTGATGCTACCTGTGAAAATGATTATCAGCAGTGAATGGCCTGTTCATTGCCTTTTTTTTTAATGCCTGGCTAATACTTTTGTTGTCATTCTTAAGTTGGACATTTCACCACCAATATTGGTCAAAGCACATTAATACAAATTATAAAATATATAATAAAAGAAAGTAGTTTTCGAAGGTGATCCACTTTGTTCTTAGATTGCTGAATTACAACATCTATTTCAGAATTTAGATCATCATTGTATGATGGATTTTATTGAATGCCGTGGCACCTTTTGTAACCTTTTCCAGGTTAGTAGAACACAACTCAACCATATCAAGAGACTGAAGCAATCTGGGGATGGCATTCAGACCAAGCATGTTTCACGTGTAATTGGTGGCCTTGATAAATCCCATGTAAAACCATATGGAGCTTTATTAGAGGATGAACAGAGGAGGTTGAATGAACATTGGTAAGTAATGCTTTAATTTATTATGTATGTGTTATGTGGATTGTTATTCTTATGAGGAAGTATTTACATAACAGGTTGAACATGTCGTGCAATGATATACCTTCTGCTTTTGAGGTTCTTAAGGATAGGAAGGTCCAGGTGGAGAAATCAAGAAAGTTATTAAGCCTTGAGCTTGAAGAGAAGAATGTATCTGTCTCGAGAAAGGTTCGCTGTGACTTGTCCTTCAATTCTTCTTCTTAAGTCTTAGTTTTAGTGCTCGAGAGAGGTCCTTTACTTGAATGTATAAAAAAACACAGTGTATGATAGCAGTTCATGCTTACTTCTGTTATGTATCTTGCCATTTTACAATGTACCATATCATTCACCAGTGTAGCAGAATTCCTATTCAATGTTAATGCTATAGATGAGAATACCATGACAATAAAGATATTGAATTTGTAATAGAGGCATCTAGTATGAAAGAACTAGGTAGTATTTGATTTGCTCTGTAGTTCTATCTTATTTATATAAGGTAGTTACATTGCCATTTTCTTAAGAAACTATACTTTGTTGTAATCTTCTTAATGGAAATAAATTCTTATAAAAAACAATCTCAATTTATTTTTAATACTGAATAGGTGATTATGGTTTATTTATGTTTGTTTATGATGAGAAGGCAGAGCAGTTAACAGACATAATGAAAGAGCTAGGACAACCTGGTGCTAGCGAAAATGATGGTACCCCAATTTTGCAAAATAACCAGGTAGAACACTCACCTCAAAGTATGTTGCCAGATGGGGATGATCAGAACACATCTCTTCAAGACTGCGATGATGAGCCAACTAAGTATATGGAAGCCTCTATTTACCATATTGGCTATCCAAATGTGGAAGATCACAACCTCATGGTAGTCAGGGGCACCGACATAACTAGTCATGGGAAGCAAAACTCTGATGTGCAGTATCATAATGGTGTCAGCTGCATAGATAAAGGCATTTCCTGCTGTGGCAACAACCCTGACAAGCAGGATGATGATCTCACAGATATCAAATTGTGTAAAGACGGCCTGGATGTTAACAGTGAAGATATTGAAGAAATCAGCTACAAAGGTGCAACCAATAACAACTATAGCTCAGAGAATCAAGAGATTAAGTCCATTAATTATACAAACACACATGTTGACACTCTTGACTGCGGAAATTTGCAACTAGAAGATCTTGAAGGTCCATCAGTTCATGCTCATGAACAAGATCAGGACCTGGAAAGCATCAGCCATGATGTTTTGAATCACAATTGTGGCCGTAGTGCAAATATTTCTTCAGAAATGAGTTATCCAAAGACGCACGATGTAACTGTGAATCACGTAGAGACTGAGAACGTTATGATGATACCGTCAAACAGTTCTTCACTATTACTTAAGTCCTCTGGAGAACAAATGCACGTGGAAGTTTTTCTGGATCTAAATGACCAAGTAGCAAAAGGTGAGAAAAACAAATGGCAGTTGGCAGGCCCTCTCCAGTCCCATTATCATCGCCCAGAGATTATAAATAATGGCTCAGGTAACTTACAGATTACACAACCTTATCTCTCTTCAGGACAACTGAGTTCTTCAGGTTACTTGGATAATGGCGTATTAAGTCAGCAGCAGGATCAACTCACCACATCCGCCTTTATAATGGACAACCCATCATCAGTTATTGAGTCGTTCTCAAATCTGCAGAGCAATGGTGCAATCCAGATGGCAAAGGACATTGGAGCAGCCTCCTACCCTCTTCAACATGCAAATAGCATCGAACCTGGTTTGCATTCTTTGGTGAATAACCGTTTGGCTCAATCTGCCCCATTTCCCAGGTCCTTGCAGGAGCAGGAGCAGGAGCAGTTAACTGATCAGAATGATAATTGTCTCTACGGACAACTTCACAAGGATTATTGTGCTGATGTGAGTTTTCCAACTAAAACAAACCCTCCTATATCTGAGCAGCATTCTTATGCTGCTTTTGGTCCCATGGATCATAGGTATAACTGGTTCCCCGATGGTTGTCAGTTGCATAATAATAATATGTCAGGATTGGAGTCCGGTAACTGCTTAACCCAGGCCTTGCCAAGTGGAAGCAACACCGATGGAACTCTGTTCAGCGCCATATCTCAGTACAAGCAGCCATCAGTACACCTGGGACATGGTGGGTCAAGCCGCAGCCAGGTCCTTGAACCAAGGAATCAGGTTCGTCCGCCACAAAACTTTCTCCCTAAGAGTCAAGACACAAACCCTCCGTTTTCAGATATGTATGGCTACACCCAGGATATGACCAGTCAGACGAGCAGTCAGATAGCACCTGTAGGCTCTCTGGATGGCTCACATTGGACAAACTTCATACAGCAGAATCCTGCTATGGCTCCTGACTTCACAAACAAGCCGTTTGGAGGGCCCTGGACCAGATAATTCTTTAGGCACTAACTGAATTGGTTAATAAGGAGGTTGGGGACAGGCTGGAACAAGATGTTTTCCAGCATTGATGACTGACATCGTAGTGGTTTTGAGCAGCTTGAATGCCTGCCCGAAGACGGGCGCTGGGAATCTGAGCTGATGATTCCCGTTTTTGCGGTTTTCTATTTTTTGCCTTTTGATAATAAGCTGTGCCCCAATTCCCATGTGTAGGCTGTGCCCTCAGCAAACCAAAACCTGATGCTGGATTGTGCTGTCCTTAGCTATGCTCGGCGCACGGGCCATGTCGTCATGTATCACTATTGCACTTCATGTCGCCCGTTGTACATCTTTGTTGGCGTGTCAACTGGCTAAGAAGAAAGGCCAGGCCGTGGTTGACAATTTTGAGCATTGCTTGTGCACCAGCTTTAAGAACTGTGTGTGTGTGTGTGCGCGCGCGCGCGCTCGTGTGTGTGCTTTCTCAGTCTTTTTTTCTTGGTTGACATTCCAGTCATGTGAAGCTGTCACTCCATTCCAGTTTTGGAGGTGTCGATAGCAGCCAGTTTCAGATACACTGCTAGCTTCGTTTTGGTTGGGAGGTACTACGAACGATTTCTTTCGATTCAGTCGTTTAAATGGCCTGCAGCATCGTGGTACATGCGATGCCTCTGATCGGACAGGCCTCACGTCAAGCAGACTCGGACCACATCACTCTGGCGGCGGCTGACCTTCCTCCCGGCGGTGGTAACATCTCCTATCGCCGGAGGGACGGGCTCACGGGCACCGCACGTACCTTAGCGTGACGCGCCCACACCGGCCAGTGTATGTACTGACGTACGTGCTGACGGCATACTTGAAAAAGAATGGAGAAAGCTATAACTGCACTGTACAGCAGGAACGGAAATAGAAGTGTTCGTACATCAAAATTGTTAAAACCTGCCCCCGTTTGCTTCTCCCTCCGCTGTTCACGCAAAAAGATGGACTCCGCTGTTCACGCAAAAAGATGGACGCGTATCGATCAGCCGTTCACCGCGACCTTCTCCGCGCGACCGCGCCGCGCCTACTTCCACCAGCGCCACGGAGCACGTAGACCGCGACTCCGCTTCTGCCATTGCGCCACGACCTTCTCCGCGCGCCCTCCTCCCGCGAAGCGGTGCGGCCTCCTCCCTCCTCCCGCGCAAGGGCGCAGGGGCCCCACGGCTCGCGGCCTCCGCCGCCGCAGGGGCGAGGCCTCCTCCCGGCTCCCACGCAAGGGGCCCACGGCGCAGCGCCTTGGGCTGCGGCTCCCCGGGGCTCGCGGCCTCCTCCCCCGCAGGGGCGCGGCCTCCTCCCGGCTCCCGCACAAGGGGCCCACGGCGCAGCGCCTTGGGCAGCGGCTCCCCGGGCACGGGCGGTGCCTCCGCGCGCGCAGCGGCGCGGCCTCCTCCTGGCTCCCGCGGAGGGACGCAGGGGCCATGGCGCGACGCCTTGGCCTGCGGCTCCCGTTCGCCTGGCACACAGAGGAGCACACAGACGTGAAGACCAATAGAGGAGCGGGGGAAAACGATTCGCTCTCTGAAGATTCGCTCCGTCCATCACTGTGTCCCGTCGGAACAGTCGCAACCGGCGCCGCGCGGCGGCCGTACGCGCGTGCCCTCCCTCCTCTCACCGATGTCGAGGCTGTCCCATCGGAGTTACTGGGCGAGGCCGCGCGTCCCAGCAGGGTTGGGAGGGCGGGAGGGCGCGGGCACCCGGGCCTCGATTTGCACCCCGGCCGTCGTCGAGATAAGATCCTCCTCCCCATTCCTTATCGCCTCCTCCACTTTCTTCTCCCTCGCTCCGGTTCCAAACCCTAGCTTTTGGTTCCCCGCTCCCATCCTCGGCTTATTTTCCCTATCCAGACCGCAGCATACAGATATGTGAGATTCGTCCGTCCCCTGCATCTTTGCCCATTCTTGCTGCTTCGAATTTGAAGTGGCTTGATCTAATCTGCGGTTCTCTGGTGTTCTTATGCAGGTGCATAGCCGGCCATGGCGTTCGTCACCTAGCCATAGGAGCAGCCATCAGTACAGGAAGGTGAGTTGCCTGATTTTGGTTGGGATCGGCCTCTTAAGGTCCATCTTGTGCAGTGGATATTGATTGACTGCAGCTTTTACTCTTTCTTGTGCCGCCAGCTAGGCTCTTGGATTTAGAGCAATACGATTAGGATTGCTTTAGTCTGCCTTTTTTTTTTTGCTAATGATGCTTCTTTACCTTGTCTGGAGTGTTTGTCCTCCTTTTCTGAATTGATAGTTCTATAGTGATTCCTTTTTCTTTGAGTGTGGTGCTTGCTTGATGCATTTTTTCCTCCTTTTACTTTACATGTGCTTATCGGATTTTTGTTTGCTGCTAGGTCATCCATTGCTGAAGAAAGAATCGTGTGTTGCTGTCAAGTTGCTGCTTTCTGATGTGGGGACCCGCGAAGGTCAGCTTGTCCCTTCCTGCTTTGTTACAATTTTTTTGTTTTCCTTCCATGTGTTGTGATTCCTTTTTGTACACCTCAAAAGGAAAACCTTGCATAGATGGATCTTGGATTTAGAGCAGCATGATAAGGATTTTTTTCCTACCTTCTGTGCTGGGTGGTTCTCAGTTTTAATTATTTTCCTTTCATGTATTGTGTTTACTGTTTGTACACTGTAAAGAAAAGGCCTTGCATATCCTCTAAGCCTTTCTATTTCTCTAGCTTTTGTTATAGGCTCTCCTCTCGGTCTTCTAACATTTCTTTCCTATCTATAGTATTGCTACTGTTCCTCTACTCTGATCTCTTTCCTATCTGTAGTGTTGCTCCTCTTCCTCTGCTCTGATCTTTCTTTCGTGTTGTAGGATTACTCCTCTTCTAATAAGCATTTCTTGATCCATTGGATCCATAGGTGTTCTGCTGCTCCTCTTTCCTGTTGTAGGATTACTCCTCTTCTAATAAGCATTTCTTGATCCATTGGATCCATAGGTGTTCTGCTGATCCTCTTTTCTGTAGTGTTGCTCCTCTTCCTCTGCTCTGATCTTTCTTTCGTGTTGTAGGATTACTCCTCTTCTAATAAGCATTTCTTGATCCATTGGATCCATAGGTGTTCTGCTGCTCCTCTTTCCTGCTTATCGTGCTTTGCTTAACTTCCTTCCTTCTTTGGGCCTTTACATTTCGCCTCTGCTAGATAGGTCAGGGTTCTCTTGCAATTCTCTATAAGTGGGCTTAATGTCTGTTCCTTCCTTTCGTCTGCATTAAGGCCTTTTTTGGTGTGTGATTACATAGTTATAATGTTCGATGCGCTTTGATTTTATTTGCCCATGTTGTCTATAGGGCTCTCGTGGTGCACTATGCTTGCTGCAGTATTGTTGTTGATTGTGATTTCTTTGTGCCGTGCTTGCTGTTTAGTGATGACTGGGTCTCCGTGTGAGAGAGTCGCACGATGTCGTGAGAAGGTTCAAAGGAGGAAGTTTGCTGTTACACAAGGTCTGTAGGATCGTAATATATTGTTGTGTCATAGAAGGGATGTCGTGTCCTTTTGTTCACTGGTGGTGTTGTTTGGATTTTGTCATTCTTTCATAGGTTCTCTTCCGCAGATTGTTCCTGCCACCAGCAGTGAGCCTTCTTGCCTTGGTGATCTTCCAGGGCCATCCAACCAGCCATGCACATTTCAGCCAGCAGGCCCATGTGATCTTTTGCCGGTTTCTCGAAAGAGGACGAGTGAGTGAATTTTAGGCATATACACTCGATTGGGGGGGGGGGGGTAAAGATGCTGCCTTTTTCACCACCTGAACTAAACAGGAGGAAAGTCCTTGATGGACTTCCCTGCAGAAATTGCCACTTTAAACCGACGCCTTCGGATCAGCAGGATGCGAAGTAAGAGGTCCTCTGATTGTGATGTTTCTGTGCCTGTGACGCTCCCTCTTGATAGAGGCCGCATAGAAGAGTTGAAAGGTTTGTAGGTATTTTATTTTGAACTTGCTTGGAGAATGATTTTCTTGGTGTTATGCCTATAGCCCTGACTTTTCATTGTGCGCCTGTAGAAACCTTCCCAGAACGGTCCTACTATGGTGGCCCAACGCATGAGTGCCCATACTGTAGTGCTGCCTTTTGGTTCCAGGAGCGAGTGAAGACCGCTTCCATTGTATCCAAAAAAAATTGTGTATAACCTTTGCTGTAGGGGAGGCAAAATTAATCTAAAATCTTTTAAGAAGCCACCAGCTCCCCTGGCTGACTTGCTAAGATTCGATGGCAATGCACGTTCAAAGCGATTCCTTAGGCAGATTCGATCATATAATTCTTTGTTTGCATTCACCTCTTTGGGTGCAGCTGTGGATAAAATGATAAATAATGGCACTGCTCCTTATGTATTCAAAATAAATGGAGTTGTTCACCATTGTATTGGTTCCCTAATGCCGCACAACGGCTCACGACCAAAATTTGCACAACTTTATATATACGATACTGAACACGAGGCGCAGAACCGTTTAGGCTTGTTTGAGGCTGATGGTAATGCTGCTAACCAGCCAGACCCAAAGGTAGTGTTGTCCCTATTAGAGATGTTAGATGAGCATAACAACCTTGTCAAAGCATTCCGATATGCTAGAGAACGGTTAGAACAGGAGGGAGACCAAAAAGTGACATTGAGGCTATTGGGCTGTAACTCAAGGCAGGATGTTCAATACAACCTTCCAGCGAGTGGTGAAATTGCAGCGATAATAGTGGGTGACTATTCAGCTGATGAGTACACTTATGATGTCCTTGTGCATGATAGGAATCGTGGGTTAAAGCGTGTTTCATGTTTGCACCCATGTTACATGGCTCTGCAGTATCCATTGTTGTTTCCTTATGGTGAGCACGGCTACCATCTTGGCATTAGGTATACAAACGCAGAGGAAGAGGGTACTCTTCGTAAATATGTCACGATGCTTGAGTTCGGTAGATTCCATATGCACTACAGGCTAAATGAAGCGAATCCTTTCACTTGCTATGGTAGGTTGAGTGACCAAATAGCTGTTGATTTCTTCTCCACAGTTGAGGGTTCTAGGCTAAAGTTTATAGCTGACCACCAAAAAGAGCTGAGATACGAATCTGTTCAGGGAATAGCCGATGCGATTGATAAGGGTTTTACTAATGCGGATTCTGTTGGTGGTAGATTTGTTGTGCCTGCAAGTTTTACTGGTGGGAGGAGGTATTATGTGATGAACTACCAAGATGCGATGGCCATATGCAGGGTCTATGGCCCTCCTGATCTTTTTGTGACCTTTACATGCAACACAAAGTGGAGAGAGATGGCAGATGCTTTGCGATATGAGCCTGGCTAGCTGCCTTGTGATCGGTCAGATTTAATTGTAAGGGTTTTCCATATGAAAGTTGACAAATTCATAGATGATATTAGGGAGGGTCGGACATTTGGTGCAGTGCGTGCAGGTGAGACATAATTTAGAGTAGCCGTGCATACTGCTCTTCTGTTTTTATTGTTAGTATGTCTTATATGTGCCATTGCTTATGCAGTTTTGTACACTGTTGAGTTCCAAAAGCGTGGCCTGCCTCATATACATTGCCTTGTGTAGTTGGCTGAACCAAATTCAGAGTTTAGTGCTTCCATCATTGATGGTTTTATGATACATGGTCCATGTGGCGATGACAACAAAAAATGTCCATGCATGAAAGACAACAAGTGTTCAAAGAATTTTCCTAAATCATTTCAGGATGAGACAATTGTAGATGACTTTGGTTTTACTATCTACAAGCGTAGAAACGATGGCAGACATGTTGTGAAGAATGGCGTCAGGCTAGATAACAGGAATGTTGTTCCATATAACAAGAACCTCCTTAAAAAGTACAATGCACACATCAATGTGGAATGATGTAACAAATCTAACATGATCAAATACTTGTTTAAGTATGTTACAAAGGGAAGCGATAGGGCGAAGATTTACTTTGAGGTTACTGCAAAGACACCTAATGCATCTCCTGGACCTCAATTGGCTCCACGGAATGAAATCCAAGAATACATTGATGCTAGGTTTCTATCCTCTTGTGAAGCTCTATGGCGTGCTTTTGAATATGATATTCACTTTAGAATGCCTCCGGTAGAGCGATTATGTGTTCACCTTCCGGGAATGAATCATGTGCGGTATGAGCCAGGAGTTGACCTACGGGCGCTACTTGCTAGCCCAGCAGCAAAAAGCTCGATGTTGACCGCGTGGTTCGATGCAAATGCAAAACATGAGGACGCTAGACACTTGACATACTGCGATTTTCCAAAAAAATGGACTTGGGATGCTTCCAACCGATGCTGGCGAAAAAGAGTACCTTGTGCTAAGATTGGACGTATGTACTATGTACATCCAGCTGCTGGTGAACTTTATTACCTGCGCATGCTGTTGATGATAGTTAAAGGCGCAACGAACTATCCTGATGTGAGAACCTTTAACAATAGAGTGTACAGTACATTTCGAGAAGCATGTGAGGCAAGAGGTCTGCTTGAGAGCGATAATGAATGGAGCCTTCTATTTGATGAGGCCATAGTGTCTGCATCAGCATATCAGCTTAGGCATTTATTTGTCACTGTGGTGCTTTTCTGTTCTGTCAGCGATGTCCGTGCTTTTTTTTGATAAGTACTGGCTTTACTTTACGGATGACATACATAGAGGACTAAGGAATGCGCTTGGGAACCCCAACTATATTGTCCCGCACGAGCAACTAATGAACCTACTTATACAAAAATTAACAGACCTTTTTGCTAATAGTGGTGGCAACATAAATAACTACAACTTACCAAAGCTAACAACGTAGGGTTATGGTGTGAATGATAATAGGTTAATTAATGATGAGCTTGATTCTGAACCCTTGATGCTATCCATGCATGCTTCATCTTTGGTGTCACAATTAAACGCTGACCAAAAAAATGTGTTCGATGTAATCACTGAACGTGTTCCAAGTGGATCTGCTGGTTTTTTCTTTGTGTGTGGCCATGGTGGCACTGTCAAAACTTTCTTATGGAATGCTATAATCGCGAGATTACGATCTGAAAAGAAAATAGTGCTTGCTGTTGCATCATCTGGTGTAGCATCTTTGCTACTGCCTAGAGGACGAACTGCACACTCTAGGTTTAAAATACCTTTCGACATAACCGAGGCTGCCACGTGTAGTGTGAAAAGAGGTACAATGCTTGCTGAACTTATACAAGTGGCTGCCCTCATTATATGGGATGAAGCTCCAATGACTCACCGCCGTTGTTTTGAGGCATTAGACAGAACTATGAGAGATATCCTTTCTGAGCATAACCCAGCCAATGCATTGCTTCCTTTTGGAGGCATGCCCGTTGTCCTTGGCCGTGACTTCAGGCAGATCCTACCAGTAGTTCGCAAAGGCTCACGATCCACTATCGTTGCTGCATCTATCACAAATTCTAAGTTATGGCAACATGTAGTGCTTTTAAAATTGCATACAAATATGCGACTTCTGAACCCCACATTAGAAGGAAACCAGCGAGATGAACTTGAACAGTTTAGCAAGTGGGTCAGTTTTACAAGGCTTCCTGAGAAGACTTTCATATGGAGTGTCAGTTTTACAGAGAGCACAATAGACTCAGGAAATGTTACCTTTCAAGTTAATGCAGTGGTAGGAGAAATAAATGATGGAAGTGCTACCATTCCAGCAACACCAGACGGATCCCAAGCATCCTCTCTCATGCTCTCAGGAGGTGCAGGCACAAGCATACAGAATACTCCTAAAAAAAGTCATGCCTTGACTTTATCCTCGCTGCCTGCTACTTCTGAACCTAGCCTTGCCTCAAGCGCCACACCAGCCAAACAACATTTCCTGCTTCTGAGCCACCCGAGACTCCTCAGAGTGTAAGGAGCAATGCTCATGATAAGGTAAATTACTCCTTGTTATTGTACATGCTGCCTTAACTGAGATTTCAGTATATTAATTCATACATGTGAATGGTGCTTCTCCTTGATTGTCTTTTTTACATTTCTTGCCACAGGACAAGGCTTTGGCTTGCACTGCAGATGCCCCTGGTGATTCTCCTACACAAACACAGGGGGGAAGTGCTCGTGATGAGGTAGATTTTTCCTTGCTGTCCTTCCAGTTATATGTAGACACTCCATCTGAAATACATAGGCAATGGTTTCTTTGTATTTTTATCCACACTAATAGACTATAGCTCTAGAATTTCTTCTTATCGGATAAAGACTTATGATCAGTAGCCTTAGTTGCTCATTTTTAGCATTTCTTGTAACAGGACAAGACTTTGGCTTCCATTGCACATGCCGCTGGTGGGTCTTCTACAAAGACACAGAAAAGCACTACAAAGAAGAGGTTATCCCTATCACCATAAATTTTTTTGGTTGTCACTTTGTTAATAAGCACGAAACTTATATCTATACTTATAGGTCTCGCCCATCTGCTAACAAAAATGTTGCTAAAAAACTTTTCATTCATGGGCAAGCTGGAGATGACAGTGGCAGCGGTAACGATGCTGCAGATGCTCCTGATCAGACCAGGTAATTTGGCCCTTTTACTTGCCTGTGTTACAGTTATTAAAATGGCTAAAGGATTAAGGACTTCCCATAATGCTCCAATTGTCATGCTCTACATGACTACTGGGAAACTTGTACTGTAAGGTGTACTTCTTTACTTAGGATGCAGATGATTGATCTTTGAGGAATAACGATTTATAGTCAATGCCTTATTGGAATCCACATCTGTTTGCTTATTATGTGAATATCACTTCTTGGTTTGTTGATCTTTTTTAATTAGCAACCTACCGTCCTGATCATTTGGAAGTTGTTACATGGACATGACACATGCGACACATGCTAAACATTAAAGTATTATTCTTTTGCAGTCCAAGCAAGGATGATGCATGAGCAGTGAAGCTCATGTTGCTTTTGTCTCTACCGGTTGCAGCTGGCTTTTGTGTGCCCTTCCTCCATCAAGAAGAGTCCAATGCATGGGACCTAGAGTCTGCATTGACCTCAATCTGCAAACCGTGTAGCATGGTGATTAGCTTTTGGTTTCAGATAGTATTCAAAACTACCAGCTAGGTTGTTTGGTAGTTATGCATACTTGCTGTTACATGTAGATTTAAGGTGCTCGGATGTGCTGTAATATTGATGCTCCAAATGCCGAACAGACACCTGATGATAGGTTAGTTTCATGCTCGGATGTAACCATGGTGATCGGATGTACTGTAATGATGATTGAAATGTTGCCGGACAGACACCTGATGGATAGGATAGCCTGGTGCTCGGATGTGATGTCATGTGATGTGATGGCTAGCATAGTTTGGTGCTCGGATGTGCTGTAATATTTATGGTTCAAATGCCGGATAAACACCTATGTTAATATGTTCATGATCTGCTTGCTATCGAATGTGTTGGCTTCGTATTGAATCCATGCTATACTATGCATATGGTTTAATTGTTATTTTTTATTGTCTTATGCTTACTTATGTTTGATAGTTAAAATGATTGGGCGCACAACAAAGTAGGGCTGCGCTGCCTTCAAACGGATGAATGAGTGTTGCTATACATTTAGCACCTGACAATGTTTTTTTAAATAATCATAAATTACCCTTCTGAATTAGCATAACTTTTTGAATGTTTTCCTCACGCAGAACTATGAGATGCGTATCATTGCGTTGAAGAAAAAAAAATCAGCTCCAGATATAGACCTATTTTTTGCGAATAAACTCCAAAAGCAAATGCTATCAAGTGCGTATTTTTTCACAGAACATTGACCAATCTATCGAACTCGTAATTTTCACAGAGCACATATCAGCTCAGGGTCAGACCAAGCTAACATACAGATCAACTATGATGCAAATATTATCAAGTGTGTATAGCAGACAGACGGATTGCTAATCAATGGAACTAGCTAGCATCTGACATCTGCTTACTTCGCTAGTTACAGTAGTTAGAATTTACATTGCAGCAAAAAAAAAAACCTTCAACTGACAAATGGCCCATGCCAGTCCAGAAGAGTATATGTCGCAGTCTTGGATAGCACAGCAAATAACAAATGCAATCCACCAGGACCTATCTTGTCTTAGAGCATTCTGAGACAAGGCCGTATTAGCAGCACCTCCCAGTTCTGTCAAACCATGGATAAGTGTCCTGCTGAGATGCGAATGGCTTGTTCCAGAGAGACAGGATTCATGTTTGCAGATAGATTGCTGTTCCGATCAGAAGGATCCATAAAGTAGCAATCACCCATGCGCTCTTCTTCCATTTGTTTGGCCGTCGCAAGAAGGAGAAGTCTCCAAAGATGTTTGGAGAACCTTGAACTTGGCTGCTAGCAGCACTCATCTTTCTTTTCTTGTCCTCCTGTTCCTTGATTTTGTCGCTCCATGTTCCAGCATACCTGTTTCGCATAATCGCAAGCAGTGTTATAGTAACATGAATGAGAAGTTTTGGATCACTGTCCATTGCTTGAAACGAAATGATGGGGATAGGAAAGCAAGTATCACGCAAAACTGCAAAAGTCTCCATGGAGGAGGATGCTTGCAACCATTTACTATGGTGGTCATTATCTCCAGTTTAAGCATATAGATATGGGGTAGGAAAAAGGTTACTGGTTCTAGGATGTACAGTAGCTAAAGAAGGATTTCAACTAAGATAAACAGATAGCTATATCTTCTCTACGGAAAGATGGGTCTCAAACATTATTCCATAGCCCCATGCAGGTTCTAAGAAACAATGAAACAAATACTAGACATTACTTATAATTGCAGGTGGATTCACCATGCAGCCTTCAGTCAAAAAGAGATCATATAGGAATGAACACCATAGCATTACGAATGAGATTTCAAGCAGATAACAAGCGCCACACACTTAAAAATATGCAGCCGAATTTACAGAGTTTTAATGAAGAAAATATTTGCAGACTTGACATGATTACAACTTCATATCTATCTGACCTTTTGCAGTCTACAAAGTTCTTATACGCAAGGTGAACATAAGATGACGACTACTTCAAATAGGCACCAAAAAACTAAAATAAAGCCCATGTACAAACAAATAAATTCCATAGCTGAATGGCAAGGGACAAAGTAGCATAGTCGCAGATAGATAACTAACCAATCCCAGCTGCTCCCAATTTGTGGTATTGAGACCACCTCGTCATTCGATATCTTCAACTTGGGAGCCTCTAAAATGTATCTGAGTTCAGCTGCCTGCCGCCTGATATTGATCATGGGGTGGCTACTCTCCAATTCTTTGTACAATGCAATGCAATCCTTGTGCCTCCTGTTGGCCTCATATGCCATTGCAAGCCAAATTTGGATCTGGAGAATTGAATAAGAATTAGATATATACTGTGTCACAAAGATGTCTACATAATCATAGCCATATAGTTACAAGCATAATCAAGAGTTCTGTCAAGATTAATTGGATATTTTAGGTTACTCCCTGCTGATATACCATCACTTAGTCAAATATGTGTAGATTAATTCCAAATGCCATGTTCATTATAAATGACGATTGCAATTGTTTGTTGAGAAAAGCTGGTCGATGTAAGATTAGGGTGCAGCCAAAGATTGTAGCAGCAGCGTGCTGACAACCACATATAGTTATTGCTACCCACTCAATTCAGCATTCTTAGCCACAGGCACTCAAACATCAAAATGCCAGAAACTTGGTAAATTCATTGGTTTGAGGGACTCTGCCATTGTTCAGGTTTCATGAGCCTCTTTGTTCACATGACGTTTCACAGAAAGTTGCTTCTACTTTTTCCTTGGTTCTAGTTACTTCCTTTTACGTTACATCCGAGTGTTGAATTCAGTCTCAACTTACCAAAAATGATCATTAAGCATGCAGCTAAGGTTAGCAAGCTGACACCAAGATACATAGGAATATATGATTCTAACATGTAGTTTTACAACATTCTTGGTCACAACTTACAAGTCACTAGAAGTATGCGCTGGTAAACTATATCTTGAATCTGTATTCTTGCTTGTTCAACTCATTCAAACAAACATTTAAATATGCAGTGGTAAGTCTACACATAAGCAGACCTCAAACACATACACATACAGTCATGGGTCGGGATATGTTATTACCTCGCCACCTAGGAGAGAGGAGGGGCGTATGATTGTAAGTGCAGCCTCCAAGAATTCGATTGAGCGGCCATACATTCCCCTCCCGTATGCCTTTTGGCCCAATTCAAACATTTGCTTGGCCGTCGCCCTCCTTTCCGCCTGCTCTTGTGCCACCTGCAAATTAGATAGAGCCCACGCAGCAAATGATTTCTCCCCCATGTTCTAGCGTACTTGTTCTTTTTTGTTTTTGGTTAGGAAGGCAAACGCTTTTTTTTTTTGGATGCCATGCTTCCTTCAGTTACCTTAATAGCCGTTTGGCATGTGCAGAGACTATTGACTATTGAGTGGCTGTCGTTGCAGGAAGGTGAGCTCTAAGTGGTAAGGGTTAAGGAATGTGAGGTTAGGAGTAGGACCTTCTGTAGCTCGCGGCGGACGCGCTCGCGCTTCTCCTCCTCCGACTCCTCGGTGGCCTCAGCGGCGGCCTGGCTCTGCAGCTGCTCGGCGGTGCGCTCCAGCTCCTCCATCTCCTCGGCCTCCTTCAGCCGCCGGTTCAGCTCCGCCTCCCACTCCCTCTGCGCCTCGTCCTCCGACAGCTCCCCTGCCTCGTCCCCGCCGCCCGGGGCGGCGGCCGCGAACCTGGCCACGTGCCCGCGCCGGCCGCTGCCATTCCGCCAAACGCAAGCGGCAGCGCCGAGCCCGAGCCGCGGGCGCAGGGGCGGCGCCGGAGCCCAGCCGCGGAGGAAGAGGCGCGTCCTCCGGCGGCGGGTGGCGGGGTGCGCCCCCAGGCCGGCGGCGTCGCCGAGGAGGAGCCCGGCGCCCATCGCCGGCAGAGGAGGGGAGAGGGGGGAAACGTGGAAGGGAAATTTTTCCACCACCTGTTTTGTGCGCCCGTTAAATAGCTTCCATCCTCCGCCACGGCACTGCTGGTGTGGATGGCATGTGGGCCCGCCCGGACATTGGAGATATTTTTTTTCGCGCGAGGGGAGCAAAGGGAGGAAAGAAATGGCGCGCGGGTGGTAGCGGCCTAGCGGGGGATTCGTGGGTCCCGCTGGCTTGGCTCGCTATATGCGACCGGAAAATGAGCCAGACTTTGTATGGTCTTTTTTTTCCCCATCTCAGTGTCGTTTTGCAGCATGCGGTGAGCGATGCCCGAATTTTTTTTTTCACTCCATCGGCTAGGCTCGAATGCCAGTTGCCTAGTTCGACCAACCCCGTTTAGTTACCAAATTTTTTAAGATAAATTTTTGACATTTTTTCAACACTAATTATGAGTATTAAATATAAATTAATTATAAAACTAATTTCACGGATGGACGGGAAATCGTGAGGTGAATTTATTAAGCCTAATTAATACATCATTAGATGTTGTTTACTGTAGCACGACATTATCTAATTATTATATATTTAGATTCACTAGATTCGTCTTCCGATTTTAACTGGAGTTATGGAATGAGTTTTGTCCGTTATCCACATTTAATATTTCTAATTAATGATTAAATGTTCGATGAAAAATTTAAGGAACTAAACGGGAGCCAAGCAATCACGTTTCAGATTTGGCTCTGCAGGTAACCTATCACACTAGGATATTTCCGGGGACGTTGCCACCTCCAACTGCAACGCCGGCGTCCTCTCCTTCAGTCCAACAGGCAGTGGCCAGCGTGGCAGATTAGTCAGTACTAGTCCGGGCAGGGCTGCAGCTTACTCTGATTCTAACGCGTGGAGAGCTTCAAGTGGCCAATCAACCGAATCACGGAAGCATTAAGCTCGTGATGTCTCTAAAGCTCCAAGGAGCATGAAGAAATGAAGAACTGTAAGGTGTTCATTGCTTTCTCCGTTTCAAATTATATATCAGTTTGACAAATCTAGATATAGTATATATATCAAGATGTAGTATAATCAAAATTTATATATCTAAATTTACTAAAATAGTTAATAATTTGTAACGAAGAGAGTAATATTTTATGCAAGATCGTCCTAATTTGCCTATGTTGGGCAGGACTCAGGCTTGTGCTGCAAATCCGACATCCATCGTTTGAGGAATTAATTATGCAGTATCTTATAATAATTTAATAACTTTTGGCCTGCTACATACCCTACATGGTTCTACAGGTTGTATGGCCCAAGTCTATGTGCCACGTGATCCCTGGTTAGCGTGGGCACCATCAAATTTACCTGCTATGTGGATATATATATTAGATCACACGATCCTCCAGATAGTACGGTGCACGCATCGGTATGTTTCTTTTTTTCCTACCCTTCTTTTCCTTTTTTTCATTTTTCTTCCGTCAAACTTTCTCTTGTTCTTTTCTATTTTCTATTTATTTTCTTCTTATGTTTATTTCTATTCTTCTATTCTTCTTTTTCGTATTGGTTTCCTTCTATTTCTATTTTTTCTTCACCCAATACTTTGTAATTAGATGTTATTTATCTGCATGAAACTAGTGGTTCGAAATATCAAATTATTTGTTTGTTTGGTAGATTAAATTGTTTCGGCCATGTTGACTCATTTGTTCGCGATATTTATTTATCATTATTTATCCTATACAAATAATGTTCATGACATTTAATGTTTTGTACATTATTATTTGTTTCATATGTTTAAGATTTTGTTCGTAAAAATAATTATTTGTTCGTGTTATTAAATCTTTTATTCCTAATATTAGAAATTAATTATTTAGTATTAAAAATATTTTAGAGTCCGTAACTTATGGAATAGTGCAAGTGTGGTCTTGTTTTAAAGATCTCGTTCCAAGAAACGCAATAGTGCAATCAAAATTTAATTTTGATTCTCAATTTTGAGTCCATAACTTTTTCTAGTTTTTGCACTTTATTATGGATGATGACATCATCAATTCTGTCTTTACCTCACGTGTAGACACGCAGTTCATCAAAACAGTCAACTGTCTAGTTAATTGGGCTGAAAGCGGTCCAATCAACTAAGATTCTTCGGGTGATGGATACGAATCCCATCGCCTCTGGCGATGCCTAACCACGGCCATTTGAGGTTCTATGTTAGCAGTTGGGTAGTGGGGATCGAAGAGAGATGGAATCAAAGGAACAAAGTAAGAATTGAGGATGGAGGAAGTAGATCGAACACGACACGAGGTCCGCTTGTCTCCGCTCTCCACATATAAGTACTAGCCACATACATGGGCTCAGCCCAATAGCAAATAGTGTAGGCCTAACACTTGCTCTCCGGCCCGCTCGGCATCCAAAAGTTTGCTACACGTAGTGATACTAACATTCCCCCTTCTTAAGATTCGGCTTGCCCTCAAGCCGATGCATGAGGTGAATTCCACCGGGATCCCATGGAACTTGCAAGTACTTGATGCTTGTCACATGTTTGATCTTGATCTCCACAAAGGAAGCAGCTAGAAGAAGGAATCCTTGTGATCTGAACAAAAACTCTGCAATCAGCCATGGACAGAGCCTTTCAGTCATTTGCACCTTGATCCAGTGAGAGCTGATAGAGGACAAAAGGATATGGCACCATGAACCAGCAGAATTTTGTCGGCTTAGCTGATAATAGACAAGTAAATCTGAAGAAATTTGAGGAACCAGAACTGCTTGACCAATATGCATGGAAAATTGAGCATCCATAAGCATTGGCAATATACTGTAGCAGGACCAAATAATTTGACAGAACTGAATTATTAGGCTTGCAAATATCCTGGCATTAGGAATAGCCCGATGGCGCTTCTCGTGAACTGAACATACATGACACCCCAATCCTCTATCCACTGAAATCAACAAGTGCTCAAATAATAGCTCCATAGTAATCTCTATCACTCTAACAATATCTGCTTTGAAACATACCAGTATAGTAGACGGCCAAGGAATTTCCGATAGGATCCATAACACAATTCAAGCTCTTCTTGTACTTGCTGCTCACACGAGGGACATTACTGTGAGATCACTGAATTAGTGGGCAATGCCACCTTCATGCTTCAAAGACAGAGAAAATAGTACCGTGAGGAAACTGAACCCAATTTAGGAACAACTCTTTGATGTTGAACCCAGCAACTTGCACCACATTTAGGAACAACTTGGGCCAATACTACCAAATCTTCATACTGTTCTCGAAACGAAGAACTGAATGAGTGCTAAATGATGGCCAAGGTATTGGCCGAATGTGTGACGGAACCGCCAAATTAAAACTCTAATTAAGTGTAATGGCCGTCATTTGAACACATCAGACACATCCGTTTAATGGCTTAATTTGGCGATCCTTTCTCAACCCACGCCCGATCGAAACAACACCGATAGTCCCACGCGAAGGTGGGTGCATATGGTACAAGCACAACCCATATTTGAAAATATACAAGAGGGACATACGATAACAACAAAAAATTTTACAAACCGAGTTCAAAATACATAATATTATACGGGTGTATCTGCCTTTTATACAAAGTTTGATAAACATGGAATCTACCCACTACAATTTATAAGAACGGAAATGAATTCCACACTCAGCCCACGAGTGTGCAATTCCAACACTCCAAGCTACGCCCCTGGGTCCTCAACGTTCCACCCCTCCGCATCCAATCGAACGAACTTGGCGCAACACGGACAGAAGTCAACGTGTGCGGGTCCTGAAAACATTTTTCCAACAACCCTGAGTATACATATACTCAACAAGGCTTATCTGACCCGTGGGTATAACTTAGCCCACATATCTAGACATGCAAAGCATTTGGCTGGTGGTTATTTTGCAGAAAAAGCGACTAAAGTAATTCCTTACTTTCATTATTTTAGCTCCATATTCTATTTAGGTGAATCATCTACTATTAGCACCTCTAAATCAATCATAGCAATCATTGAGTGTTAATCTGAAAATAATGTAACACCCCGGTGTTAGTTTTGGCAGTAATATCGTGTTTAATCGTTAATCGTGTTCTAACCGCGTCGTCAGCGCTAATCGCGTTCGCAGAGTAAACATCTGCTTAGCGATGTTCGATCTCGTTTTTGTCACTGATCCGGGCTTCAAATCAATTTTCGCCCAAAACGAAAGCTGTAGACCTTCTTTTTCTCTACAACTTTTATTTTGGCCAAAATTCAAGTTTCAGCACGAAATTTAAAGAAAATCTTTAATTTTGCTTTGATTAGGACATTTTCAAATGCACCCAAGTTTTAAAATTTTATCTTTCAAATCTTAGTTCAAATGAAAAAGTGCCTGAAACAAAAGTTGGAGATCTCAAAATTTTGAACAACTTTCGTGTTCAAAAGTTTTTCATTTGAGGCCAAGAACAAGGAGAAAAACTAAATTTACAAACTGGAATATGAAACTTTGAGCTATTTACAGAAATGCCATTGCTACATATCCTCCTCTGCTCGTCGCTCGACACGCCGCCGGAGCCGTCGCCGCTCTTCGACGTCCGTGTCCACGCGTCGCGCCGACGAACCTCGCCAGTCGTGCTCACGCACCGTCCTTATCCGCACGGAGTCGTGCCCGTTTTCGCCTCCCCGTTCCCCTTTCCTCACCCCTGTGGAGCACGCAGCCGAGCCGAGCACGAGCAGGCCGTCGCCGGCGTCCTCCGGCCGTCCTCCGCCGCCGTTCTTCGCGCAACAAGCCACCCAGAGCCGCCCCACATCACCCCGCGTCTCCTCCGCCCCTTTTCCGAGCTCGATCGACCCTCTGCTGGGCCGAATCGACCCCTGCGCCGCCGTCCACCATCGCCGTCTCCGTAGAAGTCTCGCCCTCGCCGTCGACGACCCCCTTCCGGCCTCCCTCCGCTCCAACCGAGTCTACAGTGAGCTTCTCTGCACGCCCCTATTCCTTCCCGACCACTTCCCTGGCCGAATCTCGCGCCGCCGCCGCCGGTGAGCCGTCGCGCCGCCGTGCCCGCCCGCTGTCGCCGCGCGCACGCCGCAGGACGCCTCTGCGCGGGCCCTCGCAGCGCTGTCGCGCGCCCTGGCCCCGCTCAGCTGCTCTAGCCGCCGTGCCGCCTCACCCCGCGGCCGCCGCCTTCTGCGCCGGCCAGAACGCCGCCGCAAGCCGCCGCGCCATGGGCGCCGCCGCCCCTGCTCCCGCGGAGTCCCCTGTTCCGCCCACTCTCGGCCCGAACTAAACCGCCCCGAGCCCCCCCTCGAGCCAAGGAAGCTCCTCGACCCGACGCCGGCCACCCACGGTCACCGGAGCGCCGCCGCCAGCGTAAACCGCCGCCGCCCGCCCCTGCTCGCCGCGGGCAAGCCGCGTCCGGCCGTCCCCAAGCCGATTCGACCCACCACAACGTCGCTCTCGACCTCCCCGAGCTATTCCCCTCCTCCCCCTCGTCGGCGGCGACCGCCGTCGCCGGAACCGGCCGGCGCCGCCCTCCCAGCGCCGCCTCCTCTGTTTTGGCCGGCCAGGGACCCGATTGCTTGATTGCAAAAGTTTCAGGGACCCATCTGCAATATCTAGTTTTGTTTTCAATTGTTGCTGTGAACTTCTAAATTCAATTAAAAATCATAGAAAAATCAGAAAAATGCAAACCAAATTTTTTTAGGTTTCTAAAATCGAGATCTTCAAAAGAAAAATACTTGTGCGTGGGAAATGTCACTTTTGCCCCTGCTAAAATTTGAGTTGTATTTAATCTAGTTTATTTAATACCGGTTGTTCCGTTGCTCTAAAAATTATGAAATTTATTCAGTAGATTATTCTTTGTATGTGTAGTCCACTGAAAAATTTCCAGGTGCAGGGGTATCTTTGTGGATCTATTGTTGTTTGATTTCCTTTTCTAGAGTTAAAGTAAATACTTTTATATGTCAATAAATGTTGGTAAGTTATTTATGCACTCCTTATCAGTAGTGTTTCATGATAGAAAAGTTGTGATACTAGCTCGTTGCGGTTTATTAAGTTTTTGTGTTTAGCTAGTTCCTAGTTTTAGTCTTTCTTTATTTTCACCATGGCTAAGCAATGCCTTAATGCTTCTCTTTGTTTGTGGTGTACCTAGCCTTCTTAATGCAAGTTTAAGTAGTGTTGTTGAAAGGAAACACTTCAGGCTAAGCTCAGTCGGAAATTAAACCTGCCAAGCAACACCAAGTCGTTCCCTTTATCGCTAGTTCTTCATGATTATTCGTTAAAGGATTGCCAGTCATATCTTCTTTTACTCGTATTGCATTGCCTCCTGAGTACCTTGCACCGTTGTAACTCCTGCATGGCATCTTTTCATACGTGTAGACGTCACGAACGAAGCGGCTTACGAGCTGGTTGCTGAGCCGGTCCAGGAGCCGCAAGCGGGAGAACAGCAGGAGGACGCAGTCAAGCACGCTCCCGAAGAAGCCACTAACCCCGCTGACCTGCAAGGCAAGCCCCGGAGCATATCCCTTATTTTAATTACTCCATGTTATATTTAAAGTATGGTGCATTTACGTTCAAGGAATTGATTGGAACCATAGATGCATAATCTTGAATACCCAGTGTCCTTACTAGGGTAGGTATCGCTAGCACTGCTAGGCTTAAGTAAACTCGGTAGAAGACGGGTGATTTCCTATCACCCGCGAGATATAGGGTTGTTACTTCAGGCAGTGTTGTCAAAAATAAGGCAATGAGAAGGAAATTGGAGACCGGGCGGAGGGAAAGTTGGACATGATATTTGCATAAAGAAAGTTGAGTCTCCGCCTGTGTCGATTGAGGACCGTTCCGTTGTTGCCCCTTTGACTGAGGATTGAACAGTACTAACCACATACCGGAAGTAGGAGGTAGTCGAAACCGGTGAGCTGTGTACCACTTTACAGCGGTGATTTGAATTCCGTCATGCTACGCTGGGCGTGGGAGTTGGCGGGTGTTGGATAGGATGCCGCCTCCGGGTTCTCCGGGAGTTCACTGCGAGGGGCCCATCACCTGGGTTTTAGCAGGCGTAGTTCAAATGCCGTGGTAATGTGGAAACAGTTGACGTATGGCCCGACGGGGCTTACATGTGTCGTGTGAGTTAGGTCCACCTTGCAAGGTTAAATCGGATCGATTCGCCGTGACTCGCGGATAGGAGAGCCTTGGTCAATGCGTCACATCGTAGTAAGGATTGAAAGGACAGAAAGAGAAAAGTTGGACTTTTGTTGATATTCTTGAAAAGATAATATGATTAACCATGTGTGCTCTAAAGAATTAGGCAAACCTAGTTTCTAGATATCAACACAATTGGAGCTAAAATATTGAAAGTAAGGATCCAGTTTTAGTAGCTTTTCAGCAAAATAACCCAGAGCCAAAGAGCTGTGCATGTCTAGGTAATGGGCTAAGTATACCCATAGACGGGTAAGCCTTGCTGAGTATTAGAATACTCAGGGTTTGGTTGTAACCCTTCCGAGCAGGTTGTATTCCGGAAGACTTCGAGGAAATCAATGCATCCTGGAGTGGTCAGCCTCTTCCTCCAAGTTGGACGGTCGAGTGGGTTCCGTCTTCTCCGTGAAGTGAAGGCAGGTGAGCCTCACATCAGTGGGCAAGATGTGAAGTTCGTCTTTCGGTCATCAACGTTATTTATCGTACTGTATTTGGAAGCTTGTTTCAAACCTGTTTGTATTTTCCGCTGCGTTTGAACTCTGTATTCGAAATGTAACTCTGGCTTATAAAACTTTATTGTAAATTAATTTGGGGACTTTTGTTTAACTCTGGTTGTAAGTTTGTTTGAAAACTTTTGTTGCTTGTAATCACCTGTGCTCGTATTCTGGCGAGAGTTCCTGTGCAATCGATCCTGGTTAAAGCAGGCAGTCTGAGTGTACTGGTGAAGTGCAGTAGCGGAGGATTAAGTTAAATGGTTAATTAGTGAACTTGATCAGTATTATTTGGACTGTTATGTGATAGCTGGCATCAGAGCTAATTGCACTAGGGGGTGATTACTTGAGTGCTTAACTACAAAACTTTTGGGTTTTTCGAAAAGTTGACGCTAGATGCGCTAAGGAATAGGATAGATAGTTCGTATGCCCTAATTATGTGTTACAAGTTAGGTGGCATCTAAGTATCTATTTTATTCCAGCACTTCCAGCATTTACTTCTCGTTAAACCTTACTTTTATGCACAACTACTATTCTGTAACGACGCACCTACGCTGAGGTAAGCAAGGTGAACATTCTGGTAGTCCTTAGAATAGCCCACGTGTTTCATACGTGCGCAGGTCCCGTATGATGAGCATACGAGGAGGTGATAAGGCTCAATTCAAACGTGCCTGTCGCTATCTGCCGCCTGATATGGAGCGCGGATTTCTTACCGTGTGATTGTGAGCACGGCCATCTCGTAAGGCAATGTTACGAGATGTAAACCTGTCATGCGGTTGGCCATGACCATGACCCTTGGGACACGTCTACCCTTGGATGTCCCGTAAGGCGAGTGTACGGGAAGTGAATACGTTGTTATGACGTATGCAGCGCTGCCCATTCAGCGTCAAACGTTTGGGTGCCGTCTCTATAGTGGACGGTAATGTATGGGTGAATATGTGGGAAACTGCATATGCGTTACCCGTGTGGCGTAGGACACATGGGGGCCGTTTGTGTGTGCTGGCACGAAGGGTCCAGAAATGGATATTTATATCTCTTGTTGTCTTGGTTTGTTTGCAGGAACACTAACTTCGTTAAGCGCATTATGAAATCCTTGATCGTAGGAACGACTAGTATATACAGGGAGAGTACGTAATTGTGCCACTAGTCATCTTCGTATACCATATTTGGTATTTGCTTGGGTGAGAAACGATAGAACGTGCATGCATCTTGGCATAATCTTGTGTTTGATTGATTGTCATGCTTGTTGCGTTGTTTGCTAAAAAGTGATGCTTTTACCTAAAGGTTCACCTAGATTTTGTGTTGTTAGTAGTGAGACCTATACAATCTGCTAGTATGACCCTGGTTGAGAAGATCTTTCTTAGCGGCTTTGGATCATGTGAGAACCTTTCCAGTAGATCTTAGCTTGTCATTCAAGTCAACCTCTTGATTCATGTCTTGGACCAATTCCAACAAGCCACTGTTACTTTTTGTGGCAAAGCCTTGAGTTTGCCAACAAAGTCCTTCAATCCATCATTCAATGATCGGCCTATCATTGATTTCGTAATCTATATTGTTGGCTATTTTGATTCTAACACCGGAACTTAGTACATTCCATTCTTGCTCAGTAGTTTGGATAAATTAAAAAGGTTCATGACAAAATAACTTTTGAGTAGAGTCAGTGTAACGTCCTGCATCACCTCTTTGGTCAGTGCATTGTGTTGCATCATGATCGGGAATGCGTAGGCTGACTAACGGGTATGCATCCGAGTACACTTCGGGTGTCTTCGGTTTCGTTAATTTATTTTTGCTGTTGGCACTGTTGGGTTGCTACTATAGATTTCTCTTGCAGTTGTGGTTAGTTACATAACCCTGATGCCGCGACGGAACCTAGGGTCTCTTGTGTGCTGCAGCCACATGATTGAGCCACTAGGAGCGCGCTGGTGCCAAGGTATATGTGACATAACTCACTGCAATCCCCTTTTATGCAACCTTACTAGTGTCCTAACTTCTAATCCCTCTCGAGGGTAAAGGGTTAACGAGAGGTTAGTCTCGCGCAAGAGAACGGTCCTAAGACGCGTGTTGTATTGTGTGCATCGCAAACTCATGCGTGTATGCATCATATTTTATGCACCTCCTAGATGCATAAAACATGGGTATCATCATCTTTGCACCATGGTGTATACATCATTGGGTCAGCATCATATCTAATGCATCAATTCATATGCACCATTCCATTGTGCATGGAACATCTTATCATCGTTGTCGGTACCCTGTAACAGGGATACCCACTCTTACTGCAGCAAGGCAGGACCCGCGTAGTTATCCGTAGCTGCGCGGGAAAGACGGAGTAGCCAGGCCCCACAGGCCAGGCTTTTCCCTCACCAGGCCAACGGCCCCGGACCGTTCCCCGCCTGAGGATGGGTCCGGTGACGCCACGTGTCTCTAAGGAAGGGAAGCTCCGAGCTGACCGCCGAGGCCTCGGACCCCCAGAGGGGTCCGGGACCTCCTGCGCCCGTCCGGACTCCCCTCACCGTGTAGGGGTCCGGAGCCGCCACGTGTCCCGGAGACGCGGGATCGTGCGCGAGTCTTCCGCAGGAAGACTCGCCCACCTGCCGCATTTAATGTGGTGGACAAGGCGTGCTCTGCCGCCGCAGTACGCAAGACAGCCTTGTCAGGCCTCGCTGAGCACCGCGTATTACCAAGGAGCACAGTGGAGCCGCCTGTGCCGCAACCGCGCAGAGCCCACTTGCAGCATTAAATGGATACGACAGCACGACGCTTTTCCATCATGCCGCCTACGCCGCAAGCTACACCGCCCGGTTAAGCAACGTGGCGGGCGATGCCACTAGCTACGACAGGCCCGACCTGACAAGACAACGCCAGGACATGATGGACGAAGGGCTCCGGGAGCAGGCAAGAGAATCCAAGAGAGAGATCTCCTTTGCCTGCGACGCCATAATGTATGAACAGTACGTTATTTTATACTGCATCGTTGGACCCACCTGTCGGGGATCCAATGGCTGTGTACGCGCCCCCTTTGAGATATAAAAGGGAGGCACTCGCTATGCACAGGACAATCCAGACTGACTCAAGCTCTCGCAACCTCCTCACTCTCGTGGGAAGGCAATACAACACACAGTGGATGTAGGGTATTACGCTCCGGCGGCCCGAACCACTCTAAATCCTGCTGTGTTCCTCGTGTTCTTGAGTGAGACCGATCTAAGACTAGCTACCCCCTGAGTATACACCCTCTGGGCTAGGGCGGGTGCCTTCCGCCACTCGGCTGTGGTTTGCAGCACCACGACATTTGGCGCGCCAGGTAGGGGCGCAGCTGGTCGCAGTTCATCTTTTCTTCGTCCCCATGGTTCGCGTGGACGACGTGGAGATGACAGAGGGTGTGGCATCCTCCATGCCACATGCCTCTCGCGTTCCTGCTCCAGGGGCAAATGTGCCTGTGGAGCAGCCACCACTGGCGGCGGCGCGCGCCGCTCGCCGGCAAGAGTCAGGGCGCCCATCAAGGGCCCCCTCACAGGCTGCGAGCGGCGGAGCGCTGGCAGCGGCTAGGGAGTTGCTTTGCAACCCCCCGGCTGAGGCAGCCTCGCCAGATGCCCTGAAGCAGTGGCGGGACGACGTCGACCGTCTCCTCCACCTGGCTCAGGCCTCCCCCAGTTCTGCAAAGACTGGGCAACGACCTCCGCCTGGCAACGCGGTGGTACCTTACCACCAGCGTCTGGGCGGTGCGTCGGCATCTGTGCGCTCCCCTACCGTGAGGGGTGCACGAACAGAAGACTTGCGGGCGGAGCTCAACCGCCGGCGCGCGGGGGAGGATGCCCGCATCGCTGTCGAGAGGGCGCGAGAGCGCCGTCTCAACATTGAGGAACGCAACCTCAATGTTGATCTGGACGCGGCGGCACCCAGGCCTCCGGTGAACGCCCGGATTCAGTCAGGCGCACCGGTGGCCGGGGTGGGCTGTGCTGCACTTGCGGAGCACCTCCGCGCCGTGGCGTGGCCACCCAAGTTCCGCCCCCACCTGCCGGAAAAGTACGACGGTACTACTAACCCGTCAGAATTCCTGCAGGTGTATGTTACCGCCATCACAGCGGCTGGTGGTAACGGCGCTGTAATGGCAAGCTACTTTCATGTAGCCTTGTCTGGGCCAGCCCGGACTTGGCTCATGAATCTCACATCTGGGACGATCCAGTCCTGGGAAGAGCTCTGTGCGAGGTTCACAACGAACTTCGCCAGCGCCTACCAGCAGCATGGTGTGGAGGCACACCTTCACGCCGTGAGGCAAAAACCCGGGGAAACGCTTCGGGCCTTCATCTCGCGCTTCACCAAGGTACGGGGGACCATTCCTCGTATCTCAGATGCATCTATTATTACTGCTTTCCGCCAGGGGGTACGTGATGAGAAGATGCTAGAGAAGCTGGCGACGCACGAGGTGGAAAGCGTCACTGCGCTTTTCTCCCTGGCAGACAAGTGTGCCAGGGCCGCTGAGGGCCGTGCATGGCCCTCAGCCCCCCAAGACGGAGACACCAAGAATGGTGGCTCCAGTGCTACCGCACCGGGCGGTGGCAAGAAGAAGAAGAAGAACCGGGGTCGCGGGGAGCCGCATTCTGGCGGACCAGTCGTTGCCGCAGCAGCGCCAGCAGCGGCGCCAGCTGCGGCGGCAGCGGCTGGAGGCCAGAATGCACACGGCAAACGCCCTCGCCCGCAAGGTGGAAGCGGAGGTTCATGCCCAGTGCATCCCACCGCTCGCCACAGCGCCGCTGACTGCCGCGAGATCCAAAAGCTCGCGAAGCGGGTCAGTGGGCGGCGTGAGCAGTCCTCTAAGGATGGCTCATCCCCTCCTCGCCAGCGGGCCGGCAAGGAGAAGGCCTCTGACAGCAGGGCCGCGGCCGAGGAGAAGGAGCTGGGGTACCAATCCCCCACTCGAGAGCTGAAGGGCGTCTATCACGACGACGACTCCGGTTCCGACAACGGCGACCGCCACAAGAAGCTGTACGTAATGTATGGCGGGAGCTAGGAGCTCGTCTCCCGGCGGGACGTGAAGACCCTTCGCCGGGAGGTTCTTTCGGTGAAGCCGGGGGTCCCGAGGGCGGCGCCGCACCAGAGGTGGATGAACACCACCATCTCTTTCGGGCCATCCGACTGCCCGGAGAATATGGCCGGAGCTGGTGTGCTACCTTTAGTCACCGCTCCTGTCATATCCAACGTGAGGCTCTACCACGTGCTGATTGACGGTGGGGCTGGCCTCAACGTCATCAGTTATGCAGCGTTTAAGCAGCTGCAGATCCCAGAGTCCAAGCTGACTCCCTCTCGCCCATTCTCCGGAGTGGGCCCACACCCGGTGTTCCCTCTGGGGAGCATCACATTGCCGGTCACGTTCGGGACCGAGGAGAACTTCCGCACAGAGAGCGTCATGTTCGATGTTGCGGAGGTGAACCTCCCGTTCAACGCCATCATTGGCCGACCGGCACTCTACCGCTTCATGGCCATTGCCCACTATGGGTATTTGGTCTTGAAGATGCCTTCCCCTGCCAGAGTCCTCACCGTGCAGGGCGACCGCACCGCTGCTGTCGCTGCAGTTGAGAGACTACATACTCTGGCGGCAGAGGCTGCACGCTCCGAGGAGGATCCGTCCACCTCGCAACCCAGGGCGCCTGCAAAGGCTCCCAAGGTCCAACCATCTGATCCGGACCAAGTTCCCATGAAGACGGTACAGATTGGAGCAGACTCCACCAGGACCACCCGCATCGCGGGGAACCTGGAGGAGAAATAGGAAGACGCGCTCATCGCTTTCCTCCGGGCAAATGTCGACGTGTTCGCCTGGGAACCGTCACAGATGCCCGGGATCCCCAGGGAAGTGATCGAGCACAATTTGAGGATCTACCCCGATGCCACGCCGGTGCGCCAGAAGCCTCGGAAGCAGTCCGTGGAGCGGCAGAACTTCATCCGCGAAGAAGTCCGTAAGCTCCTACACGCCGGCTTCGTCGAGGAGGTCCACCACCCCGAGTGGTTGGCCAATCCGGTCGTCGTCCCAAAGGCCAACGGGAAGCTTCGGATGTGCATCGACTACACCAGCCTCAACAAGGCATGTCCAAGAGACCCCTATCCTCTTCCGCATATCGATCAGATCGTGGACTCCACCTCCGGGTGTGACCTTTTGTCTTTCCTAGATGCATACTCTGGTTTCCACCAGATTCAGATGTCTAGAGAGGATAGGAAGCATACTGCCTTTGTAACAGTAGATGGGCTTTATTGCTACATTGTCATGCCGTATGGTCTAAGGAATGCCTTACCCACGTTTGTACGAGCTATGAACAAAACCTTCTGTAATCTAATTAGAGATATTGTTGAGGTTTATGTCGATGACATTGTGGTCAAGACTAAGGTAGGGTCAACACTAGTGGAGGACCTGTCCCTCGTCTTCGACCGTCTTCGCTCCACGCGCACGAAGCTGAACCCAGAGAAGTGCATCTTCGGCGTCTCAGCAGGGAAGCTGCTGGGTTTCCTGGTCTCGCATCGAGGCATCGAGGCAAACCCAGCCAAGATCAAGGCGATCGAAGCAATGAGGCCTCCTGGCCGCATCAAGGACGTCCAGAAGCTTACTGGATCTCTCATTGCTCTTAGCCGCTTCATATCGAGGCTGGCCGAGAGGGCCCTTCCCTTCTTCAAGCTATTGAGGAGGTCCGGTCCATTTTCTTGGACCGAAGAGGCTGAACAGGCCTTCCAGGAGCTGAAGCAGCACCTCACCTCGCTGCCAGTATTGGTGGATCCAGAACCCGGTGAGCCGTTGTTTCTGTATCTTGCTGCATCTGCGGAGGCGGTCAGCATGGTGCTGGTCGCCGAAAGGATGGAGCAAACTCGCCAGGGGAGCTCCAAGGTCCTGTTGGCCAAGGATGGTGAGCCGGACCCCGGACACGGGGGCCCGTCAGCCTCACCCCAGCTTGAAGGTCCGGATCCTGCACAGGCAGGTCCGGGGGAGCCTCATCCTAGTGGGAACCCAGAACCACTGGGGGCCCAAGGGACAGATGTGGTGGACAAGGGCGAGCCGGACCCGGGAGCTAGGGTCCGGACCGTCCAGAAGCCAGTCTACTACGTCAGTGAAGTCCTCCACGAGGCAAAGGCCAGGTATCTTGAGACGCATAAGCTTATCTATGCAATACTTATTGCGTCCAGGAAACTGCGCCACTACTTTCAAGCACACCGAGTTGTTGTAGTGACCTCTTACCCATTAAGAACGATCCTACACAACTCCAACGCCACAGGCAATATCGCCAAGTGGGCAGCAGAGCTGGCAGAATTCCAACTGGATTTCCAGCCACGCCATGCGGTCAAGAGCCAGATCCTGGCTGATTTCATAGCGGAGTGGACTCCTTCCCCAAGCAACCCTGGGGGTCCGGTCATAAATGCTGGACCCCCGGAGCCGGAAATCAGGACACCAGTCTTCACCGAGCCTCACTGGACACTCTTCTTTGATGGGTCCGCCCGCGAGAAGTGGGCCAGGGCTGGTGTGGTCCTCATCGACCCAAACGGAGATCAGCTGAAGTACATGGTGCACCTTGAGTTCAAGGCCACCAACAACATGGCGGAATACGAAGCTCTGATCTTCGGCCTGACGCAAGCCCTCTCATTGGGGGTCCGGCAGCTTCTGGTGAGGGGGGACTCCCAGCTAATCATCAAGCAGGTCCGAGGGGATTGCAACTGCAACAATCCCCAGCTCGCGGCATACCTCATACACGTGAGGAAGCTCAAGAAGGACTTCGACGCCTTGGAACTGCAACACGTTCCCCGCGAGCACAACTCAGTAGCAGATGATCTCTCTGCGAGAGCATCTACCTGGGCATCTGTGCTCGAGGGTGTCTTTGAAAGACGGCTGCTGAAACCTACCGCCCAGCCTGCCGAGCCGGGTGAGGGGGATCAAGCTGGCACCTCGAAGCTAACGGTCCCGGCAGCATTCCACCTATGGTGCCCGACCAGGGCTGTGTGTTCTGTTGAGGAACCTAGTGACCTCACAGAGCCACCCCCACCTGCTCTGGGAGCTCCCGATGCATGGATCTCCGAGATCCGGGACTACCTGAAGGATAACATCCTCCCTGATGACGATGTGTCCGCTGAGCGCGTAGTCCGATTGGCTAAACATTACGCGGTGGTAGAAGGGGACCTCTACCGCCGTGGCGCCAACGGTGTCCTCATGCGATGCATTTCCCAGGGAGAGGGCCGCGAGTTGCTCGCGGAGATCCATGGAGGCGAGTGCGGAAGTCATTCCTCCTCTCGCACGCTTGTTGGCAAGGCCTTTCGGCATGGCTTCTACTGGCCAACAGCACTCTAGGATGCGGCTGAGCTGGTAAGGTCCTGCAAAGCATGCCAGTTCCATGCAAAACAAATACACACCCCAGCTCAAGCTCTGCAGATGATTCCACCCTCATGGCCATTCGCTGTGTGGGGTGTGGATATCCTGGGGCCTTTCCCCCGGGCTGTCGGCGGATACCGGTTCCTCTATGTCGCCATCGACAAGTTCACCAAGTGGCCGGAAGTTACTCCTGTGGTGAATATTACTAAGAAATCAGCAGTCGCATTCCTCAGGTCCATTGTGTACAGATTTGGCGTCCCAAACCGCATCATCGCGGACAACGGGACCCAATTCAAAAGCAGACTCTTCCAGGAGTACTGTGAGGACATCGGCATCCAGCTATGCTTTGCGTCCGTAGCACATCCCCGCAGCAATGGACAGGTTGAGAGAGCGAATGCAGAGATCCTCAGGGGACTCAAGACCCGCACCTACAACTGCTTGAAGAAGCATGGTGCCAAATGGGTTGACGAGCTTCCGTGTGTACTATGGGGCAACCGGACCACACCTAGCCGAGCCACCGGGGAGACTCCGTTCTTCCTGGTCTACGGGGCTGAAGCATGCCTTCCCCCAGAAATTCACCTGGGCTCACCACGGGTCCAGGCCTTTGACGAATCCATGCAGGAGCAGCTGCGGTGCGACGACGTGGACTTCGTTGACGAGCGAAGGTGGCGAGCAGCAATCCGAAATGCACGCTACAACCAGGCGCTCCGGCGCTATCATCAACGGTTCGTGCATAGTAGGGAGCTCCGGGCTGGCGACCTCGTCCTCAGACGGATCCTGAACCGAGCAGGGCTCCACAAACTCTCCCCCAGCTGGGAGGGGCCCTTAAAGGTTACAGAGGTATGCCGGCCCGGATGCGTTCGCCTCGCCACAGAAGACGGAGTGCCGCTGCCCAACCCATGGAACATAGAGCATCTGCGTAAGTTTTACACCTAGGCAGAGCAGGGAAATAACTTTTCCTTTGTAATAAGATAGAGTTAGCGTGCGGTCCATAGCGGTTGGGGGCTACCCTCGTAAACCCGACCTCTGGCATCCATCGCACTAGCGGCTAACGCGCGGCTCAGAGCGGTAGAGGTCCGACCTCGTAAACCCGGCCTCTGGCATCCATCGCGCAAGCCATGTACATCGAGATTGCAAAGGAAAGATTTTCTCCTAGTTCTGTCTTTGTGTCAAGGTTAAATTACGCATTTCGATTCTCGGAATTTTCGCTTTTTCTAACCCCCGCGGGACCTCTACTCTTGTTGCTGCAACTAAGATCTGCATTGAGCTGCTGGACTGCCGTACAGATCCGGACCCTCTTGCTGCTGGAGAGGGGTCCGGATCCCTAGGGACCTACTCTGGGGAGCGGGTACTTGTTTCCTGGGGTGGTTCGGAGCCCAGTGTAGCCGCTTAGCTGGTTCCGCACCCAAAAGCCTGCACACTCCACCACCCTGTAACGAGTGCTCTAGTACCTGGAGCCGGGTAATTAGGGGCCCGGACCTCGTCCCAGCTCAAGAGCTGACTTCCTAAATCCAACACGGCATGTCCAGCACTATATCTCAAAGGATCGAGCACGGCAAAGTGACCTCACCCACTGCTGCGAAGGGTCTGGGATGGTGAAGCCAGGTCCGGAAAGATCGTGCTGTTTCCTGGAGTGGTCCGGAGCCCTGCGTAGCACCTTAGCCTGGTTCGGACCCTAAGCCTACGCACTCCTCCACTCTGTAACAAGCACAGAGCTACCCGGACCTGTGCATCTAGAGCCCTGGACCTGGTACCAGCCTGGGATTGGTCAGGAAAGAGCCCCGCGGGTCTGTTACTAAGCTATAACTTTGAAGTGGTACACAGGTTAAAACCTGGCTGGTGGTGGTCAGTCTCAAACCATTGAGCCTACCTACCAAGGTGTCCGAGTATCTGCTTCAAAGCTTTCATGCAGGATAAGAGCCAGTCTCGATGGTAGAAAGACTCATAGCAACCGAGTCTCTCTCCCAGGGGGCCCAGGGCAACCGCTTTGTCCCAGACATTATGGATGAATTCTGCATGCGTCAAATAGCTAAGTTGCAGCATCGTTGCTACTATATAAGCAAACTTGATTCTTCTATCTGTACTCCTGTATACTACACAGGGAACAAGGCGCTTGATCGTCTTGCAGGCTATGCAGCCCTATGCCAAGGAGGTCCGGAGTATCTTCTACGGCTCAGATGGCAGACAGGTCGAAGCAACTGAACCTATCTGCCAGGGGGCCAGGGCGCCGGGGTGCTGCATATTGCAAATCAACAACTGACAAACAGCTAAGTTGAAGTTTTTTCTGCTTCAAAAATTTCAGCTAGTACAAGTTTGTTACATAATGCAAAAGAAAAAAGATACAATGCCCAGCTCAAGGGTCTGCAGGCTCTCGCTTGAAGTAGGCGGCGACGAAGTCAACGACCTCCTGCACGCTGTCCCGAGCGGCGGCCTCCGTCTCCGCTACAGGGCCATCCACCACGGGCGCCAGAGAGATGGTTGGATCGTGGCTCCGGAGGCAGGTCAGGATGTGCTCCGCCACCAGCCGGATCAACTCGCGGCCCTCGGTTTCAAGCTGACCAGCAAGGACTGGCCCCAGGCGCTGGAGCCTATCTGAAGCAGAACTCAACACCGGGAGGGCGTCAGCTATTGAAGCTGGCGGCTCCGCCACCTGGATCGGGCTCAGACCAAGTGGCACCAACGCCAGGCTCGCCTCGGTTGCCCAGTCAGCAATCCGCTGGGCCTCAGCGCGCTGGTCTTCCTGGTGCTTCCGGACCGCCTCCCGGACCGCCTCTTGCACCCGGGTGTCCAGGGCCGCCTTGGCCACCTCCACCTCGCGGGACCTCTCCTCGAGCTCACGGGACCTCTCCTCGAGTTCGCGGGACCTCTCCTCCAGCTTGGTCTCCCTATGCTCAGCCCATGCCTTCAGCTTCTTGAGCGAGTCTCGCTGGCGCCCGAGCTCCTTCTCTATGCCGGTGGCGTGAGCCTCCCGCTTGGCGAGGGACTTCCGATCCTCCTCCAAATCCGCCTCGTCGGCAGTCAGCTGGCGGGCCCTCTCCTGCAGTTGTTCACGCCATCCCTGCAGAGTTGCAGAGAAGACGTCGAGCTCCTGCCTCCGGACCTCGAGGTCCTCCCTGCGAGTCTCCAGCTCTGACTGTTGGGATGCGAGGTGGCCCTCAAGGTCAGACCGTTGAGCAGCAAAGCCAACAACCTCCAGGGTGAAGTCCTGCTCCCGCTGCGCCAGGGATTTCTCTCGGTTTGACACCGCGAACTCTCGGTCAAACACCTTCTTAAGGTTGGCTCAGTAGGCCTCTTGGTCCGCCTTGAGCTTTGACCGAGTTTCCGCGGCGTGGGAGGCTTCAGCCTTCGTATGCGCCTCCAGACGGGTGTGCCAATCGGAGAGGCGCTGACGCTCGCTCTCCAGAGCAGACCACTCTTGCCGGAAGGCCACCTCGGCAGAGGAGGTTGCCTCCTCGATCGAACGCCGAACTCGCAACAGCACCTGAGGAAGCGGAGTCGCATCCTCCTCCGGAAGTTGAAGCTGCAGGAGCCGCCTGCCAAAAACCACCTCCAACTCCTCCTCTGCGGCAGGACCGGAGCTGGAGGTAGGGGCTTCTGCCGCGGCACTTGTCTCCGGCGCCTCTGCTGCCGCCAAGTCGGGCGCGGCTGGGCTCAGCTCCGGCGCCTCCACTGTCGCCGAGTCGGGCGCGGCCGGGCTCAGCTCTGGCGCCTCCGCTGTCGCCGAGTCGGGCGCCGCCGGACCCAGCTCCGGCGCCCCCGCTGCCGCCGAGTCGGGCGCGGCCGGGCTCAGCTCCGGCGCCTCCACTGTCGCCGAGTCGGGCGCCGCCGGGCCCAGCTCCAGCGCCCCCGCTGCCGCCGAGTCGGGCGCGGCCGGGCCCAGCCCTGGCGCCCCCGCTGCCGCTGAGTCGGGCGTGGCCGAACCCAACTCCGGCGCCCCCGCTGCCGCCGTGGCGGACGCGGCCGCGTCGGGTGCGGCTGCGCCCTGCACCGGCACCTCCACCACCGTGTCGGGTGTGGCTCCGCCCAGCACTTGCGCCTTCGCCGCTGCGGCGTCGGGGGCCGTGGCTCCCAGAGCCGGCTTTTCAGCCACCACGGCATCGGGCGCGGCTGCACCCAGTACCGCCGTTTCCTCCACCGTTGTGTCGGGTGCGGCTGCGTTCAGTATCGGCGCCTCCACCGTCGCCGCGTCGGGCGCGGCTGCACCCAGCACCGGCGCCACCGCCGCCGCCGCCGCCGCACTGAGCACTGCGGAGTCTAAAAATGGCACGCTAGTCAGCTCCATGCCACGCACCATGGGGTTGGCACAGGACGCCGTACCTGAGGGTCCCGCACCTGCTGCCACCGTCGCTGTCGACGCCAGGGCCGCCGTCGCCTGGGCACCTGCCAATGTGCCAGCGATGGTAGAGGAACCGCTGGGGTGGGAAGCCCTGGTTGCAAAGCAGAAAAGCCATCAGAAAAGAAAAAAACAGAGCACCGGCACAAAGGAGGAGAGTAGAATGACACTAACCCGGAAGTACCGGGGACCCAGCGTCCCCGGAGCCCGGGCCTCTTCTCCTGCGGTTGCTCCCGCTGCTGCTGTCCCTGTGGCTGTGGCATGGGCGCAACCCGAGGTCGCACCAGTTGCTGCTGTTGCCGCCCGCGTGCCTGCTGCCGCTGCACTTGCGGCTGCTCTTGCTGCCGGCGGGAAGAATTCCTTGGCGGCGATGGTGGTGGTCCAGTCGCGCCAGAGGACCCGTGGGGGCCGGCAGCCCGGGAGCTACCCTGGCCTGCGCCCTCAGAAGACCTCTGGCGCTTCGCGGCGGGCTCCGAGACTAGGGTCCCGTCGCCACGGAGTAGCCTCCGCCGGCCTGCGTCTCCCGATGACGCACCGGAGCTGCTTTGTGCCCGGCTGGAGCCGGCCGCGACCGCACTGCTAGCCGCGGCCTGCTTCCCCTTTGTGGTGGCACCGGACCCCGCAGCGCTCAGCATAGCCTGATCCCCGGACGTGCCAGGGATCCGGAGCCCACGGTTCGGGTCACCTCCGGTCTGCCGTGGGGCCAGTCCCCCGTCGTCCAGGGTTGGCAGGGTAGCCAGCACCGCCACCCTCGCCGGGTCCTCGCAGAGGGGGACTATGCTCTGCGGAAGGATCAGGTTCTCCGGGATGAAGGTGTCTCCCGTCACGTTCCGCACCAGGACCTCCAAGGCCTCCTGGGTCAGGTCGCTTCCCTCCCCGCGGTGGGTCCTGCTGCAATCGTTGAGGCCGGTGAAGCTCCACGCCGGACGCGGCCGCTGCTTCAGGGGGGCGATCCGGCGCTTCACGAAGTCGCCGAGCACGTGCCATGAGGTGAGGCCGCTCTCCGCCAGCGACCTGATCTTGTCCAGCACGGAGTCGAACTCCGGCTGCAGCGACGGCTTGGCCCTCCAGGATGCTTTGTCGGAGGCGGGCCCCGCGGTCGGCAGGGCAAGGCGCTCGTTGGCTTCGGTGGTGGCGATCACCCAATCCCTGCGCCACTCTTCCCACCTTCCGCCAGCAAGGCCGGGAATGTAAGGAGTCGGCAGGTCGCTCCTTATCTGGAAGTAGTACCCTCCCACTTCATCCCTGCTCCTTCCGGACCTCACCAGAATGAAGAAGTAGCGGAAGAGGATGACGCAGGGACGCACTCCCACGAACATCTCGCATAAATGCACGAAGATGAACGCCAGGAGGAGGGAGTGGGGCGTCAAATGCTGAAGCTGGAGGCCGAAGTCTTCCAGCAGCAGCAGTAAGAATGACGAAATTGGCAGTCCCACGCCGGTGGAGACGTGCGAGGTGAATAGCACGAACTCCCCGGCGCGGAGGTTGCCAAGGGGAACCGAGCCTGCTCGCACCCCCCAGCCGGTCTCCTGAGCACTCCACCCAAGCAGGCGGCGCACTGTGTTCAGCTCTCCCTCGGTCTGGAAGCGACGGGGATGAACAAGGGATGCCATCTCTTGGTGGAGTGAGAAGGGTGCCTGTGTAGGGGGGGAGAGAAGGCAAAAGGGCGCAAAGGCTGGAGGAAGAAGACGAATGCGGGAAAGCAACCGCGGAATGCGGTGCACCCCGTTATAAAGCCTGACCCAACCGGCGCGCCCCGGAACCGTCGCCGAAACTCAAGCGACGCCCGCGCCTAGAGTTAACTGCCCGCTCCATGACGTGGGGGCCCAGGCCCACCTGTCAGGGAGAGCGGGTAATCAACGGAGGTGTGAAAAGGCGGGATCCGAACAGTCGCCCACGCGCGTGGAGCAAGGCGGAAGCTGGGCTGACGTGCGCGCATTAATCGCAGGCGTGGCCGAGCTTTTCGGGAGCTGCGCCGGTGGTAAATGATCCGTTTACTCCGGCCGCAACAATGCCGAACGTCGCGCGTGTGACTAGGTGAACCACTGATCGTGGGGCCCAAAGTCAGTAAGCCGTTGCGATGTGATGAGGCAGCAACCAACCCGACGGGTAGTCAAAGCCGGTCAAGACCCCTGCAGAAAGGAACTTCAAGCTATATAGAGCCAAACCGCAGAAGTGGCCCCACCTGTGGGTTCGTACCTCCCCCAAGGTGGGCCCGGGGGCCACTGTCGGTACCCTGTAACAGGGATACCCACTCTTACTGCAGCAAGGCAGGACCCGCGTAGTTATCCGTAGCTGCGCGGGAAAGACGGAGTAGCCAGGCCCCACAGGCCAGGCTTTTCCCTCACCAGGCCAACGGCCCCGGACCGTTCCCCGCCTGAGGATGGGTCCGGTGACGCCACGTGTCTCTAAGGAAGGGAAGCTCCGAGCTGACCGCCGAGGCCTCGGACCCCCAGAGGGGTCCGGGACCTCCTGCGCCCGTCCGGACTCCCCTCACCGTGTAGGGGTCCGGAGCCGCCACGTGTCCCGGAGACGCGGGATCGTGCGCGAGTCTTCCGCAGGAAGACTCGCCCACCTGCCGCATTTAATGTGGTGGACAAGGCGTGCTCTGCCGCCGCGGTACGCAAGACAGCCTTGTCAGGCCTCGCTGAGCACCGCGTATTACCAAGGAGCACAGTGGAGCCGCCTGTGCCGCAACCGCGCAGAGCCCACTTGCAGCATTAAATGGATACGACAGCATGACGCTTTTCCATCATGCCGCCTACGCCGCAAGCTACACCGCCCGGTTAAGCAACGTGGCGGGCGATGCCACTAGCTACGACAGGCCCGACCTGACAAGACAACGCCAGGACATGATGGACGAAGGGCTCCGGGAGCAGGCAAGAGAATCCAAGAGAGAGATCTCCTTTGCCTGCGACGCCATAATGTATGAACAGTACGTTATTTTATACTGCATCGTTGGACCCACCTGTCGGGGATCCAACGGCTGTGTACGCGCCCCCTTTGAGATATAAAAGGAAGGCGCTCGCTATGCACAGAACAATCCAGACTGACTCAAGCTCTCGCAACCTCCTCACTCTCGTGGGAAGGCAATACAACACACTGTGGACGTAGGGTATTACGCTCCGGTGGCCCGAACCACTCTAAATCCTGCTGTGTTCCTCGTGTTCTTGAGTGAGACTGATCTAAGACTAGCTACCCCCTGAGTATACACCCTCTGGGCTAGGGCGGGTGCCTTCCGCCACCCGGCTATGGTTTGCAGCACCACGACAATCGTGTTGCACCAGACTTGCAATCATGCATTCCAGGAGTGCATCATTATCCGAGCCATCAAGCATTGCACTATGGGTGAAACATTTTATCTTTATTCCTTGGTATGGTGGTATTGTACTGGCATAAAGAAGCATGTTTTGTGTAATTCATCAGATAATATAATCCTGAGCAAGGATATTCCGAAAACACCTCCTAAACCATTCTTCCTTTTTACCCTCACTTGTTATTCATGAGCCTTGTGATGAATCTCAATGACATTTGCTCTCCTCGTGTTGCGATCTCTGCGCTGCGAGGGCTTGATTACCTTGTCTCAGCATCATTCCTTGCTTTGTTTGACCTTTTCTTCTTGAACAGAAAATCTTACATCACTCAATTATCTATTCTACTCGAAAAGTCTCGCAAGAATTGAGTCCGGTTGTTTCTTAAAATCAACGTCATCATCAGGAAGTGTCCCTGACTGCATGTAAAGAATGATCTTGTGTAATGCTAATCTCCTTTTCTCCTTTAGCGTCAAAATCGTTCCGTTGTAAATCACGTCATTGCTTTATCAGGTAAGTCTCTGGAAGGTACATCAGTTTTGTTCCAGGTGTCTGCTGGTTTCGTTTATAGCTCCCATAGGTTCCTGAATGGTTTGCGGACTTGATCTCATGTTACTGTCCAACCGGACCGAATCCCCTGTTGATCGGTAATCAGGTAATCTCATCGGTGGACGGAAGCTGTATGTGAAGCTTAAGCAAGAATCTTATTTCCTGCAGTCTGTGTCAGCTAATCCATGTTGCTCTCAATGTGATGCCCTGTTTTTGGATCACCTCCTTGCTATCCCTCCGTCTTGTAATGCTTATACATGCACAATCTATATGTGCTACAAGAGATTCTCGTTGGAAGTATGCCTGACGGCGCCGCAATGAAACCAAGAGCCTACTCTGAGCAATCAACACATGCTTGTACTACTCGACACATGCTGGTATGGAGATTGCTAATTATGATTCCTTATACCACTGTGTCGGTGTGATATCTCCTCATGGGCATTTCCCGCATCTATCATTCGCCGTTTTGCCTAGAAATCTCTATACCGGACCTAAATCTAGTGAGTCTTTCTTCCGAAGTTACCTAGGGGATTGATCTTTCAAAGAATTACTAATGGACGAAAATGCTAGAAGACTACAAGATGTGGTAGACAAAGGACCTTGGTTAATTTACCAAGATGATCAACTAGCTGGAGATAAGATATTCTCAAAAATAGATCTACGATCTGGTTATCATCAAATCAAAATCAGACCGGTGGATATACTAAAAACAGCATTCTCCACTCATTATGGTCTTTATGAGTACTTGGTCATGTCCTTTGGATTAACCAATGCTCCAGCCTACTTCATGTATCTCATGAATTCAGTGTTCATGCCAGAGCTGGATAAATTCGTCGTGGTATTCATTGATGATATCTTAATCTATTCCAAGACAGAAGAAGGACATGCTCAGCAAGTATGAATTCTGGCTAGAGGAAGTTCCTTTCACCTTAGCAGGAAATTCTGGTTTTGGACTGCATGTGTAATCTTGAGTTCCCTAAACGACCTTGCTTAGTTGGGCTAGAAATTCGTGTATGCAATGTTGTGTATAGCTATTTATGTGTTTGAGGTTTGTGTGGGTCCTCCCGAAATAGAAGTTGTCCTACTGATAAAGATGTCTCCACTTTATTTTGTTTCTCAGGTGAATAATGGAGTATGCAGCGGGAAGTAGTAGGAAGGAACCTGGTCAGGGGCACATCAACCTTCTACCTTCCGACGTCGTGATAACCGAAGCACCAATGAGGCAATTTGAGCCTTGCCACTGTTGCAAGATGTATGGCCGCCCTTGTCTACGAAGCAGCCCCAAAGAAAAGAAAAGTGAGCACAGCGAAGTACTTGAAGAATATACTAACCCCAGACCGGAAATAAATTGGAAGCAAGAAAAGACGTAGAATGTTTATTCGGACTTCTTAATGCCACCATCGCGACTTCCGATGGGACTTAAAGATCACCAGGTAGATTGTCAGACTTCCAAGCTCGGCGCAGGCAGCATAGACTTGAGTGGATGGGAAATTACATGCACAGAGTTCTCTCCACGTGGTAGAAGGCAAGTTAGGAGTACTACTAATGTCGACCCAGCTATAAGAGCAAGAACTCGTTCACCGGTTCGGAGATCAATGAGGTCAAAGAAGAAATGTCGTTGCACCGGGTGTCAACCTTGTTTCAAGTGTGGCGAATACGGCCATTTTATCAGGGACTGCCGTTCATCCACTTGGAAAGATCCACCGAATTCGATTAGCACCTCTAATAATCTGAACTGGACAAGGATACTATCCGATGTTCGTATGTCGGGAGGCGACTCAAGCCATCTACTTCGGATGTTAGCTGCACAGTACGAACCACCTATACAAGGTCAGAGGTCAAATAAGCAATGCGATAGAGAAAAATTTTGTACTTGGTACCATCGTGAAGAGATAGTTCATGCTGAATGTGCTACCCCCAAGAAAGTTTCCGAAGGTAAGTCAGTTTGGGAAAGGTAAGACTAGGATAGTGCTAATATCCTTGGTTAACGAGCATCTTCCCTCCTTATCGGTCACTTACGCGTGTGAATCTCGGGACGAGAATCCTTTAAGGGGGGAAGGCTGTAACACCCCGGTGTTAGTTTTGGCAGTAATATCGTGTTTAATTGTTAATCGTGTTCTAACCGCGTCGTCAGCGCTAATCGCGTTCGCAGAGTAAACATCTGCTTAGCGATGTTCGATCTCGTTTTTGTCACTGATCCGGGCTTCAAATCAATTTTCGCCCAAAACGAAAGCTGTAGACCTTCTTTTTCTCTACAACTTTTATTTTGGCCAAAATTCAAGTTTCAGCACGAAATTTAAAGAAAATCTTTAATTTTGCTTTGATTAGGACATTTTCAAATGCACCCAAGTTTTGAAATTTTATCTTTCAAACTTTAGTTCAAATGAAAAAGTGCCTGAAACAAAAGTTGGAGATCTCAAAATTTTGAACAACTTTCGTGTTCAAAAGTTTTTCATTTGAGGCCAAGAACAAGGAGAAAAACTAAATTTACAAACTGGAATATGAAACTTTGAGCTATTTACAGAAATGCCATTACTACATATCCTCCTCTGCTCGTCGCTCGACACGCCGCCGGAGCCGTCGCCGCTCTTCGACGTCCATGTCCACGCGTCGCGCCGACGAACCTCGCCAGTCGTGCTCACGCACCGTCCTTATCCGCATGGAGTCGTGCCCGTTTTCGCCTCCCCGTTCCCCTTTCCTCACCCCTGTGGAGCACGCAGCCGAGCCGAGCACGAGCAGGCCGTCGCCGGCGTCCTCCGGCCGTCCTCCGCCACCGTTCTTCGCGCAACAAGCCACCCAGAGCCGCCCCACATCACCCCGCATCTCCTCCGCCCCTTTTCCGAGCTCGATCGACCCTCTGCTGGGCCGAATCGACCCCTGCGCCGCCGTCCACCATCGCCGTCTCCATAGAAGTCTCGCCCTCGCCGTCGACGACCCCCTTCCGGCCTCCCTCCGCTCCAACCGAGTCTACAGTGAGCTTCTCTGCGCGCCCCTATTCCTTCCCGACCACTTCCCTGGCCGAATCTCGCGCCACCGCCGCCGGTGAGCCGTCGCGCCGCCGTGCCCGCCCGCTGTCGCCGCGCGCACGCCGCAGGACGCCTCTGCGCGGGCCCCCGCAGCGCTGTCGCGCGCCCTGGCCCCGCTCAGCTGCTCTAGCCGCCGTGCCATCTCACCCCGCGGCCGCCGCCTTCTGCGCCGGCCAGAACGCCGCCGCAAGCCGCCGCGCCATGGGCGCCGCCGCCCCTGCTCCCGCGGAGCCCCCTGTTCCGCCCACTCTCGGCCCGAACTAAACCGCCCCGAGCCCCCCCTCGAGCCAAGGAAGCTCCTCGACCCGACGCCGGCCACCCACGGTCACCGGAGCGCCGCCGCCAGCGTAAACCGCCGCCGCCCGCCCCTGCTCGCCGCGGGCAAGCCGCGTCCGGCCGTCCCCAAGCCGATTCGACCCACCACAACGTCGCTCTCGACCTCCCCGAGCTATTCCCCTCCTCCCCCTCGTCGGCGGCAACCGCCGTCGCCGGAACCGGCCGGCGCCGCCCTCCCAGCGCCGCCTCCTCTGTTTTGGCCGGCCAGGGACCCGATTGCTTGATTGCAAAAGTTTCAGGGACCCATCTGCAATATCTAGTTTTGTTTTCAATTGTTGCTGTGAACTTCTAAATTCAATTAAAAATCATAGAAAAATCAGAAAAATGCAAACCAAATTTTTTTAGGTTTCTGAAATCGAGATCTTCAAAAGAAAAATACTTGTGCGTGGGAAATGTCACTTTTGCCCCTGCTAAAATTCGAGTTGTATTTAATCTAGTTTATTTAATACCGGTTGTTCCGTTGCTCTAAAAATTATGAAATTTATTCAGTAGATTATTCTTTGTATGTGTAGTCCACTGAAAAATTTCCAGGTGCAGGGCCTATGTGTATCTTTGTGGATCTATTGTTGTTTGATTTCCTTTTCTAGAGTTAAAGTAAATACTTTTATATGTCAATAAATGTTGGTAAGTTATTTATGCACTCCTTATCAGTAGTGTTTCATGATAGAAAAGTTGTGATACTAGCTCGTTGCGGTTTATTAAGTTTTTGTGTTTAGCTAGTTCCTAGTTTTAGTCTTTCTTTATTTTCACCATGGCTAAGCAATGCCTTAATGCTTCTCTTTGTTTGTGGTGTACCTAGCCTTCTTAATGCAAGTTTAAGTAGTGTTGTTGAAAGGAAACACTTCAGGCTAAGCTCAGTCGGAAATTAAACCTGCCAAGCAACACCAAGTCGTTCCCTTTATCGCTAGTTCTTCATGATTATTCGTTAAAGGATTGCCAGTCATATCTTCTTTTACTCGTATTGCATTGCCTCCTGAGTACCTTGCACCGTTGTAACTCCTGCATGGCATCTTTTCATACGTGTAGACGTCACGAACGAAGCGGCTTACGAGCTGGTTGCTGAGCCGGTCCAGGAGCCGCAAGCGGGAGAACAGCAGGAGGACGCAGTCAAGCACGCTCCCGAAGAAGCCACTAACCCCGCTGACCTGCAAGGCAAGCCCCGGAGCATATCCCTTATTTTAATTACTCCATGTTATATTTAAAGTATGGTGCATTTACGTTCAAGGAATTGATTGGAACCATAGATGCATAATCTTGAATACCCAGTGTCCTTACTAGGGTAGGTATCGCTAGCACTGCTAGGCTTAAGTAAACTCGGTAGAAGACGGGTGATTTCCTATCACCCGCGAGATATAGGGTTGTTACTTCAGGCAGTGTTGTCAAAAATAAGGCAATGAGAAGGAAATTGGAGACCGGGCGGAGGGAAAGTTGGACATGATATTTGCATAAAGAAAGTTGAGTCTCCGCCTGTGTCGATTGAGGACCGTTCCGTTGTTGGCCCTTTGACTGAGGATTGAACAGTACTAACCACATACCGGAAGTAGGAGGTAGTTGAAACCGGTGAGCTGTGTACCACTTTACAACGGTGATTTGAATTCCGTCATGCTAGGCTGGGCGTGGGAGTTGGCGGGTGTTGGATAGGATGCCGCCTCCGGGTTCTCCGGGAGTTCACTGCGAGGGGCCCATCACCTGGGTTTTAGCAGGCGTAGTTCAAATGCCGTGGTAATGTGGAAACAGTTGACGCATGGCCCGACGGGGCTTACATGTATCGTGTGAGTTAGGTCCACCTTGCAAGGTTAAATCGGATCGATTCGCCGTGACTCGCGGATAGGAGAGCCTTGGTCAATGCGTCACATCGTAGTAAGGATTGAAAGGACAGAAAGAGAAAAGTTGGACTTTTGTTGATATTCTTGAAAAGATAATATGATTAACCATGTGTGCTCTAAAGAATTAGGCAAACCTAGTTTCTAGATATCAACACAATTGGAGCTAAAATATTGAAAGTAAGGATCCAGTTTTAGTAGCTTTTCAGCAAAATAACCCAGAGCCAAAGAGCTGTGCATGTCTAGGTAATGGGCTAAGTATACCCATAGACGGGTAAGCCTTGCTGAGTATTAGAATACTCAGGGTTTGGTTGTAACCCTTCCGAGCAGGTTGTATTCCGGAAGACTTCAAGGAAATCAATGCGTCCTGGAGTGGTCAGCCTCTTCCTCCAAGTTGGACGGTCGAGTGGGTTCCGTCTTCTCCGTGAAGTGAAGGCAGGTGAGCCTCACATCAGTGGGCAAGATGTGAAGTTCGTCTTTCGGTCATCAACGTTATTTATCGTACTGTATTTGGAAGCTTGTTTCAAACCTGTTTGTATTTTCCGCTGCGTTTGAACTCTGTATTCGAAATGTAACTCTGGCTTATAAAACTTTATTGTAATTTAATTTGGGGACTTTTGTTTAACTCTGGTTGTAAGTTTGTTTGAAAACTTTTGTTGCTTGTAATCACCTGTGCTCGTATTCTGGCGAGAGTTCCTGTGCAATCGATCCTGGTTAAAGCAGGCAGTCTGAGTGTACTGGTGAAGTGCAGTAGCGGAGGATTAAGTTAAATGGTTAATTAGTGCACTTGATCGGTATTATTTGGACTGTTATGTGACAAATAACATATCCATATATCATTCATATTCCACAGGATCTTACTACGATGCGGTGCTGCGATCAAGGTGCTCATAACCGAGAGCGACTGATGGCGAATCGATCCGATTTAACCTTGCAAGGTAGACGTAACCAACACGGCACGCATTTGCCCCGTCGGACTATACATGCCAACCATTCCCCTCCCCGATTCGAACTACAGAACCGCCCCACCTACATATAGTCAGCCGGGCTCAACGAGAGACTACCAAAAATAAATACATACATCCCCATTTCTCCGCGACTACCCGACTCGCCCTAAGGGGTGGTGATGAAGTTCTGTACTTTCGACGCGAGGCAGTACTAGGCTTACCGGTTTCGACTACCTCCTACTCCCGGCATGCGGTTAGTACAATTCAAGCTCAATCAACATGGCCAGACAACGAACGGTACTTAACCGACACAGACGGTTCTACACTTTTCCCGTCCGGTCTCAAGTTCCATTCCTTCTCATTCTCAATTTCAATGACTCTCCGTATGGGAATATAATACTTCCTATATCTTGCGAGTAACATGAAATTACTCGACTTCTACCGAGTCCTATTTAGCATGGCAAGGCTATCGACCTACGCATGCTAGTATAACACTCCTGGAACTTAGGAATTGTGCAACTAAGGTTTCATTCAACTCCTATAAACTTAATGTACATATACTTATTTAGATATATTGCATAATTTAAATTAGGGGTTATGCACCGGGGCTTACCTTCGGGTTGCTGCTCAACACTGGGCTCAGCTGGGCCTTGGGCCGGGTTCTCACGCCTCTCCTCCTGCTGGGCCTGCTCCAGCGGCTCCGGTGGCTCCGCAACCACCTCGTACACGACCTCCTCGGCTACGGTTTCTACACGTATGCAATTGCCACGAGAAATGCATAAATGGATTGCAACCTTAAAATAGCCAATGACTAGATGCAACTACTAGTAATTTACACAAAAAACTGCACTCCCTAGCCCAAAACATTCCCCAAAAATCCAGAGTATCCGGACGAATACCCGGAGTATCCGGACTCCCAAGTCCGGAGTTTCCGGGCCTATACCCGGAGTGTCCCAAACCCGAAGTATCCGGGCTTATACCCGGAGTTTCGCCCGGAGTTTTCCAAAACCCGGAGTATCCGGGCTTATACCCGGAGTATCCGGGCCCGACAGCATTTTCGCCCCAAAAACTGAAATCTTGATTTTTGGCAAAACCAACCCACAAAATTTGACACCCTCTTGAATCCTAGTTCAAGGATGCATATAGAGATGATTGACCAAAGGAAATCACCTAGAACCTCCTAAAAAGATAGATCAGGGCGGCACAAGTTGGAGTACCTTGAACGAGCTTTTCTCCGCGCGAAGAACTTGAAACCGAGGGCACCCCGGGAAGGAATATGTGGGGAAGATGGCCCTCCATGCGGATTCGAAGTCTCCTTGGTCTTGGGATCGATTCGAGGTGGGGGATTTGGAGTTTGGGATTTGGGGAGAGAGAGAGCTTGTGAGGGAGAGGGAGGCCACGGTGAGGGAGTGAGAGGGAGAGGGAGTGGCGTGAGAGAGGGAGAGAGTGCTGGTGAGGGTGAGAGAAAAAAATAGAGTATTTATTATATTTGTGGGACCCAAATGACTAAATTAGGGAAATAGGAACTCCACGCCCGGAGTATCCGGGCCAATGGCCAGAGTATCCGGGTGTTACAATTCTTCCCCCTAAAAGAAATCTCGTCCCGAGATTTGGGGTGCGAACATTAAATTCAAAAGCAGATGGTGGAGTTAGTTGGGTACCTTGGTAAGTGGCCAAAAACTCCGGATAATTGGTTTTAAGGAATTCTTCGGTTTCCCATGTCGCTTCCCGTTCGGTATCCGGGTGTTACAGAATGTGAACACCATCAGTCTGCAACTCACACTGCACATTCGGTGGCCAAGGTGGCATGCGCTGCACAGTAGCCTCATGTGTGCTCTCTGAGCTGTTCCTCCCTTGGTCTGGTGGGGCGGAGCGGAGATCCATCTGGGCCTGGTTAATTTCTTCATTTGCAGGTAAGATCTTAGCTTCATATGTACATCCAAATCGCTGAACCAAATGGAGGCCAACAAGAGCCTCAGCTCCATCCTAGCCTACGGGTGTTTGACGCGTGCACGTACGACGGTGTCTACGTGGGAGAGCTACATTTTGTCGCCCTTGTGTGGCAGAACCACCTGAATTATCCCGGCTCAAGTGCGCAGTCCATCACCAGAAAGGCAACACCGGCTCAAACACACTTCAAACGGAACAATTCTTGGTCTGTCGGGTAACGTCCCGATACAACCACCGGTTCTCGGATCGAACAAGCATACCCCGCACGAAGGCGAGTCCAGAGATATTACAACCACAAGTTTACAACATAGGCAAAGTAGTGATTACAAACCAGTTCAAACCATTATTACAAAACCAAATTTAGTAAAGCAGTTATACAAGTCATAAGTGTAAAACTTCAGAGTTTAACAGTGGAAGATAAAACACGACGGCTACAACACGTCGCCAAAGTATACCAGGCTAGCCCAAGCATGGTATTACTCGTCAAAGTCATTGCCGGCCGAAGACGTATCCCACTCTACGGACCAGCCAGGAGGCAAGGAGCAGGGCCAAGATAAACTAGCGACCTGGTCCTCAATACTCATACCTGAAAAAGGGTTTTAACAGCAAGGCTGAGTATTCTAATACTCAGCAAGACTTAACCGTCAACGGGTATACTTAACCCACTTTAGCTAGACTATGCAGGGTTTGTGAGGCTCTGGTTTCCTTTGCTGAAAAACAATAAAGAGTAGGTCCTTATTTCACATTTTAGCTTTCCATATTCTCGTTGATTAACCATTCTATGTAAGCAACTACTTTTCAACCATAGTAGAACTTTAAGCAAACATCAAGATTAATCATAATAATGTTGCTCTTGTTACTCTGTGTGGCAAAGAGATCAAGCAGTCCCAAACTGTGAGAAGCAGACGATTCGAATCGAATTTGTTAACCTGGCCAGGCAGACCTAACACACACGTTTGGAACACCGTCGGGTCGTTCCCAAACAACCGTTGATCTTTCTTTCCGGCTTGTGGATAGGGTCACTCTCCCCGACTACAGGGCTCCAAGGTCCACCCATAACGGTCCACCCTTGTCCCTTGAAGTCGCAGTGTTGATCAACAATAACATTTAAAAACCTATCTCTAAAGAGAGAGTGATAGGTATATCCACTCCCCGGTCCAATCGGCTACTAGGCTTACCGCGTACCATATTTATGGCATGTGGCTAGTACGTTCAAAAACTTAACCAGCACTACCACACACCGCGACCTTAGCAAGTTCATCAACACAGACGGGGTCTCACATAAGGTCATGATATCGAACACAACCCCGTCCGTCGTCCTTATATTGATAACAGAAAGTAAACAAGTAATTTCTATAAAGCTCGCGAGTGACAGGCAATCACTCGACTTTTACCGGTCCTATAAGCTTAGCAAGTAGTCGAACTCAGGTCTAGTGTTCAGTACATAGGTTCCTAGGATCATGCATCTAGGGTTTCAATTCAAATCCTAAGAACTGTAAATGCACAAGTAAGTAATAACAGTAAATGATAATAATTTGAAATATAGGTTATGTCCGGGGCTTGCCTTCTCGGTAGTCGCTAGCTAACACAGCCTTAGGCTCTTCCGAACTTTGGTTCGGGGCTTCAGTTAGTTCAGCTGCGTTCACCTGGACTTCTGGATCACCTCCGTCAGACTCCGGGATCAACTCGTACGTCCCGTCCGTCAAAGCAGTCGTATCTATATGGAATGCAAGAGACAGAATTATAAACACATTCACATCACGATAAAGTTGTAGCTTAACAACTGGCAAACATTCATAACACATGGGCAATCATTTATAGAGTAGCTAACTAACAAATCTAACTACACAAGGCATCATGATCAACAGCACAAATGAAGTTGACTAACTTCATAAACAAGTGGGGGTGGTTTCTTATAACAAGCAAGTCATGGTTTGCTAATAAATCCACCACTCAGTGCACAATAAGTAATAAATTTAGAAAAAATTACCCTAAATAGAACATGAACAGAGTAGGCTATCCTGTAAAAATCATGCTAAAACTTATAGCCAATTATTCATAACAAATCAATCATTCAGATCACACCTAGAACACGATTGAATTACACAGGTTAAGCTAAAGCAAAACAGAAGCTCAAAATTTAACAGCAGACCTACACAGGGATTAGTTAGCTACTGTGAATTTTACATGATTTTATCCACACAGAATTAATTCTGAGAAAATAAACAAAACAGGCATCAGATTAGCAAGATTCATTTTTAGCTCCTGTTCTAGTCATGAACTGGGGCTCAAACTTCATGTACAAGCTAAGCTATTCAAAACAATCACTCAGAATTATTTTCATGATTTATCATCAGCATAAACTATTTATCATAATTAAAGTCTACTAAACATGGATTAAATCAAATAAATAGCTACACATGAGAACTGATCATGAAATATTTATAGAAACACTAGTGTCACATGAATACTACACCATAAAATTTTCAGAGCAAGACATGGTTTCAAGAAATAGTTAAGAAAAAGATAAAATCAACTAATATTTATGCACTAGTAACACAAATCAAATTCTACAGCAAAAACTTGCAACTAATGCCTAACATATTATGATTCTACTGCATATATCTCTTCAAGAGGATTCCAAAACATCAAGATTTGCTATTTACGAATTTTCTACGAATTGATATTGAATTTCAAAATTCACAGCAAATCATAACAAACAAGTCCCTATAGCACTATTCCACTGAGTCTTGGGGTTTGCAGACAGCCCCCTGGGCTTCTTTGAATTCCAACCCGAGATCCTTAGCCAAGGTCAGAGAGGGGGAGCGACGTTGACCGGCTGATTCCGGTGTCTGGGCTCACCGGCGGCGAGGGTTGGGGTGGGGAAAACAGAGTAGAGGTCGCCGCGATGCTTTGGAGGCTCTTGGGTCGCGAAATGATGGCCGGAGGGGTTCGGTCCACGGCGAGCGGCGGCCGGTGGAGCTCGGAGCACGGCGGCGGGGTGGCTCCGGTGGGGTTCGGGCGAGGGAAAAGGGCTGGGGAGCTGCGCGAGGTCGAGGCGCGGCTAAAGGAGGGGTCAGCGTGGGCGTGGAAGCTGCGGAGAGGCGGGTCGACGGCGGCGTGGAGCTCGCCGGGGTTCTGTGGGTGACGGCGGCGGCATTCTGTGGCGTGGGAGCGAGGAGGAGGCGAAAGGAGGAGAGGAATAGGTCTCTGGGGTCTTTGTGGTGCTTGTGCGCGCGCTAGAAGGGGTTCTGGGGCTCTGCCCGGGGCTATCCACGGCAGCATCGCGGTGGCGGCCGCACGGCGGCTCTGGGCGGCGTGGCAAGGCGAGGAGGCACCAGCGCGCAGCCAAGGGCGGTGGAGGAGGAGCAGCTCGACGCGTGGGCGCCAGCGCGATGCAAGAGGGGGCCGGGCTGGCTCAGGGGCGGCTCTCCCCGACGGGCGGCGCTGCATAGCGGCGACGAGGGAAAAAACAGAGGAAGGAGCTAGAGGAAGGGGATAAGGATCTAAACGCAATTTCCAAAAATTCCAGGGACCCCATTGTAAATCAGCGATAACTTTTAAAATAGGGCTCAAATGAAAAAGTGCCCAACATGAAAGTTGTTCAACTTTTCAAGATCTACAACTTTGATGTTGTGCAAAAATTTATTTGATCAAAGATTCAAGAGCTAATTTTCAAAACATAAGAGAGATTTTGAATTCTAGGAATTTTGTCTTTTTCAATGCAATTTCACTTCAAACTTAGGCTGATTTGAAAATTTTCCTGCCATGTAATGATTACACTACATTTTGCAAATACACCCTCCACAAAAGCAATAATTGCACACCCTATTCAAATAAACTACAAAAAAGGAACTTGCATAAAATCATAATTACACATATAACCTTTTATATTTACAAAAAGATCTTTTTTCAAACAATTCACACATGAAGCATAGCAAACAAAAGCAGTTTTTATTGTGCAGACACCTAGGGTGTCACACCTTGCCTCACAAACATTTTCCACATCGGGCGTTGGCCACCACTGCCTCAAGGTACGGTTGTGAATGCCGGGAATATTTCGGATCGGGAATGATATATATATACAACCCATTCATTCATGATGGATATAACAAGAAACTAGGATTTATTTTATATCGGAAAATAATGGCAATAAAATTGACTCATAAAACGTACAACAAGAGATCGGGAATCAATCCATGAGTCGAGGGTGCTCCATCCTAGCTACGGGTGTTTGACGCGTGCACGTACGACGGTGTCTACGTGGGAGAGCTACACGTTGTCGCCCTTGCCTCACAAACATTTTCCACATCGGGCGTTGGCCACCACTGCCTCAAGGTACGGTTGTGCAAGCCGGGAATATTTCGGATCGGGAATGATACATATATACAACCCATTCATTCATGATAGATATAACAAGAAACTAGGATTTATTTTATATCAGAAAATAATGGCAATAAAATTGACTCATAAAACGTACAACAAGAGATCGGGAATCAATCCATGAGTTGAGGGTGTGGAATCAATCCGAACTCTTGTTGTGCCCATTATAAGTATATTTTGTTTTAATTAGTTCCTTTCCTGGTCCGAAATAAATCTCAGTCTCTTGTTATATCTATTATGAATCTTTTATTATACTCCATCCGTCCCATAAGAAGTGCAATTCTGTGTTTGAAAGAAAATCCTACAAAGAGTGTAATTCTAGAGGTTGGATCTCATTTAACTGCCTAATTAAATGATGAAATTTGATTTGCATGCAAAGACTAACAATATGTGGCAAACAAATAAGCGTATGAGAGTCTTTTCATGTCACCACTAATCTCCCTAAAAAAATCTAAAATTGTAAATTTTATAGGATAAAATATCTATCATTTCCGGTGCTGAATAAATCCTAAGTAAGCGAAGGGCTTGGCTGGCAACCTCGCTCGAGCTTGGCTCATTGACAGCTCGTCCGCTCGGGGCTGAGCCGCTCAGGGGTCAGGGTTCACTGGCTCAGCCGTTCATCTCCTCCCTCTGTTTCTTAATTCTTTCCCTTCTCTCGGACTCTCTGCTCTCTTCCTTCCCTGGCGGCGACGACTCGGCGAGCGGCGGCACCATTTTTCCTGTCTTCGCCCAGCCTTTTGCCGGCGACGAGCGCATCGTCCAGGTATGCCTGCCCCCTTCTCTTTCCTTCTGCTGTGCGAGACGGAGCACCCCAAACCCTAACAAAACTATTTGTATTCGGATCTGAATCGAGTTACAATATATTACCTACTGACTTTGATTTCGTTTGCAAGAATTATCGGAATCTCCCCATATCGAAATCTCCGATGATGGCTGTGGCAAATGGAGTGGTCGGTTCATCTGCAAAGGAACCCTTGCTTTCGTTTGGTGTAATTGCTGATGTGCAGTATGCCGATATCCCAGACGGCCGCTCGTTCCTCGGTGTCCCGCGCTACTACCGCCACAGCATCAGTGTCCTCCAAAGGGCTGTCAGTAGATGGAACAAACATGGCAACATTAAGTTCTCGATCAACTTTGGCGACATCATCGATGGCTACTGCCCGAAGGACAAATCGTTGTGGGCAGTGCAGAAGGTCCTTGATGAATTTGACAAGTTTGACGGGCCGACCTACCACATGTTTGGCAACCATTGCCTGTACAACCTTCCTCGCAGCAAGCTGGTGTCTTTGCTGAAGATGCCAACTGATTCGGATCATGCTTATTATGACTTCTCGCCATGTCCCGAGCTCAGAATTGTTGTTCTGGATGCTTATGACTTCAGTTGCCTTGGCTGGCCTCATGACCATCCTGTGACGGCAGCAGCAACGAAGCTCCTGGATGAAAAGAACCCAAACACTGACAAGAACAGCCCTGATGGTCTGGTTGGCGTCGCCAGGCGATTTGTGATGTTCAATGGTGCAGTTGGCAAGGAGCAGCTGTCATGGCTCAATGATGTCCTCCAGGACGCATCGGCACTCCATCAAAATGTCATTATATGCATCCATCTCCCGATGGATCCCGGCGCATCTTCCCCAGCAGCTCTCATGTGGAACTACGATGAGGTGATGGATATTGTTCGCCGGTACAGCTGTGTCAAGGCCTGCTTTGCGGGGCATGACCACAAGGGTAGCCACTCTGTGGACTCGCACGGTGTGCATCACCGCACTCTCGAGGCTGCATTGGAGTGTCCTCCAGGCACCAGAGCATTCGGGTATGTCGAAGTGTATCCTGACAGGCTGCTGCTTGTTGGTTCTGACAGAATGGCGGATACTGAGATCCCTTTTTGAGCCATTAGAGTGATCTGTCTAGCACAAGAAAATTCTTGTGGCTTCATTGTTTGACGGAATAATGTCACTGATACTGAATTATCTTCAATAATGAAATGAAATCCATATGATCATTAGCTTCTGTCAAGGATTGTTCTATTGATACTTGTAGACAATCATATTGTGATGCTCTTGTCTGCAGCTACTCTACACGAATATTTGTCTAATATCTGTAGAAGGGATCAAGGATTGCTTGGTTTGAAAGGACTAAAAGAAGCAGTTGCAGCCATGGGTTGACATCATATTTTCTCAATGACTCCAACCCCATGAGGCTGATCAAACTTGACATTTGTACACTGTACTGTTAACTGTTTCCTTTTCGGTTCTTGGCTTGATTTTCAGACTAAATGGTTGCATTCACAGCATCTTCATTTTGGAATTCCTTGTTGAAGTGCACATGAGGTTGATCAAAACTTGATGCTTGTACAGCCTTCAGATTATTCACTATTCCTACAGTTTACAGTTTCTTGTATTATGCAGTTTCATATTTATGCCACATGTGTCCGATTCAGAGCAAAAGTTGATTGCAGGGGCATAATATATATGATCATACTGTCGCTATATCAGCAGCTGTGCACGCATCAGAATAAAACACGAATCTTGGCGAGCCGCGAGCTCCCTTGGTCAAACTGGTAGACCCACCAGAAAGCGTACGCTACCTCCCTACCGCAGCCGATCCCCTCCCCCCCCCCTCCCCGGTATAACAATTCGCGCGTTTTCCTAGCATTGCCTCCGCGACCTCCTCGTCGCAATTCCCCCAATTTCCCGATTCCTCCAAAAAAGTTTTTCCCCAATTCCCCCCTCCCCGATCCAGGAACCACGCGCTAATGGCGACGAAGTGCGCTGCCGCCGCGGTCGATCTGGCCACCGGGCGCCCCCGCAAGCGTGCAAGGCCTGGCTGGGACGTGGCTCCGGCTGCCGAGGTAAACGCCCCTTACCGACTCCGCTGCTCTCCGACGTGCTATTCAGGATACGTTTTGCCTAAATATGTGCAAGGCGATTTTGCATGGATCGATCACCTGTTTCGTTAGCTATGTCATCACCTTGTTATGATTTGTGGATAAATGGATCCTCTAGATCTAGGTCTTGGTGTTGTATTTAGAGACTGGATCCGCAGAATTTCAAAATTAGCATGTTAAGGTTCTGGACAGCGCTGTAATTTCTTTAGCCTGATTGACTAGGATCAGGCTTTTGTTTCAGGTTTGGCCTAGAATCTGCATGCTTTTCTTTCTTTCATTTTTTGAGAACACACCCTGGAGCTTGCACATAGTTTTTTTTTTAAAATACCAGAATATTGGGGTCGATGCACATTAGATTTTGCATCTGTGGATAATTCCCCTTTTATGTTCTGCTTTAATTTTTGGACTGGACTATTGGCATAAATTTGCTCCTTGAAATCATGAAATAGCAACATGGTTTTAGATAATTCATCCAAAGCATGCTGTTGCAATTATTATTATGCTGGATCTACATGATTATGATCTAACTGAATTAAATTAACCAAAGAAGCACCCACTGATAGCATTTCTGAATAGCGATCTATGAAAGTTTGCATGTTAGTACAATTATTGTAGCTTGCCGAATTCCATTTTTGCTGTGTGCTCAAGTATGGATGGAATGAACGGAAGAATGCACAATACACTGCTATTGTCATGTACTACGCCTGAGTTCCTTGTGCCATTCTCCACTATATCTCCGTTTTCTTATTTGGCTCACTTATCGCTGTTACCATCACATGGGGAAGTATTTGTTTATATTTTTCTTTTGCATGAAAAGAATGAATGGATGGATGTGTGTAGGCTCAGATAGGAACATTTTGTGGGCAAGAAGTTGGTGATGTGACCAGACTGCTATTGTCAGCAAATCCTTCCGACCATACTTGTTCGTCTCTGCTCCCGAAGGGTGTGGCTCGAAATGCTTCCCCTCCTTGGAGAGAAGACGATAAAGATGGCCATTACATATTTGCTGTTGGAGAGAATTTGACCTCTCGCTGTAATTACACTTGACTATCATTATTGGATTAATATCTCTGTGATATGTGATGTTTATCCTTCTTGGATTTCCCTTTTCGATTCCTTTGGAAAATTTTGTGGATTCCGTGTTAGCATTTTTCTCTTTGGAAAGGACTTTGCAGTTTAAACCTTTTATTTTCTTTCAACATACCTCAATGCTAACATGGTTGATCTATTTGCTGTCATACCCTTGAGACCATTTTTTTAAACAACTAATTCATTCAGCAATGGGTATTTAAAAAATGTTTTACTTGAATGTTCCTATTTCAGTTTGCCTTTCTAATCAGTAGTGGTTCAAGGTTTTCAAGGCCGCCTGTGTTGACTTACTTTATAGCTAAACCCAGTTATATTACCGTTATGTTTTATCTTGGCTTAAGCTCCTTTCTTCTTGTTCCATTGTCGGCTATCTGTTTTCTTATTCCTAAGTGCTCTGAACATGTTGCACTCATAGAAATGGCACTGTTCTAATATATCTTTTTTTTCCCCTTTCTGCAGACAAGATATACAAAAAAATGGGTGAAGGTTAGCATTTCTTTTTTTATCATGTATTCATATTATAAAATGTTAACTGTTTAATTTTGGTTTATGAAATTGTGAATATAAGGTGGTATATTATTTTCTTTGAAGGATGGTGTCCACCGAAACTATTTCTATGATGGAATTGAGAATAAGTTCCCGTAATATTTGATCTCCTTTTGTTGTTTAGGTACTTTTGGTCAGGTACTAGAGTGTTGGGACCGAGAAAGAAAAGAGATGGTGGCTATTAAAATTGTTCGTTCTGTAAAGAAGTACAGCGATGCAGCAATGATAGAGATTGATGTCCTGCAGAAGCTTGCAAGAAATGATGCAGCAGGCAAACAGTAAGTCCTACTTTACTTGTCCCTAAAATGAAACCAAAGAAATAACTTCCTAGAACTAAATTATGAGCTGTCTTAAAAACTACTATGTTGCTACTGTAATGAAGGAAGGTCACATGCTTATGAGTGTTTTTGCAGTTGTGTCCAAATACGGAACTGGTTTGACTATCGTAGCCATATTTGTATTGTAAGTATATGGTTGATTTATAGAATTTTCCCCAATCTGTCAAGTAGACATTGGGGTCAAATCAATCAATAAATTTCGGTGAATGGACAGGTCTGCGAGAAGCTTGGCCCAAGCTTATATGATTTTCTACGGAAAACTGGCTATCGCCCATTCCCAATCGATCTAGTTCGCCAGATTGGAGAGCAACTTTTGGAATCTGTTGCATGTGTGTAGAGACAGTACCATGCAAACTTCAAATATGTCAATTTTTTCTATTAAGATTCTTCCCCCATTTTTTTATTCCATTTCTGATGTCTTAATCATCTTTAGCTTCAACTGAATATTTTGAGTTCAAAATATGTTAACACATTTGAAAAACAGTGGATTGTACTTTTCATATTTTTCCTTTCTTTAGCAAACTTTTTCATATTTTTCAAATATTTTTTTTGCCTATTTTTTTGCTGTTTTCTTTATCATTTGGGATTGTCAATCTTTTATGCCAGTACTCGTAACATGGTTTCACATAACTTCTTTCTTGTGTATCCTGATGTTTGCCTTTCCTGCCTTGCAGTTATGCATCGCTTGCAGCTAATTCATACTGATCTGAAACCAGAGAACATTCTCCTTTGTTTCTTCTGATTATGTCAAGTTACCTGATCCCAAGGTACTTTTGCCATGTACATGATTATGACATATTTTAGACATATTTTGACCATGCTCACTGCTATGGATGCATTTGCATGTGGAAAGGAGAGATGGCCGGCTGGGGGCCTGAGCTCTTGGCATAGCAATAATTATTTTTCCTTATTAGTCTTGCTTGATTCAATGGGATACACCAGCTCTTGTTTTTGTAGAGCCTGCCCTTACAAACTTGATCTCATTTGGCTATAACAATCCAAAGTCTACCTCCTACTTAATTTAGCTAACAAGCAAACTTAATCTAATTGCATGTGGTTGCTGCTTGTGTGCTTGGACCTACATGGTGCTGTGGCTGCTAAGGCATAGCCCATAACTCCATAAGACATACCAGTTTACTATCGAGTTCATTGTGATTTTTCTTGAACTATACTGTCTGCTTCATTAGTTATCTTCACTACAAAATTTCAATCTAGGATGGATCATTCTCAAGGAAACTGCCAAAATCAAGTGCCATCAAGTTGATTGATTTTGGAAGCACGACATACCATCACCAGGATCGCAGCTACATTGTATCTGAAGGGAATAAGTCTTGTACTCTTGGTCTTTGTGGGGCTGCAGCATCTCCTTTTTTGCTGCAGCACGCAGTGGGTTTGTGCTGCCCCTAGAGGACAGCATCTTGGACTGTTTTTCAGTTTGCTAGGACAGCTGCAGTTAGTAGGACAGCAGCAGTTAGCATCTACTTTTCTAGGACAGCAGGGGCATCTTAGACTAGGCAGTTAGCAGCCACTTGGCTGGCTGTATATATGTGTGGCCACCCCTCCCGTTGGATGGCATGGCATTGTGAGTGTGAATGAAGAAAAACCCAGAAAACTTCCCCAACTTGAGTGTCATCCTCAGCTCAATGAGAGTGAAAATTGAGCTGCTAACATCTGGTATCAGGGCCGTACTTTCCTGTAGACTGGATATCTCCTGTTCTTCTCCCTCCCAAGCAGCAGTAGCAGCTAGCGCAGCAGCAGCAGTTAGCGCAGCAGCACCTGCAGCAGCCCCTCTTCCACCTTCCTCACCCGAGCAGACGCTGCGTCTTCTCCACGCAGCAGCCCCTTGGAGGCGCGCCATGTCCGACGCACCGTCTCAGCGCTCGGCCAGGGCGGAGGTGGAAGCAGAGGCGGCGGAGGATGCAGCGCGTGCGGCGGAGGTCGAGGTTGAGACCTTGTGCGGCAGCCTCAGCGGCTCCATCGCCGGCGACACCACCGCCGACGGGGACCTTGAGGAGTTGGAGAGGGAGAGAGCGCGGGAGCGGACCGCGCGGTGGGCAGCAGCCCACCCTGGCGGCGGCGGCCTGGAGGGCGGCGCGCCCGGCGGCGGCCTGGACGGCGGCGCGCCCGGCGACGGTCCAGGGGGCCGCGCACCCGGCGGCGGAGGCCGCGCCCCTGGCGGCGGCGCGCAGGGCGGAGGCGGCGCCCCTGGCGGTGGCCGCGCTCCTGGCGGCGGCGAGCAGGGCGGTGGCGGCGCTCCTGGCTGGGGTGCGCGCGGCGGCACCCCCGGCTACCATGGCCTCCAGGCAGTGGTCAGAGACGTCGGTCCCGGCGGTGGGTGGCCCACCCTCATCAAGACCAACTACGTCGAGTGGGCCGCAGTCATGGAGGTGAAGCTCCAGGTGCGGCATATGTGGGAGGCAGTCCGGTACGGCGACGTCGACTACGATGAGGATCGACGGGCGCTGGATGCTCTCATCGCAGCAGCCCCGCCCGAGATGCAGTTCACGCTTTCCAAGAAGTGAACTGCCAAGGAGGCCTGGGACTCCATCGCTGCGGCACGTATCGGCAACGACCGCGCCCGCAAGACCACTCTCCAGGCACTTCGCAAGGAGTGGGAGAACCTGGCCTTCAAGCCCGGTGAGGATGTTGATGACTTCGCCCTCCGTCTCAACACTCTGCTGCAGAAGGTGGTGCAGTTCGGCGACGACACCTACGATGAGGAGAGAGCCGTCGAGAAGCTCTTCCGCTGCGTCCTCGAGAGGTACAGGCAGACCGTTCGCTCGATCGAGTCTCTGCTGGACCTCTCCACCATGACGATCGAGGAGGCGATAGGTCGCCTCAAGGTCGTCGACAACAACGAGCCACAACCTCCCTCAGGAGGCATCTCCATCGGTGGGAAGCTCCACCTTACTTAGTAGCAGTGGGAGGCCCGGCGCGGTGACAGGAGGAGGGGGAGCCCTCTTCCTTGACTGGTGGCCGCAATCGCGGCAAGCCGCGAAAGGGGCGCGGAGGTGCCCAAGCCAGGGCACGAGGGCGCGCCGAGGGTGGCGCCCGCGGAGATGCTCAGGGCGGCGCCGCCGATAGGCCCAAGGCGGCACGAGACGACGCCTGCCACAACTGTGGCAGGCCCGGCCACTGGGCCAGGGACTGCCCGCAGCGGAGGCGTGGGGGCCAAGCCCACGTCGCGGAGGCCCAGCCGGATGACGAGCCAGCTCTGTTCCTACTCCACGGGGACATGGAGCCGCATCCGGTGGCACCGCCTGCCACCGCTCTACTCCACCTCGACGAGCCACGTGCCCGAGTCCTCGGCAACGGCTCCGACGACGACAGGGTCGATGGCTGGTACCTCGACTCCGGCGCCACGCACCACATGACCGGGCGGCGGGAGTACTTCTCCGACCTGGACGTCGATGTAGGTGGCTCCGTCAGGTTCGGGGACTCCTCCGCCGTGGAGATCAAGGGCGTGGGCTCCGTGATCTTCACCGCCAAGTTCGGAGAGCACCGGATGCTCACCGGAGTCTACTACATCCCGGCGCTGCGGAACTCCATCATCAGCCTTGGGCAGCTCGATGAGAGCGGCTCCCGCGTGGTGATCGACAGCAGGGTCCTCCGCATCTGGGACTACCGTCGCCAGCTTCTCGCCAGGGTGGTTCGAGGGAAGAACCGCCTCTAGATCCTCCACGTCGGGGTGGCCCAGCCTCTTTGTCTTGCAGCTCGCAGGGATGACGAGGCATGGCAGTGGCACGAGCGCTTTGGACACCTCCACTTAAAAGCGGCTCGGCACCAAGGAGATGGTGCGAGGCCTCCCATGCCTCGACCACGTGGAGCAGCTCTGCGTCGTCTGCGTGCTGACGAAGCAGAAGCGGCACTCCTTCCCCCAGCAGGCGAGCTTCCGAGCCAAGGAGCGGCTCGAGCTCGTACACGGGGACTTGTGTGGCCCGGTGACACCGGTCACACCAGGAGGACAGCGCTACTTCCTGCTGCTCGTCGACGACCTCTCCCGCTTCATGTGGGTGATGATCCTCGGCAGCAAGGGAGAGGCTGCGGACGCCATCAGGCGTGCTCAGGCTGCTGCGGAGGCGGAGAGCAGCCGCAAGTTGCGTGTGCTGCACACCGACAACGGCAGCGAGTTCACGGCATACTGCGCGGATGAGGGCATCCAGCGCCACTACTCCGCGCCGTACAGCCCGCAGCAGAACGGTGTCGTCGAGCGGCGCAACCAGACGGTTGTGGGGATGGCCCGGGCCCTCCTTAAGCAGAGGGGGATGCCGGCTGTCTTCTGGGGAGAGGCGGTGGTGACGGCCGTTTACATCCTCAACCGCTCGCCCACCAAGGCACTCGACGGTATGACGCCGTATGAGGCTTGGCATGGGCGTAAGCCGGCGGTCTCCCACCTACGGGTCTTCGGCTGCCTCGCGTTCGCCAAGGAGCTTGGCCACATCGGCAAGCTCGACGACAGGAGCACTCCGGGAGTGTTCATCGGCTACGCGGAGGGTTCGAAGGCCTACCGCATTCGCGGCACGGCGCGCGACGTTGTGTTCGACGAAGGGCGTGGGACAAGGCGGTGGACGACGGCTCGGCTCCGACGTACGACGACTTCACCGTCGAGTACGTCCACTTCGAGGGAGCTGGGGGAGTAGGCAGCTCTTCTTCGCCGAGCGTGCCTACCCCGGTCCCCGAGCCTCCACCGACTCCGGCGCCCGCCACACCGGCGGCACCACGCCCTTCTGCTACGACTCCGGCTGCGCCGAGTTCCTCGGCTGCACCACCACAGCTGGCGACGCCGCGCACTCCAATACCGATAGCCACTCCTCCGGGCACGTCTACTTCGACACCTGCTCGTGCTGAGCACAGTCCGGTGGAGTTCGCTACTCCGCTCTCTCACGACGAGGAGCGCGTCGACGCGTACCACGACGGCGAGCCGTTGTGATACCGTACGATGGAGGACCTTCTCGGTGATCAGCCGGTGCCGGGACTGGTGCCTCACGACCTGGAGGCGCAGTTGCTCCTCGCGTGCGACGACGGCGAGTCTCGGTCTTTGGTAGAGGCCGAGGGACACGCGGCATGGCGTGCCGCGATGCAGTCGGAGATGGACACGGTTGAGAAGAACCGCACTTGGGAGCTTGCTGACCTCCCTCGTGTTCACCGCGCGATCACCCTTAAGTGGGTGTTCAAGCTGAAGAGGGATGAAGCCGGCACCGTCGTCAAGCACAAGGCTCGCCTGGTGGCACGAGGTTTCGTGCAGCAGGAGGGGGTCGACTTTGACGATGCCTTCGCTCCCGTGGCACGGATGGAGTCCGTGCGACTTCTCCTTGCGTTGGCTGCCCAGGAGGGCTGGCGCGTCCATCACATGGACGTCAAGTCGGCGTTTCTCAACGGCGACTTGAGGGAGGAGGTCTACGTGCACCAGCCGCCGGGGTTTGCGATCCCCGGCAAGGAGGGCAAGGTGCTACGCCTGCGCAAGGCCCTCTATGGCTTGCGGCAGGCCCCAAGGGCGTGGAACGCCAAGCTGGACTCCACGCTCAAGGGGATGGGCTTCGAGCAAAGCCCGCACGAGGCGGCCATCTACCGGCGGGGCAATGGCGGAAATGCCCTGCTGGTGGGTGTCTACGTCGACGACTTGGTGATCACCGGCACCAAGGATGGGGAGGTGGTGGCGTTCAAGGAGGAGATGAAGGCCACCTTCCAGATGAGCGACCTGGGGCCTCTCTCCTTCTACCTGGGGATCGAGGTGCACCAGGACGACTCCGGGATCACACTTCGACAGACCGCCTACGCCAAGCGCATCGTCGAGCTCGCTGGGCTCACCGACTGCAACCCAGCTCTCACTCCGATGGAGGAGAGGCTGAAGCTGAGCCGTGACAGCACGGCAGAGGAGGTGGACGCTACTCAGTACCGGCGCCTTGTGGGGAGCCTCCGCTACCTCGCCCACACACGGCCGGACTTGGCGTTCTCCGTCGGCTACGTTAGTCGGTTCATGCAGCGACCGACGACGGAGCACCAGCAGGCCGTGAAGAGGATCATTCGCTATGTTGCGGGGACTCTCGACTACGGTCTCCACTACCCGAGGTGCCCCTTGGCTGGCTGTATATATGTGTGGCCACCCCTCCCGTTGGATGGCATGGCATTGTGAGTGTGAATGAAGAAAAACCCAGAAAACTTCCCCAACTTGAGTGTCATCCTCTCAGCTCAATGACAGTGAAAATTGAGCTGCTAACAGTATCTACTAGACACTATCGAGCACCTGAAGTTATTTTGGGTATGAAATTGACTGTATTTACTGCCTAATTGCGTACATCCTTTTCATTGCTTGTGGATTGAGAGCTTAATATTTGTGTCACTGTTGTAACTTGTAAGGACATGGATGGAGCTACCCATGTGATATCTGGTGTTGTGGACTCATTTGTGGGCCGCACATATGAGAGAAGGAGGAAGAAAAATGTGTGAGAAGTGTTATGGGCCGATCTAGGCCCACGAGTACTGTAGCGCGTGCGTGAACAGTGTCGAATCCTATTTGATTAGGTTAATTTGGTTTATTAGGAAAGAGATAAGATAGATTGATTCGGTTAGGATATTGCTTAGGGGTCAAGTCAGTCGTCTCTATAAAAGAGACTATCTTGTATCAATGAAGAACAAGCAAGATTAGAACCAAATACTTCCCAGAGCCTCCAACGTGAGGGCGGGTAGCCTCTAATCTTGTTATCTACCATATCATCTGGTATCACGATCCTCCGATCCTGCGCCTCCAACCCCACCACCAACCCTAGCCGCCAAAACCCCTACACAACCCCTCCCTGCGCACTGCCTCCGCTAAACCCTCAACCAGCCGTCAACCAGCCGCCGGATCAGAGACTTCCTCACCCGGCACCACCTCTGTCCGCCATGGCCGATGCCCAGGTTCCGGCGGACATCAGCGCCAAGCTCGACAACCTCCTCCACGCGGTCGAGCTCAACACCCATGAGATCAGCCAAGTCAAGAACCAGTATTCAGCACTGGACGTAGCCGTCAATCGGATCCAAACCCGGGTCCTGGAGAAGTTTCCCACAAACCAGTTCGAGGCCTCGGGATCTGACCCGCCATCCCCCCACCCATCGCCCGCGCACAAGCTCAAGTTCCCCGACTACTACGGCAAGGACGATCCGGCAATCTGGCTGCACAAATGCGAGCAGTGCTTCCAAGCCTATCGCACCCCGGAGGCGAACAAGACCTAGACGGCATCCTTCTACCTCCACGAGGCAGCCGCCCGATGGTACTTTCGGCTGGAGCGTAATCGCGGCGTTCCATCGTGGCCGGAGTTCGTTCAGGCCATCAACCGTCGCTTCGGGCCGTCCATCCGCAGCAACCCCCTCGGCGAACTGGCCCAGCTCCGTCGGACGGGTTCGGTCGACGACTTCATCGACCAGTTCCTCACCCAACTCGCCCGCTGCGACGACGTCTCCGAATGGCAGCAGACCGACCTGTTTATGGCCGGTTTGGGCGGCACACTGCAGATCGATGTGGAGATGCAGCACCCGGAGCACCTCGAGGACGCCATGAATCTCGCTCGGGCATACGAGCGGCGTTCGACTTCGATCGCCACGGAGTCGCGATCTGCGTGGTGCCCTCCCCCCCCCCGGGGTTCCAGATCATCGTCAGCAGCGGCGTCGCCGGCCGCCCCAGCGTCCGCGGCGGCCTCCCAGCATCGGACGGCGCCCTCTGCGTCCTCGGTTGTCCCACCACCGCCGCCAGATCCTTCGCCAGCGGCCCCGTCGTTTACACGCTTCCGGCGGCTGTCCGCAGAGGAGATGGACGATCACCGCACCCGCGGCCTGTGCTTCAACTGCCCCGAGAAGTTCGCTCCCGGGCACAACAAGGTGTGCAAGGGCAAGGGGGTCTACACCATCGAGATATCCGAAGACTTCCCCCTGGAAGACGACGCCTCCGACAACGACTCCGATCCGGCCGTCGAGGTGTCCATGTGCGCCATGACAGGCCTCGGCAGCACCGACACTTTCCTCCTTGAGACCGACATCGCGGGCGTCCCCATCACCGCCCTGGTCGACTCGGGATCCACGCACACCTTCATGGCGTCATCCACAGCAGACCGCCTGGGCTTATCTCTAGAGCCCTTGAGCGGCATCCACGTCAAAGTAGCCAACGGCGAGCGGCTGCAGTCATCCGGGGTTTGCCGTGCGGTCCGCGTCATCATCGGCGGCGAACCCTTCAACATTGACGTCTTCGTCATCCCACTGGAGGGCTACGAGCTGGTCTTGGGGTACCGTTGGCTGCGCTCCCTCGGCTCTTTCAACTGGGACTGCGCGCGCCAGCGCCTATCCTTCAGGAACGGCGGCCGACGGGTGCGCCTCGTGGGCAAGGGCGCTCCTTCTAGACCGCGCTTTGCTGCGGCCGTGGCGGCGATCGACTACCTCCAGCTCCTCCTTGACTCGTTCGCCGACCTCTTCGAGCCGCCGACTACTCTCCCACCGAGCCGCAGCTTCGACAACCACATTCACCTGCTGCCCGGGACGGCTCCAGTGGCAGTTCGACCGTACATATATCCCCAGCTGCTGAAGGACGAGATCGAGCGCCAATGCGCGGACATGCTGCGGCAAGGCATCATACGCCCCAGCACGTCCGCGTTCTCCTCCCCGGTCTTGCTGGTGCGCAAGGACGGGACATGGCGATTCTGCGTCGACTACCGCGCCCTCAATACCGTCACCGTCCGCGACATGTTCCCCATCCCTATCGTCGACGAACTCTTGGACGAGCTCCGCAGAGCCGTATTCTTCACCAAGCTCGACCTGAGTAGCGGCTACCACCAGGTCCGGATGTTCGCCGCCGACATCGACAAAACGGCCTTCCGGACCCATCATGGCCACTTCGAGTTCTTGGTGATGCCCTTCGGCCTCACAAACGCGCCGTCCACGTTCCAGGCGCTCATGAATGAGGTACTGCGCCCTTTTCTCCGTCGCTTTGTTCTTGTCTTCTTCGACGACATCCTCATCTACAGCAAGACATGGAGCGAGCATCTGCAACACGTCCGTGCCGTCTTCGACACCCTCCGGGCGCACGAGTTGGTGTTGAAGCGGTCTAAGTGCTCTTTCGGCGAGAAGAGCATGGCTTATCTGGGCCACATCGTCACCGGCGATGGCGTGGCCATGGATCAGTCCAAGGTAGCGGCTGTTCAGGCCTGGCCGCTGCCTAGGACACTGCGGGCGCTTCGGGGCTTCCTCGGCCTCACAGGCTACTACCGGAAGTTCATCAGCAACTACGGCGTCATCGCGGCGCCCCTCACCAGCCTCCTCAAGAAGGAGGCCTTCTGCTGGACGCAGGAAGCAACGGACGCTTTCCGCGCCCTCCAGCACGCCCTCACCACAGGACCCGTGCTACAGCTTCCTGACTTCGACAAGCCGTTTGTCGTCGACTGCGACGCCTCCGGCTCGGGCTTCGGGGCCATGCTACATCAGCTTGACGGCCCCATCGCGTTCTACAGCAAGATGGTCGCGCCCCATCACATGAAGCTGGCGGCCTACGAACACGAACTAATCGGTCTTGTGCAGGCGGTGCATCACTGGAGACCGTACCTGTGGACACGCCCATTCATTGTCCGGACCGACCACTGCAGCCTCAAGCATCTCCTGGACCAGCGGCTGTCCACGATCCCTCAACACACGTGGGTCAGCAAGCTCTTCGGGTACTCCTTCACGGTGGAGTACCGGCCGGGGCGCCAGAACGTCGTCGCCGATGCTCTCTCCCGGCGTGACGAGGATCAGTGCGCCATCAACGCCTTGGCGCTGTCACGACCAGAGTTTGAGCTCTTTGACGAGCTCAAGCAGGAGGTGGCGTCCCTCCCCTCCTTCAACGCCAAGCGCAAGGAGATCGCCGACGGCTTGGCCGGAGCAGCCTGGACAGAGCTGGACGGACTGGTGCTCCACAAGGGACGCATTTTCGTCCCCGATGACTCATCCTTGTGGCCGGTTCTTCTTCAGCATGCACACGGGACCGGCCACGAAGGGGCCCAGAAGACGCTGCATCGCCTGCGGACATCCTTCTACAGCCCACACGCGTCCAGACTCGTCACCGACTACGTCCGCAGCTGCGTTGTCTGCCAGCGCAGCAAGACAGAGCATCTTCACCCCGCGGGCTTGCTGCAACCGTTGGAGTTGCCAAGCTCGGTCTGGGCAGATATTGTCATGGACTTCGTGGAGGGTTTTCCCAGGATCGGCGGCAAGACGGTGGTGCTCACTGTCGTCGATCGTTTCTCCAAGTACGCCCACTTCATCGCACTGGGGCACCCCTACACGACGATCTCCGTCGCCCAGGCCTTCTTCGACAACATCGTGAAGCTCCATGGATTGCCGTGTTCCATCGTGAGCGATCGCGACCCCGTTTTCACCAGCAAGTTTTGGACGGAACTCTTCTCCCTCGCCGGTGTCAAGCTGCGCCTCAGCTCTGCCTTCCACCCTCAGACGGATGGACAGTCTGAGGTCACGAACAGAATCTTGGGTGTCTATCTACGGTGCCTCGCTGGTGATCGACCACGGCAATGGTTGCGGTGGCTGCCATGGGCCGAGTATTGCTACAACACCAGCTACCAGACTGCGCTTAAGACCACGCCATTTGAGGTGGTCTACGGGCGTTCTCCACCGACTTTGGCATCTTACAGGCTAGGTTTGGCGCGGGTGGTGGCCCTGGACCGCCAGCTCTATGAGCGTGACGTCTTCCTCACCGACATTCGTGATCGCCTTCACCAAGCCCAAGACATCATGAAGGAGACGGCTGACCGCTCTCGCCGTTTCGTGGAGTTTGATGTCGGAGATTGGGTATGGTTATGCCTCAACCATCGGGCTGCGGCGGGCATTACATCCAGTGCGGCTGCCAAGCTGGCACACAAGTTCTATGGTCCCTTTCAGGTTGTGGAGCGCATTGGGGACGTCACCTACCGTCTACAGCTTCCAGCTTCAGCCCGCATCCACAACGTCTTCCATGTGGTCTTCCTCAAGAAGCATGTGGGCGATCCTCCTGTTGCACCAGTACCCCTACCTCCGATCGACTACGGCCGGGCTGTCCCTACTCCTCAGAAGGTGCTGCGCGCAAGGCTCAACCTTGGCGTGTGGGAGCTTTCGGTGCAGTGGCTCGGCCTTCCGGCGGCCGACACGACTTGGGAGCCCTTGGAGTCATTCAAGGAGCGCTATCCATCATTCCAGCTCGAGGACGAGCTGTTTCGAAAGGAGGGCGGAAGTGTTGTGGGCTCATTTGTGGGCCGCACATATGAGAGAAGGAGAAAGAAAAATGTGTTTGAAGTGTAGCGCGTGCGTGAATAGTGCCGAATCCTATTTGATTAGGTTAATTTGGTTTATTAGGAAAGAGATAAGATAGATTGATTCGGTTAGGATATTGCTTAGGGGTCAAGTCAGTCGTCTCTATAAAAGAGACTATCTTGTATCAATGAAAGACAAGCAAGATTAGAACCAAATACTTCCCAGAGCCTCCAACGTGAGGGCGGGTAGCCTCTAATCCTGTTATCTACCATATCATCTGGAGTGTTGGTTGTACACTCGTTGAGCTTTGCTCGGTATGTATTTCTCTTATTTTGTTTGTAGGTATCCTGGGAATGGTCCATGTCTGATTTAATCATTGGCCTTTGTTTACAGGGTGAGACGCTGTTCCAGACCCACGAGAACTTGGAACATCTGGCAATGATGGAGAGAGTTCTAGGTCCTCTTCCGCGGCACATGCTGGAAAGAGCCGAGTATGGTTTTTGTTACCAGTGCTATTGGCATTATTAACTCCTAATGCTGGCTTTGAGACTTACTCTAGCTGTTTGCTTTTTATAAACTCAGCCAACATGCAGATAAGTACATCAGAAGAGGAAGATTGAACTGGCCAGAAGGAGCAACAAGGGAGAGCATTAGAGCTGTTCTCAAATTGCCACGCCTGCAGGTAAATGTGACAGGACTCCTAATCCCTGACTGGTTGATGGTTCCTCCTAGATTTTGAATTTTCTTCACTTTATTTTCCTACCTTGCTATTATGCACAATGACACTCGAGTTTTCTTATTTAGAGGCAGTACATCTATTTCTCCTCGGCATAGAATCTTCTGAATTTTTTTTAATTGTTCTAACAATGCTCCTTTTGTCTACGACGCAGAACCTGGTGATGCAGCATGTGGATCACTCTGCTGGGGATTTCATTGACCTGCTGAAGCGCCTTCTAGCATATGAGCCCTCAGCTAGGATGACTGCTGAAGAAGCGTTGAGTCATGGTTTCTTCACAAGACATGGCAATAGGCTGTCGCTATGACATCCCTGATTCTGAAGAAGCGTGAGTCATGGCTTCTTCAAATGATATGGCAGCTATGACATCTCTGGTTACGCTATGCCATGGTCATCCGATCAAAAAACTAACGGAAGAGCTAGCATGCAGTCGATAATTCAGATGCTATCTGAGCAAGTGCTGGTAGAAGTAGAAGCTTGTATGTTGTGATTGAGAAAACAAAATTGTAAAGCTCCCTTGCTAAACTCCGCCGTTGTAAGAACCTGTGTGCAAAATCATAGAGAGATGCCGGTCGCCGGATTGATATACGTGTACTAGGAGCACACGTTGTGTCTGTATACTGCAGTGTGGAGTTGAATTCAAACCCAAGTTTCTTAATCAACTGTTACGAATTGTTCGGCACAATGCAAGTTGCAAATTTATAAATATTCGCAGGTGAAATGAAACTTTTTATTTTGAAGAAATTGAAATGAAATTTGTTTGTCGTTTCCGAGGCGTTGTGCGGAGTTCCTAAAGCGTCGGTTTATATATTACACAAGATGAGATTCTATCCTCTCACTAAAAGAAATCCTTTCACTAAAAAAACGAAACAAAAAGGATTTCCTTGTTTATCTTGCCAGTGTTTCATCATACTCCTTTCTTCCCCGTCCCCGGCGAGGCGGCGACCTCACCCACCTGTCCATGGAGGACGGACACTGAAAAGTAGCCGCTCGCGCCAAGGTGGCGGGTCCGAGTCATCTTTCCAGGAGTCCAAACAGCCCAACAGAGCAGATCATTTCGTTTCCTGTGCAGAAAAAAATAGAATAAAATCCGAACCGGCACCTAATCAGGTCAAGCTGGTTCCCACCCCGCTAACTGAACCTGACTAAGCTAGCAGACTAACAGACTGACATGAGTATTGCTCACTGAAGAACCAGACATGGAAGAAAAAGAAATCCATCGACACAAGAAGGATAAAAATCAAAGAATGACAACATACATGCAGGCTTTGGTATTGCTCACTGAATAAATACTACTATGAATGTGCAGGATATATGAACCATAATATTGGTATTGCGCCCCAGCTGGACAGGGCATCACCAGCATCAGTAGGAGGTGTTCCAACAGAATCGGGCAGCTAATGCATTCAAACATGTTGCTCTGCTTTGTTAAAATAGTACTACAATTTTGTGTTAATTCAATAATTAATTCACGACTCCAGACTCGAGAGTTTGTTCTGTACACGAGTGTGGATTAGGTTGAGATGCTGCTGCTATCAGCTACTATCATGATACACATAATTAGCAGCAAAATAAAGTCGCATTAAGATTTAAGGCAGGCATGCAGTGGCCACAGCTGTAGTAGTTGCTACAACAATAAATAAATGTTATAGAAAACTGAATCACCACAGTTCAGTTCACTGGTACAAGGGACGTACCGATCTGCTGTTGGTTATCTACACAGTCCTTTGAAAGAAATTCTAAATAAAAAGAAAAGAACACTGTTAGCAATTGTGACACACATAAGGCAGCACTTCTACCCAACTATAAGAAGTAAGGAACTATACCTTCTCTAATCCCCTCATAAGTTTGAATGTCTTCAGCAGCCTCTCTTGCACTCACTTTATTTTGATATGTCTGTAACCAACTTTGTGTGCAAATCAATGCTTCCACCGTGCTAGTTGATAAACTGCAGCGAAGAGGATCTATAATACGTCCACCCGTGCTAAAAGCTGACTCCGAAGAAACCGTAGAAGCCGGAACAACAAGCACATCCTTTGCCAACAGGGAGAGTATAGGATACTTATTCGAGCTCACTTCCCAATAATCTAAAATGTCAAACTCTTTAGGTCTCTTCTCTCGCTTATCAGCTAGATATCTCGACAACTCTGAATCATTTGGTTCCGTCTCAACCTCCTCCATGTGTCGCTCAAATTGAGATGCTAGCATATTCCAGGGATTCTCATCCTCCTCCTCATCTACATTGATGTGAGCTGGTATTGATTTGAACCTCTATTTCTAGAAGAAGAGGCATTAACAGATTCAACATAGCAACCAAACAATTCGTTAAGAGCTGATTCAATTTTCTCAACTAGTTCTTTGCCTTCATCTGGTCATACATAAGTTCCAAGCAAAATACCAAATATTGAAGCTTGTATCTAGGATCCAAAATGACAGCAATAAATAATAAGTAGTTCAGATTGCCTTCTTGTTTCCAGTACTTGTCAAATTTGATTTTCATGAGATATGCCATTGAAGATAATGTTGGATCTTCACCTCCAAAAATCTCAATTAATTTTACACGCATCAACATTATGTCATGGAAAACAATGCTTGAAGTTACATGTAAAGAGGCTGAGAGACGAGTTGTGACCTTTCCAAATAGTTTCAAGAAACACAATATTCGCCTTGTAGTTTGCCAATCATCTGGATCGGGAGGATCTCTGTTTGGGAAGTATTCTTTGAATGGCTTGCACACTTTTGCTAGTCTTGCAAAAGCTTTCTCAAACCTTTCAGCATGCTCCAACATGAAATAAGTAGCATTCCATCCTATCTCCAAGTCCAAGGTCAAAAGACTTTTGCTGGATATTTTCTCTAATTCTGCGCATTTCTTGAAGATTTTCAATCTTGATGGTGAAGACCTCACAAATTTAACTGCAGTTCTTATCTTCTCGATAGAGTGATTGTGTTCTTCAACTTCACTCTTCACAACTAAGTTGACTATATGGGCGCAGCACCTCATATGAAGAAATTTGTTCTTTAACACAACTCCATTCCAGTCTTCGCACACTCTTGAAGTATTCAATTAGTTTGTCATTGGAGGATGCATTGTCAACCGTGACTGTGAATAGGCGATCAATACCCCAGTCCAGCAAACATTCTTCGACCCGTTTTCCAAGTGTCTCCCCTTTGTGATCTGCAATTGAACAGAATTTGAGGATCTGTTTCTGAAGCTTCTAATGATCATCAATCCAATGGGCTGTTAGACTCATATAATTTATGTTTTGACTTGAGGTCCAAGTGTCTGTTGTTAGTCAGATTCTATGGTTCTTCAAAATCTTTTTCAGTTTGGGCTTTTCTTCAATATATCGTTGCATCCAATCCCTTGCTACTATGATTCTAGAAGGTGGGTCAAACCTTGGTTGTAGCACTTTGGAATACCTTCTGAATCATTCACCTTCAACAGATCTAAAAGGCATCTCATCAATTATTACCATCTCAGCAAGCGCTTTGCGGCAATCTTCAATACTGTAAGACTGTTTTGGTGTCCCTTGGCCCTTCCTTTGCATGTCCTGACCTTTGAGTGGCTCTTTTGGGCATAAGGATCTTAGATGGTACCATAAGGTGCTAGTTCCATGAGTAGATCTATCACATGCATATATTTGTCCACAATATTTGCACACTACAACAGGATCTTGCCCCCTCAATCCTGTATCAAAATGCATCCATACTAGTGATTTTTTTGAACCAACTCTTTTAGTTCTTTTCTGAACCGGAGAGACTCGAGTTCATGGGAAGAAGGATAGAAGGGAAACCTGATTAGCAAGGGTCTCCGTGGAAAGATGTGGTGGCGAATCCACATCCATGTCCAAGGACCCAGCAGCCATGGATGCGACAGCCTCCCTCATTTCCCATGTTGCCTCCGCAGTGAGTGCAGCCTCCACCTCGAGGCCTCGAGCAAGGCCGTCGCGCGGCATCTTCGTCCTGGCCGCCGGCCGTCGCCCGCCGCCACAGGCCGTCCGTCTCAGCGGCCGCCGCCGCCCTTTGTTGTTGTTTCGATCATACTGGTCTCGGTGGGTTTCACGGCTTAGACCCGTAAACCAGTAGACGGGTCTTCCGTCGCATGGGTCCACAGTGGTCCGGGCCGAAACGACGGGTCCGTGTGGGTTCGGTGTGGGCTGGTACCCGATTTTGCCGCACCGACGAACAGGGCGAACCCTGCCGTGCCCGGCTCGCGCCCAATACAATACACACCGACCCCGCAAGGAAGATACCTCCCCGTCCACGCGACGACACAAACCCACCACCACGTCCAGGCCGGCCAATTCCGGCGCCATGGCCGACGACGACGACGACGCTGTCCTCTCCGACGTCGACGAGGACCCGCTCCCGCCTCCCTCTTCCGCCCCCGCCCGCAAAACCCTACCACAAGCCCAGCCCCAGCCCGACGCCCAGGCGCAGCAGCGGCGGCTGCTGGACCTGACCGCGGAGCTCGAGGAGGAGCGCCGCCTCCGCCGCGCCGCCGAGGGCTCCCTCGCGGACACCGAGAACCGCTTCGCGCGCCTCAAGGCCTTCGCGCAGGACGCGCTCCGCAAGCGCGACGAGCTCACCGCCGAGGCCGCCGCCTCCGCGCGCTCCCTCGCCGCGCTCCAGGCCGAGTCCGCCGCCTCGGCCCGCTCCCTCGCCGCGCTCCAGGCCGAGTCCGCCGCCTCCGCCCGCTCCCTCGCCGCGCTCCAGGCGGAGGCCGCCACCGCCGCCTCCATGCTCTCCTCCGGCTTCGAGAGGATCTCCGCCAAGGCCTCCCCTTCCTCGGCGCCTGCCCCGCTCCCGACCTCCCAGAAGTACTCCGCCGGCCTCCCCGCCCTCGCGTACGGCGTCCTCAAGCGCGCCAACGACATCGTCGACGACCTCCTCGCCCAGATCGACGCCGCCAACCGCGACCGCGACCGCGCGCGGGAGCAGATGGAACATCGCAACTACCAGATCGCCATCGAGGTCTCCGAGCTCGAGGCATCGCTCGCGTCCAGGTCCGCCGAGTGCGAATCCCTCTCCAAGTCCCTCTCGCAGCAGCAAGCCGAGATCTCCGAGCTCCGTGACAAAATTGTCTCTCTCGAGGGGAAGCTCGACGCGCAGAGGCCCGTGCTCGCGGAGCAGATTGGCTGCGCCTCCAAGCTTTACGATGAAATCCGGGAGGTGGTCAAACTGGTTGATGCCGATGCTGCCAGCACGTTGTCAGACTCGGTTTTTGTGTGGAAGGAGACAGACGTTGAGGAGAGCCTCAAGGTGTCCCTGGAAGGGACGAAATTGGCCTATGAGCTTGCGGCAATGGCCTTGGAGAAGGTTGGGGCATGCATTGATGACAAGGAGAGCAAGCTGAGGGGTTTAGAGGACAGGGTGGATGAACTGATTAAAGAGAAGGAGCACATTGGCGTGCTGCTCCGGAGTGCACTACAGGCAACTACAAGCGAAGTGCTAAAGGTTGCAGAGGATGGGTTGAGGGAGGCCGGCATTGAGATTGGACTCAACGAGCGAAAGGAGCACAGGCCAGGGAGTGTGGAGAAGGACGAGGTCTATACCCTGGTAAGTACAATAGATATTGCCATCCATGGTATTGCAAGTTCTTGAGCTTGCATAGTGCACTAAATTGTTTGTTATGTAATCAACATTGCAGGCAGGGGCACTAGAGAATACCATGAAGGAGTCCCAAGTTAAGATTGTTGAGCTTGAACATCTTGTTGAAGCACTAAGGTAGCTATTATGACTTTTTAATTTTGGAACTGTTGACAGATATTTAGTTCATTTCCTGATCCAAGTTTGTTCACGCCTAGTTCTAGGGGTAGAGAAGCCCCCTGTTTCAAGTACTTCTGCGTCTGGTTCTTGTTTTCTCTACCTGTTGAACTTAGTGACTTTAATGAACTTAGAAGATTGTTTGGCTAGATTTTGTGTAAACTGACTTTTTTATTTTTGAAGACATGCTTAGTGAACTTCTGTGCACAAAAGGAAAAATTACACATTGCTGTGAGTGTGGATGCTTTGAATCATTGTAAATTGCTTCCTGCTTCTGATCATCTATGTAATTTGTTGGTTTTAAGGGCGGAGTCTGGCCTGCTTAGAACAAGGCTGGAAGGGCAAGAAAAAGAGATTGTCCAGCTAAGAAAGCAAATAAAACACCTTGAGGAGAAGGAAAGGGTGGCAAATGAAAGTGTAATTTTCTTCCCCATGTCTAGTTTGATGTTTCAAGTACACGAATCTCCTTTTGAGGTTATGATCAATAGGTAACCTCATTCTATGCACACTTTTCAGGTTGAGGGCCTGATGATGGACGTGACAGCTGCTGAAGAGGAGATTAAAAGATGGAAGATGGCAGCAGAGGAGGAAGCTGAAGCTGGTAGATCTATTGAGCAAGAGTTCCAAATTCAGGTGCTTTAATACAAACATATTCCATATATCATGTTTTTCACCTTTGCGTAATGGTTATCTGACTAGAAGGATTTCTTTTGGAGCAACTTCTAGCACGAGTTTGTCCCATGTGCAATCAAACTACCACAATTAGTTTGCAATTTATATATGTTTAATATATTGGCAGTGATCTACAACACAAATGTAAGAAAGCACAAAAGACAAAGGCTTGCCTGCAACTCCTAGAGTATAGCATACATGAGAATGACATTGAACAGACTTATTCCCGTAAAAAGGATATTCAACAGATTTTTCTCTGCTACATGTTGCAATTTATCCAAAAGACACATATTGAAAAACTCTTGTGAATCATATGTACTGCTGTGTGCCATCTTGCACTTGTAAATTCTAAATTTGTTTTTTATGTGGTTATAGGTTTTATGCCAACTTTTTGACTCCCTCTGTTTTTAAACAAATGAATTAATTAGCATATCTCATATATATTTAAAAATGGAGGGATTATGTTTTTGTTGCCCATACTTAATGTTATTATTATTTTACTAGTATTCCTAAGTGCATCCCTTGATATGGCCCTGCCAGCTTAATCAGTTAATCATATAAATAATTTCAGTTTAGAAACAAGTTAGATGCCTTATGCCATTATCCCGTCGTAGATAAAGATAAATTTGCCTATTGATGTGTAATGTAAGGAATGCCTTGTGCAACTACTGGTGGCCTCAGATGCGGCTGAACCAATAGCCAGCACAGTGCCATGACAATCGTGTGAAGCATTCAGCAGTCTGCAAGGGATCCCTCGTATAGAGCCTTTATATCCTTGATGTAATGCTATGGCTTTGGAATTTGTGTTCAAGCGAATGTAAATAGATTAACTGATGCAAAGGAATGGATCGTTTGTTTATGATGGTGAAGCATCGCTTTCAACCATTTATTTTTACTTTAGACTAGTTGAGCTCAATCTAATTAGGCTTTGTTTGTCGTGCAGATCTCATCTCTTAGGAAGGAACTAGACGAAGCAAAGCAAGCTATGGTGGAGCTTGAAAACAAGCTGAAGTTTAAGGAAGAGACAGCAGCTGCAGCGATGGCAGCACGTGATGCCGCAGAGAAGTCACTAAAGCTAGCGGATATGCGATCATCCAGGCTGCGTGAGAGGCTGGAAGAGCTTAACAGGCAGCTCGAGGAATCAGATAATAGAACCGACTCAGTCAGTCGCAATGGCCATAGGTACATGTGCTGGCCATGGCAATGGTTGGGACTGAACTATGTGCGGTTACCTCCTGCAGAGACAGATCAGACATCCAATGAGATGGAGTTATCTGAACCCTTAATAATATAGGTGTGACATATTTATACAGTCTACAGATACAGGTTCCGCTCCTTCATTTAGAGAAGGGGAATGGTAGAATTTTGTTTTATTCGTGTTCTTGTGTAGTTGTTTTCCCAATTTGCTGATGCTTGTTTGGTGGAAAACCAACGAGGGTGTCGGATGGCTCCGTGTAATTGTAAAAGTTGATATAGTGAAGATGCTGGGATTTCCATTCTTTGGCAAGATTGTTCCATTTTAAGGTGAAACGAACGTCACTCGGTCTTCCGTGCGAGAACAATTTATACTTCTTTAGGTAGATGACACAATTTAAAGGGGGAGATGTCGAATATTTGAGAAGCTACTCATGGGAATAATCAGCAGAGTGAAGCTGGAAAATTCATGTATCTGAGCTGCTAGCCTACTGCCGTTGGATGTAGCAGAGGAATGACTCGTACAAGATGCCACTCTTGGTCAACAGCTAAGTCAAGCCGTGTGCCGCTCGCTGGACGCGGAGTGCCTTTTCAACCTCCTCCAGGTAATGGCTGTTCTTGGAATTATCTAGCGCGTTTCTGCAAACAGGATGTTGATATATATTGATCTTGAACCATCATCCAGATCATCCCAAGAACGCCAGAGTTTCAAGTGCTCGAGGTTCATACGAGGATGAGATTTTGACGCTGGCCATCTAAACCCAGGACCCAGGACATAACACCAAACCAGCAAAAAGAGAGGAATATCCCAACAAAGCTTTTTGCTCCTTTTCCAGGTATAAACGAATGCATTGCCAAATCTTGCTACCTTTCTTTCCTGCTGTGTTTTCCTGTACCAGTACACGACGAAAGTTGGACATGACGCATCTTTGCAAAACTTAAGTGCGAGCTCGTCAGTGAAAATATTTTAGTAAATACTCTCTCCGTCCTTATTAGTCGTTTAGCTTTTGTAGGTGTATAGTTTTTATTATACATTTAGATTTATATTATATCTAGGTACATAGCAAAATCTATCTATATATTTAGAATAGAAAAGCTAAAATAACTAATAGAAAAAAGTTAAAATAACTAATAATTTGAACTGAAAGAGTAACATAGTAGCACCCTTAAAAAAATTCGTGGCAATCACCCACTAACACCATGACACCACCACACCGAAGGCCACTCGTTTCAGCGTGCCCATCGACAACATTTGCGCGTCGCGGCCTCTCCAAGTCTGCTGCTGGGTCGTCGTTGCCTTGCAATTTCATTCCGGGCCAATCGCCTTCACCTTCTCCAGATATAAAAGGCTCGAGATGCGAGTGCGACTGCCCAAGCTTGCTTGCTTGCTTCTCCCGGCCGATTTCACTACCATTCCTTGCTCGACTTTGAGAGCGGTGGAGAGCCTTTGTACGTAGCTGCAGCCTGCAGATGATCTTCTCTGCTTTAGTTCTACTGTTCTGCTTCACCTGGTCCATTCGTTTCAAGACAGCCGCCGCTGCAGGCCATGGATCAGCAGGAACAGACCAGAACTATGGCACCTTGGATCAGGTCAGCCGTAAGCGACATGTTCACTTTTGCAGTTTTACTCTCTGTGTGAGAATCACAGATGCATGCCTGACACACTGCTGCCGTCTTGGGCATCTCTCTTTCCTCATCCAGGTGAAGGAGAAGCTCCAACAGGTCGGGCTCGAGTCATCTAACCTTATAATCGGGGTGGATTTCACCAAGAGCAACGAATGGACAGGTAGAAATTTCAGTCAGTTTCTGCTTCTGATCTGACCAACCATAGATCCCCATTGTTATTTTTCCTTTTCTCCAGTCATGATCTCACTGCAGTATATGGGTTAACTGAAATTTAAGGGAAGCATTGTTTCGACGGGAGAAGCCTGCATCACCTCGGCGACGCTCCGAACCCTTACGAGCAGGCGATCGGCATCATCGGGAGAACGCTGTCAGCGTACGACGAAGACAACAGGATCCCATGCTTCGGCTTCGGGGACAGTAAGCTCTCTGATTCTTCATCATTCCATCTCTGCAAATTACGAACCAGAGAGAGTTGTGGTGTCCTCATTTGGTTCCACGCGCTTTTTCAGCATCAACGCACGATCGAAGCGTCTTCAACTTCTACAGAGATGGCCGGGCGTGCAACGGAGTTTCAGAAGCACTGCAGCGATACAGAGAGATCGCCCCTCACATTCGGCTCTCTGGTATCATGGATCTTTGATTCATTTTCGTTCCTCTCTCTCTCCCTCTCACTGACCGGCCCGTGGATTCTGGTTTAGGGCCGACATCTCTAGCTCCGATCATAGAAACGGCGACGAGAATTGTTGAAGCTTCTAGGCACCAGTACCACATCCTACTGATCATAGCTGACGGCCAGGTATGCGTGCCATTTACTGTGCAAATGCTCTGATTAAAAACTCATCTATTATTTCATATGACAGTCAGATTCGAGCATTTTGTCATGTATGGTTCCTCTTGTATTGTGCTATTGTTTTTCTTTGTGTTCTCTTAGAAATGAGAAACATCAGGATTTGTATTCCTGCGACGATTGACAAAACAAAGTATGAAGAGTGTGGTCGTTCGTCGTTGTCCATTGTCGATGTTGCCCTTCTTTAGTTTCTGACGATTTACCTCTGCTTTGTTGGCAAATTTTTAAGCTTGTATTTGCTCATTTTGCCCCAGGTTCCGACACGTACTCGTGCTCATTCAGCAAGCTACCCGACTGAGGCAAGATCCATGAACTACCTTGAAGAAAGGACTCTTCAAGCTCTCATACGTGCCAGGTAACTGTCACCTAATTGATAGACACCTGATGTTTTCTTAAAAGTCAGCTAATTCTACTTGTCGACAAAACCCTTGTTTAGTTGCAAAATTCAAAATTCCAAATCTATCACATCGAAAGAGAATTTTACATGCATGAAGTATTAAATCTAGATGAAATAAAAAACGAATTGTATAGTTTGCTTGTAAATTGCGAGACGAATCTAATGAGCCTAATTAGACTATGATTAGACACTAAGTTGATACAGTAATTGCTACAGTACACATGCTCTAATGATGAATTAATTAGCCTCGTTAGATTCGTCTCGTAGTTTACAGACAAGTTCTGTAATTAGTTTTATAATTAGTCTATGTTCAATACTTCAAATGTGCAAAGATTCCATTTCAAAAAGTTTATGGGCACAACTAAACGAGGCCAAAGCTCAATCTGCTTGCAAAGATCCATGCTTGGATATAGAGTTGTTAATAAATACAGTTTGTTTGTCGCAGTCATTTCCCTCTGTCTATTGTCCTCGTCGGGGTTGGTGATGTGCCATGGGATGATCGCATTCACCGCCACGATAACCGACGTTTGTTTGATAATTTCCAGGTGTGCGATAGTTACACAATGTTCTCAGCTAGAGGACTTTGCCTTTCTCCCTCATGTACTAGATCTGACTTTTGTTTTTCTGTTTCTGCCATTGGTATCCCTTGCAGTTTGTGGATTTCACCGAGATAATGTCGAGGGAAACGTCGCAAACCGAGAAGGAGGATCAGTTTGCGCTGGAAGCTCTGAGGAAGATACCAGCCCAGTACAGCGCGATAATCGACAAGTGGATCCGGTATGTGTCTGGAGAAGAAACTGATGCGGTTAGATGTTACATTACAGGTTTGCTGCCCTAGAGTTGTGATTGTTTTCCAATGGCGTGATCTGCAGGGAGCAGGCCGCAAGCGCGCCTTCGGGGACTCCTCTTCTCCCACCTTGCTGAGACCGTTCTTGTGTGTGGCGGTAGCCGGGTAGGTTTCTGATCTGATCACATTGAACTTGCACTATGCTCGCACATTTCTCTGAATTTACTTGGGTATGAATCTGAATCTGACGAAGCCTTGTTTCTGATGCACGCAGGTGTAGCGTCATGGGGGATGGCAGATGATGTAAAGTCTGAACTTTTCTTCAAAAAACAGTCTGAACTCTGGAGCTTGCTACCACTTGGAGTTGAGTCAGTTGACACTTGACAGTCGGCATTAGCATAACCGTAGATTTCCCATCACATTAGAATTACCTTAGACCGACAGTTTCATGAGTCGGTACTTCTGGCATCTGTAAATGTTTTTCTATTCTTGTATATTTTCATCTCTTGATGTGATTACGTAATAATGCGTATTGAAATTTAGCAAATACTAACAACCATTTGGGGAACTTAGTTGTTGATTGCTGATTTAAAATTTAAAATGCGAGTCGCAGAATACACGGCCCGGCCCATGTAGGACAGCGGTCGCGGCCCACAGGATGGAAAATATCGGCTCGTCCCCTCTTCCTCGTCCGTCTCCTGGTCCAGGCGCTGAGCGTCCTCACCCCCAAAATCCTCTCCCGGCACGCTCCTCCCTCCCTCTCTTATCCCCTCCCTCCCCCCTCGCGCGGCGCCACCATGGCCTCCTCCGTCGCGGCGTCCCTCCGCGCGCTCGCCGCCAGCACCCCCGCCTCCCTCGCGAAGCCCAGCGCCACCCCGTCCCCCTTCCTCGTCCTCCTCGCCCCGACCCCGCCCCGCCGCCCGCTCGGCCTCCGCTCCGCCCGCCGCCTGCCGCTCGCACCGCTCGCCGCCTCCGACTCCTTCGAGTCCTCCGTCGGCGTCGACTACGCGGAGCCGGCCGCCGCCGAGTCCGGTCGGGAGGAGGAGGAGGACGCTGCCGCCAGGGCGTCCGCCGCCGTCAAGGAGGCCGCGGACGAGGGTGACGGCGAGGAGGAGGTCGGGGAGTACGTCGAGCCGCCCGAGGAGGCCAAGGTCTACGTCGGCAACCTGCCCTACGACGTCGACAGCGAGCGCCTCGCGCAGCTCTTCGAGCAGGCCGGTGTCGTCGAGGTCTCGGAGGTGAGGCCGACCGTTGCTTCCGCCTCCTTAATCTTTACGCCATGCATAAAATTTGCCTCGACTGAAACTGCTCTGCTGCCTCTGTTCTGTAGCGGCATTACTTTTTTAGTCGGTTAGTGTAAAATGTTTTTATGCGGTGGCTGGTGAAATGCACTGTTGGAGCTGCAGACGTACTTGCCTGACTTATGATCTTGTTCCTTCAGATATTTAGGTTCCAGTATGTTGTAAACTTGTAATGTGGTATTGCGTCATGAGATGTTCTTGCTGTACGTTGTGATGTTGCTGCAACTACAGGTTCTTATCGGAACAACATCTTTGCTAAGTGATTAAAAACCTGTTACGCTCCTTTAAGTAAAAGGGTTCTAAATAAACCTTGTGCAGCTTTTAGTACAAATTTTCAGCCTAGGGCACTGAACATTTACACTTGACACCTTGTCGCTTATCCCCTTCATATGCCCCTTCACGCTTGGAGGTGCCTACCTTGCTATATCTGTCAGTTCTGCATTTAATGGATATATTTAGATGATAATCCTGGTTCAAGGATATTCATGATTAGCTCTTTCGAACATATGCCTTTCTGACTTCCTGTTCCCCATGTTGCTCTGAAATGAGCTTAGTTTGCTGTTTTGCTCTGAAATGAGCTTACTTTGTTGGTGTGCAGGTCATTTACAACAGAGAAACAGATCGGAGCCGTGGATTTGGTTTTGTCACTATGAGTACTGTCGAGGAGGCTGAGAAGGCTGTGGAGATGTTCCATCACTATGTGAGTGTATTTGATGGAGCTATTTTTCTTGACAGATTCTGGGTTTAGTTATGGTTAAGATAGCCTGTTTGCTTATGGTAGCTACAAGTCATTTAATCAAATTCGCACACTTGTGTTATGCTGTTCGCAGTTTGCATATAAACATGCTTCATGTAAACATTAATATATTGGTAGGGCATAGGGGTATCGGTTTCTCATTCTTAAGGCATGGAGGTTCAAATTGGTACACCACTAAATTCATCCGAATTGAAAATTTGTGAAATGTGCTAACCCCTTGTAGAACCCAGAAGTCATTAATTAAACAAGTAACAAAGTTAGCACTTTTCCCACCTTTCTCCTGTGCTTCTGCAGCTGCTCTCTCAGCTGGTGTTGGAAAATATAGTTTTCATTGTTTCTAGCACAGGAGCTTCAAGTTGAAAATGGACCTAAAAATCCTTTCCTAGCTCCCTCCCATGCAATGTCTTGGAACAAAGAGCTAAGTGCTCCCAGCTCCTCTATGAGAGTAATGCACACATGACATGCTGTAAGGACTTTGATTTTAGACATACATGATTGTGTTTATACTGTTCAAGTGAAGGCTTCGTTGTAAGTGGTATAAGGAACCCAGTTCTATGTCAGTATGAACAGCTAGCTATATATCGGAATTTCATGATTCTATCCTATATAGATGCCCGGTTTATAACTTAAGAATGTTCAGTTACATGTGTACCTGATTACCTGTTTATGTGGACAGGATATCAATGGAAGACTTCTTACTGTAAATAAAGCAGCTCCTAGAGGCTCTCGTGTGGAAAGACCTCCCAGACAATTTGGTGGTCCTTCTTTCAGGATTTATGTGGGCAATCTGCCATGGCAAGTGGATGACTCTAAATTGGTGCAGTTGTTCAGCGAGCATGGCAAAGTGGTTGATGCCAGAGTTGTCTATGACCGAGAATCTGGGCGCTCGCGGGGATTTGGTTTTGTCACTATGGCAACACAGGATGAATTGGATGATGCTATTGCTGCCCTTGATGGACAGGTCAGTGTCGATTCCCTGCCATTTGCATAACCATAGTAACTGGATGCAGCAAATTTTGTAGTGCTGAAATGATCAGTATCACAGTGAGGCTGAGGCAATGCTATCTTTTCCTTTTTCTCTAACCTGGCCAAATTAAAGTTCAGTATCACAGTGAGGCTGTGGAGGCAATGCTATCTTTTCCTTTTTCTATAACCTGGCCAAATTAAAGTTTTTCTCACCCCAAAAATATGACTCTTCATCCTCGATTGTACAGAGTTTAGATGGCCGTGCCCTGCGAGTGAATGTTGCAGAGGAGCGACCCCGGCGAGGTTTCTAGTGAGGCTGTGTGGGGGTGGACAGCAGGCTTGTTCCATAGGACAGGGTGGTCTGATACTGGTTTAGACCCTGCATTCTCTTTTCTTGTGTTCTGGGCTCCCGATCACCCTGTCTTATTGTGAAGGGGGAAGTGTTCTCTGCTATTTCATTAACTGTTGGTTGTGCTCATGAGTTCATGTATTGTAGGCTACTGTTATGGTGCACCTAGCTCAATTTGTCGATGCAATTCGAAATTTTGTCTGACATCTGTTCGAGGAAAACAATTGTGTGTGTGTGTGTGTGGGCAGTTTGGCTCTTCTGCTTTCTGAACGAGTCAACGAGACATGTTCACTGTCACGGCTACAAGTGCATCTGCCAGGCACGTATGGGCCCACATGTCAGTGTTTAAAGGGAAGAATGCACGACTAATGTAGTTTTAAAGTGGCGCATGTTTTTGATGCTAGAGCTGATAGACAAAAATTTCCTTTAAAATGGGATATTTCTATTTAGTGGCCTAAGTATGTTTGTTTCTTTTTTTTTGTGTGGCATATTAGGATTTAAAAAAGCCGAACCTCATAAATTTGACAAAAATTGGTGAATTATATTCTGCTTGCCGAGAAAGAGAGAGAAGCGAGGGATGCTTGGCTGGAAAGAAGGTTGCGACTAGAAAGAAAAGGAGGTTGTCGCATGGATCCAAGAACATGCTGGCTTAGCGGAAATGGACTAAGGAAGATGAAATTGGTTTGGAGTTTTGGACTGGAAAAAGGACAATAGCTAAGATGGGTTGATCTAGGGGTAATCTGATTAGGGTTTAGAGTGATAGTGCTGGTCGCCGGAGCTGACGAACGCAATATCATTGGAAAACGTCGAAATTGAGATAAAGATTGTTTCGAGTGCGATTTGCTCGAGGTGAAATATTAGAGTTGGGAATTCGATGGGGCAAAACAAGTTGAATGTAGTCCAAAAAGAAAAGAGAAATGACTTCAATTGCTCAAAATATATTTTTTAATATGTGAAAATATATCCCAAAAATTCCAAAAATTTTAATAAAATTCTGGAGATATTTTGGAACACGAAAAGTCTAAATAAAATACTTGAATCTCATGAAAAAATTCTAAAGAAAAACTGGTCGAAATAGATAGGGTCTTAGAAAAGCGGGAGGGGTGGCAGGGAAGACCGCGCGGCGGTGATAAGTTGGAAGATGGCGGCGATCCGTGGCAGTATGGACGCCGCTGGCAAGGGGGTGTCGGCTTCACAGCCTATGGGCTAGGGACCGAGCGGGGTGGGTGGGGTGCAGGAGGGTGGTGGGATCAGACGACGAGCCGTCTCGGTCTAATGACCGGCGCGGCTAACACCTTCTGCGATGCCCGCCCCAGCCCCCCTATTCCGGAATTTTTTTAATAATATTATTTTAACAAATAATCGCAAAAATAAATGTCAATTTGAGAAAATTGCAAAAATAAGTGTCAGTCGGCTCTCCAAGAGCCGACAGGCCTGTAATCGGCTCTTGGACAGCCGATTAGTACCTGTAATCGGCTCAAGGGCCGACTAGTGCTAGCCACGTCAGCGGCGCCCGTGGGCGAGCTGCCAGCGAAGCACCAGCGAGGCATGTCGGCGACATAGGTTCCTGTCGGCCCTTGGAGGGCCGACAGGCACCTATCGGCCCGATAAGTCGTCTTATCGGCCGTTGGACGGCCGACAGGCCTGTCGGCCATATAACCGGCCGTTTCACCTTCCCCCGGCCGCATTCAACTTTGTCCGCCGCCGCCTGCGCACAATGTTTTACAGTCGTCCGACTAATCGCGATTAGTTGGGCTTATCGTTCCTGTAACACCGATAAGGAGTAACGACTAGGTCTGGGCGACTAGAATTCTAGTCGTCCGATTAGTCATCGATTAGTTGCGATTAGTTGGCCGACTAGGCTGAAAAACGATCAATCTTGCTGTTATGGGCCGTGTTCACTGGGCGTTTGGACTACTGGGCTGGTATTAGGCCCATTAGGTTTTAGGTATCCTATGAAGAAGGAGATGGTGCAATGCATATTTTGCAAAAAGGTTGTTCCTTCAGGAATTAAAAGGTTCAAGCAGCACCTTGCTGGGGTTATGGGGATGCAGTGAAATGTCCGAAAGCTCCAGAGATGGTCAGGAAAGACATGCATGCTTACTTGAAGAAGAAATCAAGAACTGTGCTTGTGCAATTAGATGAAGGTGAACAAGAGCAAGGGGCTGAAGCTGCAAAGGGTGAAAGGGGTGAAGCTGCTGAACAAGAACCAGGAGAACAAGGAATAGCAAGAGAGTACAGGTACCAAGTTTTGGGACAAAGATCAAGCATGCCAAGATGAAAATTGCTCAAGCTGCAATCACTTCATTCATAATTTCTGGTCCAGTAAAACCACAAACATTGAAGTACTTCAAGTCAGTAAGTTCCATGCTTTGTGATCCACCAGAAGTAGTAGCAGCAAATAGGCATCAATCGAGGACTTCTCAACCTACTCTAGAGCACTACATCATTGCGGTGTTCATGCTTGATATATACAATGTAATGTATAGTATACATATCATATCGGTCCTTGTATGATAGGACGACTATACAGACGACTAGGCTCGACTAATCGGCCTGATCGACGACTAATCTCGACTAATCACCTTATCGGTGCCATGGCGACTAGGTTCGACTGGACGACTGTAAAACATTGCCCGCGCATCGCCGCCTCCCCATCCCGCGCCTCGCCGCCGCCGCCTCCTCCGCCGCGCGGATCCGCCGGCTTGTCGTTGGTGCTCCGCCCCCACCGCCGGGCGCTGCTGCCCCCTCCCTAGGCGGCGCTCATCGCCGTCGTTCGGCTCGGCGGCGTGAGGGGCCCGGCGGCGGTGGAAACTCCCGCACCGCTGGCCGCGCAGTAAGTTTTTTTATTTAATTAGGTCTTTTTTAATTACATTAGTTTATAATTATAGTCTTATTTAATTAAGGTTTTCTATTGCTGTTAGATTTAATAAACTCCCCCACTGCGTTCAGTGCGCCACACTACTGCACTCGCACGCCAGGACAAGCAAAGCAATCAATTAGCGTCCTTTCAACATCAAATTATGTCACTTCACTCCATAGTCGAATCCAATGCATGATTAAATGAGGCCGACACAGCTCTCAACTGGAAACTCATACATTGCTTCTAGAAAATCCTCAGGGCCAATGGAACCGGGCCACACTATCAGTGCTCCTTTCCTAGCCCCCTTTACTCTCCCAAAGCCGAAACCCTTCCCACTAGACGATCCCCCACTAGCCATTACTACTGCAGCTAATTTTTTGTTGACACTGGCCTGAATCGAGGCCTATATATAGGCAAAAGTGGAGTGGGGCCCACAGGGACCTGTCAGGTCCCTGTCGGCAGTGGAAGAGCCGATAGGACCATGTTTGGGCCGACAGGTCCCCAGAGCATTATTGGGCCGACAGCCCAATCGGTCCGACTGGACCCTGTCGGCCATCCAAGGGCCGACAAGTCCTTTTGGTGCCGACAGGCCGCGTCCGTGTGTGCCACATCAGATGCCACGTGGGCCGTCGGCTTTTCAATAGCCGATAAGGGTCCTGTCTGCCGTCTAACAGCCGACAGTCTGCTATTTTTGTAATTTTCTCTAATCGACATTTATTTTTTGCGATTAACTATTAAAATAATATTATTTAAAAAATTCCCTGTTCCGCGAGGAAGAGATCCAGCCGCTGAAATAGCCCAGGTGTCCCTTTATAAAAAGAAGTTGAATATAAAAATAAAAATAGAACCGTAGCAAGCTGGGCCGGAGCCCGGAGCCCAGGGCGCACCACAAGCCCACCCACGCCAACCTAAGCAGACCGACACAACACAAGCGTCAGCCCAGCCAAGCCTCCATTCCCGACGAAACCCTCTTTCTCGCACGTCTCCGATGGCCGCCGCCGCCGGGCCGCTCCGCCGGCTGCTCCTCCGCATCCGCGACCCGCCGCCGCTCCCCTTCAACGCGCTCCTCTCCCGCCTCCCGCCGCACCTCCAGCAGGGCCCCATCCTGACCCCGGAGCCGCCTCCGCTCCCGGCCTCGACGCCGACCCGGACGCCGCCCGCGAACCTCCGCGACTCCCTCCTCTCCTTCCACCCGGGACTCCAGATACACCCGTGCCTAGATCCGATCGGGGATGCCCCCGCCGTGGAGGAGGGCGGCGGAGAGGCGGCGGAGGTGTGGGCGGACAGCGTGAAGAAGAAGCGCAAGCGCAAGATGAACAAGCACAAGCTCCGCAAGCTTCGGAAGCGACTCCGCCGCCAGACATGAGCTCTCTCTCCGCTTCGGTTAGACCTCTCGCCATTGCGTCGCGTCTGGTGGTTTGGTCTCTCCTTTGCTTGCTGATCCGTAGAGACAGAGGAATTACGGGGTGAATGATAGATATAGCTGTGTAATGAATGAATGATTTTAGTCACCATTTGTTGCCCGTTCGCTGTGCTAAAACGATTTTTTGTTGAGTTGATCATCTTTCATGCGGAACACAAATTTTTATTCAGTACTCTGTTATTTAAGGTGTGCAAATGGAAATGTTGTATTGCTCGATGCATGCCTGCCCGATCGTTTTTATCATTCCCTGCTTTCTTGATGCTGTAGAAATATTATGCTTAGGACCTTAGGTGACCTCTGTTTCTGTATAGGATAACCTAGAGAGTTTTTAATTTTGCAAGCATAGCTGCGAAGCTCACTTTGTTCTTCAACAAGGGATAATTGTGAGTTGAAGCAGACATTGATGCTAGCTTGTAAAATCTGTCTCTCATTCCATTTTTAAGCTGTGTGCCTATGCCGCTTTAAAGATATCTATGCTGGGTTGCTAGGTAATCTGTAAACGGTAAATCCATACTTGCAATTATATTGCTGGTTCAGAGAAGCACAGTATTCTAGCACAGCAAAACCTTGAGCTCACTTGTGCTGTTCTGCTCTCTAATTCTTGGTTTTGTCTATATGATTAGGTATGAAGGTTGTTGGACTTGAAACCAGGGTCTCCAATGCCATTACACGCTGGTTCTGGGCTGACCACGGCTGCGGTTTTTTGTTTGGCAAAGGAGCTACTTGTTCAATAGCAGCCATCAATTGTTGGTACTAACATTCTAGAAACAATGACAGAACTCATAATGAAACTGAGCCATGATCGAGCTAGGTTTAAATCTTGATTTCTGCCAAATAAAAGCTCCAGATTCAGTTGTTTTGTTGCTGCGGAAGTGCTTCACAAATTTTATTTGAGGGAACCTGAACTTTTGCACTCTTGAGTGCTGTTTATCCTGTTGATACCTGACAAGTTAGTTGAGGCCTGCCTTTATGGTATCACCTGGATCTATACTTACCTTTCACCTTTGTTTGTTCATGGTGAATTTTGGAGTCTGTCGCAGTGGCATATGAGCTACATTAGTCCTTTGATGTTGCACGTGTTCCTGGAGACCTGCTCACACATTTCATTCGAGTGGTGGGATGTAAAGCTCGGGGCACAAGGCGCAAGCAGCGTACACATTTTAGGCACATGGCGGTGTGGTCTCATTTGACTGTTAAAAGATAGTAATGAAGTTTTACAAAAATCAGCAGGTAGCTGCTTATCAACCTGACTGCCCAAATTGGGTACACACGACTACCATCTTCTGAACGTTCTGACTAACATTAACATACACGCACAAGTATATGAGAATACTGGAGGATCGACATACTGCTATAGGTGACATACAATACATTTACATCAGGTCACTTGTAAAAGACTGAAATGTTCTTATAGCTTGGGTCGACGGCTTGGTGCAGTTACCCCAAAGAATGATGTAGAAACTAAAGCTAATTTGAGCAAGCTGGTATCACTACTACGCGCTAATAGAGGGTGCCGTGACTGATCGATGCCGCTGCAGATACCATAAGGCTCAAAGGAATAATGGCAATCTGAATGTGTTTACATATCCCAACCATTGCTGCAAGTGCATTTCAGATTCTTGATTCTCCAGATAGTGCTGGGATGATCTGAGGTATACAAAACCACCTAAGCTTTGAGTCACTAATGTGGCTAAGTTTTCAGAAATATTGTATGGGTCCATCCAAGCTACCGGATGCAAACTGCAATTCACAAGTGACTAATATCAGATAATGCCAGGTGCTAAAACTGGCTAAATAAAGAGTTAAAGACTAATCTAATTGCATGCTCAAAAACATCATTAAACTTAGTGCATAACCTGTTGAACAATTGGATTAGTTGATGTTGTGAACTCATGTGTCATTCCTTCCCAAACTACCTTCCCCTCGTGAAGAAACAGCAACCTGAAACAAATATCAGATACTAGCCTAGCAATAGACTACAAAGACCATGAAAGAAAAATGTAGCATTTGTTCTAACCTATCAACAGCTCTTCTTATTGTGCTATGCTGATGAGTCACAACAGCATAAGAAGCTATTTTCCCTGGCTTGCCTAGAGCATCCCGTCCAGTCATATGAACAGAACGTATAAGGTCTTCGACAACAGTTGACGCAATAGGGTCAAGCCCAGCTGTAGGTTCATCGTACAAAAGGACCTAGCAGAGGAAGAAATTTGAGAAGTGTAAACTTGCGACAAGAACAGCCGTTCTGTTTCATAGGTTCATAGTGCATCAGGTAATAAAAGGAGGAAAATGCCTTGTTATCTCATAATCAATCAGGGATATACCTCTGGCTCGATTACATCCTTTGTATCATCAAATATTATCGAACGAGCTAGAGCAACACGCTTTTTCATGCCACCTGACAACTCGGACGGCATGCGATCTTCAACACCCTGCACAAAATGATCATGTTTTATTCAATTTATTCAGCAGTACTACAAGTAATGCTAAAACATTTGCTTATGATTCTCAAACATTTTAAAGATACAACAGTAATTGTATTGCAGCAGACCAGTTCCTCTACTGCAGATTTCTTTACTGTATGATTCTCGTTTTAACAAACAAAAAAGCATCTTGCAAAAAAAAATTTTTGCGCTCTCGACTAAAGGTACCATGTTATTCCTTGTATGCATACAGCATGTACTATATAAACCTTACAAGATTACTCTTGCATTACTGTACTATTAGAAAGCGTCTTTCCATAACAGCTGGCAGTTCATCGGAGAAGTTTTCCTCATGCAATGTACTCATGTGACAGAAAAACAATTTACAAAATAGTCCAAATAGGGTGTCTGTTTTTTTCTTCTATTGTTGTTGTTGTTGTTTAAGGGCAGCCACAGCGTGCATCTGATAAACGATGCTCCAAACATCCAATCCGAACCGATGCTTGGTTTCTCATTTTGGCTGCAAAGAGCAAACTCTTGATGGTGGGACCCACTCTGCTGATATATAATCACAGCTCTCATTCCTGGCCATGACATCGCACGAACATTCAATGCCCTTCGTCCTATTTTACCCATCCATCTGCAGCAAAATCATTTTGTATTCATCTGGCATTGATGCATCTAGAGTCACCGGTGCAGTGGTGGTGGCACCGCGCGGACTTGGGGGAGGGGGGGGGGGGGGGGGGCTCCTATGCTCGGCATGTCAACTCTAATAGGTAGTAGCAAATTACATGATTAGCTAAGTAAAATCATCACTTGCAAATTAAACGAGTAGGATTGGATTTTAACATTAAAAACAAGTAGTTTGAATGTAACAAATGCACTCTAAGTGAATTAGAGCACGTAACTTAAAGCCTTTTAGAAAAAAGTTCGATATACTCCAACTTCACATTGGAATAGGGAATGATAGTACTACTCTAGTGCACATCTATCTTTTTCATTTAGGACTTGTCACAACTTTCTTTCAAGAATCTAATTTTAATCTAAAGAAGTATTTGGTTGGAAAACGTGATAGGATGGGGGTGAATCCAGCCATCTGCGCCGCAGCCAAGTATGGAGCGTATATTTGCTTCCTACAATGATTGTCAAAATTCTTATTGCCCCCCCCCCCACCTAATATTAAATTCTAGCTCCGCCCCTGCGCCGGTGCAATGCATGGATGATTGCAATGTGCAAATCAATGCTTCAATAGGAGAGAAAGTTGAAGTATCATTTTTCCAGTACGCTGTGGCTACTCCAAGGGTTGGCTGTTGCATAAATATCATATGCCTCTCCAGGAAAAAAAAAACAATGGCACCCAGATACTCGCTTATTATGAAAACAAGTGCTTACTTAAATATATATGAAACCTTGACTTACCTTTAGTCCTACTGCAGCCAAAGTTTCTGTCACTAATGTACCAATGCGGTCCTCGGGTAAGCTTGAATTTTCATATCTAAATCAAAGAATGGATGGATCAGACATGAAAGCTGAACATGAAGCAATTACTGGAAAAATGACTTTTAGTATGCATCTCCCTTACAGAAGGAATCCAACATTTTCACGAACTGTGAGAGAATCAAAAAGTGCAGCACTTTGAAAGACCTGTATCAAAATACCATATCAGAATGTTCAAGAACATGCAGCTATAAGGCAATCATGACATTTCTTTCTTCAACAAAGTACAAGGAAAGTATACCAAACCAATGCGGAGACCCTCAATATCCTCGTCACTAACTAAACCATGTCTTTTCTTTCCACAAATGATTACCTCACCCTACATGTTATTGCAGAGAGAGAGAGAGAGAGAGAGAGCGAGAGAGAGAGAGAGAGAGAGAGCATTAGCTTTGAGTTGACCAGCCTGTAGTGATAATGTAATGATGTACTGCTGTAACAGGGCAAACTAAGAAGATAAACAACCATGTCTGGAGCCAGCAGCCCTGCCATAACCTTCAAAATAGTTGACTTGCCGGTTCCTGAAGGACCAATTATCCCAACTGCTTCACCATGTCTAATCTACACAAGAATGTAAAATTATTTTGAATCATAACTAAAGCCAAACTTACCAAGTCCTGAAAACACCAACCAGTCAAAGATAAAAGTAAAAAGAATGCATAGTGAGTGCGATGAGGTGAGTAAAAAGTAGAATAAATAGTATTCCAATTACGAATTGTGTGAACCTGGGAATTGAGAATTACATAAGGATATGAAGGTATACTTATGCCATTTTAATGCTACTTATGCCGATCACTGGTTCCGATTTGAGTTATGAAAAGCATATAAGAATGAAAGTGGAAAGTGAAGGACCGACCTTGAAGCTGACACCTCTCAATACATGTTTGTCTCCAAATGACTTATGAACATCCCTACATTCTATGAGTACATCATGGTCATCATCAATCTGACCATTCAAATCCCAGCTCCTTGACAAGCTTGAACTCTACAGTACATGCCCAAGAAAAACAATTCATCAAGACAAACTTCATTTTATGCCAATTCAACTAAATACTAAAAAAATCTCCACAAAATTGCAAGTGCACACCTCATGCAGATTGTCAACGTTGCCCAAACCAGGACTTCTAGCAGCCAAAACAGGACCAAGACCTGTCTGCCACCTTTTCAATGGCATGTCGACTATCCTGCAGAAGAAAGAAATGGAATGAATTACAACTGCATCATAATTTTACAGAACTACAGCACCAATGTCACGAAAATTAACCACAAAATAATCTGACAGATACATGTGGCTCAGTAAGCTAATCTCTTTCATATAGAGATTAAATTTCTTTATTTAAAAACATTTGATTATTTTGGTACAGGCAATCGATCTGGCTACAAAGCATTTATCAAATTATGGAATTTAATAATAATCTGGATTGTCGAATTCGGGCCAAAAAATCCGTCTGATTCTAGGACCAGGACACTTGAAGTTCAGAAGAAAACAGATAATGTTAAGCAAGATCAGCAAATAGCTGGCTACCCTTTTTTTTCCTCCTAGTAGAAAACGAGAAGATTTCAGCTTGTTCTTGGAGCATTTGATGCAACTATAGTTGTTTATGGAATGAGCAGCTGGACAAAAATGCACCATAATTAACCACCACCAGGTCGACCGACGCAACAAAAAGGTACATGGCGCGGCGCCGCGGCGGCAGAAACTAGATGTGGCGACAAGAAAGGAACAAGTCTATGAGAAAGAAATTTTTGCCTGAACGAGAGCGCGGAGCGCGAAGTTGGGTCCCCGGACGGATGGGAAAGGAGGATGCCGCCGGCGGGGAGGTGCGGGTGGCGGACAGCGGCGGGGATGGACGGCGACGCCATGGTCGTGCTCGGGCGGCGCGCCGCGTGGTGGGTGCGGGGGAAAAGTGGTGGGCGACGGTGTGGATGGAATCCACCTCCGTGTGGAAGGGGACGGGAAATCAACGGTCTTTCAGGGGGGTTTCCGCAAAGCGGCAACTGACATGTGGGGCCAGAAGCAGTTGCCGCACGTTCAGGTTGGACCATCCAAGCCGTTCGTTCGTGATCCAACGGCCAACGCACGCCTTCGTGACATCCAAAAGCCGAGCAGAAATTACGCAACTGCCCTGCGCATCTGACGGCCCCGCCCTCTCTCCCAGCTCCGGCGACGATTCCCCGATGGCCTCCGCCGCCGGCAGCGCCGTGACACTCCGGCGGGTGCTGCTCGCGTCTGCCGCGCTCCGGCTCGCACTGGTGGTGTTCGGGGAGTGGCAGGATGCTCACCTCGAGGTGCGCTACACCGACGTCGACTACCTCGTCTTCTCCGATGCCGCTGCCTCCGTCGCCGCCGGCGGATCCCCGTTCGCCCGCGCGACCTACCGCTACTCTCCGCTCCTGGCCTTCCTGCTTCTTCCGAACTCACTCCTCCATGCCGCCTGGGGCAAGCTCCTCTTCTCCGCCGCAGGTAACCCCGCTCTGCTCACGCGCTGCATCTGTTTCTAAAACTCTTTGCTTCCCTATCTGTTGTGATGCCAGTGGTAACTAATTTCAGTAGATCTTTGTCAGTATACATAGTTTCTCGAACGTATGCTTGATCTACGGTTCAGTGATGTTAGTCCTTGTGAATTGAGAATTGTTACATTACATGAAAGATTTCAGTGTGTTAGCACTTTTGCCCATTTCTATCATTTATATATTTCTGATCACAATACAGATATTGTTCAGCTTGTGATCTTTATTTTCAATTGGAGGATGTGGCATTTGGATTTGATGCAGTAAAGTCCATTTTTCTTGGCCACACATTCGCTTTTAGTTTAGGAAAGGAGCTTTTGATACTGAAGCAGTAATTGCAGTAATTTGTTATGATTTGGGGACAGCTGAGCTGGATGTATTAGTTTTTTTCTGTGTGTACATGCCTTGGTAAACTTTCTGATGGTCATATATGATTATTTATTCTGCAGATTTGCTAGTGGGATTGTTCATAGATACCATTCTGAAACTACGTGGAATCCCTGAGAAAATGCGGATGTGGTCCGTGATAGCTTGGCTGTTCAATCCCTTCACATTCACCATTGGTACAAGAGGAAACTGCGAACCAATAGTCTGCGCTGCCATGCTCTGGATTCTCATATGTTTGATGAAGGGTGTAAGCTCTGATTCTCTTTTGCTGTTTGTTCAGTTTATCGCTACCTTTGTATAAAGTTGTTATAAATGGAATATGATAAAACCACTGAAGGCATCCCATTATGTGCTCTCAATTCTCATAGACCTGGTTTTATAACTGTTTTTTTTTTGTTCTTTCATGTAAAACTTGGGATATGATTGTTTACTAGAACCTCTGTATGTGATGTATTGGTAGACCTGGCTTTACTTATAGTCAATGAAATCTAATACTTACAGAATGTTGTTTGTTACTTTGAAGTTTATGGGTATTTATGTCACTTGTGCAGACATCTAGTTTACCAGGATTTAAATATGTAGTGTGTGTATTTGTTTCTCCTTGAAGACATTAAATTCGTGATCATGTTTGCTCTATACATTAAGGTCTTGTCAGAACAACTTATGTTGTTTTCTCGGCAGTTACATGGGATAATATCATGAAGAACTTACTGATGTTCATCTCAACTCTAGGAAGAAAGATTGTCAATTGTTAATTGTTGGGTAGATCAGCATGGTATATTACATTTTAGGTCTTTTGCAGGTAGAGTATTGCAGGCAGCGTTCTGGTATGGGCTTATCGTGCACTTCAGAATATACCCAATCATATATGCGATTCCTTTTGTAATTGTTCTCGGGAAGAGTTATGCCTGTCCTTCTGGTAGGCCTACTCTTACAATGTGGAACTCCGAACAACACTTGCAAAATGACAAAGCCAGTCAAAGAGGAGGACCAACATCAGTACTGGCCATTCTATGGGATTTCCTTTCAAACTTTATAACAAGAAATGCAATCCTATTTGGGTTATTCTCAGGATTTATGTTCTTTGCCTGGACTGGTGTTTTCTTCTATCTCTATGGGTGGGACTTCCTAAACGAAGCATTACTTTACCATCTTACTCGGACCGATCCAAGGCACAATTTCTCAATATATTTCTATCATATTTATCTACATCATCAACAAGGGTTCTCAAGTATTCAGAGGCTTGCTTCGTTTCTGCCTCAACTGATCGTGCAACTGGCACTCATCACCCGATTCTCTAGGGACCTTCCATTTTGCATGTTTCTCCAAACTGTTGCATTTGTTGCTTTTAACAAGGTATACCGTGAATCATACACACATTTCTAATATTTTTTGCACTCTGGTACCTTGAAGTATTGACTTTCAGTTAAATGGGTAGGTGATGACGGCACAATACTTTGTGTGGTTCTTCTGCCTGTTGCCCCTCGTCCTCCCTTGGAGCAGCATGAACCTTAAGTGGAAAGGTCTGGCCTGCATGCTAGTGTGGATGGGGTCTCAATTGCACTGGCTCATGTGGGCTTACCTGCTGGAATTCAAGGGCCGAAACGTCTTTGTACAGCTCTGGGTTGCAGGCCTCGTGTTTCTAGCTGCCAACACCTTTGTTATGCTCATGGTGATCAAGCAACACAAGTACACCCCACTCTTCTCGTCACCAGGGAAGCCTGGCCGCAAGGTTGCTACCAAGAAGGAATAGCCTGCGCACTTGCACTTTCTATTTTGCCAACCGATGTGTGATTAGAACACGGATCTTTTTTTCTTCTTCTTGTGTGTTTGTGTTCTGTACCAGATCATGCGACTTGTATCCTGTAGTTTTGCCGGTAGCTAATGCGGTGGCGTTACATGAGAAATATTCTTTTGTTATCAGATTTTAAAATTAGTTCTGATTCTAGAGGTGGCAAAGGTGGCTGGGATTGGCTTTAATTTGGTCAGATGGTACCTGAACCCAGGTGGTTTTCTCTGCGCGATCAGACAACTTTTGTTTTTTAGTTTTTTTGTTTCTAAGCGTATGTGCTTTTTGCTAAACTCTCTACCATGGCAATCATTGGATTCACGTAAGCAACATGAGCCCCCATGTGTAAATAGATGTGGCGGTTATAACTAATTAAAAATTGGTCTTATACAAACAGACTTTTTGTTTGCCACATCTATTTACTACACATGGGTTATGTCAAAATGAAAAGGAAAATCTCTGCGATTCACAACAATGCTCTTCACTCTTCAGGTAAGAACTTGGGGCACATTTCACGTGTGTCTAGAACTCTGCTCAGGAATTGCTTCATCTTATTGCCATTTATGCCCTCTGCAGAAGACTTCTTGCTTTTGTTGGGCAAACTTGTCTGATGAAAGGACTTAAATGTCGTCGTACAAACACTATACATCAAGACCGCGTGGCCTAATGGATAAGGCGCTCGCCTCCGGAGCGGGAGATTGTGGGTTCGAGTCCCATCGTGGTCGATAAATTTTTTTTACGCCGCCTCCGTATCGCTGTTGCACCGAACGCTGTCGTGCCCGTCTGGCTTCTCCTACCTCGACCCGCCGCCGGTGTCCCCGCCTCGCGGACCTCTACGAGCAGGCAAGCAGCTACATTCCGTGGAACGGGATCTCGGCCTGCTGGACCAGCTGGAGGCCTGGAGCAGCGCGTGCGCCTCGAGGCGGCCGACCTCCGGCGCCAGGTGAGGTCCACGGAGGACGCCCTCAAGGACGAAAAGGGAGGCACGCCCCACGTCGCCGAGGACCACGCCGTCGTCGAGGAGGCGGCCAACGACAGCAGATCGCGCGGCTACTACGTGCGGGTTGGCACCACCGTCGACCGTGGGCCCCTCAAGCCTTCGGCCACCGTGCTGCTCCACGCGTCCCCGTCGCGCGCGGTCCTTCAGGTGCTGCCCGCGGGTCTGCGCTCCGCGACGCCGTGGAGCTGCCGCTGACGCGCCCGGAGCTGTTCGCGCGCCTCGCCGCGGACCCGCCGCTCGGCCCGCCCGGGACCGGCATGACCATGCTCGCCAGGGCCGTCGCGCACCACACCTCGGCGGCGTTCTTCCGCGTCGGCGGCGCCGCGCTCGTGGCCCAGGATGGTGCGCGACGTGTTCCGGCTCGCCCGGGACAAGGCGCCGTCGATCGTCTTCATCGACGAGGTGGACGCTGTGGCGATGGCGCGATCGTCTTCATCGACGGGCGGCGACCGCGAGTTGCAGCGCTTGCGGGTTGAGCTGCTGGCCCAGATGGACGGGTTCGACGGCGTGCGCGTGATCATCATGGCGACGAACCGCGCGGGCGCGCCGGACCGCAGGATCGAGTTCCCCCTGCCGGACAGGCGGCAGAAGCGGCTCATGTTCCGAGCGTGCGCGGCGGGGACGAGACTAGACCAGGGTTGCCATTACAATTTCTCGAATTTACTGATCTGCCATTACAATTCACCTATTTGGAGATATGCCATTACAATTCGTTATTTGCTTAAGATGTGCCATTTTGTATGTATTTGATGCTCCTGGGTCCACTCGCAGGTCTCTGCATTTCTGTATGGTCCAAACTGCCCCTGCTGCCTCTATTCTCTCTCTACCCACTGACATTAAGTCCCCACATGTCATCCCCTACCTCCGTCCCTTCTTCTTTCCTCTGCTTCTTCTTCATCTCGCCGCCGCTGCTGCCGGCCTTGACCGGACGCCTCCGAACCCGCCCCAGAACCTTCCAGAACCCCCGCCCCTCCAAGCCTCCCGAGCTCCTCCCCCCGCGCCCTCCCCTCCCAACTCCATAGGCCGTCGCCGAGGCCATGCTCGAGCTCAAGGGATGCTGCCGCAGGGGTGGGTCAACACAGACCTCAAGACGGCGTCCGCTGCAAGGTTCGGGATAAATTAGCCGGCAATACAAATTGAAGGGAACAATCGTCGTCCCTAGAGTTCAAATCGAAATCTTTATCCAAATCAAAGCACAAATCAACGCACAAACACATTAGAATGTAGTACTCGAGCTATTGATGGCTTGGATACAGTGCACGAGCTAGCGAAGCACATGAGAAAGATGAAGCTTGCAGCATCAGCAAGTTGCAGGCTCGCTGATGCAAAGGGAAAAATGAAATTAAGAGAACTACCGCGTCACATTGCTGCTTCCCACTGCTGCGTCACTCGCCGTAGTGCCGCACGCCGCTGCTCTCGCCGTAGCTGTTGCGTCACTCGCCGAGCTGCTCGAGAGCATGCCGGCGCCGGAGACGGCGGCGCAGCTCGGCATCATGGACGCAAGCAAGTTGTTCTACACCGCTAATCACAGCGAGGCAGCAGCAGAGCTCGCACAAACAGAGGTGTCCCACGACAGGCACACGACCGCGGCGGGCAAGCCGGCGCGGCGACGGGGGCATTCCTGGCGGCGCAGCGAGGGAAAGGGTCGGGGATGGTCAAGGGCTCACCGAGGATTCGGTTTTTAAGGTTGAAGGGCGAGGAAGAGGGCCAGAGGTGGGGGTTCGACGGGGAGTAGAAGCTTCGGGTGGCTCTAATGGCGGCCGGCGGCGGCGGAATCGATTCCCATCGATTCAGTCGAGAGGAGCTCGGCCAAGGTTTGGGGAAGGTGGAGGAGGTGGTTGGGGGAGGCTTGTGCGCGAGGAATCGGAGAGGGAGGAGATGGGGACGGCGAACTTGCCGTCGCCATTGGGACGACGGGTCTGTCTTGGAGCAGCGGAGCAGGCGGAGCGTGCCCCGGCGACGACGGCGGCGGCCGCTGCTGCAGTGCCTGCGACGCGGGGGCTAGGGGACTCGCCGGGGGAGGAGATGCGCACCATGGGCGCTTGAGAGAAGAGAGACCAGTTGGAGAGGAAAAGAAGGAGAAAGAAGATGATGTGGGACTCACATGTCAGCCGGTGGAGAGAAAGGAGGTAGCAAGGGCAGTTTGGACCATACAGAAATATGGAGACCTGCGAGTGGACCCATGAGAATCAAATACGTATAAAATGGCACATCTCAAGCAAAGAACGAATTGTAATGGCATATCTCCAAATAGGTGAATTGTAATGGCAGATCAGTGAACTCGATAAATTGTAATGGCACAGATCCAATTAACCCTTAACCAAACCGGTGGGAACCGGTCCAGTCAAACCACCGGTCCGGCCCGGTTTCAGTTTGGGCCGGTACCAAACCGGGCCAAATTCAAAATGCAAATTTAAATTTAAAAAAATGAAAAATTCCCAAAAAAAATTTAAAAATACTTCAAGGTGCGACGAATCTAATGGTGTCAAATTTTCTCAAAAATTCGTCTATTTAGTATAGTTTGCGGGCATATGAAGTTAAATCAAAAAGAAAAAAATGGGCCGACCCATTCAGGTCCACCGCATATGGCGACCGATAAACCGGTCAAACCGGCCGGTAAACTGGTCAAACCGGGGAATCACTTTTAAACCATCGGATTTTTTGGTTAAAACACCGTTAACCGGTCAAACCGGTCAGTATACCGGTCGGAACCGGTTACACATGTGCTTTTGAATTTGGATTTAAATGCAACCGATTTCCACCGGTTTCCGATCAAACCGGTCCGATAAACCACTACCGGACGGTTTAGCGGACCGGTCGGTTTTGTAAACCTTGGATTGGACAGCGATGCCGATGCGGACCTGGAGAGCCTGGCGGCGCAGCACGACGGGATGAGCGCTGCCGAGATCGCGGCGGTGTGCTTCGAGGCCGGGATGCAGTGGTGCGCGGCGACCGGTGCCGCGCTGCGTGGTAACGCACCAGGACTTCGAAGAGAGGTATCGCGCCATCACCAAGAACAAGAAGAGGCCTGAGTGCGGCGCCTATTATGAGCTTAGCTTATACACTTGAGACTTGAGATTACTTTTTTTCCAGAAAGGGCCACGCCCGAATTTCATTACCGTGTGAGTAACGAAATTACACAGTTTAACCGGATCGGATTACCAGCGTAGCACCAAGATCGCTTACAGAGCTCGGACCAAAAGTACGATGAGCTAACAAGCAGTCTACTTTAAATCCGAAACTGGAACAAAAGAAAACTAGGACAAACGATGCACGCAGGCGCCCCTCTCAACATGCATCAGAGGTAAAACAGTCACTGAAGAAGCACCATCCCTGCATCATCTCCGGCAGCCTTGGTGTGGAAGTGCAGCGCAGCCTTCAGGAGAGCTTTGGCACCAGCTTCCAAATCCTCCTTGTTTTGTCCTGATTGTAAACCTGCCCAGTAGTTTAGAAATGAGCTAATTGAGCAAACAATTTTTGTAGGAGATCCGATTGACTTTTTTTCAAAGCAACTGTTATTACGGGCTGTCCAAATCGCCCAGCAAATGGCTGTCAAGCCAGTCATATGAAACTGTTTTCTGTTAGGTAAAATGATTGCAATCCAATGCCAAAATTGGCCAAAAGAAGTAGGTCTATGTGTTGCCCCTAGCACAAAAGCTACCAGACTCCAGATGTATTTTGTTGTAAGGCACTCAAAGAAAAGGTGATCAATGGATTCCAGATCACTACAAAAACGGCAACGCAGATCCCCTGACCAATTTCGTTTAGCTAGATTATCCTTGGTCAGAATAGCGTTGTGTTCAATCAACCAAAGCCAGACTTTGATTTTGAGAGGAAGTTTTGCTTTCCAAATCTATGAGCTCCCAGTTCATTCCTGCTTAAATGAAAATAAGTTGATTTAACCGAGAAGATGCCAAAGTTTTCCCAACTCCATTTGGGTTTATCCTTTTCAGTGTTGACTGCAAAAGAAACCAGAAGATCCTTTAGCCTTCTGTGTTGGCATTGCAGATCTTCATTCAGCCATCTTCTGTATGAGAATTGCCAACCTTGACTTGCTACTTTTTCCACAGTGATCTCAGTCTCATTACAAATTTCAAAAAACAGTGGAAATTTGTCCATCAAAGAGGAGTCACACACCCATATGTCCCTCCAAAAGCTAGTTTGATCCCCTTTCCCCACAATCATCTTTCTTCCAGAAGTATAAATATCTTTCACAGAGAGAAGCTGGTTCCACACTGGGGAATTGGTGGGCTTCTTTTTAAGAAGAGATATACAAGTATTCTTAATGTATTTCTTTCTCACTATTTCTTGCCAGAGTCCATCCTTCTGTTCCAACTTCCACCACCATTTACAAAGGAGACTGACATTCATTTTGCCAAGATCTTTGACTCCTAAGCCACCTTTCCTCTTTAACTGGCAGATTCTTTTCCACTTGACTAAATGATATTTCTTTTTCAGACCACCCCCTGCCAGAAAAATCTTTTTCTGATGCAATCAATTTTTTTCAATATAGTTTTAGGGAGTAAGTACATTGACATGTTGTAAATAGGAATGCTGCTAAAGTAAGCATTCAGCAAAGTTAGGCGCCCTCCCAAGGACAGAGCTCCACCTTTCCAGCCATCTAGCCTTTCAGCAATTTTCTCCACTAAGGGGAGTCAATCAGAAATTTGAATTCTATTCCGAGACACATGGACACCAAGATACTTGATAGGCCAACTTTCTGTTGCACAGTTAAACATTTCAGCATATCTTAGAGTTTTCTCACTATCTTGGGATATCATAATCACTTCACTCTTACTGAAATTTATTTTAAGCCCCGACATGCTTTCATATAGATATAGAAGTAGTTTTAGATTCTGAACCATCTCCATGTCATCTTGTACACACAAAATTGTGTCATCAGCATACTAAGTAGGGCCAAGCCCCCTTCTATGTACTCTGGGATCAGACCTTGAATCAAATGGTTTCTTTGGCTCATATGCATCATTTTGGCTAGAGTATCAGCAGCTATATTAAAAAGCAATGGAGATAGAGGGTCTCCTTGCCTTACTCCTTTTCCACTTTTGAAATAAGGCCCCAACATATCATTAACTTTGACACTAAGAGTACCACTTGTTACTACTCCTTTGATCCAGTTGCACCATTTATCTGGGAAGCCCCTTTGAGAAAGACAGTCAAACAAGAAATCCCAGTTTATTTTGTCATAGGCATTTTCAAAATCCAGTTTCAGAACTATACCATCTTTCTTTTTGACCTTTGTGTCATGAATTATTTCATGTAAGCACATTGTCCCTTCCATAATATTTCTTCCTTTTAGGAAGGCAGTTTGCCCTTTGTTTATAATCCTCTCCAGCACTGATTCCAGCCTAAGCATCAAAGTTTTAGAGAAATTTTTGAACACAACATTCAAAAGGCAAATTGGCCTATATTGCTGTATTAGATTGGCTTCCTTTATTTTGGGGATCAGAGTAATAATACCATAATTGAGCCTACTGATTTCCAACTTGTTTTCAAAGAATTCATCAAACATTTCCATTAAATCCTCTTTTATATTTCCCAACACACTTGAAAGAATTCCACTGGCATATGATCAGGGCCAGGTGCTGTGTTTTTTTCCATATCAAAAACAGCATGCTTAACCTCTTCCATTTCAAATTTCCTACACAATCTGTCACAGTCATCCTGTGTAACCTTTTCCTCCAAAGTCCAGCAATCCTGGTTAAGCTTAATACCACTTTTTGTTGATTGGCCAAAAAGATCTTTGTAATAATCTGTAGCCAAATCTAGAATTTTGCCAGTATCTTCCACCTCCGTGCCATCTTTCTAGATACTTTAGATGGTGTGTTTTTTTTTTCCATTTGCTATTCTGTGAAAAAAACAGTGTTCAGATCACGCTCTAGTAGCCATTTGTTATTAGATCTCTTATGCCAGTATAACTCCTCTTCTTCAAGCAACCTGCTATTTTCTGATAAAATAAAAGTCTTCCTTTTTAAGAGATGAGCTGGTAGTGGTCCTTCTTCCTCCACTTTCTCCAGAGCTGCCAGCTCCTCTCTCAGGCACTTTTTATACTTTTTGTTGTGGCCTTTTAAGCTCATTCCCCAGCCTTTCAAAAATTTCTTAACTCTATTCATTTCGATACACCATTTGTCAACAGCATCTTTCCCTACCACCTTGTCCTTCCAGATATCACTGATCTTAGGAATAAAATCCTCATGTTTCAACCAGGAAGTTTCAAAGCAAAAGGCTTTAGACTTCTTTGTGGTACTTTGCTCAGTACATAACAACAACAGAGGGTTATGGTCTGAAAGCTCTCTTGGTAGTTTCCTCAGACTACATAAGGGGAAAAGTTTTTCCCAACTGTCTGAAATGAGCACCCTGTCCAGTCTTTCTAGAGTAGGGTCTTGATGGTTATTGCTCCAGGTGTAGTTACCACCAATCAGAGGTAAATCTCTCAGTTCATGTGTGTTGATAACCCAATTGAAAAGATCAGTGAACTTGTTCCCAGAGAAACTTTTATTTTTATCCGAGCTGAATCTTAGGATATTAAAATCTCCACCAAGGATCAGTGAGACTTGAGATTACTTACTTGAGTAGTCTGTTTCCTTCACTCGGCCATCAATCTCTCTGTAGCAATGTAAATTTGCTCTAATGTAATGTTCATGTCAGTTCAGATTCTTGTAAACTAGTATGTGCATTGTTTGATTGCTGTGGGCCGTGGCCATTAACCTTGGGTATAATGGGCAACCAATGCAGATTTGTAGAGCTTTCCTTGTGGCGAGTTAAACAACCCAAAGTCGCAATGAAAATCATTCACTGGCCATTGTATAACTGAAATGTTGAAAACAAATTATCCCCTCGTTTTGCAGTACAGGTGATCTGGTCTGAACCTTGACCCAAACCCTATACCCTAAATCCTAACCAAGCCAAATACACACAACTCTGTCAAAATGAGATACAACACTGGACAAGTACAACCTCAGCCAGGGAAAACGTTTGGCACGGGTGGATTGCTGGACGCTATCTCTTCGCACCATCCTTCTTTGAGAACAAGCGCAAGTTTGCAGTTTGCCGGCGCCAATCATTTATCGGTACCTAAAGCATGCACATAGAACTGTTAGAATTAGCTTATTATTACAGTATAAGTACAAAGACGGGAACAAAAGTTAGCACTAATATGGTTGTTGATATATGCTTACAGCAGGGAATCCACCATAGTCACCAGGCTTCTGAATATCCTTTGTCACCGAGCTATTTGCTGCAAGACGAACCTGCAAAAAGATTGCAGGAAGAGTGAGAACAATGACAACAACGAAAAAGAAGCCTGTTGGTCAAGTATAAGGAATTTCATTTCAATTAAAAAAAAACACAATACAACAACAACAACATAGCCTTTTGTCCCAAGCGAGTTGGGGTAGGCTAGAGATGAAACCCAAAAGACACAAATGTCACGGTTCAGGCACGTTGAATTCAATGTTCCATTGAATTCAAACTAGTTTGATACAAGGTGCATAAGAAAGGCAAATCCTTGCATGGAGCTGGGAAAAGGAGCACCTTTGAAACAATTGAGACGTGGTCCCGAATTGCCACCCTACCACCCAATGTAATATAGTCCCCCAGCCTGCATGCTCAGAACAGGATGAAACTTGAAAAATGGCCCAGAAAAATCATGTAAGTTTCCTAAGCATAAGAAAACATGTAATAACCAATGAAACAAAGATAAACATACATGGCAGAACCAGCAATCCCTACTTGCCCACAAATCATGCAGTACTTTCCAATGACTACATTGTGACCTATCTGCAAGTGAAATTGTCATTTCCCAGGGAAGGGAGAAGAAACCAATCAATGTAGGAAGGATAATACCTGAACTAGATTATCAATCTTGGTATGATCTCCAATCAATGTCTCTCTCCAACTACAGTTAATAAAAAAGTGACAACTTTTCAGCAAAATTCTACTACAGCCAAACATATAATCAAATGCAGAGAGTTGATTGCACAAAATTTTAGTTAAATGAAAATCATGGGCCAACTAAAAGAAGAATCGCAACCACATTCTATTGATACCAGCAGCACCCGTGAGCATTTAATATTATCCAATGTAAGGCTAACAAGTTACCTGCCTCTGTCAATGCATGTGTTTGAGCCTATTTCTACATGGTCTCCGATTCTTGCATTCAGCATCTGACAAATAATGAGATTTTTCAGTATACAAGTATTATTTGATATGATCCCAAATCACGTCCACATAAAGATTCTCAAATAAGCACATACAGAGATATGCCAACTAGTTACTATAGGCCCTGTTTGGTTACAAAAAGTTTCTAGGCTACTTTTAGTCCCTGGGCTAAATCGTTTAGTCCCTATCTGTTATTCTTGCATTCAGCATCTGACAAATAATGAGATTTTTCAGTATACAAGTATTATTTGATATGATCCCAAATCACGTCCACATAAAGATTCTCAAATAAGCACATACAGAGATATGCCAACTAGTTACTATAGGCCCTGTTTGGTTACAAAAAGTTTCTAGGCTACTTTTAGTCCCTGGGCTAAATCGTTTAGTCCCTATCTGTTTGGTTCCATGGATTAGAGGGACTAAAGGTCATTAAATGAAGTGAACAAAGTACCCTACTACCCCTATTCTGCATGCATGCAGCCAGCCATGGTGGAGCTAGAGGAGGGGGGACCACGGGGGTAGGGTGGAATTGTAGGCTAAAAGTCCCAAAAAGCTCCTCGAGAGGGACTTCTCATTCTTTAGCCCCTAACCTACTTTTAGCTCCAAAAAGTCTCTCATGTTTGGTTCTTTAGCCCCATAAGTCCTAGGGACTTATACAAAAGTCTCATGAACCAAACAGGGTCATAAAAGCATTGGACTGTCGGACTTCAGTTTAGTGGAATGGATTAAGTGTTATGAATGTCAGACTAAGCTTTTCCTTGTACCTATATAAAATAATATTGAGTTTGAATATTCGTATTAACACTAGCCATAAGGCACCTCAGTTATGTACTCAACAATCATTTCCCTGGCGTTGAGTTTGATTTCTACTAATTAATAATCTTTGCATAAAGAAACAACGAAAAATTTACTACAGTGACAATGGTGAGCAGTGAGCACTAACCTGTGGCTTCTTCTTAACCTGTCCATCCTCATCCACAAAAAATCCAAAACCTGCAACATAAATAAGATGTTGACATCAGCGTATCATCAGAAAGTATGAATTACATTTTTTAAAGGAGTAAATAAAGCAATCTTCACCATGTATTTTTTTAAAGAAAAGGTTTGTGAGTCGCCAAAAGGCAAAGCAGAACTGATATTCTGCAGTATGCTCGCAGGAAAAAGAAACCGTGCCTCACAATCTTAAGTGAACATGTATATCTGACTGAAAGACATGTATATCTGACTGAAAGAGATTTTAGAACATGCTACCAGCAACCTCATGTTCGTTTTAGCACAGCATAGGATGATCTGAAACACATGCTTACCATCTTGACCAATACAGGCTCCATTGTGGATCGTACAGAATTCACCCACTGAGCAATTGCTTAAGACAACGTTGTACCTACACATTTTAACACAAGTTTGATTCTCAGCAAATCAAAAGTGGGTACACATGGGTGGTGCTCAAATTGAGTCCAAGAATCAGCATACCCGATCCTAGTTGACTGCCCGATGGACACTGAAGGCCCAACGACGGCTCCAGAACCAACAACGACCTCTTTACCAAGGACAGCACCGGAGTGCACGAAGGCGCCGACCTCCACTACAGCGGTGGGGTCAACGGAGGCCGTCCTGTGCAGGATGCCCCCGCCATTGTGCCACGGCACGAACTCCACCGAAGCCGTGCCAGCATCTGACATTGAGCAAGTCACAGGACACACAAATCTCAAAGCGAATAAAATGGCTCAGAAAATCAAGAAACCGAAGCTATGAGGCAGTTGGAGTCAACGATTACTTACTGCTGCAAGCAGCGGAGACGCCGCCCAGGGACCGCGCAAGGTGACCGGCGCCGCGCAGTGATTGTGCCGCCTCCGCCGCGCTGCGGACGGTTCTAGGCAGGATGGCTGCCATCCTTATGTTCCAGAGCTAGTGGGAAAAAAAAACAGCAAATGAACATCAATCACCCTAGCGAATGTTTCTTTGGGGGGAAACGGGACTAACATCAATCACCACAATCGATCCAGATGATGACCTTGCTGTAGGATTGTGGGGGATGGTAAGACAAGCTGTGTCGATCCTCCTAAGCGAAAAGACGCGGTCGGGGGATTGGCCGTCAGCGAGCAGGAGCTTAGTCCCGAGAAAAATCTGGGCTCTCAAATCGAACTCGCATTTGATGCTTTTTTTTGCTTGTGTGGGTAGGGGGCTCTGGCTCTACTCGATCGATCGATTTGCGCTTGAGCAGCTGATGGCCGGCTGTGCTCTGGTCACCGGCGGCGGCGCTCGCCGAATCCGAGAACGAGAAGAGCCGCTCGGGAGAAGCAAGGGGGCGTTGGTGGGCCGTATAATGCGTTCCTGGGCCGTAACCCGGTTCCCCTCATACGCGGTCCACTGCATTTCCTAATCCAATTGTGTCGTTAGTAACAAAGCGTTCGAAATACTGTGAGGCTCCGCGTGTCGGTATTTTTATTTTCGCAACCGTATCTAGTACGTTTTTCATTAAAAAAATTTAAATGTCGATATTGGAGGATTTTTCATTAAATTCGGTTCAGCCTATCTATTAAAATAAGTTTAATATTAAAACAATTTTTTTTGGATGCAAATGCAAATGCTAGATGGAATTCCACTATAGGCAAATATCTCTTTTGCCATGCTATGGCTAGAGGGATGAGAAGTCAAGGTGCCAATGATTCTCAATCTAGATCAAACCCGTATCGAACCAATTATAATTGTGCTTAGCAATCAAACCCTCCAAAAACAATCTGCTCATCTCAAAAACCAAACCAAACTAATCTGACTACGTCAAAAACCAAAACGGAACCAATACGTTGATGGAAGCTATGAGTTGTGACTTTCCTAATTGCTAATATGCTAGTAGGTCAGACCAAGCCACACTGATCCATTATAACTGCTAGCCACACTGATCTATTATAACTGCTAGCCCCAACCAAACCAGCTTATTTTTGGAAGAAAAAAAAAACTCCACCATTAACTTTCTTAGCCCATTTACAACCAAACCTAATCGATCCAAAAGGAAAACCAGACTATAAAATCATATTTGAACCCAAACCATTACCATCTTGACTGAGAAACGCATCTATTTATAGGCGCTTATAATTGTTGTGGCAACTTTCACACTCTTGTTTACAAAATTATTATCCAACCTTAAATAATATCTATTTTTTGAGAAATTATATTTTAACATGAAGTATGACAACTCTACTCTCTTGTCACATCAAAATACTTGAACTTTTCTAAGTATGCTTCGTTATTTTTAACAATTGCACTAACGATTTTAAACCGGAGAGATTCTCATTTTATTTTTTTCCAAGAAAAACTTGTTATGTGATAAATATGTGTTAATCTTGATCCTTTCTTATAAAATGGGATAGAAAGTCTGAGTTATTAACATGTTTCATGTCGAAGCATTAATACTTGATGAATGCAGCACGATTTTTTCTGTAAATTTAAATCAATCTCAGTGCACAGTTTCATCGCATAGTTACTAACACTAGAAACTAGATAACTATATCAGATGAGTTTCATGGGGATGAAACGTCTCATCCCATAAAACTCTTATCTTCTCTCTTCTTGCCATGTCAGCTAAATTAATGATGTGCCATAGAAGTTAATATCACGAAGCTCTCAATGCAATTCCCATTAAGACTAGTCTCAATAGGGGTTTTATGAAGGGTTTCATGGCATTAAATATCATCAATTTTGCTGACATGGTAAGGGGAGAGAAGGATGAAGTTTCATGGGATGTGAGAAGAGTTTTCACCATAAAACCCATCTGGTACAGTTATCTAATTCCCAATAGATCTGGGCAAATATAACCGAGAATCGAGAACCGAACCGAAAAACCGAGAACGGGAACCGAACTGACCGAAACTGAGAATTTCGGTTCCTCTTTGGTTCTTGGTTCTTAGAAACCGAAGTACTCGGTTTGGTTCCGGTTTTTAAGTCGGTTAATTGAGGAACCGACCCATTGTACGTTAAGCCCATCAACATATTAGTTTGTAGTGTGTTGTGAGTGAATCAATAAATTTTTTGTGATTGTTGCTTGTTTTCCTTTGAATTTGAGAGAACCATAATAATTATGTCTTGTTGTAAGGATCACCGGGGTGTCCGACCCTAGAGGGGGAGGGGGTGAATAGGGTCGCTAATCGCTTTTCTATCCTATGGCTCAATCTAATTGCATAAGATAAACCTAACACGTCCTACACATGCTAGTTATGACTAAGGTTTATCTATGCTACCCTCTACTTACCCCAAAAGACTTGCAACCTATAGCCAATCCTAATCAAACTAACTAGGAAAGTAAAGGTAAGCAAGAAAGAGTAAATGCGGAAACGTAATGTGGTAAGTACAGCGGTAAGGGAGAGGATATGCAAACTCCCGTGAAGACACCAAGACACACGATTTAACGTGGTTCGGTTAGGACACCAAAGTCCCTCCCTACGTTCACGGTCACTTGCTCACAAAGAACAAGTGTGATGCCGAGTCTCTTCGCTTGATCACCGTCTTGCCACGCCTCCAAGGCTCCCGACAAGCAAAGGCTAAGTGACGCCAAGTCACAAAGACGAGGTCACCGCCACCGTCTATCTCGAAGCGTCACCACGGCACCGTCTTCACTATCTTGGAGCTTAAACACCAAGTAGGGGCCTCCTTCCCCGCACAAAGTGTCGTTGCCACTCCACACCAAGTCGGAGGGTCACACGACGAGTACACAAGTTGCTTGCCGCAGCAAGACTTTCTCTCAAGCTAGTTCTCTCAAGAACTAAGCCTAAACAAGCACTAAGCACTCTCACAAGTGTGCTTAAGCCTATATGATGTACAATGAAGCTCTATGGTGGTTGGAGATGATCTTTAGCTCTTGTATACTTCTTTGAACTCCAGCACTCCCAAATGACCCGGCCTTGGGGGTATATATAGGCAGCACAAGCAAATATAGCCGTTGGAGAAAAGCTGCCAGAAATGTGCTTAACGCCGGTTAATCTGACGTACCCCAAAAGCCATCATCGGTTCAACCGGTGTATGTAAACTGCTACTTGAAAAATTAGCCGTTAGCAATTAACCGGTGTATCGCCGGTTTAACCGATGCAATCAACCGATGTATGTAAAATTAGCGTCGGTTTAACCGGTGATTGTAACTTCTTCACGTTCTTCCAAAAACCACCTCTCTGGACAACTGAACCGATGCAATTGACCGATGCATCGTTGGTTCAACCGGTGTATGTAATTTCCTCGATTTTCATCTGGCAATGCACCGACGTATACATTTTCTTCAACGTCGGTTAATCCGGTGTTAAACCCTAGCCCGCAGACCTTCTCTGTGATTGCACCGGTGAGTTCATTTTGCCCTACGTCGGTTTAACCGATGATAGCAAAATGCCTCAATTCTTGTCCCTTGGACCAAAGAGCCTTGCTACGCCTCTCTTCTCTTTGTCATCACTTGAACCTAAAAGCCTGAGAATAGTCATCTTAACAATCACATTAGTCTAAGTGTTGTGTGTGTCATCAATCGCCAAAACATTATATTGAAATATGGCATGAGAGGCCATTTTCGCTACACTTGTGTTGTGTGGATTGCATAAAAAATAAGGCGAAAAATAAGTTTTAGGAACCCAAACCTTTTGAGAGCCATTCATGGTATGAACAATATCCTTGGGCACCCAAATAGATTGGTTCCATCCATATGTTCTCCACCCCATGACATGAGCCACCACCTTGCCATTCTTCTTCTTTTCAAGTATGTAGTGGTTGCTCTTTTGCTTGTTCTTGTGGGTGGGCTTGGTGTACATGTAGGACGCCTTCAAGTATGGAGATGTGTTTTTCTTGATCTCCTTAGCCTTCTTGTTCTTGTTCAAGTTCTTGGGCTTGCTATTTTCTTTGCCCTCTTTCTCCTTGCATTGATAGGACTTGTGACCTTCTTTGTGACACTTGAAGCAAGTCACTGCTTCTCCCTTCTCAAGCTTATTCACGCCCGCGGAGGTGTTATCTTGAGAAGGTTGGACTTGCTCTTGAGTGTCCTTTCCTTTGAGCCGCCTCAAGTCCGTCATTAGCCTTTCTACCTCTTGTTTAAGCTCATCATTTTCCTTAGCAATGAGATCATCACATGTTTCTATAATCACATTCTCATTGCAAGGGGTTAGATCACAAGAGGTAGACGCATCTACCTTGTCAAAAGAGATAGCACAAGGAATATTGCAAGGAAATGATTTATCCGATGATGATTCACTTTTAGACTCAAGACTCTCATATTTCATTTTAAGTTCTTTATGCTCATTGTCTAAGAAATTGAATTTGTTTAGCAAGTTTTCATATCTTGAGACAAATAAAGCATGAAGTTTTTCTTTACTCTTGAGAGCTTTGATTTCTTCATTTTGTTTAATGAGATATTCTTGTTGATTATGGAGGAGTGTCATCATCTCACACATGTCATTGGTTTCATCATCGGATTCATCATTGGAGGAGTCATCACTTACATCGTTATTACCTAGTGCCATGAGACACATGGGAGGTGGTGATAATCTCCGAGGGTGATGGGTGGTGGAGCTCTTGGAATTTTTCTTGTGACTTGAGCTTTCACCACTTTTCTTGGGCTTGTGGATGGCGGAGAGAGCTTGGGCTCTTGACTTGTTCTTTTTCTTCGCCATCTTCTCCATCGCAACCGCACTCCCTTTAATGAGTGTTTTGTACCCAAGCTCATAGAGCTCATGTACATGCTTGGCAATCTTGCGGTGGTGGTATAGCACGGCCCTTGGGTATTCTTCATCACTTGAATTTGATTCATCATCACTATTTTCGTCATCCTCTTCTTCTTGTTCACTTGAGCTTGAGCTTGATGAGTCTTGTCGCCTTGGTTGATGCTTGCATGAGTGCTTGGCGGCGAGACTCTTTTTGCTTGGAGAAGAGGTGGACTCTTGCTCTTTCTTCTTTGTCATCCCCATACTATACTCATGGGCGATGATTTGATTGATGATTTGGTTTGGTGTAAGCTTGACCAAGTCTTCCTTTTGCAAGATCGTGTTGATGATGTTGTAGTCGGGTTTGCGAAGGCTTCGGAGAATCTTGCGGTTAATTTCCCCATCATCAACTTGATTGAGACCTAAGGCATTAATTTCATTGACAAGAGTATTTAATCGTGAGTACATGTCATGAGCATTTTCATTTGGAAGTTGCTTAAAGCTACTTAGCTCCTCGCCGAGAATATGGTATTTTTGATTGGCAACATCCTTTGTGCCCTCATGATTCTCGACAATTTGCTTCCATAGCTTATGAGCATTTTCATTAGCAAATACACGATTAAACATACTATCACATAGAGATGACAATAGAATTGATTTTGCAATAGCATCGTATTGTCTCTCGGCCTTATTCTCATTTTTCTTGCCCTCTTCGGTGACACGCCAAACATCAAGCCCCCGGGCTTGAAGATGTGCTTGCATAAGCACTTTCCAACGTGAAAAACCCGTGCCATCGAAAAACGGAGCCCTATCGGTACTCATCCATTCCCCGGACATATACTCACTCGACGGTTAAGTCGACGGTTCTCCTACGAGCTTTCTCACAAATTTACCAATAGAATTGGCTAATCCTCGTAAGAGGTGTGAGACCAGGCTCTGATACCAATTGTAAGGATCACCGGGGTGTCCGACCCTAGAGGGGGAGGGAGTGAATAGGGTCGCTAATTGCTTTTCTATCCTATGGCTCAATCTAATTGCATAAGATAAACCTAACACGTCCTACACATGCTAGTTATGACTAAGGTTTATCTATGCTACCCTCTACTTACTCCAAAAGACTTGCAACCTATAGCCAATCCTAATCAAACTAACTAGGAAAGTAAAGGTAAGCAAGAAAGAGTAAATGCGGAAACGTAATGTGGTAAGTAAAGCGGTAAGGGAGAGGATATGCAAACTCTCGTGAAGACACCAAGACACACGATTTAACGTGGTTCGGTTAGGACACCAAAGTCCCTCCCTACGTCCACGGCCACTTGCTCACAAAGAACAAGTGTGATGCCGAGTCTCTTCGCTTGATCACCGTCTTGCCACGCCTCCAAGGCTCCCGACAAGCAAAGGCTAAGTGACGCCAAGTCACAAAGACGAGGTCACCGCCACCGTCTATCTCGAAGCGTCACCACGGCACCGTCTTCACTATCTTGGAGCTTTAACACCAAGTAGGGGCCTCCTTCCCCGCACAAAGTGTCGTTGCCACTCCACACCAAGTCGGAGGGTCACACGACGAGTACACAAGTTGCTTGCCGCAGCAAGACTTTCTCTCAAGCTAGTTCTCTCAAGAACTAAGCCTAAACAAGCACTAAGCACTCTCACAAGTGTGCTTAAGCCTATATGATGTACAATGAAGCTCTATGGTGGTTGGAGATGATCTTTAGCTCTTGTATACTTCCTTGAACTCCAGCACTCCCAAATGACCCGGCCTTGGTGGTATATATAGGCAGCACAAGCAAATATAGCCGTTGGAGAAAAGCTGCCAGAAATGTGCTTAACGCCGGTTAATCCGACGTACCCCAAAAGCCATCATCGGTTCAACCGGTGTATGTAAACTGCTACTTGAAAAATTAGCCGTTAGCAATTAACCGGTGTATCGCCGGTTTAATCGATGCAATCAACCGATGTATGTAAAATTAGCGTCGGTTTAACTGGTGATTGTAACTTCTTCACGTTCTTCCAAAAACCACCTCTCTGGACAACTGAACCGATGCAATTGACCGATGCATCGTCGGTTCAACCGGTGTATGTAATTTCCTCGGTCTTCATCTGGCAATGCACCGACGTATACATTTTCTTCAACGTCGGTTAATCCGGTGTTAAACCCTAGCCCGCAGACCTTCTCTGTGATTGCACCGGTGAGTTCATTTTGCCCTACGTCGGTTTAACCGATGATAGCAAAATGCCTCAATTCTTGTCCCTTGGACCGAAGAGCCTTGCTACGCCTCTCTTCTCTTTGTCATCACTTGAACCTAAAAGCCTGAGAATAGTCATCTTAACAATCACATTAGTCCAAGTGTTGTGTGTGTCATCAATCGCCAAAATATTATATTAAAATATGGCATGAGAGGCCATTTTCGCTACACTTGTGTTGTGTGGATTGCATGAAAAATAAGGCGAAATATTGTCGAAATTCGCTATTCAATAAGCTATTTTTTGGTGCATCTTGGAAGTTCGGTTCCATCGGTTATAACCAGAATCGCACCGAAAAGAACCGAAACCAAAGCTCCTCTGTTCCTAGTTCTGAAAAGAGCCGAACGGTTCCTGTTTTCCAGAAACCGACTTCTCCAAGAATCGAGAAACCGAGCAGATCGGTTCGATTCTAACCGAACGAGGCCTAATTTCCAGTATAGATAACACCATAAAAGCATTGAGACTGGCCTTAGTAGGAACCTGCGCGCAATGCGTTCATGTAGATGGTCTGTGGTTTGTTCCGGTGGAATCTGCGAGGCAGACGTGCCTGAAAGCTTCAAAGCCGCCTCCACTCCTTCCACGCCCACTCGCTCCGGCAGCAACATGCCAGATTGCCAGCAAAGAAAGCGACCACCAAGGTAGCGCTCGGCCGCTCATGTTGTTAGGTTTTACGGGTAAATAAACTATTATGTTAGTATTTGATGATGTGATAGTGTATTAATAAAGAGAGATAAAATGAGTTTCATTTTGATGATGTAGCAGTATATTAATGAAGAGAAAGGAAAAAATAAGTTTTATGGGGATAAAATTCAAGGATGTACACGGTTACCTAGACAACTTGTGTCTTGCATGTAATCTAGAAAACAACAATAGATGAAACTATACATTGAGAGTATGTGTTTCATTCTAGTTTCAAATATTTTACATAATATGTCACTCTAGATAAACATGTCTATAAAATTTTCATTGAGAATGGCCTTACGGAGCCAACAACTTTCCACGATGAACTCTCTCTCTCTCTCTCTCTTATCCATGGCTTGGCAAAGGATGAAAACGGACGAAAAAAAATCCCATCTCGTCGCGCCTGTATTTCTATATCTTTTCTGCTTGTTTCCGTATTTACGGACGAATACGGAAATAGGACGGGAAGCGAGAAGGGTGTATCCCGCCCGTATTTGCGGGATCCCATTTCTAACCGGGATGATCCCGTATTAGTGCTGTATTTATAAAATCCGGAAGAGACTTATTAGGCACATAATATATTCTTTCTTATTACACAACATCAATGGTGCACTTCACGTTTAAATATAGGATACATGAAGCCTTAATCATATTTTTTTTTGGAAAAATAGCTTGTGTAAAGGAATGTGTAGTGTTATATTCATACAAAGTGAATGGAGATTAGACAATAATGCCTTTCGGTTCCTATCCATTTCCGTAACCTATATATATATATCCCGTTTTCGCTCCTGTTCCTAGTTATTCTGCTCCCATTTTCGTAATAAAATACAGAAATAGAAATTGGTTGAAGGACTTTCCCGCCCGTTCTGTCCGTTTTCATCCCTTTGGTAGTTGACACGTTGGTTGTTTTGTAGAGCAACTCTTGAATTTCCATATTCATACATATCGTCATATGGGGCGGGGGCAAGACTCGCATGTTACAATTCCTCCTCTCACTACTAGATTTGTGACTATTGCAGACAAATTGCTAGCACGTAGCCGACAGAGTTTGCTTTCTGCTACAGATTCGGGCTTTCCAAACATCTTATCACCACCGGTTACTCTTGGACTTAGCGGTGATGGTGCGCATAACCGTTGATTCGTAAAACACCCCGATTGTGATGAGGTAATCCCATACTTATATTCTTTTCCCTAACACTCTTCCACTTCTCCCCTCATTCCTTTTCCATCACCTCTCTCCCCTACCACTCCTCCTCCTCCTCCGGGCCGTGCCTCTCCTCCCTTCTTCCTCCTCCCAACAACGCCGCCTCCTCTCCCTTCCCGCGCCGTCTACCCTCCTCCTTCTCTCGCGTGGCACGGGCGGAGGTGGGAGGAGCGGTGTAGGCAGGGAGCAGGTGGAGGTGGGAGGAGGAGCGCATGCGGTGCACATAGCCCCGAGAGGAGTGGAACACCGCGTGTGGCTGCGAGAGGCGTGGAATAGCACGTGCGACTACGAGCGAGCGGAGCAGCACAATGATTTAGTTTTGGTTTTTTTTAACTGGCAGTGATATCCCATCTCTACAGATGCAAGTGAGTACCGATATGTTTTTTGGATCAGCTAATTAATTACGATGCCGTGTCATTTTAATTTGTCTTTCCTCTCAAACTGTGTACGCAGGGCCATTCTAGATCACTTTATCAACTTTTTAGATCATCTCAATGACCCAAAATATATAAAACTTGCATCCCCATCCATCACTACCGAGTTTAATCCAATATTCCCCAAACCGGGGGTTTGGAACCGACTGTGATGGGGTGGTTGCGGTAGTTTGTTTAGGCACAGGTTTGCTTTTGCTGGTCGGTGATAGTTGGTAGGGAATTCATTTCCACTTCCAACAAAATGGTTCGGTTATACTTAAAAACCCTCGGCCATTTAGACAGCAAAAAGACTAATGTGTTAATCCTCCTCGGACACTTTAAAATATCTCTTGACCATTATTTTGATTCTTGTATTTTCTCTGACAGAACAAGATGTGAAAACCGCTGAAGTTTCGGCCTTTTACACCAACACCATTGCGGTAGCGTGCAAGACAAACGGACTAACGTGCAGGGCGACCTGACAAAAAGTGAAAAAGGGAAACAATTCGGACAACATATATAGGAACTCTGAAGATTGACATAATGGGCCGTGTTTGGTTGAGAGCGTGAAATTTTTTTCACAAAAGGATAAATGTATGGATGGAGTACTAAATAAAGTTTATTTGCGAAATCTTTTCACGAGTGGGTGTAACTTTTCGAGACGAATATAATGACAATAATTAATCTATGATTTGCTATAGTGATGCTACGGTAACCATCATCTAATCATGCGGTCAAATGTTTTATTAGATTGGTCTCGCGAATTTATCAGAAGTCCTGCAGATGATTTTGTAATTAGATTTTATTTAATACTTTAAATTAGTAGTTAAAGATGAAAAAAAATTTGCGAATTTTTTCACGCCCAAACCAAACACGGCACTTGTGTTCATGCTCTTGCACGGAGCCGAACGGCGTGGACGCGTGGTTGATCGAGCAACCACCGTCTTCTCCGAGCGCTGGGGGGAGCCGAGTCCGCCAGCACCGTCGTGCGTGTTCCCCAGCAGCAGCCTCTCGCCGCGTGGCGTCTCAGACTCGTATGTGTCGCTGCACAGCTGACCGATGGAAAAGCGCCCAGCGAGCTGCTGCAGGACGAGACGACGTGTCCGCGACCGCCTCCCCTACCGAGGAGACCTGCAACTTTGACGACGCAAGCAGCGGCGGGGTAGGCATCATGCTTCGCCAAGAAGCGAATGTACCAGCGCATCGAGGCCAAAGCCTCAGAATCTTTCCCGCAAACCCGCAGCTGACCGAAGCACCAACCCCTCCCTCCTCTCCTCCGTCTCCGTGGCTGTCTGTCCCTCTCGGTTCGTGGCTTCGTGCTCGTTGGACCGCACCAAAACCATAAGGAAGGCACACCTGCGCCGAGGGCCAACCACAAGTATTTTAAATTGGATTTTTTTTATCTATGCCACCGTTATTTTCTGAGTTTTGAAATATGCCGTTACTATTCACGATATTGGAACCATACCATTGCTATTTTGAAAAACTTTGATCCATGCCATTATGTATGCTTCTCGAGCATTTGGATCCACATGCAGGCCACCGTTTCCGGTCTTGCCCCTGGAGCAGCCGGTTAACGGCATAAGCCATGGACGCCGACGACTCCCTGCTCCCCGCCATCGCATCGTGCTCGGATCCTCCCCCTCTCCATGGCCCGCGACGCCTTGCCCCTGCTCCCCCCCGCGATGTCGTGCCCCTGCTCCCCCCTACGCCGCCGTGCCCCTGTTCCACGCCCGCGCCGCCGCCCCTGTTCCACTCCTGCGCTGCTGTGCCACCTGTGAGGCCTCCGCCTGCTCCAAGCGCGCTGCCGCGCCTGCGAGGCCCACGTTCCGCCAGCGCGGCGTTACCTCCGCCCCGCCGCCCCGCGCACCACCGCGGCCGCGAGGCCTGCGTTCCGCCCGCGCGGCTGAGAGGAGGGGAGGTGGCTCCGCGGAGCTGGGGAGGCGGCCGCACGGAGCCATGCGCCGGCCGCCCGCTCGCGCGCTCTGGCCTCCCAGCTCACCGGTGGCTCGTGCTCCCCTGCCTCGGCGCCCGCGACAGTGGCGATCGACCCAGCTTTCCCGCCTAGCCGCTCCGCTACAGCCTCGCCGTGCGCCTGCCACTAGCCCGCGCGTGCTCGTCCCCCAGCTCGCCGCCGGCTCGTGCTCCCCTGCCTCGGCGCGCACGGCGGCGGCGGCCGACCCCAGCTCTCCCGCCAAACCGCTCAGCTATGGTCACGTTGTGCGCCGGCCGCCAGCCTGCGCCCGCTCACCCCCCAGCTCGCCGGCGGCTTCGCTCTGCCATAGTCGCCACCGACATTGCCCGCTCGTGCGGCCGGGTCGTGCTCCCTACACGAACAAATTAGCGGACGCCAAGAACAGAGGTTGCAGCAGAAAATCCAGCAGTGATTAGGAGCGATCGTGGTCGTCGCGGCTGCCGAGGAGGAGCGCAGCGAAGCTGGCGGCGGCGCAGAGCGCGGCGACAATGTTGCCCTCGCGCAGCAGCACGTGGAGCCCGAGGCCGGCGTGGCGCGGCGGCCCTCCGTGACGAGCGACCGCCGGGGCCGTCCTGCCAACGCCATGGACGGGTCATGGATCAAATCCTGGATAGGTGGACGCGTTCGGGGGCGCGAGCGGCGTAGGACCGCGGGCGGCCGCGCGCGGGGGTTGAGTGGCGGTGTGCGGCCGCGCACGGGGGACGGGCGGACCAGAGCAAGTAAAGTATAGAGCTGGGGGCATTTTTGTCCATACTAAAATACGGTACTTGGGAAAGCCATCGAATACGTGCGTTATGGCATGGATTAAAGTTTTTCAGAATAGCAATGGCATGGTTTCAATATCGTGCATAGTAATAGCATATTTCAAAACTCAGAAAATAACGATGGCATGGATAAAAAAAACCCTTTTAAATTTCTTCCTCTTGCCATTTCGTGTCAGGGCAGTCCCAATGCAGACTCCACTCATAGAGTCTAAGCCTCAAAGACTCCATCACAAGAAACTATACTTCCCAATGCAAAGTGTGTTACTTTGGTTTATATGGCCCACTTGTCTCTCTCATATTCATTCTTGATTTGCGTGAAGACTTAGAGTCTAAATAAGACTTAGAGTCTTAATTTCTCTCCCTCTCTCTTCCATAAATATACTGCCACATCAGTAAAACACAATAAATAGGAGGCTTAGACTCCATGGTAGAGTCTGGATTGGGACTGCTACCAGCTCCTCCCTCCGCCTCCCCCAGACGAAGCAGCGGATTCGGTGGGAGATTCGAGCAGAATTTCGCTGCGAAACGGGAAACACCCCCTCTTTCTTGCCCCGGGAAGCTACCCACGGCCGCGGCCCCAGGTCGGTTTCTCCAAGCTTTATTAATTCCAATCTCCGGTTTCGTTTCGTGTTGCAATTCCGTGGTGTTTCTTCGCCGGCCCCCTCGTAGGGACGGGTAGGTGCGGATCTTGGGGGCGGTTCCAGGGCTGCGAGCGCGGCGCAGTTCCTTCTCTCAAGCTTCAGTTCCCTGATTCTGGCCCCCCATTCCTCTTTTTTTTTTTCTTTCTCATATACAAAATCTTGTTTACTGGCCCCGCTTTCTTGATAATTGTGTTGTTCCGGAATCTGAAAATCTCGGCTCCTTGGCGGATTTCGAGGCAAAGGTGCGATCTTTGTGCTTCTGCGCGCGCCGCCCCATATATCGAAATCGTATTTCATAAAGCGCATATATTTTTCTTTTAAAAAAAATCTGTCCAGTTCGTTGTCAAATCCGCACGTGCGGTCAAATTTGTCCTCTATCCTCTATCCACTCGAAATTCCCAAAGTCATGTGATTTGTGCTGTCAACGGGTGGAACTGTTCCTTCTGGTGATGTATTCGAATTGGCAGATTGGTTTGTTCAACTCCTTTGTTTCCGAGCATTAGTTTGATTGTATCTGCCCGGTGCACAGTTCTCACTGAATTTTGGGCTTTGCTTTGTTCCATGAATTACGTCTTAATAGCGAATGGGTGGTTTCAGACTTTCAGTTCTTAGTTCAGTTTACCTGTATGGCACTGCCAGGGGTCCTAGTAGTGATGAGGTATTGTACCAAGTTTCAGCTGCAGCTAGCTAGCTTATTTCTCATGCTGTGGATAAGCGGTTATGAGTAGGTTTTCCTTTCATTTTTGTTTGTTGCAATGATTTCCCCATTTTCTTGCGGTCTGTTGATTGCTCTGTCTGCTTCGTCAGTTTGTCTACCTACATTTGTTTGCTTGCGTTATTTTGTTCCATTGTCTAATTTCCATCTTGGATGATGTAGCATGGGGTGCGCATCTTTTAGGATATATACTGTGACTATGTAATGATTTAGTTTTGTGAGTTTCAACATTTGCAAATGTACCCTGCATCCTTCTAGCCGTATCTGACCACGCACCGAGTTACAACATTCTTCTGTCTTGTTATGTGAGTGACATTTATTTTCTAGGGAGTGGTGAGCGACAATAGACGGACAATGTAGCTCTGATGGCTAAATGAATGGATGATTGTGTCAAAATGCTTAGCAAGTGAGATAAATTCTAAAATGTCATGCTTGTGTGTTCATGGTACAAGCAGTATCAATTTGATGCAGTATCAATTGGATTCCCAAGTCAATTTCAAGCACCAGAATCCAATATGTTTTCTATGTTAGGAGAAAGGGAGTCAGCATACTAAAATTCAGTTTATTTTCTCATCGATGTTTGGCTGTTTGTTTTTTCTTCCAGTAGTGAATTTTTATATTTCTGTTCTACATACTTTGTTTCCATGCCTTTGTGAACTTATCGATTGCATTTTTTTTTCAATTTTTTTTTGTTATCCTATCCTGTCAGATGAAGGTAGACATCTTAATTATTTCATTATGCAGATCTGGACACAAATTTGAGACGTTTCTCAAGAGATAAAGTACACTAATGGTTTCCCTGAGTAGGAGCATGAATCACTGACTTGGGATGCAATATTTTTATGGGTAAAGAAAAACTCCATAAGCAGCCTTCTGTCCGTCTGATTGAATCCCTCAAAATGGAGAGGATGAGAAACATCCTGACTCATAGATATCCATACCCACATGAGCACTCAAGACATTTCATGATTGCTGTGTTTGCTTGTTGGGTTTTCTTCATTTCCTCCGATAACTTGCAAAACCTTATCATGAAGTTGGACAAGAATTTTAAATGGTGGTCCATGTATGCTTGTTTAATTGGCTTCTTCTATTTCTTCTCATCGCCTTTTATTAGGAAGACCATCAAACCAAACTATTCAAACTTCAACCGATGGTAAGCATTAACCTCTCGTATGTGGACTAGTACTCTTAAGTAAAACAAGATGTTTGGTTCTCTGAAGTTATTTCTAAATGTAGGTACATCGCTTGGATATTCTTGGCAGCACTGTACCATCTGCCCAGTTTTCAGTCAATGGGCTTGGATTTGAAGATGAATCTTTCCCTCTTCCTCACAATTTATATCTCTTCTCTAATTTTCTTGATGGTCTTTCATATCATATTTCTTGGCCTTTGGTATTTGGGTCTTGTGTCTCGTATGGCTGAGAAAAAGCCAGAGCCACTTACTATAATACAAAACTGTGCGGTAAGTTCAATGGTGACATTGGTTTATGTATCTTCCTATTCACTTATCTTCTCTTAGTTACCTTTGCATTATGTTTATTTTAATTTACATTTTTTAATATATCTTGTATCTTATTGCAGGTTATAAGCATAGCTTGCTGTGTGTTTTACAGCCACTGTGGTAACAGGACTGTTACAAGAGATAAATCTATTGATCGTAGAACTGCTAGCTGGATTGCATTCTCACTTTGGACAAAACATGATGACAACACACTGATTTCAAGGCTATTACGTATGCATAAATTTAAAGAGCAGATTTGCTCCTCCTGGTTTGCTCCAGTTGGTTCTGCTAGTGATTACCCTCTTCTCTCTAAATGGGCTATTTATGGAGAAGTTAGTATTATTATACCTCTTATCTGCCTTTACATAATTATATTGGTTTGTTGGTTTTAAGTTTATTCTTGTCTTTATCTGCTCCAGTTGTCTTCCAATGGATCTGGGTCCTCCAATGAAATTTCACCAGTCTACTCTTTGTGGGCTACATTTATTGGTCTTTACATTGCCAATTATGTTGTAGAGCGTTCAACAGGGTACGTCAACTCTCTGAGCACTTGAGCCTTCCCCATTTCCATAAACAGATTTTTTTTTTGAAGAATTTCTTACTGGAACTTGGGAAAGGACGAAAGCATTGATTCAGCTTATCACCTATCAGTTACATTGTGAATGCTTTAGAACAGTATATCTGTTTTTGGTGCAGTAGCATTATGATAAGAGTAATATATTCTCATATTTGTATTTACTAAATTAGGTTATTCTGCACACGGTAGCATTCAACCTAGTCGCACTGTCTATGCATGTGTGCATACTGATGTGATCAATGAGGCAACTAAATGTGTCAAATCATATTTACAGTGATTCCCATGTTATTACATCATAAATTGGGGTCATTTGCAAGTGGCACCTATCATTGTATCACCTTAGTTGCCATGTGTATTGTAGTTAAAGAGGCAACTAAGCATATAATTGCTGTTGAGTAACAGGAACTGAAATCTATTTTGGGTTGGTTTATTTTTGGGGTCATTTCACATTTCTCTCTCTGATTTGTTGTGCAGATGGGCTTTAACTCATCCTTTGACAATTTCGGAGTATGAGAAATTGAAGAAGCAGTTGAAACCAGATTTTGAGGACATGGTTCCTTGGTACTCTGGGTATGTTATTATTTAATACTCCCTCCCTTCTGTAGGTCGTTTTGGCAAATCTAGATACATAGTTTTTTGCTTTGTATCTAGACATTTTTTGCTATGTATCTAGACATAGCGTATATCTAATTGCATAGCAAAAGCTATGCATCTTGATTTGCCAAAACGGCCTACAATTTGGAATAGAGGGAGTACATAAGTTCTTATACTGCACTTGATATGGAAGAAGTAACTTACACGTTGGTAATTTTGTTCTGCAGGACATCAACTGATTTATTTAAAACTGTCTTCGACCTCATGATATCTGTGACTCTCTTTGTTGGACGATTTGACATGCGTATGATGCAGGTACATCAATTCTTTGCATCCCTGCTGTGCCCGTTTTCCTTGGTTTCTTCTTGTGCATCTTTCCCTGATAGGCACATAATAATAGTGATTTAAAATCACTATTGACTTTGCTTTGCAAATTGGGTTTATTTTTGCACTAGCAGGTTGAGTCTATGGTTGTCTTAAGGCAGTTATTGACAGTTTTTTTTCCTAACCTTGACCAGGCTGCTATGAATAAAACTCCTGATGAAGCTAACAGCCACGACCTTTTGTATGATCATCTTGATGAAAAAGATGAGCTTTGGTTTGACTTCATTGCAGATACTGGCGATGGTGGTAACTCTACATATGCTGTAGCACGATTGCTTGCTCAACCTTCGTTAGTCATAAAATCTGATGATTCAAGGCTAACATTTCCCCGTGGACAGCTGCTACTAATTGGTGGAGACCTTGCGTATGTTTCTCATTAGAACTGACTCTAGATAACCAATAAAAACTCATTTAGTTCTTGACATTCAAGCTATATATTAATATTTTGCTACTTTAGATTCCATTATTATTTCGTTTACCTATATGATGCGAGTCCCCCTTGCTTATGTCTACAGATATCCAAATCCATCCTCATTTTCGTATGAACGGCGCTTTTTCTGCCCTTTTGAGTATGCTCTCCAGCCTCCTGCTTGGTATAAGCCTGAACATATTGCACTGGAGAAACCAGAACTTCCTCTTGGAGTTTCTGAGCTCAGGCGATATCGTGGACCACAATGTTTTATGATCCCCGGAAACCATGGTAATTATCACCATCTGTATAAAAGCATGCCATATAATCATGTGCAATGATGTTTGTTTATGCCTTTTGTCATTTGCCTATTTCTGAATATATTATGTCAATGATTTGTTAACATGGAAATGTCAAACATATTTTCCAAAATTTAGCATTGTGGATTGATGTTTCAAACTGTAGGAGAGAATAATGGCTTGTATTCCTCCAAACCCTAGAAGGGTGGGATATAGTTCCTATAGATGGGCCTCTATACATGGGCTCACATATACACCAACACCCCCCCGCGCAGTCTGAACTACCGGCGCAGCAGTGTTCAAGACCGGACAACAAGAAAGCCAACATCCTCCGTAGTCTGAACTCTGAACAACCGTCGCAGCAGTGTTCAAGACTAGACAAAAAGAAAGTACAAAGTGCAAATACCCCCGCAGCCCCAACTAGCCACCTGCTACGTTGAGGTTGGAGCGAAACTCCGAGAAGGTCGAGAAGGGTAGTCCCTTGGTGAAGATGTCGGCAAACTGGGAGGTGGTCGGGACATGGAGTACTCGAACATCGCCGACGGCGACTCTGTCGCGCACGAAGTGTAAGTCGATCTCCACGTGCTTCGTCCGCTGATGCTGAACGGGGTTGGTGGAGAGGTACACGGCGCTGACGTTGTTGCAGTAGACGAGCGTGCTCTTGCCGAGCGGGCTGTGGAGCTCCGCCAAGAGCTGTCGGAGCCAGGACGCCTCCGCCACGCCGTTAGCGACAGCCCAGTACTCTGCCTCAGCACTGGAGCGGGAGACAACCGGCTGCCGCTTGGACGACCAGGAGACAAGGTTGCCACCCAGGAAGACGGCGTAGCCGGAAGTGCCGGAAGTGGAGCGGCGAGTGTTCGGGCAGCCAGCCCAGTCAGCGTCGGTGTAGACCACCAGCTCAGAGGTGGGAGAGCGGTGAAGAACCAAACCGAAGCCAGCAGTGCCACGGACGTAGCGGAGGAGACGCTTCAGTGCAGCAAGGTGAGACTCCCGGGGATCATGCATGTGAAGACAGACCTGTTGAACGGCATAGGTGAGATCCGGCCGGGTGAAGGTGAGGTACTGCAAGGCACCAGCGAGGCTCTGGTAGGCAGTAGGATTAGCCATAGGATCACCCAGATCAGCAGACAGCTTCGCCTGAGTATCGACAAGAGTGGAGCATGGCTTGCAATCAGTCATTCCAGCCCGCTCCAGAATGTCGAGAGCATACTGCCGCTGGTGAAGGAACAAACCAGACTCGCGAGTCTCCACAGTAACGCCCAAGAAGTGGTGGAGTTGACCAAGATCCTTCATAGCAAACTCCTGCTGCAGAGAGGAGATGACGCGCTCAATCAACTGCTGACTGGAGGCGGTGAGCACAATATCATCAACATAGAGCAGCAGGTAGGCAGTCTCATCCCCACGACGGTAGATGAACAGAGAAGTGTCAGCTTTGGCCTCGGTGAACCCCAAAGTCAGCAAGAACGTGGCGAACCGAGAGTACCAAGCTCGAGGAGCCTACTTCAGACCATAGAGGGACTTGTTGAGCCGGCAGACCATATCCGGACGACTCGAGTCCACAAATCCTACTGGCTGAGAGCAGTAGACAGTCTCTGACAGAGTACCGTGAAGAAACACATTCTTCACATCTAGCTGGTGCACAGGCCAAGAGCGAGAGTGCGCAAGCGAGAGGACCGTGCGCACCGTAGCGGGCTTCACCACGGGACTGAAGGTCTCATCATAGTCCACACCAGGCCGCTGGGTGAAACCCCGGAGAACCCAGCGAGCCTTGTAGCGCTCCAGTGTGCCGTCAGCCCGACGCTTGTGCGTCCAGATCCACTTGCCTGTGACCACATTGCAACCAGACGGACGCGGCACGAGGTCCCATGTCTGGTTGGCGAGAAGAGCCGCGTACTCCTCTTCCATCGCGCGACGCCAGTGAGGATCCGCCAAGGCGTCGCGGACAGAGGAGGGTACCGGAGAGACCCGCGGCTCCCCCTCGGTGGCGGAGAGAGTCGCGGCCTGAGACGCCATCCGTCGAGTCACCATGGGATGGATATGCCGAGGATCCCGATGGACGACTGGCGGGTGGTACACCTCCGGCTCGACTCAAGAGCGAGTCGGCGGCGGCGACGGCACCGGTGTAGGCGTCGCAGGAGCCTCCGGAGCCGGAGGCGGCGCCAACCGACGCCGGTACACCTGCACCGGCTGAGCGTACCACGGCGGCGCCGGTGTCGGCGCCGAACGACGCAGGTACATCTGCACCGGCTGAGTGTACCGCGCAGGTGTAGGAGGAGGCACCGGGGCCGCGCGTGGCACAGCAGGAGACTCCGGGGCTGCGCACGGCACGACAGGAGGTCCTTGGGCCGCGCGTGGCGCGACAGCGGGCACCGGGGCCGTGCGTGGCGCAACAGACATCACCGGAAGCGGTGCCGGTGTGCTGGGAAAACCTGCAGGGAAAAGGCAGACAGGTAACGGTGGCTGAACCACCGGGTCAATCGGAAACAGGGACTCCAACTCGTGGTCAGGAGAAGGTGTGGAGGAGGTGGAGTAGGGGAAGTCCGACTCGTCAAACACGACGTGTCGGGAGATCAGGACGCGGCGAGAGGTGAGGTCAAAGCATCGGTTCCCCTTGTGGTCAGGGGAGTACCCAAGAAACACACAACGAGTCGAGCGGGGCGCCAGCTTGTGAGGAGCAGTGGCGGAGGTGTTGGGGTAACACGTACACTCGAAGATCCGAAGGTGGTCGTAGCGAGGAGGGGTACCGAAGAGAGCGTGATGTGGAGTGGGAGCAGGAGAAGCAGTGGACGGAAGACGGTTAATCAAGTAGGTGGCGGTGTGGAGGCCCTCGGCCTAGAAGCGCGGGGGCAGAGAGGCCTGGATCAGAAGGGCGCGCACGATGTCGTTCGTCGTGCGAATCATCCGCTCAGCCTTGCCGTTCTAGGGAGAGGTATACGGACAAGACATACGCAGCTGAACACTCCGAGAGAGGAAGAAAGAATGTGAGGTGGAGTTGTCGAACTCACGCCCGTTGTCACACTAGACGGCCTTAATGGTGAGGCCGAACTGAGTGGACACCCAGGCAAAGAAGTGGAGGAGGGTGGTGAAGGTCTCAGACTTAGTGCGCAAAGGGAAAGTTCAATAATAGTGTGAGAAATCATCGACCACCACCAGATAGTATTTGTAGCCAGAGAGGCTGAGAACAGGAGAGGTCCACAGGTCACAGTGAACAAGATCGAAGGCATGCGTCGCATGCGAAGAAGAAGAGGAAAAAGAAAGCCGAACATGACGACCAAGCTGGCACGCATGGCAGAGGTGCTCAGCAGGAGTCCTAGTACTAGGAACATCGGTACTACGACTGAGCTGAGCTAGAACGTCGCGGCCAGGGTGACCAAGACGGCGGTGCCAGGTGGTGGAAGACGGCGTCGCGGCAAAAGCGGCAGACGAAGAAGGCGAGAGTGGTGCAGCGGAATACGGAAGGCGAAGGGTGTAAAAGGGCCCCGTGCTGTCACACCGGAGGAGCGGACGCCGGGATGCCGAATCCTTTACAGTGAGGCTAGAAGAGTCAAACTCGATGGAACAAGAGTTGTCAGCTGTAAACTGACGAATGAAAAGAAGATTATGAACCATTTGAGGAGAAACAAGGACATTGGGAAGACGAAAAGAAGCAGGAGCAGAACCGACGGCGGTGACAGGAAGGCAAGACCCATCACCAACCATGATGGAAGAAGGACAAGAGGGGTGTGGGGGTCGGACAGAAGAGGGGATACCGGCATCAGGGGTGGTGTGGAAAGAGGCACCCGAGTCGGCGATCCACTCGGTGCTGACTGGCGGCGTCCGCCCGATGGCGCTGAAGGACTGCGCCAGTGTGGCCTGGTCCCACCTCCAGGCCAGGTCGGCTGCTGGCTGGGCTGAGCGGGCGGGGTCCAGAACGGCGTGAACAGGGGAGCAGCACCGGTGTACATGGCCGCCGGCTGGGGCTGAGGACGAGCCCCCCTAACCCTGAAACGGTCACAGTGGGATGCGTCCTGACCATGGGGCGCTGAAGGATGGCCAGGGTGAATCTCCAGGAGCAGGAGTGGGAGCTGGCGTCGGGTCCGGAGTGCCCCGACGGCCTCCACCAACACAACCCGGAGCCGGAGTAGTGCCGTCAGCACCACTACCACGACGGCCCCCCCTCCCCCCCCGCCGCCGACGCCCGCGGCCTCCCCCACCCCCGGTCTGGCCGGTGAGAGGAGCACCAAGGAGGGGGTCGGTCCGGGGTCCAGATCTAGAGGGCGGAGCCTGGTGGGAGGACAGAGCGCCGTGCTCGTTGAAGGGGACGACAAGCTGAATACGCTCCCAAGCGAGGGCAGTCGCACGGATGCGCTCCTGAGCTGCCGAAGCCTCGGACTTGGCGGCGAAGAGGGCCGCGGCGAGAGCAGCTTCGGCCGTAGCAGCGTCGGCGGCGATCTGCTGCCCGCGGAAGGCGGCAGCGGCGAACGGCGCATCAGCGGGTGGCATACCGAACGGAGGCCATACGGGCGCGGGCAGGGGCGGCGCCGCGAGCGTGTGCAGGAGCGCAGGGCGCGGCGCAGGCGGGGGCGCCGCGGGCACGGGTATCCCGAGCGCAGGCCATCCGTAGGCGGCAACAGTGCCGGGCGCAGAGGCAGGGGCGCCCGCGCCTCCCGCGCCCTGGGCTGCAGCAGCGGCGTCTTGGGCCGCGCTCGCGCCCAGGGCCGCGACGGCGGCGGGCAAAGGAGGTGGAGGAGGGGCCCCGGCGCCCCCCGCTGCGGCGGCGAAGGCGGCAGCGGTGGAGGCAGGCAGCGGCGGCCGAGCCCCTGTCTAGGCGCCCAGAGCCACGGGCCGGCGGCCGAAGCAGATCCGGCGGCCCCCGCGGGCCACGCCCGCGCGGCGCCGGGAGCAGGGGAGGCCGCGCCGCGCCTGGGCATGGGCTGCAGTGGCGCAGGCTGCCCAGGCAGCGTGCCCACGGCCGCGCCCGCGCCCACGACCATCGGGGCCAGGGCGGGCAGAGCAGGGACCGGCGGCGGCCTGACGGCGGCCGCGGCAGCAGGGCCCGTGCCGGGCGCCGCGGATCCGGCGGCAATGGCGACCTGGGGCGGCCACGTGCAGGCCGCGCCCGCGCCCCCCGCGCCCACGGTGGCGGCGGATCCGGCGGCGCCAGGGGCGCCAGAGACGGCGGCGGCGGGCCTGGGCCAGGCGGCGGCGGTTGCTGGAGCAGGGGGCTGCCGGAGCGCCAGAGGAGCAGCGGGCGGCGCCAGTGCGGGGAGCAGAGCAGCGGCCGGCGCCAGGGGAGGAGGGGCGGCCACGAGGTGGGCCGCGGCGCCCGCGGCGGCGGTGGTGGCGGCACCCACGGCACCCGCCGGGAAAGAGGAGAGGGGAGGGGCCGGCGGCCGGCTGGCCATGGGGCCAGCGGCGGCGGCGGGAAAGGGAACAACTGCAGCAATGGGAGGAAGGGAATGAGGCGCCGGTGGCCGGCCAGCCATGGCGGCGGCGGCAGCGGCTAGAGGAAGGAGAAGTTAGCTGATACCATGTAGGAGAGAATAATGACTTGTATTCCTCCAACCCTAGAAGGGTGGGATATAGTTCCTATACCTCTAGATGAGCCTCTATACATGGGCTCACATATACACCAACACAAACAATCGGAGTGACTGAATCTACACGGCCATGAACAGATTGGTTTGATGGACTACACACATTCATGAGGTATATCTGTCATAAGAGTTGGTTGGGTGGGTGGTTCCTACCTCAGAAGAAGAGTTATTTTGCATTGAAGCTTCCCAATGGCTGGTGGATTTTTGGCCTTGACCAAGCTCTTCATGGCGACATTGATGTCTACCAGTTCAAGTTTTTTGCCGAGTTGTGTAGACAGAAGGTAATTTCGTTCTCTGATCTTCATTTGGTCAGCAACTTATTTTTGTTATAGGTGCTATGTCTTTTATTTTAAATTTGATGGTTCAATAGTAACATGTCAGCTAGAATATCTTTTCATCATAAGCAGAAAACATTGAAGATTACAGGACATGTTTTTTAGTGACCTCATATTTACCACTGGAAGTATGCAGATCGGTGAAAATGATTCTGTTATTGTTATAACCCATGAACCAAACTGGCTCCTTGATTGGTACTGGGGCGATAAAACTGGAGCGAACGTTGCATATTTAATACAGGAGTACCTCAGGGGGAGATGCAAACTGCGGATGGCTGGAGACCTGCACCATTATATGCGACATTCTTGTGTCGAGGCAAAAGAGCCAGTTCATGTACAGCACTTACTTGTTAATGGATGTGGTGGTGCCTTTTTGCATCCAACACATGTCTTTGAGAACTTCAGAGTATTTTATGGGAACAAATATGAAACAAAATCTACATATCCTTCTTATAATGATTCTAGCAAGGTAAGCTTTACTCCATCATTTTTACCTTATTATTAGTTCATTTTGCAGTGTTTGATTGGTCATGTTTGAGGGTTTTGTGTTGTCAAGTGACCCTTTCCTTCATTGTTTGTCTCTCCAGATTGCGCTTGGTAACATTTTGAAGTTTCGAAGGAAAAATTGGCAATTTGATGTTATTGGTGGTTTTGTGTACTTCATACTGGTTTTCTCAATGTTTCCACAGGTGAGAGAAAAAACTAGATAAATTTGCTCTTTATGAACTGTGCAGTTCTTGGTAGAAGACTCAAAGTGTTAAAGAATCTGGATAAAGTCAATGTTTCCACAGGTTAAAGTAAAAGCCTAAAAGTTCATTTGGTTTTCACGCTCACAATGGTAAATTCTAAAATGCATGAGAAATGGTGTTATCCTATGCATTAATTCATGGTCCCTTTCTTCTTGGTGTTACAAGTTCATCTATGATTATGACTGCTACCGAGAGTTGACACTAAGGATTGCAAATAATAGACTACCTAAGGGCTGTGATGATTCTTGCCATCCTGTAAGCAGTGGTGACATGTTCATAGGACCAGCCAGCTCATCCGCCTGTCTTGAAGGGTCTTTTAGAGACTTTAGACATATTCTGAGACTTTGTGGATACATCTCTAATAAGATTTATACAATGTTACAATTTTTTTTGGTGTAGAAGTGGACTAAAATTATATCAATTTTCTACCCCCGCACAAATTTCTGTGAACCAACAAATGGGGTTATATTCTTCTTGTCCAATTAGGGAATTTGCAAAGATCATATATAATGAAAAGAAAGTAGCAACAGACTACATTACTAATCAATGTATATTGCGCAAGCACTAATACACTGATTCAGTTACTTCTATGTGCGGCCTGATGCAATATGTTGTGCTATGCAGTGTGACTCGTTTCGCATCTTACATGAAGACTCCTGGGCTGGTCGTGTCAATGGTTTCTTCGTTGCAATGTGGAATGCTATTTTTGAGATTCTAGAGCGGTCTTATGTATCCCTAGCTGGTGTTGTCACCTTATTGATGGTATCATTTTTCTTTGTACCCACAAAATTGTCACGTAGGAGACGTGCTTTGCTTGGTTTTCTTCATGCTGCTGCTCATATAACTTCGGCAGTGCTACTGATGCTACTTATGGAATTAGCTATTGAAATCTGCATCCGCAACCATCTATTAGCAACGTCAGGTTGGTTCATTTTTTCTTTTCACGTGCATCACACTTGATGAAACATGCTATATCCTCTGCTTGAACCCTAGTGACCTTGCATCTCAAATATAAGATGATAGCGTGAGAGGCGCGCAAGTTACTTTCATTCCAGTCAGATTCTTTAACACTGCAGGTCCACAGTGATCCACTAGTATTGTTCCAGTGCATCTGCAGTTCCTTTGAATAAATAGTGATGTGTTATCATTAATTGGCACTTGGCAGTGTCCATCCCGAGAAAGTGATCCATTATTGATGCCTAGGCACATCTAGCTTTGTTGCTAACTGCAGCGTTGATTCTCACATTAGTAAATATTTTTTTGTCTTAAAAAGCCTGGCTGCAATTAGGAGAGCAAGATGATAGTAATGGCTGATCCTTTTTTTCATCACCTGTTCTTATATCCTCCGGATAGTGTAATTGTTTGCGTCAACTGTATATTCTTTGTGGTGGCCTCGTGTTATTATGTTCCCATCTTCATCCACAATGTATAAAAATGTTTGTTCTTTTACTTGTTCTCAGGCTACCATACCCTTTACGAATGGTATCGCAAAGTGGAAAGCGAGCATTTCCCTGACCCCACAGGACTTCGCGCTCGTCTTGAGCATTGGACCTTTGGGCTTTACCCTGCATGTATTAAGTACCTCATGTCTGCATTCGACGTTCCAGAGGTATTCTTTCATCATTGTAATCTTTCATCTTTGTTAACTACAAGGAGATCCTTTCTAATGGTTGTTACTGTTATCTGTCATATACTCCCTCTTCAGGTCATGGCGGTAACGAGAAGCACAATTTGCAGAAAAGGAATAGAGTCCCTTCCCCGGGGAGGTGCCATAATCTACTACGTCTGTGTTTTCCTGTACTTCTGGGTGTTATCGACACCTGTTGTATCACTGGTGTTTGGGAGCTACTTATATGTATGCATAAACTGGTTCCATATCCATTTCGATGAGGCTTTCTCCTCACTGCGCATAGCAAATTATAAGGCGTTCACACGGTTCCACATCAAGAAGAATGGAGACCTTGAGGTCTTCACATTGGCTGTGGACAAGGTAAGACTTCAATTTTTTTTAATAAAAACAACTGTGGTAATGTCATAAATAACTCAACACTGAATGAATCAGGTGCCAAAAGATTGGATGCTGGATCCAGACTGGGATATGGAACCCAAGCAGCCATTCCAGATGAGCTACACCAGGAAGTTCCCAAGCAAATGGAGGTCCGCCTCAGGCCTCGACCCGATTAACGCGGTGCACATTATCGACCGGTTTGTCATCCCACGGACACCCCCAAGTCCTACAACCCCAGGAGGCTCTGTCAGATGATGAGGATGCTGGGGACTATGATGTACATACAGTTGAGTCATCTTGTCTCTCATCGGAGAAGCTGTACAGTAACACAAGATGCCCTCTGACGTAGAACAGGAGAAATAGGTAGAAGAAAACACTGGGGCAGATCTCCACGAGATAATGTTCAAATGTTGTACATCAGCTGTGACTTTGGCCCAGTACCGATGATGTCAATTCACTTTTGTCATGCGCAGTGGGCTTTATCAGAATATCAGATATAATGCTGAGCTAAGAAATTATACCCGAATCTGTGTGAGCTACTAAGCAGTAGTAATGCAAGAGCAAGTGTATTCAGCAAAGTTTAAACGTTGCTCATTCCCACATCCTCTGTAAAAAAAATATCAGGAACTCCTTGCCGCTAAACTGCAGAAGCAGATGGCACCAAATCCACAGAAAAGACATGCACATAGAGAAAAAAAGTAGAAAAAAATTTGTTTGCATTGCACATTAACTGGATTTTTTATGAAGGAAACATTAACTAGATTCCATGGTTAACATAGATGTCATCATCTTCGGCCAAAGTTCTAAATTTCTATGATAAGTCACCCTTCCAGAAATGTCATTTCCCCCAAAATTACAAAATGTTAACATGGGGAAGATAAACCACCCCTACATATAACTGGCACTAATTGCCCGTACAAACTTAAACTTGTGCTAGCATAGATATTCTAATCAAGATGGATCCTCCCTTTTTTGTTGTCACCGTAAATTGTACTCAGATTTGGTGTCCCCCATCACAGTTCACGCCATATTTACTTTAGCGTCTTCGCTGGAAACGCTTGACCTAGCCCTTTCCGGGTTGTTAGGCTTCCCATTTTTGAGTTTACCAAGTGTTTGCAGCAACAAGGAAGCCTGATCAAGAACTGTCTGCAGTTTCGATTCATCCATTGAATTCAACTCAGAGACATTAAGATCGATTGAAATCTTTTGTGTGGATGCACTGGATGGATCTTGTTCTTTTGTTGTCTCCATCACATCTGAGTTTAGCTTGTTTGCTTCTATTCCATGCAGTACCTTGATAACACTAGGACACACTGCCATTCTGTTATCCTGCACAGGATAACTATCTACTGAAGGAGTCGGTATGTTTAGGTCAATGCCAAAATGGTTTTCACTAACGCCCAGATGGTTTTCTTTCCTGTCTTTTATACAGTTTCCTTTAAGCTCTTCTCCAACATTTGTAGAAGCATTGTTTTCTTCAAAGGAAGGGCGCACAAGCTTTCTTCTCTTTACTTTCCCACTGATTTCCTTCCCCAATTTTGCATCCACCTTCCCCGCTTCACTTCGCCTCTTGAAGTTGTAGAAAGGAACTTGTGGTCCCATGCTTTCTTCTCCCAGCTCTAGTTGACTTGGCAGGTTCAGCTCTTTATGAGAACAGTCCATAGCCTCCTCCCCGATCAACGGTATGACAAGACCATCTGCAATTGGTTTATTCTTGTGGCTCCACTGTTCTGTTTTCTGAGAAAGAGAAGAAACCAATTGGTTCAGCGAAGGACCTGTGTACTCTTGGCAAGACAGTTGCTTGTTCAGTGTTAAGCGAGAAAAAACACTTCTTTGCGGAGCGCTACACCGATTCTTTGTGTTGTTTTCAGCTCTTATATTATGCTGTGTAGACCATGGATCAACAATAAAATTTTCAATATCGGATGAATCCGAAGCATTACTACGGGGGCCACCATATCTCATCTGATCATTTGCAAAGTCTACATCACAATAAGGGATCTGAATGTAATCAGCATAATTCCTTTTCTGATCAATGGCTGGTACTGTTTTTCCATCACGTTCGAGAACTTCAGTGTAGGTTGGAATACATTGTAGGCTCAGTTTTGCCGGTGTTGGAGCTTCTCCTTCACTGAAACGCTGCCGCTCACATTCATATGTGCCGCTATTATGTGCCCTGGAGCGTCCTTGGTTAAGGCAAATGTCACAATGAACTTGATGGTCAGGGTTACTTTGCAGATTTGACAGAGACAAACCAGGATATAAATGGTCATGTGGAGCAAAAGATGGATTCAAATGACACCTTCCATTGTAAGTTGAATTTGGAGTTGCATATCCAGAAGTTAACGAGCCACTGTGCAAATAACCACTAGATAATGGGTATGGCTGATTTGCAATAAATTTAGCTGCTTCAGTTGGGTCCTGAGTTGTACATCCAGAACGTAAGATATTTTGTGGATAGTCTTGTGGTAATGGATATGGCTGCTTCGCAACCAACTGGTAGTGCCTAGAAGTTTGAGAGCAAGGTGCAGATACTTGAGTTGAAACAGCATCGGTCATAACAGCAGCTGGGAAAAGCTCACTCTGAGATTGGAATTCAATCTGGTCATGGTGTCTGCGGGCGGAAGCAATTTGGGCTCCAATTTCTGTTCCCAGGGGCTTGGACATGTTTGGGTGTGTCTCAACACTAAGTGGTAAATCTGTGTGCATGCTTGTAGCAGTAGAATATCTTCTTACAACTTCTGAAATGTTGGGAACCAAAAGGCATGAATGATCAACAGAATGAGGAACATCTGGAGTCATGCTTTCTTTGTCCTGCCCCCTTTTGCTAGAGCAGTTTGTTTCCAAACTCTCATTTTTTGAATATTCATGAATAGGGAGCTGTACCCTCCTGTTGTCAAACAACTCATATAGCCGAACAACCTGCGAGTCAATAGAAGTTTCCATTGTCATAGACGTGCCATCAGAAGGTACATTTGTAACATTATATAGCACAAAGTGGTAGTACAGCAAACCTGATTGTAGGAAAGGTCAAAGTAGAACTTCGTTGGCAGATAGTAGTTGTCCTCTATGGCAGGGGAAAACTCATCTTCACTTAGTGGCCTGCACTTCCAGATAATATTGATGCGAACCTAGGGGAAAAAGAACAGCTCAAAACCACACGGATATTTTTTCTTAATCATACAATCATCAGTATAATCTGAGCTTTAAAGCTTGTTAGCTGATATAATGTGCAAAAGTCACAAAATGTAAAGGCAATTTGGGTGTTGTCTATTCATATGTCCTGCGTACAAAAATGAAAGGTGCATTACAATTCTACTAGTAATAACAAGAAAAAACCCAAGGTAATTAGTGTAATGTCAGGAGGTTCAGTTCCTGGTCCTACAAACCTTACATTATTCTCAGCTTAGCAAGTTCAACTTAGCACAGCCACCCTCACGTGTAGATGTGCATACACAAATGCAGAAAAGGAACAGTTGTGGAGAAATTGTACTCATAAAGTCATAAGGAATTGTTGTTTAAAGTGATCTGAAGTCAGAGGACAAGGATTGACAAAGAGGCACATATTAGTTGTGTACTACCTGCGCCGGATACGAGCGTTGTGTTGACCGAAATGCGGCATTGTTAATATTGAGCCCTCCGTCGGAGGCAGCCTCAAAGACTCCATAAAGCTTGCGCAAAGTATGGTCAAAGAGAAACAAAGGCATCCCTTTTCTGACATTTCGGACAAAGGGTTCATACTCCATCGGCAGGCCGAAAATGCTCGCTTGGAAGCATTGCTCCCTCGTGAGGGTGTTGGACATGAAGATTGCTCCTGCCATGTCCCCAACTGCATCCTGCCTAAAAGACAGAGCAGGCCCTTCACGCTTCATTCCGGCGGACCTTGCACACGCACACAAGTGAAATGAGTGAGACATGGCTGCAATCGGCACATGAATTGGTTGTTATACAGGCTAGACTCGTATGTATATATAGAACGCAATCAACCGCACATGACAAAGATGGGCAGCAATTAAGCTTTATGTCAATTAATTACTTTATACAGGTTAGAGACTCGTATGTACTATATATATAGAACGCAATAAAAAAAAGGAACGAATCAGAATAAGCCTGGTGTTTAAAATTAAAGAAGAAAGGAAGAATATCGCTTTATGAAGAAAGGTAAATAATGAAGAAAGGTGAATAAAAGAGGGGGGGGGGGGGGATTAACTATCCAAGTGGACCACAGGAAGTACAGAAAGAACGAAAGTGATGCGGCATGCAGCACGGCGCTGTTCAGTTGAGTTCAGCCCACAGTCAAAAAGGAGCACACCAAGATACGAGCTGGAAGGAATCGGGGAAGTTGGTCCGACTAAACTAATACTAAAAAAAATTCTTGCAATGCCCGAGCACCCAGAATTAAATCTGCAATCAGCGAACCGGGTTGTGGTCAGGACCACACCGCCTGCACGACATGAAACAAACGGGGAGAAAGGGAAACGCCACAAACTACACCAAAAAGAAGCAGTAACTAACAATCATAAACCCTAAAAAATGGCACTTCAAGAAAACAAACGGCGAGAAAGAGAAACGGCATCGAGCCGGTGCCTCTAACTCTAACCGAAGGAAAACGAGGAGCTAGCGCAAGTAGACGGAGGGAGGGAGGGAGGGAGGGAGGGAAGGGTTCGCACTTGAGATGGATCGCGCGTGAACCCGGAGGTGCCGAAGAACCCGGAGGGGAGCGGCCGTGCTGGGGTTTCCTCCTCCTCGCCAATGACGGGCGCCGTCGAGGTGGGCGCGGTTGGTGGCGAGCGAAAGCGACCGGCGCGCTCCGGTGCAGATGGATTCTGCTGGCGGCGGGCGGCGCGGATGGAAGGCGTGCTCGAGTGCTAGGATTGTTGACTGGGGAGGGAAAGCGAAGGGGGCGGGCGGCGATGGATTCTGCTTTTCTACCAGATGACGGCGGCGATGCTGCCGGATTTCTCTCGATGGAGTACGCTTCGGTTCCTGCGCTTCGCAACCGCTTCGCGGCCTTCGCCTTCGAGTGGGGCCCGGTGTTTGTGGCTTCGCCTTAGAGTAATATCTAATTTATTTACCTTTGGGTTCGATTCCTCTTCTTTCACGAAAAAAATCTTTTTAGCTGTTTTTTTCACAAACTGATGATGGCGATGATCTAGAAAAAGAAAAAAACGCGACGCGCTCGACTCGGGTCGTGCGCGCGTGCTCGCGCTGATTCCGGAGCGCCGCGCCGCATGATGCGCGTAGGTGGGCAGGAGGTTCGCAGATGCCCCGAGGCTTTACAACCAGTTTGTCCTTGGATGAATTGTGCTACCAAAAGTTGTATTATTGTAATTTTTTGATTTTTTGAAAAACATTATTACTGTAAAAATTAGAGCCCAATATACTGTATTATTGGAAAAATAATATACTCCAGCAGTTCCCCAAATCTCTCCATTTTTCCTAGATTGACTTGTCCCAATATTTCACCCAACTCCCCTCGAATAAAAGAGAGAATTTCTGCTCTCATAATATGGTAATTGTATTAGGATGAGATTATGGGGGATTGTAAGGGTATCTTCCCCAATAGTCTATAAAAAGTAGTATTGGAATATGCTAATGCTATTTTATTAGAAGATATTTATTATGGTACTGCTAAAGATGCTCTTATACAAACCACCTGCCGTAATCCATCCACTAAAGCACCAATGTGAATTTTGCTATGTCCACACACAAAAACTGCCCCTGCTGAGAAGCCACAACATTCTGCACTCGGAAATTTGTATCCAGCAATTCATACTTATGAGGATCTACGGCTCACAGCGGTCCCTGCCAGCTCTCAATGGGATCCGACGGTCACCCAATCAGGCTTCAACGTGTTGAAGCCCCTCCCACCACCGAACTCCAATCGCCAAAAGACCAGGTTCAAATATCCCTTCTCGCTCTCTCTTTTTTCTTTTTTCTTTCACCTGCAAGAAAAGAAAACGCCCACCCGTGCCACGGTTTCAATCCACTGAAGCAATGCTGTGAATTTTGCTATGGCCACACACAAACTCTGTCCCCGCTGAGAAGCCACAACATTTTGCACTCGGAAATTTGTATCCAGAAATTCATACTTATGAGGATCTACGGCTCATAGCGGACCCTACTAGCTCTTAATGGGATCCGACGGCCACCCCAATCAGGCTTCAACACGTCCGTTGAAGCCCGCCCCAACGTTGAAGCCCCTCCCACCACCGGACTCCAATCGCCAAAAGACCAGGGTTCAAATCTCCCTTCTCGCTCTGTCTTTTTCCTTTTTTTCACCCGCAAGAAAGAAAACGCCCTCAAGTGCGACGGTTGGGCTTTACCCTTCGTCTTCCATGATGCGACGACGGCGACGCCCTAATGCCCAGACAGCGGCGACGGTTGCGCCCTCACGCTGAGATGGCGGCGCCAGCTCTTCGAGCCGGCTTGGCTGTGTCTCACCCCAATCCACCCCGGTCGCCTCGACCCGTGGCGGTAGCCCGACCGCGTTGACCTGGCTCTTCATCCCCGCTACACCCCGACCGCATAGACCCACAGAGTCAGCGGCCCACTCGCTCCGCTCCGGTTGCGTCGACCTGTGGCCGCTCGCCCACGCCAGCCGCCGCTACCGCTCGCCTGCACGCCCGCACATGCCTCTACCGCTCGACCTGCCTCATTAGCTTCCTTTGTTCAACTCTCCTGCGATGATCTGCATCGGATCTCACGTACTTCTCCACTTTAGTGTACAGTTCTCCCAATGACTTCGGGGGTTCTCTGGAGAGGTGTGAGGCTAACTAGCTTGGTAGCAGTCCGATAATGCACTTTTCTATTGTTGCCTTTTCTAAGAAGTTTGGTGTTTGTGCCTTCTTCTGAACAAACCTTCGAAGGTACTGAGGTAGCGGCTCCCGGTCCATCTGGAAGCATTGAAATTCTTCTACGGAAGTTATGGCTGCTTTCTTGAAGACTTGGAAGTCTTGCTTCAGCCTTTCCCTGAGGTGGAAATAGCTTGTGATTGATAGTGGTGGAAGGTAAGAGTACCATGTTGCAACTGGACCTTCGCAAGCCATAATGAACGATTTGGACATGATGGGGTCGTTTCCTTCGGACGAGGATATTGTTGCCTCATAGGTCATGAGGAACTAGGTCGGGTCCATAGAGCCGTTGTACTTTGGCAGCTGTGTTGGCTTATAGCCGAAGGGCCAGGGCGTGAGCTGGAGTTGTAGGGATAGCGGGGAAGTTGGATCGAAGGGAGAGTTTGCTTGGTATTGATGTTCTGGGTGGTGGTTTTGCTCTTGGCGAAGGTTATTGACTTGGGCATGACGGTAAGCTTCTATTTGGCTTGCACCTTGATGACTCTCGCAGGCCTTTTGGAGCTGCTCAACCTCGGATTGCATCTTGGCAAGCTCGTAGACATCTACTTCTTCGAGCTCGGGAATTTCGGGCTTGAGTGGTACCACGAGAGTGGCACCCCTTGGGTGCAGTTGCTAGGATGGGTTCGGCGCCCTCATTTCTAGTGATTACACTAAGAACTGCCAACAGGCATTTCTGGCGCTGTTGCTAAGGATTAACCATTCCTAGTGATTGCGCTAAGAAATGTCAACAAGCATTTCTGGCGCCGTTGTCGGGGACGGCATGTGAACAAAAATATTGTACTGATATTAACTTAGATCTTGTACTCAGGATATAGTCTTTACTCTTTCAGGCTAATGTCACTTTATGTCTTCTTTTATTTTTGATTTGAAAAGATGACAGGGGTAGTGTATGACCGGTTTCTCCCTGCCGAAAAACTACACAGACAATCTAGAGAGGCTCGTGAGAAGGGCACGACCTCGCGTCATTCCTCCTCTCGCTATCCTCCCGGCACAGAAACCCATTTCGGAAGCACCACTCGTTCTTGAGGCTATGGCTGAAAAGACTCTCCACGAGTTCTCCGTCCCCTCCACCGACAATGTGGCCACTGGCCCCAACATCAATGTCGGGGGCGTGAACTTCGAGCTCCAATCAAGCCTCATCAACATGGTGCAGGCTAGCCCATTCTGTGGCAAGGCAAATGAGGACGCAAATGCACATTTGCAGAATTTTCTGGAGCTCTGCGACACCGTTGTCATACGGGGTGTCGCCGCCGACGTTGTCAAGCTTCATCTGTTTCCCTTTTCCCTCCTGGAGAAGGCAAAACAGTGGTTTTATAAAGAAAAGGACATCGACACCTGGGCCAAATGCTCCAAGGCGTTCCTTGCAAAATTCTTCCCGCTGGGCAAAATAAATGCCCTGCGCGGGAAAATATCAAGTTTCCAGCAGGCGGGGATGGAATCCATCCCAGAAGCTTGGGAGAGGCTGCAGGAATACATCCTGGCCTGTCCTCATCACGGCATGGACGAGTGGCTCGTCCTGCAAAGCTTCTACAATGGGCTCACAATGACATCTCGAGCCAATATTGATGCCGCTGCTGGAGGAGCCTTCCTCGACCTGACCATAGCCAAATCCAAAGCATTGGTCGAGAAGATGGTCTCCAATCAGGGGTGGAGCAATGAATGACTCCAACCCCGCACCAAAGGCATGCATACCATCAAAGAGATGGATATGATTGCCGCGAAGCTGGACCTCCTAATCAAGAAGATGGAGGAAGGGAGCAAACAACCGATCCATGCTCCTGTTTACGCCATGGGTTCGCACTTCACGTGCGAAGTCTGTGGTAATGATGGACACTCGGGGAACGACTGCCTCGAAACCCATGAAGACTGCGCCTACCTCAACAACAACAACGGGTACCGTCCACAACAAGGAGGCCAGGGATGGAACCAGCCACGCCCACCTTTTCAGGGAGGTAATAACTACAATCCTTCTTATAATTCGAATTTCAATTCAAACCAACCTCCCTTGAGGGAATTTGTTCTTGGCCAAGTTAAAATCAACGAAAATATAAATAAAAAGCTTTTGGCCAATGACAAATCCCTGGAAAGTTTAAATGTCAAGCTTGAAACTTTGTCTTCAACTCTTAAAAACCAGTTAAGTTTCAACAAAATGATCGAAACCCAGCTTGCACAAATTGCTGCTTCGTTACCTACTGTTGAGAGCGGGAAGATCCCGAGGCAACCCGAGTCTCCCGTTGAAAATGTCAGCATGGTGTCTACCGGACGGGATAACTCATCCCTGAGGCCACCACGCAATAACCATGCAGGTAGGTACATCCCCCCATGGAACGAAATTTGGGATGGCATGGTGGCAGCGGTGCAAGAGGATCCAGGGGTCCCCATGATCAGCTGCTCGATCTACATCAAACACTTCGAGCAATGCCTATGCGATCTGGGGCAAGCATGAATATAATGCCCAAGGTAATATATGAAGCACTTGAATATCCTACTCTTTCCCCAACAACTATGCTCGTACAGCTTGTAGATTCAACCATTCGGTATCCCGAAGGGATAGCCGAACACGTTTTTGTATGCGTACGGGACTCCTTCGTCCTTGCCGACTTTGTGGTAATAGATATGGCGGGCGACCTTGGACTTGGGCGACCTTTTCTACGGTCTGCCAAGGCAAGGATCGATGTCGGAAAGGGAGAAATCCGTTTCCTTGTCGGAAGAGAGGATATGTTTTTCAGGTTCAAGAAGAAGGAAGAGCAGCGCTTCATGATCCAACAAGACAGTGAAGGGCAAGCACTCTGGGGTGCACCAGAACCCCAGCCAGAACAACGACCCTCCGCACCTAAAAGAAAGAAGAAGGAAAAGAAGGTGTGGCGGAAGGTCGAGAGTTCGGCCTCGTCCAGTTCTTTAGGACAAGCCGATGAATGGTAAGAACGATGGAGAAAAGTCGTGCACATCAGACTTTAAACGACGCGCCCTTGCCAAAGGTAAATTGATATTTATCTCATGTTTGTTTCATTCGTTTTTCAACATTTTCTTTGCACCTTATTTGTTTTTCTCCACTGCAAGTTTGAAATTTTCAAAATTGTTTTCTGCATGCTGGAATTTTTTCTAGCATTTTTCCCTTTTTTACAAAAAGACCAAAAATATTTTCTGAGTTTTAAAATCCTTTGGGAAAAATAATTTGGACATCTTTTCGAGCAAACTTTTGGCCGTGCACCATATTTTCAAAGAACTTAACCGTTGAGGAAGCACCAGGCCAAAGAGGGGCACCAGGGGGCCCACCCTAGGGCGACCCAGGGCCAACGGCTCCTGGGCCCCACCTTCTCCAACGGCTCCATAGCCGTTGTGGCTTGCCTCTCCTCTGGTGCACGTGCCATCTTCTCTTTAACTAGGGGCCGAGAGAGGTGTTGAGCTCTCTCATACTCACACACTCACTCACACTCCCTCTCACACATTCTTGCTCGGGTTTCCATTGGATTTTGGCTCAAGTTTGGTTTCAAGAAATCTCTCTCTCATTTCTTTGCTGCAAGATTGATCACATATTTGGAGGAACAACTCTTGGGTAAGAATTTCATTTTGATTTCGCTAACATAACCCGAACCGAGTTGTTCTCGTTCGTTCTTGTTCGCTCTTGTTGCAAGCATGAAGGGTGTAGGTCGGAAACTTTCCGGAGCTATCAAGAAGATGACAGGGTCAAGCTCATCTCGTTCACGGGGTGGGTCGAGCTCCCGTCATTCCCCCAAACCTACACCAACGCTGACCACGATGGACTATGAGCAAGACGAACATGAGGAACAAATAGAGGAGCAAGCTGAAGAACCACAAGCCGAGGACATGGAAATAGATGAAGATGATGCACCTTACCTCGACTTGCAAGATGACCGCGAACATCAAGCCTACGCCATGATCAAGAATCGAAGCTTTGGTCATACCAGAGCCTTCGATTCGGACCTTCTCGAAAAAATAGGTATGGACGTTGACTTCGCTCGTGTTTGGCATGCGGTTGGATGGGATGGTTTTGTGCCCATTGAGGAGAATGGTTCTCATCTCCTCACCATCCAATTTCTTTGCACTCTTCGGGAGGTGGACGATGGTGTTTCTTTCTGACTTTTTGGAGTTGAACGCTACTTTAATTGGAGAAATTTCAGTCACCTCCTTGGTTTTAGCGTGCGCTTGCCGATTTCCCTTGCAAAAGCTTGCCGCGGTTTTGATCGACATGAGTTTTGGGGTTTGATTTTGGGTCAAGTTGTTCATGGCAAGTTTGCACCTCGGTGCAATGACATTCAAAATCTGACTCTTCATTTGATGCACAAGTGTGTGGCTATCACTCTCTTTCCAAGAGATGATCCACGACCAGTGCGGAACGATGAGTTGATGATATTATACGCCATGGTCAACAAAATCCGAATCTCCTCCGCACAAGCAATGGTTAAGCAATGGCTCACAAATTTTCGGATGACGGGTCCTATTGAATGCACTTCTTTGGTTACCCGCATCGCATCAAACATGGGAATCTTAGATGGGAACCCCGTTCCCTTCATTGAGGAGCCCCGTGTTATGATCGATGAGGTGTACTTGGTCCAAGGACACACGTTTAAGAAAGGCCCGGATGACTCCTTGATTTTCTTTTCGCTTGGTTATGCAAATGAAATTCCGGTGCCAAACACGGGGTATCATTTGTATAACTGCCGTTGGCTAACCATCCCTCTTGTTCCAGAAGAGGAGAGCCGCCGGCATAGTGTTTCTGGTCTTCCTGGCAGGGTTACAAGAAGCAGGGCCAGAAGGGAAGAATTCATGCAGCAGCAACCTCATCCTCAACCACAACAATATGAGGCTGGAGGTTCGTCATGGTAGAGTGCCAGCTCCACCGAGTGGGCACAGCAGGCCTCAGGGCACCGGTCCACCAGTTCCAGCTCCAGCGGACCCCCGCGACGTACAGCTTCGTCCAGAGGTTTCGCCACTCTGACTCGGCAGATGGGCAAGCTAAATGTGCGCACCACCAACATCGACGAGTCGCTAGGCCAGCACATCAAGTCAACTCAAAACTGGCAGCGATACACAGGTGGGAGGATCCGCAACCTGGAGCAGCAACAGCAGCAATTCCAGGAGGAGTGGAGGGCCTACTACCGTTGGGCTGGGTTTAATCCCAACCAGCAGCAGTAAGCCTGAAGCTAGCTTGGGGGAGGAACCCCATGAGAGGTACCTTGTATCAAACTCTACCTTTACTGCTTTCAAAACCTTGCATGAAACCAAACAAAAATTTGCAAAATTCTGAAAATCCATAAAAATTTGCATAACTAAAATCAAATAAAAATTGGCAAAACCTTTAAAAACCCAAAAATATTTACTTGCTTTCCAGTATGTGTAGTAAGCATGTGTAGTTTTTCCTTGTTGAGATGATGAATAATTGCTCTGTTAGTTCCTTTCTTATGCCTAGTTACAACCTTGTGCTCTGCCTAAATTTTGAGTTTGGTGGCTAAATTGTTCAAACCTTAAGCTTGAAACTTGTGGGTAGCGAAAAAGCAGAATTCGAATCTAGGTTGTTGTGGGTTATGATATGGCTGAAAAGAGTTGCTATGATCTTCTCCTACGTGATGCTTGATATCCGGAGTATTTCTTTTCAAAAATACAAAAATAAAATAAAGTTCCTCAGTGATATGCAATTCCTATCCAGATCCATATGAGTTACAAGTTTGAAAAGTCTTTTCTACTTATGCAACTTGTCTTCTCATTGAGCTTTGTCAAATTGTTGTGACCCTTTGTGAGAATCACTTCATATGCCCATGATCAAGATCACGTACACGTCCACTCACATGCTATAGTTCTACACCTAGAAGATAGCAAGTACATCCCCCATCCATCCACAAATAAAACTCCAAGATGTGCCATGTTTATCTCTCTCCAAAGTTATCATCATAATGTATGGGCTATACAAAAAGAAATAAAAGATGCATACCCAAAGAAGGTATGCCACATGTCACAAGGCATGTCAAAAAAAGGGAGAAAAGATGCATACCCAAAGAAGGTATGCCACACACCCACAAGGTGTGTCAAAAGAGAGAGAGAGAGAAAAAGAAAATATAGCCCATACCAAAAACATTACAAGGGAGAGAGAATTCATATAAAGGAGTTCTCATCCATCATCCACCAAAAATATCCACACAATTGCACATCTTGATCAAGGCTTATGACTTGTTTCTCCTTTGGATCCGGTCTTTGACTTAGCAAAATATGAGAAGCAAGGTTGCCGTCATATCCTCCATACCTATAGATCCACCAAAAAGAAGCCATTAGAAGTAGGGTGGAAAAAGAAAGGTGCATAGAAAAGGGCCTTGGTGAGGAATGAATGACATTTGAGCGATCCGAGAGATCACCCGAGGAACTTAGAAATTTCTTTTCAAAAACTTTATAAAATCTCCGGATTGACGGTTGAACAAAGGAGTGGTAAGTGGTACTCTACAAGCTATTCTGACCTTCAACCGCCAAAGATGAGGATGATGCTATAAGCCCCACAGGAGTAAGGTAAAAAGGTGCGAACAAGGCCAACTTATTCAGAATAAAGGTAAGAACACTCGGTTGTGCCTTGGGCATAAGTCAGGAATGCGACATTGTAGCAACTCCTGATCAACAATCTAAGTCTAAAACTTTGCTCAGGACAAGCAAAGGGCTAGCTTGGGGGAGTTGTTGACGGTGCTTAAGTGCCATTTTCATCTGTCAACTATACTCAATAATAAAGAAAAACTGCATGCCTTACTCGCATATTTGTATCACTAACCTTGCTCCACAGTTGTTTTCGAGTTTTGTACATTTTAGATGAGCAGGAGCAGAATAAGACGAAAACACGCAGCAGACGCCATACAACTACGCAGAATATCGCATCCGGCGTCACCCACTTACAAGGAGGGCCCATCTGGCAGAGCAAACGGGCACGCCATGCATAATGCATACAAGGAAAGATATCAGGGCCCACATGTCAGCCTGCCAGAGAAGGATAAGGACGAGAGGCGTCCAGGTGGGGCCGGCCGACCCCCTAGGTCGGCCGAACCTGGCCGGCCTCCCGTCCAGGTGCATTTCGAGGAGGAGTCGGTCCCAAGTCTCCTGATTACCTTCCATGCGTGCATTTGGCGTGTACCGACCTCCACTAGTATAAATAGAGCCCCTTCTCACCCCTCACACACACACACACACACACACACACACACACACACACACACACACACACACACACACACACACACACACACACACACACACACACACACACACACACACACACACACACTCCATTCCATTCTCTCCAAGAAGGCTCTCCTCTCTCTTGCTCTCTTAGCTAGGTAGTGGAGCTAGGCTAGTTCTCTTTAGCGAGCAAGTCATCCTCGGGGTCGTTGAGCAATCCTCGGCTCCTGGTATGGCTTTGTATCCGACTTGTCAGACTTCTATTCATAATATAGTGTTTTGCCATGGTTGCTTTACTATCTTGATAGTTTATCAATCCATGCTTAGTTCGTTCATAAATTATGCTACGGTCTTGGTTAGGCCAGATGATCCGGGTAAGGATAGAGGTTCGTTGTGCTTTTGGGCTTGCTCTAGTGTTTTACTCGTCCATCCGAAGGGTGGGAGACCTGGGGGCACTAGAGTAGTGACTTTATACACAAGCGTGGTGCTCGGGTATGCGGGATCCTTCGGATATGACCGTACTCCACGGTGTGACTAGGGTAGACGGCAGGTGGTGACAGCCCTGTCTGTCCGGCGTAACAGCAGTGTTGCGTTTAGCGTACTCCCCGACGTTCGGGTTCGGTGTAGGAGTTCATGCAAAGAGGTAACAGGACTGGATGTACTCCGGTGCGGGACCTTCTCCCCGCTATCCCATTTTCCTAGCACCTACAGTCCTAACCATTATCTAACATGACCCCAACTTTGGATAGAAGCACTAGGACACCTAACCTAGCCTAAGCTCTAGCTGACTTGATGTAGGATAGAGTAGTTCTTTGTTTTATAGTTTCTCTCCTTTATTCCTTCCTCTTGGAGTGTGGATGTGTGCTATGTCACATTACCCTTATTCTTTATCTGTACTTACCCCTGTTAGAGTATTGCCTATTGCTTGAGGCACAATGTCATGGTTAATGTTAAGTACAATACCTTTGCCACTGCCGTCCTTTGGGACACAAATAAATGATGATACCCTTACTCCCCGGGTGAAATGCTACAACGGTATATCTGTGCGCTTGCGGATCCATCTGTAATCGTATTGATTATACCACGAGAGTGGCACCCCTTGGGTGCAGTTGCTAGGATGGGTTCGGCGCCCTCATTTCTAGTGATTGCACTAAGGACTGCCAACAAGCATTTCTGGTGCTGTTGCTAAGGATTAACCATTCCTAGTGATTGCGCTAAGAAATATCAACAGTTCGCTCTTTGTAGAGTTTAGAGCTATGTTAGGCATTCTCCCTCCATTCATTCAATTCGGCCAACTGGATTTGTCTCTTGTTTCCGTCCGATTGGAGATCCATGTTCCACCTCTTAATAGCCCAATGGGACTTATACTCGAGTTCAACTGGAAAATGGCAAGTCTTGCCATAGACTAGTTGATACAGTGTCATACCGATCGGCGTTTTGTAAGCCGTTCTATAATCCCATAGTGCCTCGGGTAGTTTGCTTTTCCAACCCTTCCCCATGGCATTGACTGTCTTCTGTAAGATGTTCTTGATTTGCTTATTAGACGTTTCTGCCTGACCACTTGTTTGGGGATGGTATGGTGTTGCAACCCGGTGGTCTACTCCTAGCTCGCTGAGGCACTTCCTGAAGGTTCTGTCGATGAAGTGTGAGCCTCCATCGCTGATCACGACTCTTGGAACCCCAAAACGAGGAAATATAATTTCCCGAAACATTTTCCTGGAGCTCCTTGAGTCGGCCGCAACACAAGGAAGTGCTTCGACCCATTTGGACACGTAGTCCACAGCCACCAAGATGTATTCGCATTGCTCCGACATTGGGAAAGGACCCATGAAGTCAACTCCCCAGACATCGAAGATATCCACCTAAAGATTGCTCTTCAGGGGCATTGCGTCTCGGGAATTGATATTCCCGTGTTTTTGGCATTTTGGGCAACACCGTACAAATTATTTTGCATCTCCATACATGTTTGGCCAAAAGAATCCACTTTGCCAAACTTTTGCATGGGTCCGGAAAGCTCCGTAATGTCCTCCATAGGGTGAGGAGTGACAACGCTCTAGAATCTTGCGGGTCTCACATAATGGGATACAGCGGCGGAGTAAGCCATCTGCGTAGACTTTGAACAGATATGGGTCATCCCATAAATGGAATCTACTGGGGTGAATCAATTTCTTCTTGTCTTCTCGCGGAGGTATGTATCCAGTCACCATAAAGGTCACTAAGTTTGCGTACCATGGACTGGATGAGGTGACCTTCAGGAGAGTGTCATCTCTCAAGTAATCATTGATCGGGAGATCCGATCCTTGTATTTGCATCCTTGAGAGATGGTTTGCCACACAGTTATCTGCTCCTTTCTTGTCTCTTATTTCCAGATCAAACTTTTGTAGGAGCAGAATCCAACGGATAAGTCGTGGCTTGGCGTCCTTCTTGGTTAGAAGGTACTTTAGTGCTGCGTGATCCGTGTACACAATCACCTTAGCACCGACCAAGTAGGACCTGCACTTGTCCATGGCAAATACTACCACCAGGAGTTCCTTTTCCGTCGTGGTGTAGTTGAGTTGAGGTCCGATCAATGTCTTACTCGTATAGGATATAGCATAGTGTTGATTATCTCTAGATTGACCGAGCACTGCGCCTACGGCGTAGTCGCTTGCATCGCACGTAATCTCGAAAGGAAGTTTCCAATCGGGAGGCTGAATGATGGGTGTGAATACGAGTGCCTTCTTGAGGGTATGGAAGGCCACGATGCATTCCTCGTCAAAGTTGAACGGGGCGTCCTTTGCCAGCAGGTTGGTCAAGGGTTTGGCTATACGGGAGAAGTCCTTAATGAACCTCCTATAGAAACCAGCATGACCCTAGAAACTCCTGACTCCCTTGACATTAGTCGGAGGTGGCAACTGTTCGATGACATCGATCATGGCCCGATCCACTTCTATTCCGCGCTCAGACTCTCTATGTCCGAGAACAATTCCTTCTCTAACAATAAAGTGACACTTTTCCCAGTTAAGAACTAGGTGTGTCTCTTGGCACCTCTGGAGAACCTTTTCCAAGTTCTCAAGGCATTGAGCGAAGTCTTTGCCATAGACGGAAAAGTCATCCATGAACACTTCCATGATGTGCTCAATTAGGTCCGAGAAGATCGCCATCATGACACTGGTGCGTTGCATAGACCGAAAGACATTCACCGATAGGCGAACGTACCATAGGGGCAGGTGAAGGTAGTCTTGCTCTAGTCATCGGGATGGATAGGAATATGATGATAACCAGAGTATCCGTCGAGGTAGCAAAAGTACGAGTGCTTTGCCAACCGTTCAAGCATCTCGTCGATGAAGGGAAGAGGGAAGTGATCTTTCCGGGTTGCCTTGTTGAGTATTCGGTAATCGATACACATTCTCTATCCGGTCACTGTCTGTTGAGGTATGAGCTTGTTCCTCTCATTGCGGACTACCGTCATGCCTCCCTTCTTTGGGACTACTTGGACTGGGCTGACCCACTCGCTATCTTTCACGGGGTATATGATGCCCGCGTGCAGCAACTTGAGTACCTATTTCTTGACTACCTCCCTCATCGCATCATTAAGCCGCCGTTGATGTTCTAGTGACGGCTTATGTTCCGGCTCCATTGGAATGCGATGGGTGCAAAGATTGGGGATGATCCCCTTCAAGTCTTGGAGGGAGTATCCTATGATGGACCGATACTTCTGTAAGACTACAACAAGCCGCTGAGTTTCACTCTCTGTCAGCTTGTCGCTGATGACAACTGGTGTGGCTCTGTTGTCGTGGAGGAATGCATACTTCAGACTAGGAGGCAGCGGCTTCAGCTCAGGTAGAGGAGGTTGCAGAATCTCCTCTCCGCCAAGCTTACTTTTGCCAGCCGGATCTGTTTACTGGGCGAAGTGTGAGACATCTTCCTCAAGAATGGGCTGAGTTAGCTCTTCTTGGCTGATGTTCACTGCATCCTCCAATGGGTCTTGCTCCGGCCTAGCTTCAGCAATGGTGTTGCATGAGCGAACTAGGCTGACCGGGACTTTTTTCTTGCCAACCTTGACCTCGAGCGTAGCTCGGTCTCCATTTGGGTTGACAAGGGTCTCTATTGGCTGACCAATCAAGGGAAACTCTTCACCTTCCGGGTTATCGAAGATGTGGAAGTACATGAAGACCTTGTTACGTCCCATCTTTAGGGACATAGCATGTAGAATTCCCTTACTTTCCATGATCTGGCTGTTAATCCACTTCAGGTGCTTACGAGAGGAGGTCAGGGGCTCAGGTGAAATGTGATCTGCCAAAGTTTTGGACATCACGTTCGCCCCGACCTTCGGGTCGTAAAAAGTTTCTTGTGGTTCAGCGTCCCCAATAGTGCAGAGGAGCACTCTAGGATTACAGTAGTTCTGAATGATGCAACTGCTGGCCTCGGCTTCCTCTGTCCATTCTTTACTTATAATCGCAGAAAGACCCTCTATCTGTGATGAAACTTCGGGAATGAATGCCTCAGATCTTGAGCCAATGCACTTGTGTTCCTTCGGCATGCTTGCCACATTGCCGAGTTCCAAATACTCTTCCTCTGTGAAGAGGTCGGGTACGAACATAGGCATATCCTCAACGAAGGGCTCATGATCTGGGGACTTTGGTGGTTCGGTTATTTCCTCTATGTATGGTGGAGGTGGAGAGGATGTGGCTGAGAGGATTTGCAGTTGCTGTGTCTCGCTGGGCTGTTCTAAAGGCTCTGGTGGATCGTCATAAATACCTGTGTATTCAGTGCTACTCAGAACCTTCTCTAGGAGAGTTCTGACCTCAGCCACTATCTTGTACATGACGGATCCCTCGGAAGTCACATTCATGAAATGTGCGCTTTCTGGTTTAAGGCCATAGAAGAAGTGTTGCATAAGTATTTCCTCCGGCATCTAATGTGGTGGCCCGGAGTCTACTAAATGCATGAATCTAGCCCAGGCTACTCCAAGTGATTCATCTCCTTGCTCGAATGATAGGAGCTATTTCCGATGGGGAATCACTTTTGAGATAGGATAGAAGAACAGGCAAAATTCATCCTTCAGTTGTATCCAATCTCCTCCGACTCTCCTTGCCATCCGGTTGTACCAGAACTTGGCTTCCCCCGTCAGAGAGAACGGGAATAGCTTCCACCGTAAGGTGTTTTGGGACATACCGGGTATAATCAAAAGAGAATAATTCTCTTCGAAGATTTGCAAGTGAGCATAGGGACACTCATCCTTCTTTCTTGAGAAGGACTATGCGCGAACCATGTCTACGAGACTAGGACGGATCTCGTAACCATCAGATAGTATGGGATGGCAGGATGGTGGCGGTTCCAAATACCCGCAAGATGGAACTGCCGAATAACTAGGAGAATACTCCATGTGGATGGATGGAAAGTCATACGGCTGATTAGCTCTAAGCCTAGTGTTGCTACCGTTCCCCGGCAATAGCGCCAGAAAGCTTATTGGCACTCTTTAGCCTAATGAATTATTCCGCAAGCGCACAGAGACCGATTGTAGCTTTCACCAGGGAGTATACCTGGGATATCGAATCCAAAAAACGGTAAAGCTCCGACCAGACTTAAAGATCGTCAACCGGACACAACCAACGAGAAGAAGATACGGGAAGAGGGCCTAACTCCAGAAAACCTACTACTCTGACTAGCTAACGAGCTAACTACTGACTTGATCTGCTTCGGCGGCTGGAAGAGGAAGGACTTCAGAAAGAGATGAGAGGGGAGTCCAACGGCAACCTGCACTACTGCTATAAAAACACCCGAACATGGGGGACTACAAAGGACGGATAGGACTGTCACCACCTACCGACTACCACAATGGTTCCATGGGGTGGAACACAACCTAAGGTAGCTACCAAGCCTGGGCACCACGCCCACAACCCTCGAGTTACTTGCTCCTACCGTGTACTTAGATAGAAAGCAACCTCAAATAAGTAGAACTTGCTACTTACGCAGACTGAGGATCCTGCAGATCAAAGTAAGTACTTAACAAGTAACTAAGACAGAAAGTAAAGCTAGCGAGAAACTGAAGTTGAGACAAGGAACTTACTCAAATAAATTCCTCCGAGGCGGATACAAAGTGGAGTAAGACCGAGAGAACTCGAGTCCGCTCCTTTCAGCTCGGCTTTCACCAGAGCACTCACCTCACTCTCTTCCTCCTCAACACAAGTGTACAAGAGACTCTCTTCTCTATGGAATGGTGTGTGTTACAAGAGGGGTATGGTGCTCTATTTATACTACTCTGAGATCGGTACTGGGCTGAGCGTCAGTTGCATATAGGTAAGACGGTTACGCTTGTCATCCATGCCAAGATGGAGCTTCAGAGGCCGCCAGGTGGGGCCGGCCGGCCTCCCCTAGGCCGGCCGGCCTGGGGATGTCGCCGCGTGGCCACCGTCTTTGCAGGGACACTCTGGATCTTTTATGGAGGTCGGTAGCGGTTGCGTAGCTCCAACGGCGACAGTTAGGTGCTGGCCGCCCTCTCCTAGGCCGGCCGGCCTGGCTCTGACTCGGCTCAGGCTCGTGTTGCACCGACTTGTTGATCACTTGACCCATGTTGCTTCTCAAGTTGAATTGGGCTCTGATTCTTCGGGTTATCACTGGATTTTGGGCTCAACTTGACTTGGTTCAGGCCTTTCGGTCTTGTCTTGTGAAATTTGTAGAACCCATCTTGGTATGACCTGACCCTGGGCTCCAGTGGCCCCCCTTGAAGTTTCATGGCAAAATGTGGTAGGGGTAGGCCGGCCGGCCTGGCCTAGGCCGGCCGGCTTGGGATTTGCCCCAATTCGGCCCAAATTTGCAGGTGTTGATCCTAACTTCAAATAAGCATCAAAACTTATGGAACTTGTTAATGTTAGTAAAAATCATAGTAATATAGTTTCAAATGCATGAAAACCGAAGGAATGTTGGTGGTAAAAATCATCGAAATCGACCGCCAACAGGGCCTTGAGCTTGAGAGCAGTTTGTGTGTATTCGTCTTCCTAATCGGGTTGTGTTTCGTCATCTTCAGTGAACTGATCTATGTCTTGGTTAATCATGGCGGCTTTGTTCTTCTCTTGAGCGGCACGCTGAGCTTGAACTTGCTTGTCTGCCCTGATGGTTTGGGTAGGGGTTTGCTCTGGGGAAACAACGGTTTGAACCACGACGGTATGGAGGTTGGATGTTTCCGCGTCGGTGGTAGCTTGGTTGGTGGTCTTTCTCTTTGTGGGAGCCACAGGGATTGTTTCTCGAGCTAGAACACGGTGGGTGCCGATGTTGGGACCTTCGCACCCGAGGGTTACTAGGACACTAGACAGATAAGGAAAATGGAGCACTTGAAGACCTTCAGATAATTACTCAGGACAAGCTTTTTCCAAAGATAAAAAAGTTGTTATAGTAGAGAAAGCTGGGGGTATTTATACTCCTGTTGACGGTCCTTAAGTGCAAAATTTGTGCCATCAACTCTTGCATAAAGACATGAAGAATGAACATCAATAGTAGTGGTAGGAGTTATTAATAACGAATTCCACGAGTTTTGGTGATTCTTGATTTGCAGGCACAGAAGTCGGGAATAACATGAAAACACGCAGAAGACACAACAGAAATATACAAAACATTGCAGCCTTCGTTACACATCCAAAAGAGGCCCATTTGACAGAGAAAACTGACGTACAAAGCCCTGGTACCACAGGGTCGGCCGGCCCCATGTCGGCGCCATTCGGCCTCACCTTTAGTGGGAGTATCGTCCTTATCCTCCTGAATGCGGTGCCCAGTGTTTCCATATTTAATTCTGGCGGGAACCGACCTTCTTCGGCTATAAAAGGGGGCCTCCCTCACCCCTCAAAACACACACACCACCAAGGAGCAACACCACCATTCCAAGATGTAGTAGAGTAGTACTAGTTGGAGTTGGGAGTTAGGGAGAGTAGTGCAAGGTTTCGGAAGAGTCCTCGGAGGTCTGGCATCTCAGCCCCTTTGTTAGACTCAAGTGCTTTATCTTATTCTTCTCTATTTACTGAAATGTCTTCATGGTTATCTATTTCATTCTTAGTGTATTAGTTAAGCATGGTTAAGTGTAGTGTTTATATTTTGGCACGGGATCTCCGTTCGACCGAATGCTCTGGTTGTCATATGTGGCTAGAGTAGTAATCGATAGTTTAGACGTGGTGTCTATACTATCGGTTACCTGAGGTTGCGCCCAACCCCACGGATAGTTGTGGTAGCCCCGGAGGTGACAGCTCCGACCAGGCCTTTGTATTCCACCATGTTCGGATTGGTGTTTTAGTAGGGCTATTGGTGGCCTGACCCCGATCACCCCTTCCCAGTCTTTTCGAGGATCGGAAAGGTACCGTCGCCTCGATGTGCCAAGGTGTAATCGCTGTGTTTGACCTTTTCTTAGTTGACCCCTTTGGTGTGAATTAGAGTAGAACCACAGTAATGGAGAAGTAAATAGGAACCTTGACCTCTCGCGTTGACCTCCTAGCTCTGCTTGTCTGCTCTGCTATCTTATCATGGAGTTCTCCTGTGTGTGTCGCTTAATCAAAACTCCTATTCCTTCTTATACCCCATAATAGTCTAGTCTGTGTACTAGCTAGCAGTTACGTGATGGCTATCTATCAACTTCTTTAACCGTTGCTTCCCTGAGGCTAAATACGATACCCTGGAATACTCTTGGGTGAAAGCTACAGCGGCATCCGTTTGCTTGCGGATTTATCTGTTTGTGTTAACAAATGCCAACAACTCCCAACCCTCGAGGTACATTTACATTCTTGTCCATGTGTTTTTACCTTACATCAGGACTTTCGGAACCCCTAATCAGTCTTTACTCTACGACCCTTGGTACAATTACATCTCTGCCCATACCGATTCCCCTTATGTCAGCATCTTCGAAGGTCTTGTTTGGTCTTTGCACTCACTTCTCAGTTGAAGAGCCGTTTACGCCACGCAAGCTTGTCCGAGTCGTAATCCTTACACTTCTGCCGCTCTTCCAAAGGTTCCTGAAGACTCGGGGGTGCTCCATCCTTTGGGATGCGTCCTGCCGGTTCGAGATTGAGGGTCTTGGTGTCCTCGGCTCCCACTCATAGGTGGCAATGGGACCTTCGCTTACCTTCGAGTGCTCGTGATCTCTGAACCTTCGGAAGAAACCTCCGACTTGTGAGGCAACAAAAAGTGACAAATGGGCCGAAGGTTATGGAAATGGGTCAGTAGCAGTCGCTATTTTTGTTGTAACCTTTGGGTATGGCGCCTCCGGAGGTAGCGATCCCCAACAGTAGCCCCTCGCCGGGGGAAGTGGTCGCTGGCCATTTCGTCCGGCGATCAGGACTCGCATGAAAACCTCCAGAGAAAACATCTCCCCCTCGCACGTCAATACTTCGTCACTACTTCGAGGGTTATGAGGGGGGGGGAGTATTGACGTGGTGATGTTTGATTGGGTGTCGGTTTGTCTTCTTCTTGATTTTGACGCCAAGTTACTGTACGGTTTTACCGTGCCTATAAAAGGCGAGGGTGGGGGGGGGGGGGGGGGGGGGGGGGGGGGGGAGGGGGGGGAGGGGGGGGGGGGGGGGGGGGAGGGGGTGAAAGGGACGTGCCTTCTGAGCTTTCACAACCTTCGCTTTCCTTTTAGCCATCGACACATGTCATCGTTTGATTCGCTCAGCTGTGTGCGGTGACCCTGCGAAGGCTTTTTCTTCTCTGAGGGTAGAGCTTACCTCTTGCGCCTATGGCCCGTGTTAAGCAGACTGTGAGCCTCATTGGAGGTTTGATCTATCTTACTTATATGCTTTGCTTTTGATTTTTAGCTATGGTTAACATCATGCAGATCACTCACCGTGCAGAGCGCGAGGCTGGTATTTCTGCGAGTCAGCCCGAAGGTGACGCGCCTGAAGTGGAGCAGGCTGTCTCTGGGGGAAACTTGTCCGGGGTGTCGGCGAGTGTTTCTGACTTGATGGCGCTGGAGAAGCGTAAGACTCTGGTTCTCGGACCCTCATTAATTTCTATAAAAAAACTATCAACTTTTACATTTCCTCAAGGAAGGCGAGACCGATCCCAGTGAGGCGAAAAATGCTTGTTGTACGTTTGTTCGGTGAAAGAACAACAAGAAGGCGAAGCTGGAGCGTATTGAGCTTTCAACTGCTCACAAGAACAAATGGGAGGATGACTGGGTGAAGTACTGGTTCTATGCGAAGGTTGAATTTCCGAAGCCCGAGTCTACTTCGGAGGTTTGTTACCCGTTGGCTGCGAAAGCTGAGATGTTTGAGCATACTTACCAGCCCGAGTCCAACAAGCATGCTCCGGGGTTCAGGTCTTGCGAAAATGCATTTACAGTTGCTAGCCGAGCCTGTGGAGGTCGAGACCTTGTTGAGGAATTCATTGCGGACAATGTTTGGCTGCTGTCTCGTGGCTGGTACCCCCTGGAGCTGAAGAAAGTGAAATTTACTTGTTTGGCTCTTGAGAAATAGTGTCCGGTGCTTGGGCTGAAGAAACCTGAGGGGTCGAGTGACCATGCTATTGTCTTCGAAGTGGAGAGGGATGCCTGCAACCTGCTTGGGCCCTGGAACCAAAAAAAATATGATTCTTTGATGGCCGTCTGCAAGCATGGGAGCCGAATCAACCATTGCTTTGAGGAGATGCAAGTGGCCTACGAGGCTTGTGTGATTCTTCCGCCCCCCGTCCATCGTGGACGAGGGGTTGGGAATGTTGGCTCCGAATTTCCCGCGAAGAGGAAGGGGAAGGGGAAAGCGAAGGCTGAGAGTTCCAAAGCCGGCCTGGCAAAGGCACTGGAGAGCGAGGCTACTTCGAAGCCTTTGGCGCGGTCATCCGCAAAGCCTTCATCTACAAAGGCTGTGGTGGCCGAGCCGAGAAGAAGAGAACGGCCGATGACGCCTGTTGGTATTTTGTAACATCATGAATAAAATCCGCAAGCGCACGGATACCGTTGTAGTTTTCACCCGAGAGTATTCCAGTGTATCGTATCCACTAGGGAACATGAGTACACTACCTACGGGTTCAGGTTGTCCAAGGACACACACACTAGGGTAGGAGGATACGAAAGGAGAGGACTTTCTAAGATCTAGAATCTATGTTTAGAAGAAGAGATCACGTCGCCATTATACTTCGAGCTAAAGGTATCGACCGGCTTATACAAGCCGATAGTTCCAATATGTGCTCTATCCAATATCCGAATGTGGAGGATTACTAAAAGGCTCGAACAGGGCTGTCACCACCTGGCGGCTACCTCTACAAACCGTGGGACTATCAGACAACCGAGTGGTATAGTCCAGCCTAGACATCACGTCTACGCCTTTCCCTACTAACTCTAGAGGCGTACAGGGTTACCCTTTTCTATCCGGAGCCCAACTCTAGAGTCAAATGCTACTCGCTAGCATACACATCAACTAATATAAGGCAGAGATGATAACTTGTGATCTAAACTCTAATTCTAAATAAGCAAAGAAAGTCTCGAACACTTACAACCGAATAAGCATCCGTCGAGGTACAAGCGGAGAAGAGCGCCGACAAGCCCGACACATCCCCCGACTATCTCCCTCACTCTCATAGAGGTACAATTTGGAGAAGAGCGCCGTTGCCGGCGCCCCTCCTGAGTACCTCTACTCCTAAACTCCCTAAGACTACTCTCACTCAAGTGAGAACTCAAGAGAAGAGATGGTGTGATGTGTTGTGTGAGTGTGTTTCTATTCCCACCCCCTCCCCTTGTATTTATAGGAGGGAGCCACCAGCCATTCGCCCGAGGAATGAGCCCAACCGCCATTGGGGATCAACCACACCTCGCCACATGTCATCTGAGAGGCGGTGGGGCCCATGGGCCGTCGCCACTAGGCCGGCCGACTTGGCTGGTCGGCCGACCGCGGGCTGGCTCTGTTTGCACCGGTCTTTGGTCAGAAGACTGTTAGGTGGGCCCCCATGTCATGTATTTGGGTAAGGGCCTATTTTGAGTTGGTTTTGGTGCTCTGGTGGGTCCATGGATCTTCTTGCTCGCGTCTGATTGGTCGAGGTGGAATTGCTTCGGATCGATGACGTGTCACGCCTGTGGGCTGAGTCTCCCTCTCATGTGCAGCTGCCAAGTGGGCCCCTTTGGCCTTTGGGCTTGCTTGTGCTTGGCCCAGGAATTTATGTCTTGGATAATATGCTTGTTTCATGCAGTTTTGGCCCAAATTCACCTGCACACATTCTCAGACCAGCATCTGTGGAATTCGTCAAATAATCATCCTATGCTAACATTTATTCCTTCTGATGCTCGACTTTTGCACTATAGTTGATGGTCAAAATGGGTCATTAGTGACCATCAACAAGATCCCCCACACTTAGTTCTTTGCTCGTCCTCGAGCAAAGGCAAGAACTAAGGCGGACCCGACTTCATATGATTTTACACCTGCATACAAATTATTCTTGGCCTTACCTTTGTCTGTGAATTTTGATGTGTCTACCATAAATGTTTGGGAGATTGAAGAGTGGAACGGTATTGGAAATATTTTTGTAAAGACCAACCGTAGCTTTACTTCTCCATAGGATCTCTCATGTCGCTCATTGTGTATATACCCTCACCAAGGCATTGCCTCTTTTCACCCTACTTCTAAAGATAGCTTATGTGGAGCTCAAGGTAGGGAAATGGAAGCATGCACTTGTGTCACATTTATTGCAAAATCAAACAACGGATCCATGAAGATGACAAATCACATAAGCTGATAAAGATCGTGCACATATGTGGAAGGTGGATGATGGAATGAAATACTCCTTTTATGAATCTCTCTCTCCTTTATTTGGATAACATGAGGACATGGCTATATATATATTTTATTATTATTATATTTTTTTTCATGAACGTTGATGTGTCCATTTTTCTCTCTCTCTTTTTTGAATAGCCCATGCCTCATTTGAAGGATACTAGAGAGAGAGAGATCATTAAATATGGAGTTTTATTTTGTGGATGGATGAAATAGCATAGCTGACTTCCAGTGTAGAAGTTCTGCTGGTGGAGTGCACATGATCTTGATCAAGCAAGTATGAAATGACATCTCACTAGGGTCACAAAGTTTGAAAAACCTCAATGCAACAACAAGACACATATGTGTAAGGTTTGTTTCATGAAGGTCAACATATGGCTTTGGTAGGACGAACACATGGAGTTGTAAAGCTATGGAGGTTTTCTTTTTGATAAAAATTTCCCAGACACATAAGCAGATAAAGCAAGGATTCTTCTATCAAACCATATCACACTGGTCAACAACTTAACAATTATGGGTTCCCTAAGATATGATTCACAAGCTCAGGCTTAGCAAAGAATAAAAAGTATGCAAGCAAATCATAGAGAAGCACAAAACCAGAGGATACCTTTTGAGTTTAATTATAATGATTAAGCAATGACTTCCATTTAAACTCATAGGCTGAGGAGAGTGAGGGTTAGAGTGCGCAAACCGTCGCGATGAAGAACAAATGGTGGTAGTTCCGGTTGGCCAAACCTTGCTAGCACCAATTCATCTTGGCCTTTTGCATGCTGGTTCGTTCGGTGTTGTGCACGTGTTGTGGGAGATCTCGAGTGTATATGCATGAAAGTTTCGAGATATCTCCCCCACACTTGTCCTTGTACCTGGTGCTTATTCAAAAACAAAAATATGGAAACAAACTAATAGCTCTACCGGTTTTAAGAACCAGGGAGCTCCTAAAATTTATTTGAAACTAAATTTTAATCTCACCAAGATACTTACTCAAGCAAGACTGAACTAAGATTACATTAACATGAGTATGTTGTGCAACATTAATCCAAAACCTTGTCTTACCTTTCCATTTGAATTCAGCTCGATGACTCACCCAATTGGATTTGATTTTTCTGCAGGGGTTAGTCCATATATGCAACCAACATCTATACAAGTATTAACTCCAAGAATGTCAATCAATCTAGACACGAGGTCTAGTTGACTGAAGAGGACATTTTAACCCAAACACCATGCTTGATTTAAAAAGCCTATGAATGTAGGTTGCAATCATACATTCAAACTAGAGCATACGAGAACAGATAAAGGGAGCATGAAGCATGATTGAGCATTATTCGAAGAGAGATAGGCTTGAGTTTGTACCTGGTGATCCTCGGGCGACCTCCCGGCAGGGCTTTGTTTAATGTCAAAAGCAGAACATTGAGAGTACTTACCATGGTGTCTTGTTGATGAAGACTCAATGTTGTCACCATGGTAATTCCCTTCATTTTTTTTTCATTTTTTTATAGAGCAAGATGCGAGGACATACACCAATTTCAAGACAATATATGAACTGAGAAAAAGATCTTACTTCGGAATACTTACATACCTCCCCCACACTTGGAGTATGCCAAACTTCAAGTGTATGGAGTTCAAATCTCCTTAGTGATTGTTCTTCCATCAACACATATCGAGGTGTTGTAGTCGGTGTAGCTCTCATGTTCGTAGGTGTTGCCTATCCATCGTTCTCTTTGATTTCCACCTGGAATGGTTAGCGACCAAAGATACCCGAAGGAAAACTGTATCCTAGGACATGCTCTTGCTTTTTATTGAAAAGAAAATAAATAAGTATATAATAGTCTAGGCTATCCCCCGGCAGTGCTTTGTTTCTGGTCATAAGCTCGACCATGATAACTCTTGTAGCCATCATTGGTGATGGGTTATTGTTTCACCACCAATCATTGAAGCTAGCTACAAGGTTAGTGCCACGGTGCACCCACAAAATCTGCAATGTTTACGATAAACATATACATCTACAACCAACCTTCTGAAGATTTTAAAGAGGAGGACCTTGAGTTGGTTGTAGTCCTCGTGTGTGCACGGTGCACTAAACATGCCTGACTCTGGAGTTGCATTGAATGAGCATGGCTTTCGTGGTATGTCAAAGGTGAAACACCCATGCTCATTTGTGGAATCCTTTTCTTCGGACTCTAGAGTCGGTGCCTCACAAAATTCCATGGCCCATTGATTCTCCATCTCAAGAGGTTCATAATGAAAGATCATAGTTGAATCTCGACCAAGGTCGAGAACATCAGATTCTAGGCCATCGGGAAGAGGCTCAAAAGTGAAGGATGAACGTTCTTCTTCACAAAAGTGAAGGCTATCTTCCGAGTCGTATTCTTCAGAGGATTCTAGAACTCCCAAGAGAACGGGCTCAGATGATATGAACGGAGATGTATGCATCATCTCCTTGAGCGGGTTCTGCTCGGGAAGTGGCTTGGCTAGAAGATTTTCTAGATGAGGAGTAGCAATGGCCGAGCTGGTTTCCCTAAGCTTTTCATCTAGGCTCCCATGAGAAGTTTTCTCTAGGGGGAGGCCTAGGAGAAGATCAAAATCGAGGATATCATAGATATCAAAATCTAAATGCACCTCAAGTTTGTCTATGGTGATAGGCACATCCCTTGCAATCCCGCAACATTCAAAGTACAGTCCGGATGGATTTTTAAAGTACTTGTCGGTTGGGGTTAGAGGCTTGTTACCCATGAGAGTATCCAAAAGGCGCTTGGGTAAGATGCAAACCTCAGTAGCAGGGTCATGAAGAGCTTCTATGAGTTTTCCCTTGATAGAGCAAGTGATTGTTGCAGAGATTGGGCTAATCCGAATCGCTTCGGAAGCACGCTTTGCCTCCTTTGACCAATCAATTGCGGGTGTATGACGGGAAATTATATCGAGGGTCTCATAAAGACACATCAGTTTTATAGGCTCCTTGTGCCTAAGATGATTCGAGGTATTTTTGATGTTCCCTGAAGGGTCATCCTCGAATCGGGAAGAGAACTCCGAAGGTTGAATTTCTTCTTCCTTCGGTGTTCGTGGTTCGGGAGGGGGCTCAACAAACAAATATTGGGATGTGGAAGATGAAGGCTCAGATTTGAGTGTTGAGAGACTCTCATGGCTCGACGCGGATTCCACCCGGCGGGGTTCACTATGGTCGGTAGAGAAGAAAGAGTCTTCTAAGAAACTATCTAGGATGTCTCTTCCTTCTTCCAGAGTTGTGTGTGCGAACCATCCTCCACTGGCGTTGTCAAGCTCTAGGGCAGTTTCCATGTCTAAACCCGAGCAGAAAACTTCCAATGATACTTCATCGGGTATAGACATGTCTGGGATAGATGCCAAAAGGCGTGAGAATCTAGCCCATGCTGCACCTATGGACTCTTTCTCTAATTGCTCAAAATTGAGGATGTCGATCGGTAGGGAGAATGAGTAACAAAAGTCATCTCGAAGTTCCTCCCAATCACCGCTCATTTTTCCTATCGTGCGGGTGTACCATTGCTCCGCCCTCTCTATAAGAGAGAAAGGAAACAATTTCCACTACAAGGCTTCCTGTGTCATGCCTAGGACTACTAGACCCGAACACAGTTCCTCGAATTCTTGCAAATGCTCATAGGGATCTTCATGAATTTCTCCCGAGAAGGGTCACTTCCGAACCATGGCTATAAAGCCAGGGTCGAGTTCATGGTTAGATGAGGAAGATGGTGATGGCTCAAAGAACTCGCCCATTGGGGTAGAGAGCTGTGGAAAGGATAGCTGCTCCAAGGGTAGCGGGGGTAAAGGTAGAAGGAAAGAAAAGGAAAAAGATACGAGGACGACTGATCCAAAGATAATGTAGCTGCCGTTCCCCGGCAACGGCGCCAGAAAGCTTGTTGGTATTTTGTAACGTCACGAATAAAATCCGCAAGCACACGGATACCGCTGTAGCTTTCACCCAAGAGTATTCCAGGGTATCGTATCCACTAGGGAACATGAGTACACTACCTACAGGTTCAGGCTGTCTATGGACACACACACTGGGGTAGAAGGATATGAAAAGAGAGGACTTTCTAAGATCTGGAATCTATGTTTAGAAAAAGAGATCACGTCGCCATTATACTTCGAGCTAAAGGTATCGACCAGCTTATACAAGCCGATAGTTCCAATATGTGCTCTATCCAATATCCGAACGTAGAGGATTACTAAAAGGCTCGAACAGGGCTGTCACCACCTGCCGGCTATCTCTACAAACCGTGGGACTATCAGACAACTGAGTGGTATAGTCTAGCCTAGACACCACGTCTATGCCTTTTTCTACTAACTCTAGAGGCGTACATGGTTATCCTTTTCTATCCGGAGCCCAACTCTAGAGTCAAATGCTACTCGCTAGCATACACATCAACTAATATAAGGCAGAGATGATAACTTGTGATCTAAACTCTAATTCTAAATAAGCAAAGAAAGTCTCGAACACTTACAACCGAATAAGCATCCGTTGAGGTACAAGCGGAGAAGAGCGCCGACAAGCCTGGCACATCCCCCGACTATCTCCCTCACTCTCGTAGAGGGTACAATTTGGAGAAGAGCGCCGTTGCCAGCGCCCCTCCTGAGTACCTCTACTCATAAACTCCCTAAGACTACTCTCACTCAAGTGAGAACTCAAGAGAAGAGATGGTGTGATGTGTTGTGTGAGTGTGTTTCTATTCTCACCCCTCCCCTTGTATTTATAGGAGCGAGCCACCAGCCATTCGCCCGAGGAATGAGCCCAACCGCCATTGGGGATCAACCACACCTCGCCACGTGTCATCTGAGAGGCGGTGGGGCCCATGGGTCGTCGCCACTAGGCCGGCCGACTTGGCTGGTCGGCCGACCGTGGGTTGGCTCTGTTCACCCCGGTCTTTGGTTAGAAGACTGTTAGGTGGGCCCCCATGTCATGTATTTGGGTAAGGGCCTATTTTGAGTTGGTTTTGGAGATCTGGTGGGTCCATGGATCTTCTTGCTCGCGTCTGATTGGTCGAGGTGGAATTGCTTCGGATCGATGACGTGTCACGCATGTGGGCTGAGTCTCCCTCTCATGTGCAGCTGCGAAGTGGGCCCCTTTGGCCTTTGGGCTTGCTTGTGCTTGGCCCAGGAATTTATGCCTTGGATAATATGCTTGTTTCATGCAGTTTTGGCCCAAATTCACCTGCACACATTCTCAGACCAGCATCTGTGGAATTCGTCAAATAATCATCCTATGCTAACATGTATTCCTTCTGATGCTCGACTTTTGCACGATAGTTAACGGTCAAAATGGGTCGTTAGTGACCATCAACAACGCCAATACCGACCCTATCGGTACGGACGACTCCGGTACGATTTCTTTTATGAAGGAGCTGCGGAGGACGGAGGGGGGGGGGAAGGTTAGGGTGGTGATGGTGCTGTGCGGTCGCTTGCTGATCTTGACAATGAATATGGTACCATGCGCGCAGGTTCCGGCTTTCGCCTAGGGCTGGCTAGGGCCACGATGGCTCTCCATGTCAAAGGGCTGCTCGCGACAAAGAGGAAGCGTCTAGTGAGCATAATGGGCGACTTGTCTGATGAGGATGAGGAGGGCCCTGACGCCAAGGCCCCGTGGGTGACTTCTCCTAAGGTTGTTGTCCCAGCGGGCGAGGCATCTGGATGCAAGGGCAAAATGGATGCCGAGGCACCGAAGGACGCAATGGTGTCTGAGGACAATAGGAGAGCCGAAACAGTGCACACCGTGGGGTCTGGGGATAGCTTGGCCGCGGAGACGTTTGAGGAACGTCCTCCGGAGCAAAGCTTTGATGAGAGAGGTGAGTTCCTTTAGTGTGTTCACTATTGAAGGTTTTGCTATCTAATTCTGGTTGATCGTCTACACCTGTTGCAGCTTCGATTCTAGAATTGAGCTGGATTGTAAGCGAGGCGGACTCGAAGAAGTTTACCGAGGCAGTTGCTACGCTGGAAATTGACGATGCAAGTAAGTTGCTCCTTTTGGGGCTATTGCTTTACCTTTGGGGGCTAACAACTATTTTTGAGCGAGGTTTTGTTTTCTGTGATGTGAGGTTTATGCTTTCCACCTCTTTTTTCCAGGGATGGAGGCCTCTGTTGCCCGCTTCAGCCCCGTGGCGATTGCGGACATGGCCGCGACTCTTACTCAGAGTGCGGCGATGGTAAACCGTATCGCCGTGCGAAAGATTTCTATTGAAAGGTCTGATCGAGCAATACAGGGTGGGGAGCTGGGCCGTATTAAGAGGGAGAACGAGGATATGACAGGTTTGGTTAAGTCCTTGGAGGGCTTGAAAATTGCTCTTGAGAAGGAGAACAAGGTTCCGCTGAGAAGAATAGAATTATTGAAAAGCTGGTGAAGGACCATGAGGATAACGAGAAGGTCATAGAGAACCTTCAAGGCTTGGTTGAGGAGGAGAAGAAAGAGGTCTCGGAGCTGAGGAATCAGGTTAAGGGGCTCGAGCTTGCTGCTAAAAAGAAAGATGAAATTCTGGCGAAGGTGGATGATGAGACCACGAAGGTACAAACTGTTTTTAAGGAGATTGTCCCCAAGAGCGAGGAAATTTATCAATCTTACAAGAAAGCACTAGCCACCTTCGGAGGTGATCCCCTGCCACTTCCTCCTCCTGCCGAAGGTCCGGAAGGGGTTCTCAGGATGTTCTTGTGTTTGTTCAGTGAGTTCGAAGGTCTTCAGGAAATCGCAGAGATCGCTGAGGACAATGCAGCCGCAGTTGCTTCAGAGGGCTTGATGGCTATCCTGAGGCATGCTGGTTGTGCCGACCTAGACCGGCTCGTGGATCGAGACTTCGATTTTCCTTCGCACGAGGAGCTATCTTCTGTGCTGGAGAGTGTTCAAGGTTTAAAGAAGGCATTCTTTCGGAGGTTCTGGCTGATATCAGGGAGGGAGACCATGCGGGCCATCGCTGTCGCGCAGCTAGAAGCTGTAAGTGTTCTTGATCTAGAAGCTTTTGTATTTTGTGTTCGTGAGTGCTTTGCTAATGTCCCTTTGTGATTGGCAGGAAAAGGTTGATGTCGAAGGTTCTGGAGGTCAAGCCGGTGACAATGAACCTCCGACTGAGGCTGGTGCTGTGGCTCTGGACACTTCCTTGCGAGATGAAGCAGAGAATCGAGGGGAGCAAGTGTAGCTTCTAGGGTATTTGTGATAGCTAGGGAAGTTTTTGAGAGACATGCTGATTGTAATATTCCTGGTGCTTAGGGGCTGGGAGGTCTTGGTGAACTGCCGAAAGGCTTGACGTGGGAGGGATTTTGTCGGGCTCGTCTTGGGGCGAGCATCATGGAGTACTTGATGTTGACTGGGGTGCGAAGCATTTGAACTTTGCTATGTTTGCGCTTGATTTATGACGATGTATAGTTGTAGGGGTCTGCTGCTTTCCTTTGACTTGATTTCAGCTTCGGACGACGTAATTTAGAAAATGTCTCCCCCCTCCTCTTGCATCATTGGGAGATGAAATCTTGGGGGTTTTATGGATACTTCTTTTGATCCATCTTTATGCGAATGTTTTGTGTTAGGACCTTCGATCCAGGTTGTTGGCGAGGGTTGTGCGATCTGTAATGGATGTGAACTTGGTGCGCTGATGCTAGGATTGATCTGTGGTGGTTTGCCGGTAATTTTCCTGGCAGTTCAATGGTGTTTGAGCATTGTGTACTTCTTTGCCAAAGGTCTATGCGGTAAGTACTTTGTTAGCCGAAGGTGTTTTGGCTTCGGGTCCTAACTTGACCGATGACCCCTTGGCGATTTTTGTGCCATAGGCGCTTCGTTAGCCGAAGGTGTTTTGGCTTTGGGTCTTTGACCGACAGCCCCTTGGCATTTTTATGCCATAGGTGCTTTGTTAGCCGAAGGTGTTTTGGCTTCGGGTCTATGACCGACAGCCCCTTGGCATTTTCGTGTGTTATGCACTTTGCTTAGCCGAAAGTGTTTTGGCTTTGGGTCTTAACTTGACCGACAACCCCTTGGCATTTTCATGCGTTATGCGCTTTGCTTAGCCGAAGGTGTTTTGGCTTCGGGTCTTAACTTGACTGACAGCCCCTTGGCATTTTCGTGCGTTATGCACTTTGCTTAGCCGAAGGTGTTTTAGCTTCGGGTCTTAGCTTGACCGACAACCCCTTGGCATTTTAGATAAGTATGCGAAATTTGCTATGATTGTGAATTTTGTAAACTTACCAACATGCATGAAATGCAATGGTCAATAATTGCAACTCTGTAGTTGCTTCGAGTCAGAGCATTTGAAGGGAAAGGTTTTCATTTCTTCATAGATGATTTACATTAGGTGCGCCTCATTAAAAACCTCACCCCCGGTGTTGGGTTCCCTTCTATGAGGAAAAGAGTACGCCCCATGACTCAATGCAGAAAAGAAAAAGACTCTACCCAACATCGAAGGTCTAGGATTTCTTATAGCTGTGCAACCTAGCCTTCTTTACATTAGTTTACACGTAGTACTTTTTTAGGCTGTTAGCATTCCACGGATGCTATAGCTCATTGCCTTCGAGGTCTGCTAGGTGGTAGGAACCTGACCTGTTGGAGTATAGAACCAAGTAAGGCCCGTCCCATTTGGACTGCAGTTTGCCAACGGTTCCGGCATTCAGTTTTCTTTTGAGTACCCAATCTCCTATAGAGATGAATTTGTCGATGACTTTATTATCTCTCCACTTTCTTGTTTCATATTGGTATTTGTGGAGGTTCTCCGAGGCTTGCATGATGTCTAATTTTGCTAGATCTGCCTCAATCGAAGGTTCGATGTTGTTGCATTGCGACTTGAGACTCTGGTGTTTCAGTTCCTCCGGGGTCATTGCTTCTACTCCGTACAAGAAACTGAATGTGAATTTAGTGGCTCTGCACTCGGTAGTGTTATGAGACCAAATAACCTTCGGAAGCTCATCTGCCCATTTTTCTTTCTTCTGATCGAACAAGCACTTCTTGATGGCTGTAAAGATTATGCCATTTGCCATTTGCCCTTTCCACCGCACCGTTTGACTGTGGGTGATAGACCGAAGCAAATAGAAGCTTTGTGCCGACTGAGTGGCAGAACTCCTTGAAAAGCTGAGAGTCAAACTGTTTGTCATTGTCTACAGTTAGTTCCCTTGGGACTCCAAATCTACAAATGATGTTTTGCCAGAAGAACTTTCGGACAGACTCGGAGGTTATATTGACTAGTGGCTTAGCCTCGATCCATTTAGTGAAGTTTTCTAAAGCCATGACTGCATCATTCAAGTTTCCTTGGGCAGTTGGCAACGGTCCGACAAGGTCCATTCCCCATCTTTGGAGCGGCCAAGCTGGATGTATCAGTTGGGTTAGGTTCGAAGGTCTGTTATATTTGTGGTCCATCATCTGATAGCCCTCGCAGGTTTTGACAATGTATTCTGCATGCTTTAGAGCTGACAGCCAGAAGAAACATTGCCCAAATGCCTTGGACACAAGGGGTCTTACCCCGATATGCGAGCCACAGAGCCCGGAGTGGATTTCCTACAATAGCTCTCTGCCCTCAGCGATGGTAATGCACTTGAGCCATGGGGACAACCACACCAGACTTGTACATGTGACCATATGATATTGTATAGTTTCTTGCCCTCAGAGACATCATCTTTTCATCTTTCTCGTCCGAAGGATCAAAGTGACCTTGGAGGTAGGTTATTGTTAGCATTTCTTAGCGTCATCACTAGGAGTGGTTAGTTCCTAGCAACGGCGCCTCGAAAATGCCGTGTGGTATGTCTTAACGTTTACAGAAGGATCCGCAAGTGCACGGATATACCATTGTAGGATTTCACCCGGAAGTATTCATGGTATCGTTATTTATATTTTCCCAAGGGATGGCTAGGTAGTGTAAAGTTTATTTACAAGTTCCATAACCATGACACGTATGAAGTAAGATGAAGACCACTGACTATACAAGGGTAAGTGATAAATAAATGATAATTACGGGTAATGTGACACACACAGAACAGCCAACTCTCATGAATAAAGAATAAACAAGCAATCCTAAGGTTAGCGGGAGCATAGGCAAAGATCCTAGTATACTATTCATGTTAGTAGATAAGTTACGTTAGCCACATGCTTAGAACTGCAGGTGCCAGGAAATTAGGGACATCGGAGAGAATGACACGCACTGGAGAACATCCAGTCCTGTTTCATCTTTGCATGAACTCCTACACAGTACCCGAACATCGGGGAGTACGCTAACCGAGAAGTAGTTTCCCAGCGGACCGACAGGGCTGTCACCACCTGCGGTCTACCCCAGTCACACCGTGGAGTACCGTCATATCCGAAGGATCCCGCATACCCGGGCACCATGCCCATATATGAAGTCACTACCCTAGCACTCCCGAGTCCCCCACCCTTCGGATGGACAGGTAAGATGCTAAGGCAAGCCCGAAAGCACAACGAACCAATATCCTTACACAGATCATCTGGTCTAAGCAAGCAACTAGTATAACTTGAATAAGCACTAATCAAGGCTAAGCAAGCTACGAACATAGCAAGATAGCCAAGAATGAACTCTAAATGAATAGCATAAAGAAAGTCGGAATACAAAGCCATACCAGAGGCCGAGGATTGCTCGCCGACCCCGAGGACGACTGGATTCGCTAAGGAGATGAAGTACTAGTCTAGCTCCACTACCCTAAGGAGTACAAGTCACAAGAGAGTGTAGAGAGAGAGGCCTTCAAGTGGTGTGTGTGGTGGGAGGCCCCTTTTATAGCTTGAGAGGTCGGTTCCCGCCATCTATAAACATGGAAACATCATCAACCGCCTTCAGGAGGATAGGATCAAGCTTCCCGCCAAATCTCAGCCTGAATGGCTAACATGTGGGGTCGACCGACCCCCTCTTCCTGCCACTGGCACCGTCCTTCTCTAGTACACTGCCTGGTGGGTCCTGATGTCAGATGGTCGGTGCCGGGGCTTGGTTGGTCGGTTTGGTCTGGTTTGTGGGCCTCCTTTGCTCATGTTACGCAGGACACGATTGTCTGTGACTTCTGTCTGCGTATTCGTCGTGTTTTCGTCTTATTCCAGACTTGTACTCCTGAAATCATGAATCTTCGAAAACAACTATGGAGCTAGGTTAGTGATACAGATATCCGATTAAGAGGTATAGTTTTTCTTCTTTTATGAGTATAGTTGACGGTCATATTTCACACTTAACGACCGTCAACAACACCCCCAAGCTAGCCTTTTGCTCGTCCCTTAGCAAAACAAGGCGCTCGTTTGTTGATCAGGAGTTGCTACAATGTTGAATTCCCAATTTATACTTAGGCACAACCAAATGCTTCTTACCTTGATTTTGAATAAGCTAGCTTTTGTTCTTACCTCTTACTTTACTCCTGTGGAGCTTTTAGCTTCACCTCATTTTTGGCGGTTGAGAGTTAGAACGGTATCATAGAGTGCTCATATTTCTTTTCTTTAGTTCAACCGTCATTCCGGAGGTTTTGTAAAAGAATTTTATAAAGTTTCTCGGATGATCTCTCGGATCGGTCGATGTGTATAATTCCTCACCAAGGCATTATTATGCCTTTCTTCCTCAACCTATCTCTAATGGCTGTTTTTGTGGAGCTGTAGGTGTGGAGGATTTGAAGGCATACCTGCTTCCCATACTTTGCTAAGTCAAAGATCAGATCTAAAGGAGAAACAAGTCATAAACCTTGATTAAGATGTGCAAGTGTGTGGATATATTTGGTGGATGGTGTATGAACTCCTTTGTATGCACCATCTCTCTTTTTCTTTCTTTTTGGATAAGGGGCTATCTCTCTTTTTTTTGTTGACATGCCTAGGCATGTGGCATACCTTCTTTGGGTATGTATCTTTTATTTTCTTTTTTCTTGACATGCCGAAGCATGTGGCACACCTTCTTTGGGTATGCATCTTTTATTTTCTCATAGCCCCATATCCTTGACATATATTTTTTTTTGAGAGAGAGGTGTCATACATGGACTTGGAGTTTTATTTTGTGGATGTGTGGATATTTGCTTACTTCTAGTGTAGAAGCATAGCATGTGGTGGAAACGTGTACGTGATCTTGATCATGGGAGTATAAAATGAATGTCACTAAGGGTCACAATAATTTGACAAAGCTCAATGAGATAGCATGTTGCATATGTGGAAGGTTTTGCAATAAAAAACAACATATGGCTTTGGATAGGAATTTTCATATCATTGAGGAACTTTATTATATTTTTTTGTGTTTTCAAAATTAAATACTCCGGATGTCAAGTATCACATAAGAGAAGATCATAGCAACTCTACTTAACCATATCATAGCTCACAACAACTTAGATTCGGATCATGCTTTTTGCTACCCACAAGTTTCAAGTTTAAGGTTTAAACATTTTAAGCCACCAAACCCAAAACTAGGTAGAGCATAAAGTTGTAACTAAGTATATGAAGGAAATTAACAGAGCAATTATTCATCATCTCAACAAGGAAAACTTACACCATGCTTACTACACATATTAAAAGAAATATTTTTGGTGTTTTTTAATTTTTGTAAATTTTTATTTATGTTTAGTTATGCAAATTTTTATGGATTTTCTGATTTTGCAAATTTTTATGGATTTCATGCAAGGTTATGAAAGCAGTAAAGATAAGTGATACAAGTTACCTCTCGTGGGGGTCCTCCCCCAAGCTAGCTTCGGGCTCACTACGGCTGGTCGGGGTTGAAACTTGTCCAGCGGCAGTATGCCCTCCACTCCTCCTGTCGCTGCAACTGCAACTGCTCCATGTCGTGGATTCTCTCGCCAGTGTGATGCTGCCATGCTTGGGTTGTATCGATATGTTGGTTCAGCGTCTCTTGTATGTTGTCGCCCTGCACGCGCAGCTCACCTAGCTGCTGGGTGATGGCGCCGAAACCTCGGGACGAGAACGTCCGTCTGATGAGGTTCGGGGCTCCACTGGAGCTGGAACTGGTGGACCGGCAGCCTGGTGCCTGCCGTGTCCACTCCTCAATGCTGGCACTGTGCCATGACGAACCTCCGGCCTCATGCTGATATGAGTGAAGTGGCTGCTGAGGCGGTGGTGTCGGCTCTGTCTCCCTTCTGGTCCTGCTTCTTGTCATCCTGCCAGGCAAACCAGAAGATCTATGCCTACGACCCCCTTCTCGTGGAACGAGAGGGATGGTTAGCGAATGACAATTATACAAATGGAACTCCACATTGGGCAGCTAAATCTCATTTGTATAGCCCAAGTAAAAGAAATTCAAAGAGTCATTCGGGCCTTTCTTGAGTGTGTGACCTTGGATCGAATAAGCCTTGTCGATATACGTACGGTCACCCTCAATGAAAGGAATAGAATTCCCCTCTAAGGCACTGATACGTGTAGCGATGCGAGTAATCAAAGAAGTGCACTCAATAGGACCCGTCATCTTGAAATTCGAAAGCCATTGCCTTACCAAAGCTTGCGTGGGGGAGATTTTGATCTTGTTGACCATGGCATAAAGAATGAGCAACTCATCGTTGCGCACGGGTCGGACATCATCTCTTGGAAAGAGAGTGATGGCTAACCACTTGTGCATCAACTGAAGAGTTGGATTATGAATGTCGCCGCACCGAGGTGCGAACTTGCCATGGACAACTTGACCCGAAATCAGGCCCCAAAACTCATGACGATTAAAACCTCGGCAAGCTTGGTCAAGAGAAATTGGCCAGTGTTTGTTGAAATCGAGGTGGCCAGCAAAATTTTTCCAAGAAAGCAAATATTCTTTCCCAAAAAGTCGAAAGTAAACCCCATTTTCCACCTCCCGAAGAGTGCAAAGAAGTTGGATGGTGAGGAGTCGAGAACCATACTCCTCAACGGGAACGAAGTTATCCCATCCAATTTCATGCCAAACGTTAGAGAAGTCTTCGTACATACCTGTTTTGATGAGGAGGTCCGGATTGAATGCTCGGGTGTGGACGAAGCTTCTGTTCTTGAGAATGGCGTAGCCTTGTCGTTCATGATCATCTCGCAAGTCGAGGTACAGTGCATCTTCCGCATCAATCTCTATGACATCGGCTTGCATCTCTTCGTACTGTTCTTCTTCCTCGTAGTCCATCGTGCTTGGTGTAGGCATAGGTTCAGGTGTGTACGAGCTTGAGCCACCCCGAGAATGGGACGAACTTCCACCCATCATCTTCTTGAATGCGCCGGAAACCTTCCGCTCTAAGTCTTTCATGATGGAACAAAAACACGTGCAACTCGAAACGGGTTACGTTAGTGAAACTGAAATGAATGTTCTTACCCGCGAGTTGCTCCTTCTTTCTTGCAGCAAAGAAATGAGAGAGAGAGAGGTCTCTTGAATTCAAATCTTGAGCAAAAATCCAATGAAAACCCGAGAGCAAAGTTTGAGAGAGTTTGAGAAGGAGTGAGTGAATGAGAGTTGAGTGTGAGAGATCAAAACTCACCCCTCGGCCTCTATTTAAAGGGAGAATGGCCGGGCACTGTTGGGAGAGACCAGGCTCAACGGCTTGTGACCGTTGGAAAAGGCTGGGTCCACTAACTGTTGGCAGGGGGCCGGCCGACCCTAAGGTTTGTCCGAACCCTAGGTGGGCCCCCCTACTGACAGCCAGGGTCCACTACCCCTCTAACAGTCAAAAACTTTTAAAACTTTGGTGCCGGCCAAACTTTGCTTCGAAAAGGTGTTCAAAATTATTTTTCAAAGGATTTTCATGCTCGGTTTTTTTTTATTTTTGTGAAAGGAAGAAAAAGTGCTAGAAAGGTTTCTAGCATGCATGAGTGTTCTGAAAATTCAAATATGCAGTGGGAAAAATAAAAAAAGTTGAGAAAAGTTAAAAATGGTGGAAAGCAAATATGAGATACGTACCGATTTACCTTCGGTAAGGGCTCATTATTTTGAGTATGACGAGCGGGACCTTTCTCCTGCTGTGATTACCACTGCTCGGCTCGTCCTGGAGAATTGGACGAGGACGAGCTAGCGACCTTACGCCACACCTTCTTTGTATGTCTTTTCTTTGATCTTGTGGCCGTAGGTCTCGGTAGTGGGGATTCTGGTGCATCCCAAATTGCGTGCCCTTCGTCATCCTATCGGTTCAGGATGCGCTGCTCTTCCCTCTATTTGAATCTGAAGAACATGTTCTCCTTTCCGATGTGGAAGCAGATTTCTCCTCTCCCCACGTCAATCCTTGCTCTGGCGGCCCTCAGGAATGGTCGCCCAAGGATGAGCTCGATTCCGAGGTCGCCTTCTATATCCATGACCACGAAGTCCGCAAGGACAAAGGAATCTCGCACGTGGACCAAGACATTCTTGGATATCCCCTCGGGATACCGGATTGTAGAGTCTGTGAGCTGCACACACATATATGTTGGGGAGAGAGCAGGGTATAAGAGTTTCTTGTATATTACCATGGGCATAATGTTGACACTGGCCCCCAGGTCGCAGAGTGCATGCTCGTAGTATTGATCGAAGATTGAGCAGCTGATCATGGGGACCCCTGGATCTTCTTGAATTGCTGCTACCAGGCCATCCCAAGTGTCATTCTTTGGAGGATTGTACCTGCCTGCATGGTTAGTGCGAGGAGTCTGCCGGGGAAGGTTGCTCCACCCGGTAGACACCATATTTGTAGTTTCAATGGGAGATTCGGGTTGCCCCGGAATCTTCCCGGACTCAGAGACAGGAATAGCAGTAGCGATTTGAGACAGTCGTGATTCTATCATTTTGTTGAAACTTAGTTGATTTTTGAGAGGAGAAGAAAGAGTTTCAACTTTAGCATTTATACCTTCTAAAATTTTATCTTTGGCAACAAGCTTTTTGTTTAAAGATTCATTTATTTTAGCTTGGCCAAAGACTAAATCTCTCAAGGAGGGTTGGTTCGAATTGAAATTTGAGTTAAAATTGTTACCTCCTCCTTGGAATGGTGGACGGAACCCGGTATTGTTGTTGTTGATGTAGGCTGCATCTTATCGGGTCTCGGAGCAGTCATTCCCCGAGTGTCCACAGTCACCACAGACCTCGCACGTAAAGTACGAGTTCATGGCATGGACAGAAACAGGCATTTGTTGCTGGTTCCCTTCATAGAGTTTCTTCAGTAGGAGGTCTAGCTTGGCGGCGAGCATGTCCGTCTCTTTGATGGTGTGCATTCCGCCCTTGGTTCTGGGCTGGGAACGCTCCTCGTTCCAGCCCTAGTTGGAGACCATCTTTTCAATTAAGGCCGTAGCCTTGGCAATTGTGAGGTCCAGATAGGCTCCTCCAGCAGCGGCATCAAGATGGGCTTTGGATGTTGTCGTTAGCCCATTGTAGAAGCTTTGAAGCACGTGCCACTCGTCCATCCCATAATGAGGACATGCGAGTATGTATTCTTGCAGTCTCTCCCAAGCTTCTGGGATGGATTCCATCCCCGTCTACTGGAAACTTGAAATTCTTCCACGTAGGGCATTTGTTTTGCAAAACGGGAAGAATTTGGCGAGGAATGCCGTAGAACATTTGTCCCACGTGCTGACAGCTTCCTTATTATGATAAAACCACTATTTCGCCTTCCCCCAGGAGGGAGAAAGGAAACAGGCGAAGCCTGATGGCGTTAGCTGTAACGCCCCGTATGGTTACGGTTTTGCAAAGCTCCAGGAAGTTCTGGAGATGGGCGTTTGTGTCCTCATTCGGCTTGCCACAGAATGGGCTAGCCTGCACCATATTAATGAGACTGGACTTCAGCTCAAAGTTTACGTCCCCAACATCAACGTTGGGTCCAGTTGCCACATTGGCAGCTGAGGGGACGGAGAAGTCGCGGAGAGTCTTCTCAGCCATGGGTTCGGTGATTGATGGTGCTTGGGAAGCTGGCTCTCTTGTCGACTGCGAGATCGGAGGAGGGACGACGTGAGGTCGGGCCCTTCTCACGAGCTTCTCGGGATTTTCAACAAAGTTTGTCGGCAAGGAGAAACCAGACATACACTACTCTGTTTTCATCCAATCAGGAGAAAACAAAAAGATAAACACATTAGCCTGTATAAGCAGTAGCTACCTCTTACTTATATTGCCATATTTAAGTACTTATTAAATATACTTTACACCTAGTGCCATCCCCGGCAGCAGCGCCAGAAATGTTTGTTGGCATTTCTTAGCGTCATCCTTAGGAGTGGTTAGTTCCTAGCAACGGCGCCTCGAAAATGCCGTGTGGTATGTATTAACGTTTACAGAAGGATCCACAAGTGCACGGATATACCGTTGTAGCATTTCACCCGGAAGTATTCAGGGTATCGTTATTTATATTTTCCCAAGGGATGGCTAGGTAGTGTAAAGTTTATTTACAAGTTCCATAACCATGACACGTATGAAGTAAGATGAAGACCACTGACGATACAGGGGCAAGTGATAAATAAATAATAATTAGGGGTAATGTGACACACACAGAACAGCCAACTCTCATGAATAAAGAATAAACAAGCAATCTGTTGACAACCAAAATTGGCAGCAGACTAGACCAACCGGTCTGACCGGTCGCCCCAAGCGGTCTGACCGGTCCAAGCAAAGTCCGAGTACAATTAGAGATTTTCATAGATTTAGATCTTGTAATAGGATTTCTTGTGGGACAAGTCCACCCACCCTATAAATATAAAGGGTCACGGCCGATTGAGAAATCCAATCGATCAAAACACATCAATACATTACTTTTCTTTATGTTTATTGCCTTTACTTTTGTCTCTAAACCCTAGCTCCTTCCAACCTTTGTCTGCTATTCTTCCTTCATCTCCGCAATGTTTGAAGGCATTCTAGGTGGCCTGCCGATCCTAGAACAACCCTACGTGTGCCTGCCCCGACGGGTCCTTCCCGGGCGACGTTCGTTGGTCTCGCCGCCGTTTTGCACCGGCGAACCGGTGTGAGCATCGGTGCTGCAATTGTGCCATCGCTCACCGCGCGATCAAGCGCACTCATGTGTTGGCCCTAGATTGGCGCCAACATATTTTGGTGACTCCACTGGGGAAGAAAGATCTTGGTTGTAAAACCGATCTAATCTACTCCATATACTACCATGGTGAAGCTGTCGGATACCGGTGAGATCAATGTCAATAATATCAGCAGGCCGTCTGTTGATGAGTTGCCGCCCGAGGATTATCAAGTTTATGAAGCCTTCATCAAGGAGTGCGAAGAGGAGAACATACGGCGGAAATAAAAAGAACTTGAAGAAAAGCGTCGGTGGTTCTTGTCTCACTTTTCCAAGAATCGGAAGGATGATATCTCTAAGGACAAGGAGGTGGTCATTCTTTCGGATGAAGATGAGCAGGCTAAATCAAGTGCTACTGTAAGTGCTACAACACCGCCTACTTTAGAGCAAATTACTCAATTGGTGGTTAATGGTCAAGAAAAGATTCTTGCCACTGTTCAAAATATGATTGATAAATCATTAGGCAAGCAACCTTTGATTGATGATAGTGGTACTCCTAGACCTAATATTGATGGCACTTTTTATCATAATACTATGCATCCCGAATCATCGGTGATACCTACACCACAGTACGGCATGCCGATGAATTTTTATGATGGTCAGAAACCTCCAGAGCAGCACAATGCGAATGGAGTGGTCAGACCGGTTGCACAAACTGGTCAAACCAGTCTCGGTGGACCGGTTCCAACCGGTCAGACCGGTTTCCCGACCGGTCAGACCGGTCCTGGTGCTCTGGTGGCGTATCAGTCGTCTCCTAAACCTATTACTAGTATGCCTCCTGTTCAGGTTGATTTTAGTCGAACAAATGGGTTTACTGGTTATGGTGTTCCTCCATACGCCACTATGACTTATAATCCGTATACTATGCCTCCCCAAAGTTTGGGCTATTCATATGGTGCAATGCCAAACCATGGTTATTCGCAGCAAACACCATATACACAGCCGAATCATGCACCGCAAATGCCGAATAGTTCTAGCGCCAATGTTCAGAGGCCAAATAATTCTTATTTTAATCAAATACTTGAGAAACATAAGAAAGATTTGGCTGTTATGTTTAAAGAGTCTTTTGGAATAGAACTTAAGGATAAAACTCTTGTTTGTCAAAAAACCATATCCTGAGAGTTTTGATTCCATACCATATCCTCAGAATTTCAAGGTGCCTGAATTTATTAAATTCACTGAGGAGGATAGTAGGACTACATGGGAGCATGTTAGTCAGTTTAATGCACAAATGGGAATTTATGGGAGCCTTGATCATTTGAAAATTAGAATGTTCCCTTTGTCTTTATCTGGCACTGCTTTTTCATGATTTTCGGCATTAGCTCCTAATTCTGTGCAAACTTGGTCTCAATTAGAACGTAAATTTCATGATCATTTTTATAATGGTGAAAATGAGTTGAGGCTATGTCATTTAACATCGGTTAAGCAAAAGCATGATGAGCTGTTGCTGAATTTATTAGAAGATTTCGAGATATAAAAAACCGATGTTATAGCTTGGTTATTTCTGAAAAGGATCTTGCCGAATTAGATCTTAATGGTTTGAGATCTCATATTAAAGAAAAATTAGAAGGATATGAGTTTCTAACTGTTAATCAAGTGTTGCAGAGGGCTTTGGCTTAAGAAAGCCGAAGCAAAGAGTCTAAGTTTAAACCCGATCGTCTTAGTATGCATATGCTACAAGGAGAACCTTCAGACAATGAGGGTAACGTAGTATATGCTGCTGAACTTGTATGGTCATCTAGTGATAAGCCCATCACTTGTATTTCTTTAAAGCCGATTTCTAAAAATTGGCAAGATGAGATTAAATTCACTTTTGATGTGACAAAGTGTGATAGAATTTTTGATGAATTGGCAAAGCTTGGGAAGATTAAGTTCTCTCACACTATTCCATCAACGGAGGAATTGAAGCGACGTGCATATTGTAAGTTACACAATATTTTTTCTGATGCCACTAATGATTGCAATGTTCTTCGTAGACAAATACAATCGGCTATAAATGAAGGACGATTGATTGTTCCTGCAATGCAAATTGATCAAAATCCTTTTCCCATTCATACACTTGAGTTGTCAAATCCAAAAGTATTGATTCGGCCGCATCAAGCCGAATCGACTAAAGGGAAAAATGTGGTGGTTGGTGAGGAAAGGCATGAGAAAAAGGTGCTGCTTGGGGGGCTCGGGGGCAGGACAAAGAAAGAGAGGCCGACAACAAGTCGACCGGTCTGACCGGTACGCCCAGTAAGTTTAGGAATCCCTCCAAAAGCAAGACAAAGCCAAGTTTCAAGGAACTCTTGGCCAAATATGAGAAGGAAGGGAGTGCTCTCAGACAGAAGGGGCAACCAAGCGAAGTCAAGGATACGGGATCATCATCAAAACATCAAGAGCAATCGAGTCAAGGTAATTGTACTTCCTCTAGTGGACCGATTGCTCCATGGTATTGCTGGTATCCTTACTTTTATACGCCTATGGATTATAGTAGGATGCATATGCAATCATATTATATTCAATTTCCTCCTATGTATCCAAATTATGCTTCACCACAAAGACCGATTGTTACTAGCAATGATCTGGTCAAAGGAGACTTTAATTGCAGCAAAGAAGACGTGAGACAAGATTCAAAATATTCACAGCCGAGGTGGTGTCCCTCAGGCTTGTCTCGTACCCAAAAGCGAAGATAGGAACGTTTACGCAAACAAGAAACGATGGGACAAGAAGTGGAGGTCAAGCCAACAAAGCCAATAGCCATGAAGAAAGTTTGGAGACCGAAGCAAATTGATCCATCATCTACTTGAAGAAAAGCAAGACATGGCCGATATATTTTATCGTCCTTAGCACAAAAAATGGCCGATGTATCGTTGATTATTGTAACACCCGGTTTATAAAAGGACATAAACCGAGCAATCATATACGTGCCAGGATCAAGTCACACGTATATACAACAAAATGAACAATATATCACAGCACATATCACGTAAAAGATATAATAAAGCGAGTACGAATGTTATTTATTACATTAATGATAAAATGTCTGATACAGAGTAAGCGGAAGCATAAAAACATAAACGATAACTCTCGTCGGAAGCTAAGTAGGGCGCCACAGGGACGTCGACTGGGAGATGAACGCCTAGAAGTCCTCGTACTCCTGGTAGCTCCGGGTGAACTCCCTCGCGTCGGCTGGAACTGAGCAGCAGTAAAGTGTCCCAAGAGGGAAAAGAGTAGAGTAGGCAAGAGTGAGTACACAACTTGTACTCAACAAGTATAACACAAACTATGAGGTTCTAAAGTTGGCTGACTCAACTGCATTAGCTTTTAATCTTGGCAAAATTTTATTAAAGCTATTTACTACAAGTTGATGAATTACCATAAACCCAGTTACATAGTAATTAATCAAAATTAATCATGATACTACTGAGAACCATACCAAACGAAGCCACCCAGGGAAACCCTCCTAACCAAAGGAAGATAACCCCACTAATCAAAAGGAGGATCTGGGCCGCTCATGACCGTGAGCACGACTAGTATACCAGTTTTACACTCTGCAAAGGTTGCACACCTTTACCCACAAGTCGTGAGCTACGCTAGCTATTCATCACACTTCCTTAGGTGAGATGGCTAGCAAACTCACTACGAGGCCTTTACAAAGAATCTCGTTGGTAAGGAGTAACCGCGAGGGTGGATATGTGACTATGGAGCAGGTCTAGTGGGCGTCAAGACACAGGTGCATAGACCAAGCACAGACGAGGCCACTCAGTACGAGGGCCATAGAAGCTTACCTCCCCTGCCCCGCAGGTAAGTTACTCCAAACCAAAAAGATCTAATTATTACGCCAAAACCGTCCCATTCCAGTCTTGTGGTGGCGCTGTTGTCCCAGGTTGTCGCTCTATGAACCAGTCCTTATGGAGAGTGTCCAACCCAGCAGTAAGCACTGTGCTGGCCCCCTAAACCATGTTTCTAACAAAAACCAATTTTTAACGAGACGTGAGCCCCTCAAACGGGCCACTCCCAGAATTAAGTTGCATATACCATTAATCAAATTAATTAAAATGGACCAAGTGTGTTATAGCGCAGCAACCTAGCACAACTAACCAAGATGCAACCCAAGGGATATATATAAGGTAATAAAGTGCCTAGGAAAGTCCTTATAGGCATACAGTATTAAAATGCAGTATGAAATTGTATTTAAAGGGATAGCCGTTGTTCATGTTATACTTGCCTTCCTCGAACTGCTCCTGTTGCTGCTCAAACTGCTCAGAAGATGGCTCCTGGTACTGGTACTGGGGCTCCTCAAATGGATCAACGTCTACTCACGAACACATGGCCAAAAATAATACACAACATAAACATACATGCAAACTAAAGCATAAACTAAGAAACAATACATCAATACATGTAAACAGCAAACAAAACTATGCTAGAACTATTCTACACGTTACAACGATTGCGTGGACATAAAGAACGCCTAAAATGGAGCTAAAACGCAAAATCTAGGCCAAAAACAAGTTCCAGGGACCTATTTGTAAGAAAACTGGAGTTTCAGGGGGTTTCTGGGCAAAACCGAGGACTAAAACATAAAAACTGAAAAGATCCAGGGGCTCTGGACTGCGGGTTCCATTTCTAGAAAGCTTGGGGGGGTTTGTGCAAAATTCTGGGCCTAGCTGGAATTACTTTTCGACTAGCAGGGACTGCGGGTTGAATCTAGGAAAGCTGGGGGTCTCTTTAGAAAAAGAGCCGGGCTGAAGCGGTATCTTCGCATCTCGGCCATTGGATCGCAATCGGAGGGTTCTGGACGAAGGAGTATGACAATCTAATCTTGGGCACAGGTTCTGGATCTGACGGCTCAGGGCCATCACGGCTACGGCGGCGGCGGGGATCGCCGGGAGACTCTTCCCCGAGGCGGCGCGTGGGGAAAACTCGCCGGAGCTCGGGAATCCGGCGTTCCAGGGCAAGATTGGATCGGTTCTTTGGCCGGGAAGCATGGATGCGGCACGTGTGATCTACCTGGGCGCTCAGAACAGCGGTTTAGGGTTCGGTCGGGGCTCGCCGGGGTGAGAGGTGGCACTGGGTTGCCGGCGAGCTGCGTTCCCGTAGTCCCTGTCCTGTTGTGGGATCTATTTTGGCCTAAAAGCATCTACACGGCACACGTAACCTACTCAGGGCATTAGTTTGGCACTGCAGCAAGTGGATCAGGGCAGCCGCTACGGCGCGGCGGCGCTGCTAACTCCTGTGAGCCATACAACGCGCAACAGAGGGAGGAAACAAGGGGAAACAGGCCCGGCGTGTGCGTTACCCCCACGTGAAGCTCCTTCAGTGCAGCGTCGGTGCAGAACGGCGACGTCAAGGCGGGATTCTGGCGAGATCGTGGTGGCACAGGGGCGGGTCGACGGAGCTCCTCCGCGGAAATTCCCGTGCGCGCAGGGCCGAGGTCGTGGAAGGAGGGCTCGATGGAGTTCCTGGTTCCACGGCGGAGCTCCTACGTCAGCTGCGGTGGCGGTGGCGCGGTGGAGCGGCGGGTGCACGGCGGCGCAGGGTGCTCTGCACGGCGGAGCAAGGCAAGACGGGCGGAGCTAGGGTTTATGGCGGCTGTGGAGGCGAGGATGGAGTCCAGGGATGCCGTGGGGGTATTTATAAGGCGGCGGGGTCGAACCTGGGCAGGCGTGCCGAGCGCGGAGATCACGGCTGGGATCTCGGCGTGGCCTGTGAGCGCACGGAGGAAGTGGGGAAGGAGCTGCAGGTGGGCCAGGGCTGAGTTGGGCTACCTGGGTTGGATTGGTTTTTCTCCTTTTCTTCCTCTTTTCTTTTTCCTCTCAACTCAAAACTATTTGAATTCAAATTCAGATTTGAATTCAAAACCCTAGCACTCAAACAAAATAAAAGCCATGCACCAGCATGAATGCACAAACAAGTTGAACCTAAGATAGATTTTAATTACTTTATGAAGCAAAAAAAATAAATTATAAATGCAAGGCTAAGCAAATAAACCTTAGAAAATTAAATAAAGCCAATTAAAATTATTATTAATTACTGAAATTTAAATTAGGGTGTTACAATTATCGCCTTTAGACAATTTTGGTCCAGCAGAGTGTTCTTTGGCATGCAAGCTTTGCCAAAGAACAGGGGGGCATATGTTGACGACCAAAATTGGCACCAGACTAAACCAACCGGTCTGACCGTTGGCCCCAGGCGGTCTGACCGGTCTGTGACGATGTAGCCGATCCGGCAGGAGCCGACCGGTCTGACCGGTCCAAGCAGAGTCCGAGTACAACTAGAGATTTTCATAGATTTAGATCTTGTAATAGGATTTCTTGCGGGACAAGTCCACCCACCCTATAAATATAAAGGGTCACGGCCGATTGAGAAATCCAATCGATCAAAACACATCAATACATTATTTTTCTTTATGTTTATTGCCTTTACTTTTGTCTCTAAACCCTAGCTCCTTCCAACCTTCGTCTGCTGTTCTTCCTTCGTCTCCGCGACGTTTGAAGGCATTCTAGGTGGCCTGCCGATCCTAGAACAACCTACGTGCGCCTGCCCCGACGGGTCCTTCCCAGGCGACGTTCGTTTGTCTCGTCGCCGTTTTGCACCGACGAACCGGTCTGACCGGTTACCCCGACCAGTCTGACCGGTCTGAGCATCGGCGCTGCAATTGTACCGTCGCTCACCGCACGATCAAGCGCACTCGTGTGTTGGCCCTAGACCTAAGGTTAGTGGGAGCATAGACAAAGATCCTAGTACACTATTCATGTTAGTAGATAAGTTATGTTAGCCACATGCTTAGATCTGCAGGTGCCGGGAAATTAGGGACATCGGGGAGAATGACCCGCACTGGAGAACATCTAGTCCCGTTTCATCTTTGCATGAACTCCTACACAATACCCGAACGTCGGGGAGTACGCTAATCGAGAAGCATCTTCCCAGCAGACCGACAGGGCTGTCACCACCTGCGGTCTACCCCAGTCACACCGTGGAGCACCGTCATATCCGAAGGATCCCGCATACCCAGGCACCATGCCCGCATATGAAGTCACTACCCTAGCACCCCCGGGTCCCCCACCCTTCGGATGGACAGGTAAGATGCTAAGGCAAGCCCGAAAGCACAACGAACCGATATCGTTACCCATATCATTTGGTCTAAGCAAGCAACTAGAATAACTTGAATAAGCATCGATCAAGGCTAAGCAAGCTATGAACATAGCAAGATAACCAAGAATGAACTCTAAATGAATAGCATAAAGAAAGTCGGAATACAAAGCCATACCAGTGGCCGAGGATTGCTCGCCGACCCCGAGGATGACTGGATTCGCTAAGGAGATGAAGTACTAGTCTAGCTCCACTACCCTTTGCTCATGTTACACAGGACATGATTGTCTGTGACTTCTGTCTACGTATTCGTCATGTTTTCGTCTTATTCCGGACTTGTGGTCCTGAAATCATGAATCTTCAAAAACAATTGTGGAGCTAGGTTAGTGATACGAATATGCGAGTAAGAGGTATAGTTTTCCTTCTTTTATGAGTATAGTTGACGGTCATATTTCGCACTTAACGACCATCAACAGTTATGAGGGGGGATCTCCAATCTTCGCTGAGAATGGCATTGATTTGCTTCTCCTTGCAAGGTTTGGTCGAAGGATTTGTTATTTTTTCATAAAATACGTCTGGCGGCAGGGCTTCTTTGTGTGCTGGAGCTTTCGTAAGCTTATCTTCTTCTTGGTTTTTGTCTCTTAGGATGTGTATTACTATGAACCCCTTGAAATGTTTTTCCATGGACCTGACAGCTTCTAGGTTTAGCTTCATTTCAGGTTTTCGAGCTTCTGACTCCTTCTCTATGTGGTTTGTGAGAACCTTCGATTCTGACTTTATGATGAAGTTTGGGTGCCCTAGAGATTTCATTTTGCGGAGGCCGAGTAGCAATGCTTCATACTTGGTGGTGTTGTTGGTGCTCGGGTTTGGATCACTGAACTCAAGGCGAGCAGCGTATCTGAACTTGGTCCCCGAAGGTGACTGTATGATTGCAGAGATGCCCACTCCATCATTGCACCATGCCCATCGCAGTATATGACCCATGGCTCTATGGGGGCCTCCTGCTGGAAGGTACGGTTGGTTTAGTCGGCAATGAAATCTGCTAGTACTTGTGACTTGATTGCAGTTCTTCTCTCGAAGTCTATGTAGAACTCCGAGAGCTCCGCGGCCCATTTACTTATTCTAGCTGAGGCTTCTCTAATATGAAACTGGTCGTGAATGGGTTGGCTTGTCACTACTATTGTTCTGTGACCTTCGAAGTAGTGTCTTAGCTTCCTCATAGCCATTATCAGTGCATAAGCAATTTTTTTCAAGTTCTGAGTAGAATAACTTGGAGCCTGAGAGTGCCTCTGAGACATAGTAGACTGGGAGTTGTTTTAGTGTTGGCGCTCCTTAAGTATCTATGTTATCCCCTGATTAACTTTGACAATGGCATGAATTTAATATCAAAATCACTAACCATCCTATCCTCGGCCCAATTATTGGTCGTTTTCACGTTTGCACATATATTTTGGAGGTACTTCATTTTTGCAGGTTTTTGACCAATTTTGGAGCATGAAATGGCGAGGCCCACGATCACGTGATGACACAAAGAAAGACAAAGGCCAAAGCCCGAACAAAGGATCGAAGGCCATAATGATTAGAGGCCCGTTCATGCACATCCACCCTCCAATGAAGCCCAAAGGACAAAGCCCACAAGATAAGATCAAGATACTTCGGGGCAAAGCAAAGCAAAGAGATATTTAAGGTAGGATTTTACATCCTATCCTTCTCCTCGAAGAAATCTCGAAGATAACGACGTCTAATGGGGTGCAATCGTGAAAGACATAAACTCTAGAAGATTCCAGGAGACTTGGGGAGAAAGATGAACACGAGCCGGCGAAGGAAAGAGCCAGGCTGGCCGGCCTAGACTCATTGGGCCAGCCAGCCCAGCCCTTTTCTAGGTTGGTTCAACCTCCCCTTTGACCGAGGGTTCCCTGAGGCTATTTAAAGACCCCTCCCCAAGGTTCACGTAGAGATCAATTCGGGAGACGACGCCAAGGAGCAGAGAAGATAGAGGGACACCTCTCGGAGAGCCGAGGGTCGTGCTAGTTGTCTAGGGTTCGCCCTAGCCGACGTGGGAACCTTGCAAGGAAGACCACGTCGGAGTTCTGGAGCTAGGATCATCAAGATCAAGGTAGGGCCCCGGTTGTGACCTTGTGATGTACAATCATTCATGGTGAAGTTATTTGTGATTCCGAATGTTTAGCGACCATGGTCTCTCTTTCGATTTCGTTCTTTTCTTTGGGTTTGCTTCATCCTAGATCTATTATCGAGATAGATCGCTTAACATGATCTTGTAGTCATGGTGGCTAGAGGTTCATGGCGGAACTACCAAAGGGGGTTCGACTTGCTTCAGGGTATTTCGTTCAAAAGGGGGGCGTCGTGACAGGCCGTCTCCACAGAGTAGGCGGAGTATCGAGGGATCGGATTGGAGATTTTGGGTTTAAAGAGGCTTTTCATTGAGATTCACATCTACCTTACTTCACTTCATCTAGCTGGAATTACAACATATGCATGATCTAGGTGATCTAGATTGGTTATCTCTAACTTTCTCTTGCTACCTTCGGTGTTTGTCGTGTTTTTAGTAGATTAGATTCGTTTTCACCATCTCAACACAAAGAAATCTCTATGCTAGTAGATTGTTTCTTGTCTCTTTGGTTTCGTGGATTGATAAACCTTGGGGGAATACTCTAAGGGAAAAGCTACACGAAACCGTGCGCTTGCGGTATATAAATCGGGGGCGCTAAGGAGCGTCAACATTTAGGTGACCTTTGATCAGCCTTTCGACAACAAGTGCTACGCTGACGGCTGATGGGGAAGCTGAAACATAGAGCAGCAGGGTGTCCTTGGGGTCATGTGAAGTCATTTTGGTCCTGTTTTGCAGGTATTCTTTGAGGTCATGAAAGTCCTTCGATTTTTCTTCTCCCCAAGAAAATTTGCTGGCGCTTCGGAGGACTTTGAAGAATGGTAGACTTCGATCTGCTGATCGGGGGATGAATCTGCTTAGTGCCACAGAGAAGTCTACTATGGTTTGTGGCTCTTCCATTTCTTTGAGGGCCTTGATTTTTTCTGGATTTGCCTCGATACCCTTGGTCGATACTAAGCAGCCCAGAACCTTTCCCTTGTGTGCCCCAAAGACATATTTCTCAGGATTTAGGCTCAAGTTGCCTTCCGGAGGTTGGAGAAGGTTTCGGCCAGGTCGGGCACATGGTTTTCTCTGTGGGTGCTAATAACAACAATGTCATCCACGTAGGCGAGTATGTTCCATCGTAGCTGGGGTGCAAGTACAACTGCCGACATTCGTGAAAAGGTCTGTCCAACATTTTTGAGACTTTCGGGCATTCTAACGAAGCAATAGGTGACGAAGGGAGTGGTAAAGCTTGTTTTCTCTTCATCTTCTTTTCTCATCCATATCTAATGGTATCTAGAGAAACAGTCTAGGAGGGACATCATCTGACTGTTTGCAGCATCATTGACTACTTTATCGATTCTGGGAAGTGGGAAGTCATCCTTCGGGCATGCCTTGTTAAGGTCTGTGAAATCAATACACATTCGTCACTTTCCATTTTTCTTCTTGACAGGGACGGTGTTGGCCAACCAGGTTGGGTATTTAACCTCTCTGATGTCTTTTGCATCGAGTAGCCTCTGAACCTCCGCCTTGACTGCTACAACCTTGTCATCAGACATCTTTTGAAGCTTCTGCTTTTTGGGTTGAACTTTGGGGTCGATGTCTAGCTTGTGCTCGATGATGTCATGGCTAATGTCGCGGAGGCCGCTTACAGACCAAGCGAACACGTCTTGGTTTTTGTTGAGAAAATCCAACAAATTTGTTGAGCTTATAGTGACCTCCTTATCAGGCAAATATCTGTCGAGGGGTACTCTCTTGGTTTCGGACTCTTGGAAGTTTTGCTTTTCTTTGTCTCTTCTTGGTTCTCTGAACAGTGGAGGTTTCTTATAAGCTTCGAGGACGTGTACATTTCTTTGCCTGGGGGCAATGCCTCTCTCGATGTCTCTGGTCAGTTGCTGGTTAGCACAGACAGTGATTGTTCCTTTTGCAATAGGTATCTTCATGCAGAGGTAGATTTGATGGACCACTGCTTCGAATTTGTTGATGAGGCCTCTGCCGAAGATTGCAAGGTATGGGTAGTTCATTTCCACTACATGGAAGGTTACATGCTTTGTTCTAGAGTTGGAAGTGTCGCCGAAGGATACAGGCAATGAGATCTTCCCCAAGGCGTTTACTCTTTTGCCTCTGAAGCCTATGAGCGGGATATCTGATGGTTGTAGGAGGTTGCCATCAATGTTCATTTGATCGAAGGTGCTAGAGAAGATGATATCGCAGAACTTCCAGTATCCACTAGGATTTTCCGTATTGTCCAGCCTTGGATGTTGGCTTCGATGATGAGAGCGTCAGTGTGAGGATAGCTGAGCAGCTGTACATCTTCCTCTGAGAACGTGATTGGGGATTGAGACCACTGCGTTCTTTTGAAAATACCTTCGGGCATGATGGAGTGGACTTGCCTGAAATAATTTTTCCTCTGCCTCTTATTCTCAAACTCAAGAGACGAGCACCCAGAGATGGGCATGATCATACCGAAGGTTGGCAATGGGCTTGGCTGGCTTTGGTGATGGTTTGAATTTTCCTCCTTGGGTGGAGGCCCCGGAGGTAGTGGTGGGAGATTTTCTTGAGGGTTAAGGTTCGGAGGTTGCGACGGTGCTCCTTGAGTGTTTTGCAGCGGAGGTTGCCAGTTGGCTGGGTATGGGTTATAGCTGAAGGCGGGTGATGGTTAGAAAGGGTTGAAAGGTTGTGCTGAGGGTAGTGCTTGTGGAGTGGGATTGTATGAGTGGCTCTGGGGTATGAGATTGTAATTTTGGGTTTGTTGAGAGTTGTATGTTTGGTTTGGACCAGTCCAGCTTGTATGGCTGACTAGCTTTGCCTTCTTTTCAGCTTCCATTCTATCGAGGGTTTTCTTCTTTTCCGGGCAGTGATTTGTTGTGTGGTCTGAATCTACGCCATGGAAGTGACAAAAGAACTTTCTTGGTTGAACCGGAGGTCCCTGGCCTCATCCTCTTCCACGCCCCCGAACGCGGGTGGATCTGCCTCCTCTGTTAGAGTCATGGCAATGGTTGCTTGATTGTGGGTTAAATGTCTGAGCGGTAGGGGGTGTCATGTAGGGCTCAGTGTTGTGGTGTGGAGCTACCCTTTGCGAAGGTTCCACGGGGAATATGTACTGAAGATTGTTTCTTTCTCCGCTTTGGTTGCCACGTGGCTAGGCTTGCTGCTGCCTCATTAGCTTCCTTTGTTCAACTCTCCTATGATGATTTGCATCGGATCTCGCGTACTTCTCCACTTCAGTGTACAGTTCTACCAGTGACTTCGGGGGTTCTCTGAAGAGGTGTGAGGCTAACTGGCTTGGTAGCAGTCCGGCAACACACTTTTCTATTGCTGCCTTTTTCTGAGAAGTTTGGTGTTTGTGCCTTCTTCTGAAAAAACCTTCGAAGGTACTCAGGTAGTGGCTCCTGGTCCATATGTGACTCAGTAACTCGGCTATGACTACTCGGCGTGCAGGACTCGACTGTGCTCGAAAAGGATCTTCAGTAGATCAGGATGAGAGGCTCCGACTAGAAGCACGGATATCTAGGGATCTTAACCGACCTCCTTCCTTGTAAAACAACCCGAGCATATCTTCCTTGTACCCCTACGCCTCCTCGTCTATATAAAGGAGACGTGGGAAGGCCCATAGAGACTTCTTCTTTTCGCAGTATTCCACAAACCCTAATACAACCCCGAACACAGGACATAGGGTATTACGCTCATCGTGGCCCGAACCTATCTAAGTCCCTGCGTCTTCGTGTTACCATCGAGCTCTTGGTCCTGAGATCCCCATCCTGAAACTCTACCACTAGGTACACCCCTAGTGGACTGGCCGGAATAGCAATCCGACAGTTGGCGCGCCAGGTAGGGGACTCAGGGCTCATACGTCGAGTTCAATGGCAGCCAACGCCGGCATCGTCTTCTTCGCCAGCGTCACCGCCTAGATGGAGGCGACAGTCGGCTTCTCCTTCACCTTTGGGAACTTCCCAGAGGTCACGGTTCCCAGGAACCCCGCTTCTGGCCCCTCGACCATTGGGGGCAATGTCTTCGCTGGGGTTAGATCCGATCTGACCCCCCAAGCTTCCGTCACCCCTCGGATTCCCGAATCCGAGAACTTTGACGTGGCAACTACGCCAACCAGGGTGATCCACCACCCTGCTGAATCTGCTGATGATCTAATCTTCTAGATAGATCACATTGGCAGATGTATCACCGAGTGCATCCAACTCGACGAACTCGCGCTTCACCACCAAGACGATCCTGATTGAGTCCTCCGTGGACTCGGTAGCGCTTCCACTAGGACCAGATCCGGTCTGGCCACCCCAAGACCCGTCACACCTCGAGTTCCCGAACCCGAGGCGGACTACGTGATGGTCATTCCTTCTAGGGCGACCCGTCGCCCTGCCAGATCTGCTGACGATGTCATCTCCCAGATAGATCGAGTCGGCAGATCCATCGCCGAGTGCATTCGGCTCGGCGAGGACGCACATCTACACCGCAATGACCCAGATCGGGTCCCCTTCGGACTCCGCAACGTCGCTGCGTCGCACTCGGATCAGATCTGAGTGCGACTCTTCGACCCAGCCACCCTGGGTCAGATCCGATCTGACTTGGCTTCGGGAGTGGAACTCGGCTTCCAAGACGCTTCGTTCGCCCTCCCACCCAACTGCTCTTCTGCGACAGAGCATCGCCATATCTTCGTCGTCTCTGACAACTCTGACACTCGTGAAAATGAGACCGACGAGGAGAGGGCGCAACGGCTCCACCGCAACGAGGTCCGCGCCGACATGAGGCGCAACGACGTGGCCATCAATCGGGCCGAGCGCGACATGGAGAACACCGACCGTCGCAACCTTGACGCCGACTTCGTCCTCGACTGCTGCTCACCGATACGGCCACGCAACCTCGACACCGACTTCGTCCTCGACTACAACGGCCAAGACATCTTCGCCACACTGTCTGCCAACCTTGCCGCGGTGTTCCAGGTGCTCGAGGGTGTCCAGGAGACCCCCGAAATCGTCAAGGCTCGCACTCGCCTGCATGTGGCGGCCACGCAAGCCCAGCAGCTGCGCAAGGACAACTCGGTCTACCAGGCACAGTCGAGTCATCACTCGACACGACCACACGGAACGATGAAGAGGAGGTCAACTAGAACGATCTTCGTCTTCAACTCAACGAACAAGACCTTCGCCCGCGCATCAACAACCGTCACCACGAACATGACACCGCCGAACGCGAGCAACGTCGCCAGTACGACGAGGAACACGGCATCCCTGACGCCGACCACCAGCACCACGGCCGCCGGGGCAACAACCCTCCATGACGACCTCGTCGCGACTACGAACCCGGTAACGACCTCGACGGCTTCTCTGCCTTCTAAAACCAGCTTCGGGCCATCCAGTGGCCCGCCACCTTCAAGCCAACCAGGATCGAGAAGTACGATGGCGAGTCAGATCCCAAGACGTGGCTTCGCACCTACTCCATCACCATCCAAGCCGCGTGTGGCGACAACGACATCATGGCCACCTACTTCCCGGTCATGATGGGTCACCATGCCCTCAACTGGCTTGAAGCACTTCCTGCTGGCTCCATCAACAGCTGGCAAGATCTTTGCAGTGCCTTCATCCAGTACTACCAGACATCCTGCCTGGATCCCAAAACCAGATGGGATCTGGCCAGCGTCATCCAACAACCCAACGAGTCCCTCCGCGACTATATCAGGAGGTACTTCGCTAACCATAATACCATTACGGAGGTTGATGACAGGGATGTTATCCACCACTTCCACCAAGGCCTCCATAGCATTAAACTATGGAGGAAGATGTTTGAGAGCAACCCCAAGACCGTGGGCGACATGATGGTGGTTGTCAACAAGCACACCGACATGGAAGACGCCGAGCGAGCCCATCGCCGGCACAAGACCAAGAACGACTCCTCCGAGCATCCCTCTCAACGGGACAACCGCCCGGAACGCCGATGCAACGATTGTCCACCTTGTCATGGGAAAAAGCATGACCGTGTCGAGTCATCCAAGAACTGGGACCGCAAATGTGGCCCCAAGAACACCATTGCCGTCGCCGAGAGGTCCCAGTTCTGCTCCACCCTCAACCAAGTGGACCTGGACCGGCTCCTGGATGGCAAGTGTCCTTGGCATAAGGATGGAAACCACACTGCCAGGGAGTGCCGAGCACCTCCAACGGTGTCATCAAGGACGATGACTCCAAGCGACCCCGCCGCGACGATCGCGACAGGCTGAGTGGTTCCAGAACCACCCGGGTGCACCCACGGAGGCGCAACTTGCCCAGGCGAGACAACGACGAGCAGAGGGAAGATTCCCCAGGGAACTTCCAAGAAGTAGACAGGGCCGTCAACTTCATATTTGGTAGTCCCAGCAAGCCATCATTCCAGCGCAAGCTCAAGCTAGATGATCGCGAAGTCAACCTGGTGTTCAAACACCCGGTTCAACCCCTGCGGTGGTCAGAGACACCGATCACCTTCGACCGCCGCGACCACTGGGTTCATCTGCCCAGGCCGGGTCTGCCTGGCCAAAATACTCGTCAACAGTGCCATCGCCCTCGACATCATCTTCGCCAGCACATTGGAGAGCATGGGATACAACATGACCTCCCTGGTCCCATCTGACTAGGCTTTCTACGTCATCATCCCCGGAGCAAGGTCGACTCCGGTCGGCCGGGCCACCTTGCCGGTCACCTTCTGCACCCGCGACAACTACCGCACGGAGTACGTCAACTTCGAGGTCGCTGAGTTTGAGACCTCCTACCACGCCACCATGCAAAGAGTCTTCCTCGCCAAGTTCATGGCGATTCCCAACCACACGTATCTTCTACTGAAAATGGCAGCTCCAAAGGGGGTCCTCTCGGTCTACGGAGACTTGCAGACCTCCTACGCGTGCGAGACCAAGAACATCAAACTCTGCGACACCCTAGAACAATCCAGGAACTCTGTTCTTGTTGCCCAGGCAGCAAAGAACCTCCCGGCGGACCAGCAACAAATCCCCGCCAAGGTGTCGACTTCCGAGTCGCAAATCGCGCCAGCCGTGGTGACCAAGAACATCGTCCTCCGGGACGATGAGCCGCACAAGACCGCCGTGATCGGGGCTAGCCTCGACCCGGCGTAGGAAGACGCGCTCACCTCCTTCCTTCGGGAGAACTGGGATATTTTTGCATGGAATCCATCTGACATACCGGGAGTCCCAAGCGAGGAGGCTGAGCACTCCTTAGACCTTGACACGAAGGCGAGACCCGTCAAGCAACGGCTCTTCCGCTTCGCGTAGGATCGAAAGGAGGCTATTAGGGTAGAAGTAACCCGGATCCTTGCCGCCGGTTTTATCAGAGAAGTCGCACACCCAGATTGGCTGGCAAACCCAGTCCTTGTAAAAAAGAAAAATGGTGAATGGAGAATGAGTGTTGACTATACCGATCTCAACAAACACTACCCTAAGGACCCCTTTCCTCTACCACACATCGATCAGGTCATCGACTCGACAGCCGGGTGCGTTCCCCTCTCTTTTCTTGACTATTACTCAGGGTACCACCAGATAGCCCTCAAGGAGTCAGATCAAGAGAAGACATCCTTCATCACCCCTTTCGGGGCTTACTGTTACAACACCATGATGTTCGGCCTCAAGAATGCCGGCGCCACCTACCAGAAGGTCATTCAAAGATGCCTCCAGGGGTAGATCGGGTGTAACATCGAGGCCTATGTCAATGATATCGTCATCAAGACAAAACGTAATGATCAGTTCATTACGGATCTCTCCGAGACATTTTCAAATCTCAGGAAATTCAAATGGAAGCTCAACCCGACCAAGTGCGTGTTCGGTGTTCCGTTCGGAAAACTACTCGGCTTCATAGTCAGTAGCCGAGGTATTGAAGCCAACCCCACCAAGGTCAACGCCATCAGGTTCATGAAGCCTCCCAAGAGCAAAAAGGACCTGATGAAGCTCACAGGGTGCATGGCCGCCTTGAGTAGGTTCATAAGCCGACTCGGCGATAGAGGCCTACCCTTCTTCAAACTTCTCCAGAAGTCCGACAAGTTCGAGTGGAACAACGATGCTTCCAAAGCATTCCAGGAACTCAAAGATTTCCTGATCTCACCACCTGTCCTAACAGCACCAGACGACGGGGAAGTCCTTCTACTGTACATCGCCGCCACCACAAACGTGGTGTGTACTGTCCTGGTCGTTGAACCAGACGAGCCGGGTCACGTGTGACACCTCAGCCTACAGAGAGTACAGGAGAATTTGAGAATCTCTCAGATGAGGTAGAAGAGTTATGCTATAGTTCCCTTTTTCGGGTCTATGTAACACCTATCTGGAGTTAGCGAACTAAGAAGGGACCAAAAGAGTACCAAGAGATTCGACATGCTTCCAACTTACATCATATGGGTATGAGATCCTGACTCAGGAGTGAGTAGAACTTAATCCCATCCTTGTTTCTCTTTGCTAGCCAGCCCAGAATCTCGGGACGAGATTCCTGTAAGGGGGTAGGATTTGTAACACCCTAATTTAAATTTCAGTATTTAATAATAAATTTAATTGGCTTTATTTAATTTTCTAAGGTTTACTATGTTTAGTCTTGCATTTAAACTAATTTTCATTCCACAAGTAATTAAATTTTGTCTAAGTTTAAAATTTTGTTGTTGCATTCATGCCGGTGCGTTGTTTTATTTGGTTAAGTGCTAGAGTTTGAATTCAAACTTGTGTTTGAATTCAAATTAGTTTGAGTGTGGTTGGATAAGAAAAGGAGAAGAAAAACCAGAGAAATAGGAAAACAAACCAAACCCAGAATCTAGCCCAGCAGCAGCCCAACCCAGCCCAGCGCCCTTTTCCTTCTCCCCGGCCCAACCAGCGCGCCAGCCCAGCAAGGCTGCGATCGGCCCAGCTCCACCTACGCCTGAGCCAGCACCCCACGCAACACGCGCGTCACCCTCCGCTGACACGCCTGGCCCACTCGTCAGCGTCTCCCTCCTCCTTTCCTTCTTCCTCACGCCGGCTCCCTCTGCTCCGCTCTCGCCGCGCTCCCTCGCTGTCCCGAGGCCCCGCTCCGCCCCGTGCGCGCGCCCGAGGCCCACTGGCCAGCCACACCACGCCCTCCCTCCTTCTGGAAGCTTCACCACCGAGCCAGGATCATGCAGAGCGGTTACTCGCGATCCGCTTTCACCGCGCGGAGTCAAGCCCGTGATTTCCGCCATGCTCGCAACGGGCACGCACGCCTAGGATCCCGGGCCTCCTTTAATTGGCACCGCAGCCCTCTCTACGCCCTCATCTCGCCACACCGCAGCCACCACCGAGCTGCACCGCTGCCGCCCGCTCGCTCAGCCGTGCAGAGCTCGTGCGCCACCGCGGCCACGCCGCTCCGCCGCACCAGAGCCCCGGCCAAGCAGCTAGCTGCACCGCTTCGCCGCCTGGAACCTCTCCGAAGCATCCACACACGACCCCCACCTGCAGCGGGTGGGATTGCGCCGGACTTCATCTCAGGTGAGATTGGGCCGCCGTCGAAATCACTCACCGTTGTTGATGCTCCGGCCCGACCCGAGCGGACCAGAAGCCTGGAGCACCGCTGCATTGTCCTTGTCCGAGAGCACCGCACCATCGCCGCCGCGGGACCTCACCGTCAACGAATCTGCGCTGCTTCCCCATCCTGATTCGAGCCTCAGTATGCCCCTGCCCGACCTCCTGTTCCATTTGCGCTAGTTCCCGTAGGCCGTACCCCACGGCATCGGCCAGAACACCGCTCGCCGGTGCTCCGCCGCCGCGCGGATCCCCAGTTCGCCGTGGCGGACCCTCTGCAACACAGCCCAGCCCCGCACAAGTCTCGCCTTGGCTTGCTCGTACCTTTGCGCTTGCTTGCTGAGCCTTTTGCACCCGGAACCTAGGCCTGGAACGGCCCAAACACACCACGCCGGCGGATTCCCGGTACCTAGAGCCGCCGCCGCCGTCGCATCCGCACCCCTGAGCCACCCCAAGCCTAGCTAATGCCATGGGTGGATCACGCATGACGCGTAGATCCTCCCTGACCCAAAGCCCGATCAAATCTACCCCTGGAAGGCCGGATTAGCGAGCTCCGGGGGGTCCCCGACGAGCGCCGCCGCAGGATTTGTCGCCGGCGGGCGAGCGCCGCCGCCCCATCACGCGGGTTTAATCCCAGCCGCCCGATCTGCCTTGGACGCTTAGGATTAGATCAGCTTACCCCTTTAATCCAAACCGCTAGATCAAGATCCGACGGTCCTAATCCGCGCGTACCGGTTCGGCCTGGAAACTTTGCTAAAGAGTCACTGGGCTTCTTTCAAATCAAACCGCGGTCCACTGCAGTTCAAAAGTAATTGCAGTTCAGCCCAGTTTTTAACGTTTAGGCCCCTAAGCTCTTTAGAAATAGAATCCGCAGTCCAGAGCTGTAGTTTTTGCGCGTTAGCCCCTGTATCTAACCGTTAATTATGTATAGGTCCCTAGTTTTTGCAGAAAACCCCCAGAAACTCTGTTTTTCTTACAGTTAAGCCCCTAGATCTTGTTTTAAGCGTAGTTTTCACGTTCTAGCTCCGTTTTAGGCGTTCTTTATGTCCACGCGATTGTTGTAATGTGTAGAACAGTTCTAGCTTAGTTTTGTTTGCGGTTTTTATGTATTGTTGTACTGTTTCTTAGCTTTTGCTCTTGTTTGCATGTATGTGTATGTGCTGGACTTGTTTTGGCGTTGCGATCGTGAGTAGACGTTGATCCTTCGGAGGAGTACCAGTACCCAGAGCAGCTACCGTCTTCAGAGCAATTTGAGAAACAGGAGCAGTTTGAGGAAGGCAAGTATAACATGAACAACACCTATCACTTTTAAATACATTTTCATACTGCATGTTGATACTGTATGCCTATAAGGACTTTCCTAGCCACTTTATCTCCTTTATATATATCTCTTGGGTTGCATTTTGGTTAGTTGTGCTAGGTTGCCGCGCTATAACACACTTGGTCCTTTTTAATTAATTTGATTAATGGTATAAGCAACTTAATTCTGGGAGTGGCCCGCTTGAGTGGCTCACGTCTCGTTAAAAATTGGTTTTTGTTAGAAACATGGTTTAGAGGGCCAGCATGGTGCTTACTGCTGGGTTGGCCACTCTCCATAAGGACCGGTTCATAGAGCGACAACCTGGGACAACAGCGCTACCACAAGACTGGAGTGGGACGGTCTTGGCTTACTAATTAGGTCATTTTGGTTCAGGAGTAACTTACCGACGGGGCAAGATGGGGGTCGAGCTTCAATGGTCCCTGCGCTACGAGGCTTGGTCTGTGTTATCTTGTACCCCCTCGAGGTGAGCACCATCATTGCGTTGCCTGAATCCTCAGCGGTTACCCCTTACCAACGTGGTCCTTTGTAACGGCCTCGTAGTGAGTTTGCTAGTCGTCTCACCTAAAGAAGTGTGATGAACAACTAGTGTAGCTCACGACTTGTGGGTAAAGATGTGCAACCTCTGCAGAGTGTAAAATTGGTATACTAGCCGTGCTCACGGTCATGAGCGGCCCAGATCCTCCTTTTGATTAGTGGGGTTATCTTCCTTTGGTTAGGAGGGTTTCCCCCGGTGGCTTGGTTTGGTTTGGTTCTCAGTAGTATCATAATTAATTCTGATTAATTACTATGTAATTGGGTTATGGTAATTCATCAACTTATAGTAAATAGCTGTAATAAAACTTTGCCAAGACTTAAAAGCTAATGCAGTTAAGTCAGCCAACTTTAGAGCCTCATAGTTTGTGTTATACTTGTTGAGTACAAGTTGTGTACTCACTCTTGCCTACTCTACTCTTTTTCCTCTTGGGGATACTCTACTGCTGCTCAGTTCCTGCCGACGCGAGGGAGTTCACTCAGAGCTACCAGGAGTACGAGGACTTCTAGGCGTTCGTCTCCCAGTCGACGTCCCTGTGGCGCCCTGCTCAGCTTCCGACAAGAGTTATCAAATATGTTTTGCGCTTCCGCATACTCTGTATCAGACATTTTGTCATTATTGTAATAAATAACATTCGTACTCGCTTTATTATATCTTTTACATGATATGTGCTGTGATATACTGTTCATTCTGTTGTATATATGTGTGACTTGATCCTGGCACGTATATGATTGCTCGGTTTATGTCCTTTTATAAACCGGGTGTTACATAGTAGTATCAGAGCTATATCGACTGTAGGACGAAAGCCTAGATTGAACTGGTCGAGTTTTAGGTCTTCTTCTCTCTAATCCTTGTCTGCTGAAACTATTTTGCTATTATATTCCTTGAACTTCCTAGATTTTTACTCGTCTTACCTTGATTTCTCTCTACAGAATAGTTTCCGTAGATTTTGTCCTGAAGTGAGTCGACTGACCATCATAAGTGTAAGCTAAATGACCCCTTTATAATAGCACGATAGAACGTTCTGCGACGCGTTGTGTTAGTCAAGTTGTGTGTTAAACTCGACTAAAGGATGAATTTTTGAATGCTTGTTATTATGCAAATGTTTGATTTGGATTTTGGTTGATTGCATAGCTTAGTAGTTAAATTTTGTTAATGAAAATCAGTCTTAAGTTAAAGTTAATTAACAAATAAAATGAGTTAGATCATTGGGGGTAAAACCATCAACTCCATCATCTCTACCTTATCATGCTTTGGGCTTCTGTCTTGCTTGTTGAGAAGGATAGCGCGAAGAGGATGTGACATTCTAGGATTCACCGACGAGGACGTCGGTTTCTGTAAGGGGGTAGGGATGTGACACCCCGGCCTACAGAGAGTACAGGAGAATTTGAGAATCTCTCAGACAAGGCAGAAGAGTTATGCTACAGTTCCCTTTTTCGGGTCTATGTAACACCTATCTGGAGTTAGCAGCAGTGATGCATGGGTAGTGTTGTCCAAATAAGATAGAACCTTACATAGTGAGGTTTTCTATCTTCTTTGACCTTACCAACCTATGCTTCCTTTTATCCCAGCTCAGATGTTGGCAGAACAAAAAGGCCTTGAAGACAGTGCAATGAGTGATGGTGTTCATGCAACAGTTTCCGTGGAGCAGCCGATAACAGTACAAGATCAGTCTTCGCAAACAATATACCACCCGAAGAATGGTGAGAAAGCTTGCCCGTGTTGCCAATTCTATGGCGTTCCTTGTCGTCAAGTTCGTGCAACTGAAGATGAAGCCACAACTAGGAGGCACCAGAGGTTGTTCTCCAGTACAAAGAGAAAGAGGTCTCATCAAGAGCAACTAGCAGAGGATTCCTTTTTCCTTGACTCTCCATTGGTCGATGAGCTACAGACCATCCAGAAGAGAAAGGATCCTGAGTTCTCTAGAGATACACAGGTCAAGAACCAAGCACTATATGATTATGTTGATAGGTTGACTATCACTATGAATATGATTCAGCCACGCGGCCGCAAGGAGTCCAAAAAGCAAGCAGCAGAGATAATGCAAGATGGGATGTTAAGTTCACAGGGAGGTCAACCAAGTAGCGCCATTCACCGCCGCCGTATGTGCTATAAATGCAAGCAAAAAGGTCATTATGCCAAAAGTTGTCCATAGAATCACCTGTCACCGGTAACACCAGTCCAGGACCTCTCACCAATCCCGCGTACCAGTGGTGACGAGACCCACCTTATTTCAGGGAACTGCTCCAAGCAAGATGCCCAGAATGACCAGGATCAGCAGCAGGTGATACCAGTGTGCAGTGATCGTACAAAGCGTAAGCGAACTAAGAAGGGACCAAAAGAGTACCAAGAGATTCGACATGCTTCCAACTTACATCATATGGGTATGAGATCCTGACTCAGGAGTGAGTAGAACTTAATCCCATCCTTTTTTCTCTTTGCTAGCCAGCCCAGAATCTCGGGACGAGATTCCTGTAAGGGGGTAGGATTTGTAACACCCTAATTTAAATTTCAGTATTTAATAATAAATTTAATTGGCTTTATTTAATTTTCTAAGGTTTACTATGTTTAGTCTTGGATTTAATCTAATTTTCATTCCACAAGTAATTAAAATTTGTCTAAGTTTAAAATTTTGTTGTTGCATTCATGCCGGTGCATTGTTTTATTTGGTTGGGTGCTAGAGTTTTAATTCAAACTTGTGTTTGAATTCAAATTAGTTTGAGTGTGGTTGGAAAAGAAAAGGAGTAGAAAAACCAGAGAAATAGGAAAACAAATCAAACCCAGAATCCAGCCCAGCAGCAGCTCAACCCAGCCCAGCGCCCTTTTCCTTCTCCCCGGCCCAACCAGCGCGCCAACCCAGCAAGGCTGCGACCGGCCCAGCTCCACCCGCGCCGAAGCCAGCGCCCCGCGCAACGCGCGCGTCACCCTCCGCTGACATGCCTGGTCCACTCGTCAGCGTCTCCCTCCTCCTTTCCTTCTTCCCCACGCTGGCTCTCTCTGCTCCGCTCTCGCCGCGCTCCCTCGCTGTCCCGAGGCCCCGCTCCGCCCCGTGCGCGCGCCCGAGGCCCACTGGCCAGCCCCACCACGCCCTCCCACCTTCTGGAAGCTTCACCACCGAGCCAGGATCACGCAGAGCGGTTACTCGCGATCCACTTTCACCGCGTGTAAGCATCTAGGCCCTCAAGGTATGTTTCGGTGATTAATGACAACCATTATTGTGACTAATGAGTTTGTGCAGCTTAATAGATCATTATCGCTCATTTGGTCATATGTCAAAAGAGGCCCCTCAATTTCGGTCATTCTAAAAGGCGATCTCGGTTTTCAATTTATATATGTCAAAGCTAAGGATCTTTCTAGTCCTAAGTGTCACAAGGTTGAGAAGGATACTTAGGTTAGTATAGGTTTTATAGTTTTGTAGTGATCGCACTATTAAGAGGGGTTAAGGCTTAGTAACTTGAGCATGGACATGGTCATTTGAAAATGGATGCACACTATGGTCACTCAGGTTTCTAGAAGTTCAAATAAGTGGTTCTCAAACTATATCTCAAGAATATTTGGATTTCATTCAAGACTCAAATCAGAAAAGACAAAATCAGAAAAAGTCTATACACCGGTTTAACCGACGCTCTCAATTTTCTATACGTCGGTTAAACGAAGTCAGCAGAATCTGGACAAATTCAATACACCGGTTAAACCGATGTGTTTGAATTTAACGTCGGTGCATTAGTCCAGAGTTGGTTTTTCCAGGGCAATTCAAGTTCTATTCACCGGATTAACCGACGCTGTTTGAATCAAGACGTCGGTGCAATTGACCAGTGAGATGGTTTTTCAGTGGATTTCAAAAGTTGTACTCACCGGTTAAACCGACGATAGGTTTGAGTTAACGTCGGTGCAGTTGTCCAGAGACTTGGTTTTTCAGTTGATCAGTGGACAACTACACTCACCGGTTAAACCGATGATACGTCGGTCAATCTGCCCAAGTTGTAACGGCTAGTTTTCAGAAGAGGCAATTTACATTCACCGGTTAAACCGACGATGACAAATGGAGGGACGTCGGATTAACCGGCGCTACGCAGTTTTCTGGCAGCTTTTCTCCAACGGCTCTATTTGTGTGAGCTGCCTATATATACCCCTCCAATGGGTCATTTTGCCCACTCTTGACACCAGGCAACATCCATACACTCATAATATAGTCAAGAGCCACATTGAGCTTCATCATTCACATACTTGTGTTTTCAATCAATCAAGAAGCAAGATTAAGGACTTGAGTAGAGAGAAGCTAGTGTGCATCCGTTCTTGGTGATCGGTTCTTGCTCAAGTGAAGGCCTTAGCTTGTTACTCTTGGTGATTGGCATCACCTAGGCGATCTTGGTGATCGGGGTGTTTCTCGTGGAGCTTGCCAAGGATTGTGGGAGCCCGGAGAAGAAGATTGTACGTGGCTTGAGCTCCACCACGCCGGGATGGTGAACGGAGACTCTTAGTGAGCGCCCAAGTCTCGGTGACATGGGAGGTGACAAGACTCTTAGTGAGTGTCACAACGTGGACTAGGGGTGTGTGCCAACACATCGACACCACGGAAAAAATCCGGTCGTCTCTTGTCCACTCTCTTTATTCAAGCATTTTCTTTCATGCAATTTACTCATGTGCTTGACTTAGAGATCATAACTTAGCTCTACCTTGCTAGGCTTTACTTTGTTTTTATCTCTCTTAGCTTATGTAGGTAGCTTAGTTATCCGGTTGGTGAATTGGTGCCCTACTAGTATTGCATAGGTTAAGGTTGCTTTACCTTGTTTTAGAAATTGAAAAAGGCCCAATTCACCCCCCCTCTTGGTCCATCGATCCTTACACCGCGCGGAGTCAAGCCCGTGATTTCCGCCGCACTCGCAATGGGCACGCGCGCCCAGGATCCCGGGCCTCCTTTAATTGGCACCGCAGCCCTCTCTACGCCCTCATCTCGCCACACCGCAGCCGCCACCGAGCTCCACCGCTGCCGCCCGCTCGTTCCGCCGTGCAGAGCTCGTGCACCGCCGCAGCCACGCTGCTCCGCCGCACCGGAGACCTGGCCAAGCAGCGCAGTAGGACCGCTTCGCTGCCTGGAACCTCTCCGAAGCATCCACACACGACCCCAGCACCTGCAGCGGCCGGGATTGCGCCGGACTTCATCTCAGGTGAGATCGGTTCGCCGTCGAAATCCCTCGCCGCCGTTGATGCTTCGGCCGCCCTGACCCCTTGTACACCTTCGTAGCATCACCACGAGCTGACCCGAGGGGGCCAGAAGCCCCTGCCCGACCTCCTATTCTGTTTGCGCTAGTTCCCTTAGGCCGTACCCCACGGCATCGGCCGGAACACCGCTCGCCGGTTCTCCGCCGCCGCGCGGATCCCCAGTTCGCCGTGGAGGACCCTGTGCAACGCAGCCCAGCCCCGCACAAGTCTCGCCTTGGCTTGCTCGTACCTTGCACTTGCTTGCTGAGCCTTTTGCACCCAGAACCCAGGCCTGGAACGGCCCAAACACACCACGCCGGCGGGTTCCCGGTGCCCAGAGCCGCCGCCGCCGTCGAATCCGCACCCCTGAGCCACCCCAAGCCTAGCTAATGCCACGGGTGGATCACACATGACGCGTAGATCCTCCCTGACCCAAAGCCCGATCGAATCTACCCCTGGAAGGCGGGATTAGCGAGCTCCGGCGGGTCCCCGACGAGTGCCGCCGCAAGATTTGTCGCCGGCGGGCGAGCGCCACCGCCCCATCACGTGGGTTTAATCCCAGTCGCCCGATCTGCCTTGGACGCTTAGGATTAGACCAGCTTACCCCTTTAATACAAACTGCTAGATCAAGATCTGACGTCCCTAATCCGCTCATACCGGTTCGGCCTGGAAACTTTTCTAAAGAGTCCCTGGGCTTCTTTGAAATCAACCCACGGTCCACTGCAGTTCAAAAGTAATTACAGTTCAGCCCAGTTTTTAATGTTTAGGCCCCTGAGCTCATTAGAAATAGAATCCGCAGTCCAGAGCTGTAGTTTTTGCGCATTAGCCCCTGTATCTAACCGTTCATTACGTATAGGTCCCTAGTTTTTTGCAGAAAACCCCCAGAAACTCTATTTTTCTTACAGTTAAGCCCCTGGATCTTGTTTTAAGCGTAATTTTCACGTTCTAGCTCCGTTTTAGGCGTTCTTTATGTCCACACGATCATTGTAACACGTAGAACAGTTCTAGATTAGTTTTGTTTGCTATTTTTATGTATTGTTGTACTGTTTCTTAGCTTTTGCTCTTGTTTGCATGTATGTGTATGTGCTAGACTTGTTTTGGCATTGCGATCGTGAGAAGGCGTTGATCCTTCGGAGGATTACCAGTACCCGGAGCAGCCACCGTCTTCAGAGCAATTTGAGCAGCAGGAGCAGTTTGAGGAAGACAAGTATAACATGAACAACACCTATCACTTTTAAATACATTTTCATACTGCATGTTAATACTGTATGCCTGTAATGACTTTCCTAGCCACTTTATCTCCTTTATATATATCTCTTGGGTTGCATTTTGGTTAGTTGTGCTAGGTTGCCGTGCTATAACACACTTGGTCCTTTTTAATTAATTTGATTAATGGTATATGCAACTTAATTCTGGGAGTGGCCCGCTTGAGTGGCTCACGTCTCGTTAAAAATTGGTTTTTGTTAGAAACATGGTTTAGGGGGCCAGTGTAACACCCTAATTTAATTTTTCCTATTTAATAATAAATTTAATTGGCTTTAATTAAATTTCTAAGGTTTATTGTGTTTAGACTTGCATTTAATCTAATTTTTGTTCCTCAAGTAATTAAAATTTGTCTAAGTTTAAATTGTGTTGTTGCATTCATGCTGAAGCATCTCTTTTATTGGTTTGAGTGCTAGGGTTGAATTAAAATTTGTATTTGAATTCAATCATGTTTGAGTAGTGTTTGAAATAGGAAAATAGAAATAGTAAAGAAAACCCACACCAACCCAGCAAAACAGCCCAAACAAAACCCAGCAGCCCAAACCAGGACCCAACCCGCTTCCTCCTACGCTCGGCCCACTCTCTTTCCCCTCTCCCGCGGCCCAGAACCCAACTTTCTAGCCCAGCAAAGCGCCCCGCACGTCCGGCCCATCTCCACCCCGACGCGCAGCAGCCCAGCACTCGGCCCGGTCCACCCCGCCTCCCTCTGCAGGCGCTCTGGCCCAGCCGCGCGCACGCCCGCTCCCACTTCCCCCGCAGTGCCGCGCTCGCCTGCTCCCCAGCCCGCACGCTCGCTGACCCGCAGGCCCCACCCGTAAGCGACCTGACCCGCAGGCCCCACGCGTCAACGGCCTCCCCCTCCCCTTCCTTTCCCCGCCCTGCTTCCTTTAAACCTCGCCCTAGTCTCCCCCTACCCTCTCCCATCCCGCAGCCACCTGCCTTGCCTCTGCTCGGAGCAGAGCACACCGCCGCCGCGCCGAGGCTCTGTTCCACCGTGGTCCAGCCGCTCCACTGCAGCTCCATCTCTACAGGTCCCCGATTTAACTCCGTCTCGATGCTCTGAAGCCCACCAAGCCCTTGCTCGCAACTCCGAGGCCCGCTCGCTCGGGAATTCCACCCGGACCCGTCTCAGGTGAGCTCCGCCGCCCCATGATTCCACGCCGCCGGCGTGTTTCCGCCCCCCTGACCTGCTTGGTCCCTCTGCAGGGCCGTCGCGTAGCTTTCCACCAGAGCTCGACGCCCAGGGAAGCGTCCCCGCAGCCGCTCCTCGCGCTTCGTCGCCCTGCAGCAGCGGAGCCGCCACGCCACCGCGAAGCCCGCGCTCTGCCATTTCTCTAACCCTCTGGACCACCGCCGAAGCTTCACACGTGGGTAAGAAACCTCGGCGCGCTCCTGTTTCCCCTTTTTCCTTCCTCTGTTGACGCGTAATCGGTCGCCGTAGTAGGATCTCGCCGCCTTGCCGCCGCACCAGGCCTCCGCCGTGCCGTGGCCCTGCGCCAATCCCCTAGATCTGTTTGGGGTGTTGCTCTCTCGCTCCCTGACCAAATTCCACTCGAAGGCGAGCCCGGAATCACCATTTTGATTAATTCCGGCGACCTCGCCGCCGTGCGCCGCCGCGAGCCAGTGCCCTCGCCGCCGCCCACACCCCCAAAACGTCTGCACCGTCCGATCCGAAATCTACGCCCAAGATTAGAAGCCATATATCCCTTCATCCAGAGCATCCGATCGCGATCCAACGGCCGAGGATCACGCGTACCCCTTCGCCTGGCCTTTTTGTAAAGAGTCCCTGGAATTTTTGCTATTCAACCCGCGGTCCTGTTAGTTCAAAAGAAATTACGGATGGGCCCTATTTTTATCGTTTTAGCCCCCAACCTTTCCAAAAATAGTACCCGCCGTCCTTAGCTGCCGATTTCGCGAGTTAGACCCCAGAACTACCCTTTATTTACATTTAGGCCCTCGGTTTTTGCAAAAAACCCCCTGGAACTTAGTTTTTCTCGCAAATAAGCCCCTAGAACTTGTTTTTGGCCATGTGTTCGTGAGTAGACATTGAGCTACCGGAGGAGCCCCAGTACCAGTACCCAGAGCCAAGAGCCATCTTCCGACCAGTTTGAGCAGCAGCAGGAGCAGTACGAGGAAGACAAGTATAACATGAACAACACCTATCACTTTAAATACATTTTCATACTGCGTTTTAATACTGTATGCCTATAAGGATTTCCTAGCCACATTTATCCTTTATATATATCCTATGGGTTGCATTTTGGTTAGTTGTGCTAGGTGCCGCGCTATAACACACTTGGTCCTTTTTAATTAATTTGATTAATGGTATATGCAACTTAATTCAGAGAGTGGCCCTCTGTGTGGCTTGAGTGGCTCACTTCTCATTAAAAGTGGTTTTGTTAGAAACATGGTTTAGGGGGCCAGCACGGTGCTTACTACCTGGTTGGCCACTCTCCATAAGGACCGGTTCATAGAGCGACAACCTGGGACAACAGCGCTACCACAAGACTGGAATGGGACGGTCTTGGCTTACTAATTAGGTCATTTTGGTTTGGGAGTAACTTACCGACGGGGCATGGGGGGTGGTGAGCTTCAATGGTGGCCAGGCTATGAGGCTTGGTCTGCCGTACCCCTCGAGGTGGTTACCATCATTGCGGAGCCTGATTCCTTAGCGGTTACACCTTACCAACGTGTCCTTTGTAACGGCCTCGTAGTGAGTCGCTAGTCATCTCACCTAAGGAAGTGTGATGAACAACTAGCGTAGCTCACGACTTGTGGGTAAAGATGTGCAACCTCTGCAGAGTGTAAAACTGGTATACTAGCCGTGCTCACGGTCATGAGCGGCCGAGATCCTCCTTTTGATTAGTGGGGTTATCTCCTTCCGACGAGGGGGGATAACAAGTTTGTACTTTATCACGGCCTCGGGCCGATCTAGCTACAACAGGCTTTGCTCAGGAAGTCAAGAAGTGTGCGTGCAGACCCTAGTCATTTTAAAGTTAGTATGGATGAAGTACTCGAATTGTACTATCGAGTAGTTGTACTGTGTCGAGTACTTTTCCTTGTTCTAGAATGTAATCTCAGTTGAAGGAAGTAGAGTCGAGTAGTTGTCAAGGGATGTGAGTGTTTTCTTTTTCCAGAATGTAATCTCAGAAAAAAGGAAATGTCTCAGAGAATCCCATCTTTTCCGCGATTTGGTAGCGGACTGTTGGCCTGTTGAGTGTTTTTACCTTGTTGCCACCGTTATTATAAAATGAAACGGTAACTAGGTTTTTACCCCACCGGCCGCCATTCACTTTTACTATTTTGATCTATTATTTCCCTAAAGCCTCCAGATCTAAACTTTGTGCTCTTCCTTGCTTCCTAACTCCACTTAGGGTTTAGTCAGTGTATGCGTGTGAAGCGCACTGTTGATTTTTGGATAGCTCCCAAGAAATCAAGCAAGGGAAAAGGCATAGCTGCTGAGCCATCCCGCGATGAAGGCTGGGAATCAAGTAAGTGTTCCAAATCTGACTTTGAATCTCTAGTTAAGCAGGGCTTTTTGCCATCGAAATCTGTAATCCAATGGCGTCCTGCCTTGGGTGAGGATCATCCATATGGAAATACGGGTGAAATCGTTGCTTTTGTTCCTTATTTTGAGCGAAGGTTAGGTCTCCCCTGCTCTAATTTCTTTTCTGGACTCCTGTATTATTATGGGATCCAGCTTCATCATCTCACCCCCAATTCTTTTGTTCATATATCTGTTTTCATGCATTTGTGCAAAGCTTTTTTGGGCATCGAGCCCCATTTTGACCTTTTCCGCCACCTCTTTCATCTTAAGCCCCAGCCAAGTTCGACTAGATTAGATGTAGTTGGTGGGGCAGGGATTCAGCTGCGACAAAGGATGGATAGGGTTTACATCCCCTATAAATTGTCACAAAAAGTAATCGACTGGAAACCAAGATGGTTTTATGTCAAAAATCATGGAAACAGCCTTCCACCCATCCTAGCTGGCCCTCCAGTTCACAGAACTGAATGGCTGAAGAAGCCTCTTGATATGAGCCAAATTCCAGAACTACTGGAAATGATTGCAAGTTTGAAGCAAAAAGGAATAAGTGGAGAGGCTGTGGCTTTTGACTGGATGAAGCATAGAATTCAGCCTCTCCAAGCTCGAGTTACTTTTGGCTTCGAGTATCAAGGGAAAAATGATCCGTCGCGTTGTTCAGAGGAAGAGATCTCTAATGGAGAAGCTCTCCGCCGAGTGCAACGACTATTCGAGGAGGTGGAACATGTTCCGCACCTCCTCAACACATATTCGGTGCTGAATCCTCCAAAGGTGGTAAGTGTCATGTAGTCAATTTGTATTTTCGAGTACTTGTTATTGTGATTGACAATTTTCCCCACTCTTTTTGCAGGATGGTGTGAATGTGTATAGGAGTAGTCCTCCTCTGCCAGGCATATTTCGCCCATCCTATCTTGTTCCGAGTGCTCATGCCGAACCTTTGCCTGATTCTGAAGATTCGTCGGAAATTGAAGGCTTTAGTTCTGATGATGAAACTACTAGTGCAGAAGCTAGAGAGTTAGTCGGGGATGATGATAGGGCACATAGTCCCAGCCGAAGCGAAGATACCCGTGCGGGTCATCCAACAGGTACTCGTTCAACTGTGAGGAAGCGGAGCAGCTCCTCACAGACTACTAGCGACAGGTAAGTAACTAGTTGATTGCAATCGAGTACTTTCGTCTTCGATTTGCTGGTTTTTGACCTGTATTTTTGCTTTTCCAAGTCCGGCGGCTAAAATGCCATGGACTTCAGCATCTGGGGATGATGCTATGGTGGGACGAACCGTCCCTTCCACCACAGCAGACCCATCAAAGAGAACTGAGACTACTCTATGGGCGAGTAGTTCCAGTGTAGATAATGTCGGAGATGCGGGTAAGCAGGCCATCATCATGAGGCCTACCCAGAAATTTGGCATCAAGACGCTTGCTGTAAAGAGGGCTCCTACCTAAGTTTCTTAAAAACTTGTAATTGTAGGATTTTGTCTGTGTATCGAGTATTTTTCAACTGCTTTGTCTTGACAGAGACGCGCTCATGGAGACAAAAGGGGATACTGAGGACAATTCAGCCCCCAAGTTAGCGGTGGAGAAGCCCCCGAGTACTCCTAAGATGAGTGCTCGCGATGCAGAAGACATGGCCAATGCCATGCTTCTAGATTCTCCACTTCCTGACACTGAGAGGAGCGATAAAGGGCTCCTGGAGGACCGTGGAAGCGACAAGCTTCCGGAGGAGGAGGGTGGCGAGAAGCTTCCTGAGGGAGGCGACGCAAAGCTGCCTGAGGACACCCCTACAGGTAAACTTATAAAGCCTTGTACTGAAAAAGTACTTTTTCTTTGCTCTTAATTTGATTAAGTAGCTCCTTTTCCCTCTAGTTTCCCAAAATCTAGGGAATACTAGGGGGATGATTGAAGATGTGCCGAAAAGGGCCATCTCTGAGGTGCAGGCGAGTGCTTCCCAGGTTTCATCGGGAAGTGTCGCACCGCAAGATGTAACACCCTAATTTAAATTTCAGCCTTTTATAATAAATTTAATTGGCTTTATTCAATTTCCTAAGGTTTATTGTGATTAGTCTTGCATTTAATCTAATCTTGAATCACAAGTAATTAAAATTTATCATAGGTTTAATTTTGTTGTTGCATTCATGCTGATGCATAGTTTTTAATTGAGTGAGTGAGGTTTGAATTCAAATTTGAATTTGAATTCAAATGTGTTTGTTAGTTTTAGAAATAGAAAATAGAGTAGAAAAAGGAAAAGAAAACCCAGCAAACCCCAAAACCAACAGCAGCTCAACAGCCAACCCGCAAGCAACCCAGCCCAGCTCCCGATCAGCTCGGCCCGCATTCAGTGCTCGGCCCAGCTCCACCCCGCCTCCCTCCGCGATGGCCCAGCCCGCTCTGTACCGGCCCACTCCCTCTTCCCCGCTTCAGCCGTCCTGCGGCCCAGCTCACACCCGCTCCCCGCGCGTCAGCCCGCGCCCCACTGACAGCCATGGCCTGCACATCAGACCCTCCTTCTTCCTCGCGCCGCGGCCTCTGCTCCCTGGTCCTCCGCCGCTCCGCGCTCTCTCCTGCTGCTGGTCCCACTCCACCCTACGCCCCATCCTCGCGGAACGCACGCCAACCCAGCCGCACCCCTCCTTGTAGAAGCCATGCTCCGAGTCCGGATCACGCATTGCCGGTATGCGATCCGCTTCGCCCGCGCGCGCATCACAGCCGCAATCTCTTCCTCTTTCCTTCTTGGAACGGACGCCGAGATTCCCGGTCGCCTTCTTTAAACGCCCCGCGACTCCCCTGCTCTTTTCCATCCCGTAGCCGCCGCTCCTGCACCCCAGCTCCACCGCCCCCGCATAGCACTTCCTCGTCGTGGCCCTGCGCCGTCGTGGCCTAGAATGGGATAGACTTGGCGTAATAATTAGGTCTTTTTGGTTTGGAGTAACTTACCTGCGGGGCAGGGGCGGTAAGCTTCTATGGCTCTCGTGCTGAGTGGCCTCGTCTATGCTTCGTGTCTTGACGCCCACTAGACCTGCTCCATAGTCGCCGAACGAAGATCAATCTTCGAGAATATACGAGCACCTCGAAGCAAATCAAAGAGATCCTCAATACGGGGCAGTGGATGCTTGTTCTTGATAGTACCTGCATTCAGCTCCTGATAATCCACACACATCCTCTTCGAGCCATCCTTCTTATCTACCAGCAATAATGGAAAAGCCCAAGGAGAGAAGCTGCGACGGATATAGCCCTTGGATAGCAACTCATCAATAGTTTTCTTGACTTCTTCATGCTCTATAGGTGCCATACGGTAGGGCCGCTTTGCAATAGGAGCTGTGCCAGGCAAGAGATCAATACAAAACTCAATGGCGCGTTCAGGCGGCATACCTGGCAGATCATCCGGAAAGACATCCGGGAATTCAGACACCACACGAATACCGTCCGTGGGTCTAGCCTTCATCTGATGAAGAAATCCAGAAGGCTCTGAAGCACTGACTGTCACCTCTTGGCCATCAGATGCTGACAAGTGAACTGTCCGCTGAGCACAATCAATATGGACCCCCCATCTGGTAAGGGTCTCCTTGCCCAAAATCACATCTATCCCCGAGGAATCAATGACGATCAAACCAGTGCGGAATTCTACCCCCTTTATGACCATACTAACTCTGGAGCATATAGAACATGTATGTATCTGGCCCCAGGTGAGGTAACTACCATAGCTGTCCTCATACAAGAAACTGGTATACCATGCTTCTCGGCAAATGACTTGGAAATGAAAGAATGAGTAGCACCGGTATCGAAAAGCACTGTAGCGGGGTGAGAGTTGACCATGAACGTACCAATAACCACGTCAGGAGCCTCGGCCACTGACTCGGCCGTCACGTGGTTCACCCGACCCTGTGCTGGCACCCTGGGCTGTGCTGGGCGCCCCTGCTGTCCCGCCTGCGCCTTCCGGGGGCAAAAGTTGGCGTAGTGCCCCGGCTGGCCGCAGTGATAGCAGGTGCGAGGGGGTCCCTGAGCCTGCTGTCCGGCAGGAGGAGCTGCCTGCCGTTGAGCCTGAGGTGCTGGCGGAGCTGGTGGAGCACGAGCCGGAGGTGCCGGTAACCTCGGGCCCTGACCTGCCTGCTGCTACTGTCGAGGCGGGTACTGCTGCGGCCTCTGCTGGTACTGCTGGGGAGGCCGGTACTGCTGCTGCTGGTACTGCTAGGGCGGCTGGAGGCGAGGACGAGTGTTGCTGCCGGAAGCAACGGGGACAATCTTCCTCTTCTTGTCCTCCATCTCCAGGCGCTTGCGCTCAGTGTTGAGCGCGCTGTCAACCAGATGGTTGAAGTCGTTGAAGCAGAGGTTGAGCAGCGCGTACTGGAGGTAGTCCTCAAGACCCTCCATGAAGTGCTCCTGCTTCTTGCGGTCATCCGCAACATCGGCAGGGGCGTAGCGGGCAAGCTATAGAAAACGATCACGATACTCCGTGACCGTCATAGTCCCCTGAAGTGAAAAAGACAGATAGATATCGAAAGATTAATTCATGTCTCAGAAAGATAGCTCAAGGGGGTATTAGCTCAAAAGGAAACGCTGAATGATTATATCTGAGATTACCTGCTTCAGTGCAAGGAACTCCTTCTACTTCATCTTCATAACGCCCGCGGGGACGTTGTGACTGCGGAACCGCTCCCGGAACTGGAGCCAGGTGAGAGCCTCGTGATCCTGAACTGGGTGGGACTCCCACCAGTCCAAAGCTGCACCTTGCAGCTGTCCTGCTGCGTACAAGACTCGCTCTCGATCGTCGCACTGGGCGATGTCCAGCTGGCGCTCTACTGCACGGAGCCAGTCGTCGGCCTGAAGAGGGTCGGACGTGTGAGAGAATGTCGACGGGTGACCCCTCAGGAACTCGGCATGCCTGTCGCGGGGCTGCGGCGGTGGAGGAGGCGGAGGCTGAGTGTGAGCCTGCTGAAGTGCCTGAACAGTGTTGTTTAGGGTAGCCATCATCTGCATCTGGAGCTGGAAGTACTGCTCCGGGGTCAGAGGCGGAGGCATCGGGATCCCAATACCCTAGTTCTGCCCGTGGTTGTTCTGCCCCTGCTGGTCAGAACCACGCCTGGTGTTCACCATCTGATTCGAACAAAAGATTTCATGAGTAAGGATATTGCAGAAATGAATTCAGATGGATATGATTTTTTTCTATGAGAAAGACTTAGACATGATAAAGTAGACAGGATAGAGTAGACGGTTTTACCCCCAACGATCTAACTCATTTTATTATTTAATTAACTTTAACTTAAAACTGATTTTCATTAAACAAATTTAACTACTAAACTATGCAATCAACCAAAAATCCAAATCAAACATGTAGCATAATAACAAGCATACAAATTTCACAACTTAGCCGAGTTTAACATCTGACTCGACTAACCACAACGCATCGCGGAACATGCTATCGTATTATTATAAAGGGTCACCTAGCTGATACTCATGGGGTCGGATGACCGATTCAGGCCAAAATCTACGAAAACTATTCTTTAGAGAGAGAAATCAAGGCAACACGGGTAAAAGTCATAGAATTCAAGGGGTATAATAGTAAAATAGTTTCAGCAGGCAAGGATTGGAGAGAAGAAGTCCTAAAACTCGACCAGTTCTATCTAGGCTTTCGTCCTACAGTCGATATGGCTCTGATACCACTCTGTAACACCCGGTTTATAAAAGGACATAAACGGAGCAATCATATACGTTCCAGGATCAAGTAACACGTATATACAACAGAATGAACAGTATATCACAACACATATCACGTAAAAAGATATAATAAAGCGAATACGAATGTTATTTATTACATTAATGCCAAAAATGTCTGATACAACAGAAGCGAAGTACAAATACGATAAAACTCTCCGAAGCTGAGCAGGGTGCCACAGGGACGTCGACTGGGAGACGAACGCCTAGAAGTCCTCGTAGTCCTGGAAGCGCTGAGCGAACTCCCTCGCGTCGGCAGGAACTGAGCAGCAGTAGCGTATCCAAGAGGAAAAAGTAGAGAAAAGGCAAGGGTGAGTACACAACTTGTACTCAACAAGTATAACACAAACTATGAGGCTCTAAGGTTGGCTGACTCAACTGCATTAGCTTTTAAGTCTTGACAAAATTTTATTACAGCTATTTACTACGAGTTGATGAATTACCATAAATCCAGTTACATAGTAATTAATCAAAATTAATCATGATACTACTGAGAACCATACCAAACCAAGCCACCCGGGGAAACCTGCCTCGTCAAAGGAAGATAACCCCACTAATCAAAAGGAGAATCTGGGCCGCTCATGACCGTGAGCACGGCTAGTATACCAGTTTTACACTCTGCAGAGGTTGCACATCTTTACCCACAAGTCGTGAGCTACGCTAGTTGTTCATCACACTTCCTTTGGTGAGATGGCTAGCAAGCACACTACGAGGCCTTTACAAAGAATCTCGTTGGTAGGGAGTAACCGCGAGGGTGGATCGGCGACTATGGAGCAGGTCTAGTGGGCGTCAAGACACAAAGCACATACGAGGCCACTCAGCACGAGGGCCATAGAAGCTTACCGCCCCTGCCCCGCAGGTAAGTTACTCCAAACCAAAAAGACCTAATTATTACGCCAAGTCTAACCCATTGTAGCCTTGTGGTAGCGCTGTTGTCCCAGGTTGTCGCTCTATGAACCGGTCCTTATGGAGAGCGGCCAACCAAGCACTAAGCACCGTGTTGGCCCCCTAAATCAAGTTTCTAACAAAATATATTTTAACGAGACGTGAGCCACCCAAGCACGAAGCACAGAGGGCCACTCCCAAAATTAAGTTGCATAAACCATTAATCAAATTAATTAAAAAGGACCCAGTGTGTTATAGCGCGGCAGCAGCAGGAGCAGTACGAGGAAGGCAAGTATAACATGAACACCACCTATCACTTTTAAATACAATTTCATACTGCATTTTAAAACTGTATGCCTATAAGGATTTCCTAGCCACATTTATCCTTTATATAATTACCTTGGGTTGCATTTTGGTTAGTTGTGCTAGGTGCCGTGCTATAACACGCTGGGTCCTTTTTAATTAATTTGATTAATGGTTTATGCAACCTAATTCTGGGAGTGGCCCTCTGTGCTTCGTGCTTGGGTGGCTCACGTCTCGTTAAAATATGTTTTGTTAGAAACTTGGTTTAGGGGGCCAGCACGGTGCTTAGTGCTTGGTTGGCCACTCTCCATAAGGACCGGTTCATAGAGCGACAACCTGGGACAACAGCACTACCACAAGGCTAGAATGGGATAGACTTGGCATAATAATTAGGTCTTTTTGGTTTGGAGTAACTTACCTGCGGGGCAGGGGCAGTAAGCTTCTATGGCCCTCGTGCTGAGTGGCCTCGTCTGTGCTTCGTGTCTTGACACCCACTAGACCTGCTCCATAGTCGCCGATCCACCCTCGCAGTTACTCCCTACCAACGAGATTCTTTGTAAAGGCCTCGTAGTGTGCTTGCTAGCCATCTCACCTAAGGAAGTGTGATGAACAACTAGCGTAGCTCACGACTTGTGGGTAAAGATGTGCAACCTCTGCAGAGTGTAAAACTAGTATACTAGCCGTGCTCACGGTCATGAGCGGCCCAGATCCTCCTTTTGATTAGTGGGGTTATCTTCCTTTGACGAGGCAGGTTTCCTCGGGTGGCTTGGTTTGGTATGGTTCTCAGTAGTATCATGATTAATTTTGATCAATTACTATGTAACTGGGTTTATGGTAATTCATCAACTCGTAGTAAATAGCTGTAATAAAATTTTGTCAAGATTTAAAAGCTAATGCAGTTGAGTCAGCCAACCTTAGAGCCTCATAGTTTGTGTTATACTTGTTGAGTACAAGTTGTGTACTCACCCTTGCCTTTTCTCTACTTTTTCCTCTTGGATACGCTACTGCTGCTCAGTTCCTGCCGACGCGAGGGAGTTCGCTCAGCGCTTCCAGGACTACGAGGACTTCTAGGCGTTCGTCTCCCAGTCGACGTCTCTATGGCGCCCTGCTCAGCTTCGGAGAGTTTTATCGTATTTGTACTTCGCTTCCGCTGTATCAGACATTTTTGTCATTAATGTAATAAATAACATTCGTATTCGCTTTATTATATCTTTTTATGTGATATGTGCTGTGATATACTGTTCATTCTATTGTATATACGTGTGACTTGATCCTAGCACGTATATGATTGCTCGGTTTATGTCCTTTTATAAACCGGGTGTTACACAAGAGAAGCTGAAGCTTTCATTCAAGCTACTGATGGTAAGTAGTCGAATATCTCGAGTACTTAAGTAAAGATCCAGTGGTATGTACTAATCCTTTATTTTTTACTTTTTGGCAGGAGGTGCTGGGGCAGGTGGGTAGCCTAGCCCAGGACAATTCGGAGCTAAATGCTCTGAAAGAGCGGGTAAAAACGCTCTCGTCCGAGAAAGCCGCCCTTCTAGAGAAGCTTAAGAAGCTTTCCAAGGCCAAGAAAGGTTAGTCTTTAGCATACATGATGCAATTGACTAGATTATTCTGCCTGGTATTTATAAGATTTTCTTCTAATCGAGTACACAGCTTGCTCAAAATCGTTAAAGATTGAGGAAAGCTTGGTACTGGATCTAAAGATTCTTATGTACCGAAACGCAGATGAAATTGAAAAGCTCAAGAGGATCAAAGAGGACTCTAACCAGGAGGCGGTGACAGCTCTGAAGCAACTCAAGGACCTATCAGAGTCTCGGGACTTGATGCAACAGGAGTTCATAGAACTAAGGCACGTGAGGGATGCTGCTCAAGAAGTGGCAGAGATTGTGGAGGTCCCGGAAGGGAATGAAGACGAACCGCTCACTTTGGCGGGGAAGCTTCGAAAAGTACCCGAAAGTTTCGAAAGGTAAGTCTCCACAACCACCCGATAGTACGTGGGACTTGTACTCGGGTTGGTGAAGTCCTACTGGCCACAGATTCCTCTTGATGCACTTGGGAAGGGTGCAAAGTCTGATTGTACTGCTGATCAGTTCAATTAGTATTTGCAAGAAACCTCCATGGTGGCTGACCAGATAGTAGAAGCTCTGAACAAGCCCGAGTCCCCTTGAACTTGTTTGTAAGCTTATTTGGCGTGTGACCCGCAAGTACTTTGAACAAATGTTGAATATTTGTGTAATGTAAAATACTTGTTTTATGGTAGGATTGTGCAATCCTTTGATGTGTCGAGTATTTGTACTCGAAAGTCACAGTTCTGGCGGCATCGCGCCTACTTAATCGTGATAGTGGATACGAACAGTTGTATCCGTAGGTGGCTTAAGAGGCAGAGTATTCTCGAATAGGATCGAATTATGTGGTTCTAATTAGAACTCTAGTGCTGACCAGTTTGGATTGAATCCCGTAGGATTAATCAAGTAGGAAAAGCACTTTATTAGAGGGTTTTTAAGCCGTAGCTTAATCCAGGTTTCCTTTTCAAAGGAAATGCGTCAAATAGAGCAGTGCTCTTATGGACTTTGATTGTCCATTCAAATAAGAGAGAACTCTTATCGAGTATTTGGAGAATTGGGAGCTTAGGGGATGTTCTTTGATAGATAGGTGAACAGGAGACTCTTGACAACTACTCAGAGTGCTAAGAGAAAACAAAACTCTTTTTGTATCTCGAGCAAGCGAGTAACACCCATCAAGTACTCGAGGAAAAAAGGTTCCGTAGTGAGACTCCCTTAGTGGTCTGAGCAAGCAGGAGACTCGTGTTAACCTATTTTAGAGTATCAAGAACTTCATTTTATGCTCTTTAGGGAATTTTTATAGTTGATCAATTAGGATAGACCTCGTGTGGTCACCCAGGTAGCATTCAACTTTTATATCCTAGACTACTCGATCCAGCGAGTAGTATGTCCTACACTAGGACTGGATTGATTTAAAAAATAGAACTGTTAGGATGAACCCTGTCGAGTTAACCAAGACGTAAATATTTTAGAAATATCCCAAACTTACTCGAGCAAGGCGAGTAAGGTGTCCGACCCAATGACTGGAGTAATTCATTCGACAAGTCTGTTAGGGTGAACCTCGTCAGGTTACCCAAGACAAAAATGTCGAAAGAATATCCAAAACCTACTTGAGCCAGCAAGTCTTTAGGCTTAGTGGAGTTTAGGAGAAGTCTAGGAGTCATCGAGTCGCCGGAGTTGCTCGAGAGTCTGGTATGTGTTCATCTCTAGCTCTCTCTTGTAATATTTGGTCGTTTGTAATAGAATTAGACTATGGTTACCGATATCTGCTTGAAGTATATTCTAAGTTATCGAGTATATGCTTCTTGTCATGGTTGCGTTATTATTCAATGCTTGCATTGCATGATCGCCCTGTGCTGGAGATGGTTAGTCTTTTGTTCTTAGAACTCTATCAACTGCTCCAGTATTCGTATGATTGCTCTAGTGTGATGTCTGTCCCGGAGGGTGGGGGCTCTGCGCGGGATACTAGAGTATCCCTTACTAGTGTAGACATGGTGTCTAGATTAGCTAAGAGTTGCTGGATGTCAACTATACCCACGGTTTGTAGAGGTAGCCGGCAGGTGGTGACAGCCCTGTCCGAGCCTTTTAGTAATCCTCCACGTTCGGTATGGGGGGTAGGAGGTACATAAAGTCGCCGGGGTGTACGGACTCCTCCCGTTACTTCGATAGTGATCTCCCTGTTGTGTAGTATAATCTTTGATGAGCTAACCAATGAGAAAGTGTAGATATAGTTAGCCTAGCACAGCTGACTCGAGCTCTGACTTTTACCTTGCTCCCGGCCTAAAGCAATCTTTATTATTTTATTTATCCAAGAGAGTAGTTTATGTGTGTGTCACACTACCTCCTACCATGTTATTATCTTACCCCTGTTTATGCATGAGAATATCCAATCTAGATAGAGCTCACCAACTGATCTATATATTCTCTCACTCATCGCCTTCCTTGCGGAAATATAAATGACACCCCGGTATACTCCCGGGTAAAATACTACAGTGGTATTCCGTGCGCTTGCGGATCTATTCGTGGTTCATGAAATACTGCCATCCCAAATTGGAGTCTGCGGGCGTCATCGCTAAGTGACGTTGGTAGGCACCAACAAGCATTTTTGGTGCCGTTGCCGGGGAAGGCACAGAGTGAAATATATAGACAAAGTTGTGAACAAAATTGAAATTGGTATTCGCTTGCTAAACAGGCTAACTTGGCTTTGTTTTCTTGTCTTTGTTGATATGAAAACAGGATAGTGTATGACCGGTTTCGACTTGCCGCAAAATTTTCATTCCGATCCAGAGTCACTTTTGAGGAGGACGCGAGCTCGTCTCGTATCACCTCGGAGATCACTCCCGGCAGTTGACCCAGTCATCGCATCATCGTCAGCTCCTAGAGCTATGGCCCAAAAGACACTCCGTGATTACTCTGCCCCGTCTGCTAGCCAGGTCCCGACCGGACCCGAGGTTAACACCGGAGGAGAAAATTTCGAGATCAAGACGGGTCTCATTACGATGGTGTAGGCCAGCCCATTCTGTGGCAAGGCCAATGAGGATGCCTGCGCTCATCTCCAGCAGTTCCTGGAGCTCCGCAGTACTTTTGTTATCAAGGGTGTATCACATGATGCAATCCGGCTCCGTCTATTTTCGTTTTCTCTCTTGGGGAGAGCGGAGCAATGGTTTTATGCTAACAAGGCTGTTGTGGATACTTGGGACAAATGTGCCAAGGCGTTCCTCTCGAAGTTCTTCCCGACAGGCAAAACCAATGCTCTTTGTGGTCGGATTTTGAACTTCCAGCAGGCATCAAATGAGTTAATTCCAGAAGCTTGGGAGAGGCTTCAGGAGTACATTCTGGCGTGTCTGCACCATGGAATCGATAATTGGCTCATTCTACAGAACTTCTACAATGGGTTGTGTCGGTACCCTGTAGCAGGGATACCCACTCTTACTGCAGCAAGGCAGGACCCGCGTAGTTGTCCATAGCTGCGCGGGAAAGGCAGAGTAGCCAGGCCCCACAGGTCAGGCTCTTCCCTCACTAGGCCAACGGCCCCGGACCCGCTCCCCGCCTGGGGAAGGGTCCGAAGACGCCACGTATCCCTAAAGAAGGGAAGCTCCGTGCTGACCGCCGAGGCCCGGACCCCCATAGGGGTCCGGGACCTCCTGCGCCCGTCCGGACTTCCCTCACCATGTAGGGGTCCGGAACCGCCACGTGTCCCGAGGACGCGGGATCGTGTGCGAGTCTTCCGCAGGGGGACTCGCCCACCCACCGCATTTAATGTGGTGGACAAGGCGTGCTCTGTCGCCGCGGTACGTGAGACAGCCTTTGTTAGGCCTCGCTGAGCACCGCGTATTACCAAGAAGCACAGTGCAGCCGCCTGTGCCGCACCCGCGCAGAGCCCGCCTGCAGCATTAAATGGATACGACAGCACGGCACTTTTCCATCATGCCGCCTACGCCGCAAGCTACACCACCCGCTTAAGCAATGTGACGGGCGGTGCCACTAGCTACGACAGGCCCGACCTGACAGGACGACGCTAGGGCATGATGGACGAAGGGCTCCGGGAGCAGGCAAGGGAATCCAAGAGAGAGATCTCCTTTGCCTGCAACGCCATAATATACGAACAATCCGTTATTTTATATTGCATCGTTGGACCCACCTGTCGGGGATCCAATAGCCGTGTACGCACCCCCCTTGAGATATAAAAGGGAGGTGCCCGCTATGCACAGGACAATCAAGACAGACTCAAGCTCTCGCACCTTCTCACTCTCGTGGGAAGGCAATACAGCACACAGTGGACGTAGGGTATTACGCTCCGGCGGCCCGAACCACTCTAAATCCGGCTGTGTTCCTCGTGTTCTTGAGTGAGATCGATCTAAGACTAGCTACCCCCTGAGTACACACCCTCTGGGCTAGGGCGGGTGCCTTCCGCCACCCGGCCGTGGTTTGCAGCACCACGACATTTGGCGCGCCAGGTAGGGGAAGCTAGCTGGTCGCATTTCATCATCTTCTTCGTCCCCATGGTTCGCGTGGACGACGTGGAGATGACGGAGGGGGTGGCGTCCTCCACGCCATATGCCTCTCGCATTCCTGCTCCAGGGGCAACTGTGCCTGTGGAGCAGGCACCGTTGGCGGTGGCGCGTGCCGCCCGCCGGCAAGAGTCAGGGCGCCCGTCAAGGGCCCCCTCACAGGCTGCGAGCGGCGGAGCGCTGGCAGCGGCTAGGGAGTTGCTTCGCAACCCCTCGGCTGAGGCAGCCTCGCCAGACGCCCTGAGGCAGTGGCGGGACGACGTCGATCGTCTCCTCCATCTGGCTCAGGCCTCCCCCAGTTCTGCAAAGACTGGGCAACGACCTCCGCCTGGCAACGCGGTGGTACCTTACCACCAGCGTCAGGGCGGTGCGTCGGCATCTGTGCGCTCCCCTACCGTGAGGGGTGCACGAACAGAAGACTTGCGGGCGGAGCTCAACCACCGGCGCGCGGGGGAGGATGCCCGCATCGCTGTCGAGAGGGCGCGAGAGCGCCGTCTCAACGTTGAGGGACGCAACCTCAATGTCGATCTGGACGCGGCGGCACCCAGGCCTCCGGTGAACGCCCGGATTCAGTCAGGTGCACCGGTGGCCGGGGTGGGCTGTGCTGCGCTTGCGGAGCACCTCCGCGCCGTGGCGTGGCCACCCAAGTTCCTCCCCCACCTGCCGGAAAAGTACGACGGTACTACTAACCCGTCGGAATTCCTGCAGGTGTACGTTACCGCCATCACAGCGGCTGGTGGCAACGGCGCCGTCATGGCAAGCTACTTTCATGCAGCCTTGTCTGGGCCAGCCCGGACCTGGCTCATGAACCTCACACCTGGGACAATCCAGTCCTGGGAAGAGCTCTGTGCGAGGTTCACAGCGAACTTCGCCAGCGCCTACCAGCAGCATGGTGTGGAGGCACACCTTCACGCCGTGAGGCAAAAACCCGGGGAAACGCTTCGGGCCTTCATCTCACGCTTCACCAAGGTACGGGGTACCATTCCTCGTATCTCAGATGCATCTATTATTACTGCTTTCCGCCAGGGGGTGCGTGATGAGAAGATGCTCGAGAAGCTGGCGACGCACGAGGTGGAAAGCGTCACTACGCTTTTCTCCCTGGCAGACAAGTGTGCCAGGGCCGCTGAGGGCCGTGCATGGCACTCAGCCCCCCAAGACGGAGACACCAAGGCTGGTGGCTCCAGTGCTACCACTCAGGGCGGTGGCAAGAAGAAGAAGAAGAACCGGGGTCGCGGGGAGCCGCATTCTGGCGGACCAGTCGTTGCAGTAGCAGCGCCAGCAGCGGCGCCGGCTGCGGCTGCAGCGGCTGGGGGCCAGAATACACACGGCAAACGCCCTCGCCCGCAAGGTGGAAATGGAGGTTCATGCCCAGTGCATCCCACCGCTCGCCACAGCGCCGCCGACTGCCACGAGATCCAAAAGCTCGCGAAACGGGTCAGTGGGCGGCGTGAGCAGTCCTCTAAGGATGGCTCCCCCCCTCCTCGCCAGCGGGCCGGCAAGGAGAAGGCCTCTGACAGTGGGGCCGCGGCCGGGGAGAAGGAGCTGGGGTACCAATCCCCCGCTCGAGAGCTGAAGGGCGTCTATCACGGCGACGACTCCGATTCCGACAACGGCGATCGCCGCAAGAAGCTGTACGTAATGTATGGCGGGAGCTGGGAGCTTGTCTCCCGGCGGGACGTGAAGACCCTTCGCCGGGAGGTCCTTTCGGTGAAGCCAGGGGTCCCGAGGGCGGCGCCGCACCAGAGGTGGATGAACACCACCATCTCTTTCGGGTCATCCGACTGCCCGGAGAATATGGCCGGAGCTGGTGTGCTACCTTTAGTCACCGCTCCTGTCATATCCAACGTGAGGCTCTACCACGTGCTGATTGACAGTGGGGCTGGCCTCAACGTCATCAGTTATGCAGCATTTAAGCAGCTGCAGATCCCAGAGTCCAAGCTGACTCCCTCTCGCCCATTCTCCGGAGTGGGCCCACACCCGGTGTTCCCCCTGGGGAGCATCACATTGCCTGTCACATTCGGGACCGAGGAGAACTTCCGCACAGAGAGCGTCATGTTCGATGTTGCGGAGGTGAACCTCCCATTCAACGCCATCATTGGCCGACCGGCACTCTACCGCTTCATGGCCATTGCCCACTATGGGTATTTGGTCTTGAAGATGCCTTCCCCTGCCGGAGTCCTCACCGTGCAGGGCGACCGCACCGCTGCCGTCGCTGCAGTTGAGAGACTGCATGCCCTGGCGGCAGAGGCTGCACGCTCCGAGGAGGTTCCGTCCACCTCGCAACCCAGGGCGCCTGCAAAGGCTCCCAAGGTCCAGCCATCTGATCCGGACCACGTTCCCGTGAAGTCGGTACAGATTGGAGCAGACTCCACCAGGACCACCCGCATTGCGGGGAACCTGGAGGAGAAATAGGAAGACGCGCTCATCGCTTTCCTCCGGGCAAATGTCGACGTGTTCGCCTGGGAACTGTCACAGATGCCCGGGATCCCCAGGGAAGTGATCGAGCACAATCTGAGGATCTACCCCAACGCCACGCCGGTGCGCCAGAAGCCTCGGAAGCAGTCCGTGGAGCGGCAGAACTTCATCCACGAGGATGTCCACAAGCTCCTACATGCCAGCTTCATCGAGGAGGTCCATCATCCCGAGTGGTTGGCCAATCTGGTCGTCGTCCCAAAGGCCAATGGGAAGCTCCGGATGTGCATCGACTACACCAGCCTCAACAAGGCATGTCCAAGAGACCCCTATCCTCTTCCGCGTATCGATCAGATCGTGGACTCCACCTCCGGGTGTGATCTTTTGTCTTTCCTAGATGCATACTCTGGTTTCCACCAGATTCAGATGTCTAGAGAGGATAGGAAACATACTGCCTTTGTAACAGTAGATGGGCTTTATTGCTACATTGTCATGCCGTATGGTCTAAGGAATGCCTTACCCACGTTTGTACGAGCTATGAACAAAACCTTCGGTAATCTAATTAGAGACATTGTTGAGGTTTATGTCGACGACATTGTGGTCAAGACTAAGGTAGGGTCAACACTAGTGGAGGACCTGTCCCTCGTCTTCGACCGTCTTCGCGCCACGCGCACAAAGCTGAACCCAGAGAAGTGCATCTTCGGCGTCTCAGCAGGGAAGCTGCTGGGTTTCCTGGTCTCACATCGAGGCATCGAGGCAAACCCGGCCAAGATCAAGGCGATCGAAGCAATGAGGCCTCCTGGCCGCATCAAGGACGTCCAGAAGCTTACTGGATCTCTCGCTGCTCTTAGCCGCTTCATATCGAGGCTGGCTGAGAGGGCCCTTCCCTTCTTCAAGCTGTTGAGGAGGTCCGGTCCATTTTCATGGACCGAAGAGGCTGAACAGGCCTTCCAGGAGCTGAAGTAGCACCTCACCTCACTGCCAATATTGGTGGCTCCAGAAACCGGTGAGCCGTTGTTTCTATATCTTGCTGCATCTGCGGAGGCGGTCAGCATGGTGCTGGTCGCCGAAAGGATGGAGCAAACTTCCCAGGGGAGCACCAAGGTCCCCTTGGCCAAGGATGGTGAGCCGGACCCCGGACACGGGGGCCCGTCAGCCTCACCCCAGCTTGAAGGTCCGGATCCTGCACAGGCAGGTCCGGAGGAGCCTCGTTCCAGTGGGAACCCAGAACCACTGGGGGCCCTAGGGATAGATGTGGTGGACAAGGGCGAGCCGGACCCAGGAACTAGGGTCCGGACTGTCCAAAAGCCAGTTTACTACGTCAGTGAAGTCCTCCACGAGGCAAAGGCCAGGTATCTTGAGACGCATAAGCTTATCTATGCAATACTTATTGCGTCCAGGAAACTGCGCCACTACTTTCAAGCACACCGAGTTGTTGTAGTGACCTCTTACCCATTAAGAGCGATCCTACACAACTCCAACGCCACAGGCAATATCGCCAAGTGGGCAGCAGAGCTGGCAGAGTTCCAACTGGATTTCCAGCCACGCCATGCGGTCAAGAGCCAGATCCTGGCTGATTTCATAGCGGAATGGACTCCTTCCCCAAGCAACCCTGGGGGTCCGGTCATAAATGTTGGACCCCCCGGAGCCGGAAATCAGGACACCAGTCTTCACCGAGCCTCACTGGACACTCTTCTTTGATGGGTCCGCCTGCGAGAAGTGGGCCGGGGCTGGTGTGGTCCTCATCGACCCAAACGGAGATCAGCTGAAGTACATGGTGCACCTTGAGTTCAAGGCCACCAACAACATGGCGGAATACGAGGCTTTGATCTTCGGCCTAACGCAAGCCCTCTCATTGGGGGTCCGGCAGCTTCTGGTGAAGGGGGACTCCCAGCTAATCATCAAGCAGGTCCGAGGGGATTGCAGCTGCAACAATCCCCAGCTCGCGGCATACCTCATACACGTGAGGAAGCTCGAGAAGGACTTCGACGCCTTGGAACTGCAACACGTTCCCCGCGAGCACAACTCAGCAGCAGATGATCTCTCTGCGAGAGCATCTACCTGGGCATCTGTGCCTGAGGGTGTCTTTGAAAGACGGCTGCCGAAACCTACCGCCCAGCCTCCCAAGCCGGGTGAGGGGGATCAAGCTGGCACCTCGAAGCTAGCGGTCCCGACAGCATTCCACCTATGGTGCCCAACCGGGGCTGTGTGTTCTGTTGTGGAACCTGGTGTCCTCACAGAGCCACCCCCACTTGCTTTGGGAGCTCCCGATGCATGGATCTCCGAGATCCGGGACTACCTGAAGGATAACATCCTCCCTGATGACGATGTGTCCGCTGAGCGCATAGTCCGATTGGCTAAACGCTACGCGGTGGTAGAAGGGGATCTCTACCGCCGTGGCGCCAACGGAATCCTCATGCGATGCATTTCCCAGGGAGAGGGCCGCGAACTGCTCGCGGAGATCCATGGAGGCGAGTGCGGAAGTCATTCCTCCTCTCGCACGCTTGTTGGCAAGGCCTTTCGGCATGGCTTCTACTGGCCAACAGCACTCCAGGATGCGGCTGAGCTGGTAAGGTCCTGCAAAGCATGCCAGTTCCATGCAAAGCAAATACACACCCCAGCTCAAGCTCTGCAGATGATTCCACCCTCATGGTCATTCGCTGTGTGGGGTGTGGATATCCTGGGGCCTTTCCCCCGGGCTGTCGGCGGGTACCGGTTCCTCTATGTCGCCATCGACAAGTTCACCAAGTGGCCGGAAGTTACTCCTGTGGTGAATATTACTAAGAAATCAGCAGTTGCATTCCTCAGGTCCATTGTGTGCAGATTTGGTGTCCCAAACCGCATCATCGCGGACAACGGGACCCAATTCAAAAGCAGACTCTTCCAAGAGTACTGTGAGGACATCGGCATCCAGCTATGCTTTGCGTCCGTGGCACATCCCCGCAGCAATGGACAGGTTGAGAGAGCGAATGCAGAGATCCTTAGGGGACTCAAGACCCGCACCTACAACTGCTTGAAAAAGCATGGTGCCAAATGGGTTGACGAGCTTCCATGTGTACTATGGGGCAACCGGACCACACCCAGCCGAGCTACCGGGGAGACTCCGTTCTTCCTGGTCTACGGGGCTGAAGCATGCCTTCCCCCAGAAATTCACCTGGGCTCACCACGGGTCCAGGCCTTTGACGAATCCATGCAGGAGCAGCTGCGGTGCGATGACGTGGACTTCGTTGACGAGCGAAGGTGGCGAGCAGCAATCCGAAATGCACGCTACAACCAGGCGCTCCGGCGCTATCATCAACGGTTCGTGCACAGTAGGGAGCTCCGGGCTGGCGACCTCGTCCTCAGACGGATCCTGAACCGAGCGGGCCTCCACAAACTCTCCCCCAGCTGGGAGGGGCCTTTCAAGGTTACAGAGGTATGCCGGCCCGGATGCGTTCGCCTCGCCACAGAAGACGGAGTGCCGCTGCCCAACCCGTGGAACATAGAGCATCTGCGTAAGTTTTACACCTAGGCAGAGCAGGGAAATAACTTTTCCTTTGTAATAAGATAGAGTTAGCGTGCGGCCGGAGCGGTTGAGGGCCACCCTCGTAAACCCAACCTCTGGCATCCATCGCACTAGCGGCTAACGCGCGGCTTAGAGCGGTTGAGGTCCGACCTCATAAACCCGGCCTCTGGCATCCATCGCGCAAGCCATGTACATCGAGATTGCAAAGGAAAGATTTTCTCCTAGTTCTGTCTTTGTGTCAAAGTTAAATTGTGCATTTCGATTCTCGGAATTTTTGCTTTTTTCTAACCCCCGCGGGACCTCTGCCCTTGTTGCTGCAACTAAGATCTGCATTGAGCTGCTGGACTACCGTACAGGTTCGGACCCTCTTGCTGCTGGAGAGGGGTCCGGACCCCTAGGAACCTACTCTGGGGAGCGGGTACTTGTTTCCTGGGGTGGTTCGGAGCCCAGTGTAGCCGCTTAGCTGGTTCCGTACCCAAAAGCCTGCACTCTCCACCACCCTGTAACGAGTGCTCTAGTACCTAGAGCCGGGTAATTGGGGGCCCGGACCTCGTCCCAGTTCAAGAGCTGGCTTCCTAAGTCCAACACGGCGTGTCCAGCACAATATCTCAAAGGATCGAGCACAGCAAAGTGACCTCACCCACTGCTGCGAATGGGTCTGGGACGATGAAGCCAGGACCGGAAAGATTGTGCTGTTTCCTGGAGTGGTCCAGAGCCCTGCGTAGCGCCTTAGCCTGGTTCCGACCCTAAGCCTACGCACTCCCCCACTCTGTAACAAGCACAGAACTACCTGGGCCTGCGCATCTAGAGTCCTGGACCTGGTACCAGCCTGGGATTGGTCAGGAATGAGCCCCGCGGGTCTGCTACTAAGCTATAACTTTGAAGTGGTACACAGGTTAAAACCTGGCCAGTGGTAGACAGTCTCAAACCATTGAGCCTACCTACCAGGGGGTCCGAGTATCTGCTTCAAAGCTTTCATGCAGGATAAGAGCCAATCTTGGTGGTAGACAGACTCATAGCAACTGAGTCTCTCTCCCAGGGGGCCCGGGGCATCCGCTTTGTCCCAGACATCGTGGATGAATTCTGCATGCGTCAAATAGCTAAGTTGCAGTATCGATGCTACTATATAAGCGAATTTGATTAATCTATCTGTACTCCTGTATACTACACAGGGAACAAGGCGCTTGCTCGTCTTACAGGCTAGCAGCCCTATGCCAAGGAGGTCCGGAGTATCTTCTACGGCTCAGATGGCAGACAGGTCCAAGCAACTGAACCTGTCTGCCAGAGGGCCAGGGCGCCGGGGTGCTGCATATTGCAAATCAACAACTGACAAACAGCTAAGTTCAAGTTTTTCTGCTTCAAAAATTTCAGCTAGTACAAGTTTGTTACATAATGCAAAAGGAAAAAGATACGATGCCCAGCTCAAGAGTCTGCAGGTTCTCGCTTGAAGTAGGCGGCGACGAAGTCAACGACCTCCTGCACGCTGTCCCGAGCGGCGGCCTCCGTCTGCGCTACAGGGCCATCGATCACGGGAGCCAGCGAGATGGTCGGGTCATGGCTCCGGAGGCAGGTCAGGATGTGCTCCGCCACCAGCCGGATCAGCTCGCGGCCCTCGGACTCAAGCTGTCCAGCAAGGACTGGCCCCAGGCGCTGGAGCCTATACGAAGCAGAACTCAGCACCGGGAGGGCGTCAGCTACCGAAGCTGGCGGCACCGCCACCTGGATCGGGCTCAGACCAAGTGGCACCAGCGCCAGGCTTGCTTCGCTTGCCCAGTCAGCGATCCGCTGGGCCTCGGCATGCTGGTCTTCCTGATGCTTCCGGACCGCCTCCCGGACAGCCTCCTGCACCCGGGTGTCCAAGGCCGCCTTGGCCACCTCCACCTCGCGGGACCTCTCCTCGAGCTCGCGGGATCTCTTCTCGAGTTCGCGGGACCGCTCCTCCAGCTTGGCCTCCTTCTGCTCTGCATATACCTTCCGCTTCTTGAGCGACTCTCGCTGGCGCCCAAGCTCTTTCTCTATGCCGGTGGCGTGAGCCTCCCGCTTGGCGAGAGATTTCCGGTCCTCCTCCAAATCCGCCTCGTCGGCAGTCAGCTGGCAGGCTCTTTCCTGCAGTTGTTCACGCCATCCCTGCAGAGGCGTAGAGAAGACGTCGAGCTCCAGCCTCCGGACCTCGAGGTCCTCGCTGCGAGTCTCCAGCTCTGACTGCTGGGCTGCGAGGTGGGCCTCGAGGTCGGACCGTTGAGCAGCAAAGCCAACAACCTCCAGGGTGAAGTCCTGCTCCCGCTGCGCCAAGGATTTCTCTCGGTTTGACACTGCGAGCTCTCGGTCAAACACCTTCTTAAGGTTGACTCGGTAGGCCTCTTGGTCCGCCTTGAGCTTTGACCGAGTTTCCGCGGCGTGGGAGGCTTCAGCCTTCGTGAGCGCCTCCAGGCGGGTGTGCCAGTCGGAGAGGCGCTGACGCTCGCTCTCCAGCGCAGACCACTCCTGCCGGAAGGCCACCTCGGCGGAGGAGGTTGCCTCCTCGATCGAACGCCGAACTCGCAACAGCACTTGAGGAAGCGGAGTCGCATCCTCCTCCGGGGATAGGAGCTGCAGGAGCTGCCTGCCAGAGACCACCTCCAACTCTTCCTCCGCAACAGGACCGGAGCTGGAGGTAGGGGCTTCCGCTGCCGGCACTTTTCCCCGGCGCCTCCGCTGGCTGCCGAGTCGGGAAGTGGACGGGGCCCAGCTCCGGCGCCCCACCGCTTGCTGCCGAGTCGGGCGCGGCCGAGCCCAGCTCCGAGCCCCCGCTGATGCCGAGTAGGGCGTGGCCGAGCCCAGCTCCGGCTCCCCCGCTGCTGCCGAGTCGGGCGCGCCGGACTCAGCTCTGCGCCTCCGATGATGTGCTGAGAGTCGCGGCGCGGGCCGGGCCAGCTCCGGCGCCACAGATGCTTGCCCGAGTCGTGCGCGCCCGGGCTCAGCTCCGGACCCCCGCTGCCAACGAGGCGGGGAGCGGACGGGCCAAGCTCCGGCGCCCCGCTGCTGCGAGTCGGGCGCGGCCGGGCCAGCTCGGCGCCCCCGATGCTGCCGAGTCGGCGCGGCTGGCTCCGCCCGGCGCCCCCGCTGCCGCCGAGTCGGGCGCGGCCGAGCCTAACTCCGGCGCTCCCGCTGCCGCCGTGGCGGACGCGGCCGCATTGGGTGCCCCCGCCACCGATACGTCAGGAGCGGCTGCGCCCTGCACTGGCACCTCCACCACCGTGTCGGGTGCGGCTGCACCCAGCACCGGCGCCACCGCCGCCGCCGCTGCTGCACTGAGCACTGCGGAGTCTGGAAATGGCATGATAGTCAGCATCGCGTCATGTGCCACGGAGTAAGCAGCAGGATGCCGTACCTGAGGGTCCCGCACCGGCTGCCACCGTCGCTGTCGATGCCGAGGTCGCCGCCGCCCGGGCACCTGTTGATGTGCCAACGGTGGTAGAAGAACCGCTGGGGCGGGAAGCCCTGGTAGCAAAGCAGAAAGGCCATAAAAAAAACGAACAAACAGAACACCAGCGCAAGGGAGGAGAGCAGGATGACACTAACCCAGCAGTACCGGGTACCCAGCGTCCCCGGAGCCCGGGCCTCTTCTCTTGCGGCTGCTGCTGTTGCTGTTGCTGTTGCTGTTGTTGCCCCTGCAGCTGCGATGCGGGCGCAACCCGGGCCTGCACCCGTTGCTGCTGCTCCTGCGGCTGCGGCATGGGCGCAACCCGGGGTCGCACCTGTTGCTGCTGCTGCCGTCCGCGCGCCTCCTGCCGCTGCTCTTGCGGCTGCTCCTGCTGCTGCTGCTCTTGCTGCCGGCGGGATGAATTCCTCGGCGGCGATGGTGGTGGTCCAGTTACGCCAGAGGACCTGTGGGGGCCGGCAGCCCGGGAGCTACCCTGGTCTGCGCCCTCAGAAGACCTCCGTATCCCTAAAGAAGGGAAGCTCCGTGCTGACCGCCGAGGCCCTCTGGCGTAACTGGACCACGTATCCCTAAAGAAGGGAAGCTCCGTGCTGACCGCCGAGGCCCGGACCCCCATAGGGGTCCGGGACCTCCTGCGCCCGTCCGGACTTCCCTCACCATGTAGGGGTCCGGAACCGCCACGTGTCCCGAGGACGCGGGATCGTGTGCGAGTCTTCCGCAGGGGGACTCGCCCACCCACCGCATTTAATGTGGTGGACAAGGCGTGCTCTGTCGCCGCGGTACGTGAGACAGCCTTTGTCAGGCCTCGCTGAGCACCGCGTATTACCAAGAAGCACAGTGCAGCCGCCTGTGCCGCACCCGCGCAGAGCCCGCCTGCAGCATTAAATGGATACGACAGCACGGCACTTTTCCATCATGCCGCCTACGCCGCAAGCTACACCACCCGCTTAAGCAATGTGACGGGCGGTGCCACTAGCTACGACAGGCCCGACCTGACAGGACGACGCTAGGGCATGATGGACGAAGGGCTCCGGGAGCAGGCAAGGGAATCGAAGAGAGAGATCTCCTTTGCCTGCAACGCCATAATATACGAACAATCCGTTATTTTATATTGCATCGTTGGACCCACCTGTCGGGGATCCAACAGCCGTGTACGCACCCCCCTTGAGAAATAAAAGGGAGGTGCCCGCTATGCACAGGACAATCAAGACAGACTCAAGCTCTCGCACCTTCTCACTCTCGTGGGAAGGCAATACAGCACACAGTGGACGTAGGGTATTACGCTCCGGCGGCCCGAACCACTCTAAATCCGGCTGTGTTCCTCGTGTTCTTGAGTGAGATCGATCTAAGACTAGCTACCCCCTGAGTACACACCCTCTGGGCTAGGGCGGGTGCCTTCCGCCACCCGGCCGTGGTTTGCAGCACCACGATAGGTTGACACAGTCATCCCGTGATCATGTGGATGCCACTGCGGATGGAGCTTTCTTCTCGCTGACCATTGAAAGAGCTACATCATTGATCGAGAAGATGGTTTCCAACCAAAGTTGGAGCGATGATCGCCTCCAACCGCGCCAGCGAGGTATGCACTCCGTCAAGGAGACCGACATGCTCGCTATGAAGATTGATCTCCTCCTCAAAAAATTTGAGGATTATTCCCAAGATAAGGCTCAGATGCAAACACTTCAAGCCTTGGAAATTCGCATGACGTGCAAGGTCTGCGGGAATGTTGGACATTCGGGCGATAATTGCCCAGAAACCCAAGAAGAAGCTCTATTCCTCAATGGCAGTAATGGGTTTCATCCACAAGGAGGTCAGGGGTGGAGTCAACCACGCCCATATTACCAAGGAGGTAATGGGAATTCAAATTCTTTCGGTCCTAACCAGCCTACCTTGAGAGATCTTGTCTACGGCCAAGCAAAGATCAATGAGTCCCTTCAGAAGAAGTTGGCCGCTATGGACAAATCTTTGGAGACTATCCATGCCAAGATGGATGGATTCTCCATGGCTATGAAGAACCAGCTGAGTTTCAATAAGGCGCTAGAAACTCAATTGGCTCAACTAGCTGCTACTACACCTGCTGCTGAACTAGGGTAGATTCCGGGGCAACCCGAGTCTACTCTAGAAAGCGTGAATGTCATCAATGCTATGTGGAAAGAGCCCCTTAGTAAGACACCCCTCAGCTATGCAGAGAAGCTCACACGCCCAAGAAGAGGTGCGTGGGGCGAGTTAGCAGCCACAATAAGAGAAGATCCCAGAACCCAGTGATTAGCTGCTCAATCTCTGATTATGAATTTGATCACACCCTTTGTGACCTTGGAGCCAGCGTCAACATCATGCCCAAGGTGACTTTCGAGAACCTAGGCTATCCATCAATTTTCCCTACCACTATGTGTGTTCAGCTGGCAGATTCCACGATAAGATATCCAGAAGGAGTTGTGGAAAGGTTAATGGTCAAAGTCAAGAATATCTACATATTGGTGGACTTCGTAGTCCTTGATATGGAAGGAGATCTTGGAATTCCGCTCATACTTGGGCGACCATTCCACAAGGATACAAATGCCAGAATTGATGTGGGGAGAGGAAGAATCAACCTCTGTATCATGGGAAAGACCATGAAATTTAAGTTCCAAAGCAAGAAAGAGGTATTCCTGATTCATGAGGATAGTGAGAAACAAGGGCTATGGGCAGAGCCCGGTTGGGATGATCAAGACTATCACCCGTCTTCCAAGCCAGCTTGGGAGGATTGGGAAATTCATACTTCAGCAACCGAGCCAGTGGAAGATGATCAGAAGATCCCTGACTTCATCGCCAATATTGTATGGGAAGATCTGGAAATCGTCTATCCATCATCCGAGGATCATGTTCCTGCGCCGCCTACGCCATCAAAGAAGACCAAGAAGGCGTGGTGCAAGAAGAACAAGACATCATTGACCGCTACTACTTCTCCAAGTACGGACGAAACGACCTCAACCTGATCAGATATGGAGAAAGGTCCTGCTTTTCGACCCTAAACCAAGAGCTAGCTTGGGGGAGGTTCCCTCCCCTAAGTCAACTGTATCCCTTTATTTGCTTCCAATAAAAAAAATTGATAAAAACTTCCAAAAACAAAATAAAAATTTACTGCTTTATTTTCCTTTCCATGATGCGCGGTAAGAATGTTTTAACTCCCTTTTGATAAGTTGAAAGGATGAGTTTTTCTTTGCTCTATCATGTCTGTTGTGCCTAGTTTGGAAATAAGAGTTCTCTTGAGTTTATATTCGTTGGTTATACAAATATCTTGCCAATGAACCTGAAAGTTCCGTGGGTTGCATATGCTTGATCCGAGTCTAAGTTGTTGTGAGTTTAGATATGGTAAATAAGGTTATGCATGCTTGTTCTAGTGATGCTTAAAGTCTGGAGTTGTTTTCAGAAAAAAAAATTAATTAAAAGGGCAAGTTCCCCAACAATATGCAACGTCCTACCAGAGCCATATGTCCTATTCCATGAAAAAAAACCTTATACATATGCTGCTTGATGTTCTGTTGAGTTTTGTCAAATTGGGTGACCTTAGTGAGATGCTCTTCATGCTTTCTCGATCATGAGCACGTACACGTCCCATCCATTTGCTATATTCTTACACTGGGAATTAGCACCACCATCCATTCCACATCAATAAATGCTCCATGTCTCGGTGATTTCTCTCGTAGAACATCCCTGAAATAAAATAAAGTCAGATTATAGTTGCCCCAAAAAAAGAGAAAAGATGGCATGCCAAAGAAGCATGACCCAAAAAAAAGGGTAGAGAGAAAAAGGGGTAACCATGTCTCAAAAAAAAGAGACAGGGATGGTTTGAGAGAGAAAAGCCATTACCTCAAGGAGTAAGCCGTATTCATCCATCTATCCATCCACTCATACACTTGCACCTTTTGATCGAGATTGCATGACTTGTTTCTCCATGGATCCTCTCTGTAACAGAACCGCCCAAATTAAACCGGCTTAAGTGCGCTAACTATCATCTTAATGGTTAATCAAGCTACCACGCACTTAAAACGGTCTAATCCGGTCATCTGTCGGGTTAAGGATCGAAAAACACTGGAAGTCCCGCACGAAGACGAGCACAAATGATTACAAGCAGACAAAAATTCTCAAAGTTAATTTACAGTGCGGAGTTTTGCAAACAAGTTTACGTAAAATATCAGAGTTCAAAATGCAGCGGAAATTAAATAGAAATTTAGTTTAGAAAAACAACGGTAACTACGATGACGTGAGGACGTCACATCGAGCTCACTGATGTGAATCCTGGTTAGCTCCAACCAGTAGCATTTACTTTAAAACAGGATAACAACAAACCCTGAGTATACTAATACTCAGCAAGGCTTACCCGACATGGGTATACTTAGCCCACTATCTAGACATGCAAGCTTTTGGCTCTAGAGTTTATTTTTGCTGGAAAGCGACTAATGGTGGATCCTTGCTTTCAATATTTTAGCTCAAGTTTAATGTACAAATATCAACTAGGTTTGCATAAACATCTAGAGCTAACATGGTACATCACATTATATTTTCCAAGAGTATCATAAACATATATTCCATCCTTGTCTTTCAATTTTAATTCCACTTCTTTACTACGATGTGACGCAGTGACCAAGGCTCTCATATCCGCGAGTCACGGCGAATCGATCTGATTTAACCTTGCAAGATGGACCTAACTCACACGACACATGCAAACCACGCCGGGCCACACGCGTCAGCTGTTTCCATCATTACCACAACATATGAACCACGCCTGCTAAAACCCAGGTGAAGGGCCCCTCACGATGAACTCCCGGAGAACCCAGAGGCGACATCCAATCCAACACCCGCCATCATCCCAAGCCCAGCGTAGTAGGACGGAATTCAAAGTATCGTCGTAAAGTGGTACATAGTTTACCGGTTTCCACTACCTCCTACTTTCGGTATGTGATTAGTACTGATCAATCCTCGGTCGTCAGGGCCAACAACGGTACGGTCCTCAATCAACACAGGTGGAGGTCTACTTTCCAAACATTCCATATCCGTAATCCAATTCCTCTCCGTCCGGTCTCCATTTTTCTTTCCTCACAGATTCATTCTCAAGCCACTTTTCCATAAGTAACAAAAACCTATAGCTCACAAGTGACAGCAATCACTCGACTCCATACAACTCCTAAATACGTAAATGCACAAATACTTAAATAAACATTGAATACTTAAATTAGGGGTTATGCTCCGGGGCTTGCCTGGGTTTGACACAAAGTCAGTTAGTTAGCTTGTAGTCTTGCACCGGCTTGACATCATCCCAGTCCAAGCATGCACTCCAGTCGGTCCTTCCGTCTTCTGGATTGGTCCACCCGTGCACTATCTTTTGGCTCGGCTTCAACATTGCCCTCCGGTTCCACGTGTCGCACATCTAGTGTACCTAGATGATATGCAACGATGCAAATGCAATGAGATTAAAGGAAAGACATGGCTGGGCAATCATTTATCGAGTAAACACAACAAACAAACTCAAAAGGCAAAAGGGTTGGTGCTGCAATAAGAGAATTCATTCAAGTATTTTAGCCTGAAGTGTTTCCTACTAAAAAGCATTACTAGCTTGCTTAGAAAAGGCTAAGCAAGGATATAAAGCAAGAAAGAACAATTAGGACAATTTATTTAACTAACAAGATACATGACTTGCCGCCTAAAACTGGTAACCAAAATTTACCAGCATGATGAGTTATTGACAAGGCATGCAACAATATTTTGCCAACATTTATTGACAACAGAAAACATTTAATTTAACCCTAGCAAGACAAACAGAACAAAAATATATTTACAAACATGCACATAACTTCTAGACACCAAATTTTTACGGTGAACTAAGCATGTGAAGAGTAAACTACTGCATAAATTTCATAATTTTTGGACTTCCAAAACTACAGATATTAAATAAAAAGCTAAAACAAGCATTACTCATGATTAAATCAATACATCATACAAACATTAAATAAACAGCAGGTTAAATATTTTTCCTAAGTTCTACATGTCAAAACAAAACCAACCCAACTGGTTTTATATTTTTCTCATTTTTTGTATTATATATACTAGGCATTTTCAAAGCTTGCAACCACTTAAACTAACATTTAAACTAGAGAAAAAACTATTTAGAAACTGAAGACCAACCTGTAAGGAAAGTTGTGGATCTTAGGACAAGGAATCCAACAAATTTTAGTTTGTATTTTTTTGATTTTTCTATGATTTACTACGATTTTCCAAGTTCATAGCAAGATTTTAAGAAAAACCTAACTAAACCTTACAAACCAGTCCCTGGTTTCTTGCATAAATGCCCCTAGAATCTTTTATTTCCTTTCAACCATACCCTTGGCCGGCCTGTGAAACAGGGGAGGGTGGCATGGGGGCGGCGCTGCCGTTTCCCGGCGAGGGAGCTCGCCGGCAGCGAGGGCCCCGTGGGGAATCGCAAGAGGAGAGCGGTGCGAACCTGTAGGTGGGTTTAGAGCGCGAGGAGGTGCCCGGAGGTGGCCTGTCCGCGGCGGCCGGCGCCCGGCGGCGGTCTGCATCGGCGGAGGCGGCGCTCCGGCAGCCGATTCATGGCGGGCTCGGGCCTGGGAGCATCACCGGCGCGTGGGGGAGCCCGTGGGTGAGTCGGCTTGGTCAGGGAGAGTGGAGCTCCACGGCGAGCAGGGGCGGCGGCGCCTCTGGCGCGCGAGCAGGGGCTCGGCCCCGCTCTAGGAGTGGAGCAGGTGCGGGGTGAAACGAGGTGGCCTAGGGCGCGAGGAATCGCAGCGGGGCGTCGAGGGAAGGCTGGCACAGGGGCGCTCCGCGGCGGGGCTGCTCGGGCCCGGCTCAGCTCGAGCTCGTGGTCGGAGAAGGAGAGGAGAAAACGGACTTGGGCGCTGGACGGGATAAGCATGAGCTCGCGTCGACATCGAGGTGCGATGGCCGACGCGTGGTGGGCTCGCCGGCAGGGCTGGAACGCAGCGACGGCGAGCGGGCGATGGCGTTTGGCGGTGTGTCGCCCGGCCGAGCGTCGTAGACGCGTGGCAAGCGCGAGGCGCTGCCAGGGAGGGCGGTTTGGGCGAAAATAGAGGCGCGAGGGTGGTTTGGCTTGTGGCGCGGCGCATGGCCGGCCAGAGGACGGCGCCGGCATGACGGCCCGACGCCGAGGCGGCGACGGCATAAGGGAGGGAAAAACAGAGGAAGGAGAGAGATGGAGTGAGAGCAGTCTCGTAAATAAACTGAAGTTCAAAATAAAATTCGTAAATTAGGTTTTTCTCCTTTTTCTTGGTCTCGAATGAAAAACTTTTGAATACGAAAGTTGTTTCAAATTTTGAGATCTTCAACTTTTGTTTTAGGCACTTTTTCATTTGATCAATGGTTTGAAAGATAAAATTTGAAACTTGAGTGCATTTGAAAATATCCTATTCAAAGCAGAATTAAAAGTTTTCTTTAAATTTTGTGCTGAAACTTGAAATTTGGCCAAAATGAAAGTTGGAGAGGAAGAAAAGTTCCACAACATTGATGTTGGGCAAAAGTTGATTCAAGTTTTGGATTTGGGAGAAAACATGGGTCAAGGCTAAGTCAATAACTGAAATTTAACCAAGCCTACACGATTAACACTAATAACCATGCTTAAGTGATGATTAGTGACTAAGCACGGAATTAGCACCTAAATTAATACTGGGGTGTTACACTCTCTTTGACTTTACAATAAATAGAATACAAGTGTGCCATGTTCTTATCCTACCTTGAGCTCCACAAAGGCTTGTAGTAGTAGGGAAGATCAAAGGCAAACACTGTGCTGATAAGGAAATACAAGATGTGTGCCTCGAGAGAGTTATCCTGGGAGCTTTGCCAGGTTTTCAAAAATATTTCAAAAGTGTCTCCAGATGGATTGCGGATCTATGAACAAGTACTACTTTATGCACCATTCTAACTCTCAACAGCCCAAGACAAGGAGACAGCTAAAAAGCCCCTTGAGGGAGTAAGGTAATTGAGCAAAGGTATAATAACCAACTTATTTAAGCTTATAGATGAATCTCTTAGCTTCAGACCATGACATTACAGGTAAGGTACGAGTCAAAGTGATTTTCTGATCAACAACCTGATTTGTCCTACTTTGCTCGGGACGAGCAAAGGACAGCTTGGGGGGTCTTGTTGACACTCACTAACGACCATTTCCAAACGTCAACTTGATCAGAAAATCATGAGAGTTTGCATTTCTTACACGCATCCTTATCCATTAAAGTCCCTGAACCACACTTTACCTATTAGAATATGCAAGTTGTGTTTCCAAGCTAATATGCAGGTTGCAAGCACACTTTGGCCTGACATAAAATTGCAGAAATTATCATAGCACCGATTCAGGCTCATATGGACCAAAAGTGATGCAAGAACCCAATTCAAATGAGTCAAGATAGGCCAACCCCAACGTGGATTAGACAAGGAGGCCCAACACAGCCTGCCAGAAGAAGTTGGGTCCGGTTGGCGTCCCGGGCAGGCCGACCGACCTACCTGGTCGGCCGACCAGGCCTGTGGGCCCCACCGCCTCAGCCAGGGCATGTGGCGCCTCCCCGTTGGTCCCCTACGTCGGTTGTGCAGGCTTCATCCCGTGGATCCCTGCTATAAATACAAGGGGGTGGAGAATAGGACACACACACACCACACACCTCTCATTTCCTCTCTTGCATTCCTTGCATAGTCTTTAGGCTTAGTGGAGTTTAGGAGAAGTCTAGGAGTCATCGAGTCGCCGGAGTTGCTCGAGAGTCTGGTATGGGTTCATCTCTAGCTCTTTCTCTTGTAATATTCAGTCGTTTGAAATAGAATTAGACTATGGTTACCGATATCTGCTTGAAGTATATTCTAAGTTATCGAGTATATGCTTCTTGTCATGGTTGCGTTATTATTCAATGCTTGCATTGCATAATCGCCCTGTGCTGGAGATGGTTAGTCTTTTGTTCTTAGAACTCTATCAACTACTCCAGTATTCGTATGATTGCTCTAGTGTGATGTCTGTCCATCCGGAGGGTGGGGGCTCTGCGCGGGACACTAGAGTATCCCTTACTAGTGTAGACATGGTGTCTAGATTAGCTAAGAGTTATTGGATGTCAACTATACCCATGGTTTGTAGAGGTAGCCGGTAGGTGGTGACAGCCCTGTCCGAGCCTTTTAGTAATCCTTCACATTCGGTATGGGGGGTAGGAGGTACATAAAGTCGCCGGGGTGTACGGACTCCTCCCGTTACTTCGATAGTGATCTCCCTGTTGTGTAGTTTAATCTCTGACGAGCGAACCAATGAGAAAGTGTAGATATAGCTAGCCTAGCACAGCTGACTCGAGCTCTGACTTTTACCTTGCTCCCGGTCTAAAGCAATCTTTATTCTTTTATTTATCCAAGAGAGTAGTTTGTGTGTGTGTCACACTACCTCCTACCATGTTATTATCTTACCCCTATTTATGCATGAGAATATCCAATCTAGATAGAGCTCACCAACTGATCTATATATTCTCTCACTCATCGCCTTCCCTGCGGAAATATAAATGACACCCCAGTATACTCACGGGTAAAATGCTACAGCGGTATTCCGTGCGCTTGCGGATCTATTCGTGGTTCATGAAATACTGCCATCCCAAATTGGCGTCTGCGGGCGTCATCGCTAGGTGACGTTGGTAGGTGCCAACATCGGGTACTTGCCGGCTTGTGCTTCTTGAAAGATGCGGAAGCATTTGCTGGGATGCGGTAGTTGGAAGAAGGGTTGTAAGCCTCTATTTCCTTGCGTTCCTTTCTCCTTGAGACGATGACATTGCACGCGTCACGACCAACGTTGATCACGTTGCGGAGGTCGCAATTGGAGTAGTCGTAGTTGTCGCCCTACTGTTCTTGCTGGCGGTTGGCGAGGCACTGACGCCTGAACGCCCTCTTCTGTTTAAGCAGGCGATGACGCTCGTAAAGATCTTCTACTGGCTGCTGCTCTTCCAATTGCACAGTGACTGTTACTGATGGAGGAGGTGCAGGCGGATCTTGCTTGGTAGTAGCTTGGGCTTCTGTGATCGTGGGAAGAGTAGTCTCCATGTTGTCAGAAAGGTACTCGTCGAAATCATCAGAATCATAGTTGTCGAGGTTGAGGCACTCCGTGGGATCATCCTCAGGTTCACGGACTTCGGAGATGCGAACCATGAATATTTCACGGCAAAGATCTTGAACTTCTTGGTCTTGTTTGCTTGAGGACGGGTCTAGTGGAGTGCTTTGCTGGAAGGGTAGATCTGCTGGCTGAGAGCCAGAGGTGCTATGATCTTTTGTCTCCTTCAGGCGCACTGTCTGTCCTTGCGGAGTTGCATATATGACCAAGTTTAGGATGGAGTCCTGATCGGACTTTGGATTCTTAGTCGTGTTGGACTCGACTTGTTTGTTGTACTGGATTAGGTCATCCAGCTCGTCCTCTGAGTTGGAAGAGTACTCGGAGTCGGAATCGATTAGGCCACCGATTTTAGAATATGTGTGTTTTGGGAGAGCAAGAAGCGGGATGCCCATCTCTACACGGAGGGCATTCTCCTTCATCCAATGTAGCCATGATTGCATGGGAGTCAATCCTTCAGGCTCCTTTACTCTAGGGTTTGTCGAAAATCGACTTATGGGATTGTTTTGGTGTCAGACCCGGGACAGCGGGACTGCTTATAGGCATAGAATGATCTAGAGTAAGGGATAACTCATGGATGTACCTTACCTCTCTTGTAAACTACCCGAATAGGTGTAGAACTAGCTGCAGTACAAAGGAAACTACCCGATCGTGCAGTAGTAGGACTCCAACTGTACTCGGCTAGGACTTTCCATGTAACCCTGTCCCCCCGGATATATAAGGGCAGACAGGGACCCCCTCGAAAGACATCAACACCTAAGGCAATACAAACCACCACACAGAACGTAGGGTATTACGCAACTCGCGGCCCGAACCTGTCTAAATCTTTGTGTTCGTTATACCATCGAGTTCCAGAGCCGTCGATCCCTACCTACAAACCTTACTGCTAAGGGTATCCCTGAGCAGGCTTGGCGGTAAACACCGACAGCTGGCACGCCAGGTAGGGGAATCGGCGAGTTCATCGACTATTTCTATGGCCACCTTCGCTTTCAGCACCATGGCGCCTCCTCAAGGCGCCACCTTCATCTTCGGCTTGTGGGTCTGCGCCGCCAATGGTTCGGGCGGCTTCGACAGCCACCTAACCAACTCTCCCACACCGAAGATCACCACATCAGAAGATTCCAACAAACTCGTCGGATCAAACGATCACGACATCATGTTGCTTCCCGACCTCGCCAAGGAGATCAAGGCGAAACTCGAAGTCAACTCGAGTTCCACTCGGACTCAGATCAATCTCAAACTGAAATCTACTCGGATTGGGACTCCTTTTGCTCAACCCATTTTCGGCTTGCGCAATTCATCATCTGCTTATAAACAGATGATTAAATCCATCTATGAAAATATCTTGGATCATCTACTCCGCGTTGAAAACCACTTGGTCTCCGCTAGCCGGGGGGCACCCGTTTTCGACATATATCCAGATCCAGTCAAGTCACCTCAAGACAGTCTGGATCGCATCACCAATGCGCTGGCAAAGATGCAACTCAAATCTTGCCGAAGTCATACCCTCGCGGAACTACTCGACAACCTTTGGGAAGTCGCAAGTATTGATGATCTTCCGTTTCAACACGGTACTCCCCTCGCAACCGAGAGGGAAACTAGTTCCGGAGAAACAGTTCTAGCTGACTACAACTCAGATTTGGAAAGCTTCTTGCCTGAACGTCTGGTTCCAGTCATCATCCAACAACCTGAAGGTAGTCAGCATGATCCAAACGAAGCCTTGGATCAAATTTCAGCAGATAATCTGACCCAAAATGCTCCACCAGATGAAGATGAAGCTACTCGTACAGCTCGCAGGGCAAGAAATCGACGTAAAGAGGAGCGCAGGGTTCATGCAGCTGAACATGCTCATCTTCCTCCACGCAACCACAACAACGAATTCAACAACGTCATAGACCCGGTCTTCAGAACACCAATTGCTGCGATAATAGAAGCAACCCTGCGACTCATGACGATGCCCCGGAATCCAGAGATAGAACGAGTCATAAATCTCGCCAAGAACGCTGTTGAACAACTCGAGAGACAGAACCCGCTGTCCTCACACCACGGTATGCGATCAAGGGCTACTACAACAGTCATACCTCAGGCAAGCCGTACCCCCGGAGGCCACCAGCGTCAACAACAACAGGAGCAGCAAAACCAAAGAAATCAAGAGGATCAAGAAGCCGCGAGCAGCCATAGCCCCAGGGGCGGCCAACCACCAGTAAACCAAGCCCCTAAGCCTCAGCCAAACCACAATAACAATAACCGCGGGAACAATAGGGAAGAGGTAGCTGATTCCATCATGGACGCATGGGATATCATCAACGCAAGACGTAGAGCACAACTTGCGGACAACTCCGATCACTTCCCCGCTCTCAGCAGAGTCTTCGACAACATCGAGTACCCAAAGGATTTCAAGCCGATAAACATCCAGAAGTACGACGGTAAGCAAGACCCTGCTCAATGGTTACATTTATACTCGACCGCTGTTAGTGTTGCAAGGGGAGACACCAACACCATGGTCCTCTACTTCCCGATGGCCCTGGAGCCCGCACCCCTCACATTGCTCGAAAGCTTGGCGCGCGAGTCCATACACTCGTGGGATGACCTCAAGAAGGCCTTCATCGACAACTTCCAAGGGTCGCTACATCGAGTAGCTAGTCGACACGGCCTGTCCATGTGCAAGCAGGAGCAAGGCGAGTCGATCAGATCCTACGTCAAGCGCTTCTTCGACACAAGAGCCACCATCCCCAACGTCGCCGACGACGACGTCATCAACTACTTCCAGAGCGGCATCACCATCCAATCTCTGTACCGCGACTTCGGGCGTAATCGCCCCAAAATGGTGGTGGATTTTCGAGACATGATGCAGCGCTGGGCAGATGAAGAAGAGCAAGAATGCAGTCGCTTCCCACGCCGCAACAATGACAACAATGGGAAGCGCCACAACGACCGTGGAGGGCCCAGCAACCAGCGAGATCCTGTGCGTAAACGCACGCCTGACGACACAGTCGGTATTATGGATTGCACCCCGCATGGTAAGAAAGGCGACAAGCCGCAGGACCAGTTCGACAAGATTCTTCATAACAAGTGATGTCCAATCCACCCCAAGAGCAACCACTCGATGTGGTAGTGCACGATCCTGCGTAAATCCTTCCAGACGGCACCGGCAGACACCCCTAAGAAAAAACAGGGCAAAGATGACGAAGACGACAAGAAAGACCATGACGGTTTCCAACAACAACAAAACATCGTCAATGTCATATTCGGAGGAGATCCCAGCTTCTCCAAGCGAGCTCAAAAGCACCTACTCAGAGAGATCCTCTCAGTCGAGCCAGCAATTCAGAGGCCACTGAAGTACAGTGAGGTCCACATTACCTTCTCCAGGGAAGATCAATGGACCAGCTTCTCTGAACCTGGAAAGTTCCCGCTAGTACTCGATCCAGTCGTCCAGGGCTCCAAGCTTACTCGAGTACTCATTGACGGCGGAAGTGGGCTCAACCTAATCTTTGCAAGTACTTTGGCAAAGATGGGCCTCAACTACATGAATCTGCTTACTCCAAGCAAGGCTCCATTCTACGGCATCGCCCCCGGGAATTCATCTACGCCAATCGGCTCGGTTACTCTCCCGATACATTTGATACAGAACAGAACTTCCGGACAGAATACATCAAGTTCGAAGTAGCTGACTTCGAATCTTCCTACCATGCTATCTTGGGAAGACCTGCACTAGCCAAGTTCATGGCAGTACCGCACTATGTCTACCTGCTCCTCAAGATGCCAGGCAATACCTGAGTCCTTTCACTACGAGGAAACCTCCTCAAGTCTTTCGAGTGTGACAAGGAAGCAATAGATCATGCAACCACAATCCGGGTCCCTAGTTCTGTCAGCAAAATACTTGATGCTCCTAAGGAACTTTCACTCAAGAAGGAATGCCTTCCAAGAAGCCAAGCCAACCATCGGTTAAACCAACCGGTGATGTGGGCACCAAGACTATCCAGTTACAAGAGGGAGACGACTCTAAAACAGCCACCATCGGAGCAAGACTGGGTGATAAATAGGACCTCGAGCTCGTCAACTTCCTTAGGGCCAACCGAGACGTATTTGCGTGGAAACCAGTAGATATGCCAGGGGTGCCCAAGGAGTTGATCGAGCATGTCTTGAAGGTCGACCCTAAAGCCATACCAAAGAAGCAACGGTTACGGCATTTCTCACTGGACAAGTGAGAAGCCATCAAGAAAGAGCTGGCAAAACTACTCGCAGTAGGGTTCATCAAGGAAGTCTATCATCCCGAATGGCTGGCTAACCCTGTGCTCGTCCAGAAGAAGAACAACAACGAGTGGAGGATGTGTGTCGACTACACCGATCTAAACAAGCACTGCCCAAAGGAGTTCCGCTGGAAGCTCAACCCAACCAAGTGCGTCTTTGGTGTACCCTCTGGAAAACTACTCGGATTCATCGTTAGTAACCGAGGAATTGAGGCTAATCCAGAGAAGATCAATGCCATCATGGCCATGGATGCTCTAGCTACCATCAAGGACGTCCAGAAGCTTACAGGCTGCATGGCAGCCTTGAATCGATTCTTGTCAAGGCTTGGCGAACGGGGATTACCCTTCTTCAAACTCCTAAAGCGACAAGATAAATTCGAGTGGACTACAGAAGCCACGGAAGCACTCGAGAATCTCAAGCATCATCTCCAGTCACCGCCGATTCTAACAGCTCCAGTACTCGGTGAGGAATTACTCCTCTACATCGCTGCGACTACCCATATAGTCAGTACGGCGATAGTAGTCGAGCGCCCGGAGGAAGGCCACGCTTACGGTGTTCAGAGACCAGTCTATTTCATCAGTGAAGTACTCTCTGAATCAAAGGTTAGATATCCATCAATTCAGAAACTTCTGTATGGAATTCTAATCACCTCCAGGAAGCTCCGGCATTACTTCGACGAGTACAAGATCTTAGTAATAACTGACTTCCCATTGGGAGATATACTCCACAATCGGGATGCCACTAGACGGATTTCAAAGTGGGCAGTTGAACTGGGAGCCTTGAAAATCAACTTCAAGCCAAGAACAGCAATCAAGTCATAAGCACTAGTTGACTTCTTAGCTGAATGGCGGGAAAATCATATTCCGGCACCTCACAATGTTCTAGAGCATTGGGTAATGTACTTCAACGGCTCACTCAAGCTCGACGGAGATGGCGCTGGAGTTCTATTCATCTCCCCCAAGGGAGAGCAATCGAAGTATGTGTTCCAAATCTTGTTCAAGGTTTCCAACAATGAACCTGAATATGAGGCACTGCTACATGGTCTCCGACTAGTAGTTTCTCTTGGCATCAAGCGACTACTCGTTTACGGCGATTCTCTACTCGTTATCCAACAAGTCAATAATGAATGGAACATCAACAAGGATACCTTGGACGCATACGTTGAAGAAATCAGAAAGCTCGAAAATAAGTTCTTCGGACTGGAAATCCACCACGTCGATCGTGACAACAATGTGGGAGCCAATGTCCTTTTCAAACTTGGATCTACTCAAGCAGCTGTTCCACCAGGAGTTTTTGTCCATGAACTTCACCACCCATCAATTAAGGCACAAAGCCAACAAGCCACTGACACGGAGGCCCCGGCCATAGTCAGAGAAGTACTGATGATTGAAGAAGATTGGCGGACTCAGTTTATCGACTTTATCAAGGAGTTCAAGCTTCCACCACATGTTGATCCTAAAAGCGCTGAAGCTGCCCGCATCATCAGGCGTAACAAGGGTTTGGTCCTCGTTGGTGACAACCTATACAAGCGCTCTGCTTCAGGCATCCTCATGAAGTGTGTTACCCTTGAAGAAGGAAAAGACATCCTCCGAGAAATACATGAAGGAGTTTGCGGCAATCACGCTGCATCAAGGACACTTGTCGGCAAGGCGTATAGGTCAGGATTCTTCTGACCAACAGCTATTTCGGACACAGAAGACCTGGTCAGACGATGCCCTGGCTGCCAATTCTTCGGCAAGAAGACTCACGTCCCAGCACATAACTTGATAACAATGCCTCCATCATGGTCGTTCACCTGTTGGAGTTTGGACATGATCGGACCATTAACCATAGCTCCAAGAGGATTCAATCTTGTGCTGGTAGCAGTCGACAAGTTCACCAAGTCGATCGAGTACAAGCCCATTGCCAAGATCTCATCCGATAGAGCAGTGGATTTCATCTCTGACATTATCCACCGATTCGGCTTTCCTCACACCATAATTACAGATCTTGGTTCTAACTTCACGTCACAATCTTTTTGGGATTTCTGTGACAACTCCTGCATTGAGGTCAAATATGTCATAGTAGCTCATCCTCGAGCAAATGGACAAGTTGAGCGAATCAATGGTTTAGTACTCGACGGCTTGAAGAAAAGACTCTATGATGACAACACCAAGAAAGGTGGCAAGTGGATTCAAGAACTTCCTCATGTAGTCTGGGGGCTGCGAACCCAGCCTAGCAAAGCAACTAGACAATCTCCTTTCTTTATCACCTAAGGGTCAGAGGCCATACTACCGGCAGACATCATGTGGAGATCTCCAACAGTGGAAGCTTATCAAGAAGGAGAAGCAGATGAAGCTCGACAAATCGAGTTAGATTCAGTCGAAGAGGCCAGAGTCAAAGCTCTAACTCAATCGGCTAGATATCTTCAAGGAGTCAGACGCTACCATGACTGCAACGTCCAGCAAAGATCCTTCAGCATTGGAGATCTAGTTCTACGAAGGATCCAGGATGAGATAGGACTGCACAAGCTAGATTCTAGATGGGAAGGACCATTTATCGTAACCAAGGTTACAAGACCAGGATCATACAGAATCACTTATGCATATGGCAATGAGGTACCGAATTTCTGGAATATTGAGCACTTGCGCAAGTTCTACCCTTGATCCAAGCAATATGGTGATGTCAGTTGATTTCTTTAATAAAGCAAGGGTCTTTACTGGCATATCGACTACATTAAAGGCAATTTCTCTAGCTGACAACATCACCAGTCCAGGATAGCTTACACAGTTCTCCATCAGGATAACTACACAAGCCGCATCCTTGTCCTTAATATAAGGGCGCAACCTACTCGCCTAGCTCGAGAAGGTGTATGGATACCTTTACTAGTTGTCCATCTTGGGTAACTCGACGGAGTTCACCCTAACAGGTCAACTATAAAGAACTCCAGCCTTGCTGTAAAGGCAAAACTACTCTTGCTCGAGTATGTTATGGATACTACTACATTTTGTCCATCTTGGGCAACCCGACGGGGTTTGCCCTAACAGGTCAATCTTAGTAGTTACTCCAGTCTACAAGTTAGACACCTTACTCGCCTCGCTCGAGTAAGTTTTGGATATCTTTTTGGCATTTACGTCTTGGATAGCCCGACGGGGTTCATACCTAACAGTTTTGCCTTAAGGATTATTCTAGTCCTTGATTAAAGGACACCTTACTCGCCTTGCTCGAGTAATTTTTGGATATCCCTTTGACATTTACGTCTTGGGCAACCCGACGGGGTTCGTACCTAACAGTTTTGTCTTATGGATTACTCCAGTCCTTGGTTGGGACACACTCTCGCTTCCTCAAGTAGTTTATGGATATCTTTACAAGTTTCTTTACCTGGGAGTTCGACGGGACTCACCCTAAATGATTAACTTCAAGGATTACTCCATTCGAGTATTCTACTTGCTTGATCCATTAGTTCGTACTTATCTTACGGTATCAGATAATGCTTCTGAAGAAACACCAACAGGATACAAATTATGAACATTGACAAGAACCCAATGAAGATTACAAGAGTTGTTACAAGCGGTCTACTCTGCCATGTTCTTCAGAATTTCCTCAGCAATCACTTCTGATTCCTTACAATAGTCTCGGAACTTTTCATCGGAACAAGTGGGAGATATTCCTTTAGCTATGGGAGCTAAGTTGAAGAGAGGCAAGTAAGATTTGACAACTCCTATCATGTGGGTCAGGTAATTCTTGGAGGTAGCCACCATGACATCAAAAATTTAGTGAGGAGCTTCCTCTAATCGCTCCACCAAGGACTTGATATTTGACGACTCCTCTTCAGAACCAACCACATCCACAAGAGCTTGAGCTACTGCTACAAGTCGAGTATAGTCTTCTGGAGAACCTGATGCAAGGTTTTTTCAGTAATTATTATTGACAAAGCAAAGTCAAAGCAAAAGATTGGATACTTACAAGCTTGGGCAGTTTGCAATTGCTTTTGAAGTCTGGAATTTTCTTCCTGAAGCCTTGATCTTTTTTCTTCAAGATACGTGATCTGGCGCTTCATATCAGAAATTTCTAGATGATGCTGTCGATTTTCTTCATAGAGCTTATTATGAGCAGTGAGGGATTCATCCAGTCATTTGGCAATCATGGCTTTTTGCTCCTCTAAGGTTTTCCGATTGTCTATAGTCTTATACAGAGCATGAGACTTCGGGAAGGAGCGATTGGCTACATCCTGGGACATACAAGGCAAGACTGGTTAGACCTCAACAACTACTCAACGAAAACAAGTAGTGGCACAGGGCTCACCTTGGTAAATTTAAAGCTCCACTGCATACAGTCTGCCAATTTTTTCATGTTGTCTAGAGACAACAGTGGATCATCAAATAGTTCTTTTCCCAACTCCTCCTGGGTTGACTGAGGCATAGACTGGAAATGCACTAGTCGAACGGCAGGACCTTTCGACCCTTCAGCTCCACTACTTCCAGACCTACCAGCTTTGGAAGCTCCTTCAGTAGTCGCAGGAGTATGTTCAGGTGACTCGGGGGCTGATCGACTAGTTCCTTCTGAACCACTCGACACCCAGTTGCGGAAGTCTTGAACTTGATCTTTCTCATGCGCCGAAAGATGTTGGATCCTAGCCAAGCAAGATTCTGAATAAGAAAGCTGAGGCAAACAGGATAAAATCAATAGAATATTATATACTTACTGGCCGGCATCAAGACGAGGAAATTTTCTCTACAATATGGATCCGGGTGTCGCCTTCTGTTTCTTGCTGTCATCAGAGTCAGCATCTACAGAAGTCGGAGGCATACAATACCAGGACTTATAATTTTTCTGCAGAATAAAGTAAAAGAAATCGTCAGAAGATCAGAAATGTTAACTACAAGTACTCGACATGGTTTTCAAAATACATACCCATGCATTCTCGGGAGGATTTTGTGCCCAAAAGAGCGTTGGAAGCGTCAAAGACTTGTCAAAGTTGTCGAGTACTTTGCAGCATCTCTTGATTACTTTAGACTGAGCCATGGGTTCTGGAGACATCCTAGTGGGGTCCTACGTGCCTTCATATCTAAATGCAGGATGCTTTCGGAGCTAGAGAGGTTGGACTCGACGAGTAACAAAGGAGTAGACCACATGATCTCCAGTGACTCCTTTGCTCTTGATAGTGGCAATAACACGCATTATGACTTCAACTTGCCAGCCACCAGGACCTTTACTCGACCAGCTTTCCTGGACCTGGGGGCGCCAGCAACCCTTTCTGGAAGCGGGGATTCAAAGTTCCCAACATGGAACCAAAACTTCTTCCATTCGGCTCCTTTACCCGCTGGATCATAAGCCAAGTACTCGTTTCGGGTCTCAGGACGGAACACCAATTCACAGCCCCCAACGACGGCAGGATTGGTGGCATTGGGAACGGGAACAAGGTAGAAGAAATGTTAAAAAAGATGAAAATGTGGAATAATTCCAAGGAATGCTTCACAGAAATGAGTAAAGATGGAAAGATGCAAGATGGATTGAGGAGTGAGATGGTGTAATTGAATTTCCCAAAACTGAAGCAGTCTATAGAAAAACTCTGAGACGGGAAGAGTGAGACCACGTTCTACGAAATCTCGGAACATAACGGTCTCAAGGGTACCTTCCATGGGGTAATCTTCTCCTTCACCAGCGCGCCATTGGCTCACGCCCTGCTCTTGGAGGAGACCCATATTCTCCCATTCTTGGACCAATGATTCAGACATTTTGCTTTTACGCCAGCCCGTGGACATATTGGCGACAGTTTCCTCTTCAACCTTGGATTTGTTCTTCTTGGGAGCCATCTCAAAGTCACAAGTTTTGGCTCAGGGGCTACGAGAGGGGCTTTTGGAATCTGACTGAGAAGAAGCAAAGGTGAATCTGAGTTTGACGGCGGCCAGGAGTTCAAGGGGTAAAACCCTCGAAAGTTTTCAACCGGCTTTATACCGTCTCTAGGGGCAATTTCCTGAATATTTGGGATGCCAACGGATTCTTTCTTTTTCAGGGAAATTTTCATTTTACTACGAGTTCACATTGATTCTTAAATCTAAATGAAGAGATTTAAATTTAAGACTCGGGGGCTGCGGGATATATGTATCAGAGATTTATTTTTCAATTTTTTTAGAAAATAAAGAAGAAAAGACTGAAGTGACCCTCAGCCTGATCCTGCGATTCAACATAAGGCTCGGGGGCTACTCCATATGGAGCGTGAGTACTTCGCGCACCATATATAATCAAGATTTCGGGGCATGAGCACCTCACATCCTCAGAGCAACCAGAAGTACTTGGAAGACTACTTGATGTATCTGAAAGAAGGCCCAGAAGTAACCAGAAGGATGTTCTGACTACATGAAGTACTCGAAGATGCCCAGCCAAGTACTCGACGCCTGCAGGACTCAGCTACGAAGAGCTCAGGGGCTTGTCAGACCCGGGACAGCGGGACTGCTTATAGGCATAGAATGTTCTAGAGTAAGGGATAGCTCATGATGTACCTTACCTCTCTTGTAAACTACCCGAATAGGCATAGAACTAGTTGTAGTACAAAGGAAACTACCCGATCGTGCTGTAATAGGACTCCAACTATACTCGGCTAGGACTTTCCATGTAACCCTGTCCCCCCGGATATATAAGGGCGGATAGGGACCCTCTCGAAAGACATCAACACCTAAGGCAATACAAACCACCACACAGGACGTAGGGTATTACTCAACTCGCGGCCCGAACCTATCTAAATCTTTGTGTTCCTTGTACCATCAAGTTCCAGAGCCATCAATCCCTACCTACAAACCTTACTGCTAAGGGTATCCCTGAGCAGGCTTGGCGGTAAACACCGACATCTGGGGCTTTGGATTTTCCCTCTTTGAGGATGGCGAGTTCCCAGAGGGCATCAGCATTCTAGGGTGGTTGAGCCATAGCGTCTATGAACAAGTCGACATTATTTGACCAGGCTTCGAGGTCGTCGAATGGTTCAAAGTTGTCTAAACTATTCATGAATTGATCAAAGTCCCGATCGAATGAGAATTTAGCTGGTTCAGGAATCCGAATGTGAGCAGGTTTCGGTGAAGGGTTCTGAGGTTTCTTAGAGAAAGACGGTCCCATCCGAACAAGCCGGGGGTTTGTCTTTCCAGATCCCCCACAGATTCCTCCTCTCGGTTTCTGCTTCGTGTTTTGCAATGTGTCTTCAGCCATCTTAATGCGGTCGATGAGCTTGGAATCTACTTGATCGATCCCTGAGAGTATATCACCCGACCGTTCCTGTGGTGGGTTCCATGCTTCTGGGTTATGCCATACTTTAGATGAGTAGAGGGTGGATTCTGTAAGTTTGATGCATCCCTCTATTGATCGTGAAACTCGATCTACTCCATCGAGTAGTTCTGAGTTGTTGATCTTTGGGCGTATGATCGATTTAAGATAAGTCATGTATTTTTCGAGGGTTTTAGAAATTGAGGTTTTTCGGAATCAGAGTTTGCATTGAACTCTACTGACCTGAGAGTTTGAGTCGGAGTTGACACGTTTTCTGCGTTGTCCGAACTGAGCTCGAGTAGAACTTCGTTTTCGTTGAGATCCACGGTCTCACGGACGTCGGCGAGTTGGGAAGTGGTTTTCGGTTTAGGCGAGTTGGGCTTGACAAGGTGGCTGGAGAAGCCGCTCGATCCGTCAGCCGTGCATGCCCAAGAACCGAAAACAAGGGTTGTGCCCTCAGGCATGTTGTTGGCATCGCTTGATCCGGCCATCGAATTCACCGATGAACTCGCCGAATTCCCTACCTGGCGCGCCAGCTGTCGGTGTTTACCGCCAAGCCTGCTCAGGGATACCCTTAGCAGTAAGGTTTATAGGTAGGGATTGACTGCTCTGGAACTCGATGGTGCAAGGAACACAGAGATTTAGACAGGTTCGGGCCGCGAGTTCCGTAATACCCTACATCCTGTGTGGTTGTTTGTATTGCCTTAGGTGTTGATGATGTTTTGAGGGGGGTCCCTATCCACCCTTATATATCCAGGGGGATAGGGTTACATGGAAATTCCTAGCCGAGTACAGTTGGAGTCCTATTACAACACAATCGGGTAGTTTCATTTGTACTGCAGCTAGTTCTACGCCTATTCGGGTAGTTACAAAAAAGGTAAGGTACATCCATGAGCTATCCCTTACTCTAGAACATTCTATGCTTATAAGCAGTCCCGCTACCCCGGGTCTGACACCATCCTCATCACATCAAGAAAACTCCGGCACTACTTCCAGGCCCACAAGATCAAGGTGGCCTCATCCTATCCACTCGGTGACATCCTGCACAACAAGGACGCCAACGACCGAGTCATCAAATGGTTAGTAGAACTCGGCGCCTTCACGATTGAGTTTACGCCACGATCCACGGTCAAATCTCAAGCGTTGGCCGACTTCGTCGCCGAGTGGATCAAGATCCAAGACCCTCCGCCCGACACTAGATCCGAGCACTAGATCATGTACTTCGACGGTGCCCTCAACCGTGATGGAGCCGGCACTGGAGTCCTCTTCATCTCTCCCAAAGGCGAACAACTCAAGTACGTCCTCCAGTTACTCTTCAAAGCTACCAATAATGCCGCCGAGTACGAAGCTCTCATCCATGGTCTCCGGATCGCTGTCACACTCGACATCAAGCGTCTGTTGGCTTATGGTGACTCCAAAGTCATCATACAGCAAGTCAACAAAGACTGGGAGTGCACCAAGGAGAAGATGGATGCCTACTGCTGGGAGATCAGGAAGCTTGAATCTAAGTTCTACGGTCTGGAGTTCCACCACGTCCCCAGGGATGACAATGTTGCGTCGGATGTTTTGTCCAAGCTCGGATCCAAGCGGTCCATCGTACCACCCGGTGTGTTCGTTCAAGCACTCAACAGCCCTACGGTCGAGGTGGAAGAGGAACCGCCTACAAAGCCCGACTTAGTCCCGGCCATAGGGTAGCAAGTCCTGACTCTTGACACCGATTGGCGCTCCCCCATCATCGACTTCATCAAGAACAACAAAAGCTACCCAAAAGGAAAGGTGCACGAGAAGCTTGCACGCCGGTCCAGCAACTACGTTGTTATAGGAGCCGAGTTGTTCAGGCACTCGGCATCCTCAAGAATCCTGTGCAAATGCATCACACAGGATGAAGGAGTCTGACTCCTTAGCGATATCCACTCGGGTACCTGCAGCAACCACGCGGGCGCCTCAACCCTGGTGGGGAAAGCCTTCCGATCAGACTTCTACTGGCCCACGGCCCTGGCCGACGCCCGAAACATCGTCAGGCAATGCCCGGGTGCCAGTTCCTCTCCAAGCAGTAGCACGTCCTGGCTCAGGCCCTACGGACTATACTGCCTTCCTTGCCATTCGCTTGTTGGGGACTCGACTCGGTAGGACCCTTAAAGACGACCGTCGGTGGACAGCCACATATTCATGGCGATCGACAAGTTCATAAAATGGATCGAAGTCAAACCAGTGACAACCACTACATCAGCCAAGGTAGCCCAGTTCATCGAGGAGATATCACACTGATTCGGAGTGCCTAATTGGATCATCACCGATCTGGGTACTTCGTTTACGGGCTCCGAATTCTGGGACTATTGCCAAGAGAGCTACATCGACGCCTACTATGCTTCCGTAGCACACCCCAGGTGCAATGGCCAAGTCGAAAGGGCCAATGGCTTGATCCTCCTGGGGCTCAAGGCCAGAATTTTCGATCCGATCGAAAAATATGGTGCAAAGTGGCTCCAAGAACTACCCAGAGTAGTCTAGGGGCTCTGTACGCAGAGAAGCCGGGCTACTAGTTATTCGCCATTCTTCATGGTGTATGGTTCTGAAGTAGTCTTGCCATCGTACATAGCTTTTGGTGCTCCGCGCATCCAGAACTACGACGAAAACGAAGCCGAATCGACTTGATGCACTGACATCGACTCGGCAGAGGAGCACCGCCTGACGGCCTCCAAACAACATGTGAGATATGAGTAGCAGCTCCGGCGCTATCATGATCGCAATGTACATGAGCGTGACCTCAACGTCGGCGACCTGGTTCTACGACGAATCCAGTCGACTACCGGTGCTCATAAGCTGTGTTCCCCATGGGAATGGCCCTTTGTAGTCAGTGGGATAGTGGTTCCTGGAACCTACCACCTTCAAAGACAAGACGGTAAAGACGTGGGCAACCCATGGAATATCGAGCACCTACGCCGCTTCTACTGTAGAATCATAGTAAATGCAAAGCTATGTACCCATCTACTCATTTAATAAAGTTTGTCGCATTTTATACATCACATTCTATCTGCTTTCGTTCTTTACCGAGTTATTCTTAACACGCTCGGGGGCTGTGACTCGGCCACCCAGCCAGCCCCCACTCGGAGTCCGACCAGTCGGACAAGAACAACCCGTCCAGCTCTTAATGAACATAGTCGAGTATGTTCTGGAGCCACTCTGTGTCACCCTAATTCACCGCGCACATTGATGATCAGCTCTCAAGCGCTGTCAAGGGCTCAGAGTTCACCCTCCACCTACTCGGTAAATTCAGAAAAGAACACAGACTGTGGGCATAACTTAAAAGCAAATAAAAATAAACATTATTTACATAAATATTGTTTTTAAGTCGGTCCATCTTGACCAACTTTTCTTGCAGCAAAATAAACAACAGAAATTCCTGGAGACCGGCAGCCTACAACTCGGCCATGATGCGCTCAGCGATCTCCAGAACAGCGGCATGGTTGGCTTCCCAATCTGTCACGGAGCAGTCTTCAAGGATGCCATCTCCCACCGGACCCAGATCCGCCTTCGGGAGATGGGACTTCACCAGTCCCAGTGTGTGTTGCATGGCATCCCTGGCAATCCCCTTGACGAAGGCCTCTAGTAGGCCACGGGATGCCTCTAGCCTCTCAGATAGGCTCTCGGCCGCCGCCACGCCCTAGGGCTCAAACGCCCCGAGCAGAGCCTCCAGCGACCTTCTCAGGCGATCCAGTGTCGCCCGGCCCTATGCCACCTAGTCCTCCACTTCTACATAAAAGCACTCGGCTGGGTCAGCCCAAGCCACAAGAACAACAAACAACAAAAAGCCGTATGATTTCCGAATCATACCTCATCGAACCTACTGCTCCAGGGCCTCCCGGGCCTCAGCCACCTCCCGGAGCTTCTGCAGCTCCTCGTTGGCCTTGGTGCAGGCCTCCAGCTCTAAAGAAAAAGCAAGTCAGAGGCAAAATAGCACAAAAAGGACTCGGCAGACATCGATCTGACTCCTTACCACGCTTCTTCTTGCACAGAGCCTCGTGGCCTCGAGCTTCGCCACTCGGCCGATGGCGGTGCTCCCCTCGGCCAGCTCCTAGGCATCCTGCCCTGACAGCTCCACCAGAGTCTGGAGAACAACTCGGCGTTACAAGATGACACCTACAAGAACAAGTCGGCTATACTAGGAGCGAGGCAGGAGACTTACCTCGAGCCACTCATAGGTCACCTTGGCACACTCGACTAAGTGGCTGCCGAGTGACTCGTCCTCCTCGGCCTCCTCCTTCACTGGCGGGGTCCTGGTCCCCTCAGAGGGCTCGGCCTGGGTCCTCTCCACCTCGATGGCCGGGACCTCCTCGGTCCTCGCCACCTCAATGGCCGGGACCTTGCGGGCCTCGACCACCACATGCACCACCCCTTCGTTACGGGGCGGGTCTTGCATCTCCACATCCTGGAGAGGAGGGGAGACCCTATTGCTGGCCTCCTCCCCATCCTTCTTCTTCTCCTCCACGCGGCGGGCGTGGCTCTTTGCCAGACTTGCCCGCGGCGAGGTCAGCAGCGCGGGATCACTGGACCCACCCTCGGTGGACAACACCTCCACCTTCCTCTTAGCGCCACTGAGCGACGCCCTCCTATCAATGAAAAAGGCACTCAGCACAGCTCAAGGAAAGAAAAATCAAGCAAGAATCAAGACTCAGATCCAGAAATTTACCCGCCGCTCTAGCGCAGTGCGAATTTGAGCTTTAGCGACGCTGTCGGCTGAGCCCCGGAACTGGGACGCGGGGGTGTCACTTCCCCACGCAGTTGGCCTAGTCCCTAGGCAGCTTCTTTCTCGGCTCGAGGGCCGGCCGACGCCGACCCTACTACAGCAGCAGCCGAGGGCATCGACGTTCCCCGGACCTTGACGTCCCCTTGCGAGTCAAGCTCCCCAGCGCTCGCTGTGCCGCCGTCAATCCCACCTTTGACAGCAGGATCTTCTTCACGGCGCGACACGTCTTCCTTCTCGGGGCGGCCGACGATGGCGGCCCCGAAGCTCCCGTGATCTCCACCTCCGACTCGCTCCCCTTTGAGGAGTCGGAGGAGAACTCTACCTCCTCCTCCACCGGCTGGCATAGCTCGGCGGGGGGTGGCATCTTTGCCAGGGTCACCCTCAGGCAGAGGCCAAGGGGACCAGTACTCCAAGACCTTAGCCTACAGAAGATCCGAGTTGTGTTACAACCCAACGGGTGCAGTCAGAAAAACAGAGCAAAAGTAGATGAAACAACTCGAAAATGAACAAAACAACTTGGAATATTTGAGAAGACTTACGGCATCGGTCGGCCGCTTCAGGCAGAGGGCTTTTGGGCAGCCCTTGTCCCAGATCTGCCCTGCCATGATGCGGGCAACCGGGTTCGCGGTCTCTTCCCGGGGGACTTTGCGTTCTTGCCCCCGGGATGGGACCTGACGACCCCAGTACTCGAAGGCCGGGTGGACCCTCTCCTGGATCGGTTGCGTGAGCCGCTTGCAGAAGGAGAGGGCCACCGCGGCCCCTGTCAGTCCTCGCGCAGACAAGTCGGCGATCTCTTCGAGGAGGCGCTCCACCTGCGCCGTCTCCTCGGTGGTCAGCGGCTCCTCCCAGCATGCATTGTACTCTGGCACACGGCCGGTGCACGCCAGGAGGCAGGGCGCCGGGTTCGACACCACGAACCATTCCTGCACCCACCCCTTGTTTGTGTCACGAAGCTCAAAGTCGGGGTAGACGCTCCCCTGGCATAGCGAGAAGGTGGCACCGCCAACAATGTTCCGGCGAACGTTGGGCGGGTGCCCCTTGAGGCGGTACAGAGCCTGCCATAAGTTGAAGTGGGGAGCAATCCCCAAATACCCCTCGCAGAGGTGAATGAAGATGGTGATCTGGGCGATCCAGTTGGGCTTGAGATGTGTTACCTCAAGCCCGTAGCAGTGAAGAAGGCCCCTGCGGGCAGCGCGAAGCCCTTCTCATAGAAGGACTTGAACACAACCGTCTGGTTCGTGTCCTCCGATGGGAACTCCTCCCCGTAGCAGCACCGCCACCCGGAGATCTGCTTCTCCGGGAGGATGCCATGCTCCACCATATCCTGGATGTCGCTCTCTTGGAGCGTGCACTTCTACCAGGACGACGAGGGTGGTGGAGCCTCTCCGGCGCTCCCCGAGGTCGAAGATGACGACGCAACAGGTGTGGCGGCCATGGCGATGGCGGCGAAGCTCAGGTGAGGGGTGGAAATCGCGAGGAACGAGGAAGCCGATAGCTCTGGAAACTTGCCGAGTCGGCAAGGTGGTGGAAAATTCTGGAGCACTTGGGAACGGGGTGGCTGCCCCGTGCCGCCTCCCCTGTTTAAATATCGGAGGCTGCACAACGGGTAGATCCGAAATCAACGGCCAGATCGGATCGGGCCGGTAATCCTACGGCGGATGGACCGGGATAAACGGTAACTTTCTTTCTACCGTTGCCCTTGACAGCCCCGCTCCTCTGTCAGGCGTGTCAAATCCACGCGGGGAGATAACGGTTGGATTTTTACTGTAATGTGAATATTCTTCGAACATTCCTGCAACTACCAGGTGTGTCTCCATGACCCAGCCAGGGCCTCAGGGCCCGGATGCCGTGACTACTCGGTGCGTCTCCGTGACTCCGCCAGCGACCCTGCTCGGGGGCTAGGCGCCACTTACGACCCGGTGTGTCTCCGTGACCCAGCCAGGACCTCAGGGCCCAGATGCCGTGACTACTCGGCGCATCTCCGCGACTCCGCCGGCAACCCTGCTCGGGGGCTAGGCACCACTTACAACCCGGCGTGTCTTCGTGACCCAGCCAGGGCCTCAGGGCCCGGACGCCATGACTACTCGGCGCGTCTCCATGACTACGCCAGCGACCCTGCTCGGGGGGTTGGGCACCATTTACGACCCGGTGTGTCTCCATGACCCAGCCAGGGCTTCAGGGCCCAGATGCCGGAACCACTCGAAAAGTCTCATTGACTCAAACCATGGCTTCGGGGTCAGGAAACCAAATTGGATTCACGTGTTATGGATATCTCGAGGTAGCTAAGGACCGGTACCCTCAGGGGATTGGAGTGACAAAAATATTTGCTGAGTGCTCAGGCATTCGGATTGGTAAGAGTTAAAGATCAGTTCTTTGACCCTTGAAATGCTTCTCTGAAACCTTCCGAGGCTCAGGGGCTACACCCAATGGGTGCGCCCAGGGATGCATCCCGTTTTGGATCTACAACAATGACGAACATTTATAATGAGCACCAAAGGACTTCGTTCGGAATGACAAGTTCAACTCGGCCCTTCGGCGCTCAGGGGCTTGACGGAGGTAGATCTATCTACCTCCCTGCCGAGTGGGGTCCCCGAACCCGGGAGACTACCCTACTCGGTGACATGGCTATGACTACTCGGCGTGCAGGACTCGGCTATGCGCATAAAGGATCTTCAGTAGATTAGGATGAGAGGCTCTGACTAGAAGACCGGATATCTAGGGATCTTAACCGACCTCCTTTCTTGTAAAACAACCCGAGCACATCTTCCTTGTACCCCAACGCCTCCTGGTCTATATAAAGGAGACGTGGGAATACCCATAGAGACTTCTTCTTTTCGCAGCATTCCACAAACCCTAATACAACCCTGAACACAGGACGTAGGGTATTACTCTCATCGTGGCCCGAACCTGGCTAAGTCCCTGCGTCTTCGTGTTACCATTGAGCTCTTGGTTCTGAGATCCCCATCCTGAAACTCTACTGCGGGGTACACCCCTAGTAGACTAGCCGGAATAGCAATCCGACAATATGGAAGCATTGAAATTCTTCTACGGAGGTTATGGCTGCTTTCTTGAAGACTTGGAAGTCTTGCTTCAGCCTTTCCCTGAGGTGGAACCAGCTTGTGATTGATAGTGGTGGAAGGTAAGAGTAACATGTTGCAACCATGGTTTTTTTTTCCCGACCGATCCGGTGAAACCGCCGCCCTCCGGTAGCGGTTTACCGGACCGGTTTGACCGGTTACTGGTTAAAACCAGTTGAATTCAAAATCACATGTGTAACCGGTTCCGATCGGTTTACCGACCGGTTTGACCGGTTTACCGGTCCGGTTTGACCGATTACCGATGTTTTAACCAAAAATTCCGACGGTTTAAAAGTGGTTCCCCGGTGTGAAATAAAAGAAAATTTTGGCATGAGCTATGCACATATTAATGTAAAAGACCACACCAAAGCAACAATTTATAATCATGCATACAAATACAATAGTAATAAGCGTGCATACAAATAGCATAGTCATAAGCGTGCATACACTTATACAAATCAATAAAAGTTCAACGTAGGAATGGGAAGACCCCCATTTGGGACGTGGTTTAGTATTCGGCGGTGGACATCACAGCGACACCTCGCACTCTAAGCAACTCGGCCTAGTAGTGTAGCCAAGATTGCCCCGTCCACGCCGATGTTGTCTCCCATTCCTAAACTAACATAGTGTGAAAATGGGGATCTTCCCATTCGTACACCCATCTCATCGGTGGCTGCATGCTGATGTCAGGTATGGGGTAGTGAAAAGACTGAGAGGAATTGTTGTAGGAGGAAGAACAGTACTGAGGAGTGTCGTAGTCCATCGGTCCAACCGTTCTCCTTTGCGATTGCGGTGCTCCATGGTTGGTGTCCTGAGTAGAATGTGTGAACTGAGTCTCCCCTGCAATCAACCATATATCATAATTAGTACTTATAGTCAGAAACATGTGTGCATATATAGGTGCAATGTATACCTGTGAAACGAACACCACGAGCACCACCACTACCACCACCACCACAACCAGCATCAGTATCAGCACCGTCACTATCATCACCATCATCGGTCGAGCTGCTATCCTTGGACTACTGATGCGGTGGACTACGCTCACCTTTGCCATCATCAGTATCGGTGTCGCTGCTCACTGGTTTTGCTGTTGCTTTGCCTTTTCCTTTTTGACGCTTCGGGTCACCCTTCGTAGGCCCCTTCTGGAGCTTCCTCTTCCCTAGGTGAGTGTCACCCACATTTTTACGTGCCCAATCGCTGATGTAATCATCCCCCGTAGCCTCATGTAGATTTGAGAGGTTTATTTGATCTCTGACAATATGGGACGGGAGAGGGACATCGCCGTCATCATCATCCTCGTCCAGAACTGGAGCCTGGTTAGATCTACCATATTCCATCCATTCCCGCACCGGATTATTCTCATCATAGAAAGAAAGATGGGCCAGCTGGTCAATGAAATCACCTTCTTCACGCATCGGTGGGCCGGAGACCTCCTCAAGTCAGAGATGAAGGTTGTAGTTGACATAGACAAGCTTGTTAAATTTCTTGTGCGACAACCGATTGCGAACCTTTGTATGCAGCAAGGCAAAAGTACTCCAGTTCTGCTCGCATCCACTGGACGAACAACATTGTGAAACAAGCCGCATGGCAAGGTACTGCAACTTTGGAGTACTTGATCCGAACATCATCCACCAGGACGCGGCATGTGCAACCGAGTATGTAAGCAATATATTCGAATAGAGAAAAAAACAATGTCGTACGGAATAACTCTTACATGGGGATGTCCTTGGGTCCATCGCCATTTTCATTGCCATTTCACCGCCAAACTCGCCAACCTTCTGCCGAAACAGGTCAAGCTCCTGCAATGCCTGCACGGCGCTCTGGAGATCCGTCATGCACTGAAATGTATCCTTGAGTCCACGAAACATTTCTTGAGTTGGATCCATCGTATATGCATACCTCGGATTAAGGACAGCAGCTGCAAAATATAAATCACTTTAAATAAGCATAAGGTCAATAGAGATTAAAAATAGATGACTCGTATAGTCTTACCTGGACCGACATACGTGCCTGTGAACACGTCACCCAACCTCTCATCCACCACCTCAAGATACTCCTTCAGAGTGGAAACATTTGTTTCAAAGAAAGACCGCAGCTCCAGTTTCATAGTCTGGTAGGCCATCACGATTTCGCACATGTTGGGCCTCTTGCCCTGATCAGCAAAGCGAAGGAACTTGTATATTGGTTGAACTGTGTCGATGATATATTTCAATCCATCCCACCACTCCATACTTGATAACCTGCCATGAGTAAATCTACCATCTTCGGTATCCGCCCATTTGCTATGTAAAAACTCAATAGATGCCATCCACTGCATGAAACAATCACGTTTCTGATAGATGCTCTCTAGGAACATGTAGTTGGTTCCAAATCGAGTGGCATTCTACTTGACCAACTCACCACCAATTGCGTTCCTCATCATTGTATTCAACTGACCATGATTGTGTAACCAATTTGAAATTCGCTTGCACTGCTTGATCGTAATAGCATGTTCAGGCCTTCGAGCTATAACCTTCAACATCAAATTGACGGTGTGTGCTAGACAAGGTGTCCAAGCAATGTGTTCATACACCCCTCTTGGTTCCTTGCATGCTTTCTTGTAGTTGGAGCCGTTGTCGGTGACTACGTGCACGACATTCTCCGGTCCAATCTCCTCAACCACCTTTCGAATCTCCTGCAAACAAAGACGGATTCTTTAGTAAAATGTCAAAACATATTCAATGTGAATGGAACATGTTTAGGGGCTACCTTGAGCAAATATGCAGCATCTTGAGTTCTTCCACTCACATCAATAGACTTGTGGAACCACATGACCCCATTGCAATATATCAAAAAGTTGATGACACTCATCCTCGTCGGGCCAGTCCATGAATCACACATCAACGTGACGCCAAATAAGGGCCAGTCTTTCTGAAACTTTACGTACCTCGTCTTCAAGTCTTGCTCGTTCTGATTAAGGTACTTGCCATCAATATCCCGTCTAGTGGGTGACGCGATACCTTCACCTGCAACCATATGAAAATCATGAGATACAGGAACGTAAGCTCATAGGTGTCATTCCAATGAAAGAAAACTTACCCCACTTCTGTGTCTCCCTGACCGCACTGACAAAGTATGGACTGTCAGCCTGTCTTCCAAGTACTCCTGCAATATGGAAAAACTTTGACCAAGCTTTACCAATAGCTTCCTTTGTATTTTTACCCTTCTGTATCCAGGATCCTGTATCAATCCTTGGTTGCATCATTCCTCTTCTCCCACCGGCTGCCAAGTTATAGTCCTCCACCACAGGACTCTCCCTCTGCGAAGTGGCCCTTCGAAACATCCTCTGCATAGCATTCCCCCTCGTCGAACCACTACCCCCTCCACACTATTATGCACCTCCTCTCTGTTCCACCCCCTCCCCCCGACGGAACTCTGCTTCCGCTCTCGATAGATCCATGGCACGCTGCAGCTGAGCCTTCTCATCTTCTTCATCACCGGGATAGTTTCCCTCCGCCGCAGACTTCTCCCGTCTTAACCTCTTTCGAGCCCGGTCAGCAGTTGCCTTCTTTGCCCTCTCAATGTCACGCTAAAAAAACTCCCGCACATCTGGTGGCACATTCCTGCAATGGACCACCTCCGCCCCGCACCCAGCCAAATGTTGTTTGAATCTAGTCTCACCACCTCCTCCTTTCTGCGTACGACAATAGTTGCATCGCCATCCGGGATAAAGATTTTCACCATGTTTCCATACAACATCTCTATCTCTGCCTGCCATTGTCTATCTGCATAAATGGACAACAAAAACATATCAATCACATAAATAAAATCCTAAATCCTACACTTAAATCTTACCTAAATCCTAAAACATATCAGTCATACACCTAAATATTACCTAAATCCTAAAACAAATCATCTAATATTCTAAATTATACACCTAACAAATCATTCTAATAAAAAACAATTAGAGTTCATACCTTGCTCTCCCGGTCGAACCGGCTTACCGGCGCTACCAGCCGACTAGCCGCGCGCACCGAAAGGCTGGCCGGCTCTACGCACCGGTCGCGCGGAGGGGGGCACCAGACCCGCGACCGGTCTGGCTTACCGGACTAACCGGCCGGTTATCCACGTGCGGCGGGCGGCTTATCGGCGGCGAGAGCCGGTCGCTGCCTGGGGGCGGCGGACAGATCACGCGGAGGGGGTGTTAGGGATATGGGGTCGCGCCGTGGGGGGGGCGCTGCAGTCTGGAGTCTATGCAGGTCGCCGGCGCGGTGGGCCTTAATGGGCAGGCCCATTTTTTTCTTTTTCTTTTTTGATTTAACTTCAAATGCCCGCAAACTATACTAAATGAACGAATTTTTGAGAAAATTTGACACCATTAGATTCGTCGCACCTTGAAGTATTTTTAGGAATTTTTCATTTTTTTTTGAATTCAAATTTGAATTTTGAATTGGGGCCGGTTTGATACCGGCCCGGGCCGGTATGACCGGTTACCGGTCAAACCGGACCGATTCCGGTCGGTTTTTTTAACCCTGGTTGCAACTGGACCTTCGCAAGCCATGATGAACGATTTGGCCATGTTGGGGTCGTCTCCTTCGGCCGAGGCTATTGTTGCCTCGTAGGTCATGAGGAACTGTGTCGGGTCCGCAGAACTGTTGTACTTTGGCAGCTGTGTTGGCTTATAGCCAAAGGGCCAGGGCGTGAGCTGGAGTTGTTGGAATAGCGGGGAAGTTGGATCGAAGGGAGAGTTTGCTTGGTATTGATGTTCTTGGTGGTGGTTTTGCTCTTGGCGAAGGTTATTGACTTGGGCATGACGGGAAACTTCTATTTGGCTTGCATCTTGATGACTCTCACAGGCCTTTTGGAGCTGCTCGACCTCGGATTGCATCTTGGCAAGCTTGCATCTGGCCTCAGCTAGCTTTTTTGCCTGTGTTACTGCCCGTTGCTTTGTTGCCAGCTGGGCATTGAGATTGGCCTTTTCCCTCTTGAGGGCCTTGAGCTTGAGAGCAGTTCGTGTGTATTCGTCTTCTTGCTCGTGGTGTGTTTCGTCATCTTCAGCGAACTATGTGTCTTGGTTTATCATGGTGGCTTTGTTCTTCTCTTGAGCGGCACGCTGAGCTTGGACTTGCTTGTTTACCCCCCAATGGTTTAGCAGGGGTTTGCTCTAGGGAAACAACGGTTTGAACCACGACGGTATGGAGGTTGGAGGTTTCCGCTTCAGTGGTGGCTTGGTTTGTGGTCTTTCTCTTTGTGGGAGCCATTGGGATTGTTTCTTGAGCTGGAACATGGTGGGTGCCGCTGTTGGGATCTTCTCACCCGAGGGTTACTAGGATGCCAGACAGATAAGGAAAACAGAGCACTTGAAGACCTTCGGATAATTACTCAGGGCGAGCTTTTTCCAAAGATCAAAAAGTTGTTATAGTAGAGAAAGCTGGGGGTATTCATACTCCCAACCCTCGAGGTACATTTACATTCTTGTCCATGCATTTTTACCTTACATCAGCACTTTCAGAACCCCTAATCAGTCTTTACTCGCTTATGTCAGCATCTTCGAAGGTCTTGTTTGGTCTTTGCACTCGCTTCTCAGTTGAAGAGCCATTTACGCCACGCAAGCTTGTCCAAGTCGTAATCCTTATGCTTCTGCCACTCTTCTGAATGTTCATGAAGACCCAAGGGTGCTCCGTCCTTTGTGCTGCGTCCTGCTAGTTCGAGATCGAGGGTCTTGGTGTCCTTAGCTCCCGCTCATAGGTGGCAAGGGGACCTTCACTTACCTTCGAGGGCTCGCGATCACTGAACCTTCGAAAGAAACCTCCGACCTGTGAGGCAACAAAAAGCGACAGATGGGCCGAAGGTTATGGAAATGGGTCAGTAGCGGTCGCTATTCTGCCTGTAACCTTCGGGTATGGCGCCTCTGGAAGTAGCGATCCCCAACAGTGACCTCAAGTTCTCATCCTTCGTATGTTTTCCACTTCATGCTTCACAAATAACAATTATATTAGACAATGTGATGTTTTGCTAAATTAGTTCTTTTGACATTGCAGGGATCAGTTGGTCAAAATTAATTGGCATCATTTGTGGTTGAAAGGGCGCCAAGAGGCTGCTCCGCATGATGCGAGACGGCGGCATGACGCCAAACCTTGTGACCTTCAACTCGGGGGTGAACGGACTGTGCAAAGCTGGGAGGATGGAGGACACATGCAAGGTGTTTGATGAAATGGTCAATGAAGGGTTGGCGCCAGATGGGATCAGTTAAAACACCTTGGTGGCGGGGTATTGCAAGGAAGGGTGCTTGCAGCAGGCATTAACTGTTTTGCCAGAGATGATGCAGAAAGGAGTGTTGGTGGGAGATACCCTTTGGAGCGAAGATATATACAACAACCCAAGAACAGGAGTGAGGACTCCCTTTGCGAATGGCTCACAGATCGAGAACACAAGGCACAGTGAAAGCATAACCGCTCACTTGTATTCAATGTCCCATCAATGACTGCTACAAGTGTATTTATAGGCAGCGGGTCACCTACCCACCCGCCTGATTTCTCCGTAATATCTCTCAACTACTAGATTTTCGGAATATTCCGTGGGTATACTAGTAAAATTTCAACAATAGTGGGTTATAGCTAGCACTCGCAGATGGCTCCACAGTTGGCCCACATGCTCTTCGCTAACTCGACGCTCATCCCCTTCATGTTGGCCTTCGGCCCCCGCTCCTAGGGCGGGGATCTTTCTTCGGGCGACTTCATCCCTTGGGGCCTTCGGCACCGGGTCTTCATCTGTCTTGGCCCGTGTTCTCCCTTCAGAGGCCCGTCTCCGGGTCCGATCTTCGGGGAGAAACCTTACGCCCGGGGGTTCGTCCGTAGGTCTCCGTCCCTAGCCTGCTCGCGTGCCCGGCCTTCCGGAGCAAGTCTTTGGCAGCGTGCCTTCGTCGCACAGCCGATGGTGGCTCCCCCAACAAATTTCTTCTCCTCTACCACATGTGATTGGCCCACTTTACTACGATTTGGAAATTTCATAACAAATTGAGCAAGTATTGAAACCTAGCTGAACCATAAGAAAACTGAGCTAAAATTTTAGAAATTTCAAATATATCATGCACTACTCATACCACTAAGTATCAGATGTGCACAAATCTGCAGTGGGACTGCCACGCTCATTCGTCACAGTTGTGTTGAACAGGATGTCTAGTAATTAGAAAACACAATTGTATACTAGATGAATCCTATTACTGATTATTATTATCGCAATATGATACTGTCCTTGCTCCTCACGAATATGATTCAGAGCCCCTTTAGCATTGCTCCATGATACTGTCCTTGCTCCTCACAAATATGATTTAGAGCCCCTTTAGCATTGCTCCATGGAAAACGCCTTCAGCTTCCTGCTAAGAGCATCTCCAGCAGTTTGGCAAATCGAGTTGTCATCTTTGATTTTTGGCAAAAACATTAAAAATACTCCTCCAATAGTTTGGCAAAAGACTTGGCAATTTTTGACAACTTGGGAAAAACCAGCCTCCAGCGTGTAAATATACGCGCGCGGCGCGCGGTTGGCATCGTGGTTTCTATGCAGGTGGGAGGATGAAAAAAAATAAATAACAGAGAAGGGTTCCTGATTTAAGTTTTCAAGAGGTGGAAGGGCATAAATATAATTTTGTTTCTCTCTCAGGTTCCTGATGTAAGTTAGATCTGGATTTGGCAAGTGAATTATGCCAAACTGTTGGAGATAAGCTCTTTTTTTACTTGGCATATCTTTTTAGAAGTTGTCAAAACACAAGATATGCCAAATAAAATATGGCAAATTCTTGGAGATGCTCTAAATATTGTAGCAGTACTGTGTAAAGTAAGAAGCTGGGCACAAACCAATGTCCAAAATGAACTAGAAAAGAGGCGGAGCCACAAAATTGTGGCTCCTCTAGCTCCAGCTTCTGTGTGTTACAGTGGTGCTACAATGCAGAAGCCGGAGCCGGCCACAGCCGCGCCAAATGGGGCCTGTGTAGTCATCACATCGGATCAGTATCACCCATTGTGCCGTCCTCACTTCTCAGAAAGTTAATCAAACATCACTGCTCAATGATGCTATCCTCCTCCATTGAGCAGTGTTAAGCTCCTAATAATCATTGTCTAAAAAAAGTTAAGCTCCTATTAATCAGAGACTCCTGTTTCTCTTTGCAGTTGTCATTGTAAAGCTGTAAATGGAGCCATAACAAGATAGGGCAATATATATAGGGAAAATTGGTTTCATAGCACTCAAAGATGACCATTTCCGGAAAATACCATTAAAAGAGTTTGCCTCCGCAAAATACCACTAAAAGGTATAAACTTAACCAAAACTACCATTCTATTAGATTCTGCTGGCACCTCTGTTAACTAAGACAAAAATACCCCCAAACTGTACATCTTCTACCTCTGCACATGAGCATCCTCCTGCCGCTTCTCCGTGGCACCGCCGTAAAGAGCGCCACGACCAGTGTAGCAATGCCGACGAGTCCTTCTTCCCCGAACCTGGTGCCGAGAGGAGGGACCCTGCGCCGCCGGCAAAGAAGCGCAAGGCCTCGGCCGGGAAGGGCAAGACCACCTCTTTAGCCAAGGTACTTACAGATGGCGCCGCCGGAGCCGCCCGCCGCCGGCGCTCCTGAAGTTCTCGGACATTGGCGGAGGCTCAGGTGCGGGCCCTCCCAGCGGGCTCGCGCTCCGCACCGACAGCGCCGCCACATTCCGCAGCTTGCTCGTGTACCCGCGGCTGCGTGACGCTGGCTCCCTTCCTGTCACAAGCAAGTAGTACAGCAAAGTCCCGCCACTGATTTGCTTTCCATCTACCATCCTATCCTGCAAAGGAGAGGCTCGACGAGCTGGTGCTAGATCTCGAGCTACTCCGTGTGCGTGACCCGATCCGCATCAACGGAAGCGACACTGACAAGCTCTGCAGCAGCTTCGTCGCCCGCGTTGCCTGCGCCGTCATGGCCTCCGTGTCCGCCATCATCGTCAACACCTGCGAGGGGATCGAGGCGCCGGAGCAAGCCGCGATCCGGCGCGAGCTCTCCCGCCCCCCTTCGCCGTCTGGCCGCTTCACCTGCTGTCCCGGGCGCCGGCGGAGCAGATCCTCCACGCCCCGACCACGGCTGCCTAGCGTAGCTTGACGCGCGCGCGCCACGCTCCGTGCTCATCGTGAGCCAGGGGAGCGTGGCCGCCCTCGACCGTGCGTCCGTGCCGCGTTCGAGAAGGCAGCGTGGGGGCTGGCCGGCAGTAGCGTGCCATTTATGTGGGTCGGGTCGTCCGGCCCGGCTCGGACACCAGCGCCGGCGACGAGGCTCCGTTCGCCGTTGCCCAATGGGTTCAGCGAGGAGACGAGGGACAGAGGCAAGGTTTGGCATGGGCTCCACTGAGAGAGAGGTCGGTCTCTTGTAATTCTTGTCCTTTAGCTTAAGGGTAGAGGCGTCATTTTATGTTCATATTATCTGAATGAAAGAAGAGAAAACAACTTGTCGGTGAAGAAATGTAAAGGAATGGTAGTATCAGTTAACGTTTATACCTTTTAGTGGTATTTTACGGGGACAAGCTCTTTTAATGGTATTTTTCGGAAGTTGTCATCTTTGAATGGTACACAACCAATTTTCTCATATATATATATATATATATATATATATATATATATATATATATATATATATATATATATATATATATATATATATGCTCTGCTTGAGAGAGTTGAGATTTGAGAACAAGCCCACCAGCTGCAGCCTAGGCCCTATATATATAGAGAGAGAGCAACACAAGGGTCATCTGTTTTCTTCGTTCCCATTCTATTCTCTGTTAGAGTGTAGATTAAGCCAAAACCCAAACTCGATTGCAGTTGGCTACTAGTAGTCGCTAGTCGCGCGTGCGGGAATGAGTGGAATTAGGAAGGCTGCCAGTGTCGCTGGCTAACTGCAAAGGATCGTAACACTCGGCGGGAGCTCTGACAGGCGCGCTCTGTCGTCTCCCCAGTCTCGCCGCGGCACAGTCGGCGGCGGTCTGACGGTTCCCATCTCGTGCTCGCCGGCGCGGTCTGCCTCGCAGATTGGCCGTCGACGGACGATGGCGGCGAGGCCCCGACCGCGCTGTGCGACGGGAATTGAACTCCCGGTGACCCTGACAGTCGGTCGGTCAGCTAAGATCATCTCGTGCTGCGGGACCAAATGCTCATTGCAGATCTTCCCGCTGTCGACGTGCGAAGATGAGAGCTGAAGTGCGAAGATGAGAGCTGCTAGTATCTCTCAGCAGCAATAATCAAGCCTCGATGAGCCAACGAGGGAGGACAATTACCTTCGCGAAGTATCGCGCGCCATAACCAGTCCATTTGGATCAAAATGCTAGTAGATGAAAGTACTAAACTTTAGCATCGGCTCATCCAAACGGAGCTAAATGTTAGCCAAGATGTAAAAACTTTAGCATATATACCCGCATAGGCGGAGCTTCATTGGGGCCATGGGGGGCCATGGCCCCCGCCAATGAAAATCCCCACTGTATGAATAGTAAAATGGCTACTGTTCATTAATTTTTAGAGTACATTGTCATGGATGGCCCCCTGGTTAGCTCCTCAAGCTCCGCCACTGTATACCCATGTGTTTGGTTGAGAATTGGGGTGAGGTGGGTTGGGTTAGACTCACCCCTACGTCTGTTTGGATACAATCTGAGATGGGTTGAATTGGTCCCTTGGAGGAATATTCCTCTCAGATGCGGGTTCATCTTATTCCTAAAAAAACGACGGACGGAGCGAACCCCCTGGAGCCGACCTGTTATTTTTTTACGGCTGCCAAAGGAGCAGACGGAGCGGGGCCACAAGACTGGGCGATGGCGGCACGCGGCGAAGGCCGGGCTGCGGCGCGTCGTCGGCGGGGCATCGGAGGCGCGAGCTCGGTTGCTCGCAGATCCGGGGACGACGAACTCAGCGACAGAGGAAGACGTGCGGGAGCAGACGACGAGTGCCAGCACGGCGAGGGCGGTGCAGCGGCGCTTATTGGGCGGCAGCAACAGTGGAGAGGAATGCGGCTGCTGCTGGTGTCCCTTCATGGTAGTGGGCAGTGCCTCTGCTTTGCCTCCGCTGGGACGCTGGGTCGTGCTCTGCTCTGCCTCCGCTCCCAGAGGCCAGAGCCACCTACTGCAGCTCGGTGGTGATGCGTGGTCCTGCAGGGGCGGCAGCGGGGGGTGGTAGGGCGAGTCCCACCAGCGGGGCGGCGTGGGGGCTGGGCGAAGCTCGGATCTCGGCGGGGCTTGGCGGTTGTCAGGCAGAGACCGGGAGGAGGACAGGAACCGAGGAAGAAGGGCCCGGAGCGGAGAATGACCAGTGGGAGCCACAAGCAGTAGCTCACAGTTGCTCACGGTGTTAAATGAATCCTCCATCCTTTTTTTCATCCCTCCAACCAAACAAAAAATGGAATCAATCCAACCCCAACCCCAAACACAAACTAAACATGATAGAGATTGGAGCCAACCCCAAAATGAGGGTTGGAGTCAACCCATCCCTATTAGTCCCACAACCAAACACATGGTAGAGTGTTAATATGTGCTAATAAAATTTAGCACTTATCTTTAGCTCTTCTAAATAGGATGTTAGAGCATCTCCAGTAGACTACCAATAATATATCTCCAATAAATACATATAGGTTGATATTCTATTATTGATATTTTTTTATATTGAAATGAGATTAGTAGTTTGCTGGAGATGGTCATAGCATCACCAACAAATTACAGATGCACTATTATGTACGAGCCTCAAAACGACCGATTCTGCCTTCTCAAAAAGCTAAACATTCGTATATTGATTGCTCAGCCCTCTTTTATTTCTCTCATCCACCGCTGCAAAAATACGCAAACATCACAATTGATATTGCACCTACCGCTAAATATGATGACTGTGCATCTACATGTGCTCACTGTCCTATACACACGGTTTTGGCAGCAGTCGAACTGTCGAAACAAATGCAGCTCCCCCGAGTTACATCACCAAATCTTTGCATCCGTTTCACAATCAGTGGGCTCGATCTCTCATGATCATCGGAGCAACCCGCCCATGGGCTTCTCATGTCCTGGAGGGCTGCGGGTGCTGCTACATACTCCATGTGCTATCCAATAAGGAGTTGGTAGTTGTAATTTGCATCTTCTCGAGCAACGAAATCCAGTGTAGTCATCACATCAGATCACCCGTCGACCGTACCGGTCCTCAATTCATCAAACAGTACAGCTCAATGGTACTTTCTCCTCAGTCCACCAATCAATGGCCTTAGCTGCAAACACAAACCCAAAAAGTCTGGACAAAATCAGGGCAGGTTAGATGAGATGTGCAATGCCCCAGCTACCTCTCTTTAATTTGCATTACATACCATACTTGTTGTCAAGTAAGGACTCCTTGAGTATATATGCTTGCTGCTTGAGAGTTGAGATCATAAGCTGCACATCCTAGGCCTGTGAGCAACACAAGTCATTTGTGTTCGTTTCCATTCCATTCTCTCCCGACTATGGCCAACGCGGCGCAACTCCAATGCAGTTAGCTTCTACTAGTCACTAGGCACGCACGCAGGAATGAGTGGTGTCAGGAAGACCGCTAGTGCGGCGGACTAGTCGCAAGGGATCGCAATGCAAGTCTCGGCGTGAGCCATGGGCGACCCCAACCGTCTCCGCGGTCTCGCTGCGGCACCGACGGCAACCTCCCGACGGCCGTCAGCCGCTGGTAGGCCGGCAGCAGCCCGACGGCCGTCTACCGCTGGTAGGCCGTCAGCGCCACATGCCTCTAGCGAGGCCGTCACCGGGTGGCGGCGGCGAGCCTCAGATCCAGGTGCGGGTACGCGAGCGGATTGGAACGCCGGGGAACCCTGACCGACGGCCGGCCAGCTGTTGTCATCCATTCTGCTCTGTCTAGCTGACTGTGTACCTGCAAACCAATCGCTCGCTGGAGATAATGTCTCAGTTTCTCTAAACAATAATCAGGCCTCTCTGAGTCACAACTCACAAGTGATAACAGCTGATTGTGCCTGCGAACATCGCAGTGGATTCTTCGTATCTGCAACTGCAATCTGCCAAATGCCAACAGGTTGTGTTCAACCATCAAAGATGTACCATTAAGTGCAAGCCTCAAATAGATCAATTATCTATCCGCCTTCTCAAATACCTAAAGATTAAAAATTAATTGCTTAGCTACCTTGTCATCCACCACTGCAAAATTATGCAGACATCGCAATGGATATCGCACCTACCGCTAAATATGATGACTGTACATACATGTGGTCTACTGGTCTCTGTTCTACACACACGATTTTCGCAGCAGTTGAAACCAATGCAACTCCCTCTTGGGCAAATATTCCATCCATACCACAACCGGTGGCTCAATCTCTTGATCATCTTTATGGTGCCAGATTTTGATGATTCCTAGCTCAACTCATCCAATGGACCACACCAGGGCCAAAAGGATCTCGCATCGTCCAGAAACCTTCCTCATTGACAGCATAACATGCCACAGCTCAAGCCTTGGCCTTTTGGCTTATCTGCAATGGTGGAATGCCAGGAATCTCCGGGATGGGGGACTTTTTCTTCTTTATTTTGTCAGACATCATAGCTTGGGTCATAAGAATTAGTCCTGCGATAGAGGCCGAGTTCTGGAGCACACATCTGGCTACCCTGCATGGGTCTACCACACCAGCAGCAACAAGGTCTTCAAACTTGTCAGTCATTGCGTTGTACCCAACTCGCCACTCACTGGCAAGAAGCTTCTCTACAACAGCTGAACCGTCTGCCCCAGCATTGCGAGCTATCGTCATAGCAGGTACAAGAAGTGCCTAGACAAACATTAGACAAACTTCAGAATAAAGTGAGTGCATGAATTTTAGAGATAGGATTCGTTATTTTCAAAGTCTGTTAAACAAGCAGCAAATGTCAGTGTACAGCCAAACTAACCTTCCCAACTATATTTACACCCATCTTCTCCTCCGGGTCATCCACAAGATCCATGATGCTGGGAATATGCTTTGATAAATGAACATATGTCACACCACCACCAGGAGTAATGCCTTCACTAATGGCAGCAAAAGTTGCATTCTTTGCATCCTCCACTCTCAGCTTCCTATCCTCGAGTTCAGCTTCAGTGGCTGCCCCAACCTGAAACAGAATGCAACTCTCTTCAAATTTCCAGATATAATTTAACAGATTTTATATCAAGATAAAATGATTTCTGTATTATAAAATTCTGTACCGAAATATAACTCAATTCCTGTCAAATCTCCAGAAACAAACTAAGAAATTTTATATCACAACATTTCTGTATGCACTTCTCTACCAGAAAATCTACATGATGCATACATCAAGCTCACTCCATTATTTAATATGAATACTATAGGAACACATGTTTACTGAAATGGCATCACACCTTAATAACTCCAACACCACGTGAGAGTTTAGCAATTCTTGCAGAAAACCTTTCTTTTAGATAGGAACTTGTTGTCTCCTCTACATCTTTCTTCAATTGCATGATTCTGGCCTCAATCTCTGGTCTCATTGAAGGATGCGCAATAATGGTCGTTGATTCACTAGTTATTGTGATCTTCTGAGCCATACCTAACTGATCAGAAGTAATGCCGTGAAGGCCCCAGCCAAGGTCACTAGCAAAGAAATCTGCACCTGTTCAATTGAGGAAAACTACTCAGGAACATCTGGAACTACATAGTTGGGAAGCAGAATGCCATGCAAATGCCAAATGAAGTGCAATCCTTATCGCAAAACACTAGTGAAAGCGACAAAAATGCTGAGCTTAGCAGTCGATTAAAGAAAATGAAACATTGCCTTAAAAGAAACAAGAACTGCTGCATGCGGAAAGATACTTCTATTCTAAGAAATAGCACATTCTATCAGACCAAAATCTGTAAGTAGGGTATGAAGCTTTGAAAATAGTTCTATATATTCACCTGTCATGATAGCTATATCTTGGAGAATAGCCTTCTTTTCATCTCCCAAACCAGGACATTTAACAACCGCAACATTTAGCAATCCATTCAGTTTGTTAAGAACCAGTGTTGAATACACTGTATGTGATACATCCTCAGCAATAATTAATAAAGGGACACTCAACTGTGTCGTCTTCTCCAGTAAAGGAAGTATCTCCTGGACTTCATTCACACGCTGATCAGTTAAGAGCACTCTTGCATTTTCAAATTCAATAATCGCCTTGTCATGATTTGTGATGAAATGCGGAGAAACATATCCCTTGTCTATCTGTAAGAATCACAAAGAGAATAATAATTTGAGCTATCACCAATATATATGTGTGTGGCCCAAATAGCAAGATATGATTCAAAGCGACTTCTTTCCCTGTTAACTTGTTTTAAGTAGTATGACTTGGTATCTGCTTCATAGATCTTGGAGCACAACCATTATCTATTTTAAATTTGTTTGCATATAAATTTCAATGTTTATGAAAAAAATCTTTATGACAACATAAAAGTACCTTCATTCCTTCCTGCACCTCAACTGTAGTATATATTGAAGATGATGACTCAATTTTTATTATACCATCAGGACCTATCTTCTCCAATGCATCAGCAATGAGATTGCCAACATATTCATCATTGCCAGAAGATATTGAAGCAACAGCTGAAAATGAAATTCTGAATTATTATGGTGAGCACTAAGTAGTTTACTAGTTTGATGCTGCAGATTGGTTCAAAAGAAATGCATACACATACATACCATGTCATACCTCATAACAATGCATTTGAGGAGGAACATAACATTTCATACCTCAAAACAATGCATTTGAGAAGGAAAAAAAGGGGGGGGGGTTATTTTTCTCAGCATTTCGAGCATATACTGGGGTGCAGTCTTATTTTTTCTAATTCAAATCAATGTAGACCTCCTTTCTCTATGGATATATAGAATGACATAGTACACGATTTGAGCTTTAGTTGTGACAACCTTAGCACTAGTCAGTAGTAGTAGGCTAGTGGGTGTTTTTCTTTCCATTTTGATTTTCTTATTTACCATGTTTGTACACATGAATCCTCACTTTCTGGAACATAAAGATTACCTTTTATGTCCTCCTTTGTACTCACAGGAATACATTTACTCTTCAAGATCTTGATTAGCTCATGAACAGCTTTGTCAATACCCCTTCTCAAGGCAACTGGATTAGCACCAGTAGCAACTGCCAACAACCCAAGATTGATGATTTCCCGAGCCAAAACAATAGCTGTTGTAGTTCCATCACCAACAGCACTATTTGTCTTGGATGCTATCTGGCTAACACATGTCCAGTGAACAAGCAGCAGCAACACTAACCAATTTAAGGCTATAAGAAATGTGGCACCTTACCTCTTGAAGTAGCGAGGCACCCGCATGCTCAAGAGCATTTGGGAGCTCTATTGCCTTGGCAATTGTGACGCCATCATTAATTACTTTAGGGACATCATCCTGGTCAATAACAACATTCCTCCCTGCAACAAACTTCTAAGCTTTCAACAATCAATAGCACTACAAGATAAACAAACAAATTATCCGTGTAGACTGTAATGAAGAACTTCAACAGTATGAGATATGAACCCAACAGCATAAACAGCACCTTCACTGCGGAAGTGCTCCAAAGATTACAGTTTGACAGTTAGCAGTAACATAAAAGGCATCATATGCCCTTCCACCAGTAAATCAAGTTATTGTGAACTAATCTTGGAGCAAGAAAAATTTCTGAGAGAAGCATTAGATGGCGCTACCCTATTTGGAAGAAATTGGCTGTTGTATGACAATTACAATAGTTGAAAACCAATCTGAGGTTCTGAGTTTGGAGTAGCTGTAAATACGTGATGAAATAAGAGAATGTTGGTGAGGAACATAGTAGAAAATAAAATAAGAGGCCTAAATCTTGATGTAGCTACTCTGCAACGAAATGTCATAAGGCCAACTACCTAAACAACACCAAATTTTTTCTTCATTTGTCAATCAGATTGGTTGCACCAAATGTACTTAAGCTGAAGAGCATATTGTACAGTTAAAAACCGAACAATTTAGGTTGAAATGGCACTTGAATTGAAATTCGTAAATTAAGGCAAATTGGATTCAATTCGCCACACAATCGGTACCTCACAAGCACATTCCCAGCAGGATGCAAAGTTGCAAACTAACAGGAACAAAATTAAGACGAGAGAGCTAGGCAAGCAGAGCAGAAGCAAGCCAACGAAAGCCCCCACCTTTCGGACCGAGGGTGACCGCAACGGCGTCGGTGAGCTTGTCGATGCCGGCGGCGAGCCCGCGGCGGCAGGCCTCGCCGGTAGATATGACCTTGACGTCTGCCCGCACCACCAGGCGGCGGCGGGGGACGGCCCTGGCCGGCCTGGGCACCAGCTGCAGGGATGAGGACGAAAAGGCGGCTGCGGGTGTGAGGTACATCGAAGCAGCAGCCGTAGGAAGGAAACTGAGGCACGCCCGAGGCCGAGCAGCGACAGCCGGCCGGGGGGTAAGACCCGATAGGGCGAGTGGGCGCCGGGAGGCAGAGCGCGCAGGCGGGGGCAGAGGAGTCCCCCCTGCTCGGGAGCGGTGAGCCGCCGAGGTATCCCCGTCCGTGTAACAGGGGGAGGGGGGAGCGAGGCGAAGACAAAACAGAGCAGGAGGGTTTTAGCTACAGGAGGTTTTATGTAACACCTGCCTCGCGGACAGTCCGTTGGGGGTGGCGGACGGTATGTGACGGCCATGTTTCAACTACTCCGAGACCGAGGTTCGTCGGTCGCCGCCACGTGCCAACCGTCGAGCTCGTCCCTGCCCATCCCCGTACGCCGCATTGAAGACGAGCACTTCCTCTCCACCCACCCGCACCCACTCTCTCGTTCTCTCGTTTCACTCTCCCTCTCCATCCCGACGCCATGAGCGGAGCGTGAGCTCCTCCCGTTCGCCGGCCGATTCTGCGAGCTTCCCTCCATGGATTTCAAATCCACCGCACCTGAAGCTCGACCACCTCCCTAGCTCGCTCCTCAACCCCTCCAACCACAGCAACAACCCCCACCTCGCCGGGAATCTCGGATTCCCCGGCCGTCGGTTCGAGTTTCGCCCAAACTCGACCTCACAGTGGAACTCCATCATCCGGGCACCGTTTCTTTAGTCCAAGGGCTCAAATCGACTGTAAGTGAGCCACTCATGCTCGTGCTCCCCTCGTTCCTTCACGTTTACATTGTTTCCACGCACGTTCTCGACGAAGTCATTCTTACCGCTACGGGCCGCACATCGCCGACTAGGTTCGGCTTGATCTCCTCGCGTGCGTCACCCATGCACGTGTGCGCCATTTCGAGTAGATGGGGTAGTGCTAGCCTCGCCGTCGGTCGGGCTACCGTCGGCGGGAACGGCGCGCCGCGTCGCCGCGCCGGTCTCACTGGTGGCGGCGCATGGTGTCAAAAGACAGGAATCGCGGACGGTCCGCCTAGGAGGGCCGGACAGTCTGCAAGTCAGGTTAGACGTTGTCCAGAGAAGTTGTGGTCTCTGATGGTTTCCTACAATTGAACTGCGGACGGTCCGCTATTGGAGAGCGGACAGTCTGCCGTGGAGTTCGAGATTTGTCCAGAGACGATATTGTCTCTGGTGGGGTTCGCAGGGTTGAACTGCGGACGGTCCGCTATTGGGAGCGGACAGTCCGCCATAGAGTCTAGAATTTTGTCCACAGACGTTGTCGTCTCTGGTGGATTGTGTCGGTGTCCTGACCCGGCGGTCCGGACCCAACTAGTAATGTTGCTGTGTGTTTCCTCGTCCCAGATGTTGATGGAAGAGGCAACACAGTAACGCACGGGTTTATCCTGGTTCCGGCCGCGGGGCCGTACGTCCAGCAAGGGGGTGTGCGAGGGCACTGTATTATCTTGCACCGGAGGTGCCCGTAGTAGGGGGTACAGGCGAGGCGAGAGAGGGAGGGAAGCTCCCAAGTCTCTGCTAGAGAAGGAGTTGATTGAGGCGTGAGCCAATATCGGAGGCTCAGTGGTGCTGAGTGTTACGTACTATCGAATGGGTCCAACCGCGACCCCCATTAAAGGAAGCCCGCCTCCTCCTTTTATAGACACAAGGAGGGACGGTGTACATGCACAGGGGATCGTGGAAGTCGCCGTCTTTTCCCCGAACCGCGGGGGTGCAGTGGTCGAGCACTGTGGGAAGTACACTGTGGGGTATGGTGTCGGGCGTGGCAGTCGTCCTGGGCATTGTCCTCGGCCTTGCGGAGATCGCGCCGGTGTCCTGACAGCCCCAGCAGGCGGCGTGGTCGTCGCTATAGGGTGTACTATCTTCCAGGTGTGGCGTGGCGGCGTTCCATGGGCCCTGCAGGCCAGGGTCTTGCATATATATGTCCTCCAGCGGTAGTGGGGCACGTGGCGGTCCCGGGCCCCCCTGGGTGGAGTGCTAGCGCGTGCGCTAAGGGGATCCGGGAGTCACGTGGAGGTCCCGGACCCATCAAGCGGGGAGGTCCGGGCCTCCGGCTGCTAGTGCTGAGCATCCCTCCTTGGGGGACACGTGGCGACGCTGGATCCCTTCCCGAGCATGGGACGGGTCCGGGGCCGTAGGTGTGGTGAGGTAGAGTCCGGACAGCAGGAGTTGGCAGAATAATAACGGGAGCTGTGCCGAGCACGTCTCGTATCACGTTGCAGGTTCCCACAGTGTTGCCACAGCGTCCGGCATGGCGGAGCAGTGACCGGAGTTGGCGGACGGGACTCCGGTCACAGCCACTGTGGGGAGTGGCGGCCTGACGCCGTCTGACCTGGGCGTTGTGGAGGAGTGGTTGGCATTTAATGCCTCCGTACGACGGGCGGGTGAGCGGAAGGGCCGTTTGTCCTCTTCGTCGAGGGGTGGCCTTGAGCGAGACGGAGACGATTCGCCCCGCTCGAGGGTAGGTTCGCTACCCTCGAGCGAGGTGGAGACGATTCGCCTCCGCGAGGGTAGGATCGCTACCCTCGAGCGAGGCGGAGACGCGGGGCGCGGTCGAGGGTCTCGATGGGAGCCCTCGAGCGAGACGGAGATCACCCCGCGGGTCCAAGGGGGGTGCGGATGGGCCGCGTGCTGGGCTTCTTTGAATCCTTTTCTTTCTTCTAGATTGGAAGGAGGCCGTAGGCCTTCGTGGCCTCAGTTGCCTAATATGTGTTTGCGTTTTTAGGGTGATTTTAGTACCGCGATTAGGGTGCCCCTAATCATGGTCCCCGACAGTAGCCCCCGAGGCTTTGGTTGAGTCAGGTGATTCGGCCAAAGGGTATTCCGGCGATTTTACCCCTTGATGTGATCGATCGGTGCTGCGCTCCCGCCGGGCGCACCTGGGTGCCGGCCCGGCGGATGTGACAACTCGTCGGTCGGGGTAGTGCGCCTGCGGAGAGAGTACTCTGAGGCACGTGCCCCTTTTTGTTTTGTTCCGGGGACGAGACGCGTCAGCGTGCTGAGAGGACCAGGGCCACGATGGCGCCTGCTGCTCTGCAGCCGGTGCTTTTGCCGCGTTGTCCCGCGCTCAGGGTCTCGGCCCCGCTTTCCCTGGTCGCCTTGCGACGTGCCATTCGAGGGCAATCGGCCAGCACCGATGCTGCACCGCTCAGCGTCCAAGGGCTCAGCTTTGCTTTGTCCCGTCATGTCTCAGCACGGTATCCGAGGGTATCTTTTGCTCGTGGGGAGCCGCGCCATCACGGGCGGTCCAAGCATTCGCCCTTCGACAGGCTTGAAGCTTGGCGCCCGACGCAGCTATAAATAGGGGTCGTGGGACTCCCTTTCCTCTCCAACTTCCCTGCTCTTACTTCTAGCATTGCCTAAGTCTTGTAATGTTTTTAGGCTTTGATGCTAGAAGAATGCTTGCGAGCGGCGGGGGAAAGCTGGAGAGGGCGTGCGCACCATTCCTTAGCTTCAGTGGGATTAGCAGAAGAGCATTGGGCCCGTGGGGTCCTGCTTCTGCGATGTCCCTTAGCTTGAAGGGGGTTGAGGCGCCTGACCATGGCGTTAGTGCCAGGTTTGGTGGCCGTTCTTCGCATCGTCCCTCCTGGCGACAATGTCGCTCTCGGGGAGATGGTGTGGAGGGTGCTGTCCGCCAGCTTGACCCCCCGCAGGGTCTTCGGTGGAGTAGATGCTAGAAGAAAGCTTGCGAGGAGGGCATCCCGTTGGACCCGTGCGGTCTGGGGGCTGCTCCTCACAATCCCGAGCAGCCTGACCGTCGCGCCGACCAAGGGCTCGGTGCTCTTCATCGGCGCTTGCCCCTCCCCAAGACAGGGAAAATTGCCACGCAGGTGGCAATGCGTTTGTACTTTTCGACGGCTTTAAGCCGGTAACCCTTTGTAATCTTTATTCACAAAGATCAATGAAGTCTCCTTCTCCTTCGCGGAGAGGACGACCGAAAGTGTATGGGTGGGCACCACCCCTGCAGGGGATTTTGATCCTCGAATGTGTGAAGTTTCCTCCGTGGGGGCGCGTCAGCGCACCCGCGGGTGTAGCCCCCGAGGCCTTGGAGGAGTGTTTGTACTCGTCCAAGGGCTATAAACGTCGTCCTGCTTGGTTGCTTCACTGAGGTGGCCGTCCAGCATCTTTTTCAGCCGGCATCGGCACTCCTTTCAGCCGGCCTCGGCGTTTTTCATGCTGGCACATCGACCCAGTGTCTGACTGAACCATCTGGCAGGCGCGCGTCAAGAGTGGGGGTTTTGGTTAAATACATGGAACTTTGTAATCGACGGTCGTCGATCCATTCGAGGGTGCGGCCTGAGCTGCGGTGTGCGAGGAGACCCCAAGCCCCGGCCTGCGTAAAGGCATTCGGGGAACCCTCAACTTTTGTTACGACCCTCGTCGCCCTTCCGCAGGGAGGAGGGGTGAAGCGCACCATGCTACCCATGCCCGGGCCGCGAGCTATGGCTGCTTCAGTGAGCTATTATCGGGTAGTTCAAGTGGACGTCCGTGCCCCGTTCGATAAGGGTCGGCTCGTGGTCCGTGGACACATCATATAAAGTGCTCGCAAAGGTTCGCTAGGCAAGGCTCGGACCCATTCGATAGGGTCCGAGGGCTCGATGCTCTCCCTTGGTGGGATCCCCCTGCTAGGCACCCTCGACTGGCCTTGAACACTGCGTAGGACATCTCGAACTCCGCGTTCGAGGGTAGCTTGTACGGCACGTCCATGCAGTCCCTGACTCTGGCGATCTGGGGCGCCTGTCGAACCCTCGATGGGCCAGGCTTTGAACCCCTGATCAGTAAGGCCCCGGAATAAGGTTCCCTCGAGGGTGAAGAGCCCCCGAAAGGAATATTCCGTCACGGTTCGCAAGCGGCGTGGAGTCGCTGGTTGTGTGCGCGGGTCTTCCGTTGGTCGTAGGCGACGTGGCCCGGTTTGTGCGGTGCGGTGTGGGCGCGCCTTTTTAGGCGACTACCTCGGGTAGATGAAGCGGCGTGGGCGGCGGCTGACGGATGGAACAGTGGAACAGTCACGCCGCACCCATCGGTTACCGCGCCGTAGTTATTACCGAGTGCGCACGTGGGAGACTCCGCGGTCATGGGGCGGTTCTGGAGCAGCTGGTCGCCGACCGGCTGCTACCGATGGACATCAGCTTGGTGCGGCCGGCGTGGATTCCCCCGCGGCCGGAGGAGACCGAGCCGAATCCCCCCGAGGGCTACGTCGTGAGCCTTGTGCATCTCCATGAGCGGGGATTCGGCGTCCGCGTCAGTATATTCATGCGGGCGTTGTGCGAGTACTACGGGGCGGAGCTGCACAACTTCGGCCCCAACTCCATCTCGCAGGCGGCGGTCTTCGTCGCTGTCTGTGAGGGATACCTGGATATTGAAGCACATTGGGATCTGTGGATCCACTTGTTCTGCGGCGAGCTCTTCATCGAGAACGTGCGGGGCCAGCCAAAGAGGTTCGCGCGCGTCGACGGCCTGATGCTCCATTTGCGCCCAAGCTGGTAGAACCTGTACATCCCCAACAAGATGACGACGAACAACGCCGGGTGGACTCGAGGGTGGTTCTACCTACGCAACTTCGGCAACAGGCTCCCGGCGTTCACCAATAAGGTGCTTCGGGAGAGACCAGCGAAGTGGGACTGGGGGTATCGCCCCCAACGCATCAAGCCAGGCTCGAAGTGCTCACCGAGACGTTGGTGCACCTGGCGAGGAAGGGGTTGACGGCGGCTGCCGTCACACGAACTTTCACCGGTAGGGGTGATTCCTCTCACGGAGAGGAGCCTGCCGATCTTCAGCCTCACCCCCGGGGTCCCGGCCTCGGGCTCGAGGACGTCGATGGTGCTGCTCCCCCGAGGCATCGCTACCCGGAGGGCGAGGAACGCGGTGGCGGAGTTCCCCGACAACGCAAACGATCTCTGGGAGATAAAGATGCGCCCCGAGCCGGGGTACCTTTCAGTGGTGAGTCTCGATTTCGATCCGTTGCCGACTTGTGCTATTCCTTTCCCCGCTCCCTGACTCTGATTTGATTGCGTTTTGTAGGGGGTGAGTCGCAGGTGCCACCCCTCGAGGCCGCCGATCCCGGAGGAACGTGAAGTCAACCGCCTGCACGCAGAGGCGGTGAAGAAGCGGAAAGACGCAGTGGAGGCGGCTGCCGACAGGAAGAGGAAGTGGAAAGAAAAGCACGACAAGGCGTGCAAAATCGAACGCGCGGAGGGGAAGCCGCGGCCCGCTACGCCCGAGTCCACGGATGTGGAGGAGGACACCTCGGATGCCGAGGTCAACCTCCCGGGTGATGACGAGGCGGCGACGAGCGCGGATTCTCCGCCGGACTATCAAGAGGCTGGCGACGTGGACGCGCCAGTGACGCTGCGTGAAGAGAGGCCCACACCGGAGTTGTTGGTGGACCCGCCCCTCGCGGGGACGGAGCGGAGGTCGCCCACGCTAGCGGCGGGACGAAGGTTGCCCACGCCGGCGGCGGGCGGAAGATCGTCTACGCCCGCGACAGAGCGGAGGTCGCCCCTGCCAGCGACGGGTGAGGGGATCCCCGCGCCCGCGATGTCGACGGGCGGCGACGGGTTCGCGCGAGCGCGGAGACGCCTGCGCAGACGGCTTCGAGGCTCCAGGCCGATCCGAGGACGACACCCTCGGATCAGTCGTCGAGGGGCGTCAGTGTGCCACGGGCCCGAAGGAGTGGCACGGGCAAACGCAGTATGAGCGCCCAGTCCGGGTAAGTGGTTTTGGTTTTATTCTTTGCGTTCATTTAATCGATCCCCCAATCCTGCTAACCTCAGCCTTTCCTCCCCGATTTCTAGCTCCAGGGCCATCGCCAAGGATGCAGCCCCGCTCGCGCTGGCCAAAGCCCTCAAGACCGAGGCACGCGCCACGCCGCACATCGCGCTGCAGCCCCCGCCCGTCGTAGATATTGTGGCGGAGGCCGTGAAGCTGCGGGAGGCGATGACTCGAGGGGCACAAGCGGCCCAGCAGGCTCGAGCGCCGAGGAATGGGGGCGATGCTAGCCAGAGTGGCGTTGAAGCAGCCGCTCAAGCTGACACCGTGGGGAGGCCGGCCGGGGCGGCGCAGATGACGCCACTCGGCCGGACGTCGAAGTCGAGGCCGGTCGGGGCGACGCGGATAGCGCCGCCCGGCCGGTCGCAGAAGAAGGAGCTGGCGGGGACGCGCAGGAGCGCCCCGCCAGCCAAACGGAGATGGAGACCCTCGTCCCTGAGCCCCCGAGGGCTGGGGTCGAGGGCATCGCGGAGGAGGAGGAGTCGGCGCCGAAGGCGCCGGTGGCGGAGGGAACCCGCGTCTCGGTGCCTGCAGAGGCCCGGGACAAGGGTGTCGTTGCGACAACGACGGCACGGGTGGCGCCGGAAAGCGTGGTGCCAGTGGTGCAGCTGCCGGATAGCAGCGAGGAGTTCGGGGACTCGAGGGACATCGGCCCCGCTGCTGCGGCAAGTGCCGCTGACCGGATCGCTGAGTTTACGTGGGCCTGCGAGGAGGTGCTCAACGCGGGGACATCCGAGGGGCCCAATCACGGGGCAATCATCCAGTCCGGGGTCCCCCCGGAGTTTCTCCGCGACGAGCACGAGGAGGAGGCCGTCTGGCAGGCGCAGATCGAGGCTGGCTCTCAGATTCTGAACCACCTCGATCGCGCCCTGGATCTCCATAGGACAACGGATTACCAGATCAGTCAGGTAAGCGGCTCCCTCCCGAGAATCGTTCGTCTTTGGCCTTGATTTCGTGTGTTTTACCCACGCCTTTCCACTTGCAGCTGCTGAGGGACATCTGGCGCAAAAAGAGCGCTGAGATGACCCGGCTGTACTCCCAGGTGCGCTGGCTTGGGCAGCACAATGCTGGCTTGGTGCTCCAGAATATCGACGCCAACACCAAAATGACGGATCTGGGGGCGCGTCAGCAAGCGCTAGAGGAGGAGTTGGCGCGGACCGCCAGCGAGTGTGACGTCCAGAGGGCCGCAGCGGAGCAGAAGGCTCAGGAAGCCGAGGTGCAAACTTCCAAGCTGCAGCGCACTAGGACGTCACTCGAGTAGAAGGAAGTCAAGCTCCAGCGCAAGGAGGCCGAGCTCCAGCGCAAGAAGGCGACCGTCGCCACGATCACCGAGACCCTTGAGGAGAAGGGCAAAGCCCTCGAGGGAAAGGAGGTGGCCATCCGGAATGCGGAGGCCTCCCTCAAGGAGAAGGAGAACTCCTTGTCTTCACTCGAGGAGGCCGCCCGGGTCCAGCAGGAGGAGGCGCATAAGAATATCGCAGGTGTATGCTCGAAATTTCGCTATTGTTGGATTCTAATTTTTCGCAGCTTATCTTGGTTCCTTTGATCAGAGCTGAGGCAGAGAGTGGCAGACGAGACTACGGTGAAGGAGGCGGTCAACACCGCGCTCATGGCGGCGCAGGCGGAGTACACTGACCTGGAGCGGACCGCTGTGAGCGTGTGCCAGGAGCTCGAGGGGGGAGGGCGCCGTGTCTGGTAGCTCGGTGATCAGCCGCCTGCGAGAGCTAGGTGGCCGGATCACCGAGCACGCCAAGAGCACCTTCCACCTCGGTGTCCTGCGAGCCCTCGCCGTGGCCTCGACGCACTATATCATGGACCTCCAGAGGGTGTCGTCGGGGTACGTCATTCCCAACGACGCCGATGCAGACGCCGCATCGGCCATGATGGACGACGCCGACGCAGCCACCGAGGAGTTCGCCACAGTCCTGGCCGGGAAGCTCGAAGTTGACATCCCCCCGATAGCCGAATTCAATGCTGCTGAAGACCCGCAAAGGGGGGATGATAACCCGTAGGGAGACTGGGCCTCGGAGCCCATGTAATGAATTAGTACTTGTCGTGATTGTACTTGTGAATTAAGAAATTCGTTATCGTAAATCGACAGTGTGGCCCATCGAGGCCTTGTGCATTCGAGCCCTCGTTTTCTTTACTCTACTTCCGTGTTCTCGTATGCGACTTTGGTAAACTTCTGCGAGGAATTTCGCGTTCATAAGCGACTTAGGCGTGGGGTGGTGAGGGGGTGCCGTATCTCGGAGGCGTAGGTGGCCCCATGACTCGGCCGGCCCCGTACCGTAGTTGCTTATGCCTCGCGTCCGTTTTTTCCAAGTGTACGAGAAACTTTAGAGACGGAAATTTTTCGAAAAAACGTTGGCGATTTTTGGGGACGTTCGGGGGTTCCCCCCGTAGTAGCCCCCGAGGGAGGCTTGGCTTTGCCGAGGGTAAATCCAGGCGTACCTCAGTGTTCGTGCGTGTCCGAGCCCCCGAGGGTCCGGAAGGTTCCCAAAAAATAAACAAGTAAAGCATACTCCTTTGTTGTTTCGGGAAATCGAAAATGCGAGTACAAACGATGTACAAATAGCTCGGAACTCTAAGGATAGAAGCGACGTAGCTGCTATATGTTCCAAGCATTGGTGAAGAATTCGCCGTTTTCGTTCGCCAGCTTGTATATGCCGGGCTTGAGGACCTCGGCGATGATGTATGGGCCTTCCCACGGTGGTGAGAGCTTGTGGCGGCCCCTGTTGTCCTATCGAAGCCTCAGCACCAAGTCCCCTTTGTTGAGGTCTTGGCGCTAAATTCTCTGCGCTTGATATCTTCGCAAAGACTGCTAGTAGCGCGCAGAGTGTAGGAGCGCCACGTCTCGAGCCTCGTCCACTTGATCCAGCGAGTCTTCGCGGGCTCGCTGGTTCTGCTGCTCTTGATAGGCTTGAGCCTTGGTGACCCGTACTCCAGGTCCGTGGGGAGTATGGCCTCGGCGCCATAGACGAGGAAGAACGGGGTAAAGCCCGTGGCTCTGCTTGGGGTCATCCTCAGGCTCCAAATAACTGAGGGTAGCTCTGTGAGCCACCTCCGGCCAAACTTGTTTAGCTTGTTGAAGATCCTTGGTTTCAGTCCTTGGAGGATCATGCCATTAACACGCTCCACTTGCCCGTTCGTCTGTGGGTGCACCACAGCTGACTAGTCCACACGTATGTGGAAGCTGTCGCAGAACGCCAAGAACTTCTTGCCTGTGAACTGGGTGCCGTTGTCGGTGATGATCGAGTTCGGGACCCCGAACCTGAAGACAATATCAGTAAAGAATAGAACGGCTTGCTCGGATTTAATCTTGCCGATGGGTCGAGCCTCGATCCACTTGGAGAATTTGTCGATTGCTACCAACAAGTGGGTGAAGCCCCCGGACACCTTCTACAGCGGGCCGACGAGGTCCAGCCCCCACACGGCAAACGGCCACGTGATGGGGATGGTCTGCAGAGCGTGGGCCGGGAGGTGCGTCTTTCGAGCGTAGAACTAGCAACCCTCGCAGGTCCACACGACATCGGTGGCGTCGGCAACCGCAGTGGGCCCGTAAAAGCCTTGTCGAAACGCGTTATCGACGAGGGTCGCGGCGTGGCGTGATGACCGCAGGTGCCAGCGTGGATGTCACGGATCAGCTCCTTGCCCTCGGGGATGGGGATGCATCACTGCAAGACGCCCGAGGGACTGCGCTTGTACAGCTCGTCGTCGATTAGGGCGAAGGACTTGGCCCGCCTAGCGAGGCACCGTGCCTGAGCGCAGTCCGAGGGTAGGATCCCTCGAATCATCCAGTCGAGGTACTGGGTGCGCCAATCTTGCGAAGTGGGGGCTTCGTCGATCTCCATTGCTTCGGCCTCGTCCGTGGAGGAGGTCTCGAAGTCAATGTCCATGGGCTCGGCCTCGTCCGCCGCGGGGTTCCCGCCGGAGGGCCCGACGTTGGAGGGGCCTGGCTCCGCCAGATCCTTGAATTCGATGGAGGGCTTGGTGATGTCGCGAGCGAAGATGTTCGGGGGGACGGTGGTCCGCCCTGATGCGATTTTGGCTAGTTCATCGGCATCCTCGTTGTACTTGCGCGGGACATGATTGAGTTCTAGGCCGTCGAACTTGTCTTCGAGGCGGCGTACTGCTTTGCAGTATGCCTCCATCTTCGGGTTGTGGCAGCTAGACTCCTTCATCACTTCGTCGATGATGAGTTGAGAGTCATTGCGTACGTCGAGGCGTTTGACGCCAAGCTCGATGGCGATGCGGAGGCCACTGAGGAGGGCCTCGTACTCCGCCATATTGTTAGACACAGGGAAGTGCTAGCGTGTTACGTATCGCATGTGATCTCCGAGGTGTGAGATGAATAGGAGGCCAGCGTCGGCGCCGGTTTTCATCACCGACCCGTCGAAGTACACGGTCCAGCATTCAGCCTGGATTTGTGGTGGTGGTAGCTGAGTGTCAGTCGACTCAGCCACGAAGTCAGCCAAGACTTGGGACTTGATCGCTTTGCGGGGGGCGTAGGTGAGAGTTTTTCCCATCAGCTCCACGGACCATTTGGCAATTCTACCCTTGGTTTCCCTTTTGCGGACTATCTCTCCTAGAGGGAAAGACGAGACCACGGTGACGGGATGGGCCTCGAAGTAGTGGCGCAGCTTGCGCCGGGCCAAAACCACTGCGTATAGCAGTTTCTGAATCTGCGGATAGCGTGACTTGGTTTTAGACAACACCTTGCTGATGTAGTACACCGGCCATTGGATAGGCAGAGCACGGCCCTCCTCTTGTCTTTTGACAATGACCACCGCGCTGACCACTTGGGTCGTCGCGGCTACGTACAGATAGAGGGGCTCGCCATCCACCGGTGGTGTGAGAATAGGGGCGTGAGTGAGCGATGCCTTCAGCCTGTCGAGGGCTTCTTGAGCTTCGGGGGTCCACGTGAAGTGCTCGGTTTTCGTCAGGAGTCGATACAGGGGTAAGCCTTTCTCACCGAGACGCGAGATGAATCAGCTGAGGGACGCTAGGCATCCCATGACCCTCTGTACCCCCTTTAGGTCTCGGATCGGTCTCATCCAAGTGATGGCCGAGACTTTTTCAGGGTTGGGTTCGATGCCACGCTGGGAGACAATGAAGCCCAAGAGCATGCCTCGAGGGACTCCAAACACACACTTCTCGGGGTTGAGTTTTACCCCTTTGGCCCTTAGGCAATCGAATGCGATCCTGAGATCGGCAACCAGGTCGTCCACCTTCCTGGATTTTACAATGATGTTGTCGACATATGCCTCTACATTCCACCCGAGATGGTCCCCGAAAACATGGAGCATACACCGCTGATATGTATCTCCGGCGTTTCTGAGGCCAAAGGGCATTGTGACGTAGCAGTACATGCCGAAAGGTGTGATAAAAGAAGTCGCGAGCTGATCGGACTATTTGAGAGGCAGTGGTGGCCTGCTCCTTGGTGTGATGAGTGATTGCCAACACGTGGAGTGGACTAACTGTGTGTAGTCGCGACTCTGTGGAGATTGCGCTAGTTCTTGGTCTGTGGTGTGCAGGTACACGGATGGCGCGGTGGCAGCAAGATGGTTTGGACAAGTGCGAGGCGCGTGCCGATGGACCATGCGGCGGCATTGCGGTGGCAGGGAGCTCGACGACCATGCGGAGGCAGGAGACCTTGCAGTGGCATTAGAGGCCCGACTGGACGACCGTACGGTGGAGGAGGGCGGCCCAGATGCTTGGGCCACTGCTGGGCCGCGTTGCGATCCACTCCTGGCGCCAAGGCGGGACGGCGTGGAGTTTGTTGGTAACTCGGGAAAAACCAACAACTGGGATGCGTCGACGTCGGCCAAGTCGGAGAGGTTCCAACGGGAGGTCGGACACGTGGCGACATTGGGCTTGGTGGGTGTGCCGGAAACATCGCGCGGGAAGGTTTCGCGGTTCCTCCAAAACCGCCCCCGAACTCGGTTTCGGCAGTTTTCCCAAAACTGCCCCCATGAAGATTCCAGAAGGACGCGTGGCGACATCAGAGGGATTGTGTCGGGTCGAAGCAAACTACTCCAAGTCGTCGCGGCCGTCGGATGATCTTCAATGTATCTTTTCCGGTTTTGCCCCTAAGGGCCTTCTAGTTTAATTCTAGCACTTAGGGGTAGTTTAGTCTTTAGAGGAAGGCTTGGAAGGCAAGAAAGGGAGGCCAGCGGGAGTGGGTGACGGTTTGGAGGACAGAAAAGGGCGCCCTCCTCTCCCTGGTGAGGAGTGCGCTGGACAGAATAGATGAAATAGAGAGCCAAGCGCCCTTCTCTTTCTTCTCTCCCTCTATGTTCTTCCTCCCTCCTCTCTTCTAGGTAGGATTTTAGCCATGGATTTGTGAAGACCTTGTACTGAATTTTCGTGGGAAAGGAGGCACTTCCCTCCTTGTGCCCTCTGGGATTTTGAGTAAGTTTTCAATCTCATACACTTCATGTTTTGATTGTGACGATTTGTGATTTTGTTTGTTGGATCGTGAAGTGCGAGATTGGTGTAGTTCTTTGAGCTCCTTGACGTGATTCTAACCCTTCTTGTCTAGTGCAAATCCTTTGGAAATCACGAGCTCGTTAGGATCATAGTTCTTGAGTTTTTCACGTTTTTGAGAAAACCCCGTTCTTGCTCACTAAACCTGTGATTCCTCCCAAACCATGGAGTGATTCATCAATTCCTTTCGTGGACAAGTTCACAAGCCCTTTGTGATCATGCCTGCAAAATTTGGTATGGTTTGGACTTGATTTGTTCCCTGGATCGAGCCGAGTGGAAAACAGAGTTTCTGCACTCAGGCAGATTTTTGCCTAACACCGGTTAAACTGACGCTCGAGTTCGAGGTCGTCGGTTCAACCGGTGAGTGGGTTTCTCGCTCATTGGGGTTTTCTGCGTGTTGTTGGATTGCACTGGTGCTTTCTCTCTCTAGAGCATCGGTTCATCCGGTGTGGCTTTTGTGTGTGCTGTTTTGGCATGTTTAACCGGCGTATTGACTTGTCTTAGCACCGGTTGATCCGGTACTCTGCTCTCGGCTTTGATAGTTGTTGCACGTCGGTTAAACCGACAAAGTGCCCTCGTCAATGTCGGATTAACCGGTGCTCACAGCACGGTTTTGGTGCGGTTTGTTGCCCCTCTGGACAACTGCACCGACGTCTGTCTCTGATTTTGTCGGTTAAACCGGCGTAGCTCACCGGTTGAACCGACGCTATTCAAATCAGGGCGTCGGATCAACCGGTGCTTGCTGTCTGCTGCTGTCGTCTCTGTATCACCGGTTAGACCGACATATTCAAGCTGTATACGTCGGTTCAACCGGTGTTAGTATACCATGATGAATCTTGCGCTATTTCTTCGCGTTTGCTTCCGTGTTTGGTTTCGTGGGTTCCTAGGGCTTTCTTGTGTTGGTGTAGCTCCTCCGTGGCTACTCCACACTTCTCCTAGGACTCTAGGGTTGGGGTGCGCACTTGTAACTTGAGCCAAAGTTATCGATCGCGATAATTTGAATTGGCTCCCATTCACCCCCTCTCTGGTCGCATTTCTCGGTCCTACAATTGGTATCAGAGCTGGGACGGTTTCTCTCTAGCCTTTCTCGGTTCGAAACCGTTGTGCGACCATGGGTTCACCGAGCAAACCCCCGATTTTCGATGGAACTGATTATGACTACTGGAAGGTGCGCATGCGTGCCTATCTCTTGAGTCTAGGTTCCGAAGTCTGGGAGATTTGTGTGGACCCTGGTTACGTGAACCTTGCCATCCGCACGACCGAACTTGAGGTCAGGAGACATGAGGTCAATAGCAAGGCGTACAAGGCTCTCATCGCCTGTCTCGCTCGCTCTGAGTTCGATCGTGTCAGTGACATTCTCACAGCAAGGAGATTTGGGCACGGTTGGCCAATTTCCATGAGGGAACCAACCATGTCAAGTCTAGACTGTATGAGACTCACCGGCGGGAATATGAGAACTTCACTCAGTTGCCGGGTGAGAGCATCGACACCATGTTCAGTCGTTTCCAATCGATTGTGAACAAGGTGCGTGCGAACCAGCCACAGGGCACCCAGACCTACTCCGATCATGAGAAGGGTATGAAGCTTCTCTATGCTCTTGATCGCAAGGTCTGAGAGGTGAAGGCCCAGACTATCATAGAGTCTGCTGGCTATGAGACCCTCACCGTGGATGAGCTATTCAGCAAGCTCAAGGCTTCGGAGGTGGAGAAGCTCTCTCGAGCTAAGATGGAAGGCAATCATGCTGATGCCTCCGCCTCCAAGTCAATGGCCCTGGTAGGTAACTCTGGAGCTAACTCTGACCCTTCTCTTGGAGGTTTTTGCTTGTCTTCTCTTGTGTCTGTGACAGATGAGCAGCTGGAGGTGCTAGGAATCGAGGAGCTTGCACTGATCATCCACAAGTTCCAGTGTGCCTTCAACAACAGACAAACACGAGCGAAGACCTGCTTCAACTGCGGCAAGACCAGCCACTTCGCAGCCGAGTGCCCCAAGAAGAAGAGTCCCAGGGATGAGGACGACCGCTCCAGGCACGAGGAGTACCGCGAGCACCGCCACAAGCACAAGAGTGGGCACTGCCACAAGAAGAATGGCGGATGCTCCAAGCGGCACCACGAGCGGAAGAAGAAGAATGTCGGCAAGTACAAGAACAAGCAGGCGTTTGTCGGCCAGAGCGAGGATCACTCCTCCACCAGCCAGAGCTCGACGTCATCATCTTCATCCAGCTCCAGTGACTCCGACTCACACCACCGCGGCGAGAAGAAGCGGAGCTCCAAGAAGAAGGCCACGGAGGGCTTCACCGGTCTTTGCCTCCATGCTGGGAAGGCGACCGGGTATCTGCACCATGGCCATCGACTCCGACGCCGACGGAACTTCTTCCACCACTGCAGAGCCTGCACCTCAGCCAGAGCCAAGCTCTAAGGTACGTCCTGAGCACCCCACTCCTGAGGAGTTGGAGGATCTTTACACTGCTCTAGATAATCAGGACTTGATCATTAAGGATGCAAAGAGGCAGTTTAGAGCTTTGAGACAGGAGCTGAAGGAAGCTAAGCTAGCTCTAGAAATTGCTAAGTCTGCACCTATTGTGGAGGATTGTGTTGAGGAGGATGAGTGCAGTCAGTGCATCGGGTTGATGTCTGACTTGTCCGAGCTTAGGAGCAAGTATGATGAGAACTTGCTCAAGCTCGAGGAGGGCAAGAAGGCCTTGGACGAGCTCAAGTCCCGGCCTACCCTCTTGGGTGCTTGTAAGGAGTGCCCAGCGCTTAGAGAAGATCTTAAGGAGAAGAATGCTACTTTGAGGAAGTTGGAGAAATCCGCAGTCCCTAGCTCTTGCTCTACTGATTGCACTGTGTGCCCAAGCCTGATCTCTGAGCTTGAGGAGGCATGGAAGGACAAGACCCGGATGGAGGAGGAGAACTCCCACCTTCGGGAGATTCTCAGTTGGGTGTCCGCCCGTGAGTCTCAGTTGGGCATGATGGTTTAGCAGTTTAAGCGTCCTGATGGTGTTGGGGTTGGTTTTGCTTTTACTCCTGCTGACTTTGTCCAACCCTATGGCAAGATTGGTGAGATGCTTGAGCCGAGTGTGAGTGCACTTTCTTCTTCCACAGTGTAGCGCATCTAGGCCGATAGATGCTATTGGTAAATTTCGGTGATTCATGACAACCGTATGCGACTAACGTGTGTTTTGAAGGAAAACTCATTGACTGGATTAGTCTCATATGAAATATGAAAGGAGACCCCTCAATTCAAAACAATCTTGCGAACCAAGGACTCAATTTGAAAGCGTAAGGACCTTTCTAGTCTCAAGTGTCACAAGGAGATGAAGGACACTTGTTTTAGCTAGGTTTTATAGTTTCTAGTTCTTGATCGTACTATTAAGAGGGGTTCATGAGTTAGTAGCTTGATCAAAATTGAGTTGGCCTTAGAAATCTTGCACACTCGCTCAAAATCAGCTCAAGATGGTCAATAGAAGTTAACACAACACTTGGAAGAAGAAACAATCGAAGTTACATTCAAATCCAAGTCAATTCAGCTGAAAACAAAGAAAAACAGCAGCACCGGTTGAACCGGTGCCCTAGCGTCGGAGCAACCGATGCTTGGCGGAAGGACCGATGCCCTGTCAGTCTATCTTCTCTTGATGCAGGCAGGAATCAAGTCAAATAACTCTATAGCACTGGTTGAACCGATGGTCAAAAGATAAGCACCGGTGCATTAGAAGTACTTTGTTCCAGAGAGCATGTTTTGGTGGACTTCAACTTCTCTTCAGCACCGGTTGAACCGACACTTAAGAATCAAAGCACCGGTGCATTGGATGTACTTTGTTCCAGAACGCTTGTTTGAGTTGATCAGTGAACCTCTTCAGCACCGATTGAACCGATGCCCCTACGGAGCATGCACCGGTGCAATGATGCAAGCGTGGATACTGTGTCAGAACTCCAACGGTTACTAATGGGACATAGAGAGACCGGTTGAACCGATGCCTATACTTTCTATCCCGTCGGTTCTTCCGGTGGTCACGGTTTTTCTGCAGAAAACTTCCAACGGCTATGTGACCTCCTCCACTCTATATAAGGGTACCCCCTGGCTCATTTCAGTTGCCTTTGACACCTTGAAAACCTGAGGCCACCCTTGAGAAGAAGAGAAAGAGCTTTGAGCAAAAGAGAGAAGATCTAGTGCTTTGTTTGTGCTTCAACCTTGAAGAATTAATCCTTTGCAAGTGTAGCAAGTGTGCTTGAGCTAGGGCCAACTAAGTGTAGGTCAAGTGAAGGCTTAGGAGCTTGTTACTCTTGGTGGTTGGCAGCACCTAGACGATCTTGGTGATTGAAGGTGTGTCTTTCGGAGCTTGCCAAGGATTGTGGGAGCCCGAAGAAGTGTGTACGTGGCTTGAGCTCCACCACGCCGGGATGGTGAACGGAGACTCTTAGTGAGCACCCAAGTCTCGATGACATGGGAGGTGACAAGACTCTTAGTGAGTGTCACAACGTGGATTAGGGGTGTGTGCCAACACATCGACACCACGGGAAAAAAATCCGGTTGTCTCTTGCCCACTCTTTCATTTCAAGCATTTACTTTCATGCAACTTTTCATGTGCTTGACCTTAGAGATCATAACTTAGCTCTACCTTGCTTAGTTTCTTTTCTTTAGTAGCTTGTGTAGTTTGCTTAGTTAGCCAGTTGGTGAATTGAGTCTTACTAGCATTGCGTAGGTTAAGGTTGTTTTAATTACTTTAGAATTTTGAAAAAGGCCCAATTCACCCCCCCTCTTGGTCCATCGATCCTTACAATTGGTATCAGAGCCTCGTTGCTCATTTGGATCATTAGGCTTCACCGCCTAGAGCTATGGCCAAGATGGGTGGCTCACCGCCTCACTTCGAGGGCAAGAACTTTGCCTATTGGAAAGTTCGCATGGCCGCATACCTTGATGCGATTGCCCCCGAAGTGTGGTTGGCAACAAAGACCGGGTTCACCGGAACTCCCACCACGGAACAACTTAAGTGGAATGCAAATGCAAGAAATGCAATTTTCGAAGCCATTAGTGAGGAAGTCTTTGCTAGAGTTAATGGCATGGACTTAGCAAGTGATATATGGAAAGAGCTAATTGAAATCCATGAAGGCTCCACTAAAGTCCGTGAACAAAAATATCACTTGTTTAGAGCTAAGTATGATTCTTTTAAGATGCTTGCTCATGAAAATTGCAATGATATGTATTCTCGCTTGAATGTCATTGTCAAGGACATTAATGCTCTTGAAGTTTCTAAAATTGACAGTGGCTCCATCAACCGCAAAATTCTCATACTCCTTCCGAAGCCCAAGTACAACATTATCAATGCTATGCTTCAAAAGGAGAATCTTGATACAATGTAAGTGGGAGAGCTTGTGGGCGAAATTCGCGCTCATGAAATGGGTATCCTTGGTATGTCCGAAGAGCCAACAACAAGCAAGTCAATTGCTGTCAAAACCAAGGCCAACAAGCACCGCAAGCTCAAGATGGTCAAGCAAGAATCTAGCTCAAGCAATGAAGAAGAAGATCATCATGAAAGCTCATCTGATGATGAAGAAGATGGAGAACTTGCTCTCATGATGAGAAAGTTCACACGCTTGAGCGACAAGATAAACAAGAAGGGTTACAATTTTGACCCTAAAAGAAGAATGTTCCTGCCATGGGGAGATGTCAAGAACAAAACTTGCTATAATTGTGGAGAAAAAGGCCACATCTCTCCCGATTGCCCTAAGCCGGACAAGAGAAAGAAGGACAACAAAGGGAAACATCGCCATGATTCAAGCGATGATGAAGAGGATGAGAAGAAGAACAAGAACAAAAAGGTTGGGAAGAAGAAGAGCCATGACAAGAAGACCAAGCTCTTCCCAAAGAAGAAAGGGCACACCAAGAGAAGCTTCTTGGTGGAAAAACAAGAGTGGGTGACCGATGTCTCATCAAGCGAAGATTCAAGTGATGAAGAAGACATCGTCACCATCGCCCTCACAAATGAAGAACCACCACTGCCTCCGCCTCCTATGTGCCTCATGGCAAAAGGTAACACCAAGGTATGTGAGGTGGATAGTGAAGATGATAGTGATGAAGAGCTTGACCCTTATGAATTCACTAACCTCATTAATGAGTATACATCCGTCATCAAGAGGGAAAAGGGCAAAATCAAGATTCTTGAGAGCACTCATGCCAAGTTAGAGCTTGCCCACTCCGACTTGCTTGGCAAGTACAATGACATGCTCAAAGAGCACAATGAGTCACTTGTACTTGCTAAGCAAGTTGAAGAGAGCCACAAAAAGCTTAAACAAGAGCATAGGGAGTTGGCTCACAAATATCAAGAACTTGAATTTGCCTATGAAGCAATTGACCCAAGTCTTGAGAACTTTGCTCATGAAACTATTGAAAAGGTCAATGCTTCTACTTCATGTGATGACCTACTCATTAATGCAAATGCCACTAACATTATGCCCGAGCTTGCTCCTTCTAGGGAAAAGGAATTGATGGATCAAGTAGCAAGCCTCAAGAGTAGTGTGGAGAAGCTCTCAAGAGGAGAATACATCCACAAGGAAATTCTCTTCAATAATGCTCGTGACTATGGCAAGAGAGGTCTTGGTTCATTTCCGGAGCCAAATCAAGGCACTACTCCTTCTCCGGAGATCAAGACTAGCTTCATCAAGGAAGTTGGTTCATATTGCCAACATTGCCAAGTCACCGGGCACCACACTAGGGAGTGCACCTTACCATCACGTCCTCTTCCCACTTTACCTAAGAATTACTCATCAATGTTTCAAAATAACCATTTTCTCTTGAGTAAAGTGAAGGGCAAGGTGAAGGCCAAATTTATTGGCAAAATTGCTAAGGAGTCAAAGAAGAAGCTCCCCAAGCAACTTTGGGTCCCAAAAGCTCTTGTCACACATGTGCAAGGCCCAAAGCTTGTTTGGGTTCCTAAAACTCAAAAGTGAATTCTCATGTGTGTAGGTGAACTACAAAGCCGGTGGAAAACATTGGGTACTTGATAGCGGTTGCTCTCAACACATGACCGGCAATGATAGCATGTTCACCACTCTTGAAGACCCCGGAGATCATGAACATGTTACCTATGGTGATAATTCAAGGGGAAAAGTTTTAGGTTTGGGTAGAATAGCAATCTCTAAAGATTTATCTATTTCTAATGTCTTGTTTGTAGAAGCTCTTAGTTTTAATCTCATTTCTATTGCTCAATTATGTGATCTTGGACTAACGTGTACCTTTGATAAGAATGGTGTTGTAGTAACTCATGAAAAAGACAAGTCATTGGTATTCACGGGGTTTAGGCATGGCAACATTTATTTGGTGAATTTCTCTTCAAAGCAAACAAGCACCATGACATGCCTCTTCACCAAGTCATCTCTTGGGTGGCTTTGGCATAGAAGAATTGCTCATATTGGCATGAGCAACCTCAAGAAGGCCCACAAGAGAGGGATGATCACCGGCTTGAAGGACGTTACCTTTGACAAGAACAAATTATGCAAAGCATGTCAAGCCGGGAAGCAAGTTGCAACACATCATCCCATCAAGACGATGTTGTCTACCTCCAAGCCGCTCGAGCTACTTCACATGGATCTCTTTGGTCCAACTACATACAAGAGCATTGGTGGTAACCTCTATTGCCTAGTTATTGTTGATGATTTTTCACGTTACACTTGGGTCATGTTTCTAGGCGATAAGGGTGAAACTCCGGAAATCTTCAAGACATTTGCAAGAAGAGCTCAAAGGGAGTACAACTCCCCAATTGTGAAGTTCTAGAGTGACAACGGCACCGAGTTCAAGAATATGAAGATTGAAGAATGGTGCGATGAAGAGGGCATCAAGCATGAGTTCTCCGCCACCTACACGCCTCAACAAAATGGAGTTGTGGAAAGAAAGAACAAGACACTCATCACCCTAGCAAGAGCAATGTTGGATGATTATGGCACGTCCGAGAAGTTTTGGGCGGAAGCAATCAACACGGCGTGTCATGCATCCAACCGAGTGTATCCCCACCGACTCCTCAAGAAAACTCCATATGAGCTCATCACCGGGAAGAAACCAAATATATCCTACTTTCGAGTCTTTGGTTGCAAATGCTTCATCTACAAAAAGAAAAGGCTCGGTAAGTTTGAAAGTAGATGTGATGAGGGTTTCTTTCTTGGTTATGCATCAAACTCCAAAGCATATAGAGTATTCAATCAAACCTCTGGGTTAGTTGAAGAAACATGTGATGTGGAGTTTGATGAATCTAATGGCTCCCAAGAGGAAGTTGTTGGCTATGACAATGTAGGTGATGACGAGATTGATGAAGCTTTGAAGAAAATGTCCATTGGGGATATCAAGCCGGAAGAGGTTTATGAAGGCAATGATCAAGGGGGAGGACCTTCCTCATCTACATCAAGCACCTCCATGGCACCCCAAGTGGATGAAGATCAAGACAAAGATGATACACAACCTCAAGAAGATGTGCCAACTCCAACACCCCAAGTCCAAGAACAAGAAGAGCAAAGTGTTCCACCACAAGCACAAGTCATCCACGATCCACCCCAACAAGTATCCACGCAAGCACCGCTAGTGAAGCATGGTCGCATCTCCAAGGATCATCCAATTGGTCAAATCATTGGTAGTCCTTCCAAGGGAGTAAGAACTCGCTCCAAGCATGCTTCATTTTGTGAATATTACTCGTTTGTTTCTTGTATTGAACCCACTAGCATAGAGGAAGCGCTTGAGGACTCGGATTGGGTGATGGCCATGCAAGAAGAATTGAATAACTTCACCCGCAATGAAGTTTGGGTCCTCGAAGCTCCTCCGAAAGACAAGAACATCATCGGCACCAAGTGGGTCTTTTGAAACAAGCAAGATGAACATGGGGTGGTGATACGCAACAAAGCTAGACTTGTGGCAAAAAGGGTTTTCTCAAGTCGAAGGTTTGGATTTTGGTGAAATTTTTGCTCCGGTCGCAAGACTTGAAGCTATCCGCATCCTTCTTGCTTACTCTTCACATCATAACATTAAGTTGTATCAAATGGATGTGAAAAGTGCATTCTTAAATGGCGATATTAACGAACTTGTTTATGTTGAGCAACCTCCCGGGTTTGAAGATCCGAGGAATCCTAATCATGTTTATAGGTTGCACAAGGCACTCTATGGGCTCAAACAAGCTCCAAGGGCTTGGTATGAGAGGCTTCGTGACTTCCTAATCATGCAAGGCTTCAAGATCGGGAGGGTGGACACCACGTTGTTCACAAAAGACATCAACGGGGATCTTTTCATTTGTCAAATTTATGTTGACGATATTATCTTTGGCTCAACTAATGATTTACTAAGCCATGAGTTTGCTACCATGATGTCTAGGGAATTCGAGATGTCCATGATTGGCGAATTGACCTTCTTCCTTGGTTTTCAAGTCAAGCAAATGAAGGAAGGGACATTCATCCATCAAGAAAAGTATACTAAAGATATCTTGAAGAAGTTCAAGATGGATGAGTGCAAGCCAATCAAGACACCCATGGCAACCAATGGGCATCGCGACTTGGATGTGGACGGTAAATCGGTTGATCAATCCCTCTATCGTTCTATGATAGGGTCTTTGCTTTACCTTACCGCATCTAGGCCCGATATAATGTTTAGTGTGTGCTTGTGTGCCCACTTTCAAGCAAACCCAAAGGAATCACACCTCTCGGCTGTGAATAGGATCCTTCGGTATCTCAAGCACACCCCAAGCATAGGCTTGTGGTACCCCAAAGGCGCTAGCTTAGATCTCTTGGGATACTCGGATTCGGATTTTGCCGGAAGCCGTGTGGATCGCAAGAGTACCTCCGGGGGTTGCCACTTGCTTGGGCGTTCTCTAGTTTCTTGGTCGAGTAAGAAGCAAAATTCCGTGGCTTTGTCCACCGCGGAAGCGGAATATATATCGGCCGGTGCATGTTGTGCCCAAATCCTATATATGAAGCAAACCCTTTTGGACTTTGGTGTGAAACTAGATAGGATCCCACTCCTTTGTGACAACGAAAGTACCGTAAAAATTGCCAAAAATCCTGTTCAACACTCTCGCACAAAGCATATTGATATTCGCCATCACTTCTTGCGTGATCACGAAGCTAAAGGAGACATATCTCTTCAAGGTGTGAGATCCGAGGAGCAATTGGTGGATATTTTCACAAAACCTTTAGACGAGAGTACTTTTGTTAGGCTAAGGAATGAGCTAAATGTATTAGATGCGGCAAACGTCATGTAAGTTGCCTTGTCATATAGAAAAATGCATCCATATAGGACACTTGTCTAACCTTGTCAAGATAGTGATAAACATGGGTCTTGCATGAGCCGGTGGTCTTCGTTTCGCTCATGGCATGAAGAATGGTTCATCATGAAGAAGCTTGCCAAGGGTTCAAACTTGAAAAGATAGATTTAAATTTGTGCAATGCATGTGCTTGTCATATAGAATGCATCCATGTCTAATTCTTGCTTTGCATTGGCATTGCATCACGTTAGTAGTATCACAAGGGAGCAAATCACACTTCGAGAAAGATATTCATGCTAAATATGAAATATCATCTCTACAAGGGTGATAAGATCAATGTTGCGCTTTCATGCCTATTGAGTCACGTCCTATCGAACTTAAAGTTTCAATCTCTAAGTTCAAAGGCAAAGTGGCTCATACATTTGGTTTTTGTGTTTAAAACCTCGCTTGGATCTTATTTTGTCTATGTTAATATAATAGCTTGCGAGCACTTAGTTTGAGTGTTTGAGGGGTGAGGTTGTCTCTCGAAAATGGTCCAAATTGAGTGTTTATGGCTTTGGTTTTGAAAATTTGGATCAGAAGTAGAGTTTGTAGTTCAGCAGAAATCTTTCTTAACCACCGGTTAAACCGATGCCCTGTTTTTTCCTTCATCGGTTCAACCGGTGCTTAAGCCTTCGTGGCTCGGTTTCTACTTCACCTCTGGAACAATCTCCGCCCGTTACTCCGGTGGTCACCGGTGCATCCGATGGTTGGCGGATGAACCGACACCTAAGCATCGGTTCAACTGGTGCTACTGCGTGGAGTTTTGGCCCTTGCAGTGTCTCTGGACCTTACTCCTGCCGTTGCACCGACGCCCATCGGATGTTCCGATGCCTCAGTAACGGTTCTTCCGGTGCCCTCTGTTGACCCGTTTTCAACTCTTTTAGATCTGGTCAAAATTACACCGGTGGTTACACCGATGCTCATGTATCTGCATCATCGGACCTTCCGATGCTTTAGGGTTAGCGGGCCCGCTCGTTTTGTTTCACTTATCCCGCCCGCGGGCCCCGCGTGTCAGCCTCACGTTCTTCTCCTTCCCACGCGAACCGCCGCGCTCGGACGCCCGCTCCACCGCCGCCGCCGCGCCTGTGCTCACCGCTCCTCGCCGCCGCCGCTGCCAGTCCCCTGTGCCGCTGCTCCGCCGCCTCTCACGCGCCGCTCCTCCACAGCCCGCGCGCCCACTCACCACCGCTCGCACGCAGCCGCGCCACGCACGCCCGCGCCACTCTCGCGCCGCCAACTCCGCGCCTACGCCGCCCGTACGCCGCTGCTACTCCTCTGCGCCGCCGTTCCCCGCCGCCTGCAGCGCCAGCACACCTTCCTCACACTCCCACGCGCGTGCATTCAAGGCCTTTTCAAGTTTTCTCTCCTCCTTTGATTCAAGTGCACACAAGGTGTTCGAGGAATTGCCCCTTTAGGTTGTTTCTTCTATTTCTTCTCGACCGAGTCTTGGATTTGCAAGGGTATGGTGCTGCCCTTCTAGCATGTGATGTATCTTTCTTTTCTTATCCTTTACACACATGATCACATATGACCCTTGCCTCTCACACACACATCTTGACTCTTGATTCGATGAGATCCATATTAGGATGTTCTTTCAAAGGTTATCCACTAGATTTCATGTCATAAATCGAATCCTTGTTATGCTTCCATGTCAGATGGTTGGTGACAAGAAGGGAAAAGGCAAGGTGGTTGTGCAGAAAAAGAAGAAGTGCACCCATGAGGACCGCGAGCGAGAGCAGGCTGAGGCAGTTGCAGATGCTGCAGACAGGCAGGGATCACTTCGGATCAGGGATCCTTAGACTCAGGGGGAGCCACAGCAGCAGTTACGTCGTTCAGGACGTACTCGTCAGCCAGAGATGGCACAGACCACACCTGAGTCCCGCTCTCGTCCACGGACTCGAGGTGGTGGTACTCAGAGGGGAGCAGGCCATGCACAGCAGCAGCACACCGACAGTGGCACTCAGATAGGAGGTCAGGACAGTGGTGAGGAGCTGCCCGAGGTTGAGCTATTCGATCTCAGGGGTATTCCAGGACCTAGGGTCAAGAGACTGCGATATGTGACCCCAGAGCAGTGGTTTCCCGAGCAGAGGGATGTTGGAGTTGATCGTCGCTTTCACACTCTGCTCTAGGAGTCTTTTTACCATGCTTACTGCGAGTTGGATATCAAGATCAGTGAGCACAAGATGCTCCACTGGGTGGCTATGTGTGTGGCAGCAGGAGGGACTCCAGTGCTTCCTCTCTTCGAGAGATATGATGGATTGCCTGCTCTACTCAGTGAGAGGTCCAGATACATTCGAGAGTGGGTTCGAGTCTTCTACGCCACGCTGTTTATTTAGGAGGACCGACAGTTTATTGACTTCATGTTCCAGGAGAGGCACTATCGTCTTACTCGAGCACGTTTGGCTACTTTACTTGGAGTTCAGATTGCCGAGGAGCCACACTACTTACACTACATGGCCTATGGCAACACGGTGCCCCCTCGTCGCCCTCACGAGACTCTCTTCCCGTCTGATGAGGAAGTCAGCATTCTCTTTCAGCAGCCCTTCATACCTGGCACACCGAGGACTCCGGACAGGCTGACTCCAGTAGCACACTCTATCCACTTAGCTTTGAGGAAGAGTCTATTATACCAGATTGGATACAACGAGGGGATTACAGCTTTGCAGCAGTGGCTCTTACTATACATTATGACAGGTCGTGACTTTGACCTTGTCGACTTCTTCATCTGCGAGCTAGAGGACGTGATCATGGATGGGATGACAGTTCACCGTCGTCACCCCTTCGCTCATTGGATCTGCTGGATTCTTGCTCAGCTCAGTCAGAATGCACACATGGATGAGCTAGCGCAGTCGAGGACATTCTTCAGCTTCTATTCACCTTCTGCTCCTCGAGACGGCCGCCGTGGTCCGAGAGGCCAGCGCCGAGCACAGCTGATTCTAGATGAGCGTGTCTTGGCTGAGGGCACAGTTGCAGATGATCCGACAGCAGCCGAGGATGCCTCACTCACAGCAGTAGAAGCCCAGCTCCCACACTATCTAGTCACAGACTTAGAGGACTCGGAGGATGACGAGGAGTATATACCCACTGTCTCTGTTCCTCGTGGTGCTCATGATGATGAGGCAGGATCCTCTCGTGCAGCACGAGCCCCTGCTCCTCCAGTTACCACTGCACAGGTCACACAGCCAGATTCTCTTGCAGCTATACTTACTCGGCTTTCAGACCAGCAGGACCGGTTTGCTACAGCTCAGCTGAGTATGCAAGCCGAGCAGGCTCGCCAGCAGGAGGCTCAGACATTAGTGCTTGAGGGGATTCGACAGCAGCAGGAGGCCATGAGACTACAGCTACAGCAGCAGTCCCAGATTCAGCAGCAGATGTTCACATTCTTCTCAGGATGCTTTGGTCAGCTATACCGTCAGACTGGACTGCCTGAGCCTCAGCTCCCTACACCGCAGCAGCTCTAGTTCGACCCCACAGCTCCTGCTCCACCTGTTGGCAGTTTCGTGCAAACACCTTTGTCATCCTTCCCGATGTCACCACTCCATCAGACCGGGTTGTTTGCCAGTCCTGTTCCTACTGCTGCTCCAGCTCCTGCTTCACAGCCTAGTGTTTGGACTACCGAGCAGCGTGCAGAGTTTCTTAGGCAGCAGTAGATCCTACACCAGCTCCAGCACCCCTCGGCTCAGTCCCTCACTTTCGAGTCACCTTCACAGCCTGAGGTGCTCCGTCCGTCCGTCGTACGCCCCACTCAGCCAGACCTGACTCCCGTCACGGTCGTCGCCGAGCCAGCTTCTACCGCTACACCAGCTACTTCTGCTGTTCCGACGACTCCGGTCGAGCAGAAGTCCTCTTCGGTCGACGACGACTGGACGGATGACGACGTCGACGACTCCGCCGCTCAGTTCTCCACCGGACCCAGCCTGAAGACCCCGCCTTCTCCAGCTCAGGATTAGTTTGCCTTCCTTTTTGGTGCTTTGTTGCCAAAGGGGGAGATAGATAGGGGGAGTAGAGATAGGGGGAGCTTTGTGGCGTGATTGGATCTTCATGGTTTTTGTGTACTGGACATGTTATTTGGATATTGTGTATGCTCTGTGTTGACATGTCCCTACATGTGCTTTATTTCAAGTAATGCTTGCCTGTTTATCGCTTTCTTTTTCATATCTTGTGTATCTCTACTTTGTGTTGTCATCAATCACCAAAAAGGGGGAGATTGTAGCGCATCTAGGCCGATAGATGCTATTGGTAAGTTTCGGTGATTCATGACAACCGTATGCGACTAACGTGTGTTTTGAAGGAAAACTCATTGACTGGATTAGTCTCATATGAAATATGAAAGGAGACCCCTCAATTCAAAACAATCTTGCGAACCAAGGACTCAATTTGAAAGCGTAAGGACCTTTCTAGTCTCAAGTGTCACAAAGAGATGAAGGACACTTGTTTTAGCTAGGTTTTATAGTTTCTAGTTCTTGATCGTACTATTAAGAGGGGTTCATGAGTTAGTAGCTTGATCAAAATTGAGTTGGCCTTAGAAATCTTGCACACTCGCTCAAAATCAGCTCAAGATGGTCAATAGAAGTTAACACAACACTTGGATGAAGAAACAATCGAAGTTACATTCAAATCCAAGTCAATTCAGCTGAAAACAAAGAAAAACAGCAGCACCGGTTGAACCGGTGCCCTAGCGTCGGAGCAACCGATGCTTGGCGGAAGGACCGATGCCCTGTCGGTCTATCTTCTCTGGATGCAGGCAGGAATCAAGTCAAATAACTCTATAGCACCGGTTGAACCGATGGTCAAAAGATAAGCACCGGTGCATTAGAAGTACTTTGTTCCAGAGAGCATGTTTTGGTGGACTTCAACTTCTCTTCAGCACCGGTTGAACCGACGCTTAAGAATCAAAGCACCGGTGCATTGGATGTACTTTGTTCCAGAACGCTTGTTTGAGTTGATCAGTGAACCTCTTCAGCACCGGTTGAACCGATGCCCCTACAGAGCATGCACCGGTGCAATGACGCAAGCGTGGATACTGTGTCAGAACTCCAACGGTTACTAATGGGACATAGAGAGACCGGTTGAACCGATGCCTATACTTTCTATCCCGTCGGTTCTTCCGGTGGTCACGGTTTTTCTGCAGAAAACTTCCAACGGCTATGTGACCTCCTCCACTCTATATAAGGGTACCCCCTGGTTCATTTCAGTTGCCTTTGACACCTTGAAAACCTGAGGCCACCCTTGAGAAGAAGAGAAAGAGCTTTGAGCAAAAGAGAGAAGATCTAGTGCTTTGTTTGTGCTTCAACCTTGAAGAATTAATCCTTTGCAAGTGTAGCAAGTGTGCTTGAGCTAGGGCCAACTGAGTGTAGGTCAAGTGAAGGCTTAGGAGCTTGTTACTCTTGGTGATTGGCAGCACCTACACGATCTTGGTGATTGAAGGTGTGTCTTTCGGAGCTTGCCAAGGATTGTGGGAGCCTGAAGAAGTGTGTACGTGGCTTGAGCTCCACCACACCGGGATGGTGAACGGAGACTCTTAGTGAGCGCCCAAGTCTCGGTGACATGGGAGGTGACAAGACTCTTAGTGAGTGTCACAACGTGGATTAGGGGTGTGTGCCAACACATCGACACCACGGGAAAAAAATCCGGTTGTCTCTTGCCCACTCTTTCATTTCAAGCATTTACTTTCATGCAACTTTTCATGTGCTTGACCTTAGAGATCATAACTTAGCTCTACCTTGCTTAGTTTCTTTTCTTTAGTAGCTTGTGTAGTTTGCTTAGTTAGCCGGTTGGTGAATTGAGCCTTACTAGCATTGCATAGGTTAAGGTTGTTTTAATTACTTTAGAATTTTGAAAAAGGCCCAATTCACCCCCCCTCTTGGTCCATCGATCCTTACACACAGCTCCACCAGTTCCTAAGCCAGCACCAGTTAAGGATGGAATCCTCACTGAGCCACCCAAAGTTCCACCTAAGAATCCAGTGTGGGTTCCCAAGCCAAACCACCTCAAGAACCGACTGGACACACTCTCCTAGTGGTAAGCCAATTCCTAAGCCCAAGGTGAGGACTCAGCCCCTCAGAGTACCTCAGAGAGCCCCAGTACCTACACCACAGCCTACACACAAGAGAGAGCCTTACCAGTGTGAGTGGTGCGAAAGGGAGGGTCACTTGGCAGAGTTTTGCTTCCGGAGGTTGAGGTTTGAGCGCAGGCAGCCTGAGAGGCGTGCTCCGGAGGTGTTCCACCAGCCTACAGGTGGACATGCTCCAGCTCGACGTGGGCAGAGGCGGGATGCCAGGTCACGTCGTGTAGGTGGAGGAGGGCGAGGCGGTGGTGGATACCGCGCTCCTGTTGGTGGTTTCGCCGGCCCTGTTCCACACCGTGCTTTCGGTGGTGGTCAGCGTGGCCGAGGCTTTGGTGGCGGAGGCGCTCCACGTTTTCCTCAGCGTGGTGGTCGCCAACCACAGTTTTCGTTTGAGGATACTTACCCTGCTTTCGAGCAGATGGCACGACACTGGTTTGCTTCTTTCTGTGCTAACCCCAGTGTCGGGCCATTTGCCCGCTCTTTCTCTTCCTACTGAGCAGGACACTCGAGGCCTGGAGGACATATGGCTCATGGACTCCGGTTGTTCGCGCCACATGACCGGAAGTCACAGATGGTTCTCCAGCCTCACCCCGATGAAGGACAAAGAGTACATCACCTTCGGGGATAATAGCAGAGGAAAGGTACGTGGAGTTGGCGCTATTCGGATTTCTGACGACTTCACCCTGAGAGAGGTTGCTCTTGTTGATAAACTTGGTTTTAATCTGCTCTCTATTTCGCAACTTCTGGATGATGGGTTCGAGGTGAGTTTCAAGAGAGGTTGCTCGCGTGTTCATGATTCCAGAGGGGATTTTGTTTGCGGCATTATTCCTTTTGGTCGGGTGTTTCGCATTGACTTTTCTGGATCTTCTTCTAGCACCTCTCACTGTCTGGTGACTGGTCAGTCCTCTGAGCTCTGGAAGTGGCATAGGAGACTTGGTCATTTGAGCTTTGATCTACTAGTTAGGCTCAGCTCACTTGATCTGATCCGAGGAATGCCCAAGCTCAAGTTGGATAAGGACCTTGTCTGTCACCCATGTCGTCACGGGAAGATGATTTCCCTTCCGCACCCACCTGTGAATCAGGTGATGACATCGCACCCAGGCGAGCTTCTTCATATGGACACCGTTGGTCCTGCTCGTGTGCGCTCTGTCGGTGGGAAGTGGTACATTCTTGTGATCGTTGACGATTTCTCTCGGTACTCTTGGGTTTTCTTCTTGGAGACTAAGGATGAGGCTTTTTAGTACTTTCGAGACCTTGCCTTAAGGTTACAGAATGAGCTTCCACATGCCATGAGGGCTATCCGCAGTGATAATGGCTCTGAATTTAAGAACGCTCGTTTTGATGACTTCTGTCGTTGCTTTGGTCTTGATCACCAGTAGTCCTCTCCTTATGTTCCTCCACAGAATGGCGTGGTTGAACGCAAAAATCAGACTCTGGTGGAGATGGCCAGGACGATGCTCGATGAGCATAGGACTCCTAGGTGTTTTTGGGCCGAGGTGATCAACACCGCATGCTATGTGGCCAACCGCATCCTTCTTCGCGCTTTCATGAAAAAGACTTCTTATGAGTTGCGGTTTGGTCGGCAGCCCAGAGTGTCCCACCTGCGTGCTTTTGGTTGCAGATGCTTTGTTCTGAAGGAGGGAAATCTTGATAAGTTCGAGTCTAGGAGCGCTGATGGCATTCTTCTTGGCTATGCTCTTCAATCTAGAGGCTATCATGTTCTTATTCTTGAGACTAACCGGATCATCGAAACTTGTAATGTAACCTTCGACGAGTCCACTCCTTCTTTGTCTGCTTCTTTGGAGTGTGCAGGTGATGATGAGTTTGGCCAGGACATCTTCGAGGATGAGGATGAGCCTGAGGCCTTTGAGGGTGATGGTGGTGTCCCTGTGCCAGCTGCAGGCCCACTTCCTGGACATTCGAGTTCTGACGACGAGGGCGGCCGGTCCCCACAGCTTCGACTACGGCCGATCCATGTCCAGCTCAAGGTTCTTCCTCCAGGACCCATGCTGAGGGCGGTGGTGAGGTGACTTCACCTCAGCGAGTACACCACCGAGCCCTGCGGGATCATCCTCCAGAGAGGATACTTGGGGACCTTCACCATGGAGTTCAGACGCGGTCGAAGGTTACCTCTATTGCTTTCTGTGCTCACTCTGCTTTTGTAGCCACCTTTGAGCCCAAAGATATTGGACATGCTTTATCTGATTCTAACTGGGTCAATGCCATGCATGAGGAGCTAGAAAACTTTGAGCGAAACCAAGTCTGGGTCCTTATAGAGCCTCCACCAGATTGCCACCCTATAGGTACCAAATGGGCTTTCAAGAACAAACAGGGTGAGGATGGAATGGTTGTGAGGAACAAGGCTAGGTTAGTAGCTCAGGGTTACAGCCAGCAGGAGCGAATAGATTATGAGGAGACCTTTGCTCCTGTAGCTCGTTTAGAGGCCATCCGGATCTTTTTAGCATATGCACCTTCGAAAGGGTTCAAGCTGTATCAGATGGATGTGAAGAGTGCCTTTTTGAACGTGTTTATAGAGGAGGAGGTCTATGTGAAGCAGCCTCCTGGCTTTGAGTGTCCCAAGTTTCCAGACCGAGTCTTCGAGCTTCAGAAGGCTTTGTATGGTTTGAAACAAGCCCCTAGAGCCTGGTATGCGAGGTTGAGAGCCTTTTTACTTAAGCAGGGGTTTGTCATGGGATCGATAGATAAGACTTTGTTTCTCCTCAGGCGTGGCACTGATTTTCTGTTGGTTCAGATTTATGTGGATGATATTATCTTTGGTGGCTCCACTCACTCTCTTGTTTCTAGCTTTTCTGATGACATGAGCAGAGAGTTTGAGATGTCTATGATGGGTGAGCTTCAGTTCTTCCTCGGGTTGCACATCAAGCAAACCCGGGATGGCACCTTCGTCCACCAGGCCAAGTACACCAAGGACATGCTCAAGAAGTTCGACTTCGGGGACCTCAGTCCCATGCCGACTCCTATGAGCACTTCTACGGCGCTGGATGAGGACACTGAAGGTGTTGCTGTGGACCAGAAGGATTACAGGAGCATGATCGGCTCGCTCCTGTACTTGACGGCCACCAGACCCGACATCCAGTTCGCGGTCTATCTCTGTGCGAGGTTCCAGGCTTCTCCGTGCACTTCTCACAGGAACGCTGTGAAGAGGATTTTCAGGTACCTTCGATACACTCCTGAGTTTGGCTTATGATACTCTTCTTCCTCTTCTCTTGCGTTGGTTGGCTTTTCTGATGCTGATCATGGCGGGTGTCGGATTGATCGCAAGTCGACTTCAGGCACCTGTCAGTTTCTTGGAACTTCTCTTGTGTCTTGGTCTGCCCGCAAGCAAACTAGTGTAGCTCTTTCCACCACAGAAGCCGAATACATTGCTGCTGCTAGTTGTTGCTCCCAGATCCTTTGGATGAGACACTCTCTCAGTGATTATGGCCTAACCTATGGCAGAGTTCCCATTTTCATTGACAGCACCTCAGCCATAAGCTTAGCCAAGAACCCCGTCCTACACTCTCGCTCCAAGAATATAGACGTGAGGTTCCATTTCCTGAGAGATCATTATGAGAAGGGTGATGTCGAGCTGAACCATGTTTCCACTGATAATCAAGTAGCCGACATCCTGACCAAGCCCCTAGAACAAGCCACCTATGCTCGCTTGCGGGGAGAGCTTGGCGTGTGCTACCCATTTTGAGTTGGGTAGTTGTTTCTGTAGTTTAGGATTGGTTTCCCTTTCTTTTTGCTTTTTCTTGCATTTTTTTGTGTACATACCATTTTGCATAGCATTTGCTCATATGCATTACACTTGCACTAAGCTTCTCATGTATGATATCTGCATTTGCTTGTGCCTTGTGCTATGCTATGAGTTGTATATATGCTTTGACCATGTGTAGCTAGCTCCTTTGAATATGTTGTATATTAGCTCTGAGCTTAGCTATTTTATTCTTTGAAAATCATAAACCATGGTCACCTTCAGGATCTGCTACTAGCATGTGTAGGCTTGTATGCTTATGCTATCTTGTTTCATGCTTAGTGGCTAGGTCCTTTGCTATCATATGCAACACGATGCCCTCTTTTGCTTCCTGTTGGTGTGTTTTAATTGGTACTCAATTTCAAAAATCCAACATTTGGTATATCATGCTTTGATCTGAGTGAAAAGATCCAGGTGGGATTGCTTGCACCACTGATCTTCTACCAAGACTGCTCCTCTGGAGAACTTGGACAAGGCTGTGGATGACTGAGAGTGTTGTCTTAAGCTTCTGATGGTCCTTGACCTAGGCTTGGCACATTCGCTGTGTTACGCACTTGCAAGTTTTCAACCCCTGGCACCACTTCTTGTTGAGAAATTAAGAGTTTTCAGTTGGTTGAGTAGCAGTTGCTGTGATATGCTTTGGATAGCTCACCTGTATGTTCTTGCTAGCACTAGCATGCTTGTTTACCTTCTAGTATGCTAGGTCCTTTCTGGTGATGCTTTTTCTTTTACAAATGACAAATGCTTGCTCATGATCTGTATAGATATATTCTTATGAGCTCCTCCATGCATTGTCTTTGTATATGCACCCTCATATGCTGTGCTGTTACGAACCTTGCAAATGCTCTTGTTCTGTACCTGGAAGCTCTTTAGGCACGCATGCATTGCACTTCATGGCACATTTCCAGGGAGAGCATCTAAACAGGGGGAGGTACCTTGGTGTGTGCCTTGTCAACAAGGGGGAGAGATTGGTGTTTGGTCTAAGGGTGAGAGTTTGGTGTCTCTGATACCTTAGGCGGAGAGATTGTGGAGAGTTCCAGTCTTTGAGTGTGCACACATCGGGGGAGAGTTGCATAGTGAGGGGGAGCTGCATTTCAGCGGGAGTTTTTGAGTCTTTTCATGCTCTTTGCTGGTTGTGTTGAGCCTTGCCTCTTTGTGGAGGGACCAGCTTTGCACATGCTTGGCTGTGTTGAGCCTTGCCTCTTTCTTGAGGGGTCAAGCATGTTTTGGAGTCAGTGCGTCGAGCCGTTGCCCTTGTCTTGGGGGCTGACTCTTTTGGCTTTGCTATCTTCAAGTGATCTTTTCTGGCTTTCATTCACTTTTGATCACTTGAGTTAGCTCTTGTTTTCTATTTCTTTTTCGGTTATCCTTTTCTCTCACCAGTGCCCGTGTGGGGTGTGGTGTTGACAATGCTCTCATCAAGGGGGAGATTGAGAGGCAGTGGTGGCCTGCTCCTTGGTGTGATGAGTGATTGCCAACACGTGGAGTGGACTAACTGTGTGTAGTCGCGACTCTATGGTGATTGCGCTAGTTCTTGGTCTGTGGTGTGCAGGTACACGGATGGTGCGGTGGCAGCGAGATGGTTTGGACAAGTGCGAGGCGCGTGCCGATGGACCATGCGGCGGCGTTGCGGTGGCAGGGAGCTCGACGACCATGCGGAGGCAGGAGACCTTGCGGTGGCGTTGGAGGCCCGACTGGACAACCGTACGGTGGAGGAGGGCGGCCCAGATGCTTGGGCCACTGCTGGGCCGCGTTGCGATCCACTCCTGGCGCCAAGGCGGGATGGCGTGGAGTTTGTTGGTAACTCGGGAAAAACCAACAGCTGGGATGCGTCGACGTCGGCCAAGTCGAAGAGGTTCCGGCGGGAGGTCAGACACGTGGCGACATCGGGTATGGCGGGTGTGCCGGAAACATCGCGCGGGAAGGTTTCGCGGTTCCTCCAAAACCGCCCCCGAACTCGGTTTCGACAGTTTTCCCAAAACTGCCCCCGTGAAGATTCCAGAAGGACGCGTGGCGACATCAGAGGGATTGCGTCGGGTCGAAGCAAACTACTCCAAGTCATCGCGGCCGTCGGATGATCTTCAATGTATCTTTTCCGATTTTGCCCCTAAGGGCCTTCTAGTTTAATTCTGGCACTTAGGGGTAGTTTAGTCTTTAGAGGAAGGCTTGGAAGGCAAGAAAGGGAGGCCAGCGGGAGTGGGTGATGGTTTGGAGGACAGAAAAGGGCGCCCTTCTCTCCCTGGTGAGGAGTGCGCTGGACAGAATAGATGAAACAGAGAGCCAGGCGCCCTTCTCTTTCTTCTCTCCCTCTATGTTCTTCCTCCCTCCTCTCTTCTAGGTAGGATTTTAGCCATGGATTTGTGAAGACCTTGTACTGAATTTTCGTGGGAAAGGAGGCACTTCCCTCCTTGTGCCCTCTGGGATTTTGAGTAAGTTTTCAATCTCATACACTTCATGTTTTGATTGTGACGATTTGTGATTTTGTTTGTTGGATCATGAAGTGCGAGATTGGTGTAGTTCTTTGAGCTCCTTGACGTGATTCTAACCCTTCTTGTCTAGTGCAAATCCTTTGGAAATCACGAGCTCGTTAGGATCATAGTTCTTGAGTTTTTCACGTTTTTGAGAAAACCCCATTCTTGCTCACTAAACCTGCGATTCCTCCCAAACCATGGAGTGATTCATCAATTCCTTTTGTGGACAAGTTCACAAGCCCTTTGTGATCATGCCTACAAAATTTGGTATGGTTTGGACTTGATTTGTTCCCTGGATCGAGCCGAGTGGAAAACAGAGTTTCTGCACTCACGCAGATTTTTGCCTAACACCGGTTAAACCGACGCTCAAGTTCGAGGTCGTCGGTTCAACCGGTGAGTGGGTTTCTCGCTCATTGGGGTTTTCTGCGTGTTGTTGGATTGCACCGGTGCTTTCTCTCTCTAGAGCATCGGTTCATCCGGTGTGGCTTTTGTGTGTGCTATTTTGGCATGTTTAACCGGTGTATTGACTTGTCTTAGCACCGGTTGATCCGGTACTCTGCTCTCGGCTTTGACAGTTGTTGCACGTCAGTTAAACCGACAAAGTGCCCTCGTGCATGTCGGATTAACCGGTGCTCACAGCACGGTTTTGGTGCAATTTGTTTCCCCTCTGGACAACTGCACCGACGTCTATCTCTGATTTTGTCGGTTAAACCGGCGTAGCTCACCGGTTGAACTGACGCTATTCAAATCAGGGCGTCGGATCAACCGGTGCTTGCTGTCTGCTGCTGCCGGCTCTGTATCACCGGTTAGACCGACGTATTCAAGCTGTATACGTCGGTTCAACCGGCGTTAGTATACCGTGCTGAATCTTGAGCTGTTTCTTCGTGTTTGCTTCCGTGTTTGGTTTCGTGGGTTCCTAGGGCTTTCTTGTGTTGGTGTAGCTCCTCCGTGGCTACTCCACACTTCGCCTAGCTCTCTAGGGTTGGGGTGCGCACTTGGAACTTGAGCCAAAGTTTTCGATCGCGATAATTTGAATTGGCTCCCATTCACCCCCCCCCCTCTGGTCGCATTTCTCGGTCCTACACTCTTTCATCTTAATTTGGTGGTAACCGGAGTAAGCATCAAGAAAGGATAAAAGTTCGCATCCCGCAGTTGAATCTACGATTTGATCAATGCATGGCAAAGGAAAGGGAACCTTCGGACATACTTTATTTAAACTAGTGTAGTCTACGCACATCCGCCAACTCCCATTCTTTTTCTTCACTAATACAGGATTAGCTAGCCACTCGGGATGGAATACTTCCTTGATGAATCCGGCCGCCAGAAGTTTCTGCAGCTCCTCGCCGATCGCCCGGTGCTTGGGCTCGTCGAAACGTCGCAGGCGCTGCTTCACCGGCTTGGAGTTGGGTCGAATATCAAGGGAGTGCTCGGCGACCTCCCTCGGTATGCCAGGCATGTCCGAGGGGCTCCATGCAAAGATGTCTGCGTTGGCGCGGAGAAAGTCGATTTGCACCACTTCCTATTTGCTGTCGAGTGTGGCGCTGACCTGCAACGCCTTGTCGTCGGAGCGATTCGGGTAGAGGGGCACCTTCTTGATACCCTCGGCAGGTTCGAAGCTGCCCGTGTGTCAGTGCGTGAAGTCCAAGGCCTCACTTGCCATTTTGTCGAGGGTGGCTGCGAGGGCCTCGTCCTCCGCTCGAGCCTCCGCGTGCTCAACGCACTCGACATCTCACTCGTAGGCGTGCTCGAACGAAGAGCCGACGGTGATGACACCCTTCGGACCCGGCATCTTCAGCTTAAGATAGGTGTAGTTGGGGATGGCCAAGAACTTGGTGTAACAGGGACGACCAAGAATGGCGTGATAGGATCCCCGAAACCCTACCACCTCAAAGGTGAGCACTTCCTTGCGGAAGTTGGCTGCCGTGCCGAAGCAGACGGGTAGATCGATCTGGCCGAGGGGTTGCACTCGCTTCCCCGGCGCAACGCCATGAAATGGCGACTTGCTGGGGCGAAGCTTGTTCAATCCAATCCCCATGAGCTCCAAGGTGTGGGCGTACATGATGTTGAGGCTACTGCCTCCGTCCATGAGCACCTTGGAGAAGCGGGTGTTGCCGATGATGGGGTCGACAACAAGCGGGTACCGTCCCGGGTGTGGGACGTAGTCGGGGTGGTCCTCGCGGCCAAAGGAAATGGTGTCCTTCGACCAGTCGAGGTAGGACGGCGTGGCCTTGGTGACGGAGAAGACTTCCCGGTGCTCACACTTGCGCTGCCGAGAGGTCATGTTCGTCTTTGGTCCTCCAAAGATGAAGAAGGCGTTCTCCACTGGAGGGAACTCGTCATCTCCATATTTGTCGCCAGTATCCTTCTTCTTGTCCTCGTCGCAACGCGCGACGCGGTTATAGTACTTCCTGAGCATTTCGCACTGCTCGAGGGTGTGGTTGACCGAGCCCTTGTGGTAAGGGCACGGCTTCTTGAGCATGTCATCGAATAGGTCATCTCCACCTCGAGGGGGACCACGAGGTCCTTTGCAGTCCGGGGCGGCGACGAAGGCCTCGTCGGAGTCTTCCGCCTGCCCCAGTCCACGCTGGATTGGTGTGGCCTGCTTCTTCCCTTTCCTCCCCCGCTTTTGTTTCTTAGCGGGGGCGTTGATCTTGGCGTTGCCGCCCTCTGCGGGCGCATCTTCCTTGTGCTTGTTCGGCTTGTCGTCGAAAATGGCACCAACTGCCTCCTCGCCGGCGGCATAGTTGGTAGCAGCGTCGAACAACTCATTGGTGTTGGCGGGACGGCTTCGCACAAGCTCGTGCACCAGGTTCCTGCACGTCGTGCCCTCGAGGAAGGCGTTGATGACCTCGACGTGGGTGACGCTGGGGAGCTCGGTGCATTGCTTGGAGAAGCGCCGCACGTAGTCGCGCAGGGACTCATTAGGCTTCTGCCGACACCCTTTGAGGTCCCAAGAGTTCCCAGAGCGCACGTACGTGCCCTGGAAGTTGCCCACGAAGATCTGGACTAAGTCGGCCCAGTTGTGGATCTGGTCCGCGGGCAAGTGCTCGAGCCACATTCGTGTGGCGTCAGCAAGGTAAAGGGGAAGGTTGTGGATGATAACCGCGTCTTCCGTCGCACCGCCAAGCTGGCATGCTAGGCGGTAGTCGTTGAGCCAAACTGCGGGATCGGTCTCGCCCGAGTACTTGATGAGGGTGGTGGGCTGTCGAAAGCGTGGGGAAAAGGAGCGGTTCAAATCTCCCGTCTGAAGACACGGGTGCCCGGAGGATCCGGTGACTCGCCCCTGTGACACCCTAGGTGTCTGCACAATCGTATTGCATTCATTGTATGCATCATGTGCTCATTTTACTTGAAAAAGGATATTTTTGTAAATATAAAAGGTTATATGTGTAATTATGATTTTATGCAAGGTCCTTTCTGTAGTTTATTTGAATAGGGTGTGCAATTATTACTTTTGTGGAGGGTGCTTTTGCAAACTTCAGTGCATTTATTGCTTGGCAGGAAACTTTTCAAATCAGCCCAAGTTTGAAGTGAAATTTCATTGAAAAAGACAAGTTTCCTTTGAATTCAAATTCCCTTCTATGTTTTCAAAATTAGCTCTCTATCCTTTGATCAAATAAATTTTTGCACAACATCAAAGTTGTAGATCTTGAAAAGTTGAACAACTTTCATGTTGGGCACTTTTTCAGTTGAGCCCTAGTTTAAAAGTTATCCTTGTTTTACAGTTAGGTCCCTGAAATTTTCTGATATTGCAAATCAGTCCACCTTTCTTCTTCTCTCTCTGCTTCTCTGTTCAGCGTCGCCGGCACGTCGCCGCGCCGCCCGCCGCTCTCGGCCGCCTTCCCGGCCACCTCCTGCTTCGCTGCCGCTTCACGTGGCGACCTCACAAGCTTCCGGACCCACCTCTCCACGCGCTGGACCTCTTCTTCCCGTGCCACGTGCCACGCGCCCCCGCCCAGCCCAGCGGCCGCCACCGCGACGCCGCCGTGGCGAGCCCGCTGCACCACCCAGGAACGTCAACTCGTGCGCGCCCCAGCATCTGGAGAACCCCCGCACTCTATTCCGCACGCTCTCTCTCCGATTCCCCACTCTGACGCCCCAGAACACCGCCGCCGCTCCACCGAACGCCGGCGAGCCTCAAGCCCGCCGTCGACCCGCCTCTCCGCAGCTTCCCCGCCCACGCTGACCACTCCTTTAGCAGCACCTCGACCTTGCGCAGCTCCCCAGCCCTTTTCCCTCGCCCGAAGCCCACCGGAGCCACCCCGCCGCCGTGCTCCGAGCTCCACCGGCCGCCGCTCGCCGTGGACCGAACCCCTCCGGCCATCATTTCGCGACCCAAGGGCATCCAGAGAACCGCCTCGACTTCCTCTCCGTTTTCCCCAACCTACCCCTCGCTGCCGGTGAGCCCCTCGCCGGGATTTGGCCGGTCAACCGCCGCCTCCCCTCTCTGACCCGGCCCAGGGACCTCGGGGTGGAAGAAACAAAACCCCAGGGGGTTATTTGAATAGCCTTAGACTCAGTGGAATAGTGCTATAGGGACTTGTTTGTTATGATTTGCTGTGAACTTTGAAATTCAATATCAATTCGTAGAAAATTCGTAAAATATCAAATCTTGATGTTTTGGAATCCTCTTGAAGAGATATATGCATTAGAATCATAATATGTTAGGCATTAGTTGCAAGTTTTTGCTGTAGAATTTGTTTTGTGTTACTAGTGCATAAATATTAGTTGATATTATCTTTTTCTTAACTACTGTTTGAAGCCTTATCTTGCAATGAAATTTTTATGGTGAATTACTCATATGATTATAGTGTTGCTATATAAATTTCGTGCTCAGTTCTCATGTGTAGCTATTTCTTTGATTTAATGTTTCTTTTGTAGACTTTAATTATGGTAAATAGTTTCTATTCATAATAAATCATGAAAATATTTTTGAATGTTGTTTTTGAGTAGGTTAGCTTGTCTAGGAAGTTTGAGCATCAGTCCATGAATATAACAGGATCTAAAAATGAATTTTGCTAAACTGATGTCTATTTTGTTTATTTTTTCAGAATTAAATCTTCGTAGATAAAATCATGAAAAATTCACAGTAGCTAGTTAATTTCTGTGTCGACCTCCTGTTAAATTTTTAGTTTCTTCTTTGCTATAGTTTGACCTATATAATTCAAGATTGTTCTAGGTTTTGTCTGAATGAAATTTGCAGGATAGCTTTTTCTGTTTACCTTCTGTTCAAAGTAATTTTTGCTAAATTTATTACTTATTGTGCACTGAGTGGTGGATTTATTAGCAAACCATGACTTTCTTGTTATAAGAAACCACCCCCACTTGTTTATGAAGTTAGTCAACTTCATTTGTGTTGCTGATCATGATGCCTTGTGTAGTTAGATTTGTTAGTTAGGTACTCTATAAACGATTGCCCATGTGTGATTATAATACTGTTCTTGCATTACATATAGATACGACTACCTTATCAGACGGGACGTACGAGCTGATCCTGGATTCCGAAGGAGGTGATCTCGAAGATCAAGCGAACACCGCCGTACTAACTGAAGCCCCGGACCAAAGTTCGGAAGAGCCTAGTGCTGAAATAGTTAGTGACTACCAAGAAGGCAAGCCCCGGACATAACCTATATTTCAAATTATTATCATTTACTGTTTTATTTACTTGTGCATTTACAGTTCTTAGGATTTGAATTGAAACCCTAGATGCATGATCCTAGGAACCTATGTACTGAACACTAGACTTGAGTTCGACTACTTGCTAAGCTTATAGGACCGGTAAAAGTCGAGTGATTGCCTGTCACTCACGAGCTTCATAGGAACTGCTTGTTTATTTTCTGTTATCAATATAAGGACGACGGACGGGGTTGTGTTCGATATCATGACCTTATGTGAGACCCCGTCTGTGTTAATGAACTTGCGAAGGTCGCGGTGTGTGGTAGTGCTGGTTAAGTTTTTGAACGTACTAGCCACATGCCGTAAATATGGTACGCGGTAAGCCTAGTAGCCGATTGGACCGGGAAGTGGATATATCTATCACTCTCTCTTTAGAGATAGGTTTTTAAATGTTAATGTTGATCAACACTGCGACTTCTAGGGACAAGGGTGGACCTCGTATAAGGGTAGACCTTGGAGCCCTGTAGTCGGGGAGAGTGACCCTATCCACAAGCCGGAAAGAAAGGTCAACGGTTGTTTGGGAACGACCCGACGGTGTTCCAAACGTGTGTTAGGTCTTCCTGGCCAGGTTAACAAATTCGATTCGAATCGTCTGCTTCTCACAGTTTGGGACTGCTTGATCTCTTTGCCACACAGAGTAACAAGAGCAACATTATTATGATTAATCCTGATGTTTGCTTAAAGTTCTACCATGGTTGAATAGTAGTTGCTTACATAGAATGGTTAATCAACTAGAATATGGAAAGCTAAAATGTGAAATAAGGACCTACTCTTTATTGCTTTTCAGCAAAGGAAACCAGAGCCTCACAAACCCTGCATAGTCTAGCTAAAGTGGGTTATGTATACCCGTTGACGGTTAAGTCTTGCTGAGTATTAGAATACTCAGCCTTGCTGTTGAAACCCTTTTTCAGGTATGAGTCTGGAGGACCAGGTAGCTAGTTTGCCTTGGCCCTGCCCTTTGCCTCCTGGCTGGTCCGTAGAGTGGGATACGTCTTCGGCCGGCAATGACCTTGACGAGTGATACCTTGCTTGGGCTAGCTTGGTATACTTTTGCGACGTGTTGTAGCCGTCATGTTTTATCTTCCGCTGTTTTAACTCTGAAGTTTTACACTTAAGGTTTGTATAACTGTTTTACTAAAGTTGGTTTTGTAATAATGGTTTGAACTGGTTTGTAATCACTACTTTGCCTATGTTGTAAACTTGTGGTTGTAAAATCTCTGGACTCGCCTTCGTGCGGGGTATGCTTGTTCGATCCGAGAACCGGTGGTTGTATCGGGACGTTACCCGACAGACCAAGAATTGTTCCGTTTGAAGTGCGTTTGAGCTAGTGTTGCCTTTATGGTGATGCCCTGCGCACTTGAGCCGGGATAATTCAAGTGGTTCTGCCACAGCCCCTGTCGTGCTCGTGGTCGAAGCATCCACCCCGTCGAGGGGTGTACTTCCTGCCGTTGACGATGTAGCGGGCGTCGCCGTCGCTGGCATGCCCGCGCGTGTCGTCGAGTCGCTCCCTTGCGGGAGCCTTTCTGATGCGGTTGTGCACCGAGGGTGCCTTCGCATCATGTGCTACGTCTGCCTTTCCCTTCCCTTCTGGTGGAGTGTGCACCGAGACCTCGTGATCCTGGCGTGCAGTCCCACCGGGCTGCTTCGGGAATATTGAGCGCATGCGAGATGCAGAGCTCTCAGCCTGCTGCACATCAGCTTGTTCGATGAACGCCTGTGCCTCGCGGCGCAGATTGTGAACCGAAGTCGTCGACGGCTCGGGCATCGCTTGAGTAGGTAGGCCGCAGCGACGAGTTTTTCGCCGGCCGTTTTCAGTTCTGGAGGTTTGTCGACGTTGTCCTTGGCTAGGATCCGCTCCCGGGCAACGCGTGCCGCCGCCTGGGCATGTGCGCCACGCGCGGTGCGCTACTGCTCGAGTGCGGTGCGCAGCTCCTGAGTCTCCCGACGCTGCTCGTCGAGCTTGGCTTGAAGCTCCTTGAGCTGCGCCAGCTGTGCTTGCCGCGCCGCCGAGCTTGACGAAGAAGAAGGGGCCACAGCTGTCACCACCGGTTGGTTTGCCTGCGCGTCTGCCCCGCCGTTCCCGTCATCACCCGGAGCGTTCTCCTCTTGCCCGTCCGCGATCTGGACCATGAAGCACTCCCGGGCGGGATCGTAATCCCCCTCGCTGGAGTCCTCGGAGCAGCTGAGGTAGTAAGCCGCCGCGAGCTGGAACGAGCGGAAAGCGTCGGGGTCGCGGACCCCGGAGTAGTCCTCGGCCTCCTCGGCCGTGAAGTTGTCCATGAAGAAGCTGATGTCGTCGGCGATCGAGCTCGCCGTCTCAGGGTAGGAGTCATTAGGAGATGATGCGATGAGGTTGCGGATCGATAGGAGGTGATGACCCGACAGATCCTCATACTCGGCGAAGTTGGTGCTGGATGAAGAGGCGTAGGAGGCAGCATTGCGCATCCCGATGGAGAAGGGAGACGCCGCAGTCGCCCCCCCCCCCCCCCCCCCCCCCCGCTGGGAGGCACTAGGGCTGCAGTCGATGATGGTGCTGGCGCAGCTGACGCCGAGGTACGTGATGACGATGCGGTGGCCCCGTCGGCCGCGACGCTGAGCTGCGACATGGCAACCTCAACCCACGTGGGGGAGCTGAGGCGTGCCGCCCGGTGCCGCTCCACGCGCGCTTGTCGCGAGTGCTAGCCCAAGCGCCTGTTGCGTCGGGCTGGTGAAGTCGGAGTGTCAGGGTTGCGTCTGGAGGAGAGGAGCTCCATGAGGTAACCGTTGCTGGTTGCTCTGAACTCAAGACTCTCGAACCAGATCACGTATCCTACTGGGAGCGGATCCGAGATGCCCATGGGGAATGGGTTGGATCTGCTCGCCATCCATGGAGATCAAATGGGAACAAAAGAGAAATGTCACGCAGCGGCCCCTACCTGGCGCGTCAACTGCCAGTGTCCTGACCCGGTGGTCCGGACCCAACTAGTAATGTTGTTGCGTGTTTCCTCGTCCCAGATGTTGATGCAAGAGGCAACACAGTAGCGCACGGGTTTATCCTGGTTCCGGCCACGGGGCCGTACGTCCAGCAAGGGGGTGTGCGAGGGCACTATATTATCTTGCACCAGAGGTGCCCATAGTAGGGGGTACAGGCGAGGCGAGAGAGGGAGGGAAGCTCCCAAGTCTCTGCTAGAGAAGGAGTTGATTCCAGGTGTGGCGTGGCAGCATTTCGTGGGCCCTGCAGGCCAGGGTCTTGCATATATATGTGCGCCAGCAGTAGTGGGGCACGTGGCGGTCCCGGGCCCCCCTGGTTAGAGTGCTAGCGTGTGAGCTAAGGGGGTCCGGGAGTCACGTGGAGGTCCCGGACCCCTCGAGGGGGGAGGTCCGGGCCTCCGGCTGCTAGTGCTGAGCATCCCTCCTTGGGGGACACGTGGCGACGCCGGATCCCTTCCCGAGCAGGGACGGGTCCGGGGCCGTTGGTGTGGTGAGGTGGAGTCCGGACAGCAGGATTTGGCAGAATAGAAACGGAGCTGTGCCGAGCACATCTTGTACCGCGTTGCAGGTTCTCACAGTGTTGCCACAGCGTCTGGCATGGCGGAGCAGTGACAGGAGTTGGCCGACGGGGATTCGGTCACAGCCACTGTGGGGAGTGGCGGCCTGACGCCGTCTGACCTAGGCGCTGTGGAGAAGTGGTTGGCATTTAATGCCTCCGTACGACGGGCGGGTGAGCAGAAGGGTTGTTTGTCCTCTTCTTCGAGGGGTGGCCTTGAGCGAGACGGAGACGATTCGCCCCGCTCGAGGGTAGGTTCGCCACCCTCGAGCGAGGCGGAGACGATTCACCTCCACGAGAGTAGGATCGCTACCCTCGAGCGAGGCGGAGACGCGAGGCGCGGTCGAGGGTCTCGATGGGAGCCCTCGAGCGAGACGGAGATCACCCCGCAGGTCCGAGGGGGGTGCGGATGGGCCGCGTGCTGGGCTTCTTTGAGTCCTTTCCTTTCTTCCAGATTGGAAGGAGACCATAGGCCTTCGTGGGCTCAGTTGCCTAATATGTGTTTGCGTTTTTAGGGTGATTTTAGTACCGCGATTAGGGTGCCCCTAATCGTGGTCCCCGACAGATTGACAGAGTGAACTGCGGACGGTCCGCCAAGGAGGGCCGGACGGTCCGCCGGTAGGATTAGAAATCTGTCCAGAGACGTCGTTATCTCTGGTGGATTGGAGTAGGTGTATTGCGGACAGTCCACTAAGGGTGAGCGGACAGTCAGCCAGCCAGTATAGAAATTCTCCAGAAACATTGGTGGTTCTGGTGGGTCTGCCGAGTTGAACCGCGGACGGTCCGCCACTTGGGCGCGGACAGTCCGCAGTGCATTTCATTTCGAAGTAGTAATTATATAGTGGGTTGCACTCAATTATTTCATATGCATTCGTGTAGCATACGTAGTTGAGGACGTCGTGTATGAGGTGATTGCGGCACCACTGGAGCAGCCGGAGCATGCCCAGGAGGGGAGGCGTGAGAACCCGGCCCAAGGCCCGTCTGACCCTAGCTCTGAGCAACAGCCCGAAGACAAGCCCCGGTGCATAACCTTTATTTCAAATTATGCAATAATACATACATATATATATATATGTATATATATATATGTATATATATATGTATATATATATGTATATATATGTATATGTATATATATATGTATATATATATGTATATGTATATATATATGTATATATGTATATCTATATATATGTATATATATATATTTCTTGTGCATTAAAGTATAGGCATTGAATGGAACCTTAGATGCATAACCCTTAGGTACCATGAGTTCTATACTAGTACTTTGTCAGACGATAGACGTGCTAAGCTATATTGAGTTCGGTAGAAGTCGAGTAATTTCCTGTTACTCGCGAGATATAGGGTGTCTTTATATTTCAGCAATACGAGCTACTGAATTCAAAAATGAAAGGAAATAGATGTGGGGACCGGGCGGAAAAATGTTTAGTCCGTCTGTGTTGATTAAGGACCGATTCGTTGTTGGCAGTGCTGATCGGGGATTGAACTGTACTAACCGCATACCGGGAGTAGGAGGTAGTCAAAACTGGTAAGCCTAGTACTGCCCTGTTTCGAAAGTACAGGACTCCTTCCCACCCCTTAGGGTAGTCGAGTGGCCGCGGAGAATCGGCATGCATGTATTTACATTTGGTGGTCTCTCGTAGGGCTCGGCTGACTATACGCTGGTGGGGCGGTTCTGTAGTTCGTGGCGGGGAGGGGAATGGTTGGTGCGTGAGGTCCGACGGGGCCTATGCGTGCCGTGTTGGTTAGGTCCACCTTGCAAGGTTAAATCGAATCGATTCGCCGTGTCTCGCGGATATGAGGGTCTCGATCTTTTTGTCGCCTCGTAGAAATGAATTAGAAATATTAGTGATAAATGATGGAACTATTTTGAATCATTATTGTAATGTTCCAACATGATTGTTTTAGATATGCCAACATTAGCTAAGAGTCTTTCTATATAAAACATGTGGCTAAAACATTGAAAGTAAGGATCCAACTATAGATGCTTTTCTGCAAAACAACCCCACTAGCCATAAAGCCGTGCATGTCTAGGTAGGGGCTGTGTATACCCAAAGTCGGGTAAGCCTTGCTGAGTATTTGTCACAGAACAATCCAAATAATACCGATCAAGTGCACTAATTAACCAGTTAACTTAAATCCTCCGCTACTGCACTTCACCAGTACACTCAGACTGCCTGCTTTAACCAGGATCGATTGCACAGGAACTCTCGCCAAAAGACGAGCACAGGTGATTACAAACAACAAAAGTTTTCAAACTTAATTTACGACCAGAGTTAAACAAAAGTCTCCAAATTAATTTACAATAAAGTTTTACAAGCCAGAGTTACGTTTCGAATACAGAGTTCAAACGCAGCGGAAAATACAAACAGGTTTGAAACAAACTTCCAAATACAGTATGATAAATAACGTCGACGACCAAAAGATGAACTTCACATCTTGCCCACTGATGTGAGGCTCACCTGCCTTCACTTCACGGAGAAGATGGAACCCACTCGATCGTCCAACCTGAAGGAAGAGGCTGACCACTCCAGGACGCACCGATTTCCTCGAAGTCTTCCGGAATACAACCTGCTAAAAAGGGTTACAACCAAACCCTGAGTATTCTAATACTCAGCAAGGCTTACCCGTCTATGGGTATACTTAGCCCATTACCTAGACATGCACAGCTCTTTGGCTCTGGGTTATTTTGCTGAAAAGCTACTAAAACTGGATCCTTATTTTCAATATTTTAGCTCCAATTGTGTTGATAGCTAGAAACTAGGTTTGCCTAATTCTCTAGAGCACACATGGTTAATCATATTATCTTTTCAAGAATAACAACAAAAGTCCAACTTTTCTCTTTCTGTCCTTTCAATCCTTACTACGATGCGACGCATTGACCAAGGCTCTCATATCCGTGAGTCACGGCGAATCGATCCGATTTAACCTTGCAAGGTGGACCTAACCAACACGGCACGTATATGCCCCGTCGGGCTATACACACCAACCCTTCACATATGCACACCGAATAGGCGAACTGCCCTGCGACCCGGGACTGCTAGCCCCACCGATACCAACGAAGGGTCAGCCATGAGTTTCTGTACTAGCTCCACTGGTGAAGACAGTATCAAGTCCGCCTACCGGTGCGTATATGGTACTGAGCTTACCGGTTTCGACTACCTCCTACTTCCGGCATGCGGTTAGTACTGTTCAATCCTCAGTCAAAGGGCCAACAACGGAACGGTCCTCAATCGACGCAGGCGGAGACTCAACTTTCCTTAATCAATAATCATATCCAACTTTACCTCCGCCCGGTCTCCATTTCCATTCTCATAGTATTAACTCTTACTTTCTTACTGAAGTATCAAACCTATATCTCGCGGGTGACAGGAAATCACCCGTCTTCTACCGTATCCTACTTAAGCATGGCAGTGCTATCGACCTATCATGCTAGTAAAAGACCGGGTATCCTAAAGATAATGTATTCAAGGTTCCAAGTAACTCCTAGAACTTAATGCACAAGTACTTAAATAATGCATTGCATAAGCTTTAAAGTAGGGGTTATGCTCCGGGGCTTGCCTTGCAAGTCAGCGGGGTTAGCGATTTCTTCAGGAGCGTGCTCGACTGCATCCTCCTGCTGCTCTCCCGCTTGCGGCTCCTGGATCGGCTCAGCGATCAGCTCGTAGGCGATGCCGGTTTCAGCGTCTACACGAATAAAATATGCCATGCATGAGACTCGAGAAATGATGCAAAGCACTACTCACAACGAAAGACATGGACCAAACTCCAAAAGCGTCTACAGAGCAACCTTACAACTAGGGTTACGATAGCAATGGTTTAGAACGGATGTGCAGCTTTTGGTTCTAAGCCCTTTTAGCCTGAAGTGTTTCCTATCAAGCAAAAGTTACGAACTCGCTTCGAAGGATTAACATAACTCTAGAGCAGCATGGATCAAAACAGGAGCTTGCTTGATTGAGATTACACATGCATGAAACAATAACTAGCACAAGAATTATCGAAATGAAAAGAAATCAAACACTAATAGATCCACACATACGCACATAGGCTATGCACCTGAAACTTTTTCAGGGGACTACACGTGCAAAGAATAGGTTACCACAAAATTTTCAGGATTTTTAGACAAACGGAACAATCGATACAAAATAAACTAACTTAAGCACACACCGAATTTTTAGCAGGGGCAAAAGTGACATTCTACAAGCACAAGTATTTTTCCTCTGAAGATCATGATTTTATAAACCTATCAAAATTTAGTTTGCATTTTTAGGATTTTTCTACATTTTTGTAGAAATTATCAAACTTTTCAGCTGAAAACAACAAAAAGAAAAACAAAACTGGAGCCGTGGGCCCCACTCGTCATCCAAATAAAGAGAGGGAGGGGAGCTCCCCTGCTCTGCTCTGCCGCCTGCCCCGGCCCGCAATCCGGCGACGCGCCTGGCGCGCGCGTGGGGGGCCGTTGGCCGGCCGGCCAGCGGGGCAGCGCGGGCGGGCCCACGCGCAGGGCTAGTGCGGCCGCAGCTGAGCAGAGGTGCGGGTGGGGGCGGCCAGGGCGCACGCGCGGCGGGGCGGGAAGCGCGCGGGGTGGCGCTGGGCATGGGCGGCGGCGCGGCGTTCTCGCCGGCGGCGGCGCAGACCGGCGAGGGGCGGGGCGCGTCGCGGTCAGGAGGGCCCGGCGGAGCGGGGGCGCGCGACGGTGGCCCGCGAGCGAGCGCAGGGAGGCCCGGCGGCGGGCGCAGGCGGCGCGCAGCGCGTCCGCGGCGGCGCGGCGGCAAAACGGCGGCGGCGGCCGCGGATTCGGATAGGGAGAGGGTCAGGGAGCGAGAGGAGGTGGCTGGGGAGCTCACCTAGGGCTCGTTTTGCTCGGAGGACGGCCGAAGGTGGACGTCGACGAGAGGGGGCGGAGCTCGGGCGATGACAATGGCGGCCGGCGGTGGCGCAGGGCCGATTCGGCCGGGGTGTGGCTCGGCCAAGCTCAGGGACGGGCGGAGGAGGTGGAGGGCGATGATGCGCGGCTCCGGGTGCGACGAATCGAAGCACAGTGACGCTAGGTGGTCGGCACGAATGCCGGCGTGGCGAGCGGCGGGCTAGGGTTGCACGGCTCGACTCAGCTCGTCGCGAGCTCGGGGAAAGAGATGAACGACTGGAATTGGCTACGGACGTCGAGGAGAGTGGCGAAGCTTCGAGGCGCGACGCTCGCTGCGATGGCCGACGCGTGGCCACGGACGTCGAGTCGACGGCTTCGGCGCGGCGTGCCGAGCAGCAAGCAGGGGAAGAGGTGTAGCAAGGGCATTCCTGTAAATAATTCGAAGTTCCAAAGCCCAGTTCATAAACTCACCTTTTCTCCTTCTTCAAGGCCTCAAATGGAAAACTTTTGAATACGAAAGTTGTTCAAAATTTCGAGATCTTCAACTTTTGTTTCAGGCACTTTTTCATTTGAACAAAGGTTTGAAAGATAAAATTTAAAACATGGGTGCATTTGAAAATGTCCTACTCAAAGCAAAATTAAAGATTTTCTTTAAATTTCGCGCTGAAACTTGAATTTTGGCCAAAAAGAAAGTTGCAGAGGAAGAAAAGTTCTACAACAATGATGTTGGGCAAAAGTTGATTTAGAACTCGGATTAGGGAGAAAAACAAGATCGAACGTAGCTAAGTCAAAAGTTACTATGCGAACTCGATTAGCGCTAAAGACGATGATTAGCCACGATTAGCGATTAAGCACAATGTTAGCATCGAAATTAACACCGGGGTGTTACAGTATTAGTATATTCAGGGTTTGTTGCCACAATTATTTCAGGACACCCGGATGATGACTTCTGTCCCTGCTGCGTTAAGTTCATCAGTCGGGACGCAGAGGGTTGGGAGGTTGTTGAGCCCGACGCCTAGTTAGAGGACTCCTCGTTGTACACTTGTGGTAGATGTAGGCCTTTTACATCTGTTCGAACTCTAGATTTGGTAATGTAAAGTTTGTAAATTATGCAGGTATTTAAACTTGGTTTGAAAAATTTATGGCAGAATCTTGTGTATATTGTTGTATTTTTAAATTTATGTCGTGCTTGTGCCATTTATGCTCACCTTCGCGTGAGACTATCGGTGTTGTTTCGATCGGGACGTGGGCTGAGAAAGGGCTGTCAAATTAAACCATTAAGCTAATGCGCCCGATGTGTTCAAATGACGACCATTAGGCTTAATTGAGAGTTTTAATTTGGCGGTCCCGTCACAGCTGGTATCAGAGCCGAAACGCACCGAGAGTGGTACGGGCACGGCTAATTTCAAAGTTTTCAAAAGTATAAAAAAAATTTGGAAAGAGCGTAGGGTGAGCATGCATTTCATTTTGTAGTGTTTTTGGGATTTTTTCGTAGGAGTTGATGGGGGTGTGAGTTTAAAGTCTTAAGGACCTTTGTAGATGACGTTCGGGTCGTAAGATTTTGTAGGTGTGGCGTGAAGTGTTGCGGAAGTGTCGGCGGCCGGACTGGAGACACGGTCTGGTAGTTCAAAACCATGTTCAACGGACAGTCCGGTCATGACACATGGACAGTCCGCCGTTCGTTAAGGAAAATGCGCAGAACCATTCCGAACTGGACCTTGGTCAAACAATGCAAAGCGGACAGTCCGCCTAAGCTCAGCGGATGGTTCAGTTAGCTGGATTCTTGTAAAGCGGACGGTCCACCCTAGTACCCCGGACGGTCCGCCATACATTTTTCGGCTGGACCAGGGCAGACCGATCAGACCGACTGGTTGAACCGATCGAACCGCCTGGCCCCTCCTGCATGCATCCAGAATTGTTTTGAAGCTCTACAGTCTGCAATGTGCTATGAATAGAAAGATTAGTTACTATCGGGATTGTTTTATTTAATCTAGATGAAGGAACTGATCTTGTCATGGTTAAATGCAGAATGGCAGGCGACGGTGCCAGAGCGCCACCAGCACCTCCTGATTTGGCCCAGGCCATTGCGGCCATGCTCACCGGACACAATGAGCAGACAGCCCTTCTCCGGGAGATTGTCGAGCAGGGCAGAGCGCAGCGGCATGAACATCACCACCAGCCCGCTGTCCCTGGGCATGAACAGTTTCTGAGCACTCAACCGCCGCTATTTCACAAAGCAGATGAGCCACTGGAAGCAGATAGTTGGCTCCGGACCATAGATGACTCAGGGTTCCGCACGCACTTGGTGGGACAATCATGTGGCCATGTTTCCCGAGGGCACTCGGTTCACCTGGGCACAGTTCAAGGAAGCTTTCAGGGCACATCATATCCCTGCGGGGGTCATTCGCAGGAAGCTCATAGAGTTCTTGGCTCTAAAGCAGGGCAGCAATAGTGTGATGCAATATGCCCAGAATTTCAACACACTCTCACAGTACGCTGGGTACCACGTAGACACAGACGAGAAGAAGCAGGCTTGCTTCAGGCAGGGGCTTAGCAGCAAGCTCCAAGATCGCCTTGCAATGTTCAAATTTAACACTTTTAGTGAGTTAGTCAATGGGGCTATCGTTCAGGAGGATGCCCATCTAGCTCATAAAGCAGAAAAGAAAAGAAAGGCACCGGCAGCGGGGTCCTATAGCAGCAACCCACAGAGGTTCCGCCTTGTGCAGACTGGACCACAGAGAGCCCCTTTCCAGCACCAGTCTGTGTTCAGGCCACCACAGCAGCAGTAGGGATATCGGTCACCTCAGTACACATAGCCTCAGGGGATAGTCAGGCCTTCTGTTCCTCAGCAGAATGAGCAGAAGGTATGGGTGCAGCAGCGGGGGATGCGCCCTAATGTATTTCCATGCTATAATTGTGGGCAGCCTGGTCATTTTGCACGGAATTGCCCAATGCCACCCAAGCAAGGTCAGCATTCCAGTCAACAGAATCAGAAGAACAAAGTGGTTCACTTCAAGCCGGGACAAGTACACTACACCACCCTTGAGGGTATTCCCGAGGGAGCTCCAGTAATGACGGGTACGTTTTCAGTTAATAATCATCCCGTTGTAGTACTATTTGATTCTGGTGCATCCCACATATTTATTAGCAAGGAATGTGCAAGTAGACTTGGGTTTGAAGTGGAAAGTATGTCGAGGTCGTGCCATATTAATTCACCAGGGGGACAATTAGTTACAAATCAGGTGGATATTATTTTGGGCATGAATTGGAATATTTTCTAAAGTTGCAAGGGAAGATTTTCTACACGTCCCGTATAATCCTTCCAATTCAAAAGGTGGATATTATTTTGGGCATGAATTGGATGGAAGATCAGGGAGTTCTTTTGGACACTCTTCCATAATCTGTGCACATCAAATTTTATCCTCATGGTTCTATGACTCTGCATCTTATGGACCATGGATCATTGACCCATACGATGAATCAGGTTGAGAGTAAAAGTTTGGCAGAAATTCCAGTGGTAAGTGAATACCCGGATGTATTTCCAGATGATTTACCCGGTATGCCACCGGATCGTAACGTGGAGTTTGCCATTGAATTGCAACTGGGAACGGCACCGATCTCCAGAAGACCTTATCAGATGCCACCAAATGAACTAGCAGAGTTAAAGAAACTACTGCAGGAATTACTTGATAAGGGGTATATCCGTCCTAGCACTTCACCTTGGGGTTGTCCAACACTCTTTGTTAAAAATAAAGATCAAAGCCTCAGGTTGTGTGTGGACTACAGACTTTTGAATGCTATCACAATCAAGAATAAATACTCACTCCCCCAAATTGACATCCTGTTTGATCAGCTATTCGGGGCTCGGGTATTTTCAAAAATTGATCTCCGCTCTGGTTATCATCATATAAAAATTAGAGCTGAGGATATTCCCAAGACGGCCTTTTCCACCAGATACGGACTTTATGAGTACCTGGTCATGTCTTTTGGGCTAACAAATGCCCCTACTCATTTCATGTATCTCATGAACTCGGTATTCATGCCTGAACTAGATAAGTTTGTCGTGGTTTTCATTGATGACATTCTTATATATTCCAAGAATGAAGAGGAGCATGCAGAGCATCTTCGCATTGTGCTTCAGTGCCTGCGGGAGCACAAGCTGTATGCCAAATTTAGTAAATGTAATTTCTGGCTCACGGAGGTCCAATTCTTGGGCCATATCATTTCAAAGGATGGAATTTCTGTTGATCCTAGCAAGATTCAGGATGTCCTGAATTGGAAAGCTCTTGCCTCCGTTCCAGAGATCCGGAGTTTTCTTGGGCTAGCAGGTTATTATCGTCGGTTTGTACCGAACTTCTCCAAAATTGCTAGGCCCATGACGGAATTGCTTAAGAATGGGGTGAGGTTTATTTGGTATGATAAATGTGAACATGCTTTCCAGACTTTGAGAAAGTTACTGACGTCGGCCCCTGTCTTGGCTCAGCCAGACATTACTCGACCTTTTGATATTTATTGTGATGCATCGGGTACGAGTCTTGGCCGCGTTCTCATTCCTGCCTTTGGCTTAGCTAGATATTGCTCTGGCCTTGACATTTTTGTGTAATGCAATAGGTACGGGCCTCGGCTGCGTCCTTATGTAGGATCAGCGAGTGATTGCTTATGCTTCCAGAGCTCTCAGGCGGCATGAGGAGAATTATGCTACTCATGATTTGGAACTAGCAGCAGTGGTGCATGCATTGAAGATCTGACGCCATTATCTTCTGGGCAATCCTGTTCATATATACTCAGACCACAAGAGACTTAAGTATATCTTCACCCAGAGCGAGTTGAATTTGCGCCAGAGACAGTGGTTAGAATTGATCAAAGACTATGACCTGGAGATTCACTATCATCTGGGCAAAGCTAATGTCATTGCCGATGCACTGAGTCGCAAGGCGAGTTGCAGCTGTGTCTCAGCTACAGTTTTGCATGAAACTTTGTGCCAAGAAATGGAGAAGATGAATTTGGCCATTGTAGCTGAAGGTACACTTACCAACCTTATCCTCATGCCAACACTTCGAGATCAAATTATTGCTGCTCAGATAAATGATGTGGGCATGGGCAAACAAAGGCTCAGTGAAAATGACCCCAGAGTTCAGTGTTTCCATCAAGATAATGATGGGGTGTTATGGTTCAAGAATCGGTTAGTGGTACCTAAAGCCTTGGAGCTTCGGAAGCAGATTCTTGATGAGGCTCATCTCTCTAGGTATTCTATCCATCCTGGCAGTAGTAAAATGTATCAAGACCTGAAATAGCGATTTTGGTGGACAAGGATGAAGCGGGAAATCGCCAGGTATGTGTCGGAATGTGACACCTGCAGAAGGATTAAGGCGAGCCACTTGAGATCAGCCGGCCTTTTGTAGCCCTTGAGTATTCCATCCTGGAAGTGGGAGGACATCAGTATGGATTTCATAGTCGGCTTACCCAAAACTTCCAAGGGGTATGACTCGATATGGGTTATTGTGGATCGTCTCACCAAGTCGGCCCATTTTCTACCAGTAAAGACCACACATACGGCGAAGCAATACGCTCAGCTATATATGGACCGTATTGTGAGTCTTCATGGGATTCCAAAGACAATTATTTCGGACCGGGGTACTCAGTTCATTGCCCGGTTCTGGGAGCACTTTCACGCCGGTCTAAGCACTCAACTGATCCGTAGTTCGGCCTATCATCCTTAGACAGATGGTTAGACAGAGAGAATTAATCAGATCTTGGAGGATATGCTCAGAGCATGTGCTCTCACCTACAGTCAGAAGTGGGATGAATCTCTATCCTTAGCTGAGTTTGCTTATAATAATAGCTATCAAGAGAGCATCAGGATGGCTCCTTTTGAGGCGCTATATGGGCGAAGGTGTAGAACCCCATTGAACTGGTCAGAAGTTGGTGAAAGAAATTTCTCCGGGCCGGATATGGTTAGTGAGGCAGAAGAACAAGTCTGGTTTATACAGGAGAATTTGAAAATAGCCCAAACTCAACAGAAAAGTTATGCGGACAAGAAACGTCAATCAGTTTCATTTCAAGTGGGAGATCATGCCTATTTGCGGGTATCTCCAATGAAAGAGATCCAACGGTTCGGGGTGAAAGGAAAGCTCGCACCTCGCTATGTTGGGCCTTTTCTTATCACTGAGCGGTGTGGGCCAGTGGCATATTGCCTGGAGCTTCCTGCCCAATTATTCGTGGTTCATAATATTTTTCATGTCTCTCAGCTCCGGAAATGCCTCCGTGTTCTAGAAAAGGTGATTGACATTGAAAAACTACAAGTGGAGCCCGATCTTATCTATCTCGAGTATCCAATTAAAATTGTGGATCACAAGACCAGGGTCACTCGGAATCAAACCAGTGATTTCTACAAGGTGCAATGGAGTAATCACTCCGAGTGAGAAGCTACTTGGGAGACGGAAGAATTCGTTCAATCCAAGTGTCCTGAGTTGCTACAAGCTTATCGAGGTACCTAACTTTTCGCTCCCGTTTCAATTAGCAACTTCACTCTAAATCTCAGGACGAGATTTCTTTTAGGGGGAAGGATTGTAACACCCTGCCTCGTGGATAGTCTGCTTGGGGCGGCGGACGGTCCGCGACGGCCCTGTTTCAACCACTCCGAGACCGAGGTTCGTCAGTCACCGCCACGTGCCGACCGTCGAGCTCGTCCCTACCCATCCCCGTACGCCGCATTGAAGACGAGCACATCCTCTCCACCCACCCGCACCCACTCTCTCGTTTCACTCTCCCTCTCCCTCTCGACGCCATGAGCGGAGTGTGAGCTCCTCCCATTCACCGGCCGATTCCGCGAGCTTCCCTCCATGGATTTCAAATCCACCGCACCTGAAGCTCGACCACCTCCCTAGCTCCCTCCTCAACCCCTCCAACCATAGCCACAACCCCCACCTCACCGGGAATCTCGGATTCCCCGGCCGTCAGTTCGAGTTACACCCAAACTCGACCTCACCGTGGAACTCCATCGTCCGGGCACCGTTTCTTTCGTCCAAGGGCACAAATCGACTGTAAGTAAGCCACTCATGCTCGTGCTCCACTCGTTCCTCCACGTTCACATTGTTTCCATGCACGTTCTCGACAAAGTCATTCTTACCGCCACGGGCCGCACGTCGCCAACTAGGTTCGGCTTGATCTCCTCGCATGTGTCACCCATGCCCGTGTGCGCCTTTTCGAGTAGATGGGGTAGTGCTAGCCTCGCCGTTGGTCGGGCTATCGTCGGCGGGAACGGCGTGCCGCGTCGCCGCGCTGGTCTCACTGTTGGCGGCGCACGGTGTCAAAAGACAGGAATCGCGGACGGTCCACCTAGGAGGGCCGGACAGTCCGCAAGTCAGGTTAGACGTTGTCCAGAGAAGTTGTGGTCTCTGAAGGTTTTCCAGAATTGAACTGCGGATGGTCCGCTATTGGAGAGCGGACAGTCCGCCATAGAGTTCGAGATTTGTCCAGAGACGATGTTGTCTCTGGTGGGTTTCGCAGGGTTGAACTGCGGACGATCCGCTATTGGAGAGCGGACAGTCCGCTATAGAGTCTAGAATTTTGTCCAGAGACGTTGTCGTCTCTGGTGGATTGACAGAGTGAACTGCGGACGGTCCGCCAAGGAGGGCTGGATGGTCTGCCGGTAGGATTAGAAATCTGTCCAGAGACGTCGTTGTCTCTGGTGGATTGGAGTAGGTGTATTGAGGACAGTTCGCTAAGGGTGAGCGGAGAGTGCGCCAGCCAGTATAGAAATTCTCCAGAAACATTGGTGGTTCTGGTGGGTCTGCCGAGTTGAACCGCGGACGGTCTGCCACTTGGGCGCGGACAGTCCGCAGTGCATTTCATTTCGAAGTAGTAATTATATAGTGGGTTGCACTCAATTATTTCATATGCATTCGTGTAGCATCCGCAGTTGAGGACGTCGTGTATGAGGTGATTGCGGCACCACAGGAGCAGCCGGAGCATGCCCAGGAGAAGAGGCGTGAGAACCCGGCCCAAGGCCCGTCTGACCCTAGCTCTGAGCAACAGCCCGAAGGCAAGCCCTGGTGCATAACATTTATTTCAAATTATGCAACAATACATATATTTATATCTATTTCTTGTGCATTAAAGTATAGGCGTTGAATGGAACCTTAGATGCATAACCCTTAGGTACCATGAGTTCTATACTAGTACTTTGTCAGACGATAGACGTGCTAAGCTATATTGAGTTCGGTAGAAGTCGAGTAATTCCTGTTACTCCCAAGATATATGGTGTCTTTATATTTCAGCAATACGAGCTACTGAATTCAAAAATGAAAGGAAATAGATGTGGGGACCGGGCAGAAAAATGTTTAGTCCGTCTATGTCGATTAAGGACCGATCCGTTGTTGGCAGTGCTGATCGGGGATTGAATTGTACTAACCGCATACCGGGAGTAGGAGGTAGTCGAAACCGGTAAGCCTAGTACTGCCCTGCTTCGAAAGTACAGGATTCCTTCCCACCCCTTAGGGTAGTCGAGTGGCCGCGGAGAATCGGCATGCATGTATTTACTTTTGGTGGTCTCTCGTAGGGCTCGGCTGACTATACGCTGGTGGGGCGATTCTGTAGTTCGTGGCGGGGAGGGGAATGGTTGGTGCGTGAGGTCCGACGGGGCCTATGCGTGCCGTGTTGGTTAGGTCCACCTTGCAAGGTTAAATCGAATCGATTCGCCGTGTCTCGCGGATATGAGGGCCTCGATCTCTTTGTCGCCTCGTAGAAATGAATTAGAAATATTAGTGATAAATGATGGAACTATTTTGAATCGTTATTATAATGCTCCAACATGATTATTTTAGATATGCCAACATTAGCTAAGAGTCTTTCTATATAAAACATGTGGCTAAAACATTGAAAGTAAGGATCCAACTATAGATGTTTTTCTGCAAAACAACCCCACTAGCCATAAAGCCGTGCATGTCTAGGTAGGAGCTATATATACCCAAAGTCGGGTAAGCCTTGCTGAGTATTAGTATACTCAGGGTTTGTTATCACAAATATTTCAGGACACCCGGACGTTGACTTCTGTCTCTGCTGCGTTAAGTTCATCCGTTGGGACGCAGAGGGATTGGAGGTTGTGGAGCCCGACGCCTAGTTAGGGGACTCCTCGTTGTACCCTTGTGGTAGATGTAGGCCTTTTACATCTGTTCGAACTCTAGATTTGGTAATGTAAAATTTGTAAATTATGTAGATATTTAAACTTGGTTTGAAAAACTTATGGCAGAATCTTGTGTATATTGTTGTATTATTAAATTTATGTCGTGCTTGTGTCATTTGCGCTCACCTTCGCGTGAGACTATCAGTGTTGTTTCGATCGAGACGTGAGCTGAGAAAGGACTATCAAATTAAACTATTAAGGTAATGCGCCCGATGTGTTCAAATGACAGCTATTAGGCTTAATTGAGAGTTTTAATTTGGCAGTCCCGTCACATTTTATCTGCTTGCCCCCTTCTTCCTCTCCCTCGATTTTTGTTGCCATACACAACCTATGTTCAGCTGGTTTGTCAGCCAACTAGTAGTATTTTTGTCTTACATCAAATCAGCATTAGCCATCAGCCATTCAGCAATATTTTCATCTTACAACAAATCAACAACTACCAACCAAAGCCGGCCGAACAGTCGAACTGTGCAGTGAAGACCCAGAGGACGAACACAACAACCACAAAATACAGAGGTTTTACAACACACAAGATGAGAATGGGAGGAAAACACCCAAGGGTCCATGCTGCTTCAAGACTCGAGATTCAAGAACACCAGGAAGCAAACGAGCCCTGCCCGGGAGCAACACCTGAACGAACCTTTTTACATGTCGAATAGGAGGATGCAATGCAATGGCACACACAAACGGTGACTGCAATGAACACTACACAGGATCAGCTGCAAATCGGCATTCGACATCAGGAAACAATTAGCTCTTCCTATCTGTCACGCACCCACGCATCAAACATCTGATGAATTCCTAACACGAAGAAATTTTACATCAGTCACTGCATCGCTCTCCCAACACTGAAAAAAAGTCAGCACAGTCGGCGAGCGACATTTGTGCTTCTCGTTATCTCCTGCCAGCAGCTGCATTCCAGCGGTTGCTTGTCCATCCATCCGTCTGGCAACCCCAGAAGAGCAGCCTTTCAACTCTTGTCGAGTGTCAAGTCTTCAGGTTGTCGGTGTTTCAGCGCAATGGCACAGCATTTCAGACGAACATCATGAGCAGGAGTAAGTCACTTGTCAAATGGTGGGTTCTTCTGAAACGCTCCAGGAGCAAACACTGGCAAGGAGCCCGTCCGCGCTTTCTCACCCCGGATGTCACGCTGCTGGGTGTTAGGATCTCTGCTTCCCTCGGGGCGTGCTCTTGCAGCTGCCTCGTTCCTCTGTGCGTTGATGCCAGGGGTGCTCAGGATGGGACCACCGAAGAATATCGACTGCCCAGAATATGTCATCCTCTCCGACGGCTGCCCTGACGGCATCGCTGAGGATGAGGTGTTCCCAGGCGCAAGGCTCCTTCCATGGCTGCTTGGCTCGCCACTTGGGTTCGCCAAGAAACGCGGGTTTCTTGCTGCCTGCTCGACGCCAGGTCCCATTCTTGTTTGAGCAGGAACCGACACATACCGACCAGCCTCTTGATCCCAGATGACGGAGGCCCTTCGGTTCTCTCGAACATAAGATGTGGCTGACTGGAACATCGGGTTGGTTATTTGTGTGGTGGGAACAGGTGGCCGCAGTACCCCTGCGTTGGTTATTTGTGAGGTGGGAACAGGTGGCCGGATCATCCCTGGTGCTGGCCTTTCAGGTGGTGGAGGGTGAGGCACTGCACTGAACTGAGAGTGAGTGGCAAGCTTGTGGATGTGGACCGGGCTGCTTAAACTGCTCGCAGTTTGTGTGCCGGTCTCATAGTCGTCCTGGCTAGCTAGACTTTGGGGGTATGAATTCTGAAGTGGAGAAAGTCTCATTTCACTATTTGATTCCTTTGTGCCACTGTAGTCGACACTCATGCTACTCCTGATGCTTGCATTGCCACTGGAGACAGCATCAGCTTCATGACCGCGACGGGTATCAATTGGTCGCAGAACTGAGGATGATGCCCGAGCTTTTGCAGCAGCTTTCATTACCTCATTTTTATCCAGCTTTGCAAGGCTCCTAGCACTGATTTTGACTGCCTTTTTGGCTTTGTTTGCTCTATCAGCATATCCAGCAGCATCAGGGTCCACGGTTGAAGGCACCATTCCAGGATCCAAATGTGGGGTCACTTCATCCTGATTGATAGTTTCAGTATAACTCAAGTTAGTGTGATTGAAGGGACGCTTCTAACATTATAACTATGTTTCTTCTAAACTGGAGTTCTTATCAAATTTCAATCTGTACACTTGTTTAACAGGCTAGATTTTGGAAGCAATATACTTGCTCTTTAAATCAAGGGGGCTTACATGATCAATAAATATCCTTGGAGGTGTACACCAAGCACCCTTGTGATGAAGACCAAGTGAACTTCCTACACTGAACCCAGTTGTCGCTGAATTTGATGGGGAGTAAATGATGTTTGCTCCTTCCTCATCCTCTGGAGCTGCCTCACTCATAGCTCTCATTGCAACAACATAGTCATAAGTTGTGATCCCCTGATACACAACATAGAAAAGGGAACATAGCTGAGCAAACAAGACAAAATTTTCTATTTGAAACAGTTCCATTAGAATTACATGCAAACCTTTCTTATCAATATAATGTGGAAGAAGAAAAGTTCCCCTAAAGGTATGCAGGCCACCAATGAAAGTAAGGTAAATATGCCCTGCATAAGAGAAATTTATGGTCAACCAACAGCTTCAAAGGCCATTACAACAAATTCAGAAGGGCTATGAAGATAACTTCAGGACGAATTATACTCCTGACAGTAAAAAAGACAGGATCCAAAAATTGTGGCCAGTAAAAGATTTGAATTTCTGTATACTGAAAAAGATAGATTGCAAGTTGCTACTTCGAAACAATGAATTAAAGCATCATAACACAGCATAAAGAAAATAACGTCAAGTGGTTTGGGTTTCATAATTGGATATTGAAACTTGCTACTTCAAACAACTTGTAATCAAGAGGAGATTCTCATACACTACTGCATGCAACTATTTAACACAGGAACTTACCACGATAACAGCAAATGGAGCACGAGTCAAGCCATTCCCCAGCTTGTCTTGTATGTTTCTTGATGCATTCTTATCAACAAAGCAGAGTACAATAACAGCAATGCCCGCTGCAAATTGAATTGCAAGCTATGCAGGAGATTTCAACATTTAGTGCCATGCTACAGCAAAAGCAACAAATCTACACAAACCCTATAACCACATGAACTCAAGAAAAAGAGTATATAGCAAATCCATACTGCATACCCAGATAAGACTGATTGCCATCAGAGCAAGAAACGTGAAATAGTTCTTCCGCCCAACACAGTTATTTAGCCACTGCAAAGATATACCATATTAGATATGCATAATGAAATAATACAAGTAATACTCTGGCACAGGTCAAGAAAAGCACCCGACAATGATGATCAAATCCATCCACACACTTGTCACAACTTCTGCAGTGTTTGCTGAATTTGCGAACCTGAAAAGTTTATTTTGTAAAGGAAAACTAAACAACACAGGCTAGGCAATGCCGCAAAGTGACACAGCTAAATCAACATACCTCAGCATTACATAATGTGCAAAACAGAGCCTCTTCACCATTTGCTTGTTGGTCTGAGTCATCAGGTTTCCGGCAGTCCTCATTGACAAATAGAGCACACAGAAGGCCACCTATCAACCAACAGCTTGATCTTTTCTTTGGCTGCTGTGATCCTATATTTATGTTTGCCTCTCCTAAAGATGAACCTCTGTGATTAGAATGCCCATCCAGAGAGCTTCTACAAGTAGAGGTTGGGGAGTTTGTTCCAGTAGCATTGTTTGCTTTCTGGGGCAAATTCGTTCCTTCAATTCCAGCACTGTTACCAGGTACATTGATAAAGCCATCCTCAAATTTTGACATGATCCCAGGATCCGCAGGGTTTATACTTGTGCATCGGATGTAAAGGATGAAAACTGCAAGTGCCTGAATGTGAAGTACAAAGGACAAAATGTCACCACAATTTTTTTAATATGAGGGGGAAAAACTTAACAGGAGGACCACTTACCACAGGAGTATAAACACCGATGGCGACATATTCAAGGACTTGTGTTCCCAGAAACGGCGCAAAGAAGGCATAAAATGCAACCACCAGAAGGAAGAAAACCGTAATTGCAACAATCTATCCAAATGAGATGACAAGTCAGTTACCAAAACTTCCAAAATGTAGGAACTAGTTCGGAGCTATTTAAACTCACAGTATGAACTATGAACCAGAAGAGTATGGAACAGACAAACATGAGTGTAATTTTTAATTTGGTAGAGGGAATCATAAAAATAAATATGCATATGTATGTCATCTAGGCACTGAGCAGGGCATATCATAATGCTAGAGATACGCAATGCTTTCTCCGTGGCCAGATCATTACAAGTAAACTACAATCAGACAAGTCTATCTTCGTTCCATTGGAAAGCATCAAGTCCATGTGAATACATACACAAGCAGAAGATTTTAAAAAACTATACAAAAACTACAACAGTTACCGAAAAAGATTATTAGCAATGTCAAGTGAGCACATGAACTAGTAGAGAACAGTCATTTCATTGCAACATGAGAAAGTGACATAAAATTTATTATGCCAAACTGCTTTAACATAAAAAAGAGTAATATGGGTCATCAACACTCTGTTCGATATTAAATCTATAATGCACGGAGGCATTTCACTTCGCTCAGATAAATAGCATGAACCAACCATCTATGAAGCTGCCTAGATGCAGAGCTAGAGGGTGTATTTTTCTGCCAATTCATCGAAACTCGCAACTGACCAAGTGTTTTTTTTTCGATGCATCAAACCTTTGAGACCTCCAAACATACCGATTACCAAACAACCATTGTGAATCAAGGCATATAACCCTGCGCTGTTTTTTCTTTTCACGAATACATTGTATTAAGATAGGAATAATAAGAGTGCATAACATGTCATGCACCTAACGCCACTAGGATGATTCATAGACAAGGTTACAAAACCACCTTACGAGTTAGGACACTAAATATAACCCTGCTTTGTCCCGTGTTGGTAAAGGAAGTCGTTTTGAGGTTGTCTTAAGTCAAACATTAAACTTTGACTATAAATAGATTCTTTTGGGTTGAGTTTGAAATATGAAAGCGATGTAAGTAGATTCATCTTGAAATGTAGTTTCATAAAGGTATATATTAACTGTATTTTATAAAACTTTTATAGCGAAAAGATAGTGGTCAAAGTTGTTTTTTAGACCATGTCGCCTTTACCGAGAGGGCGTATCATTGTATTTACAGACATATAGCCCTGCTCTGTTAGACCAAAAATCCCAGTGAGTGAACAATACTAAAGCTAGAAATCCTAACAGGTTGAGAATCGCAGCTATACTGTTGTGACAATCGCACACCGACCCGACTCGTCACATATTAACATTAATCATTTCTCTCGGCTCAAAGAGACACGGGAACAACAAGTGGGGGGAAACCCCAACCACTAGCCACCAGAGGCCTCCCCTCGACAGATCTTCGAAATAATGACAAGGGGCGGCGAATCCCCCGCGCACAACCGCACAGGGACGGATTCCTCAGCGAATTTCGCTCGTTACAAACACACATACACGAATCGCACCCGATCCAAAAGGAAAAAGGAAAACTGAAGAGAGAGGAGGCGAGAAAGGAAGCATCGACGAGTGAGTGCACCTGCAGGGTGTGGGCCGGGAGCTGCCAGCCGTGCTTCCGCGCCATGGCTCCGCCGCCTTCGCCTCGGAGCCCCGCTCCTGCTCCGGATTGCGCGCCCAGACGAGCTCCTCCCCTTTCTCCCGGCCGGCAGGCGGCAGCAAAGGGGAAGGAGGCCGGCTTTCCTTTCAAGCGCCGCCGGGTTTGGTCCCCGGTAGTTCAGTAATGACGAGGAAACAACAAGCTGGAGATTTTTTTTTTTATTGGGACGGGAAGGGGACCCTCCTCTCCTCTCTCTCTCTCTCTCTCTCTCTCTCTCCCCTGCGATTTTCTCTCTCTAATTCAAGCAGCTGCCTTTCTCTGCAGTGGCGGTTTGTTGGAGAAAAGATTGGGTCAAACAGCTCAGTCCAGTCCGTGGCAGTCCAGCTAAACTGCAGTCCGTCTTAGGAGGTGATTAATTTCATGCCAGATTTCGCCCGCCCCTGGCCTAATGATGCGATTGACGGACGGGTATCTTGGCTGTTCAGGAGCGATGGGATGCTGCCAAAAAAATGGATTTGGACATTTCTCGGAGAGCGCATTGCCAAATCTAGTCGGTGCTAGGTTTGTAGAATTTTTGTTAGAATTGATTGATTAAATATAGGAAAGAAAATGGCTATAGAAGGAAGCCGATCCGATTCTAATATGAATTCGAATATCTCGTATATCTATTTATCTATTTTCTTTCTATTTTCATCTCTTAAGATAATTCAAATATCTCGTATATTTATTTTTTTCTATTTCCATCATTTAGGATGGAAGCGGATCGAATTCAAATATCTCAGATATTTTTTTTATTTTCATTCCGTTTTCATCCTACTAAAAAATAGCACGGACCCTTTAAAATTTCCCAACACCAACAATACCTCGACGCAGATAGGGAAGCTGAGCACTACCGACGAGGGAGATCAAAAGAAAAACTGATCGCTAAACATTGTACATCTAACTCCGATCGCTAAACCTAAACGGATCTCCCAACTCGACAAGCAGCTGTTTGACCTTCGCATCATGGCATAAATACACGGTGGAATCAAAATGGGCCCACTTGCGTTGCGTGCGATGACGGGAACGGTCGATCATGTGGGGGCAGGGCGTACGAACGCAGCGGCAGTTGGGGAGCGTCGGAGCGTGCTCAAGCTGTCCGCACCGGGTGCGGAGAGCCTTAAGCACCTCAAAGCATCCCGTGCGCCACCCTCCTATACCGAGGTAACGTAAAAATCACTGCACCAGGTACTATAAAAACGTAGTCGCAAAAAAAAAGGTACTATAAAAACGTCTGCTACTACATCCCGGATGGTCTCCGACACAAGACATACTGCATGGTACGGACGAGCCGCTCCACTGTTGTGCGCGGGCCCCTACCTCCTTCCTGTGCCCGTCCCCCAATCGCCGTTGCCGCCGCTGCCGTCGGGAAGTCGGGTCGAACGCACCGCCGCCGACCCGTCGCCAGGCCGAACTCACCGCCCCGGCGGAGGCGCAGAGGGAGGCAGAGCCTGCGCGCTGCAGATCCGCCATCTGCTCTGCACCGCCACCGCGCCACTGTGCTGCATCACGCCGCGCCGCCAGAATCTCAGGCCGCCGGATCCGGACGCCGCCGCCGGACCTCCCTGTCGGAGGGAGGGCGGCCGGGAGTGAGCGCGCCGTGAGGGAGGAGCCCGCCTGACCGGAACCTGCGCCGGGCGGATCGCGCGCCGGCGGAGTCCGATTGTTGACGTCTTTTACGAGCTAACACACGATCGCGTTAGGTCGCGCGGCGCGAGGAGGGGTTCCTTGCAGCACCTCTTGCGTGGAGCGGCCAGACCGGTCGCCATGTAGAACGACGACGATCCGACGAACGCTCACCCGGGAGGGACCCCGTCGGGGCAAGCGCGCGTAGGGTTGCCCTAGTCTCGGCAGACCAGCTAGGGCGTCCTCAAACGCCATGGAGACGAGAGAAAAACAGCATGTCGATGTTGGAAAAGTAGGGTAAATATAAAGAGATAATATATGTGTTTTTGATAGATTCGATTGGTTTGGATCCTCAATCGGCCGTGACCCTTTATATTTATAGGGTGGGGAAGACTTACCCCGCAGGAAATCCTGTTTACAGATCTAAATCTATTAAGAACTCTAATTACAGTCGTATTCCTCTTAGACCAGTCGAACCCACCGGTCAGACCGGTCGGGGTCCTGCCGGATCAGCTACAGCACTAGAGCGGTCAGACCGGATGATGCCAATTTTGGCTGTCAACATATGCCCTTCTGTTTTTGGTAAAGCTTGCTTACCAAAAAAACATTCTTCAGAATCAAAATTGTCTAAGGGTGACAATTAGCAATGCATCGGCCATATATTCTTTAAACATGTCTAAATAGCCGAAATAAGAGAACCAGCAAATGTAACAATTTCTAGTTTAAGATCAGCAAATTATTTCGATTTTATATTCCTTAGCATGTTTAATAACAAAAGTCTTGAGACGGCCAATGCGGCTGATTATACAAATTATAGCTCCTTGCTAAAGCATAAAACTGATATTGATAGTCATAATATGGCAGCCAAGAATTATGATCAAACCACGGATTAAACACACCTGAATATGCAGTCCATGGTGCGTGCATCGACGGGATAAATGATGAAGTCCAATAAGATGATCGATGATGCTTTTTTGATCTTGGTGGTGAAGAACTTCTTTTTCGTTTGCCTTCCAATTGATTGTTTTGTTTTTGTGCATATATTTTCTTGTATTTATCCAGAAGCTCCTCAAAAGTCGGCTTGATCCTATTTTTTGCACCACCAGACTTCCCAGGTTCAGACCGATCAGACCGGTCTGACGAACCGGTCTGACTGGTCATGTCAGAACCGACATGGTTGCTCTTATCTTGCCTCCCAGTCGAACTTGAACGTTGTTCAGCAATATCATTTGAAGTATGGTCTCCATTGGGGACAATCTGAGCAACCGAACTAGCCGATGTTTCTTCAACGGTCGGCTTTTCTTTATCTTGTGTCAAATCTGAATTTTTATTCAATCGCTCATCTTTTTGACACGATAAACTTGCTTGATCATCATGTATTTCTTTTTCTGCACATGCCGATTTTTAGGATCAAAACAACTATTATTTGTAGGTGATGGCTTACTAATTGCCGGTTCCTTATAGGTAATATAATTTGAGCACAAATATGTAGGAAGAGACGGCATATATAAAATATGAAACCATGGTGCACAAGAATAAGACAAATTGAAATCAGCACCCCATGGCATATGCATAGGAGATCCATATGACGGAAACGGCATTGATGTAGAAAAATTATTCCACCGCCGATTTTTATCATGGAACTGGCGTTTTGGAGATGACCTTGGTTGTTTGGATTTATTAGGCCAACTAGCATCTTTTGTATCTCTTTGATTTTGAGGTTTAGCCGGAAACTCTCCAATGGGCTTCGGCTTTGCTTTTTGATGCTTGCTATGCCCTTTAGCTTGAACGGTTTTCCAAACACCGATCTCAGGTTTCTTTGGCTTAATCATCTTAGATTTTGATTTATTTTGCAAAATCTTAGATGAGCCGGTGAGACCGGTCAGACCGGTTGCAGTGCAACCAGAAGCTTTGCCTTTGTTTTGTTGCCCCTCGAGCGTTGAAGTACTAGATTTAGTCTCTGTGCTCTTGCTAGGGGATTTTGGTTCGACAATTTCGGCTTGGGATGGCCGAATTGTATCTTGACAAACAACATCACAAGATGGCAAATCTTTGCAAGAATTATTAGTCGGCTTTTGAATAACCGATTTTTGAATAACAGGAATTGGATCTACACTCTTATTTCTATTGATCTGATCATCCACAAAATTAAGAAAACCACTTATGGCGCTTGCTGTGGACTTACTGTGTTTTGGTAGATCGTACATCATCAACTCATTGATGACAGATATCTTCACCATGATGACGCCTTGTTCCATTACCCGATAACAGTGAGGATGTAAAGTCTTCTTGAGTAGCTTTTCAGGTAATCCTTCAAGTGCTATCATATCACTGGAGTATGATAGATCGGCCATGATAGCCAGATTCTCTTCCCCAACGGAGAAGCTAATTTGTGTTGACGCCTTTTACGGGCCAACATACGATCGCGCTAGGTCGCGCGGCGTGAGGAAGGACTCCTTGCAGCACAGACCGATCAGAGGGACCGGTCAGACCGGTCACGAACGCTCGGGAGGGAGGGACCCCGTCGGGACAAGCGCGAGTAGGATTGCCCTAGGCTCAGCAGGCCAGCTAGGGCGTCCTCAAACGCCATGAAGACGAGAGAAGAACAGCATATCGAGGTTGGAAAAGTAGGGTAAAGGTAAAGAGATAAAAGATGTGTTTCTGATAGATTCGATTGGGTTGGATCCTCAATCGGCCGTGACCCTTTATATTTATAGGGTGGGGAAGACTTACCCCGCAAGAAATCCTATTTACATATTTAAATCTATTAAGAACTCTAATTATAGTCAGATTCCTCCTAGACCGGTCAGACCGGTTGAACCCACCGGTCAGACCGGTCGGGCTCCTGCCGAATCAGTTACAGCACCAGACCGGTCAGACCGCTTGGTCAGACCGGTTAGACCGGTTGATGCTAATTTTGGCTGTCAACACCGCTCGCGTGGGCGCTTGCCGGAGAGGGAGGCTGCGCGTGTGCACGTCTCCCCACCCCGCGCGCTCGCTGCCACTGCCGCCCGCGCTTGCCGAAGAGGGAGGCCGCGCCCGCACGCCGCCCCGCCCGTGCTGTCCTGCAGCGCGGCCGCGCCTTGGATGCCGGCGCCATCCGCCACCGCCAAGGAGGGGGCAGCGCGGGTGGCTGCCCGGAACTGCCACCGCCGGAGAGGAGCTGCCGCCACCCGCGAGGGCCGTCGTGCCGCGCCCAGGGAGGATCTATCCACTGGGCGGCCGCCGCCGCGCCGGTGGCCTGAGATAGAGGCGCGGAGGTGGCTGGTCGCCGGAGAGAGAGGGGGCGAAGGGTCAGAAGGAGCTCGGGGAGAGAGGGAGAAAGACGGAGGGGAGACAGGTGGGAAGAGGTAAAATAAAGATGCAAAGAATAACATGTGGACCTAGCTATTGCTAGTTGGTATAGAGGAGAAATATAGAGGATGCATAGGTGCAAGGAAACTGGAGATAGAATAGAGAATATCGATAACCAGATAAAAATATTTTTTTAGAAGATGAATATAATGTATGACGAATACGGACAACCTCAAATCTGGCGTTGGTGCTCCTACCTGTCGACCTGATCGAGTGGGTCTCATTAATGGCACTATCGTCCAGTACTTTGCTGTTCTGAGGGCATCAACTGATGTCCAACGCAAAGTCCAGGGGTAAGGCTGCCCACAGAGACATACGCTACCGCATCCTCAGGACGCGGATAGCGAAAATTTTGCTGCAGCGGCATACTGCAAAGCGTCCGCAACGCTTGCGGACGGGGGACGTTTCCTCCAAATCTACCGTGATGGCGTTCCTCCGCAACGCGCCACGTCGGCCCCACCTTGCCTCCGCACGATGCCGCGCGCGCCCTCCCAATCACCACGCGCTCCTCCTCCGTTGCCGCTCCGCCCAGCCCCGCGCTGCCGCTTTGCCGCCGCCGTCGGGGAGGGGACGGGCCGCCGCGCCCGCTGGGGAGGAGACGAGTTGTGGCAGCGGCGAACACGAACGAGCTCACGGCGCGACGGAATCAGAGGGGGAGGGAGGCCGGGAGCTCGCGGCGGCGTGGGCGAGGAGGGCGAGCAGGGGAGCTGCGGAGCAGGCGGGGCCAAGGAGGACGAGCAGGGGAGCTGCAGAGCACGCGGATGCGGTGCTTGCCAGCCACAGCTCGCCATCCCACGGGCCGCCATTCCGCATGCTCGCTATTCTGCGGGGACGAGCCGAGCCCAGCGCAGATCCGGCCTCCGCCCTGCTCCTCCGAGGCATTGCCTGCTCCGCCATGGACGCCGCCCTTCGCCAGCTCGCGCCGGAGCAGGGGCGGGCCCGCGCCGCCGTGGTCGCCCGTCTTGCCCTGCTGGGCGGCAGGTTGGGAGGCCGGGGAGGTAGGCCGGCGGGGAGGGAGGCCAGGGAGGCAGGCCGCTAGGGAGGGAGGCCGGCGCGGGGAGGGCCGCCGGAGGAGGGGGGTGATGGCCGCCGCGAGCGGCACGGGGAGAGCGAGCGCGGCCACTAGAAGAGGCGGAGCACGGCGCGAGCGTCCCGTCCGGCTCCCAACTCCTTCGCGCTAGTGTGGCGCCACCGCGCGCCATGCCTCTGTCCGCGCGCGTGGCGGAGGGAGCAGTGGAGGCGCGGCACGGCCCCGTGGCGCGCGCGGCGGATGGATCGGGGAGGGCCGGCGGCGGTGGGTGCTTGCCGGCGAGGGAGGAGAGGAACGGGGCACCGCGGGGAGAGAGGATGAAGGGGGCGCCGCGAGGAAGAAGCAGAGCGGAGAGAGAACGTGGGAGGGTAAAAAATTCTAACATGTGGGTCCTGTGACAGGTTGTTGATATAGAGGAGAGGTATAGAGGATGAACGAGTGCAGAGAAACTGGATTTAGAGAAGTGAATCTCGATGACTAGGCAGGAATATTCTCTTTAGAGGATGAATATAGAGTAGAACGAGTGTGGATAACATAAGGCACATTGACGCAGGTAGGTGGGGCAGGTACGCGGGTCCCACATGCAGGCCCAAGTTTTGCACTTTTGCCCCCAAACCTCTTGCTTGGATCGTACTCAGTGTTCCTGACCTGGGCCCTCCATTTTGGGCTCGTTTAGTTGCAATCCCATGTAGATAGATGTAATTGTTTTCTTTCAGTAAACATAGATGCACGGCCGGCCCACGCTTCGTGGATCTTTCGTTGGTTTCTTGTGGTGGGCGGTGACTTTTGGCGTTAGCTTGTATTAAATGTAAGTAGCTTAACTTTCACTCATAGAAATCGTACCATAAAAGTACATTGCCAAAATGCTAATTTTTAAGTAAATGATGCTTAGTATAAGGAAATCGGTTCAATGAGTAGTAACTAACTAGCGCATGGGTTCTCAAGGGATGCTCATAACTCAAATCCATGTCACTACACTTGGAGCCACTCTTAATGAAATACATCAAGCAACAAATGCGTGGCACTTAGAGTGGAAAATGTAGTATACATGCAGGAGGTTGCCGTTTGGTGGCTCTACTAAGTGGAAGGCAACGCTCCTAAAAAAAAGTGGAAGGCAACGACAAAAAGGAACAAAACCCAGGTGCCGCAAAAGAAAACCAAGAAGGGGGGCGGTTTCGCTAATCACGAGTCGTTGGGCCGAGGAGCGTGGTTTATTGGGCCGCCGCATGCTGCGCTTCGCCACCGTCGCGGCCCAGATAGAAATATTTGGGTTGGGATATGATGATATGGATGAAGGCTACAAGAATTATGTTCGGTGGGCCACACGTAATTTGTTCGCGTGTCAAGTGACACGTCTCTTTCCAAGTGAACGAACTCCAGGATTTTCTAGTGGCGCATTATTGCAAGTGACTGGAATTGCAGGTCGCTGTCGTTGTCCGTCGTGATGCTGTGCTCAACCCAATTCCGATCAGGTTTCTCTTCTCCACCTTCTCGTCCCCTTTGCAGCTGCAGGACAATTTTCCGGTCAGGTTGTTTTCCACAGGGAAGCTTGCGTTCCAGGCTTGCTAGTACCGTTGTTGCAGCCAAGAAAAGAGCACCAGGTACCGTCCTACATTTAGGTAGGCAGCCATCATTACCAGTAAAGCAGAATGCTCCTTTCCTAGACTAATATCTTCATGTTAATGGTAGGCTTGCATTAACTTTGCTACGGAAGTCTCACCAACTTGATCTTCCGTGGAAACCTTATCCTTATGTAAGAACATGCCTGGCAAAAGAACTACGGTCTTTTTTTCCTTTTTGCCACTCATGCATATGGCACCTGCCAACTGCCATGATGCTTAGATCCCTTCTTCCCTTTCCTATAACCCAAGCCACACACTATATAGGTATGTCGCGCTAACTATACCCCCATGGGAAAGAAAAGGCTGATCAAGGGGAGGGTTAGTACGATCCCTCTAGCCCACACATCTAACCAGTTTCAGAGTTCATATATTTATTAAGACAAAACATTATGATTATACAACTATCATTGTCAGATGTAGTGAAATATCAATACTATAAATCAATAGAACACTAAAAATACAATTACAAATAAAGGCTTTGTGTAACTAGAATAAAATTTTGTATACAACAAAATAAAATTTGATTCGAAAAAGTATCTTAAAAATATCATAGGAGTAGAACATTTTGGAAAAAAAATGAAAATATTACATTAGTAGATTGATACTTTTTATGAATAGATCAAATCAAATGATACACTAAACAAATCTAAGAAGAGAAGAAGAAACATGCGTAACCAATTGATTGCATTAAAGAGAAGTAGTAGATCGATATTTTTGCACATATACGCTACATCGAACAAAATAAATAAATATGGCAAAAAGAACATCCATTGTTGAGAAGAGAGGGGTGGGAGATAATTCAGCCGACAAGGACATGATTTCCGCTCAAAGAATGGTATATGGGGTTGTTTCTTGGAGTCTCAAGGCAGCATCCAAAACAAATATCATATGAACAAAAGATCACCCAATGCCATTGTGCGGTCTAAGATTGATTGGTTTTTGGTGCTCAAACTGTATCTCTAAAATTTTGTGTCCAGATTGTATCTCAGCCATTAACGATGAAAAAATGTTATGTATATTAAGCCATGTTTAGTTCCCAAAAAATTTCCTGCATTACTCGTCACATCAAATTTTCGAACACATGCATGAAGCATTAAATGTAGTTGAAATTATTTCATATGAGATGAATTTTTAAGACCAATTAATCCATAATTTGATAATGATTAAATAATAACGAAATGTGCTACAGTACTAAAATTCAAACTTTTCCCCGAACTAAACACAACCTTAATGTGAACGATACCCCCGGGAGACGGGAGCATACAACTGGAGATGCTGGGGCCGAGCTCAGCAGTACACCTCATAGGCCTTAGCTGCAATGCAGTTACTTCAGCTAATTTTCATTTTACACGCACGTTTAGTACACTTTCTCCAGCTAGCTAGTTACCTAAACAGGGCACATACAGCTCGAGTTTTTCCTGCATCATTGCAGCTCGCATCAGCCTGACAATGGCATGTTTGCAGCTCGCATCATTGCAGCTCGAGTTACATACAGCCTGACACATGCGGGCACAACCATGTTTAGCCTGACGCCACCCGTAACAAACAAACTCGCCAGTTCGCCACCGCTACTATTATTACGATGTGGAAATCACATCAGAGATCACTAGCGACTAAATGGGATTAGGATGCTTGATCTGACTTTTGAGCGCACCTGCTGCCATTAGATTATTGCTGCTCATCCTCAATTATTGAGCGCAAACTGACGCGAGCGAAATTGCGACGAGTTCCAACGAATTTCGGTCCACTCCATCGGCGCTGCAATCCGACAAGAGACCTGGCCATTATTCTCCCAGAAAAACCAATCTTTTTGCCCCCTCACCGTCCCTGTCCGAGCTGAATTCCTCTGCCTCCTCCTTCTCATCCGTCCCCTTCACCACGAGGTGGGCAGGTGGGCAGCGCCTCTCCGCGTGCGGTCCGTGTGCGCGCGCGGGTCCGGTCCCTCCTCCGTCCTCCCGGACGCGAATCGCTGGGCAGCGGTGAACAGGAGACCGAGGCGGCCATTGAAACTCCGCCTTCGATTGGGGTGCTGAGGGGGGTCGGAGGCTCGTCGCCGGGTGCTTGGGTTGATGTTGGGAGCGCGCGAATCGGCTCAAGTTCTGATCTTGGCGAGTCTGGAATCACGGGATTCTTTGGAGGTTTTGTCCTGAGCTTTCAAGGTTAGCAGCTGATTCTGTCTTCCATTCTCGGTACATACCGCGGAAATGGCATCAAAGTTTGATCATATTACTGTTTTTTTTTTTACAACCTGAAATTGTTTGATGACCCTTTCTCCGGCTTCACTGTTATAAGTCATTCGGAAATTGTGTGCTCAGGTTTGATAGTGGAAATCAACTGTGTTCTTTTGGTGGCTTTACGTTGATCAGCTGTGGCCGTTTGGCACTAAAACAACTTCGTGTCAATCTCAGATTTCCTGAATTCTGGTTGTTAATCCTCAAGTTTATGGAAGTTTGATCTTGAGACAGTTTAAAACTGGCCTCCTTATCCCTTCCAGTTCTGCTCTAGTTCAGAGCTTGTGTTCTTGATAGCTTTGGAAACGGACTGATATGTTCTGAATGCCTGCAGGCTACAGGACGGTGCTGCTGATTCGTCTGAAACCATGGAGACTACGAGCTCAACAAATGAGCATACCGGTAGGGGGACAATGTGGGAGCTGGAAAGGAATCTCGATCAGCCCATGGATGCAGAGGCCGGGAGATTGAGGAACATGTACAGGGAAAAGGTGATTATCACGTAACTGCTTGCAAAGATCTTTGTCATTTCATTTCACAGCCTATATTTCACTGTGCTGATATTGAGCATGTGTAACTGATCTGCAAATGAATCTTCAGTAATCGTGCTGTCCTCTTGTTTTCCCTTCTGCATTCGCAGACCTACCCAACACTTGTACTGTTACAACTAGCTTTCCAAAGCCTTGGCGTGGTGTTTGGAGATTTAGGCACATCACCTTTATATGTCTTCTACAACATTTTCCCTCGTGAAATAGAAGACACGGAACAAGTTATTGGAGCACTCTCGCTTATTATTTACTCCCTTACTCTGATTCCACTTGTTAAATACGTCTTCATTGTCTTGAGAGCAAACGATAATGGCCAAGGTACGAATACATCCTGCGCTCTTGCTTCCTTGAAAGTTCTGCTTCGGTTATGAAAGATCAAACTGCATATGGTGATTTTTCTAGTTTGTTAAGAGGATGCAGTAAAACCATACTATATACGCGCAGCATGCTGTCAGTTTTCACAAAAAAGAGAGGGGTAGCCATTTGGTTTTGAGACACAAAGTTTTTGTGTGCTACAGCATGCTGTCAGTTTCAGCACTTGATAATAATTCAGCATATTAGTATGGCACACTTTTTTCTCGAATGCACAGGAGAACTGCGCATCAATATATTAAGAAGAAAAAGAGAGGGGTAGAACCCCTAAGTCATACAGTTTGGGGCATGTATCATGCCCTTACAATGGACTCTTGTAGACTATTAAAGATAGACATAAGGGTGGGACCTGACCAAAAAGAACACCTAAATTACCCTAAGGTCCTGGGCGAGGAGGTGTGACACTCCTCGAGCCCCGGCGAAAGACCACAGATACAGCTCCTCTGTTATGGCCGAAACCACATGAGAGACATTGGGCGTAACTCCGTCAAAAACATACCCATTGCGGTGTTTCCAAATAGACCTCTATTAGTATGGTACACTGACACTGCTACAAATTTTAAGAGTCAGTGAGGCTTACAAAGATCATGAATATCAACATAATAGAGGTTAATTGTAATGCCAGGTGGAACATTTGCTCTTTATTCACTGCTTTGCCGGCATGCAAAGATAAACACTATTCCTAATCAGCATCGAACAGATGAAGACCTAACAACATACAGCCGCCACATATATGATGAGAAATCTCTTGCTGCAAAGATCAAAAGATGGTTAGAGGGGCACCAATTCAGAAAGAATGCAATTCTTATTCTTGTTCTTTTTGGTACTTGTATGGCAGTTGGAGATGGAATCCTCACTCCTGCCATATCAGGTGAGTATATCTATATTTAATTTTTTTAGGAAAAATCTAATACGTTTCATCAATTGATTTGGCACCAGGTTTTCTGAAATTAATATTGCTATGAGAACTTATATTATTATAACTTTGAGTTTGATGTTAACTGCTAAACATTTTGTTTGTTCAAAAAGTTCTCATTGTCATACTGAACGTCAGTATTATATAAAATGGTTTGGAGACTGAAAACATCCTCCCAGGAATGATGCTGACAGTCCCTCCAACAAATACTTTAACTTCTTTTACAACTAGTTAATGCCCCACATCCACATGAATTGAAATTTTTATAACAGTGCTTTAAGATGGGAAAATGAAGGACAGGCCTGACGCAGTGGTTAAAGTCACCCCACTGAGCCAAAAGGTCCTGGGTTCGACGCAGCCTCTCTGCATGCAGGGGAAAGGCTTGCCTCGGTTATTCCTTCCCCAGACCCCACTCACGTGGGAGCTACCAGCACTGGGTCTGTCCTTTGCTTTAAGATGGGAAAATAATTTCAGGTTATAAAAACGGCAAAGAACTTAGTCCATGGTGATGTTCTGGTCCCCCCTCTATAGCTATTGCATTGTTACTTGCGTACTGATTAGCTAGCAATAATTGACAAGGGAAAATAAATTTGTTTGTCCTTCCATCCCTTTAATAGTACTAAGTGATTGATCTTAAGTTTTCCTTGCAATGTGCAGTTCTTTCTGCGACTGGAGGAATACAAGTGGAAGAGCCCAAAATGAGAAATGGTACATATGAAACCTGGAAGTTAGTATTTTTTCCTGCTTTTATTAGCATCTGGATTAACTGTGATTTAGGAAATTTCCTTTCGTTTTACAATCTTTGTAGTGGTAATTGGTACACCGAATAGTTTCATTTAGTGTGGTCTGGTAGAGGACAGGCGATCATGATGCTTATATCAGTTTGTTGATGACTGAATTCTTACATTTATTGGTAAAAAAAAATTCTTACATTTCCGTATCCCATCAGATGTGGTTGTCATCGTCTCTGTGGTCATATTGATTGGATTATTCAGCATGCAGCACTTTGGCACTGATAAAGTCAGCTGGCTTTTTGCACCAATAGTATTTGTTTGGTACATTCTCATTGGAATCCTGGGCGCTGTAAACATATCCAAATACGATCAATCTGTCCTCAAGGCGTTTAATCCTATTTATGTCTATCGGTACTTTAAGCGAGGGAAGACTAGCTGGGCTTCTTTAGGAGGAATTATGCTCAGCATTACAGGTCAGAACTTCTAGCATAATTGCATAATCTTCTAGTCCTTTGTTTAATGGCAATTACCAGAACTGAAATTTCGGGTCATGCTTCAGGGACAGAAGCACTGTTTGCTGATCTTTCATATTTCCCTGTACAAGCTATTCAGGTACAATAGTTGCCTGTCTCTGTTACTCGCTATGCCTTTTTTTTTTAGAACCAAGGAGTCCTCTTAGAGGCGAATCTACATTTGTACACAAGACCTTTTCAACATGAGTACAGAAATATATCCTTTTGCTTGCCTGCTCACGACATCACATTTCGGTATGCAGATTGCTTTCACCGTGGTTGTGTTTCCATGCCTTCTTTTGCAGTATACTGGCCAAGCTGCCTATATAGCTCAGAACAGAAGTAGTGTGGTCCATGCTTTCTATTATTCCCTTCCAGGTAATGTCAGACAGAGGGATTCTTGAGTTACCATGTCTATGCGAATGCACATTGACATGACTATTGCGCAGATTCTGTACGTTGGCCATCATTCATTGTTGCAACAGCTGCTGCAGTAGTTGCTAGCCAAGCCACTATATCGATGACGTATTCGATTATCAAGCAAGCACTCGCTCTAGGTTGTTTCCCCAGAGTGAGGATCATCCATACGTCCAAAAAGTATCTAGGCCAGATATACAGTCCTGATATCAATTGGATCCTTTTGATATTCTGCATTGCTGTCACTGCTGGATTTAAAAACCAAAGTCAGATAGCAAACGCATATGGTAACATCTTTCCCTATCTGTCTCTGTGTACTAATTTGATGATTGCATTTAATACTCCAGCAAAGTTGCTAACATGAATGTTGTGTGAGCAGGTACTGCTGTGATAATGGTTATGCTTGTGACAACATTTCTCATGGTCCCCATAATGCTGCTGGTGTGGCGCAGCCACTGGAGCTTGGTTGTTCTTTTCACCGCGCTGTCATTGGTTGTTGAAATTCCATACTTCTCTGCTGTGGTGCGGAAGATCGATCAGGGTGGATGGGTTCCTCTTGTGTTTGCCGTCGCCTTCCTCATCATCATGTATATATGGCACTATGGTACACTCAAGCGCTACGAATTTGAGATGCACAGCAAGGTGTCCATGGCATGGATCCTAGGCCTTGGTCCAAGCCTTGGTCTGGTCAGGGTGCCCGGTATGGGCCTGGTGTACACTGAGCTGGCCAGTGGCGTTCCTCACATCTTCTCGCACTTCATCACCAACCTCCCGGCCATCCACTCCACTCTGGTCTTCGTCTGCGTGAAATACCTTCCTGTCTACACTGTGCCACCGGATGAAAGGTTCCTTGTGAAGCGGATCGGTCCCAAGAACTTCCACATGTTCCGGTGCGTGGCGCGGTATGGCTACAAGGACATCCACAAGAAGGATGATGACTTCGAGCAGATGCTCTTTAACAGCCTGATGCTCTTTGTCCGGCTGGAGAGTATGATGGAAGAGTACACGGACTCTGATGAGTACAGCACCCGTGAGCTGAACCAGGCAGGCAACGCTAACCCAAGAATCAATGGCATCAACGCCAGTTCAAACATGGATCTCAGCTACACATCCCATGACTCCATTATACAGGTGCAGTCCCCAAACCATACGGGGAACAGCCAGGCGATGTCGTCGGGCCAGACATACCAGACTGTGGGTGATGAGATCGCGTTCCTGAACGCGTGCAGGGAAGCTGGGGTGGTGCACATCCTCGGGAACACGATCATCAGGGCTCGCAGGGACTCAGGGTTCCTCAAGAAGTTTGCCATCAACTACATGTATGCTTTCCTCAGGAAGATCTGCAGGGAGAACAGTGTCATCTTCAATGTTCCCCATGAGAGCCTACTGAATGTTGGGCAAGTGTTCTATGTGTAAGCACTGAAAGTAATCACAAGTAGATAAACACCCAGAAGTCAGAACTACTGGAGAGAAGATAGCTAGCTGTATTCTGTTCATAGCTTATAGGAGCCTTTGTTGAAACAATTGTACAGCATCATGTGGGACCATTTGGAGCCTGATCAATACTTCAATAGCGGTCATGTTCGTCGTGTAGAACTTGTGCTGTATGCATATGTGTAGTAGCTGGTTGTTAAATCCACAGTGATTTTACCGCGTACCTTTTTTTTGCGAAAAGAGAGAGCTTCATTAATTAACTGAAAGGTTTACATCTCGAGCAACAAGCTGCTCAACACAAAAAGGGAAGCGATTGCGCCAGACCGCAGAATGGTTTAGGCGTCTCGCAAGCTGCGCCAGCGAATGAGCAACAGAGTTAAGCTCTCTCCCAACATGATGAAACTCTACTCTCGGTAACTTGACCGCTTCCTCTAGTGCCTCCTGGATCATGAAAGATGAAGGCGACCTCTGCCGCTCCGGCTAGGACAGAAATCTGACGATGTTTGCACAGTCACTCTCCAGGATCGAAGGGAGCGTAACTGTGACACCTCTGGTGTTTAGCACTGTTTAAAACATGCAATTAATATAAAATGACCCGTTAAACCCCCCCCAATTCTCAATTACTTAAAAGCCCGAAATCCGTTTAAATGAACCAAAAAGTCAACTCTCACACCTTGGCTCAAATGAACTTTTGCCCAAAACGAAAGTTGTAGAGTTTGACAAGATAAACAACTTTCGTATTCAAAAATTTTCAAGTTATAACATGAAATTTGGAGTTAACCCCGAAAAACAAGTGGGTTCATTAAACTTGAATTCAAATTTTAAACTTTCAAATCGTTGCTCAAACGAAGTTTTGCCTGAAAGGAAAGTTGTAGGAAATTGAATTTGGAACAACTTTCGTGTTCAAAATTTTTCGAGTTCCCATGGAAAATTTTGAGTTTTGATCAAGTCAAAACGTTGACTCTCTCTTTCTCTCTCCCCTCTCTCTCTCCCTCGCTCTCCCTGTTCCTCCCTGAGCGCGCTGGGCACTCGAGCGTGCACGCGCGCGCTCGCTGCGCCGCTGCCGCCCCTTCACTGCGCCTGCTGCCGCCGCGCTGCTGCCTTGCCGAGGGCGCGCCATCAACACGCGCTCGAGTGCGCACGCCCCCGAACCGTCCTCGCTGCGCCTCTGCTCGACTCCGCTAACGCTCCGCGACGCCGCCGTGGCGACAACCACACACGCCAGGGCGCACGCCGTGGCCGGCCTTCAATGCCACGCTGGCCGCTGCTGCCACGCACGCTGCGGCGCCCCGCCCTCTTCTCTGCGCCCCTGAGCCGGCCAGTGCTGCCGCTCGGCGAGCACGCCACCGCACGCTGCGCACGCGCCGAGCTCGCTCTTCTACTACGCCCCATTCCTGCCGAGCTCCCCCTCCCCATTTGCTTCGCCAAGGGGCGTTCCACCCTCCCGCTCCACTCCCCTTCCCTCACCAAGCTGAGCCGACCCGCCCCGGTGCCAGAACGGCGCCACCGCCCCGCCATTGGCGCCGCTGCTCGAGCTCACCGTGGAGCCCTTACCTCCGGTACTCCTCGGTCCCAACTGAACCCCGGAACGGGACCTCCTCGCCGCGGTGAAGCTCTGTGGCCAGGCCTCGCCCATCCCCAACGCCGCCGGGCACCGCCGTCGCGGGCAGAGCTGCCGCCGCCCGCCGCGGAACCCCCTCCTCGACCCAAATAGACCCCCGAGATAGCTTCCTCATGGCACCGTGAAGCTCCCCGGCCTGCCCTTGCCCTCCCTCTCACGCTCGAGCGCCGCCGCCGCAGCTCGCCACCGCCGCCGGCCGTGCTGCTACACCGCCGACCCCGCTCCCGGCCGCCCTCGACCTTGACGAGACCACCTCCGAGTAGCTCTCGCCTCCCTCTTGCCTTTCCCCCACTTCCCCTCGCCGCCAGTGAGCTCCCTCGCCGGGAAATGCCCCCGCCGCCGCCTCCTCTGTTCCTGGCTCCGGCCAGGGGCTTATCTACGAGCCCCCAATTCTTTCCAAGGGCCTAGATGCAAGATCTCGTTTCCTTTTTCTTTTGTTTTGAAAAATAGAAAACTTGTAAATTCGTTTAAAACTCGTAGAAAAATCAGAAAAATGCAAACTCAACTGTTCTGGAATCTTTGCAAAGAAATCTACAACTTTTGTTACATGAACTTTTTCATTTGATCAATATTTATTGCTTTATTTAAGACACAAGGAAAATATAGCTTTTATTATATCTCAAGTTACATGCATGATCTGTTGGCCATTTTTGGTCAGTGTGTTACATGTTAGATTCATAGCCTTGTGTAAAAGTTTCGTAGTCAGTTATCATGTCTAGCTATAGATTTACTTAGGTCTTGCTTTATGCCTAGGTTAAATAGTTTTATTTATCCAAGTTGTTATGATTTGATTAATGAGCTGCAACCTTTACAGTTTCTCTATATAGATGCATGTATTCTTCATAAAATGTTTGGTAATTTTTAGTTAAGTCAAACTAGTCCAAATAATTTATGGTGGGAAGAAATGTACTAAATAATGAAAAATAGTTCCTGTGCCTGGAAAAATCTAATATTTTTACTACAGTCTTTTCTTCAGTTTGGAACCATTGTTATAAATTTTAAGGCTCATAATCTTGGTATAACAGTCTGTGGAATTTAGTTTTGATCCATTCAGCTATACTTTGTGCTATTTTTAATGCCTTGTGTAATGCTTAGTTAAATCTGAAATTTTTACAGTAGACTTACCATAAGTTGAGGAACACTAAATAAAAATTGTAGCATATTTACTTGTATGGTTTGTTCTGTATAAATGAATCTTAATCATAGCAGTATCTGTTTAATGTATTTTTGATAATTAATATGCTCAATGAAAATAGCTGAAAATTGTATGGAGGTTTGTACTTAAGTAATTGACTCTCCATAAAAAGTTCATCTTCGGAAGCTATACCCATCAGCTATTTGGAATTTTCCATGCTTGCACTTGAAGATAACCTTTCTAAAAATAACAAAACCCTCACTTACTTAATAAGAAATAGTTAATCTAGATAATACTCTATAAATGATTGCTCAAGGAGCTGTAAAGAAAATATTTTACAACTCTATAGTGAATTAAATTAAGTTTGTTACCATCACCACAACTCACGCATATGCATTCGTGTAGATTTGACTACTCTCGCTGACGGTACGTACGAGCCGGTGCCGGAGTCCGAGAGTGAGCAGCGTGAAGCTCAAGTTAATCTAACTGAAATTACTGAAGACCTGAACCAAAGTTCAGAAGAGCCCAAGGCTAGCTCCGCTCAGGAAGGCAAGCCCCCGGAGCATGTCCTACCTAATTTAAATTTATGCAACTGCTTATATTCCTATCTACTTGTGCATTTAAATTTGTAGGAATTGTTTGGAACCTTAGTTGCATGATCCTAGGTACCTATGCTTGAACCCTAGTATGTGTAGGTCGCTAATTGGCTATGCTAATGATTCGGTAGAAGTCGAGTGATTCCTTGTCACTCGCGAGAATTATAGGAGTTGGATGTTCACTACACACTGCAATATAAGGTTTACGGGCGGGGTTGTTGTACTTGTGATACCCCGTCTGTTTAGTGAAAATGGATAAGGCCGCGGTGTGTGGTGGTGGTGGTTAAGAGTTTGAACGTACTAATCACATGCCGAGAAATATGGTAATCGGTAAGCTTAAGTACCTAATCAGACCGGGGAGTGGACTTTTCCCTCACCCTCTTGGAACGTTTCTCATGCGGCCACATGTGGGTGCAAGCGTGGTCACGACTCGGCGTCGACCGTGGCGTGGGGCTCTTGTAGTCGAAGGGGGTGACCCTGATCCACAAGCCAGAAAGAAAGGGGAAATGTTGTGTGGGGACTCGGTTCCCATGCGTGTGTTTAGGTCTGCCTGGCCAGGTTAACAAATTCGATTCGAATCGTCTGCCTCTCACGGATTTTGGGACTGTTTAACCCTTTTGCCACATAGAGTAAGAAGTGGAACATTGATTATGAGGAATATGGTTGAATGATGAAAAATAATTGTTTTTCACCATGCCTGCTATTGGATAGATGCTAATGTAGAATGGTTAATCAAACTAGAACCTGAAAGCTAAAATCGGAAAATAAGGACTTACTCTTTATTGCTTTTCGGCAAAAACAAACCCCTCAAGCCAAAAGCCTTGCATGTCTAGTTAGAGGGCTTAGTATATCCTAGTCGGGTAAGCCTTGCTGAGTATTAGTATACTCAGCCTTGCTTGTGGCTCAACTTTGTTTTCAGGTGATATGTTTGAAGACCAGATAGCTAGCTTAACTTGGCCGTGTACTTTACCTCCTGGTTGGTCGGTAGAGTGCGATACGACTCCGGTCAACGATGACAATGCCGAGTGATGTCATGTACGGGCTTCATCATGACATCTTGTATCGTCGTTTAGAACTCGCTTTATTTCCGTTGCAGTTGAACTCTGAACTACTTTCAATTTGAACTTCAAGTACCTTTCTGAGTTTTCGAACTTGGTTTGTAATAATTAAGACTCGGTAATGTAATATATTGTGAAATATTGTACTCTCTGGACTCACCTTCGTGTGGGTTGTATGTAAGCTTTGGGTTCGATCGATGCTCAGGTGGATTCTTCGGGACTTTACCCGACAGCCATGCCGGATTACTCCGTTTGAAGTGCGTGTTAGCCGAGATTACCTTTAGGGTGATGGTTAGCGCACTTGAGCCGGATTAATTTGGGCGGTGCTGCCACAATAACCCATTCAGCAGCCAGGGTCAGCCCTTCCTTACAGGCGAGCGCCTCCACCTCCTCTGCCGAACCTGCATCAGAAACATGTTTCCAAGCAGTTAGTAGTACCGAGCCGGAGCTGTCGCGAATCACCACACCGATGCCAGCATCCTCCGATCCCTCCATGAAGGCGCCGTCCACATTAATCTTCACCCATCCTGCATTTGGCTTCGTCCAGGTGCTACTGACCTTTGGCTTCCTCTCAACTGACCTGATAGTGGTGTCCACCATCGGTCGTTTGCCCTTTGAGTCATTTGCCTCTCCTTGCTGGATAACGGACAGGGAATCCCAATAGCTTGACAGGAATTCGGCTGAGGTTTTTCCATTGATCCACCTGCCTTCATGGACCCATTTGTTGCGGACGAACCATGCCTGCCACAGGATGAGAATCAGCTGGGCTGCAGCGTCAGGATCTGATGTGTTGATCACATTTAAAAGCCACTCAGGTCCAGTAAGTCCAAGCTCCTTTTCCCCCGGGATTGGCCAGCAGGATCTCATGGCATCTCTCAGGGACTTCGCGTGGGGGCAGCACATGACAGCATGAAACTCCATTTCCTCCCCTGAGCCGCAGATGGAACAAGTTGCTGTTGGCTCCAATTTCCTCCTGAATTTGTTGGCTTTAGTCGCTAGCCCTCCATGGATCAGCTTCCACGCAAAGATGCGGACCTTGTGAGGGATCGGCAAGCTCCAGAACTTCTTCCACACCGGTCTGCTCCCATCAGGATGACTGCTTGACGAGCCCAGGTTGGAGTCAATGTCTCTGAGACTGACGCCCAGTCTGTATGCACTCCGGACAGTGAAATATCCAGATTTTTCAAAGTGCCAGGCCACAAAATCTTCTGATGACCGCCAAGGAATTTTGATCTTCTTAATTACCTCCACATCGTGCTGATGGAAGTATCTCGTCAACACATCTATCTTCCACCTTCTCGACTCCTCATCAATCAGCTCGCTGACCCACTTTAATCGGCAAGGACGCTTACGACCAGCCGGCTTTAGTTCTAATCCTCTCGGGATCCATGCATGGCGCCAGATTTTGACATCCGTACCACGCCCAATTCTCCAGATTGCTCCCTTCTTCAAAAGCTCTAGGCCGTGCATGATGGCCCTCCAGGTTGGCGACACCTGAGATGGGAAAGCGGTATCTAGCAGATCACCATTGGGGAAGTATTTGGCCTTCAGCAGCTTGGCGCAGAGGCTGTCAGGATGCTCAATTAACCTCCATGCTTATCTGGCCAACAGTGCCTGGTTAAAGATTTTGAGATCTCTAAAACCCAGTCCTCCTCGGCCTTTGCATCTCGTGAATTTCTCCCATGCTAGCCAGTGGGTCCTCCTCTGATCCCCATCCTCACCCCACCAATACTTCCTGATAGTGCGCTCTAAATCCTCACACAGGGAGGCAGATAACTGAAACACACTCATCATATAGGTCGGTATCGCCTGGGCGATTGATTTGATTAACACCTCCTTAGCTCCCGAAGAGAGGTACTTCTCTGACCAGGATGTAATCCTTTTTGCAAGCTTCTCTTTAACTGGTTGGAAGCGCTCTTTCTTTTGCCTTCCATCTGGTGTCGGCAGGCCAAGGTATTTTGCTTCAAACTCGATGCGTTCAACTCCCAGTGTTGAACGAATTTGTTCCTTCATCAGATTGTCCAGCGACTGACGCATCAATATAGAACACTTTGCCGGGCTCAGTAGTTGGCCTGTCCCTGACTGAAAAACTTGTAGCACCTGCATTATACGCTCTGCTTGCTGCGCATTAGCTTTAAAAAACAGTAGAGCGTCATCTGCAAATAATAGGTGAGAGATGCCAGGCGCGCTACGACAAATACGCAGGACCTCCACATTGCCTTGTGTAACTTCATTCTATAACAGAAGCGATAAAGCATCAGCAACAAACAGAAATAGGTATGGTGAAAGAGGATCTCCTTGGCGCAAACCACGGGTCGGCCGGAAGGGTTCAGACAGGACCCCATTGAAGCGAATGGAGTAGCGCACGGACGAAGCACAAGCCATTGTCCATTGCACCCAAGTACTACTAAAGCCCAGCTTCACTAACGCTTTTTCTAAAAAGCCCCAGTCAACTCGATCATACGCTTTGGATAAATCCAGTTTAAAGGCATATAAATTTGTTCTTGCCGAAGTGCAGTTTTGAATGGCATGGATACACTCGAAGGCTATAAAAGCATTATCTGTGATGAGCCTCCCTGTGATGAAGGCACTTTGGTGTGGTGAGATAAGCTCCTGAAGGAGAGGTCTAAGTCTATTCACTAGGCATTTCGAGACGACTTTATACAGGACATTGCACAGACTAATGGGTCTAAAATCACTTAGCACAGAAGGATGAGTAACTTTAGGAATTAGAACTATAGTAGTATCATTTACCTCATCAGGCATGGAACCGGTGGAAAAGAATTCCTTGACTGTCTGAATGATATCTTCCTTCATCATCCCCCTGTTACGCTGAAAAAATCTTGCCGGGAACCCGTCAGAGCCCGGAGCTTTGAGGGGGCCGATCTGAAATAGCGCATTTCCAATTTCCTCATCCGAGAATTCCATGCAGAGCTTTTCATTCATATCCCTGGAGACACGCTCTGGTAGATATTGCCTTAGCACCTCCGGATCAACGTTGTCATCCCGTGTGTACATGGATTTAAAGAAATCCTGGGCCATTGCAGCCATCTGTTTTGGGTCATCACACCATTGCCCATTGTTAGCTTTCAGGCGACGGATCCTGTTTTTTCTAGAACGCCAGCTCTGCTCCACAAACTCTACTCCACCTTTGAGCTCTACTCCAGCAATTTCACTTCATTATGTTTGGGAGAGCTCCACTCCATAAATCTCATAAGCCCAGTTCCATTCGCTCCGCTGGTCGAATGTGCAAGCCGTGGCTCAGCACAACCCATTGAAACTCCCCTCACTTCCACGTGGGCCCCACTTGTCAGGTTATCTTTCTCTCTTCCTTTGTGTGCAAGCAGCGCTCTTCTCGGCGGGCGGCGGCGGCGCCAGGATCCCCGGCGCGCGGCGGCTTTACCCAGCGCGCCGCGGTCACCGGCGAGCGGTGGCTCTCATCGGCAGGCGGAAGCGGTTCCCGCGGAGCAGAGGCGGCATCGAGTGTCGGCAAGCGGCGGTAACCGGCGGGCGGAGGCGGCATTGGGCACCGGCGAGCGGAGGTGGCATCAGCGGTGGGCAAGCCCTGACAGGCGGAGGCGGCATCAGGCACCGGCGAGCCCCGACGGGGGAAGACGGCGGCGGGTAGCGAGACCCTGCGAGCGCTGACCGCTGAGGCGATGCGACCCCGTGGTCAACGGAGATGACCTCCGTGGTGGGTGAGGGGAGGTCTGTGGAGGAGGGAGGAAAGTCGGTGGAGGGATCCCAAACGAACTCCAAGCTCGAAGGGCGTGACGGCAGCGACCCTCGACATCCAGGTCCATGGCGGGCTGGTCTAATGCCCTCACCATGGCGGGACCAGAGTTTGGGCGGTGGCGGCGGCGTGGCCCCTAGTGCGGCGCGAGGAGCTCCGTGGGTGCCGGGAAGGGGCCCCGGTGGGCGGCGAGAGCGTGGCCCCTAGAGTGGCGCGACCTCAAGCTCGTGCGGCGGCGGGAGGGTCCCGGCGGGCTAAGCGACCCGAGCTCGGGCTCGGCGGTAACCCCGGAGGGGCGGCAGGAGGAGCTCCGGTGGGCGCAGGGAGGAGCTCCAGCGGGCGTAGGGAGGGGCGCATGGAGGGGTGGCGGCGAGCCTCAATGGCGGGGGCAGGGAGCGCTCGGCGGCGGTGAGGTCCGAGGGCGGAGGCGGGAAGCGCTCGGCGGCAGCGAGCTTCGGGCGACGGCGAGCGCTCGTTGGCCGGGAGCACTGTTGACTTTTTCTATTTTTTGAGTGAAAGGGTATGTGAAGGTTGTGTAACCAGTGGCAGTGGCAGTGGATAATTATCTTCAACTCCACCAGCTCCCAAAATTGGTGGAGCACCTTTTAAGGAGCTCCAAAAAAAACTGGAGTGGAGCTAATATTTGCTGGAGTGGAGTGGAGCTAGTGGACTTGTTTGGGTATTTTTTGGTGGAGTGGAGCTGTTTTTTATGGAGTGGAGCTCTACCAAACACCCCCTTAATGTGTTGTAAAGTATAAGTATATGCTTCTTCCAACCTAACGTTGTTCACGTCTCCAGTTAAAAACATTTCCACTAAGGAACCAAACCACACCATTCAGGTTTGGTTTTAGAGAGGAGCAGAACAGACAAAAAAAGAAAAAGAGAGAGAGAGTAGATTTCACGGCAGTTCTTAAACTTGTTCTGAGTTCTCATTCCGGCCTCGGTACTCTTAAAATGCACATAATAGTCCTTAAACTTGTTCAACAATTTTATCACGGTCCTTTAACATGTTCTGAGTTCTCATCCCGATCCTCATACTCTCAAACTATACACGATGATCCATAAACTTATCCCAAGCTCCCGAACATGTCCATATACTTCCCAAATGCATTCATGTATTTAGAAATCACTTTTGTAGATTGTTTCAAACTTTTAGGATTTAAAATCAAGTTATAGTCTCACTCAAAATTGATCAAAAATTCATGAGGCACTCATCTTAGATACAATATTTGATGATTTTAGAGTTGTTGCTTTAACACATTTAATATTTTATTTTTATTTTACAGAGATTAAAAAGATCATTAAAACCATTCGTCCTTTGCTATAATAATCCTGAGAAAATCACAAAACAATAATTCGACTATGGGTTATTTAGAATTTTTGGTATTTCACGCTCAATTTATGATGATTTATCCATAAATTTTGGATCCACTTTGAGTGGAATCAAACTTGATTTGAAATCCAAACAAATTTAAAACAATTTGCAAGATTTTTTCTAAATAACTAATGTATTTTAGAAACATTGGACCTGGATGAGAGGGTAGGACAAGTTTAAGGACCGGGATAAGAGCGTGGGACAAGTTTAAGAGCCGTTACGTGCATAACGAGAATATAAGTAGTAAGTATGAGAACTCAGGGAAGTTTAAGGACTGAGATGATAATGTGGGACGAGTTTAAGAACTATAATATATATTTTTAGAGTGTCAGGATCGGGTCGAGAACTCATGATAAGTTTAAGGACTGTTAGCAGATTTTACTCTAGAAGAATTAAACTTGAAGAAATGACAACTTGATAGTATGTTATTTTGAGTTATAGATGGCTAAATGGTGGCACGGCGGAGCCCGATTGGGCACAGCACGATTTGGCATGGTCCGATCAGGCATGATCCACCAACCCAAGCCGTTCTGAGCTCATCAACAGGCTGAGCCGGTGGCCTAGGTACTGCAGGATGATGGTTTAACCGTGCCATGTCAGCGTGGCCGTCATGTGTATGTTGGCCTCCCCTTCTCGCTCATGCACCGGCCCAGGGGCATGAAACAAATAGGATCTTAGGCTGTCCACACACGTTCTCTTCTATATCCATCTTCTAAAAAAATATTTTTATTTAGTCATCGAGATTCTCTCTTCTATACCATATTTCTCTACATCAATTCATCATCTAAATATCTCCTCTATACCAACTACTCATTGCGAGACCTGTGTCAGTTTTTCTCTCTCCTTTTTAATTTTACCGATGCCCTCCCCCTCCTCTCTCTCCCGTTAGGCTGACCACAGCGGAGGGAGCAAGAGCAAATTTGTTCCCTCCTCGTTTCCCACGCCCTCTCTGTCTACAGTGCCAAACAATACATCTACAGTGTCAAACAATGTATTTGTTCTTTCATTTCCTCTTCCCACTGTGGACGGTCTTATCCTCTGCTTTCTCCGTCGCCGGCTCCCCTCCTCCCTCCATCCCATCCCCATCGCCGGTGGCCGAGCCAGCGGCGGAGGGGCCGAGCCGTCCTCCCTCGCGCGGCCAGCGAGCTTCTCCCTCCCGGCCAGCCCAGATTTGGCGCGAGGAGTGGAGGCGGAGGGGCCGATCCGTCCTCCCTCGCGCGGCCAGCGAGCTCCTCCCTCCCGGCCCGGATTTGGCGCAAAGAGCAGCGGCGGCGGGAGGGTCCGGCTCAAGGAGCGGCGGCGGCGGCCGGATTCGGCGCCGGTGAGCTCCCAGCATGGCAATCTCCCCCGCGCGGGAGCCAATCGTGCACGGCGGCAGTCCTCTCCCGCGCGACCCGTCTCCGGCGGAGCCCTGTGCAGCCGGACCCGCCCTCTGCCTCTCCGGCGAAGGCTCGAGCGCTCCGGCCATCTCCCGTCGGCAGATTCCATGCGGCGACCTCAAGCCCTCTCTCCCTCCTCCCGCCCTCTGTCCTCCGCCTCGGCTCGGCTCGGCTCCTCCACCGCGGCGATGACGAGATGGTGCGGGCGCGGGGCGGCCTCGCGGTGACGGCGACGCCACCCTCCGCCAGAGCTGCGGCGGCCGGGCCGAGGAGCCACGCCCAGCGTGGCAGACCTCGTCGACCCCGCCGCCGCACCTGGCCGCGTCCTGCTCCTTGCGCCGGTTGCAGCAGGCGGTGGTAGCGGCCTCCACCTCCCCAAGCCGGCGGCGAGCCTCCTCTGGCAGCCACGGCGGGCGGTGGTGGCGGCCCGGCCTGCACGGCGAGGCGGGCCGCCACGGCGGCGCGCGGCAAATGCCGGCTCTGCGCGGGGCATGGCGGAGGAGGCCCGCACGGGCGGTGGAGGCCCTAGCCTCCAGATCTGGCGGCGGCAAATAGCTCCTGGCGGTGGGGGAGGAGGATGCTGCCCGGTGGCAGAGGACGACCTCCGCGCGCGGGCAGTTGCTGGCGGAGGCGATGTGACGCTGACACAGACGCTTGGTGGAGGAACGCCATCCTGCCACATTTGAAGGACCAGACGACCTCCGCAAAGATAGCGGGAGCTGTAGAGGAGCCCGCTGCAGGCAATTTTTCCGCTAAGCAGTACTGGAGGACGGGATCCAGTGTCCCAGTGCGGAAAGCCTTAGCCGCTGCACTGCAGACCCCAGGGACAAGGAATAGCAGTGTTGGATATCACCATTTATTAGCCGCTGCACTGCAGACCCGTGGGACAAGGAATAGCTGCGTTGGATTTAGGCCGTGTTTGTTTTTCAATATCATAGCATACCACACATTTTCCGAGAAAAGAATCTTTAATGCATGGAGTACTAAAATAAGTTTATTTGCAAAACCTTTCCACGGATGAGTGTAACTTTTTACGATGAATCTAATGATAGTAATTAATCGATGATTGGCTACAGTGATGCTACAGTAACTATCCTCTAATCGTGCGGTCAAAGACCTCATTAGGTTCGTCTCGCGAAGTAGTACAGCGCTGTGGAGTTAGTTTTGTAAATTAACTTTATTTAGTACCCCTAATTATTGGTCAAAGTTTTTGTGCTACTTGTGCTAGGGCAAACCAAACAGGGCCTTAGCCATTTTGGATCTGACATGACTGAACCGAAGTGTTTGACTGTTAGACAGAGGAATCTTATATGCATGATGTATTAAACGAAATCTGTGTGCAAAATTTTTTCACAAATAGATGTAAATTTAAGAATCGAATCTAATGAGGCTAATTTAACCATGATTAGATACAGTGATGCTATAATAACTATCCTCTAATCATTCTCTAATTGTACGGTCAAATGCCCCATTAGATACCGTAACTGCTATGCTACAGTACCATGGTTACGGAGATGGTTTTGTAATTAGATTTTATTTAATACCTCTAATTAGTGGTAAAAACTGTGAAAAATTTCCCTAAATTTTTTTACATCCAAACCAAACATTGCCTCGGGAGAAGTGCATCGAAAAATGTTAGAGGCTATCTCTTCACTTCATCAAGTAAAAAAAAACGCGGCCGGAGGGTGAACGGACCCACCGTTTTTCATTAAGAGGAAGCAACACGGCTTCTCCTGGCTGCGGAAAAATCCCCGAACCCTGGCCCATGCCCGTGAGGGACCCTGGCCCTTGCCTGTGAGGGTAAAGCCTTACGGCGAGCACAGCAAGGGGATTTTTTTGCCCACGGGCGGAAATTCGTCCCAACTGGGATTCGAACTCGCGACCTCATGAGGACGACCATACCTCAGCTGCTCTAACCAACTAGACTAGAAGAGCTTTGGTTACTCTTCGTCAAGTAAAAAACCATTTGGAGGAATCCCTTTTGCAGCTGCAGCCTGCACCATGGCTTGACTTGTCCGTCCCCTCTCCACTCACAATCCTACACGCATATCCATCTCAGCACCACAAATTCATGAATATCTCCCCCATCCCAATCATTTGTCTCAGATCATCCTGCCACTATAACTCTACTACGGAGTACAAGCGTAAACCACCGGGCCGGGCTCAACTAGGCCGGCCGGCTATCCCATGTCACCCATGGCGTCCTCCACCACCAAACGCGCGCTGCTCCTCCTGCTCGCCGTCCTCCTCCACGGCTGCCCCTGCTCGGCGGCGGCAGCGGCGGCCCACGGTGGGCGCGCCGGCGGCCGCAGCCCCGCCATGGAGGAGCGGTTCCGGCGGTGGAAGGTGGAGTACAACCGGTCCTACGCCACGGCCGCCGAGGAGCGGCGACGGTTCCGGGTGTACGCGCGCAACGTGGCCTACATCGAGGCCACCAACGCCGAGGCCGCGGCGGCGGGGCTCACGTACGAGCTCGGCGAGACGGCCTTCACAGACCTCACCAACCAGGAGTTCGCGGCCATGTACACGGCGCCGGCGCCGCTGCATGCGGACGGCGACGACGAGGACGCGCCGGCGGTGATCACAACGCGCGCGGGGCTGGTCGACGCGGGCCGCCAGCTGCTGCCGCCGTACGCGAACCTGTCCGACGGCGCGCCGGCGAGCGTGGACTGGCGCGCCAGCGGCGCCGTCACGCCGGTGAAAAACCAGGGCCGATGCGGTACTACCAATCACCATTCCTTCCAACCTGGCATCATTTAATTTGCTCTCCAATTAGTGCTTCATCAGCTGTCGGAAGGCTTAAGCTAACACATGCTTGCCCCTCCGCTATCCTCATGCTTGCATGTGCTCCCCATGATCCCATGGATTGGTCACTGGCAGCCATGCATCTTGTTCTGAATTGGTTGCTGGGTCATCGGATCCTGCAGGGTCGTGCTGGGCCTTCTCGACGGTGGCGGTGGTCGAGAGTATCTATCAGATCCGGACGGGGGAGCTGGTGTCGCTGTCGGAGCAGGAGCTAGTGGACTGCGACACGCTGGACGCCGGCTGCGACGGCGGCATCAGCTACCGCGCGCTACGGTGGATCGCCGACAACGGTGGCATCACCACCGAGGCCGACTACCCGTACACGGCGGCCACGGGGGCCTGCGACAGGGCCAAGCTCTCGCACAACGCGGTGAGCATCGCGGGGCTCCGCCGCGTCGCCACCCGCAGCGAGGCGTCGCTGGTGAACGCAGTGGCGGCGCAGCCGGTGGCCGTGTCCATCGAGGCCGGCGGGGCCAACTTCCAGCACTACAGGAAGGGCGTCTACAACGGGCCGTGCGGGACCAGGCTCAACCACGGCGTCACCGTCGTCGGGTACGGCCAGGAGCCCGGCGGCGGGGACAGGTACTGGATCGTCAAGAACTCGTGGGGGGAGGGCTGGGGCGACGGCGGGTACATCAGGATGAGGAAGGACGTCGCCGGCAAGCCGGAGGGGCTCTGCGGCATCGCCATCCGCCCGTCCTACCCACTGATGTGACACCACTGATGTGACATGATGTATATACATCCTTTTTCCTTCTTCCATTTTAGTCAACTTATGATCGAGTCAAACTTGTTTTTTTTTCGTTTTCTATTACGTGTACCAGCAGTATACTCTTTTTTTTTAGCAAACCAGCAGTACACTCTTTAATTAGTAACATATCATACGTGTAAATCTTCTCTTGTGCGAAAACGACATGCAAATGAAGGTACATGTACATTGTGTGTCACTATCACTGGTCGCTTCAACCGAGAATGTAAAGAAGTGATTATATATGAAACTCAGAGCAACACACGAGTATGATCGTATATTCCATCCCATTTAAATTATAGTTCACTTTGGTTTTACAACTCACACCGTTCCAAATTATTAGTCATTTTGACTTTTCTAGATGCATAAATTTTGCTATGCATTTAGATATATGATGCATAGCAAAATTTATGCATCTAGAAAAGTCAAAATGACTAATAATTTGGGATGAAGAGAGTATAAGTTAAATTTTCTAACTTTGATCGAATTTGTGGAAAAAAGCACCAACACTTAATGGGTTCATTAAATCGTTCATGAAATATGTTTCAATAGTGTGTTTATTTGGTAATATAGATGTTGACATGCTTTTAGTAAAAATGAAAACAGAGCATTTTAACTTTGAATAAAGTAAAGTGATCTTTAATTTGGAATAAAGGGGATAAAAGAGAAAAACCGCTACAAAATAAAGAACTTTCAGAAGGATAATAAGGTCAAGAGATAATAATACATATAAAACATGAAAAATAGGTGTTTGTGTAAGTTACCCTTAAGAGATAGAGAAGGGACGTAAAATATAGCTCGACCTCTAATGATGGTAAAATCAGAATGGAAAGATTGTAAAATCATATATTCAGATATGTGGTGAATTTATAGTGACATGTTAGGACGTGTGGAATTTTTGGTTACTTGAGTAATTAAGCAAGCATGAATTGTTCCTCTAGTTATGTTCTGATACTTGTTATATTGACTCCTGTTACAAAGTCATTGGTTTATTTGTATCCATCTAACAATTTTTGGAATTGTAATAGTTGATCTGTGTAACTGAAGGACTGTACTATTCTTGATGTGAATGCGAATATATTTGTTGCAATCTGATTTCAATTGCATGAGTGTAATGGAGCGCATAGAAATGTATGAGTTCCATTCTAATTAGTTGTCCACATTTTGATATAAAAGTCTAAATCCATAAAAAAAACTTGTCCAATTCCTGCCTATCTTGCTGATGACGCCTTCGAAACAATTTATGGGCCGGCCTCTATTATTTTGGCGACACCAAAAAAATTGAAGCTTAGTTCAAGGTATTTGGCATATGCCTATGAACATACACTATGTATTAGCGATACAATGTTTGGTTCTTTGAGAGAATTTTTTTTTACTCGTAACAACGAACGAGCATTTAACTAGTACTTCTTAAATACCCAAAACACTTCAAGTGTATGCTCCACTTGTCTTTCCTCACCTTTTAAGTTTGCATATTTTGTTGCAAGTATGGGGACTTATTGTATTTCTTTACCTACCTCCTCTAAATTAAAACTTGTGGGTCTAATATCACCGAAAAGTTTCCTATTGAAGAAGGTTAACAAAATGTGTTACAAGGTCTTTGCCTTGTAAGGATATATATGAAATCCTCTGGGTGAGCAACTTTGAAAGAATGACAGAATGTGGACATTGCTTTTGTTATCTAGGAGGCATGTGTAAATGAGAGGACCTCAACATGCCTAGAGGGTGTGCTTGTGTTGGGGGGGGGGTGAATAGGCTAATCTGCAACTTAAAATTACTTTTAAAATAGTCAAAAATAGAGGAGCCTGGATTCTCCGGGTATATGTCCGGATACTATCAGACCCGGGACAGCGGGACTGCTTATAGGCATAGAATGGTCTATAGTAAGGGATAGCTCATGGATATACCTTACCTCTCTTGTAACTACCCGAATAGGCGTAGAACTAGCTGCAGTATAAAGGGAACTACCCGATTGTGTTGTAGTAGGACTCCAATTGAACTCGGCTCGGACTTTCCATGTAACCCTATCCCCCCGGATATATAAGGGCGGGCAGGGACCCCCTCATGACATCAAGACCTAAGGCAATACAAATAACCACACAGGACGTAGGGTATTACGCAACTCGCAGCCCGAATATGTCTAAATCTTTGTGTTCCTTGCACCATCGAGTTCCAGAGCAGTCGATCCCTACCTACAAACCTTACTGCTAAGGGTATCCCTGAGCAGGCTTGGCGGTAAACACCGACAGCTGGCGCTCTAGATTTTGGGTTCGGAGTTTCCGGATATATGCTCCAGAGAGTCCGTGTATGAATGCTCTAAAGGAAAACTACTAGGGACCAAACAGAAAATTTAGATCTAGTAAATTTACAGGTACCAGGGGATCCTTGAGGATGTTTCCAACTGGTTAGTTCATGCTAGAAACTTATATAAGCGTATATCGACCTCAAACCCTAAAAGGGCATGCTCACAAGCAAATAACCAAAAGCTCAAATAAAGGAGAAATAAAGAGACAACGATTTGTTTCCAAAAGTTTACTCCCAATGGAGCTACGTCTTTGTTGAGGAAGAGTTCAAGAGACGGTGCTCAAGAACCCCTATGTTCCTCCCAAAGGGCAAGACCAGCGCTCAAGCCCAAAGTCACTTACTATCGGTTCCTCCGAGAGGAATGACGAGTACAAACTTCCCGTGGATCTCACATAACAGCTGAGCACTCACGAGAATGCCTAGCCGTCTAGGAGCTCAAAGCTCCAAGAGTAACAAACTTGAATCCACCGGCTTGACAAAGACTTAGTGCTCAAGAGTAGGAATGACAGCTCACTAGCACGAATCTTCTCTCCTGCAACACTCTCATTTGAATCCTCAAGAAAATCACTCAAGAATGGAGGGGCGGGAGTTAGAGAGCCCTTTCAAGGCTTATTTGGTTGTTTAGTTCGAAACTGGGCAAGAGAGTTCAGCTGGAAGGGGTATGGGCGGTATTTATACCCCCCTAGCAGAAAACTAGCCGTTGGCTGTTGGTATTTCTTAACTCTCACAAAGAAGTCCGCAATTGCACGGAATACCGTTGTAGCACTTCACCTAGGAGTATTCATGGTATATTATTTTCCACGAGGAACGGGTGTGTAACTGTCTTCCAACTAGGTTACCCTATAAGAGATAGAGAGACCTTAGGACAGTGTGATTCTGGTCTAAGGATGGGTTCAAGTGAAGATAAACTTGTGCTTTCACTCGTTTAATTCAGGCATCGGTCTGACCTTGGTCTGCCAAGGACCTCCGGCTACTAGCTCTACAACCGAGCCCGAACGTCGGGGAGTGCACTAACCACGCAGACTGTCTACGTAGCGGACGGACATGACTGTCACCACCTGTCGTCTACTCTATTAACACCATGGAGCTCAGAGCAAACAAAGATAATCTAAGGCCCAGACACCACGCCTATGCCTTCGATTACTACTCTAGAATTGCGTAGGGTTATCCCGTCTTTATCAAGGGCCCTCCTCTAGAGTATCCGCTACTAGAATGGACGATGAATCCGCAAACGAATGAAAACAAAATGATAACTTAACTTAAAATCACTGAATAGAAGAACCCGGATATATACTCCAAGCCTACCGTATCCGTCGAGGTACAAAGCCGAATAGATGCCGACAAGTCCGGTTCTTCTCCGCACTCTTTCCACACACACTCCCTGGGCTAAGGATACAAATGGTGAGCCTCTCTACTCTTCTCCCTCACATGAGAAATGGAAGAATTATGAATGGATTGGAGGGAGAGTGAGAGGCCCCTTTTATACTGTTCAACGTCGGTTCCCGCCAAATGCACATAAGGAAGGCAATCAGGTAGGGTAGGGGGCACGCCACATCGAAGTGCACCTGAATGGGAGGCCGTCCAGGTTCAGCCAACCCTAGGGGTCGGCCGGCCCCACACGTCAGCCCCTCATCCTTATCTTCTTTTGGGATGCTGACCTGTGGCCCTGATCTTATCTACAGGGTCTATTTGCCTTGGCACGCCCATTTCCTTTGATTTGTGGGCCCTTCTTATATGTGACACACCTGGATTGCGATCTTTTGTGCATTAATTTTTTCGTGTGTTCACTTGTGTTTCTTCTGAAATGCAGCTATGGGTGCCTGCAGATCACAATTCACCAAAACTCGTGGAATTGATTAGCTATAAGGTCTATAACTAAGTTTGGTGATTGGAATATCATGGAAAACTGCACGAGTTGACAGTTAACTTTAGGACTTAAGGATCATCAACATTGGCCAAAGGGTACCCGGAGTCTCCGGGTATATGTCCGGATACTCCGGACCTTGAGGCCCCGATATTCCTGTAACCCATAGTCTCCGGGTACAGCAGAATCTCACTCAAAACGAGCTAGATGATGCTTTTGAATGACGTTTATGGCTCACACTAGGTTTGTATAGATTTTCTTGAGCACTAGATCCATGTCAAAACCTGCAGATCAAAGTCCCTCTTGATAGTACGGGGTTTATATACTCAAATATAAAATAAAAATCTATTCTTCGAGTAAATTTCAACCACCGTTTTTCATTTCCTATTTAGGGGACGTGCTTCAACATATGTTTCGCTTGTTCAACTTTAGTACCTGCACACATGTTAGATAACGAGATTAAACGTACATGTGTTTTATCACCCAAACACCAAAACTCACTAAGGGACCTAGATATCTTTCAGTAAAATAGTAAAAGTACTTTAGTCTAATATATCATAGTTCCTACAACTCTCATTGTTAATTTAATTTTTTCAATCAAAATATACTTTGAAGTTTCAGAGTATGAAATCTTTGGGATCATCAAGAAGTATACTGGAAGACCTCAAACATGATGTCCCTATACATTATTGAGATTGCTAATGGCAGGTGAGATATTCAAGTGCACTAGAAGTTTTGGTTGAAAACTCGCAATCCCCACTCTAGTGCGCCATGATAGCAATCTTAATCATTTAACATGGAGATGGTAATAAATCATTCCATTGGGAATAAGATCACAAACCAATAATGAGACCTCTGTTCCTTGGTGCTATCAGAAAAGTTACACTATTATTTCTATGGTTGTTCTGTAGTGAAATTAAACCCTGTTATATCCAAAATGTGAAGTATAAGTGCTTGGAAATTCAAATGAGTCTGTTCTTTAAAAGAAAATATATGTATGCGAATCATGAATAAATTTAGGAACTGATATTACATGATCCCATCCTCCTCTATTTTGTTTTCTTATTCCACTATATGAACCATCCTGTCTGCCCCTTTCGCTTTCTGTCTCTGTTTCTTTCACAGCTCTGATAACTGATGGTGTTGGAATTGTGTCGAATATTATGTACTAGTTGGTTGCAGTTTGGACTTGGAGTTGTATTAGGAGAACCCTGTGGTAACCATGACGACATAGAGTCAGGTCCGTAGTGGAGGTGGCGCATAGTCGGGACCCCGGAGTGACCGGTGTTGTAATAAATATTAGGGAGGAGCGTCCATAGCTAAGGATGGATCTAGACATCCGAATTCTTAGAACAAATTTAATATTTTAAAATAGATATGCTTAAAATTTTATGCTAATCTTTTTTTATATTATCAAGCATATTATTACACATAAGAATAAAATTTTGTATAGATTTTTTTATGTATTATTTGCTCTCTACAATTAAAAAGGTGAAAAAAAGATTCGAATCCGTATCCGATCCGTATTCGAATTTTTATATTTATTATTTGAGAATATATATGATAAATTTGAGGTTTAGTTTTTATGAATCTTTACAAGATTAATGTTAAATACAAGGCTATGAATTTACATAGTAAATTCTATATCTTATTTGTCCATAATCGAAGAAAAATAACTAAAAATCTAACATTCGAATAAACATCCGAATCCATCCTTATCCATAGCCATGTCCTAGCGATACAAGTTTTGGCTGAACCTCGTCAACAAATGTCGTGCGTCTTGGATCTCGCGCGCATATATCATCTCGGGCTTCTTTTGTAACAGATGGAGCAGCAGCTTTATATTTACGGGTCGGTCTAGCTTATTAATTCGGTAAGTACAGAGAGCAAGAAGGACGTGATGGCTCGCTGATAGCTCATGGCTGCTCAAGATATTTTGCAGTCCGGCACCGTTGCTTTCGCTTCCATGTCACTCCGTTTTTATCATCTTGGTAAACGACGAGCAATGCACATCATGTGTCCATTCCTCCTAAATATCCTCCAGAATCTTGTGGAGCAAGTTGGTAGCGTGCTCATTGTCGACTGGCTGGCCCAGGAATCTAGCACTTTTTTTCTTTTGGGAAGACCATGTGTGTAAGTGCACACGCTATGCTCAGTTAGACTATATATTTTGTATAAAATGGAGGCTCGTTTTTGTGTACACAGATTTTTTAGGGCTGTCCATCCAGCAACCATTAGTAGGATTCTCATCCCTTTAAGCCTACCTTCTTGTATATCGTCTCGATCAATTCCAATATTCTCTCCTACAGGGCCTTGAGCACCGGATGACATCCTGCCCCCTCACCATCAGCTTCTCCTCTAGTGCCCCCAACAACGAGCCGTCCTCCCTGTTCCTCGTGGTGTTATTTTTGAATACCTTAATTAGACAGTAATATTTTTCTCTCACACTAAATCAGCACTAGCCACCAGCCAACCATTAATACTTTTGTTTTACAACAAATTAGCAACAACCACCCGCCATAGGCAGCTGAAGTGCCGAATAGAGCCGACAGATTGACCGATGCAGCCTCCTACCACACTGTCCAACTCTCACTGGGGTCGCTTCCAAGCATTTGCTTTAAATTTAAATATCGTTGCCGGAAGTGGTACGTAGTACCCCGCCGGCTAATTAAGGATCAAATCAAGTTTGATATTTTGTATTCTCATCATCAATGCCAACAATAACAATGCGTGTGTATGAGTTTGCAGAGCGGGTGCACGAGGCTCCACTGCTCCAGGCTGCTCTAGGAGAGCATCCCCACCTGAACATGGGCGGGTGGGTCGGGCCCGACTCATTTGAGATTTGATACAGAAAGCTTCACTTCTTCATTTTTCATATTTGATCTTATTTATTGCTACTAGAAAAATAACTATTAATTATTTTTTATATAGCAATTGCTAATTGAATTAAGAATGTAAAAGTAAGAAAACAATATTTTATCAGATTAAATTGACTTATTTACTTAAATTTTAGATTAACCACTACACCTGAATTAAATATTTCATTATGGCTCCTAACTGTCCACATGATAATCAAAGTTTTAAAAACGAATTGTAGCATAACCATATATAATAATACGTTCTAGCTCCAGTACTCAACCGTGCCATAAGCCCATAACCATTGGTAAAATATCTGGAACTCACGGAGTACTTTGAATGGGTGTGTGTAGCACACACTAGCAGCACCGGACGGACACAGATTTGTTCCGGAGCAGCTCGGGACCCGTCACACGTCACGAAACCGGATAAGATCGCCGTTCACTCCTATACACTACTGGACTAGTCACTACCGGAGTATTTGTAAAGTACTAGAAGGCGCCCGGCATCAACGCATCCAGCTTGAGAGACTCTCCCATCATCAGCTTGCCCTTTCGAGAGACGATCAGCACTACCCGGCCAGCAGAGACAGATCAGGAGAGGAACAAGAAGCTGAGGCGAGAGGAGGAGAAACGGAGCCCACCAGCATCGCGACGATACCCCTGGCCGTGCACCACCGCTCATCACTCATCAGGAGATGATCCTGGTGGCGATCGTGGCGGCGCTGCTGGAGGAGTACACGGCGGCGGTGGCGCGCGCCGTGGAGCGCCTGCTGTCGGCCGCGGCGCCGCGGCGAATCCTGCCGCGCCGGGTCCGGTTCCTGGTCCTCCACAGCCTCCCCTTCGCGGCCCCGCCGGCGGCCGTGCCGCCGCCGCCCCCGTCGTCCTCGCCGGCTGATCCGCTGCAGTGGTAGCTTCTTCATGATGTGCCATCTGCCATGGGCGCACGCGAGTTCATCTCTACCACCGCTTTCCTCTGGTTTGGTTTGATTCCCTTTCCTTTCCCCTGGATAGATTGAAAGCGATATGCATGAGCATGTACGAACGTAGCGCAGGTTGGGAAATTGTTCGTATTCGGCTGCAGTATATATGTGTTTTGGTTCTTGGTATTCCCAGGTGTGAATGTACAAATCTCTAGCAGAGTGAGTTTTCCCTTGTTTTTTTCCCCTCTTTTTTGTCCAAGATAATGTAAATGACCTGTGTTTGTCCCTTGTCCCGACTCGAATACGCTCCCGACTCATACTTTTTTCATACTTTTTGCTAGAACTCAGTCCTTATGTAAACCTCTTTTTTAGAGAAGAGAGCTCTTTATTATTCAGAAAAGATGTTACGCACTGAGCATCTCGACACAAACTAGAGCCGCAAAACGCCACACGGCTGTGCAAGCTTATGCGCTACACAATTACTTATGTAAACCTCATTTGGATTCATCCATCTAACTCATTACACGGCTAATTCGAATTAGTTACATGAGGTTGTGTTAGATCAAAAAATTGTATACCAAAAAACATCACATCGAATATTTGGACACATGCATAGAGTATTAATAAAATCTATTTATAAAACTTTTTGCACGGATGAGTTGTAAATCTCGGGATGAATCTACTGAGCTTACTTAATTTATTTTATTTTTTGGTGTAACTATCTCCAATATGCTTTGCAAAATATCTTGTTCCATTTTATTTTTTGCATGGCTAAAATATAAATACATCACATAATTTAAGAATATCTAAAATGCAATAAATTAAGTGATTCACTTACACCATAAATTCTAAATCATCTTGATGAAAACCCAGTATATATATGTCATCAACAATAATTGTGTATATAAGAAAAAAAATTCTAGGATAATATGAGGGTCCACAATCTTTAAGGAGCGAATGTATTTTCACATTTCACATAGTAAGCATCACTCTTCCTTGATATTGCAACACAAAACAAATAGAAATAATAGGAAATTGACTGTTGCAAACATAGACCTTACATTCTTTTGCTAACATATAACTTATGTAGTCCGTTCTTTTTAATAAGCACCACTTTCATTCTTTTCCATTAGTGTAAAAAAGGGTCTCATGGAATCAGCTGTAAAATTACATATAAAAAACTTATGCAACAATGAAGTTCAATAGGATCCATGTAATATGCATATATCATCAAAACATATAATAATTAAGTGTTACTTATATGTTTGAAAAAGATAATAATTAATTGTTAATTATGTATTGTACTGAATGCAGAGCCTAGAAGTTGATAATTTAATATTATATCTTCAGAAACCCATCATATGTGAATGACCCTAACAGTTATCTTCATCTACACTTAAGGATCCATTTGGAATAAAGGAATAGAAAACACAGGAACATAAGGAAACAGAAGAATGGGAAAGGAACATAGTTGCAAAATAGAGGAATTTTTCATGATGGGTGTTTTGAACGTAGGAAAAGAAAATGAGAGCATCTAGGCCCCTAGTGGGTTTTGGTATATTGAATGACAACACTATTAAAGGTCTAACTTGTTTACATGAGTTTATGAGAAGGAATTCACTTTAGGAATTGATATTAAATGAGATGACTTATGTATTGCAAGCAAGTGTGTTTATCCCAGTGACGATATCTAGACATGACAAGCAAATTGAGAAAGGAAAACTTAGAGCAAGATATTCATGGTTGATATGAAGACTCTAATATTTATTGAGGCTTGTTTGACTTGTGATGAGATTCATTGTGACAAGCAAAGGTTTTGTGAATGAGACATGATATGCTTATGCATAGTCTCAAATTTGGAAGAACTTGTCATATGTGATGAATATTGTTATCAAAGGAAGCAAGCAAGGAAAATGTGAATGAGACACGAGTTTATGCAATATACATATATCCTTAAAATTGGAAAGCTTGCACATGAAATTGAATTGTGGATTCAAATTGAAAGAGAAGATTTCATGCATGACATAAATCAATGTGAGTTCCAAATGGACGGCTAGGATGAAGGTAGAAAACCGAGAGGCGTGTTTCAAGAGGCAACACAAGCGACGGCTTGGAGGGGAGCAAGGAAATCGATATGGGTCAAACACCAGAGATCTTAGAGTCAGGGAGATCTCTATGTTGAAGAGCGTCATTACTTGAATAAAGGAAGTGACTTGTGAATCAAAGATGGATTTCATTCTTATGCAATGGAAGATTCAAAGTCAATAGGTCAAAGTGGGTTTGCTCAATGAATTGAAGACGTTAATGCCCTCACGGTATTGATCGAAGAAAGGTTGGCATGATCACGTTGAAAGGCTCAAGTGGTGTTTATATATTTCATTTGTGCACTTGAGTATATATAGATTTGTCGTACTACCAAGGGGGATGCAACATCAGTGGGTTTAGACAAAACCAAAGTGCTCATAGTAGTCCTTGTAGAGTTTAGCCCTAGAGATCTGATCCTTTGACTTTTTCAGTGAGGGACCGGTGTGACCAGTCCAAGGGACTCGTCTGAGTGGGTCAAGCCCTAATGGCTAGTTTTTCAAGTCCGACCGGTTTGACCGGTCTGATGCTGATAGAGGCAACGACTAGTTTTTGATAGAGGGGTATTTGTACCCCATGACTTCACCCTTGCGGGAGTGCCGATGCCATTCCATTCCAGAAAACTTTGAGAGCCTTGTGACCACTAGTGAAGTCCTCCCCAACATCTCTTTTTGAGAGTTGCTTGATTCTTGTTGAATCTTTGAGTTGGGTTGAGTGGAACCACTCTTTGAGAGCATTTGACCAAGAGAGCATCATCCCTAACTTTGAGCACTTGCGGTTGCGTCGGCCAACTTGTTGAACCATTTGTTACTCTTGGAGGTGAAGCCTCCTAAACGGTTTGGTGTCGCTGGCTAGCTCCCAAGATTGTGATGAGCAGCGGCAAGTTTGTTGCAGCAGCGATCTTGTGCCACGAGGACGCATGGTCATATAGTGGAAGGAGGAGATAGCTTGATGTTGTGGTCGCCATAAGCTTCCTCAATGGAGAGTAGGGTGCACAGGGTGAATCCGAACTTCAGTGAAATAAATCGCTATGTCTCCTTTGCATCATCTTTGTTTCGGTTTGCCTCACCTTTATTTGCATAGAGTCTGAGTTTTTTTATATTTCCGCTCGATCTACTTGTATGCAGGGACCCTATTATATTGCTAGAAAGACTCTACAGAAGCCATACACCAAGTATTGTATAGGTTCGAGCTGGAGAAGGGGAGTTTTCCCTGCTGCAGTCTGCCAATGCATAGACCGGTTTAGTGGACTAGCCTGACCGGTCCAGAATGGTGCAGTAGGGTTAAGTGGTTAAAATTGAAGAAAGCCTATTCACCCCTCTCTAGGCTATGACATCGTGTGATTAAGATCCTTTCAGAAAGAGCATAGGAAACAAAGACTTATATTATAATATCATCTTTGTTAGACTAATTGAGTCCTCCTGGAAGAAATGAACTGATTGAGAATATACTCTATTTTTGTTGTAGTGTAGAGATAATTTTTTCTAATCCATAACTATGTAGACCTATAGAACTGTTGGGTTCTCTACAGGAATGAATATGCTTGGAATATTCTTTTCCACCTTCGTCCTCCTTCATCATTCTTTGCATTTCCTAGGAACTTTCCCCTCATTGTTTCAAGTTTCAATGGAGAGAATCTTTCCAAAAGTTCAGGTGCTTCATCATGGAGTCCCCTTCTCTTCTCCTTAATCTTAGATTAGCTCATTAATATCTAATTTAGGGTAAAACATGCCTTGATAGTGGCAAATGGAGCAAGCAAAACTTTGCAGGCAAGAGCCTTAAGGGCTAGGTGAGAGGATAATAGATTTCATGCGGCCATGAAGGTAAGCTGCAACTATAAAGCTTGACGATGCTAGTTGATAAGACTAAGGTAAGCATGTTTTGGACAATGAACAATCAAGAGAGCGGCCATAGGAAAGATTCCCATGGCTCTAAGCTCATCCCCCTCCCCCCCCCTCTAAAAGTGCATGCTTGTTCCCTATTTCTATGGAATGTTTACAGCTGATTCCTCCATTCCAAATGCATAGTGACATTCGCAAAAAAAAGGATCAACATTCCTTTGAAAATTCTTTGAAAATCCTCCATTCTAAACAGGGCCTAAAAGGAAAGAAGCTAAAGAAAGTTAGCATGAAATTGCATAAAAATATTCTAGGAAATTTGATAAATTCCCACTTCAAATGGCTGGTTCCTTAACGATTCATTCTTTTCCCAATTATCCAAAATTTGATTGTAAATCTTATAGGGAGAGGTGAGCTACTTACAAAATAACCATGGAGGTCAAAATGGACAATCTTGCCCTGTAGTGTAGCAGCCTTGTTTTCCAGCCTTTTCAATCTTCATATTTTTCTCGAGTTGTACCAAACCTAAACAGAAGGTATTCTTCCACCACATAGCAAATGAAATTAGAGACATGCATGGTTATCTGAATTGTACTCCTTTTATCCATGTCAATCATCTCAGGCCAACACTCCCCTTATCATGTCATGTCCCATATCCCACTACAAGTTTAGGTTTATTAGGGGCAGACTATGCACTACACTAGCGAGTTGGAGAATAGAGATTGAGATGGACAAAACCAAACTGACGATGAACAGTGTTGTAGACTTGTAGTATATGTTCTTCATTCAGGTCACAATTGGCCATACATTTAAGCATGGGTCGACTTGAAGTAGGTGCGATTGGGTCAGCCATAGACAATATCTCCATTTACAAGATGCCTAAGAGATTTTTATAGGTTGTTATGCAAAATGTGTCCAATTGTTCTCTCATTTTAAGTGTCTACACTTTAGGACTATGTAGCGAAAATGGCCTCTCATGCCATATTTCAATATAATGTTTTGGTGATTGATATAGACAACACAACACTTGGACTAATATGATTGTTAAGATGATCATTCTCAGGCTTTTAGGTTCAAGTGATGACAAAGAGAAGATAGGCGTAGCTAGGCCCGAAGGGCCGCCCCTACCGTGAAGAAAACCAAGTCAAAAAAACGCTGATTTGGACGAGTTCTACTGAAATCAGTAGCACCGGAAGAACCGATGCTATAGGCATCGGTGCATCCGATGGTTGTCGGAAGATCTGACGCCCTATTGAGTGGCACAAGTCTGTGCACCTCTGGACATCAAGTGAAGCACCGGATAAACCGATGGTGTCAAGAGAGGCATCGATGCATTGGACGTACTGTGTTCCAAAGACGATGCAAGTCGCGCAAGAGCCAAGTCTTCAGCACCGGTTGAACCGGTGAAGCATCGGTGCATACCATCGGTGTAATGACGTCAGCTGTCAGGAGTTCAACGGCTACTTCGGGTTATGAGTGACAGGATGAACCGACGCTACCCCGCCAGAGGCATCGGTTCATCCGATGATATGTAGATTTTCTGCTGACCGTTGGAGCAACGGCTACAAGATTTGGTGGCCTATATATACGCCTCACCCCGGCCATTTGAAGCTTGCTGGAGTCCCAAGACACCTCATACACATCCAAGAACACCTCCAAGCCATACAAGAGCTCATTGATCATATCCTTAGCTTTTAGCACTAGATTTGTAAAGTGTGAGTGCTAGATTAGCTCTTAGTGAGTGTGATTGCAAGGCCTTGAGCCTTTGTGCTGTGGTTCTCTAGTGAACCAAAATAAGAGCTTAGTGCGCCGGCACCTTGGAGCTTTGAAGCTCGCCGGCAACGTCATCGACCCTCCGACTTGGTGTGGAGCGGCGACGACACTTTATGCGGGGGACGTGGAGACCCCCATCCTTTGTGGAGAAGCTCCTTAGTGGAACCCGGGGCCAAGGTGACCGTGATTGTGTTCACGGAAGAGACTTGGTGGCCGAGTAGCAATACTCTTAGTGAGTGCTACAACAACGTGGATGTAGGTGTGCCTTTGTGGCTAACCGAACCACGGGATAAACATTCGCGTCAAGAGTTTGCTATCTCCTATTCCACTCGTTAAGCTTCCGCATTTCATACTAGCAATTTGTGTGCCTTTACTTTCATAGAATAGTTTCTTGATAGGAAAGGCTACAGGTTGCTAAACTCTTTTGGGATAGGGGTTTCACACTAGAACAACCTAGTTGCACATCTAGATAGCATGTTTTAGTTTAAGTTTTGTGCAAACTAGTTGGAGCCATAGGTCTAAGTTTTTATTAGAGCCTAATTCACCCCCTCCCCCTCTTAGGCTAGAGCACCCGATCCTTTTCAGACTATTGTTTACAACTAATGACACAAATTCAATTGATATTTATATGATTTAGCTTCTTATTAAAATTTAAAATATTAACTTACTATCTCAACAATTAGAAATACAAATATTTTTTGTATTTACACTATAGAATAATAATTTGTGCTATTGAGTTTCAAAGTAATTTCAAAAGATTAGTTTAATTAAGTATTTAAGACTATTGTTTCAAATCATAGCATTTCATAGTCGCTAAAAGTTTGGACATTGGACTATGGAAAACTTTACATGATTTTGAAAATGATGATCATGATCATGATGATGTTTGATAGCATTGGATGTGACAAGTTCTGCTAGATATAACTAACTTTGATGTCTAGGCTAAAGGCTCTGACGATTGGCTACATGCAATTACCTCTACCAGATATGGGTTGTGAGGTGGTTCTCTAACTTGGATCAAGCTCCACAAGCTTCGGGTGACAGCGTGGAGGCCACTAAGGATGGGCATGAGGGTCTGGCGATGGCCTAAGGATGGGGAACTATCATCAACAATAGTCTAGAGGGGCGCAGTCGGTGGGGTCTCGGTGTGGACAAGAGGGACGTGATAGGGGTAGAGAGGGAAGTGGATAATTTTAGGGTTATAAGAGATAGAGAGGGTCAGAGATTTTATATTAGGGTTATAATTTTTTTGTGGTCTAAGGAATAGGATAAGGAAACTATTTATTTTGTAAAAATCTCACACCCACAAGTTTGAAATATATTTTGCCGCATATTTTGTAATTTTTTGGTTTCATTTCTGCTTGTTGAAAACCATCAATAAATTTCCTCTGAGGGCCATAAAAACTAGAAAATGTCTATATAACCCCCTAACATATCAATGGTGGATCAAATCACCCCATGAACTATTAATCAGATTTCTAACCCCCTGAACTATTAAACCAGATTTCTAACCCCCCTCACCTTTGGAAAACTAGACATTTACCCCAAGGTGGTTTTGTATCCCGGTTTTGCTACGGTGGGGTGATTTTTTATTTTTATTTTTTTATTTATTTTTATGAATCTTTGAAAATTATAGTAAATTATAGAAAAATCATAAAGTAGAAAATCCAATTTTGGTTGGACTCCACATGAGTAGATCTACACATTGAACATATATGGTATGATTTAGCACAAAGTTTTTGTTGTAGCTTTAGATCTATGATTTTCTTCAATTAATCAGAATAATTCATAGATGCAGTTTCTGTGTTCCAATTGGGGTGAAATTTTTATGATGCATAAATTATTGTATTTTTGAAATGTAGTAAAAAATTCATACTCATTGAATCATGTATAACTTAGTTATACATTTATTTTGGATTTTGCTTGTTAAATCTTTGCTTGATCTATATCTAACTTATACATGATCTAATGAGCATGAAATTTTACTATAGTTCAAGCATACTATAATTATTCCACCATAAATTTCACCACAATTGGACCATAGAAGTTGCATCTATGAATTATTCAAATTACTTACAGAAAAGCATAGCTATAAAGCTACAACAAAAAAATTGTACTAAAGTATACTATATGATATATATTAACTGTGTAGATCTACTCATGTGGAATCCAAAAAATTGGATTTTCTATTTATGATTTTTCTTTGATTTACTATGATTTTTTAAATATTAAGAGAAAATAAATAAAAAGATAAAGGTAAACTTGCGCTACTAAATCGGGCTGCAAAAAAGCACCATAGGGGGTTAAATGTCTGGTTTTGCAAAGGTGAGGGGGTTGGAAACCCGGTTTTATAGTTGAGTGGGTGGTGTGATCCATCAATGATACGTGGGGGGGTTATATAGATTTTTTTCCTAAAACATTTGTTTTCAAGCTATAACATGATGCCATTTCTAGTATAGGATTTTTTTTTTTGTAAATGAGCTTTGATGTGACATGCATACGAAGTGGCACAAGCTTTACATATTGACTTTCCCAAGGATAATCGAGGGGTTTATAAGCAAAGTTTTCTGTCTATTTATTTCCAAAATTTAAAATTTTCACTGTAAAAATGCTAGATGAAATGATTCATGAGAAACACAAGGCGCATAAAAAGTAATGCCAAATGTAATGACCGTCAAAATCAAGCATCCACGTGAGAGCTCATACATTGTCATACTGAGTATGGCTACAAGAGAACACACATGGGGAGAGAGAGAGACCATGGCTAAACAGGGTTGAATGAGTACCGGCAGCACAACTGCGAGGGCCTGCTGAGAGTGCATCAGGCTCATTGTGGGTTTTGATATTTGAACGACTCAAGTTTGGTTTGTTTAAATATTTTATTTTAAAAGATATAATGGTACAATTATAATTAAATTTCAACTCTTGTTTGAACATGATGTTTTTTAGTCTTATAATTTGAAACAGCTCCACCGGTTTTCATTGTTTTAAGTAAAAATCCTATGGCCTAGATTTGCTTTAATATTTGTCTATTTTATTATTCTCCTGTTTTGTTTAATGCCCTCATGGGCCGATTTCTTACATGACTTGTCGGCCCATATTCTGCGGGTCTTCTTCTCAATGCGCCTCCACCACCGGCGATGAAGCTTTTTCCCGTTCACCTGTTTAGCCCTCTCCACCTTTCGTGGCCTTCCTTTTCCTGGCGGCGACGACTGGGCGAGCAGCAGCGCGCTACGCCCGTCTTCGCTGGGCCCTTCGCCGTTGACGAGCAGAGCACCCACCAGGTACGTCGACCCCTCCCGTCTCTTCCTGGTGTGTGAAACCTGAAACGAAGAACCCTAAACCCGAAGCTATTTGTATTCGGATCTGACCCAGTTATAAGCATATGCATGCATGTATTGTACACCAATGTTCTACACTGAGTCCGCCCCTCTCTCACTAGGTTCCAGTGATATATGCTCTTACCGGCTCCCAATTTGTGTGATTTGCAGGGTAATTTTGGACATGGCGTTCCTGCAGAAGGTTGGCAATCTTGTCAAGCGGTCCACGGGTGCCAGCTCGTCGCTCTACCAGGCGGTTCGATGCATGTCCTCCTCCAAGCTCTTCATAGGAGGTCCCGTGTTCTCCACTCCACACTGCTAACCCATTTCTCTTTGTTAGTTTTCCTGAATGGTTGGATGATTTTAGATTTGATTTTATTGCCACAGAATGGTTCAGATAATTGTACAAAACCATTGTTCTGCTGTGTTTTTCTTACTGATTTGCCATCCTTGCAGGAATCTCGTATGGCACAGATGAGCACAGCCTCAGGGATGCTTTTGCAAGCTATGGCCAAGTCATTGAAGGCACACGTCTTTCTTTTTTACATTTGTTCTCTTTCAGACTTATACAAAGATTTGCTCATGTTGTGTGAAAATAATGCGACATTACTCTTCAGCTAGGATAATAATGGACCGGGAAACCGGAAGATCGAGGGGGTTTGGTTTTGTGACATACACATCTACGGAGGAGGCAGCTGCTGCCATTACTGGCATGGATGGGAAGGTGTGTTGCCCTTAGTTTGTCAATCTGACTGGATTTAACATATCAAGTGACCATAAACCTTGTTGGTCATATGTGTTGGTTTGCTTTGCTTTTAATTTGTGATTAATGGTTAAGTATCATAGTGATCAGACTGTGCGTAGAAATGTGTGCACCGTATAAGGTGTATTTGCTTGGGATGGTTTGTCTCTATAAATGTAACAATGCAGTTTTTTTTTCTGAATCAGAAAATGTTATAACAAATTGATAGTTTGGGATGCGTAAAGATGGAGAATATAGGTCCAAATCGATGAATTGTTGATCTCCTTAATTTTATATAGATCCCATAGTTAACCTATATCTGCAACGATGAGCTGAAATCTGGTTTATACCCCACTATGCAGTATTAAAATATCATGTGGTTCAGAATAAGCTAACCGATTACTCAGCCAAATTGCGTTGTTGGTTTATTCCATGTTTCAGGGCCAGTTTGTGGTTGCTGTGATGATGTTATGCAACTTTTGATTCTCCTGCACCTGTCTCTTATTTTAAATGTCTTAGGATCTTCATTTGCAAACTTAATAATATAGTGTTCAGCCAAACACTTATATTTCTAAAAGCAGCTCTTCCAATATATTATGGAGTACCTCAATGCCAAATGGAACATACGGGTTTGCATTGGTGCTGCTGGGTCACATATGTACTTGTGATCTTGAAGTTCCATTTGATTTCGTAGACACCAATGCTATGTGTGGTGCATTTGGTTTTCTGATTTCATCTTAGAACTATTAGTTGATATTATAGTTTTTAACTTGCATGAGATCAAGAAATATAGAATAATTTCATATAATCAACCTTACTTTTATGATTGGTTGGTGACTTAATATTGCTCTTCTGGTTTGTTATATATAGTAAATTCCATGGTAGGTCCTTAAACTTGGACAAGCGTCTCATCTAGGTCTCTGAACTTGAGAAATAACCATCTATGCCGTTAAACTTGTATAAAGTGGGCCAGCAGATTTCCAAATCTCTGTTAATTTTAAATGAAATAGGAGAAAAAATCTTGGCTTATTCCAAATTATTGTTTTAACACACCATCATCAATCGAACTGATGAAAAGTTGATGTTTGTAATTTTAAGATAAATATTCAGTCCCTTCTTATAAGTTCTATCATCTCTCGTCTAATATTTCTGATTTTCTGATCAATTATTTTCTCAAATACAACTTAAGAAAAGTGAATGTGCCATGTCATCAAAACCTGTGACTTAAGCTGGAATCGTCCCTGCTTTGACACAGTATACCAGTGAAAGAATCGGATTTGCAACATATTTGAGCCTAATGTTCATGGGTCGAAGTGAGATCGTCATGCAAGTTTAGGGATTTATGGTGCATTTAAGGTTTTATACGTAAGATATGACAATGGTGTATTGTGGTTAGTGAACATGAAAATAAGCTAAATCTGTCAATTTGTTCTATTGGAAATGCTTACATATGGCAACAGGAGAATTTGTAACAGCTGAGGATCTAGGATAGCTACGGCACTACAAATAGGAAATAAGAAGTTATCTTCTATGTATCCCTGTCTGGGCCTGGCATAACTAGTAGTGAATTCAGTTATTTAGTGGTATATTAACTGAATTGGGAGGCTGTATTGCCTCTGGGCACGCATCATCAAGATGAAAAAAAAAACTGTTTTTAGGCATGCCACTAAGCAATCAAAGGAAAGTATAGAAACATTTAGCATTATTGTACCTATGTTTAAACTAGAAGCATATAATCACAATCAATAAACTAGCACTATTGCATTAGGTGAATAACCCTGCATCAGCCTGACAGTTGTCATAGGTGCCTTTAACTTGTGGGCCAACTTGTTTCTTAAATACAGTGCGTTAATAGTAGGGTTATTAAGAAAGATCGAGCCTTGCGAGGTACTTGAACTCAACTTGTTAATAGCTCGATTCAAGCTTGGTTTGACTGAAAAATGAGCCAAGCTAGAGCCTGCCATCAAGCTGATGAGTCATGAGTAAAGATGGCAATGGGTAAAATCCACACGGGTACCAACTTCACAAACCTGTACCCGCATGCTAAAATCCGTGCCCGCGCCCGCAACCCGTAACGGGTAGGAAACGACGCCCATACCCTCTACCCGCGGATACCCGCATGCCCGTGGATACCTGCATACCCGCATGCAGGAGCAGGATGAAGAGAACTGGCACTGGGCATGAGTGCCGCCGGCACGTGGCCTCATCACGAGTGTCGGGCGTGGCTTGCACGGGGCCTGGGCGTAGCCTTCAAGCGCCCGCCGGCGTGGGGGCCAGGGCGTGGCCGGCGTGGACGACATGGGCGCTCGCCGGCACGGGGGCCGCGGCACGGCCGGAGCGGGTGCTGCTGGCTAGGATGCCTGGGCGTGGCTGGCAAGGGCGTGGCCGGCGAGGAGGGGGAGAGGCGGCCAACGCGGGTGCAGGTCGGTGTGCGGCACTGACGGGGCCAACAAGATATCCATTGGGTTTAGAGTTGTACCCGCGCCCGTGCCTGCGGGCACTAACTTAGACCCGTATCCATGCCCACCGGGTCAGGTATCCGTGGGTACGTGGATATATTGTACCCATTGCCATCTTGAGTCATGAGCCCCGGTGAGTAGAGTTCGAGCCTCGAGCTATTCAATGAGCCTTGTTAATTTTCTCAATCCACGTTACACCGTGTTGGAATGCCGAGGCGTGCAGCTTTTCATAGTTCATACGCAGGATCATTCATGTGATGGTGGTGCAAGGTCTAAATATATCCCATGTGTTAGAAGATAATTTCCAAGTTTAGAAAAATATTCTTTAGGGAACAAGTTGTCTCATGCTCACCCTGTTCTCAAGGCGTCGCCTAGGCGTCCATGCGCCGTCCACCGATTTGCTCCTTGCTCGCCTAGGCGCCCGCCTTGCTCGCCTAGGCGTCCAGCCTCCCCACCTTGCTAGGCGTCCGCCTTACCGCCTTGAGAACAATGCATGCTCATTATCAATCAATTAAGCAGCAAGGAAAATAGTTCATTTCTAAAAGCTACGATGATTATTTGTTGTTCTATGCAAAAAGCATCTGAATTTATTTCATATACATGTCTATAGTCTTTTTTCCCTTTCAAATACCCTAGTTCCTTTCAAGTTATGCTGTCTGTTCATCCTCTGCACTGTAGCTACAATATTTTTGAAGGTTTTAGCAGGAAGTTTGGAAGATTTGAGTTTTTTGTTATTGCAAAAACTCCAGTGAAATTCCTAAGAAGCACATTATGCCAACTCCCAATATTTGTTTTTTTTTCTGAAAGGAAGTCAGAATACTTGTGAAGATCAGAAAACAGAGCTTGGAAATAGTGAGGTCATTGTGTTAGAGTATATTAGGCAACTCCGGATATGGTTAGTTTAGGATTGATTGTAATCCCTGGATAACCTTCCTTATCTCTAGGAGAGGTTACTTACCCTCCAAGCCATGTACTCTATATATACGCATAAGGGGCTCAATGCAATACATCGACCACATTATACGCATCCTACCTTTACTACATGGCATCAGACGCCTAGGTTACGAGATCCTAACCCTAGCCACACCGCCGCTTCCGCTGCACCCGCGTGCCCCCGGGGAGATCGAGATTGATCTCCGCCGGGGGCAGCGCCCTCCTAGGATGCGCCGCGGATCCCTCTGATCTGTGTCGCCGTAATTGTCAACAAGCAGCAGGAGGGCTGACCTCTACCATCGCCATGGCCGCGTCGCTCGTCGGCATCGCCATGGCCCCGCCTTGGGCCGCCGACACCTCTGCGTCGTCGTCCCTGGCCCCGCTCAGAGCTTCCCCGCCCCTTCCGCGCCTCAGGCCAGCCCCTCCTCCCAGCGCCGCCGCCGCACGGACTGCGCACCACACGCGTGCGCGAGGGGAGGAGCCAAGACCGCGCCGTCGCGCGGACGGGCCGCAGCCTCGCCGGTCGACGTCGCTGTTGGTCCGCCGCGTCGTGGGCTCCGCCCCACCGCCCTTCCCTCGCCGGCTGCCTCCTCTGTGCCATCGGCCGCTGCCGCCCTTCCTTCCCCAGCGCCGCCTCTCCTTCTCTAGAAGACGCGACTGCGGGGGCGGATTTTGGCCTGCTGTGCTGCTGTTGAACGGAGGAGAGCCGCTCGGTTTCCGATCTCCTCTGTTTTCTCTGTCCCGTGTTGACCACGTAGGGAAGCGATAAGGAGGAGAGAGGAATTCGCTACGTGCACCCGAGATTGTACCCGGAGGTCTCCTTGCTGCTGCTGTGTGATTTTTTAGGTTTTCCCGATTCGTTATCGGGTTTGTGTCGCCCTGCCGTTCGTCGCCGCTTCATCGTCGACACCCCCGAAGGACGAAGGTGTTGCTGTGCCCTTCCAGGCTGCAGCGACGACGTTCGTGATCAAGCCACCCTACCGGTGTCGTCGCCTTTTTAGGCTGTGGCGCCACTCGCCGCCGTCTTCGTCAAGCAGGCGCTCGATCCGCCTCCTTTGTAAAGTAGCTGGAAATTTGAGTGTAGAATATATCTGTGTAATGAACGTCAAAACCATAGCACCTTGTTCATCTGAGATATACATATGCTTTCTGGGAGTAGTGAAAGCTGGAGGAGAGACCTGGTAATTGAGGGTAAGGAGCAGACATCATCATTGGCATGGTAGCTGTGAAGTGCCTTAATTTTTTGGTAGTATATTATGCAATTGACTAACTGCTGTTCTGTGTGTTCTTTAATTCACTTAATTTTCATGTGATGAAATTGCACAGGATATCATTTTTCCTAATATTTTATGAGGTTAATTTGTCATCATGTAAGCTTCATCTGATTTGTTTAATTGTTTTGCTGCATCAGGATTTGCAGGGTCGGATAGTGAAGGTGACTTATGCTCATGACCGTGGTAGCCGTCTTGGTGGAGGTGGCGGTGGTGGATATGGTGGAGGCGGCTATGGCGGCGGTGGAGGATACAGTGGTGGTGGATATGGAAGAGGTGGTGGTGGGTATGGTGGAGGTTCATATGGTGGTAGTGGAGGCTACGGTGGTGGCGGATATAACAACGATGGTACGGCTGGCTCAGGGTACAACACTGGTGGAAGCTATGGTGTTTCTCAAGGTGGGCAAGGTGGTTATGGTGTTGATGCTGGTTACACTGGTGGCACTGGTGGATATAATGCTACTCCTAGCAATTACAGTGGCGATAGCTTCAATCAAGGGGGTGGCACAACTAGTGCATATGAAGGTGGGAACTATGGGCAAAGCAGTGACACCTTTGCAGACAACGCCTCCAACAATGCGGCTGTTGGCAAACTGGATGACTTGTTAAGTGATCTCAAAGTTGACGGTGCTGGCGAGGCTGAGGGAGAGGTCGAGGCTGAGGACATGAAAGCGGAAGGCCAAGATGACTTCAGCCAGGATGATTTGAAGGACGAAGATGAGCCTGACAAGGCCAACAAAAGTAGTTAAACTCGGCCCCACGCATGAGGCGAGAGTTAACTGGCTATGGGCCGCTCTCCAGGTAAATAAATCCAGTGCAGAGACTATCTCCTCCATGCAACTGAAGTCTAGAGTTCCGTGTCACAGCTACGTTCCACTTGTTGCTTGCTTGCGGTGTTTATGCTGGACTACTGGACTATGCTGGACTTTTTTGATGTGTCATGGACGCTTGCACTTGCTTCCGGATGTATGGACATTGCACTTGTTTCCGGATGTATGGACATTGCGCTTGTGCAGTTGTGTTGTGGATGCAATATATGAATTTCCAGAATTGAGGCGTCCAAAAACTGATGAACGTTTCTGATTTTGTGGACGACCAAGTGGAATTGCTTTTGAACCAGATAAAGGCGAGGGAGATCTTGCAATCTCAGCATAGGAGCGTTTGTCCTTCTTAGAGAGTACATGAACCCGTGGATGCTGAGTGCTAGTAGCATCTGCGATGAAAGAATTTGCAAGATGCATACCACGTTCGTTCCAAAGATTGAAAGCCAACTTAAAAACGGGATTGGAGACAATACCCAGCTTGTATACAAGAAGACCAACATCACGAGAAAACACTGTAAATTTGAACATCCAATCTTGAATTTCTACGACCGCAAATTCAGATGCTACTCCACCCAATATGGATTGAAGAATAAGGCCAACATTTTTCTCATCAATTTTCAACTTTGAGCGAGCAACGGAGGCAGTAAGCCAGAAACTATGATCATCATCAGGGAAAGGCGAGATCACTGGGGAACCAAGAAGTGATCGTATCTTATTGGAGAAAGCAATTCCCGGAGAGAAATTGAGAATAGAAGAATCCATGAGGAAGAAGAGGATCAGACGAGACGACCATCATGCAGAATCGCCGAGCAGAGGACAGAGACGAGCAGAGCCATCGCTGAGGTTGTTTGTGTGTTTGCGTCAGTTAGCCTGGCCCCTAGTGGTGGCTGTAGGTTGTATACTGCGAGGCCACGACGCTGCTATGGCATTGCCGGGTTGGTGATGGAGGCCATCTGGCGGGAGAGACCTTAAGTGGCCGGAATACCAGGCAATGGCTAGTGCGAGAAGGAGAGGCATGATGAGGCCCCGCTATGGCTGCTGTAGGATGAAGGAACACGAAGAATAAAGAAGATGAGAAGAAACAAAAAGACAGGACCAGATCTTCATTCGTAGTCCAACGGTTATATGATTCAAAAAGGGTACTAGACTAGGAGCGTCAATTAGTGGTTGTTAGGTGCACCTCCAACCCTCTTTAGTTCAAAATTTTATACTAATTTTTCAAAATTTAGTTCAAATTTTGAATAAAGCTAATTGCATGCCCATAAAAGAACCCTCTTTTATTTCATTGTCATCTAATTCAGTTTACACTTGGGCTAACTTAAAGCAGAAATTTCATGATTATTTTTTTACTTGTGAACCTGAATTGAAATTTTCACATCTTACATCGGTTAAACAGAAAGTGCATGAAAGTGCTTCTGAATATATTAGACGGTTTTGAGATACTAGAAATCGATGCTATAGTTTGATATTTTCTGATAGAGATTTATCTGATCTAACTTTTTCTAGTTTACTTAATTTTCATAAAGAAAAGCTAGATGGAAAAGAATTTCTAGATGTTAGTCAAGTTTTGGAAAAGGCTCTGGCTAATGAAAGCTGAGTTAAAGAAGCTAGAAATTCACAAAAAGTCCAATGAAAAGTCTAATCATCTTGTTTATGCACTTGGTTGCAATTCAAATGGTTCGGACGATGAGGATAAAGATGTTTGCGATGCTGAGTTTGTACGGCCCTCCTGTGATAAACCTTGCACTTATGGTTCTCTCAAGCCGATTCATAAAAAACAGCAAGATAACGTGAAATTTACTTTTGATGTGTCCAAATGTGATCGTATATCTGATGAATTATTGAGCTTAGGACACATTAAATTGTCCCATGGTATCCCGCCACTTGATGAGTTGAAGTAGCATGCTTACTGCAAATGGCATATTTCATTCTCTCATACAACTAATGATTGCAATGTATTTCGGAGACAAATTCAATCGGCCATTAATGAAGGTCGATTGGTTGTTCCACAGATGTAAATTGATCAGAATCTCTTGCCAGTACATGCTATTGAGTTGCAAAATCCCAAAATATTAATTCAGCCGAGTCAAGCCGAATCAACAAAGGAGAAAAAAAAGATCTGATCCTTTGAAACAGGACAAGTGTCACACCCTAAAATTTCAATTTTGGAATGTGAATATATTTTCAAATATAATTATCCATCTTTTGAATATTTCAAAAAAATTTCCAAAATTTTCTAAGCTTTTTATCTATTTTCTATGAATTTATTTTGATTTCTGGGCATAAAAAATCCTTTTTCCTTTTTCTTTTACTTTTTTTTTTCTTTTTCAGTTTTCCTACCGAACCTGTGCCGCTGGCCCGTTAAAAGAGACTTACAATGATTAAAATGTCTATAGAGATACGCAGCTACAACTGAAAATGATGGTTCCACACTTCACAAGCAATCGACCGGGGGTTGCATGCGCCTAGAACTAACGTCTTCAATAGACTTCAAGCAACTTTCTCTTCACTGAGCAGTGTGGTTATAGTAAGGGTGAGCACATGTCGTACTCAACAAGTATATTAAGAAATAGATGACATACAAGGTTAAATCAAGAATAAAGTCTGGCTAAATAAGAGATAAGAATTTTAATTAACAGTTAAGCATTAACAACCTATTTAGTAGTATGTATGTAACCATTCCACATTTATGAAAAAAAATTGATAACTGAAATAAATAAGCTTTGGAACAATTAAGCATCTGAATTAAACAATGATTTCAATTAAGTAGACATGTGAGGGTCCGAGCCGATCTTGACCGTGAGCACGATTGATATACCAATTTTCACTCTACAGAGGTTGCACACTTTCACCACAAGTCGCGTAAAAGTTCAAAAGAACTTTGTAACCAACCACGCATGTGCTGATCAGGCACAATACCACACTTCCGAGGTGTGATTGCATAGGACGCTACAAAGGGCTTTACAAATACTCTCTAACTAGTAGTAGCCCGCTGAGGTTTCAGCAGCTGGGCGACTGTATCTCCCCCAAGGCGTGACAAAAACCAAACAAATGTACCACCACTACAAGAGATTTGATTTTAGGTGATGTTTTATTTATGTCGCAGAAATGGTTATTTTCGTTATGTTTTGTATTTTGTGACATTCGGTTGACGAAAATAGGTTCGTCGACTAATGTGAGTCATAAAAGGTATACTGTGAGGAAAACATGTTTTTTTTTGTCACAAATTTTGTGACCATCATTATGATGTCACTGATTTGTGACATTTGCTTTTCATCATTACCGAGTCTGAAAAACGTCACGAATTGGCATTGAGCCCGTGCAGCCCAACCCAAGCCCTGTGTTTGTGACGAAAATAAACATCATAAAATTCAACATTAATTGAAGCCAGTTGACATGGATAATGACAGCGCTCATGATGACGTGTCTGCTAACATAGACGTTGACTTTTAATTCAGGGCACATTTATTAATTGGGCCAATTTAGAAGTGGGCCACTTTTTGGCCCAAATTTTCACCCCAAATTTTCATTATAAGAAATAAGTTTTGATCCATCTCAGCATATACATACAATAGCACAAGTAAAACTCGGCGTGAAATGATAGTCTAACTTAAGTTTTAATCTAGCACAAAATCCTACAATAATAAAAGATCATCTTTGTTCCTTGCATATGATCCTCAGCCTGAAAAGAGCACATTACCAAAATGTCAAATACTTTCAATCGGCAATATTTGCAATAAAAAGAATTGTAAATCCAATGGATATGATATCAACTTTACATGATAGAACTCACTGGCAGATGCCATATGCTTATCATAGTAATGACAAAATCATAGGCAAAAGGACATGCTCAGAATGGCATGACAAAATCATAGGCAAATCGACATATGCTCAGAATAGCAATGGGCTCATGATAAGTCAATAGTAATAGAAGCATCTTCAGGTTCATCCAGTCGAGGTGAGGGGCGAGAGGGAGAGACCTGACAGCACGCTCCCACCGTCCTGGCCCCGCTGGATTTGAGAGAGGGAGCGTTGGAACGAAAATGGAAGAGAGATCCCATCGCGCTCACCTGGACGCCGCGGAGCTCGCGCTGTTTCTTCAAAGCTTCGATATGGAACTGAACAACCACTGCAAATAAGTACACATTTTCAAGGAAATTTATAAGTACAGATGCTTTGGCACATTCAGAGAATCAAGTAGGCATGTGGTTAGCAAAAAAGGAACATCTTGAACCATTGTATCAGCATGGTATAAATGGCAAGACAAATCGCTGTTTTACAGTTTATCAGGAAGGAAACAATATATTATTGAAACTAATTATAGAAGCAGTGGTGTAGTGCAGAAAATTAACTAGTCACATTATAGCATATTAGTCACATCAAGTATGCTTGCAGTACTAGCAGAGGGTTTGCACATTTCATAGAACATTTGGGGTGCAAGGGATAAGGACGTTAGCAGGAATGGAAAACAAGCAGGAGACCTAAATCCATAGAAATGCATCACAATCAATGAACATATGGAGAAATTGACAACAATCCAGCACAGGAAAGGATGGGGTGCTAAGTGTTAACAAAAGCATATGAGCACACTTCAGCCGTTTGATATGCACACTGTGTAAGGCAACTAATTCTCCCACCTAAACCATAATGATGGATGTCCTAATCCAGACAACAGATAGATTAATAATCAACAAAAGCATGCATGTCCTCCGCTTTGTGCGCTTGATGGATATACTGAGCAAGCAACGGATTCCACCAAAAGCAGTGCAATAAAAAACAAAGGGGGTGCGAAACTTACCTCAAGTGAACCACATCCAGCGCGTGCTGCTTCTGCTTGTCGATCCAAACCCAGGTCTAACGGAGTTCGCCTGAAGCTGCTTCATATGCAGTACTGCTTGAATACCAGCTCTTCCAAACTTTTCTGCAAAAATAGCAGTACATGTGATGGAGAAGCCGGGCACGAATTTGCAGGCCTGAAGCTGAGCCAGGTGCCCGGCTCTTGCCATCCTGCCCAGTGCGGCCGTCGTAGGGTCGGTCAAGCTGCCAGCCACGGCAGGGCGTGGCACAGCCGCCGGAGCAAGGCAGCCAGCCGAGACCCTGGCATCACCCCGGTGCGAGCTCGAGCGTGAGCATGGCCGAGGCCACGCCAGCGGGACTCGCGGAGCTGGGAGCGGGTGAAGGGGGATTCGTACCTGTGGCGCCGACGAGGCCGCGGCGAGCGACGAAGAGGGCGAGCGGGGAGATCCTGGAAGCGGGCGAAGGTGGATTCGTACCTGCGGCGTTGGCAAGGCCGCGGCGAGCGACGAGGAGGGTGAGCAGGGAGGTTCTGGGAGCGGGCGGAGGGGGATTAGTACCTGCGGCGCCGGCGAGGCTGCGGCGAGCGAAGAGGAGGGCGAGCGGGGAGGAGAAGGATCGCCGGAGAGGTCGATCCGCGAGGTGGCGGCGGCCATGAGTGTGGGAGCGAAACCCTAGCCCCGGGTGTCGGGGAGGAGATGGTGGTGCGGAGCGAGCTGGCGGCGCTAAGGGGAGGGGATGCAAGGGCGGGGCAGTGCGGTAGTTTTGGGCCAAGTGAAGGCCGGAGCGGCCCGGTCTTTTTGTGTTATAATTAATAGTTGGAGATAGCTAACTAGTGACGTTGGTTTTTCTCAAAAAAATAAAAAAGTGACGTTGGTTAAGAAATTGCGTCACCTATTAGTTCCAGCATTGGTGCAATAGTTAGGTACGCGTCTATGGTCCCGTAGACCACAGTTCGAGCTCCTTAGAGCACCTCCTGTGTTGCCGGAAAAGCAAATCGTGGGAGTGTGAACTACACCATAAACACTAGAGACATCGAACTATGGTTGTCAGAAGAGAGAGCACATTTTGAGGAAGTGTCGAGCCAAAACGAATTAAATAATACTATCGCCGGCATATGACTGTTTGCTCTGTACACCCGTCCATACATGCGAGAGAGAAACGGAGGCACGAAGCTCTATACGTGGGTCCTAGCAGCGATGTCCACACTAGAGGAATTGAACGCTGCTAGTGTTCGACTTTTGTGTCTGACATGGTTCGACTACTAAACTAGAGCTGCCCTAGCTAAGGCTTTACTTTTTTAAAAAAATAAAAACGCAAGAATTATTAGTATAATAAATGAAATGTAAGCAATAGTCACACACATGACTGCAGCGCAGTGGTAAGATGCATGCGCTCCTTTGGTCTGCTTTTGACTTGTGCACCCACTTCTCAATTCATAGAAAACAAATTTTATGTCGAATCAATATTGTCAGTTTGTCATAAATTTGTGACGTCTATCGATTAGCATTTGTGACGACATAAAATTTGTCGTAATGTAGAATAGCAAATATTTGTGACGATTTCAAGTTTATATTAGTGACGGACAACTCATTTTTGTCACTAAATTATACTGCCCAATAGAAAACGTCACAAAACAAACTGCCGTAACGACGAATAGCCTCGATGTCACAAGATATTCGTCACAAAAGGTCATATTTGTTGTAGTGCACTCTTGAATCCAGGCACCCCTTGCACCTTTCGCTAAGCTACTAACAAGTTAGAGAAATCTAATTAATCAGCCAAGATCAGAGTCATATAGTCCTTGTGGTTGCGTTGTTTCCCGGGTGGTTCTCCATGGTTGATTTTAATTAAGTTCACCAATTCATCATATTGTTCCAAAAGAGTATTGCATTAAAATCTCATGTCTCAAGTTCATTCTTGTAAACCACCCATAACCATTGTTCAGCAACTAAGCAATCTACCCAAAAGATTTTATAAAAGTAACCCGGCAATTCAAGGACATGGATAATCAATAAGGATAATAAGTACCCATCAATTTAATGCATGCAAGCGAATAATAAAGTTATTAGAACAGAAACATGATCAAGGAATATACTTGTCTTAAATCCAGATAATAACTGCTCAGAGTCTTCAAATATTGTTCTTGCATCCCTATCTTTATCTTCACAGCTCTAGAATTGCGTTCCTTCTACTTGCAACAAGTATCGGGCACGCATACAAGAAACAAGCAAAACAAACACAACTAAGAACAGAGCATCAAACAAAAGAAAAGCACAAAGAAGGACAAGGCTCGAAGCTACGATCGCGAGAATACAAGAAACACTAAAAACAAAGCTATGGTTAAAGAGATACAACTATCAAAAGATTTATGTTATATAAAAAAAACTATAAGCTAGATTTATTTTACTTAAGAAAACACATGAAAAGGGATATATCTAATTAGCTCAATTTAATTTATATTTGTAAAAATGTGATAAACTTAGTCAAGTTATATTATCAAGTGTCAATATAAATTAAACATGTTAACTATATTTAACTAGCAAGTAAAATAAAACTGTGAGAGCAACTAGCGTACAACTTTATAATTCGTGGTTTGAACTAAACAAATTATTTAAAAGACACATTTATATTGATATTAATCAATTTAACAATGATTATAAAAACCAGTGTAGAGCTCTAATTAGCTTTTAATTAGAAAAGCTAGTTGAAATAGATATTAATCAAATTAATTTTAAATTTAATTATAAAACCCAAACTATGGTAAAACAACACTACTAAACTATAGCTCACGCTAAAACAAAGCTAACAGAATAAGAACGGATCTGAAACAAAACTAGACAAGGTTTGTTGGGATTCTCACCGAGATACTACCGAGAAAAGCACAAGTTGGAGCAGATTAGCGGTGGCAGCATCGTGGGCGGCGACGTCCGGCCATGAAGGGGCGACAAAGACCGGCAAAACGGGTTCGGCTCGACAAGGGGTCGTCATGGTGGTGCTGGGTCCAGTGGCCCCACGGACGCGGTGAATTCACGACGAGCACCGGTTGACAGCCGGCTCCGACATCCTCCCGTCGAGCCCTTCCGGCAGCGGTGCCTAGTGCAAGCGAGGGGAGCACGCGTGCGGTAGATGGGAAGCAGGGCAGGGCGTGGGCCCGAGGACATCTGCCCTAGACAAGTTTGCTGTGGGCCCTCGGCCTCGACGCTACAAAAGGGCACGCTAAGATGGCGGTGCTGCGTAGGGCTGCGTGGAGGCAGGGAAAGCAAGAGCAGCAAGGGGCACGAGACTCGGCGCTCGGCTCCAGCAGCAGTGCTGCTTCCTTGCGCCAGGTCTTGGCGACGGCGTGCCGCGCGAGAATAGGGCATGTGGGGCGAGTGACAAAGGCGAGCAAAAGTCAGCGGCGGTGCACGAGCGTGCTCAGGTCTAGGGCAAGAAGAAAAGTTGGCTTGAGGGACCTGGTCGCGCGAAGGAAAAGGGGAGGCGGGCGTAACCCGGGTCGGACCTAGGCGTCCATGCTTGCGGGTCCAGGACGTGGCGCGCGGCAGAGTCCGCCTCGAGCTCGGCTTGGGCGGTAGAGAGGGAGGAAGGGAATGACGGGTGGGGCGGGGGAAAGAAAAAGAAAAAGAGGCGCGGGTGGGCTGGACTGGGCCGAAAGAAGAAAGGAAGGGGGAAGGATTGGGCCGGTGGGGAAGAACAAAAAAGGAGGCCGGCGGCCCAGGTTCGGTAGGAAAACTGAAAAAGAAAAAGAAAAGGCCCCGGGCGTCCGTGCCTGCGGGCCTAGGACGCGGCGCGCGGCAGAGTCTGCCTCGAGCTCGGCTCGGGCGGTAGAGAGGGAGGAAGGGGATGACGGGCGGGCCCCGCCTGTTAGGGAGAGGGGAAAGAAAAAGAAAAAGAGGCGCGGGTGGGTTGGACTGGTGTAAGTGCATCTAGGCCCTAATGGATTTTGGTGAGTTGATTGACAACATGATTAAAGGACTAACGATTTTATTGAAGTTGTCATGAGTAGGGATTTATTTGCAAATCAATTATTGAAAGACAAGCATGTTGTGAAGGAAAATATTGTTGAAAGACAAGCATGTTGTGAAGAGAAACAAGAAACAAGTGTTCATGTAATGACAACAAGCAGTTTCTATATTTGGCTTGGCATAGATTGAAAAGTGTATGATCGAAAGAATGTTTGCAAAGCAAGACATGTTTATGAGCTTATTTCTTATTTAAGTCATTGATGCTTGGTGGAAGATTGAGATATGAGATATTACTTATGAGATCAAGCTCAAGCAATCAAAGAGAAAGTTCGAATGGAATTCATTGTTGATGTGCAAAGCTTAACTCAATGAGGCAAGGGTAAGTGATGAAGAAACCAACCGAGATGACTTGTGCGAGGGACTAAGTAAGTTTTGGTGAAACGACGGCTTACCATGTGCGAATTGCTAGGGTGAAGTTGCTAGTATCCGTTGGGTTTTAGAAGTATCATATCTAAGCCTTGTAGGGTGAAGCAATGCAATGCATCAAATTTATAATGGAGTGACTTTGATTCAAGGACATATTTTCCTAAGAGATGGAATTCTTAAGTCGCTAGGTCAAGTATGGATTTGCTCAAGAAAAGAGAATGCAATGTTGAAATCCCAAAGATTGACAAAGTCAAAGTATGACACGACTGAAGTAATTCAGGGCTCAAGTAATTGAATTGTGTTTTATATTTAATCTTGAGTATATATATGACGTACTATCAAGAGAAATGCAACATTGATTATCTGACTTGGTCAAAAGTGCTCATAGATCACCCAAGTGAGGATCCTGAGAGAAAACCTCTGAGAACTAACTTAGAAATTCTTGGATGATCAAGTCTTGACTTGATGGACCAAGAGAAGTCTTTTAACAGTGGTTTGGGGTTCTCTGGCCCTGACTGGTCTGGGAAGTAACGGTTAGTTTTAGCCAGACTGGTCTGACCGGTCTAGTCTGACAATCTCAACGGCTAGTTTTTGAGTGGTGGGTATTTATACCCCTTGGCCCTCTCTTGCGGGGGATGTTGGTTCCTTGGTTATTCCTGAGCTTCTTGAGGCAATTTCTTGACCAGCTAGCTCTCCCCAACACTATTTGTGAGTTGTGCTATATAGATTGCATATCATTCGATTGGGTTGAAAGATTGAGTGTATGTGAGCAAAGTGATTATTGTGAGAGCTGCATTTCGAGCAACTAGAGCAACCATAGCTTGAGCACTCTTGGTTTCGTCAAATATTCAATTTGTATTTGTTACTCTTGTAGGTGAGCCTTCTAGACGGCTAGGCGTCGCCGATTAGCTCCCGACGGTGTGGTGAGTAGTGACAAGTCTGTGAGGGCGTGATCTTGCCCCCTTGGTGGAAAGGATCAAGATAGTGGAAAGGAGGAGTGGTTGAAAAAGACCCAATTCAAGGGATCGAGTTGCAAGAGACTCAAGCCCAACGAGTTCCTCAATGGAGATGTAGGATTCACTTTGGTGAATCTGAACTTTGGGAAACAAATCATTGTGTCTCCTTTGTGGTTTGCCTCACTATTCATTTCTCTAGCTATTACTTTATGCTTCCGCTTTGATATATTTGGTTGTGTTGTTTCTGTGTGTGTAGGGACTTTAAATATACTTGATATCACCTTCAGAGGCACTAAACCAGGTTGCATTTGTGCTAGAGTCAAAAGAGGAGAGAAACTTTGATATTGGGCAGGTTCTGCATAGGACCGGTATGACCGGTCACTTCAACCGGTCTGACCGGTTACCTGTTTTCCTTCAGCGTCTAAGTCTTAGACCGGTCTGACCGCTCGGTCTGACCGGTCAGTGTACTGACATTGTTTTTAAGTGCTGATTAGTGTAGAAATTTTAGTGGATTCAATTTGGTTACCTGTTTTTAAGGGGAAGACATGATCTGTAGACTGATAAGCACAACAATTATAATCACGACTAGTCATGATTACTTGTGGACGACTTAAAAACACTGGTTTAAACCGATGATAAATTGGACGGTTCTTAAGGTGTGTTCATATTGAACATGCCCATGCGATATTCTTGTTTGCATCTTGGACTAGCTGGCTAGAGACCGAACCGCCGATCTCTGCTCTGAAAGGAGCGCAAGACTTCAAGGTAGTCAGCCTCCCCGAAGTCGGGCCACGCCTTGTCGGTGAAGAAAAACTCCGCGTACGCCACCTGCCACAGCGGGAAGTTGCTCAGTCGAAGCTCGCCGCCGGTCCTGATGACTAGGTCGGCGTCGGCGGAGAACTCGCCAGCGACGCTGGTCGCGAGCCTGCTGGCGAGGAGCGACTCGTCGATGTCGTCCGGGCTGAGCTCGTTCGCCCGCGCCGCCCGGGCGAGCTCTTGGCACGCCTGGGCTATGTCCCACTTCCCGCTGTAGCAAAACCCTAGCATCACGTGCAGCTGCGAATTGTGCCTCGTGGCCTCGTCGGCTTCCGCGGCGGCGCGCCGCAGAGAACCCGACATCCTTGAGGTGTCGCCGACGACCTGCAGCCGGATACCCTGCCTGTACAGCACGAATAAAAGCCATGTGATAAGTTGTTTACTGGTGCGTAAGATTAGAGCGCCGTGGTTTCGATCTGCCGTGGAAACTCATCTTTATAAGTCATTGCACCTTGAAAAGTTGTCGATGTTGTCGCCGATGAAACGCTCGCAACACCACATCAAGTTTTCGACCTGGGCCTGGAAATAGTCCATCCAAGAAATTAAAGCAAGAAGAATCGTTGGCTATGAGATCAGTTCAGTTGGCGCGGCCGTGCCTTGGGAGTTGGGACGATGCAAGTTCTCCAAGGAGAAGAGGTAGGCGGTGAGCACGCTGATGCCCCAGGCGCGGGAGAGTCCCACGATCGGCTCCAGGTTGCGGAACATGGCCATGTGGCCGTCCTCGGCCGTCAGCCAAGTCGGAGCGCGCGCGTGGAGGCAGGAGGCGCGCACGGCGGGATCGACCGGGTGGCGGCGGTGCTGAAGCTGAGCAACGGAAGGTAGTGGCAAACGGCGAGCGTGAGAGCAGCGTCGTCATGGAGGCACGTCCGTCTAGGCAGAAGGCCTTGTTGGACCTCTACGCTTTTGTCCAAGGTGGCCACTCTCTGGTGTTCACGGCAGCTCCTCAATCGATAGAATTTATAGGGAGAGAATTCCGTGTACCACTGAAAATATTAGATTCCTTTTGCATCCCTACCATGCCACTTTCAACTAATGCCTATGCAAAAGGTCTATTGTGCCCTTGCTTGCTTGCTTTTCTTTCTCCAAATTAAAGTCAAAGCAAACAAGCCTGAACCAGTGCTGCTGGAGCATGAAGAAGCGGATGAATGTTTTCCGACGGTACCGGCCGGGGCAGTGAAGTTTGCTGACCGCTGTGCCTCAAGTTTGTGCCTCGTTCGTCTGGAGTTGTATATTCTAGGCAGATTCCCCCTCTGGTCCCACATCCAGACCCACTTACCAGTACCAATACCATCCCTTTTACCAGATGCATTCCCCTTTTACCAGCCGCATCTTTGATCTTTCCCTTCCTTTTCCACCCTTCTTTCTGATTCTCTCCATCTCTTGATCTAACCGTTCTACCCATTTTTCCCTCTCTCCAACCATGGATCCCCGGCCTCCAAAATCACCCTCTTCAGATCCCACACGAAGGGTCACAGTTGGCAGTGTTAAATTTCTAGGATCGACTAGTGCACAAATCGAGCGGGTGTTTCCTTTCTCTTTCCTTTTCATGAGTACAAAGGGATCCTGGATCTAAAACATGGAGTACAGAGAGAGAGAGATAGAGACCATCACCACCGGCGGAGCTTGAAGCGGCCATCTCTGGTTCGTTGATGGAGATCCGCTCAAGGGCGGCGACGAGTGGTGCAGAGGCATCGTGGGCATAGCGGCGGAGTCGAGGGCGGTGGCAGCGATGCCGATGGATCAGCGTCGATGGCGGTGGCGGTGAGTCTTCCCGCTGCTCCAGCGCCCCCTCTAGATCGGCTAGGGTTTCAGAAATGTGAGTGAGGGTACTGGCGGCGCGGTGAACCTCGTGCCTAGTGCCCCGGCCCCTCACCCCTTTTATTTTGGCGCTGTACAGCGGGGGCCCACCAACCATTAAGGGTTGGGTGCCCCCGATCAGGGCGCGGATTAAGGGCCTAATAGGCCGATCAATCCAACATTCTCCCCTTTGATATCACTTTTTACTTTAACTTTATACTTTAACTTGAAATTTTTTCCTTTAGTTGTTCCATCACAGATTAATGAATAGAGCATGTTTTATCGTCACGGTTCAAGACCGATAGACTCAACAGCTACCATACATATCACTGTTTTGAAACAAATTCTTTATCTTTTGGGTCCTTTTATTCTCCAGAAATCACAGGCTTTCCCTTAAACCCATGCCGGCTATGTGTTCCATGAACACATTGGGTGGTAAGCCTTTAGTGAGCGGATCCGCAATCATTTTCTTTGTACTTATATGCTCGAGTGTAATAGAGTGATTTTGGATTTTCTCCTTCACAACATAAAACTTTATGTCAATGTGTTTGGCAGCACCACTTGACTTATTGTTGTGAGCATAAAACACTGTTGGTTCATTGTCGCAGTACATTCTGAGTGGTCTTTGAATGCTGTCTACCACTCTTAAACCGGGCATAAATTTCTTTAACCATTCAACCTGTCCCGAGGCCTCATAACATGCCACAAATTCAGCGTACATCGTCGATGATGCAGTGACGCTTTGTTTGGAGCTTTTCCACGATATAGCTCCCCTTGCGAGTGTGAACACATAACCGGATGTGGACTTTCGGTCATCGATGTCCCCCGCAAAATCCGCATCTGAGTACCCTTCTATCTCTAGGGAATCGGATTTTCTATATGTTAGCATGAGGCCTTTTGTGCCTTGCACATAATGTAAACCTTTCTTTACCATGATCCAGTGTGCCTGTCCTAGATTACTTTGATATCTGCCAAGTATCTCGGTAACAAATGCTAAGTCAGGGCGTGTACAAACTTGAGCATACTGTAGGCTTCCGACAGCTGAAGCATATGAAACCGCTTTCATTTGATCGATCTCATACTGGTTCCTGGGACATTGAAATTTCCCAAATCTATCGCCCTTGACTATTGGAGCAGGTGAAGGCTTGCACATATGCATACTGTACTTCTTTAGAACCTTTTCTAAGTATGCCTTTTGTGATAGTCCTAATACCCCATTTGTTCTATCTCGGTGAATTTCAATTCCCAAAACAAATGAAGCTTCATCGAGATCTTTCATATCAAAGTTTGAGGACAAGAATTTCTTTGTCTCCAATAACAGACCAACATCGCTACTAGCAAGTAGAATGTCATCCACATACAGGATTAGGAAAATAAATTTTCCACTTCTGAACTTTGCATAAATGAAATTGTCCTCCTCATTTTCTTTAAACCCAAATTTCCTTATGGTTTCATCAAACTTTAAATACCACTGCCTAGAGGCTTGCTTTAATCCATAAATGGATTTCTTTAAGCGACACCCCATATGTTCTTTTCCTTTCACGACAAAACCTTTCGGTTGTGCCATGTAAACATTTTCATACAAATCCCCGTTAAGGAATGCCGTCTTTACATCCATCTGATGTAACTCTAAGTCATAATGTGCCACCAATGCCATTATAATCCTGAAGGAATCTTTACACAAAACCGGAGAAATGGTTTCGTTATAGTCTATCCCTTCTCTTTGCGTAAAGCCTTTTACCACGAGTCGTGCTTTGAACCTTTCTACATTCCCTTTGGAGTCATGTTTTATCTTGTAAACCCATTTACAGCCTACTGTTTTGGCTCCTTTAGGAATTTCCTCTAAGTCCCAAACACCATTGGAACTCATTGATTTCATCTCATCCTTCATAGATTCCAGCCATTTAGATGAGTGAACACTTCTCATGGCTTCTTCATATGAAGTGGGATCACCCTCCATATAGACTTCTTCTGTATTATAAACTTCATAGTCGCTAGAAATAGCCGACCTTCTTTCTCTTTGTGACCTTCTAAGGGCCACTGCTTGTGGCACATTTTGTGCCTCAACTTCTGGCACATTTTCCATAGGGGGCTGTAGCTTCTCCTCCTCATGTCCAACCGCGGGTTCAGGCGGTTCCTGGATGACAGGTTCCAATCCTTCGCTCACTGTTGGTATGGGTGGAGTTGCGACAGGTGTTGTCACCGTAATATCTGGAATAGTTGGCGCAACAACAACCGAAGAAGGTACTGGCGTTACTATTTCAAGAACTTTTGGTGCAGCATCAACAGGTAGTGAGAAAAATGGCTCTTGAATCATAGGAGTAGGCACATACACCCGCTTCTCCTCATGGTTAATTTCTCTAGGTACCATGCTCCCCCTGATCATTTCATTTTGTAGAAAAACAGCATGTCTTGTTTCTACGAACTTTGTATGTCTGTCTGGACAGTAGAAACGAAAACCTTTCGACTTTTCAGGATAACCGATAAAATGGCAGCTTACAGTTTTGGGATCCAATTTTCCAATACTTGGATTAAACAATTTAGCCTCAGCTGGGCCCCCCCAGACCCGAAGGTGAGTCAGTGAGGGTTCTCTTCCTATCCATAGCTCATACGGTGTTTTGGGCACCGATTTGCTTGGCACTCTGTTGAGAATATAGATGGCGGTTTTTAACGCCTCCATCCACAGACTCAATGGCAGTGTGGAATAACTCATCATATTGCGCACCATATCCATCAGTGTACGGTTGCGCCTTTCAGCTACTCCATTTTGCTGAGGCTCGCCCGGTGTGGAATATTGGGCAACTATACCATTTTCCTGTAAAAATCTCGCAAAAGGTCCAAGAACTTGTCCATAAGGGGTATGTCGACCGTAGTACTCCCCTCCACGGTCTGACCTTACTATTTTAATTCTCTTGTCAAGCTGATTTTCAACCTCAGCTTTGAATATTTTAAATTTATCCAATGCCTCAGATCTTTCTTTAATTGGATAAATGTAACCATAGCGGGAGTAATCGTCTGTGAATGTTATGAACGAATCATAACCATCAACACTTTTTACAGGAAATGGGCCACATATATCAGTGTAGATTATTTCTAATGTTCCTGCACTTCGTTTGGCACCCTTTTTAATTTGCTTTACAAATTTTCCTTTAATGCATTCAACGCATTGTACAAGATCAGAAAACTCTAGCTGAGGAAGAATTTCACTCTTCACTAATCTTTCAATTCTCCCCCTCGAAATATGGCCTAAACGACAGTGCCATAATTTCGATGAAGTATCTTGAGTTCTCTTTCTTTTCTTTGTTTCTTTCGCTGACAAGGATTCATTCACATTCACATCACATACATAATGCACTTTATCACGCATAGATAGTAAATAAAGATCATTGTAAAGGAAAGCATCACCAATACAATTATTATCAAACCATAGTTCACATTTGCCATTCGCAAAATGACAACCAAAACCATCTGTGTCTAAGCGTGATACACTGATCAAGTTTCTTTGAAGCGAAGGGACAAATAAAACATCTTTTAATACAAGCATGAAACCATTAACTAGCTCGAGGGAGACATCGCCAACAGCTTCCACATCTGCTTGTACTCCGTTCGCGACTTTCATGTGTATTTCGCTTTTTTGCGTAGTCCTTGTCGAATGGAATCCCTGTAAAGAATTTGCAACATGCACAGTTGCACCAGAATCAATCCACCAAGTAGATTTAGAAAACTGTATATACAGGGATTCATTAACAAATAAAAGTACATTCTCACCATTCTTTGCCATTATCATCTTTAAGTAGCCAGGACAATCTGCTTTACGATGCCCCTTGTCATGGCAGTGGAAGCACACATCTTGAGCTGGAGGGCGCTGTTGCTGATACTTCTGTGGCATAGGGGCTTTGTCTTTGGCTTTAGAGGAAGAAGCAGCATGGAAAGGCCTTTTCTTGTTATTATGCACAAAATTGATAGACCCACCATTCTGTTTCTTGAGTCTATCTTCCTCTTGCGCACACCTGCCAATTGCCTTTTCCATATTCCACTTCTCTGGCTGTGAGTTATAGTTTACAATGAATGTTGCAAACTCTTTTGGCAGAGAGGCAAACACCAGGTGCACCATAAACTCTTCCTTGAGATCCAAGTTCATTGGTTTGAGCTTGGAGTTCAAGACGCACATCCCCATGATATGATCTCTTATAGTACCGGCATTGCCATAGTACCTCTTTGTGACCAACTGCTCTATGATCTGTGTGGCATAAGTCTTTGAAGAACCAGTAAACTGGTTCTTTATTTTTTCAAGGTACTCTGCAGCTGAATCACACTCTCCAATTGAACCCAAAATATTAGGATCAATTGTGTTCTTTATCACTGCCACACATTTCTTGTTGGCATTATTCCACTTTATCTTTTGGAGATCATAAGCCATCTTTAAAGGAGCATAGTCCCTTTCCTTTTCCTGCCACTCAACATCAGTGTCAGATTCCCCTCTCACTGGAGCCGGTGGCTCAGTGGGCTTTGGAGTGGTGATCATCTCATCCACCTCTCCACAGACGAAAGCAAGATCAACCTTCTTGATCCATTCGCCATAGTTGTCTCCTTTTAGAGTTGGGATGTGATTGATGAATCCCATCAAGTTCATCCCCACTGAAAATTTCAAAAAATAGTGAGAACATAATAACAACAATTGCATGTAATAATTCCAACGTTGGTCAAAAATAGAACATACAACTGTTTATGCAATTAAATATATATCACCGTTGGGCAGAAATAGAAATAAATGCACAAGAACTATGAAATTACAGTATTGTAATTAACAACGTTGGTCAGAAAATTAACAATACCATAATCCTCAAAAATACTTTAAACATGCTCTAAAATTTAATTGTCTAGTTGGTTCGAATTAAATTAGAGAGCAACAATATAAACTTTGCAGCGGAAACAAGTAAAAAATTATATTTTCAGAAGCAATACTATGGACTTTTATCTCTAAACAATGTACACGTTGGTGTAAAATTGAATAGAGATCAAACTATAAACAAATTCATTCAAAAAATACTATTGAAAATGCTTCTAAAAAAACGATTAAATCTTTTACTGTTCAAGTGGCCCAAGCACGAATTCGCTCCGCGGCGCACCGCGCCAGGCCTTTGGCCCGACAGCCAACGGGCGGGCCACCAATCCGGCCCAACGCGCTCGCCCACCTGGGCCTCATTCGGCCCGGGACGCCGCGGAGCTCTCTCGGCCGGCGGATCAGGATCTGATCCGCCGGCCGGCCGTGACCCTCGCGGGATCAAAACCGGCGACGCCGGCTCTTCCCCGAAACCCTAGCGGCATTTCTCCCTCCCCCTTCTCTCTCCACGCGACGCAGCGGCGGCCCGAGCGCCATGGTGGCCGGGCGGAGCATGCGGGGCGGCGCCACCGTGGCTTGCTCGCTGGCGCGCGCTCGCCGGAGGGTGAGCGCGCCGCCGTCGAGCCGGCCGTGGACGGAGCCATGCTTTCGAGCCCCGCACGCGCGACCCCGGCGTCCCGGAGCGGCGAGCCGGCGGCTCCTCTGTGCCGTGAAGTCCGGCGAGCGGCGGCGCAAGCGCGCGCGGACTAGGTAGGTCCCGTGCCCTTTCATCTCTAGGGTTAGGGTTAGGGTTTGAAAATCTTTTCAATTCGAGATCAATTTGCTTTTCCTTTCTCTGAGTCTTTCGATTCTAGTTCGAATCCGTCTTTTCCCCTACGGGATCTATGCACTAGCAAGGCGATTGATACCATTGTTAAATTTCTAGGATCGACTAGTGCACAAATCGAGCGGGTGTTTCCTTTCTCTTTCCTTTTCATGAGTACAAAGGGATCCTAGATCTAGAACATGGAGTACACACAGAGAGAGAGATAGAGACCATTACCACCGGCGGAGCTTGAAGCGGCCATCTCTGGTTCGTTGATGGAGATCCGCTCAAGGGCGGCGACGAGTGGTGCAGAGGCGTCGTGGGCGTAGCGGCGGAGTTGAGGACGGTGGCAGCGACGCCGATGGATCAGTGTCGATGGCGGTGGCGGTGAGTCTTCCCGCTGCTCCAGCGCCCCCTCTAGATTGGCTAGGGTTTCGAAAATGTGGGTGAGGGTACTGGCGGCGCGGTAAACCTCGTGCCTAGTGCCCCGGCCCCTCACCCCTTTTATTTTGGCGCTGTACAGCGGGGGCCCGCCAACCATTAAGGGTTGGGCGCACCCGATCAGGGCGCGGATTAAGGGCCTGGGCCTATTAGGAAGGAGATCAATCCAACAGGCAGCGGTTCCTGGGAGTTTTTCAAGGTTAAAACCAGTGGCTTTCTGTTTGCGCTGCTCCTGGTTGTGGGCAAAAGTTAGTAGAGCCGTTTTTTCATTGTTATTGTGGTGAACCGGCCTGCAGTTTAACTTCAGGAATGAAGTTGAATTCCAGCCGGAAATTCTACATGTGCCATGAGACTAATATCAGCTGGGTATTAGGTCTTTGTTTGTTTCTGTCGATCCCCCCACCCTTATGGTTGTTTCCGATCTTTGACTTCTCTTAAATAGTCTTAGAATCTTACGTTTCTTTTTTTTCCCAATTTTATTTTGTTTTTTTAGGGCTGCAAGCTTTAGATTAGGAGGATTTTACTTTCTCCATGACGGGACTGACATCAAACTGCAAGTAATCTCATAAAATAAATGGCTGGGACCATTATGTTCATAAAATCCCAACAGAGCTTAAAATTGGCAGTGCAAACTTACAACATGGTGGAAATCATATAGGAGATACCCATAGCTCTGCTTTCATTCGCAACCACATCGCTTACAATTGTTGCAAGGTAAAATTTTCAGAAATTTATGGGACAATACCTTTCTATCACCATCCTCGTCTGATCTCTCTTTTCATACACTACTAGAAAACGGGCCTTCGGTCCAGGTTAAAAGTACCAGCTGCCATAGCAGCCGGTACTGACCAATAGCTCGTGGTGCCTAAAGAAAACTTTTAGTACCGGGTTGTAGCATAATCTGGTACCAATGATTAAGAGTCAGCACCGGTCAATACCACTACCTGGAACCAATGAAGATAGTTTCGTGTGACAGCATGCACCGAGACCAAAAATTGAGCATTGGCACCGGTTGAAACAAGCAACCGGCACAAAAAAAATGGCCGGCCTCTCTCCCTCCTCGATATTTTAAGTTCCTGGCCATCAGCTCATCTCTCTTACCTCTCTTACCCTCTCATTCTCCCTTCTCTCCGCGGCGGCGTGGCACAGCCTCACGGGCGGCACAGAGGTGCTGCACAACGGCGCCGGCCTCGCAGGCACGGGGCGGGAGCATGGCATGCTCGCGGAGCAGGGCGCAGCCTCGCCGCCGCCGCCGCGGGCCACGCGAGCCGCCGCCGTCGCTGTGGGGCGCGCGGGCCGCCGTCGCTGCAGGAACTGGCCGCCACTGCCACTGTAGGGGGAGGCCGGCCGCCGCCGCCGCCGTGGTGGGGCGCGAGGGCTGCACTGCTGTAGGAGCTGGCCGCCACCGCCGCCATGGGGCACGATGTCCGCCACCGCTGCGTATCTGCGGGAGCTGGCCGGGAGCCGACCGCCGCCGCCGCTAGGAGGCGCAAGGGCCATCACCACTGCGGATCTTCGGGAGATGGCCGGGAGCCGGCCGCCGCCGCCGCCGCCGCCGGGCGCGAGGGCCGCCACCGCTGCGGATCTGTGGGAGCTGGCTAGGAGCCGGCCATGGGGTACAGTGTGAGGGCCGCTGGCCGGGAGCCGGCCGTGAGGTGCGGCGTGAGGGCCGCCGCCGCAGGAGCCGGCCTTGGGGTGTAGCGCACGGGCAGCTGGCCGCCGCCGCTGCCGCTGTGGGTGATTTTTTCTTTTTTTTCTTACTTTTATGAAATAGAGATGCACGTGGGATTGTATGGATTGTATCTATCTTGTGAATAATTTTTTGAATAATTTGTGGGATCTATGTGTATTGTGTGTTGGTCGATTAAATATTCTGTGTTTGATTCTTTCAATTGAATCGCTAGCTCCACTAGTGGAGCATGCCAGGGGAACGGAGAGAGGATGCGAGGAACAGGGTGGGTGGGGGGAGGGAGGATGCAAGCGAACGGCGTAGCGGCCCTTGGTACCGGTTGGTATTCCAACCGGTACTAAAGGAGGTCATAGGCACCGGGTGAACCCGGTGATTTACTCGGTGCCAAAGACAGACTCTATTGGTCTCACTTTGCTAGCACCAGTTGGAGAACCGGGACTGAAGTCCGTTTTCAACCAGTACTAAGAGCTCTATTTTTCTAGTAGTGATAACCCATGTTGTGATAGATCATAGTCCCATGGAAGATGCAGCTGCTACTTGTTGGACTTTTAGTCTAGAAAAATAAACGTGCTAGATCCAAAATGATGAAGTTTGCAATGATACTTTTATTTCAAGGTTGGGTAGTAAACATGAATGGATGGACTATAGATGCTTCACCGTTGATCTTGGTGTGAGCTGCCACAGGTCTGTTCGTTGTGGGCTTGCATTTTAATGTTTCAAGTAAGTGGTTCAGGAACAACCCGGGTTTATTTGCCACTCACTATGCTCGTGCATTTGATGGTATTCGTCTTCTTTGGGATCTGGAGATGGTCATTATTCAAAATAAAACACAAAATAGATGTGTTCCTCATGCATGTAAGTATTATATCCAAGCTGAATGCAACCTGGCAGATTGATTCTATCCTTTTATTTTTGTACGCCGGTCATGGTTTGCATCATGCAGAATTATTGTTCGATTTTCCCTCCATGGATAGGAGTTTCGTCCACATCCTGTCTTTGCTGATTGACCTCTTGGAGATTTGATCCACTGGGTTCCGAGGTCAAAGGCTGTTGCTCAACTTTTGAAGCCTGGTTGGCCGACCAGTAGTTTGTTGCCGCAAAACGGCTTGTGTCATCTGCTGTTGGTACTGCACAGTTGTAGTATCTTTTTATTTTGGTTATATATGTTGCCAGACATCTGATATTATTGAATAGCCACAATTTGTGTCGACTATGTTTGGACTAATCAGGTTAAGACAATTTATGTTCTTGCTTTTGTTAGAACAGTCCTGGTCAGAATGTAATGAATGGATCCGAGTACTTGTTAGCATTGTAGTACTGGTTAGTCTTTTGATACCAAGATCATTGTCACAGTGAAATGGTTACAACTGACTGGTGCTAACACCATATTGGTGAAATGGTTACAATTGACTGGCGCTAACACTCATAATGTTATCACTTCACTGCACAAGTACAAAGTAATGTTCAATTCAACAAATGCCATTCGAAGCATTCTTCAGAAGGCAGCATGATTGGCACTAAGTAGCTTACAACAGCATACAAGATAAATGTGTTTTGTTGCACCTTTACAGCCTATCACAATCAAAATTGTTATGTTATCCTAGTTGGTAACAAATGTTGATACGAATTCCAGGTTTTTTTGACAATAAAACATTGGCCAAAAAGTACAATTGTTATGTTATCCTACTACAGTTTCTGTAACATGATGCCCTGATTGATCCTGGTTGTCAATCCCTTCGCCGACGAAACCTCTGGTGGAGATATTGCCACCATGTTTAGGACTTGCCAGCAGAGGATACATTATCGCAGGTTAACCAAACAAAATAGGTGTGTGTTGGTCAAACATTTATCGCTTGAACTATTCTGCTCAGCCAGGTAATTTCTACACCAAAATCTTTTATTAGAGCTCCAGAATATCCATTGGAGGACTCTGCTTCTTCTATACGGCCATTCACTAAAATTGGATTCATGTTACCACGCACCTTGTCCACAGCGCCATAGTTAAGCACACCATTTGCTTGCTCTCATTACAATATCTGGGAATGTTATTGCCGATGAACCTGTTTGGCACTTGAACAAACCACACTTTCAGACAAAGAACCAAGGGTAAATCACTTTTTCAGAGCGCGCGGGTGGAGGTGGGATGCTGGGATTCCGAGATTTCAAAAAAGTAATACAAATACTCTGCAAATCACTAACGGATTTGGTTCCCATCTGGTAGTTGAAGTATGAATCACCATGAATGGGTAGCATCTGGGAGCGGACGCTTCCTCCATTGAAACAAACTGCCTTGCTAGTTTTGAATCTACAACAACGAATTCAAAGATCAGTATAAACCAACACAGAAAAAGAAAGGGAAATGAAATCCGATCCAAAAAAGTACCAATGCCATCGACATGCCACACTGAAATGCGTTGATCGTCATCTTCCATATTGCTCGGATCCTCGCTTCTCTATTGTGGTGTTGTACCAACTTCTAGCAAATCCAGATCTAGATGTAAGAGGAAGACTTCATTGTCGAGCTCTGTTGAAGAGGAATGAGGCATGGGAGAAGAGACATGGCCGGAGGTAGTGAGCAAGAGAATCCAAAGGTGAAGTGGTTTCCAGTATCAAGTTGCCTGGATGGGTGCCTGTAGCCTTTGCAACCTTTGCAAAACATGCCTGGCGATAGTGGTGAGGCAGTACTTGGCAGGCATCATGTGGGACCCGCATGGTACTTCTGGGACCATCTTCCCAGCAGCGATCTGGGGGCAGGAGCAACGGGGCTGATTGTGATTGGTTAACCAGATGGTCTGAGCCTGCATGGCCCTAGTGAGTCAGGCTGCCCTGGGCCAGGCTGTGAGCATACAACCTCCTTTGATTGGTTGCACGCATCTATGCAGCATGGTTTTGGTGGGCAGTTGATTGGTTGGCAGGATGGGGATCTGCTCTAGCTATTTTTCTACTACATGTGTGCTCAACTTGCACCTCGCAAGCCAGGCCCGCCAGAAACGGCTGATTCCCACATCTCTGCAGAGCCTGGCCGCGGGGAGTGATTTGCACGCCTGGAGCACTATACCACAACCCAACGATAGCGACTGCATTGTGGTCGCTATAAATCGTTATAGCGACCAACCATCTATCGGCATATAGTTATGCCGACCCTAACTATTTGACGGTAATAGTGGGATTGGTATAAATATATACCGACCGACATGTTTTTACTGATCGACAGTCCGATGGGGAAGAAAGGAAATACCGACTGATAGTTGATTGGTAAACTGAAATTTATATACCGACCAATGCTCGCTCGGGTCAGCTTAAAGTACCGACTGATGGTTTGTTGAAAGGCTATACCGACCAACTGTTCAATGGTGATTTGCTATTTATAGCGTTGGATGTCTGACGCTAATATTGGGTTGTGGTATAGTGGAGCCTGGCTCGCAGACTGGACCAGGCAACCAAAGTGGTTCCTCCTGCATCCAGCGAGCCTGGTTGCTCCGCATGCAGGTAACCAATCGGACCCTACATCAATGGTGGATAACTTGCCTGCTCGAGCCGGCACATACGGAAAAACCACACTCTGAAGATGAAGAAGCCGGCGCAGGCAAATTTTTTTAAACCTTATCCTAAACGCTCAAGATTCTGGTTGTCGTGGGCCATGACACGTGAGGTCCGCAGGAAAATGAGTTGTTCCCAACCTCTATGGTGAGATCATGACCCACACGAGCCCGGCACCCGTTCCTACAAATAGAATAGGATCATTGTCGGTCTGTAGCTTTGACCCGTCCCTAAAAATGTATTTTTAGGGATGGATGACGCCATCACCCACCTCTAAAACGAGCATTCTCGAGACGGGTGATGTAAAAATAGTTGCTTCTAGGAGCGGGTGCTGTCCATAAAAATTCATTTTTAGGGAGTGGATGATCGCATGATCCACTCCTACAAATGGTACCATGCAAAAAAAATTTGATAACTTTTCATATAATCTTTGACGAAATCAAACTTTATATCAAAATTATAGAGACTAACGGGATCTAAAACTTTTTGTAGTTGATGACTTTTCCATTTAAGGTTATTTAAAAGTCCAAAAAATTATTATAAGTTCTTTAATAGGTATAACTATATGGTATCTCATATAACACAAATCATAATTTGATGTTTCGACAATCTTAACCTTTATAGATACTGAAGTATAGCTGCCATATTTTTTTGATTCTTTAGTTCACAATAACCACAGTGTAGAAGTTTCACTTTTATTTATTTGTTTTGCTATATGTAAAGATTTAAATGAATTTTTGGATAAAATATAATAATATATTTTTAGGAGCAGGTGATGGTGTCACGCGCTCCTGGAAACGTATTTGTATAGGCGGGTGATGGCATCACCTTTCCCTACAAATGAATTTCAGAGTTACTATAAAATAATAGCATATCTCATAGAGTCACAAGTGACTGCGTAGTGTTGTGGCACTACTACAAAAAAGTTTTACCCGAGGCCTTTTGAAAACCCATCCGAGATGGGCAGGAAATCTAACCGCCTAGCGGTTATTTTTACTAACTGAGGCGGTTAGAAAATTCGCCTCTCAAAATCCATTAACTGAGGCGGTCACCGTAAAAATAATCACCTTAATTAATACCCCAATTTTCAGAGGCGGACTCCTTATAAACAACTGCCTCAGTTAAAAGCTGAGCCCAATAGAAGTCCATACGAGCCCCTGTGGCGGACTGTCTGCCCTTAGGGTGCAGACCGTCCACGAGATCGGACGTCCGAACTTACACTACAAAGGTTAGGACGTCCAATCTCACGAACGGTTCGCCCCCTAAGAGCGGACTGTCCGCCATATATCTTTTGACTGAGACGCTATAAATTCATGCTTGGCCCGCCTGCCGCTTTCAAACTCTCTCTCTCTCCCCCCTCCCTCCCTCCCTCCCTCCCTCCCTTCCCTCCTGCGTGGGGCTGGATCCGGCGGCGGAACGGCTCCCTCCCCTCCCTCCCCTCCATTCGCGGCCGCAGTAGGGCGGCGGCGCGGGTTCGGCGGCTCGGCGCTGCGGCGGTGTGGATCCAAGCGGTCGGCAGCGCGTCCCCTCCCTTGGTGCACCCCTGCTCCGAGCAGTTGGCGGCGGCCTCCCCAGATCCGGCGGGGGCGAGGCAAGGCCGACGACCTCCACATCGACACCGACGTCGTGGTGAGGTCGGCGGATCCAGCGGCAATGGCCTCAGTTGTGGTGCGGGTGTGGCCGATGCCCACGAATCCGGTGGCGGTGGCAGTACGAGTGGAAAGATCCGGCCGTTGGTCGCCGCCCATTGGTCTAACGGCAGCGGGCTCGATTGTGGACGCGGCGGGATACTGCGCCTAGCTTTTCCCCTTTTTAAATTTTTAATTTTATTAACCAAGATGGGTAACACAATCGCCTCTAAAAATAGGTCATTTACCGTGACCTTTTCTTTGGGGCTGTTGGGGGTGCCCACTTCGGTAAATGGTTTTTGACCATCTCAGAAAATATTTCTTGTAGTAGTGTGGTAACAATGATACCCGCAAGGCTTGAGGTAGGTGATTTGAATCAATGGTGATGCAAGTGTGCATAATTTGTCAAAAAAGTTAGTGCTCGACACTACAAGGCTAGTTGGCTGGAATATTTTTTCTTTTTTCTTTTTCTGTTTTTATTTCTTTTGAATTTGTTTATTTTCTAGATATAGATTTGTAGTGCAGTTCCTGGGGTGACCCGTGAGTTACCGGCCTCTAAAAATAGCTTTTTTATCTGCGAAAACTAGGATGGGTACCACACCCCTAAAAACTACGGTTTTACCCACCTCTAGAAACCTTTTCTGTAGTAGTGAGGCCTCCTACACATGATGATTTCTGTCAAAAGATCTCAATGGATTGGATCGGAATGCATAAAGAAATTAGGAATGACTCAGATCCCATCTTACTGATCTTACCAATGCCCACTACTAGAAAAACCCTCATTAGTACGGGCAGAAACCCCCGGTTAATACCGGTTCCCCACCCAGTACCATCTGGCCGGTACTAAGTGCACCGTCAGTTAGTACCGGTCAGGCCGCCCGGTACTAAAGAGCCACTTTAGGCCACCCTTTACTACCACGCAGGGGCGCCTGAAGCAGCCATTTAGTACCGGTTGGTGATACCGATCAGTACTGAATGTTTTTTATTTCTTTTCTGATTTTTCCTTTTTTAGGTTTCAACTAATTTGTATTCATGGATGTTTGCGTATTCATATTCGTGTACATCTGCGTATTCGTATTCGTGTACGTTAGTGTATTTTTATTCATATCCAGCATACAAAAGGCTACATTTATTATATTTATATACACTTGAAATATTATATTTACTTCTAATATATGATATAGTGCCCTCGGGATTCATAAACTATTTACAAGTTATCATACACATAAGTTTTGTTCGACAAATTTGTACAAGATACTAAGTCTCCGCCTCTTCATCGCTAATGTTTTTGTTCGGATCCAGTCGACCCACACTTATCCTTGGATCCGCATGAAATTCTCCATTTGGATTTATGACCTCATCTAGCAGGAATCCATAGATTGATTCTTGAATTGCTTTGATTCTTTCCGGTTCGATGAGGGCCTCTGCCATAGTAGTAATCTGTCAAGTGCAAACACCAATATTTTCAATTAATACCTAGGTGAAATTAAATGCAAGTAATTGTTAGTAATGTTGTTCTATGTACATTGAATCCATGTTGTGTCATCGAGTTGCGGGTGCAAAAACCTTGTATGTGCTCACATACATAGTAGCCACATCGGTTGTTTCCTTGCTGCTATCTCAAACACTATATATATACATAGAAGGGTTATGAAATATTCATGTTGTTTAAAGAAGAAAGTAGATGTGCTGTATGTATTCATACCGGAAAGTTAGTGTTGAATTCAAGATCACGTGGTGTTGACGTGATTCCTATATGTTTTTTTGAGGAAGCGAGCCCATGCCTTTTGCATGATGTTTATGATGTCTTGATAATGTTCTTTTGGCTTCCTCAAAGAGTCGTACACCCGAACTCGGCATTTATCGATCTCGATAATAAGAAGGATCCCGTGGAAACTGTTTCATACACATATATGTAGGAGAAATGTTGATTATATATACACATATATAGGAAAATAATGAAAAAAGGTAAAGAACTCACTCGAAGTTGTACGGGAACAGAATGTATTGACAAGTGTTTTGCCTATCCAAGGCCATGAATATGCTGTTCTCGGTCCGATTAGGCCATTTTCTGATACTCTCCTCATGTATATTTGATGGGTCTATGAAGCCGACGTGGTAGATCCCTTTTTTCTAGCGTTCTTGCACCATCACCTTACGCGATTAAAAATGAAGGGAGAGGATGAGAAAAGACATAATTAGTAGAACTAGAGTACTATAGAAATGATTGGAAACACTTACATAGAAAATACACTGAGGAGAGACTTGTCTAAGACATCTTGATGGTATAGATCATAAAGATTTTCAAATTCAATCCATACGTCATCAATCCCCTCACAGAAATGCCTATCTTTAACTCGAGCACTGAACATTATATTCCCCTCTGCAGTTGATCTCATGTACCATGGATGCAACTCACACATCCTAGTTGGTAGCCGCGGAATCAACTCTTCCCACATAAGAGGTTCTCCCAACTTGAATGGTTTTCTCCTTGACCCTGGGTGAACCTCGCTTTTCCCCCTTGGAGCTGAGCTTTTGTGACGCCGCTTTCCAGCACAAATTGAGCAGTAGCTTCATCCTTTTCGGAAAGCACTTTCAGAGGGAGTATTGTTTGCTTGGATTGTTGTCCGAGCTGGGGAACTTGGTTGTACCGATGGTTACTTTTTTTCCCATATTACTTTGTGATTTGGCGGTCATAGTCCGATAGGGGTTCGTCGTACTTTGGTTGGACTAAAAATTTGAAGTATTTCATTTCGTCCGCTGAAAATGTTTGCTTAGGTGGAGGCTTTTTGGGCGCGAAATGACCTCTGACTTGCTTGCGCACACTTTTGTCCAATTCCTCCTGAGTCATATGGTATGCTAACTTCGGTGCTGGAGGCTTTTCTTTCTTCTTAGGTGGGTTCCTCTTCCTAGGTGGTGGCGCCGGCAGGACCCAAGCCTTTGTGCTCTGCTTCTTCGTCTTCCGAAGGCAGTGACGGTGGGACCCAAGGCACTGAACTGGGACTTGAGCCCCTTGCATCATCGGGTTACGGTGCTGATCTTGGAGCCAGACTGGGACTACTTTCTGCTGCCGGGGGTGATCTCGGAGCCGGAGTGGGACTCCTTTCTGGTGTTGGTGATGATCTCGAAGACAGGCTGGGACCTCTTTGTTCTGCCTGTGAAATTGCGGCTCGTAGCTGGGAGTCGATGCATCAACGAAATGTTTTGCGGGCCTGTCCGATTGCGCAAATCATATGTAGCGCTTGTTCCAATAGATCCATGTGTGAATGGCATGTCCTAGTTCCTCTTCTCCATCACCTCTAGGGATCTCGAGGTCGAGGTCTTCCCATCCTGGCTCGACCCGATCAACCATGACCCTAGCATATCCTTTCGGAATCATCATGCCATGAATTGTCCCACCTTGGACAGGTACTTTAGCAATATCGTGCGCGACCAATTTGATTTTTTCCTCTGTTGATATAGAAGCTCGCAGGGGGTCCTCATGATGATGTCATCCACTGGGTAATGTTCTAGCTTGTCCGCAACCACTGCGCGTTGGCCTCTGGCTGGGTGCTCCGTGGAAGCAACGCTGCTACGGCGTTGGGAGCCGGGGCTGCTCTCCAAATTGGTAGTTGATCTGGCTTCTTGTTGTTGGGGCTGGCTAGCTGCCATTGCACCTTCAATTGAAGCTATCTTTTGTTCCAGGGCACGCATCTTGTCTTCCTGTTCAGCCTTCTTTCTGGATCGGCTTCGACAGGTCTCAATATCAGCATTGAAGCCATGTTTCCATGGAACTACGCCCATACTTCGCACAAGTCCTGTTTGTTCCGGTGTCCCGAGAGTGTACGTCAGCTCATCTTTCTCTCTGTCCGTCTTGAAACTGCCTTCGGACACGGCCTTTAGTGCCTCATTCAGCCTGTTGGCCCTTCTCTTATGGCTTCGCTGGTGACAAATGAGCCATCTTCCGGGTTTAGCGAGCCTCCATGAGCGTAGAAGAAATACTTTGCTTGCTGCGGCCAGTTGAAAGTCGCCGGTACGATTCCCCTTGCAATGAGGTCGTCTTATATTTTCTGCCATTTTGAAATTGCCAACAAATAACCTCCTTGCCCAAGATGATGAAAGTGCTATTTTTTGCTCGCGGTCTCGTTGGCTTGTGCTGTCCTTTTCTCGTTTTCCTTGGACAATTTGTACTACACGAATGCATCCCAATAAGGACGTTGCTTCTTGAAGTTTTTCTCAAAGTCTGGCACGAGGCCCTTCTTTATGAATTCTTTGTTCATGTTCTTTTTGAACTTCTAGAAAGAAATAGCCATCTTCTTCATGACACAATCCTTAAGATTTCTTCTTTGTCGTCTAGGAAACTGAAGTGTCGTTTGACATCTGCCCATAGTATTTCCTTCTCTGTGTCAGTGATGATCTCAGCATCATTATCAGTGCTTTTGGTTTTCTTCCATAGTCTGAAGGTAATGGGGATGTTGTCCCTGACATAACATCCGCACTGATTGACCACAGTCGTCTTAACCCCCTTGGGAGACTTAGGTTTCCCATCCGGGTGCAGCGAGGTAATTGTTGGTACGCCCCTCCATCTTTTTCTTTGAGCCTCGTTAATGTTTTGAGCTCTTCGATCCGGAAGCCTGAACACACACACACTATTGGGAGCCTAGGGCTCCCAGGGAGCCCCAGCCAGCCCACCCAACCTGGTGCCATCTGATTGCACCGGACCAGCTCCCACGAGCCAGCCTGGACTATACAACCCACCAAAACCCTAATCCCTATTTCTCTCTCCCCCCCACACATCTTGCTCCGGCCGCCCCCACCCCCACCACCCCACCCTCCCCGCGGCATGCGGTCCAGGAGCGTGGCCCTCAGATCCTGCGGTGGCCGAGTGCAGGACGGCGGCTCGCGTTGGACCCACGCCGGCGGCGCGCCGTCAGGCTCCGGATCCACGCCGGCGGCATAGTGGAGGGAGCTGGCGGTGCCGCGGCCATGCAGGGAGCGGCGGCAGCGCAGCCTACGCTAAGTGGCCGGTGACCAGGGCAGCCGCGCGCGGGGCAAGGAGGTGGCGGCGCACGCAGCGTGGAGTAGAGCAGTGGCGCGCAACTCTCGCCGCGGCTGCTCCTGCAGCAGTGCGCCAGCCCCCTCCCTTTCTTCCTCTCCTTCCCACATAGTGCGAGCAAGGATGTGCGGCACGAGGTGCCCGCGGGAGGGCCGCCCGTGGCTGACCCGGCTGAGGCGGCACGCTAGGGGCCTCCCTGGCAGCCTCCCCGGCGGCTCCCGGCGGCTCAGGATCCGTCGGATCCCGCGGCCGCGGAGGGCCAGCCAGCCCAGATCTGGGCGGCGACGCGTGCTCTGGTGCCTCGAGGCCGGTTCGGGGCAGGGACTGCCGCCTCGACAGGCGGCGGCGCGGCGCGCCGAAGTCTGTCGATGGCGAGCAGGCAGCACCGCCGGAGCTCTTGGACTCGCTGGGCGCGGGGTCCCGCGACGACCTCGCGACGTTCGCCCGCCGTGTCGCGGAGCGCGCGCTCGCAATCCGGTTGTGGTCGTCGGCGGAGGGATGGCCATCGCGTTTGCGTGCGGCGTGTGGCACGACGCTGCGGACGGAGTTTCTCGGTGGCCGTCTCATCCTCACCGAGGTGCGCACCGCCGAGCACGTGCGCCGTGGGCTGTTCCGCTCCTCGCCCGATGGCAGCCGCCTCCTGCTGCGCTTTGCCGACGACGCTGACTCCGCCTCCGACCGGATGACAGCGGCGCAGTGACAAGCAGTGTTGTTGGCGGCAGTGGCGACTTCAACGGCGGGGAGCTGTGCCAGGTGGCGGCCGCCGGCATCGCCGGCCGGACGCGCCGGCCACGAGCCCGGATCTGGGCGGCGGTGCAGCGCTAGCACACAGCCGCGGTGGTGGCGCACTTCCTATGAATTGAACCTGCATGTTTTTTTGCCCTTTTTTAATGCTTCTCAAGTAGCTAGTTATTGAAAATTCAAAATTTAGGGATAAAAGAAAACAGCTTATAAACACTTTTTGTGATTGCGTTGGTGGTTTTCTATGACTGGATTCTATGACTCTTGGTTAGTGGACCAGAGCCTCATCTACCTCGGCAACTAACGCTCGCATGGATTAATTTCTATTGCATTTATAGAAACCAACTGGAGAGTGTAGAATTTTTTTTCTGTGTTCATGTATAGAATTTGTTGCTATAGAAACACCATCACTTTGGCCTATTTTTTAGAATCATATATATATTGCATTTGTGCATAGATACTACTAGTTGACTATGTGCCCATGCTTTCAGTAATATACATACTAGTGTCTGATCATAGATACTATCTTTTTGCTGCTAGTCTCACAAATATCATACATTTTCTTGTGGTTCAAAGGACCGAGGGGCATAGAATTTTAAGTTTTAATTTTGATGCATAGAAATTGTAGTTTTTATTACCAAAAACATGCATCTCGATTTAAGTGATCCTCGAAGGTGCATGAAAAATACATATTTGATAAATACATATTTCTATGGCGAGATAGTTTGGATGTACTGGTATTAATCAATTATTGGCATGTTACTTGCATCGATCATATATACATGCTGGTTTATCATAGATACTTTTCTGTGATTTTTATCACTACTGCCTTCTATGATTGTCACCATTGCATTCTACGACGCCACCAATGAATTTAAAATTATGTTGTATGAGCTCTATGATTGATGCCGATGTTGCATTGTGAGCCCAGTGAAAATATCATGAAAAATACCATGATTCCAACTTATATTCAAAATATGTTCAAATTCTACGACATGCTACTGTGATTTCTATGTACCAATTATATCCCCAGAAAGTTATCGTGATTTCAAAGACATCCTCTATGCTCTGATCTGTATTGATGCATTCTATGATATGTATCACTACTCTCTGTGACCTTTATGATAACGTGATTTTTATGAGTCGATCAGATTGAAAGTTCGGATTCTATGATGCACCACAAATGATTCTATGACGCGCGGGGTCCGAGTGAAATGTTTTCGAGCATAGAAAATTGGATTTTTAGTTATTTGCAACAAAATTTAACCATTCAGGTATAGGATGAGCTCATCATAGAAACAACATTTCGAAATTCGAGATCCAATTTTCCATCACAGACAAATAGTATAATTCCACTTAGTTTAGGGTTTTAGGGTCCGTGGTTTAGGGTTTACGGTTGGGATTTTGGTCATAGAAACTGTTGGAATTATGGGCTTGGCCTATTTATTCTAATCAATACAATAAAATAATTTAAAGCCCACTATTAAATGCTAGGGAATCAATTATTTAATTCCGTACTGGGATTTGAGGAGGATCTCAACCGACTTAAAGGGTGGACCTCGTGTACACCACTTGTGAAGCCGGTAAGAGGAGGTTGGTGAACCACACGCGCGCGCGCTCGCTCGCCTCGCCGGGCCGGGTCGAGGTCGTGGCACAGCCGGACGTGATGTAACGTGCAGGTGCGGTGCGGTGCGGTGCGATGCGACGCGATGTGCTGAGATGAGAGAACGTTTTGCTGTTGAGAGCATTAAAACAGACAATAAACATTGACAGTGATGACTGGAGAATCATGGTCCTTACCGTTACTAGTAACTGATGGTTGTGATTCATTCACCAGTAATTGCCGCTCATCAAAGCCATTTACAGCGTCCAGGTTCGTTGAATCTGAGGCACCTCCACGCCTATATAAACCAGGCCCTCCTCCACTCATCCTCACACTACAGCACTCTTGCTTCAGGTACTCCTACTTAGGTGACCTCTCCCATTCTCCCTCTGCTGCTTTCAGCCATTCCCATCGCTAGCGTTGCGCACACAGCTCTAGCGAGAGCAGGCCTCCGGAACCTCTGCTCGCTGAAGGTCCTGCACGGGGCGCAGGCAATCAGGTTTTTGGGGAGTGTCTTGATGCAACTGCTCGCTCCCTGAATGACTACTTCGTCTACATCCCAGTGTGAATGACTACTTCGTCTACATCCCGGCGTGAACGACTACTTCGTCTACTTCCCGGCGACCATTTGCGGGACTGCACTGCGAATCTCTTCCTGCATCGATGTTGTTCGGCTACATCAGACAAGGCCAGTCGAATAGAATGTCTATTCCAGCTGGTAACGGCGCAACCGGTGCCTCCGGCACTGGTCCCGCCTTGGGGTACACTCTAAACCTGTTATGGTTTAACATTTTGTTCATGCTTATTAGTGAGAATAACATGAACACAAGCACATATTTTATTCACACATTATCACTCTTTTATGCCATGAAATTGTTAGTAATATTTGGAATTAAAATATACCAAAAATTGACTAATTGTCTAACAATTCAAAAACCTAATCTTGTTAATAGGTTTTCGGTATGTAGCTTTGCTGCAACAATCAAACCACCACCTTTTGATGGTTCAAATTACAAATGTTGGCAAGAGCGGCTTATACTATGGTTGACAGTGCTGAGAGTGATGCATGTAAAAGAGGGTAAGCCTGAACAGTTCACTCCAGAGGAAGGGAGTGTGTTCGATGAGGCTGATACCCTCTTTCGAGGCTGCGTCATTAGTGTTCTCGCTGAAAACCTGGTGGACTCTTATGTTCTACTGCCAACTGGCAAAGAATTGTGGGATGCTCTTGAGGCTCAATATGGAGTGTCTGATGCCGGCAGTGAGTTGTATGCGATGGAGCAGTTCCTTGACTAGGATGGTCGAAGACCGTTCTGTCGTGGAACAGGCTCATGAAATACATACTCTGGCAAAAGATCTAAAAAATTATGGCAAAGAGTCCCCATGTGTGTTACTCGATAAGTTTGTGGCCGGATGTATTATCTCTAAGCTGCCACCTTCTTGAAGGGACTTTGCTACTTCTCTAAAACACAAGAGATAGGAGTTCACCATAGATGGACTCATTGGGACTCTTGATATTGAGGAGAATGCAAGAGCAAAGGACATACGTGGGAAATGAGTTGTTGGTGCTTCTAGCGCCAATCTTGTTCAGAAGAACAACTCCCACAAGAACAAAAAAAGCCAGTGCAGAGCCAACCAAAGACTAAGCAGACAACCACCTTCAAGAAGAAGAAGAAGAAGGGAGCTTGCTATGTGTGTGCTAGTACGAAACACTTTGCTGCAAAGTGTCCGAACCGCAAAGGCAACGACTCCGTCAACATGGTCATTAGCGAGCCTGGAGGAACATCGGGGTACAGTAATTTATTACCTACAGTTCTTTCAGTTTTTTGTTCACCCGAGTGGTGGGTTGACACTGGTGCTAATATTCATGTTTGTGCTGATGCTTCTTTGTTTTCTTCTTACCAGGACTGCGAGACTTCCTCCTTGCTGATGGGGAACGGATCGCATGCGCGTGTTCTTGGTGTTGGTACGGTAAATCAGAAGTTTACTTCGGAGAAGACCGTGTAGCTGAAGAACGTGCAGCATGTCTCCACCATCAAGAAGAATCTAGTCAGCGGCTCTCTATTATGTAGAGATGGTTTTAAATTAGTCTTTGAGTCCAATAAATGTATCTTGTCTAAGTTTGGTATTTTTGTTGGAAAAGGTTATGAAAGCGGAGGCTTCTTCCGTCTTTCTTTGTCAGATGTTTGTAATAAAGTTGCATACAATATTATTAACATTGATGAAACAAATGTTTGGCATTCGAGGCTTTGTCACGTTAATTTTGGTTGTATGATGCGCTTAGCTAATTTGAGTTTAATTTTAAAGTTTACTTTTGTCAAAAATTCTAAGTGCCATGTATGTGTTGAATCAAAACAAACTCGCAAGCCTCATAAGGCCGCGAAGGCGAGGAGCTTGGCATCCTTAGAATTAATTCATTCCGATTTATGCGAAATGAATGGAGTGTTGACAAAAGGTGGTAAAAGATATTTCATGACTTTGATTGATGACAGTACTAGATTTTGTTACATCTATTTGTTGAAGTCAAAAGATGAAGCTTTACACTACTTTAAAATCTATAAAGCTGAAGTAGAAAACCAACTTGAGAGAAAGATCAAAAGAGTTAGGTCAGATCGTGGTGGCGAGTACTTCTCAAATTTATTCACATTGTTCTGCGAGGAACATGATATTATTCATGAGAGGACGCCTCCCTATTCACCTCAGTCAAATGGGGTTGCCGAAAGAAAGAACCGCACTATAACACACTTGGTTAACGCCATGTTAGATACAACAGGACTTTCCATGGAATGGTGGGGTGAGGCTATATTGACTGCATGTCATGTCCTAAACCGTGTTCCTATAAAGAATAAAGAGATAACACCATTCGAGGAATGGGAGAAGAAAAGGCCAACACTTTCATACTTACGTACATGGGGTTGTTTGGCAAAAATGAGTGTGCCAATAACCAAGAAACGTAAGCTTGGACCTAAAACTGTGGTTATATCTTTCTAGGTTATGCTATTCACAGCATTGGGTATAGATTTTTAACAGTGAAATTTGGAGTACCTGACATGCATGTTGGTACTATAATGGAGTCCAGAGATGCCACATTTTTTGAAAACATTTTTCCCATGTGAAATGGAATAAGTTCATCTAGGCAAGAGTTCATCGAGGATGATAGCTCTGCTGAGCCAATAGAACAAAATGAACCTACACTTGTGGAAAATCCTGAGGAGGATAACAATGATGCTCCGAGAAAGAGCAAGAGACAAATGACTGTAAAGTCTTTTGGTGATGATTTCATTGTATACCTCATGGATAATACACCCAAAACCATTGAAGAGGCATATTGTAACACCTCAGGTGTTTAAAAATAATTAGAAGGGTCATTAACCATGTCATCGTGCAAAATCATCAAGAGGAAATAATGCATTTCTTGTATGTCTACAAATGTATGGGTACATGTGTATGTGTGCAAGTATAGTGTGACTTTGTAACTTTTCATAAAAAACTCAATTTTGGCTACTAAAATGCATCTACACAACCCTATTAACAGGGTATACAAAAGTCTAGTTGACATCATGATCAAAATAATAATGACTCCACATGAAATGACAAATAATTTGAATCATAATTTTTGAAAATTTAAAATAACTTTCAAATCATTGCTCAAATGAATTTTGGCCTGAAAGGAAAGTTGTAGGATTTTGAATTTTGAACAACTTTTGTGTTCAAACTTTTTCGAGTTTCCATGGAAAATTTTGAGAAAATCACGAGTCAAACACGTTGACCTCTCTTTTCTCTCTTTCTTCCTCCTCTTTCTCCCTTCTCTGTTCTGCACGACAGAGCAGAGCAGCAGCGCTAGCGATGCTAGGACTGCCGCCGCTCACTGTGCCGTCGCTGTGGCCACTGCCGGCCATGAGCCTCTCTTGCACGCCCGGTTGACCTTTGCCCCGTCCCATCGCCGCTGCAACACGTCTCCTCCACGCTGCGCCCCTGCTCGGCTTCGATGGCGCGCCGCGACGCCGCCATAGTGACAAACGAGCCCGGCCACACACATGCCCGAGCCGCTACCCACGGCCGGCCTTCAATGCCGCGTGCCACCGACACCCCAACCCCTCCTCCCTCTCCTCACTTGGCTCATTTTAAAGGGCCCAGAACCCCTGCGCGCGCGCCAGAGCTCGCCGTAGTCCGCCATGGCCACCCCCAAGCAGGTCGCCATGTAGCTCCCCTCTGCCCTCTCCTCCCCGTTTACTTTGCCACCCCGCGTTCCCGCTCCTCCCCTCTCCATTCCGCCCCAATCCAAGCCCCCACTCCCCTCCCTGCATCCTGGAACGCCGCCGCGACCACCGTTGCCGCCATTAGTGCCGCCGCCTCAAGCTCCACGCGGAGCCCCCTCCTCCGCCCTTCCTCGCCCCAAATGGACCCCGTAGCAAGATTCACCTCGCCGTAGTGAAGCTCCCAGACCCGCTCGCCTCCGTCCCGGACAGCCAGAGCGGCGCCGCCGCCGTCCGCCACCAGCCGCCGACCCTGCCGCCCAGGGGTAGAGCTCGCCTCCCTCTTGCCTTTCCCCCACCTATCCCCCACCGCCGGCGAGCTCCCTCGCCATGAAACAAACCGCCGCCGCCTCCTCTGTTCCTGGCTCCGGCCAGGGGTATATTTGCAAGCCCCCAAATCATTCCAGGGACCTAGATGCAAGATTTCGTTTTCTTTTTCTTTTGTTTTAAAAAACAGCAAACTTGTAAAATCGATATAAATTTATAGAAAAATCAGAAAACTGTAACCTCAATTGATCTGAGTTCCTTGTGACTAGATATACAACTTTTGTTACATGCACTTTTCATTTGCTCACTAGTTTTTGTTTCATTTAAAATACAATGAATAGGTAGCTTTTATTGTATTTCAAGTTATACGCATGTTCTGGTTCTGATTTTTGGACAGTGTTGTATTACCAAATAGTATGGCTCTGTGTAAAAATTCCATGACCATAGGAGAAATCTAGTTATAGATTTTAATAGATCTTGATTTATGCCTAGGTTAAATAGTTTTATTTATCCAAGTTGTTGTGTTATGATTCATGAGCTAAAACTTTTATAGTTGCTCTATTTCGATATATGTATTCTTCATAAAATGTTTGGAAATTTTTTAGTTAAGTCAAACTGGTCCAAATAATTTATGGTAGGAAGGAATGTACTAAATCATGAAAAATAGTTTCTGTGCCTGGAATAATCTAATATTTTTACTACAGTCTTTAATTATGTTGGGAACCACTCCTGTAAATTTTGAGGCTCTGAATCTTGGTATAACAGTCTATGGAATTTAGTTTTGATCCATGCAGCTATATTTTGTACTATTTTTCATGCCTTGTGTAATGCTTAGTTAAATCTGAAATTTTTACAGTAGGTTCATCATCATATCCTCAACACTCATTTTTAGTTTCATTACCATTACTTGCATGGTTTGACCTGTACAATTTATTTTTGTTTCTTGTAGTAGCAAATTATGCTAGTTTTGGTAATTAATATACTTGACGAAAATGTCTGAAATTTTGACAGTAGGTTTGTGTCTAAGCATATTACTATGTATAAAAATCTCAGCACCAGAAACTATATTTAACAGCAGTTATGAATAATCCATGTTTGCTATTGAAAAATAGCTTTTACGAAAAGGCAAAACCCTCACTTACTTAATGAGAAATAGTTAATCTAGATAATACTCTATAAATGATTGCCCAAGGAGATGTAAAGGAAATATTTTACAACTCTATAGTGAATTAAATTAAGTTTGTTACCATCAGCACAACTCATGCATGTGCATTTCATATAGATTTGACTATTCTCGTCGACGGTACGTACGAGCTGGCACCGGAGTCCGAGAGTGAGCAGCGTGAAGCTCAAGTTAATCTAATTGAAATTGCTGAAGACCTGAACCAAAGTTCAGAAGAGCCCAAGGCTAGCTCCGCTCAGGAAGGCAAGCCCCGGAGCATGTCCCGTCTATTTTAAATCTATGCAACTTATTGTTATTCCTATTGACTTGTGCATTTAAGTTTACAGGGGTTGATTGGAACCTTAGTTGCATGATCCTAGGTACCTATGCTTGAACACTAGTATGTGTAGGTCGCTAGTTGGCTATGCTAATGGTACGGTAGAAGTCGAGTGATTTCCTGTCACTCGCGAGAATTATAGGAGTTGGATGTTTACTACATGCTGCAACTATAAGGTCTACGGGCGGGGCTGTGGTACTTGTGATGCCCCGTTTGTTTAGTGAAATTTGATAAGGCCGCAGTGTGTGGTAGTGGCGGTTAAGCGTTTGAACCTACTAACCACATGCCGAGAAATATGGTAATCGGTAAGTATAAGTACCTGATTGGCCCGGCAAGTGGACTTTACTTTCACCTTCTTTGAACGTCGTTTCTCATGCGCGCACATGCGGGTGCAGAGTCGTCGTACTCTGTAATCGAGGACGGTGACCCTGATCCACAATCCGGAAAGAAAGGGGAAATGTTGCACGTGTGACTCTGGGAGTAACCACGTGACGTGTGTTTAGGTCTGCCTTGCAAGGTTAACAAATTCGATTCGAATCGTCCGCCTCTCACGGATATTGGGACTGCTTAACCCTTTTGCCACATAGAGTAAGAAGTGGAACAATGAGGATGATGAATATGGTTGAATGATGAAAAATAATTATTTTCCACCATGTATGCTATTGGATAGATTTTCACTTAGAATGGTCAATTGAACTAGAATTTTGAAGCTAAAATTGGAAATTAAGGATTTACTCTTAGTTGCTTTTCGGCGAAACAAACCCCTCCAGCCAAAAGCCTTGCATGTCTAGGTAGTGGGCTAAGTATACCCATAATCGGGTAAGCCTTACTGAGTATTAGTATATTGAGCCTTGCTTGTGGCTCAACTTTGTTTTCAAGTGATACGTTTGAAGATCAGATAGCTAGCTTGACTTGGCCGTGTACTTTACCTCCTGGTTGGTCGGTGGAGTGGGATCCGACTCCGCCCAATGACGATAATGCCGAGTGATGTCATGTACGGGCTTCATCATGACATCTTGTATCGTCGTTTAGAACTCGCTTTATTTCCACTGCAGTTGAACTCTGAACTACTTTAAAGTTGACGTTCAAGTACCTTTCTAAGTTTTCGAACTTCGTTTGTAATATTTAAGTTAATACTCTGTAATGTAATATATTTATGAAATGTTGTACTCTCTGGACTCGCCTTCGTGTGAGTTGCAGGTAAGCTTTGGGTTTCGATTACAACATAACTGGATTCTTCGGGATTTTACCCGACAGCACTCCGGATTACTCCGTTTGAAGTGCGTGATAGCCGGCATTACCTTTAGGGTGATGGTTAGCGCACTTGAGCCGGATTAATTTGGGAGGTTCTGCCACACATATTCATCTCCTGATGCTGACTATTGGAAGGAAGCAGTGAGGAGTGAGATGGATTCTATTATGTCTAATGGAACCTGGGAGGTCGTTGGACATCCTTATGGATGTAAACCTGTTGGATGCAAGTGGGTGTTCAAGAAAAAGCTTAGGCCAGATGGTACTATTGAAAAGTACATGTCCAGGCTTGTGGCCAAGGGTTATACCCAAAAAGAAGGAGAAGATTTCTTTGACACTTTTTCACCAGTTGCACGATTAACCACAATTCGAGTGTTACTTTCCCTGGCAGTCTCTTATGGTCTTCTCGTTCATCAGATGGACATTAAGACAGCTTTCCTCAATAGAGAGTTAGAAGAGGAGATCTATATGGATCAGCCAGATGGGTTTGTATCAAAGGGTCAAGAAGGAATAATTTGTAAATTGTTGAAATCTTTATATGGTCTCAAGCAAGCGCTTAAGCTGTGGCATGAAAAGTTCGACAAAACTTTGATGTCTGCTGGCTTTGTTGTGAACAAAGCTGACAAATGTGTGTACTATCGCTATGTGGGGCTGAAGGAGTGATTTTTTGCTTGTATGTGGATGACATACTGTTGACGCTCCTTAGCGCCCCGATTTGTATACCGCAAGCGCACGGTTCGTGTAGCTTTTCCCTTAGAGTATTCCCCCAAGGTTTATTAATCCGTGGATCGACAAAGAACTACATAAGGTTTTCCATCTAATCTAATGGATCTATCCTAACATGAAGCATTGATTGCATATAAAGGGTAAACCTTTAATAGATATGAGTGATATGTAAAGGTTGATCTCATCCATGAACATAGGCTTAATCATAGCAAAACCAAAGATATGACTAGGCCTATCGTCATCTAGTTGTAGTTCAAGCTAACGAGCGAATAAATCATGCATCTCAATCAAAAGCATCTTTAAACCCAAAATCTCCAATCCGATCCCTCGATACTCCACCTACTTAGTGGCAACGCCCTGTCACGATGCCACCCCTTTCGACAAAAGTACCCTGAAGCAAGTCGAACCCCCTTTGGTAGTTCCGCCATGAACCTCTAGCCACCATGACTACAAGATCATGCTAAGCAATCTATCTCGATAATAGATCTAAGATGAATCAAACCCAAAGAGAAGAACGAAATCGAAAGAGAGAACATGATCGCTAATAGATTCGGAAGACATGATTATCATTACTCACATAATAGATTCGTTTGGATCATCACCGCCATGTGCACACCATCGATGAATCCAACTAGCTCATGAACTCCGCCATGGCACAACCACACAGGGAGGCCACGGCGGCTAGGGTCAGCCTAAGCCATCTCCTAGACAACTTCGAAGACTTGCGGCGGCCGTCGTCTCCCACCGGTCTTGGCCCTAGGTTTTCGTCGAGTTCTGGGTGGATGGATGCTCCGAGTTGAATAAGGTGCGAGCTATTTATAAGCCGAGGAAGCCACCGATCGAAGGGGAGGCTGAACCGCCTCAGAAACGGGCTAGGCCGGCCGGCCCCATGGGCCTAGGCCGGCCGGCCTACCCCCTTTCGGGCTCGCCTCGGTCTCATTTTTTGCGTGCAAACTCCTCGCATCTTCTAGAGTTTATGTCCTTCACGATTGCACCCCTTTTGACGTTGTTATTTTGGAGATATCTTCGAGGAAAGAATAGGATAGGGAATCCTTCCTTAAATCTTCATTTGCTTTGCTTAATCCCGAAGTATCTTGATCTCATCTTCGTGGGCTTGGTCCTTTGGGCTCTCTTGGAGGATGGATGTGCATGAATGGGCTTCGAATCAACATGGGCTTTGGCCTTCGTCTTTCTTTGTGTTAGCGCTCGATCATGTGTCTCGTCATTTCATGCTTCAAAATAGGCCAAAAACCTGCAAAAACGAAGTTCCTCCAAAATATATGTGCAAGTGTGAAAATGACCAATAATTAGGCCGGGGTTAGGACGGTTAGTGATTTTGATATTAAATTCATGCCATTATCAAGGATAAACAAGGGATAAAGTGGGTACTTAGGGAGCGCCAACATTCCCCCCATGCTTAAACCTTGCTCATCCTTGAGTAAGTCTAGGAGCTTTGCTTATAAAGAAATCAGCGTTGCCCCTCAATATCCTCTCTGCACTTAGTCATACATAACAAGACATATTGCTCTCTCAAGTATTTAGCATTTAAGTTCATGTTGTGACCGGCTACTTTTTCATTATGGAAGATAGACTAGCAATTAAAGAACAAGCCACAATAATAAATAAATGCAACGCTCTCAAACTTAAGCGAACTTCAAACCTTTACCTTGTTTCATCGTGAAGAGTTTTCAAAAGAATGCATATCAAACATAAGTGAGGTTCTCTTGCAAAAGATCATGGAAATACTCATCTCATCAAGTCGCTCAAGCCTACATTAGATTGTCTTCAACCTATTCTACTCATATATAAATTGGAAGGCTTATGTGGAGCTTGGTAGGTAAAAACAATCCTAGCAAAACATTATATCTGAAATATTGTCAAACTAAGAGAGAGATCTATTGGATTTACTAAGACTAGTCAAAAAGACCATTGGAAAATAATGTTGGAGAGGGAGAAAGATGAAACACACACATTTAGATAGGTGGACATGTGCAAGTGGCAAATGGATGATCCCGAGACACAAATGAAGTTCTCGTTATCGGATTGCACATGGTTAGAAAATTTGAGTATGGAATAATTCTTCAAAGTAACTTGGAAAATTAATGAAGCCAAAAAGAGCTAAGGAGCATTTTATTCTTCTCTTTTTTTTCTTTCATTTTTCTTTTCTTTTCTCCTTTTTTTCATTTTTCTATTTTTCTCTTTTTTTTTCTTTCTTTTTGCTCCTTAGAACTTTTGATAGCATAGAATACTTACCCAGCCACCCCCCATGCTTGAACGAATGCTCGTCCTCGAGTATGAATAGTGGGAGAACCAACTAGCTAGGGTAAGTATCTCAAATTCACCTTCTTCTTCGTAGAACCTCTTGAATATCCGGTGAGCCTTGTCTCCCAAAACTTTTCTTTATATGGTGCCCTTGATTCTTTTGATTCCATTGAAATGATAATCCATACTCAAATTGGGTTGTGGTCAAGGAGGTAATCACAAAAAGATATTTTTGGTTTAGGGTGGATATCCAGGGAGGTTTGCAAAATTCCCGAAGTAGAAACTCACAATGCATAGATAAATAGGCTAGCAAAAAGAAGGTTACATAAAAAAACGGAATGACCAGCTTCTTAGTCTCATACCAAAGAAATCAATCTTAATCCAACTCATCAAAATATAAGTTTGCAAACTAAAGGTTTCATCATGAAAGAATATGTATGTATAGGCTTTGGTAGGTAGAACTTTGCAAGAGATTCACAAATGTAGATAGCATAGGAATTAAGTTTTCAAATTAAACAATCACAAGGTGTAAGGTCATCGGTAGACTTAAATCAAAGAGCAACATATAATATGTGGGTTTAGAATTTAGTCATTTAACGTCCACAAATAAAAGAGTCGGTATTTAATCATTTTAATTCCATTTAATTGAGAGAAAATGGTCAAGTCATATACAACATAGCGTAGGTAAAACAAAGCAGCAACTTTCATCACTTTTCCATAAGCATAAGGCATTGCCAAAAGGTATCAATGTGGTGAGCACAAAGTGATGGTGATCCTACACTTATTGAAAACAAAAACAAAACTAGGTTGTCCTCCTAGAAGCCTTGTGATAGGTTGAGAGGTATATACAAAGATTGCATCTATGGTTGAAGGCATATATGTACAAGCATTTAGAAAAAGAGACAGTTGAGGAAGAATTACCGTCCTTCTCGATGCTCGTAATGAAGTGTAGCGCGGCCTCCCCCATACTTAAGTATTGTGCTAAGCATGGAAGAAGAATCATGAGCATCTTGTGGCAATCGTGATTATCTTACTCCATGAGATCTTTCTTCCTTGTCCACGAAATCCTCCCCCATGCTTAGCATGATGCTAGGCGTGGAAGGAGAAGATGGATCATCTTGAAATTCTTGAAGTCCTTCCCTCATGTGTATGAATATCATCTTCAATGTGTCTTTACCTTTGTTGCCTCAATTTCCTTCAACTTCTTCTTGTACTAAGTCATGGTCCCAATCATTGCTTCACGTCGTCGTCGCCTCCTTCAATTCCTCGTTGTCCCATTGCTGCCTCATCTTCATGAATTTTTCTTTCAATTTCTAGAACAGAACATGTACTGAAATATTGCTCCATTGCGAAGTGCACGAATTTTTCTTTCCAACGAGTCCTCATTCGTCCAAAATTGATTCCGAACAAGAGAGTTATGTCCATTTCGTCCCAGCGCTGCAATCTGCCCTGACAAATTTCAGAACACGCAACGTTCAATTTTCTTGCCATATCTCCTTGTACGGGTCTTCAAATTCATTGATCTTGGATGTGTTGGAACGGGAATTTCATGGAGCTTCTGAATATCAACATTTTCTTCCTTGTACGTCTCTGTCCATGTGCAAAATTTGATGAAAACAGCGGGGCTTGCTCTCGAACTTTGGAGATGTTAACGAATTTGATTTCTTCTTTGATCACGAATTCATGGGAACACTTTGTCATGCCTGTAAAACAATTCAAGTGCACAATCTACCCCCAAGGTGACGGTCAGGAGTAGAAACAAATGCCAACAACCCACCATTCCTAAGATCTCAATTTGTGGCAAAGCTAGCTTAGCGAAACTAGTGAGTGTACGTGTGTAAATGCAAATGAGAGGAAGGTATATACATAAAGACAATGTTTACACCTAGTTCTAAACACCATGTTTACAACTAGGTTGCCGAACTTCTCCATAGCCAAAAAGACTTATTTAACCAAGGTCAAAACACCATGTCTATCCCAAGATCAAAAGGCCTTAATAGCACAAGAAAAAAAATAAAGCGCATTGCAAAGCTTATAAACCAACCAAATGCAACCTCATAGCTTGGTAACTAAATGATAATGGTCTTCAATCATGTCTAAACACCATGTTTACACAAGATTGCAAAATGGAAAATGCTCACGTGAAGCATTAACATGGATATGAAAGCTTTCATCAATAAAGTTGAGACCAAGCTAGCAAAATGAGTGCATGAACAATGGAATGGATGCAAAGTGCAAATACAAAGTTAGCAAAAACAAGTGTTAGCAGGGTTGAAAGGACCTTTCGATGTTGTTCCGCAACTAGCTTATCCAAAAACAATTGCTAAGAGTGACAAAAAGCCTTCGCGACATTTCATAAGAAGTGAGGCTTTTGTCAATGAAAAGGTTAGTTATCAAAAAGGACCAAACAACCGAGCTAACAAGGTTTTAGAAGTAGGTTTATGGGTTTCATATTTTTTTTGGCTTAAAACAAAAATTTTGAAGAGAGAGTGTTGGGTATAGAAATTCTATCTAAAGTGGTTTTTTTTGAAAAAAAAACTAGAGAGAAACAAAAGTTAGATTTTTTTGAATGAAAAATATAACCTATGGTTTTAGGATTGCTCTATGAGTGGTTTTCCTAAGGGTTTTAGGATCTTAAAAGCGAGGCTAGTCAATGTTTTTAGAAAATGTTTTTTTTAAAATGCAACATACAATGCAATGCAAGGGTGAGACGAACAACATGGTATGCAATGCAACACGGGGTGGGTGAACAAAATGATATGACATGATGAGGCGGTCTAAAACAAAACAAAAAGTTAGCCTAAGTTAACTAGCCACAAGTTTAGAATCAAAGGGTGGTGCAATGCTTCATAAATCTCTCTAAAAAGACACAAAGAAAAAGACTCAAAACGCTAATAGGCACACAAAAAGGTCTACAAGTTTCCCAAGATCAAATAACAAGGTGCTCCCTCAATAACATTTAGAATGAACAACATGAAGTTGTGGTTTTTATTAGAGCAATGGTACAATGTTACTTGATATTCTGATTAAAGAGTGCAATGTAGACGGTCATATTAATATATATATAATAAAAGATCGGGTTGCCTCCCGCAAAGCGCTTCATTTAGAGTCATAGAGCTCGACTTTCTTACATACCTTCTCATTGATGCGAAGCCATGGTCCTTCATGCAAGAGGTGAAGGTGTTCCATGCAGCTCTTATTCCACTTCCCATGTTGGACATGATCAATCACGCTAAATGGAAAACTTGCCCAATCGTTTCTCACATCATGGTCACCTCCTTCTTTGTTGTCCTTCATCGCTACCTTTCTTTTTACAGATTTTCCTCTCTGTCCAGATTGGGAATTGCATCAAACAATTGATCCAATGCAAGGTGCATGAAATCTTCTTTCCAACAAGTCTTCATTTGCCCAAAACACATTCCAATTGAGGGAGTTATGCCCCTTTTTTCCCGTCACTGCAATCTGCCCCGTGCTGATTTCAGCACGTGCATCTCTGATGTTTGAGACATAGCTCCTCCCGTGGGTCTTCAATTGTATCGATCATGGATGCGTTGAACCGAGGACTTGATGGAGATCCTGAATATTCAACTTTCTTGCATTGTAAATCTCTGGACTTGTGCACAAAATTGATGAGGCTTAGCGACGTCCGTTCTTGAAACTTGAAAATGTTGATGATGGTGTTCAAAATTTTGGGCACAGTTTCCCTCCTCATCATTTGAGTTTCATGTCCTGCATGGTTAGTGAAATTTGGGGCTTCTCCCGACATGTGCTCTTTTAGGGTCATGAGCTTGACCAAGAGCAAAGCAAGATCGAGATTTGCAATTATTTGTAAACATATGCAACATAATCACATCCTCAATTAAATTTTATCAACAAGGCATGGTGTAATTAAATGCAGCATGTGTTTCTTGCATAGCGCGGAGCTCATTATTAGGCAGAGGTTCTTTAAGCATGAAATCAACCTTCTCAAGAAACTCTAGCCTATCATCATGAAAAGAACAAGGCATAGAATTTAAACTTTCATTCCGACTATCAGTTCGAGCATGAGATTTTTAACGATTATCTACAAAACCAATAGAAGCTTGAGAATTCACTGTATACCTTAGCCTCGGAGCTTTTTCATACTCATTGGAGTCGTGGGTGCTTTGTGCGAGATGTCATCTTGATGCACTCCTCGTGGTCCGTTATGATTTGCTTCTCACGTCTCCATGTGTTGAATGTTGCGCTCTTGTAAGCCGTCCTGGTTTGTTTGCAACATCCTCGTTTGTCGAAGGTCGACCGCTTGTGCCTTCATTTGCTAATGTCATTGGGGTTCTTCCTCTGCTCCAAGCTTCTGAATTTTATCATGTACGCTTGATGAAAACATCGCCCAAGCTCCCCTTCATTGTTGTCATCGTCATCTTTTCAATCTTGTTCTCATCGCGTTGCTCCTGCCTCTTCTTCATGGAATCTCTCCTGTATACTCAACAGAACATATACCAAAATATAACTCTATTGAAAAGTTTATGAAATTATAGTTCCAAAGAGTGGTCATTCGCTTTAAACGGAGTCCAAACGGGGGAGTTATGCCCGTTTCACTTTTGGCGCTTCGTGCTGTCCAGAAATTTTCAGAGTGCACAACCTTCAATGTTTTGGCCATACCCGCTTGTAGGAATCTCCGATTGACTTGGTTCTTGATTCGTTGGGACGGGAACTTCGTGGAGCTTTTGAATATCCAAAAATATGCTGCTATTTGCTTCTGAGGTTGAGCAGAATATTGATGATAACAATGATTTCTTACGAATCGATCCGAAGATGTCGATGATCTTGATCTTGTAGTCTTCGGAGCTTCTTGTTGTGCATCCTTGGCTTCAAGGTCATCACCATTGATTCACCAGCGAGTAGCATGGCTCCAATTGTCTGTCTCCATGGTTCTTGCTTTGCCTAAGGTGTCGGGATCGAAGGAGGCTCCCGTGCTTTGTGTCGATGATTAGAGCGGTCTCTTTCTTTGATTGCACTCGACTAGAAGCTTCTTGAGCATTCCATGGAGAAGATGGGTGGAATCATGGTTCCTCTAATCTTGTTGCCTCTAGCGTTGGTCAACTTCAAATCATCAACTTTTGTGCACAAGGTTCTCCAAACATCTTGCGACATCGTCATCCCTTTCTCCATTGTTTGTTGCTGCCTCTTCTTCATTGAATTCCTTGATCATCCTGCACAGAACATGTACCAAAATTCTACTCCATGGAAAGCCTTATGAAATTACCTTTTCAACGAGTGGTCATTGATCCCAAACGGACTCCGGATGAAGAAGTTATGGTCGTTTTACTCCGGCACTACGCTCTGTCCCGAGACATTTCAGAACGCGCAGCGTTGAAAGATTTTACTATAACTCTTCACACCGATCTCCAAAATTCACGATTCTTGATGCGTTGGAAAGTATACTTGATGGAGCTTCAAAATAATCTATTATTTGCTCATGGTACTTCTCTGATCTTGGACGAAAAACTCATTACAACAGTAACACTTTGGAGATGATGATGATCCGATCGCACGATTTTCTTCGCGGGCATGCTTCATACCTATTGCTTGAACAAACAATTTTTTTTTCAAAAACATTAGTCTTTAAAATCAATTGACACGACGGCGAACCTTATTTATCATCTTTTGCTTTGGGGAGTGAGGAATCGATAGCGGATGCTGGGCCACTAACAAAAGTTAGCACCTACCACTAAAGAGCTGGTCTTCACGTAGCCATCAACTTGCTTGAGTGAGATTGGACTTGTCAAAGTATGGACGTTGAGAACTTCTCAATCGCTCTGTGTCTAGGGTTTTACCTGCATTCATGGACACAAACAAGAAACACAGGATATATGCAATAATAAAATTAGGTTTAGTCCAAAAACAAGATAGATCGCCCTAGGGTTCGTGTTGCCGATCCTCGGCAACGGCCCCAGAAAAGCTTGTTGACGCTCCTTAACGCCCCAATTTGTATACCGCAAGCGCACGGTTCGTGTAGCTTTTCCCTTAGAGTATTCCCCCAAGGTTTATTAATCCGTGGATCGACAAAGAACTACATAAGGTTTTCCATCTAATCTAATGGATCTATCCTAACATGAAGCATTGATTGCATATAAAGGGTAAACCTTTAATAGATATGAGTGATATGTAAAGGTTGATCTCATCCATGAACATAGGCTTAATCATAGCAAAACCAAAGATATGACTAGGCCTATCGTCATCTAGTTGTAGTTCAAGCTAACGAGCGAATAAATCATGCATCTCAATCAAAAGCATCTTTAAACCCAAAATCTCCAATCCGATCCCTCGATACTCCACCTACTTAGTGGCAACGCCCTGTCACGATGCCACCCCTTTCGACAAAAGTACCCTGAAGCAAGTCGAACCCCCTTTGGTAGTTCCGCCATGAACCTCTAGCCACCATGACTACAAGATCATGCTAAGCAATCTATCTCGATAATAGATCTAAGATGAATCAAACCCAAAGAGAAGAACGAAATCGAAAGAGAGAACATGATCGCTAATAGATTCGGAAGACATGATTATCATTACTCACATAATAGATTCGTTTGGATCATCACCGCCATGTGCACACCATCGATGAATCCAACTAGCTCATGAACTCCGCCATGGCACAACCACACAGGGAGGCCACGGCGGCTAGGGTCGGCCTAAGCCATCTCCTAGACAACTTCGAAGACTTGCGGCGGCCGTCGTCTCCCACCGGTCTTGGCCCTAGGTTTTCGTCGAGTTCTGGGTGGATGGATGCTCCGAGTTGAATAAGGTGCGAGCTATTTATAAGCCGAGGAAGCCACCGATCGAAGGGGAGGCCGAACCGCCTCAGAAACGGGCTAGGCCGGCCGGCCCCATGGGCCTAGGCCGGCCGGCCTACCCCCTTTCGGGCTCGCCTCGGTCTCATTTTTTGCGTGCAAACTCCTCGCATCTTCTAGAGTTTATGTCCTTCACGATTGCACCCCTTTTGACGTTGTTATTTTGGAGATATCTTCGAGGAAAGAATAGGATAGGGAATCCTTCCTTAAATCTTCATTTGCTTTGCTTAATCCCGAAGTATCTTGATCTCATCTTCGTGGGCTTGGTCCTTTGGGCTCTCTTGGAGGATGGATGTGCATGAATGGGCTTCGAATCAACATGGGCTTTGGTCCTCCCTTTGGGCTTTGGCCTTCGTCTTTCTTTGTGTTAGCGCTCGATCATGGGTCTCGTCATTTCATGCTTCAAAATAGGCCAAAAACCTGCAAAAACGAAGTTCCTCCAAAATATATGTGCAAGTGTGAAAATGACCAATAATTAGGCCGGGGTTAGGACGGTTAGTGATTTTGATATTAAATTCATGCCATTATTAAGGATAAACAAGGGATAAAGTGGGTACTTAAGGAGCACCAACACATACTGATTTTTGGCACTAGCCTTAATGTGATTAAGGAAGTCAAAGAGTTTTTATCTCAAAGTTTTGAGATGAAGGATCTGGGAGAAGCTGATGTTATCCTTAATATAATGCTGGTAAAAGAGAGCAATGGTGGGGTGATTCTTACACAGTCTCACTATGTAGAGAAGGTGTTAAGTCGCTTTGGTTATAGCGACTATAAACCTGTCTCAACACCATATGATGCCAGTTTAATTCTTAGGAAGAACAAAAGGATAATGCGAGATCAGCTGAGATATTCTCAGACCATTGGTTCATTGATGTATTTAGCTAGTGCTACAAGACCTGACATCTCGTTTGCTGTAAGCAAACTGAGCCAGTTTGTTTCAAACCCGGGAGATGATCATTGGAAGGCTCTTGAAAGAGTAATGCGCTATCTAAAGGGGACAATGAACTATGGAATTCACTACACCGGGTACCCAAGGGTACTAGAAGGGTATAGTGATTCAAACTGGATTTCTGATGCTGATGAGATAAAGGCCACAAGTGGATATGTGTTTACACTTGGTGGTGGAGCTGTTTCCTGGAAGCCTTGCAAGCAGACCATCTCAATGAGATCAACTATGGAAGCAGAACTCACAGCATTAGATACTGCCACTGTTGAGGCTAAGTGGCTTCGTGAGCTCCTTATGGACTTGCCGATAGTTGAAAAACCGATACCGGCAATTCTAATGAACTGTGATAATCAAATGATTATTGTCAAGGTGAACAGTTCAAAGGATAACATGAAGTCATCTAGACATGTGAAAAGACGGTTGAAATCTGTCAGAAAATTGAGAAACTCTGGAGTTATTGCCTTGGACTATGTTCAGACGGTTAAAAATCTGGCATCAGTTTACAAAGGGTCTTTCACGGAATGTGATAGACAATGTATCTATGGAATTGGGCTTGAGACCCACGTGAGTCATTCTATAGTGGAAACCTATCCTATGTGATCGGAGATCCCGTGAAGTAGGATGGTGAAACAAACTAAAGTCTGACTAAGAGAAGAGAACCTTTGTGAAAAAGGCTCATTCCGTGTATAAGGTGCATTTCTCTTCTAATCTGTATGGCAGGTTGGTCTATACCTTAATGTGTTCCAGGTGCTTTCTTTAAAACAAATGAGTTATTTTCTTGAAACAAAGATGTTGTCCTACAGAACATCTGAAAGGAACACACCTATATGAGTCTGACTACTGGTCATGGTCTATGAGAACTGGGTATTCTCTAGAAACTCATGAAGGGCCTGGAGTATGACTTATAGGCTCCAAACCACGGGGATGCTTATGGAGCCTAGTACCAGTGTAGGGCTCTGGTCAAACTTGTTTGCACAAGACTGACAATTCAAGGCATAGTCCATTGTACAGTTGTGAATAAGTGTAGCCTTTGTCCTAGATGGAAGTTCAACTTAACAGTCTCTATCAAATACTGGTATATCAATAAGGGAATGAGAGCATTTCTAGTGTGACTTGATTTTCTTGGTGGGGATTGTTGGAATTATGGGCTTGACCCATTTATTCTAATCAATGCAATAAAAGAATTTAAAGCCCACTATTAAATGCTACAAAATCAATTGCTTAATTCCGTTCCGGGATTTGAGGAGGATCTCAACCGACTTAAAGGATGGACCTCGTGTACACCACTTGTGAAGCCGGTAAGAGGAGGTTGGTGAACCACACGCGCGCGCGTGCTCGCCTCGCCGAGCCGGGCCGAGGCCGTGGCATGGCGCGGCGCGGCCGGCCGGCCGGCCGGACGTGCGGTGCGTGTGCGTGTGCGTGGCGCGGCCGGACATGACGTAACGTGCAGGTGCGGTGCAGTGCGACGTGATGTGCTGAGATGAGAGAACGTTTTGCTGTTGAGAGCATTAAAATAGACAATAAACGTTGACAGTGATGACTGGAGAATCATGGTCTTTACCGTTACTAGTAACTGATGGCTGTGATTCATTCACCAGTAACTACCGCTCATCAACGCCATTTACAGCGTCCAGGTTCGTTGAATCTGAGGCACCTCCACGCCTATATAAACCAGGCCCTCCTCCACTCATCCTCACACTACAACACTCTTGCTTCAGGTACTCCTGCGTAGGAGACCTCTCCCTTCTCCCTCTGCTGCTTTCTGCCATTCCCATCGCTAGCGTTGCGCGCACAGCTCTAGCGAGAGCAGGCCTCCGGAACCTCTGCTCGCTGAAGGTCCTGCACAGGGCGCGGGCAATCAGGTTTTTGTGGAGCGTCTTGACGCGATTGCTCGCTCCCTGAACGACTACTTCGTCTACATCCCGGCGTGAACGACTACTTCGTCTACATCCCGGCGTGAACGACTACTTCATCTACTTCCTGGTGACCGTTCGCGGGACCGCACTGCGAACCTCTTCCTGCATCGACGTCGTTCGGCTACATCAAACAAGGCCAGTCGAATATAATGTCTATTCCAGCCAGTAACGGTGGGGTACACTCTAAACCTGCTCTGGTTTAACATTTTGTTCATGCTTATTAGTGAGAATAACATGAACACAAGCACATATTTTGTTCACACATTATCACTCTTTTATGCCATGAAATTGTTAGTAATACTTGGAGTTAAAATATACCGAAAATTGCCTAATTGTCTAACAGAAACCTGAACATTTAATATAGAAATTGGTTATTTGATCATAGGTACTGGTAGTTTGCTCATAGAAACTAGTAGCTTGATCATAAAAACTAGTAATTTGATTTTGATCATAGAATCCTAAGCATTTATTATAGAAATTGGTAGTTTGGTCATAGAGACTGTTAGTTTGATCTTTAAACTAGTAGTTTGATAATATAAACTATTGGTTTGATCATATAATTTGAAAGTTTGATAATAGATTCTGGGACTTCGGTCTTAGAAACCTGAGCATATAATATAGAAACTGGCAATTTGATCATAGAAACCGGTAGCTTAATCATAGAAACTGGTAGTTTGAATATAGAAACTGGTAATTTGATCATAAAAACTAGTGGTTTGAGGGACATGATCATGGAATATTGTAACACCCCAAAACTTCAATTTTGGGATGTGAACATCTTTTCGAATTTATTTATCCATCTTCTGAATATTCCGAGAATTTTTCAGACAACTTGATCCTGGCATACATATAGTTAGGCATTCGGTTTTCTTTTAAAAACCGGGTGTGACAAATATGTCCAAGCATATAAACTTACCTGCACAATCATAGAAACATATGAACATGAGTATAAAAAATATTTTTGATTGCAACACATGATTTCTATGATCGCAACACATGGTTTCTATGCTCCGATTTATGGAAATTTCGGTCATAGAAACCTAAGAATATAATAGGATCATTATAGCTGGATTCAATTTTCGAATTCCAAACAAAAAATGAATCAGATTCTATGATCGCAACAAATGGTCTATATGCTCCGGTTTATGGGAATTGCAGTCATAGAAACCTAAGAATATAATATAGAAATTGGTTGTTTGATCATAAAAACTGGTAGTTTCATCATGGAAACAGGTAGTTTGATAATAGAAACTGATACTTCGATCATAGAAACTAGTTTTTATGATCAAACTAATTGGATCAGCTGCTAGGTAGTTTGACAATAGAAACTAGTACTTCGATCATAGAAACTAGTTTTTATTATCAAACTACTTGGATCAGCTGCTAGGTAGTTTGATAATAGAAACTGATACTTCGATCATAAAAACTAGTTTGGCAATAGAAATGGCTAGTTTGATCATATAAACTGGAAGTTTGGCTATAGATTCTGAAATTTCGGTCATAGAAACCTCATAATATAATATAGAATCCTCAGCATATAATATCCCAGAATATATGATGAATGTACCAGTTTATATGATCAAACCAGTTCTATGCCATCTAGATTCAAATTTCAAAATTTTCAAAAATATATTCAAAAATAGATCTCATATGATGCAGAAAAATGTGAGTAATCTAGTGGTGAAAACCATCTGGGAGAATCATAGAACTCCCTCACGAAAAATCATAGATTTTATGGATTTATTGTTTTTCAAAGAAATCATGGGAAAAAAATTAAATGCATGCACCAGCAGCATGCAGAAGCATTAGGCCTGGGCATTCGGTTAGAACCGGTTCCTGAAAAACAGAAACCGTTCGGTTCTTTTTATGACTAGGAACCGAGGAACTTCGGTTTCGGTTCCTTTCGGTTCGTTTCCGGTTATAACAGATGAAACCGAGCTTCCAAGATGCACCAAAAAATAGCTCATTGAATAGCAAATTTTGATAACATTTCGCCTTATTTTTCATGCAATCAACACAACACAAGACATAATTATTATGGTTCTCTTAAATTCAACGGAAAATAAGCAACAATCACAAAAAATTCATTGATTCACACTCACAACGGACTACAAACTAATAGGTTGATGGGCTGAACTGAGTACTTGGGTTCCTGAGAATCAGGAACCGAAGAGGAACCGAAATTCTCAGTTTCGGTTCTGTTCGGTTCCGGTTCTCAGTTTTTTCGATTCGGTTTTCGGTTATATTTGCACAGACCTAAGAAGCATGCGCGGGCTCGTGGCAGGGGAGCAACATGCATGCGCGGTTCAAAATCCAAAAAGCAGCTGCATGCTGCGTGCACGGGCCGGGGCGCGCGGCGGTTCAAAATTCAAAAGCAGCTGCATGCTGCATGCGTGGGCCCGGGGCGCAAGGGGCGCGGGACGCGGGGCCCGGGTGCGGGGGTGCATGCACACGCGTGGGGGGGCGGGGTGTGGGGCCTGGCTCTGGTTTCTATGACGCGGGTGTGAGCGCTGCGCGGGGTGCGGCGGGTGCGCGAGTCTGGTGGCACCGGCTGGCCGCGCGAGCAGGTTGGCTGGCTCGGGCTTCTTGGGAAGCCCAGGGATCCCTTTACACGTTTGATATACATAGATCTCTCATATCATGTTTAGACATATGATCGAATTTCATATACCTCGGCTCTAACATCTTCCACATGCATTTCTTTCAGAGTTTCGGCATCGCCATCACCAGTATCGTTGAGATACTGGCTGCCATCATCCTCGTGTTCATCCTCTTCCAGACACCCTACGGTCTGGGTGCCTTCTTGGATTATTTCATGGAGGGCGTACTAGTCTTCGAAATCACGCTGAAAGAGATCCATCTCGATCCCTATGCAAACATATATAATACACGGAATTATATACGTGTCGTGATCTAAGTAAACATATAACAAATTTGAGAAATAATTTACATCACATGATTTACATCATATATGAAAAATTCTCATATAAGCAATAAATACATATAACAAATTTGAGAAATTACATACATGAAGGTACATATCAATAATTTTAGAAGTTATTTAAAAGAAATTGTATATCACATAATTCACGTCATATATATAATCATAACAACAGCAAAATTAATGAACTATATATATATAATAAATGTTTTCTACAAATTTTCTACATATGTACAAGTCTTCCAACAATTTTCCATAATTCTCTACAAGTCTCTAAGATTTTCCACTATTTTGTACAAGTTCCTACTATTTTCAAGGATTTTCCAACTATTTTCTATAATTTTCTACAAATTCGGACAATTTTTGCATATATTTCTACAAGTCTCTAAGATTGTTCTATAATTTCCAACTATATCCAACTATTTTCTACAATTTTCCTATAATTTCTAACTATTTTCTACAATTTTTCTATAATTTTTAACTGTATCCAACTATTTTCTACAATTTTCCTATAATTTCCAACTTTTTCCCAATTATTTCCTATCAAATAATGAAATACATATGCTGACTTCAGCAGAGGGCTTACGTCAGCCCTTTGCAGAGTCGGCCGGCGCGGGGTGAGGCTGGGGCGGCGGCGTGCGAGAGCGCCGGGGGTGGTGCGGTGGACGAGGGCGTCGGGGACAGCGCGGCGTGGAGGCGGGGTCGAGGACGCCGCACGGGGAGTTCGAAGGCGACGGCGGCAGTCGACGATGGCGGATGTCAAGGACGGCGGCGGGCCGGCGGTTGAGGAGGGACAGGCGCGCGGGACGACGGCACGGCGGGTGGGACACGACGTCGTCGGTAGAGGAGTGCACGGGCGGGACGGCACGGCGGTGGTCTTGGACGGCGGCGGCGTCGGGCAGGACGGCGGTGATGGACGGGACAGCAGCCGGCGATGACGACGAGGGAGATCGAGGGTAAATGTCAATCGATCTAAGTCCCAGAGGCTATATAGAGAGGCCAGTTTAGTAACGGTCCGTGGCTACGCCTGGTACTAAACCGGCTCTTGGGACATTTAGTACTGGGTGTTGCTTTGGCCCGGTACTAAAACGCAGTTTAGTATTGGGCGCAAGCCAGGCCCGGTACTAAATTGGACCCTTTAGTACCGGTCAGAACCTTTGGTCCGGTACTAAACTGCTTCCACTAGCGGGAAAATTTCGTGGAGGCAGTTTAGTACCGGGCTTGGCCAAGAACCGGTACTAAAACAAAAAACTTATTGTTTTGCATCATTTATTTTGTTTATGGATTATGCATTTCTAAAGTGTAACAAATTGATAAAGGCTTTTAAAATAGAAGGATATAATATTTTGAACATGCAAAATTATTTTATGGTACTTTGCATCATGAAAAATTTATAGAATATAGCCATATACGTAAAAAGTTGTTTTATTTTCCTCTTAAATGTTTTTGGTGTGTAACAAATTTAAAAAATCATGAAAATGCTAATATATGTTATTTAGATAAAAAAATGGTAATAGTGGAGTAGACATTGAAGGGGATCATGTTGAAGATGCCAACATAGAATGAACAATTATTACATAGGTAAGCAATACCAATTTATATTATTTATGACCACAAAAAATATATATTACATAAATCACTTGATCAAATGAACAATAAAGTAAAACATAATGGATACACAATACTATGACTCAACATTATTTAATGGAACATTAACAATTTTCCTTTTAACGAATGTCCCTTGGTCGTGATCGCGGCGTAAATAAGGAGCGTCCTATTTGGATAACAAGATGCTTGGGTCAACCTCAATCGAGAACGGAGGACGGTCATCAAACTGATCAAAGTCTTCTGACTTGTCCGAAATATCCTCAACTCCAATGATTTTTCGTTTTCTTGAAAGACCTATGTGGCGTTTTGGCTCGTCGTCGGACTTGACTGGATTTTTCCTAGGCTTGCTTGACATGTCCTTCACGTAGAACACCTGTGTGACATCCTTGGCTAGAACGAATGGTTCGTCTTTATATCCAATCTTTTTGAAGTCCACAATTATCATCCCATACCAGTCTATTGTTACGCCGCTGTTGACGGTCCTTAACTCCTAAAATCAACCATCAACTTCTGCAGCATTGCATAACATTCCAATCACCAAACTTAGTTGTAGGGCTTTTAGCTAATCAATTCCATGAGTTTTGGTGAATTATGATCTGCAGGTACCCACTAGTGAAATACAAAAGAAAACACAAGTGAACGCACAAGAAAAGTACAGAAGATCATTACATTCGTTTCACTTACTAAAGGGCCCACAAACCAGACGAAATGGGTGTGCCAAGCAAGATACACCCAAGGGATAAGACTAGGGCCCACCTATCAGCCAGCCAGGGGAGGTAGAGCCGAGGAGGTGCCACCTGGGGGCGGCCGACCCCCAGGGTCGCCCGACCCTGTGGAGGCGCCATCTGTCCTGAGCTTTAGCGGGAGATTCGTCCTTATCCTCTTGAAGGCGGTGCTGAGGTGCTTCCTTATCAGAATTTGTGGGAACCGACCTCCTTGGGCTATAAAAGGGGACCTCCCTCACCCCTCAAACACATCACAATTTGGAGAGAAGAAGGAGAGGGGGAGAGTCCACTTTTAGAGGTATCTTGTAGAGTAGGCTAGGGAGTGTGCGAGGAGAAGTCGGGAGGAGTGCCGGAGTTGTCGGCTTCCCTCTGCTTGTACCTCGGCGGATACGAGTAAGTATCCGAGTTATTATCTACTTGTTGAGTTCTTATCTGAGTTAAGCTTTCATTATCTTTTTCTTGTGGGATCATCGTCCGTCCTCGTGACGGGTGCTCTAGTCTAAGGGCTCGAATCTTGGACGGAGTCGGGGCTAGAGTAGTAATCGATAGCGTAGGCTAGTGGTTACCATTGTTTGCATAATTCTCCACAGTTTGTCGGGGTAGGCGGCAGGTGGTGACAACCCTGTTCGTCCCTTGTAGTCCCCCACATGAGGGTTGGGTGTAGAGCTAATAGCCGGATACTCTTGGCAGACCAGGAGTAAGCCGGTGCCCGAAGCAAGTGGGTGATAGCTGAGTTTATCTCTCTTAAGCTTCTCTTCTCTTAGACAACCACACTATCCAAAGGCCACCCTTCTCTCTTCCTCTGGGTAAACTAGTTAGAAGACTGTTGCACCTCCATTCCCCGTGGAAAATACGATACCTTGAATACTCCCGGGTGAAGTGCTACAACGGTATTTTCGTGTGCTTGCGGACTTCTCTGTGAGAGTTAAGAAATACCAACAAGCATTTCTAGCACCGTTGCCGGGGAACAGTTGTTGTAGTTGTCTTTGAACCTAGTTTGCCCGTGTATCCTTTCTTTTTACCTTTCTCCTTATTTTATCCTTTTTTCCATGGACTCCCTTTCTAAACACCAATTCTCCGCTCCCAAGGGCGAGTTCTTAGAGCCAACTAAATCGTCCAAGCCAATCACAACTTCAGGCTTTGAACTCCGCCCTAGCTTCGTAGCCATGGTTCGGGAACAATCCTTCTTAGGTTTTGACGACGAAAACCTCTACCACCACCTACGAGAGTTCGAGCAGCTGTGCTCATGTCTATCAATTGCAGGCATGGCACAAGAAACACTTCGTTGGAAGTTGTTTCCTTTCTCCCTTGTTGAGAGAGCGAAACAATGGTATGCCCATAACATAGGGAAGGTAAACGGAGAGTGGGAAGAGCTAAGAGACTGGTTCTGTCTTGCGTTCTTTCCAATTTCTCGCATTGCTTCCCTACGAAAAGAGATCCTCGACTTTCATCAGGATGAGAAGGAGTCCATAGGTGTAGCCTGGGCCAGGTTTTCCAAGTTAACTCATGCTGGCCCAAACTTGTCTATCCCCGACCACGTGTTACTTCAACACTTCTGGTTAGGGCTTAGCAAGGACTCTGTCGAATAGCTTGATATCACTGCCGGAGGGTCGTTCATGCACAAAACCACTTTCGAAGGAGAGGCCCTTCTAGATCGTATTCTGGAAAACACCTCCTTCACCGAAACCCTCCTGTTAGTAGAACCTTCAAGCTGTGAGGAAGTCTCGCTAATTGAGTCAGAATCTTTACCTTTGACCAACCCAGACTCAACCACCGAGCCTTCCCCTGAACCAGGAACGCTGGAGGAAGAAGAAATTCAACCTTTAGCTCTTCCCTTTGAATTCGAGGATGATTTATTCAAAGATTACGGAAATACCTCGAATTACCTTTATCAGAAAAGACCCCCAGTTCCAGTTGGTCCTACCGAACCTCTCGATAAGGTTTTCCTTAAAGAGACGGTTAGGGACCTAACCGCTGTCATGAGTAGTGAGTGGGTATAAGAGGGAGAGTTATCTTCTGAACCACTTCATATTATCACCCCCTCTTTGAACATTCACTGCTTTATCGAAGGAACCTTGGAGGAGGTCATATACATTCCCATAGTTGGAGCAAACATCATGTCGGCCTCCTATGCGTTTACGCATTTGGGGAACTTTTTGGTTCCAATCGAGAATATCCTCAGGAATGCACTAGGATCCATCCTAGAGGGAGTTGGGATAGTCCATGACGTACTTGTACGTCTTGTTGACTTTGAGGTTGCCCTTGATTTTCATGTCTTCGATGTCTATGACTTCGACATTTTAGTCGGGCACCCCTTTGAAAAATTGTTCCTAGAAGCTTCTCTTCTAGGAACCCTCGATGTTAAGCTGGGAAGAGAAACATTCTCGATCCCGATTTCTCGGGCAAAGAATTCTCCGGCTGAACTTCTTCCCCATCCAGAGCCAGTTGAAGAAGTGATGGCCATTTTCCCTTTTGAGCCTTTCGAGTTGTCCTTAGAACAAGATGCCGAACACTTCATTCAGGAAGAAGACAACTTAGAAGAAACTCTTGAGATTCCCACTGATGAACGGCCATCACGACCACCAATCGAGCTAAAACCTCTTCCTTTTGGCCTTCGCTATGCTTTCTTAAACGGCGACATTGAATTTCCCGTCATCATTAGTAACAAGCTTTCTGACGTGGAGACAGCCAAACTCCTAGCCGTTCTAGAAAAACATAGGCCTGTTTTTGGTTACTCACTCCAGGACCTTAAGGGAATCAGCCCTACCCTCTGCACTCATCACATCCCAATAGACCCATCCTGCACACCTTCTAGGGAGCCTCAACATAGGCTAAATAATGTGATGAGAGAGGTTGTCAAGACGGAGGTCCTAAAGCTCCTACACGCCGGGATAATTTATCCCATGCCTCACAGTGAGTGGGTGAGTCCCGTCCAGGTTGTGCCAAAGAATGAAGGATTGACGGTCGTTGAAAACAGCAAAAACAAGCTAATCCTTCAACGACCTGCCACGGGGTGGAGGATGTGCATTGACTACCGGAAACTCAACTCGGCAACAAAGATAGATCACTTCCTGCTGTCTTTTCATTGATGAAATGTTAGAGTGGCTATTAATGGTACAATTGATACATATTCTTAAGACAATAAAGGAATAGAGGACACAAGTGGCATAAATGGTTTGGACAGTGTTGGTAACAAGGAAAAGTTGGAATTTATTGACTAGGAGAGGTTCTACTCAACATGTCCATTGTTTAAATTTAGAGGTAAACACAAACACTGGAGCTCTTGAAAATGGAGATCAGGTGCTCAAATATCACTAGTTTGACATTTTAGATCACACTTGCTTAGTTTAATCTGTGAACCATTTTGTATCAAGTTGTGCCTTTTAGTGTGCTCCTATGAGACTGAATAGAATTCCTGATAACTTATCGTGGTTGTTACAATTCTTTGTCTTAAAATTTATCAAGTGTTCAAGTAGATAAAGACATGAATGACACATCACCCTTATGCTTTTCCATTTTGTTTGATGCTTGGTTAGTTTTCTAAAGAAAAATTGTTGCGTTATTGGAGTTCATATTGCTATTAGTTTTTAGTTGTCTGAGATCTTTCCCATTTACTAATACTTCTAGCAACTTCATATGACATACAATGTTCAATTTCGTAGGGTATTGACCATGATATGGACAAGGTAGCAGCACAGATGACACATCACCACAAAATAAACTAGCCATGACATGTTGGTTTGTCGGACCATGGAGTTAGCAGCTGCCAGGTGCATAGATTTGCTTGCTGCTCAATGGAGGTGACAGAAGCTGATCAGGGAGGTGACAGAAGCTGATCAGGACTCAGGACACTAGATCTTTATTTTTATCACCCTGATATTCGTGAGAAAAAAGAGATGACAAGAAACAAGTGCTGCTTTGCAGGTTGTTTTTCTTGAGAAGAGCTAAAGCTTAATGATAAGTCCTTCAGTTCATATATTTTTTTATTTCCAAGTCCTTACTATTTTTTTTAGATAATGGAAACATGGTTATGGCCTCTACAACATGACACAGCCAGTATTTTGATCTTATTACATAAACGTCAGTCTACCGACTAACACCAAAGGAGCAAATAAAAAAGACTACTAGGAACCCAGTCTGTTATTAAACTTCCAACCAAATCTAGAAAACAACTCCAAAGCCGTCGTCTCTAAACTTTTGCTCACAGATCGGAGTAACTCCTGTGTTCCTGCCGGTTGCAAGAGCGCCCAGAACTGCAATCAGTATGCCCCTCTGAATAAAGCCTGCAGAAAAGAAGTATATCTAACATTATTAAAACAAATGTCATTCCTGCAGCGCCAAATTGCCCAACAAAGGGCAGCAACCCCCACTAAGATAAGTTTGCGTTGTGTAGAATCTATGTCTAACAACCAGGTAAACGACATATGCACAACTGAACTAGGAGGAGGTAAGCCTGTGGCTACTGCCACCACTATCCAAAGAATTTTGGCATGATGACAATCAAAGAAAAGGTGTTGGATCGTCTCATTACAATTACAAAAGTAACATTTGTGACTACCATCCCAATTCTTTTTAGCTAAGTTATCCTTTGTCAACAACACCCCCTTCAAGAGGTACCAAAGGAAGATCTTATTTTTTAGCGGGATTTTCAACTTCCAAATAAATTTATGTCGGAACAGGACCTGTTGATTAATCAATTTTTGGTACATAGAATGGACTGAAAATTGTCCATTATTATGTAGTTTCCAAGAAATAGTGTCCCTTTCGTCCACTAAGTTAAAATCTCTTAAATAAGCCACAAGATTAATATATTCAGTTAGCTTAACCCGTACCAACGTTCTTCGAAAAGAGAGATTCAAAGGGTTTGTAGAGACTACTTGTTCCACAGTATCATGCTTATTAAACACAACATGATATAAATTTGGGAACCGCTCAATGAATGGACGATTTCCTCTCCAAACATCTTCCCAGAAGCTAATCTGGGAACCATCTTTGATATTGTAGGATGTGTAGGAGAGAAAAGTATGCTTAACATTGAGGAGACCCTTCCAGAAATGAGAATCCGTTGGTTTAGCACTCACTTGAGACAACATCTTTGAGCCTAAATACTTCTTTCTGAGCAGGGATTGCCAAATACCATCTTCGTTAAATAGTTTGAATAACCATTTACTAAGAAGGCATTTGTTCTGGATCTCCAGATCAATTATACCGAGCCCTCCTTGATCTTTTGGGCCACATACGAGGTCCCATCTAGCCAGACGATACTTTTTCTTAGATGCATTTCCTTGCCAAAAAAATCTTGACCGATAAAAATAAAGCTTTTCGAGGACACCTTTTGGTAATTCGAAGAAAGACATCATGAACATGGGAAGACTACTTAGAACTGAATTAATAAGAACAAGTCTGCCTCCATAAGACAGATATTTCGCTTTCCAACAGTTCAACTTCCGTTCAAATCTTTCTTCAATAATTTTCCAATCACTATTATGGAGTTTTCTATGGTGCATGGGAATTCCTAAGTAATAGAAAGGATAATCCCCAATCTTGCATCTGAAAATTTCCGCATATTGATCTTTTAATCCTTTTGCCTCTCCATAGCAGAAGAGTTCACTTTTGTGGAAGTTTATTTTCAGACCTGACAGTTGTTCAAACACACTAAGCAAAAGTTTCAATTTTTTTGCTTGTTCAATGTCATGGTCCATAAACAAAATGGTGTCATCCGCATATTGTAGGATTGACAAACCATCTTCCACAAGATGTGGTATAATCCCCTTTATCTGTCCATCATTCTTTGCTCTTTTAATTAGCAAAGCAAGCATATCTGCCACAATGTTAAACAAAACAGGAGAAAAGGGGTCCCCCTGCCGAACCCCTTTCTTTGTTTGGAAGTAATGTCCAATGTCATCATTAACTTTGATGCTAACACTTCCTCTTGAAATAAAGTTTTCAACCCATCTACACCATTTGGGGGGAAAACCTTTCATCTGTAACGTCTGTTGGACGAAATGCCACTTAACTTTATCATAGGCCTTCTCAAAGTCTACTTTGAATATGACCCCATTAAGTTTTTTTGTATGAAGTTCATGGATAGTCTCATGTAGAATAACTACACCCTCCATGATATTCCTCCCTGGTATAAATGCTGTCTGTGAAGGTTGTATGACCGATTGCGCCACTTTATTAATTCTATTAGTGCCAACCTTGGTAAAAATCTTAAAGCTGACATTAAGAACACAAATCTATCTATACTGCTCAATTTTCTTTGCATTATTTGTCTTTGGTATTAGAGAAATAACTAGGGATGGCACCCGCGGTGTAACACCCTGGGTGTTTGCACAGTAATTGTGTATCTATTTTATGCATCTTGTGCTTGAATTGTTTGAAAAAAGATCTTTTTGTAAATATAAAAGGTTCTATGTGTAATTATAATTCTATGCAAGGTCCTTTTTGCAGTTAAATTTGTATAGGTTGTGAAATTATAGCTTTTGTGGAGGGTGTTTTTGCAAAATTCAATGCATTTATTTCATGGCAGAAAATCTTACATTTTGAGCTACATTTGAGTTGAATTTGCATTGAAAAACAAAATTCCCTGGAATTCAAAATCCCTTCCATGTTTTTAAAAATATCTCTTGAATCTTTGGTCAAATAAATTTTTGCACAACATCAAAGTTGTAGATCTTCAAAAATTGAACAACTTTCATGTTGGGCACTTTTCCGTTTGAGCCCTATTTTAAAAGTTATCGCTAGTTTACAGAATGGTCCTTGGAATTTTTGGAAATAGCGTTTGGGTCCCTTTTCTCCTTCCCCTGTCTGCCTCTCTGCTCTCTCGCCGCCGGTGCCGTGCGCCACCCGCCCGCCGCGCTGGGACGCCCCCGGCCAAATCCAACTTCGTCTCCGCTTCACGTGGCGCCCCCACAAGCCCCTGGACCCACTGCCCCTGCGCGCTGGAGCTCCCTTCCTTCGCCACGCCGCCCAAAACCTCCTCGCGGCTGCCACCTCGCCGCCGCCGTGGCCCGAGCAGCGCAGCACCCCGGACTCGCATCTTGCGCGCGCCTCAGCACCCCTGGAGACCCAACATCGCAATACACTCGCCCTGTCGCTCGCTCTCTACCCCGAACCCGCAGAACATCGCCGCCGCCCCGTGTGAACTCCGATGAGCTCACCCCCACCGCGGAGCCGCCATTCCAGTGCAGCTCCACCCCTACAGCCCCCACCAATAGCTTTGCCTCGTCCTAGCGCCGCTCCTCGACCGCTTCTCCTCGCCTAAACCCCACGGGAACTACCCCGCCGCCGTAGCCGAGCTCCAATCGCCGCCGCTCGCCGTCGACACCCCAGTTCCAGCCCTCCTCTCGAGCTCCAAAGCCACCCAGAGGTGCGCCTTGGCCTTCTTAACCTCCCACGCCCCTCCACCCTCGCCGCCGGCGCTCACCGTCGCCGGATTTGGCCGGCCATCCTCCCTCTGTTCCTTTTCCCCACGGCCAGGGACCTCGGGTTCAAATTCAAGAAAACCCGGGGGGGTTTATGCATAGCCCAAGACTCATTTGAATAGTGCTTCAAGGACCTCTTGGATATTTCTAGCAGTGAATTTTGAAATTCAATATCAATTCGTAGAAAATTCGTAAAATAGCAAATCTTGATGTTTTGGAATCCTTGTGTAAAGCTCTTTGCAGTAGAACCATAATAGGGTAGGTGTTTGTTGCAAGTTTTTTCTGTACAAGTTGTTTTGTGTCACTAGGTAAATAAAGACTAGTTATTTAATCTTTTTCTTATCTGTTGATTGAAAACTTGTCTTGCTCTGAAATGTTTATGGTAGTTTACTCAGGTGACACTAGTTTTGTCATAAAAATTTCGTGATCAGTTCTCAGGTGTAGCTTTTTCTTTGATTTAATGTTTGTTTAGTAGACTTTAATTATGGTAAATAGTTTATTTTCATAATAAATCATGAAAATATTTCTGCATGTTCTTCTTGAGTAGCTTAGCTTGTCCATGAAGTTGGAGAATCAGTTCATGACTAGAACAGGAGCTAAAAATGAATCTTGCTAATCTGTTGTTCTGTTTTGTTTATTTTTCTCATAATTATTTCTGTGTAGATAAAATCATGAACAATTCACAGTAGCTATTTTATTTCTGTGTTGACCTCCTGTTAAATTTTGAGCTTCTGATCTACTCTAGTTTGACCTGTATAATTCAAGCTTGTTCTAGGTGTAGTCTGAATGAATAAATTGTTGTGATTAAATGGTTACATGTCTTGGCATGATTTTTACAGGGTAGCCTACACTGTTCATGTTCTGTTTAGGATAATATTTTCTGATTTTATTGCTGAATGTGCTCTGAGTTGTTTATTTATTTGCAAACCATGATTTATTTGTTATAGGGAATCACCCCCACTTGTTTGTAAAGTTAGCAGACTTCATTTGTGATGTTGATCATGATGCCTTGTGTAGTTAAATTTGTTATTTAACTACTCTATAAACGATTGCCCATGTGTGTTTTTAATGTTGTTCTTGCATTACATATAGACAGAACTGCCTTATCGGACGGGACGTACGAGCTGATCCCGGAGTCTGACGGAGGTGATCTCGAAGTTCAAGCGAACACCGCCGTACTAACTGAAGCCCCGGACCAAAGTTCGGAAGAGCCTAGAGCTGAAATAGTTAGCGACTACCGAGAAGGCAAGCCCCGGACATAACCTATACTTCAAATTAATATCATTTACTGTATTACTTACTTGTGCATTTACAGTTCTTAGGATTTGAATTGAAACCCTAGATGCATGATCCTAGGAACCTATGTACTGAACATTAGACTTGAGTTCGACTACTTGCTAAGCTTATAGGACCGGTAAAAGTCGAGTGATTGCCTGTCACTCGCGAGCTTTATAGGAATTGGTTGTTTACTTCTGTTATCAATATAAGGACGACGGACGGGGTTGTGATCGATATCATGACTTTATGTGAGACCCCGTCTGTGTTGATGAACTTGCTAAGGTCGCGGTGTGTGGTAGCGGTGGTTAAGATTTTCAAGTACTAGCCACATGCCGTCAATATGGTACGCGGCAAGCCTAGTAGCCGATTGGACCGGGGAGTGGATATACCTCCCACTCTCTCTTAGGGATAGGTTTTATTTTTATGTTGCGCAACACTACGACTTCAAGGGACAAGGGTGGACCGGGCACGGGTGGACCTTGGAGCCCTGTAGTCGGGGAGAGTGGCACTATCCACAAGCCGGAAAGAAAGGTCAACGGTTGTTTGGAAACGACCCGACGGTGTTCCAGACGTGTGTGCTAGGTTTATCCTTGCAAGGTTGAATTTCGATTCAGAATCGTCCGCCTCTCACGATGAAATGAGACTGCTTGATCCATTTGCCACACAGAGTAATAAGAGCAATAATATTATTTATCAATATTGATGTTTGCTTAGTTTTCTACCATGATTGGTTAGTAGTTGCTTACATAGAATGGTTAATCAACTAGAATCTTGAAAGCTAAAACTTGAAAGTAAGGATCTACTCTTTATTGCTTTTCAGCAAAAAGGAAAACCAGAGCCTCACAAACCTTGCATAGTCTAGCTATAGTGGGCTACTTATACCCGTTGACGGTTAAGTCTGCTGAGTATTAGAATACTCAGCCTTGCTGTTGAACCCCTTTTTCAGGTTTGAGTTCGAAGAGCAGATCGCTAGTTTGATCTATCCATGCTCTTTGCCTCCTGACTGGTCCGTAGAGTGGGATACGTCTTCGGCCGGCAATGACCCTGGCGAGTGATACCTTGCTTGGGCTAGCTTGGTATCATTTTTGCGACGTGTTGTAGCTGTCGTGTTTTATCTTCTGCTGTATTTAAACTCTGAACTTATGGTTATGGCTTGGATAACTGTTTTACTAAGGTTGGTCTTGTAATAATGCTTTAGAACTGGTTTGTAATAACTTTTATGCCTGTGATGCAAAACTTGTGGTTGTAATATCTCTGGACTCGCCTTCGTGCGGGGTATGCTTGTTCGATCCGAGAACCGGTGGTTGTATCGGGACGTTACCCGACAGACCAAGAATTGTTCCGTTTGAAGTGCGTTTGTGCCAGTGTTGCCTTTATGATGATGGCCTGCGCACTTGAGCCGGGATAATTCAGGTGGTTCTGCCACAGCTGGTATCAGAGCGACAAGCGTACACCAGAGATGTTGGAAACTTAAAAACTGGTTTTCTTATAAAATTGGAAGAACAAGGTATTTCAGAAAACTACGTTGGAATCGTTAAGGGTTGTGCATAGAACGTAAAGTCCTAGGGAATTTACGGGAATTACTAGGTGGCTATTTGTGTATGGTTTATGTTATCTGACTTCCAGCACTTTACATTTTGTTAAACCATACTCACAAGCAACTCTTAATTCCTGTAACGACGCACCTACGTGAGGTAAGAAGGTAAGGATCCTCAGTCAGCTGAGGGAGTCTGACCTTCCCGTCGGTGATGCAAGCCGAACGCTGCCCTCAAGCAGTGGCTTACTTGAGGTGCTTCCAATATACCGACTGTTAGTTGACTATATTGGAAGTAAAGTGTGCTCAGTCAGCTGGGAGAGTCTAACCTTCCCGTCGGCGATGCGAACCGAACATTGCGCTCAAGCAGTGACCTACTTGAGCTGCTGCCAATATACCGATCTCGGTCGGCTATATTGGGAGTAAAGGAACTCGTGAATACGCCACTGAGTAGCGTATGTTAACGTTGGCCATACGGCGAAAATGGTATGGCTGCTGCTTCTATAGTGAGCGGTAATGTATGGGAATGCTTTCATGAGTGCTGGCATGAAAGGTTCATTGGATATATATATATATATGTTTTGTCAATCTTCTGCAGGTACACTAACCACGATTCGATAAGTTAAGAACGGTTAGAATGTATCGACTAGCTATATAGGGAGAGCCGTATTTATGTATGCCACCGTGCTAATCACGTAAGCCCAACGATAGTTGGCAATTATTTATCTTGTGAGGAACGAGCAGGACGTGCATGCATATTAATTGATGTTACTTTGATTCCTAGTCTTTGAAGTTGTTACCTAAGCTTTGTAAGGAATTTCTATGATTAAACCCTCATAGATAAGTGTTAGTGTGCTTAAATCATGAGTAAGTTAAATTTTGATTTTAGGAGCATGCTTGTTAAAATGTTTAGATTTTCTTGAATGAAAAAGATGGTTTTGAGTCGTGCTTTCATCCTAAGCCCCATCTTGTTGTTATAAGGATCTTTTCCTTCCTTAGAATCTCAAATGATGAACCAGTACCACTTGGATTACCAGTTTGGAAGATCATGATCCTTCCTACTTGTCAAATCTCTTCATTGTGCATTTCTAGGCTGTTTGATGAATACCAAAGATATTGCAAATTCTGTGACATGGGTGCTCATCAAATTCTAGCCTATTGAATCTGTGAGACTATATTTTAGTCCAATCACTACTATGATCGCTGTTGATTAGCAGCGTAGCACAAGAACCCTGTCTATTCGATCGCCTAAGATCTATCTAGAAATCTGTCTTTCTATTGTATCTGGGAAAAACAAAATTAATTGGCCTAGTTTGTGACCTGATCTATAGTTGATCATGTGGAAAGTTTTATTCGAAAATGTGTTCTCTGGCTGCTACTAAATTTTTCCTAGTTAATGAAAGAATTACGCATTGCAGATGGTGCAAGGGGCACACAATGCTCCTGCAGGGTTAGGAAGTGCTTGTGATAGCGGACAGCCACTACAACTACTGTCCAACCTGGCTGAACTCGTGGCTACCCAGACCAAACTACTCCAGCAACTTGCTCAGAGACAGCAAGAGATTTATCAACTCCTACAGCAACAACACTAGCTAGGGGAAGGGTATGATGTTCCCCAACCTCTGGTTGCGGATTATCAAGAGCTCAATGAAGAAATAAAGAAGACGAGGGATGTTTACTTAGACTCCCTAACGCGACCATCGCAACCTCCGATGGAATTTAAGGCTCGCCAAGCAAAGCATCGGACTCTCAAGCATTACCCAAGCGACATAGACTTGACTGGGTGGGAAATTACCTGCACAGATTTCATCCCACGTGGTGGTTCAGGCAAAATAAAACGTTGCTTCAATTGTGGGAATCCTAACCACTTCGCTCGACACTGCCCCCAGCCTAGACGACCAAAACGGGGTCAATATTCTATGCAGAACAACAAAAATAAGGGCAAGAGACAGGATAGTTTACAAGGAAGGGTTGGAGGCACCCCACTGTCCGATCTTCTTGAAGGTGCACCGGTTATGACAGGTATATTCTCTATTCTCAAACCGTCTAGCCCATACTTTGCATAGCAAAGGGAAATCTCATTACCCTCCTTGCTCGTATAACTCTCCTTGAAGACTAAAAAGAGTGGCAATCAAGAATACTAGAATAACATGCAGGATCATTACTAGCATGGTTGTTGCATGGCCATTACTTAAACATGTGCATCATGCGCTCAATTACAATTAACATCATATGCATTTGGGAAGGGTTTTGCGTTTATCACCTAACCCTCTGTCTTTCTTTCAAGCCATACACATCAATTAGGTTGCTATATTTTTACCTTGTCGTGGTGTCTGTCACTGTCCAATGGTGCCGCGACGGGACCTAGGGCCTCGTGTGTGCTGCAGCCATACGTTTGTGCCACTAGAAGCGCGCTGGTATCTTGGTACGTGTAAGCAATACCCCGACAATCCATTTTTCGCGACCTGAATATTGTGTTAACTTGGGGTTTTGATTCGGCCAACAAAAACCGTGAGTTTCTGGTATATCCTTCTGGGTCACTAACCAGCATTGCAATCATACATCTCGAGGATGCATCATTCTCATGGTCATCGAGCATATGCATCTTGCATCATAATGTTTAATTTAATCAACGGTTTGAGCAAGAGTGTCCTTGAGCAAAAACTCACCTTGATATCTTTTCTATCTAGATTCACCACCAGATTGAGACCTTGATTCTACCAGAACTTAGGTCCTCTCTTCTTTGCAAGGTCCTACTATATGTTAGTACTAGAATAGTCCACCAGTCTTTTCCAGCCGACTTTGATGGTGATTGTGGTCTCATGTTTTTATCCACAAACTCTTGCTGCAAAGAATGAAGTCCTAGAGCCTTTAGTGTGGAAAAACAATTGATTAGTTCACACAATGGAACAGTAATTCCTCTCGCTCATAATATCATACCTTGTTTCTTGAACTTTCTCTAAGTTCTCAATCCTTATCTACAAAAGATCATATCATCAACATCAATATTCTCTAGTGTGACTTTGTCTTGCAGGCTTGATGATTGGTCTGCTCCTTTTCCCTCGAGAGTCTATCTTTCAGAATCTCGGGGCGAGATTCCTTTTAGGGGGAAAGGCTGTAACACCCTGGGTGTTTGCACAGTAATTGTGTATCTATTTTATGCATCTTGTCCTTGAATTGTTTGAAAAAGGATCTTTTTGTAAATATAAAAGGTTCTATGTGTAATTATAATTCTATGCAAGGTCCTTTTTGAAGTTAAATTTGTATAGGTTGTGAAATTATAGCTTTTGTGGAGGGTGTTTTTGCAAAATTCAATGCATTTATTTCATGGCAAAAAATCTTACATTTTGAGCTACATTTGAGTTGAATTTGCATTGAAAAACAAAATTCCCTGGAATTCAAAATCCCTTCTATGTTTTTAAAAATATCTCTTGAATCTTTGGTCAAATAAATTTTTGCACAACATCAAAGTTGTAGATCTTGAAAAATTGAACAACTTTCATGTTGGGCACTTTTCCGTTTGAGCCCTATTTTAAAAGTTATCGCTAGTTTATAGAATGGTCCTTGGAATTTTTGGAAATAGCGTTTGGGTCCCTTTTCTCCTTCCCCTGTCTGCCTCTCTGCTCTCTCACCGCCGGTGCCGTAACCCACCCGCCCGCCGCACTGGGACGCCCCCGGCCAAATCCAACTTCGTCTCCGCTTCACGTGGCGCCCCCACAAGCCCCTGGACCCACTGCCCCCGCGCGCTAGAGCTCCCTTCCTTCGCCACGCCGCCCAGAACCTCCTCGCGGCTGCCACCTCGCCGCCGCCGTGGCCCGAGCAGCGCAGCACCCCAGACTCCCATCTTGCGCGCGCCTCAGCACCCCTGGAGACCCAGCATCGCAATACACTCGCACTCTCGCTCGCTCTCTGCCCCGAACCCGCAGAACATCGCCGCCGCCCCGTGTGAACTCCGACGAGCTCACCCCCACCGCGGAGCCGCCATTCCAATGCAGCTCTACCCCTACAGCCTCCACCAATAGCTTTGCCTCGTCCTAGCGCCGCTCCTCGACCGCTTCTCCTCGCCTAAACCCCACGGGAACTTCCCCGCGGAGCCGCCATTCCAGTGCAGCTCCACCCCAACAGCCCCCACCAATAGCTTTGCCTCATCCTAGCGCCGCTCCTCGACCGCTTCTCCTCGCCTAAACCCCACGGGAACTACCCCGCCGCCGGTAGCCGAGCTCCAATCGCCACCGCTCGCCGTCGACACCCCAGTTCCAGCCCTCCTCTCGAGCTCCAAAGCCACCCAGAGGTGCGCCTTGGCCTTCTTAACCTCCCACGCCCCTCCACCCTCGCCGCCGGCGCTCACCGTCGCCGGATTTGGCCGGCCATCCTCCCTCTGTTCCTTTTCCCCACGGCCAGGGACCTCGGGTTCAAATTCAAGAAAACCCGGGGGGTTTTATGCATAGCCCAAGACTCATTTGAATAGTGCTTCAAGGACCTCTTTGTTATTTCTAGCAGTGAACTTTGAAATTCAATATCAATTCGTAGAAAATTCGTAAAATAGCAAATCTTGATGTTTTGGAATCCTTGTGTAAAGCTCTTTGCAGTAGAACCATAATAGGGTAGGTGTTTGTTGCAAGTTTTTTCTGTACAAGTTGTTTTGTGTCACTAGGTAAATAAAGACTAGTTATTTAATCTTTTTCTTATCTGCTGATTGAAAACTTGTCTTGCTCTGAAATGTTTATGGTAGTTTACTCAGGTAACACTAGTTTTGTTATAAAAATTTCGTGATCAGTTCTCAGGTGTAGCTTTTTCTTTGATTTAATGTTTGTTTAGTAGACTTTAATTATGGTAAATAGTTTATGTTCATAATAAATCATGAAAATATTTCTGCATGTTCTCCTTGAGTAGCTTAGCTTGTCCATGAAGTTGGAGCATCAGTTCATGACTAGAACGAGCTAAAAATGAATCTTGCTAATCTGTTGTTCTGTTTTGTTTATTTTTCTCATAATTATTTCTGTGTAGATAAAATCGTGAAAAATTCACAGTAGCTAGTTTGTTTCTGTGTTGACCTCCTGTTAAATTTTGAGCTTCTGATCTGCTCTAGTTTGACCTGTATAATTCAAGCTTGTTCTAGGTGTAGTCTGAAGGAATAAATTGTTGTGATTAAATGGTTACATGTCTTGGCATTATTTTTACAGGGTAGCCTACACTGTTCATGTTCTGTTTAGGATAATATTTTCTGATTTTATTGCTGAATGTGCTCTGAGTTGTTTATTTATTTGCAAACCATGATTTATTTGTTATAGGGAATCACCCCCACTTGTTTGTAAAGTTAGCAGACTTCATTTGTGATGTTGATCATGATGCCTTGTGTAGTTAAATTTGTTATTTAACTACTCTATAAACGATTGCCCATGTGTGTTTTTAATGTTGTTCTTGCATTACATATAGACACGACTGCCTTATCGGACGGGACGTACGAGCTGATCCCGGAGTCTGACGGAGGTGATCTCGAAGTTCAAGCGAACACCGCCGTACTAACTGAAGCCCCGGACCAGAGTTCGGAAGAGCCTAGAGCTGAAATAGTTAGCGACTACCGAGAAGGCAAGCCCCGGACATAACCTATACTTCAAATTAATATCATTTACTGTATTACTTACTTGTGCATTTACAGTTCTTAGGATTTGAATTGAAACCCTAGATGCATGATCCTAGGAACCTATGTACTGAACATTAGACTTGAGTTCGACTACTTGCTAAGCTTATAGGACCGGTAAAAGTCGAGTGATTGCCTGTCACTCGCGAGCTTTATAGGAATTGGTTGTTTACTTCTGTTATCAATATAAGGACGACGGACGGGGTTGTGATCGATATCATGACTTTATGTGAGACCCCGTCTGTGTTGATGAACTTGCTAAGGTCGCGGTGTGTGGTAGCGGTGGTTAAGTTTTTGAAAGTACTAGCCACATGCCGTCAATATGGTACGCGCAAGCCTAGTAGCCGATTGGACCGGGGAGTGGATATACCTCCCACTCTCTCTTAGGGATAGGTTTTATTTTTATGTTGCGCAACACTACGACTTCAAGGGACAAGGGTGGACCGGGCACGGGTGGACCTTGGAGCCCTGTAGTCGGGGAGAGTGGCACTATCCACAAGCCGGAAAGAAAGGTCAACGGTTGTTTGGAAACGACCCGACGGTGTTCCAGACGTGTGTGCTAGGTTTATCCTTGCAAGGTTGAATTTCGATTCAGAATCGTCCGCCTCTCACGATGAAATGAGACTGCTTGATCCCTTTGCCACACAGAGTAATAAGAGCAATAATATTATTTATCAATATTGATGTTTGCTTAGTTTTCTACCATGATTGGTTAGTAGTTGCTTACATAGAATGGTTAATCAACTAGAATCTTGAAAGCTAAAACTTGAAAGTAACGATCTACTCTTTATTGCTTTTCAGCAAAAAGGAAAACCAGAGCCTCACAAACCTTGCATAGTCTAGCTATAGTGGGCTACTTATACCCGTTGACGGTTAAGTCTTGCTGAGTATTAGAATACTCAGCCTTGCTGTTGAACCCCTTTTTCAGGTTTGAGTTCGAAGAGCAGATCGCTAGTTTGATCTATTCATGCTCTTTGCCTCCTGACTGGTCCGTAGAGTGGGATACATCTTCGGCCGGCAATGACCCTGGCGAGTGATACCTTGCTTGGGCTAGCTTGGTATCATTTTTGCGACGTGTTGTAGCTGTCGTGTTTTATCTTCCGCTGTATTTAAACTCTGAACTTATGGTTATGGCTTGGATAACTATTTTACTAAGGTTGGTCTTGTAATAATGCTTTAGAACTGGTTTGTAATAACTTTTATGCCTGTGATGCAAAACTTGTGGTTGTAATATCTCCGAACTCGCCTTCATGCGGGGTATGCTTGTTCGATCCGAGAACCGGTGGTTGTATCGGGACGTTACCCGACAGACCAAGAATTGTTCCGTTTGAAGTGCGTTTGTGCCAGTGTTGCCTTTTATGATGATGGCCTGCGCACTTGAGTCGGGATAATTCATGTGGTTCTGCCACACGCGGGTGCGGGTGCGGGTTTGGCGAAAACCCACCCGCAGGCAAACCCGCGGGATTGGAAAAAACCCGCCCGCGAGCAAACCCGCGGGTGCATTTCTGCACCCGCACCCGCACCCGCGGATTTCGGGCGGGTTTCGGGTGCCCGCGGGTCTAACAACAGATATAATAAAAATGTACAAATTCATCAATTTAAACAGTCAAATAACACATTTCTATAAGTAATAAGAGCAAACTAGCAACAAATCCATTAGTTCAAAGTAATAAGGACTAACTAACAATAAATTCGTAAGTTATGTGCTCATTTTGTAGTTAGGATAGTTGTGATGGACCTTATCTAAGTAGGTTTGTTTTTTTTTCGGACGGATGCGGGTCCACCCGCGGGTGGAATCTCAAATCCGCACCCGCACCCGCAATATGCGGGTGCGGGTGCGGGTCCACCCACAGGTGAAATATCAGACCCGCACCCGCATCCATCGGGTTTAAAATCCGCGGATACCCGCATCCGCGGGTGGAATTGCCATCCCTAGAAATAACACCAAAATTAAGACAAAAGAGCGGCAGTTTCTCCTCATAAAAGTCAGAGAAGAGGGCTAGCAAATCCTTCTTAATAACCTCCCAAAAAACTTGATACAATTCAGCAGGGAAGCCATCCGGTCCCAGAGCTTTATTATGCTCCATTTGGAACACAGCTTCTCTAATTTCCTGCTCGGAAAACGGTGATATTAAAATATCATTTTCTGCTGAACTAACTTGTGGGATGTCATCGGTGAGATTTTCCTACAGGGAGATGGTATTGTCTTCTGATGGTCCAAACAAACCTTTATAATAGTCTGTAATATAGGACTTTAACTGTTCATCTCCTACTATAATACCATCTTCCCGTTCCAATTGGTAGATGTGTTGCTTTCTATGTTTGCCATTAGCCACCAGGTGAAAGAACTGGGTGTTATCGTCTCCTTGAAGAAGAGTATTCACTTTTGCTCTTTCATACCATTTCATCTCCTCCTCTCGGAGTAAGATGACAAGTCTCTCCTTGAGATAGTGTTTCATGTTAATCTCATTATCAGAGAGTGGAGTGGCTTCGGCTTTCTTGTCAAGAGAATCAATCAGAGAAAGTAACTTCTTTTTCTCTTTTTTGTAGTGACCAGCCATGTGTCGGGCCCATCCCCGGAGATGTTTGCAAAGGGCCCTAATTTTATTTTGCCATCTCTCCATGTTGGTATCACCTTTGATTTCTGACTGCCAGATATTGGCTACCATATCAAAGAAACCATCTCTAAGGAACCAACCTCTTTCAATTTAGAACGATTGGGGTATGATCAGATATACCCCTGTCCCTCGATTGAACACTGGAAATAGGAAACTTTTCCTCCCATTCAGTGGTAACCAACACCCTATCGAGTTTCTCGAAAATTGGGTTATCTCCATAACTGGCCCAAGTAAATTGGCGGCCCGACATCTCAATTTCTTTGAGATCAAGTACTTCAATGACCTGGTTAAAAATATTAGGCCATTTAAAATCGAAGTTGTCGGTGCTTTTATCCTCAGGGCGTCATGATGTTAAAATCCCCTCCAATGATATATGGTAAGGTTTCATGAGAGCATGAGTTCGCTAATTCAATAAGGAAGGATTCTTTATGTTCTTGTTGTGCAGGGCCATAGACCGCGTACAACACCCACTTGAATCCATCACACTTATTACGAAGGGTAAATTTGACATAGTAGTCTCCCTCCAATATAGCTCCAATATCAAAAGTGGACAAATCGACACCCAACAGCATGCCACCTGATCGTCCATGTGGAGCCATACAGTGCCAAAGGTAATCTTTACCCACACACAGATTTTTTAGAGTGGCATCTGGGAACGAATCCCGGGCAGTTTCCATGAGGGCAATAAACTCAATTTGCTCCTCTCGCACCAAATCCGCCAAGTATCTGTGTTTAGCCAGGTCAGCAAGACCATTTCTATTCCAAAAAACTCCTTTCATTGGAGACAGTTTGGACAGGGTGATGGGTTTTCTTGCGCGACCCATCTTAATTTTCTTCTTTGAGTTGGACTTTTTCTTAGGGGGGTGACATTTAGATCACAGCAAATGTGATCAAGTCCCTGTTCATATGCTTCGTCATTTAAATCACCACAAAAGTGGTTGAGCCCTGCATCGAGATTGTCCTCCTCAAATTCATTAAAAGATGTGGACCTATGTGTACCCTTTACACCCAATTTATTTTTAGCAGCTACAACAGTCCTATCAATTTCTATGTTCTTAAGAGAAACAGCAGAATTTAAACATTCACTATCATCTCTACCCAAAGAAACTCCTAGGTTGCTGATTTTGGCTACAACTTCAGAATTTGGAAAGGAGGTAAAAGACGTACCCATTGATTCCAGATTCTTCTTTGTAGCCATACGCACTGTTTTGTCGAGTGTATGTTCTCATCGTAGTTTGCCGTGGTTCTCCTTCCCCGCTGCCCCGCCAAACTCACCTTCTTGTTCAACAGCCGCTGGTTTCCTTCTCTTGCTGGCGACCCCGAATCAGCATCAGTAATTGATTCCTGGATCACAGGATGAGAACTAGCCGGTGCATCAGGCAGCACCGGCATAGCGCAAAGCTCAGCCAGTGCCGCACCGGAGTTGGAGCCCACGTGGGCCCGTCCATCCACTGCCGGGGCAGGAGACACCGCCTGGCCCTCGGCCAGCAGCACGTGTCCCGACTGATCACCCCCATCTGGCAGCGTGCCAGACTCCACAGGAGTGCAGCACAAGGTCGGAAACAGGAGGGACCGCCTGTCCCTGCTGTTCCCCCACCACTGGCAGCAGGTTGTGGAGGAGCCACAGTAGGTGACGGTACAACCTGCACAGTAGAAAGCAGCAAAGGAGAGGTGAGCTGCTGGTTAGTCTCAGCTCCCTCCAACTGGGCCCGCTGTTCATCAGCGAGCACTGCCGCCAGGCCACCCTCCCCATCAGCCTGATCTAGGGAGTTGACCTGAAGCGAGCCTGTACGAAGATAGTTAGCACAAGCAACAGCCTGCTCATTCTCCGGTAAATCTTCCAGCACGACATTAACACTGATTTCATCAAGCAGCTTATCAACTGCCTCGTCAACGGCCTCATCAACTAGTCTAAGGCCCTGTTTAGTTCCCACCCCGTAATCGCAAAAAAGTCGTCACATCGAATGTTTCAACACATGCATAGAGTACTAAATGAATTCTATTTACAAAACTTTTTGCATAGATGTGCTGTAAATCGCGAGACGAATTTAATGAGCGTACTTAAATAAGATCGACCCCAGACTTCCGTAGATATTTCCGTAGCAACCGCACAACCCCAGACTTCCGTAGATATTTCATATCTACTTTTTGAGTGGCAACCAGGATCGACCCCATAGCCCACAAAGATAAATAAGATCTTATCTCATGTGGCACTCCATAAACTTGTACCCAGACCTTATCTAACTTCCGCTTGGGCTTAATCTCATGGTTCCACTCATCAAACTCCAACACTCCTTTATTTTTAGTTGTGACTGTTTTAAAAGCCACAATCCGCTGCAATTCAACTTGGCTGGGAAAAGGGACAATAAAAGTATCCTTGCCATGCTCCCGTACCACCCAATCCCATTTAATAGGAATTAAACGAGCAAGTTCAGACTTGATTAACTCGGGTGGGACAGACCCTTGTACTACCTTAACCAAGGCAGTAGCCGACGCACGCATCGGCACCACCGGCTTCGCAGCACCGTCATGAGCGATGTGGAAGAAGCCCAGACCTTCCCCTGCTAAGCCACCAAAAATTGCAGTGGGTTTAGGAGCATTAAGTAGTGCACAACTTGCCGTGTGATGTTCTTCTGCACACAATGCACAAGAGCAGAACCCTTGTGCTTCTTGTCACCCGTATCCTGATTCTGAGTGAGCCTTGTAGCATCAGTCGTAGTTGCACCTTGCTTCGGAACCGGGACTGCATCGCGTTGAGGGGAAGGCGGGACGTCGGTCCGGCCCCGGTCAGTCCCACCACCATGCTGACCTCCTCGTCCCCGTTCAGGTTCGCGACCACCGAGGTCATTCGCCGGTGACGAAGATCGGCCACGACCGCGGCCGCCGCCACGACCCTGGGGACGAAAAGGGCCACGGTACCCACGGCTGACGCCATTCTTCGATCCAGTAGGACCTCGCCCGCCGCCAGAGCCGCCTGCTCGCATGCCACCACCGCCGGCCATGGAGGCAGCTTCGAGATAGGTCTTCGGTTTGGATCGGAAAAGCTTGGAACGAAAGGTTTCCGCAACTGTGGCGGCGCACGACAGCTTCTGTTTCGGAAGGGACGGAAGCACCGATGCCTGCTGCCTGGCTCGCGATGGCTCCTTCTGATTTGGCCGTATGGGCTCCTGCGGCCCAGCCTGAGAAAGCCCATCAGCGATATTCCGGCCCAGCTGATCAGCAACACGAACCCTCGCACCCGGACTGGAGCTTTTGGGCGGCGCCGGACGGGATCGCTTGCCGGCGGACTTCGACGAAGCATCACCACGAGATGACATTGCAGGCTGAAGGAAATCACCTAGCGTCCGTTGTGGTGATTGTCTTGGCTTCGAAAGGGGACCACGCCACGAAGATTTGTTCCATGGCCATTTTGGAGCCAAACTTTTCTTCTGAGCCTTCTTCTTCACCTCCGTCCACCCTGTGGAAGCATCCGAGGTATTCATGGGCGGAGCCGAAGGAATGAGAATGGATTTACCATTAGTCTCAACATCTCCCAAATCTTCAACGTCGCTCTCCGAGTCTGAACTTCCGGAAGCGCGCCAAAACTTGCCGGCGAGGTTTTGGATTGGTGAAGGAGGAGGGTGTACGGAAGGCGACCTGCTCGCCGGCGTGTTAGCCATAGCTAGCACGCTGCAGAGGAGGAATGGTCGCCGGAGGCCTCAGAATCGCCTTGGAATCGCCCAGCCACATGATCCGAGAATTCCGCTCCCGTCAAAGAGAAAGTGTGCTGGCTGGGAACATTTTTTCTACAAGAAATTAAAATGTTCTGGGGATATACATGGATTTATTACTAGGTATGAAGAACTTTATTGTGTTTTGGATAGTCAGAAACTTGTTAGATTATGTAATATATGAATGGTTATCATTGCCGTTCAATTGGAGCTTAATTTGCTTCTCATGTGTTCTTGTCTATTGTCCTTGTTTGATTTGCTGTTTAGCATGGATGAAAATTTGTCGGGCTTTTGACGAAAATGAGCACATTGATTTCATGATTGTATGGTTGAGTAAACTCCTGTGCATACTTCTTAGATTAATGCATCGTGTTTCCTAGTTTCTATATGTAACACCCTGTCCAGATACTCCGGCCGTAGGCCCGGATACTCTGGCCGTATAGTTCCTAGTTCATGTAATTTTTGTCCTCTAGGCCCCACAACCATTAAAAACCATCTCGCTCTCTCTCTCTCTCAACTCATTCCCTGTCTCCCGTTACTCTCTCTCCCTCTCACTCCCTCAAGCCCTCCCTCTCCCCAAACCCTAGAACTCAAAATCCCCTCCCAAATCAATCCCAAGACCAAGGAGGCTTCAAATCCGCCTGGAGGACCATCTTCCCCGCGTATTCCTCTCCGGGGTGTCTTTGTTTTCAAGTTCTTCGCGCGGGAATGGCTCCTTCAAGGTACGCTAATTTGTGACAGCCCGATCTATCTTTCTAGGAGGTTTTGAGTGGTTTCCCCTAGTCAATCATCTCCTTATGCATCCTTGAACTAGGATTCAAGAGGGTTTCAATTTTGGTGGGCTAGTTTTTCCACCATGAGGATTTCTGTTCTTGGTAGAAAAAATGCTATCGGGCTCGGAGACTCCAGGTATAAGCCCGGATACTCCGAATTTTTAACATTCCGGGGACAACTCCGGGTATAAACCCGGATACTCCGGACATTGGAACACTCCGGGAGAACCTCCGGGTATAGACCCGGAAACTCCGGACTTGGGAGTCCGGATACTCAGAGTAGGTGTCCGGATACTCCGGGTTTTTGGGTATTTTTGGGTGGACAAGAGCAATTGGGGTAGATCCTTAGTAGTTGTACTCGGTCGAGGGCTAATTGTAATTATAAAATTGTATTTGCATTAACTCATATCACATGCATACGTGTAGCAGCCGCGACAGAGGAGGTGGTATACGAAGTGGTTGCGGAGCCACAGGAGCCCCAGGGGCAAGCACCGCAGCAGGGGGTTCGCGAGGAGTCGGCCCAAGGCCCAACTAACCCTAGTGCTGAGCAGTAGCCCGAAGGCAAGCCCCGGTGCACATTCTACTATTTTAAATTATGTCACATATATATGTCTCTAATAATTGTGCATTAGGTTTAGGAATTGTTTAAAACCTTAGTTGCATGATCTCTAGGTTTTTCTGAGCCTTATACTAGTATGAATAGGTCGTTAGCACTGCTATGCTTAATAGAGTTCGCTAGAAGTCGAGTGATAATTCTGTTACTCACGAGATATAGGATGTCTTTATATTACAGTATATGAATCATTATATTCAAGATGGAAGGTATGGGATGGGAGTCCGGATGGGGGAAGGTGTAGCCCCATCTGTGTTGATTAAGGACCGTTCCGTTGTCGGCTGTGCTGATCGGGGATTGAACTGTACTGGCCGCATACCGGGAGTAGGAGGTAGTCGAAACCGGTAAGCCGAGTACTGCTTTGCTTCGAAAGTATAGAACTTCTACCCACCCCTTAGGGCGAGTCGAGTGGCCACGGAGAATAGGGATGTATATGTTTATTTTTTGTGGTCTCTCATAAGGCTCGGCTGACTATGTGCAGGTGGGGCGGTTCTGTAGTTCGAGACAGGGAGGGGAAAGGTTGGTGCGTGGTGTCCGACGGGGCTTTTGCGTGCCGTGTTGGTTAGGTCCACCTTGCAAAGTTAAATCGGATCGATTCGCTGTGTCTCGCAGTTTTGAGAGCCTTGATCTCTTGGTCACATCGTAGAAAGGAAATGGAATAAGAATGAGATGAGATGCAATGAGGGCTGATATTATTTAATTAATGATTTGCTCACCTTGCTTGTGGTAGCTTTGCAAATCCTAGATGGATAGTAAATTTATTGATATAACTGGAAGCTAAAACTGGGAAAATAAGGACTCACTTCTAGTGCTTTTTCTATAAAAATCAACCACCAGCCAAAAAGTCTTGCATGTCTAGATATGTGGGCTAAGTTATACCCACTGGTCGGGTAAGTCTTGCTGAGTATTAGTATACTCAGGGTTTTATCGGAAAAACTATTTCAGGACCCGCACACGTAGACTTCTGTCCGTGGTACGCCAAGTTCGTTCGACTGGATGCGGATGGGGGGAACGGTGAGGACCCATGCGCGTAGCTCTGGAGTGTATGGAATTGCACACTCGTGGGCTGAGTGTGTAATTCATTTCCGATCTTATATATTGTAGTGGGTAGATTCCATGTTTATCAGACTTTGTATAAATGACAGACACACTTGTATATTATTATGTATTTCAAACTCGGTTTGTAATTTAAATGTTTCATAGCATATGGTGTTTGTATTTTTAAGTATTGTGTGGTGCTTGTACCATCTGCGCTCACCTTCGTGTGAGACTACCGGTGTTGTTTCGATCGGACTGTGGGTTGAGAAAGGATCGCCAAATTAAGCCGTTAAGCTACTGCACCCGATGTGTTCAAATAACAGCCATTACGCTTAATTAGAGTTTTAATTTGGCGGTTCCGTCACACTATACTTGCACTAGCATAAGGTATGCACAACTTGATATAATGTTTCATTTTTCTAGGATGAGGTATGCACAAGCATGATCCATGGTAAGATCATTGAAGAGTATGCACTAGCATGTTCATCCAACAATACCAGCATGAAATCTATTCATCCATTTCTATCAAAGTTACATTTGACTTTTTTTTACTATCCTGGACTACAAATCAAAACAGGACCATGGGTAAATAACTGAATATTGATCTAAAATATATTAAACTCCTAATTGATAGAAGATGCTTGCAAGTTTCTCCCAGGTCAACTACACATTCACAATGTAGCGCAACTTGACAAAGGCACACTTCCCAGACGCAAACTATACAACCTCTGACATGTGCATCTGAAAAAGACTCAATTAAGGCCTGGAGCTATCTCCCAGCCGGAGTTTCATCTACCATGATTTAGCACTTAGAACGCCTGTTCAATAGAAACAAAACCAACTGTTGCTGCTGCAAGTTAAAGAGCAGGTTGAGCTTCTTTGGCCGGGAAATGGAAGCATAAAATCTGAACCGGATCCAAAGAGGCGATGAGAAAACAAGATCGAGCTTCTCTTCCGGTCGACATTGATGAATTTGGAACGGATGAGCTACTTTGGACAGTACCATCTTCCGCATCAAGATCTGAACACTTGCCCCCATTGACGCACGGACGACTCTCTCACCTAGCGTGGCATCTTGGTGCCAGGGCCACCTCCTCTTTCCGCCATGGACACGAGGTAGGAGCTGCCGTGCTCGACGGATCTAGGAAAGTGCCATGGCCGCCACCGCCATGGATGCCTGGTGAGGAACGAGCTGGTTGCCTTCACCAAGCTCCCAATGGATATGACTGGGTGTGAAAAGATTCCAAGGAGGATGTGGATCAGCAGCACCAACTTGCCTAAAAACCTGCCTGGTGCAAGTTGATTCTGCCTCACGAAGGATGCAGAACAAGGCATTGAGTGGGTCCCGCACTGTACTTGGTGGGACCAACTTCGGGAGCTCCCCATCCCGCAGCACGACTGCGAAAGCACATCGACGGTGCAAAACCAATCTTCCCGGGCCGGCAGCCTTGGAAAATCCACACTCGGATTGATTCGGCGGCACGTACCAGTGGACTAGGGACAAGCAGCCAACGGCTTGCAGCTACTAGGAGCTGAGAAGAAGCACACACGAACGCTCACCAATGATCCTTTATAGTTCATCTATGATCTGAGTGGAACTCATACAAAAAATCTAATGGACAACTAAATTACCAGTCCAAAAGTTCAAAACCATCCATGACCCAAGAGTTGTCCAGAGCTTGCTGTAAACTAGTTGTCCAAATGTTAATCGAACGACTAGTGATCGGTGCTGGCAGGCTGATAAGCACGATTAATGATGACTAATCTTGGTTAGTTTGACGACTTAAACCCATGATAAATTGGACGGTTCTTAGGTGTGTTCATTGAACATGCCTATGCGATACTCTTGTTTGCATCATGGAGCTAGCTAGAGACCGAACCGCCCATACTCCATGGCATGCGCAGGACACATGGCGAGCGACTGGTCGAAGAAGACAGAGAGGGCGAATTTTACCGGGATTCAGTGGATCGCTCTCACACTCGCCGGTGGACCGAGGAAGAAAATGAACTGTGGTTTTTTTCTGCGACGATGCCACTCGAGCCAATTGCTCCTGTTCCTTGGCACTAAACTTGGCGAGCTACGACCGGGGGAGCACAGGGGCTATTTCTAGGCCGGGGAACACCCCTGCCCAACGGCCATTTGCGCCCAACCTGCGCGGAACATGCCCAGCCATGAAGCCATGACCGAGAGCAGCTACTCGATCTGGCCATGGCGGCTCCTTCCATAGGACCCGCGCCATGCACACCACTAATCCACTCCACCATCACTCGACGCGATCACGGCGAAGCGAGCCTCCTGCACACGACCCTTTGTACAGAATGCGCTAAGCTCCACGCGCGACACACACGCACGTTCACGAGTACACACTCTGCGAACCAGCTAACCTAGGGACACCAGCACACGCACTACTGGAAAAACGCACATTCGTCTGCGGCCGTTAGTACCGGTCACGGCTTTGGCCGGTACTAACGTGCAAATTTAGTACCGGACCAAAGGAACAGTGACCCTGAGAGCCTATTAGTACCGGCTGGTGGCTCCAGCCGGTACTAAAATCCGCCACCGATAGGCTCTGACATCCGCCACCGACAGCTAGTGACAGTTTAGTACCGGCTGGAACCACCAGCCGGTACTAAACTGCCGCAAGACAATTTAGTACCGGCTGGTGGCACCACCCGGTAATAAATGTGGCGCGTTAGTACCGGCTGGAGCCACCAGCCGGTACTAATGCGCCCACTATAAATTGGCACCCTTCTTCCTCCCCGAGCCCGAGCCAGTGCTATTTCACTAGAGAAGCTCGAGCTTGGGGTTGTTCTTCCCTTAGAGAGTTGCCGCCATGCATTTGTTCTAGTTTTAGTGAGTGTTCTAGTTATCCAAGTACGCCAAAAATTTGCAACTTCATCCTCTCTTCATTGATAGTATTTATTCTTCGTTTTATGCTCTATAGTTAGAGAAATTTGTGACTTTTAGAAATAGTGAGGATGAGTATGATTTCTTTGATTTATGCAATGATTTGAGATATATAGAACCGATGACTTGAATGTGGGAGTATGTTTATTGGCTAGGTTGAATATGAAAAATTTATAGACATATTTTTCAATCATTTTCTATATATTACAAATGACCGTAGCACATTTTTTATTTTTAGATTATGATGAGCATGTGGATAGTAGAAATTTTTAGAATGAGTGTAGACAAAACATGTGATTGTAGTAGATATAACAATAATGTGGATAGTTAATTTTTTTATAATGAACTAATGAAAGAATTATAATAGATTTTTTTTATTATGAATTGATTATTTTGACACTCTAGTGATGTATTTATTCAGGCTCACATTGAAACTATCTATAAGCTAAAAAAATCTTTATTTCGAAACAAGTATACGTCGTTAATCTCCATCCAATAATGATGACACTACCTTTCGGGGAAATACTATGCGCTATATGGACGTCGCGAATCGGCTAGTCGCATCACCAGCACTTCCGATTGATACGAAGACAACATTTGACGCAGTCAGCGTGGCCATTGTTGCACTGAGAGCATATCAACGAGCACGCTGCCTGTGCCTATAGTGCTGTGTTCCTATTAACCGAAAATATTGGTGCTGCGACTGGCCGATTGGTGACATCCTTGTACCGCACCGTGTCCCCCCCAAAAGGCATTGTCATCACCGCATGGTCGAGGTTACCGACATATATATTTTCCGAAATAAAGTTTTTTTTCTTCTAGATGGTTTCTGAATATTAAAAAGAGTGTTCTCCTGGAACTGAAGGGTGTCAAAATAATTAGGAGTTATAGAGATTTATTTCAATTAATTAGATATTTCTCTCAATTAATTTATTTAGGTTTTTTTATTGAGAATTAATATGATTTTGCATTGTAGTTCAAAGACACTTACCAGCAAGTGTGAAATGTAAACGAAGTAGTGTTGCTATTGGGGCATTAGTCACATTGTGCCTGCTCTGTCACAACTCTTTCTAGACCCTTCATTATGTAGATAGGGTGAGGTCAAGACCGACAAAGAATAAGGGCTTACAGAGAGCTGGGACATAGCACGGCACACAATGATGATTAATACCTCATTAGCAACTCTAATTTCATTACATTTCAGACTTCATTGTAAGTGCCTGTGCAATTCGAATACGAGAATATAATGATGTACATATTTACATTGTAATTGTAAGAGTTTTTTCAATCAATTTGCAAATTAATGTGATTTATTTTAATTTATTTATTCAGATTTTATTGTAATTGTAAGAATTTATAATGTTGTAAAAAATAATAGTGTTTTCCAGTAAAATATGGCTTCAGCAGCTGGAGGGAGTGGCACCGGTGGGGGTGATCGTTGTGGAATGTATGTGTCGTGTAATAAAATGTGTATGTGTTGTGTAATCTATGTATGTGTTGTGGAATGCATCATTTGGTATTTGTTATGCATTTAGTTGCATTATTTTGACACTCTAATGATGTATTTATTGGGGCTCATATGGAAACCATCGAGAAGTTTAAAAATTGTTTGTTTCGGATCATGAATATGTCGTTAACCTTGATCCTTCGGTGAAAACTCTGATATTTGGGGCTAGAATCGATATCCATGATGCGGTGCGGTATATATGAGGACGCGATGAAGGAGTACGGTCTTGGTCCCAATAATGAAATCCTCGATGGTTTTAGAGGAAGTGACTCTGAAACAAAGCCTTTGCAATATATATTTATTAATTTGGACTTCTATTAATTTTGTATTTCAATGTTAAATTCGCAAAAATGGCTTTTGTATTTCATTATGTTATGTGCCAATTTAAATGATATTAATATAAGTAAAATAATGTTGTTACTTAATTCAAAATTGTAGATCGATGGACTGACAATGGATGTACAGCGACCGGTGCACCATGGCGTGGATTAATGGTCTAAAGTCTTTTCTTGATGCAGCGGAGGCCCACAAGTCATCGAAAAATTTTATGTGTTGTCCGTGCCGCGTTTGCTAAAATAAAAAGGAATACTCTAAGAGGAGCACTCTACACGCCCATATTTATGAAAAGGGTTTCATGGATAACTATACTCTTTGGACCAAGCACGGTGAACCTGGAGTTGTGATGCAAGATGGTGAAGAAGATGATGATCATAATATTGCAGACTGGGCTCATCTATATGAAGCGGGAGCCTTTGAAGATGAACCCATGGACAATGCTGAAGAAATGGACGAGGCTAGAAGACCAACCACCTGATGAATTAGGTCAGGTTCTAGTGGATTCACAAAGAGACTGTGAAACTTTAAAGGAGTCAAAGAAGTTTGAGAAGATGTTGGAGGATCACAAAAAATTATTGTATCCAGATTGCAAGCAGGGGCTTAAAAAGTTGGGTACCACACTTGAAATGCTGCAGTGGAAGACAGCTAATGGTGACACCGATAAGGGATTTGAGGAGCTACTTGGAATCGTAAAGAACATGCTTCCTGAGGGAAATGAACTGCCCTCTACAACATACGAAGCAAAGAAGTTTGTTTGCCCTCTTGGATTGGAGGTACAGAAAATTCATGCATGTCCTAACGATTGTATTCTCTATCGAGGCGAAGAATATGAGAAACTGGATGCTTATCCTATCTGTGATGCAAAACGGTACAAGATCAGGCAAAATGATCCTGATGAGGTCGATGGGGAGCCCGTCAAGAAAAAAGTTCCCGCTAAGGTGATGTGGTATTTCCCAGTAATACCACGTTTGAAGTGCTTTTTCAGAAATAAATCCAATGCTAAATTGATGCGGTGGCACAAAGAAGAGCGTAAGCAAGATCAGATACTGAGACACCCTGCGGATGGGTCTCAGTGGAGAAACGTGGATAGAGATTTCCTAGATTTTGATAACGACCCAAGGAACATAAGGTTCGGTTTAAGTACGGATGGAATGAATCCACTAGGTAAGAAATCTAATATGCACATCCCTAAAAGTGAAATCCGCAAAGTAAATTTCACCGTTCTACAGAATTCGTCCCTCGTGGCCCCATATATGGATGAGCACATCAATATTGTCCGATATGAAAACATAGGGAAGTCTGAGGCATAGATTACACGCATCACATAGATAGCTTTGCGGTTTGGCTTAGAAGAAAACTCATAGGTGACAGCACGATTGATGTACAACTACAATGGCTTGATAGGGGACCATCGGCCACAATCATGCAACACCAAGGATACGAGATCAATGGATATACGTTGTACACAAGAGCCCAAGATGAAAAGAGCACGAACCAAAATAATGGTGTGCGTATTGATGCAATAGGCCATGATGGAAATAAGGACAGCTACTTTGGTGTCATAGAGGAAATATGGGAGCTTGACTATGGCCCCTTGAAGATTCCTTTGTTTCGATGCCAATGGGTGAACCGAGTAGGTGGCGGTGTAACGATAGACCGGTATGGAATGACAATAGTGGACTTCAAAAAGATTGGATATAAAGACGAACCATTCGTCCTCGCCATGGATGTGACGCAGGTTTTCTATGTGAAGGACATGGCAAGCAAACCTAAGAAAAATCAAGGCAAGTCCGACGACGAGCCAAAACGCCACATAGTTCTTCCAGGAAAAAGAAAAATCGTTGGAGTTGAAGACATTTCGGACAAGTCAGAAGACTTTGATCAGTTTTACGATCGTCCTCCATTCTCTGTCGATGTTGACCCTAGCATCCTATTGTCCAAAGAGGACGCTCCTTACTTACGCCTCGATCATGATCAAGGGACATTCGTAAAAAGAAAGGTTGTCAACGTTCCATTAAACAATAATGTGTAATCATTATGTTATCCTTTCATGTTCATGTAACCAAGTGATTGATGTAATATATGGTATATGAAATAACTTATATTTTAATTTTTATGCATTTATATAATAGTTTGCACAGAAAACACAACTGAAATAGATATAACATAATTTAGACTCAATATGATAAATTAATTAAGTGCATACTCAATGTGATAAACATAATTAAAACAGAAAATCTATTTAATTAAGTGCATGCACATATATGATAAAATACCCAAAAAAAAACAGAAAATCTATTTAATTAACTATTTTAATTAACATGAATGAAATAACTGAGATTTAAATTTTTTATGCATTTATATAATAGTTTGTACAGAAAACACAATTGAAACAGATATAAAAAAATTTGGACTCAATATGACAAATTAAGTGCATACACATTAAATATATCCAACATAGTGACCTATAATACAGAAATATAATTTTGCATGGTGAAAACAACATATATTTGTATTTATAATTAATTTATTATGAATAAACAACATTTTAAACACTCAAAAAGAAAACAGAAGAGCTATCTAATTAGCTGTTTAGTACCGGGCCGTGGCTACGCCCGGTACTAAAGAGCTACGTGAAAAAATTTCCCGCCAGATGGGGCAGGTTAGTACCGGGCGATGCCCTTGACCGGTACTAAATGTGGCCATTTAGTACCGGGCCGTGGCTACGCCCAGTACTAATCTGCGCTGGCGCCAGTTTAGTACCGGGCGTAGCCACGGCCCGGTACTAAAGTGGCAACCCTATATATATAACACACCCCGGCCGTTCCCCCTCACCTTCAACTCTCGCCTCCGCCCAGATCGATTTCGCCGCTGCTGCTGCCGCCAGTCGCCACTCCGCCTCCGCCCCGCCACCGCTCCGCGCCTCCGTCTCCGCGCGGATGCCCCGTCGCACCTCTGCATCCTCCACTGCGACGCCGGGCCCTCTCCTCCTCGGAAGCGGGTGCCCCCGATCTCCACGCCGGCCGCCGGCGCCTCCTCGCACGCGCACGCCGCCGTTCGCCGCCGCGTGGCTCCCGGCCCCCTCCGCCTCCGGCTCCTGCGCTGCCCCGGGCCGTCCGCAGCGCCACCTCCGCACCGCCGCCTCCAGCGCCGGCGCCACTACTGCCGCCATCGCCATTGTGAGAACTGGGGCTGACGTCAGCACGAGTACGTACTGACGTCAGCAAAGCTATTTAATTGTTAGAAATTTGCAGAAAATTGATGAAATTGTTAGAATTTTTTTCGAATCGATGGAATATCTATAGATATTTACGAACTTTGTGAACATTTGTTAAAATCGACAAAATTTGTGAACATTTATAGAAAATGATGAATTGCATCGAACATTTGTGAAAATTTGTGAACATTAGTAAAAATTTATAGAAAATAGTGCGAACGGTTACAATATTTTTCATGTAAAAAATTATAGTAAATTTGTCGAACATTTGTAGAATGCGTGAGTTACATCAGTGATACTTGAAAGCATGTGTAGAGGGGTATATAATGCTAGCTGCTCCGAATTAAACATACCCATTTCTATCGGGGAATGGATGACATTTGGATTGATTTTGACCATTTTTTGTTTCTATTCCATCAAGACGCCCTAGACAAGTCCCTCGTCAGTGTATGGTCTATGTAAGTGTTTTCTGTCAATTGTATACTCTAGCTCTATTAAGTCATTTAGATTTCTCATTCCCTCCTTTTATTTGTAATCGTGCAGGATGAAAATGCAAGAATGCCGGAAAAGCGGGATTTACAACGTTGGCTTCATAGATCCGAATGTTATACATGAGGAGTGTGTACGCCAATATCCTAATCGGACCGAGAATAATTTAGTCATGTCCTTGGAAGGGCAGCACGATCGCACATTCATTCTGTTGCCGTACAACATCAAGTGAGTCATTTCACTTTTTGAGTCACTTCAACTAGCCAATAAATGTATATATCTAGCATTTCTTGTATCCATATGTATGTATCAACAGTTTCCACTGGATCCTACTTGTGATCGAAATCGATCGGTCCCGAGTTACTGTGTGGGACTCCTTGAATAAGCCACCAGAATTATATCAAAATCTTGTAGACATCATGCAAAGGGCATGGTCTCGGTTCCTCAAAACACAATTAGGAGTCGCGTCAACACCGACTGAGCTTGAATTCAATCATAACAAGCCGGTACAAATATCGCACATCTACTTTCATTTATTCAAACAGCATGAATATTTCATAACATGTATATATGTATATATGTATATAGTGTTTGAGACAGAAACAAGGAACCAATCTCTGCGGATACTACGTATGTGAGCACATGCACTTTTTTTCAGAGATACCAAGAGGGTGGCACAAGAAAACTTCGAAGTACGTATAACATTAGTAACAATTTCTTGTATCTAATTCCATGCAGGTACTAAATTAAACTATTGGTGTTTATTTGTTGTTGACAGATTTGGAGACTGAAAGAGAACTTCATCGAACCAGAAAGAATCAGGGCAATTCAAGAAGCACTCTGTGGATTCCTGTTGGATGAGGTGATAAATCCAAATGGTGAATTTCATTCCGATCCAATGATAAGTGTGGCTCGAGCTGATAAACTCAACAAACGCCGCAAGAAGGATGCCGGTGCCGATAACGATGCAGATGATTAGAATTATTGAAGAATTTGTCGGAAAAAACTTATGAGAATTCATACTTGTAAATATTATTGTCTTTTATCCATGTATGTATATAATTTCTAACATTTCTTTTATCCATGTATGTATATAATTTTTTTATTTGCTTTGCTCTATATACAAATACGAATTCTAGATACGAGTACGAGTACGAATACACAAACCGCTGCGAGTACGACTACTAATACTAATTAATTGAAATTGAAAGGAGAAGAGAACAAATATAAAGCATTAAAAAGAAAAAAAAATCATTTAGTACCGGTTGGTACTAAACTGCTCGGCCTAACCAACCGGTACTAAACAGGCATGCACTTAGTACCGGAGGAGCGGTACCGGTCGGGAAACCGGTACAAACCGGGGTTCCCGACCAATACTAATGAGAGATTTTCTAGCAGTGACGCTGGTGCCACGAAACACACCATGGCGTGTTTAACCAAACAGACTAGTCACAGTTAGTCGATGATTAGTCTTCTAGTCAAGATAATCACCTTGGTAGACATGATCTGTAGTCATAACCACGACTCCTCTCTGATTATTATTTGAACGACTTAAACATGCCCTTGCGATGGTACTCTTGTTTGCATCATGGAGCTAGCTAGAGACCGAACCGCCGATCTCTGCTCTGGAAGGAGCGCAAGGCTTCAAGGTAGTCAGCCGCCCCAAAGTCGGGCCACTTCTTGTCGGTGAAGAAAAACTCCGCGTACGCCACCTGCCACAGCGGGAAGTTGCTCAGCAGCAAGTCGCCGCCGGTCCTGATGACCAAGTCGATGTCGGAGAACTCGCCGGCGGGGCTGGTCGCGATCTTGCCGGCGAGGTGCGACTCGTTGATGTCGTCCGGGCTGAGCTCGTTCGCCCGCACCGCCCGGGCGAGCTCTCGGCACGCCTGGGCCATGTCCCACTGCCCCGTGTAGCAGAACGCTAGCATCACGTGCAACTGTGAGTTGTGCCTCGTGGCCTCGTCGGCTTCCGCGGCGCCGCGCCGCAGAGAACCCGGTTAGAAATCTAGGCAATTTTCGGTATATTTTAATTCCAAAATTAGATATATAAACTAGCAATATTTCTATGACTTTAAGGAGTAAAAGTAAACATGTGAACATGTTTATACTTATCACACATATAAGCATAAACAATATAAATAACCAAAGTTTTAGGGAGTACCCTAAAGCGGGGCCGTTGCCGGAGGCATTGGCTGCGCTGTTACCAACTGGAGTAGACATCTACTCGGTTGGCCTCAGTCGAAGTAGTCGAACTAAATCGGTGCAGGAAGATGTTCGCAGTGCAGTCCCACGAACGGTCACCAAGATGTAGTCGACGTAGTCGTTCGGCCACCAGAATGTAGTCGACGTAGTTGTTCGGCTCGTCCACCAGGAAGTAGTCGTACAATCGGGCAAAGCCTTAGTATTTTTGAGCAGTCACGCTAAAGCGTTACCCAAAAACCTGATTGCCCGCCTATCCCGTGCAGGATCTCAAGGCGAGCAAGGTTTCGGAGGCCTGCTCACGCTAATTCTGTGCGCGCAGAGATTAGCGTTGGGGAACTCAGTTGTTGCAACTGGAGAGGGAGAAGAGAGGAGCCGAGTTGCCTCAGTGCTCTGGTGCAGGATGGATGAGGGGCATGGCACTCCTTATATAGTGACTCAGGTGCTCAGGTTCGTTGAACCTGGACACCATCAGAGTCATTTAGGTGATGCGGTTATGGCCATTAATTACAGATTTAATTGCACGTTTAATCGCACGATTAATTGCTGTCAACGGCAAAATAGCCATCACATCACACCGCGCCACGCCGCGCCGCGCCGCGCCGCGCCCGCCGCGCCGCGCCGCACCGCCCGTCCGGCCGGCCGCGCCGCGCCGCGCCTCGCCTCGGCCTCGGCCTCGGCCTCGGCCACGGCCACGGCCACGGCCACGGCCACGGCCCGGCCCGGCCCGGCTCGGCGAGGCGAGCGAGCGCGCGCGCGCGTGTGGTTCACCGTCCTCCTCTTACCGGCTTCACAAGTGGTGTACAAGAAGTCCACCTTTTAAGTCGGTTGAGATCCTCCTCAATTCCCGGTACGGAATTAAACATTGATTCCCTAGCATTAATAGTGAGCTTTAAATTCTTTTATTGCTTTAGAATAAATGGGCCAAGCCCATTACTCCAACAATCCCCACCAAGAAATTCAAGCCACACTAGAAATACCCTCATTCTCTCTTTGATATACCAGTATTCGACAGAGACTGTTAAGTTGAACTTCCATCTAGGACAAAGGCTACACTTATTCACAACTGTGCAATGGACTATGCCTTGAATTGCCAGTTTTGTGCAAACAAGTTTGACCAGAGCCCTACACTGGTACTAGGCTGCAAAAGCATCCCCGCGGTTTGGAGCTTATAAGTCATACTCCAGGCCCTTCATGAGTTTCTAGAGAATACCCAATTCTCATAGACCATGACCAGTGGTCAAACTCATATAGGTGTGTTCCTTTCAGATGTTCTGTAGGACAACATCTTTTGTTTCAAGAAAACAACTCATTTGTTTAAAAGAAACCACCTGGCACACATTAAGGTATAGACCAACCTGCCATACAGATTAGAAGAGAAATGCACCTTATACACGGAATGAGCCCTTTTCACAAAGGTTCTCTTCTCACAGTCAGACTTTAGTTTTGTTTCACCATCCTAATTCACGGGATCTCCGATCACATAGGACAGGTTTCCACTATAGAATGACTCACGTGGGTCTCAAGCCCAATTCCATAGATGCATTGTCTATCACATTTCGTGAAAGACCCTTTGTAAACTGATCTGCCAGATTTTTAGCCGTCTGAACATAGTCCAGGGCTATAACTCCGGAGTTTCTCAATTTTCTGACAGATTTCAACCGCCTTTTCACATGTCTAGATGACTTCATGTTATCCTTTGAACTATTCACCTTGACAATTACCGTTTGATTGTCACAGTTCATTAGGATTGCCGGTAACGGTTTTTCAACTATCGGCAAGTCCATAAGGAGCTCACGAAGCCACTCAGCCTCAACAGTGGCGGTATCTAATGCTGTGAGTTCTGCTTCCATAGTTGACCTCGTTAAGATGGTCTGCTTGCAAGACTTCCAGGAAACAGCTCCACCACCAAGTGTAAACACATATCCACTTGTGGCCTTTATCTCATCAGCATCAGAAATCCAATTTGAATCACTATACCCTTCTAGTACCCTTGGGTACCCGGTGTAGTGAATTCCATAGTTCATTGTCCCCTTCAGATAGCGCATTACTCTTTCAAGACCCTTCCAATGATCATCTCCCGGGTTTGAAACAAACCGGCTCAGTTTGCTTACAGCAAACGAGATATCAGGTCTTGTAGCGCTCGCTAAATACATTAATGAACCAATGATCTGAGAATATCTCAGCTGATCTCGCATTATCCTTTTGTTCTTTCTAAGAATTAAACTGGCATCATATGGTGTTAAGACAGGTTTATAGTCACTATAACCAAAGCGACTTAACACCTTCTCCACATAGTGAGACTGTGTAAGAATCACCCCACCATTGATCTCTTTTACCAGCTTTATATTAAGGATAACATCAGCTTCTCCCAGATCCTTCATCTCAAAATTTTGAGATAAAAACTCTTTGACTTCCTTAATCACATTAAGGCTAGTGCCAAAGATCAGTATGTCATCCACATACAAGCACAAAATCACTCCTTCAGCCCCACCATAGCGATAGTACACACATCTGTCAGCTTCGTTCACAACAAAGCCGGCAGAGGTCAAAGTTCTATCAAACTTTTCATGCCACTGCTTAGGCGCTTGCTTGAGACCATATAAAGATTTTAACAACTTACAAACCATTCCTTCTTGACCCTTTGATACAAACCCATCCGGCTGATCCTATATAGATCTCCTCTTCTAACTCTCCATTGAGGAAAGCCGTCTTAACGTCCATCTGATGAACGAGAAGACCATAAGAGGCTGCCAAGGAAAGTAACACTCGAATTGTGGTCAATCGGGCAACTGGTGAATAAGTGTCAAAGAAATCTTCTCCTTCTTTTTGTGTATAACCCTTGGCCACAAGCCTAGCCTTGTACTTTTCAATAGTACCATCTGGCCTAAGCTTTTTCTTGAACACCCACTTGCATCCAACCGGTTTACATCCATAAGGACGTTCAACGACCTCCCAGGTTCCATTAGACATAATAGAATCCATCTCACTCCTTACTGCTTCCTTCCAATAGTCAGCATCAGGAGATGAATATGCCTCTTCAATGGTTCTGGGTGTATCATCTATGAGGTATACAATGAAATCATCACCAAAAGACTTTACAGTCCTTTGTCTCTTGCTCTTTCTCGGAGCATCATTGTTATCCTCCTCAGAATTTTCTACAAGTGTATGTTCATTGTGTTCTATCGGCTCAGCAGAGCCATCATCCTTGATGAACTCTTGCCTAGATGAACTTGTTTCATCTCTCATGGGAAAAATGTTTTCAAAAAATGTAGCATCTCTGGACTCCATTATAGTACCAACATGCATGTCAGGTACTCCAGATTTCACTATTAAAAATCTATATCCAACGCTGTGAATAGCATAACCTAGAAAGATACAATCCACAGTTTTAGGTCCAAGCTTACGTTTCTTGGTTATTGGCACACTCACTTTTGCCAAACAACCCCATGTACGTAAGTATGACAGTGTTGGCCTTTTCTTCTCCCATTCCTCGAAAGGAGTTATCTCTTTATTCTTTGTAGGAACACGGTTTAGGACATGACATGCAGTCAATATAGCCTCACCCCACCATTCCTTGGAAAGTCCCGCTGTATCTAACATGGCGTTAACCAAATCCGTTAGAGTGCGGTTCTTTCTTTCGGCAACCCCATTTGACTGAGGTGAATAGGGAGGCGTCCTCTCATGAATAATACCATGTTCCCCGCAAAATAAAGTGAATAAATTTGAGAAATACTCGCCACCACGATCTGACCTAACTCTTTTGATCTTTCTCTCAAGTTGGTTTTCTACTTCAGCTTTATAGATTTTAAAGTAGTGTAAAGCTTCATCTTTTGACTTCAACAAATAGATGTAACAAAATCTAGTACTATCATCAATCAAAGTCATGAAATATTTTTTACCACCTTTTGTCAACACTCCATTCATTTCGCACAAATCGGAATGAATTAATTCTAAGGGTGCCAAGCTCCTTGCCTCCGCGGTCTTATGAGGCTTACGAGTTTGTTTTGATTCAACACATACATGACACTTAGAATTTTCGACAAATGTGAACTTTGGAATTAAGCTCAAATTAGCTAAGCGCATCATACAACCAAAATTAACGTGACAAAGCCTCGAATGCCAAACATTTGTTTCATCAATGTTAATAACATTGTATGCAATTTTATTACAAACATCTGACAAAGAAAGACGGAACAAACCTCCGCTTTCATAACTTTTTCCAACAAAAGTACCAAACTTAGACAAGATACATTTATTGGACTCAAAGACTAATTTGAAACCATCTCTACACAGTAGAGAGCCGCTGACTAAATTCTTCTTGATGGTGGGGACATGCTGCACGTTCTTCAGCTGCACGGTCTTCCCCGAAGTAAACTTCAGATTTACCGTACCAACACCAAGAACACGCGCATGTGATCCGTTCCCCATCAGCAAGGAGGAAGTCCCGCCGGTCTGGTAAGAAGAGAACAAAGAAGCATCAGCACAAACATGAATATTAGCACTAGTATCAACCCACCACTCGGGTGAACCAAAGACTGAAAGAACAGTAGGTAATAAATTACCGTACCCCGAAGTTCCTCCAGGCTCGCTAATAACCATGTTGGCGGAGTTGTTGCCTTTGCGGTTCGGACACTTTGCAGCAAAGTGATCCGTACTAGCGCACACATAGCAAGCTCCCGTCTTCTTCTTCTTCTTAAAAGTGGTTGTCTTCTTAGTCTTTGGTTGGTTCTGCGGTGGCTTTTTCTTGTTCTTGTTGAAGTTGTTCTTCTGAACAAGATTGGCACTTGAAGCACCAACAACTCCTTTCCCACGTATGTCCTTTGCTCTCGCCTTCTCCTCAACATCAAGAGTCCCTATGAGTCCATCTATTGTGAACTCCTGTCTCTTATGTTTTAGAGAAGTAGCAAAGTCCCTCCAAGAAGGTGGCAGCTTAGAGATTATACCTCCAGCCACAAACTTATTGGGTAACACACATGGGGACTCTTTGCTGCAATTTTTGAGATATTTTGCCAGAGTATGTATTTCATGAGCCTGTTCCACTACAGAACGGTCTTCGACCATCCTGTACTCAAGGAACTGCTCCATGATATACAACTCACTCCCGGCGTCAGATACTCCATATTGAGCCTCAAGAGCATCCCACAAAGCTTTGCCAGTTGGCAGCCGGATATAAGAATCCACCAGGTTATCACCGAGAACACTAATGATCAAGCCTCGAAAGAGGATATCAGCCTCATCGAACGCACTCCCTTCCTCTGGAGAGAATTGTTCAGGCTTACCCTCTTTCACATGGATCACTCTCGATAGTGTTAACCACAGTATAAGCCGCTCTTGCCAACGTTTGTAATTTGAACCATCAAAAGGTGATGGTTTGATTGATGCAGCAAAGCTAGATACCGAAAGCCTATTAACACAATCAGGTTTTTGGATTGTTAGAAATCTAGGCAATTTTCGGTATATTTTAATTCCAAAATTAGATGTATAAACTAGCAATATTTCTATGACTTTAAGGAGTAAAAGTAAACATGTGAACATGTTTATACTTATCACACATATAAGCATAAACAATATAAATAACCAAAGTTTTAGGGAGTACCCTAAAGCGGGGCCGTTGCCGGAGGCATTGGCTGCGCTGTTACCAACTGGAGTAGACATCTACTCGGTTGGCCTCAGTCGAAGTAGTCGAACTAAATCGGTGCAGGAAGATGTTCGCAGTGCAGTCCCACGAACGGTCACCAAGATGTAGTCGACGTAGTCGTTCGGCCACCAGAATGTAGTCGACGTAGTTGTTCGGCTCGTCCACCAGGAAGTAGTCGTACAATCGGGCAAAGCCTTAGTATTTTTGAGCAGTCACGCTAAAGCGTTACCCAAAAACCTGATTGCCCGCCTATCCCGTGCAGGATCTCAAGGCGAGCAAGGTTTCGGAGGCCTGCTCACGCTAATTCTGTGCGCGCAGAGATTAGCGTTGGGGAACTCAGTTGTTGCAACTGGAGAGGGAGAAGAGAGGAGCCGAGTTGCCTCAGTGCTCTGGTGCAGGATGGATGAGGGGCATGGCACTCCTTATATAGTGACTCAGGTGCTCAGGTTCGTTGAACCTGGACACCATCAGAGTCATTTAGGTGATGCGGTTATGGCCATTAATTACAGATTTAATTGCACGTTTAATCGCACGATTAATTGCTGTCAACGGCAAAATAGCCATCACATCACACCGCGCCACGCCGCGCCGCGCCGCGCCGCACCGCCCGTCCGGCCGGCCGCGCCGCGCCTCGCCTCGCCTCGGCCTCGGCCTCGGCCTCGGCCACGGCCACGGCCACGGCCACGGCCCGGCCCGGCCCGGCTCGGCGAGGCGAGCGAGCGCGCGCGCGCGTGTGGTTCACCGTCCTCCTCTTACCGGCTTCACAAGTGGTGTCCAAGAAGTCCACCTTTTAAGTCGGTTGAGATCCTCCTCAATTCCCGGTACGGAATTAAACATTGATTCCCTAGCATTAATAGTGGGCTTTAAATTCTTTTATTGCTTTAGAATAAATGGGCCAAGCCCATTACTCCAACAATCCCCACCAAGAAATTCAAGCCACACTAGAAATACCCTCATTCTCTCTTTGATATACCAGTATTCGACAGAGACTGTTAAGTTGAACTTCCATCTAGGACAAAGGCTACACTTATTCACAACTGTGCAATGGACTATGCCTTGAATTGCCAGTTTTGTGCAAACAAGTTTGACCAGAGCCCTACACTGGTACTAGGCTGCAAAAGCATCCCCGCGGTTTGGAGCTTATAAGTCATACTCCAGGCCCTTCATGAGTTTCTAGAGAATACCCAATTCTCATAGACCATGACCAGTGGTCAAACTCATATAGGTGTGTTCCTTTCAGATGTTCTGTAGGACAACATCTTTTGTTTCAAGAAAACAACTCATTTGTTTAAAAGAAACCACCTGGCACACATTAAGGTATAGACCAACCTGCCATACAGATTAGAAGAGAAATGCACCTTATACACGGAATGAGCCCTTTTCACAAAGGTTCTCTTCTCACAGTCAGACTTTAGTTTTGTTTCACCATCCTAATTCACGGGATCTCCGATCACATAGGACAGGTTTCCACTATAGAATGACTCACGTGGGTCTCAAGCCCAATTCCATAGATGCATTGTCTATCACATTTCGTGAAAGACCCTTTGTAAACTGATCTGCCAGATTTTTAGCCGTCTGAACATAGTCCAGGGCTATAACTCCGGAGTTTCTCAATTTTCTGACAGATTTCAACCGCCTTTTCACATGTCTAGATGACTTCATGTTATCCTTTGAACTATTCACCTTGACAATTACCGTTTGATTGTCACAGTTCATTAGGATTGCCGGTAACGGTTTTTCAACTATCGGCAAGTCCATAAGGAGCTCACGAAGCCACTCAGCCTCAACAGTGGCGGTATCTAATGCTGTGAGTTCTGCTTCCATAGTTGACCTCGTTAAGATGGTCTGCTTGCAAGACTTCCAGGAAACAGCTCCACCACCAAGTGTAAACACATATCCACTTGTGGCCTTTATCTCATCAGCATCAGAAATCCAATTTGAATCACTATACCCTTCTAGTACCCTTGGGTACCCGGTGTAGTGAATTCCATAGTTCATTGTCCCCTTCAGATAGCGCATTACTCTTTCAAGACCCTTCCAATGATCATCTCCCGGGTTTGAAACAAACCGGCTCAGTTTGCTTACAGCAAACGAGATATCAGGTCTTGTAGCGCTCGCTAAATACATTAATGAACCAATGATCTGAGAATATCTCAGCTGATCTCGCATTATCCTTTTGTTCTTTCTAAGAATTAAACTGGCATCATATGGTGTTAAGACAGGTTTATAGTCACTATAACCAAAGCGACTTAACACCTTCTCCACATAGTGAGACTGTGTAAGAATCACCCCACCATTGATCTCTTTTACCAGCTTTATATTAAGGATAACATCAGCTTCTCCCAGATCCTTCATCTCAAAATTTTGAGATAAAAACTCTTTGACTTCCTTAATCACATTAAGGCTAGTGCCAAAGATCAGTATGTCATCCACATACAAGCACAAAATCACTCCTTCAGCCCCACCATAGCGATAGTACACACATCTGTCAGCTTCGTTCACAACAAAGCCGGCAGAGGTCAAAGTTCTATCAAACTTTTCATGCCACTGCTTCCGTACAAATCAACACAATGTAAGAAGCACCCTAATAAGGTGACACATACAAAGGTGACGCGTTGCGATATAGGTGACGCGCGAAGATGATGCACATCACCTTTGGCACCTTCTAAAACATTGCCCGTCACCTTTCATATGACATAGGTGGCGTGCAACATCAAATCACGTCACCTTTGTTATATATGACGGGCCACGTTTATTGGCCGTCACCAATAAGTTTCATATAGGTGACGGGCAACATTAAAGCACGTCATCTATAAGGTTTGTATAGGTGATGGGTTTTGATAAGTCAAAGGTGATGAGAATCATCAAATCGCGTCACCTTTGTGATGACATAGGTGACATGCAACATCAAGACGCTTTACATTTGTGATTTTTTATAATATTTAAACACACGATTTTCGAAAAATTAAAATTATCTCAGATTAAAAAATGGTCTACACAAAAATTGTAGGTCTCAACCCGATCTACAACTTTGTAGTTGAAATTTTTTTTAGTTGAGGTTGTTTTGGTACCCAAATACATGGTTTAAATTTTGAATTTCAAATTTTTAAAATTTTCAAATGACCTCATATGGAAAAAATTATATATGAAAGTTGTAGGTCGCGACCAGATTTACAACTTTGTAGTTGAATTTTTTTTTTCATTTGAGATCATTATAGTTGTGGAATGGGTTATATAAGATATTTGAAATTAGTGATGATAAAATAAAAATATCTCATTATTGGTCACATGTGATGCTATAGCCTAGTGGTAGGAAAGGGTATGTGTGAGGCTGAGGTTGTGAGTTCGAGTTCTGGTAGAGGTGAAAAAAATCGAACGAGCCGGTGGCGGCGGTGCTGAAGCTCAGATGGTAGTGGCAGACGGGGAGTGTGAGAGCACATGGCCTGTTGGATCTCTACGTCTTGGACCAAGTTGGCGGGCCACTCTTGTGTTCACGGCAGCTGCTCAATAGTGAGAGGACCACTGAAAATATTGGATTCCCTTATGTGCCACTAGTTGAAAGGACACACTGTCACCGTGGTGAACGGGCAGCTCCCCGGACCCGTGATCAAACATCACCGAGGGGATAAGGCGGCCGTCCATGCATGCATGTGGTCAATAAGTATTGCCTGTGGCTGCGTTGGCGAGATCCGTAAGACGGGATCTGAGTCATCCATAATTTCTTTATTCATTTATTATTGTTCCGAACCAATCATGGCCTCACCAGGGAAGTAGGGAACAACTTGTCGCCATTCCTGCGGACCACATTCAACGTGTCATGGCCTACAACCTCGAAGACAACCAGAATTTTGAGCGCTCAGAATAAGGTTGTGTGGATGGAGAAGCCCAGTTACTCCAGTTACCTGCGTCCAGCTGTTCAAAAGAATTTGCCTTCACTGGCTTCTTCATGCTCCAACAGCACTGGTTCCTTGACTTTTTTTTTCCCTTTGAGACAGTGTTGACAGTCAAAATTGGCACCAACCGGTCTGACCGAGCGGCTGACCGGTTGAGGCACTATGGCCTGTCCGGCAAGGACCGACCGGTCTGACCTGTAGGTCCGACCGGTCCAGGTAGAGTCCGAGTATAACTAGGGTTTTTCATAGATTTAGATCTGTAAACAGAATTTCTTGCGGTATAAGTCCACCCCTCCCTATAAATATAAAGGGTCACGGCCAATTAGGAAATCCAATCGATCAAAACACATCAATACATTACTTTTCTTTATGTTTATTGCCTTTACTTTTGTCTCTAAACCCTAGCTCTTCCAACCCCAATCTGCTGTTCTTCCTTCGTCTCCACGATGTCTGAAGGCGTTCTAGGTGGCCTGCCGATCCTAGAACAACCCTACGCGCGCTTGCCCTGACGGGGTCCCTCCCGGGCGAGCGCTCGTCGGATTTCGCCGTTTTGCACCGGTGAACCGGTCTGACCGGTTACCCCGACCGGTCTAACCAGTCTGAGCATCGGCGCTGCAATTCTGCCGTCGCTCACCGCGCGATCAAGCGCATTCTTGTGTTGGCTCTAGATTGGCGCCAACATATTTTGGCGACTCCGCTGGGGAAGAAGATCTTGGTTATTTAAAACCGATCTATTCTATTACCATGGTGAAGCTGTCGAATCCTGGTGAGATCGATCCCGATAACGTCTGCAGACCGTCTGTTGATGAATTGCCGCCCGAGGATCGTCAAGTTTATGAAGCCTTCATAAAGGAGTGTGAAGAGGAGAACAAGCGGCGCAAGAAAAAAGAACTTGAAGAAAAACGTCAGTGGTTCTTGTCTCACTTTTCCAAGAATCGGAAGGGTGATATCTCTAAGGACAAGAAGGTGGTCATTCTTTCGGATGAAGATGAGCAAGCCAAATCAAGTGCTACTGTTAGTGCTACAACACCGCCTACTTTAGAGCAAATTACTCAATTGGTGGTTAATGGTCAAGAAAAAAATACTTGCTACTGTTCAAGGTATGATTGATAAATCATTAGGCAAGCAACCTTTGATTGATGATAGTGGTACTCCTAGACCTAATATTGATGGCACTTTTTATCATAATACTATGCATCTTGAATCATCGACGATACCTGCAGCACAGTACGGCATGCCGATGAATTTTTATGATGGTCAGAAGCCTCCAGAGCAGTACGCGAATGGAACAGTTAGACCAGTTGCACAAACCGGTCAGACCGGTCTCGGTGGACCAGTTCCAACCGGTCAGACCGGTCCTGGTGCTCTGGTGGCGTATCAGTCGTCTCCTGAATCTATTACTAGTATGCCTCCTGTTCAGGCTGATTTTAGCCGAACAAATGGGTTTACTGGTTATGGTGTTCCTCCATACGCCACTATGACTTATAATCCGTATACTATGTGTAACACCCGATTTATAAAAGGACATAAACCGAGCAATCATATACGTGCCAGGATCAAGTCGCACATATATACAACAGAATGAACAATATATCACAGCACATATCACGTAAAAAGATATAATAAAGCGAGTACGAATGTTATTTATTACATTAATGACAAAATATCTGATACAGAGTATGCGGAAGCGTAAAACATATATGAGAAACTCTCAGAAGCAGGGCGCCACAGGGACGTCAACTGGGAGACGAACGCCTAGAAGTCCTCGTACTGCTGGTAGCTCCGGGTGAACTCCCTCGCGTCGGCAGGAACTGAGCAGCAGTAGAGTGTCCCTAAAAGAACAAGAGGAAAAAAAGTGTAGAGGAGGCAAGGGTGAGTACACAACTCGTACTCACTAAGTATAACACAAACTATGAGGCTCTAAGGTTGGCTGACTCAACTGCATTATCTTTTAAGTCTTGGCAAAATTTTATTAAAGCTATTTACTACAAGTTGATGAATTACCATAAACCCGGTTATATAGTAATTAATCAAAATTAATCATGTTACTACTGAGAACCATACCAAACCAAGCCACCCGGGGAGTGGCCAACTAGGTTGTCGCTCTATGAACCGGTCCTTATGGAGAGTGGCCAACCAAGCACTAAGCACCGTGCTGGCCCCCTAAACCATGTTTCTATAAAAACCAATTTTAACGAGACGTGAGCCACTCAAGCACAACACAGAGGGCCACTCTCAGAATTAAGTTGCATATACCATTAATCAAATTAATTAAAAAGGACCAAGTGTGTTATAGCACGGCACCTAGCACAACTAACCAAAATGCAACCCAAAGGATATATATAAAGATATAAAGTGGCTAGGAAAGTCCTTATAGGCATACAATATTAAAATGCAGTATGAAAATGTATTTAAAGTGATATGTGTTGTTCATGTTATACTTGCCTTCCTCAAAGTTCTCCTGCTGCTCAAACTGCTATGAAGAAGGCTCCTGGTACTGGTACTCCTCCGAAGGATCAACATCTATTCACGATCGCAACGCCAAAACAAGTCCAGCACATACACATACATGCAAACAAAAGCAAAAGCTAAGAAACAGTACCACAATATATAAAAACAGTGAACAAAACTAAGCTAGAACTATTCTAGGCGTTACAACGATCGCGTGGACATAAAGAACGCCTAAAACGGAGCTAGAACGCGAAAACTAGGCCTAAAATAGGATCTAGAGGCTTAATTGTAAGAAAAACTAAGTTCTAGGAGCTTCTGCGCAAGAAACCAGGGACCTTTGTGCAAAAACCAAAAAGATCCAGGGGCTAACGCGTGAAAAAGCCAAGGTGGACGGCGGGTTCTATATCTAAAAAGCTCAGGGGTCTAAGTGCTAAAAATTGGGCCTAGTTGGAAATATTTTTACACAGTTATGGATTGCAGGTTGATATTAGGAAAGGAGGGGGTCTCTTTAGCAAAAATACCAGGCGCTGACCTGTAACCTCTCTGTTGACTCGGGTGGAAACGATCCTGGACCGTCGATCTGGGATAGGATGGATCAAATGTTTTGGGGGCGTGGGCGGCGGCGGGAGCACCGGCGCGCGGCGGCGCACGGCGGCGGGGTCGCCGGAGTTCGGCTAAACGGCCCTCCAGGGTCCTATTCGTCCCGTTTTCTGAGCCGGGGTGACGTGCGCGACGTCGCGAACTCGACCCCGTGCTCAGTGCGGGGCTACAACACGGTGGCGCATAGGGACTGCGGTGGGGCGGATCGGCCTACGCCGGCAAGAGATTCGCGCGAGCGTGGAGGCACAGAAAAAGGGGGAAAAGGGGCGGATCGGTTGCTTACCACCACATGAAGCTCCCAGGCACGCCATCGTCGAGGAAGAGATGGCGGTACAGTGGGTCAACGCGCGGCTTGATGAGCTCGAGCTCGGCAATGGCGGCGGAGCGGAGGCAGAGCTTGCGGATGGGGCGCTGCGGTGGCCGTCCGGGCGTCTGGGCTCCACATATCGACTCGTGGCGGCGCTGTGGAGTAGAATAGGGGGTTAGTGGGGCCAGAGAGCAACCGGTGGTGAGAAATCATGACGGCGGCCGAGCTCACCTGTGGCGAAACTTGGTCAAATTCCGGCGAGGGCGCGGCTCGGACTGGGGCAAGCGGACTCAGGTTAATCCTGGGCTCGGGGCAGAGCTCTGGCGGGGCTCGGCAAGAGCGGTGGCTTGGCAGGGCGGCGTGGCCGCGGCGGCGCCGGGGTGCGGTGCGGTGGAGCAAGGTGGGCGGCGCTCTAGGGTTTGAGGCGGCTGCGAGAGTGGGGAGATATGGGGCGTAGGGGGTCGCGGAGCGTTTTAAAGGAGGGGAAGCCAGGGATCTCGGCGTGCGGGCCGGGATTGTCGCACTGCGCTGGCTCGAGCGCTGAGCAGGGCAGGTCGGAGAAGGTCGCGGCGGGGAAGATGGAGGACCTGACAGTGGGATTGAGCTGTCAGCGAGCGAGCGGTAACGGGCGACGCAGGGCGAGCGGCTGCAGGCGCTGACGTGCGGGCCCAGGAGCGCCGCGGGAGAAATGGAACCGGGCCACGCGAGTGGGAGGCGGGGCGAGCTGGGCCACGGGGGAAAAAAACAAGGAGAGGGCTGGGCTGCTTGCGGGTTTGGGCTGGTTTTCTTCTTTCCTTTTTCTTTCTCTTTTCTTTTTCCTCTGAAGTCAAAACTATTTGAATTCAAATTCAGATTTGAATTCAAAACCCTAACACTCAAACAAAATGAAAACCATGCACCAGCATGAATGCACACACATGTTAGCCCTAAAATAAATTTTAATTACTTTATGAAGCAAAAATAAATTATAAATGCAAGGCTAAGCAAATTAAATCCTAGAAAATTAAATAAAGCTAATTAAATTTTTTATTAAATACTGAAATTTAAATTAGGGTGTTACAAATCCTACCCCCTTACAGGAATCTTGTCCCGAGATTCTGGGCTGGCTAGCAAAGAGAAACAAGGATGGGATTAAGTTCTACGCACAACTGAGTTGGATTCTCATACCCACATGTCTTGAGTTGGAAGTATGTTGAACCTCATGCTCAATTTGCTCTCCTGACGAGGTCTGGACCTTTACCACTCTTTTGGTAGGCTGCATCACAAGTTTCTTTCGAATTGACCAATTTTGACCAAGAATGATGTCGATTCCTGTTGACTCCATTACAATAAGGTGCTCAGGGAAGGTTGCCTCGCCTATCCTCATGCTGACTCGAGGACATATGTAACTGGAGATCTGTTCTTCTTCTAATGATTTGACGACCATTCTCTTCCTCATGGGAAGCTTCAATATCTCATGCTTAGCAGCAAACTGCGTGCTGATGAATGAATGTGTAGCACGAGGATCTATCAACACTGAGGCTGGGAATGAATTAACTGGAAGCATACCAAGAATGACTGGACTATCATCCCGAATGGTTTCTGCTGACACATGGTGAACTCTACCCTGGAGGTACTCTTTTGGTCCCTTCTTGGATTGCTCATGCTTTGTACGATCACTACACACTGGCATCACCTGCTGCTGATCCTGGTCATTCTGGGCATCTTGCTTGGAGCAGATCCCGGAAATAAGGTGGGTCTCGTCACCACTGGTATGCGGGATTGGTGAAAGGTCCTGGACTGGTGCTACCGGTGACAGGTGATTCTGTGGACAACTTTTGGCATAATGACCTTCTTGCCTGCATTGGTAGCACAGGCGACGGCGGTTAATGGCGCTACTTGGTTGAATCACATTCATAGTGATAGTCAACTCATCAACATAATCATAGAGTGCTTGGTTCTTGACCTGTGTATCTCTAGAGCACTCAGGATCCTTTCTCTTCTGGATGGTCTGTAGCTCTTCGACTGCTGGACCGTCAAGGAAAAGGGAATTCTCTGCTAGCTGCTCTTGATGAGACCTCTTTCTCTTTGTACTGGAGAACAACCTCTGGTTCCTCCTAGTTGTGGCTTCATCTTCAGTCGTACGAACTTGATGACAAGGAATGCCATAGAACTGGCAACACGGACAAGCTTTCTCACCATTCTTCGGGTGGTATGCTATTTTCGAAGACTGATCTTGTATCGTTATCGGCTGCTCCACGAAAACAGTTGCATGAACACCATCACCCATTGCACTATCTCCAAGGCCGTTTTGTTCTGCTGACATCTGAGCTGGGTAAAGAGGAAACACAGGTAAGGTCAAGGAAGAGAGAAAAACTCCACTATTTAAGGTTCTATCTTATTTAGACAACACTGCCCATGCATCACTGCTGCTAACTCAAGATGGGTGTTGCATAAGTCCGAAAAAAAGGAACTATAGCATAACTCTTCTGCCTCACTTGAGAGATTCTCAAGTTCTCCTGTACTATCTGCAGGCCGGGGTGTCACATCCCTACCCCCTTACAGAAACCGACGTCCTCGTCGGTGAATTCCTGGATATCACATCCTCTTCGCACTATCCCTCTTCTCAATAAGCAAGACAGGAGAAACCCAAGGCAATATAAGGTAGAGGATGGAGTGGATGGTTTTAACCCCAACGGTCTAACTCATTTTATTAATTAATTAACTTTAACTTAAGACTGATTTTCATTAAACAAATTTAACTACTAAGCTATGCAACCAACCAAAAATCCAAATCAAACATTGGCATAATAACAAGCATTAAAAAGTTCATTCTTTAGTCGAGTTTAACACACAACTCGACTAACACCACGCGTCGCAGAACGTTGTATCATGCTATTATAAAGGGGTCATTTAGCTTACACCTATGATGGTCAGATGATTTACTCCAGGCCAGAATCTACGGAAACTATTCTATAGAGAAAAATCAAGGCAGGACGAGTAAAAATCTTAGAATTCAAGTAGTATAATAGCAAAATAGTCTCAGTAGACAAGGCTGAGAGAGAAGAAGACTTAAAACTCGCCCAGTTCTATCTAGGCTTTCGTCCTACAGTCGATATATCTCTGATACCACTCTGTAACACCTGGTTTATAAAAGGACATAAACCGAGCAATCATATACGTGCCAAGATCAAGTCACACGTATATACAACAGAATGAACAATATATCACAGCACATATCACGTAAAAAGATATAATAAAGCGAGTACGAATGTTATTTATTACATTAATGACAAAATGTCTGATACAAAGTATGCGGAAGCGTAAAACATATACGAGAAACTCTCGGAAGTAGGGCGCCACAGGGACGTCGACTGGGAGACGAACACCTAGAAGTCCTCGTACTCCTGGTAGCTCCGGGTGAACTCCCTCGCGTCGGCAGGAACTGAGCAGCAGTAGAGTGTCCCCAAAAGAACAAGAGGAAAAAAAGTGTAGAGGAGGCAAGGGTGAGTACACAACTCGTACTCAACAAGTATAACACAAACTATGAGGCTCTAAGGTTGGCTGACTCAACTGCATTAGCTTTTAAGTCTTGGAAAATTTTTATTAAAGCTATTTACTACAAGTTGATGAATTACCATAAACCCGGTTCATAGTAATTAATCAAAATTAATCATGTTACTACTGAGAACCATACCAAACCAAGCCACCCGGGGAAATCCTCCTAACCAAAGGAAGATAACCCCACTAATCAAAAGGAGGATCTGGGCCGCTCATGACCGTGAGCACGGCTAGTATACCAGTTTTACACTCTGCAGAGGTTGCACATCTTTACCCACAAGTCGTGAGCTACGCTAGTTGTTCATCACACTTCCTTAGGTGAGATGGCTAGCAAACTCACTACGAGGCCTTTACAAAGAATCTCGTTGGTAAGGAGTAACCGCGAGGGTGGATCGGCGACTATGGCGCAGGTCTAGTGGGCGTCAAGACACAGGTGCACAGACCAAGCACAGACGAGGCCACTCAGTACGAGGGCCATAGAAGCTTACCTCCCCTGCCCCGCAGGTAAGTTACTCCAGACCAAAAAGACCTAATTATTATGCCAAGACCGTCCCATTCCAGTCTTGTGGTAGCGCTGTTGTCCCAGGTTGTCGCTCTATGAACCTGTCCTTATGGAGAGTGGCCAACCAAGCACTAAGCACCGTGCTGGCCCCCTAAACCATGTTTCTATAAAAACCAATTTTAACGAGACGTGAGCCACTCAAGCACAACACAGAGGGCCACTCTCAGAATTAAGTTGCATATACCATTAATCAAATTAATTAAAAAGGACCAAGTGTGTTATAGCGCGGCACCTAGCACAACTAACCAAAATGCAACCCAAAGGATATATATAAAGGATATAAAGTGGCTAGGAAAGTCCTTATAGGCATACAATATTAAAATGCAGTATGAAAATGTATTTAAAGTGATAGGTGTTGTTCATGTTATACTTGCCTTCCTCAAAGTTCTCCTGCTACTCAAACTGCTCTGAAGATGGCTCCTGGTACTGGTACTCCTCCGAAGGATCAACATCTATTCACGATCGCAACGCCAAAACAAGTCCAGCACATACACATACATGCAAACAAAAGCAAAAGCTAAGAAATAGTACAACAATACATAAAAACATCGAACAAAACTAAGCTAGAACTATTCTACGCGTTACAATGATCGCGTGGACATAAAGAACGCCTAAAACGGAGCTAGAACGCGAAAACTAGGCCTAAAACAGGATCTAGGGGCTTAACCGTAAGAAAAACTAAGTTCTAGGGGCTTCTGCGCAAGAAACCAGGGACCTTTGTGCAAAAACCGAAAAGATCCAGGGGCTAACGCGTGAAAAAGCCAGAGGTGGACGGCGGGTTCTATATCTAAAAAGCTCAAGGGTCTAAGTGCTAAAAACTGGGCCTGGTTGGAAATATTTTTACACAGTCATGGATTGCGGGTTGATATTAGGAAAGGAGGGGGTCTCTTTAGCAAAAATGCCAGGCGCTGACCGTTAACCTCTCTGTTGACTCGGGTGGAAACGATCCTGGACCGTCGATCTGGGATCAGATGGATCAGACGTTTTGGGGGCGTGGGCGGCGGCGGGAGCACCGACGCACGGCGGCGGGGTCGCCGAAGTTCGGATAAACGGCCCTCCATGACCCTATTCATCCCGTTTCCTGAGCCGGGGTGACGTGCGCAACGTCGCGAACTCGACCCCATGCTCATTACGGGGCGGATCGGCATACGCCGGCGAGCGATTCGCGCGAGTGTGGAGGCGCGGAAAAAGGGGGAAAAGGGGCGGATCGGTTGCTTACCACCACACGAAGCTCCCAGGCACGCCGTCATCGAGGAAGAGGTGGCGGTACAGTGGGTCAACGCGCGGCACGACGAGCTTGAGCTCGGCAATGGTGGTGGAGCGGAGGCAGAGCTTGCGAACGGGGCGCTGCGGTGACCCTCCGGGCGTCTGGGCTCCACGTATCGACTCGTGGTGGCGCTGTGGAGTAGAACAGGGGGTCAGTGGGGCCAGAGAGCCACCGGTGGTGAGAAATCATGGCGGCGGCCGAGCTCACCTGCGGCGAAACTTGGTCAAATTCTGGCGAGGGCGCGGCTCAGACCGGGGCAAGCGGACTCAGGTTAATCCTGGGCTCAGGGCGGAGCTCTGGCGGGGCTCGGCAAGAGCGGTGGCTTGGCAGGGCGGCGTGGCCGCGGCGGCGCCGGGGTGCGGTGCGGCGGAGAAAGGTGGGCGGCGCTCTAGGGTTTGAGGCGGCTGCGAGAGTGGGGAGATACGGGGCGCAGGGGGTCGCGGAGCGTGTTAAAGGAGGGGAAGCCTGGGATCTCGGCGTGCGGGCCGGGATTGACGCACTGCGCTGGCTCGAGCGCTGAACAGGGTAGGTCGGAGAAGGTCGCGGCGGGGAAGACGGAGGACCTGACAGTGGGACTGAGCTGTCAGCGAGCGAGCGGTAACGGGCGACGTGGGGCGACGCGGGGCAAGCGGCTGCAGGCGCTGATGTGCGGGCCTAGGAGCGCAGCGGCTGAGGCGAGCGCGCGGGCTGAACGCGTTGCGCGGGGTTGGGACAGCTGGGCCGCGGGAGAAAGGGAACCGGGCCACGCGAGTGGGAGGCGGGGCGAGCTGGGCCGCGGGGGAAAAAAACAAGGAGAGGGCTGGGCTGCTTGCGGGTTTGGGCTGGTTTTCTTCTTTCCTTTTTCTTTCTCTTTTCTTTTTCCTCTGAAGTCAAAACTATTTGAATTCAAATTCAGATTTGAATTCAAAACCCTAACACTCAAACAAAATGAAAACCATGCACCAGCATGAATGCACACACATGTTAGCCCTAAAATAAATTTTAATTACTTTATGAAGCAAAAATAAATTATAAATGCAAGGCTAAGCAAATTAAATCCTAGAAAATTAAATAAAGCCAATTAAATTTGTTATTAAATATTGAAATTTAAATTAGGGTGTTACACTATGCCTCCCCAAAGTTCGGGCTATTCATATGGTGCAGTGCCAAAGCATGGTTATTCGCAGCAAACACCATATACACAGCCGAATCATGCACCGCAAATGCTGAATAGGTCTAGCGCCAATGTTTAGAGGCCAAATGATTCTTATTTTAATCAAATACTTGAGAAACATAAGAAAGATTTGGCTGTTATGTTTAAAGAGTCTTTTGACATAGAACTTAAGGATAAAACTCTTGTTTGTCAAAAACCATATCCTGAGAGTTTTGATTCCATACCATATCCTCAGAATTTCAAGGTGCCTGAATTTATTAAATTCACTGGGGAGGATAGTAGGACTACATGGGAGCATGTTAGTCAGTTTAATGCACAAATGGGAATTCATGGGAGTCTTGATCATTTGAAAATTAGAATGTTCCCTTTGTCTTTATCTGGCACTGCTTTTTCACGGTTTTCGGCATTAGCTCCTAATTCTGTGCAAACTTGGTCTCAATTAGAACGTAAATTTCATGATCATTTTTATAATGGTGAAAATGAGTTGATGCTATGTCATTTAACATCGGTTAAGCAAAAGCATGATGAGTCTGTTGCTGAATTTATTAGAAGATTTAGAGATATAAAAAACCTATGTTATAGCTTGGTTATTTCTTAAAAGGATCTTGCTGAATTAGCTCTTAATGGTTTGAGATCTCATATTAAAGAAAAATTAGAAGGATATGAGTTTCTAACTTTTAATCAAGTGTTGCAGAGGGCTTTGGCTCAAGAAAGCCGAAGCAAAGAGTCTATGTTTAAACCCGATCGTCTTAGTATGCATATGCTACAAGGAGAATCTTCAGACGATGAGGGTAATGAAGTATATGCTGCTGAATTTGTATGGTCATCTAGTGATAAGCCCAGCACTTGTACTTCTTTAAAGCCGATTTCTAAAAATCGGCAAGATGAGATTAAATTCACTTTTGATGTGACAAAGTGTGATAGAATTTTTGATGAATTGGCAAAGCTTGGGAAGATTAAGTTCTTTCACACTATTCCATCAACGGAGGAATTGAAGCGGCGTGCATATTGTAAGTTACACAATACTTTTTCTCATGCCACTAATGATTGCAATGTTCTTCGTAGACAAATACAATCGGCTAAAATGAAGGACGATTGGTTGTTCCTGCGATGCAAATTGATCAAAATCCTTTTCCCGTTCATACACTTGAGTTGTCAAATCCAAAAGTATTGATTCGGCCGCATCAAGTCGAATCGACTAAAGGGAAAAATGTGGTGGTTGGTGAGGAAAGACATGAGAAAAAGGTGCTGCAGAGCAAGACTCCTCAAGTTGCAACAGAGACTTCAACACTCGGGGGGCAGGACAAGGAAAAAGAGGCCGACAACAAGTCAACCGGTCTGACCGGTTCGACCGGTCTGACCGGTCGTGGGACCGGTCTGACCAGTACGCCCAGTAAGTCTGGGAATTGCTCTAAAAGCAAGACAAGGCCGAGTTTCAAGGAACTCTTGGGCAAATATGAGAAGGGAGGGAGTGCTCAGAGACATAAGGAGTCACCAAACGAAGTCAAGGATACGGAATCATCGTCAAGACATCAAGAGCAGTCGAGTCAAGGTAATTATATTTCATCTAGTGGACCGATTGCTGCATGGTATTGCTGGTATCCTTACTTTTATACACCTATGAATTATAGTAGGATGCATATGCAATCATATTATATTCAATATCCTCCTATGTATCCAAATCATGTATTACTACAAAGACCGATTGTTGCTAGCAATAATCCGGTCAAGCAAGATGTTGATTGCAGCAAAGAAAATGAGAGGAGCAAGGAGCAAGATTCAAAGTATCTACAGCTGAGGTGGTGTCCCTCAGGCTTGTCTCATACTCAGAAGCGAAGGCTGCAACGTATGCGCAAGAAGGAGGCAATGGAACAACAAGTGGAGGCCGTGCCAAAGATGTCAGCGACAATGAAGAAGGTGTGGCGGCCCAAACAAGTTGTTTCAACATCGACTTGAGCAAAACATGGCCGATAATTGTTTATCGCCTTTAGTACAAAAAATAGCCAATGTAGTGTTAATCATCGCCCTTATACAATTTTGGCTCAGAAGAATGTTTTTTGGCAAGAAAGCTTTACCAAAAAACAGGGGGGCATATGTTGACAGCCAAAATTGGCACCAACCGGTCTGACCGAGCGGTCTGACCGAGCGGTCTGACCGGTCGAGACACTGTGGGCTGTCCGGCAGAGACTGACCAGTCCAGGTAGAGTCCGAGTACAACTAGGATTTTCCATAGATTTAGATCTGTAAACAGGACTTCTTGCGGGATAAGTCCACCCCACCCTATAAATATAAAGGGTCACGGCCTATTAGGAAATCCAATCGATCAAAACACATCAATACATTACTTTTCTTTATGTTTATTGCCTTTACTTTTGTCTCTAAACCCTAGCTCTTCTAACCCCAATCTGCTGTTCTTCCTTCGTCTCCGCGACTTCTATAGGTGTTCTAGGTGGCCTGCCGATCCTAGAACAACCCTATGCGCGCTTGCCCTGACGGGGTCCCTCTCGGGCGAGCGTTCGTCGGATTTCGCCGTTCTGCACCGGCGAACCGGTCTGACTGGTTACCTCAACCGGTCTAACCAGTCTGAGCATCGGCGCTGCAATTGTGCCGTCGCTCACCGCGCGATCAAGCGCATTCGTGTGTTGGCCCTAGATTGGCGCCAACAGACAGATTGGTGCTTTGACTTGGGAAAAGAAAAAGCAAGCAAGCAAGGGCACAATAGACCTTTCGCATCTAGATTTAACGGCATCAGTTGAAAATGACATGAAAGGGATGCAAATTTTCAACTAGTGGCACTTAAGGGAATCCAATATTTTCAGTGGTTCTCTCACTATAAATTCCATCGATTGAGGAGCTACCACTACCAGAAACTGTGCGTTTGCCGTGTGTTGACAACAAAATTTGGTAAATTTGATGTACTCTGAATTATGAAGCATTCGGCTCTTTGTGTCAATATGAAAGCTGATAGTCAGCAGCGGTTGCTGATGAAGCCGAAAGCCTGGTTGCTGGCCGGGGATTCACGCATGAAAATAATTGAAGCAAAAGGCTAATCGGAACTTGCATGCGGGCATGTGAAGTCACGTGGGAAGGAGAAGAAAGCAAACGTGATTAGTAACATGGCCTGATTATATTATTTAATAATGGAGGCAAGTCAAATGAAAATGGAGTTTGCACATGCATGCATATTCGCATTGGAAAGTGACGTTCGCATGAGGAAAAACATCATCGTTGGCTTAAATAGTTAATAAAGCATGCGTGCATGGCAAGTTGATTAAAATAAAGAATGAAAAGGTGCCGCACGGGAGGGAGTCCAGGATAACTGCGTATGGTGTGATCAATCTTTGCGCAGATGGATCGGCAAGGAGCTTAATTAGAAAGGATTCAACAGAAAGGGAAGATAGAGTGCATGTATCTTAGAATTTGTGTTTAAGTTTAGATTTTGCTTGTGAGGCAAGTTAGTTCATCGTATAAATATGTATCCCTAGTCTCTGTAAAAGATTTGTCACACAACCAATACAAAACAATTTACTTTCTCAAGTACTTTTACCTTTCTGCCCTAAGAGTAGGAGTAATGTAGATTTTTGATGAGTTCTTCAGCAAGTTGGGCTGCATCGCTTCGATTCCAGTTCGCCGCGGTCTTCGTCTACCAGGAGTTCTAGGATTTAACCACCGGGCACATCGCTGTGGTTTCGTCTAGATTCACCTACGAGTTACCGGGTATCCCAGATCTCAACTTCCGGGCGCATCGCTGTCGTTGAATCTAGTTCTTATATATCCACCAGTTATCGAGTACCTTGGATCTTCGGCCGATGGCACATTCGCTTCTGTCTGGGTCTACGGTATTCACCAGTTATCGATTTTGCCCTATCTTGTGAGCATTATCTCTTGCTAGATGTGGTAGAATCATAATTATCCTAGTCTTGAGTAAGATCGCATCGGCTGATTTATCTTTGATTTATCGTCTTATTGTTCAGATTGTTTTAATTAGCTTTATCTTGATAAAATATACGATAGATTGTTCAATAGCCTGTTGCATCTTAATCTTGGGTACTTGTCAAGTGTTGTTGGGAACGAGTTCTATTGTGGATAAATCTATTGGCTGATGAAGTTAGATTAATCTTTTGCTAGTATTATTTCTGGATTGCAACTTTCGGGCGCATCACTGTTGTTTCATCTAGAAATACTGGTGGTAATGCTAGTCGAAGCATCATTGACTTATGGTCCTTTTCATAGTAAATTGAAAGCCCAATGGCACTCTATTTCTTGTCGGCTTGCTAGACGATAGTTTTCATCTTTATTGTTATCAATCTTATGGATTTGATCCAGATAGCCGATGAGTTGCTCATCCACATTAGGATGCTGAAATCGACTTTATGGACGATAATTTATTTATTATATTTTATTTGGCTACATCATCATCGTTACCGGTGCCAGGATAAAATCGGCCTGATCGGCCGATCCCCTTTGACCTTAGAAGAATTATCTTTACCTTGCCAGTTGAATGGTCAAACTGACTGGCACGCCTCGGTTTTGTAACACCCAGAAGAAAACAAAATAATCCTTCGGAGGCAAACGCACATTAGTTTGAAGGTTTACAGTCTGAGCGTAGTGAACAGGACCCTCAGGCTTTTGTGTGTTGATTTTTGCATCAACACACTTTTGGCACGCCCAGTGGGACACGATTGAATTGAATATCGCTATGGGTCCAGCTGGTGGTATTTGAGCCCACATATCTTAGAAAAAGTCACCATGGAGATTTTATCCAAAGAAGCCGATGTCCTTGCTTATTGTCAGCGGATAACCAGTTCTAAATATATATCTGGGGTGTATAAGCAAACAATTTAGAAGAGTATTATTTTATCAGCTGTTGAGCAGCCGATTAGATGAGTATCGTGTATCAGCTCTTGAATTGGTGACTACTTCAGTTGTGCTGACTTCCTGGTTATCACACACAAATCGGCCGACAGCCAGCCAGGTCCCTTGACCTGTAATCGCCAAAAGCAAAACACCATGCTTCAGCCTTCAGTTCATCGGCACCATCACGTCAGGGTTGGTACATCGGCAGGGCTACATCGGCGCTTGTGGTGGAGGCCAGTGCATACTCCTCTAGCTACTGTTTGGCCGATGCATGCATCCAGGTATTCAGTTTCAAATATAAAAGTATTTTCTCCAATATGGACTGCAGCTACAATTGAAAGGATCGTGGTCCAAGATGGGGGTGAATTGAGACTTTTTCGATTTCTAGCCGTCCTTATCCTACGACTAGTGTTGCCTAAGCCTATAGTTCAAAAACCTAAGATCTAGAGCACACTAACATGATCATTCTAGGTAGGGAAGCACACTAACATAGCCATCATTCTAGATAAAACAAACTACCATGCAAAGGCTAGTCCAAAGGAAGCAAACTATCAAGAGCAAGTCCTAGACTCAAACAAGCAAGCAAAAAGCAAGTAACTAAAAATGGTTAAGTAAATTGCTTGAATGTAAAAGAGAATGGACAAGAGATAACCGGATTTTTTCTTGTGGTATCGAGGAGTTGACGCTCCCCTCTAATCCACATTGGAGCACCCACAAAGGGTTAAAATCCCTTGCATCACGAAGAGCAAGTACTCACTAAGAATACCCCTTCTCCATCTCCGGAACGGAGGGCTTCAAACCGTGTACAACTTCTTCTTCTTCTTGGGGCTCCCATAAACTACAAGAGCTCACCAAGAGCCTCCAATCACCAAGACCATCTAGGTGTCGTCAAACGCCAAGAGTAACAAGCTCAAGCCTTCACTTGACCATCACTAAGTTCGCCCTAAAGCTCTAGCACACTTGCACTCTTCCAAGGATTGAATTCTTGATGAATTTGTTGATCTCAAGTGTTTGGATGTCTTCTCTCAGCACAAGGGTGGCCTCAGGTGTTCAAGGGTTCAAAAGGCAGTTCAAGAGACCCGAGGTACCCCCTTATATAGGCTAGGGAACAACTGAGAGCCGTTACCAACTTTTTTGCAAAAAGTCAGCAGGGTCGGATAATCCGACAGGGCTCTGAGAAGGGCATCGAATCATCCGACCCCACTGTGAATTCTACTCTTGCCGTTATATTTTCAATCTGTTGCTGATGTCATTATCCGAGTCATTAGTCCGACGTGTTCTAAGATGATGTGTCGGATAATCCGTCCTCTTTTGAAATTTTGAATTCCAAAACCAATGACCATGATCATTACTCCTGCTCATTTGTCCAACGCACTGTCAAATCCACATCGGATCATCCGGTCCTGAAGAGGAAAATCCTGCCTAAAAACATGCTCTCTGGTACATCATCCGACCTTTTGTCCGACGTAGCATATTGACGCCGTCGGATAATCTGACCCCATAGGATATTTTCAGCCCCTGAAAACATGCTCTCTGAGTAATACTACTACTCAAAATCCGACCTTCATTTCTGTTGGGTCGGATAATCCGGGTGCATGGGCATGTTTATCCAACCTATGGGTACTCGGATAATCCGACCCCACTGAAATTTTCCTGTTTCTGTTTTCTGACTTGGGGTTGATTTGAACGTCTATTCTTTCTGCTTCCAAGTGTTTTTCTGAGTTCTATAGCAAGTCTTGAGTTGATCTTGAGCAAGTGCGCATGAAATCTAAGGCCAACTCATCGAATGGTCAAGCTACTAGCTTCAAACCCCCCTTTATAGTACGATCACGAACTAGAAACTATAAAACCAATACTAAATCAAGTGCCCTTCATCTCCTTGTGACACTTGAGTCTAGAAAGATCCTTAACCTTGACGAATTGAGTCCATGTCATTGAATGTTGATTTTGAGGGGTCTCCTTTCATTTGCGACTTAAACGGTTAAATGTTAATTCCTTCAAAACACACGTTAGTCACAAACGTTGTCACTAATCACCTAAACTTACCATGTAGCATCCACGGGCCTAGATGCTTTCAATCTCCCCCTTTTTGGTGATTGGTGACAACACAAAGATAGAGATAGCAAATAAGGAATATAAAGCGCAAATAAATAACTGAAACGAAAGCCACATGTACAGCCATGTCAACATAGAGTCATACACAAAAGCCAAATGACATGTCTGATACATCAAGATCCATGAAAAGCCAAAACATGCTACAAACCCCCTGGAACCCCCTATCTCTACTCCCCCTATCTATCTCCCCTTTTGGCGACAAAGCACCAAAAAGGAAGGCTGGAGCGAACTAGTCCTAGGGCGGAGAAGACTGAGTCGGAGCGGCAATGTAGCGGCCGACGTCGTCGTCGTCATCGTCCGAAAAAGTGGAAGTGGCACGATCGGTCAGAGAGGGCGATGGGGCAGCAGAAGTAGTCGGAGCTGAAGAGACTGCTGCCTCCGTGGTGACGACCGTGGACTCCGTCTGAGGAGAGACCGAAGCCGCAAGTGACGAGAGAAGCGTGGAGTCCACCGAGGCACGAACAGCTGAGGGTCGAAGCGGTGACAGAGAAGTGCTGTCGAACTGAAGGGCCTCAACCGGCAGAGTAGCGACAACTGAGGCATGAGGTCGAGACTGAGCTGTGCTGAGCTGCTGGAAGTCCTGAAACTGACGCTGCTGCTCAAGAAACTGTCTCCACTGATCCGGTGTCATCGGCATCTACATGATAGCCAAACACCCCTGGGTGAAGAAGAGGCAATATCGGGAACGACGCCAAGGGTGTCTGGGGCAGGCTGGCAGCGGGACTAGTAGGAGCTGCTGGGTCCAAAGGAGGGAGAGGAGATGGAGGAGGTGCGGCAAGTTCGACGTGACTGTAAAGTGCTCCAAAACAGCCCAGGAAGTACTGTAACATCTGCTGCTGCTGGAAAAGCTGTAATCTCACTGTCTCCTGGTGCTGCCTCATCTCCTGGAACATAAGTGCCTGGGTCTCCTGCTGTCGAGCCTGCTCAGCCAAGAGTCAACCCTGATTGTCTGCCTATCGGTCTTGCTGCTCGGCAAAACGACGTTGCTGATCTTTAAGTGTTTGAAGTATCTGAGCAAGCGTGTCTAGCACTACAACCTGAGCCACTATAACTGGAGGCGGTGTCGGGGGCCTAAGGTCGTGACGTGGTGCTCCTGCCCCAGACGTACCAGCCTCGTCGTCGTGTGCTGCTCGTCGGACGGGAATAGTAGGAGTGTAGTCCTCGTCGTCCTCGGATTGCTCTGAGTCTGTGGCAAGGAACTGAGATAGATGGGCCTCTACAGCTGCAAGTGAAGCATCGGCAGCTGCTAAAGGGTCCTCGGTGGCTACTAACTCTGCCTGAGCTCTCTCTCTGAGTCTTTGCTCGGCTCTGCGCTGACCTCGAGCTCCTCTACGACCATCGTCAGGAGAAGTAGGAGAGTAATCCTTGAATGAAGTGGTCGAGATCTCCAGATCGTGCATCATAGCACCCTGATCGAGCTGAGCGAGGATCTAACTGATCCAGTGTGCGTACGGCTGTCTCCTGCTCGACGTCAGCCCCTCCATGATCACATCCTCAATCTCACAGATAAAGAAGTCAACAATATCAAACGGCAAGCGTCCGAGGATGTAAACTAGAAGCCACTGCTGGAGTGTTGTGATCCCCTCACTGTAGCCAATCCGGAAAAGCAAGCTCCACTTCAGAGCGAAGTGAAGCACATAGGCAACTGGAGTGAGCCGCTAGGAACTCTAGGAGTGCCTGGGAGGAATGGCTGCTGGAACAAGATACTCACGTCCTTGTCAGAGGGGAACATCATCTCCTTCGAGCGACATGGTGGGTCTGCGTCACCGTAGGTGTGAAAGTGAAGTGAGTAGGGCTTATCTGAGAGTGTCGCACCTAATTACCTCGCCAAGCTCTGTCTGTTCAACCGCCACATCTTCTTGTTGAACATGAACATGATGTACTTCCTGTCCTCTCCAACGAACAGGGTGGCGTAGAACACACAAACCCACTCCTGGACATACTGACGCCTCTCAGCTAGAAGCTCTGGCAAACTGGGGTATCTGTCAAAGAAAGGATGAATGGGCACACCCCCGGCTGCTACTCTCAAAGCTCCCCAGTGAAGCATCCTGTGCTCGCTCATCTGAATCCCAAGCTGTAAGTACCCGAAGTAGAAAGACTCCTGGAGGAGTGTGTGAAAGAATGGGTCTGTGTCCCTCTCCCTTTGCATGGGAAACCAAGTCTACTCATCCACATATCTCATCTTCCTCACCCTGGCCACTGTGAACTCACGAACATCAATCAGAAACACTGACCTGTCCCCAGACTGATCCTCTGCCTCACTCTCAGGCTGATCCTCTGTCTACCCGGCCCTGTCTGACTGTGGATGAGTGCAGCCTCCAAGCCTCAGAGGGCGTCCACCCACGGGCTCGAGGACCACCACAAGCAGGTGGGGTCTGAGCTGGGCCCCGGGTATGCGCAGAACGGCGCAAAGTCAGAGTGCCTGGAACTGTCTGTGCATCTGGCTCTGACTCCCCCTCTGTAGCTCCCCGGGACTCTCAGATCTTGAACAGCCTCTGAGGGCGGTCTGCAGCAGCTGCGGCTGTGTGCTCGCTCCCAACCTCGCTCCTCACGAGACTGCTTCTTCTTCTTAGGCTGCTCGTCAACCTTGGCTTTGCCCTTTCTGTCACCTGCCATCTGTTTCAAAGTGAACGGTTGAAGATAATAGAATGAGATAGGGCTATATAATAGTACAAGATCATAATCTAGATATGAGAAAGCCCTAACAAAGCAATGGATCAATATGAGCCTAATCATGGATTCTATTGGATGAAACTTGCCTCTAATGATTTGAAATAAGTGAGTGCAAGTGAGTGCCAACGTATGTGTCAAGGAGTGTGAAAAGATGTGTACAAGGTGTAGGTGCACTCCTATTCAATAGATGTGCTCTAAAGTGTATGAGTGTGCACATGTGTGTGAGCATGTGTGTGAAGGCATATGTGCAAAGGACGATCTTATGACAAGTACAACACATGCTAGAACGAGAATCAAACCATACCCTGAGGATCCTGAAGAAATCGGAGTGAAACTCTGAGATTTGCCCTTGTGGCAAAACACCTAACACCTATCGTGCAAGTTCCGGGTGGAAGGAAAGGAGCAGTGTGGGGGTTCCAGCTCGGGGGCTGCGTGCTCTAGGCTGAGCTCTGCTGCGTAGAGACGGCCTGTGATGGCGGCGATGGTGCGGAACGGTGGCAATGGCGGCGAAGGGCGGCGGCGGCGCTAGGGTAGGGTTTGGTGCACGCGGTGGTGAGAGGGTGGTGCGAGTGCGGCGGTGCGGCTGCGCGACGGCGGGTGATCGGCGGCATGAGGCGGCGCGGTGGTGGCAGTGCGGAGGTGTGGCGGCGCGTGAAGGTGAGGGCTAGCGGCGAACGGGAGGCGGGCGGCGTACGGGCGGTGGAAAAGGATGGGGATGAAAACCGACCAGCGGGGCCCACAGAAAGAATATGCACAACTGACAGCCTGGGCCCGCCGAACTCGGGAGCATCAGATAAACCGACGGAGTGAAGCACAAACATCGGAGTAACAGGTCGGATGGAAGTTGACCAGAATTGACACAGTCAAAGATCCCAAGTTTATTAGTCTGACAGGTACAGCGTCGGATAAACCGAACAAAGAAGTCGAATGAACCGATGGTGGAATTTGAACGGGTCGGACTAAAACTGACAGAGGGCTCAGAACAGAACTAGATGAAGGGATCGGATGATCCGACGGGTGAGAGTGCCAAGTGTCGGATTATCCGTTCCTTAAGAAAATTTTCTGCGGAACTAAGCCTCTACTTCTGATCCAAATCTCGAAAAAACAAAGCAATAAACACTCAATTTGGACCATTTTCGAGTGACAACATCACCTCTCAAACACTCATACTTATAGATGCTCAAAGAGCTTTTACATAATGTAGGCAAATGAAGATCCAAGCGATTAAGAGCTTAAAAACGGGAATGTATGAGCCATTTGCCTATGAACTTAGAGATTGAAGCTTTAAGTTCGCTAGGACATGACTCAATAGGCATGAAAGCACAACATTTGTCTTATCACTCTTGTTGAGTTGTTAAAACATATTGAGCATGTATGACATTCTCTAAGTGTGATTTCTCCTTTGTGATGCCACTAACACAATGCAATGCTATGCAAGACAAGAATTAAACATGAATGCAATCTATATGGCAAGAAGAATGCATTGCAAGAAATTTAAATCTATTTTGTCAAATTTGAACCCTCGGCAAGCTTCTTCATAATGAATCTTTCTTCATGCCATGAGCGAAACAAAAGATCCACCGGCTCATGCAAAACCCATGTTCATCACTATCTTGACAAGGTTAGACAAGCCCCTAATATGTACATATGAGATGCAACTATATGACAAGGCAATTACATGATGTTAGAAGCATATAAAATGTTAAGCTCACTTCGCAACCTACAAAAGGTGCTCTCATCTAGGGTTTTGTGAAGATATCCGCCAATTGATCTTCGGAACGAACACCACAAAGTGATATGTCATTCCTTGCCACATGATCTCTTAGGAAGTGATGGCGAATATCTATGTGCTTTGTGCGGGAGTGTTGAACCGGATTATTAGCAATTTTTACGGCACTCTCGTTATCACAAAGGAGAGGGATCCTATCTAGTTCCACACCATAGTACAAGAGGCTTTACTTCATGTAGAGGATTTGAGCACAACAAGCCCCGGCAGCAATGTATTCCGCCTCCGCGGTGGACAAGGCCACGGAATTTTGTTTCTTTGAGGACCAAGAGACCAAAGAACGCCCTAGCAAGTGGCACCCACCCGAGGTACACTTATGATCAACCCGACATCCGGCAAAATCCGAATCCGAGTACCCTAAGAGTGTAAAGCTAGCACCTATGGGGTACAACAAACCTATGCTAGGTGTGTGCTTGAGATATCTAAGGATCCGCTTCACGGCACTTAGGTGAGATTCTTTGGGATTAGCTTGGAAACGAGCGCACATGCAGACGCTAAACATGATATCGGGCCTAGATGCGGTTAGGTAAAGAAGCGACCCAATCATAGAACGATAAAGAGTTTGATCTACCGATTTACCTCCCTCATCAAGGTCGAGATGCCCATTAGTTGGCATTAGTGTCTTGATCGGCTTGCAATCATCCATCTTGAATTTCTTGAGAATATCTCTTGTGTACTTTTCTTGATGGATGAAAGTTCCTTTCTTCAATTGCTTGACTTGAAAACCAAGGAAGAAGTTGAGCTTACCGATCTTAGATATCTCGAATTCCCTAGCCATCATGTTTCCAAATTCTTTGCAAAGAGTAGGGTTAGTTGAACCAAAAATAATATCATCAATATAGATTTGACATATGAAGAGTTCTTTGTTGATGATCTTGGTGAAGGGAGTAGTATCCACCCTCCCGATTTTGAAGCCCTTGTTGATGAGGAAGTCACGAAGGCGTTCATACCAAGCCCTAGGTGCTTGCTTGAGCCCGTAGGGCATCTTGTGCAATCTATAAATATGATTAGGATATTTTGGGTCCTCAAACCCGGGAGGTTGTTCAACATAAACCAACTCATTAATGAAGTCATTTAAGAACGCACTCTTCATATCCATTTGAAAGAGTTTCATGTTGTGATGTGAAACGTACGCTAGAAGGATATGGATGGCTTCAAGTCTTGCAATGGGGGCAAATGTCTCTCCAAAGTCCAATCCTTCAACTTGAGCAAAGCCCTTAGCCACAAGTCTTGTCTTGTTTCGAACCACCACTCCATGCTCATCTTGTTTGTTGCGGAAGACCCACTTGGTGCCGATGATGTTCTTGTCTTGAGGACGTTCTTCAAGAACCCAAACTTCATTGCGGGTGAAGTTGTTGAGCTCTTCTTGCATTGCCATCACCCAATCCGGGTCCTCAAGAGCTTCATCTACATTAGAGGGCTCCAAGCAAGAAAAAAAAGAGTAATGTTCACAAAAAGAGGCATATTGATGTCTACGAGTTCTTGTACCACCCGTAAGATCACCCATGACCAAGTCAATGGGATGGTTCCTTGAAGTTCTTGTTAGCCTCTCTTGTGGTTGAGATGATGAATCTTCTTATGGTTCGAGATTTTGTGCTTGAGCTTGGGCTTGTTCATTTGTGATGTGGGTGTCATCAAAGTGGAGTTGTTTTTGAACCACTTGCTCATCTTGGACATCTTGAGGAGGAGGTTGTGGAGCTTCATCTTCTTCATCGGATGACTCATCATGATGGATTGTTGGTGAAGCTTCTTCTTTGGAGTCATCCTTGGAAGGGGCTCCATCTTGAGTGGATGGTGAGATGATCTCTTCATCCTCCTCCTTTGGCTTGACTTGTCCAATGGCAATGTTCTTCATGACTTCCCGTAGTGGTTCATCACCTACATCATCACAAGCAAAAACTTCCCCTTGAGAGCCATTAGTCTCATCAAACTCCACATCACAAGTATCTTCAATCATGCGGGAGTCATTATTGAATACTCAATATGCTTTGGAGTTTGATGAATAACCAACTAGAAATCCAATGTCACACCTACTCTTGAACTTACCTAGGTGCTTCCTCTTCTTGAAGATGTAGCATTTGCACCCAAAAACTCGGAAGTAGTATATGTTGGGCTTCCTCCCAACAAGAACTTCATAAGGGGTCTTCTTCAAGAACATGTGGAGATACACCCGATTTGATGCATGACAAGCAGTGTTGATAGCTTCCGCCCAGAACCTTTGTGAAATCCCATAGTCATCTAGCATTGCTCTTGCAAGGGTGATCAAAGTTTTGTTCTTTCTCTCCACTACCCCATTTTGTTGAGGTGCATAGGTTGAAGAGAATTCATGCTTGATGCCGATTTCATTGCATAGCTCCTCAAATTGAGTATTCCGAAACTCGGAACCATTGTCACTTCGAACCTTGACTACAATTGACTCGAACTCGTTTTGGGCTTGCTTGATGAATATCTTGAAGATCCCGACAGTTTTGCTCTTGTCCTCTAGAAAAAATGTCCAAGCATATCTAGAGTAATCATCAACAATGACAAAGCAATAAAGATTACCTCCAAGGCTCTTGTAGGTGGTTGGTCCGAATAGGTCCATGTGTAGCAACTCCAAGCATCTTGATGTGGATAGGTACGCCTTCATGGGATGTGATGATGCAAATTGTTTTCCGGTTTGGCAAGCACTACACAACTTATTTTTGTCAAAAATAACATCCTTCACACCAACCACCATACCTCGTTTGAATGCCTTCTTTAGTTGACTCATCCCAATGTGAGCAATCCGTTGATGCCAAAGCCATCCCATTGAGTTCTTTGAAAAGAGACAAGTAGGCAAACTAGCATCGTTAGATGAAAAATCCACAAGGTAGATATTACTGTACCGGAAGCCTTTGAAGATCAAACTCTTGTCCTCCTTGCTTGTAACAACTATACCACTATCACTAAAGGTACATACCAAACCCAAATCATAAAGTTGTGCAATTGAAAGCAAATTAAAGCTTACCGACTCCACAAGCAACACATTTGAAATTGAGAGATCTTTGGAGATAGCAACCTTACCCAAACCTACCACTTTCCCTTTAGAATTATCACCAAAGGTGACATGCTCGTGATCGCCCACTTCTTCATCTAGTGAGGTGAACATCTTTACATAGCCGGTCATGTGTTGTGTACATCCGCTATCAAGCACCCAATGCTTTTCACCGACTTTGTAGTTCACCTGCACACAAATGAATTACTCTTGAGATTTGGGAACCCAAGCAACTTTGGGTCCTTTGATGTGAGTAACTAAAACTTTGGGAACCCATAATTGGCGAGGTAGCTTTTTCTTCTCTTGTGTGCCAATGAACTTGGCCTTCACCTTGCCATTCTTAAGCTTGCGCAACAAGAAGTGATAATTGTCAAATTGAGACTTATAGTTTGAAGGCAAAGTGGGAAGAGGGCGAGTAGGAATAGGACACTCCCTTGTGTGATGTCCAACATCTTGGCAATGTTGACAATAGAAGCCTACTTCCTTGTTGAAGCAATCCTTGAGTTCTGGAGACCTTGGACAATTCTTCGATGGCTTGGGCAAGATTCCAAGACCCTTAGTTCCAAAGTGCCTTGCATTGTTGAAGAGAATCTCCTTGTGCAAGTATTCTCCTCTTGTCACATTGAACATGCACTTGGTCAAGCTTTGGAGCTCCTCCGCAAGTTCCCTTTCCCTATCCTAGTTAGTCTTGGAAGAACTAGAGACATCATGATTAGTGAAAGATTTGGAAGACTCCACATGTGTTTCACAAGAAGTTGATGCATTGATGTTTTCAGTTTTTAGAGTTTCAAGTTCATCATCAATAGCATCAAAAGCAAACTCAAGTTCTTGATATTTTGAATTTAGATTAGCATAATCAAACTTAAGCTTTTTGTTGGACTCTTCAAGCGACTTGTTGAGCACAACTACTTCATCATGTTTTTCAACTAGTTCATTGTGCTTAACAAGTAACTTATCATGATCCTCTCTAAGTTGCTTGCTAGATACAACACATTTTTCATGAGTCTCTACTACCTCATTGTGTCTAACAAGTAACTCATCATGCGAAGTCTTAAGCTCAACATGCACAATTTTTAAACACTTGAGTTTAGATTTAAGCTTCTTGATCATGTCATTATATTCATCTAGGAGCAACTTAAGATCTCTAGGAGATAACTCATTATCACTATCATCATCACTAGAGCATGAGTCATCGGAATTCACCTTGGGGTTACCTCTAGCCATGTGGCACATGGGTGGTGGAGGTAGCGGTGGTTCATCTTCATGGATGGCGATCCCCACAATGATGTTCTTGGAGTCATCATCATCATCGTCGTCATCGCTTGAGGTCTCGCCGTCGGTGATCCACTCCCCAAGAAAAGCCTTGATTTTCTCTTTCTTCTTGAAGGACCTCTTCTTCTTGTAATCTTTCTTGTCATGGTCCTTCTTATGATCATGATCTTTGTTGTGCCTTGGTTGATTGTCCTCATCTTGCTTCTTGTTGGATTCTTGAGGGCAATCGTATGAGAGATGACCATACTTGCCACAAACATAGCATATCTTCTTGAGGGCATCTTTGGGCTTCCTTGTACAGAACTTATTTTTTTTGGGGTCGAAGTTGTACCCCTTCTTGTTCAACCTTGACATTAGCTTTATGGTCTTCCTCATGAGGAGAGCAAGCTTGGTGTCTTCATCATCATCCTCATCACTTGAGTCATCACTAGCTTCACTTGAACTTGACATAGGTGCCTTGCCCTTGCTCTTCTTGTTTGACTTGTGTTCGCCTTTAGCTTTGAGAGCAAGATCACCTTTGGCTTGAGGAGGATCAATTTTGCCCAAGAGAAACATCTCATGAGACCGAATTTTTCCAACCACTTCACTCACTTGCAATGTGGAAAGATCTTTCTCATAGAGCAAAGATGTCACAATGTTGTACTTGGGCTTGTGCAATGAGTGAAGAATCTTCCGGATGATGTCACTAGTAGACAAAGGAGAAATTTCAAGTGCGTTAATGTCCTCAACCAGTACATTCAACCTAGCATACATTTGTTCAACTAGTTCACTAGGATGCATTTTGAACTCATTGAGTTTCTCCTTTAGCACTTGGTACTTCTCTTCACGGAGCTTTTTAGACCCAACATGAATGGTCTCAAGCTCTTCCCACACTTCATGAGTGGTTTTCTTGCTATGCACATGAGCAAAGATTTCTTCACTAAGAGCATCAAACAAAGCATTTTTGGCTCTAGCATTCCATTTTGTATGGTCCTCATCCATAACACCAATGGATTTGTCGGTAACCTCCCAAGCAAGAGGGTTGAGCCTCAAGGTAACCCGCCATGCGGGCTTTCCAATAGCTGTAATTTCTCCCATCTAGCTTGGGTGGTCCACTACTCCCCGGGGCCATTTCTCTAGGTTGTTAGACCTTAAAAAGAGAGCCTAAGCTCTAATACCAATTGAAAGAATCGTGGCCCAAGAAGGGGGGATGAATTGGGACTTTTTTTATTTCTAGCCGTCTTTATCCTACCACTAGTGTTGCCCAAGCATATAGTTCAAAAACCTAAGATCTAGAGCGCACTAACATGATTATTCTAGGTAGGAAAGCACACTAACATAGCCATCATCCTAGATAAAACAAACTACCATGCAAAGCCTAGTCCAAAGGAAGCAAACTATCAAGAGCAAGTCCTAGACTGAACCAAGCAAGCAAAGAGCAAGTAACTGAAAATGCTTAAATAAATTGCTTGAATGTAAAAGAGAATGGACAAGAGACAACCGGATTTTTTCCCGTGGTATCGAGGAGTTGACGCTCCCCCCAAATCCACGTTGGAGCACCCACAAAGGGTTAAGCTCCCTTGCATCACGAAGAGCATGTACTCACTAAGAATACCCCTTCTCCTTCTACTCTTGCCGTTATATTTTAAATCCGTTGCTGATGTCATTATCCGAGTCATTAGTCCGACGTGTTCTAAGATGATGCGTCAGATAATCCGTCCTCTTCTAAAATTTTGAATTCCAAAACCAACGGCCGTGATCATTACTCCTGCTCATTTGTCCGACACACTGTCAAATCCACGTCGGATCATCCGGTCCTGAATAGTAAAATCCTGCCTGAAAAACATGCTCTCTGGTACATCATCCGACCTTTTGTCCGACGTAGCATATTGACGCCGTCGGATAATCCGACCCCATAGGATACTTTTAGCTCCTGAAAACATGCTCTCTGAGTAATACTACTACTCAAAATCCGACCTTCATTTCTATTGGGTCGGATAATCCGGGTGCATGGGCATGTTTATCCGACCTGGGGGTACTTGGATAATCAATGGCGTACCCAATGGGTGGGCCATGTATGCCATGGCATACCTAAATATTTTGGTCCACCTAGTAAATAATAGTGTCATTGATCAAATTAGTTAAGAGCTTGATTATCAATTTGTTGTGATAGACATGGAGTTGCTTTCTTGTATATCTGCCTTCAATCATTCCAACTCATTTGCTTCTTTTGATGCATAAAAGGTACGTAGACTAGCTGAGTGAAAGCGATCGGGTGCTCTAGCCTAAGAGGGGGAGGTGGTGAATTAGGCACTATAAAAACCTTAACCTATGGGTCCAACTAATTTGCACAAAATTTAATCTAAAACAAGCTATCTAGATGTGCAATACGGTTCACCTTAGTGTGAAACCCTCATCCCAAAAGAGTTTAGCAACATATAGCCAATCCTATCAAGAAACTACTCTATGAAAGTAGAGGCACAAAGATTGCAATATGAAATGCGGAAGCTTAAAGGAGGGATGAGAGGAAGCGAACTCTCGACACGAGGATTTATCCCGTGGTTCGGATTGCCACAAAGGCGCCCCTACGTCCACGTTGTTGAAGCACTCACGAAGAGTATCGCTTCCCGACAAGTCTCTTCCGTAAACACAATCATGGTCACCTTGATCCCGATCTTCACTAAGAGAGATTGCCGACGAAGGAGGGGTCTCTGTCCCCGCACAAAGTTGTCGACGCCGCTCCACACCAAGCCGGAGGGACGTAGACTTGCCGGCGAGCCACCAAAGCTCCAAGGATGGCCGGCGCACCAAGATACAATTTTGGTTCACTCTAGAACCATAGCACAAGGATCTAAACCTTGCTTGATCACTCACTCAAGAGCTAACCTAACACTAACACTCACAAAGCTTGTGCTAAGGACTAAGGATTTGACCTCTATGCTGTTGGATGACTTGGAGGTGTTCTTAGATGTGTGTGTGATGTCTTGGGACTCCAGCAATCTTCAAATGGCCGGGGAAGCACATATATATAGGCCTCCAAGTTGAACTAGCCATTTGTAGCCGTTAGCAGCTTTTCTTCTTAGGCATCGGAATTTCTGGTGCAGGGGCATCGGTTCTTCCGGTCACTCACAGCAACTGAAGTAGCCGTTGGCTTTCTGACACAGCTGCAGTGACTCCAGGGACCATCGGTTAAACCGATGCATAGGGCGTCGGTTAAACCGGTCACTCACAGCAATTGAAGGCGCTTAGTCTTACACCAAAGTCAGGGTGTCGGTTCTTCCGACAACCATCGGATGCACCGGTGCTTAGGCATTGGTTCTTCCGGTGCTATTGGTTTCTGCAGAACTCATCCAATTTAGTGTTTTTTTGAGTTTTTTCTTCGTGTTTTGCTTTATATGGCCTTTTTACTTCATCCCTGGGATCTAGAAATGTTCACTCAATAAAACCATTAGTCCCATTGATTGCGTTGTCATACCATCACCAAAATCACTCGAAATGGCATAAATGGTGCCATGTTCGTTACACTGAGTTTTACCTTAACAACATTATTTGGTGAAACTTGATTTGTAACTTGACAATTATATTGATGATGTGAGACAAAATGATAGCTTCAAAGGCATGGTGAATCTTGCTTACCTCTCACTAAAGCTTGTGCACAAACAAATAGACACAAGTTATATAATATGGTTTACATGCTTCTCAAATTGCCATGGCTTTTACCGATTGCGATGACAAGTGTTGAAAGGGTATTATACCATATAGCAAGTGGAAAAAATATTGTGGCATACCTTCTATAAAATCCTAGGTTCGCCACTGCGGATAATCCGACCCCACTGAAATTTTCCTGTTTCTATTTTCTGACTTGGGTTGATTTGAATGTCTATTCTTTCTGCTTCCAAGTGTTTTTCTAAGTTCTATAGCAGGTCTTGAGTTGATCTTGAGCAAGTATGCATGAAATCTAAGGCCAACTCATCGAATGGTCAAGCTACTAGCTTCGAACCCCCCTTTACAGTACGGTCACGAACTAGAAACTATAAAACCTATACTAAATCAAGTGTCCTTCATCTTCTTGTGATACTTGAGTCTAGAAAGGTCCTTAACCTTGACGAATTGAGTGTGTCATTGAATGTTGATTTTGAGGGGTCTCCTTTCTTTTGCGACTTAAACAGTTAAACGTTAATTCCTTCAAAACACACGTTAGTCACAAACGTTGTCACTAATCACCGAAACTTACCATGTAGTGTCCACGGGCCTAGATGCTTTCAACAACCAATCAGCAAGCATGAATCCTCATATCCACATGCGACGAAGCTCGTCAATAAGAAGAGGGCCGAATAGTTCTTTTCGGCCAGCAGCAAGCCAGCATGGGCTTATCAGCATGATTTGGTTCTTTCTACTCGGCGTAGGGGTCGATCGGCCGGTGCAAGACTGCGCCACGATACCCAGATGCCATGTCTGTCGGACACTTAGAAAAGGTGTGCCAACAACAAGATAGTCGATATATCTATCAGCTCTAGGCCGGCGGCCCAAGTATTCAGCATACACTAGCAGGGGTCCTGGCCGAGTTTATTTCAACAGAAGCTAGATGGACAAAAGTTGCATGAGTACATATAGTTTACCTCCATTGGCTGACATCAAAGATATGTACAAAGGTATACAAGAAGTTTGGAAGGACAAATCGGCTACTTGCCAGCTTATAGAGGAAAGCCAATGTATTTCAAGATGATTTATGGGAGACAGTCAAAATTGATCCATCGGCTATTTCTAGATAGCTGACAAGAATTATCTTGGCTAGTATTGGTCGAAGTCTACCACCTATGGATTATTTTAAAAGCCAACTTAGAGAATTGGAGCCAATGGATTATACTGCTGTTGGTATTTTGTAACGTCACGAATAAAATCCGCAAGTGCACTGATACCGCTGTAGCTTTCACCCAAAAGTATTCCAGGGTATCGTATCCACTGAGGAATGTGAGTACGCTATCTACGGGTTCAGGCTCATCCAAGGACACACACGCCGGTGTGGAGAAGACAGAAGAGAGGACTTTCTATATCTAGAATCTATGTCTAGAAGAAGAGATCACGTCACCGTTATACTTCGAGGTAAAGGTGTCGACCGGCTTATATAAGCCGATAGATCCTAAATGATGCTCTATCCAATATCCGAACATGGAGGATTACTAGAAGGCTCGAATAGGGCTGTCTCCACCTGCTGGCTACCTCTACAAACCATGGGACTATCAGACAACTGAGTGGTATAGTCCAGCCTAGACACCACGTCTACGCCTTTCCCTACTATCCTTAGCCCTAGCCAAGACTACCCTTTTCTATCCGGGGTCTTAAGCTAAGATCAAATGCTACTCGCTAATATACACATCAACTAATATAAGGCAGATATGATAACTTGCGATCTAAACTCTAATTCCAGATAAACAAACAAAGAAAGTCTCGAACACTTACAACCGAATAAGCATCCGTCGAAGTACAAGCGGAGAAGAGTGCCGACAAACCCGGCACTTCCCCCGACTCCTCACTCTCCTCCTCTTCTTCTACACCTCCTAGTCTACCTAAGCATCTAGGATGAAGGCCTCAAGCTCCAAGGGAGGAAGGGTGAGTTGAGAGGGTGAGATGTGTGTTGTGTTCATTCTCTACCCCCTCCCCTTGTATTTATAGGAGGGAGCCACGGCCAAGGGGGGTGCCATCTACAGCTGATCTCGGGCAAACCGACCTAAGCAAGCAATAGGGAAGCGCCACGTGTCAAAGTTGAGGCGGTGGGGCCCATGGGCCTGGTCGGCCGACCAGTAGGTCGGCCGGCCTGGCAGTGGCCCCGCCGACCTTCCCCTTTGGTCCACGTGTTGCTTCCTGGGCCCACTTTTCATTGGCACGGGTATTGGCTCTTGTACTACTGGTTTTCTTGCTCTGGTGGGCCATCTATTCCACATTCTGACACGTGTCGTGTTCTGATTTGCTGAAACATTATGTCCTGGATAAAACCACACCATTAAACTGTAAAATTGGCTAGAAATCACCTACACACATTCTAGAACATCATATGTGGAATCCGTTAGTAAATAAATCTATGCTAGTATTTATTCCACATTTTGGTTCCTTTTTGTGCAGGAGTTGACGGTCAAAATTGGTCGTTAGTGACCATCAACAAGATCCCCCACACTTGGCCCTTTGCTCGTCCCGAGTAAAGGTCAGGACTGTTGTAAAGCGGTAGCTTCCTGATAGAATATCCTGCACAAAAGTTATTCCATACCTTGCTCTTGCTTGTGAACTTGAATGTGTCTATCATGATATCTTGAGTTGTTGAAGAACGGAATGATCTTGGCTTCAAGTGTCATCCTATCATGTTGCCAGACTTGGGGATATTTGAAAGAATTTTTTTTCCAGAAAAATTGTTCATGGTCTTACTCTCTTCCATGGGCCTCTCAGAGTTGCTCATAGCTTCTTACTAGCATTTATCCTTATTTTACCTCACCGGCTCTGATGGTATGTGTGAAGTTTCGATGGATGAGGTAGAATGTCATCTGCTTGGCTCAAATCTATTGCAAGATCAAAGATTGGATCCACAGGTTTATACTCATATTTATGACTGATCAGGTTAGTGCACAGATAAATACATGCTCCTTTTCATGTCTGACTTTATTTGCTGGGTCATGCTTCTTTGGCATGCCATCTTCTCTCTCTCTCTCTCTTTTTTTGGGTCATGCTTCTTTGGCATGCCATCTTTTCATCTCTCTCTCCTTTTTTTTTGAATACTATTATCAGACAGTATTTAAGGAGCACGAGGTTCATCTGGGCATAACACCTTAAATCAAATGCGTAAATAAAGTAAAACCATAATGGGTCACAGTATTTGATCGAGCTCAACATGTAACCAAGAGACAAAATTTTTGCGAGTGGATAGTATCGTATGGCTCTGGTAGGATGGTGGATAATGAGATAAGACCAAGAACTCAGTTTTTATAAACAAAATTCCCAATCTGGTCAACGTGAGAGAAACGATCAACTTTAAACCAGATATATCACGTTAGTCAACAACCAAGCATCATGGGTCCTATAAAATATGGTTCACAAACTTAAGCACAGTATGAAAAATATTTATGCAAGGCATCTATCAAGAGCTCTTATTAGCTAATTTCTTAAATAGGTTAAAGAGTTTGAGAAGATATGCTCATGTTTAGAAATGCTAAAGGGAGGAAACAAGTGAGGTGATGCAAACTCATGAGTCGGAGCGGGAGGTGCACGTGACGTGTGAATGCGATCGTGAATGTGTAGCGTCATGAGATCTCCCCCCCCCACACTTGTTTTCGACCTGCTCTTCGATCATAGACAAAACAAACCAAATATGAAAGATAATGGGGCTCTGCCGGCATTAACACCGGGGAGCCAAAGTTCACAATCCTGAAATAAAACTAGGGCGCAACTAAACTGACCTAAACCTAAACAACTCGATTAAAACTAGCGCCCAACTAAACCTATGATAATGACCTTTCTTAGGAGGTGACTCCTAATAGAGGACCTTGTGACCCGTAGCCTCAAACAAGCGCTTCATCTTAGTGCTCAACCCTCTCCGCTTCATCCTTTTTAGAGCTACCTCCGTGCATGATATGATCTAAGCTTTCTAGTAATAACATCTAGTTGTGCACTTGATTTTCACATTATCATTTTGTGCACATACTTGTGGAAAGCTTAGCTCATGTCATGCTAGTTTCGTGATTTAGTGATCCACCATAGTAAATTCTCAATTGGTATCTTCATTGATATCATACTTTTGGATCATGAGTCATGGAACTAACTCCCTAGGATACTAATCTTCTTTTGAGCTATATTGTTTTGCAAGACCTTTTAGAAGCAAGACCTTTTAAGTGATTTGATTCCAAAGAGGGAGAAATAAGGATCAAAGCAAGGTATTTTCTCAAGGAGAGGAAGCATATCCCAAAGGGGGAGAAATACCTAAGTGAATCAAGTCATGAGGGAAAATCAAAGGGGGAATCATGGTTTTTGGGGGAGGCCAAGCCATCACTGCATGGTGGTAAGCATCCAAGCACGGGGAATTTGGAGGCTTGACAAGGTTTGGGATGCATGAGTAGGGATGCATCATGCAAAGATAAAGGAAAGCCAAGTTGTGGATTAAAGATTAGTGACCCAAATTCCCCTCCCCTACATATGAGGTAATGAGCAAGGTAAAAGGATGATCTCAATTTCATTTAATATCCTTCATGCATCATTGTAGCTCAAATGCCTCTCTAGGAATGCATGATCTCATCTTTACAATTGGTATCTTTTATTTGTTATGCTTTCCTAGAAATATCATATGGTAGGTTGTTTTGGTACTAACTTCTTATCTAGTGCAACCTACATGGGCGAAAAACTGTTGCTTCTCCATGACACATATTTTCGAAAGAAAATACCAAAGTCTACAATCGGTATCAATCCTATTTTTTTTGGTATTCATTTGGTGTCATGTTTTCAAGTTATAGAGTTTGATCCCCATTATGTGAATTACAAGTGCATACATTTGATTAAGTGATTCAAACACTATTGCACACATTTAGGGGGAGCTAACTCTATATCTTGTGTTTTTGTGACTAACATACTTTCAAAGTGATATTTGTTGTATTCACACTCCTTTTTGTCCATATGGTAATACACTCAATCCTTCGATATCAAGATAATGCACATTGCAATTAACCCTACATTTGGTATCAATTGATCAAGAAAGATTGGACAAGGAAAGAAGAAGACCAAGCCATAACTCCCAAAGATTAAAGAGATAAATGATATAGGGAGGCATGGCTAGGTATAACTCTATCACTAGTGAATTTCTTTTGCTACTAATACTCCTTGTTGCTAGTGGTTATGAAGCTTTTAGGTGTTTGATGACAAAGGGGGAGAAATGTACCCTAAAAGCAAGCAGATATTTTGGAGTAAAATGATGCCATTAGCAAGGGGGAGGAATGGAAAATGCAATGCAAAAGGATGCATGGTGATAGGGGGAGGTACTTAGTCAATATGGGGGAGAAGTGCAATTTGATGATCCCATGGACTAAGGTACAAAATTTTTCATTGCTCATATGGTTCAAACCTCACACAAGCCTTTGTTCTACAATTTTTTCTAGAATTGGTATCAAGGGCTTTTAAAATGAGCATTGAAATGTCATCCAAGCAAGCTAAGTAGTTTCTAACTTTTCAAATTGACATCAATTTCATATTCTTGTAATTCATCTTGCTTGCTTTGGTTGTGTTGTCATCAATCACCAAAAAGGGGGAGATTGTAGCGAAAATGTCCTCTCATGCCATATTTCAATATAATGTTTTGGCGATTGATGACACACACAACACTTGGACTAATATCATTGTTAAGATAAACATTTCCAGGCTTTTAGGTTCAAGTGATGACAAAGAGAAGATAGGCGTAGCTAGGCCCGAAGGGCCACCCCTACGGGGGTTCCAAGGGACAAGAATTGAGGCATTTTTCTATCATCGGTTAAACCGACGTAGGGCAAAATGAACTCACCGGTGCAATCACAGAGAAGGTCTGCGGGCCAGGGTTTTACACCGGATGAACCGACACTACGGAAGTTATATACGTCAGTGCATTGGCAGAAGAAGACCGAGGAAAATACCTACACCGGTTGAACCGACGATGCATCGGTCAATTGCATCGGTTCAGTTGTCCAGAGAGGTGGTTTTTGGAGGAACGTGAAGAAGTTACAATCACCGGTTAAACTGACGCTAATTTTACATACACCGGTTGATTGCATCGGTTAAACCGGCGATACACCGGTTAATTGCTAACGGCTAGTTTTTCAAGTGGCAGTTTACATACACCGGTTGAACCGATGATGGCTTTTGGGGTACGTTGGATTAACCGGCGTTAAGCACATTTCTGGCATCTTTTCTCCAATGGCTATATTTGCTTGTGCTGCCTATGTATACCCCCAAGGCCGGGTCATTTGAGTGTGCTGGAGTTCAAGGAAGTATACAAGAGCTAAAGATCATCTCCAACCACCATAGAGCTTCATTGTACATCATATAGGCTTAAGCACACTTGTAAGAGTGCTTAGTGCTTGTTTAGGCTTAGTTCTTGAGAGAACTAGCTTGAGAGAAAGTCTTGCTGCAGCAAGCACCTTGTGTACTCGTCGTGTGACCCTCCGACTTGGTGTGGAGTGGCAACGACACTTTGTGCGGGGAAGGAGGCCCCTACTTGGTGTTAAAACTCTAAGATAGTGAAGACGGTGCCGTGGTGACGCTTCGAGATAGACGGTGGCGGTGACCTCGTCTTTGTGACTTGGCGTCACTTAGCCTTTGCTTGTCGGGAGCCTTGGAGGCGTGGCAAGACGGTGATTAAGCGAAGAGACTCGGCATCACACTTGTTCGTGTTGGACAAGTGGCCGTGGACGTAGGGAGGGACTTTGGTGTCCTAACCGAACCACGTTAAATCGTGTGTCTTGGTGTCTTCACGGGAGTTTGCATATCCTCTCCCTTACCACTTTACTTACCGTATTACGTTTCCGCATTTACTCTTTCTTGCTTACCTTTACTTTCCTAGTTAGTTTGATTAGGATTGGCTATAGGTTGCAAGTCTTTTGGGGTAAGTAGAGGGTAGCATAGATAAACCTTAGTCATAACTAGCATGTGTAGGACATGTTAGGTTTATCTTATGCAATTAGATTGAGCCCTAGGTTAAAAAGTGATTAGCGACCCAATTCACCCCCTCCCCCTCTAGGGTCTGACACCCCAGTGATCCTTACACCCGCGGAGTTGGACTTTAGGTGGGTCAAGGAGGCCGTGCCCCGAAGCTGGGCCTCACTGGGGCTGGCCCAGAGTTGGCCGACCTATAGGTCGGCCGGCCCAGGCTGGGCCCCAGTGGGCCCCAGCTTGCATGGGTCAACTGGTGGGGTTATAAGTTTGAGAGGTAGGATGGGCCCACCTGCCCTTTTGGCCTATATGGCTCTTTTTGAATGTAAGTATGGGATCAACTAAGTCAATCATGTCTATCTCCTCATCAAGAGCTTTATTATGGTCCAGAAAAAGCTTGAGTCGTTGACCATTTACCTTATAGGCGTTACCATCGTCATCTTGTATCGTGATGGCTCCATGTGGTGATGTGTCGATGACGTGATACAGTCCTTTCCGTTTGCTTCGTAATTTCCCATGACCAAATAACTTGACCCTAGAATTAAAGAGCAATACCTTGTCTCCGCGATTGAAGTTCTTAGGCTTCAACCGCTTATCGTGCCATCTCTTGGTTCTTTCTTTGTAGATCGAGGCACTATGATAAGCTTTATCTCTCCATTCCTCCAGTTCTGAGATCTGTCGCTTCCGGTACTCTCTGGCTATTTTAAGATCCATGTTCCACCTCCGGATGGCCCAGTGTGCTCTGTGCTCCAGCTCTACAGGTAAGTGGCAAGTTTTCCCGTAGACAAGCTGATAGGGTGACATTCCAATGGGTGTCTTGTATGATGTCCGGTATGCCCAAAGTGCATCCGGTAATTTCAGCTTCCATCCCCTTCCCATCTCATTCACGGTCTTCTGCAGAATATTCTTGATTTGCTTGTTAGATGTTTCTGCTTGACCGCTGGTCTGAGGGTGGTACGGGGTCACGATGTTGTGCCTTGTCCCTAGTTCCTTGAGGAAGTTCCGGAAGGCTGAGTCAATGAAGTGTGACCCTCCGTCACTGATTACCATCCGCGGTGTGCCAAACCTTAGAAAGATAATCTCATGGAACATCTTACGGGCATGCTTTGCATCAGTGGCTCTACATGGCATGGCTTCGACCCATTTGGAGACGTAATCTACGGTGACTAAGATATACTCACATCCTTGGGATTTCATAAAGGGCACCATATAGTCAATACCCCAAACATCAAAAAGTTCAACTTGAAGATTGTAGTTTAGGGGAATTGAGTTGTGAGCTGTGATCCCTCCATGCCTCTGGCAGTTTGGACATCTGCAGATGAAGTTCTTTGTATCTTCGTACATAGGTGGCCAATAGAAACCACTCTGCCAGATTTTCGCTTGAGTGCGAAATACACCATAGTGACCTCCATATGGTGTTGCATGGCATTTCTCTATGATCTTTTGTCCTTCTACCGTAGGTACACAACGTCTGAGTAACCCATCTGTACAGACTCGGTACAGATATGGTGCATCCCATAAGTGGCGTCTGCTCTCTTGAACTAACTTCTTTTTGCTCCCCCCTGGGGGTACATACCCCGAGACCATGAAGTTCACGATATTCGCATACCAGGGGTGCGAAGCTGTAACTTTGAGAAGCATATGATCCCACAGGAAGTCATTTATCGGCAGGTCTTGGGTATTCGTATTGGTCATGCGTGATAAATGATCCGCCACTGAATTCTCTACTTCTTTCTTATCTTTAATTTCCAAATCAAACTCTTGGAGTAGAAGAATCCATCTGATCAACCTTGGTTTAGCATCCTTCTTAGTGAAGAGGTACTTGAGTGCGGCATGGTCTGTATAGACGATGACCTTGGTACCCACTAGATAGGATCTAAACTTGTCGATAGCAAAGACAACTGCTAGGAGTTCTTTTTCTGTTGTGGCATAATTGAGCTGAGCTCCAGTGAGTGTCTTACTTGCGTACGCGATCGCATGATGCTTCTTATCCTTGGTTTGACCAAGTACGGCCCCCACCGCATAGTCACTAGCATCACACATGATCTCGAATGGGAGCTTCCAATCTGGGGGTTGAATGATTGGAGCTGAGATGAGTGCCTTTTCAAGAGTAACAAAGGCTTTATGGCACTCATCTGTGAATTGGAAAGGAACATCCTTGGCTAGGAGACTTGTGAGGGGTCTAGCGATCTGGGAGAAGTTCGCGATGAACCTTCGATAGAATCTGGCATGGTCAAGGTAGCTTTTGATTCCTTTCACATTGATGGGAGGCGGAAGTTGTTCAATGACTTCAATCTTCGCCTTATCCACCTCTGTCTCTCTTTCGGACACTAAGTGTCCTAAAACAATGCCTTCACGGACCATGAACTGACATTTCTCCCAGTTGAGGATCAGGTCCTTCTCTTGGTATCTCTGCAAGACTCTATCTAAATTCTCTAGATAGTGATCGAAGGTTGTCCCATAGACCGAGAAGTCGTCCATGAAGACTTCCATAATTTCTTCGATCATGTCGGAGAAAATGGAGATCATGCACCTTTGGAACGACGCGGGTGCGTTACATAACCCAAACGACATTCGTCGGCAGGCATATGTTCCATAGGGGCATGTGAACATGGTCTTGCTCTGATCCTCGGGATGGATGGGTATTTGATGGTAACTAGAATAACCATCAAGGAAACAAAAGTAGGAGTGCTTCGCCAATCGCTCTAACATCTCATCGATGAAGGGTAGTGGGAAGTGGTCCTTCTTAGTAGCCTTGTTGAGTTTTCTGTAATCTATACCCATCCTCCATCCCATGACGGTTCATTGGGGAATTAGCTCGTTCTTGCTATTTTCCACCACCGTCATGCCGTGACTTGGACTGGGCTTACCCACTCACTATGCGGAACATGATAGATAATTCCAGCATCTAGGAGTTTAAGAACCTCTTTTTTCACCACCTCCCTCATAGCGTTGTTCAACCTTCTTTGGGGTTCTCTGGAAGGTGCTATTGCGGGATCGATCCAATGGGATTCGGTGGATACAGAGGGCAGGATTGATGCCCTTGAGGTCTTGTAGGGTATAGCCTAAGACCGATCGATGCTTTTCTAGAATGGCGATGAGCTTATTCGTCTCCTCTTCTGAAAGTTTGTCGCTGATGATTACGGGAGACTCTACATCGCTATTCAGGAAGGCGTATCTAAGCCCTGAAGGTAAAGGCTTTAGCTCAATCGGAGGTCATGATGGCTTCTCAGTCGCGAGCAGTTCAGAAGTATCACCGGGTTCTTCTTCTGCATCGCTGACTTCTTCCGGCATTTCCTCGATATCCTCCTCGAGGTCCGAGTAAAAAGACTCGAAAGTGGAAGTGGCCATTATTTCCTCAAATGGCTCTGGAATAGGGAGATCTTCCACTAAGCATGTCAATTCTCGATCCACGGGGATGTGGAACGTGTCCTTCCCTAATTTGATGTTTAAACATCCGTCTTTAGGAACATTCGTAAAGAGAGCCTTAAGGGGATGTCCTATCAAGAAATCAAAGTTGAGATCTTCGAAGATATGGAAGTTCAGACGGATTTTGACATCATTGTGTCAAAATGGCACATCGGTGATTATCCCGTAGCTACTCGTAAGAGAACCTGAAGGTCTCTTGAACTGTCTGTCTATCGGAGTGAGTTTGTAATTGCCTAGAAAGGCTAAGGCAAACTCATCTGACATTAGATTGGCTCCGACAGCGGGACTATAGAGAGCGTCCACATTTTGATATTGGAGACGGCAACAGAATGATGAGGAGGGAGAGTTGAGAGAGATTGGAGATAAGGATAATTCTCCTTCCTGCAGCCATTCGTTACTGATTAATGTTGTCAACTCTTGAATCGTCTCCCGAGGAAAATTCTCTTCTAAGGGATCCGTAGGAGTGACAGGACTTGGTGGTCGCTTCTGGCAGAAGTATCTTGAGGTGTTGCCGAAGTCTTCAAAGACATCCGGCTTGATACTTCGGAGAAATTCCGGAGGTGAAGGGTCTTCCTCCTCCGATGTTTCAGATTTATGTTCAGGGGCGGTTTGATAGATCGAATCTATTGACGGGCTTTCAGAGGGTTCCGATTTGATTTCTGAAGGCTCCGATTGATGCATCTCGGGCTCTGTGGGAACTGGCTCGTGGATACAAATGAAAGAGGTTTTGTCCAAGATTTTGTCGAGGACTCTCCTACTTTCGGTTGGGGTAAGATGGGCAAAAGATCCTCCAGAGGTAAGGTCGAGATGGTGTGTAGACTCTTTGTCAAGACCAGCATAAAAATGTTGGAGCAATAAATGCTCGGGTAATGACAAATCTGGGCCTTATTTTTCCAATAAGGTAAATCTAGCCCAAGCTACACCGATTGATTCCTTATCATTCTGACGGAAAGTTAAAATTTCCGTTCGTAAGGCACATATTCGTGAAAGCGGGAAGAATGCAGAACAGAATATGTCCCGAAGTTCAATCCAACTTCCATTCACACAGCCTACGACACGAATGTACCATTGCTTCGCTTCTCCCGAAAGGGAAAAGGGAAACAATTTCCAATTAAGAGTTTCGTGTGTCATGCCTGAAATTTTCTTGCATGAACACACTTGCTCAAATTCGCGCAGATGATGGTAGGGATTTTCACAATCCCTTCCTAAAAAGGAATTTTCCTGAACAAAGGCTATGTAGCATGAGTCGAGTTCATAGCTAGTAGAAAGAATTGGGTCAGCAGAGGGTGATGGCTCATAGAACTCGCTCTTGGGTGAAGAGAGCTGTAAAAGGGATAGCTGCTCCATGGGTAGCAGGGGTTGAGGTAGAATCAAAGAAAAAGAAAAAGAAGATACGAGGACGACTGAGTCCGTAGATAATGTAGCTACCATTCCCCAGCAACAGCGCCAGAAAGATTGTTGGTATTTTGTATCGTCACGAATAAAATCCGCAAGCGCACGGATACCGCTGTAGCTTTCATCCAAGAGTATTCCAGGGTATCGTATCCACTGAGGAACGTGAGTACACTATCTACGGGTTCAGACTCATCCAAGGACACACACGCCAGTGTGGAGAAGACAGAAGAGAGGACTTTCTATATCTAGAATCTATGTCTAGAAGAAGAGATCATGTCGCCGTTATACTTCGAGCTAAAGGTGTCGACCGGCTTATACAAGCCGATAGCTCCTAAATGATGCTCTATCCAATATTTGAACGTGGAGGATTACTAGAAGGCTCGAACAAGGCAGTCACCACCTGCCGGCTACCTCTACAAACTATGTGACTATCAGACCACTGAGTGGTATAGTCCAGCCTAGACACCACGTCTACGCCTTTCCCTACTAACCTTAGCCCTGGCCAAGACTACCCTTTTCTATCCGGGGCTTAAGCTAAGATCAAATGCTACTTGCTAGCATACACATCAACTAATATAAGGCAGATATGATAACTTGCGATCTAAACTCTAATTCCAGATAAACAAACAAAGAAAGTCTCGAACACTTACAACCGAATAAGCATCCGTCGAGGTACAAGCGGAGAAGAGTGCCGACAAACCCGGCACTTCCCCCGACTCCTCCTCACTCTCCTCCTCTTCTTCTACACCTCCTAGTCTACCTAAGCATCTAGGATGAAGGCCTCAAGCTCCAAGGGAGGAAGGGTGAGTTGAGAGGGTGAGATGTGTGTTGTGTTCATTCTCTACCCCCTCCCCTTGTATTTATAGGAGGGAGCCACGGCCAAGGGGGGGCGCCATCTACAACTGATCTCGGGCAAACTGACCTAAGCAAGCAACAGGGAAGAGCCACGTGTCGAAGTTGAGGCGGTGGGGCCCATGGGCCTGGTCGGCCGACTAGTTGGTCGGCCGGCCTGGCAGTGGCCCCGCCGACCTTCCCCTTTGGTCCACGTGTTGCTTCTTGGGCCCACTTGTCATTGGCACGGGTATTGGCTCTTATACTGCTGGTTTTCTTGCTCTAGTGGGCCACCTATTCCACATTCTGACACGTGTCGCGTTCTGATTTGCTGGAACGTTATGTCCTGGATAAAACCACACCATTATACTGCAAAATCAGCTGGAAATCACCTGCACACATTCTAGAAAATTATCTGTGGAATCCGTTAGTAAATAAATCTATCCTAACATTTATTCCACATTTTGGTTCCTTTTTGTGTAGGAGTTGACTGTCAAAATTGGTCGTCAGTGACCGTCAACAACTGCATTGACTATTATGCATGCTAAAGAGCAGGCAGAAAGAGAAGCACAGACGAATAGGGTTAATGAAAAAGGAACATGGACCTGATGTGAGTCAGCAGCTTATTATATATTATTTGAGGTCGTTCTTTTGATATATCTTGGATGGATAAATCGGCTACACCTACTTCAGTCGTTAGCATCAATGGCCGATGGAGTTATCCAGGGTTGAATACGAAGTGGTAGTTAAAGAATTATTTGTTCCGATGAATGAAGCGGCGTCCTGGATATTGCTACGTCCTGGATATTGAATCTGATATACTATTTTATTGCAAAGGAGAAGCTGATGTCCATGCTTATTACCTCCGTGTAGCAAATTCTGAATATGTATCCCAGGGGCATCGGCAATCAATTTAAAAACAATGATCTGATCAAGGCATTACAAGGCCGATAGAGAATTTGGCTATCTGCAGATTAATGTATCGAGCAACTCCGCATGTACTCAAGGGGGTTCAGTATACATAATTTGAGTACGACACAAAGCCGATAAATCTAACACTGATTGGTGCAAGTTTTATTAACAAAGTATATATCGGCTGAGCAAAGGCCAGGAAGATTCTGCAGCTCGGCTTGTTGAGAGCCAGAAAAAGTAGTAGCCGTGCATGTGTGCAAAGTCTAACCCGGCAACTTCAAGATTCTTATCTGCACCAGCTCGGGAGTACTCTCGATAACCCATGTATCGGCAAGTTGAAGTAGCCATGGTTCCTCTGTTCATCTTGGGCATTACGTATCATGCACATGCGCGTAGTCTGATCGAGAAGTAATCTGCTCGTCATGTCGCCGGCTACATCAGGGCAATGAGTTCTGGCCGATGATAAGGGCTTGATGCCCACCAGGCCGGCGGCAACGTCGCAAGTGTTCAGGAGCAAAGGACATGCCTGGAGGATGACGATGAAGTAGCATGATATGGGCGTACGCTCCCTTCACGCAGTGGCCAGAGGTAATTGAATGCACAGCCAGAAGACCAAACTTCTCAACATGCAAGCAACAAGATTCACAAGGCCATGTACGTACATGCATATGGATTATGCTTGGGATGATCAGAAGGATGGCAAGCAGAATTCCCAAGGTTGTGGTCCTTCCATGGCTCTGCCGGTTGCTTCATTTGCATCGATTGAGGAATAGTGGCATAACTAACTTATCATTCGCCTGATTATCATTGACATGAAGCTATTGGAGGTGCCGATTATTATTAGCCGCTAGTGGAGCGAGGGTGATGGATATGCCTGTGGTAGAACCACCCAAAAGATTGGGCTCGGGTGCACTGATCTCCGTTGCTAGTTAACTCTGACCCAATTCGGCACGCACCGATAGTTCCTCGAGTGAAGCCTCGATAAAAGCCACGCTGACGGAGGTAAATCTATGTACCGCCCTGCCGAGTGGGGTCCCCCGAACCCGGGTGACTACCCTGCTCGGTGACTCGGCTACAACTACTCGGCATACAGGACTCGGCTGTGTGCGGAACGGATCTTCAGTAGATCAGGATGAGAGGCTCCAGATAGAAGCCCGGATATCTAGGGATCTTAACCAACCTCCTTCCTTGTAAAACAACCAGAGCATACCTGCCTTGTACCCCTACGGCTCCTAGTCTATATAAAGGAGACGTGGGAAGACCCATGGAGACTTCTTCTTTTTCGCAGCATTCCACAAACCCTAATACAACCCCAAACACAGGACGTAGGGTATTACGCTCATCGCGGCCCGAGCCTGTCTAAGTCACTGCGTCTTTGTGTTACCAACAAGCTCTTGGTCCTGAGATCCCTATCCTGAAACTCTACCGCCGGGTATACCCCTGGTGGACTGGCTGGAATAGCAATACGACAGTTGGCACACCAAGTAGGGGACTCATTGCTCATACGTCGAGTTCAATGGCAGCCAACACCGGCATCGTCTTCTCCGCCAGCGTCACCGCCCAAATGAAGGCGATAGTCGGCTTCTCCTTCACCTTTGGGAGCTTCCCGGAGGTCATAGTTCCCAGGAACCCCGCCGCCGGCCCCTCGACTGCCGGGGGCAACGTCTTCGCCAGGGTTAGATCCGATCTGACCCCCCAGCCTTTCGTCACCTCTCGGATTCCCGAATCCGAAAACTTTGATGTGGCGACCACGCCAACCAGGGTGACCCGTCGCCCTGCTGAATCTGTTGACGATCTGATCCTCCAGATAAATCGCGTTGGTAGATCTATCGCAGAGTGCATCCAACTCAGCGATCTCGCGCTTCACCACCAAGACGATCCTGACCGAGTCCTCCACGGACTCGGCAGCGCCTCCACCAGGACCAGATCCGATCTGGTCGCCCCGAGACCCGCCACGCCTCGAGTTCCTGAACCCGAAGTCGACTACGTGACAGTCACTCCATGCAGGGCTGTTGATGCTCCTTAGAGCGCCAATTTACGTACCGCAAGCGCACGGATCGTGTAGCTTTTCCCTTAGAGTATTCCCCCAAGGTTTATCAATCCACAGAACAAGTGTATTACTATGCTTAACTAAGCACTAATGATGTTGGTAAAAGATCTATATTGAGTGATTGAGTGTGAAATAGATCTAATCTAACCAATCTAATCTAATCTAGACTAGTGAGCAATGATAGGTGTGTGCACAAGATATGAAGAGCATTTGTCCATAGGGTCTAGGATCACTAGAGATGTAATCGCCAAGCAACGAAGAACGGATCTAATCTACCAAAGGTGTGTTCCAAGATCAAAACTTTTCCCTCCCACATACTGTCACTACACGAGGATAATCGGTAACGAATCAACAAAAACACGATAGTTGATGTAATCTAAGTAAACCATGCAAGAGCAAAGCAAACCCAAAGCCAAGTCGCGAACTATTAAGCATCAAAGCATCATCAACAAGAATCGTGATAGATCAATCTCATAAAAGATTCGGCAATTACAACTCAAGATCTCCTTACAACCCCATGAACAAACGAGGACTTTACCCCATGAAGTTAGGCGAAGCGTAGTCGATCATGGTGACGAAATCTCCGGCAAGGGATGGATCCCTTGCTGTCCTCCAACTTGCAGTGGCGCCGAGGGATGATGATGTCTCCGATGTTGCCTTTCTCTTGTGTCTAACTCGAATGGATCTCCGGAAATCATCTCTGGATGCTTCCTCTCTGATCCCTCTCTCGATTCTCCTCTTTGACGGCGGCTTCGGGGTATTTATAGGTGGATATGGTCGGTGGTTTTGGTAAAACACAGGCTAGGGTTGACGAATACTTCGCGCTGAAGAAAATTGAGGCCGATTGGGCCTCGGAACGGGCTATGCCGGCCGGCCTAAAGGGCTCCAGGCTGGCCGGCCTGGGCTCTTTTTGGCCCCTCTCGGCTCCATCTTTCGCGTCCAGGTTCTTCTCCTTATTCCTCATCTTAGCCCAGTTGTGACCATGCGTCGAAACATCTCCGAAAATGTCAAATTTCCTGCCAAAATACAACATGCTCCAAAATCCAGGTCAAAATCGAAAACGGTTAAATTCGGGTGCCAAGTGGCGGGTTAGTACATGAATCATCCCAAAGAATTTATCAAAACCTCTCCTAATTGTATAACAAAATGGATACTTAAGGAGCGCCAAGATTCCCCCCATGCTTAGCTTTTGCTCATCCTCGAGCAAATCAAATCATCAAGTCCTTCCATGGGTTGCTCGAGGGTTCTCAAACTACAAAATTTACTTATGCAAACAAGTCTAACAATATTTCTTCAAACAAAGGTCAGAGGAGCAGTGAGGATAATCATATCATGGGTGTTTAAAAACTCATCCTATATTACTCCACGACTCTTACCTTTAACCGGCAACTTGAATATCGACAACACTTGCTTTTCTTGCCATCCTTGGAGGTTTTTTTCTTTCCCTTTCTTTTTACTTTTTAGATGCAAAATACCCTGCAACAAAGGTTAGACCAAAAATTCTTGCACAAGTCCTTTCATGTCTCTCGATATAAGTGGCTATCATATTATTATTTGCAAACTCTCATCTCCCAAAAGTCTCTCAAGTATAAAGTGCGGCTATAGGTGAGGCTAGCAAAGTATATACATATATTGTCAAGTTAAGAAAATCTTCTAATGATTGCTTACCTTCCGAGCCAATGATCATGAGAGTTTCTCCATAATGTAAGGGGTTCAAGGGTAAGAAGATTTAGAATGGTGGACATGTGCAAAGGCATACAAAAGATTGACTTCAAGGCACAAGCGTCGTCCTCGTTGTCGGATTGCACATGGTTGGAATTGAGGATATTGTTCAAACAACAAGGTGATATCTCTTTGTACTTCTCTAACCATAGAATCCCTTCATTTATTCTTTTCTTCTCTTCTTATTTTTTTTCTTTCTTTCTCCCAAATTTTCCTTCTCTTTTCCGAACCTTTTCATAGGACAATTTCTATAAAACATAGATATGCAAATCTCCAATGTGGCTCCCTGAATTTTTGGAGCCCGAGCAGAGGCCAGAGGAGCCTAGGCCGGCCGGCCCATGGGGTGTAGGCCGGCCGGCCTGGGGCTTTCCCAGGTCGGATTCGGTCCGTCCTTCCAGTTCTCCTTCCTTTCTTCATCCCAAAATTATTTTTTATACAACTCATGCACAGGAACAGAACATATCCTCATAATTGGGTCGTGGTCAAGGAAGAGGATAATAAACAAGATAATCTCAGGTTCGGGTTTTGGAATCCGGTAGATTTCATGAGTTGTTCTAATGAGGAATTCTCATTACCGAATATTGACGGGGCTAGCAATTCAGAGATGAAAAATACGGACATGATCATTGCTCGAAATTAAAACCCCCAAGAGAAAGAAATCCTAACTCAACTCAATGTACATCCAATACTTATGGTGGAACGAATATAGCTTGTGGATGATAGGATTTTTACTCTCAACTTGCCAAGAACTTGATCAACCTTATGTTTGTAGGGGTTTTATTATTTTTATGAAATTAAAGTCCTCCAAATCATGCCTTACTCGCAAGCGTAATCAAAACCAAGCGCTAGATCAAAGCTCAAGTGTGGGTATTAACATGGACGATTAATTTACTAAGCTCCACAAATAAGAATTAATTTTCATGACAATGCTCGTGAACAATTGCTTTAAAGAAAATAAAGTAAAACTGAATGCATAAATAAAATTGCACGATCCAACAAAAAACAAAGACTCTTTTTATTTTGTTTTCATGACTCAATACTAGTTTAAGACTCACTCTCACACATGCGAAAAATAAAGCACACAACGCTAGACTATGACTCTCACACAAACAAAACTAAGGACATGCACACAACGATGAACTTTCGACTAAACAAAGACTAACAAAATTCAATCTACGAGCCGTCACACCTCTCCCCCCATGCTTAGATTATGCGGCGTCCTCGTCGCAATGATATAAAAGACGGGTGTGACGCTCGTCGGTGTTCTCAACGGCACCTAGGGCAATTGCATCTAGGGCGCCCTCCTACTCCTTGCTTTTGTAGATTTCCGACCATCCCGAATAACTTCCTTATGTTGCGGAGAAGGAAGTTGTAATCTCTTTCGACCAAGCACTCGATGTCGTCCATCCTTCGAAGCATTGCCACGATTTGATCGTGACACCTATCGATGGTGGTGTGGAGATCCGCGATTTCATTGCGGCACTTGAAATAGCACCCGAAGTGATGGCCACCGCGGTTGGGGTCGTCGTCCTCGGGCTCGTCATCGTCCTTCTTCTTCTCCTTGCCGCTGTCACCTCCAGAAGGGTCGTCATCCTCCATTCTCTCCTCTTCGGCCCACCCCGGCCAATCATCATCGTAGTCATGACCGGTGGCGCCCCATGAACCGGGGCTCATGTAGCTCTCCCAATCGCTGTCCCCCGCATAGTCCTTCGGCTCCGGGGTGTGCTCGATGTACTTTTTCCTTTTAACTCCAAGAAGGCGCAAGGAACGCCTAGGTGCGGGTGGCTCTTTGTCTTGTCGCTTCTCGCCCTCGTCTTCATCGCTGATGACGATGACCACCCTTTGGGCTTGAGCTAGCTTCTCCTTGCACCACAGAGGGCCCTTCCCTCCGACGCTCAACCGTGCTTGGGTATTAAATTTCTTCGGAGAGGCCTTCGCTTCACATCGCTTTGCTTCGACAAGGAGGGGCGGCGCACCGGTTGCCGAGATGGGGCTAGGCATCCGGTGGTTTGGCATGAGGGTGTCGGGTGCCATGCCCCTCTCCTTGATCTCCAGTGCTGCAATCATGGCTCTTTCGCTCGCTGGAACGGCCATTGTTGATGTCTCTCATGAGGTGGTGGTGTATATTGAAAAGTATGAGAGAATAGATCTAAACCGCGCCTCTATTTAAGTCCTTAAAAGACTTGGACGAGAAGTCCAATATGTCTGCGTCTTTGGCACGCGAAATCTATAAGACACGGGTTTAAAATTTCCATATCTCATACCTACCAAAAATCGAGACCGAGACGCGCACGAGGAGGCTCAGGCCGGACGGCCTAGGGGTGTTAGGCCGGCCGGCCCAGGGGGTTTTTCGGCCCCCTGGACTCCAACTTTTTCCGAGGTGCCCACCAATAAATTATGAGACTATGTTTTACTCAAAGTTCGTCTAGAATAAAAATAAAACTACGAAAATAAAATCTAAAAGAGAATATTTACAAACTTACCTTGCTTAACGTCGTTAGGCTTGATGTTCCGGTTCCTCATCCATGGTATATATGTCGATGTAATGAAGGGGCACGACATCGGGCTCCAAGAATACCTTTAGTCGCTGTCCGTTCACCACATATTGGTCGCCTTTCACATCCATGATTGTCACCGCTCCTGTGGGTGAAACCGAGTGTACGACGTGTGGTCCATCCCATTTGCTTTGCAATTTTCCTTTGCCAAAGAGTTTGAATCTTGAATTGTAGAGTAGGACCTTGTCTCCTTCTTTGAATTCCTTGTTTTGTAATCGCTTGTCGTACCATCTCTTCATCCTTTCTTTGTAAATTGTTGCACTATTGTACGCTTTCAATCTTAACTCCTCCAATTCGCTTATTTGGATTCTCCTTTTAATTCAAGCGGCTTCCGCATCAAAGTTCATCTCCTTCATCGCCCAATACGCCTTATGTTCTAGCTCAACCGGCAAGTGGCATGTTTTTCCATAAACAAATTGATAAGGAGTCATACCAATCGGGGTTTTGTGTGCCGTACGATATGCCCATAGTGCATCATCTAGTCTTTTCGACCAATCTTTTCCTCCTTTTATCACAGCCTTCTTTAAAATATCCTTCAATTGCTTGTTCGAAGTTTCCGCTTGTCCGTTTGTTTGGGGGTGATAAGCCGTGGACACTCTATGTTCAATTCCCAATTTCTTCAAGCATTTACCAAAGTCTTTGCCCGTGAAGTGTGTTCCTCCATCCCTTATCAAGATTCTCGGGATGCCATATCGAGGGAAGATAACCGATTTAATCATGTGTGTGGACTCCTCCGTTGATGCCTTCCGATATGGCATAGCTTCAATCCACTTTGAAACATAGTCCACCATCACCAATATATGCTCAAACCCATGTGAGTTCACGAATGGTCCCATGAAATCGATTCCCCAGACATCAAATAGATCTATTTGCAAGTTGTAGTTCAACGGCATGGCATTCCTTTACGAGATATTCCCCGTCCTTTGGAATTCCGGACAAGTCGAAACAAATCTTTTCGCGTCTTCATGCATCTCGGGCCAATAGAATCAACTAGCCCATACCTTAGCTTGAGTTCTAAAGTGCCCATAATGTCCTCCATATCCCGACGAGTGACACTTTCTTAGAACTTCTTCACATTCCTCCCTCGGTATGCATCTTCTTAGGACTCTATCTTCTCCATATCTATATAAGTATGGTGGATCCCAATAGTATTTTCTTCTTTCCACGCTCACTCTTTTCTTTGCGTTCTTGTCCAAGTGATCCAAGGGCATCCCTTTTATTGCCCTTATTATATCATTCATCCAACTATCTTTGTCGAGAATTCTATATAGGTGATCATCTCTCATTTGGTCCTTGATAGGTTCTTTTCCATCATCTCCATGGTACATCCTTGATAGGTGGTTGGCCACAACATTTTCCGCCCCTTTCTTGTCCCTTATCTCCACATCGATTCTTGTAGCAATAGGATCCATCGAATCAAGCGTGGCTTAGCATCTTTCTTGGACAAGAGATACTTGATTGCCGCGTGGTCGGTATAAACTATCACCTTTGAATTTACTATGTATGATCTGAATTTTTCGAAGGCGAATACCACGGCAAGCAATTCTTTCTCCGTTGTTGCATAATTAACTTGGGCTTCATTGAAAGTCTTGCTTGCATAGTAGATAGCATTTACCTTCCCCTCTTTCCTTTGTCTAAGAATGGCTCCTACGGCGTAGTCGCTTGCATCACACATGATTTCAAAAGGTAGATTCCAATCCGGAGGTTGCATGATAGGAGCACTTATGAGGGATTGCTTGAGTTATTAAAAAGGCGTGAAGACAATCACTATCGAAGGTGTATTCCACATCTTTTTGGAGAAGTTGTGTCAATGGCTTGGTGATTTTTGAAAAATCCTTTATGAACCGCCTATAGAATCCGGCATGACCGAGGAAGCTCCTCAAAGATTTGATGTCCGTAGGTTGTGGCAATTTCTCCACAGTTTCTATCTTTGCTTTGTCCACCTCTATCCCTCTCTCGGAGATAACATGACCGAGAACAATTCCTTCTTTCATCATGAAATGACACTTCTCCCAGTTAAGCACAAGATCAACCTCTCCACATCTTTTAAGAACTTTCTCCAAATTAGCCAAGCAATTTTCAAAGCTAGTACCATGCACCGAGAAATCATCCATGAATACCTCCATAATCTCTTCTATGAAATCTGAAAATATAGCCATCATGCACCTTTGAAAAGAAGCGGGCGCATTGCACAATCCAAAAGGCATCCTCCGATATGCAAAAGTTCCATACGGGCAAGTAAATGTGGTCTTATGTTGATAATCCGGATGAATAGGTATTTGGAAGAATCCCGAGTATCCATCAAGGTAACAAAACTGTGAATGCTTTGCCAACCTTTCTAGCATCTCGTCAATGAATGGTAGTGGAAATGATCCTTCCTCGTTGCCTTATTCAATTTTCTATAATCGATGCACATCCTCCATCCCGTGATGGTTCTTTGCGGTATCAATTGTTCCTTCTCATTGTGGCAGAACCACCTGAATTATCCCGGCTCAAGTGCGCAGGCCATCACCATAAAGGCAACACCAGCTTAAATGCACTTCAAATGGAACAATTCTTGGTCTGTCGGGTAATGTCCCAATACAACCACCGGTTCTCGGATCGAACAAGCATACCCCGCACGAAGGCGAGTCCAGAGATATTACAACCACAATTTTACAACACAGGCATAGTAATAATTACAAACCAGTTTAAACCATTATTACAAAACCAACTTAAGTAAAACAGTTATACAAGCCATAACTTAAGTTCAGAGTTTAGACAGCGGAAGATAAAACACGACGGCTACAACACGTCGCAAAAGGATACCAGGCTAGCCCAAGCATGGTATCACTCGTCATAGTCATTGCCAGTCGAAGACGTATCCCACTCTATGGACCAGCCAGGAGGCAACGAGCAAGGATAGGTCAAGCTAGCGATTTGATCCTCAAAACTCATACCTGAAAAAGGGGTTTCAACAGCAAGGCTGAGTATTCTAATACTCAGCAAGACTTAACCGTCAACGGGTATAAGTAGCCCACTTTAGCTAGACTATGCAAGGTTCTGTGAGGCTCTGGTTTTCCTTTTGCTGAAAAGCAATAAAGAGTAGGTCATTACTTTCAAGTTTTAGCTTTCAAGATTCTAGTTGATTAACCATTCTATGTAAGCAACTACTATCCAATCATGGTAGAAAACTAAGCAAACATCAAGATTGATAAATAATATTGTTGCTCTTATTACTCTGTGTGGCAAAGGGATCAAGCAGTCCCAAACTGTGAGAAGCAGATGATTCGAATCGAATTTCTTAACCTGGCCAGGCAAATCTAACACACACGTCTGGAACACCGTCGGGTCGTTCCCAAACAACCGTTGACCTTTCTTTCCGGCTTGTGGATAGGGTCACTCTCCCCGACTACAGGGCTCCAAGGCCGAACCTTGTCCCTTGAAGTCATAGTGTTGCGCAACATAAAATAAAACCTATCCCTAAGAGAGAGTGAAAGGTATATCCACTCCCCGGTCCAATCGGCTACTAGGCTTGCCGCGTACCATATTTACGGCATGTGGCTAGTACTTTCAAAAACTTAACCACTGCTACCACACACCGCGACCTTAGCAAGTTTATCAACACAGACGGGGTCTCACATAAGGTCATGATATCGAACACAACCCCGTCTGTCGTCCTTATATTGATAACAGAAAGGTAAACAATCAATTCCTATAAAACTCGCGAGTGACAGGCAATCACTCGACTTTTACCGGTCCTATAAGCTTAGCAAGTAGTCGAACTCAAGTCTAGTGTTCAGTACATAGGTTCCTAGGATCATGCATCTAGGGTTTCAATTCAAATCCTAAGAACTGTAAATGCATAAGCAAATAATAACAGTAAAAGGTATTAATTTGAAATATAGGTTATGTCCGGGGCTTGCCTTCTCGGTAGTCGCTAACTATTTCAGCCCTAGGCTCTTCCGAACTTTGGTCCGGGTCTTCAGTTAGTACGGCGGTGTTCGCTTGAGCTTCGAGATCACCTCCTTCGGAATCTGGGAGCAGCTCGTACGTCCTGTCCGACAAAGTAGTCGTATCTATATGTAATGCAAGAACAGTATTATAAACACACATGGGCAATCGTTTATAGAGTAGTTAATTAACAAATCTAACTACACAAGGCATCATGATCAACAGCACAAATGAAGTTTACTAATTTCATAAACAAGTGGGGGTGATTTCCTATAACAAGTAAGTCATGGTTTGCTAATAAATAAACAACTCAAAGCACAAATAGAAATAAATTTAGTAAAAATTACCCTAAACAGAACATGAACAGATTAAGCTATCCTGTAAAAATCATGCCAAAACATGTAGCCATTTATTCACAACAAAACATTCATTCAGACAACAGCTAGAACAAGCTAGAATTATACAGGTTAAACTAGAGTAAATCAGAAGCTCAAAATTTAACAGTAGGTCAACAAAGAAATGAACTAGCTACTGTAAATTTTTCATGATTTTATCTACACAGAATTAATTCTGAGAAAATAAAGAAAACAGACATCATATTAGCAATATTCATTTTTAGCTCCTGTTATAATCATGACCTGATGGTCAAACTTCATGGACAAGCTAAGATACTCCAGAAGAACACTCAGGAATATTTTCATGATTTATCATGAACAGAAACTATTTATCATAAATAAAGTCTACTAAATAAGGATTAAATCAAATAAATAGCAATACTAGTGTCACATGAGTAAATCACCATAAAAATTTCACTACAAGATATGGCTTCAATCATCAGTTAAGATAAAGATAAAACATCTAGTCTTTATGTATCTAGTGACATAAATTAACTTGTACAGCAAAAACTTTCAACAAAAGCCTAACATATTATGATTCTACTGCACAGATATCTTCAAGAGGATTCCAAAACATCAAGATTTGCTATTTTATGAATTTTCTACAAATTTATATTGAATTTCAAAGTTCACAGAAAAACATAGCAAAGAAGTCCCTATAGCACTATTCCACTGAGTCATTGACAACGCAGATAGCCCCCTGGGGTTTTTCAAATTCAAACACGGGGTCCTTGGCTATGGTCAGAGAGGAGCGCGGGGTTTGACCGGCCTTTACCGGCGCCTAGGCTCACCAGCGGCGAGGGCTGGGCTGGGGGAAATGGAGTAGAGGTCGATGCGCACCTCCTGGTGCTTGGAATCGAGGCTGGGGTGGTCGGGAAAGTGGATGTCGACGGCGAGCGGCGGCTTGCGGAGCTCGGCTACGGCGACGGGGTGGTTCCCATGGGGTTTGGACGAGGAGAAGCGGTCGAGGAGCGGCGCTAGGACGAGGCAAAGCTATTGGTGGGGGCTGTAGGGGTGGAGCTGCTCTGGAATGGCGGCTCCGCGGTGGGGGTGAGCTCGTCGGAGTTCACGTGGGGCAGCGGCGATGTTCTGCGGGTTCGGGGTAGAGAGCGAGTGAGAGGGCGAGTGGATTGCGATGCTGGGTCTCCAGGGGTGCTGAGACGCACGCAAGATGGGAGCCCAAGGCACTGTAGAGAGCCCTCCACGGCGGCATTGCGGTGGCAGCCGGCGGAGCTCACTGGGGCGCGTGGCACGGGCTGGAGAGGTACAGCGCGAGGCAATGGGCGGTGGGAGGAGGTCCAGTGCGACGCGTGGATGCCACGTGAGGCGGCAGCGAAGCTGGAGGTGGCTCCGGGGCGGCAGGCGGCGCGGCAGAGCACCGGCGGCGGGGAAAACAGAGGAAGGAGCTAGAGGAAAGGGAAAAGGGCTATTTTGCAATTTCTGAAAATTCCATGGACCAAACTGTAAAGCAGAGATAAATTTTAAAATAGGGCTCAAATGAAAAAGTGCCCAACATGAAAGTTGTTCAACTTTTCAAGATCTACAACTTTGGTGTTGTGCAAAAATTTATTTGATCAAAGATTCAAGAGCTAAATTTGAAAACCTAAGAGGGATTTTGAATTCTAGGAATTTTGTCAATTTCAATGCAATTTCACTTCAAATTTAGGTTGATTTGAAAAGTTTCCTGCCATGTAATGATTACACCACATTTTGCAAAAACACCCTCCACAAAAGTTATAATCACACATTCAATTCAAATTAAACTATAGAAAGACCCTTGCATAAAATCAATATTACACATATACCCTTTTATAATTACAAAAAGGTCCTTTTTCAAGCAAAACAAGCACATGATGTATAAAAGGTATGCAACACTATTGTGCAGACACCTAGGGTGTCACACTCATTTTTCACAACCGTGAGTCCTCCTTTCTTTGAAACACAATGCACGGGGCTTACCCATTCACTATGTGGCACGGGGTATATTATTCCGGCATTCAACAATTTGATAACATCCTTCTTCACCACATCACACATAGCATGGCTCAACCTTCTTTGATGCTCTACGACCAGATTGTATTGCTCCTCGAGTTGTATATGATGTGTGCAAAAAGCGGGGCAAATACCTTTCAAGTCATTAATCGAGTAGCCGATCACCTTTTTGTGCTTCTTTAATAAATTCAGCAACTTCTCCGTCTCTTTCGGGCTCAATTTGTCGCTATCAATCACCAGAAAAGTCTTGCCATCTCCCAAAAATTCATATTTCAATCCTTTGGGGAGCGGCTTCATCTCAACATCGGGCGCACCATCCTCTTCTTGATCTAATTCTCCAATGTCTTCAAATTTTTCTTCCTCCAAATTCACGTGTTGCGGCTTCAACTCTTCCATTGTTTCCACTAGTTCTCCATCTTGATCATCTTGAGCATCCCCATTCCCCAAAGCGCGTTGGAGAGGATCCCTGGAAGAATTAATGAAACGAATGCTCTCTACCCCTTCGTTATCAAGAGGTAGAGTTGAAGCACGAGACGGTTTTGAATGAAATTCGAAAGTGCGCTTCTCTCCATCTAGATCTAAAGTGATAGTCCCTTTTCCAACATCTAGAATAGCATTTACTAATTTGAGAAAGGGTTTTCCAAGGATTATACTTTCATGTTCATCATCACTAGCATTAATCACAAAAAAGTCAGTAGGAATATCTTTACCCGCCATAGTAACTTTTAAATTTCTAAGCACTCCTAGCGGTTTGATTAATCTACCATCTCCCATGATCAATTTAATGATTGTGGCATCTAGGTTCGGTGTTTCGTTAAAAAGCATAGCATAAACCTCGGAACTCATCACACTAACATGGGCGCCAACGTCACATAAAACATTGCAATATTTTATTCCGTCTATCATGCAATCAACACAAGGTGTGGGTGATGGATTACCTTCGTCTTGATCGCTTCCAATCGCATATACTTGGGTTATGTGCGCGTAGGGTGATGATTCCGATTTCACTCCCATGATCCTTTTGACCTCCAGCACGTCGTCCAAGTCAATCTCTTCCTCTTTTTCTTCAAAAAGTTTCCAAATAATATCACCGGCCGATTCCTTGCCAAATGTATATCCTGTGTGATTATCCGGCGAAAAGTCTTCCGCTATCACCTTCGCCATTCCTCGCTGATTTGGATACGGCCTTGCTTTGTCGAACAATCTTCTGAAGTCAATTGGTATCCAATCCATTTGCTAGAATTCCCTTAGCGATTTGGCGGTGCCCAAGGTTCTTCCTTTCTTTTCCGGGTCGTCTTTCGTTGCACTCCAGATCGATGCTTCTTCATCGTGGTTTGTCTCTATGACTTTCCCATGCTTCGGTTGTTCTTTCCTCACTTCCGTTGTCTCTTTTCTGAAAATTCCAGCAAGCACCCGCACTTGAGATTCTTCCTCGGAGCTTGCCGAACATCATTTTTCAAAATCTCTTCGCATGGCCGCACCCTTGCTGATTTTTTGTAGGAGTTGGGCGGCTTCCGTGAGTGTTTTCTCCATTAGATCTCCTCCTGCACACATTTGAACAAATTGCATGCACTCGGGGGTTAGGGAAAAATAAAAGGTATGCAAGAGTACATCACCGGAAAATCCGAGCTTCGGTCCTTGTTCAATCAATCCATTGAATCTATCCCATCCTTGATCTATCCCTTCTTCTTCTCCTTGCGCGAAGTTGATCACTTGCTTCCGAATATGTTGAACCTTGCTTAATGGAAAGAACCGCTCGCAAAATTTCTTCATCAAGTCATCCCAATTTCCTTTTACCTCGAAGGATGCAAGTGCAAACCATCTTCTCGCTTCTTCCGCAAGTGAGTATGGGAAAAGATTCCATCTAAACCAAGCTAGCGGAACTCCGTCTTGTTGTACCGTGTTGCATAGCATTGTGAACCATTTGATATGTCTATATGGGTGGTCCATTTCATCTCCTCTAAAGGGGTTTGCCGCCGCCATCTTGATGATTTGAGGCTTGATCTCATACTCGGTGGCTCGCAACACCGAATCTGATTTTCGCATGTCGAAGTCCTCCGATCGCGGGCTTGCATAATCCCTTAGTGATTTTTCTCCTTCGTCCACGTGTTGAATGAGATGGGCCATCTAAACAATCAAAACAAAAACAAAAAACAAAAATTTTCTAGGGAAAAGGTTAGGTGTTAGTAACCAACAAAATTAATACAAAGTTAAACGTAGCAAAATCGCTTGTTCCCCGGCAACGGCGCCAGAAAAGATTGTTGACGCTCCTTAGAGCGCCAATTTATGTACAACAAGCGCACGGATCGTGTAGCTTTTCCCTTAGAGTATTCCCCCAAGGTTTATCAATCCACAGAACAAGTGTATTACTATGCTTAACTAAGCACTAATGATGTTGGTAAAAGATCTATATTGAGTGATTGAGTGTGAAATAGATCTAATCTAACCAATCTAGTCTAATCTAATCTAGACTACTGAGCAATGATAGGTGTGTGCACAAGATATGAAGAGCATTTGTCCATAGGGTCTAGGATCACTAGAGATGTAATCGCCAAGCAAAGAAGAACGGATCTAATCTACGAAAGGTGTGTTCCAAGATCAAAACCTTTCCCTCCCGCATACTGTCACTACAAGAGGATAACCGGTAACGAATCAACAAGAACACAATAGTTGATGTAATCTAAGTAAACCATGCAAGAGCAAAGCAAACCCAAAGCCAAGTCGCGAACTATTAAGCATCAAAGCATCATCAATAAGAATCGTGATAGATCAATCTCATAAAGGATTCGGCAATTACAACTCAAGATCTCCTTACAACCCCATGAACAAGCGAGGACTTTACCCCATGAAGCAAGGCGAAGCGTAGTCGATCATGGTGACGAAATCTCCGGCAAGGGATGGATCCCTTGCTGTCCTCCAACTTGCAGCGGCGCCGAGGGACGATGAGGTCTCCGATGTCACCTTTCTCTTGTGTCTAACTCGAATGGATCTGTGGAAATCGTCTTTGGATGCTTCCTCTCTGATCCCCCTCTTGATTCTCCTCTTTGACGGCGGCTTCGGGGTATTTATAGGCGGATATGGTCGGTGGTTTTGGTAAAACACAGGCTAGGGTTGACGAATACTTCGCGCTGAAGAAAATTGAGGCCGATTGGGCCTCGGAACGGGCTAGGCCGGCCGGCCTAAAGGGCTCCAGGCTGGCCGGCCTGGGCTCTTTTTGGCCCCTCTCGGCTCCATCTTTCGCGTGCAGGTTCTTCTACTTATTCCTCATCTTAGACCAGTTGTGACCATGCGTCGAAACATCTCCGAAAATGTCCAATTTCCTGCCAAAATACAACATGCTCCAAAATCCAAGACAAAATCGAAAACGGTCAAGTTCGGGTGCCAAGTGGCGGGTTAGTACATGAATCATCCCGAAGAATTTACCAAAACCTCTCCTAATTGTATAACAAAATGGGTACTTAAGGAGCGCCAACAAGTGCGACCCGTCGCCCTGCTAGATCTGCTGACGATCTTATCTTCCAGATAGATCAAGTCAGCAGATCCATCGCCGAGTGCATTAAACTCGGCGAGAACGCGCTTCGACACCACAACGACCCGGATCGGGTCCCCTTCGGACTCCGCAACGCCGCAACAATGTACTCGGATCATATCCGAGTGCGACTCTCCGACCAGGCTACCCTGGGTCAGATCCGATCTGACTCAGCTTCAGGAGCGGAGCTCGGCTTCCAAGACACTTCGTTCACCCTCCCGCCCAACCGCTCATCGGCGAAGAGGAGAGGGCGCAACGACTACGCCGCAACGAGTTCCGCGCCAACATGAGGCGCAACGATGCGGCGATCCATCAGTCTGAGAGTGACATGGAGAACACCGATCGCCGCAACCCCAGGAACCGGTACTCACCGATTCGGCCCCGTAACCTCGACGTTGACTTCGTCCTCGACTACAACGGCCAAGATGTCTTCGCCACATCGTTGGCCAACCTCGCCGCAGTATTCCAGGTGCTCGGGGGCCTCCAGGAGACCCCTGAGATTGTCAAGGCTCGCGCCCGCCTGCACGTGGCTGCCACGCAAGCCCAACAGCTGCGCAAGGACAACTCGGCCTACCGTGCCCAGTCGAGTCATCACTCGACACGACCCCACGGCGACTATGAAGAGGAGGTCAACCAGAACGACCTTCGCATCCAGCTCAACCAACAAGATCTGCGCCCGCACATCAACAACCATCATCACGAACGCGATGCCGCCGAACGCGAGTGACGTCGCCGGTACGACGAGGAACACGGCGTCCCCGGCGCCGACCACCAGAACCACGGATGATGGGGCAACAACCCTCCGCGACGACCACGTCGCGACTACGAACCCGGCAATGACCTCGACGGCTTCTCCGCCTTCTCCAACCGGCTTCGAGCCATCCAATGGCCCGCCTGTAACACCCTAGGTGTTTGCACAATCAAATTGCACTCATTGTATGCATCTTGTGCTTAGTTTACTTGAAAAAGGACCTTTTTGTAATTATAAAAGGTTATATGTGTAATTATGATTTTATGCAACGTCCTTTCTGCAGTTATATTTGAATTGGGTGTAAAATTATAGCTTTTGTGGAGGGTGTTTTTGCAAAATGTGGTGTAATCATTACATGGCAGGGAACTTTTCAAATCAGCCCAAGATTGAAATGAAATTTCATTGAAAAAGACAAATTCCTTTAAATTCAAATTCCCTTCTATGTTTTCAAATTTAGCTCTCTATCCTTTGATCAAATAAATTTTTGCACATCAAAGTTGTAGATCTTGAAAAACTGAACAACTTTCATGTTGGGCACTTTTGCATTTGAGCCCTGGTTTAAAAGTTATTGCTTGTTTACAGTTTGGCCCCTGGAACTTTTGGAAATTGCAAAATAGTCCTCATCTTCTTCTCCAGCCTGCTTGCCTGCTCTGCTCCTCTGCGCCGCCGCTGTCCAGCGCCGCCTGCCGCCGTGGGCCGCCCCCGCGCCACCTCCTGCTTGCCGAGCTGCCCACGCGTCATGCCGAAGCCCCTCCACCGATCCTTGGCGTAGCGTTGGCCCTCTCCCTCCCGCGCCACGCGCCCAGTGAGCGCCCGCCGGCCGCCACCTCGACGCCGCCGTGGCCCGGCCAGGATAGAGCCCCAAGACCCCAGCTCACGCGCGCAAGAGCACTACAAGAAGCCCCGCAAGCTTTTCCCCTCGCCCTTTCGTTTGCTCCCCACTCAGACACCCCGGAACGCCGCCGCCGCTCCACCGAACGCCGGCGAGCCTCCAGCCCGTCGTCGAGCCGCGCCTCCACAGCCGCTCCGCCCAAATCGACCCCACCTCTAGCTTCGCCTCGACCCCGCGTAGCTCCCTAGCCCCTTCTCTCCCACCCTCAACCACTGGAACCCCCTCGCCGTCGAGTCCTCTCCACTGCAGACCGCCCTCCTCCGTCGATCCGCCTTCTCCGACCATCTCTCATCGCGCCACGAGCCCCAGAGGGTGCGGTTCGACCTCCTCTAGCGGTTCCCCAACTTTCCCCATGCCACCGGAGCCGGACTTCGCCGGGAAACGCCGTGCCCCCCTGCTCTGTTCTTGTTTGCCGGCCAGGGACCCCGTGTTAGAATTTGGAAAAGTCCAGGGGGCTGTCTGTGAAGCTCAAGACTCATGTGAATAGTGCTCTAGGGACTTCTTTGTGATGATTTTCAGTGAACTTTGAAATTCAATATCAATTCATAGGAAATTCGTAAAATAGAAAATATTGATGTTTTGGAATCCTCTTGAAGATCTCTAGGCAGTAGAACCATAATATGTTAGGCTTTAGTTGCAAGTTTTTGCTGAAAAATTTGATTTGTGTTACTAGTGCATATATATTTGTTGTTTTTATCTTTTTCTTATCTACTGTTTGAAGCCTGATATTGCAATGAAATTTTTATGGTGATTTACTCATATGTATATAGTGTTGCTATAAAAATTTCGTGCTCAGTTCTCATGTATAGCTATTTATTTGATTTAATCCTTGTTTAATAGACTTTAATTATGGTAATTAGTTTATTTTCGTAATAAATCATGAAAATATTTCTACATGTTCTTCTGGAGCATCTTAGGTTGTCCAGGAAGTTTGAGCCTCAGTTCATGGCTAGAACAGGAGCTAAAAATGAATCTTGCTAATCTGTTGTTATGTTTTGTTTATTTTCTCATGTTTATTTATTTGTAGATAAAATCATGAAAAATTCACAGTAGCTAGTTAATTTCTTTGTAGATCTCCTGTTAAATTTTGAGCTTCTTCTTTGTTCTAGTTTGACATGTATAATTCAAGTTTGTTCTATGTGCTGTCTGAATGACTGATTTGTTCTGATTAAATGGTTAGATGTTATGGCATGATTTTTACAGGGTAGGTTAAATTGTTCATGTTCTGTTTAGTGTAATTTTGGCAGAAATTATTACTGTTTTTACTCTGAGTAGTTGATTTATTAGCAAACTATGTTTTGTTTGTTATAGAAAACCACCCCCCGCTTGTTTATGGAGTAGTCAACATCATTTGTGCTGTTGATCATGATGCCTTGTGTAGTTAGGTTTGATAGTTAACTACTTTATAAACGATTGCCCATGTGTTATGCTTGATTGCCAGTTGTTAGCCTACAACTTTACCATGACAGGAGTATGTTTATAAGTTTGTCACCTTTTGCATTTCATATAGATACGACTACGTTGACGGACGGGACGTACGAGTTGATCCCGGAGTCTGACGGAGGTGATCCAGAAGTCCAGGTGAACGCAGCTGAACTAACTGAAGCCCCGAACCAAAGTTCGGAAGAACCCCAGGCTGTGTTAGCTAGCGACTACCGAGAAGGCAAGCCCCGGACATAACCTATACTTCAAATTAATATCATTTACTGTTATTACTTGCTTGTGCATTTACAGTTCTTAGGATTTGAATTGAAACCCTAGATGCATGATCCTAGGAACCTATGTACTGAAAACTAGACTTGAGTTCGACTACTTGCTAAGCTTATAGGACCGGTAAAAGTCGAGTGATTGCCTGTCACTCGCGAGCTTTATAGGAATTACTTGTTTACTTTCTGTTATCAATATAAGGACGACGGACGGGGTCGTGTTCGATATCATGACCTTTGGTGAGACCCCGTCTGTATTGATGAACTTGCTAAGGTCGCGGTGTGTGGTAGCGGTGGTTAAGTTTTTGAAAGTACTAGCCACATGCCGTAAATATGGTACGCGGCAAGCCTAGTAGCCGATTGGACCGGGGAGTGGATATACCTGACACTCTCTTAGGGATAGGTTTTATTTTTATGTTGCGCAACACAGCGACTTCAAGGGACAAGGGTGGACCTCGTAGAAGGGTGGACCTTGGAGCCCTGTAGTCGGGGAGAGTGTTCCTATCCACAAGCCGGAAAGAAAGGTCAACGGTTGTTTGGGAACGACCCGACGGTGTTCCAGACGTGTGTGCTAGGTTTATCCTTGCAAGGTTGAATTTCGATTCAGAATCGTCCGCCTCTCACGATGATATGAGACTGCTTGATCCCTTTGCCACACAGAGTAATAAGAGCAACAATATTATTTATCAATCTTGTTGTTTGCTTAGTTTTCTACCATGTTTGGATAGTAGTTGCTTACATAGAATGGTTAAATCAACTAGAATCTTGAAAGCTAAAACTTGAAAGTAAGGACCTACTCTTTATTGCTTTTCAGCAAAAAGGAAAACCAGAGCCTCACAAACCCTGCATAGTCTAGCTATAGTGGGCTACTTAGACCCGTTGACGGTTAAGTCTTGCTGAGTATTAGAATACTCAGTCTTGCTGTTGAAAACCTTTTCAGGTATGAGTTTTGAGGAGCAAATCGCTAGCTTGACCTACCCTTGCTCGTTGCCTCCTGGCTGGTCCGTAGAGTGGGACACGTCTTCGACTGGCAATGACTATGGCGAGTGATACCATGCTTGGGCTAGCCTGGTATCCTTTTGCGACGTGTTGTAGCCGTCGTATTTTATCTTCCGCTGTCTAAACTCTGAACTTAAGTTATGGCTTGTATAACTGTTTACTAAGGTTGATCTTGTAATAATGCTTTAGAACTGGTTTGTAATAACTTTTATGCCTGTAATGTAAAACTTGTGGTTGTAATATCTCTGGACTCGCCTTCGTGCGGGGTATGCTTGTTCGATCCGAGAACCGGTGGTTGTATCGGGACGTTACCCGACAGACCAAGGATTGTTCCGTTTGAAGTGCGTTTGAGCCGGTGTTGCCTTTATGGTGATGGCCTGCACACTTGAGCCGGGATAATTCAGGTGGTTCTGCCACACCGCCACCTTCAAGCCAACCGGGATCGAGAAGTATGACGGCGAGTTGGACCCCAAGATGTGGCTGTGCACCTACTCCATCGCCGTCCGAGCTGCGTGCGGCGACAACGATATCATGGTTGCCTACTTCCCAGTCATGATGGGCCGCCACGCCCTCAACTAGCTTGAAGCACTTCCCGCCGGCTCCATCAACAGCTGGCAAGATCTTTGCAGTGCCTTCGTCCAGTACTACCAGGCATCCTGCCCGAGTCCCAAAACCAGATGGGATCTGGCCAGCATCATCCAACAACTCGACGAGTCTCTCCATGACTACATGAAGAGGTACTTCGCTAACTGTAATACCATTACAGAGGTTAATGACAGGGATGTTATCCACCACTTCCACCAAGGCCTCCATAGCATCGAACTATGGAGGAAGATGTTCGAGAGCAACCCCAAGACCGTTGGCGACATGATGGCGGTCATCAACAAGCACGCGGACATGGAAGACGCCGAGCGAGCTCATTGCCGGCACAAGACCAAGAACAACTCCTCTGAGCGTCCCTCCCAGCGGGACAACCGCCCGGAACGACGACGCGATGACCGTCCACCTCGCCACGGGAAGAAACACGACCATGCCGAGTCGTCCAAGAACCGGAACCGCAAGCGTGGCCCCAAGAACACCGTCGCCAGGAGGTCCCAGTTCCGCTCCACCCTCAACCAAGCGGACCTGGATCGGCTCCTAGATGGCAAGTGTCCTTGGCACAACGACGCGAACCACACCGCCCGGGAGTGTCGAGCACTCTCCAATGGCGTCACCAAGGACGATGACGCCAAGCGACCCTGCCACAACGACCGCGACAGGCCAAGTGGTTCCAGAACCACCCGGGCACACCCACGGAAGCGCAACTCACCCAAGCGAGACGACGACGAGCAGAGGGAAGATTCCCCAGGGAACTTCCAGGAAGAAGACAGGGCCGTCAACTTCATATTCGGCGGCCCCAGCAAGCCATCATGCCGGTGCAAGCTCAAGCTGGATAATCGTGAAGTCAACCTGGTCTTCAAACACCCGGTTGAACCCCTGCGGTGGTCAGAGACGCAGATCACCTTCGACCGTCGCGACCACTGGGTCCACCTACCCAGGCCGGGTGCTTACCCCCTCAGTGGTCAGCCCGGTAGTTAGCCAGGTCCGCCTGGCCAAAGTACTCATTGACGGCGGCAGCGCCCTCGACATCATCTTCGCCAGCACATTGGAGAGCATGGGCTACGACATGACCACCCTGGTGCCATCTGACCAGGCCTTCTACGGCATCATCCCTGGAGCCGGGTTGACTCTGGTTGGCCGGGCCACTCTACCGGTCACCTTCGGCACCCGCGACAACTACCGCACCAAGTACGTCAACTTCGAGGTCGCCGAGTTCGAGACCTCCTACCACGCCATCCTGGGAAGACCCTCCCTCGCCAAGTTCATGGCGATCCCCAATCACACGTATCTTCTCCTGAAGATGCCAGCTCCAAAGGGGGTCCTCTCGGTCTATGGAGATCTGCAGAGCTCCTACGCATGCGAGGCTAAGAACATCGAGCTCTCTGACACCCTGGAATGATCCAGGAACTTGGTTTTTGTTGCCCAGGCAGCAAAGAACCTCCCGGCGGACCAGCAGCAAATCCCCGACAAGGAGTTGACTTCCGAGTCGCAGCTCGCACCAGCAGTGGCGACCAAGGCCATCGTCCTCCGGGACGATGAGCCGCACAAGACCGTTGTGATCAGGGCCAGCCTCGACCCGGCATAGGAAGGCGCGCTCACCTCCTTCCTCTAGGAGAATTGGGACATCTTCGCATGGAATCCATCTGACATGCCGGGAGTCCCAAGAGCAACAATATTATTTATCAATCTTGTTGTTTGCTTAGTTTTCTACCATGTTTGGATAGTAGTTGCTTACATAGAATGGTTAAATCAACTAGAATCTTGAAAGCTAAAACTTGAAAGTAAGGACCTACTCTTTATTGCTTTTCAGCAAAAAGGAAAACCAGAGCCTCACAAACCCTGCATAGTCTAGCTATAGTGGGCTACTTAGACCCGTTGACGGTTAAGTCTTGCTGAGTATTAGAATACTCAGTCTTGCTGTTGAAAACCTTTTCAGGTATGAGTTTTGAGGAGCAAATCGCTAGCTTGACCTACCCTTGCTCGTTGCCTCCTGGCTGGTCCGTAGAGTGGGACACGTCTTCGACCGGCAATGACTATGGCAAGTGATACCATGCTTGGGCTAGCCTGGTATCCTTTTGCGACGTGTTGTAGCCGTCGTATTTTATCTTCCGCTGTCTAAACTCTGAACTTAAGTTATGGCTTGTATAACTATTTACTAAGGTTGATCTTGTAATAATGCTTTAGAACTGGTTTGTAATAACTTTTATGCCTGTAATGTAAAACTTGTGGTTGTAATATCTCTGGACTCGCCTTCGTGCGGGGTATGCTTGTTCGATCCGAGAACCGGTGGTTGTATTGGGACGTTACCCGACAGACCAAGGATTGTTCCGTTTGAAGTGCGTTTGAGCCGGTGTTGCCTTTATGGTGATGGCCTGCGCACTTGAGCCGGGATAATTCAGGTGGTTCTGCCACAGCTGGTATCCGAGCTGCAAGCATACACCAGAGGTGTTGGAACCTTAAAAATCGTTTTCCGTATAAAATTGGAACAACAAGGTATTTCGGAAAACTACGTTGGATTCGTTAAGGGTTGCGCATAGAACGTAAAGTCCTAGGGAATTTACTGGGAATTACTAGGTGGTTATTTATGTATGGTTTATATTATCTGACTTCCAGCACTTTACATTTTGTCAAACCATACTCACAAGCAACTCTTAATTCTTGTAACGACGCACCTACGTTGAGGTAAGAAGGTAAGGATCCTCAGTCAGCTGAGGGAGTCTGACCTTCCCGTCGGTGATGCGAGCCGAACGCTGCCCTCAAGCAGTGGCTTACTTGAGGTGCTTCCAATATACCGACTATTAGTTGACTATATTGGAAGTAAAGTGTGCTCAGTTAGCTGAGGGAGTCTGACCTTCCCGTCGGCGATGCGAACCGAACGCTGTGCTCAAGCAGTGGCCTACTTGAGCTGCTGCCAATATATCGATCTCGGTCGACTATATTGGGAGTAAAGGAACTTGTGAATACGCTTCTGAGTAGCGTATGTTAACGTTGGCCATACGGCGGGAATTGTATGGCTGCCGCTTCTATAGTGAGTGGTAATGTTTGGGGATGCTTTCATGAGTGCTGGCATGAAAGGTTCATTGGATATATATATGTGTTCTGTCAATCTTCTGCAGGTACACTAACCGCGATTCGATAAGTTAAGAATGGTTAGAATGTATCGACTAGCTATATAGGGAGAGCCGTATTTATGTATGCCACCGTGCTAACCACGTAAGCCCAACAATAGTTGGCAATTGTTTATCTTGTGAGGACGGTCAGGACGTGCATGCATATCTAGTTGATGTTTGAATTGGTTCTTAGTGTTTGAAGTTGTTACCTAAGCTTTGTAAGGAATTTCTAGTATGAATTCTCATAGATAAGTGTTAGTGTGCTTAAATCATGAGTGAGTTGAATTTTGATTTTAGTAGCATGCTTGTTAAATGCTTAGGTTTCCTTGGATGAAAAATAGGGTTTTGAGTCATGCCTTCATCCTAAGCCCCATCTTGTTGTTATAAGGATCTTTTCATTCCTTAGAATCTCAAATGATGAACCAGTACCGATTGTGGTTTGTTATTTTCTGAGTTTGGAACCATGTCATCTTTTGAATTAGGATCACATTTGCTTTACCGCAGTCTTCTTAAAGCTTTATTTGAGAAGTCTTGGGATAATCACATTACTCACATTTGAATCCTTTTTGATTCAGATGGCGGCTTGTCCTCAGATGAATTGGGATGAGGAAGGAAATGCTCATACCGACTGTCTGTACTGGGAGGGTTTTCCGAGGATTCTTTGGGATTCACTTCGTATCTTTCACTACCCAGATCCACCCCAGTACACGGGACGCCAGTTTTCTGAGGATGGGATTCAGAAGAACAGAGTTACCATGACCATTCCTCAGCACCCCACCTTGGATTGGCCACCTATTGATATTGAGGTGGTGGGATATCGTTTGGTTGATGCTTTTGAGACGGCAGCCCTCAGAGCTATTACTACTTTTTGTGAGCACCATCCTGAGGAGGTAGCTGCGTATCCGATTGGTTTGTTTCCAGCGGTCAGTGCTGGTAATGCAGAGTGGCTCTTCAGGGCCACACACTTTGGGCACTTAATTGGAGATGTAGCTGTGGAGACTATTCAGGCAGTAGTCAGATATATGAATGCGCAGTCTCACTACCAGATACTTCAGCAGCGACATATGGAGCAGGTGCTAGACTTAGCCCAGTCCTTCCAGCGAGGTCTTCGTTTGAGGGATACTCAGATCCAGGGACTTCAGGATGCCGTTGCTGGTAGGGATCAGGCCATTGCATAGTTTGAGCATCAGGCTTTAGAGCATGGTGCTGAGATAGAGCAGCGCAACACAGTTATTGGTTTTCTTCAGGGGCAGGTGAATGAGCTTCAAGCAGATTGGGCTGACGCTTTAGCCCATATTGGTGCGCTCCAGGAGCAACTAGATGTTCCAGCCGAGCCTGCAGCAGCAGAAGAGGACCCAGAGGAGATTGAGGGAGTTTCTGACTTGGATTCGGAGCACGCACCTGCTGAGCCTAACCCTCAGCCGGACGACTCTTCTTCTGGCAGTGCCTCTTCTGTGGGCAATCTCGACGACTTCTAGGCGTCTTAGACTTGTCCTAGATAGTTGTGTTTTCTCTTATTGTAGCATTTGTACATAGAGAAGATGATGTAAAATAGCCCTAGGGAGGAGTACCACTTGTTGTATTATATGTGGTAAGGATGTATGATGCTAGGTTGTATGAAAAAGGCTACTTTGGATGTAATATAAGTAGCGACTACCTGTTTGAAAATCATGATCTTCCTATTTGCCCATCACTTCATTTATGCGTTTCTAGGCCGTTTGATGAATGTTATTGATGTTGCAAGTTTTGGGGCATGTGTGCTCATCAAATTTTAGCCTATGAATCTTTGAGACTATATTTTAGTCCAATCACTTCTATGATCTCCGTTGGTTAGCCGCGTAGCACAGAACGGCGAAGAATGAATTGCTGGATTAGCTTCTTTACCCTTTCGCTCTCAGCGTTGAGTATCAATACGATGGAGCATGAAGCCATCTAACAGTTGACCAATTCTGAGTTTTGTGGGTTGTACAAACATGTGTTGTGCATATTATGCTACACCGCATTTAGTTAAATTCTGCTGATTCAATTTTGATATCCAATGTTTGATCACTGCATTTACCATTGATTTTGGGAGCAAGAGAAATGTATCTAATGGATGTCTTCCATAATTACAGATGGTTGGTCAAACTCGTGGAACGCCTGAAGGCTTCGGCCGTGAGAGTGGCAGTGGATCTCAGCAGCCACCGCCACCACCGTCGAATCTGCACGAGTTGATGGCCATGCAGACTGAGCTGCTTCGTCAATTGGTCCAAGGGCAACAAAATCAGCCCCGCCAATATCATGGAGGTCGGGATGCTCAACCTGCGGGTTACCAGGAGTTCTTTGGTACCCAACCTCCACTCTTCAGCCGAACTGATGACCCACTAGATGCTGATGCTTGGCTTCGTACTATCAATTCCAAATTTGCTCTGTTAGCGGTACCGTGTGCTGATGCCAACAAGGCCCACTTTGCCGCCCAACAACTTCGTGGTCCTGCACGCATATGGTGGGATCATTATTGTGAGATGCAGCCTGCTGAGCATGTCATCTCTTGGGAGGAATTTCGAACTGCCTTCAGATCACATCATATTCCTGAGGGACTGATAGAGAGAAAATTGAATGAATTCTTGGCTCTAAATCAAGGAACCCGCACTGTTCTTCAATATGCACAGACTTTCAATCACCTGTGCCAATATGCGGGCCATCATGCTGATACGGATGCCAAGAAACGTGACCGTTTTCTTCGTGGCCTCACTACCAAGCTCAAGGAACGCCTGAACCTTGTTCAGCCCAACACCTATAATGAGCTGGTCAACCTAGCAATTACTCAAGAGGACTGCATCACTGCCCATCGTGCTGAGAAGAAGCGGAAGGCACCCACAGGACCCTCGAGTGCCCAGCCACCGAGGTATCGTCTGGTGCAAAATACTCCACCCAGACCTCCACAGGGAAATGCCCCAGTGGGCAGACTTGTCTTTAGGCCGCCTCAGCAGCAAGGAGGATTCAGACCTCCAGTGCCTCAGCAGCAGCAACAGCAACAGCAGCAGCAGCAGCAATCTAGCCCAAGGCCAAATGCCCCACAATTCAATAGTGGGAATGGTAATAATCGATGCTTCAACTGCGGCAGTACATCTCACTTTGCCAAGAATTGTCCGCAGCCTAGAAGGAATAATCCAGGGCAAAACTCCAACCCGAACAACAACAAGGGCAAGGGCAAGAGGCAGATGCTACAAGTCCGGCAAGGGCGAGTTAACTTCACCACTCTCGCAGACCTTCCAGAAGGAGCACCAGTTATGACGGGTACTTTCTCTATCCACAATAAACCCGCAGTCATATTATTTGATTCTGGTGCAACGCATAGTTTTATAAGTGCCAAATTTGGAGCAAGATTAGGATTGGACTTTTGCCATACTAAGGGGTCTTTTATGATAACAACTCCTGGTGGGAAGATAGCTTCCAATCAAATCACTACACATGTACCCCTTAAGTTGGGTAGTAAAGTGATAAAGACAGACTTGATTTTGTTGAATTTAGAAGGCATGGATGTTATTTTGGGTATGGATTGGATGACTAAACATAAAGTACTGTTAGATATCTCTTCCCGAGCTGTCGAGATAGATTCACCACATCAAGGAGCCACCATACTCTATCTACCACAACGAGAGTGCTTCAACTCTTGTGCTTATGCTACAAAAGAAATTAAACTTGAAGATATCCCTATTGTGTGGGAGTATGCGGATGTATTTCCAGATGACTTGCCTGGAATGCCTCCTGATAGAGATATCGAGTTTGTTATTGAACTTCAACCCGGTACCGCCCCTATTTCTAAGAGGTCGTATCGAATGCCTCCAAATGAGTTAGCAGAATTGAAAGTCCAACTCCAAGACCTTCTTGACAAGGGCTTTATACGTCCAAGTTCTTCACCCTGGGGATGTCCAGCCCTGTTTGTGAAGAAGAAAGACAACAGCTTGAGGCTATGTGTTGATTATCGACCACTCAATGCGGTCACTATTAAAAATAAGTATCCTCTTCCCCGCATTGATATCCTATTTGATCAGTTAGCTGGAGCCAAGGTTTTCTCTAAGATCGATCTTCGTTCTGGCTACCACCAAATAAAGATCAGGCCTTGTGATATTCCAAAGACTGCTTTCTCGACCAGATATGGACTTTATGAATATCTGGTTATGTCTTTTGGTCTTACCAACGCCCCAGCATATTTCATGTACTTGATGAATTCAGTCTTTATGCCGGAGCTGGATAAATTCGTCGTAGTATTCATTGACGATATTTTGATCTACTCCAAGAATGAAGAAGATCATGCTGAGCATTTGCGTATCGTTCTTCAACGATTACGAGATCATCATCTTTATGCCAAATTCTCCAAGTGTGAATTTTGGCTGGACAGTGTGAAATTCTTAGGCCACACTATCTCCAGTGATGGTATATCTGTTGATCCAACTAAAGTACAAGAAGTGATGGATTGGGAATCTCCAACTTCAGTTCATCAAATTCGCAGTGTTCTTGGTTTAGCTGGATACTATCGTCGATTCATCCCGGATTTCTCCAGAATAGCCAAGCCTATGACGGAGTTATTGAAGAAGGGAGTGAAGTTTGTTTGGAGTGACAAATGTGAAGAAGCCTTTCAAACTCTCAAAGCTCGACTCACTACTGCTCCAGTACTGGCTACACCGGACAGTACCAAACCTTTTGATGTCTATTGCGATGCTTCTGGTACGGGACTTGGTTGTGTGCTTATGCAAGAAAACCGAGTTATTGCTTATGCATCAAGAGCTCTCCGGAATCATGAGGAGAATTATCCAACACATGATCTGGAGTTAGCAGCTGTTATACACGCCCTCAAGCTTTGGAGACATCATCTTATGGGAACTCATTGTAATATTTACACTGACCATAAGAGTCTCAAATATATCTTCACCCAAGCTGATCTCAACATGAGACAGAGGCGTTGGCTAGAATTGATAAAGGATTATGATGTAGAAGTGCACTATCATCCAGGAAAAGCTAATGTGGTTGCGGATGCACTCAGCCGCAAGTCACAATGCCATTGTCTATCTGTAGAGCCATTCAATGAAACTCTATGCCAAGAAATGATGAAGTTGAACTTAGAAATGGTACCTCAAGGAAGTTTGAACCATATATCTATTGAGCCTACACTTCATGATAGCATCATCATGGCACAATTACATGATGAGGGTATAAAGGTCATCAAGGAAAAGTTATCCCAAGGTGAAGCAAAGTACAAATGTTTCCGAGTGGATCATCGAGGAGTTTTATGGTTTGAATCTCGACTTGTTGTACCCAAGGATCATCAACTTAGAAAGCAAATTCTTGACGAAACCCATCTATCGAAGTTTTCGATTCATCCGGGTAGTACAAAGATGTACCAAGATCTTAAACAAAATTTCTGGTGGACTCGAATGAAAAGAGAGATCGCCAGATATGTTTCTGAGTGTGATGTCTGTCAAAGAGTTAAGGCTAGTCACTTGAAAGTAGCTGGTACTCTCCAACCTTTACCCATTCCGTCTTGGAAATGGGAGGACATCAGTATGGATTTTATTGTCGGTTTACCCAACACTTCTCAGAAGCATGATTCTATTTGGGTAATCGTTGATAGACTAACCAAGACCGCTCATTTTATTCCAGTGCATACAACTTATTCTGCCAAGAGGTATGCAGAGATTTATCTCGATCAAATTATTCGTTTGCATGGAGTTCCAAAGACGATCATTTCTGATCGTGGGGCTCAGTTTATTGCACGTTTCTGGGAGCAATTGCAAGAATCTCTTGGAACAAAATTGATTCGTAGTTCAGCTTATCATCCACAAACTGATGGGCAAACGGAGCGAATCAATCAAATCCTCGAAGACATGTTGAGGGCATGTGCTATTCAATATGGCAAGAACTGGGACAAATGCCTAGCACTGGCAGAATTCTCATATAATAATAGTTATCAATCCAGCTTGCAAATGGCACCATTTGAAGCGTTATACGGACGAAGGTGTCGAACTCCTTTGAGTTGGTCACAAGCTGGAGAACGCAAAATCTTTGGGCCAGATTTAGTCTCTGAGGCAGAGGAGAAAGTCAAAGTTATCCAGACTAATCTCAAAGCAGCCCAATCAAGACAGAAAAGTTATGCAGACAAAAGAAGAGATCCTTTACAATTCGAGGTAGGGGATTTCGTATATTTGCGAGTGTCTCCTACTAGAGGTGTTCAACGCTTTGGCGTAAAAGGGAAACTAGCACCCCGATACATCGGACCATTTGAAATTATTGAAACTTGTGGACCAGTTGCCTACCGACTTCGTCTTCCTTCTCAGTTGGCCACCATTCATGATGTCTTCCATGTATCACAACTCCGGAAGTGCACCAGGGTACCTACTGAGATCCTTGAACCACAAGATATCGAGATTGAATCCGATCTATCTTACACGGAGTATCCAATCAAGATTCTTGACACCAAAGAAAGAAGTACTAGAAGGGAGACAGTTAAAATGTACAAGATTCAGTGGAATCATCATACCGAGGAAGAAGCTACTTGGGAGACTGAAAATTTTCTCCAAAGAAACTTTCCCGACTTTCTTAGAACAAATCCAGGTATCAAACCTTTCCATTCTTAGTCTTCCTGTAATCTCGGGGCGAGATTCCTTTTTAGGGGGGAAGGCTGTAACACCCTAGGTGTTTGCACAATCAAATTGCACTCATTGTATGCATCTTGTGCTTAGTTTACTTGAAAAAGGACCTTTTTGTAATTATAAAAGGTTATATGTGTAATTATGATTTTATGCAAGGTCCTTTCTGCAGTTATATTTGAATTGGGTGTAAAATTATAGCTTTTGTGGAGGGTGTTTTTGCAAAATGTGGTGTAATCATTACATGGCAGGGAACTTTTCAAATCAGCCCAAGATTGAAATGAAATTTCATTGAAAAAGACAAATTCCTTTAAATTCAAATTCCCTTCTATGTTTTCAAATTTAGCTCTCTATCCTTTGATCAAATAAATTTTTGCACAACATCAAAGTTGTAGATCTTGAAAAACTGAACAACTTTTATGTTGGCCACTTTTGCATTTGAGCCCTGATTTAAAAGTTATTGCTTGTTTACAGTTTGGCCCCTGGAACTTTTGGAAATTGCAAAATAGTCCTCATCTTCTTCTCCAGCCTGCTTGCCTGCTCTGCTCCTCTGCGCCGCCGCTGTCCAGCGCCGCCTGCCGCCGTGGGCCGCCCCCGCGCCACCTCCTGCTTGCCGAGCTGCCCACGCGTCATGCCGAAGCCCCTCCACCGATCCTTGGCGTCGCGTTGGCCCTCTCCCTCCCGCGCCACGCGCCCAGTGAGCGCCCGCCGGCCGCCACCTCGACGCCGCCGTGGCCCGGCCAGGATAGAGCCCCAGGACCCCAGCTCACGCGCGCAAGAGCACTACAAGAAGCCCCGCAAGCTTTTCCCCTCGCCCTTTCGTTTGCTCCCCACTCAGACACCCCGGAACGCCGCCGCCGCTCCACCGAACGCCGGCGAGCCTCCAGCCCGTCGTCGAGCCGCGCCTCCACAGCCGCTCCGCCCAAATCGACCCCACCTCTAGCTTCGCCTCGACCCAGCGTAGCTCCCCAGCCCCTTCTCTCCCACCCTCAACCACTGGAACCCCCTCGCCGTCGAGTCCTCTCCGCCGCAGACCGCCCTCCTCCGTCGATCCGCCTTCTCCGACCATCTCTCATCGCGCCACGAGCCCCAGAGGGTGCGGTTCGACCTCCTCTAGCGGTTCCCCAACTTTCCCCATGCCACCGGAGCCGGACTTCGCCGGGAAACGCCGTGCCCCCCTGCTCTGTTCTTGTTTGCCGGCCAGGGACCCCGTGTTAGAATTTGGAAAAGTCCAGGGGGCTGTCTGTGAAGCTCAAGACTCATGTGAATAGTGCTCTAGGGACTTCTTTGTGATGATTTTCAGTGAACTTTGAAATTCAATATCAATTCATAGGAAATTCGTAAAATAGAAAATATTGATGTTTCGGAATCCTCTTGAAGATCTCTAGGCAGTAGAACCATAATATGTTAGGCTTTAGTTGCAAGTTTTTGCTGAAAATTTTGATTTGTGTTACTAGTGCATATATATTTGTTGTTTTTATCTTTTTCTTATCTACTGTTTGAAGCCTGATATTGCAATGAAATTTTTATGGTGATTTACTCATATGTATATAGTGTTGCTATAAAAATTTCGTGCTCAGTTCTCATGTATAGCTATTTATTTGATTTAATCCTTGTTTAATAGACTTTAATTATGGTAATTAGTTTATTTTCGTAATAAATCATGAAAATATTTCTACATGTTCTTCTGGAGCATCTTAGGTTGTCCAGGAAGTTTGAGCCTCAGTTCATGGCTAGAACAGGAGCTAAAAATGAATCTTGCTAATCTGTTGTTATGTTTTGTTTATTTTCTCATGTTTATTTATTTGTAGATAAAATCATGAAAAATTCACAGTAGCTAGCTAATTTCTTTGTAGATCTCCTGTTAAATTTTGAGCTTCTTATTTGTTCTAGTTTGACATGTATAATTCAAGTTTGTTCTATGTGCTGTCTGAATGACTGATTTGTTCTGATTAAATGGTTAGATGTTATGGCATGATTTTTACAGGGTAGGTTAAATTGTTCATGTTCTGTTTAGTGTAATTTTGGCAGAAATTATTACTGTTTTTACTCTGAGTAGTTGATTTATTAGCAAACTATGTTTTGTTTGTTATAGAAAACCACCCCCCGCTTGTTTATGGAGTAGTCAACATCATTTGTGCTGTTGATCATGATGCCTTGTGTAGTTAGGTTTGATAGTTAACTACTTTATAAACGATTGCCCATGTGTTATGCTTGATTGCCAGTTGTTAGCCTACAACTTTACCATGACAGGAGTATGTTTATAAGTTTGTCACCTTTTGCATTTCATATAGATACGACTACGTTGACGGACGGGACGTACGAGTTGATCCCGGAGTTTGACGGAGGTGATCCAGAAGTCCAGGTGAACGCAGCTGAACTAACTGAAGCCCCGAACCAAAGTTCGGAAGAACCCCAGGCTGTGTTAGCTAGCGACTACCGAGAAGGCAAGCCCCGGACATAACCTATACTTCAAATTAATATCATTTACTGTTATTACTTGCTTGTGCATTTACAGTTCTTAGGATTTGAATTGAAACCCTAGATGCATGATCCTAGGAACCTATGTACTGAAAACTAGACTTGAGTTCGACTACTTGCTAAGCTTATAGGACCGGTAAAAGTCGAGTGATTGCCTGTCACTCGCGAGCTTTATAGGAATTACTTGTTTACTTTCTGTTATCAATATAAGGACGACGGACGGGGTCGTGTTCGATATCATGACCTTTGGTGAGACCCCGTCTGTATTGATGAACTTGCTAAGGTCGCGGTGTGTGGTAGCGGTGGTTAAGTTTTTGAAAGTACTAGCCACATGCCGTAAATATGGTACGCGGCAAGCCTAGTAGCCGATTGGACTGGGGAGTGGATATACCTGACACTCTCTCTTAGGGATAGGTTTTATTTTTATGTTGCGCAACACAGCGACTTCAAGGGACAAGGGTGGACCTCGTAGAAGGGTGGACCTTGGAGCCCTGTAGTCGGGGAGAGTGTTCCTATCCACAAGCCGGAAAGAAAGGTCAACGGTTGTTTGGGAACGACCCGACGGTGTTCCAGACGTGTGTGCTAGGTTTATCCTTGCAAGGTTGAATTTCGATTCAGAATCGTCCGCCTCTCACGATGATATGAGACTGCTTGATCCCTTTGCCACACAGAGTAATAAGAGCAACAATATTATTTATCAATCTTGTTGTTTGCTTAGTTTTCTACCATGTTTGGATAGTAGTTGCTTACATAGAATGGTTAAATCAACTAGAATCTTGAAAGCTAAAACTTGAAAGTAAGGACCTACTCTTTATTGCTTTTCAGCAAAAAGGAAAACCAGAGCCTCACAAACCCTGCATAGTCTAGCTATAGTGGGCTACTTAGACCCGTTGACGGTTAAGTCTTGCTGAGTATTAGAATACTCAGTCTTGCTGTTGAAAACCTTTTCAGGTATGAGTTTTGAGGAGCAAATCGCTAGCTTGACCTACCCTTGCTCGTTGCCTCCTGGCTGGTCCGTAGAGTGGGACACGTCTTCGACTGGCAATGACTATGGCGAGTGATACCATGCTTGGGCTAGCCTGGTATCCTTTTGCGACGTGTTGTAGCCGTCGTATTTTATCTTCCGCTGTCTAAACTCTGAACTTAAGTTATGGCTTGTATAACTGTTTACTAAGGTTGATCTTGTAATAATGCTTTAGAACTGGTTTGTAATAACTTTTATGCCTGTAATGTAAAACTTGTGGTTGTAATATCTCTGGACTCGCCTTCGTGCGGGGTATGCTTGTTCGATCCGAGAACCGGTGGTTGTATCGGGACGTTACCCGACAGACCAAGGATTGTTCCGTTTGAAGTGCGTTTGAGCCGGTGTTGCCTTTATGGTGATGGCCTGCACACTTGAGCCGGGATAATTCAGGTGGTTCTGCCACACCGCCACCTTCAAGCCAACCGGGATCGAGAAGTATGACGGCGAGTTGGACCCCAAGATGTGGCTGTGCACCTACTCCATCGCCGTCCGAGCTGCGTGCGGCGACAACGATATCATGGTTGCCTACTTCCCAGTCATGATGGGCCGCCACGCCCTCAACTAGCTTGAAGCACTTCCCGCCGGCTCCATCAACAGCTGGCAAGATCTTTGCAGTGCCTTCGTCCAGTACTACCAGGCATCCTGCCCGAGTCCCAAAACCAGATGGGATCTGGCCAGCATCATCCAACAACTCGACGAGTCTCTCCACGACTACATGAAGAGGTACTTCGCTAACTGTAATACCATTACAGAGGTTAATGACAGGGATGTTATCCACCACTTCCACCAAGGCCTCCATAGCATCGAACTATGGAGGAAGATGTTCGAGAGCAACCCCAAGACCGTTGGCGACATGATGGCGGTCATCAACAAGCACGCGGACATGGAAGACGCCGAGCGAGCTCATTGCCGGCACAAGACCAAGAACAACTCCTCTGAGCGTCCCTCCCAGCGGGACAACCGCCCGGAACGACGACGCGATGACCGTCCATCTCGCCACGGGAAGAAACACGACCATGCCGAGTCGTCCAAGAACCGGAACCGCAAGCGTGGCCCCAAGAACACCGTCGCCAGGAGGTCCCAGTTCCGCTCCACCCTCAACCAATCGGACCTGGATCGGCTCCTAGATGGCAAGTGTCCTTGGCACAAGGACGCGAACCACACCGCCCGGGAGTGTCGAGCACTCTCCAATGGCGTCACCAAGGACGACGACGCCAAGCGACCCTGCCACAACGACCGCGACAGGCCAAGTGGTTCCAGAACCACCCGGGCACACCCACGGAAGCGCAACTCACCCAAGCGAGACGACGACGAGCAGAGGGAAGATTCCCCAGGGAACTTCCAGGAAGAAGACAGGGCCGTCAACTTCATATTCGGCGGCCCCAGCAAGCCATCATGCCGGTGCAAGCTCAAGCTGGATGATCGTGAAGTCAACCTGGTGTTCAAACACCCGGTTGAACCCCTGCGGTGGTCAGAGACGCAGATCACCTTCGACCGTCGCGACCACTGGGTCCACCTACCCAGGCCGGGTGCTTACCCCCTCGTGGTCAGCCCGGTAGTTAGCCAGGTCCGCCTGGCCAAAGTACTCATTGACGGCGGCAGCGCCCTCGACATCATCTTCGCCAGCACATTGGAGAGCATGGGCTACGACATGACCACCCTGGTGCCATCTGACCAGGCCTTCTACGGCATCATCCCTGGAGCCGGGTTGACTCTGGTTGGCCGGGCCACTCTACCGGTCACCTTCGGCACCCGCGACAACTACCGCACCAAGTACATCAACTTCGAGGTCGCCGAGTTCGAGACCTCCTACCACGCCATCCTGGGAAGACCCTCCCTCGCCAAGTTCATGGCGATCCCCAATCACACGTATCTTCTCCTGAAGATGCCAGCTCCAAAGGGGGTCCTCTCGGTCTATGGAGATCTGCAGAGCTCCTACGCATGCGAGGCTAAGAACATCGAGCTCTCTGACACCCTAGAATGATCTAGGAACTTGGGTTTTGTTGCCCAGGCAGCAAAGAACCTCCCGGCGGACCAGCAGCAAATCCCCGACAAGGAGTTGACTTCCGAGTCGCAGCTCGCACCAGCCGTGGCGACCAAGGCCATCGTCCTCCGGGACGATGAGCCGCACAAGACCGTTGTGATCAGGGCCAGCCTCGACCCGGCATAGGAAGGCGCGCTCACCTCCTTCCTCTAGGAGAATTGGGACATCTTCGCATGGAATCCATCTGACATGCCGGGAGTCCCAAGGGAGGAGCCTGAGCACTCCTTAGACCTTGACTCGAAGGCGAGACCCGTCAAGCAACGGCTCCGCCGCTTCGCGCAGGATCGAAAGGAGGCTATTAGGGTGGAAGTAACCAGGCTCCTTGCCGCTGGTTTTATCAGAGAAGTCACACACCCAGATTGGCTAGCAAACCCAGTCCTTGTAAAAAAGAAAAATGGAGAATGGAGAATGTGTGTTGACTATACCAATCTCAACAAACACTATCCTAAAGACCCCTTTCCCCTACCACGCATCGACCAGGTCGTCGACTCGACGGCCAGGTGCGTTCTCCTCTCTTTTCTTGACTGTTACTCAGGGTACCACCAGATATCCCTTAAGGAGTCAGATCAGGAGAAGACGTCCTTCATCACTGCTTTCGGGGCCTACTGCTACAACACCATGACGTTCGGCCTCAAGAATGCCGGCGCCACATACCAGAAGGCCAAATCAGAGATGCCTCCAGGGGCAGATCGGGCGCAACGCCGAGACCTATGTCAACGATGTCGTCGTCAAGACAAAATGTAATGATCAGTTCATTGAGGATCTCTCCGAGACATTTGAAAATCTCAGAAAATTCAAATGGAAGCTCAACCTGACCAAGTGTGCGTTCGGTGTCCTGTCCAGAAAACTACTCGGCTTAATAGTCAGTAGCCGGGGCATCGAAGCTAATCCCACCAAGGTCAACGCCATCAGGTTCATGAAGCCTCCCAGGAGCAAAAAGGACCTGATGAAGCTCACAGGGTGTATGGCCACCTTGAGTAGGTTCATAAGCCGACTCGGCGATAGAGGCCTACCCTTCTTCAAACTTCTATAGAAGTCCGACAAGTTCGAGTGGAATGACGATGCTTCCAAAGCATTCTAGGAGCTCAAGGACTTTCTCACCTCACCACCTATCCTAACAGCACCAGAAGACGGGGAAGTCCTCCTCCTGTACATCGCCGCCACCACCAACGTGGTAAGTACCGTCCAGGTCGTCGAACGAGACGAGCCGGGTCACGTCTACAAGGTGCAGCGACCGGTTTACTTCATCAGCGAAGTACTCGGCAAGTCCAAGGCACGCTACCCCCAAGTGCAGAAGCTGTTGTACGCCATTCACATCACGTCAAGGAAGCTTCGGCACTACTTCCAGGCACACAAGATCAAGGTGGCCTCCTTCTATCCACTCGGCGACATCCTACACAACAGGGACGCCAATGGCTGAGTCGTCAAATGGTCAGTAGAACTCGGTGCCTTCACGATTGAGTTTACATCACGATCCACAATCAAATCTCAGGCATTGGCCAACTTCATCGCTGAATGGATCGAGATCCAAGATCTTCCACCCGACACCAGATCCGAGCACTGGATCATGTACTTTGATGACGCCCTCAACCGTGATGGAGCCGATGCTAGAGCCCTCTTCATCTCCCCCAAAGGTGAACAACTCAAGTACGTCCTCCAGTTACTTTTCAAGGCTACCAACAATGCTGCCGAGTACGAAGCTCTCATCCATGGTCTCCGGATCACTGTCACACTTGGCATCAAGCGTCTTTTGGCTTATGGTGACTCCAAAGTCGTTATACAGCAAGTCAACAAAGATTGGGATGCACCAAGGAGAAAATGGATGCCTACTGCCGGGAGATCAGGAAGCTCGAAGCTAAGTTCTATGGTCTGGAGTTCCACCATATCCCCAGGGATGACAATGTGGCGGTGGATGTTCTGTCCAAGCTCGGATCCAAGCGGTCCATTGTACCACCTAGCGTATTCGTTCAAGCACTCAACAGCCTCACAGTCAAGATGGAAGAGGAACCTCCCACACAGCCCGACTTGGTCCCGGCCATAGGGCAGCAGGTTCTGTCTCTTGACACCGACTGGCGCTACCCCATCATCGACTTCATCAAGAACAACAAAAGCTACCCAAAGGGAAAGGAGCACGAGAAGCTTGCACAATGATCCAGCAACTATGTCGTTATGGGAACCGAGTTGTTCAGGCACTCGGCATCCTCAAGAACCCTGTGCAAATGCATCACACAGGATGAAGGAGTCTGACTCCTTAGCGATATCCACTCGGGTGTCTGCGGCAACCACGCGAGCGCCTCTACCCTCGTGGGGAAGGCCTTTCGATCAGGCTTCTACTGGCCCACAGCCCTGGCCGATGCCCGAAACATCGTCAGGCGATGTCCCAGGTGCCAGTTCTTCTCCAAGCAGTAGCATGTCCCGGCTTAGGCCTTAAGGACTATACCGCATTCCTGGCCATTCGCTTGTTGGGGACTCGACTCGGTGGGACCCTTAAAGATGGCCGTCGGTGGATACAGCCACCTATTCGTGGCGATCGACAAGTTCACAAAATGGATCGAAGTCAAGCCAGTGACAACCACTACAGCAGCCAAGGCAGTCGAGTTCATCGAGGAGATATCACACTGTTTCGGAGTGCCTAATCGGATCATTACCGATCTGGGTACCTCGTTCACAGGCTCCGAGTTCTGGGACTACTGCCAAGAAAGCTGCATGGTGGTCTACTACACCTCTGTAGCGCATCCCAGGTGCAATGGCCAAGTCGAGAGGGCCAACGGCTTGATCCTCCAAGGACTGAAGGCCAGGATTTTCGATCCGATTAAAAAATATGGTGCAAAGTGGCTCCAAGAACTACCCAGAGTAGTCTGGGGGTTCCGCACACAGAGAAGCCGGGCCACCGGCTATTTTCCATTCTTCATGGTGTATGATTCTGAAGTAGTCTTGTCATCGGACATAGCTTTTGGTGCTCCGCGCATCCAGAACTACGACGAAAACGAAGCCGAATCGACTTGATGCAATGACATCGACTCGGCAGAGGAGCACCGCCTGACGGCCTCCATACAACACGCAAGATATGAGCAGCAGCTCCGGCGCTATCATGATCACAACATTCATGAGTGAGACTTCAACGTTGGCGACCTGATTTTACGACGAATCCAGTCGACTACCGGCATTCATAAGCTGTCCTCCCCCTGGGAAGGGCCCTTTGTCGTCAGTGGGATAGTGGTTCCTGGAATCTACCACCTACAAAGGCAAGACGGTACAGACGTGGACAACCCATGGAATATCGAGCATCTACGCCGCTTCTATCCATAGAAGCACAGAAAATGGAAAGCTATGTATCCATCTACTCATTTAATAAAGTTCGTTGCACTTTATACATCACATTCTACTTGCTCTCGTTCTTTACCAAGTCGTTACCAACACGCTCGGGGGCTGTGTCTCGGCCACCCAGCCAACCCCCATTCGGAGTCCGACCAGTCGGACAAGAACAACCCGGCCCGCTCTTAATGAACAGAGCCGAGTACGCTCTGGAGCCACTCTATGTCACCCTAATTCATCGCGCACATTGATGATCAGGTCTCAAGCGCTATTAATGGCTCAGAGTCCGCTCTCCACTTACTTAGCAAATTCAGAAAAGAACTCGGACCGTGGGCATAACTTAAAAGCAAATAAAAATAAACATTGTTTACATAAATATTGTTTCTAAGTCGATACATCCTGACCAACTCTTCTTGCAGCAAAATAAACAACAAAAACTCCTGGAGGCCGGCAGCCTACAGCTCGGCCACGATGCGCTCGGCGATCTCTAGGACAGCGGTGTGGTTGGCCTCCCAATCTGCCACGGAGCATTCTTCAGGGACGCCGTCTCCGACCGGATCCAGATCCGCCTCCAGGAGATGGGACTTCACCAGCCCCAGTGTGTGCTGCACGGCATCCCTGGCAGCTCCCTTGACGAAGGCCTCTAGTCTGCCACAGGACACCTCCAGCCTCTCAGACAGGCCCTCGGCCGCCGCCACGCCCTCGGGCTCGAACGCCCCAAGTAGAGCCTCTAGCAGCCTCCTCAGGCGATCTAGTGTTGCTCGGCCCTGCGCCGCCTGATCCTTCGCTTCTGCAGAAAAGCACCCGGCTGGGTCAGCCCAAGCCGCAGAAATGATAGACAACAAATAGCCGTATGATTTTCGAATCGTACCTCATCGAGCCTGCTGCTCCAGGTGAAGCTTCTCCTCGGTGGCGGCCTCTTGGGCCTCAGCCACCTCTCGGAGTTTCTGCAGCTCCTTGTTGGCCTTGGTGCAGGCCTCTAGCTCTAAAACAAAACGCAAGCCAGAGGAAAACAGTGAAAAAAGGACTCGGCAGACATTGGCCTGACTCCTTACCGTGCTTCTCATTGCGTAGAGCCTCCTCGGCTTTCACCGTCTCGGCCTCCAACCAGCAGCCCTGCGCCTCCAGCTCGGCCACCCTGGCCTCGAGCCCCGCCACTCGGGCGATGGCGGTGCTTCCCTCAGCCAGTTCCTGGGCGGCCTGCTCCGACAGCTCGACTAGAGCCTGGAGGACAACTCGGCATTACAAGACGACACCTACAAAGAACAAGTTGGCTTCACTAAGAGCGAGGCAGGAGACTTACCTCGACCAAACCTTGGGCAAGCTTGGTGCACGTCACGAGATTGCCGGAGACACTGTCGTGTCCCTCCTCGCCTTCGTCCTCCTCGGCCTCCTCCTTCGCCGGCGGGGTCCTAGCTCCCTCGGAGGGCTCGGCTTGGGTCCTCTCCGCCTCGACGGCTGGGACCTCCTTGGTCCTCGCCACCTCAATGGCCGGGACCTCGCGGGCCTCAACCACCACGTGCACCGCCCCTTCATCATGGGGTGGGTCCTGCATCTCCACGTCTTGGAGAGGAGGGGAGACCCTGTTGCTGGCCTCCTCCTTCTTCTTCTCCTCATCGCGGCAGGCGCGGCTCTTCACTGGAGCCGCCCTCAGTGGACGACCCCTCCACTTTCCTCTTAGTGCCGCTGAGCGACGCCCTCCTACATCAACGAAAAAGGCACTCAACACAGCTCCAAGGAAGAAAAATCAAGCAAGAATCACTACTCAGATCCAGAAACTTACACGCCGCTCCGGTGTAGCGTTAATTTGAGCTTCAGCGGTGCGGCCGGCTGAGCCCCAGAACTGGGTCGTGGGGGCGTCACTTCCCCACGCAGCTGGCCCAGTCCCTGGGCCACCTCCTTCTCGGCCTGGGGGCCGACCGATGCCGACCTCACTGCAGCAGCAGCTGGGGGCACCGACGCTCCCCGGATGTTGCTCGTCCCCTTGGGGGTCGAGCTCCTCAGCGACCTCTATGCTGCCGTCAATCCCGCCTTTGACAGCGGGATCTTCTTCATGGCGCGGCGTGTCTTCGTCCTCAGGGTGGTCGATAATGGCGGTCCCGAGGCTCCGGTGATCTCCACCTCCGACTTGCTCCCCACGGAGGAGTCGGAGGAGAACTCCACTTCTTCCTCCGCCAGCTGGCGCAGCTCGGCGGGGGCAGCGGCATCCTTGCCAGGGTCCCCCTCAGGCAGAGGAGCGTGGGACCAGTACTCCAAGACCTTGGCCTGCAAAAAATCCGAGTTGTGTCACAACCCAACGGGTGCAGTCGGAAAAAATAGAGCTAAAACGAACGAAACAACTCGGAAATAAACAAAACAACTCGGAAGGTTCAAGAAGACTTACAGCGTCGATTGGCCGCTTCAGGCAAAGGGTTTTTGGGCAGCCCTTGTCCCGGATCTCTTCCCGGGGTACCTTGCACTCCTGTCCCCGGGTTGGGTCCTGACGACCCAAGTACTCGAAGGCTGGGTAGACCCTCTCCTGGATTAGCTGCGTGAGCCGCTTGCAAAAGGAGAGGGCCACCGCGGCCCCTATTAGACCTTGCGCCGACAAGTCGGCGATCTGCTTGAGGAGGTGCTCCACCTGCGCTATCTCCTCGGTGGTTGGCGGCTCCTCCCAGCACACCTTGCATTCCGGCGAGCGGCCGGTGCGTGCCGGGAGGCAGGGCGCCGGGTTCGACACCATGAACCATTCCCGCGCCCATCCCTTGTTGGTGTTGCAGAGCTCGAAGTCGGGGTAGACGCTCCCTTGGCGTAGCGAGAAGGTGGCCCCGCCCACAACGTTCCGGCGAATGTTGGACGGGTGCCCCTTGAGACAATACAGAGCCTGCCACAAGTTGAAGTGGGGAGCGATCCCCAAGTACCCCTCGCAGAGGTGAATGAAGATGGCGATTTGGGCGATCGAGTTAGGCTAGAGATGTGTTACCTTGAGCCTGTAGAAGTGAAGAAGCCCGCGGAAGAAGGCCCCCATGGGCAGCGCGAAGCCCTTCTCATAGAAGAACTTGAACACGACTGTCTGGTCCGTGTCCTCCGACGGGAATTCCTCCCCGTAGCAACACCGCCACCCGGAGATCTGCTTCTCCGGGAGGATGCTGCGTTCCACCATGTCTTGGATGTCGCTCTCCTGGAGCGTACACTTTTGCCATGACGATGAAGGCGGCAGAGCATCTCCAGCGCTCCCCGAGGTCGAAGATGATGAAGTAGCAGGTGTGGCGGCCATGGCAATGGCGGCGAAGCTCAAGAAAGGGATGGAAATCGCGAGGAACGGCAAAGCCGAGAGCTCTGGAAACTAGCTGAGTCGGCAAGGTGGCGGAATGCTCTGGAGCGCTCGGGAACAGGATGGCCATGCCGCGCAGCTTCCCCTGTTTAAATATCGGAGGCTACACAACAGGCAGATCCGAAATCAATGGCCGGATTAGATCGGGCCAGAAATCTTATGGCGGACGGAGCGGGATAAATAGTAACTTTCTTTTTACCATTGCCCCTGATAGCCCCGCTCCTCTGTCAGGCGCGTCAGATCCGCGCGGAGAGGTAACAGTTGGATTTTTACCGTAATGCGAATATGCTTCGAATATTCCTGAAACAACCCGACGTGTCTCCGTGACCCAGCCAGGGCCTCAGGGCCCGGACGCCGTGACTACCCGGCGCGTCTTCGTGACTCCGCCAGTGACCTTGCTCGGGGGCTGGGCGCCACTGACGACCCGGCGTGTCTCCGTGACACGACCAGGGCCTTAGGGCCCGGACGCCGTGACTACTCGGCGCGTCTCCGTGACTCCGCCAGCGACCCTGCTCGGGGGCTGGGTGCCACTGACAATCCGGCGTGTCTCCGTGACCCAGCCAGGGCCTCAGGGCCCGGACGCCGTGACTACTCGGTGCGTCTCCGTGACTCTGCTAGTGACCCTGCTCAGGGGCTGGGTGCCACTGATGATCCAGCGTGTCTCCGTGACCTAGCCAGGGCCTCAGGGCCCGGACGCCGTGACTACTCGGTGCGTCTCCATGACTCCGCCAGCGACCCTGATTGGGGGCTGGGCGCCACTTATGACCCAGCGTGTCTCTGTGACCCAGCCAGGGCCTCAGGGCTCGGACACCGTGACGACCCAGTGTGTCCCCATGACCCCATCATGTCCTCGGGTCCTGGACGCCGGAATCACTTGGAAAGTCTCAGAGACTCAAACCAGGGCTTCAGGGTCAGGGAACCGAGTTGGATTCACAAGTTACAGCTATCTTGAGGTAGCTAAGGACTGGTACCCTCAGGGGATCGGTGCAACAAAAATGTTTGCTGAGTGTTCAGGCATTCGGACCGACAAGAGATAAAGATCAGTTCTTTGACCCTCGAAATGCTTCTCCGAAACCTTCTGAGGCTCGGGGGCTACACCCAACGGGTGCGCTCAGGGGCGCATCCCGTCCTGGATCTACAACAACAATGGACATTCTTAATGAGCACCGAAGGACTTCATTCAGTACTACAAAGTTCAACTCGGCCCTCCAGCACTCGGGGGCTTGACGGAGGTAGATCTATGTACCTCCCTGCCGAGTGGGGTCCCCCGAACCCGGGTGGCTAGCCTACTCGGTGACTCGGCTATGACTACTCGGCGTACAGGACTCGGCTGTGCGCAGAAAGGATCTTCAGTAGATCAGGATGAGAGGCTCCAAATAGAAGCCTGGATATCTAGGGACCTTAATCAATCTCCTTCCTTGTAAAACAACCCGAGCATACCTTCCTTGGGTATTACGCTCATCGTGGCCCAAACCTGTCTAAGTCCCTGCGTCTTCGTGTTACCATCGAGCTCTTGGTCCTGAGATCCCCATCCTGAAAATCTACCGCCGGGTACAACCCTGGCGGACTGGCCGGAATAGCAATCCGACACACGCTCTTCCAGGATCGCACAGACAACACCCACATGAAGGTGAGCCCAGAGATTACAACACAGATCATCTCATACATCTCAGAGTTTGTAGCGGAAAGTAACTTTATTACAAAACCATGTTTAGAATAGTAAAGTACTACAGAGTTCCAACTACTCCAATTTATTCAAGTATCATAGTCTCAGCGGAAGCAGTAAAAGATATCTAGCGAAACATGTGACGCAGCGATAAAGCCTATACGAAACACGTCACTCAGTGGGAGGATGGTCAGTACCAGCTGAAGGGCCATCCCACTCAACAGACCAGGCCGGAGGCAAAGTACACGGCCAAGTCAGACTCGCAATCATATCCTCAAAGTTAGTACATGAAAAACAATACCACAAGCAAGGCTGAGTATACTAATACTCAGCAAGACTTACCCGTCACCGGATATACCATAGTCCGATAACTAGACATGCAAGACTTTTTGATTTGTGGGGTTTGTTTTGCCAAAAACGCCTCTATGAGTTCATCCTTATTTTCAGATTTTAACTTTGTCATATTCTAGTTGGATTAACCGTTCTAAGTTTGCATCTAACTCTACACAAATATGGTAGAGCAACCATTTAAAAAACTAGCAGTATTATCATCATCATGTTCCACTTGTTACTCTATGTGACTGAAATTGTTAAGCAGTCTCATGCCTTGAGAGGCGGACGATTCCGAATCGAATTTCAATCTGGCCAGGGGAACCTAACGCACACGCATGGGGATTGACACCGCTTTCGCCCACGCTACTTTTCCCCTTTCTTTCCAGTCCGTGGATCCGGGGCGCCCTCCCCGACTATAGAGTCTGACCACTCTGCACCCATACGTCCGGACAAAAATAAAACCTACTTCTACCAAGAGGGTGCAAGGTCGTTCCACTCACTGGTCCAATCTACATAAACTTACCGATTACCATATTTCTCGGCATGTGGCTAGTACTTTCAAACGCTTAACGAAATAAGCCACACACCGCGACCTTAACCAATTTCAACTACACCAGCGGGGTTTCACAAATACACAACCCCGCCCATTGTCCTTATATTTCAGCGGAAGGTAAAGTCAGTCAACTCCTATATTCTCGCGAGAGGTAGGAAACCACTCAACTTCTATCGTTTCCTAGTTAGCGGGGCAACTAGTCGAGAAAAAGACCCGGATAACAAACATAGATACCTAGGGAAACATGCATCTATGGTTTTTGAACAACACCTAAGAACATAAATGCGCAAATAAATTATTACAACATATACGAATAGATAGATGAATATAACGCAGAAAATAATGGAATTATGCACCGAGGCTTGCCTTCTTGGGCACTGTCAAAAGTAGCCTTGGGCCCTTCCGAACATTGGTTCGGGTCTTCAGCAAATTCAGTTAGCAATTCAGTTAGATTGGTTTGAGCTTCACAATAATCCTTCTCGGACTCCGGCAGCAATTCATTCATTCAGTCGATGAGAATACCCGCATCTATATGCAAATGCATGTTCATGAGTTGTGTTTAGAGTCCATTTACTTTAGATATTTCACTATAAAGTGGTAATCCAATAAAGCACAATTTTTGATTATAAGGTTTCTTATTTATATATTCTTGGGTAATCATTTATAGAGTAGTTATTTATCTTATGAACTCATAAAGCAAGGGTTTGTTGTTTTTCCATTTTATCAATGTGCAGAAAATGTACTTGTCCTAATTAATATTAAAGAAACAATGTAATGTTCATAACTGAAGTTATACATAGTTTCTGATGTTGAAATTTTTACACAAGGTACTTCTCTGAACAAAGCATTTATTGAATAATTTTCAACTCATTTGGTGCAGTCAATTAAACATGAAAAATGAATTACTCAGCCACTGCTAGAACAAAGATCTATTTATATAGAACTAACTATGCAAGTATTGATTCTCACAATTTTATTCTAAATCTGGTGTTCATGTTACTGTAAAATTTTCATATTTTATTGTGCAATGTATAGAGCATAGTAAATAAGTAAAGATAAGGCTACATTAATCAAGTTTTATTTATCCAAAGCAAATTAAGCAAGTTCTGGTGCTCATATTTTTACACAATGTACCAGACTTCAATTTCAGCCTACAGTAAAAATTTCAGTAGAAAATAGTAACACATGTAAGCCTGAAAAATGATTAAAAGCTAGCATGTTAAGAACATCCATAATTTGTACAAAATGATTCCTAATGTTTCTGGGGATCAAATTTTTACAGGAACTACTACAAATAGTATTATTCTTACTGTAATTTTTCCAGGATTTAACTGAACATCTAACAGCAGTAACCAAATTAACAAAACAAGCATGTGCATAGCTAACTTAAATTGTACCGAGAGTTCTTTAGAGTTTCTGTGTACCAAAATTTTACCAGAGCTATATCTAAACATAAACATGCTTCAGTAAAAATATCAGAATTTATTACCACTAATAAATTTAGCATGGTATTTCCTAACATGAGCACAAGAACAAAACATTTGAGCTAATTTTGTTAGAGTAAAACATATCAAAACTTTTGTACCGATTTATGGTGTGGAAACTAAGTTCTACCATGAAAATCATGAGCAACAATGGTATATACTGATCATGGCAAAAAAGACAAACATAAGCATGTAGAGGCATGAACAAAATATAGCTCCTATTCTACTCATGATATGGATTTCAAACTTTGCAGACATGTTCATGTGATCAAAATGAAGTACTACACAATTAATAAGATTTTTCTAGGAACAGAAATTATTTATCACAATTTAATGGCACTAAACATGGTTTAAATCACAGATATATCTAGACAGTTCCAAAAATATTCAAACTTGCACCTTAAGGTTATTTTGGTACTCCTAGATCACGGAAAAAATTTCATGGTAATATCTATAGCAAAACATGAGAAATAAAATAATTAGGGTAGATCTAGTGGAGCAAGAACTTGTATGCAACTTCTGTTGGATAAGGAATCTGAAGTTCAAAATTTACTAGCATGTTCAACTACACAAAATTTATATCTGGTACAAGTTTCAAACTTTTCCAAGCACTAGAACTATATATCTTGAATTAGTACTATTAATCATGGATTAAATCAAAACCATAGCTAGAGAGTTGTGATGGCTTTCAAACTTTAAGCATACTGTTCTTTTAGTATCTAAAACATACTGAAAAAGTTTCATTTGAAGATATGTATTGAAACATCAAGAACAAAATGTAGCATTTATTCCTAGCCTAGAAAAAGATCTAAGTAAAACCTATAGCTACAATTATTTTATGGGCATGCAAATTTTACACAGAGCCCATATTTCATGCATGTAGCTAGTGTCTAAAAATCAGCCTTAGTTCATGTGTATAACTCCTAGAACATTTAAGTGCTATTTAATCTAACTTTTAATCTAGATAAACATGTAAGCAGAATCTGAGTATATGACTGTAAAAGAAGCTGTAGATTTCGTTCCAAGGATTCCAAAACATTTTAGTTTGCATTTTTCTAATTTTTCTATGATTTTATATTATTTTACAAGTTCACTGTTTAGAGTTCATGCATATTTTGCCGTTTCACCCCTGGAATCAAAATTTTCTATTGCATTTCGGTCCTTGGCCGGACTTGCAGAGCAGGGGACCGGCGGTGGCCGGGTTTTCTGGCATCCAGGCTCGTCGGCAGCGAGAGGTTTGTGGGGGAAAAGAGAGAGGGTACCGAGGCGCACCTTATGGTGGTCTTGGATGGGTCGGGGGCGGCCGGGAGGTGGGTCGCCGGCGACGTACATGGGCGGCGGCCATGGGAGCTCGGCTCCGGCGAATTCCGGTGAGGTAGGGAAGGGGCGGTTGGGCTTGGGAGCATCAGTGTTCCGAGGGGAATCCATTCCTGTGCCCAGCTTGTGCAGAGGATGGCCGGCAGTAAGGGCTCCACGGCGAGCTCCTACGGCCGATGGCATTGGCGGGCGGCGGCAGGTCTGGAGGCGTTCCGGTGAGGGAGGGACTGCGTGGACCGACCGTGGGGAGTCTCTGTGAGGTGAGGAAGGCAGTGGCGCTCTCGGCTTGGGCAATGGGGGCGCGAGGTGGTGGCTCCACGGGAGGTCAGAGCTTGCCGACAAGGGAGGCGGCGGCTCTGGTTGGTCTGGGTGCGCGCGCGAGGAAGCTCGGCCCTGCCTTTTATAGGCATGGGAGGAGGGTCTGGGGTGCCTTAACGACAAAGGGAGGGCCGGTCGGGTCAAGGGCACGGCGCGTGGCTCAGGCGGCCGGCCTCAACATCGAGCTCCGTGGAACCGAGCGCCGCGTGGCCTGTGCAAGCTGGGGAAGAGGGGATTTGGGGGAGGCACTACTCGGGTGGTTGGGGCGCGTGGCAAGACTCGGCAGCTGGTCGGTCTTGGGCGCAGCGCGTGGCCGGCCAGGTGGCCAGCGGCCATTGCTGCTGCAGCAGCAGAGAGGAGGGAGGAGGGACTTAGTGCAAGAATAGAATGAAGTTCAGGGGCTTATCTGTAAAAGAAGGTTTTCTCTAATTTTTTTATTGAAACTCGAAAAACTGTAAATGTCGAAGTTGTAGGGAATTTAAATATCTACAACTTTCATGTTGGGAAAATTTTCATTTGACCTTCAGTTTAAGAGATATTTGAAATTTTCAAAAATGGTGATTTGAACAACTTGTCTTTTCATGTGAAAACTTTCGTTTTCTCCTTTCGGCTTCAACTAGACATTTGTGTATCATGTCAAGAGTGACATGCTTATAAATTTTTAAATACATTGGTGGATCCATTTGAAAGTTATTTTAAATCAAAACCAATATAATTTGAATTTGTTATCATTTCATGTGATAGCTTTAAATTTGGATTCACTTTGTCTATAAAATTTATAGAGCATTATGAAAGGTTTGTTGCTACAAAGTGGACAACAGAATGCAACATAGCAGTCCAAAACCATGTGCCTATCCTGAAGCACTAGAAGGACTACAAAAATCAACCTGCGTTGATTGATCTCTTTATGGGATGTCTTCGTGCAAGTACATCCTCTGATCCTTTTAACCATGTATTTGCAAGAAGAACCATTATTTTGTGAACTATTTGTAGGTCATATACACCATGGTCTTTCTGGTTGTTTAATCTGTTCAGATTTGCAGGAATGTTTGTCAAATCTTGCTAGAGTTTTAGAATCTACTACCACCCTTCGCTAATCTGTTTTAGATATTCAATTCCTTCCTTCTGAATAGGCAAAGTTTGTTATCGACACTAGTGATGCTACAATTAAAAAGGCTTGCCTTAAGATGATGAAGAATGCAGTTTGCCAACAACGTCACAAGCTGAAAAAGAAGTATTTTGACCCTTTCCCATTGCATCTGGTTAGGAGAACTTCTCCTGTCGCTTGCATGTCTAATGAACAGAGGATTGAGCTTGTGGAATCATGGAAGAGTCCCAAAAAGATGGTATGTCTCTTCCTAAAATCAAAATTTTTACTTGTATATGCTATTTTATTTCTTCCTAAACCGAGGTCTAATGCGTGACTGAACAGTGGATTCATTGTCTTTGATTGTAGGAGGCATGTCAAGTGAACAAAACCAACCGAGGCAATGTTAAGTTCCATCAAACTACTGGATCCCATAGCTATATGGTCCTTGTTGAAAATAATGTTTTAAGTTACCCATGTTGACGTGCAGTACATTTATTTGGATGTATTTTTCTATATAGCATACAACTCTCTAGAATGACATCATGTACTAGCATAATTCATTTGTCTTAAATGTGGTTCATAATGGATGTTGTCACTAGCTTTCACTAGTTGGAAGTAAATGACAATAGCCCTATCTTTTTTGTTTGAACTTAACATGCTTTCAACTGAACATGAACTGAACATATAGTCTGCCATTCTTTTACTCGGAAGAAATTGAAAATAGCCAATAATTTATATTGAACATGCCGTTCTGTTATTTTTTTGGTTGTGGCTGCAGCAAGGGGGTATAGATATGATAATAGAGTTGATAATAGAGTGTTGCTTCCTGCATCTTTGATTGTTACCACTGTAGTCGTAGCCATAGCAGAACTATCGCAGCTGGACATAACATATGTTGTTGAGTGAGATTTATTTGTCCAAGTCACAGAACATTAGTTGCAACAGTAAATTCAACACGCACCGAAGGGTTGAGGTCGCTATAGCTCCAATTTCATAGCAAGCAAGTATCTAACAGCTATATCTAAATGATGTTTTCAGGGAGAGAAATACAAGGATGAAGAACCAAATGCAATTTATTTGTTCAAGGAGTGCCACTACAGCAATAAAAAGAAAGGCTACACACCTCAAGTACAGTCAGTCATAGTAAGATAACTAACTATTCAATTGTCCTCTTTGAAATCATTGTTTTTTATCTGTATTTCATGATCATAACCATCTTTCTTGCTTGCTTGCTTGCTAGACTCAAATGGAAAACACAATGTCGACAACTATAGAAGGTGAACAACCCAAGTCTACGGATGAGGTTGTAGCTGATGTGCTTGGTGAGAACACAAAGAAGAGTCAGTTCCTTCTAAATGTGGGGATTCAGTCTGCGCTGCCTACATCTAGTGGACAAAACAGTCAAGCAGAACTGGAAGCAGAGAGGAGGGTAAATGTTGAGCTCCGCTCGATTATCAACACCCAGCAAGCACAAATTGAAGGTTTGTCAAAGAAACAGCAGGAGACATAGCAGCAAATAGTCAGTGACATGGAGATGATGAATAGAGACAGAGAGGTGATGAACAAGAAGCAAGCCGAGCTAGATGTGAAACTTGAGAGATTGCTGAATCGTTAGGTCCACTCTTGAGCTGAATTTGTGATGTATTTTCTTACCAAATGTTGTGCTATTTTTCTGGACTTGTGCTGTTGTTTGCTGGGAGGTTGTGCTGTTACTAAAATGGCTTGCGAGTGCCATGGTCATTCTAGATGAACACATCTAGATGAATTTGGTGGAATTTTAATTTCTGAATGAACATATATTGTTGTTGTTTGATCCGGTTGTTATTCTGGTTGATGAAAATGAGATTCTGGATGATGAAAAATTTAATTTGATTTTGTTTAAAATTTTGTATTGGAAATATTTATTATATGGGCTTTATGTTTTTTATTGGGCTAGAAAAGTAGCTCTAAAAAGGTGGGCCGAAATCTGGTGAAATAAATATTGCAGAATTTAGTAGGCTAATTGGACCAGTGAAACATCAAATGGGCCAACAATAAATGGACCACATGTTATTTTAAAAAAGTGCCATGTCAGCATCCATGTTTGTGTCCACATCATCAGCCACATCACCAGCACAGTTTTGAAGATGGCATGGCATATTCAATCTATGACGATTTCTTTGACGTATTTTATTGTCATCAACATTAGGCCTGGGCTAGGTTTTATGGCCTTTATGACATAATTGATTCATCACGGAAGCTAACATCTCTTGTAGTCGGAGTAGGGGAACGTGGAGGAGCGGAGGAGCGGCACGTGCAGGAGGGGAAGGAGTGGCCGTGCAGGAGGGATGAGGAGTGGCGGCGTGTGGGTAGGAGGGGGGAGGATCGGCCTCCTCATTAATTATATAGAGAGACACTTGTAGGGAAGCGTCCCCCCACCCCACCCCCAAATCGATTTTCAGGGGTGGGTGGTGGTGCAACCTAACTCTGGAAATCAATTTGTAGGGTAGGTGTCACCCCTACCCGCCTCTACAAATAATTTTGATACTTCAAAACTTTTTTAACTCATAGGATATAGAAAATCACATAAAAAAGATGAAACTTGTACCCAAGGCTATTGTCACTTATAGAACCAAATAAAAATAAGACAAATATATTCAGTATATATAATGATTAACAGTGTGGAGACCATAATGTATGGCGCTTCCACACTACTATCTCATACAACTCAAGCTATACCTTAGTATTGCCACACTCTTGAATACTATATATACTGAAATGTGCTTGGTATATTTTTTGTTGTTGTCCTACATGTCAGAATAATTTTAGAGTACAAGTTTTACCTATTTGATGTGATTTGCTATATTTTATGAGTTAAACGAGTTTACTAAATAAATATGAAAATTGTTTGTAGGGTGGATGAGGGTATCATCCGCCCCTACAAATGCCATTTTCAGAGGACCAATTTTTTGCAAAAGTAACCTTGCTCCCTTTGTAAGCGCGGGTTACATCTTGACACCAGTACAAAAACTCCTTGTAGTCCCGGTTTGCAACCTCTTGTAGGTCCGGTTGTAGCAACTCGCGCTAAAGCCCGAGACTTTAGTTCCGGTTCCTGTGATGTTAAAAAAAATTTGCGCCCCGTGGGATTTGAACCCGAAACATCTTGCCTCACGCACAGGTTCCTTGCTACCCCACCTATGCAACATACGTGACTCTACATGGAATGTCTTACTTTCAAACTAACTTATAGAGGGTACTTTAGTCCGGGTTGGTAATATGAACTAGGAATAGAGGATCACCCTTTAGTCTGGGCTAGTGGTACCAACCGGGACTAAAGGTTCTTTAGTCCCGGTTGGAGCCACTAAACGCGACTAAAGATAGATTTTTTGTCGCGTTGATGGCTCCAACCGGTACTAAAGAGCCCTTTTATCTAGATTAGTTCTGGACCTAACTGTGACCGTGACAAATGCCAAGCGTCAATGCAAAGGCCATTTCTGTACCAGTGTAACCCGCCTCTGGAAAAAAATCAAGATATTCCTACAAATTATTTTTGTAGTAGTATCTCATCTCGTAATTTGGCATAGGCTGCCTGGTACTTCGGCTTGTTGCGCGTCTCATCAGGGTCACCACCATATATGTTCTCGTGCAGCCATCTAGAGATTCCCAGAATTTTGCCTGGCCGTTGACGACTCGAAGCATGAATAGCCGGTGATCCGTGTCTCATCCAAAGATTGTGACCCGCCATGTAGGAAACTGTTTCCTTAACAACCACGGTCTTCGTTGAAACAAGATACATTAACAACACAGTTCGACGCGAATGCAACAAAGCTACTGCAGCACAAGAAACAAAGCTCAGACTCAGAGACACGCGCGTCGATTGATGGCGCCATCGAGCAAGTACACGCTGATGCTGATCGCCGTGCTCGTCGCCTTCGCCGTGGTTCTGCAGCAGCCATCTTCGGCGATCAGAGCCGAAGGAGCTCCCGCCGCGGATCCAGAAGCAGCTCCGCCATCCTGCGGCGGCATCCCGCCGCTGCCGCCGCAGCCGATGGAGTGCCGGCCGTGGCTGATGCGGACGATGCCGTGCGCGCGGTTCATCACCAACTCGAGCGTGTACGCGCCCGAGCCCACCTGCTGCGGCGGCTTCAACTCGATGTTCGCCTACGGCACGGTCACCTGCCTGTGCCACGTCGTGAACGGCGACGTCGGCCATGATCCACGCGCGCATGGTGGAGCTCTGGCCAAGGAGCGGCCACACGTGCGGCCACGACGTGCGCGTCGAGTTACTTGCCGCAGCGTGCAACCTGAGTAAGCCAGATAAAGAACCGTACCTCTATACATATGCTTGTGTGCCAACCGACCTGTGCTGAATGTGTGTGTATTGAACTGATGAACAGCGGACGATGTGCCTCCGATAGACCTGCCCACCACCGTCGACGCCAGCGCTGTATTTTCTTTAGCCAGCTGCATCTTTTTACTAGTAGCAAATATTAGTGTCGTGTAAATCAGTTCTGTTCTGATCAAATCTGCACGTCTGGTTGCAGGATGGCCATGACTAACTAGCAGCAAGAACCAGTGAATTCCGGAAGGATAGGATAATAATAACAGTCGATTGCTGATTCTGTCATCAGCAATGTGATGTGAGGGATAAGTTTTGTCTTAGCTTTTAACACGAACCCTTTGTTCAGTGGCGACGCTGTGGTGGACTCGGATCGGCATCCATCGGCGGGATCTTGAACACGTTGTCACCTTTTAACACAACAATCGATGTCATCATCATCAAGTATTTAATCAGGCATAATATTAGATCGTACGAATCTACTACAACCTAACAAGTGTTGAATAAACAGTTGCACGTCATGTAATTTTTCGTTTCAGTGTACTGCATTAGTAAATATACTTGGGCATGAAACCATTAGCGAGAATGTGGTTGTGAATGGATTTTGAAGAGGCGTAATCCTTCTTGTTTTTGTAATATACGCATGGCCAGCACATGAAACCATTCTGCTTGTTTGTCTCGACCACAGCCAAAAAATAATGCAGCCAATCAATAAACTCGTTAGAACGTCAGTCTGCATTGTACAACCATTGACAGTCCATCTGTATTTTTTTTTCAGAAAATGGAACTAATTTCACAACACAATTTCTCATATGCATAATTCAAATGGATATATTTCATTGCATGTATCGAATAAATTAAATATAACCAAAAGAATTAATTCTGAAAATTTTAATAACACAACATGAATAGTTAAAAGATCTGAAATATCCATCATACAATTTGGATAATAAATTCACCATACAACATGTTTAATTAAAAGATCTCTACATAATCTATTACACAACATGACAAATTAAACAATACAAATTAAGATACAAGATAAGCTACTAGCTAATACATTTTACTCACGGGGCCTATTGACCAATGCCTTGTGAACCGGCTCGCGAAATCTTCACACATTATGGTCAAATTCTACCATCCCCGATGCTTCGCGCCATGCATTATTCGAGCCATCAACTTGCGATCGTCATCCGTACCATCAACTTTTGAAAGTGTGAAGATGTGAAATGTTTTCTTAATCCAACGACAAATACGACTACTAACAAGTCCAAGACGATGCTCCTCAAGGCAAAACTCAAGGGAATGTCCGATGCGCTTCAGATTATTGCATACCGACGCCTGAGCGGACGCACGGCGCTCCATTGCATCATGTTGCAAAGCCATACTCACTATACAAAAAAAAATTGAATAAATTCATAGAGCTACAATACAAAATATACTCATATTCACATTGAAGTTGACAGTTGACGATCACTATTCTAATCCCTAATTATTTTAACACTCTTTAGTTTGAGCTGAACACTCTTCATCCCAGACGGGCCTTGGGATGCAATTATAGTTCACACACTTTGTTTCAGGCACAATATCCAAAAACCATCTAGAGAAAAATCTTTATTTTAGAAAATGTATATATCATTTACCTCGATACTACGGTGATGACACAACCATTTGGGGGCTACATAATATATGCGATACGGTGCGGTACAAGGACGTCACCGATCGGCTCGCCACAACACCAGCCCATATGGTTGATGCAGACGCAGCACTCGGTGCATGCAGCATGGCCATTAATATGCCTTCAGTGCAACAACACCCGGCTGACTGCGCCAAGTATTGCGTCCACATCAATCACAAGTGGTGGTGCTGCGGCGAGCCGATCGACGATGTCCTTATAACACACAGTGTCGCAGATATCATGTAGGCCCCAAGTGGCAATGCCATCACCGCTGGGTCGAGGTTGATAACATATACTTGTTCCGAAATAAAGATTTTTTACTTATAGATGGTTTCAGTGTGAGCCTAAATAAATACATCACTAGAGTGTCAAAATAATTTATTTGTAATACAAAAAAATTCTACTATACTCATTATAATTTCTACTATAATCATTTTAACATGTCACATTTAGATCCACATATGGTGATTTATACATACTCAGCACGTTCTAAAAAATACTACACTCATTTATAATATATGGCCATATATACAAGTAAATTACATCTACATATGCAAACCTTAAGTACCACATTTGAGCTCAAATGGTGTATAATAAAAAAAAACTCCAACATTTTTCCAATCTAAAAAGCCTTACATTCCTCTATTTCTAAATCATGAAATGATCTACACAAGCAATAAAGATGAAAGGAACAAGGTCCTAACTTTTAGTGCTGTTGGATGGCCGGGGGAATTAAAAGCCTTCATAAATCATTGAGGAAATGAGCAAGAACTCCCCCGACCTAAGCCGAGAACAACAAAAATAAGTGAGCTGAACGGTTTGGACCAGGGGAGGGGGAGGGGGAGGGGGATAAGTGGGTCAAGGAGTTTTGTCCCGGTTGGAGGTAACAAACAGGACCAAATGACACTCATATGTCTCGATTGCTTGGTGGGTCCAACAGGGACTAATAGGCCGAGCAGATTTTCGTGGTTGGAGCCACCAACCGAGACGAATGAGTGCCCTTTGGTCCTGGTTGGTGTCATCAACCGGGATAAAAGCCCCCCCCCCCCCCCCCACTCCCACCACCCCGCCGCACGGCCCCTAGCCGTTGGACCCGGGATAATAGCATCCTTTACTCCTAGGCCCAATGGCGGCTGAAGCAAAATGCCTAATCAAGGGATTGTTCTGTAGTTGTGTCATGGGGTTACTGAATAATCTATTTTTGTGGCTGGTTATATATATATAGGAAAATAGAATATTCAAATATAAATTGGTGAATTTTTTGGTGGGTAGTAAAACTCATTTCCAGGGATAGGTCATCGGATTTTCAGGGGTGGATAAAAGGGTGACTCGCTCTTGGAAATGAGTTTCTAGGGACGGTCGCATTACTAGCACCACCAGTAAACAACATTTGTAGTTGCGAGAAACAAGTGTGGCATCGAACCCGCCACTAGAAATGTGTTTATATTCGTCTCTGCAAATTGTTTTCGCAGTAGTAAATTATGTTAAGTAGATAAATGTCTAAGATATTTTAAAATACATGTGTCGCACATGTACACTTTACTAGTTATTTGAATTTTCCGTCCATCATACGGTTGGTTAGTTGCTTATTTCGATTGTTTGACTTGATCCCATGCAGCCAATAATAATGAGGCTTGGGCTACCAAGAGAGTTGACCTATTAGTACTTTACGCTGTGTTGGAACAATCAGAGCCACGTCAGCAAACTGCAAAGCCAAATAATCTGCCTCGTGAGTCTCCTGACTCCTTCTTAATCTCCATCACATCTAGCTCGCCGCTCGCCGCTCCAACCTCTCCGCCTTCCTCGAGCACACGCCACCGGACGCCTAGCCTCTAGTCCATCCCCGACCGCTGCCTCATCGCAAACCGGTCCGCAGCTTAGCTTCGAGGGAGCGCGGCGGGGCGAGATGTGGCCGCCGTTCCTGTACGCGCCGTCGCCGCTCGACGCGGCCCTGACGGCGGCGGGCGCTGCCGGTCTGGTCGTCATAGCCCTCCCCGAGTTTCTCGGCAGGAACCTGGCCTACTCCAAGTTCGTCGCGCGCCGGCGCCGGCGCGCGACTCATATTGCCAAGCCACGCCGGGATGCTCGTGTTCTACTCCCCGGCGCTGGTCGTCGCGCTCGTGTCCCTCGCCGTGTCAGGTGCCGTCGAAGGCGCACGCGAGCGGATCCTCTGCGCCGCCTTCGCCGCCCACTTGCTCAAACGGGTGCTTGAGGTGCTCTTCGTGCACCGGTACAGCGGGAGCATGCCGCTCGGTACGGCGCTGCTGATCTCCTCCGGCTACCTATTCCTTTTGGCAATGATCTACGTGCAGCGCCTCACCCGCGGCCTCCCAGAGCCCGCCGTCGACCTGCTCTACCCCGGTGTGCTCGTCTTCGCCGTCGGGAACACCGGCAACTTCTACCACCACCTCCTCCTCTCGAGGTTGCGAGCCGGCGGCGGCGACAAGGAGTACAAGATCCCCCGGGGCGGCCTGTTCGAGCTCGTCGCCAGCCCGCACTACCTCTTCGAGATCGTCACGTTCTTCGGGTTCGCCATGATCTCGCAGACAGTGTTCGCACTCGTCGTGGCCGTCGACTCTGCGGTCTTCCTCGCCGGCCGGAGCTCCGCCACCAGGAAGTGGTACGTGTCCAAGTTCGAGGAGTTCCCAGCGAGGGTCAAAGCTCTTGTGCCGTATGTCTGGTAGAGAGAGTGTGTGCGTACCCTATGGTCAGATTACCAGAGATCGGCCACCTGGTCAAGGTGATTTGGATTGAATAAAATGTGAAAATTCAGAGCCCAGTCAATGTTCAATTCCCTCCTTTCTCTCTTCCGCAGCCGATCTCCTGGCATTACATGTTACGGTCGGTTCTGAATGATATTCCCGTCAGTACTTGGGGCATTACATGTAACTCCTAGCATATTGCTCGCATGACAAAATTGGAGTCCATGCCTGAACGAATTCCGTCTGGTCTGGACTGATTTTGTGAACTCGGTCCAACATAAAACCCGTGGGCCAATAATAGTTCAAGATATCAACCATGACCCCATAGGTTCCCCCTTACTGTTTGTTGACTATTGCTATGTATATGTGATAGTTTGTGTTATGAAGGAATTAGGAATTAGTGATCAATTCTGTAATTAAGTAATTAATTAGATTAATGATGTCATTAGGTAGTTACAATTTATGAAGGGGTCATCTCGAAGAGACATGTTCCTTGGGCCTTTGTCTCTTGGTCTTGTATATAAGCAATAATCAATCAATGAAAAATACACACATCCATTCACTTCTAACACACTATCACGCACGTGATTCTACCGCTGATGCTACGGGCGGAAAAAAGAGGGGTGCAGAGAGAGTCCGTAGGGAAAAAAGCAAAAACACAGAGAGAGTTTTCGCCGGTGGTTCCATGGATCTCGCCAGACTTCCTCGCTGGAATCCCTACACCACCATAGCAAGAGGCCCGAGAAGCAAGGTTTGGGGATTCGGACCGAATGAGCCGAATTTCACCGAATTTCGCCCATTTCGGTTAGGCCCGAGACAAAAATAAACCGGCCAAAAAAAATCGGCCCAATTTAAATTTGTAGCCCAACCCAAGGTCCATTACAGCCCACAAATACCTCTTATCACTATAAAACCCTAGACTCTAACTTGAAACCCTAGAAATTTCATTTTACTCCACCCCTCTCCCAGCTGGCGGCCGCCGCCAACAGGCCGCGGAGCGCGCGGTCGTGCCGGGAGCAGAAGAGGGTTTCCCGTCAACCTCCTCGCAGATCTGCTCATCTCCTTCCTGGTTCGTCCCATTCCCGTCCATCTCTCCATTCAAATCTGCAGCTCATAGGTGGTGGGTGGTCCTCTGTTTTTAATCACGTTGGTTGAGCTTGTGCTGATCTATTGTGTCCCTAATCAGTTCGTTGTTCTAGGCTAGGCCCTGCTCATGGAGGCATCTCGAAGTCAGTTTGTCAATGGCCGTGTGCGCAGCGGGTTGGTCGGCAGCAGCGGTAGCGCCGGCGGTCAAGGCGTCGAACACGTCGGAGTTGGTCACGACGCGCCGGCAAGAGCTGCAGCACCTCGGCCGGAAGCAGCACGTGAGGGTAACAAAAGTCATACTTGTGTTGTTTGATTCTTTTGCTTTGTTTGGTTGCAAGCAGCACGTGTGTTGATTCATGGTAAAATTATGAGCGTGCAGAGTATTTGTAGAAATCGATATCAATGGGCTTCATGAATACTTGTGTTGTTTGATCCCTTTCATGTGTTGATTGGTTGCAAACACTTCACAGATGAATAAAATGTTATGTATGTTTTGATTTAATCTTGACCAAAAAAACGTACCCTTTTGGCTCTCTGCTTCTGCCGGTGCTGTCCCAGTTCCATCGGACGGCACAAGCTCACGTGCGGGAGCCGGCGCTGAAGCCGAGCCGAGCCGATCTCTGCGAGCTGGAAATATGAGCCGCAACCATCACTGTCAATGGTTTGGATGCACAAGTGTCGCACATTGCGGACAGGAGTGCATGAAAGCTTCCATGCGTCCGGGGTGCACCCAATCCCCGCCCCCCACACCCCCAACCGTGTGTTTCGTTGCGGGATCAGTGGGTTGGGTTGGCTCCGATTCTTATTTTGAGAACGGAGCCAACCCATCTATTGTTTAGTTGCATGTCTGATTTTAGGGATGGAGTCAACCCATCACATGTTTGGTTGAGGAAATTGGGAATCCGGGTTGGATGGCAACACTAACTCCGTTAGTGGGCCCCACATGTCAGTCTCCTCTCTCTCCATCTCCTCCCTCTCTCCACTCGCCTCGTCCCGCCGCCGCCGGTCAGCTCCCCTCCCCTCCCCCGAAGGCGCCTCCTCCCCCGTCGCCGGACCTCGCCGCCGCCGCCGGATCCGCGCATGGCCGAGCTCGGGGCCGCTGATCCACGCGCGGGGGCGAGCTCCTCCACCGCCGTGGGCGAGCTCGCCCGCTGCGGGCGCGAGCCGCCGAGGGGCGAGCTCCGCCGCCACAGACGCGCTCCGCCGCGGGCAGGAGGACGAGGACGGGCGGTGCGGTCGCGAGCCGCCGCGGGCGACGAGGACGGGCGGCGCGGGCGCGAAGAGGACGACGAGGACGGGCGGCGCGGGTCGGGACGGGAGGTGCGGGCGCGAGGAGGACACGAGGACGGGCGACGCGGGTCGGGACGGGCGCCACAGGCATGAGGAGGATGACGAGGACGGGCGGTGCGGTAGCGACGAGACTAACGGTGCGGGACGCACGGACGGAACCCAGACGGGTTCGCCCCGTCCCTCGAAATTTGACGGGCGGAGGGAACCCGCATCTTGAGCGAATATCGTCTCCCAGAGCGGCTCCGCTCCCTTCGCCCCTCATCCAAACAAACCAAAAGTTGGTCGGCTCCAACCAAGTTCGCTCCGCACCTTCAACCAAACACACGGCAAGAGACCAATAGGCAACAGCTGTGTAGCGGGCCAGCGGCATTACTGATGCCCTTTGTACGGTGGTTGGCTGTTGCCTACCTGGACGAGGTAGATAGTCCTGGGTTTTTTCGATTTTGCTTTCCAGATGGACGTGGCCGCCGCCGATGAGAACTGCTGAGTGGGGTGGTGAGGTTCAGGTACGTCGGTGTGAGATGGCTGCAGGCCGCAAAAGTGCCCCGACCGGCGGCCCGCTGCACACCTCCTGTAGCCCTTGACATTCTCTTGTTGCTCCCCCACCTTTTCCTCGCTGGATTTCGGCCGGGCAGACCCTCCTCCGCCATAAACAGCGGCTAGAAACCTAAATGTTTTGATTGCAAAATTTTTAAGGTGCTTTCTGCAAGATCCAAACATCTATCGGCAAGAATTTAAATTAACATGTAAAATGGAGAGTCAAGATTTAACTATAAATTTAGCTATGATTATACCCAGAGGCGGAGCTACAGGGTATGCCAGGTAGGCCACGGCATACCCTGTGGCTTAGCCCAGCCTAGTATTACTAGTCAGCCTGTTTAGTTAAAAAAAAAAGCACTTCAGACTTCTACCGCCGCCGATGCGTCGAGTGCGACGTTTCAATTTTGCGTCGGTTCCTATTCAATCCAATTGTTGACGCCTCCCTATGCTGTGTGCATCGTCCGGTCATTATCTGGCCGCCGACCGGCCGGCAGTGGCCGACGGCAGCACAAGCAGCGACGCTCATGGCTCACGCTTCTCCTTGGCTCCGATCCGATCTCCTGCAGCTGTAGGCTGCTACTCTATTGTGATCCAAAGCCTTCACGGTACAGGAGCGACCATGAAAATTAAAGCACAATGCAAGTATCTAACGGCACAAGACTGCATTTAAGGATCGGACAGTTGGTGACCTCTGTGTTCTAGAGCAACCTGATTACCTGACACTGACAGACAAGCAATTTTACTGATCGATCAAATTGCAAATAGCCAGTAGACAAGTTCATGCAATCACATAAGAATATACATACGCTTAGGCAGCATTGTTTGAGAATTAATCATCATCAGCTAACTCTTACAGGTATGTAAGCTTTCTTTATGTACATTTTGGACTTAATATGTTTAGACTATTTGTATTTAATTTATGCAATATTTACATTTTTTGTTGAGCTTAAATCTTTGTATGTTATTATCAAATTTCTCTATAATTTTTGTGTTTTTAGCTGAATTATGTAAATCATGTGGTTAGCTGAAATTTTTTGACGGCATATAAAATCCTTGATCCGCCACTGATTATACCGTCCGTTGGAGATTCTTTAAGCTTTGCTGCCGATGGTGGATTCGATCATCAGCTCGGAGGGTCAATCGGCGGCACTTCCTCTCCTGCTCAATGCAACGGTATTAGTCTCCAGCTCAAGCACGATCATCTTACCGTCACGAGAAAAAAAAGTTATATGACTCACTGTTTTCTCTGCAGAATCTTGACAGCGCGTCTATCGGCAGGCCGAGACCACAATCTTCAATGACGAAGGCCGCGCGCGTGTGGTTCATGGGCACCGGCAGAAGCCGGGCGATGTCGGCGGTGGCGATGTGGCAGAGGCAGAGGAGCGGGGCGCTGCTTCGGTTGGCGACGAAGGGATCGAAGCCGTCGCAGCAGGCGGTCGGAGGCGCCGGGACGCTGGCGCTGGTGAGGAAGCCCGCGCACGGCATCAAGCTCCTCAGCGACGACCGGCACTCCCTCGGGTCCGTCGCCGGCGGCGGCGGCGGCGGCGTTACGTTGTAGCAAGGGATCAACGGGATCTCGGGAACCACGGAGGGCAAGGAAGTATCCGTGGTAATGGCAGGTCAGGGACGCTCAGCCCGGCCGGCTGCAGGGAGTGCTTCTCCATTGGGCGATGGAGCGGCGGCCTTGGCTGGTCCTCCGACTCTGGTCGCCGCTGAAGGACGAGGGCCAGGCACGACCACGGCGAAGACGACGACGAGCAAGGAGATCTGGACGCGTTTGTCAGATGGCGCCATCGATGACAGAGAGGGGTGTCTCCGTCAATGGAGACTAGGCTCTGTCTTGGGCTGTTGGCTAGTGCCGTAGAGCGTGGCGAACAATGAAAAAAAACCTACGTGGAAGGTGATGATCGATCTTTGAGATAGAAAAATATAATCTTAAACGCAACAAACCTTGTACAATCTTCTGGAGATCGTCCCTACTCCCTAACCCTGACTCGGCTCGAGATGCATCTGTAACAAAACGCAGAAATGATCTGGTAGACCGTATCAGCATTCGGCAAATAATTCTGTTGCTGGTGATGATGTATATTATGGTTATGAGATATATCTGCGTAACAGATGAAAATAAGGTCGATGGGTATGCATAATAATAACGTGTTCACTACTTGTATATTTTCTTTTCTATATATATATATAAGAAATTACAGATTGCTGATCATACGGCTGTATGTACAAAAGGAGTAAAGGACCATATATGGCAAAAAAAAAGTGTTCAAAGCGCTATCATACGGTCCCAACCAAATACGTGCTAGGCCATGAAAGATTTAATGCTCTGCCCTCACTAGCACGTATTTGATTAAGAGGCCGCTGTCAGTGGAGGAAGTATAATTATCTACTCCCAACTAGCTTATTTTGTTATTCTGTCATTGTGTTGTATAATGAACTGAAGTAGCTTCAGTAGTACTGGATTCGGAACATGCATGTGTTGTCTGGCATTCTTTAGGGATAAAACCAAATTAGCGATTTGAGGGTTACCATACAGCATAATCAGATAACTGAAATAAATGCTATAGTATTACCATCTCATATTGGACAAAAAAAAATCAATCCCAAAAAAATGTCTGCATATTTGCCATCTTATTAGATTGATTGAGCAAACAACGAACTGCCCCTATGACAAATGGGCACAAATAACTCTTTAGCTAATCTAGATATTTCTTCCTTGGCAGGAGGTTCTAACTCTAACCTATATCTAATAACACACTACTAATATAATACTACGATGACGACAATCATGGATCTGCAATCCATAGCTCTTATTACTCTTGACGGAAGAATTGATCAAACTCTCCTCTGCTGCTTATCATGGCGATCCAGCTGCCAAGAATGCCCAAAGAAAACATGGATGTTAGATACACGCACCAATTCACTGGCTCGATCACAAACTAGTAATAATTAAAGCACACTAACCCTTTGTTCAGTGGCGACGCGGTGGTGGACTCGGAACGGCATCCATCGGCGGGATTATAAAGTCACCTGTACGTTTAACACAACAATCGATGTCACCATCAAAGTATTTAATCTTTGTTATTAAAACCAGGCATAATATTAGATCTAACTAATCTACTATGCAATCTACTATGCATTCTAATAAATAGTCACTAGGCTATATATTATGTATGTGTGTGTGTATATATAACTTGAGACTTACGATTTGAGCAGATGTCGGTAACATTGTCCGATGTGAAGCCGTAGCCACACTGTTCCAGCAAGGAGGTCGCGCGCGTGTGGTTCACCGGCGCCGGCAAGAGGTTGCCGGCGTCACCGTTCACGACGTGGCAGAGGCACAGAGGCGACGTGCTCCCATCCTCGAAGAAGGGTTTGATGACGTGGCAGCACTTGCTCGGAGGCGACGGCACGCTGCTGTCGTCGCTAGTGAGGAAACTGGCGCACGGCGGCATGTACTTCGCCAGCCCTGGCCGGCACTCCGTCACCGGCGGCGGCGGCGCCGTGACGTTGTGGCAGGGGATGAACGGGATTTTTATCGGGAACGCAGGAGGACAAGGGAGTATTCGCGGCAGAGGCAGGTCAGGGATAAGGCCGATTATATCATCGATCAAGCCCATGGGGTGCAGAGGAGCGTCACCGCTGGCCGATGGCGCCGGAGCCGGGGCGGCCTTCGCTGCTCCGCCGTCCCGGGCGGCCGCAGATGAAGGCAGCAGCGGCGCGACCACGGCGAAGGCGACGAGCAGCGCGATGGCCAGCGTGCACTTGTTGGATGGCGCCATAGCTCTTTGTTAAATGGAAGCGCACAAGGAGGCTCTGGTTGGCTTGGGTGGGATGAACCCTGCAGGAGACGAGAGGACCAATTTATAGGGGTGGCCTGGTACCGTGGTACGTCACTGAGATCGGGATGGGATGATGGCATGCCGTTAGGATATCGCTGATTCTGCTTGCAAGTCTGTTGTATTTGTACTGTCGGTTGTAATCCCAGCTCGCAGCTAACAGAAAGTAGAAAAATGATCCATGTTGTCGATAGTACTGTCGGTTGTAATCCCAGCTCGCAGTTAACAAAAACAGAAAAAGAATAATATCAGAATGCACAACGCTGTATCGTATCTAGAGCTCGAATAGCTCTTCATTGCTGCTGTGTGGTTGCAACCAATTAATCTTAATACAAGTTATAAGATCATCATAAGCATAATAAACCCTACCTTTTTGCCATTTTATTTTTTATTACTTGGCCTTTAAGATGATGAGATATGGAAGTCTAATCGGTTTCTTAATTATTCAAAATCCGATCATGATGCGAGGTAGTGGGATCTCCTATATATTTGACCTATCGGCCTTCACCGAAAAACAATTAATCGAGTTAGGATTTTGCCTCTCCTCGTCGCTGTTTGATGCGACGGCGAACAAACGATGAAAACAACAAGATCAATCCACAAGAGACACGAGAATTTACAGTGGAAAACCTCACCAATGCGAAAAGTAAAAACCGCGGGCGCCAGCCAGCAAATCTTCACTATATCGGGGTGAGTGCTTACAACGCCAACGACGGCTTACAAGAGGAATAACTCAGCGAGGAGCAAACCCTAAAGAGTATGTATACCGTATCGGACGAGTGTTTACAACGCCAACGGCGGCTTACAAGAGGAATAACTCAGCGAGGAATAACTTCGCTATGCTTCGGCCCAGCCTTCGCTTCGGCTTTAATGGGCCTCCGCTCCGCTCCGTCAGAAGTCGGCTTTTTCTTGTGCAATGAATTTAGATTACAATATAACATACTCTACCTTTAGACAAATTCCTTCTTGTAGCATAGTCAAATCATCACCTGGACACAACAAAGAACAAAACTTCTGGCGCCAAATAGCCTCTTGGGCTAAGCTGTCAAACCAATTAAACTTGAGCAAAACTCAAACTTAGCTACAGGAACTGATTTAGTCATCATATCAGCTGGATTATCATGAGAATTGATCTTGCATACTTTCAATTTACCTTGTGAAATCACATCACGAACATCATGGTACTTGACATCAATATGCTTAGTCCTCTCATGGAACATATGATCTTTGGTGAGACATATAGCACTTTGACTGTCACAGAATAGATCAATTCAATAATCAACTCCACGTAGCTCAGCAAACAAACCTTTCAGCCAAACTGACTCCTTGCACGCTTCAGCAATAGCCATATATTCTGCTTCTGTGGTATACATAGCAACAACAGTCTGCAAAAGTAGCCTTCCAACTCACAATACAACTCCCAACAGTGAATACATACCCTGTGAGTGATCTACGCCTATCCAAATCAGCAGCATAATCTGAATCCACATAACCAATAAATCCCTGATCAGTTCTCTAAAACTTTAAATAAGAATCTACTATCCCTTTGAGGTACCTGAAAATCTACTGAATTGTCTTCTAGTGTTTTTTTACCAGGATTAGACATGTATCTGCTAACCAAACTCATAGCATATGATAAATCTGGGCGAGTGCAAACCATGACATACATCAAAGAACCAACAGCACTAGAATATGAGACTTTTGACATCTATTCAACATCCTCATCAAAACTAGGACACTGAGCGGCTAACAATTTAAAGTGAGGTGCAATAGGATTACTAACTGGCTTTGAATCAAGCATATTGAAACGATGAAGAATCTTCTTAATGTAATTATGCTGACTAAGAAATAATAAATCAGATTTTCTGTCTCTAGTAATCTCCATACCTAGAATTTTCTTAGCAGCACCAAGATCCTTCATATCAAACTCACTACTCAATTTCTTCAATGTAGTGATTTCTACTCTGCTCTTGGCAGCAATAAGCATGTCATCAACATATAATAGCAAGTATACAGGTGATCCATCAACAATCTTAATGTAAATACAGCTATCATATTTAGATCTATTAAAGTCATGTGATAACATAAATAAATCAAACCTTTTATACCACTGACAAGGGGACTGTTTCAAACCATACAAGGACCTCTTCGATTTGCGAACATAATTTTCCTGGCCTGGCACTATGAATCTTTCTGGCTGATCCATGTATATTTCCTCCTCAAGCTCTATATGTAAAAAAGCAGTCTTCACATCTAACTGCTCAAGCTCAAGATTATGCATAGTAACAATACTAAAGAATGTCTGTATTGAACTATGCTTCACAACTAGAGAGAACACATCATTATAATCAACACAAGGAATCTGACTGAAGCCTTTACCAACTAACCTTGCCTTAAATCTTGGAGGCTCACTAGGAGACAAACTCTCCTTTCTTTTGAAGACCGAGTTGCAGCGGATAGACTTCTTTTGTTTAGGCAACCTTACAATCTCCCATGTGCCATTCTTCTCAAGAGACAGCATCTCCTCCTGCATAGCTGAGATCCACTTCTCCCTATCAACATAATCAATGGCTTCAATATATGTTGCTAGCTCACTATCATCCTCCACCTGTTCAGCACAACTCAAAGCATAATGAATCAGATTACACTCCTCAATTAAACGATTTGGAGGTCCACAACTCCTCTTTGATCTGCGAAGAGTAATAGGTACATCTAGATCCTTCTCTTGCTGCAAAACAGACTGTGAAACTGGAGGTGAGTGCTGAACAGTATCAGAAACATTATCTGGAACATCATTACCAACAACTTCAATTTCCTGGTCATCCATAAGCTCCACCTGCACACTAACATGTGGCTGCAATTTCTCAACTAAAGCATCATCTGTGGACAAGCTGTCAGTAAACATCACAGACTCATTGAAAACAACACTTTTGCTCATGAAAGTCTTTCTAGTTTCAGGATTCCACAATTTATATCCTTTGACTCCCGAACCATAACCAAAAAACAAACATTTAATAGCTCTAGGCTCTAATTAATTTTCCATTATCAACATGAGCATAAGCAGTGCAGCCAAAAACTCTCAACTGTAAATAATCTGCAGGTGTACCAGACCATACCTCAATAGGAGTCTTCTTTTGAGTAGAATACAAGGTGACCTGTTGATCAAATAGCATGCAGTATTAGCATCCTCAGCCCAAAAACGCTTGTTCATGCGGGCATTGGACAGCATGTAACGAGCCTTCGAGATGATTGTCCTGTTCATGCGCTCAGCCACACCATTCTGTTGCGGAGTGTACGGGATGGTGTGATGCCTGACAATGCCTTCTTTTCTGCAATAATCATCGAAAGCATCCGTACAGAACTCTCCACCATTATCAGTCCGAAGCACTTTGATCTTCTTCTTAGTTTGCCTTTCTATCATGACTTTTCACTCTGTAAAAGCAGCAAAAACATCATCTTTGTTTTTCAGAAAATAAGGCCAGACTCTTCTAGAGCAATCATCAATAATGGTAAGCATGTAACGAGCACCACCATATGAAGGCTTACAGGAAGGACCCCACAAATCAGCATGAACATAATCAGGTGTACCTTTTGTGGTATGAACATAGGTATTGAATTTGACCCTCTTGTGCTTACCAAAGACACAATGTTCGCAGAACTTCTTGCCACTCAAGATACATCCATCTAGCAGGTTTCTCTTCATCAAATCTGCAATACCAAGTTCAATCATGTTTCCAAGACACGTATGCCAAAGGTCAGTCTTACTAAGTTTAGAATTAGTAACAGCAGCAGCAGAAATAGAACCATGTAAAGTACAACCTCTGAGAATATATAAATTTGAAGGATTGAGATCACCCAGCAAACATACAAGAGAATCTTTTGATACCTTCACAACTCCACCTGAGCTGGTGTATTTGAGTCCTTCTTTATCAAGTGTGCTCAACGAGATTAGATTTATTTTCATCCCTGGTATGTGCCTCACATTCTTAAGTGTGCGAATCATGCCATCATGGGTCTTGATCTGAACTTAGCCGATGCCCACAATCTCACACGGGTTATCATCTCGCATGCGCACAAAATCACCATTCTGCAAAGGCTCATAGGAACCGAATAAATCTCTGTTAGTGCAGATATGAAAGGAACATGAAGAATCAAGTATCCACTCATCATGACCAGCAACACAACCAGCAAAGACAACCAGGCAATCTGATTCGGAGTTATCACCAGCAGAAGCGACACTAGCCTTACCATCAGATTTATTTTTCCTCTTCTCCTTATTATGCAGTTTCCAACAATCTTCAATCATATGAGATTTCTTCTTGCAATACTTACGGAATTTCTTCTTGGGACCTTTGGACTGGGAGCGGCCTCTACCGTCATTACTCTTGCTACGATCGTTGTTGTCGCTGGATGATCTTTGCTCTGATCTGCCTCTAACATGCAAAGCGTCACCACTTGAGGACGATCCATCAGACTGCACCATGCCTTTCATCTCGTCCTTGGACTGGAGTGCCTCACAAACTTCCGCAAGGGTTAGTTCATCATGGCTTAAAAGTATGGTGTCACGAAAACTTGCATACGAACTTGGCAAAGAGCATAATAAGAGAAGACCTAAGTCCTCATCTCCATACTGAATCTCCATCAACCCTAGGTCAGCAACGATCTCTTTGAAGACAGATAAGTGACTTAACACCAAATAAACCCCTCCTGCATCTTAAGCGTGAACAGCTTCAACTTCATATGCATCATACTGGTAAGATCCTTCGACATGCAGATCGATTCCAGTTTCAGCCATAATTCTGCAGCTGTCTTTTCCTACAGCACTTCTTGCAGAATATCATTAGATAGATGAAGCTGAATTAGGAATAGAGCATTACGGTAATTTCGCTTCTCCTTATCAGTCCACTCATCCTTCTTCTTCTTCCCGAAACCTTCCAACGCCTCATCGAGATCATTGGTTTGTGCTAGAATAGCTCTCATCTTGACTTGCCACAGCGAGAACCTCATCTTGTAGTCCAACAGTGGTTGATCATACTTCATCGACGCCATCACGGAACCCTAACTTAAAACCACGGCTCTGGTACCACTTGTTAGATGCGACGGCGAACAAACGATGAAAACAGCAAGATCAATCCACAAGAGACACGAGGATTTAACGTGGAAAACCCCTCTAATGCGAAGGGTAAAAACCACAGGAGCCAGCCAGCAAATCTTCACTATATCGGGGTGAGTGTTTACAAATCTAACGACGGCTTACAAGAGGAATAACTCAGCGAGGAGCAAACCCTAAAGGGTATGTACACCATACCGGATGAGTGTTTACAACGCCAATGGCGGCTTACAAGAGGAATAACTCAGCGAAGAATAACTCCATTACGCTCCGGCCCAGCCTTCAGCTTTACCGAGCCTCCGCTCCGCTCCGTCCTGTCGGAAGTCGGCCTTTTCTTGTGCAATAAATTTGGATCACAATATAACATACTCTACCTTGACACAAATTCTGTCGGTGTCCCGACTCGGGGGCCCGGATCCCAACTAGTAAATGCTGCGTGTTTCCTCGTCCCAGATGATGATGCAAGAGGCAACACAGTAACGCACGGTTTATCCTGGTTCCGGCCGCGGGGCCGTACGTCCAGCAAAGTGGTTGTGCGTGGGCACTATATTATCTTGCACCCAGAGTGCTTGTAGTAGGGGGTACAAGCAAGGCGAGAGAGGGAGGACAGCTCCCAAGTCTCTATTACAAGAGAAGTTGAGTATAGAGATGACCGTGAATGTAAGTGACCGTAGTGGCTGATGTCCAGCAGCCTCTAGAGGGGGAGTCCTCAGAGCTCGCCTCCTCCTTTTATAGTCACAAGGAGGGGTGGTGTACATGAGCTGGGGAGTGTGAAAGTCGTCGTTTTCCCCTGAATCGCGGGGGTACAGTGGCCGAGCACTGTAGGAAGTACACTGTGGGGCATGGCGGCGTGCGTCGCAGTCGTCCTGGATATCGTCCTTGGTCCTGCGGAGATCGTGCCGGCGTCCTGCCATCCCCGCAAGTGGCATGGTAGTCGCTGGTGTATGGTCTCCCATATGCGGCGCGGTGGCGTTCAGTGGGCCCTGTGGGCCAGGGTCCTGCACGCACCAGCAGTAGCGGTAGCGGGGTACGCGGCGGTCCCGGACCCCCTGGTCGGAGCGCGGGTGTGCGCACTAGAAGGTCCGGGGGATACGTGGAGGTCCCGGACCCCTTGAGGGGGGAGGTCCGGGACTCCGTCCGTGCGTGCTGGGCACCCCTCTCTGGGGAAACACATGATGTCGCCAAACCCCTTCCCAAGTAGGAGGTGGGTCTGGATGGCCGGTATAGGCAGAATAGTAATCGGGAGCAGTGCCGAGCCTGTCTTGTCCCGCGTCGCAGGTCCCACAGTGTTGCTACAACATCCGGTATGGCGGGGCGGTGACTGAAGTCGGCGGATGAGACCCCGGTCACATCCACTGTGGGAATGGCGGCCCGACGCCGCCCGTCCTTGGAGCCGTGGAGGAGTGGCTGGCCTTTAATGCCTCCGTACGGCGAGTGGTTGAGCGGCGGGGCCGTTTGTCCCTTATGCCGAGGGGTGGCCTCGAGCGAGGCAGAGATGAGGTGCCTGCCCGAGGGTAGGTTCGCTACCCTCGAGCGAGGCGGAGGTGCGGGGCGCAGTCGAGGGTCCCGATGGGTGCCCTCGAGCGAGGCAGAGATCGCCCCATGGCTCCGAGGGGGGTGCCAATGGGCCGCATGCTGGGCTTCTTTGAGTCCTTTACTTTCTTCCAGGTTGGAAGGAGGCCGTGGGCCTTTGCGGGCCCAGTCGCCTAACATGTGTTTGAGTTTTTTAGAGCGGTCTTAGTACCCCGATTAGGGTGTCCCTAATCGTGGTACCCGACAGTAGCCCCCGAGGCTTTGGTCAAGTCAGGGGATTCGACCAAAGGGTGGTTCGGCGACTTCCCCTTTGACGTGATCGATCGGTGCTGTGCACCCGCTAGGCGCACCTGGGTGCCAGCCCAGCGGATGCGACAACTCGTCGGTCGGGGTAGTGCGCCTGCGGGGAGAGTGCTTCGAGGTGCGTGCCTCTTTATTTGTTTGTTTCAAGGACAAGACGTGTCCGTGTGCTGAGGGGGGCCAAGGCGACGATGGCGCCCGCTGTTTGGCAGCTGGCGCATAGGGCCTTGGCCCCGGCTTTCCTGGTTGCTTTGTGGCGCGCCGTTCGAGGGCAGTCGGCCTGAGCCGATGCTGCACCGCTCAGCGCCCAGGGACTCAGCATCACTTTATTTCGTTCGGTCGCGTCTCGGTGCGGTAACTGAGGGCATCCTTTGCTTGTGGAGTGCCGCGCCATCACGGGCGGCCCGAACCTCTACCTTTCGATGGGCTTGAAGCTTGGCGCCCGACGCAGCTATAAATAGGGGTCGTGGGGTTCCCTCTCCCTCTCCAACTTCCCTGCTTTTTTCCCCAGCATCGCGTAAGTCTTAATGTTTTCCTTTGCCTTTCGTGGCCGGCCCCCAAATGGGGTGGCCTGGCTTTTTTAGGCTTCGGTGCTAGAAGAATGCTTGCAAGCGGTGGGGGAAGACCGGAGAGGGCGTGCGCACCATCCCTCAGCTTCAGTGGGATCAGCAGAAGAGCATTGGGCCCGTGGGGTCCTGCTTCTGCGATGTCCCCTAGCCTGAAGGGGGATGGAGATGCCTGACCGTGGCACTGGCGCCAGGTCTGGCGGCTGTTCTTCGCATCATCCCCCCCGGCAACAAGGTTGCTCTCGGGGAGACGGTGCGGAGGGTGCTGTCCGCCAGCTCGACCCCCCGCATAGTCTTCGGTGGAGGAGATGCTAGAAGAAAGCTTGCCAGGAGAGCATCCCGCTGGACCCGTGAGGTCTGGGGGCTGCTTCTCGCATCCCTAGCAGCCTGGCCGTCGCGTCAGCCTAGGGCTCGGTGCCTTTCTTCGCCGCTCGCTTCTCCCCAAGACAGGGAAAATTGCCACGTAGGTGGCAATGTGTTTGTATTTTTCTATGGCTTCGCGCCGGTAACCCTTTGTAATCTTTATTTGCATCGGGCAATAGAGTCCCCTTTCTCCTCTACGGGGAGGATGACCGAGGGTATAGGGGTGTACAGAGAGTTACGACCCTCGAATATGTGTGAAGTCTCCTTCGCGGGGGCGCGTCAGCGCACCCGCGGGTGTAGCCCCCGAGGCCTTGGAGGAGAGTTTGTGCTCGTCCAAGGGCTTTAAACGTTGTCCCACTGGGTTGCCTCACCGGGGTGGACGTCCAGCGTCTTTTTCAGCCGGCATCGGCACTCTTTCAGCCGGCCTCGTCATTCTTAGTGCTGGTACGGCGACCCGGCATTCAGCTTAACCATCATGAGAGCGCACGTTAACAGCGGAGGGTTTGGTTAGACACGTGGAGCTTCACAATTGACAGTCGTCGACTTATTCGAGGGTGCGGTTTGAACCGTGGTGTGCAAGGAGCCCCCGAGCCTAGGCCTGTGTGAAGGCGTTCAGGGGAACCCTCGATTTTGATTACGACCCTCATCGTCCTTCCGCAAGGAAGAGGGGTGAAGCGCACCATGCTACCCATGCCCGGGCCGCGAGCTATGGTTGCTTCGGTGAGCTGTTAGCGGGTTGTTCAAGCGGACGTCCGTGCCCCATTCGATAGGGGTCGGCTCGTGGTCCATAGACACGTCACATAAAGCGCTTGCGAAGGTTCGCTAGGCGGGGCTCGGACCCATTCGATAGGGTCCGAGGGCTCGATGCTCTCCCTCGATGGGATCCCCCTTCTAGGCACCCTCGACTGGCCTTGAACACTGCGTAGGATGTCTTGAACTCCGCATTCGAGGGTGGCTTGTACGGCACATCCCTGCAGTCCCTGACTCTGGTGATCTGGGGCACCTGTCAAACCCCCCGAAGGGCCAGGCTTCGAACCCCTGATCAGTAAGGCCTCGAAATGTGATTCCTTCGAGGGTAAAGGGACCCCTGAAGGAATATTCCATCTTGATTCGAAAACGACGCAAAGTCGCAAGTCACGCGCGTGGGTCTTCCGCTGGTGGTGGGCGACGTGGCCCGATTCGTGCGGTGCAGTGCGGGCGCGCCTTTTCAGGCGACAGCCTCGGGCAGACGAAGCGGCGTGGGCGGCGGCTGATGGATGGGATAGTGCAACAGTCGCGCCGCGCCCGCCGGTTACCGTGTCTGTTGGCGCTCCTTAAGTATCCATTTTATCCCCTGTTTAACTTTGATAATGGCATGAATTTAATATCAAAATCACTAACCATCCTAACCTCGGCCCAATTATTGGTCGTTTTCGCGTTTGCACATATATTTTGGAGGTGCTTCGTTTTTGCAGGTTTTTGACCAATTTTGGAGCATGAAATGGCGAGGCCCACGATCACGCGATGACATGAAGAAAGATGAAGGACAAAGCCTGAACAAAGGATCGAAGGCCATGATGATTAGAGGCCCGTTCATGCACATCCACCCTCCAATAAAGCCCAAAAGACAAAGCCCACAAGATAAGATAAAGGTACTTCGGGGTTAAGCAAAGCAAAGAGATATTTAAGGAAGGATTTTTCATCCTATCCTTCTCCTCGAAGAAATCTCGAAGATAACGACGTCTAAAGGGGTGCAATCGTGAAAGACATAAACTCTAGAAGATTCCAGGAGGCTTGGGGAGAAAGTTGAGCACGAGCCGGCAAAGGAAAGTGCCAGGCCGGCCGGCCTAGGCTCATTGGGCCGGCCGGCCCAGGCCTTTTTTAGGTCGGTTCGACCTCCCCTTTGACCGAGGGTTCCCTGAGGCTATTTAAAGACCCCTCCCCAAGGTTCACGGAGAGATCAATTTGGGAGACGATGCCAAGGAGCAGAGAAGATAGAGGGACACCTCTTGGAGAGCCGAGGGTCGTGCTAGTTGTCTAGGGTTTGCCCTAGCCGACGTGGGAACCTTGCAAGGGAAACCACGTCAGAGTTCTGGAGCTAGGATCATCAAGATCAAGGTAGGGCCCCGGTTGTGATCTTGTGATGTACAATCATTCATGGTGAACTTATTTGTGTTTTCGAATGTTTAGCGACCATGTTCTCCTCTTTCGATTTCGTTCTTTTCTTTGGGTTCGCTTCATCCTAGATCTATTATCGAGATAGATCACTTAGCATGATCTTGTAGTCATGGTGGCTAGAGGTTCATGGCGGAACTACCAAAGGGGGTTCGACTTGCTTCAGGGTATCCTGTTGAAAGGGGTGGTGTCGTGACAGGCCGTTGCCACTTAGTAGGTTGGGTATCGTGGGATCGGATTGGAGATTTTGGGTTTAAAGAGGCTTTTCATTGAGATTCACATCTATCTTACTTCACTTTATCTAGCTGGAACTACAACATATGCATGATCTAGGTGATCTAGATTGGTTATCTCTAACTTTCTCTTGCTACCTTCGGTGTTTGTCGTGTTTTTAGTAGATTAGATTCGTTTTCACCATCTCACACAAAGGAATCTCTATGCTAGTAGATTGTTTCTTGTCTCTTTGGTTCCGTGGATTGATAAACCTTGGGGGAATACTCTAAGGGAAAAGCTACACGAAGCCGTGCGCTTGCGGTATATAAATCGGGGGCGCTAAGGAGCGTCAACAGTGTCGCAGTTATTGCTGCATGTGCGCGTGGGAGACTCCGCGGTCGTGGTGCCCAGCCATCAGTGACCGCGAAATTTACCACATTCAATGTGGTAGATTCGGGCTGTGGCTGCGGCTGCGCCCGTCATGGTGAATAAAAACGAAGAGAAAGGGGGTGTTTGGGCTCACCTGGCCATTTGCCCTCATCCTACTACGCCTTCTCCGCCTCCCCTGCATCCTGAGCCCGCAGCCAAGAGCGGAAGGAGGAAGAGGGGGGGGGGGAGAGAGAGAGAGAGAGAGAGAGAGAGAGAGAGAGAGAGAGAGAGAGAGAGAGAAAGAGCACCTTAGCCATTTTGGAATCTTTACTCCCGCATCCCCCTCGACTCGCAGAGATGTCGGACATCTAGGAGCCGTTGCCGTGGGGGAAGTCCTCCGCCACCGTGGAGGTTCAGGAGCAGCTGGTCGCCGACCGGCTGCTGCCGCGGATCTCCGACTCAGGGGCGCCGGCGTGGATTTCCCCGCACCCGGACGAGACCGAGCCGAAGCCCCCGCAAGGCTACGTCGTGAGCTTCATGCGCCTCCACGAGCAAGGCTTCGACGTCCCCATCAGCCAGTTTATGTGGGCGTTGTGCGACTATTACGGAGCAGAACTGCACAACTTCAGCCCCAATGCCATCTCGCAGGCGGCGGTCTTCGTCGCCGTCTGCGAGGGGTACCTTGGGATAGAGGTGCACTGGGATCTCTGGATCCACCTGTTCCGCGGTGAACTCTTCGTCGAGAGCGGGCGGGGCCAACCGAGGTGGTTCGCGCGCGCCGGCGGCCTGACGTTCCACGTGTGTCACTCCCGGAGGAACCTCTACATCCATAGCAAGATGATGACAAACAAAGCCGGGTGGAGCCGAGGGTGGTTCTATCTTCAGAACTACAGCGGCGCACTCCCGGCATTCACCAACAGGGTGCTCCGGGAGCGACCACCGAAGTGGGATTGGGGGGTGTCACGCCCAGCACAACAAGAGAAGCTCGAAGTCCTCACCGACGCGCTAGCGCATCTGACGAGGAAGGGGTTGACGGCGGCGGCCGTCATCGCGAACTTCCACCGGCAGAGGGTGATCCCTCTCGTGGAAAGGGCCCTGCCGATCTACCAGCTCACCCCTGGGAGCCAGGTTGAAGGCTCGAGGATGTCGTACAAGCTGCTTTCCTGCACCGCCGCCGCCCGGAGGGCAAAGTATGCGGTGGCAGAGTTCCCCCGCGATCCCGAGGATCTTTGGAGGATCAAGATGCGCCCCGAGCCGGGGTACATTTTGCTGGTAAGTTTTGATTCCGAACCCGCTGTGTCTTGCGCGGCTCCCTTTTCCTGACTCCATCTCGTGCGTGCTTTGCAGGGATTGAGGTGCGGCACCTCGAAGCCCCCGGTCCCGGAACAACGCCAGATCAACTGCCTCCACGCAGAGAAGATGAAAAGGCAGAAGGACGCGGCGGAAGCAAAGGCCGAGAGGAAGAGGAAGAGGAAGGCGAAGCACGACAAAGCGTGCAAGCTTGCTCGCGCGGAGGTGAAACCGTGGCCCGCCACGCTCGAGTCCTCGGAGGAGGAGGAGGAGGAGGCCTCGGATGCCGAGGACCACGCTCTGAGGGGCGATGGGGCGGCTGCGGGTGCGAGCCCCCCGCAGACCTACCAGTGGGAGGATGACGAGGGGGTGCTGGAGGCGCCGGAAGAGACAGGGGTCGTGGCGGAGCCATCGGCGGGTACGTCCCTCGTGGGTGCGGAGCGGGAGTCGTCCCATCCGACAGCCGGCGAGGAGACGCCCGCGCCCCAAGTGCTGGTTCGAGGCAATGAGTCTGTGACAGGCACGGAGTCGTCCGTGCTGGTAGCCTCGAGTCACCAGGCCGACACGAGGGGTGCGCCCTCGGGGCAATCTTCGAGGGGCGGCATGGTGCCGCGGGCTCGAAGAAGCGCCATGAGGAAGCGGAGCATGAGTGCTCGATCCGGGTAAGTAAACTTGGGTTTCGTTTCCGTTGCGTGTTTGATTGATTTCTCGATCCCGTTGTCCTCAACTGTTGTTCCTCGATTGCCAGCCCCGGGGTCGTCGCCAAGGATGTGGTGCAGCTTGCCCCGGCTAAGGCCCTCAAGACCGGGGCCCGCAGCATGTCGCACACGCCACCGCAGCCCCTGCCTGCCGTGGACCTCGTGGTGGCGGCCGCGAAGCTACGGGAGGCCATGGCTCGAGGGACTCAGGCGGCCCAGGAAGCTCGCGCACAAGGGGAGGAGGGCGACGCCGGCCAGAGCGGTGCCGAAGCAGCCGCTGATGCCGACGGCGCCGAGGAGACCGGCCGAGGCGGCGCGGACGGCGCCGCCCGGGCAGTCAGTGAAGTTGAGGCCGGCCAGGGCAGCGTGGCTAGCGCCGCCCGGCCGGATACAGGAGGAGAAATGGGTGGGGGCGCAGGAGCGCCCCGCCGACCATGTGGAGGAGGAGGCCCTCGTCCTCGAGCCCCTGAGGGCTGAGGGCGAGGGCGTCGTAGAGGAAGAGACGTCGCAAGGGGCACCGGGGGTGGAAGGGCCCCCCGTCTCGGAGCCCACCGAGACTCGGGACGAGGGTATCATCGCGGTGGTGCCCGTGCCAACGGCGCAAGGGAGCGCTGCGGTGGTGGAGCTGCCAGACAGCAGCGAGGAGTACGGGGATTCGATGGACATCGACCTCACTGTTGCGGCTAGCGCCGCCGCGCAAATTGCCGAGTTCGCGTCGGCCAGCGCGGGCGTGCTCGAGGCGGGACGTCCGAGGGGCGTCATCTCGGGGCGATCGTCCCGTCCGGGCTCCCCTCGGAGTTCCTCCACAAGGAGCAAGAGCAGGAGGAGGCCTGGAACACGCAGCTTGGCATCGGCCGCGAGATCCTACAAGCTCTCGACCGCGCGTTCCAGCTCCATCAAGGGGCGGATTACTAGGTCAGCCAGGTAAATGCTTTCCCCTGAAAATTGCTCGGATTCAATTCGTCCTTAACATGTTTTTACCCCCGCCTCCCACCTGCAGCGGCTGAGGGACATCTCGCGCGAAAAGAGCGCCGAGATGACCCAGATGTACTCCCAGATGAGCCAGCTCGGGCAACTTAACGCCGAGCTGGTGCTCAAGAACATCGACGCCAACACGAAAATGGTGGATCTGGAGGCGCGTCAGCAGGCGCTGGAGGAGGAACTGGCACGGGTGACCGGTAAGCGGGACGTCCAGAAGGCGGCGGCGGAGCAGAAGGCCCGGGAGGCCGAGGCGCAAGCTGCTAAGCTGCAACAGCTCCGGACGGCGCTCGAGGAGAAGACTCGGGAAGCCGAGGCGCAGAGCGCCGAGCTACAGCGCCTCGACACATCGCTCGAGCAGCAAAAGACCGAGCTCCTCCACAAGGAGGTGGCCATGGCTGCGCTCACCGGCACCCTCCGGGAAATGGACGAGGCCCTCGAGGGGAAGGAGGTGGCCCTCCAGAACGTGGGGGCCGCCCTTAGGGAGAAGGAAGCCTCCTTGTCCTCGCTCGAAGAGGCCGCCCGGACCCAGAAGGAGGAGGCGCAGAAAAGTATCACGGGTGAGTACCTTCGAGTTTTCGTCAGTTTGTTTCTTTTCGTAACTGACGTTGATTTCCTTTGCTCAGAGCTGAGGCAGAAGGTAGCGGACAAGTCCGCGGCGAAAGAAGCAGTCCACACCGCGCTCACGGTGGCACAGGCAGAATTTGCTGAGCTGGAGCAAACCGCCGTGAGCGTGTGTCAAGGGCTCGAGGGAGAGGGTGGCGTCTCGGGCAGTTCGGTGATCAGCCGCCTGCGCGCGCTAGGCTGTCGGATTGCCGAACATGCCAAGAGCACCTTCCGCCTCGGGGTCCTGCGGGCCCTCGCCGTGGCCCCGACACACTACCTCATGGATCTCCAGAGGGTGTCGTCGGGGTACGTCGTTCCCGATGATGCTGATGCGGACGCCGCGTCGGCCATCATGGACGAAGCCGATGCAGCCGCGGAGGAGTTCGCCACCATCCTCATCGAGAAGCTCGAGGCAGACATCCCTCGCATCGCCGAATTCAACGCCACTGAAGACCCGCAAGGGGAGGATGGTAGCCTATAGGAAAACTGGGCCTCAAAGCCCATGTAATAGATTAGCGTTTGTTGTAATCGTACTTTGCAATCGTGCCTTATGAATATAAGAGATTCGCTTTCGTTGAATCGGGACAAGAAAGAGTGAAATGGGGATCGCAGCAACTTTCCTTTCTCTTTCTTCTAGGCTTTGACAAGGAACTAGGCTCTTGTTGCTTGGCAAGTCACACTATGATCCGGCTGTGAAGGAATGGAGATATGGATGAGTCTGAGACAGACAGTTTTATTCTCATCACACATTTTAGCCGACTCCTTCATTTGCAGCGAGAGAGAAGCTGGACTGTGTGTCCCATCGAGGCCTTGTGCGTTCGAGCCTATGTTTCTTTACTTTATTTCCGTGTTCTTGTATGCGACTTAAATAAACGTCTGCGAGGAATGTCGCATTAATAAATTTCAGCATTTATTAATAAATTTAATTGGCTTTACTTAATTTTCTAAGGTTTATTATGTTTAGCCTTGCATTTAATCTAATTTTGTTTCACAAGTAATTGAAATTTGTCTAAGTTTAAAAATTTGTTGTTGCATTCATGCTGGTGCATTGTTCTTTTCGTTTGAGTGCTAGGTTTGAATTCAAATTGGAATTTGAATTCAATTAGAATTTGTTTGTTTGTTTTAGAAATAGAATAGAAATAGGAAGGAAAGAAACCCATAGCCCAAACCTGGAAACCCAACCCAAACCCCACACTAACCCGGCCCAAGAACCCAGCGCGGGCCCAGTCCTTCCCTCCAGTCCAAACCAGCGCTCGCGGCCCGGTCTAGCCAGCGCTCTCCTCTCCACTCACGTCCCCAGAGCCCAGCACCGCGGCCCAGCTTTTCCTCTCTCGCACGCACCAGCCCAGCTCACCCCTCACCTCAGCCCGTGCGGAGCGCTCGCCCGCGTCCCCGCCGCTGCCTCCGCTGACCTGCCGGGCCCGCTTGCCAGCTTCGTCTCCTCCGCAGAGCAACGACCGCGCCCAATCCACCGAGATCACCGGCGAGTTTCCCTCTGGGGCGCATCTCCCCAGGATCCCCGCCGGCCTTTAATTGGCCCCCCACGGCCGCAGCCCTGCACCCTATCCACCCACGCGCCACCCCGCAAACCCTAGCCGCCGCCTCCCCTCGCTCCGCGAGAGCAGAGCACTGCGCCGCCGCTCTTTCGCCGCTCCACCGCCCCCAAGCTCCTGCAAACCGCCGCATCAACCCCGCCTCGGCAATAGGAAGCCATTCGAGGACTCCATCGTCGACCACGACCTCTGCAGCGCCGGAATCACACCTGAGAACCGCCGCCGGTGAGCACCTCCGCCACCTCGATTCATCGCCGCCAGTGGCTCTCAGCCCATCCTGACCCCTGTGACGTCTTCACAGCATGACGCCGCACCTACCCGTGGAGATCCGAAGCCCAGGGCACCCCCGCATCGACCCGTCACCAAACGCCGCCGCGACTCGCCGCCGGTCCTCGCCGCCGGACCCCCTGCACGACCCCCACGCTCAATTCGAGCCACAGTGAGAACCGTCTCCACCTCCTCTCTCTTTCTAGCTAGGTTTCATAGCCAGTAGACCTCCCCCGAGGCTAGAATGCCCTGCGCCGGCGAGTCTCGCCATGCAGAGCCGCCGCCGCGGTTGGATCCGCCGCCCTAAGCAACGCCAGACCCCGCTTTTACCCTAGGTGCTTTACCCGTTCCGCGCGCAGTCTCTAGAGCCAAGCTGCGCTCGATTTTGTGCCCGGATGGCCAAGTTCGGCCCGGTCTGGTGAGCCCCAGCCGTGCGCCGCCGTGAAATAGCCCGCCGGCGACAGCACCGCCGCCGCCCTCGCGCGATTTGTTTCTGGCCGTCCGATCTGAGACGCGCGGCCAAGATTAGATCAGCTTACCCTTTGATCCACATCGTTAGATCTAGATCCAACGGCCGAAGATTGCGCATACCGGTTCGGCTTGTTACTTTTGTTAAAGAGTCCCTGGACTCTCTGCTATTCAACCCGCAGTCCAGGCGCTTTCAAAAATAATTACAGTTAGGCCCCGGTTTTTACCAAAACCCCCCTGATCTTCCTGGTTTTAGCGCCCGCAGTCCAGAGACTTCGGTTTTGCTTGTTAGCCCTTAGATTTAATGGTTAATTATATTTAGGCCCTCGGTTTTTACAGAAAACCCCCTGGAACTTAGTTTTTCTCGCAGATAAGCCCCTAGAACTTGTTTTTAGCCTAGATTATGCATTTTAACTCCGTTTTAAGAGTTCTTTATGTCCACACGATCGTTGTAATGCGTAGAATAGCTTTAGACTAGTTTAGATTGCTGTTTTAATGTATTGATGTACTGTTTCTTAGCTTTTGTTAGTGTTTGCTTGTATGCTTATTGTGTGCCTTGTTTTGGCCATGTGTTCGTGAGTAGACGTTGAGCTACCGGAGGAGCCCCAGTACCAGTACCCGGAGCAGCCGTCTTCTGAGCAGTTTGAGCAGCAGCCGGAGTAGTACGAGGAAGGCAAGTATAACATGAACAACCTATCACTCTAAATACAATTTCATACTGTATTTTAATACTGTATGCCTATAAGGATTTCCTAGCCACTTTATATCCTTTATATATATCCTTTGGGTTGCATTTTGGTTAGTTGTGCTAGGTGCCGCGCTATAACACATAATGGTCCTTTTTAATTAATTTGATTAATGGTATATGCAACTTAATTCTGAGAGTGGCCCTCTGTGTGGTTTGAGTGGCTCACTTCTCATTAAAATTTGTTTTGTTAGAAACATGGTTTAGGGGGCTAGCACGGTGCTTACTGCCTGGTTGGCCACTCTCCATAAGGACCGGTTCATAGAGCGACAACCTGGGACAACAGCGCTACCACAAGACTGGAATGGGACGGTCTTGGCTTACTAATTAGGTCATTTTGGTTCGGGAGTAACTTACCGACGGGGCAAGAGGGGAGTCGAGCTTCAATGGTGGTCAGGCTACGAGGCTGGTCTGTGTGTCTTGTACTCCCTCGAGGTGGGCACCATCGTTGCATTGACTGAATCCTTAGCGGTTACACCTTATCAATGTGTCCTTTGTAATGGCCTCGTAGTGAGTCGCTAGTCATCTCACCTAAGGAAGTGTGATGAACAACTAGCATAGCTCACGACTTGTGGGTAAAGATGTGCAACCTCTGCAGAGTGTAAAACTGGTATACTAGCCGTGCTCATGGTCATGAGCGGCCCAGATCCTCCTTTTGATTAGTGGGGTTATCTCCTTCCGACGAGGGAGGTGCCTCTCGAAGTTACCTTGGTGGTTTCGGTTTGGTTCTCAGTAGTAACTTGATTAATTTTGATTAATTACTATGTAACTGGGTTTATGGTAATTCATCAACTTGTAGTAATTAGCTTTAATAAAATTTTGCCAAGACTTAAAAGCTAATGCAGTCAGTCAGCCAACCTAGAGCCTCATAGTTTGTGTTATACTTGTTGAGTACAAGTTGTGTACTCACTCTGGCCTACTCTACTCTTTTTCATCTTGGGACACTCTATTGCTGCTCAGTTCCTGCCGATGCGAGGGAGTTCGCTCAGCGCTACCAGGACTACGAGGACTTCTAGGCGTTCGTCTCCCAGTCGACGTCCCTGTGGCGCCCTGCTCAGCTTCGGAGAGCTTTTATCGTATTTGTACTTCGCTTCCGCTGTATCAGACATTTTTGTCATTAATGTAATAAATAACATTCGTACTCGCTTTATTATATCTTTTTACGTGATATGTGCTGTGATATACTGTTCATTCTGTTGTATATACGTGTGACTTGATCCTGGCACGTATATGATTGCTCGGTTTATGTCCTTTTATAAACCGGGTGTTACAGAGTGGTATCAGAGCCGTATCGACTGTAGGACGAAAGCCTAGATAGAACTGGTCGAGTTTTAGGACTTTTTCTCTCCAATCCTTGTCTGCTGAAACTATTTTACTATTATACCCCTTGAATTCTATGACTTTTACCCATCTTGCCTTGATTTCTCTCTCTAAAGAATAGTTTTCGTAGATTCTGGCCTGAAACAGTCAGCTGACCACCATGAGTATAAGCTAGGTGACCCTTTTATAATAATACGTTAGCACGTTCTGCGACGCGTTGTGGTTAGTCGAGTCGGATGTTAAACTCGGCTAAGTCGTGAAAATTGTCTGCTTGTTATTATGCTACATGCTTGATTTGGATTTTTGAATGATTGTATAGCTTAGTTGTTTAAATTTGTTTAGAGAAAATCACTCTTATGTTAAAATTAACTAATTAATAAAATGAGTTAGATCGTTGGGGGTAAAACAGTCCACTCTATCCTGTCTACTTTATCATGGCTGAGTCTTTTTCCGCAAAGAGTTATCGTATGCATCTGAACTCATTCCTGCAATATCCTTACTCGTGAAATCTTTTGTCCAAAATCAGATGGTGAACACCAGGCGTGGTTCTGACCAGCAGGGGCAGAACAACCAGGGGCAGAACACCCAGGGGACCGGGATCCCGATGCCTCCGCCTTTGACTCCGGAGCAGTACTTCTAGCTCCAGATGCAGATAATGGCCACCCTGAACAACACTGTTCAGGCTCTTCAGCAGGCTCACACTCAGCCTCCGCCTCCTCCACCGCCGCAGCCTCGCGACAGGTGTGCCGAGTTCCTGAGGGGTCACCCGCCGATGTTCTCTCACACGTCCAACCCTCTTTAGGCTGACGACTGGCTCCGTGCAGTGGAGCGCCAGCTGGACATCACCCAGTGCGATGATCGTGAGCGCGTCTTGTACGCAGCAGGACAGCTGCGAGGGGCAGCTTTGGACGGGTAGGAGTCCCACCCAGTTCAGGACCGCGAGGCTCTCACCTGGCTCCAGTTCCGGTAGCGGTTCCGCAGCCACAACGTCCCCACGGGCGTTATGAAGATGAAGCAGAAGCAGTTCCTTGCACTGAGGCAGGTAATCTTAAATATAATCATTCAGCGGTTTCTTTTGAGCTAATGCCCCTTGCTCTATCCTTATGAATCTTGAGTTAATCTTCCGATATCTATCTGTCTTTGTCACTTCAGGGGACTATGTCGGTCACGGAGTATCATGATCGCTTTCTGCAGCTTGCTCGCTACGCCCCTGCCGATGTTGCGGATGACCGCAAGAAGCAGGAGCACTTCATGGAGGGTCCTGAGGACTACCTCCAGTACGCGCTGCTCAACCTCCGCTTCGACGACTTCAACCATCTGGTTGACAGCGCGCTCAACACTGAGCGCAAGCACTTGGAGATGGAGGACAAGAAGAGGAAGATTGTCCCCGTTGCTTCCGGCAGCAACACCCGTCCTCGCCACCAGCCGCCCCAGCAGTACCAGCAGCAGCAGTACCGGCCTCCCCAGCAGTACCAGCAGAGGCCGCAGCAGTACCTGCCTCGACAGCAGCAGCAGGCAAGTCAGGGCCAGAGGTTACCGGCACCTCCGGCTCGTGCTCCACCAGCACCGCCAGCACCGCAGGCTCCACGGCAGGCAGCTCCTCCTTGCCGGACAGCAGGCTCCAGCTCCTCATCGCGTGTGCTATCACTGCGGCCAGCCGGGGCACTACGCCAACACTTGCCCCCGGAAGGCGCAGGCGGGACAGCCGGGGCGCCTGTCGGTACCCCAAGACTGGGGTACCCCCTCTTGCTGTGTCTAGGCAAGAAGAGCTTTGTAGTTATCCTTAACTATGTCCAGCAGCCGAACCCCTGCGGTCCAGAAGCCCTGTTCACCCGTCAACGGTCCCGGACCCGTCCTCTGGTTGGGAAAGGTCCGGGAGCACCACGTGTTCCGGAAGAAGCAGACACTCAGCCCGAACAGCCAGAGGCTTCGGACCTCCCGTGGAGGTCCAGGTCCCCGCGGGATCCCGGACCCCCTTTGGGGTCACGGACCCCCAGTATAGTAACCGAACCCCTCGCCAAGGGAAGGAATCGACACTCCGCCTCGGGGAGGTCCGAAGCCGCCACGTGTCTGCAAGCACAGACACATATGTAAAGCCGCTTGGTCTCCATATTAAGGTTCACCAACCGCTGTATTCATTGCGGTAGGAGGACGTCCGCATTGATGTAGCAGAAGCCGAGGCGATTCTTTGACCAGGGGGCACTATTGATCGCGTATTACCAAGATGCATAGTGGGGCATCTGGCACCGCCCACGCCGCGCCTGTCAGTCTGCCATAACAGGTGGATACGACGGCTCGGCTTCACCCATTATGACGCCTACATAATAGCCTCAACAGGTCACGCCGCAAGCTACGATTCCCCAACGGGCACCTTGCTGACGGGACAAGAGAAGACCACCCTTCGTCAGAGGGCTAGCAGGGCATGAAAGCGTATCGGAGGAAAGATTCGTAACCACTGTAGCCATTTGACTACTCTGCGCAGTATGCTGTACAGTCACGTTGGGCCCAGTTGTCGGGGTCCCAACGTCCTATGTATCCGCACCCCTTGGTCTATAAAAGGGGGCGCCCACTAGAAGGAAAACTCAGGCTGGGTGAGAGCCAAGGCCCGGCAGAGGATAGATTCATACACAACAGAGATCAAAACTTCTCCCAGTGGATGTAGGGTATTACGCTCCGGCGGCCCGAACCACTCTAGATCGCGTGTTCTTGTGTGCCTATCTCAGAGCTAGATTAGCCTAACCGCCTAGTACCTTCCCGAGCACTCCCTCTCTGGGAACAGGCGGGTGCGTTCCGCCACCCGGCTGTGGGTACCCTAGAAATCCCACGACATTTGGCGCCGTCCGTGGGGAGGTCAGGCGCTGGCTGGATCTTCAGGCTTCTAGGGCTGTGTTCATCCTCTGCAACGGCGAACGAGAAGATGAAGGAAGGCAGGGCGTCACCCACGCCACATGCCATGGCACTGGGGCGCCAATGCCCATGGTGCAGCGGCGCACGGCAGCGGCGTTTGTTGTGCGTCGCCACTGCGACACCTCAGAGCCGGCGCGGCAACGCACAACGGAGGCGCCGCTGGGCGCTGCCGCCCCTACGTCGGCTCAAGGTTTTCTCTCAAGCAACGGCCATGCTTCCTCTCCAGCGGCATGACGTCGGCTCAAGGCTTTCTCTCAACATGGAGCCTGGAGCCGACGGCCATCCCGGAGGAAGTTGACCGTGTCGTCCTGCCGTCGCCAGCACCGCCCAAGGAGCTTGGTGCTGCTGCAGACAGGGCCCCGCCGCTAGGCGCGGGGCCCCCTGGCGCTAGCACCAAGGACAAGCCAGCGAATGACCGCACCTCTCCACGCTTCGCACTGGTCCTTCTGCTGCGCAAGGGCGTCGACCTGGCTTCGGCTCACTATGAGCGGCCATCAGGCTGGCTTCCATCGACAGACGGCGACGGCAGGGGGGGCCTCTCCCATTCAAAGCCAAAGAATTTGTCTCATGCTACCTAAGCATATGACAGCTCTTAGGCAAGGAGTAGCCCCCCCAAGCTCTCGAGGTGATGCTGGATGATGCAGTTCAGGCACATCCAGGGCGCCTTCACCTCCGACGACCATGAAAAACCTAGGAGTAGTGGTACCACTTCCAATCAGAGAAGGACATGCTGTATAGAATGCAACCGAAGGTTACTCCTAAAATAGGACTGAGAAAATTCCTCCTTTGTAATAACGTGGCGCCTTCGTGTGAGTCCAGAGCGGTCAAGGCCCGACCTTGTAAACCCGACCTCTGGCCCTATCGCACAAACAGGCAAGCTACGGTCCGGAGCGGTAGAGGTCCGACCTCGTAATCCCGACCTCTGATGTATACCGTGACAACCACAATAATAAAGGAGATTTTCTTTCTCAGTTTTATCTAGGCTCCACCTTGATTACATTTATTCACCTTGCTTTAGCTATTCTTTCCTCTGAAACAGAATCTTCCTATTATTGCTAACAATCCAAGATAAGTTGCTGGCTTGTGGCCAGGTGGGGACACCCCTTCAAGCTGGAAGGCAGTTCGGACCCCTAAGGACCTGGTCCGGAGAAGTAGTACTCGTATCCTGGGGTAGAGAAGCTCCGCGTAGCTTAGCCTGGTAATGTACCCTAAGTTTACGTACTTCACTACCCTGTTACAAGTACTCTAGTATCCGAGAACTGCTGTCTTTAGAGGTCCCGAGCTCCCTTCTAGTATAAGGCTTGGTTCCTCACACCTTACTCTCAGATCCGGTGATATATTTCATCAGATCATCAGCAACGACTCAAGTCCACTCCGGTGGCCTGCTCCGGCGGAGACCGCTCACCACGGTCGACTCAAGTCCACTCCGGTGGCCCGCTCCGGCGGAGACCGCTCGCCACGGTCGAGTCAAGTCCACTCCGGTGGCCCGCTCCGGCGGAGACCGCTCGCCACGGTCGACTCAAGTCCACTTTGGTGGCCCGCTCCGGCGGAGACCGCTCGCCACGGTCGACTCAAGTCCACTCCGGTGGCCCGCTCCGGCGGAGACCGCTCGCCACGGTCGACTCAACTCCACTCCGGTGGCCCGCTCCGGCGGAGACCGCTCGCCACGGTCGCCAAGAGCCGGGTCCGAGAAATGGTGCTTGCTCCCTGAGCGATCCGAAGTATGTGTAGCTGCTTAGCTTGGTTCCGCACCCTAAGCCTACACTTTCGTCGCCCTGTGGAGAGCACTCTAGTACCTGGACCTGGCAACCGGTGTACCGGACTCCAAGGGGTCCGGAGCACCCGCTCTTGACATGAGCACACCGACGCAATCAAGTTTGCGTGGAAACACATCACGATAGTAGGCCCCACCCGCGGGTTCGTACCTCTTCCGAGGTGGGCCCGGGGGCCACTGTCGGTACCCCAAGACTGGGGTACCCCCTCTTGCTGTGTCTAGGCAAGAAGAGCTTTGTAGTTATCCTTAACTATGTCCAGCAGCCGAACCCCTTCGGTCCGGAAGCCCTGTTCACCCGTCAACGGTCCCGGACCCGTCCTCTGGTTGGGAAAGGTCCGGGAGCACCACGTGTTCCGGAAGAAGCAGACACTCAGCCCGAACAGCCGGAGGCTCCGGACCTCCCATGGAGGTCCAGGTCCCTGCGGGATCCCGGACCCCTAGTATAGTAACCGGACCCCTCGCCAAGGGAAGGAATCGACACTCCGCCTCGGGGAGGTCCGAAGCCGCCACGTGTCTACAAGCACAGACACGTATGTAAAGCCGCTTGGTCTCCATATTAAGGTTCACCTACCGTTGTATTCATTGCGGTAGGAGGACGTCCGCATTGATGTAGCAGAAGCCGAGGCGATTCTTTGACCAGGGGGTACTATTGATCGCGTATTACCAAGATGCATAGTGGGGCATCTGGCGCCGCCCACGCCGTGCCTGTCAGTCTGCCATAACAGGTGGATACGACGGCTCGGCTTCACCCATTATGACGCCTACATAATAGCCTCAACAGGTCACGCCGCAAGCTACGATTCCCCAACTGGCACCTTGCTAACGGGACAAGAGAAGACCACCCTTCGTCAGAGGGCTAGCAGGGCATGGAAGCGTATCGGAGGAAAGATTCGTAACCACTGTAGCCATTTGACTACTCTGCGCAGTATGCTGCATAGTCACGTTGGGCCCACTTGTTGGGGCCCCAACGTCCTATGTATCCGCACCCCTTGGTCTATAAAAGGGGGCGCCCGCTAGAAGGAAAACTCAGGCTGGGTGAGAGCCAAGGCCCGGCAGAGGATAGATTCATACACAACAGAGATCAAAACTTCTCCCAGTGGATGTAGGGTATTACGCTCCGGCGGCCCGAACCACTCTAGATTGCGTGTTCTTGTGTGCCTATCTCAGAGCTAGATTAGCCTAACCGCCTAGTACCTTCCCGAGCACTCCCTCTCTGGAAATAGGCGGGTGCGTTCCGCCACCCGGCTGTGGGTACCCTAGAAATCCCACGACAAGAGTGAACCACGTGACGGCCGAGTCAGCGGCCGAGTCTCCCAACGTGGTTATTGGTACGTTCATGGTTAATTCATATCCAGCTACAGTGCTTTTCGATACTGGTGCTACGCATTCCTTCATTACTCAGTCTTTTGTCGAGCATCATGGTATTCATACTAGCACATTAAAGAGGTGCCTGTTAGTATCTTCACCGGGAGGACAGTTGAGGTCTCACACTTACATGCCCGAGAGTCAGTGTTTCCTTGAGGGGAGTAGAGTTCTGTACTGATCTGATGGTGCTAGACACCAAGGGCATTGATGTCATTCTGGGAATGGAGACTCTGGCCAAGTGGGGAGTCCGGATAGATTGTGCTCAGAGGACAGTCTTGCTATCAGCTTCCAGTGGCCAAGAGGTTGTTATCAGTGCAGTGGAGCCTTCGGGATTTCTTCATCAGATGAAGGCTAGACCCACGGACGGTATTCGCGTGGTGTCTGAATTCCCGGATGTCTTTCTGGATGATCTGCCAGGTATGCCGCCTGAACGCGCCATTGAGTTTTGTAATGATCTCTTGCCTGGCACAGCTCCTATTGAAAGCGGCCCTACCGTATGGCACCTATAGAGCATGAAGAAGTCAAGAAAACTATTGATGAGTTGCTAGCCAAGGGCTATATCCGTCGCAGCTTCTCTCCTTGGGCTTTTCCATTATTGCTGGTAGATAAGAAGGATGGCTCGAAGAGGATGTGTGTGGATTATCGGGAGCTGAATGCAGTTACCATCAAGAACAAGCATCCACTGCCCCGTATTGAGGATCTCTTTGATTTGCTTCGAGGTGCTCGTATATTCTCGAAGATTGATCTTTGTTCGGGTTATTTTCAGCTGAGGATCCGTCCTGGGGATATTTCGAAGACGGCATTCACTTGCAAGTATGGGCTGTATGAGTACACGGTCATGTCCTTCGGCTTGACTAATGCCCCGGCTTTCTTCATGCACTTGATGAACATGGTTTTCATGGACTATCTGGATGTCTTCGTGGTGATTCTGAGGCTCGTGTTGCAGAGATTGAGAGAGCATCAGTTGTATGCTAAGTTCAGCAAGTGCGAGTTCTGGATTGACGAGGTTCCATTCCTCGGTCATGTTATCTCTCGGGGAGGCATTGCTATTGATCCGAGCAAGGTGAAGGATGTGCTCGAGTGGGAGACACCGCAGACAGTAAAGGAAGTCAGGTCATTCTTGGGCTTAGCTGGATATTATCGGAGGTTCATTGAGAATTTCTCCAAGATCGCGAAGCCTTTGACTTCTTTGCTGGAGAAAAATGTGGCTTTCGTGTGGACTGATGAGCGTCAGAGGGCCTTTGATGAGCTGAAGAAAAGGTTGACTACGGCGCCAGTCCTGACTCTGCCAGACCAGACCAAGAGGTTCACGGTATATTGTGATGCTTCGAAGGATGGTCTTGGGTGTGTTCTGATGCAGGAAGGTAGAGTGATAGCTTATGCTTCACGGCAGCTATGCCGGCATGAGCTGAACTATCCTACTCATGATCTTGAGTTAGCCGCAGTTGCGCATGCTCTGAAGATTTGGAGGCATTACTTGTATGGACAGCGGTGTGATATCTACACTGATCACAAGAGCCTTAAGTACATTTTCACGCAGAATGAGCTGAACATGCGGCAGAGAAGATGGCTAGAGTTGGTCAAGGATTATGACCTGGAGATTCAATATCATCCGGGCAAGGCCAATGTTGTAGCAGATGCTCTGAGCAGAAGAAGTTGTGTCAACATGGCCGTAGCTTTCCAGATGCCTCCAGAGTTATGCGAGGAGTTTGAGCAGTTGAGTCTGGGCTTCTTGCATCATACCTCCAGTGCAGCGTTTGAGGCTGTACCGACTCTAGAGTCAGAGATCAGGCAGCATCAGAAGGAAGATGAGAAGCTACAGGAGATCCGTGAGCTACTCAAGAAGGGCAAGGCTCCCCATTTCAGAGAGGACGATCAAGGTACCTTGTGGTACAAGAACCGGATCTGTGTGCCAGATGTGAATGATCTCCGGAAGTTTATTCTGAGTGAGGCCCATGATACAGCTTACTCTATTCATCCGGGCAGCACGAAGATGTACTATGATCTGAAGGAACGTTTCTGGTGGTATGGGATGAAGCGTTCAGTGGCAGAGTACGTGGCTATTTGTGACACCTGTCAGTGTGTCAAGGCTGAGCATCAGAGGCCAGCAGGTCTATTACAGCCTTTGAAGATTCCAGAGTGGAAATGGGAGGAGATCACTATGGACTTCATTGTTGGATTGCCTCGTACTCAGAAAGGGTACAACTCCATATGGGTAGTAGTGGATCGTCTGACGAAAGTTGCTCACTTCATTCCAGTGAACACTACTTACTCCGGTGCTAGACTTGCAGAGTTGTACATCTCTCGGATTGTCTGCTTGCATGGTGTGCCCAAGAAGATCATATCCGACAGAGGGTCTTAGTTCACTTCTCGGTTCTGGGAGCAGCTCCATGATTCGTTGGATACGAAGCTGCGTTTCAGTACGGCTTATCACCCTCAGACAAATGGGCAGACAGAGAGAACCAACCAAGTGTTGGAGGATATGCTGAGAGCTTGTGCCATTCAGTACGGTACTAGTTGGGATAAGTGCCTATCTTATGCTGAGTTCTCATATAACAACAGCTATCAGGCCAGTCTGAAGAAGTCCCCCTTCGAGACATTGTATGGCAGAAAGTGCAGGACTCCTCTCTATTGGGATCAGATTGGTGAGAAGCAGCTCTTTGGCCCTGAGATCATAGATGATGCAGAGCAGATGGTTCAGGCTGTGCGAGAAAATCTGAGGATTGCACAGAGCAGGCAAAAGAGCTATGCAGATGGCAAAAAGAGAGACCTGACTTTCAGTGTTGGTGATCATGTATACCTGAAGGTGTCTCCGATGAGAGGAATCCGCAGGTTTAATGTCAAGGGGAAGTTAGCACCTCGGTATATTGGTCCATTGAAGGTGCTAGAGAGGAAAGGCGAAGTTGCTTATTGCCTGGAGTTGCCCACCAGCCTCTCAGGAGTTCACGATGTCTTCCATATATCTCAGCTGAAGAGGTGTTTGCGAGTACCCGAGGAGCAGGCACCACTGGATGGAGTAGATGTGCAGGAAGATCTGACTTATACTGAGCATCCGGTGAAAATTCTAGAGACATCAGAAAGGGTTACTCGGAACAAGCGCATCCAGATGTGCAGAGTTCAGTGGAGTCATCACAGTGAAGCTGAGGCTACATGGGAGCGAGAAGATGAGCTGAGGAAGACCTATCCAGATCTCTTTGCTAGCCAGCCCAGCTAAATCTCGGGGACGAGATTTCTTTAAGGGGGTAGGGTCTGTAACACCCTAATTTAAATTTTAGCATTTATTAATAAATTTAATTGGCTTTACTTAATTTTCTAAGGTTTATTATGTTTAGCCTTGCACTTAATCTAATTTTGTTTCACAAGTAATTAAAATTTGTCTAAGTTTAAAAATTTGTTGTTGCATTCATGCTGGTGCATTGTTCTTTTCGTTTGAGTGCTAGGTTTGAATTCAAATTGGAATTTGAATTCAATTAGAATTTGTTTGTTTGTTTTAGAAATAGAATAGAAATAGGAAGGAAAGAAACCCATAGCCCAAACCTGGAAACCCAACCCAAACCCCACACTAACCCGGCCCAAGAACCCAGCGCGGGCCCAGTCCTTCCCTCTCCTTCCCTCCAGCCCAAACCAGCGCTCGCGGCCCGGTCCAGCCAGCGCTCTCCTCTCCACTCACGTCCTCAGGGCCCAGCACCGCGGCCCAGCTTTTCCTCTCTCGCGCGCACCATCCCAGCTCACCCCTCACCTCAGCCCGCGCGGAGCGCTCGCCCGCGTCCCCGCCGCTGCCTCCGCTGACCCGCCGGGCCCGCTTGCCAGCTTCGTCTCCTCCCTAGAGCAACGACCGCGCCCAATCCGCCGAGATCACCGGCGAGTTTCCCTCTGGGGCGCATCTCCCCAGGATCCCCGCCGGCCTTTAATTGGCCCCCCACGGCCGCAGCCCTGCACCCTATCCACCCACGCGCCACCCCGCAAACCCTAGCCACCGCCTCCCCTCTCTCCGCGAGAGCAGATCACTGTGCCGCCGCTCTTTCGCCGCTCCACCGCCCCCAAGCTCCTGCAAACCGCCGCATCAACCCCGCCTCAGCACCAGCAAGCCATCCGAGGACTCCATCGTCGACCACGACCTCTGCAGCGCCGGAATCACCCCTGAGAACCGCCGCCGGTGAGCACCTCCGCCACCCCGATTCATCGCTGCCAGTGGCTCTCAGCCCATCCTGACCCCCGTGACGTCTTCACAGCACGACGCCGCACCTACCCGTGGAGATCCGAAGCCCAGGGCACCCTCGCATCGACCCGTCACCAAACGCCGCCGCGACTCGCCGCCGGTCTTCGTCGCCGGACCCCCTGCACGACCCCCACGCTCGATTCGAGCCACGGTGAGAACCGTCTCCACCTCCTCTCTCTTTCTAGCTAGGTTTCATAGCCAGTAGACCTCCCCCGAGGCCAGAACGCCCTGCGCCGGCGAGTCTCGCCATGCAGAGCCGCCGCCGCGGTTGGATCCGCCGTCCTAAGCAACGCCAGCCCCCGCTTTTGCCCTAGGTGCTTTACCCGTTCCGCGCGCAGTCTCTAGAGCCAAGCTGCGCTCGATTTCGTGCCCGGACGGCCAAGTTCGGCCCAGTCCGTTGAGCCCCAGCCGTGCGTCGCCATGAAATAGCCCGCCGGCGACAGCACCGCCGCCGCCCTCGCGCGATATGTTTCTGGCCGTCCGATCTGAGACGCGCGGCCAAGATTAGATCAGCTTACCCTTTGATCCACACCGTTAGATCTAGATCCAATGGCCGAAGATTGCGCATACCGGTTCGGCCTGTTACATTTGTTAAAGAGTCCCTGGACTCTCTGCTATTCAACCCGCAGTCCAGGCGCTTCCAAAAATAATTACAGTTAGGCCCCGGTTTTTACCAAAACCCCCCTGATCTTCCTGGTTTTAGCGCCCGTAGTCCAGAGACTTCGGTTTTGCTTGTTAGCCCTTAGATTTAACGGTTAATTACGTTTAGGCCCTCGGTTTTTACAGAAAACCCCCTGGAACTTAGTTTTTCCCGCAGATAAGCCCCTAGAACTTGTTTTTAGCCTAGATTATGCGTTTTAACTCCGTTTTAAGAGTTCTTTATGTCCACACGATCGTTGTAACGCGTAGAATAGCTTTAGACTAGTTTAGTGTACTGTTTTAATATATTGATGTACTGTTTCTTAGCTTTTGTTAGTGTTTGCTTGTATGCTTATTGTGTGCCTTGTTTTGGCCATGTGTTCGTGAATAGACGTTGGGCTACCGGAGGAGCCCCAGTACCAGTACCCGGAGCAGCCGTCTTCTGAGCAGTTTGAGCAGCAGCCGGAGCAGTACGAGGAAGGCAAGTATAACATGAACAACCTATCACTTTAAATACAATTTCATACTGCATTTTAATATTGTATTCCTATAAGGATTTCCTAGCCACTTTATATCCTTTATATATATCCTTTGGGTTGCATTTTGGTTAGTTGTGCTAGGTGCCGCGCTATAACACATAATGGTCCTTTTTAATTAATTTGATTAATGGTATATGCAACTTAATTCTGAGAGTGGCCCTCTGTGTGGCTTGAGTGGCTCACTTCTCATTAAAATTTGTTTTGTTAGAAACATGGTTTAGGGGGCCAGCACGGTGCTTACTGCCTGGTTGGCCACTCTCCATAAGGACCGGTTCATAGAGCGACAACCTGGGACAACAGCGCTACCACAAGACTGGAATGGGACGGTCTTGGCTTACTAATTAGGTCATTTTGGTTCGGGAGTAACTTACCGACGGGGCAAGAGGGGAGTCGAGCTTCAATGGTGGTCAGGCTACGAGGCTGATCTGTGTGTCTTGTACTCCCTCGAGGTGGGCACCATCGTTGCATTGACTGAATCCTTAGCGGTTACACCTTACCAATGTGTCCTTTGTAACGGCCTCGTAGTGAGTCGCTAGTCATCTCACCTAAGGAAGTGTGATGAACAACAAGCGTAGCTCACGACTTGTGGGTAAAGATGTGCAACCTCTGCAGAGTGTAAAACTGGTATACTAGCCGTGCTCACGGTCATGAGCGGCCCAGATCCTCCTTTTGATTAGTGGGGTTATCTCCTTCCGACGAGGGAGGTGCCTCTCGGGGTTACCTTGGTGGTTTCGGTTTGGTTCTCAGTAGTAACATGATTAATTTTGATTAATTACTATGTATCTGGGTTTATGGTAATTTATCAACTTGTAGTAATTAGCTTTAATAAAATTTTGCCAAGACTTAAAAGCTAATGCAGTCAGTCAGCCAACCTAGAGCCTCATAGTTTGTGTTATACTTGTTGAGTACAAGTTGTGTACTCACTCTTGCCTACTCTACTCTTTTTCCTCTTGGGACACTCTACTGCTGCTCAGTTCCTGCCGACGCGAGGGAGTTCGCTCAGCACTACCCGGACTACAAGGACTTCTAGGCATTCGTCTCCCAGTCAACGTCCCTCTGGCGCCCTGCTCAGCTTCGGAGAGCTTTTATCGTATTTGTACTTCACTTCCGCTGTATCAGACATTTTTGTCATTAATGTAATAAATAACATTCGTACTCGCTTTATTATATCTTTTTACGTGATATGTGCTGTGATATACTGTTCATTCTGTTGTATATACGTGTGACTTGATCCTGGCACGTATATGATTGCTCGGTTTATGTCCTTTTATAAACCGGGTGTTACAGAGATTCTGTAACGTCCTGCCTCCCCGAGGCCGGGCCCGCTTACATCTGGCAGCTTGCTAGGTCATAGACTGTCCTCACAGACCAACACCAGTCTTTTCTGCACACTTTGTCCTCACTTGTGCGCACCCGGGAAGAACTTCCCGGTCGGTCACCCATCCCCAAATTTCTCCGGGCCAAGCACGCTTAACCTCGGAGTTCTTTGGAGACCGGCTTCCGGAAAAGAAGTTGCAACTTGTTGGTATGAGTATCCTATTAATCCTATTAAGCCCTGGGCCGGGGTGTCACAAATAGAAGCCTTGCCGAAACGCGTTACCCACGAGGGTGCGTGGCGCCGCGTGGTGGCCACATATACCAGCATGGATGTCGCGGATCAGCTCCTTGCCTCGGGGATGGGGATGCATCGCTGTATGACACCCGAGGGACTGCGCTTGTATAGCACTTTGTCGATTAGGATGAAGGACTTGGCCCACCTAGCGAGGCGCCGCGCCTGAGCACAGTTCGAGGGTAGGACCCCTCAAATCATCCAGTCAAGGTACTGGACGCGCCAATCTTGCGAGGTGGGGGCCTCATCGACTTCCATTGCTTCGGCCTCATCCGCGGAGGTGGTCCCGAAGTCAATGTCCATGGCCTCGACCCCGTCCGCCGGGGGGTTCCCGTCGGAGGGCCCGGTGGACGAGGGGCCCGTCTCCGTCGGATCCATGAATTTGACGGAGGGTTTGGCGATGTCACGAGCGAAGATATTCGGGGGGACGGTAGTCCGCCCCGACGCGATATTGGCCAGTTAGTCAGCATCCTCGTTGTACTTGCATGGGACATGGTTGAGTTCTAGGCCGTCGAATTTATCCTCGAGGCGGTGCACTGCTTTGCAGTATGCCTCCATCTTCGGGTCTTGGCAGCTAGACTCCTTCATGACTTGGTCGACGACGAGTTGAGAATCGCTGCGTACATCGAGGCATTTGATGCCGAGCTTGATGGCGATACGGAGGCCACTGAGGAGGGCCTCGTACTCCGCCATGTTGTTCGACGCAGGGAAATGCAAGCGTATCACGTACCGCATGTGTTCTCCGAGGGGTGAGATGAAGAGGAGGCCGGCACCGGCGCCGGTTTTCATCACCGACCCGTCGAAGTACATAGTCCAGCATTCACCCTGGATTTGCGGTGGGGGTAGCTGAATGTCCGTCCATTCCGCCACGAAGTCAGCCAAGATTTGGGACTTGATCGCTTTGCGGGGGGCGTAGGTGAGTGTCTCTCCCATCAGTTCCACAGACCATTTGGCAATTCTGCCCTCGGCTTCCCGGTTGCGGGCTATCTCTCCCAAAGGAAAAGATGAGACCACGGTGACGGGATGGGCCTCGAAGTAGTGGCGCAGCTTGCGCCGAGCCAAAACCACTCCATAGAGTAGCTTCTGAATCTGCGGATAGCGCGTTTTAGTTTCAGACAACACCTCGCTGATGTAGTACACCGGCCGTTGGACGGGCAGAGCATGGCCCTCCTCTTGTCTTTCGACCACGATCACCGCCCTGACCACTTGCGTCATTGCAGCTACGTACAGATAAAGGGGCTCGCCGTCCGTGGGTGGTGTGAGAATGGGAGCGTGAGTGAGCGATGCCTTCAACCTTTCGAGGGCTTTTTGAGCTTCGGGGGTCCACGTGAAGCGCTCGGTTTTCCTCAAGAGTCGATACAGGGGTAAGACTTTCTTGCCGAGACGCGAGATGAACCGGCTGAGGGACGCTAGGCATCCCATGACCCTCTGTACCTGTTGTCGGTTGAAACCCACCAGCGAGCAGCGACAGGCAACACGAAGAGCCGGGAGGTCGCCGGGGCGCTGGCAGGCACTGCTCCCTCGTCGACGGCCCGCAATTCCGTCACGCGCCCGGAGATTCCGTAGAAAGCCGGGTGTGCCACCTGACCTATACCCGATCAGGAGGGTGCGGACGTGCTCCAAACAGTTTCCTGCGTACAAAGACACGTGTAAACATAAGTCTGAGCCGTGGTCGGCTCCCCGGAACGACTCTTGCATCGGCTTTAAAGAGCCGATCGAGTCCCGGTGTCAGATTGGATCTGTTTGCATCCGGATATTGTTGAATAAAGCAAATAACTATAAAGCTGCTTCAATTAAATCTAACTAATCTAATCCACGATGGTAAAAGCTTCACTGTTAGATCGGAACATCCTACACGTGATTGGGCCTAATAAACGTAGCAGATAGCTAAACCATAACCCAAAACAGAGGCCTAAGAACTAGCAATAGCCGATTCCCGGAACAATCCCTATCAAGGCTAAAATAAAGCATCTAGTACGCCACCGGATCATCCAACCCGTTTGCAAGGCCTAATCTAACAGATATTACGCCAACTCTTAAGGGTAAGAGCAAACCATAACAGATTAGATCTACTAGATATAAAAGAAGCAGGGTGTTGCCTTCACGCAGCTAACTCTATGCGACGAGAGCTAGTATAGGATGATAACATGATCGCGTAAAGACAACATGATATTCGTAGACAATTAGCAACAAAAGCACAACAAATCTACTAAAAGTCATGCTACGAACATCAGGATAACTAGCATTACTCGCCATCAAAAACGCTTCAGTACGAGTAATGCCAAGGTAAAGGCAAGAACAACGCTGCCCTGATCGCGAGAAACGATCAGGGAAGCATGGCGCTTACTTGGATGAAACCCTAGGATTAGGGGTGGCGATGCGCCGAGGTTGTTGTTTGCGAGATGTGATGACGCTCTCTCCCTCATGAATAACATAGGGTACATATTTATAGTCCGGAGACTTGGGAAATAATCTAAACTAATCTTGTCCCGATCGGACTCTATCTCTAATCTTAAACTAAATCTAAGGATACATGGCCCATGTGGCCCAAATGCTCACGCAGGAGCCGATTTACAAGCCTTCTTAACCTTCTGCTTTAAGCCCATCTTGCTTTCGGCCAATAAATTAACCCTGTTAATTTATGGCGATAACACATGCCCCCTGGTTTTGGCAATGATAGTTCCAAAACCACTCCATTGCCTCATCTTCCCGTTAATGCTCATTAAACGCACTGCAACCACCAAGGAAGACGCAATGTCTATGCAACTGGCTCCTCGTAGAACGTGGAACTGCCGATCCGTCTTCCATCCTTTTACTATTTAATCTTACTCCAAATCGGCTTTTCTTCACGGCAAAACTCCTTCTTCCTCCCAAAGCTAGTAGCGCAGAAAACCCCAATCCTCCAACAATGGCGATCTCTTCTTCCTCCGGCTCCAACTCCTTTGGAGATTCCTCTTCTCCCTCTTCCTCTTCTCCCTCTTCCTCTTCTTCCCTTTCCGCCTCCTCCATTGATCCCATCTCAGAGAGCTGAGAGCTGACCCCCAAATGGGACCCAACAGCAGCCTACGAGGCACTGGCTCCTCTGCACTGGGATGCAGAGGAGTTCGACTTCGGGTTTGCCTCCGAGGAGGACAAGCTCGAAACTGAAGGAGAAGAAGACCTCCAGTTCCTGCTCCAAGAGTAACTGGAAAGCAGCGAAGACGACGCCTTTTCCTGGGAGGGAGCCGACTCCTCCTCCAGCGACAACACGGTGGCAGGAGGAAACCCCCACCAATTCCTCAAAGCCCCCACGGAGGGGAGCGAAGAAGGAAGCAGCAGCGGCGGCGGACGAAGCAGCAGTAGTGCCGATGACAGCGGCGACGACGACTACGATGACGACGGCGGGGAAGCATCAGTGCGAAGCCCCAAGCGCTGTAGGCACTCAGATACCTACGATTGGTAGATGTAGGTAGCATCATAGGGGTAGAATCACAAAGCCGAAGCATTAATTCCTTTGTAACAATCGGCTTTCCTTGTAATGACTTTTATTAATGAAATCGAATCTTCTTCAATTCTGTGCGTCTCCGTTTACTTTCCAAAAAGCCGATGGCAATGTATTAGTCTTCTATAAATATCCAAAAGCCGACGAAATTCAAATTAGAAGCAACCCGCATAAGTAGAGTATCACTTCCACCTTGAACCGAACTCGAAACAAGCTCTCAAATCCGAGCGTAATTCGAAAACCCAGCTCTACAAATTCGAGCAAGGACTCTTGAAGCATCCGGAATTCGAATCAGAGCCCACAGCAACCAAACCCCAAGTCAACAGATCTGAGCCATGGCAGACTCTATAGCTCAGACAACAAATCCTACTGCTGATGATGCAATCGGTGATGCGGCAATCTGTGGCCTGAAGGTAATATTCGGCCTAATCCTTTAATTTCCCTCGGCTTATTAAGCCTTTGAAATACTAAACTCTGAAACATAACACCATATGCATACTTCTGAATTTCTGAACTTCAGGTGTCAGACATCCTTCTACCGCATCCCTCCAATCCAAAATCTTTCTGTCTTGGCCCACAAACCCATGAAAACCCCATAGATTTGATCTCTTGTGAAGCAAATAGGATCCCTTTTATGAGTCAAAACATCGATCTGAACCTCTGGGCCGACTGCTTAAAGAGCCTGGCCTAATCCTCCTGAGAGCTAGATTACATGGTACAGCAGAGTAGCAAAAGCTTATATGCCCTTGTGGCAAGATTTGAACATAGCCGACGCACTTAGCTTATCATTATCACCCCTTGACAAAGATGAAAACCTTATAGAAACCATCGGCTATTTCTGGTCTGATACCCTGAACTGTTTTCTCTTTGGTCACGGACCCATGACTCCCACTCTGCTAGATGTCACCATGATCACCGGCCTAGATATTGGATCTCCTAATCCAGCTGCCCATAAAATGGCAGAAGTCCCCTTCAAACTTTCTTCTAAGGTTAACTGCACAAACTGGGGCACTTACATGAATCAGCTCGTGAAAACAAAAGGTCCAGTGACTGAGAAGGAACACACAGCCTTCTTAAATCTTTGGCTAGAGCACTTCATCTTCTGTGGCCCTTCTTTCGCTCCAACTAAGAACTATCTTCCCTTGGCCTATCACCTGGCCCATGGCAATCACATCAGCCTAGGCAAACTCTTCCTTGGAGAAACATACAGATATCTCCATTTGATGACATCTAACCTGCTTAACCACAAGAAACTGAGAACTAGAGACCCTTGGTGGTTTATTCAGTTGTGGGCACAACTATACTTTCAGCACCATATCCCCAACTTCCAAGGCCTAACCAAGAACTCTTTTCCTGATGAGAGTGGCAAACCAATTAGATGTACTAGCTATGGCCAAACTTTGTTTAGTCTCCCTGGCAGTAAACTGAATTCAGCAGATGCAGCAAACTGGTTCAGAGTCTTCTACAAAGGCTTAGAGAATCCCCTCTATTTCCCATTTACTGAATCTGAATCCTTCGAAAACCCAACTGCCTTCAGATTAGATAACTTTGCCGATGACGACAGCACTCGGCATCTATATTCTTTAATGATCCGACCTGGCTTCCTTCCTGTTGGCATCAGCACCTCTAATAGAATTATCAAGTCAGGTTATGAATCTTACCAACCAGTCATAGCAGCTCGGCAATTCGGCCTAGGACAGGTCCCTCCCCACTTCCATATTCACCACTTGGTGGAGAGCAGAGCCGATCTACCTGATGGTCTCACCAGCTCAAGATGCTACAGCATGTTCGATGACCTCCACATTCCAATACCAGCCGATCTATCCTTTGATCCTTCATCGATCGATTTTAGCACATGGTGGGGAATGTGGAAAACCCATGCCACCACAACTCCGTGAAATTGGGTGTCATGTTGAAAATCATGCCACTCAATGGCGTGATTTTCAACATGAGATCCAATTTCAAGAAATTGGAGTGGCATGGATCCAACTGACCCTTTTCAGAAAAGCTCTAGGTCCTCGACTGCAGCAAATTGATCCTGAATATGTAATCCCCGAAGAAGAGGTACTGAATTTATGCATTTTGTTCCTCCTAAGTCCTCTATCCCTTTCTCTTGGCTAATCCTGCTCACCCTGTTAGCAGCAACAGGATGGTCCAGAACACATGGCCAGCAACGGGGAACCATTCCACTTTCTTCCAACTGCTCCTGATGTACTTTTATGCAAAGGATCACCATCAATGAAGAAAGTGATAATGACTATTCAGCCAGACTTACTTCTGTCGGCTTCCAAACGAAGACAAGCATCTGCAATTGTTGCCCCCCGAGTCTTGACCAAGAAAAGGAAGATGATCACAAGGCGAGTCATCAAGAAACCAGCACCAGCTTCCCCAAGTCCATTAGAGTCGAATGCCAACCTGGTGATTCATCTTTTCTGTAACTTCTTCTTTATTGCACACACATGTAGTCTGGTTGACTGTAATTCTATTTTCAGGACATGGCTAAAGACATCTCCAATGCAGAAAGCCCAGTACAACATGAGATGACTGCAAATCCCAATGTACTGATAGATGCAAGCGAGGGGCAAGCTAACACAGTCAATGTTCTTGATGACGACACCAGCTCCAATAGGACGATCGCTCTTGAACCGCCCAACGCTTCTTCTTCAGAACAGGTAACATTACAAAACCCAATTCTGAATCAGCCGATAGCTTCATAAATGCATCTTGCTCTAACTCCAGATACGTCCATAGGGCTTTGATATTTCAGGTTTGCTTTCCTTTGACCCGGCATCAATGGGTCTGACTGTCCCTGGAGCAGAGACATCATCTTTGCAGCAATCGGCTAACTTGGCACATAAGCTTCAACTCATCAAGGATCTACTATCTGCTCCAATCACTGCTCTGGTTGATTTTCCAGCAAGATAAAGAACATCTTCGAGCAAATAGAATCCCAACTCCCGGAGCCATTGCAAATCAAGCTCTGGCCAGCTAGCAACCTTCCATTCTTTCGGATAGAAGTGAATAAAGCACAACAAAGGATGGAAGCATGTCGCTCTTAAGTTTCTCTGAAAGCTGACATTACCCAAAAGTGCAAGGCCCTCAACCAGAAGAAGGCAACTCTAGATATCAAAGCTGACGTGTCTGCCAACATGAATCGACTCGACCTCCTGAAGAAAGAACTGGTGGAACTCGAAGAAAAGGTCCGCACCACCAAGAAACTCATCCAGACCGATGAAGCTTCCATTGCAAACTCCAAACAAGAAACCCAGGAAATAGCCGAGCAGATACAAGCAGAGTTTGCAGAGATAAGCACCTTGAGTCGGCAGATAGTAACAGGCGATGACAAGGATGACGAAGCAATCATAGCACGAGCAGACACCATCCGCACAGAAGCCATCCACGCCATATAAGAATTCCTGAACCAATAGATAGGCTCCAGAAACAATTAGTACTGCCTGTTAAACCTTGAAACTTGTAACTGTTTAAAACATCTTAAGTCGATGGTCGCACATCGGCTATCTTGCTTCTCATATGTATTTTACTAGCCAACTCAACGTGTTGGCCCCTTATTCATTTTTTTTACCGGCCAACTCAACATGTTGACCTATCTTTTTTTTTACTGGCCAACTCAACGTGTTGGCCTGTCTTTTTTTTTTGCGGCCAACTCAACGTGTTGGCCTTTCTCAGTACAGCTGGATGGATCTCATCAGCTCTTATCACTCGCCTTCCCACATGCTCGGGAAATACTTCTTGAGGTGTTGACCATTGACAGCAACAGGAAACTTGGCGCCGTCCAATTCTTCGAGCATGTATGCATTCCCAGGCAAAACCTGATCAACCTTGTACGACCCGTGCCAAGTTGGAGACCACTTTCCATATTTTCTATCTTTAGTTCCCAATGGTAATACTGCCTCCCAAACCAAATCTCCAACCTGGAAATTCTTTGGCTTGACCTTCTTGTTATACGCACGAGCAACTTTAGCCTTATTTTCCTTGATCTTCTCCAATGACCAAAGCCTTAGCTCTGTCAGATCTTCCACATTATCATTCATCAAGGCTGCATACTGTCCAACAGATAGATCATTCTGAAACTCAACACGCCTTGATCCGGCCGTGATTTCCCATGGTAACACAGCGTCTTGGCCGTAGACTAAATGGTACGGCGATGTCTTGGTGGATCCGTGACATGAGATATGATATGCCCACAAAGCTTCCGACAACACTTCATGCCAGCACCTAGGATATTCATCAATCTTCCTCTTTATGAGCTTGATGAGGCTCTGGTTGGATGCTTCAGCTTGTCCATTAGCCTGGGCATAATATGGAGATGATCTGATCAGCTTAATTCCCATGTCATCGGCAAACTTCCTGAATTCCTCTGATATAAAGACCGATCCTCCATCGGTCGTAATGGTCTGAGGGATCCCAAATATGTGAATGATGTGCTCTTTGACAAAGCTGATCACATCTCTTGACACTACTGTCCTCATGGGCACTGCCTCTACCCATTTTGTGAAATAATCTGTAGAAGCTAAGACCCATTGGTGATCCTTGCTAAATGACGGGTTGATCTGACCAATCATGCCCATGGCCCAACCTCTGAATGGCCACGATTTGATGATAGGATTCATTACTGATGCTGGCACTATCTGAATTTTGCCAAACCACTGACATGCCTGACATCCTTTGTAATATTTGAAACAATCTTCAAGCATAGTAGGCCAGTAATAACCCGATCGCCTAATCAGCCACTTCATCTTATGAGCCGATTGGTGAGTACCGCAAGCTCTTTCATGAACCTCATGCAAGAGCCGATTTGACTCTGAAGGTCCCAGACATTTAAGCAGTAGTCCTTCCAAGGTCCTGTAGAACATGTCATCCCCTATCAGAACATACTTCATAGCCTTGAGTCTTATCCTTCTGGGTGCCCCCCCCGAGCCGAATCCTTCAAGTAATTGAAGATATCGGCTCTCCAGTCTCCAGTTTCTAGAAACTGAACCTCCACATTGACTCTGTCGGCTGTCTCCTTGTAGCCGGAAGCCATCTGTGCCAAATCATTGGCTTCATTGTTCAGAGTTCTGCGTATCCAGTGGAAATTGATGTACCTAAATCGTGACATCAACTCATGGCACTGCATCCATATTGGGAAAAGAGCCTCGCTCTCACATCTATATTCTTCCGTGAGCTGAGAAATCACCAGTTTCGAATCTCCAAAAATTTCCACCGCTTCTGCACCAGCTTCGAGGAGCAGTTCCATCCCTTTGCGAACGGCTTCATACTCCACCAAATTATTGGTGCATGGGGCAATCATCCTGATGGAAAAGGAGTAAGTCGCCCCTTGAGGCGACACCAACAGAATTCCCACACCGCACCCATCATCACAAGCCGATCCGTCAAAAAACATAGCCCAAGCACGAATAAATAGTGCAGCAATATCAGTGTTGATCCTGTTTGCAACCAGATCCGCCAGTGCTTGTCCTTTGACTGCTTTCGCAGGCTGATACCGAATATCGAACTCTGACAATGCAAACATCCATTTTCCAAGCCGGCCTTTCAGGACAGGAGCCGACAGCATATGCTTTATGACATCCGATTTGCATATGACAATTGTTTCCGCCGAGAGCAAAATATGACGAAGCTTTGTACACATAAAGAATAAGCAAAGGCAAAGCTTCTCGATCTCAGGATACCTGGTCTCGACGCCTAACATGCGCCTGCTGAAGTAGAAAACCACCCTCTCCTGGCCGTCATGCTTCTGGACTAACACCGAAGCAATGGAAGTGTCACCCACGGATAGGTACACGTAGAACGGCCTATCTTGCTGAGGAGGAACTAACACTGGAGGCTTTGACAAATATTCTTTGATTTCATCGAAAGCTTGCTGCTGTTCTGCCCCCCAGCGAAACTCATCATCAGATTTGATCTTCACTAAACCCATGAATGGTTCGATGCGCCCAGACAGATTCGAAATAAATCGTCTGACAAAGTTAATTTTACCGATGAGCTTCTGCAACTCTTTCTTCGTAGTAGGTGGCTTCATCGTCTTCACAGCTTCTTGACTCTTCAAGCCGATCTCGATTCCCCATTCATGCACCAAGAATCCCAGAAATTGACCGGCCGACATGCCAAAGGCACACTTCTTTGGGTTCATTTTGAGCCCAAACCTTCAAGTCCGCTCTAAAACTTGACGCACATCTTCTAGATGCCCCCCAGCAGATTTGGACTTGACCACCACATCATCAATATAAATTTCTACCAGTTTGCCGATGAGATCATGAAAAATGTAATTCATGGCACGTTGGTACGTTGCACTGGCATTTTTCAGTCCAAAGGTCATAACCAAATATTCGAACAAGCCGACTGCGCCTGGTACTCTGAACGCAGTCTTGGTCACGTCTTCTGGGGCCATGAAGATCTGGTTATAGCCGGCATTACCATCCATAAAACTCATCATTTTGTGGCCAGCAGCTGCATTGATCAATGTCTCTGCAACAGGCATTGGGTATTCGTCCTTTGGCATCGCTCTGTTGAGATCTCTAAAATCGACGCAGACACGCCATCGGCCATCCTTCTTTTGCACCGGTACCACACTGGAGATCCATTCGGCATACCGGCACGGCCTGATGAACCCAGCATCCAACATCTTCTCCACTTCTTTCTTGACTTCCTCTAGGACTTCAGCCTTCATTTGACGTGCCCGTTGCTGAAACGGCCGAAACCCTTTCTTGAGCGGGAGCCGATGCTCGACGATGCTTCTGTCTAGACCAGGCATCTCAGTGTAGTCCCATGCAAAACAATCCCGGTACTCTTTCAGTAGTGCAATCATCTCCTCACACAAGGCCGGATTCAACTTCTTGCTGATAAATGTCGGCCGTGGCTTATCCCCAGGACCGATGTCAACCTCTTCCAAATCGTCAGCTGACGTGAACCCGTATCCTAGCTTGCCGTCGTCTGAAAAACCAGTTACGAACGCAGGCAAGTCTTCATTATCCACAAGATTGGCGGCAAACACAGGGAGATGACAAGAAAAATTATTTGGCCAACCGCACGGGCTGGCCGCTTCTATAATTCCATTATTATTCGGAACCAAATAGTCGATGAGTGGCCAACTACTAGAGCAGGCCATCGTGTATACATGATGTAACAAATCCGACCCCAAATAGGATTTTTCTATTTTTCGGGGCCGGTCGCCGGGACTGGCCTCTCTATCTCTATTACACCCCATAGCATGCCAGGATGTATCTACTCTGTGAGGCCAGTGGATAAGACCAGCCTCAGTCTGTTTTTTGTCACTTCGATCCGATCACAATCTTCCAGGGCGATCCCTGAGATCGGCTCTTGCCCTTCCGCATCCCAGGCGTTCATGTCTGCGAGCGAGACCTCGCTGGAGTCATCTGCACGGACCACCTCCACTTCATCGCCATCCCATTGGACGAGATACTGATGCATTGTGGACGGGATACAACAGTTGGCGTGAATCCAATCCCTCCCAAGCAATACCGTATATGTGCTCTTGCTGTTGACGATGAAGAACGAAGTCGGGATCGTCTTGCGGCCCACTGTCAGCTCCACATTAAGAACCCCCATTGCCTCTGATGGTTGTCCGTTGAAGTCATTGATCATCACATTGGTCTTGATCAGGTCGGCAGAAGAACGACCCAATCGGTGCAGCACAGAGTATGGCATCAGGTTGACTGCAGCACCGGTGTCAACCAACATCCTGTTGACGGGTTTACCATTGATAAAGCCCTTGAGATACAATCCCTTCAGGTGCTTGTAGCTCTTCTCCTTGGGTTTCTCGAAGATGATCGGCTGGGGGCCAAGATCCAACTGTGCAACAGGCAAATCCTCCTGTTGGGGTGCCCGGAACTCTGATGGGAGCACGAACACCATGTTCACATCAGCCGATGGCTTCTCATCGGCTTTTGTCTGCTTGGGGCGCCACTCTTTTCTTGGAGGGCACCTTTCCACCCTTCGCGGGTGCTTGACTTGTTCCGCGAGATCCGGACGTGCCTTCCTCAGTACGTCAAGGTACTTTGCTTCTGCCTCTTCTAGACTGCGCAAGCGTTGCACTCTGCGCTTCTGCGAGCGATTAAGCCCGTCAGGACACCACCGTGGGCGATGGTACCTGTCTTCTTCTTCTGGCTCGGAATCACCCCTGGATGGCCGCCTCACACGGTCATCATGGCGTGTTCTGTGCCCTAATCGCTGGAACACCGATGTCTCGTCCTGCTGGCGTCCTCGAGGCCTGCATTCCAAGCAATCATCTATAGTAGGCAATCGGCTCATGCCGGAATTCCAGCAGTACCTGAAGAACGGACAATGCCAGTGGTCGCGTATAGCCTGGCGCCTTCCCAGCGTCCTCCCTGTGCGGCACTCATACTCCTCTTCTTCCGATTGATATCGGCGACGCAGCTTGTGCTGATATTCATACTTTTCCAGAAGCCGATCGGAAGCAGGAAGCTGATTACGGATGTGACGCACTTGCTCTTCAGTAATATGCTGTCGCCCTGGTTCATTTTGATCCTGGGGCTGTTTGCCAGAAATGGCATCTCTCCTTGCTCGTCACGATGGCGTACGGGTCCCGCCATGTTGATCTGGAATGAAAAATTCTGGCTCGTAGGAGTGAAGTCCGACAACTCCACCACGTTGGCTTGTGGGAAGGGCTTCGTGTCGACCTTCATCGTGTATTGAGCCAGGATTAATCGGCCTTGCTCGATAGCCGATTGAATCTGACGACGCAACTCCTTGCATTCACCCGTGGCATGAGTGAACGAGTGGTGCCATTTGCAGTACAGCCTTCCCTGCAGCTCCTGTGCTGTCGGTAGCTTGTGATTCTCTGGGAGCTTCAGCTATTTTTCCTTGAGGAGCAGATCAAATATCTGCTCTGCTTTGGTCACGTCGAAGTCGAAGCCCTTCAGAAGCCCCTGCTGTTTGATCCATTTGCATGGGACGGGGCTTGCCCCCCCGAGTCCACTCTGCCACGGCCACTTCTTGCTCCTCGCCAGAGTCATTAGATTCATCCGCCTGGGCCATGTTTACATGGTGCTTGAACTTGTCCTGGTATAGTTCAGGATGGTAAAGCTCATATGCCGTAAGCTATTGCACCATGTGTGCCAAAGATGTGAACTCCAACTGAAAAGCCAGATCCTTGATCGGCTTAGCGAGTCCCAGAACTGCCAGATCGACTGCTTCCTTCTTTGTGATGCGCGATGAGTAGCATCGGTTCTTGACTTCTCTGAAGGGCTGTATGTATTCCGACACAGTCTCTCCTCGCTTTTGCCTGACTTGGGCGAGGTCAGCAATTCCAGCTTCAGCAGCCTCTGAGTGGTACTGGGTATGGAACTGATCTTCCAGCTGCCTCCAAGTTCGAATCGAATCCGGAGCCAATGACGCGTACCATCCAAAAGCCGGGCCTGTAAGGGATTGGCCGAAGAACCGGACCCTCAGAGGATCCGATACTGAGATCATCCCAAGCTGTGTTAAGTATCGGCTCACATGCTCTATGGAGCTGGCTCCTTCTGACCCGTTGAACTTGGTGAACTCAGGAAGCCGATACTTGGGAGGCAACGGGATCAAGTCATAGTCACTTGGATACGGCTTGGAATAGCCGATCGCTTTCCTCTTGGGCAGGATGCCGAACTGGTCTCTCAGTATTGCACTGACCTGCTCGACACTAAGACTTCCTGGGGCCGATGGCTCAGCACTCGGCCCAGTAGCATACTTTGCCAGCCACGCTTGTTTCTCCGCGTCTGCTCCAGAAGCTCCTGGGTTTACCATATGCATCGAGCGTGTTGGATTGACAGCTGTCAGGGATGTAGGCGCACGTGTAGCCGTGCGGGATCTCCTTGGGTGGCTCGGTGAGGAACTGGCCTTCTCCAGGATCACCGCCGATCTTGTGGACGACGTAGATCGGCGCACTCTGTGGTTTTGGAGCCGCAAATGAGAACGGCAATAGCGGTCTAGAATGCAGTGCAGCTTCCTCTATGTGACTCCCCAGGGTTGGTCCCGATGGAGAGTACTGGTTCTTGATTATCTTCTGGATGACGCAATGTGCCACGCGTTCAAGCTCGTTCATCAGGCTCTGAGAGTGCCGATGAAGCGTATGGGCCACCATGTAGTTCATCTCCTGACGCAGGGCCCTGGTACGCTCCTTTGACGGCACAGACAGATCAACGTTGTCAAGAGCGCCTTCTGGTGAGAACCCCTTCCACCTGATGCCATGGTTGCGGGTCCTCTCAAAAGAGCCGATGAGATCGGCTTTCAACAGAGCTTTGATCTCATCATACTTCTTCTTGTGTTCAGTAGGGAGCTCTTCGTACGTGATGGGCTTGGGAGCGGGTTCTTGATCTTGAGCTCCTGCCATCTCTGCGGTGGGCGTTGTTGTTGATGAAGGTTGTCCCACTGGGCGTGCCAGAATGTGTTGTCGGTCGAAACCCACCGGCGAGCAGCGACAGGCAACACGAAGAGCCGGGAGGTCACCGGGGCGCTGGCAAGCACTGCTCCCTCGTCAACAGCCTGCAATGCGATCCTGAGATCGGCAACCAGGTCGTCCGCCTTCCTGGATTTTACAACGATATCGTCGACATATGCCTCTACGCTGCGCCCGAGATGGTCTCCGAAAACGTGGAGCATGCACCATTGATAGGTAGCTCCAGCGTTTCTGAGGCCGAAGGGCATCGTCATGTAGCAGTACATGCCGAAAGGTGTGATAAAAGAAGTCGCGAGCTGGTCGGACTCTTTCATCTTGATTTGGTGGTAACCGGAGTAAGCATCAAGAAAGGACAAAAGTTCACACCCTGCAGTAGAATCTACAATCTGATCAATTCGTGGCAAAGGAAAGGGAACCTTCGGACATGTCTTATTTAAACTAGTGTAGTCTACACACATCCTCCAGTTTCCATTCTTTTTCTTCACTAATACTGGATTAGCTAGCCACTCGGGATGGAATACCTCTTTGATGAATCCGGCCGCCAGAAGTTTCTGCAGCTCCTCGCCGATCGCCCGGCGCTTGAGCTCATCGAAGCGTCGCAGGCGCTGCTTCACCGGCTTGGAGTTGGGTCGGACATCAAGGGAGTGCTCGGCGACCTCCCTCGGTATGCCAGGCATATCCGAGGGGCTCCACGTGAACATGTCAGTGTTGGCGCGGAGAAAATTGACGAGCACCACCTCCTATTTGCCGTCGAGGGTGGTGCTGATCTGCAACGCCTTGTCATCGGGGTGGCTCGGGTCAAGGGGCACCTTTTTGATACCTTCGGCGGGTTCGAAGCTCCCGACGTGTCGGTGTGTGGAGTCCAAGGCCTCGCTGGCCATTTTGTCGAGGGTGGCTGCGAGGGCCTCGTCCTCCGCTTGAGCCTCCGCGCACTCAACGCACTCGATGTCGCACTCATAAGCTTGCTCGAACGAAGAGCCGATGGTGATGATGCCCTTTGGACCCGGCATCTTCAGCTTGAGGTAGGTGTAGTTGGGGACGGCCATGAACTTGGCGTAGCAGGGACGACCAAGTATGGCATGATAGGATCCTCGAAACCCCACCACCTCAAAAGTGAGTACCTCCTTGCGGAAGTTAGCTGCCGTGCCGAAGCAGACAGGCAGATCGATCTGGCCGAGGGGTTGGACTCGCTTCCCCGGCGCAATGCCATGGAATGGCGACTTGCTGGGGTGAAGCTTGTCCAGTCTGATCCCCATGAGCCCCAAGGTGTGGGCGTACATGATGTTGAGGTTGCTGCCTCCGTCCATGAGCACCTTGGAGAAGTGGGTGTTGCCGATGATGGGATCGACAACGAGCAGATATCTTCTCGGGTGCGGGACATAGTCGGGGTGGTCCTCGCGGCCAAAGGAAATGGTATTCTTCGACCAATCGAGGTAGGATGGCGTGGCCTTGGTGACGGAGAAAACTTCCCGGCGCTCGCGCTTGCGCTGCCGAGAAGTCATGTTCGTCGTCGCTCCTCCAAAGATGAAGAAGGCGTTCTCCACCGGGGGGGACTCGTCATCTTCACCTTTGTCGCCAGCGTCCTTCTTGTCTTCGTCATGATGCGCGATGCGGTTGTTGTATTTCTTGAGCATCTCGCATTGCTCGAGGGTGTGGTTGACCGGGCCCTTGTGGTAAGGGCACGGCTTCTTAAGCATGTCGTCGAACTGTCCACCACCGCCTCGAGGGGGGCCTCGAGGACCTTTGCGGTCCGGGGCGGCAGCGAAGGCCTCCTCGGTGTCCTCTGCCTACCCCATCCCGTGTTGGTTCGGTGGGACCGGCTTCTTTCCCTTCCTCCCCCGCTTCTGTTTCTTGGCGGGAGCGTTGGGCTTGACGTTGCTGCCCTTCTCGGGCACATTGTCCTTGCGCCTGCATGGCTTGTCGTCGAAAATGGCACCAACAGCCTCCTCGCCGGCGGCGTAGTTGGTGGTAGCGTCGAACAGCTCGTTGGTGTTAGTCGGGCGGCTTCTCGCGAGCTCATGCACCAGGTTCCTGCACGTCATACCCTCGAGGAAGGCGTTGATGACCTCGACGTGGGTGACACTGGGGAGTTCGGTGCACCGCTTGGAGAAGCACCGCACATAGTCGCGCAGGGACTCGTTGGGCTTCTGTCGACACCCTTTGAGGTCCCAAGAGTTTCTAGGGTGCACGTATGTGCCCTGGAAGTTGCCCATGAAGATCTGGACTAAGTCGGCCCAGTTGTGGATTTGATCCGCAAGCAGATACTCGAGCCACGTTCGTGTGGCGTCAGCAAGGTGAAGAGGAAGGTTGCGGATGATGACCGCGTCCTCCGTCGCACCGCCTAGCTGGCATGCTAGGTGGTAGTCGTTGAGCCAGACTGCAGGGTCAGTCTCGCCCGAGTACTTGACGAGGGTGTTGGGTTGTCGAAAGCGCGGGGGAAAAGAAGCAGTTCGGATATCCCGGTTGAACACCCGGGTGCCCGGAGGCTCCGGTGACTCACCCCTGTCGTGCTCGGGGTCGAAGCGTCCACCCGTCGAGGGGTGTACCTCCTGTCGTCGATGATGTAGCGGGCGTCGCCGTCACCGGCATGCCCGCGAGTGTCACGAATTCGCTCCCTTACGGGAACTCTCCCGATGCGCTCGCGCACCGAAGGTGCCTTCGCACCGGGCGCTACGGCTGCCTTGCCCTTCCCTGCTGGTGGTGTGTGCACCGAAACCTCGCGGTCCTGGTGCGCGGTCCCACCAGGCTATTCTGGGGCCTTCGAGCGCATACGAGATGCAGAACTCTCGGCCTGCTGCACGGCAGCTTGCTCGATGAGCTCCTGTGCCTCGCGGCGCAAGTTGCGGCCCGAAGGTGTCGATGGCTCGGGCATAGCTTGGAGTAGATAAGCCGCAGTGACGAGCTTTGCGCCGGCCGTCTTCAGTTCCGGAGGTTTGTCGACGTTGTCGTCGGCCAGGATGCGCTCCCGGGCAACTCGTCCCGCCGCCTAGGCATGTGCACCACGCGCGGAACGCTGTTGCTCAAGTGCGGTGCGCAGCTCCTGGGTTTGCTGACGCTGCTCGTCGAGCTTGGCTTGAAGCTCCTTGAGCTGCGCCAGCTGAGCTTGCCACGAAGCCGAGCTTGATAAAGAAGAAGGGGCTGCAGGCGGCACCACCGGTGGGTTCGCCTGCGCGTCTGCCCCGCCATTCCCGTCATCACCTGGGGCGTTGTCGTCTTGTCCGTCCGCAAGCTGGACCATGAGGCACTCCCGGGAAGGATCGTAATCCCCCTCGCTGGAGTCTTCGGAGCAGGTGAGGCAGTAAGCCATCGCCAGCTGGAACGAGTGGAGAGTGTCGGGGTCGCGGACCCCGGAGTAGTCCTCGGCCTCCTCGGCCGTGAAGTTGTCCATGAAGAAGTTGATGTCGTCGGCGATTGAGCTCGCCGTCACGGGGTAGGATTCGTTAGGAGATGACGCGATGAGGCCGCGGATCGACAGAAGGTGATGACCCGGCAGATCCTCATACTTGGTGAAGTTAATGCTGGTTGACGAGGCGCGGGCGGCAGCGTTGCGCATCCCGAAGGGAAATAGTGACGGCGAGGTCGTGCCCCTCCCGGGAGGTGATGGTGCTGCAGCATATGACGGTGCCGGCGCAGGTGACGCCGAGGCACGTGGTGACGAAGCGGTGGCTTCGTTGGTCGTGGTGCTGAGTTGCGACATTTCAGCCTCAACCCACGTGGGGGAGCTGTGGCGTGCCGCACAACGCCGCTCCTCACGCGCCTGTCGCGAATGATGGCCCGAGCGCCTGTTGCGCCGGGCTGGTGAAGTCGGAGTGACGGGGTTGCGTCTGGGCGAGAGGAGCTGCATGAGGTAACCGTTGCCGGTTGCTCTGAACTCGAGACTCCCGAACCGGATCATGTGCCCCGCTGGGAGCAGATCCGAAACACCCATAGGGTATGGGTTGGATCTGCTCGCCATCCCCTAGAGATCAAATGGGAAAAAGAGAGAAAATGTTACGCAGCTCCCCCTACCTGGCGCGCCAACTGTCGGTGTCCCGACCCGGGGGCCCGGATCCCAACTAGTAAATGCTGCGTGTTTCCTCGTCCTAGATGATGATGCAAGAGGCAACACAGTAATGCACGGTTTATCCTAGTTCCGGCCGCGGGGCCGTACATCCTGCAAAGGGGTTGTGCGTGGGCACTATATTATCTTGCACCCAGAGTGCTTGTAGTAGGGGGTACAAGCAAGGCGAGAGAGGGAGGAAGGCTCCCAAGTCTCTGTTAGAAGAGAAGTTGAGTATAGAGATGACCGTGAATGTAAGTGACCATAGTGGCTGATGTCCAGCAGCCTCTAGAGGGGGAGTCCTCAGAGCTCACCTCCTCGTTTTATAGTCACAAGGAGGGGTGGTGTACATGAGCTGGGGAGTATGGAAGTCGTCGTTTTCCCCCGAATCGCGGGGGTACAGTGGCCGAGCACTGTAGGAAGTACACTGTGGGACATGGCGGCGTGCGTCGCAGTCGTCCTGGATATCGTCCTTGGTCCTGCGGAGATCGTGCTGGTGTCCTGCCAGCCCCCGCAAGTGGCATGGTACTCGCTGGTGTATGGTCTCCCATATGCGGTGCGGTGGCGTTCAGTGGGCCCTGTGGGCTAGGGTCCTGCACGCACCAGCAGTAGCGGTAGCGGGGTGCGCGGCGGTCCCGGACCCCATGGTCGGAGTACGGGCGTGCGCACTAGAAGGTCCGTGGGACACGTTGTAACACCCTAAGTTAAATTTCCATATTTAATAATAAATTTAATTGGCTTTATTTAATTTTCTAGGATTTAATTTGCTTAGCCTTGCATTTATAATTTATTTTTGCTTCATAAAGTAATTAAAATTTATTGTAGGTTCAACATGTTTGTGTATTCATGCTGGTGCATATTTTTTAATTGGTTGAGTGCATAGAGTTTGAATTCAAATTTGGTTTGAATTCAATTAGGTTTGAGTTTGGTTTGAAATAGAAAAGGAAAGGAAAAAAGGGTAACCCAAACCAAGGTAGCAGCCCAACCGGCCCATGGCCATCCTTTTCTTTTTCTGGTTCCAGCCCAACCCGCGGCCTACTTCTCTTCCCGAGCTCAGCCCGCGGTCGCCCGTTTCCTCCTCCACCCCAGCCCAGCTCGGCCGCATCCCTCAGCCCACGCGGTGCGCTTGCCCCACCTCCCAGCTCGGCCCAGCAAAACAGCCCGAGCCGGCCCAGCAACCGCGCTCGCCCAGCGCAGGCCGCCCGCGCGTCACCCATCCCCTCCCGCGATGCTGACAGCCTGGGCCCCGCTTGTCGGTGCCACTCTCCCGCAGACCACGCGCCCCGTCGCTCTCACTGCCAACCAGGCCCCACTCGTCATCCCCCACCTTCTTCCCCGGCGAGCTAACAGAGCCGAGATTTCCGCCGTGACGCTCGCCCGCGTGCCCAATGGCACGGACGCCCAGGACCCCGGCCCCTTCCTTAAATCGCACCTCCGTGACCCCCTGCGCCCCATCACCCAGCCCATCGCCGCCCAAACCCTAAATCCACCGCGCTCGCGCAGCTCCGCCGCGCAGACCCCCCCTACACCGCCGTGCACCGGCCACGCCACCGCACCCCAGGTCCTACCGACCACCGCAGCAGCTTCGCCTCGGCCCCAGGAGACTTCCTAAGCCGGCCACTCTCCAGTTCATGGACTACATCGCCGGAATTTCCACCGGAGCCTGATTCAGGTAAACCCTGTCCACCGCCACGATTCCTCGCCGCCGGCGTAGCTCAGGCTCAGCTGACCCCCTCTGCACTTCCGCAGGGCCTGCGCGGATCTTCCCTGTGGATCAACAGACCCGGACCGCTGCTGCAACGCCTCCCCCACGAGCTCCGGTCAAGCGCCGCCTCTGCGCCGCCGCTGAACTCGCCGTCGACTCCTCTACGCGGCAACTCTGGCCACCACAGGCCCCCGGTCAGATTCAGTGCCCCCTCCTACTCTTTTTCGCTAGATCCCGTAGGCCGTAGCACCCTCTAGCTGCCAGCGCGCCGCACTCCGGCGATGTTCTGCCGCTCAACCCCGCCATCGCCGTCGAGCACCACACCCCGGGCCCCAATCCACTGCTCTGAGCGCACAGGTGGACTGCGCATGCCAAGTGGGTGCTCCCCGGCCAAACCGCGGCTCGAATAACCCCCGGGAATGCCGATTTGGCTTTCTCTGACGAGCCAACGCCGCGGCAACGCAGCGCCACCACTCACCATCGCGTCAGTGCCGCCGCCCGCACGCCCCCGCGCTCTGGACCGCCCGATCTGGATCCAACGATCCCAAACCGAGCCGGCCGAGTCAAACCAATGGGATACCGGTCAGCGCCTGTCAGTTTTGCATAAGAGCCCCTCGATTTCTTGGTAATCAACCCGCGGTCCAGCTAAGTTTAAAACTATTTCCAACCGGGCCCTGTTTTATTCAGTTAGACCCCTGATCTTTATAGAAATAGAACCCGTAGTCTAGATCCATTGGTTTTGCACGTTAGCCCCTGGATCTATCCTTTAATTATCTTTTCGTCCCTGGTTTTTGCAGAAAACCCCCTAGAACCTAGTTTTTCTCGCAGATAAGCCCCTAGAACTTGTTTTAGGCCTAGATTTTGCGTTTTAGCTCCGTTTTAGGCGTTCTTTATATCCACGGGGTCGTTGTAATGCGTAGAATAGTTTTAGACTAGTTTAGTGTGCTGTTTTTATGTATTGATGTACTGTTTCTTAGCTTTTGTTAGTGTTTGCTTGTATGCTTATTGTGTGTCTTGCTTTTGGCCATGTGTTCGTGAGTAGACGCTGATCCATCTGAGGAGCCCCAGTACCAGTACCCGGAGCAGCCATCTTCCGACCAGTTTGAGCAGCAGCAAGGAGCAGTATGAGGAAGGCAAGTATAACATGAACACCACCTATCACCTTTAATTACAATTTCATACTGCATTTTAATATTGTATGCCTATAAAGACATTCCTAGCCACTTTATATCCTTTATATATATCCTTGGGTTGCATTTTGGTTAGTTGTGCTAGGTGCCGCGCTATAACACACTTGGTCCTTTTTAATTAATTTGATTAATGGTATATGCAACTTAATTCTGGGAGTGGCCCGTTTGAGGGGCTCACATCTCGTTAAAATATGTTTTTTGTTAGAAACATGGTTTAGGGGGCCAGCACGGTGCTTACTGCCTGGCTGGCCACTCTCCATAAGGACCGGTTCATAGAGCGACAACCTGGGACAACAGCGCTACCACAAGACTGGAATGGGACGGTCTTGGCGTAATAATTAGGTCTTTTTGGTTTGGAGTAACATACCTGCGGGCAAGGGTGATAAGCTTCTATGTCCCTCGTACTGAGTGGCCTCGTCGGTAACGCCCACTAGACCTGCTCCATGGTCGCTGATCCAACCCTCGCGGTTACTCCTTACCAACGAGATTATTTGTAAAGGCCTCGTAGTGAGTTTGCTAGTCATCTCACCTAAGGAAGTGTGATAAACAACTAGCGTAGCTCACGACTTGTGGGTAAAGATGTGCAGCCTCTGCAGAGTGTAAAACTGGTATACTAGCCGTACTCACGGTCATGAGCGGCACAGATCCTCCTTTTGATTAGTGGGGTTATCTCCTTCAGAAGAGGGGGGTGCCTCTCGGGGTTACCTTGGCTTGGTTCGGTTTGGTTCTCAGTAGTTCTTAATTAATTTTGATTAATTACTATGTAATTGGGTTTATGGTAATTCATCCACTTGTAGTAAATAGCTTTAATAAAATTTTGCCAAGATTAAAAGCTAATGCAGTTGAGTCAGCCAACCTTAGAGCCTCATAGTTTGTGTTATACTTGTTTGAGTACAAGTCGTGTACTCACTCTTGCCTACTCCACTCTTTTTCCCCTTGGGGATACTCTATTGCTGCTCAGTTCCTGAAGACGCGAGGGAGTTCACCCGGAGCTACCAGGAGTACGAGGACTTCTAGGCGTTCGTCTCCCAGTCGACGTCCCTGTGGTGCCTAGCTTCCAAGAGGCTTCGTTTATGTATTACGCTTCCGCATACAATGTATCAGACGTTTTGTCATTAATGTAATAAGTAACATTCGTACTGGCTTTATTATATCTTTTACGTGATATGTGCTGTGATATATTGTTCATTCTGTTGTATATACATGTGACTTGATCCTGGCATGTATATGATTGCTCGGTTTATGTCCTTTTATAAACCGGGTGTTACACACGTGGAGGTCCCGGACCCCTTGAGGGGGGAGGTCCGGGACTCCGTCCGTGCGTGCTGGGCGCCCCTCTCTGGGGAAACACATGACGTCGCCGGACCCCTTCCCAAGTAGGAGGTGGGTCTGGATGGCCAGTGTAGGCAGAATAGTAATCGGGAGCAGTGCCGAGCCTGTCTTGTCCCGCGTTGCTGGTCCCACAGTGTTGCTACAGCATCCGGTATGGCGGGGCGGTGACTGAAGTCGGCGGATGAGACCCCGGTCACATCCATTGTGGGAATGGCGGCCCGACGCCACCCGTCCTGGGAGCTGTGGAGGAGTGGCTGGCCTTTAATGCCTCCGTACGGCGAGCGGTTGAGCGGTGGGGCCGTTTGTCCCTTATGCTGAGGGGTGGCCTCGAGCGAGGCGGAGATGAGGTGCCTGCCCGAGGGTAGGTTCGCTACCCTCGAGCGAGGTGGAGGTGGTTTGCCCGCTCGAGGGTAGGTTCGCTACCCTCGAGCGAGGCGGAGGTGCGGGGCGCAGTCGAGGGTCCCGATGGGTGCCCTCGAGCGAGGCGGAGATCGCCCCACGGCTCCGAGGGGGGTGCCAATGGGCCGCATGCTGTGCTTCTTTGAGTCATTTACTTTCTTCCAGGTTGGAAGGAGGTCGTGGGCCTTTGCGGGCCCAGTCGCCTAACATGTGTTTGAGTTTTTTAGAGCGGTCTTAGTACCACGATTAGGGTGTACCTAATCGTGGTACCCGACAAATTCGTTCTTGTAGCATAATCAAATCATCACCTGAACACAATAAAGAACAAAACTTCTGGTGCCAAATAGCCTCTTGGGCTAAGCTGACAAACCAACTAAGCTTGAGCAAAACTCAAACTTAGCTACTGGAACTGATTTAGTCATCGTATCAGCTGGATTATCATGAGTACTGATTTTGCATACCTTCAATTTACCTTATGAAATCACATCACGAACATAATGGTACTTGACATCAATATGCTTAGTCCTCTCATGGAACATCTAATCTTTGGTGAGGCATATAGCACTTTGACTGTCACAGAATAGACCAATGCAAGAATCAACTCCACACAGCTCAACAAACAAACCTTTCAGCCAAACTGACTCTTTGCATGCTTCAGCAATAGCCATATATTCTTCGGCTTTACCGGACCTCCGCTCCGCTCCGTCGGAAGTCGGCCTTTTCTTATGCAATGAATTTGGATCACAATATAACAGTTGTTGCGCTGTCTTCATAGCTTGCTGCATCCCGAGCGTCGGCGTGCACCGACAATGCCAATAATTTATTTGTGTGATGTATCATTAGCAATCTGTCCGACGGCTTGGTTCATGTGCAGTGGCGAAGCTAGCCCGACAAATGACCTAGGACGGAATAATACCTACCGAACAGTACACCACACCAGCGAAGGCGCGCTCTTGGCCTGTGATCGCTAAGGCGCAGCAGTGCGGGCCACCACGGCCCACGGAGCCGCCTGCTGCCGCCCCGCGCCCTCGCCGGCTCCCTCCGCCTCCGCCTGCCACCGAGCCACCTTGGATTGGGTTGTCGGATGCCGCCACCGTGCAAGGAGAGATAGCAGTAGATTGTAGCTTCTAGCTACATGGAGGGAGCGCCTACACCAGGCGGCTAGCGGGAGCTCCGAGCTGCCGGGGCCTGAGTGGAAGGGCTGGGCTGCCCGGGAAGTCGAGGAGGCGGGCGAGCCACCGGCCTGCGGCATGGCGGGTGGTGGCACCAATTCAGCAGGCGCCTCAATTGCAAGGGCGAGTGCAAGTGTGGAGGCCGTGTGTTATCGCCATAAATTAACAGGATTAATTTATGGGCCGAAAGCAAGATGGCCTTAAAGCAGAAGATTAAGAAGGCTTGTAAATCGGCTCCTGCATGAGCATTTGGGCCACATGGGCCATGTATCCTTAGATTTAGTTCAAGATTAGAGATAGAGTCTGATCGGGACAAGATTAGTTTAGATTGTTTCCCAAGTCTCAAGACTATAAATATATACCCTATGTTACTCATGAAGGAGAGCGTCATCACGTCTCGCAAACAACAACTCTCGGCGCACCGCCACCCCTAATCTTAGGGTTTTCATTCAAGTAAGCGCCATGCTGCCCTGATCGCGTCTTGCGATCATGGCAGCGTTGTTCTTGCTTTTACCTTGGTATTACTCGTACTGAAGCGTTTTTTATGGCGAGTAATGCTAGTTATCCTGATGTTCGTAGCATGGCTTTTAGTAGATCTATCGTGCTTTGTTGCTTTCCATCTACGAATATCATGTTATCTCTACGCGATCATGTTATCATCTTATACTAGCTCTCGTTGCATAGAGTTAGCTGCGTAAAGGCAACACCCTGCTTCTTTTATGTCTAATAGATCTAATATGTTATGGTTTGCTCTTTTCTTTAAGAGTTGGCGTAATATCTGTTAGAGTAGGCCTTGCAAACGGGTTGGACGATCCGGTGGCGTACTAGATGCTTTATCTTAGCCTTAATAGGGATTGTTCCGGGAATCGGCTCTTGCTAGTTCTTAGGCCTCTGTTTTGGGTTGTGGTTTAGCTATATGTTACGTTCATTAGGCCCAATCACGTATAGAATGTTCCGATCTAACAGTGAAGCTTTTACCGTCGTGGATTAGATTAGTTAGATTTAATTGAAGCAGCTTTATAGTTATTTGTTTTATTCACCAATATCCGGATGCAAACAGATCCAGTCTGACACCGGGACTCGATCGGCTCTTTAAAGCCGATGCAAGAGTCGTCCCGGGGAGCCGACCACGGCTCGGACTTATATTTACACGTGTCTTTGTACGCAGGAAACTGTTTGGAGCACGTTCGCACCCTCCTGATCGGGTATAGGTCAGGTGGCACGCCCGGCTTTCTACGGAATCTCCGGGCGTGTGACGGAATTGTGGGCCGTCGACGAGGGAGCAGTGCCTGCCAGCGCCCCGGCGACCTCCCGGCTCTTCATGTTGCCTGTCGCTGCTCGCCGGTGGGTTTCGACCGACAACACCGTGGTGGCGCATCGGTCTTCTAGTGAGTGTGCCATTAAAGATTTCAGAAATTCCTAATAATTCTCAAAGGCCCATGAGTGTGCATGAGGAAGTGAGCTAGTGGTTCACAACTTTAGTCCCACCTTACTAGGTGAAGTGGAGTATGACCAACATAAATATGGAAGTTGTCTCCACTATGTGTGTTGGGAGAGAAGGAAAGATCCACACGCGAGCGCTCGCTTGACTCACCTCGCCAGGGCGTTCTATGGCGTGGCGAAAGGCGCGGGCGCATGATGTCCGTGTGAATAATCTGGTCAAATCCGACTGCTCGCCTTGCGGGGGTGTTACTTCCTTTTGCCATTTTTTTTGTTACTGGGCCTTTAAGATTACGAGATATGGAAGTCTAATCGGTTTCCTAATTATTCAGAATCTGATCACAACACGAGGTTGTGGGCTCTCCTATATATTTTGACCTATCATCCTCCACCAAGAAATGATCTATTCGAGTTAGGGTTTTGCCTCTTCTCGCTATTGCGCCGCCATTGTAGCTTGCTTCATCCCGAGCGCCAGCATGCACTGATGAACGTGAGCAGGTCTCCGGAACTGTTCGCTCTTGAGATCCTGCACCGAGAGAGGGCAAATCAGGTTTTTGGGTAGCGCTCTACGTGACTGCTCAAGGTCTTCATCACGGCTCATCCTCCATCCAAATCGGCTTCTACGGCTTACGTCGTCTGCAATACTATTTGCTGCGCTCCGTCCGCAGGACCCTCTTCATTCCATCAGCGTTGTTTGTCTTCCCGACGACACCCGCTCGGTACGTACGTTGTTATCTAATCCAGTTCTTAATCATGTTTTCCGAGATCATGGTTTGTTGTTTGTACTGTCTAGTTTGCTAGAGTTTTGCATGCTAGGTTTCATTCTTGTCATATTTAATCTAGTTTGGAGTTTAATCTTACGGTTATCTATTTATCCAACAGTTGCTGTGGTTGCACGAATTAATCTCAATACAAGTTGTAAGATCATCATAAGCATAATAATCCTTGCCTTTTTGTTAAAAATAATGGAACCATATATCCTTGTATCCTGTGAAGCACGAACAACTTAACCAGAGGCTATTTGCTTCAATGAGAAAAGATTCTGTCTATGGAAAAGAGGATAGATGATGATGATGACACCTACATACAGGTAAATTCGTAACTTAAAATATCTATAATTATTAAACCGAGCATCCAAATTAAATTTGAGTTGCACCATTATGTTTCTTGTGACAAGATCTTCAAAACAGGATCACACTTGCCAGTGTTTGCTCCAGATTTTTAAAAAGTATTTGTTTTAGTACTCAATAATGAACTTTGGCTGCTGGGAACAAATATTTAAGAACACGAACAAATTATTCTTTTATACGAAAAAGAAAATTAAACATAGCGAATAAACAATAATATACAACGAACAAAATATTACATGTCATGAACATTTGATTGTACAGGATAAATAAAAAACCAGATATCACGAACAAATAAGTCAACATGACATAGCAATTTAATTTAAAAAGTGAACAAATAATTTAATGTTGTGAACAAATTAGTTACACATTGATAAGTAAGGGTACATGAAGATAAATGCATCTATTTTGTAAAAAAGTATTTTTATAACCATAATTTTTCATTGCGATTATATAGTTTGTATAGCAAATAATCCAATAAAATATATATTTAATAATATACAATCATATAATACAAACTATGAAAAAAATGTACAAACTAGTTTAGAAAAGATAAAGAAAAAATCAGATACAAATAAAAAGGAAAACAAGTAAAAGTAAAAACAAAAGGAGAGAAAAAAATATTTTGTATATGCAGGTTTACAATAAAATAGGAAAAGGAAAAAGAATAAAGGAAAGGGACAAAAGAATAACAAAAGAAAAAAGAAGAAAATGCTACTCCCGTAATCCAAGCATAGGCTGCATGCATACATGCACATACAAAATAATAAGTGTTGACCTAAGTATAGGCTGCATGTACTCATGCGCATGCAAATTTAATTGCTTCCATTTTTCTCATTACGAGCTAACATAAATAATTCATCAAGGATATTTTGTTGAGATCTAACTGTAGAAATCTAAGATGGGTGATATAAATTATGGAAGTAAAAATATAAAACAGTTAAAGAAGGAACCAAAAAGTAAAAAAGAAATGTGAAAGAAGACATAAATAAAAAATATTATATATAAATATTAGGAGAAAGGAGAAAAATAAAATAAGTAAAGGAACAAAAAAATGAAGGAAAATGAATAGAAACTAAATTACCCACAAGACTAGGCATGAGTTGCTTACATGCTGTGCATGCATAGGCAATGCCCATGCGAGCAAGCATAGAGGTCGTTGATCTTTTCTATAAAAATGATTCATTATGAATTTTCTGACATCCAATTATAAGAAACAAGAAAATAGCACGAATTATAGGATATAAATCTAGAAGCAAATTAAAGAAAAATTAAATCGGTAAATAAGAGAAAAGAGGAAGAAACCAATAAAATGGAAATAAACTAAATTGATTAGCAAGACAAAAGAAAAGAAGAGAGCAACGGTTGCAAGGAAAGGACAGAAGAAGCCCAATAATGATTTTACAATCGACCGTGAGTTCTCAATCACGGTCGATACTCACTCCGCACGCCTTCTCCTTCACTCCCCCCTTTCTCCTTCCCCCTTCCCTTATCTTTCTTCCTCGGCGGATCTGAGCCACGCGCTCGGCGGATCTGAGCCGCGCGCTCCAGCGGCTGCAGCCGGCGCGCTCGGCGGTGGCGCAGCATGACGCGGTGGCGGCGCGGCGCGATGCGGCGGGGAGACGTGACGACGGCCGAGTGGCGCGGCGGCGGGGAGACGCGGTGGGGAGGCGCGGTGCTGGCCGAGGGGCGCGGCGGCGGCCATTGCCGGGGAGGCACGCCGCCGCCCGGTAGGTTTTTTTCCTTTTTTTGTTTTTTTATTTTTATTTTTTATTCAAAAATCTTTTGTATTTGAGTTATTATTTTTTGGATGTAAATTTTTTTTGAATTTTTCCAATTTATTTCGTAAAACTTTTTTTTCAAATTTTCTTGTATTTTTTTATCTATCCAAAAAATCTTAGAATTTTTTTATATCTCTTCAAATTTTTTGTTGAAAATTTTTCTATCTCTCTAATTTTTGTCTTAAATTTTTTTGAACTTTTTTTACCAGAAAATGACAAAAGTTTACTAAAAATGGAAAAAAATACATGTCTGAAGATCGATCGTAGGGAACCCATCCTACGGTCGACCGTAAACTAGCAGCGTCCCAGAAGAAGACATAATGAAAGGAAAAAAGTTCGAGAGACCGAAGTGAAGAAAGAAATAGAACAAAGGCAAAATAGCTATTTTGATCCCTGAACTTTATTGTTAGGATCAAATTTGTCCCCTCAACTTTCATTTTAGGGTCATATCTATTCTTATGCTGATATTATACTCCATAATAACATAACATAAATGCAAAAAGTCCTTTTCACCCATAGCTTCTCATAGCTTCTTCTACACCTCCTTAATTTCCACTCTCATGCGCCCGTAATACAATGTGATGTATTGATAAATAAAACTCTATGTTCCAAAATTAACACTTCTGGTGTTAGTTCCTAAACGCAGTGATGCTCATGCCACTAGACTGATTTGCTTGCATTTACTATATATATTTTTAGTAATAATAAACTGTTGATGAAAATTTAGAAGGGGAAGGAGACGAGTAAAGAGGACATTTTGCATAAATCTCATGTTATTATGCAATATATATAGCACAAGGATAAGTTTGACCAAAAACAAAAATTGAGGGACTATATTGGGGCCTGCTAACGCGCGCGCCAGCAGGGAAGCTGGCAATCGATTTCGGGCAGTGCAGTAAATCTTTCCCTTTTTAGTCATTCCAGGCGTAAGTATTGTTTCCTTTTCAGGCTTTCTGTGCACAGTCCACGAAACGAGCATTACTGCTCCACTGTGAGTATGTGACTGATCCACCAAACCACCATCTCTATGGAAATCGCATACCTAATTTATATTTATAAATTTATAAATAAAAAGTTACGTACATATGTACGTTATACCAAAAAAATATTTATACAAAAAATTATGCAAAATAAGAATACGCAACATATAAATAGCAAGCTTATATACATAACTTATACATAAACAAATGTATAATTAATTTTATAAGGAAAAAGTATGACAAATAAAATTGAAGGAAAAGTTGTGCAAATGCAACACTGAACAAAAAAAATGTTAATAGAACTTATGCAAAAAGATGAAAAAATTGTGCAAAAAAGAAAAGGTTAGAAAAGTTTTCTTACAAGACGGAGTTATCAAAGTTATATTTATAACTTTTTCAAGACAACAACTTTTTCAATTAATATTAAAAAAGAAAAGGGAAAATACATAAAAAATATCACCGCTCTTCGTGGGATACAAGAGATGGCAAAGAAGAATGGAAATGAAGAAAGAGAAGAAGAGTGCATAAGGACATGACGTGGTGCTTGAACTAGCAAAGAAAGGGAATAAAAAAAAGGGTCAGTTGGATCCATGCCACTCCAATTTCTTGAAATTGGATCTCATGTTGAAAATCATGCCATTGAGTGGCATGATTTTCAACATGACACCCAATTTCACGGAGTTGTGGTGGCATGAATCGAATTTTCCCTAAAAAAAAACCGTTGATAGGCTCCACCCACGTGAACACATGAAGGCAAGCTGCAGTCAGAAATCGAGTGCCACAATGCTCGCTAGCGCTCGCGCGTGGAATTGGATTTCCGGACTATATTGGCCTTTCTAAAAGTAAAAGTTGTGGGATGAATTCGACCTTCAGATTAAAATTGAGAGACCAAAATATCTATTTTTTTTCCAGAAGAAACTCTAACTCAGCTGGCTTCAAACAATCACATAGCAATAGTCACAGTAATGGGGAACCTAGGGGGTCATGGATGATATCTTGAACTATTATTGGCCAATGGGTTTTATGTTGGGCCGAGTTCACAAAATCAGCCCAGACGGAATTCGTTCAGGCATGGAATCCAATTTTTTCATGCGAGCAATATATAACCACTGTACTGATGCTAGTAACATGTAATGCCCCAAGTACTGACGGGAATATCATTCGGAACCAACCGTAACATGTAATGCCAGGAGTTCGGCTGCAGAAGAGGGAAAGGAGGGAATTGAACTGGGCTCTGAATTTTCACATTTTATTCAATCCAAATCACCTTGACCAGGTGGCCAATCTCTGGTAATCTGATCATCGGGTACGCAAACACTCTCGCTACCAGACATACGGCACAAGAGCTTTGACCCTCGCGGGGAACTCCTCGAACTTGGACGCGTACCACTTCCTGGTGGCGGAGCTCCGGCCGGCGAGGAAGACCGCCGAGACGACGGCCACGACGAGCGCGAACACTGTCTGCGAGATCATGGCGAACCCGAAGAACGTGAAGATCTCGAAGAGGTAGTGCGGGCAGGCGACGAGCTCGAACATGCCGCCCCGGGGGATCTTGTACTCCTTGTCGCTGCCGCCGGCTCGCAGCCTCGAGAGGAGGAGGTGGTGGTAGAAGTTGCCGGTGTTCCCGACGGCGAAGACGAGCACACCGGGGTAGAGCAGGTTGACGGCGGGCTCTGGGAGGCCGCGGTTGAGGCGCTGCAGGTAGATCATGGCCACGGCGAACAGGTAGAAGGACGAGCCGAGCAGGGCCATTCCAAGCGGCATGCTCCCGCTGTACTGGTGCAGGAAGAGCACCTCGAGCACCCGTTTGATCAAGTTGGCAGTGAAGGCGGCGCAGAGGAGCCGCTCGCGCGCGCCTTCAATGGCGCCCGGCACGGCGAGGGACGCGAGCGCGCTGACCAGCGCCGGGGAGTAGAACATGAGCATCCCGGCGCGGCTCGGCAACATGAGTCGCGCGCCGGCGCGGACGAACTTGGAGTAGGCCTGGTTCCCACCGCGAAACTCGTAGAGGGCTATGGTGCCCAGACCGGTTGCGCCTGCCACCGATAGGGCTGCCGCGAGCGGCGACGGCGCGTACAGGAACAGCGACCACATCTCCGCCCGCCGTGCTCCGTCGAAGCTAAGCTGCGTATGAGGCGGCGGTCCGGGATGGACCGGAGGTGAGGCGTCCGGTGGCGTGTGCTCGAGGAAGGCGGAGAGGCTGAAGCGGCGGGCGGCGAGCCTGATGTGGTGGGGATGAGGCAGCGTTATATTATGGAGGCTTCATTCTTCCCTACTGGGAGGGAGCTCTCCCGATAAACCTGCATGCAGTTTGCTGACGTGGCTCTGGTTGTTCCATCACAGCGCAAGTACTAATAGGTCAACTGCGAACGAGCCTGTGGCTCGGTGGTAAGCATGCTCGGTGGAGCGCCACCCGCCCGAGCTCGAGACCTGTCTGGCTCGAGTTTCGGGTGTCGCACGGGGATTTTCCCCTGAGGGGACTAAGCACCTGCGTGAGTGTGTGCGGGTGTGTGTATAGGATACTCGGTGGCGTGTCCCCGGACTTCCCGGCAATCCATCCGTGTGTGAGCGTACGGTCCACATAGGTGCTCAAATTAAGTTCTTACATGATTCCCCAGTGCTCCTGGGTGCTTTCAAAAAAAAACTAATAGGTCAACTCTCTTGTAGCCCAAGCCTCATTATTATTGGCTGCGCATCGGATCAAGTCAAACAATCCAAATAAGCAACCAACGAACCGTATCATGGACGAATCATTCAAATAACTACTAAAGTGTACATGTGCAACACACGTAGTTTAAAAGTATCTTAGCGATATATCTATTTATTATAATTTACTATTATGAAAACAGTTTGTAGGGACGAGTAAAAATACATTTCTAGAAACAAGTGTGATTACGATTACTGTTTCTCTCAGCTACAAATGCTCACCCACACCATGAAATCAGATAAACTATCCCTGGAAATGAATTTTACTGCCTGCCAAAAGATTCGCCAATGCAATTCAAATTTAAAATGTTTAATTCTATTTTCCACTGTATACATGTAACAGGACACAATATAGATTATTCAGTAGCCCCCATAATCTCCGTCGATCAGCAGCCCTGCACCGCAAAAAAGTATCCCGTGCGGGCGCAGCTGTTCCTACTGAACCAGCTCCCAAGACGCGAGCCAGGCAGACTGGGATCAAGCCGATCGAGCCGCTGCAAAGCACCAATGGCCACGGTAATTAATTCAGTTGACTAGTAAAGTTCACCGTAATTTCGGGAAATTGAGATCACATGGCGCCGCTGTGCTTGCAAGCTACTAATTCAGTACTACAGAGGGGTTACGAGAACATGAGAACGTGACTTGAGTTACGAGAATTAGAGAATAGTAGAACAAGAGTGAACCGATTGTGGTAAAAATTTAAGGAGAGTCCGCCGAGCCCCAGACTTATATATCTAACATCATACTAATGCACCATGCAGGCTATTCTTGAGAATTTGCAGGCCTGAGAATTCATCGTGCGCAACAAACCAGCGGCCTGGGAGATCTGCTTATCTCCACTAGAGGTCCTTAGCTTTTTTTATGTCCAAGGCGTACTAGTCAGTTTGATCCTGCAACTGATAATATAAATAAAATGATGATCAAAGAGCCACTTGGTCAAAATGCTGACGCATCAGTATCATTCGATGTCGATAGAAAATCGGCTCTATGTATGATGTACTCGTGATAGAAATAATAATAATAATAATAATAATAATAATAATAATAATAATAATAATAATAATAATAATAATAATATGAACCAATCAGCTGATATTGATTCAGTCGATATTGATACTGGATATTAAATCTATAGCATACATCGGCTGAGAATTCTATGTGAAGATAACTTATCGGCTAACTCTCTGATAAAAGCCATTGGCGAGCAGTCCAAGAGGATGGAGCAATTCACTACCGGATTCTGGCACTTTGCCGAGCGCCAGAAACACTCGGCAAAGGCCGGAATACACTCGGCAAAAACTTTGCCGAGTGACGGCGAAGGGGGCTTTGCCGAGTGCCTTTTTTCAAGCACTCGGCAAAGAGATTGCCGAGAGCCAAACGAGACTCGGCAAAATGGCAACGTGGGGTGACAGTGACGGAGACTTTGCCGAGTACCTAACGGTAGGCACTCGGCAAAGATTTGAACTTTGCCGGGGCTGGGCACTCAGCAAAGATTTGAACTTTGCCGAGTGCCGAGCCCCTGGCACTCGGCAAAGATTTGAACTTTGCCGAGTGCCCAGCCCCTGGCACTCAGCAAAATTTACATCTTTGCCGAGTGCCCCAGCCCCTGGCACTCGGCAAAGTTCAAATCTTTGCCGAGTGCCAGGGCTTTAGCACTCGGCAAAGAGGGTTTCATGCATGCCCTGTATGGTCACTTTCCCGAGTGTTTTGGCTTATGCACTCGGCAAAGTGACCAAATTTTTTTGTTCCTGTTTTCTCTTATTTTTGATACAAATATAACAAAAATATATCACAATACAGGGATATTACAGGCAGTTGTTATAACAAATATATAATTGACAAATACCACAATAACACCGATACAAATAACACAAGTCCATCACATATATCACAAGTCCGATACATAGAACAAGTACAATACAAATATAACCATAAGTATGTCCGATACATAGAATAAGTCTGATACATAGAACATGTTCACGATTAATACCACAAGACCACTAGTACTACAAGTCACTCACTGGTCAGATCCGGAGGGCCAAGTTGGCCACTACGCCGCCGGCGAGTTCTGGTCCGGAGGAGGGTCATTCGATGCGTTCCACGACTGATTCTGCAAATAGGAACATATAAATTGAAGAAGCATAATAAAGATATAATAAAAATACTAACAAAGCATACTCACAGGAGTGCCTCCAGGTCCTGGAGGAAAGTAAGGCTGAGGTGGAAAGGCGAATGAAGGCGGCGGTCCATAGTTTACCGACACACCAAGTCCTTGCATCTAGGCCACCATGTTCTGGAACATAGCGGCCTGCTCCTCCCTCAGCTTGCGTTCCTGCTCCAGCTTGGCCTCGATCTCCATTCGGCACCTCCTCTCCTCCTCAAACTTGGCCTCCATCTCAGTCTACAAGATTTTAACCTCCATGTTACAATGCGAAGCAAAGTTGCGTAAAAATCATAGAATGACAACTGAATCTGAACTAACCTCTTTCTAGTGCACGCTGGCCACTGAAGTCTCAGGCCGTGGGCGTATGGGCGGGGTCCAGTCGGTGCTACTTGCCCGAAGCTGCGAGAGGGTGGGCGTACTCGCCGTGTCGACCAAGCTGTGGGCGATCCAATACCGGCCGTGCTTCTTCCCGCCTCCCGCCCTCATGATGGCCTCTCCAGAGAGTGGTGCGGTGGCCGGATCCCAAGTCTCCCCGTGGAGCGCCCTTCCCATCTCCGTGTACGCATTGATGCACGCGTCGATGCTGGGGTTGGTGTAGGCCTCTGGTGGATCCGCTGGGTTGTTGGCCACGTTGGACGTCGCCCTGCCCTTGTGAGACATGGCGTATGCTGTGAAGTCATTGCAAGACTGGCCTGAATGTGATGCCGACTGCCAAGAAATCAACAAGATAATTAGTAAGAATTCAAAATTTAGCTTTAGAAAGAATGAAGAAATTAGTGAACTTACCCAAGTCTCCTTGTACTCGGCGAGGCTATGGCTCCCTTGATGATGTGCCGGACCCAGCATCATCAAAGGGTGCTCCCGACATAAGGCGTGCTGGCGGGCCCAGTCCTCGCTGATCCACTTGTCTACCATCATAGACCAGCACTTGCCCTTGTTTGTGCACCAGTTTAGAGGCACCTAAATGTAATGAAGTGTATGACATATTGTAATATCAAATTCAAGATAAATGAGTAGAGATGGCATTTATTTACCTTTAAGTATTGGTCGCGCATGAGGAAGATGACCCTTGCAGCTGGTTTCTTGACACTCCTCTTCTCGACGTCGGCGCAGTACACAATAACAATCTGGACACGCGCCTCATAGTGCATGTCCTTCACCAGCTTGTAGCAAGCCATGTAAGCCTGCTCATTCGCCCGGGCCTCATGGCCTTCCTCGCACCTGTAGAAATTCTGCATATATACCAGATAATTGCAATCATCATTCCAAAAATTGAAACGGAATGCGATATTTCGACCATTTTAGTGCGAAGATGACTTACCCACAACTATCCGACCACCCGCCTCTCTTTGGTGGCAAAGTTCCTTCCTTCGCGATCAGTTGCGTCCGGGGTGGCCATGTAGTGGTCCCATGTGTATGCCAGCTCCAGGACCCCGGCATGCATCACGAGCCCGTTGAAGTGCAACCTGCACAGAAGACCCAAGATACCATTGGGCTTCGGTTTGTGGTCACCAGGCTGCACAAAACCCACCCCCTGCAAGAGTGTTTAAGGTAAAGTTTTAGTTAGTATTGTGATTTTAAATAAATATAATGCATAATAAAGAAGTACTAACATACTTACTTAGGCTTTGCTGGTCGAATCATCAGGCGTCTCGCTGGAGGTATCGGCCATCGCGGGAATTGCAACGGTCCACGCGACCACACCTGCAGCTCACCTCCTGCCGCCCCCTCCTCGGCCTCCTCCTCGTCCTCCTTCCCCTCCCCCTCCACGTGCTCCTCCTCCTCCTCGCTCCCCTGCTCCTCCTCCCTCTCCTCCTCCTCCTCCTCCTCGTCCTCTACAGGAGAAGGTGTCCTCTCCCTACTCCTCCTCCCCCTACCTCCTCCACCTCTCCCACTACCTCTTCCTCCACCTCTCCCTCTCCCTCTCCCTTTCCCTCCCCCTCCTCCACCACCTTTGCGAACACTACGGCTCCCGTACCCCTCGGGTGCATCGGACCCACTACCTCCTCCACCACCACTGCCCCTGTACAAGGAGCTCAGCCAAGTCATCTTGCCACCGCCTGGCATCTTTGTTTAGTTACCTGAAATCAAAAGGAGTGAACGAATCAGTCAAGATAAACAATACTTGCAAATACATGAAAATGAAGAAAATATAACTACAAACTAACATAATATATATTAAATATTGCGAGTCATACATGTATAAGAAGTAGTCATCATAATTGGGATTAGCTGGATCGTAATCCTCATCATCACTATCAGCTATGTCAACATAACCAGCAGAATCCGAAGGAGAAATGTCATCTTCACTGTCTCTGCCTAAACGTAGTCGCTCTAGTAATTGTAAGTCCTGAATATTTTGAACCTCATCTCCAGCTTCCTCGTCATCTACCCTTTCATTGTCGACTTCCATTCCGATCACGTCGGATAAGTCTATCTCGAAACTCTCTTGTAGCCCCTCTTCTTGAAAGAACTCTCTATCATTGTTATAATCTTCATTGTTTGGGAGAGGCAGTTTGTCGTGTGGCGATACTTTATACACAACATCCCAACCCCGAAGACGGTGGTCGGTTTGGCACGGGTATGAGAGATAATAAACTTGTGTGTCTTGTTAAGCCACAATGTAGACATCATCGCCTTGTAACTTTGAATCCTATCGAATTTCGACTAGGCCAACATTAGGGGTATTCCTTGTTAATGTTGGATCCAACCAATGGCATTTGAAAATGAATTGAGTGAGCGGTACAGAACCATGAAACTTGAGTTCGTATATTTCTTCAACTCTTCTGTAATACTCGACTCCATCTTGACCTGACGTAAAAACGCTAGTATTAGTGGTTCTTCGATTGGTCCAACTCTGCTCATATCTCATTGAGTGGAAGCGATATCCGTTCATGTCATAAACGTTAAACGACTTGATCATGTAGCTAAAGACATCGGCAACCTGTCTCAACTCAGCACTCATGGACGAATCGGTTTGGCCCTGCAAGCGTATGTAGGATAGTTTGTCATATAGTTCGAGAACAACGAAATAAAATAGGACTGTGAATTGAAGACTATCTTTTGTTGAACCCAATAAATGAAATCGGGTTGTGAATTTCCCGCGCCATTTTTAAGAAGACTTTCCGTTTCCATCGGGGTTGGAACCCTTGAGCGACGCCAAAATAGTTGCTTAAATTCCCTATATGAAACATGATAAAGGGAGTTGGATACTAAATAGTGGAAACTCGTGAAGCAGAAACTCGTGAAGTGGAAACAATGTTGAGAACTTACGCAATGTACGGCTCCACCTCGGAAAGTTTGGTCAACACGTATATCATGATACGGTGCCACTCTTAATGGTTCAAGGTCTTGTATCTCGCATCACTTGCACTTCCAAGTTGTCCTCGGAAAATGTTGAGACTCGATTCATTATTGCCAGCATGCTGGGAAGGTTGTCACCATAGTATTTGGTTGTGAAGTTTGACACCTTCTCCAGAATATATGATTCTGCAATTGAATCTTCAATTTTGCATTTCGTTCGAAGAACCTTATGACATCTCTCAATTGGATAGCACCAACGGTATTGCACAGGCCCCCCCCCCCATCCGTGCCTCATACAGAAGGTGTAGAAGCAACTGCTGCATCGGATTGAAGAAGGCGGGTGGAAAGATCTTCTCCAGCTTACATAGCAACACAGGGGGCCACTTTTTCCATGTCCGAAATGGCGGCCCGAGATAACTGCTTAGCACACAGCTGCCGGAAAAAATTGCTCAAATCTGCCAACACTCATCCGATATTATCAGGGAGATAGTCTCAAACCATCACCAGAAGAAGCAGATCAATCCATATGTGATAGTCATGACTCTTCAGCCCATTGATTCGCATCATAGTCAAATTGAATCCCCTCCTCAGATTCGCTGCATACCCATCGGTAAATTGTAACTTTTGGATCCACTCTAGTGCTTCCTTTTTTTGGGGCCTCGTTAGGATGAAATCCGCCGGAGTCTTCCTCCATTGTCTCCCTGATCTCGGAGTCTTCATTTTGTATCTTGGTCTATCGCACAATGTTGACAGATCCACTCGAGCCTTGATGTTGTCCTTCGTCTTATCAGGGATGTCCATGACTATTCGAAAAAGAGTCTCGCCCTAGTTCTTTTCAGTGTGCATGACATCAATGTTGTGTGGAAGGAGAAGATCATTAATATAGGGAAGCCTCCATAAGCCAAAGATCTGAGTCCAGGAATGTTCCTCGCCATATCCCACAAAACCAACTGCATCATTGACCTGGAGACCATCTATCTGTGCATGAAGCACGGCACCCGTTAGCATCTATAGTGCAGGATATGTAACTACGACACCTTTTGTGAAGTTCTTAATGTCTCTTCTAAATAAATGGTCAGCAGGAAGAAATTGTCGATGTTTGTCAAACAACAAATACTTGCCCCCCTTTCTCAACCAACTGAACTGCAGAGTTGCCTTGCATGTTGGGTATGGGACCTTTCCATGAGTACACCATCCGCAGAAAATGCTATATGCCGGGAGATCATACAGGGAGTAGTGGTACCACACATACATTCTAAAGTTTGTCTTTGTCACTCGGTCATACGTCCACACCCCTTCCTCCCATGCTTTGATAAACTCATTGATCAGAGGCTCCATGTAAACTCATTTTATTCCCTGGGTGATCAGGAATAATCAACGACACAAATATTGTATGTCGTTGAAAAAGAACACCGGGGGGAGATTCAAGGGGATAACAAACACAGGCCAGCATGAGTACGATGCAGCCATCATACCATAAGGATTGAACCCATCGGTTGCCAGTGCAACACGTACATTACGAGCTTCTTCAGCTTTCTCACGATGAATCTCATCAAAATGAGTCCATGACTCACCGTCGGAGGAATGCACCATCTTATCAGGATTGTATCGAACACCTTTTTTGTGCCATATCATTTGTTTCGCGGTTTCCTCAGTCATATATAGTCCTCGGATCCTCTAAATGAACGGAAGGTAATGTACAATTTTCATAGGAAGCTGCCTCTTAGGCTGACCGTCACTAGAATCCACCTCTAGGAACCTAGAGGCTTTGTATTTTGGACAGTAAGTTTCAGCCTCTGCTCTTTCCTAAATAAGATGCACCCATTCAGACAAGAATGTATCTGCTCATATGGCATCTTAAGTGCACCAAGGATTTTCGTCGCCTGATACATTGTCTTAGGCAGAATGTGATCTTCCGGAAGCATGCTGCCAAAAATGGTCAACATACTATCAAAGGCGTCTCGACTCAGGCCAAACTGGGACTTCAAGGCCATAAGGCGTCCAATGCCGTCTTACTGAGAAATCTTTGTTTGGCCATGAAGAGGTTTCTGTGCCGCCTCCAACATCTCGTAAAATGCCTTTGTGGTTGCCTCTGGCTCCTCCTCCTGCGGTCCTTCACCGAAATGTGCCTCCTCATAGTCTTCTAATATGTCTCCAACCCACCAGCTGCATCACATTCATCGATGTGTTGCCTAATGACCTCGTCCCTCATACGATGGGCTTCACCGTGAAAGAAAGTCTGGCATAAATCCATACTTGACAAGATGTTCGTCCATGACCTTCTTTGTCTTTCGTTTCTGGTTTCCACAACTGCTGTAGGGATACCACATGAAACTCGATCCTTCAGCTTGCGCCCATGCCCCTTCCAAGAATTCGTTGGTCTTCTCAATTCATTCTTCGGTCATGCTAGCTCGACTTTCCCGGCCCGTGTACATCCACTCACGATCATCCATCTTCCAAGATATCAGTGACTACTATCAAAATTAAATACATGTAGTCGTTGGGCCTAGAGTCTAGTAGGTAAAGATAGGTCCTAATCCCACCCGACCATGCGTAGATGGGGTCAGTTTATATGATTCACTCCTATCCGAGACAGAATTTCGGCAGCACCTCCCCACTGTTCTCCAGATACACATCCCGAAAGGGAGATTGTGTATCCGGAGAACAACAGGGAGATGATGCCGAAACTCTGCCTCGGATCGGAGTGGGCCATATAAACTGACCCATCTACGCATCCTCAGGCTGTCCAAAAAATATGAACAATTCGAAATAGATATGGCCATCAATATGCAAATATCTGCATATTTCTAACCGTTTCTTTTTCGAATGAGAGACGCCTAACTGGTGTACGTGCTCTACCATATTCATGGGTTAGTTTTCAAAATACAATTATCAATAAACTAACTAAATATATCATTTTGTTATCAATATCTATATAATCTAAAATAACCTAACTCAATATCTAATTTACTTATCAATATCCAAATAAACTAGACCGATCTTAAAAACTAAATAAACAATTAACATCTAAAATAAGTCTAAATAAACTAAACCCGTATACCTAAACTAAACCAGTCTAAATAAATAATTAACAATTAATATCTACCTAAACTAAACCAGTCTAAATAAAATAAATAAACAATTAATATCTAAATTCTATATCTACCTAAACTAAATAAACTAAATCATTCTAAATAAACTAAATAAATAATATCCATATGTACCTAAAAACTATATCTACCTAAAAATCTACCTAAAAATTATAATCGTATTCTAATTTACATCTAACAAATTCAACTTAATAAATTACTTAAAAAATACCTTGCTGCTGCCTGTTGCCGGATAGGCGCCTCCACGGCGGCGGGGAGACGGCCTCCGACGCTGAAGGGCGCGCCCTCAGGTGCCGAGGAGGCGGCAAACCCGGCGGCAAACCGCGCCCTCTGGGCGGCGCGGAGGCGCCGGGTCTCAGGCCTCGGCCGCCGGGCAGCGCGTGGAGCGGCGAGAGGCGTCGATGAGGCTTCCGGCGGCGCTGGGGGCGCGGGGAGGCGGCGGGGATCCGCCACGGGACGCGAAGGAGGCGGCGCTTGCCGGCGTGGATGTGGGGTTCGGCTGGCGGCGTGGAGGGCGGCGGCGGCGGCGAGAGCGGTGGTGGCGTGCGCAGGGAGGCGGCGGCGCGTGTGGAGAGGAGCGCGGCACGTGTGGAGATGAGTGTGGAGTGGAGTGCGGGGGCGGGTCCGGATAAGTCCTGGTTCTGTCTTTGCCGAGTGCCCCCGATTCATTTCTTTGCCGAGTGCAGGATCTGGTGGCACTCGGCAAACCTGGATTCGCCGAGTGCCGGGCCACCAGGCACTCGGCAAATATTTTTTTTTACACTAAACCAAATAGTTGCAAAAAATTGAAATTAAGATACATATTCAAAAAAATCCATTATTTCATGCAATATTATTTTAAATTTAAATTAAAACAATTCATATTTCATGTTTTATGATTTTATGAAAAAATCCATTATTTCATGTGTTTCTAAGTAAAATTTAATTTAAATCAATAAATTCGTTTTGATGAGGTATTTAACAAAATTTTAGTGAATATCAACTAAATAATTTGCCAAAATAATGCAACAATTTATGGTTCATGATTTCATGCAAAAAAGCCTATTATTTCATGTGTTTAAAGGTCAAGATCAAACTAAAAATACATTAATTTTGAATGAGTGCCAAAAATATATATATATAACAAAATAAAAAATTAACCCAATTTTCAAAGGACACATATTTTGTTAATATTTCTCTATACAAAAAGTTTCACGTTGAAAATTCTACGCGACTGTCATTTCGACTACAAATCCAACCGGATACTCTGCATCTCTCTGAAATTTCTTCGGAGATCCTCCGGATTATAAGCAGCGTACATTGACACTTGTTCGAAACACTGCCAGTTTTTTTCCACTCCATCCTTCCATGAAACCAAGAGATTTCCACAAGTCTCATGATTTTCGGACATTGTTTGCTATTTTTTGTTTTTTTTCGAACATCCTTGCGCAGGCTTGCGATCAAGTTCCATGATAAAGATGCTTCAATTTTTCAGTTCTTTCGCTGATACGGCATCAGTTTTGGATCCAGGTACATGAATATCACTTCTCCTTTCAATGATTTCGAAATTTCAACCCACTTATAATTTATAAATAAGTTTGATCGAATATTCCCCGCAAAAAGAAAAAATAACATAATATAGTAAAACAATCAATAAAAGTATCATATGTTATCAGAGATTTACATTTCAAATTTGAGTTGAGAATAAAAAAATTTGAATGCAAAAAAAAATACAAACTGTTTGCCGAGTGCCAGGTGGCAGGCACTCGGCGAAACTGGCTTTGCCGAGTGCCCAATGTAGGCACTCAGCGAAATTTGGTCTTTGCCGAGTGCTTGCCTTGCAGCACTCGCCAAAGAATAAAGGCCCGGCGCACGGCGGGCGCGCATGCTGGGCACCTACACACCCTTTGTCGAGTGCGGGCCCAGTGGCACTCGACAAAGATAAAATATGCCGAGTGCCCCTGCTTTGCCGACGGCCGGCACTCGGCAAAGTTTGGACATGCCTTGTGCCATGAGTTTGCCGAGTGCTGTGCCTTCAGCACTCGGCGAGCGCCTCTTTGCCAAGTGCCCGTGTTCTGGCGCTCGGCAAAGCCGGTGGCACTCGGCAAATATGCGTTTTTCGATAGTGATTACTGAACATCTGTCTTATTGTAAAAAGAACCACAAAGCTAATTACAATTAATCTATCATACCACCAATTGGTCGGAATAGGAAAAATATGTATTCAATGTAAGCAAGGGCGGATACTGCACCCGCCCTCTAAAAATAGGTTTTTACGTGCCCCAAAAAACAGTTTTCGTAGTAGTGTTTCAATTTTATTGACATATGGCTAAAATAGTTTTGAGAAGCTTTTATAGTAGACAAAAAAATTGTTCGAGCTTCACAGGATATACGGATATATGGATTCTTTATTTTACCAAAAAGGCAAGTTTTATTATGCTTATGATGACCTTACAACTTGTATTATGCTTATGATGACCTTACAACTTGTATTAAGATTAATTGGTTGCATCCACACAGCAGCAAATAACAGCTATTCGAGCTCCAGATACGATACAGCGTTGTGCATTCTGATATTATTCTTTTTCTGTTTTTGTTAGCTGCGAGCTGGGATTACAACCGACAGTAGTATCTACAGCATAGATCATTTTCTACTTTCTGTTAGGGTTGCTTCGATCGACAGACAGCTAACAAATACAACAGACATGCTGGTAGCAGAATCAGGGATATCCTAACGGCATCGATCTTTGCGATATCCCGATCTTTGCGATATCCCGATCTCAGTAACGTACCACGGCACCAGGCCACACCCCTATAAATTGGTCCTCTCGTCTCCTGCAGGGTTCATCCCACCCAAGCCAACCAGAGCCTCCTTGTGCGAAGCATTTAACAAAGAGCAATGGCGCCATCCAACAAGTGCACGCTGGCCATCGCGCTGCTCGTCGCCTTCGCCGTGGTCGCGCCGCTGCTGCCTTCATCTGCGGCCGCCCGGGACGGCGGAGCAGCCAAGAAGGCCGCCCCGGCTCCGGCGCCATCGGCCAGCGGTGACGCTCCTCTGCACCCCATGGGCTTGATCGATGATATAATCGGCCTTATCCCTGACCTGCCTCTGCCGCGAATACTCCCTTGTCCTCCTGTGTTCCCGATAAAAATCCCGTTCATCCCCTGCCACAACGTCACGCCGCCGCCGCCGCCGGTGACGGAGTGTCGGCCAGGGCTGGCGAAGTACATGCCGCCGTGCGCCCGTTTCCTCACTAGCGACGACAGCAGCGTGCCGTCGCCTCCGAGCAAGTGCTGCCACGTCATCAAACCCTTCTTCGAGGATGGGAGCACGTCGCCTCTGTGCCTCTGCCACGTCGTGAACGGTGACGCCGGCAACCTCTTGCCGGCGCCGGTGAACCACACGCGCGCGACCTCCTTGCTGGAACAGTGTGGCTACGGCTTCACATCGGACAATGTTACCGACATCTGCGCAAATCGTAAGTCTCAAGTTATATATACACACACACATACATAATATATAGCCTAATGACTATTTATTAGAATGCATAGTAGATTGCATAGTAGATTAGTTAGATCTAATATTATGCCTGGTTTTAATAACAAAGATTAAATACTTTGATGGTGACATCGATTGTTGTGTTAAACGTACAGGTGACTTTATAATCCCGCCGATGGATGCCGTTCCGAGTCCACCACAGCGTCGCCACTGAACAAAGGGTTAGTGTGCTTTAATTATTACTAGTTTGTGATCGAGCCAGTGAATTGGTGCGTGTATCTAACATCCATGTTTTCTTTGGGCATTCTTGGCAGCTGGATCGCCATGATAAGCAGCAGAGGAGAGTTTGATCAATTCTTCCGTCAAGAGTAATAAGAGCTATGGATTGCAGATCCATGATTGTCGTCATCGTAGTATTATATTAGTAGTGCGTTATTAGGTATAGGTTAGAGTTAGAACCTCCTGCCAAGGAAGAAATATCTAGATTAGCTAAAGAGTTATTTGTGCCCATTTGTCATAGGGGCAGTTCGTTGTTTGCTCAATCAATCTAATAAGATGGCAAATATGCAGACATTTTTTTGGGATTGATTTTTTTTTGTCCAATATGAGATGGTAATACTATAGCATTTATTTCAGTTATCTGATTATGCTGTATGGTAACCCTCAAATCGCTAATTTGGTTTTATCCCTAAAGAATGCCAGACAACACATGCATGTTCCGAATCCAGTACTAGTGAAGCTACTTCAGTTCATTATACAACACAATGACAGAATAACAAAATAAGCTAGTTGGGAGTAGATAATTATACTTCCTCCACTGACAGCGGCCTCTTAATGAAATATGTGCTAGTGAGGGCAGAGCATTAAATCTTTCATGGCCTAGCACGTATTTGGTTGGGACCGTATGATAGCGCTTTGAACACTTTTTTTTTGCCATATATTGTCCTTTACTCCTTTTGTACATACAGCCGTATGATCAGCAATCTGTAATTTCTTCTATATATATATATATATATATATATATATATATATATAGAAAAGAAAATATACAAGTAGTGAACACGTTATTATTATGCATACCCATCGACCTTATTTTCATCTGTTACGCAGATATATCTCATAACCATAATATACATCATCACCAGCAACAGAATTATTTGCCGAATGCTGATACGGTCTACCAGATCATTTCTGCGTTTTGTTACAGATGCATCTCGAGCCGAGTCAGGGTTAGGGAGTAGGGACGATCTCCAGAAGATTGTACAAGGTTTGTTGCGTTTAAGATTATATTTTTCTATCTCAAAGATCGATCATCACCTTCCACGTAGGTTCTTTTTTCATTGTTCGCCACGCTCTACGGCACTAGCCAACAGCCCAAGACAGAGCCTAGCCTCCATTGACGGAGACACCCCTCTCTGTCATCGATGGCGCCATCTGACAAGCGCGTCCAGATCTCCTTGCTCGTCGTCGTCTTCGCCGTGGTCGTGCCTGGCCCTCGTCCTTCAGCGGCGACCAGAGTCGGAGGACCAGCCAAGGCCGCCGCTCCATCGCCCAATGGAGAAGCACTCCTGCAGCCGGCCGGGCTGAGCGTCCCTGACCTGCCATTGCCACGGATACTTCCTTGCTCTCCGTGGTTCCCGAAGATCCCGCTGATCCCTTGCTACAACGTAACGCCGCCGCCGCCGCCGCAGCCGACGGATCCGAGGGAGTGCCGGTCGTCGCTGAGGAGCTTGATGCCGTGCGCGGGCTTCCTCACCAACGCCAGCGTCCCGGCGCCTCCGACCGCCTGCTGCGACGGCTTCGATCCCTTCGTCGCCAACCGAAGCAGCGCCCCGCTCCTCTGCCTCTGCCACATCGCCACCGCCGACATCGCCCGGCTTCTGCCGGCGCCCATGAACCACACGCGCGCGGCCTCCGTCATGGAAGATTGTGGTCTCGGCCTGCCAATAGACGCGCTGTCAAGATTCTGCAGAGAAAACAGTGAGTCATATTACTTTTCTTTTTCTCGTGACGGTAAGACGATCGTCCTTGAGCTGGAGACTAATACCGATTGCATTGAGCAGGAGAGGAAGTCCCACCGATTGACCCTCCGAGCTGACGATCGAGCGCACCACCATCGGCAGCAAAGCTTAAATAATCTCCAACGGACCGTATAATCCTAGCTAAATTTAGAGTTTTATAAAGTCTGTAAAAGAATAAAAGACTTCCTATAAGGTGAGGAATTTAATAGGCGTCTCTACAAATCTTGACTCTCCATTTTACAAGTTAACTCAAATTCTCATAAATAGGTCCTTAGATCTTGCAAAAAGCACCCTAAAAATTTTGCAATCAAAGCAATTAGATCCCGAGTCGTTGTTCATGGCAGGGGACGGTCTGCCCGACCGAAATCCGGCAAACTCGCTCGCCGGCGGCTAAGTAAAAGGTGGGGGAGCAGAAAGAGGATGCCGAGGAATACCTTTTCGGTGGGTTTTTGCGGGGTAGGGATGGGCATGGTAGAGGGCGCAATGGTGGACGGAGCTCCGGCGGTGGGGTGCTCGGGACTGCAGGAGGTATGCTGCGGGACCGCGTCTCCAGTCGCCAGTCGCCGGCCGGGGCACTTTTGTGGCACTGCTACCACCTCAAACCCGCGTACCTGAGTCTCACCACTCCACTCAGCGGTTCTCGGCGGCGGCAGCCGCGTCGATTTGGAAAACAAAGTTGGTCTTTTGGGGAAAAATTGGGTGCACCCGGATGCATGCATGGAAGCTCCCATACACCTCTATTCGTAATGTCCGACCCGTGCATCCAAACCATCTGAAAGTGATGCTTGCGGCTCGTTTTTCCAGCTCGTAGAGATTGGCTCGGCTCGGCTTCAGCGCCCAGCTCCCACACGTGAGCCTGTGCCGTCCGATGGAACTGGGCCGGGGGTGCACGGAAGCTCCCATGCGCCCCTGGACCCTGGTGCATCCAATTTTTTCCCTCGTGGGAAGCTAGCGCGGGACAGCCAGAGGTGAATGGCGAGCTACGCCGCTCGACCAAGAAAGCTTGCGGAAACGTGGATGGATAGCGAGGAGGAGAATTTGGAGAGGCGGTTGAATTCTATTTTTACCATAATTTTATTGTTTTTAGTTAGCCAACTCATTTTAGAGAGATTTTTGGAGATGCTCTTAGTGTACGGTCAGTGGCGGAAGAAAGCTCAGGGCAACTATGGCCATGACCCTAGGTGTGGGCTGAATTTTTCCTTACTGTAGACTATTGTTGCAAAGAGGCCCATCTTAATTAGCCTAACCAGCTCATGGAGTGGCCCTAGTCACTGGAATGGCCCAGCTACGCCCCTGGGTACGGTTTTTTTTTGAAGGACTCAAGGCTTAGGGTCCGTGCTTTCCTTGGTTACTACTTTATTTTCCGGCCAGCAAATTGTTGTCTTCTGTAAAATATTTGGCTTCCTTTACTTTCTTTTGCAGCTGCGCATATAAGAGCAGTATAGAGGTTAATGAATTGTGTGCCAAGTTTCTCTACGTGGTTGTAGCCATGTAGTGGTAGGGGCGGTGTTCAGGAAAAGATGCAACCTCAGAGCCTCTCGCTTAGTCGTAGTGGTAGCAGGGGGGGAATCCGGAGGTTAGCTGATAAACACGTTTATCGAATTTTTTGGTAATTTATCGGATTTGCACTACTACAGAAAACCCTATCCCAAACGCCTCATCACCGCCGGTTCTATTCTAACCGGCGGTGATGTGCTATCACCGCCGGCTCAAAATGGAGCCGGCGGTGATAGCCGTCATCACCGCCGGGTCTTATTACGACCCGACGGTGACAGATATGACGGGCATCACCGCCGGTTCGTAACACGACCCGGCGGTGATAGACGTTTATCACCGCCGGGTCGTGTTACGAATCGGCGGTGATGCGAACACCACCCCATATTATCCTCTCATTCTCATTTTATTTTTTTCCCAATCTTATCCTCTCACTCACCTCCTCCGGTCCACCTCCCCACCGCTAACTCCCAGACCGCCTTTGGTCGCTGCCGCCGCCACCTCCGCCCCCAGGCCGCCTCTAGTGGCCGCCGGCGGTGGCGGCGACGATGCAGGCAGCGGCAGCCGCCTGTTCGCCCCTCCCACCTCTCTCTTCCCCCCAGCATCCCACCTCCTCCAGGCTAGAAATCTTGTCGCCCCTTCACCGCCGCCGGCCACCGGGGCTGGATCCGGCCTTCTCCTCGCCGGATCCGAGGTACGCCTAACCGGATATCAGGGATCGCCACTGTCGCTTGCCCCGGGGTGTGTGCTCCTGGTGGTCCCGGTGGCCGCAGGTCCGTGGCCGCTGCCGCCACTCACCCCGGACGCTGTGTCTCTGGTGGCCGGGGACCTTGGGCCGCCGCTCCCCTCGGGGCGCCGTGCCTCCGATGGCTCGGATGGCCGAGGTGCCGTGGCCGCCACTGCTTGTCATGTGAACTAATCTGAGATGCTGCTTGTCTCATTCATGTCAGTTTCATGTTATTGTTTGACTTTCCTTGTGCCCTCTTTCAGTGTTCTCAGCTTGCAAACCAGAATTGTCAAGAGGGAGGGTCTGTTCATCACAACCAAAGTTATCTAAATTGCAAAGCCCTACTCTCTATACTAGGAAACCACCACTTCCTAATTGTGCATGATGACAACTAAAGTTTCTTTTTTTTCATTCTACTGAAACATATCTGTTTGTTATGACTGTAGCTATGGAATTCAGATCACGGTCATGTGATTGAAGCCTGTAAGGACAGCTTGAAGAAGCTGCAGCTAGGTTATCTTGATCCCTATCTTGTTCACTTCCCAGTAGCTACTAGACATACTGGTAAATTCTAACTCTTACTTTTGCATAGTATTTAGGAAGATTTAATATGTATGTGTCTCACTGAATAGAGCATTTTGATTTCCTTCAGGACTTGGTACAACTTCTAGTGCTCTTGGTGATGATAGTGTGCTTGACATTGATACCACTGTCTCATTGGAAACAACATGCCATGCGATGGAAGAACGTGTTTCTATGGGACTGGTCCGCAGCATTGGGATCAGGTAAATTGAAATAACATTTTTCTTGTTGCAGTTGTAGTTTTGTCTACATAGAAAGCATGCTTGATCATGTGCCTTTTATATGCAGCATCTCTAACAAGGTATGGTTCTTCCAAATCTTTTCAAATTTGCTGTTGCATTGCATATGTAATAGACAGGCACTTAGACAGATAGAAGTAGCATTATAGATATTGTAAAAAAAATTGTATGCAAGACTTCAATGTAATTCTTTCTAGACTTGAGTGTGTGGAACTCCTGGGACATGAAAATGGTGGTAAAAGACTAGTGTTTACTGAATTTCAGTTTGTAATATGCATTCTCTGTCCTAAGTTGAAAGGCCTTTTGGTTCAGAACTAGATATGGGCAGTAGGATGAATTGCTAGTTCTATCATTACTATAGTTCTTTTCAATTTTGACAACTTCAACATGGCTGCCATCTGATGTATGAGCTCATATGGTTGAATTCTGCTGCTATAATTATATATTATATATGTTGTACAAATGATGCAATATTATTATATGAAAATAATTTTTTTGATGGGAAAAAAGTCTTCACCACCGGTTCCAAATACGAACCGGCGGTGATGGGTGCACATCACCAACGGTTGGCGCACGCATCACCGCCGGTTTATGAACCGGCGGTGATGAACCCCCTCCATCATCGCCAGTTCTGGAACCGGCGTGGATGGCCCTTCTATCACCATCGACTTAAATCCAACGGTACCCAAAACCGTTGGTGATGCACTTTTAGAACCGGCGGTGATAGGGGTGGCTGTAGTAGTGTTGCCATTTTTCTTTTGCATAATTTTTTTTAAAAATCCCTCCAAATATATACAAAACAATCTAGATTACCTCTAAACAATCTACCAAGAAAAATAAATCATCACAATGCATAGAAATAAGAAGATATATGAACTAGGAGGGATGGCCATGAATTCAAAATTAATGTTCGAGAGTTAATCTGACCTCCCAAGCAATATGAGCTGGCAAGGTATGGTGACTCGGGTGTCTCTCCTGGCGACTCTCTCGGGCGATCTCCATGGCGATCTCGGGATGGTTCTTTCCTTCTAGTTACTCCCCGGGATTGGTCTCCTCATGGAAGGGCACGAAGATCTGATTTGCAAGAAGTTGGATTTTTCTCCTGGCAAGATTTTTTAGGAGGATGTTCGGATCCAATTTGTCAAGTCGGTACACCACCCTTCCTCCTCTCCTGATGGTTCCTTCTTCCTTCTGGCAACTTTCCGTCGTTTCACCGTTCGATTAACAGAAGACTCAGTTGTTCTCATGCTACAATCATGCTCGGATGGTTCAGCTGCTGGATTTCATGTTTCTTATCAAAGTGATGGGCATTTTTGGTTTTCTGTCTCATGCAAAGCAGTTGGGTTTAAGGTCCATAATCTATGGCGTTTCATTGGCCCTTGCTTTGATGTTTATTTCCACCTTTGGAGCAACGGTGCTCCTCGCTGGAACGCGAAAAAAATTCTCTGAGAACAAGAACAGCATCATGAATGGACCATCGTCCGATCTCGGAAGCACAGGAATTCTCGTTCTCCTGGTCTTTCTCGGAATCGTCGTCGTGTTCGGTTCTCTGATAGGTTGGTGCAAGATTCACCGATGCCTAAGCATCGCCCACAAACTCCTCCAGAATCCATTCGTTTTGGTGAATTTTTTGTGCCCACTTCTGTCAAAATTTCTAAAGTGTTTGGGCGAATTCATTCGGATCTTGGTTCTTCCGGAAATCACTCCTCAGATCCGAAATTCATGGGCTCTCATCCTTCCGTTGATTTTGCGGCTGGTAATGTTCAAATTTCAAATTCAAAACCTACTGTTCTCTGTGCTAAATGTCTGGCAAGTGGGCATTTGGCCCAGAACTGTTTGGGCCTGTGGCGATGCAAATCCTATTTTAAATATGGCCATAAAGCCTGATGGTGTCTCACTAAAGCGAAGCCCAAATTGATTTGGGCCCCCAAGGAACATATTGCTGAGGATTTCTCTTCTGATTCTACCTCAGCCCAAGAAGATAAGCCAGTTTCGGAAGCTACTGTTCCTGTTTTTGGGGTGTCAATCTCGGTGGATCCGCACCTTCCTAGTGACTCCTCATCTTCCCCAAGCAACAGTAAACCCTGATCGCCGACTTCATCGCCATCACCATCCCCCTCCTCCTCACCGCCTTTAACCCCGTCATCCGCCACACAGGAGTCAACAATGGCGAACTTCCCTTGTAATCCAGCGTTCTTTGTTCCTGCTGGCTTTCAAGTTGAGCATGGTTGGCAGAGGCCTTCCAGGGCGAGGGTCGCCTTAGGTGGAGAACCACATCGTCGGCACGAGCAGTATGCCATCTTGACACTAGAACCGGAGCCTTTACAAGCGCAAGTGCAAGAGATAATTCAAGATATTGTTGGCTTCCTTCAGCAAAATTTCCCAGTGAGAGTTGTCTCTGCATTTCCTTCACCTTTGGGATTAGGCCTTTTTCAGTTTGAGGGTCCGATTCAGAGGGAACGGCTGCTTAATGCGTCTCCAATTCAGTTCGGTCATGGTTTGCTCCGTTGGCTTAAGCATGATGAAGCTAGGAATCTTCATGCTTGCCCTTACATTAGAGAGAGCTGGGTTATGTTCTTGGGCTTCCCCCCTAGATTATCAACTGTTGGATTTTGTCAAAGCTGCAGTGGCTCCCTTTGGTCATTTAATCTCTTGGTTGGATGGCCCAAACAAATCCAGAGTCCTTACTAAGTGTCTGCTCCTGGATCCTTCCCATGTGCCTAGAAGCTTGGTGGTGTCTTAGGGCTCTCTGATAGGTGGCATGGGCCGTTCTTGGTCTATTCCTGTCTTTATTTTGAATGAGCAATTTCCTGATGGTTTTCCACAAGATGAGGACCATGTTCCCTTTGATGCAAACCCACATCCAATTAATGGTGTTGTTAATGAGGTTAACCCTAATGCTCCCCAAGGGTGGCAGCATGATCTCCATGGAGCTGCACAGAATGTCCATTAGGATTTTGGTCTCAATGCAAATAACATGGCTGAAGTGCAGGATGAGCTAATGCCTGAGCAAGCTGATGTAGGCCCAGGGGTTGCTAGTTTGGATGGCTGGGATGATTGGCTAGAAGATAATCAAGCAGGAGCTGATAACCAATAGCCACAGGAAGTGGATCAGCAACAGGAATCAATTTCCTTTGATCAGTCAGGTTCCTCGGCACATTACTTGAGAGCTAATGGTCCTGACATCATACTCACTGTGGAGGATGTGTTAGCTGGCAATTATGATGGTTCTTCATCATCCTCCTCTTCAGAAGTGTCCTCTGGTACACTCTTGCATTTCCGGCCTCAAAAGTCCTTTTGGATCATGGAATCTGCGGCCTTCCAAAGACTCATTGTTGCCTCTATCCCCCCTTTGCTGCATCTGCCTGTTTGTATTGGACAAAGTGGATCTTTCAGTTTTTAACAGAGGAGTTAAGAGGGACTGTTCTGCTCCAACTGATAATGTTGGTGCTATTGTGCCCTATCAACCCACACTGCATGCTGTGCTTATTCAGCTTTGGGCTTCTGCTTAGATAGACTCAGCTGCTCAAGATAACCAGTCAGTCTCAGAGAACCAACATGAAGACTTGGGATCCTTTCCTGATGACCAGACTGACCCTCTGGTTTTTTCCAGTTCTGAAATTGAGATGTCTGGAGCCAGTACAGAGGTCATAGTTCCAGCAAAAAAATGCCTAACCCCTCTTCTGGATGCTGTTACTTCATCTGCTGCTCCTCCACTATCTCCTAGGCCTGCTGGTAAAATGTCTCTGCCCCTAGTGATCTCCAAGTCTAAGTCCAACAAGCCACTCTCTTCTTTGGGCAGCAGGAGAAGCCCAAGACTCAACAGCACAGAAGGCTACCAGTTTGTCCAGCTTGAGGGTACCCCTCGCAAGAAAAGGAGACAGCAGGCCCAATCCTTGGCCTCTAGCAACATTTCTCGGGATGACCCACCAAAGCCCACAGATGAGGTGATTCCAGCACCAGTTCCTCTTGATATTCTTCAGAGTTGGGAAATCCAGTGTAATGTGCCTCCTAGTGAGGTTACACCTGAAGCTCTTCTTGAGAATAGAGTACAAGATGATAATGCAGAAGCCTGAAGCACTTAAAACTTTTTTCTTCTTCTCTCTGCTATCTCTTTTGGAAGCCAGGAAATCTGTCTTAGTGTTGCAGAACAATGCTATTGTGAATTGTCATTCTGGATTTTATGGTTTGATCTGTTGGGTACTCTTATTACTATTACTATATTCTTGGTGGTTTGCTCGTGTGACCTGTTATCTTGATTGTTGTGATTGGCTATGTTGGGTACCTGTGTCCTGGCTGTTATATTCTTGGTGGCTCCCACTCCTTATAATTTTTAGTCTTCCTCTTTTAAGTTGTGCTGGACCCAGCTTACCTCATCTTCTTAAGTCTTTTTCCCATGAATACAAGAAATTGGAATATGCTCTGTTGGAACATTAGGAGGCTTAATGCTACTGAGAAGCATGATGCCGTTCGGGACAAAATTGAGGAGAGTGGTTGTTCTATTGTTTGTTTACAAGAAACAAAAGTGTAACACTTTGATATGCCCCTTATTAAAAAATTTGCACCTCGGCGTTTTGATAAATTTGATTTCATCCCTTCTGATAGAGCTTCAGGAGGAATTCTTGTGCTTTGGAATAGCGCTATTTTCATGGGTCATACTATTGATAATCTCTCGTTTGGCATGACGTTGTCTTTCACCTCACAACACAACCTTCCTGCTGGAAGTTGACAGTAGTCTATGTGCCTTGCAGAGAACCCTCTCGCACTAGTTTTGTCCAATGGTTAAGATCACATATTTTGGCAGATGATGAAGATTGGCTCTTCTTGGGGGATTTTAATTTCTACATATCACTTGACAATAGAAATAAGCTAGGTGGCAATGTCCAGGATACCCTTCTTTTTAATGATATCATTGGTCACCTTGGGCTAGTGGAGTTACCTCTTAAGGGTAGGTCCTACACTTGGAGCAATATGCAGCAAGATCCCTTGATGGAACAATTGGATTGGTTCTCTACCTCGGTGAATTGGACTCTTACTTTTCCAAACTCCATGGTGCTGCCATTGGCTAAAATTACATCTGACCACATTCCATGTAAAATTGTGATTGGGACTACAATTCCAAAATCAAATCTTTTTAGATTTGAAAACTACTGGCCAGAACATCCTGGTTTCTTTGACATTGTTCAAGATGGCTGGCTCAAACAAGTCAGGAATGCTAGAGATTCGGCCTCTTCTCTAGCTGGAAAACACAAAAACATAAGGTATAATCTAAAGAGGTGGAGCAAGAATCTGTCCAACTTGTCTGTTCTGATAAATACTTGCAACAAAGTGATATTCTTCTTGGATTCTCTGGAAGAATGTCGGTCTCTCTTCCTACCAGAATGGAATTTTAGGCTCATAATTAAGAAACATTTGCAGACCTTGCTCAGATATAAGAATATTTATTGGAGGAAAAGGTTTACTAATAATAAAGTGAATTTTGGGGATGAATGCACAAAATTCTTTCATGCCATGGCAACAGTTTCTTACAGGCGAAACACGATCACCCAACTGAAGGATGAGCATGGTAACCTGGTTTCTGACCATGAGAGTAAGGCAGCACTCCTTCTGATGGCTTACAAAAGTAGAATGGGAATCTCCTTACAACCAAGAATGCTTTTTGATCTTCACAGTCTCATCTCCCCTTCAGTGGACTTGGATAGCCTTGTTGCCCCCTTCACAAAAGATGAAATAGATAAAATTATCAAGCATCTGCCATCTGACAAAGCCCCGGGTCCTGATGGGTTCAATGGTCTATTTATGAAAAAGTGTTGGCCTCTCATCAAAGAAGACTTCTATGCTCTCTGTCAAGACTTTTATGATTGTAATGTCAATCTTGAAAGCATCAACTCCTCCTTTATTACTCTTGTGCCAAAAATAAACAACCCAGAGACTGTGAATGACTTTAGGCCCATTTCTTTGCTGAACTACAGCATTAAATTGTTCACAAAAATCTTGGCAAAAAGATTGCAGCTTATAATTTTGTAATTGTTACATGACAACCAGTATGGTTTTATTCGAACTAGAACCATTCAAGACTGTTTAGCATGGTGCTTTGAATACATATATCAATGTCAACAAAGTAGAAGAGATATAATTATCCTGAAGCTGGATTTTGGTAAGGCCTTTGATACAATTGAGCATGGTGCAATTTTAAAAGTAATGACTGACATGGGCTTTCTTGAGAAATGGCTCCAATGGATAAATCTACTCTTCACCTCAGGCTATTCCTCTATTCTTCTAAATGGAGTTCCTGGAAAACACTTCAAATGTATGAGAGGGGTTAGGCAAGGAGACCCACTGTCCCCATTACTATTTGTGCTTGCTGCTGAACTTCTGTAATATGTGGTTAATAATGCTTATCAGCAGGGTCACCTAACTATGCCTATTCCACTTGCAAGCAATGACTTCCCAGTGATACAATATGCTGATGACACAATTATTGTCATGAGAGCAGGCATAAATCAGGTTTTATATCTTAAAGATCTGCTTGACACCTTTGCTGATTCTACTGGGCTCAAAGTTAACTTCACAATGTCCTCCATGGTACCAATCAATGTCTCAGATGAAGATCTTGCAGCTTTGACCTCTGCTTTTGGTTGTCAGAAAGCTTCTATGCCCTTTACTTACCTCGGCTTGCCAATGGGTACCACGAAGCCAAGGATGGAAGATCTTACACCCTTAATGGACAAAGTAGAAAGAAAGATGTCTGTTTTCTCAACCTACTTATCCTACTCTGGTCGTCTAGAAATGATTAACTCAGTACTCACACCCACAGTGACTTATGCTATGTGTTCTCTCAAGCTGCCAGTGGGTGTGATACAAAATATTGATAGAGCCAGAAAACGATGCCTCTGGAGAGGTAATGATTGAAGCGTCCCCTCATAAGAGAAGACTTAAATGTGATACAAAACATCAGTCCCAGGAGGCTGATGCCACATTTATTACATCAGATGGTTCAAAACCTTACAAACCTTGGCGGACACTCGATACAGATAATAATAATAACTAGCCAAGCTACGACATAACACCAGACCGCAAACCACATAGGGTCTACCACGGGCTCAGAGTACTGCGATAGCGGAGGCATCTCGACAGGGCCGGTTCCACAGGTAAGGTTGGGTGTAGAACGCTAACCCTACTCTGCGTCGTCTGGCACGAAGTCCGGGTCTTCTTCTGTAAAAAGTAAGAGTGGGGTGAGTACAAACGTACTCAGCAAGTCCAACCACACCCACGGAGGGGGTTATAACAGAATAATATGCATAGGTAAATCAAGGATAAGGTTACGGTTTAATTTGCAGAAAAACGACATTTTATGCAGGGGTTTATTTTACGAAAAACCTTTTAGAAATCAGTTTTTGCAGTAACACAGAGTTCAGGTTTTAAAACTGCTACCGGACTCCCCGTCCGTCGTAGCACACGGCACAACTGCCGGAACCAATTCCAAAACAACTCACACCAGCCCATCCCAAAGAAACACTAGTTATGTGACCACACCATAACTCGCCCAATACCGTGGGCACGGACTATTCGAATAGATTCTTAACTCTGCAGAGGTGTGCAACTTTACCCACAAGTAGGATACCACAACTCGAACATCGTCGTGTCGGTGTAGATCCCAACATAGCCATTACCCACCATAGCTAAGCCTGACTAGCCATCACGGGATGCACCAAGGGGTCATTGACCACTCACTTAGGTATAACCGGGCATAAGTCACTCGGGGCTTATCCCTTTTCCTTAGTCACCCGTTGCTCTCAGCTCTCCTGATGGCTACCACACCAACTAGTGGGATTTATGCTACGCCGTTGCCCATTCAACGGTCGAGTGGTTTGCACGATAGTGGAGTTAGGTGAGATGACACACCAACTCGGTCCTTAGACGCGACAAGATGGAAAACTCCCTTCTTTGCCCTGCCACACAGGCATAAGCACACCAATCGGCAATTCACACAGAAATGCCGTCCATCCCGTCCATACTCATCTTTCGAAAATCCACATTTTATCCCTTCCCACACACACACATTTTCTTTAACAAATAAAATCATAATATGAGTAAAGTCCTAAACGTTCTAGTGTCGATTAACGTCCAATCAAAATCAGACATTAATCTAGGTGGTCAAGGAGTGATTATCACAAATCAAGGGGTGGCTATCCAACCGTGTTTTCATGCAAGCAAAACATATGCAGTTTTATAAAGCAGGCCATTGGGTTGTGTTTATAAAAACTAGGACAGAAACATGCATCAAAGGATGGGATTGAACTTGCCGTCTTCAAAGCCTTCGGGGAAGTCTTGTCCTTCGGGCTCGGGGTCGTGGAATTGGTCCTCGTTCTCCTGCTCACAGCACGGCTCGTTGACGGGTTCTCCTTCGTTCACTCCGTGGTCTACAGCGCACACAAACAAGCACACAATCAAAACAAGGATTTGTCGTCGAGCTCGAAACGGGAACACATGAAATATAGAGCATAGATTGTTATTTTTGAATGGTTTCTGAATGGTATGGCCAAAACTGAGTTAGGAGAGGCGGGGTAAAATTTTAGGTTAAACCGGGGTCGTTAGGCACATAAAATGATAGGTCAGGGGAGCGTTTTGGCCCTAAACAGGAGTCCAGGGACCTAATTGTAATTAAGATTAAGTAGGCAGGGGCTTGGTTTATAATTTAGAAATTATTTGGGTCATTCTAAAAGGGTCAGGGTTTATCTGTAATTAAGTTTATATGGAAGGGGGCTTATTTTGAAATTAGGTAAAAAGGCAGGGTTTACTTTGCAAATTGGTTAAAGGGGGGGGACTCTTAACCAAATAAGAGGGAAAGGAGGGGGCTTGGGGCAATTTTGCCCCTTCTTCCTCCTCCCCCCGACGCAGAACAGGGGAGGGGTAGGGGCGCGCCGGCGGCGGCCGATTCGGCCGCCCTGGGCCTTGACGGCGGCCCGGGGTAGAGGGGAAAGGAGGTGGGGGCCCGGCGGGGTTGATTCCCGGCCTCACCTTGTGCCGGGGCGGCGCTCAGAGGCGGGGCGACGCGGGCCGGCGGCGGCGGCGCTACTGAAGCGGGGCGGCGGCGCTAGCGCTGGGGAGGGGAGGCGGTGGCGGCCAGGGAGGTTTGAGTGCGAGGGTGCGGCGCCGGTGGGGAGGCTTTTATAGCCGTGGAGAGGCGGTGGCGGCTTGGCGGGATGCGGCGGAGGCCGGCGGCCGAAATAATGGCGGTGGGGGCCGGCGTCAACGGCGGTCGGGGCTCAGCGAGGCGACGTGACGCCTCAGGCAAGCGGCGACCGCTGCAGGCGTCACTGTGCCGAGGTCGCCGCCGCCTGTACGGCGTCAACGGTGGTCGTGGCGGTGTGCGCGCGCACGGGATAGGGGGCGGCCGGGAAACGTGCGGCGTGCGGCCGAGTGACGGGGCGCCGCAGCGTGCGTGCGCGGCCAATGGCCCCGGCGTGGCGCAGCCCAACGCGGCGAGCGCGTGCGGGTGGTTGCACGGCTCGGGGTGGCTTGGCACGGCGCGTCGGTCGGCCAGGGAGGGTGCGGGGTGAGCGGGTGGCGGAGTCACGGCGCGGGAAGAGCAGGCCGGGAGCGGGGAGCGGCCCAGGGAGGGAGCAGGGGCGAGGGGGGTGGTGGCGCGGCCGAGCCATGCGGAGCAGGGGAAGGGGGCCGGGCCGGTGCTCTGCCGCGTTCGGGAAGGAGGGAGGAGAAGGGAGGAAGGAGAGGGGAGAAGAAAAGAAAGAAAAGGAGGAAAAGAAAAGAAAAGAGAAAGAAATTGGGAAAAAGAAAAAGAAAAAGAAAAAGGAGGGGAAAGAGAAGGGAAAAAGAGAGGGGGAGAGAGGTCCGCGCCGGGATCACGGCGCTGATCGCGGAGCCGGTCGGCCACGCTTGGCGTCCGGGCGCGCGAGAGCGCTACGCGCAGGTCGAGGGGAAACAGGGTGCTGGATACGGGTGTCGGGTCTTTGGGGAATCGGGAGTCCCGGCGGAACAGGGAGGATTCCGGAAAACTGGGGTTAGGGTTTCAAGGAGGGATCTCGAGCTCAACGACGAAGCAAAATTTTAGCGCACGATTTATTTTAGGTAATTTTCGGGATGTTACAAACCTACCCCACTTAAAATGAATCTCGTCCTCGAGATTCGACTGGTTCCTAAACAGGTGGGGAAATTCCTTCTTCAGAGCATCTTCGCGTTCCCACGTAGCTTCTTTTACTCCGTGTCTGCTCCACTGAACTCTGCAAATTCGTACTTCGGAGTTTCTGGTCCTCCTAGTGACGGTGTCTAGGATCTTGACCGGTACTTCTTGATACCGCAAGTCTGGCTGTAGATCTATTGTTTCAACCGGCACATACTCTGCCTCGGGTACCCTCAAACACCTTCTTAATTGCGAGACATGAAACACTGGATGGATATCCGACATTTCTTCTGGTAGCTCCAAACGGTATGCTACTGCTCCAACTTTCTTCAAAACTCGGTATGGTCCAATATATCGAGGGGCCAATTTTCCTTGTACCTGAAATCTTCGGGTTCCTCGAATAGGCGATACCTTGAGATACACGAAATCTCCTGGGTTGAAACTTATTTCCCGTCTTTTCTTGTCCGCATAGCTCTTTTGTCGGGACTGGGCTGCTTTTAGCTTTTCTCGAATCTCGGCGACTCTTTCCTCTGCTTCCTTTATGAGTGCGGGGCCGACTAGGGCACGTTCTCCAACTTCTGACCACATCAGAGGGGTTCTGCATTTTCTTCCATAGAGAGCTTCAAACGGTGACATGCCCAAGCTTGCTTGGTACCCGTTGTTGTATGAGAACTCGGCGTAGGGTAGACTCTGCTCCCAATCCTTGCCATAAGTGAGGACACATGCTCTCAGCATATCCTCCATGATCTGATTCACCCTTTCTGTCTGACCATCTGTCTGTGGGTGATAAGCGGAGCTAAAGTCTAGCTTGGTGCCCATAGCTTTATGCAAACTTTTCCAAAATCTAGAGGTGAACTGGGTTCCTCTATCTGAAACGATTCGGCTGGGCACACCATGCAATTTCACTATGTTCTCTATATAGAGCTTAGCTAGCTTCTCCCCGTCATAGTTGGTCCGTACGGGTATGAAGTGAGCTGATTTAGTAAGGCGATCCACTATTACCCATATGGAGTCATGTCCTTTCTGGGTTCTGGGCAAGCCCACCACAAAGTCCATTCCTACTTCATCCCATTTCCACACCGGGATGGGTAGGGGTTGCAGTAATCCTGCCGGCTTCTGGTGTTCAGCTTTGATTCTCTGGCAAGTATCACAACGGGCGACAAATCGTGCAATATCTGCCTTCATCCCATTCCACCAATACTTCTGTTTTAAGTCCATATACATTTTGGTGGATCCTGGGTGAATTGAGTAGGCCGAGTTATGGGCTTCATCCATGATCATCTGCCTGAAATCTCCTTTCTGGGGCACACAAATTCTGTCTTTATACCACAACGTTCCCTTATTATCAACTCGAAAGTCTGGGGCCTTATTCTCTCCGGTTTGCCTCCGGATTTCCATCAGTCCCTTGTCCGATTTTTGGGCTTTCCTGATTCTTTCTTCTAGAGTGGATTGAACGTTCAGCACTTGGCTGGAACCTCGAGGGACAATGTGCACATTTAATCGTGCCATTTCCTCTCGTAAATGGTCATTCTTGGGCCCGTAGGATTTCCGACTTAGGGCATCGGCTACTACATTGGCTTTACCTGGGTGATAATGAATTTCCAAATTATAATCTTTGACTAATTCCAGCCATCTTCTCTGCCTCAGGTTTAGGTCTGGTTGGGTGAAGATATACTTCAGACTTTTATGATCGGTAAAGATTTCGCACTTATTTCCAATCAAATAGTGCCTCTAGATCTTAAGTGCGTGCACTACGGCTGCAAGCTCCAAATCATGAGTCGGGTAATTTTGCTCATGAGTCCTGAGCTGACGGGAAGCATATGCAACGACTTTCCCATCTTGCATCAGCACACAACCCAATCCTTGTCGGGACACATCACAATAGATGACAAAATCCCGATGAATATCCGGCAGGGTTAGCACTGGGGCTGTCGTCAATCTTCGCTTCAACTCCTGGAAACTTCTTTCACACGACTCCGTCCAGGTGAATTTCTTCTCTTTCTTGAGCAGCTCTGTCATGGGCCGGGCTATCTTAGAAAATCCCTCAATAAATCTCCGATAGTACCCAGCTAATCCGAGGAAACTCCTGATCTCACTGACATTGGTTGGTTGCTACCAGTTGGATACTGCTTCGACCTTCTCGGGGTCTACTGCCACTCCTTCTGCGGTCAAAATATGACCAAGGAAGGCTACTTTCTCCAGCCAGAACTCGCACTTGCTGAATTTGGCGTATAACCTATGCATTCTCAGCTTCTCTAGAACTACCCTCAGGTGTTGCTCGTGCTCCTGAATACTCTTTGAGTAAATAAGTATGTCGTCAATGAAGACTACGACAAACTTATCTAGCTCGTCCATAAACACTTTGTTCATGAGGTTCATGAAATAGGCCGGTGCATTTGTCAGTCCGAAAGACATCACTGTGAACTCAAACTGTCCGTATCGGGTGACAAAGGCTGTCTTCGGGATGTCGCTTTCCCTAATCTTGAGCTGAAAATATCCGGACCTTAGGTCAATCTTGGAAAAGTACTTGGCTCCTTTTAACTGATCAAAGAGATCATCGATCCTGGGAAGGGGGTACTTATTTTTGATAGTGACTTCGTTTAGTGCCCGGTAGTCTACACACAACCTCATACTTCCGTCCTTCTTCTTGACGAATAGAACCGGGGCTCCCCAAGGAGACGAACTTGGCCTGATGAAGCCAATCCGTTGTAACTCCTCTAGTTGTTTCTTTAACACTGCCAACTCAGAGGCTGCCATCCTATAGGGTCTTTTGGCTATGGGGCGGTTCCAGGAACAACATCAATGATAAATTCTATGTCCCTATCTGGTGGCATACCGGGAAGTTCTTCGGGAAAGACATCGGGGTACTCACTTCACTACTGGGACTTCTTCCAAGGACTTGGCTTCCATGCTAAACACCATCGGTTTTGCTCCACTTTCCCGGGTATGGCAGGTCACTCGGACTCCTTCTGGGTTTGTTAGGTGTACTATCTTGTCCGTACAACCTATGAGGCCATTATGTTTGCTTAGCCAGTCCATTCCAAGGATTACATCTATCCCTTCTGACTTAAGCACTACTAGGTCTGCTAGAAACTCTACCCCACTTAAATTGATCCTTACCCGTAGACAACCCAGTTGACACCTGATGTCTCCTCCGGGCGTCCGGGTTAATAGGGGTGTTTTTAGTAGTACCGTAGGTATTTTATGTTTCTCCACAAAGCTCGAGGATATGAATGAGTGTGATGCTCCAGAATCAAACAGTACTGTTGCAAGAGTTGAGCTGACTAGGTACTCACCGAGTACAACGCCCTGGGCTCCTTGAGCTTCCTCTGCGTCGATGTGGTTGACACGGGCTCGTCCAAAAGACTGCTGGGATTGCCTCTGCTGGTTGTTGTTGTTGTTGCTGTTGCCACGGAGGGGCACTCGGTTGGCACCGGTCAGAACTGGCTTGGGTCCGTTCACTGTGTTGGAGAAAGCCGAAGTAGCAGGCTTGTTCTTGGCATAGGGGCAGTCGGCGATGAAGCGACCCGTCTCACGGCAGTTGAAGCAGGCTCTCACGTTGCTGTTGTTGTTGGTGACCTGGCTCGCATTATTCTGTGAGGCCCTCATGGTGTTCTGGCTTCTGGGATGTGTGTTAGGGGCCCGTGGTCCTGTCACTTGAGACTGAGTTTTGTACTGCATTGGGGCTTGGGACCTTGGTGCGTTGTAGCTGAGACTTCTGGTCTTCTGAAAACGATCCTGCTGGCGAGACTTACTCTCCAGAAACTTGCGTTTGTTCTCTTTCCTTTCATCAATCTTAGCCTTCTCGGTGAGGATTGCCTTGTTCATCAAGGTGTTGAAATCAGGATAGATCTGAGGGGTGAGCAGGGTCCTGAGTTCTGGGTTTAGTCCCTTCTTGAACATGTCCTGCTTCTTCTCGTCGTCGTTCACTTCATCTGGCGCATATCGAGACAGCTCCATAAACTGGTGAGTATATTCTTCCACCGACATACTCCCCTGCTGAAGTGCGCGGAACTCATCTGCCTTGCGCTTCATGGTGGCCGAGGGGATGTGATAACGGTGGAACTCCCTCACGAATTCATTCCAGGTGATGGTGGAGGCATCTCTGGCAGCAGCGCAGTAATTCTCCCACCAGGCTAAGGCAGTCCCGGTGAGTTGATGTGCAGCCAGAATAACTTTATCTCGATCCTGGCACCCAAATGGCTCGAGCTTCCTCTGGATCACGCGGAGCCAGTCATCTGCATCCAAGGGGTTGCTGGATCCGGCAAAAGTGGGTGGCTTGGCCCTCAGAAAAGCTGTCAGCTTGTCATTAAAGGTCTGCTCTCGTGGCTGCCTGTTCACTAGAGCATTGGCCAGTGTCTCCAGTATGAGAGTCTGGTTATGGATTACTTGTGCCAGGTCCACGAAAGGTGGTGGTAGTGGTGGTGGCAGCTGTGCACCATGATTTTCTCCTCTGCCCTGACTCACTTCTTGTTCTTCCTGAGGATGGTTTTGCCCGTCAGGGTGTACTCCTGCATCAGCGGCTGCAGGGTCCCTGACTCGGGAGGCCCTTGTGATGCTCCGGGAAACCATCTGCAGAACGAGTGGATTGGGACTAAGATTAGGTGATGTTTAAGTTGGTTAAGTCGTATTTTTGAAAAGGCAGTATCTATTTACTGCCGGCAAGCACACAATCAACAAGCAATCATCACAAACAACAAGCACAAGCAACTTTATTACAGCAAGGGTGGTACAACAAGGGGCAAGGTCAAACGCGTACTACACGACCGGGTACACAACTACAAAAGAAAAGGGGCACTGATCTTCTTCGGACCACACGGCTTCATCCCTTGACGGTCGCTAGCACTTTAGGCTGACTCATCGGCTTGAGTGGGTTCCTCCCTCGGAAAGGAACACACGACCTCCAGGGGAAATGAGTGGTCCCGGTTCGCCATCCTCTAGACCTCCGTTTTCCCGGGGTTGCGTTGCGGCTTCTCTTGCGGCGGCGGCCGTAGACCTTCCAGGATTCTCGGGTGGGGCTAGTGGGTTTCCAACGAGTGGTCCCCATCCTATGACGGGCGTTCCGAGCAGAACATGGTCTTCTCCTATTGCCGGGACTGGGGTTCCACTACTAGCCCATTCTTGCATACGCCGGTCTCGGGCTTGCCTGAGGCTCTCCTGAGCAACTGCTTCACTGCTGACCGCTGCTGCGGCTCTTGCCTCGGCTTGGACTGCTCGGATCTGCTGCAATCTTAGCGCGAGCTCTGCTTGCTCGGCTCGATGGGTCTGTTCCCTCAGCAAGTTGGCTTGCTCGTCAAAGAGCTGATCCAAGGAGGCTAGGTAGGTAGCTACTTGGTACAAGAGAACTTCTTCATGGCGGCGCCGTTCCAGGCTTCTCATTCGAGCTTCCCAAACTGGAGTTCTGATAGCTGGTGGGAAGAACCTCATTGGTGTGGGGGTGAGGTGTCTTTCGAAAATCCGGCACAGGTAACGAAGTGCTTTCCCGACGGCTAGGGGATAGGTGTCCTGGTGCCTAAACCCTGTAGCGGTCACTCGCCATGACAGGATGTCGGGGTAGCGGTCACTTCCGGCGACGACTAGGATAGCCCTGCAGCGGAGAGTGCCTTGGTGCTCGTACTCTCTGCTGTAGTACCTTGGGCGTTCCATGACGCCAAGGCTCTCCAGGGCGTTGATCAATAGGCTGGGGAAGCCAGGCGCAGCTTGGCAGTCGCCCTGGGTCCATCCTTCCTCAGCCATCTGAAAACAAAGATAGGGTGAAGATCTTGCACGATTATTTGAGGTACACAAAAGGGGTAGATGATTTTTATTTATGGCATCATGGTGGGGTACAACTTCGTGGGTACATGATTATTATTAAAGGTTCTAGCTTGGAGACAACTCCTATCATGGAGACTCTTCCTCGATCCTAAGAGGGCGCTTCTTCAGTGGGAGATACTGATCCATCATGTCATCCTCGGTCTGAGTTCCTTTATCCCAGTGGGTTTCTTCAGGTTCTTCTTCTTCAGTTTGAGTTCCAACATCCCAATGGGTTTCCATGGGCTCTTCCTCTTTGGCCTGAATGCCTACATCCCATTGAGCCTCTTTGGGTTCTTCTTCTGCGTCTTCTTCTATCCATCCGCCTATTCCCCAGCGAGCCTCGTACCTCCGCATACGAGCTTGAAGAGCGGCTAGCGAGTCCTCGGCGTGTGCGGCTCTTGCCCACTGTTCTTCCAGTTCTTCCTCTTTTTCATCCATTTGGACTTGGAGGGCGGCTAGGGAATACTCGGCATGTACGGTCCTCGACCGTTGTTCATCCAGCTCCTGGGTTGCCTTTTCTGCTCTGTGGACTTGCTGCTTCAGTTGTGCTGCTTGCTCGCGATAGAGCTCATCCAGGCCGGTGAGATAGATGGATAGGTGAGAGACCGTGTCTTCTAGATCTTCTTCTTCTCTTCCAAGTCCTCTCATCCTAGCAATCCATGTGCGTCCTCTTCCTTCAGTCGGCGGGAAAAATCCCATAGGAGTCCGCTGGAGGTGATGCCTGTAGATCACACGCAGACGTCGTAGGGCTTTGCGGGCGGCTTTCCGATAGGTATCCGGGAAACGGAATCCAGTGGTGGAGATGAACCAGGGGTCCACATTCAGGGTAGCGGGTGCTCCTTGCTATGAAGATCATCAGGTCACACCGAAGAGTGCCCTTGGAGTCATACTCCCGGTAAAGAAACTCTGGCGGATCCACAACTCCAATGCGTTCCAGGCTGAGTATCAACAACTTAGGAAGGCCGGGCTCTGCGAAACAGATTCCGCCGATCCATCCATTGTCAGCCATCTGGAACAGGGCAAGAACCAAAGGTAAGTATTTGTGTGAGGAAAGGATTAAGGATAGAAGAGTCCTAAGGTGAAGGGTCCTGAAAACGGGTTTCGCTCCTAGGGTCACGTCCTACGGCCAACCTACGGCTCTGATACCACCTGAAGCGTCCCCTCATAAGAGAAGACTTAAATGTGATACAAAACATCAGTCCCAGGAGGCTGATGCCACATTTATTACATCAGATGGTTCAAAACCTTACAAACCTTGGCGGACACTCGATACAGATAATAATAATAACTAGCCAAGCTACGACATAACACCAGACCGCAAACCACATAGGGTCTACCACGGGCTCAGAGTACTGCGATAGCGGAGGCATCTCGACAGGGCCGGTTCCACAGGTAAGGTTGGGTGTAGAACGCTAACCCTACTCTGCGTCGTCTGGCACGAAGTCCGGGTCTTCTTCTGTAAAAAGTAAGAGTGGGGTGAGTACAAACGTACTCAGCAAGTCCAACCACACCCACGGAGGGGGTTATAACAGAATAATATGCATAGGTAAATCAAGGATAAGGTTACGGTTTAATTTGCAGAAAAACGACATTTTATGCAGGGGTTTATTTTACGAAAAACCTTTTAGAAATCAGTTTTTGCAGTAACACAGAGTTCAGGTTTTAAAACTGCTACCGGACTCCCCGTCCGTCGTAGCACACGGCACAACTGCCGGAACCAATTCCAAAACAACTCACACCAGCCCATCCCAAAGAAACACTAGTTATGTGACCACACCATAACTCGCCCAATACCGTGGGCACGGACTATTCGAATAGATTCTTAACTCTGCAGAGGTGTGCAACTTTACCCACAAGTAGGATACCACAACTCGAACATCGTCGTGTCGGTGTAGATCCCAACATAGCCATTACCCACCATAGCTAAGCCTGACTAGCCATCACGGGATGCACCAAGGGGTCATTGACCACTCACTTAGGTATAACCGGGCATAAGTCACTCGGGGCTTATCCCTTTTCCTTAGTCACCCGTTGCTCTCAGCTCTCCTGATGGCTACCACACCAACTAGTGGGATTTATGCTACGCCGTTGCCCATTCAACGGTCGAGTGGTTTGCACGATAGTGGAGTTAGGTGAGATGACACACCAACTCGGTCCTTAGACGCGACAAGATGGAAAACTCCCTTCTTTGCCCTGCCACACAGGCATAAGCACACCAATCGGCAATTCACACAGAAATGCCGTCCATCCCGTCCATACTCATCTTTCGAAAATCCACATTTTATCCCTTCCCACACACACACATTTTCTTTAACAAATAAAATCATAATATGAGTAAAGTCCTAAACGTTCTAGTGTCGATTAACGTCCAATCAAAATCAGACATTAATCTAGGTGGTCAAGGAGTGATTATCACAAATCAAGGGGTGGCTATCCAACCGTGTTTTCATGCAAGCAAAACATATGCAGTTTTATAAAGCAGGCCATTGGGTTGTGTTTATAAAAACTAGGACAGAAACATGCATCAAAGGATGGGATTGAACTTGCCGTCTTCAAAGCCTTCGGGGAAGTCTTGTCCTTCGGGCTCGGGGTCGTGGAATTGGTCCTCGTTCTCCTGCTCACAGCACGGCTCGTTGACGGGTTCTCCTTCGTTCACTCCGTGGTCTACAGCGCACACAAACAAGCACACAATCAAAACAAGGATTTGTCGTCGAGCTCGAAACAGGGAACACATGAAATATAGAGCATAGATTGTTATTTTTGAATGGTTTCTGAATGGTATGGCCAAAACTGAGTTAGGAGAGGCGGGGTAAAATTTTAGGTTAAACCGGGGTCGTTAGGCACATAAAATGATAGGTCAGGGGAGCGTTTTGGCCCTAAACAGGAGTCCAGGGACCTAATTGTAATTAAGATTAAGTAGGCAGGGGCTTGGTTTATAATTTAGAAATTATTTGGGTCATTCTAAAAGGGTCAGGGTTTATCTGTAATTAAGTTTATATGGAAGGGGGCTTATTTTGAAATTAGGTAAAAAGGCAGGGTTTACTTTGCAAATTGGTTAAAGGGGGGGGACTCTTAACCAAATAAGAGGGAAAGGAGGGGGCTTGGGGCAATTTTGCCCCTTCTTCCTCCTCCCCCCGACGCAGAACAGGGGAGGGGTAGGGGCGCGCCGGCGGCGGCCGATTCGGCCGCCCTGGGCCTTGACGGCGGCCCGGGGTAGAGGGGAAAGGAGGTGGGGGCCCGGCGGGGTTGATTCCCGGCCTCACCTTGTGCCGGGGCGGCGCTCAGAGGCGGGGCGACGCGGGCCGGCGGCGGCGGCGCTATTGAAGCGGGGCGGCGGCGCTAGCGCTGGGGAGGGGAGGCGGTGGCGGCCAGGGAGGTTTGAGTGCGAGGGTGCGGCGCCGGTGGGGAGGCTTTTATAGCCGTGGAGAGGCGGTGGCGGCTTGGCGGGATGCGGCGGAGGCCGGCGGCCGAAATAATGGCGGTGGGGGCCGGCGTCAACGGCGGTCGGGGCTCGGCGAGGCGACGTGACGCCTCAGGCAGGCGGCGACCGCTGCAGGCGTCACTGTGCCGAGGTCGCCGCCGCCTGTACGGCGTCAACGGTGGTCGTGGCGGTGTGCGCGCGCACGGGATAGGGGGCGGCCGGGAAACGTGCGGCGTGCGGCGCGTGCGGCCGAGTGACGGGGCACCGCAGCGTGCGTGCGCGGCCAATGGCCCCGGCGTGGCGCAGCCCAACGCGGCGAGCGCGTGCGGGTGGTTGCACGGCTCGGGGTGGCTTGGCACGGCAGCGTCGGTCGGCCAGGGAGGGTGCGGGGTGAGCGGGAGGCGGAGTCACGGCGCGGGAAGAGCAGGCCGGGAGCGGGGAGCGGCCCAGGGAGGGAGCAGGGGCGAGGGGGGGTGGTGGCGCGGCCGAGCCGTGCGGAGCAGGGGAAGGGGGCCGGGCCGGTGCTCTGCCGCGTTCGGGAAGGAGGGAGGAGAAGGGAGGAAGGAGAGGGGAGAAGAAAAGAAAGAAAAGGAGGAAAAGAAAAGAAAAGAGAAAGAAATTGGGAAAAAGAAAAAGAAAAAGAAAAAGGAGGGGAAAGAGAAGGGAAAAAGAGAGGGGGAGAGAGGTCCGCGCCGGGATCACGGCGCTGATCGCGGAGCCGGTCGGCCACGCTTGGCGTCCGGGCGCGCGAGAGCGCGACGCGCAGGTCGAGGGGAAACAGGGTGCTGGATACGGGTGTCGGGTCTTTGGGGAATCGGGAGTCCCGGCGGAACAGGGAGGATTCCGGAAAACTGGGGTTAGGGTTTCAAGGAGGGATCTCGAGCTCAACGACGAAGCAAAATTTTAGCGCACGATTTATTTTAGGTAATTTTCGGGATGTTACAATGATGCTACTAAGAAAGGAGGGAATCTTGCAGCTTGGTCGATGGTCCAGCAGCCTAAAGACAAAGGAGGACTTGGAGTTCTTAACCTTAGGTTGCAAAATGATGCTCTCTTGCTAAAACAATTACACAAGTTTTATAGCAAGCAAAACATTCCCTGGGTATAGCTCATTTGGAACAAGTATTACACCTCTAAAGTTCCACATGTTGCAGCTGCAACTGGCTCTTTTTGGTGGAGAGATGTCCTAAAGCTTTGCACTCATTATAGAAGAATTGCATCCTGTAAATTTGGTGATGGGTCCAGTGTTACCTTTTGGAATGATCTCCTTGATGGAGAAATTCTTTCAGTCAAGTTCCCTCGGCTTTTCTCCTTTGCAAGCAACCCTGATATCTCAGTGCAACACATTATGCTAGCAGAGGATCTGGATTCAATTTTTGATTTGCCCCTCACTCTCAATTCTTATGATGAACTGTTGGATCTAAGCTACTACATATAGTCTATTTCTTTCAACCTGGACACCAAAGATGTGTGGACTTTTATTTGGGGAAACCAGACTTATTCCTCCCAAAGATATTACAAGATGGTCTTCCAAAATTTGCACCCTTCCCCAATCTTCAGGAAGCTCTGGAAGTCCAAATGCACTCCCAGATTGAAATTCTTTGCTTGGCTATTGTTTGTTGATTGGCTAAATACAAGAAGCATGCTGGTCAGAAGGCATTTCAATGTTCAACCGAACTTTTGTTGTGTTCTCTGCACATCTAATTCAGATGAAGATCTGGAGCATTTGTTTTTCAGCTGTCCCTTTGCTGCAACTTGCTGGCAAAAGCTTGGTTTTCATTGGTCATCTACAGCAGATATCAAAGAGCGTGTTCTGAGCTTGATGGCAACACTGAGGCTACCTTTTTTCATGGAAATTTTCATTATAGCGACATGGGAAATTTGGAAGTTTCGGAATTCAAAAATCTTTGACCAAGGAAATCCGACGATAAGGCTCTGGGTCCAAAATTTTAAGGACCAAGTAATTCTCCATCTCGTGAGAGTTAGAGAAGATCAGCATCCTTTTTATTACCCAATGGCTAGAGACATTTTCTTAAGTTTTGCTTTGTACATTCTTTTGTTCCTCTTTGCTTTGTAAGTATTCCCTGGCTGTACCTGTTCTTCTAATTTTATAAAATTATGCTATGGGGAACTTCCCCATAGTCTTTGCGTCAAAAAAAAGAAAACTTTTGACAAATTGGTCACCACCAATAAACACGTTTATCGGTTTTCTCATTTTTTTCACTGAGAAATTTTTACTCGAGTGATAGTCAGTTTTTATCCCGATCTTCTTTAACGATTCTAGCCAATAAGTAAAATGATGATGTATGGAGTTTTATAGCTAGATAATTTAATTAGGCACCATCATATGCCGTAGTAAAAGGAAGGGCATTAGAATTGGTTTTTCCAATATGGTATTTTGACTTATTATGTTGATGAAAATATATATTATATTAAATAAAAAGAGTTATGCATTATGATTTATGAAAGTATTTTTTTGGCAAATTTAGTAGCATAATTTTGTATTTTTATTTGTTTACATTTCTATATGAAACTTAAATATTATACTGGTAAATGCTAGGACATGTCGACAAACTGTCATCTTAAATGGACTTATATTTATGACCAGATGAAGTAGCTTGTAATGAATTTGGAGCGCGATTAGGAGCTTGCATGTGAGGAAGAGTGTTGAAGTATAAGTGAATTGCCCACCTCTTCCTACATGTCTCAAACTGGACATAGAAGTCAGGTGCAATTGTATTATTTAATCGCGCTTGTCAAAATTCAAACTTGAGATCTCTAGCTTTGATATTGTATTGAGGTGCATGCACCAACTAATTCAATCTAAAAGCTAATGGGAAGACTACTTCAACACACACAACCTATTGGTAAACCTCTGCCTCCACTCTTGTTCATAGCCTCGTACACATTCAGCCTCTTTCCTCCTCGGGATATAAGAATTCACTTTTACCTTTATCTATATTGAAGAAAAATATACGACTAATAGACTTGTTGCTAAATATACATAGTTAGATATTCATTAACTTACACTTGGGTTCAAAGTGCCAAACTCAACACAAAGCCTATATACGCACGTCGAACACTTATGGATGATGGATGGATGAGTCCATCAGCAAAGTACTCGACGTGCGTACTCGGAAGGAAAAAATATATTTCGGATCCATCATAAGATGTGGCATAATTATTCCATCAAATCAATTTTGCAAAGTAAACTAAGGTCCGTGCGTGCGCTTAGCACTCCTAATGTATACAACACAAAGCAGAGCCAGAAATAATTGAAGCTAATCGTGAATACATGTTGCGCTTCTATCAGATCGAGAGGATCTAGAAGATCATCTCTACCTTTTGTTACAGCTAACAAACACAACAGACTAGCTAGCCGCCCCGGATATAAGATCGATCTCGATGCAAACAGCCGGCGACAAGTACGTACGGCGCCGTTCCGTTTAGATTATCTGCCTCAACATCACCAGTCCATGGATCCCTAGCCTGTAAGTTCATTTCTGTAGGGGCTAGGGCAACGCGATGGCTCCTCCAAGTAAATGCTTCCTGATCCTCTTGCTCGTCGCCTTCACCAAGATCGCCAACACTGCGGCGATCAGAGCCGAACCATCGGCCACGGCTGCCGTTCCGTCACCGGCCAACGGTGTTGTTCTGCATCCGGAGGCCGAGTACAGCATCCCCGACCTGCCAGTCCCAGCGCTGCTTCCTTGCCCTCCGCTGTTCCCGAAGATCCCGCTCATCCCCTGCCACAAAGTGCCGCCGCCGCCGCCGGAGGTAACGGAGTGCCGGCCGTCGCTGGAGAAGCTGATGCCGTGCGCGGGCTTCCTCACCGATGGCAGCGTCTTCGCGCCTCCGCCCGAATGCTGCGCCGCCTTCGATCCGTTCTACGAGGATGCAGCCGCGCTCACCTGCCTCTGCCACCTCACCGACGGCGACATCGGCGAGCTCCTGCCGGCGCCCCTGAATCGCAGGCGCATTGTTCCCCTCCTGATCGCGTGTGATTTCCGGATTAGACCGGATACCTTTTCCGATGTATGCAACGCGTTGAGTAAGTCGTGTGACTAAGCTTCTGCAACATCTTCATTATCCAGATAATGCATGCTTGTTTTTGGGGGAGCTAATTATTGTGTGTGTAATGTATTCCGGTACATCAATCATCAGAGGACCGTGTTCCGCCTATGGACCTTCCGAGTCCACCACCATTGGTACATATTCTTATTTGCACTTCACTACTTTCTCAACCAGCCTCCAGTTTTGTTTTGCATTGTGGTCAATTCAGCACATCTGGTTCTGTTTTTGCAGAAGGATCAACATTGGTAGCAGGGAGAGGTTGATCGATTTCGTTCTTCTGTCAGGAGTACCATCAAGTACTTAGTTAAATTGTAGTGCGTTAGGGATAAGTAGAGTCCTGTAATTATTTCAGAGCTACATGCAAGTTTATGTAACGTCCTGGAAAAAATTCACCCAGTTAAATCACGCGCTAAATATAATTTTCGAAGTCTTTCATCGTTGAGCTCAAAAATCTTCTACCCTGAACCCTAATTCCCGGAATCCTTTCTCTGTCCCGCCACCCAATTTCCAATCCCCGACCCATTTCTCTGTGGCCCTCGTTCCGCGCACGCACGCGGCCGCTGCGTGTGGCCGACCGGGGCCGCAATCGCCGCCGGAGCATGATCGCTCTCTCTCTCTCTCTCTCTTTCTCTTCCTCTCTTTTTCTTTTTCTTTTCTTTTCCCTTTTTCCATTTTCCTTTTTTCCTTTCTTTTTCTTTCTCCTCCTCCCTTCCTTCTCTCTCCCTTCTCCCTCTCCTCCCACACGCTCCCGAGCGCCGCTTGGCCAGCGCACGCCCGCCCCGGCTCCCCGACCTCGGCCTCCCGCGCGCAGCCGCAGCAGCTCACCGCCGCTCACTCCCCGCGCACGGTACGCTCCTGCGCCCTGCGCGCGCCCACGCGTGCGCACGCACACGCTCGTCGTGCCGCGGCGCACTGAGCCGCGCACGCCGGCTCGCCCGCGCACGCGTCCGTGCCACGCCGCCCGTCCGCACGCGCACCTGATCGTCCCGCTCCCAGCTGCCTCCACGCGCTCCACGTGCGTGTGTGCCCGCCTTCGCCGCAGGCCGCTCCTGTGCGCCACCAGCTACGCGCCACGCCGACCACCCCTGCTCGACCCATCCCATCATCCTGTGGCCGCCTCTCCGCTGCACGCCACTACCCGACACGTCCCGTCCTACCTCGCCGCTAGCGCCGCTCCGAACGCCATTAATGGCTGCGAGCTGCCCCGCCGGCCATCCGACACGCTCAGCCCTCCCCACCGCCTTTCCTCGGCTATAAAGAGGCCCTGAGCTCCACAACCACCATCCCGTGCCCCTCCTCTCCGGCCTTGCTGCGCCGCCACCCAGAGCCGTCGTGGACGCCGTCGCCCGCCCCCGTCGCCCCATCTTCTCGCCATGCCCCAGCTCGAGCCAATGTAGGGATAGGACCATCTTGGCCCCCTCTCACTTTCCCCCTTCCCCTTGGCCGCCACCGAGCTCCGCAGCGGCGCCACCACGGCCGCCGCCGCTCACTGCCGCCCACCCTCGTGGCCGGGCCGCCTCGGACTACCCCGGCCCAAGCCACGGCCGGGATCGGATCCTCTCTCCTCCCTCTCTCTTTTCCCTCACTCCAGAGCCGCCTCGCGCCCCGAGCCGCCGGCCCAGGCCGCCGCCGGCGAGCCGCCCCTCCCTCCCCTGTTCATCAGTCGGGAGGAAAGAGAGGAGGGCAAATATGCCCAAAACCCCCTCCCCTCTATTCTATTTGTTTAAGAACCCTTCCACCATTTGGCCTTTTGTAAATTAAGCCATATCCTTTATTATATTTACAGAATAACCCAAACATTCCCCAGAATTCTAATCAGGTCCTTTCACTATTTACAAACAGGTCCCTGACTCCTTGTTTAACCCCTAAACCTCTCTGTAACCTATCATTTCATGCGCCAAACAATCTCCGATCGACCTGAAACTTTACCACGCCATTCCTATTATAGTTTTGGCCATGCCATTAGGAAACCGTCCAGAAATATTACTCCTATCTTCATATCGTAATTGTTTCCGATTCGAGCTCAACGATAAAACTTTTATTTCTTTTTCTTGATAATGTATTTGTTTGTACGCATCGTAGATCACGGTATGAATGAGGGAGAATCCATCGACGAGCAGTACAGCGAGCAAGCGAACGAGGACCAGTTCCGCGACCCCGAACCCGAAGGACAGTGCCTCGGTCAGGACTTCCCGGAAGGCTTTGAAGACGGCAAGTTCAATCCCATCCTTTGATGCATATTTTGTCCTAGTTTTTAAAAACACAACCTATTGGCCTGTTTCAAAACTGCATGTTGTTTTGCTGCTAAAACATGGTTGGATAGCCACCCCTTGATTTGTTATAACCATTCCTTGACCACCTAGATTAATGTCTAAATGCGTTTGGACGTTAATCGCTGCTAGAACGCTTAGAACCTTAAACTCGGTACAATTTGTTTTATAAAAAGAAAACGTGTGAGTGTGTGGGGGAAGGAAAAATGTGGAATTTTCGAAAGATGAGTTTAGACAGGATGGATGGCATTTCTATGTGATTTGCCGATCGGTGTGCTTGTACCTGTGTGGTTAAGCAAGGAAGGGAGATATCCATCTTGTCACAACTAAGGACCGAGTTGGTGTGTCATCTCACCTGACTCTATTACCGTGCAAACCACTCGACCGTTGAATGGGCAACGACTTAGCATAAACCCCACTAGTTAGTCTGATAGCAGTTTAAATCCGGTAGCAGTTGAAAACTTGGATTCTGTGTGGATCAACACTATGTGTTACTTGGTACAAGAAAACTTGCTTTGAAAATCCTTCCTTTTAAATGAACCCAGCATCAAAATTTGCTTTCCGCAAATAAAACCCTAGCCTCATCCTTGATTTACCCTGTGCATTATATTTTGTTTATACCCCATCCTTGGGTGTGGTTGGACTTACTGAGTACGTTTGTACTCACCCCATTCTTAATTTTTACAGAGGAAGATCCAGACTTCGTTCCCGAAGACGTTGAGTAGAGGTTCCGTCCTGCACCCAACCTTGCCTGTGGATAGGGTCACCCGCAGGAAGTTTCGTATGGCGCAAGACTCTGATGACCCCCTTTTCGTAGTTAATATCGTTGTGTGGGTGTTAGTTGTTATCCTCGCGATAGTGGCGCTTCACTGCCCACTTCCGTGTATAGTTGTACGGTGATGTACCAACTGATGTAATAAAAGTGTTATCAGTCTCCTGGGACTGATATTGTATCACTTTTAAGTCTTCTCTCATGAGAGGACGCCTCAGGTGGTATCAGAGCCATAGGTTGGCCGTAGGACGTGACCCTAGGAGCGAGACCCCTTTTCCAAGCCTTTCCCATTAGCTCCAACCCTGTTTAACCTCACAAACCATTTTTATGCAAAACTTGTTCACCTAATCTTTGTTTTTCAGATGGCGGAGGAAGGATGGACCCAGGGCCTTTGCCAAGAAGCACCTGGTTTCCCCAGCCTCTTGACCAATGCCCTGGAAAGTCTTGGCGTTACGGAACGCTCAAGGTACTATAGCAGAGAGTACGAGCATCATGGTACCCTCCGCTACAGGGTGATCCTGGTCATCGCCAGAAGTGACCGCTACCCCGACATCCAGCCATGGCGAGTGACCGCCACAAGGTTTAGGCGCCAAGACACTAATCCCTTGGCCGTCAGGAAGGCGCTCCGTTATCTGTGCCGGATTTTCGAAAGGACCAATGCCTTGGAAAGCCTTGGCGTTACGAAATGCCCAAGGTACTACAGCAGAGAGTATGAGCATCATGGTACCCTCCGCTGCAGGGTGATCCTGGTCATCGGCAGAAGTGACCGCTACCCCGACATCCAGCCATGGCGAGTGACCGCCACAGGGTTTAGGCACCAAGACACCTATCCCTTGGCCGTCAGGAAGGCACTCCGTTATCTGTGCCGGATTTTCGAAAGACATCTCGCCCCCACACCAATGAGATTCTTCCCTCCAGCCATCAGAACCCTAGCTTGGGAAGCTCGCATGAGAAGTCTAGAACGGCGCCGCCATGAAGAAGACCCCCTGTATCAAGTGGTTACCTACCTATCCTCTTTGGATCAGCTCTTTGATGAGCAAGCCAACATTCTGAGAGAGCAGACCCATCGAGCCGAGCAAGCAGAGCTCGCGGTAAGACTGCAGCAGATCCGGGCAGCCCAAGCCGAGGCAAGAGCCGCAGCCGCGGTCAGCAGTGAAGCAGTTGCTCAGGAGAGCCTCAGGCAAGCCCGAGACCGGCGTATGCAAGAATGGGCCAGAAGTGAAACACCAGTTCCGGCAATTGGGGAAGATCATATTCTACTCGGGACGCCCGTCATAGGATGGGGACCACTCGTGATAACCCCACAAGCCCCACCCGAGAACCCTGAAAGCCCTACTACCGCCGATGAAGAAAAAGCTGCTACGCAACCCTTGGCAAATGGAAACCTAGAGGACGGCGAGCAAGGACCATTCGCACACTCCGCCCCAGAAGAAGGCTCGCCCCGCGAGTAGAATGTCCGATGACATCCTAGTGTTGTACCCTCCCAGCCCCTTTGGCTTAAGTTGTAGCCTTAAGTGTGACCCTGTACCCGGACGTGTAGTACGCATTTTAGTCTTGTCCTCGTGTTGTACCCTCCTTTGCAGTAATAAAGTCGTTTGTGCTTACTGTTTGCTTGTTTGTGTGCTTGTTGTTAGTTGTGTGCTTCCGGCAGAAGGAAGATTCTGCATTTTCAAAGATACGAATTAAACAACTTAAACATCACGTAATCTTAATCCCAATCTCACAAAGACCCTACCCAATCCACAGATGGCTTCCCGAAGCGGTACGAGGGCCTCCCGCAACCGGACCCCTACAGCCGCTGATGCAGGAGTACAGCCTGATGGGCAGAACCCTCCTCAGGAAGAATAGGAAGTGAGCCAGAACAGAGGAGAAAATCGAGAAGTGCCACTCCCACCACCACCACCCCTCGGAGACCTGACATAGATAATACACAACCAGACCCTCATACTGGAAACACTGGCCAATACCCTCATCAAGCGGCCACGAGAGCAAAGCATGAATGACAAGCTGACAGCATTTCTAAGAACCAAGCCGCCCACCTTTGCCGAATCCAGCAACCCCTTGGATGCAAATGACTGGCTACGGGTAATTCAGAGGAAGCTCGAGCTGTTCGAATGCCAGGATCGAGACAAAGTCCTTCTGGCAGCCCACCAACTCACTGGGACTGCCTTAGCCTGGTGGGAGAACTACTGTGCCGCTGCCGAAGACGCCTCCACTATCACTTGAAAGGAGTTTGTGAAGGAATTCCGCCGCTATCATATTCCCTCAGCCACCATGAAGCGTAAGACGGATGAGTTTCGAGCACTACAGCAAGGAAGCATGTCAGTAGAAGAATACACACATCAGTTCATGGAGCTGGCCCGATATGTACCAGAGGAAGTGAACGATGATGAAAAGAAACAGGACATGTTCAAGAAGGGACTGAACCCAGAACTCCGGACCCTGCTTACCCCTTAGATCTACCCGGACTTCAACACTCTGATGAACAAGGCCATTCTTACAGAAAGGGCCAAAACTGAAGAAAGGAAGGATAACAAGCGTAAGTTATTGGAAAGCAAGGCCCGCCAGCAGGATCGCTTTCAGAAAGTAAGAAGCTTTAGCTACACTGCACCAAGATCTCAGGCCCCAATGCAGTATAGGGCCCAGTCTCAGGTAACAGGCCCACATGCCCCTAACACACAGTTCAGGAGCCAGAACACCATGAAGGCCCCGCAGAGCAATGCCAGTCAAGTCACCACCAACAACAGCAATGCTAAGGCATGTTTCAACTGCCGCGAGACAGGGCATTTCATTGCTAACAGCCCATATGCCAAGAACAAGCCTGCTACATCAGCCTTCTCCCACACAGTGAATGGACCAAAACCAGTTCTGTCAGGTGCCATGCCCATCCGCAACAACAACAACACCAATACCAACACCAACAGTCAGCAGATGAGGCAGCCCCAGCAGTCATTTGGACGAGCCCGCGTCAACCACATCAACGCGCAGGAGACTCAAGGAGCTCAGGGCGTAGTGCTCGGTGAGTACCTAGTCAGCTCAGCTCTTGCAATAGTATTAATTGATTCTGGAGCATCACACTCGTTCATATCCTCGAGTTTTGTGGAAAAGCACAATATACCTACAGTACTACTAAAAACACCCCTATTAACCCGGACGCCTGGAGGTGACATTAAGTGTCAACTAGGTTGTCTACGGGTAAGGATCAATTTAAGTGGGGTAGAATTTCTAGCAGACCTAGTAGTACTTAAGTCTAAGGGAATAGACGTGATCCTTGGAATGGACTGGTTAAGCCGACACAATGGTCTCATAGGTTGTACTGATAAAGTGGTACACCTAACGAACCCAGAAGGAGTACGAGTAACCTGCCATACCCAGGAAAGTGGATGTAACCCAATGGTGTTTAGCATGGAAGCCAAGTCCTTGGAAGAAGTCCTGGTAGTAAACGAATACCCGGATGTTTTCCCTGAAGAACTTCCTGGAATGCCACCAGATAGGGATATAGAGTTTGTCATCGACCTTGTCCCTGGAACCGCCCCTATAGCCAAGAGACCCTATAGGATGGCAACCTCTGAATTGGCGGAATTAAAAAAGCAGCTGGAAGAACTACAGCGAATTGGTTTCATCAGACCAAGCTCGTCGCCTTGGAGAGCCCCAGTCCTATTTGTCAAAAAGAAGGATGGGAGTATGAGGTTGTGTGTAGATTACCGGGCACTGAACGAAGTTACCATCAAGAATAAGTACCCCCTCCCCAGGATTGATGACCTTTTTAATCAGCTAAAAGGAGCCAAGTACTTCTCCAAAATTGATCTGAGGTTAGGATATTTTCAGCTCAAGATTAGAGAAAGTGACATTCCATAGACAGCTTTTGTCACCCGTTACGGGCAGTTTGAGTTCACCGTGATGTCTTTTGGACTCACCAATGCACCTGCTTATTTTATGAATCTCATGAACAAGGTGTTTATGAACGAGTTAGATAAGTTTGTCGTAGTCTTTATCGACGACATACTTATTTACTCTAAGAGTGTTCAGGAACACGAGCAACATCTGCGGGTAGTGTTGGAAACCTGAGGGTACATAAGCTATATGCCAAATTCAGCAAGTGTGAATTCTGGCTTGAAAAAGTGGCTTTTCTTGGACATATTCTGACCGCAGAAGGAGTAGTAGTCGACCCTAAGAAAGTCGAAGCGGTTTCCAATTGGCAACAACCAACTAATGTTAGTGAAATCAGAAGTTTTCTTGGATTAGCTGGATATTATCGGAGTGTTATTGAAGGATTCTCCAAGATAGCCCGACCCATGATGGAACTACTTAAGAATGAAAAGAAGTTCGTCTGGACAGAACCCTACGAGGAGTTTTCAGGAATTGAAGCGAAGGCTGACCACCGCTCCAGTACTAACTCTACCAGACATTAATCGGCGTTTTGTCATTTATTGTGATGCATCCCGACAAGGATTAGGGTGTGTACTGATGCAAGACGGGAAAGTTATTGCATACGCTTCCCGCCAACTCAGGCCTCATGAGCAGAATTATCCAACCCATGATTTGGAATTTGCAGCCATAGTGCATGCCCTTAAGATTTGGAAACATTATTTGATTGGAAATAAGTGTGAGATTTACACCGACCATAAGAGTTTGAAGTATATCTTCACCCAGCCGGATTTGAACTTAAGGCAAAGAAGATGGTTGGAATTGGTTAAGGATTATAATTTGGAAATCCATTACCACCCCGGCAAACCGAACGTAGTGGCCGATGCCTTAAGCCGTAAATCCTACGGACCCAAGGATGATCATCTGTGAGAGGAAATGGCACGATTGAATGTGCACATTGTCCCTCGAGGCTCCAGCCATGTGTTGAACGTCCAATCCACACTAGAAGACAGAATCAGAAAGGCTCAAAGTTCGGATAAGGATTTAATGAAGATCCGCAAACATAATGGAGAAAACAAAGCACGGATTTTCGAGTAGATGATAAGGGAACCTTGTGGTATAAGGATATAATTTGTGTACCCAAAGAAGGGGGCTTCCGGCAAGTGATCATGGACGAGCCTCATAACTCAGCATATTCCATTCACCCAGGATCCACCAAAATGTATCTGGATTTAAGACAAAAATACTGGTGGAATGGAATGAAGGCGGATATTGCACGATTTGTCGCCCACTGTGATACGTGTCAGAGAATCAAGGCCGAACATCAGAAGCCAGCAGTATTGTTGCAACCCCAACCCATCCCGGTTTGGAAATGGGATTAGATAGGAATGGACTTTGTAGTGGGTTTGCCCAGAACACAGAAAGGACATGACTCCATATAGGTAATAGTGGACCGGCTCACTAAAGCGGCTCATTTCATCCCCGTACGGACCAACTACGGTGGAGAAAAGCTAGCCAAGCTTTATGTGAAAATTATAGTAAAGTTACATGGTGTGCCTAGCAGAATTGTTTCAGATAGAGGGATCCAATTCACCTCTAGGTTTTGGAAAAGTTTGCATATAGCCATGGGCACCAAATTAGATTTTAGCTCCGCCTATCACCCACAAACGGATGGCCAAACGGAAAGAGTAAAGCACCTATGGCAAGGTTTGGGAACAAAGTTTACCCTATGCAGAATTCTCATATAACAACAGTTACCAGTCAAGTCTAGGAATGTCGCCATTCGAAGCTCTCTATGGAAGAAAATGCAGAACTCCCCTGATGTGGTCAGAAGTTGGAGAACGTGCCCTAGTTGGACCCGCACTCATAAAGGAAGCAGAAGAAAGAGTGGCCGAGATTAGAGAAAAGCTGAAGGCCGCCCAATCTCGACAGAAAAGCTACGTAGACAAGAAGAGACGAGAAATAAGCTTCAACCCAGGAGAGTTCGTCTACCTTAAAGTTTCACCTATTCGGGGAACTCGAAGATTTCAAGTACAAGGAAAGTTGGCCCCTCAGTACATAGGACCATACCGAGTCCTAGAGAAAGTCGGAGCTGTAGCATACCGATTGGAGTTACCAGAAGGAATGTCGGATATACACCCGGTGTTCCATGTGTCCCAGCTAAGGAGATGTTTAAGAGTACCGGAGAAAGAGCATGTGCCAGAAGAAGAGATAGATCTACAAACAGACCTTCGGTACCCGGAAATGCCTGTCAAGATTTTGGACACCGTCACCAGGAGGACGAGAAACTCCGAAGTACGGATTTGCAGAGTCCAGTGGAGCAGACACGGAGTAGAAGAAGCTACATGGGAATGTGAAGATGCTCTGAAGAAAGAATTTCCGCATCTGTTTAGGAGCCAGCCGAATCTCGAGGACGAGATTCATTTTAAGTGGGGTAGGTTTGTAACGTCCCGGAAAATTCACCCAGTTAAATCACGTGCTAAATATAATTTTCGAAGTCTTTCATCATTGAGCTCAAAAATCTTCTACCCTGAACCCTAATTCCCGGAATCCTTTCTCTGTCCCGCCACCCGATTTCCAATCCCCGACCCATTTCTCTGTGGCCCTCGTTCTGCGCGCACACGCGACCGCTGCGCGTGGCCGACAGGGGCCGCAATCGCCGCCGGAGCACGATCGCTCTCTCTCTCTTTCTCTTCCTCTCTTTTTCTTTTTCTTTTCTTTTTCTTTTCTTTTCCCTTTTTCCATTTTCCTTTTTTCCTTTCTTTTTCTTTCTCCTCATCCCTTCCTTCTCTCTCCCTCCTCCCTCTCCTCCCGCACGCTCTCGAGCGCCGCTCGACCAGCGCACGCCCGGCCCCGGCTCCCCGACCTCGCCCTCCCGCGCGCAGCCGCAGCAGCTCGCAGCCGCTCACTCCCCGCGCGCGGTACGCGCCTGCGCGCCACGCGTGTGCACGTGAGTGCGCCCGCACACGCTCGCCGCGCCGCGGCGCCCCGAGCCGCGCGCGCCGCAACGCCGGCTCGCCCGCGCGCGCGCCTGCTCGTCCCGCTCCCAGCTGCCTCCACGCGCTCCACGTGCGTGCCCGCCTTCGCCGCCGGCCGCTCCTGTGTGCGCCCACGCGCACCACGCGCGGCACTGCTCGCCACGCCGCCCGCTAAACATCTCTGTAACCTATCATTTCATGCTCCAAACAATCTCCGATCGACCTGAAACTTTACCACACCATTCCTATTATAGTTTTGGCCATGCCATTAGGAAACCGTCCAGAAATAGTACTCCTATCTTCATATCGTAATTGTTTCCGATTCGAGCTCAACAATAAAACTTTTATTTCTTTTTCTTGATTATGTGTTTGTTTGTAAGCGTCGTAGATCATGGTGTGAATGAGGGAGAAACCGTCGACGAGCAGTACTGTGAGCAAGCGAACGAGGACCAGTTCCGCGACCCCGAACCCGAAGGATAGTGCCTCGGTCAGGACTTCCCGGAAGGCTTTGAAGACGGCAAGTTCAATCCCATCCTTTGATGTATATTTTGTCCTAGTTTTTAAAAACACAACCTATTGGCCTGTTTCAAAACTGCATGTTGTTTTGCTGCTAAAACATGGTTGGATAGCCACCCCTTGATTTGTTATAACCATTTCTTGACCACCTAGATTAATGTTTGAATGCGTTTGGACGTTAATCGCTGCTAGAACACTTAGGACCTTAAACTCGGTACAATTTGTTTTATAAAAAGAAAACGTGTGAGTGTGTGTGGGAAGGGAAAATGTGAAATTTTCGAAAGATGAGTTTAGACAGGATGGATGGCATTTCTGTGTGATTTGCCGATCAGTGTGCTTGTTCCTGTGTGGTTAAGTAAGGAAGGGAGATATCCATCTTGTCACAACTAAGGACCGAGTTGGTGTGTCATCTCACCTGACTCTATTACAGTGCAAACCACTCGACCGTTGAATGGGCAAGACTTAGAATAAACCCCACTAGTTAGTCTGATAGCCATCAGGAGAGCTGAGAGCAACGGGTGATTAAGGAGAAGGGATTAGCTCTATGTGACTTATGCCCCGGTTAAAACCTCTATGATAGGTCAATGACCCCTTGGTGGATCCCGTGATGGCTAGTCAGGTCTAGCTAAGATGAGTAATGGCTTTGTTAGGATCTGCACCGACACTAAGGTGATCGAGTTGCGGTACCCCGCTTGTGGGTTAAGTTGCACACCTCTGCAGAGTTAAAATCTATTCGAATAGCCGTGCCCACGGTACTGGGCGAGTTACGGTGTGGTCACACAACTAGTGTTTCTTTTGGGATGGGTTGCCGTGAGTTGTTTTGGAAAAGTGTCCGACAGTTGTGCCATGTGCTACGGCGGATGAGGAATCCAGTAGCAGTTTAAAACTTGGATCCTGTGTGGATCAACACTACGTGTTACTTGGTACAAGAAAACTTGCTTTGAAAATCATTTCTTTTAAATGAACCCCTACATCAAAATTTGCTTTCCGCAAATAAAACCCTAACCTCATCCTTGATTTACCATGTGCATTATATTATGTTTATACCCCCTCCGTGGGTGTGGTTGGACTTGCTGAGTATGTTTGTACTCACCCCATTCTTAATTTTTATAGAGAAAGATCCAGACTTCGTTCCCGAAGACGTTGAGTAGAGGTTCCGTCCTGCACCCAACCTTACTTGTGGATAGGGTCACCCGCAGAAAGTTCTGTATGGCGCAAGACTCTGATGACCCCCTTTTCGTAGTTAATATCGTTGTGTGGGTGTTAGTTGTTATCCTCGCGATAGTGGCGTTTCACTGCCCACTTCCGCGTAGAGTTGTACGGTGATGTACCATCTGATGTAATAAAAGTGTTATCAGCCTTCTGGGACTGATATTGTATCACTTTTAAGTCTTCTCTCATGAGGGGACGCCTCAGTTTAGAACTATATTTGCCATGCACTTAATGAGGGGCAGTCATTGCGCTATGAAATCACATTGACGTCATTCTGTTGTAGTTTGGTTTAGGGGGTTTTTTCTTCTTTGTATTCATAAGAGTAACTCCAGCCCAGACTCTCATTTGGGACCCTAATCTAAATTTTGCGAGTTTAGAGAGAAAATAAACTCCGGCATGCCTCCTAAGCTCCTATTTTCGATGGGAGCTCAAATTAGCACCCCAAATCTCTAGCAATAGCCTCCCATCTCCGCGCCGGCCCGCCCCCCACGCGCCGCCCCGCCGGAGGTGCCCGTGCCGGCGGCAGAGCTCTTTCCCGCGCGCCCGCGGCGGAGCTCCCGCCCCCGCGCTCGCGGCGATCTCCTGCCCGCGCCGCTGGCTGGAGCCGCACGCGCACGCGGCGGAGCTCCTACCCGCCCGCCCGGTCGGAGCAGCACCCCTACGCGGCGGATCTTGACCTGCGGCAGAGGAGTGAGGTGGGAGAGAGAGAGCGGTGGATCTTGGAGGAGCACGTGCGGCGGGCGACCTGGAGGAGCTGCCGCCGACAACTACTCGCGCCGCCGCAAGATCTTCGTCGGCGGCTCGCGAAGGGAAAAGGAGGAGGAGGTTGAGCGGGGCTCGGCGCACCTCTAGGCGGCCGGAATCGACCGGAGGTCCGGCGAGGCAGCGGCGAGTAGTCGACCCCGTGGCGAGCTCGGTGCAGAGGTAGGTGGTGCCGAACTGCCCCTGCCCGAGCTTGCGGCCCTGCGCGTAGAGGTCGCAGAGGTTGGGCGTGGGGTGGCCGAGCACGGAGCCGAGGTCTGGCGGCGCGCCCGCCCCGTCGATCCTCATCCCGGCGGTGGGCGACACCGACGCGTGGCCCGCGTGGGCGTCCGTGGTGGTGGCGGCGGCGGGCGGCATGGGCGCGCGGGAGGCGGGCTTCTTCGGCGAGTCGGCGGCTGCCGCGGCGCTGTACTCGGAGTCCTGGCGCTGCGACGCGGCGCACTTGAAGCTGTGCAGATGCTTGGATCTAAGGGTGCCGCCGCATGCGTTGCCCATCAAACGACGGGGCAGAGCCGCCGCCCCTGCGCATCAAGCTCCCGGCGGACGCCCGCTCACGGAGACGGAACGGAATCTGGCCGCCCGCTCACAGAGACGACGGCGGCAGTGCGTCGCCCCCTCACCCGCAGGAGAAGGACTTGCTGCGACAGAGGTCCGACAGTGCGGCGGCGTTGAACGACCTGGAGAAGAGCAAGCGGATGGTTTGTTTGCCTGACAGATAGGACCCGCTAATTTGCAGGCCGAGAATTGAGAGACCCGCCGGAGTTGGGCTCAATTTTTGGCCCTCATATTGTATTGTACAGGCCGGCTCCCAGATGGGAAAAATAGGGCCCTGTTTTTGGTGTCCGGCTAGAGATGCTCCAAGAGCAGTCCCAAGACAGAGACTATCGAGCAATTTTCAAATGCGTCGTGTCGTATGTCGTATAAACACTACACCCACAAATTATATTCCCAAAAGTTTTTTTCTAAAAAAATTCCATTTTTTCGCCTCTATATACAACTACTACAGATAGAAGCTGAGGAAGAGTGGACAGGCTGATGGGCCTTAAATTAGTCTTTCAAACATTGAGTTCAGTGCAGTCAATTATCTCTATATTACACCATGCTGTGTTTCCTGATTCATGTACAGCTGCTGTGGATTAGTAACAAACTATGCCATCTTTGTTTTCTATAGATAAACTGTAACCTCTAATGATGTAAAAAGGAGATATAGTAAAAAAAAATGCACCTTGGGTGCACTCGAACTGTTACTCGATCGTTGACGCGTTATTACTCGAAAGCAAGCCTCTGTGTCCCGACAAGTGATGCATAACTGCCACCCTTAGCAACCAGTTCGGCGTGCGTCCCCAGTTCAGTAATCTTGCCCTCAGAGCAAACAGCAATTCGATGTGCATTCTGCACGGTGCTCAGCCTGTGGGCAATCACCAGGGAAGTCCTTCCCTTCATCAAGTGATTGAGAGCTTCCTGCACGAGCCGCTCACTTGTCGTGTCCAGTGCACTAGTAGCCTGCAAACAGAATGAGTCTTCAAAGTAAGCCCGATGTATAAGTATAAACGTATTTGTGCCAAATGAAACAGGGCATGCCATCAATATGTGCTGTTCGTTCAACTATAAAATCATCATTTGAAAAAAAAAATGAAAGATTTAAGGTTGATCTACACCCCAGGATGTGTATCCAACTATCCATCTATCACGGCGTCTTTTTAAGATTGAAACCTGGTCACGCTCCAGACCAGGCAGCATGTCCATGTAATCCAAAAAAATGACAACCATTGGATCGCGCGTGGATGGCACGGATCTTTAAATGAGAGGCAGTTTTGCAAAAAAAAAACTCAAGGTTATCTGAAATTAACCGGCAGTCTTGACACCCTCTTTGATACTTTTGCAAAACAACACTTCAAAGTTCGATGAATCAACCCGCAGTCCAAGTGCCTTGGTTACTTTACCAGAAGCCCCTTATTTTACCCCGAAATGGACCCACAATCCGCTTTTCTTGGATATGTTACAAAACAAACATCATTACCTCATGAAATGAATCCGCAATGCTTTCCTAGGTTAATTTACAGAAGAGTTCTCATTTTCATATGAAATAAACTAGCTGCACATCTCATGACGGACACATTTCGAACAAGACTCTCCCTCTCTTATGTTATACCAAACAAATATACATCCCAAATCAAATAGCGAGGACCATTTGTTCATGGCAACGCCACGCCCTGTTCTAGTTAGTATAGAAAATTGGCAGACATACATCCATGTGGTACTGTAAAAAGGCTAAAGGTCTCCCTAGACACTCAAAACACTTGATTTTAGCTAGTCCAAATAAGTATTCTGAAGTTGATACTTGATCACCGGTAACCTTGATGGTCTCCATATGTATTCATGTTTTTTATTTTATTTTACTAGATCAATGTATTCATATCTGAGTTCCTTCTTAATCTATACATTAAATGGCCAAACCAATGTAAACCTAGTTATGTGCCCACACCTAAATGTTAACATATCCATTCGACCCAAACATGGGCCATAGTTGTAATTTATCTTTATTATCTCCTGTCAAATCACATCACATCAATTAATCTATGACAATCTTCAAGTGCATTTGTACATTTCCTTCCTAGGTTTACCTTTTTCTACACATCAAAATTAAATTATCGCCAAATCTGGGTACAATTTTTGAAAATATAAAGAATAGAGCTAAGCCAGTTCAATAGTAAGAAATACTTACCTCATCAAGTATTAGAATAGGAGCATTTTTCAGAAGGGCCCGTGCAATTGCAATCCTCTGCAAAGCAACAAATAGGAGTGTAAAGTACGTGGCTATGTAAGCATGGCTATGGAACAATTATGAACTCTAAATATTAACATAGAAGATTACCTGTCTTTGTCCCCCACTTAGGAGACTGCCTCGTTCACCAACAAGAGTGTCATACCCCTAAAATGAAATGAAATAAACACTTTTAGCATATAACTGAAGATAGCCAATCAATGATAGACCCTATGATAAATACTTCCGCTACCTGTGGAAGAGAAATGATGAATTCATGAGCATTGGCGGCTTTAGCAGCTTTTACTATGTCATCCTTGGAGACAACATCATCTGGGAGACCATAAGCAATATTTTCTCCAACAGACACAGAGAAGAGGACTGGATCCTTCATAAAACAAAAATAAAAATTTCTAACAATAACAGCTGCTTTAAATAAATAACTACTCCCTCCGAGTATAAGACGGTATTTCAAACATCGCGTGGTCAATGACAAGCAACTTTGGCCACTAATTTCTATGGTAAATGTAGGTTTCATAACAAACCAATAAGTGTTGTTATTTTTGTTCTAGTGGGCCCATACTAAAACAGCAGGGCCAGAAGGGTGGACATGAACACCCAACGATCAGGAAGCCACAGTGCAGATAGCAAGAGAAGTAGAGAACAGCTTCCATTGTGAACTAAGTTAGGAGACTTTACATTTTTTAAATGTAGTTATTTTGTTAGGTTATCTTCCTCTACCTTCTGCCCACACAAGGCAAAGAACTAACCTCCAAATCCCATCCCCTCACTCCATAACCTTAACCATAACAGTTTATCATGGTCAACCAAGATATTGCTCACGTCATCAATAAAAGTTTGATAAATTTTGACTTCACCTGCACCAAACGGTATACCATTGTATACAGCAATTGTACAACAGAACATTGCCCTTATTCTCACTTTCTCAGTCACTAAGGAATGCATTCCAAAGAAACAATTGTTCGAATCATCATAGCTTAAGCCAGGCCTAGTGGCTCAACAGGGAAAACAAAAGGCAAAATGACTCCTTTGTCCAGTGTGGGAAGCTCCATGCCAGAATCTCCTCGAACAAAATAAAGAGTGGCTCGACTGGCAATAATTTCTGGAAACAACATAAACCCAAGCATGGCTGAACTGCAGTTAAAGTATTAGGACTTTGCACTCTATCAAACTCCTTGAAACTAAGCAAAGAGCAGTTGAACCAGTATTTTTTCCAGAAACCACCTCAAAACCCAGGGTGTTCTTGAACAGTCAATAGGCAATGTGTACAATAAATGCAAGAATTTCATGGAGGATGGCACTCGAAATCTCGAATACATGTCTTGTGCTTAAGGGTAGGTAGCTGTGCAGACTACTGACTAATGACTCAAGAATAGCATACACCAATGAGCACTGAGTTTGAATCAGCGATCCTCAACCAGTGAACCAATGGCTGAACCAATAAACCAATGAACCAGGCATCAAGTTGACACATGATCAGATTTCAATAATTATGGATCGAGTGCTACTTGTGCACTGATAGGAAAAAACAAATATCATCACACCCTACAAAAGTTAGGGCCTGTTTGGAACGAAGGAATTGAAAAAATGCAGGAATATGGTTTGAATGTTTTTGTAAAACAGAGGAAAGGAAAACATAAAGGAAACGTAGGAACTGCTGTTTGGAACATGGGAATTAGAACACAGGAAATTAGATTTAGGTAGGTCCCACAAGTGGAAGAAGAAAAGGCGGCCCTGCCATGCCGCCAGGTGCATCTCTTACCTACTTAGCTACTGACATGTGGACCCAAGAAGCTAGGACCTGTCGTCAGTGTAAGCCAAAAGCTCAGTGCCATCTGGTCCACTCGTTCTCATCCCCTTCCTCCGTCCGTTCTCATTTGTTTCTCTCTCTCTCCTTCTCATCTATTCTCTCGTTCTCAGCTAAATATCCGACCAATAAGCCAAGCAACTTGCCTTGAGCAGAGCAAGGGCAGCAAGAGCATCAGTGCAGCACAGCAGTGGTGCAGGAGAGCAAGCGAGCACCAGTTGGTGGTCCATGCGCAAGGGAGAAGCTTGGAAAATCAACAATGGTGGAACATGTTCTTCTTCAACGACTCAAAGTTGATGATTTTTTCTTCTATCCATCATGCGTGGTTCCCTTGGGCATACGCGAAGGAGAAGAAAACAAGGGATTCGAGTGGATGTTTTAATTCCTCTGAAATGGCTAGCCCGCTACAGGATTCAACAGGAAAGGAATGAATCATTCCTCCATTCCAAACGCTCACAGCTACTCTCCCTTTCCTCCGTTTCAGATTCCTATGTTTTTCCTTTGAAATTCCTCCAATCCAAACGGGGCCTTATCTCTTGATGCCACACTAAATTTGTTTGTCTCTTAAACGATTTTTTGTGACCAGTGAACAAAGAAATTGAGCCTTGTAATTTGTAACCGCATAAAACTAAGAACATGCACTTTACGTAAATATATGAAATATCATAACAACAATGAGAAAAGGACATGTTTCAATCCTCCAAATATATAATAATTTGTGGATATAGAAGCAAAATAAATGGTGTGGAAATTTGTAATGGTATACCTGATTCACTAGAGATACTACTCGAGACCACTCTCTTTTGTCAAATATGCGTACGTCTTCTCCTGCCACGGTGATGCAACCTTGAGTTGGCTGTAAAAACGAAAAACACTCAGATGTTGCTACAATAATGAAAACCTATCAGTATCACACGTATAAGCAGCAGCACCTCATAATACCGTGCTAGAAGTTGCACCACAGTACTTTTGCCGGCACCACTAGGCCCTACAAGTGCTGTGACTTTTCCACACTCAATTGTAAGATCAAGGCCATTTAAAACCTCCACATCAGATCTCAGTGGATAAGAAAAATGGACATCTGCCAGAAACACGTGAGGATGAGTAAAAATGCCAGTCATCTGAGAATGTTATGTATTTGTGCATTAAGTGTTGGATGCTGCAAACACTTTTTACATTTAAAGAAACATAATCAAAAGGAAAAAATATTGATCACTGTCATTAAATGCTAAAATATGTCTATATTTCAAGAATCTGATGCCTGGACATATTCATCTTGATTATGATTTTTATACAAAAAGAAAGCTGAAGTTAGATGAAAATATGATGAGCTTATGGCACCATTTTAAGTTACCAAAAAATTCAAAACGAAACTTAAGCTAAGGAGCAATATGCAGAATAACAATATATAATGCAGACCAAGCTGAACTACAGCAGAAGCTTAAATATAAGGTAAACCTAGATAGAAATGCAGAACAGACCTTTAAGATGAATGTCACCAGACCAGGCTAGATTACTACAGCTACTGGATGATTTCAGTTCTGACATGAAATGTTTGTTAACAGAGCCATTTTCATACACTCCGCCATTGGAATCTTCAAGCTCTTTGCTGTCGAGTTCTTTGGCTAAACCATATGCAAGTGAATCATCAATGTCGTTCGCTGACAGAATAGAATTTATTCTTTCTACAGAAGCCAATGTGCCACGTAGATCACCAAGGGTATTAACAGCTCCTTGAACCTAAAATATATGTTCAGCATAACTAGATATGCACTAAAACAACATGAAACTACAAAAACTTCTTGAATATTGCTACTTACAGCAAAGGTTAATGTGAAGGTGTAACCGATAAAAGATGCCATGGTCCCAACAGACAGTTTTCCCTGAAATGATCGATTATTTTTTTATTCTTGATCAGCCAGCCCAAGCTTGACAGCATCAATGAAATTCAAAACACAAACAGGGCACTAGTGACAATACTAATTATTAAAACTGAGTATATTCCTTTCTTTTTCTAAACGTAAGCGTACACATAATCAATTCCACAACAAGCTGCAAGTGCGCTCATGCGAATAAATTTGCTACAGTGTTTCAGAAGTATTTTGACATAAGCTGGTGTGCTCATAGACACAATGGATATACAATTAAGGGTAATCTATAGAGCACTAGATTCAAGCATTTTCAGAGTCTACAGTCTAGTACTGCAATACACTTATCACCATATGTGCCAAAAGTTCTAAAACTCTAGAAAATCAGTAAACTCGTAGCACAAACATACAAACAGTAGAGCTCCATTGTGGAGTTTAAGGCTGTAGCAGATGTAACATTGAGCATTGGGAGAAATCTTAAATAGAACGAAATTGTAAAGTGGCAAACTAACTATATAGCCACATATTCAAGGAATGGAACTAGGTGCAACACAAATTAAGCTTACCAACACGTAACTGTTCCTCCACAGCTTACGCCTTATGTGTTACACATTCAAAACATATATTATTTTTTGAATGATACAGAACTTTCCACAACATAACGAATGAATGCACCACATGTATGAACAGAGTAATGCATATATTATAGATCCAAGCAGTTCTGTGGCTAACCGCATTGACCTTGCTTCCACCAAGAATGTAAAGTGCCAATAGTGATACATAAACCACTACCCTTGTTAGTGATTCATTAGCAGATTTCAGCACTCCAAGTTTTGTGCCACTATTTTGGTAAGCACGTGCCTGTTAAACCAGAAAAAAAAAAGAACCGGTGAGCTCATGAAGTGTATTACAGCCTCTTTGGAACTGAATGTAGCATTGTGCTCTTTCAGCATCACTTCGTTTCAGAGTTCAGGTGAAGACCGGATAAGGGGAATCAAATAGAATAGCTGTGGCAGTTCAAGAAGACAATCAAAATGCCAGTATCATGGATCACACAAACATTCGCCTATGCATCCTGATTCTTAGGGCTCGCAACAGGACAACTACCACATAGAGGTAGATAGACAGCATGGGTTGAAGGATATTAGGGCTTCTAGGGGAGAGGGATAACATATACTGCCTCGATACAGCCTGGCCCAAGAAAGCCAATATCCCCTAGATAACCCTACATGTAAACAACATGCAACTTGACTGGCGACTATTCCATTCAGAACGAACAGCCAACATCGCTCCTCCCAAGAAAGCCAATATCCCCTAGATAACCCTACATGTAAACAACACGAAACTAGACTGGTGACTATTCCATTCAGAACAAACAGCCAACATAGCTCCTCCTTGGATCCATGCTCCATTGCCACTCCTCATATCGATGCTGCATTGCCAGGCACCGGCTTGATGCCCCTCCTCAGATCGACACGCCACTGGTGTTGCCGCTCCTTGTCTTCCTGTGAGTTCCAAAACTTCTCCCAAATCACACTATATTCGATCCACCATCCTTTTTTCTCTTTCGTCTGATATGGTAATATCCATCTGTAGGAAGGATAGATTTCGTATGAATATATGGGGTGAATATATTGCATTGAGCCTCGAGGGTGGATATATAGAGGGACAAGACTTGGTAGGCAAGAAGCCTCCCTAAGATATTTCCTATACTACCAAATATACTAACACCATCCATCCATGGTATCCGCTAGTCAGCTGTCATGTGCAGATCTTGAATGCTTCTTGTTCGTTTTTCTAGTTAGGAATGGCATCGGCAAGTGGAAGCTGAAATTATGGAAGAAGGCATGGCAGTGGATGAAGGGGTCTGAGGAAGAAAGAAGGGATAGCTGAAGAAGTCTGAGGAAGATGTATTTGTCGTGTCGCCATGTCGATCTTTTTGGCAAAAATGGTGAATCACCGTGTCAGATACATATTCTGTCCCACACGCATGTGAGGATCAGTGCAATGAAACTTTAATATATTCCCAGTGGCAGAGACAAGACGTGGGTTGTAGGCCCTGTTGGTGTATATTGAGCCCATGTATAGAGGCTCATCTAGAGGCCCACGTATAGGAACTATATATCCCACCCTTCTAGGGTTTGGAGGGTGTTGGTGTATATTGAGCCCATGTATAGAGGCCCATCTAGAGGCCCATGTATAGGAACTATATATCCTACCCTTCTAGGATTTGGATTTCGGAGGAATACAAGGCAATTATTCTCTCTAATATAGTATCATTAGCTTAGCCCTCCCTCTCCCTCTCCCTCTCCCCGGATGCCGCCGCCGCTGCCTCCATGGCCGGCCGGCCGCCGGCACCCCCCCTCTCCTCCTTCCCTCCCCTTTCTTCCTCTACAGGCTCTACTCCCAGCGCTCTTCTCTCTGCTCCCCTGTTCCAGCGCCTGCTCGAGGAGCCCGGCGCGCCAGACGCCCCCCTGCTGCTGGCCGCTGCTGCCCTTGGCGCGGTGTCTTGCCCGGCCCTGGCGCCGCCAGATCCCGCCCCTGCCTGGCCGCCGGCGCCGCATGGCCCTGGCGCCGCCGGCGCGACCCAGGCGTGTGCGCGGCCCCTTGGCGCGCGCCTGCACCTTGCTCGGCCGGCGTGTGGCCGCCCCCGCTGGCTGCCGCCGCGGGCGGCACGTTGCCCCTGGCCGCGGGTGACGCGGAACTCGCTGTCTCACGCGGATTCGGAGGTGGCGTGCAGCCGTGCGGGTGGCCGTGGGCGTCCGTCCATCTCAGACCCCGCCCGGCGCGCCCTTCTCTGGCCGGCGTCTGCGCCGTCGCCGCCCCGGCCGGTCCTGGTGCGGGCGCGGGCGCCCAGGACGCGGGGGCCGTGGCCGCCGCCGCCGCCACTGCCGCCACCCTTCTGGCTGCCGCCCTTCGCGCCGCCGCCGCCGCCCTTCGCGCCGCTGTCGCCGCAGCCCAGGGCGCGAGGGCCGCGGGCGTGGGCGTGCCTGGCGCCACCGCCGCCGCCCAGGCCAACGCCGCCGTCGCCCGGGCCGCCCATGCCACCGCCGCCCGGGCCGCCCATGCCGTCGCCGCGCTTGCGGCGCCTCTTCCTGCGCCCGTGACGCCCGTGGCCGCGCCTACGGCGCCTCTTCCCGCGCCCGCGGACGCGCCATTCGCCGCCGCCGCTTTCCGCTGTTAGCAGCTCAATTCTAACTCTCATTGAGCGGAGAGGATGATAATGAACTTGGGGCAATTTTCTGGTTTTCTCATATTCACAAACTCAAAGCCATGCCATCCAACGGGAGGGGTGGCACATATTTATACAACCAGCCAAGGCACAAGCTAGCTGCCTAGTCCAAGATGCTCTTACTGTCCTACTGTCCTAGCAAACTGAAAGGGAAGATGTTGTCCTACCTAGATGCTAACTGATGTCCTGCAGTCCAAGATGCTAAGGACTACAAGATGCTGCAGGGGTACAAGAGATGTTGCAGGGGTACAAGGGACCACAAAGACCAACAGCAAAGACTTATCCATCATTCTCCCCCTAAGTCTTGTGCGTCGTCTTGTGGGAAGATTGGACCATCCCGGTCCTGGAGCAGAGCTCAAGGAACTTGATCCTCCCAAGGGGCTTGGTGAGCAGATCCGCAAGCTGATCCTTGGTGTTGATGTAGTCCTTAGCATCTTGATGTCCTTGATGCTTCCTTCCTCCAAGCAGCCTCGGATGAAGTGATACCTCACCCGGATGTGCTTGCTCCGTTCGTGGAAAACGGGATTCTTCGCTAGGGACAGAGCGGACTTGCTGTCCACTCTAAGCTCCACCGCTTCAGTGTCTCTGCCAAGGAGATCACCAAGCAGTCGAGCAAGCTAGAGCGCCTGGGTCTAAGCAGTGGAGGCCGCTATGTACTTGGCCTCGCAGCTGGACAAGGCCACCACTTGCTGCTTGACCGACTGCCAGCTAACGAGGCACTCGCCGAGGAAGAAGATCCCGCTCGTGCTCTTGCTGGTGTCGATGTCGCCGGCGTGGTCGCTGTCGCTGTACCCGACGAAGTGTGCCGCCCCAGGGCACCTCGAGTAGTGGAGACCGTGGTCGAGAGTCCCCGCAACGTAGTGGATGATCCTCTTCACGGCCTGCTGGTGCTCCGTCGTCGGTCGCTGCATGAACCGACTGACGTAGCCAACGGAGAACGCCAAGTCCGGCCTTGTGTGGGCGAGGTAGCGGAGGCTCCCCAAAAGGCGCCGGTACTGAGTAGCGTCCACCTCCTCCGCCGTGCTGTCACGGCTCAGCTTTAGCCTCTCCTCCATCGGAGTGAGAGCTGAGTTGCAGTCGGTGAGCCCAGCGAGCTCGACGACGCGCTTGGCGTAGGCGGTTTGTCGAAGTGTGATCCCGGAGTCGTTCTGGTGCACCTCGATCCCCAGGTAGAAGGAGAGAGGTCCCAGGTCGCTCATCTGGAAGGTGGCCTTCATCTCTTCCTTGAACGCCGCCACCTCCGCATCCTTGGTGCCGGTGATCCCCAAGTCGTCGACGTAGACACCCACGAGCAAGGCATTTGCTCCATTGCCCCGCCGGTAGATGGCCGCCTTGTGCGGGCTTTGCTCGAAGCCCATCCCCTTGAGCGTGGAATCCAACTTGGCATTCCACGCCCGTGGTGCTTGCCTCAAGCCATAGAGGGCCTTGCGCAGGCGTAGCACCTTGCCCTCCTTGCCGGGGATCGCGAATCCCGGCGGCTGGTGCACGTAGACCTCCTCCTTCAAGTCGCCGTTGAGAAACGCCGACTTGACGTCCATGTGATGGACGCGCCAGCCCTCCTGGGCAGCCAGCGCAAGGAGGAGTCGCACGGACTCCATCCATGCTACAGGAGCGAAGGCATCGTCGAAGTCGACTCCCTCCTGCTGCACGAAACCTCATGCCACCAGGCGAGCCTTGTGCTTGACGACGGTGCCGGCTTCATCCCTCTTCAGCTCGAACACCCACTTAAGGGTGATCGCGCAGTGACCACGAGGGAGATCAGCAAGCTCCCAAGTGCGGTTCTTCTCAACCGCGTCCATCTCCGACTGCATCGCGGCACGCCATGCCACATGTCCCTCGGCCTCTGCGAAAGACCGAGGCTCGCCGTTGTCGCACGCGAGGTGCAACTGTGCCTCCAGGTCGTGAGGCACCAGTCCCGGCACCGGCTGATCGCCGAGAAGGTCCTCCATCGTACAGTACCGCAACGGCTCGCCGTCGTGATACGCGTCGACGCGCTCCTCGTCGTGAGAGAGCGGAGTAGCGAACTCCACCGGGCTGTGCTCAGCACGAGCAGGTGTCGGAGTAGACGTGCCCGGAGGAGTGGCTGTCGGTACTGGAGTGCGTGGCGTCGCCGGCTATGGTGGTGCAGGCGAGGAACTCGTCGCAGCCGGAGTCGCGACTGGAGAGCGTGGTGCTGCCGGTGTAGCGGGCGCCGGAGTCGGTGGAGGCTCGGGGACCGGGGTAGGCACGCTCGGCGAAGAAGAGCTGCCTACTCCCCCAGCTCCCTCGAAGTGGACGTACTCGATGGTGAAGTCGTCGTACGTCGGAGCCGAGCCGTCGTCCACCGCCTTGTCCCACGCCCATCCTCGCCCTTCGTCGAACACAACATCGCGCGCCGTGCGCACACGCTGTCTTCGGGTCGAGAATGCGGTAGGCCTTCGAGCCCTCCGCGTAGCCGATGAACACTCCCAGAGTGCTCCTGTCGTCGAGCTTGCCGATGTGGCCAAGCTCCTTGGCGAACGCGAGGCAGTCGAAGACCCTCATGTGGGAGACCGCCGGCTTGCGCCCATGCCAAGCCTCATACGACGTCATGCCGTCGAGTGCCTTGGTGGGCGAGCGGTTGATGACGTGGACGGCCTTCACCACCGCCTCTCCCCAGAAGACAGCCGGCATCCCCCTCTGCTTGAGGGCCCGGGACATCCCCACAACCGTCTGGTTGCGCCGCTCGACAACGCCGTTCTGCTGTGGGTTGTACGGCGCAGAGTAGTGGCGCTAGATGCCCTCATCCGCGCAGTACGCCGCGAACTCGGCCGCCGTGAACTCGCCGCCGTTGTCGGTGCGCAGCACGCGCAACTTGCGGCCGCTCTCTGCCTCCGCAGCAGCCTGAGCACGCCTGATGGCGTCCGCAGCCTCTCCCTTGCTGCCGAGGATCATCACCCACATGTAGCGGGAGAGATCGTCGACGAGCAGCAGGAAGTAGCGCCGTCCTCTTGGTGTGGCCGGTGTCACCGGGCCACACAAGTCCCCGTGCACGAGCGGCTCCCTGGCTCGGAAGCTCGCCTGCTGGGGGAAGAGGTGCCGCCTCTGCTTCGTCAGCACGCAGACGTCGCAGAGCTGCTCCACATGGTTGAGGCACGGGAGGCCTCGCACCATCTCCTTGGCGCCGAGCCGCTTCAGGGCCTCAAAGTGGAGGTGCCCGAAGCACTCGTGCCACTGCCATGCCTCGTCGTCCCTGCGAGCTGCAAGACAAAGAGGCTGGGCCACCCCGACGTGGAGGATGTAGAGGCGGTTCTTCCCTCGAACCACCTGAAAGCATCTAGGCCCCTAATTCGAGTTTTGGTAATTAATGACAACGGTTTGTGGATTAATGATTTTATTTGAGATAATGAGTATAGGTTGATCCACGGATGAAAGAGTTTTGGTTGTGAACGTATGGAGTTTTGGAGATGATGAGCAAAGCTCGAGCTCAAGGCAAAGGTATAAAATAGGGCTTTTATATTTTACCGGTCACAAGGCGTTTAGTGAATGAAAAGTGACCGGATTTGTTGGATAGATAGCCGTACTATCAAGAGGGGTTGTGTACTCATGCTTGACGAGTCTTTAGTGCCATTTTGCTCAAAATGTCTAGTTGCATGCATGAGGGCTAACGGCGTTTTGAAAAGATTTGAAAAAGACTAAGTTTGAAAGCTATCTGAGTAACGGCAGACAGTCCGCACCAGAGGGGCGGACAGTCCGCGACCGTTCCAGAGAGCTTGCAGAGTCTCTGGTGGGCTCGCGGACGGTCCGGCCCAAGTGGGCGGACGGTCCGCCACTGTTTTTCAAATGTGTACCAGAAAGGGTGTCTGTCTGGTGTGAGCTTCAAAGTTGAACGGCGGACAGTCCGCCCATGGGGCGCGGACGGTCCGCCGGCTAATCTCAGGTTTGTACCAGAGAGGATGTTTCTCTGGTTTGGGCTCAAAAGTTAAACTGCGGACGGTCCGCTCCTGAGGCGCGGACAGTCCGCAGGCTAATCTCAAAATTGTTCCAGAGACGATGGTAGTCTCTGGTGGGTTGGAACTCTTAACTGCGGACGGTCCGCCACTGGGGCGCGGACGGTCCGCCAGGGCTTAACGGCTAGTTCTGACATGCATTTATTGCACTCTGACTCACTGGTTTATAACAGCGGACAGTCCGGTTTTTGAAACGCGGACGGTCCGCGACTTCGCAGAAAAGAGTGTAACGGCTAGTTTTTGGAGGGATGTCTATATATACCCAATGCCCGGCCATTGGGAGGCCCACTTGGCCATTTGGATAGCATTCTTGACACATTAGAGCTAAGGCATCCCTCTCTCACACACACTTGCTTAGAGATTGCTTTTTGAGAGTGTGAGAGCTTCCTAGTGCATTGCATCAAGAGTTTGAGCTTTGTGGCATTAGGGAAACTTCAAGCAAGCGTCATCAACTTGTTACTCTTGGGAGTTGCCGCTCCCTAGACGGCTTGGAGAAGTGGATTTCGTGGAGCACCTCCAAGGAGATTGTTGAGGAGCCCCGATTTCGGTTGTGAGAGGTTTTGTGCTCACCTCACCGGAGTGGTGAAGAGCAACTCTCGTGGAATCGAGGTGTTGAGCGGTTCCTTGTTTCAAGCCGGCTCAAGATCAAGAGGTTCTTGATAGAGGAGCGGTTGATTCTTGGAATCCACCTCAACGTGGATTAGGGGTGACCGGCAAGTTCATCGACACCACGGGATATATTCTTGTGTCAAGCTTGGTTATTTCTCTTACTCACTTTTATTCTTGTCTTTACTTTGAGCAATTTACTTTACTAGAGCTTGATTTGTGTCTTGTCACCCTAGGTTGCAAACCCATCTAGAGATAGTAATAGCATAACATAGGGTTTTTCTTTGTTACTAATTAAATTTCTCTAGTGTTATTGGTTTTAGATTTTAAACCGCCTATTCACCCCCCCTCTAGTCGGTGTTCTTGATCCTACACCACCTTGGCGAGAAGCTGGCGACGGTGGTCCCAGATGCAGAGGACCCCGCTGTCGATCATCACGCGTGAGCCGCTCTCATCGAGCTGCCCAAGGCTGATGATGGAGTTCCGCAGCGTCGGGATGTAGTAGACTCCGGTGAGCATCCGGTGCTCTCCGGACTTGGCGGTGAAGATCACGGAGCCCACGCCCTTGATCTCCACGGCGGATGAGTCCCCGAACCTGACGGAGCCACCTGCGTCGACATCCAGGTCGGAGAAGAACTCCCGCCGCCCGGTCATGTGGTGCGTGGCGCCGGAGTCGAGGTACCAGCCATCGACCCTGTCGTCGTCGGAGCCGTTGCCAAGGAGGACTCGGGCGCGCGGCTCGTCGAGGCGGAGTAGAGCGGTGGCAGGCGGTGCCGCCGGATGCGGCTCCATGTCCCCGTGGAGTAGGAATAGAGCCGGCTCGTCATCCGGCTCGGCCTCGCGACGTGGGCTTGGCCCCCACGCCTCCGCTGCGGGCAGTCCCTGGCCCAGTGGCCAGGCCTGCCACAGTTGTGGCAAGCGTCGTCTCGTGCCGCCTTGGGCCTGTCGGCGGCGCTGCCCTGAGCATCTCCATGGGCGCCACCCTCGGTGCGCCCTCGTGCCCCGGCTTGGGCATCTCCGCGCCCCTTTCGCGGCTTGCCGCGCTTGCGGCCACCAGTCGAGGAAGAGGGCTCCCCCCTCTTCCTGTCACCGCGCCGGGCCTCCCACTGCTCTTGAGTGAGGTGAAGCTTCCCACCGATGGAGATGCCTCCCGAGGGAGGCTGTGGCTCATCACTGTCGATGACCTTGAGGCGACCTATCGCCTCCTCGATCGTCCTGCTGGAGAGATCTAGCAGAGACTCGATCGAGCGAGCGGTCTGCCTGTACCGCTCGGGGACGCAGCGGAAGAGCTTCTCGACAGCTCTCTCCTCGTCGTAGGTATCGTCGCTGAACTGCACCATCTTCTGCAGCAGAGTGTTGAGACGGAGAGCGAAGTCATCAACATCGTCACCTGGCTTGAAGGCCAGGTTCTCCCACTCCTTGCGAAGTGCCTGCAGAGTGGTCTTGCGGGCGCGGTCGCTGCCGATACGTGCCGCAGCAATGGAGTCCCAGGCCTCCTTGGCAGTTCGCTTCTTGGAAAGCGTGAACTGCATCTCAGGCGGGGCTACTGCGATGAGAGCATCCAGCGCCCGTCGATCCTCATCGTAGTCGACGTCGCCGTACCGGACTGCCTCCCACATATGCCGCACCTGGAGCTTCACCTCCATGACCGCGGCCCACTCGACGTAGTTGGACTTGGTGAGGGTGGGCCACCCGCCACCGGGACCAACGTCCCGGACCACCGCCTGGATGCCGTGGTAGCCGGGGGCGCCGCCGCGCGCGCCCCAGCCAAGAGCGCCGCCACCTACCTGCGCGCCGCCGCCAGGAGTGCGGGCGCCGCCCAGCGTGCCGCCGCCAGGGGTGCCGCCGTCGCCGCCGGGCGCGCGGTCCGCTCCAGCGCCCTCTCCCTCTCCAGCTCCTCAAGGTCCCCGTCGGCGGTGGTGTCGCCGACGATGGAGCCGCTGAGGCTGCCGCGCAAGGTCTCAACCTCAACCTCTGCCGCACACGCTGCATCTTCCGCCTCCTCTACTTCCACCTCCGCCCTGGCCGCTGCCAGCTCCGCTGCAGCTGCGGCTTGAGCCGTCGCTCGCCTGCGCTCCTCTGCCGCGGCGAGCTCGGCGTCTCGCTGGCGCAGTGCGCTCGAGGCGACCGAGCGCTGAGACGGTGCGTCGGACATGGCGCGCCTCCAAGGGGCTGCTGCGTGTAGAGGGGGAAGGGAACGGGGAAGGAGAGGCAGCTAGAGCTGCTGCTGCAGCGGCTGGCACAGCTGCTGCTGCTGTTGCAGCGGCTGCTGGTGGTGGTGGCTGGGCTGCTACAAGCGCTTGGGAAGGGGAGGAGCAAGAGATATCCAACCTACAGGAAAGTACGGCTCTGATACCAGTTGTTAGTAGCTCAATTCTAACTCTCATTGAGCTAAGAGAATGACAATGAACTTGGGGCAATTTTCTGGTTTTCTCATATTCACAAACTCAAAGCCATGCCATCCAACGGGAGGGGTGGCTACATATTTATACAACCAGCCAAGGCACAAGCTAGCTGTCTAGTACAAGATGCTCCTGCTGTCCTACTGTCCTAGCAAACTGAAAGAGAAGATGATGTCCTACCTAGATGCTAACTGTTGTCCTGCAGTCCAAGATGCTAAGGACTACAAGATGCTGCAGGGGTACAAGAGATGTTGCAGGGGTACAAGGGACCACAAAGACCAACAGCAAAGACTTATCCATCATCCGCGGGCAGCAGATCGCCGCCAATGCTGCTACGGCCGACGCTGCTCTCGCCGCGGCCCTCCTCGCCGCCAAGTCCAAGGCTGCGGCGGCTCAGGAGCGGGTCTGCGCGGCTGACCTCGTTGGCGAGCGCTCCGCGGCCGACGCTCTCACTCGTCGGGTCGCCACGGAGAAGCACTACTTCCTTGTCCCGACCATCCCCTTCCCCGAGCACGGCGCTTCGTCCTCCCACCAGGCTCCGCCCTCTGGATCTCGGCCCCGGATCGACCCGCCCGACCCCCTCCTTGGTGCCCCTCTCACCGGCCAGGTCGGGGGTGGGGGAGGCCGCGGGCGTCGTCGGCGGGGGGACGTGGTGGTAGTGGTGCTGGCACTACTCCGTCTCCGGGTGGCACTGGTGGAGGCCGTCGGGGCACTCTGACCCCAACTCCGGCTCCCACTGCTCCTGGCCCTGGAGGTACACCCTGGCCATCCTTCAGCGCCCCATGCTCGGGGCGCATCCCAATGTGGTCGTTTCAGGGTCGGGAGGGGGGCTCGTCCTCAGCCCCGGCCGGCGGCCATGTTCACCGGTGCTGGTGTTGCTCTCCTGTTCGCCCCGTTCTGGACCCCGCCCGCTCAGCCCAGCCAGCAGCCGACCTGGCCGGGGGGTGGGACCAGGCCGCACTGGCGCAGTCATTTAGCGCCATGGGGCGGACGCCGCCGGTCAGCACTGAGTGGATCGCCGACTCGGGTGGCTATTTCCACACAAACCCAGATGCCGGTATCCTCTCTTCTGTCCGGCCCCCACACCCCTCTTGTTCTTCTTCCATCATGGTTGGTGATGGGACTTGCCTTCCTGTCACCGCCGTGGGTTCTGCTCCTGGTTCTTTTCTTCTTCTCAATGTCCTTGTTGCTCCTCAGATGGTTCATAATCTTCTTTCCATTCGTCAGTTTACAGCTGACCACTCCTGTTCCATCGAGTTTGACTCTTCTGGCCTCACTGTAAAGGATTCGGCCTCCCGGCGTCCGCTCCTCCGGTGTGACAGCACAGGGCCCCTTTACACCCATCGCCTTCCGTCTTCCGCTGCACCACTCTCGCCTTCTTCGTCTGCCGCTTTTGCCGCGACGCCGTCTTCCACCACCTGGCACTGCCGTCTTGGTCACCCTGGCCGCGACGTTCTAGCTCAGCTCAGTCGTAGTACCGATATTCCTGGTACTAGGGCTCCTGCTGAGCACCTCTGCCATGTGTGCCAGCTTGGTCGTCATGTTCGGCTTCCTTTTTCCTCTTCTTCTTCGCATGTGACGCATGCATTCGATCTTGTTCACTGTGACCTGTGGACCTCTCCTGTTCTCAGCCTCTCTGGCTACAAATACTATCTGGTGGTGGTCGATGATTTCTCACACTACTCTTGGACTTTTCCTTTGCGCGCCAAGTTTGAGACCTACCCCACTCTTCCCCACTTCTTTGCCTGGGTGTCCACTCAGTTCGACCTCACCATTAAGGCCATCCAGTGTGACAACGGGCGTGAGTTCGACAACTCCACCTCCCGTTCTTTCCTCCACTCTCGGGCTGTTCAGCTGCGTATGTCTTGCCCGTATACCTCTCCCCAGAACGGCAAGGCTGGGCGGATGATTCGCACAACGAACGACGTCATGCGCACCCTTCTGATCCAGGCCTCTGCCCCCGCGCTTCTGGACCGAGAGCCTCTACACCGCCACCTACTTGTTTAACCATCTTCCGTCCACTGCTTCTCCTGCTCCCACTCCACACCACGCTCTCTTCGGTACCCCTCCTCGCTACGACCACCTTCGGGTCTTCGGGTGTGTGCGTTACCCTAACATCTCCGCCACTGCTCCTCACAAGCTGGTGCCCCACTCGACTCGTTGTGTGTTTTTTGGTTACTCCCCTGACCACAAGGGGTACCGATGCTTTGACCTCACCTCTCGCCGCGTCCTGATCTCCTAATACGTCGTGTTTGACGAGTCATATTTCCCCTACTCCACCTCCTCCACAGCTTCTCCTGACCCCGAGTTGGAGTCCCTATTTCCGACTGACCCGGTGGTTTAGTCACCTTTACCAGTCTGCCCTTTCCCTGCAGGTTTTCCCGGCGTGCCGTGCGCGGCCCCGGGGTCTCCTGCTGTGCCACGCGCGGCCCCGGTGCCTCCTCCTGCACCTGCGCGGTACGCTCAGCCGACGCAGGTGTACCAGCATCGTTCGACGCCGACACCGGCGCCGCCGCGGTATGCTCATCCGGTGCAGGTGTACCGGCGTCGGTCGGCGCCATCTCCGGCTCCGGAGGCTCCTGCGATGCCTACACCGAAGCCGTCACCGCCGCCGCCTCCGCCGGTTCGCTCTCAAGTCGAGCCGGCGGTGTACCACCCGCCAGTCGTCCATCGGGGTCCTCGACATATCCATCCCATGGTGACTCGGCGGATAGCGTCTCAGGCCGTGACTGTCTCCGCCACCGAGGGGGAGCCGCGGGTCTCTCCGGTACCCTCCTCTGTCCGCGACACCTTGGCGGATCCTCACTGCCGTCGCGCGATGGAAGAGGAGTACGCGGCTCTTCTTGCCAACCAGACGTGGGACCTCGTGGCGCGTCGGTCTGGTTGCAATGTGGTCTGAAGGGAATAAGTCTCTGTACTTGTGGTCTTTGTGGGGCTGTACTTGTAGTCCTGTGTGGGGCTGCAGCATCTCATTTTCTGCAGCACGCACTAGCACCATTGCTGCCCTAGAGGACAGCATCTTGGACTGTTTTAGCATCTAGATAGGACAGCAGTTAGTCCTTTCATTTGGCATCTTAGACTAGAAGTAGAATATGCCCCAGTGTTGGCTGCCCTGCAGCTGTGTATAAATGTGTTGCCTCCCCTCCCGTTGGATGGCATGGCATTGTGAGTATAAATGAAGAAAAACCAGAAAACTTCCCCAGCTCGAGTGTCATCCTCTCATCCATGAGAGTAACCATTGAATTGCTAACATCTGGTATCAGAGCCGTACTTTCCTGTAGACTGGATATCTCTTGTTCCTCTCCTTCCCAAGCAGCCCAGCCACTCCCAGCAGCAGCTAGCGTAGCAGCAATAGCTTGCGCAGCAGCACCAGCAGCAGCAGCCCCATGGAGGTGCGCCATGTCTGACGCCAAGCTCGCCGCGGCAGAGGAGCGCAGGCGAGCGACGGCTCAAGCCGCTGCAGCAGCGGCGAGGGCGGCCAGACTAGCTGCAGCGGAGCTGGCGGCGGCCAGGGCAGAGGTGGAAGCAGAGGAGCCGGAAGATGCAGCGCGTGCGGCGGAGGTTGAGGTTGAGACCTTGCGCGGCAGCCTCAGCGGATCCATCGCCGGCGACACCACCACCGACGGGGACCTTGAGGAGCTGGAGAGGGAGAGGGCGCGGGAGCGGACCGCGCGGTGGGCAGCAGCCCACCTCGGCGGCGGCGGCCTGGACGGCGGCGCGCCCGGCAGCGGTCTAGGGGCCCGCGCGCCCGGCGGCGGCGGTGGCGCCCCTGGCGGCGGCGGGCAGGGTGGCGGCCTCGCTCCTGGCGGCGGCGGGCAGGGTGGCGCCCTCGCTCCTGGCGGCGGCGCGCAGGGAGGTGGCAGCGCTCATGGCTGGGGCGCGCGCGGCAGCGCCCCCGGCTACCACAGCATCCAGGCGGTGGTCCGGGACGTTGGTCCCGGTGGCGGGTGGCCAACCCTCACCAAGTCCAACTACGTCGAGTGGGCCGCGGTGATGAGGGTGAGGCTCCAGGTGCGGCACATGTGGGATGCCATCCAGCACGACGACGTCGACTACAACGAGGACCGTCGGGCGCTGGATGCGCTCATCGCCACAGTCCCTCCCGAGATGCAGTTCTCGCTTTCCTAGAAGGAGACTGCCAAGGAGGCCTGGGACGCCATCGCGGCGGCTCGCATCGGCAGCGACCGCGCCCGCAAGTCCACACTGCAGGCACTTCGCAAGGAGTGGGAGAACCTGGCCTTCAAGCCAGGTGAAGACGTCGATGACTTTGCTCTCCGTCTTAACACTTTGTTGCAGAAGATGGTGACGTTCGGCGACGACACCTACGACGAGGAGAGAGCTGTCGAGAAGCTCTTCCGGTGCGTCCCCGAGAGGTACAGGCAGACCGCTCGCTCGATCGAGTCTCTGCTGGACCTCTCCACCATGACGATCGAGGAGGCAATTGGTCGCCTCAAGGTCGTCGACAGCGACGAGCCACAACCTTCCTCGGGTGGTATCTCCATCGGCGGGAAGTTCCACCTCACTCAGGAGCAGTGGGAGGCCCAGAGCGGTGACAGGAAGAAGGGGGAGCCCTCTTCCTCGACTGGTGGCCGCAAGCGCGGCAAGCCGCGCAGGGGGCGCGAAGGTGCCCAGGCCGGGGCATGAGGGCGCGCCGAGGGCGGCGCCCGCAGAGGCGCTTAGGGCGGCGCCGCCGACAGGCCCAAGGCGGTACGAGACGACACCTGCCACAACTGTGGCAGGCCCGGCCACTGGGCCAAGGACTGCCCGCAGCGGAGGCGTGGGGGCCAAGCCCACGTCGCGGAGGCCCAGCCGGATGACGAGGCGGCTCTGTTCCTGCTTCACGGGGCCATGGAGCTGCACCCGGTGGCACCGTCCGTCACCACCCTACTCCACCTCGACAAGCCGCGTGCCCTAGTCCTCCTCGGCAACGGCTCCGACGACGACAGGATCGACGGCTGGTACCTCGACTCCAGCGCCACGCACCACATGACCGGACGGCGAGAGTTCTTCTCCGACGGTCCGACCTGGACACCGACGTAGGTGGCTCCGTCAGGTTTGGGGACTCCTCCGCCGTGGAGATCAAGGGCGTGGGCTCCGTGATCTTCACCGCCAAGTCCGGCGAGCATCGCGTGCTCACCGGAGTCTACTACATCCCGGCGCTGTGGAACTCCATTATCAGCCTTGGGCAGCTCGATGAGAGCGGCTCACGCGTGGTGATCGACAGCGGGGTCCTCCGCATCTGGGACCATCGTCGCCAGCTTCTCGCCAGGGTGGTTCGAGGGAAGAACCGCCTCTACATCCTCCACGTAGGGGTGGCCCAGCCTCTTTGTCTTGCAGCTCGCAGGGACGACGAGGCATGGCAGTGGCACAAGCACTTTGGGCACCTCCACTTTGAGGCCCTGAAGCGGCTCGGCGCCAAGGAGATGGTGCGAGGCCTCCCGTGCCTCGACCATGTGGAGCAGCTCTGCGACGTCTGCGTGCTGACGAAGCAGAGGCGGCACCCCTTCCCCCAGCAGGCGAGCTTCCGAGCCAAGGAGCGGCTCGAGCTCGTGCACGGGGACTTGTGTGGCCCGGTGACACCGGCCACACCAGAGGGACGGCGCTACTTCTTGCTTCTCGTCGATGATCTCTCCCGCTACATGTGGGTGATGATCCTCGGCAGCATGGGAGAGGCTGCGGACGCCATCAGGCGTGCTCAGGCTGCTGCGGAGGCAGAAAGCGGCCGCAAGTTGCGCGTGCTGCGCACCGACAACGGTGGCGAGTTCGCGGCGTACTACGCGGATGAGGGCATCCAGCGCCACTACTCCGCGCCGTACAGCCCGCAGCAGAACGGCGTCATCGAGTGGCGCAACCAGACGGTTGTGGGGATGGCCCGGGCCCTCCTCAAGCAGAGGTGGATGCCGGTTGTCTTCTGGGGAGAGGCGGTGGTGAAGGCCGTCCACATCCTCAATCGCTCGCCCACCAAGGCACTCGACGGCATGACGTCGTATGAGGCTTGGCATGGGCGCAAGCCGGCGGTCTCCCACATGCGGGTCTTCGGCTGCCTCGCGTTCGCCAAGGAGCTTGGTCACATCGGCAAGCTCGACGACAGCAGCACTCCGGGAGTGTTCATCGGCTACGCGGAGGGCTCGAAGGCCTACCGCATTCTCGACCCAGAGACACAGCGTGTGCGCACGGCGCGCGACGTTGTGTTCGACGAAGGGCGAGGATGGGCGTGGGACAAAGCGGTGGACGACGGCTCGGCCCCGACGTACGACTTCACCGTCGAGTACGTCCACTTCGAGGGAGCTGGGGGAGTATGCAGCTCTTCTTCGGCGAGCGTGCGTACCCCGGTCCCCGAGCCTCCACCGACTCCGGTGCCTGCTACACCGGTGGCACCACGCTCTCCAGCCACGACTCCGGCTGTGCCGAGTTCCTCGGCTGCACCACCACAGCCGGCGACGCCACGCACTCCAACACCGACAGCCACTCCTTCGGACACGTCTACTCCAGCACCTGCTTATGCTGAGCACAGCACGGTGGAGTTCGCTACTCCGCTCTCTCACGACGAGGAGCGCATCGACGTGTACCACGACGGCGAGCCGTTGCGGTACCACACGATGGAGGACCTTCTCGGTGATCAGCCGACGCCGGGTCTGGCGCCTAACGACCTGGAGGCGCAGTTGCACCTCGCGTGCGACGACGGCGAGCCTCGGTCTTTCGCAGAGGCCGAGGGACACGTGGCATGGCGTGCCGCGATGCAGTCGGAAATGGATGCGGTTGTGAAGAACCGCACTTGGGAGCTTGTCGATCTCCCTCGCGGTCACCGTGCAATCACCCTTAAGTGGGTGTTCAACCTGAAGAGGGATGAAGCCGGCGCCATCGTCAAGCACAAGGCTCGTCTGGTGGCACGAGGTTTCGTGCAGCAGGAGGGGGTCAACTTCGACGATGCCTTTGCTCCCGTGGCACGGATGGAGTCCGTGCGACTTCTCCTTGAGCTGGCTGCCCAGGAGGGCTAGCGCGTCCATCACATGGACGTCAAGTCAGCGTTTCTTAACGGCGACTTGAAGGAGGTCTACGTGCACCAGCCGCCGGGGTTTGCGATCCCCGGCAAGGGTAAGGTGCTACGTCTGCGCAAGGCCCTCTATGGCTTGCGGCAGGCCGCGAGGGCGTGGAACGCCAAGCTGGACTCCACGCTCAAGGGGATGGGCTTCGAGCAAAGCCCACACGAGGCGGCCATCTACCGGCGGGGCAATGGCGGCAATGCCCTGCTGGTGGGTGTCTACGTCGACGACTTGGTGATCACCAGCACCAAGGATGCGGAGGTGGCGGCGTTCAAGGAAGAGATGAAGGCCACCTTCCAGATGAGCGACCTGGGGCCTCTCTCCTTCTACCTGGGGATCGAGGTGCACCAAGACAACTCCGAGATCACGCTTCGACAGACCGCCTACGCCAAGTGCGTCGTTGAGCTAGCTGGGCTCACCGACTGCAACCTAGCCCTCACTCCGATGGACCGATGGAGGAGCGGCTGAAGCTGAGCCGTGACAGCACAGCGGAGGTGGACACTACGCAGTACCAGCGCCTTGTGAGGAGCCTCCGCTACCTCGCCCACACACGGCCGGACTTTGCGTTCTCCGTCGGCTACGTTAGTCGGTTCATGCAGCGTCGTCGAGCACCAGCAGGCCGTGAAGAGGATCATCCGCTATGTTGCGGGGACTCTCGACCACGGTCTCCACTACCCGAGGTGCTCTGGAGCGATACACTTCGTCGGGTACAGCAACAGCGACCACGCCGGCGACATCGACACCAGCAAGAGCACGAGCGGGATCCTCTTCTTCCTCGGCGAGTGCCTCGTTAGCTAGCAGTCGGTCAAGCAGCAGGTGGTGGCCTTGTCCAGCTGCGAGGCCGAGTACATTGCGGCCTCCACCGCGTCGACTCAGGCGCTCTGGCTCACTCGACTGCTTGGTGATCTCCTCGGCAGAGACACTGTAACAGTGGAGCTCAGGGTGGACAGCAAGTCCGCTCTTGCGCTGGCCTAGAATCCCGTGTTCCATGAGGAGCAGGCACATCCGAGTCAGGTATCACTTCATCCGAGGCTGGTTGGAGGAAGAAACCATCAAGACGAGCTACATCAACACCAAGGATCAGCTTGCGGATTTGCTCACCAAGCCCCTTGGGAGGATCAAGTTCCTTGAGCTCTGCTGCAGGACCGGGATGGTCCAATCTTCCCACAAGACGACGCACAAGACTTAGGGGGAGAATGAAGGGAATAAGTCTCTGTACTTGTGGTCTTTGTGGGGCTGTACTTGTAGTCCTGTGTGGGGCTGCAGCATCTCATTTTCTGCAGCACGCACTAGCACCATTGCTACCCTAGAGGACAGCATCTTGGACTGCTTTAGCATCTAGATAGGACAGCAGGTTGTCCTTTCATTTGGCATCTTAGACTAGGAGTAGAATATGCCTCAGTGTTGGCTGCCCTGCAGTTGTGTATAAATGTGTTGCCTCCCCTCCCGTTGGATGGCATGGCATTGTGAGTGTAAATGATGAAAAACCAGAAAACTTCCCCAGCTCGAGTGTCATCCTCTTATCCATGAGAGTAACCATTGGATTGCTAACATGGTCACAGGCAAGTGGATCTGGACGCACAAGCGTCGGGCTGACGGCACACTGGAGCGCTACAAGGCTCGCTGGGATCTCCGGGATTTCACCCAGCGGCCTGGTGTGGACTATGATGAGACCTTCAATCCAATGGTGAAGCCGGCTACGGTGCACACGGTCCTCTCGCTTGCGCTCTCTCGCTCTTGGCCTGTGCAGCAGCTGGACGTGAAGAATGCTTTTCTTCATGGCAGTCTGTCAGAGACTGTCTACTGCTCTCAGCCAGCGGGATTTGTGGACTCCAGTCGTCCGGACATAGTCTGCCGGCTCAACAAGTCTCTCTATGGTCTGAAGCAGGCTCCTCGGGCTTGGTATTCTCGGTTCGCCACGTTCTTGCTGACATTGGGGTTCACCGAGGCCAAGTCTGGCACGTCTCTCTTCATCTACCGCTGTGGGGATGAGACTGCCTACCTGCTGCTCTATGTCGATGAAATTGTGCTCACAGCCTCCAGTCAGCAGTTGCTTCAGCGCGTCATCTCCTCTCTGCAGCAGGAGTTTGCTATGAAGGATTTTGGTCAGCTCCACCACTTCTTGGGCGTCACTGTTGAGCCTCGCCCGTCGGGCCTCCTCCTTCACCAGCGGCAATATGCATTTGATATTCTGGAGCGGGCTGGGATGACTGATTGCAAGCCTTGCTCCACTCCTATCGACACTCAGGCGAAACTGTCTGCTGATCTGGATGATCCTGTGGCTGATCCTACTGCCTACCGGAGTCTGGCCGGGGCCTTGCAGTACCTCACCTTCACCAGGCCGGACCTCACCTACGCTGTTCAGCGGGTCTGTCTCCATATGCATGATCCCCGGGAGTCACACCTTGTTGCGCTGAAACGTATCCTCCGCTACGTCCGTGGCACTGTGGACCTCGGCCTGGTCCTTCACCGCTCGTCCTCTGCTGAGCTGGTTGTCTACACCGATGTTGACGGGACTGGCTGTCCGGACACTCGCCGCTCCACTTCCGGCTACGCCGTCTTCCTGGGCGGCAATCTGGTCTCCTGGTCGTCCAAACGCCAGCCGGTTGTCTCCCGCTCCAGTGCCGAGGCAGAGTACCGGTCTGTCGCTAATGGCGTGGCGGAGGCGTCTTGGCTACGACAGCTCTTGGCGGAACTCCACAGCCCGCTCGCCAAGAGCACGCTCGTCTACTGCGACAACGTCAGCGCCGTGTATCTCTCCACCAACCCCGTTCAGCATCAGCGGACGAAGCATGTGGAGATCGACTTGCACTTCGTGCGCGACAGAATCGCCATCGGCGATGTTCGGGTACTCCATGTCCCGACCACCTCCCAGTTTGCAAACATCTTCACCAAGGGACTATCATCCTCGACCTTCTCGGAGTTTCGCTCCAGCCTCAACGTAATAGATGGCTAGTTGTGGCTGCGGGGGGTATTTGCCCTGCGTGTACTTTCTTTCTTGTTGTCCAGTCTTGAACACCGTTGCGCCGGTTGTTCAGACTGCGGGGGGATGTTGGCTTTCTTGTTGTCCAGTCTTGAACACCGCTGCACCGGTAGTTCAGACTGCGGGGGGTGTTGGTGTATATTGAGCCCATGTATAGAGGCACATGTATAGGAACTATATATCCCACCCTTCTAGGGTTTGGAGGAATACAAGGCAATTATTCTCACCAATAGGCCCAAAAACTCCACAGAAGCCACAACAATCAAGGGTTTCAGCCTATTTTAACAAGTGCAGACCAGGGCCATCATAACTCTAGCTACAACCCGTATACACCCTCAGTCATGATAATTATTAATTGAAAACCACAATGATTGCTAATTAAGAGATCAACACTAAAAGACTCATGGCTTACCAAATTGTCAAAAAAAGAAATTTGTCGTTTTTCACCACCAAAAGTCCGGACCTACAAATGGACTTCTGAATCAAGGATAGCTAATATAGTTAACAGGTATAGAAGATAAGAGATAAACCATTTCAGTAACACAAGAAAATAAAACTTGTGAAATCAAAGCAATGTTTAAATGTGCTTATGTGCATGTCAGTAAAACAATGGCACTCACAGTACGAATAGCTGAAAATGTCTCTGATGCACAATCTGATATGCGTGCTTGCACAATTCCGTAAGATTTAAAAGTGGGAACAGTTGACCTCTTGAAAAGAGCTGGTTAAACAAAAACAGAGACAGCCATGTCAAAAGATATGTAATTTTTTTTAAGATACGCAACAAAAACCGACAATACCACTTCAGCAAAATATTATTTTAGAAGGGTGTAGTATACTCAGTCACCAAAATATGAAGAAAATCATTTAAAAGATATTTGCATGGAGCTGGACAAGGAAATTTCAGAAAAAAGTTGTGTGATGTCCTAAAATATAGTGTTGAACATTTGTGAAATGTAGGTCGCTCGAAACTGAAGGGCAGGCCTGGTGCAGAGGTAGAGCCTACTGTCTGTAACCGGAAGGTCCCGGTTTCGAGCCCTAGCCTCTGCACATTTGTGCGGGAAAGGCTTGGTGCTTAAAACAACCCTTCCCCAGACCCCGTGCAGTGCAGGAAGCCTACGGCACTGAGTATGCCCTTTTTTAGGTCACTCAAGACTCAAGAAGCAAGATCTTAATTTGTGCAAAAAATCTGATAACATAAAAAAATATAAAACATCAAAAGAAAAGCTAATTACTCCTTGCCAAGCCTATTTGTCTTGTAGCTATCTGGGAAAAAGAATCATGTTTGATTACAAAATACTACTGTACAGAATTGACTGTGTTATGAATAGACTGTGTTATGAATAGACTGTGTTATGAATATTAACAGAAGTGGAACTCACAAATGAACATGATCTGTATATCTATAGACAGACCACATAAAGGGGACAGTTATCTCTATCATCAGGGGCCTAATAGCTTTTCAGTATCACACCTAGTGTTCCTCAACATATCCAATACCTTCTCAAGCGAAATCAGACATCCATGCAGAAAAGATCAAGTTTTAACTTTTAAGTTGACCCATAGGATACAAGAGATCGATTCCATCATTATATCCTAACGTAGCTTACTACTTTGTTTATCAAAATATGCCCTAGCAATAAGCGATACATGCATGGCAATCAGTTTTTAGAAGATTACCAACTAGAACGGAGACGGAGACCATTAGGAGCCCTAGAACAGGAGCTAGCTCAGTAGATAGTGTGAAAAGTATACAAAGGGTACCAGTGATCTGAAAAGGTAAAAACAAGGTGAATAGCTTAGAAGACACTCACCTGAAATAAGGTGTAAGTAACATGGAGTTATGGACCACTAAATTCATTGAGTATATGATATCTAGAGAACAGAAGGTGAAATATGGTTGAAGTTAATATTTTAAAATAATTAATAGTACACCTCAGAGATTTTGTAATTATACTAATCAAACTCTTAGCACTTAGCAGTATCAACCTTACATTCTCATAGTGTAAAGTATCTTGCCTCAGAGAGTGCCCTTAGTCCACGATCTCTAGATATGTTGTCACTTACAACATTCTTCAAGGAACCCAAATCAGATGTCAACAAACCAGTCAATTCACCAACCTGCCATCAAACAGTAGTGAGATATATATACCTCAAGACATGAAGCAGATTAATTCTTTCTAACTTGTTGATACAAGTTTCCTATGTTTTCATGGCACTGGATATGCACAGTACACCCGGCTATGAGCATGTAGTACAGCATGGGGACATCCAATGTTCAAAAAAGCGCTAGGCGGTATCTAGGCGGTGACCCACCGCCTAGGGATTAAGCGGGATTAGGCGTTTCAAGGCGTTTTTCTAGGCGGTACAATATAATACGTATACTTCACCATATACTCTAAAAAGAAAAGAAAAAATAAGGAGCTAATGGGCTTTGAATGGAAAAGAAAGATCCAAAACTGCCCAAATAGCCCACCTCCCCCACCTTATCTTCCACCCGTGACCCATCGTCTCCCCGTCACCTGGTTCGACGCGATGACACCTCCCCGTCGTCCTCGCCGCTCGCCCCTGCCTCCTCTGCCCCGCCGCCCCTGCCTCCGCCGCCGCCGAGGTTCGTCCCCTGCCTCCTCCTCCTCCTCCTCCTCCGCGCACCTGCCTCAACCTCCTCCGCCGCCGCCGCGCCCGTCCCCTACCTCCTCCGCCGCCGTTGTGCCCGTCCCCTGCCTCCTCCGCCGCCGCGTGACATCCCTGCCTCCTCCGCCGTCGCAGGCCTCCTCTTCCGCGCACCTTCCCCCAACCTCCTCCTCCGGCGCCGCCCATCCTGACCTCCGCCGCCACCATGGGGCGCCCAGGGGACCGCCTACCCCCCTAGGCCAGGCGGTAAGCGCGCTTAGGCGGCCGCAGAATTCCGCCTTTTTGAACATTGGGGACATCTCAAGACTCTGATGGCAATGATATGTAGTAAAGCATGGGGGCATCTCCCCATGTCAGACCCCAAGAAAGAGTGCCATATATGTAAGTGATTAGGGTGATTTAGGCAACTTGTGATATGCTTAAGAAGTTTATGAACCAAGATGTGCAATTTAACTATTTAAGAGTTTAAGGATCTCAATGACACCGCAGGACAAGTTTAAGGACCGCCAGTGCATTTTAATCTTTGTTAGAACTCAAAACACATGGAATTTGGGTTGTAAAATTATTTATTATTTACAAAATTTTCAAAAGAAAATACTTTTATAATCAAAGGTGCCCTATACATTGCACTATAGACTAAATAAGCTAAACCAGTGATACTGTACTAAAACTAGTCAACACGAAAAAGCAAGATAGTTCTGTTATTTTGAGTACTTATAAACTGCACAACAACTAACACCCATTTATGCCATTATGGAAGAAGCATCACATGTTACCAGTAGTAGTAGAAACAAGAACCATATGCTTTATTTCCAATCTACAGTACTATGGACGATATCTTAAAATGGATGGACATGTTTAAGCAAGTGGGGAATGTGCATTTTGTTATTGAGGTTTTTGCTCTTAGTAACTGTCGTGATTGAGTATGAAGACAGTACAATCATTGCTAGGAAATATGTTACCTTGTGCCGATCAAAAAACACCATCTGCAAAAACCAGATACAAGAAAATTTTGAGAAAAGTGCCTTATATAAGGAGATATGGACAACAAGAAATAAATAGAAGCTCTTTTGGTGGGTACGGAATTAAAAATGCAATGAGAAAATGTGACATCTAATAAGTTGTAGAAAGAAAATAATGTATGCATTACCCAAAAGGAAAATATAAGATAAACTACCATAGTACTGGAACTTAACAGGCTATGCTAACAATCATAAACAGGTGGTTTACAAGATTTCATCGTCGAAATGTACAATATCTAATGCACTGGAGTCTAGATACTTCACGAATATATAAAGTTTTTTTGAGACGAGACCTGACCCCATTTCCATTCCATTTCACGAATATATAGATAACTTGTTAACTGTCAAGTACTAGTAAGTTCACCTAGTAGAACTGTATTGAGTGCCTCTGCAACCTAGGAAGCAAATGGCATGAATCATTTTCATCGCGGCACAAGGACTAACGTCAACTTTGAAGGTGTACTAAAATGTTAAATAACAAAAGCTTTGTTTGAGCTGCACTTGGCAGAATTGGTAGACAAACTAGTGCTCCGCTCAAGCTGCTCATGGTTCGGTGGCAATCCAGTTTTTTCGGTTTGGGTTTCAGCTGGTTCAGTATTGGTTTGGTGTAAATAGGCTCGCTCTAGAAAATGGTTTGGTTCAGTTTGGTTTACCCATGAGAATGATTTAATCAGGTTTGGATTGGACTGAAATATTTATGATCGAGCCAATACACCACGATTGTCATTACCAGGAAAATCTCAATTCGTCCAGCTATCACTACTGCCCCGACTAGCCGGCTGGCAGCTATGTCCACCAAGCATGCGGTTTTGATTAGAAACCGTTTGAGGATTTGGGGTTAATAGACACATTGTTTGGTTTGGTTTGGTTCTTGTAGATGGTAAACTGGTTTGGGTGGACTAGCAGGACATGTAATTAATATTACGGGGTGGGGTGGTTTTGGTTCAGTTTCTGAACCATTAGCAGCTTGATGCTCCGCGGACAAATATAGATAGCTGCATAACAAATCAACATATAGATTCAACTATGATAAATATCTAACAAGCACATCCGACTCTGCATGCGGTAAACACAAAAGACAAAACCACGATGCAGCACAACAGTAGTGCCTAAATTTCTATGTCCAGAAATTATAGCTTTGGTCTCAAAGGAAAAGTACCTTTTGTATCAGAATCCTCCGAAATATCTGGCTCCGCAGCCTGGCCATAACCTGCTCCCAGATGACGGTCATGTTGACCACAAATATGATTGTGAAGATGGGCTCCAGCGTGTACAGCACCGCGATCTTGGACAGCAGTCTCCCCAGCGGCTCGTTCCCCCGCCCAATCAGCGTCTCGAAGAACCTCCCTGCAGCACAAACGCCGCCTGCATTTCAGAAAACAATCAAGCTAACGTGCAGCGCTAGCTGCCCCCAACACCCCCTCACCTGAGAAGAGCGGCATGGAGAGGGTGCATGTGGTGCAGGCGAGGAGCGCGGCGAGGCAGACCGCGATGCGGGCCCTGTGGCGCGAGAGCAGCGCCCAGACGCCCGCCCAGGTGACGGCGTCGGAGGACGAGATGGCGGCGGCGACGTCGGCCGCCGCGGCCGCGGCGTCGAGGGAGGGCGGCGCATAGGCGGCATCGGGGCCCGGCGCCGGCGCGGAGATGTAGGCGCGCAGCGGGCGCGCGAGGCGGAGGGAGCGGCGGCGGGAGGCTGGAGCGGAGGGGAGGCGGGTCGGGTGCGCGGCGGGGCGCGGGGGAGCTGGGGCGGCGGCGCGGGAGGAGGGAGCGGGGGCGAGGAGGAGGCGCGAGCTGCAGGTGGAGATCGCCATGGCGCTGGGCCGCTGGCGGCTTCTCCTTCCGCCCCGGATGCTGCCTGAGGGGATTCGCGGCCGCACTGTTGGATTTGCGGCCACCGTTGGGTTTGGGCACGGCCGCGAGTCGCGCACGCTGCGGAGCAGCGGTTATCCGTTGGAGAACCATTCCTTTGCCATAAACCACTAATAAAAAAGTTAGTTTTTGCTAGTAGACATCATAAAACTATGATAATCTGCTCCAGGACACTACACTTATTATTATATTAAATTTTAATTGAAGATCAGAGAAAAATTAAGTATGAGATCATAGTGGCGAGTATTTTTCTAAAAATATTTGATAAATTATTTGATGAACATGGCATGATAAATATTATAAGAGGACGCGTCCCTGTTCACCCGAATCAAACAGGATCCTCGAGAGCACGCTAAATGATTTAGTTAACGCTGTGGTAGACACGGCTCGTTTTATGTTAAACATGCAAGAGGCTGTTGACCGCAAGTAATGTCCTAAATAGAGTTCCAAATAAAAATAAAGAACAAATTTCATATGAGATGTGGATTTGGAGAAACAATCGCTTTCTTATTTGCGCACATAGCAAAACTCAATATACCAATCACTAAGAAGCGCAAGTTCGAACCTAAGGTACTGGATTGTGTCTTTCTGGGGTATGCTCAGAAGAGTATAGCTTATAGATTTTTAGTGGTTAAAGCTAAGGTACCTGATATGCATGTTGATATAATTATGAAATCTTGTGATGTAACATTTTTTGAGAATATGTTTCTTATGAAAAATATACATAACACTTCTAGATTTTCTTCTGAGATAATTTCTTGAACCCGTTGCTTCTATATTTAATGAGTCTTCTGAACAACATGTTGATCGTGAGAAAATTCTTGAGAAGGATGACAGCGAAGCTCCTCGAAGAATTAAGAGACAAATGGTTATGAAACCCTTTTGAAGATGATTTCACTATGTACCTTCTGATGACACACACCCACTACTATTGCTGAGGCATACAATTGGAAAGAAGCTGTTCACAATGAGATGGACTCGATTTCATCTAATGGTTGCAAACATGTGGGTTGCAAGCCAGGTGAGTAGCCGGTGAAATCCTACATGGAGTGAGAATAGAGGAGAGAGAATGGAGTGGGCGGTTCGCAGAACGCCAGTTTCAAGCGGGCGACTACTGATCCTGCCAATCTTTTTGATCCACAGCACTGATGAGCATTAAATAGCGTAGGGTGCGGATGAATAAGAAAAAGAACAGGATGGAAGACATGCCGCTGCTATCTGCATGCAGCAGGCGAAATCTATTAGCCTTGCACTTAGCATAGCAACTTGCGACCGGCAACTAAGATGCTGATTGGTTGTCTGGATCTTTGCTAAGCTCGGCTTTCACCATACAACCAGTATATGTTTGGTTGGCTGGAGTAGTTACCAGGCCCATCCCATACGGTGGAAGATTTTCTTCCCAACTAGACTCCGTGGATGCGGGCAAATTCTTTGCTTCCCTAGAGCTAGAGAGCAGCAATACAGAACCAATACGAGGCAACGAGACTAGAGAGCAGCAATACAGAACCAGTGCGAGGCAACCAATTCGTTGTTACACAAGAATACTGAGAGCCAAACAACACCCTTCTGCAACGTGTCAGCCTGGCCAGTGAGGGCCTAGCTCACCTATGTGGGGCAGACTGAGTCGGTGCATGGAACCAATTAGGCCACTTCCAACGGCAAGAGGCAGCATCTGGATCGAGCGAGCTCGGCACAGTGCCAGCAGCTGCTTGGGCGAGCGTGCCTATCAGAAAGGCACTCCTCAGAGAACGTGCGAGCTAGCGCGGAGAGAAGGGTCAGTGCAGTGCACTGTTAATCGATTAAAAAGAGCTATGATCCAACCATTGGAGGAGGCCTTAGGGCAGCTCCACGCAGTGGCGGATGCAGTATTGGAGGCAAGGGGGGCTGAAACAATAGAGATGTTGATTTGTGTGAAGATTTAATGGTGATTTGGAGGTCTTGCTACAGTGTTTTATGTGTAATTAGGGGAGCTTAGGGGGGGCTTGAGCCCCCTAGCCCCCCTCCTGTATCCGCCCCTGGCTCCACGGTATATTTTGAGATAACCTTAAGAAGGAATATTGTGTCAGATGGCACCAATTATTGCTCCTCCCACAATGCCCCACCACATCCCATGCTGGTGAGAGAGGGAGGAAGGTGAGCGACAGGCAAAATGTTTTTTTACTTCTAAGGTCATACCTTAAGCTTAAAACTCATCTTAAAGTTTTTTCCCCTAAGGTGCACCTCCATAATGGCTATGGCTCTAGCATTTATTGCTTAATGTTACCTTTATGCAACATTGGAGCTGCCCTTATACCCACCTACCCAAAGGCATCTTTTGGCAGTTTGATTGGATAAGAGTTATGGAGCCGTGCAAAAGGCAATGATCCTTACTATCATGTCAGTCGCTTTTTTTTACAGTCCCGTCTCTATCACCACCACTCACTAACACAGTTTCGGTGCCCGCTGTTCTAATTTTTAACTATTCCACCTCTGTCAACCCCACTCCATGATGATACAGGAAACAAAGCAAAAAATTCACTTCATCGTATCTCCCGTCCCCCGCGTCGCCCTCCAGGGGCTGTGTTGGGGAGAAAACTCTGCCAAACAGCAGAACAACTCAAGAGAGGGAAAATGCTCATCATGAGGGAGAGAGAGTACCCCCCATTTGACCCCTTGGGACAGCTATATATATAGGAGGGGAGGGGGCGGCAATTTAGCCCCGGCCCCCTGGTGGGTACAATATTTACAAATAGGCCTCTAGGCCCCTACATGAGGCCCATTAATCTCATGGGCTGCGCTATTCCCCCAACAGACAGCTCGGGTGGAAACCCTAGCTGCCAGCTGAGGGCCTCTCCTCCTTCTTCCGCCCTCACCACCGCTCAGCGTACTGCGGGAAGTCTGCGCGGGTGCTAGGAAGGCGGCGGCGGGACTCTCTTCCATTCCAGCCGTCGGCGATGCTCACTTCTCTCTCTCTCTCTCTCCCTTCAGCTGTGATGCCGGTCGGATGACAAGATGATCGTGGAGTATGAGTCCAACGACATCTTCGGGGACCTTAACTAGATTCATTATCCTAGTTGTTGAATATTCAGATAATTCGATTTGCAAGGCTTGTAATATTATGACATGATGTTGTCCTTACTTTGGTTGTACTAGCACTCTGTTTACAATATTTATGACATTTGTATGTGTTTCTATATATTTGCATGTGTTTTTATGTTCAAATTCTGCAAATTATATAGATTTCCTACGGGAGTCGATCCGATGGAGCAAGAGATGTGCCTGGTGGACAGTTGTTCATCAAATACTGTGCTTAGGGAAATAAAATATTTTCAGACTCTCACCAAGAGAGAAGGAAATGTTTTAACCATCCCTAGACGCGATGCTACGATAGTGGGTTCTGAACGAGCCACTATTGTACTCCCTATGGGCAAGCAGATAACAATCGAGGAAGCATTGTTGTATCCTGATGTGACTCGTACCCTCCTAAGCTACAAAGATATCCGTCGTAATGGTATTCATGTTGAGACACAAGAAGAGAATACAGAGGAGTTCCTCTTATTCACCAAGGAAAATGGATTAGGCAAAGGAACACTAGATACATAAAGCCCGTACCCCATGTTGCATACAAGGTGATTTTCTAGAATGTCGATGCATTCCAAGTTTGGCATGATCGACTTTGGCATCCCGGAATTGGGATGATGAGGAAAATCATAGGCAATTCTATTGGTCATGATTTGAGTAGTGCTAAGTTTCCACAATCTTCGGATATTACGTGCACTTCATGTGCTACTGGGAAATAGATTTTGAAACTGTCGTATCTCAAAATTAAGGAAGAGCCTCTCAAATTCCTTGAACGTATCCAAGGTGACATATGTGGACCAATTCAGCTGTGATCGGGACCGTTCAGGTATTTCATGGTTTTGATTGATGCTTCTATGCGTTGGTCACATGTGTCATTGTTGTCGACACACAACCATGCATTTGCTTTGATAGCTAAGGTTATTAAACTAAAAGCGCATCATCCTGAACATCTGATAAAATCCATAAGAATGGATAATGCTGCAGAGTTCACATCACATGCTTTCAATGACTATTGTATGGCACAAGGAATCGAACTGCAGCATTCAGTCCCATATGTTCACACCCAGAATTGGCAGAAGCTCTAATCAAGAGGATTAAGCTTATCGCTAGACCAATATTGCAAGGTTGTAATCTTCCAACAACGTGTTGGGGTCATGCAGTTTTGCACGCTACAGACTTGATACAACTACGCCCAACTGCTTACCATACAGCTTCCCCGCTGCAAATGGTGCGAGGTGATCCTCCAAGTATTTCCCATATGCGGAAATTCGGTTGCGCTGTGTACGTACCGATCTCACCATCCAAGCGAACATCGATGGGGCCTCACAGGAAATTGGGGATTTATGTGAGATTTATATCTCCGTCGATCATAAAATACCTGGAGCCCCTGACTGGGGATTTGCTCACGGCCCGGTTCACTGATAGTATCTTCAATGAAGATCATTTCCCGGCTTTAGGAGGAGAATTTAAGTACCACGCTGAAAGCCAGGAAATAAACTGGGAGGCAAAGGGCATCGCCAATGAGGATCCTCGTACTCAGGAATCAGAACTGCAAGTTCTAAGGATTTTGAATTTGCAAAATATTGCAAATAACCTGCCAGACGCATTTACTACTGGTAAAGACGTCACAAAGTCCTATATACCTACAAGGAATGTGAATAGAGGTAACAAAGAAACCTATTCAGCTTTCTTCTTCTGGGAAGAATGGAAGAAGTATGGCAATTCCTGCAGGTGCAGCTTCTCGTAAGCGCAATAGGAAAGAGAAGGATATCATTTCTAGACCAGCAAACGTGACTCAACATTCAGTTGAGAGAAGTGAAGTGGATAGGGAAATTCCACATCCCGCATCAACAGTGCACACCTATTCTGATGCTGGGACTTCGGAATGCCCTGACGGGGTCGTATTAGGAAATGACGAACCATCGAGAGGGATACAAGAAATTTCCATAAATTATCTTGATACTAGAGAGACATATGATTGTAAGGCTACAGTTGTCGACATATACTTCTCCGAATCAATTGTTGAGATCTCCATAAAGATCCAGAACCAAAGTCCATGGCAGAGTGCAAGAGGCGCTCAGATTGGGATAAATGGAAGGAGGCAATTGATGTGGAGTTAGCCTCGCTTGCTAAGAGAGAGGTATTCTCATCAGTAATACCTACACCTCCTAAAACCTTTCCTGTGGATTTTAAATGGGTTTTCGTTCGAAAACAGAATGAAAACAATGAGGTGGTGAGATACAAAGCAAGCCTAGTAGCACAAGGGTTTACACAGAGACCCGGAGTTGATTTTAATGAAACATATTCTCCAGTTATGAGTGGAATTATGTTCCGATATCTTATATCATTTGCAGTACAAAAGCATCTATCTATGCAGTTGATGGACGTAGTGACCACATATCTCTATGGGTCACTTGATTCGGATATTTACATGAAAGTTCCCGATGGGATTTCTATGCCGAATCAGGGCGTGAATTGCAACATGTATTGTGTAAAATTGAAAAGGTCTTTGAATGGCCTTAAGCAGTCGGGACGAATGTGGTACAACCGACTGGGTGAGTACCTTATGAAGAAGGGTTACTCTAACAATGATGATTGCCTGTGTGTCTTCATCAAAAGATCCTCGCCAAGATTTTGTATCATATCTGTGTATGTTGACGATATCAACATTATTGGTAATTCACAGAATATTGTTGAAGCTCACAATCATCTTAAGACGGAGTTTGAGATGAAGAATTTGGGTAAAACCAAATTTTGCATTGGATTGCAAATTGAGCACCTTCATTTAGGAATCCTAGTGCACTAGTCTGTCTGTATTCAAAAAATATTAGAGAAATTCAATATGGATAAGTCATATCCAGCCAAGACTCCCATGATAGTAAGGTCAATTGATCTCGAAAAAGATGTTTTTCGACCACGGGACGAGCGAGAAGAGATATTGGGGTCAGAATTCCCTTATCTCAGCCTCATTGGAGCACTTATGTATCTCGCGAATAGCACCAGGCCTGATATTGCTTTCGCGGTGAATTTACTTGCAAGACACAGTACTGCTCCAACGAAACGTCATTGGGTAGGAGGAAAACGAATCCTCAGATACCTGAATGGCACTAAGGACTTGAGTTTATTCTATCAGAAAAACCAAGATCCTACGTTGGTTGGATACACTGATGCTGGCTATTTATCTGATCCCCATAATGCCAGATCTTAGACAGGATTCATTTTCTTACATGGTGGAACTGCCATTTTCTTGGAAATCGTCTAAACAGACATTAGTGGCAATTTCCACAAATCATTCTGAGATAATTGCACTTTATGAAGCATCACGAAAGTGTGTATGGATTCGCATAATGATTAACCACATACAACAGTCATCTGATATTGGTTCTATGGAATCATCTACCATTATCTATGAGGATAATGTTGCTTGTGTTACTCGTATGCAAAAAGGCTACATAAAGAGCAATATCACGAAGCATATTGCTCCTCAGTTGTTTTATCCTCACCAACTCCAACAGAGTGGTGAGATAAACATCTTGCAAACGAAGTCTTGTGATAATCTTGCTAATTTATTCACTAAGTCCTTACCTGCTTCAACATTTGAGAAATGTGTTCGAGGTATTGGTATGAGGAGACTTCGGGATTTGCAAGATTAATGGGGAGATGCCCCAAGTGATATGCCTTGTTAGAACGCATCACATTGTACTCTTTTTCCTTTATGAGTTTTTCTCATGGGGTTTTCTTAGTAAAGGTTTTTAATGAGGCAATGTTAACACAAGTATATGTCGGTATTTTTAGTTTTCCCCTTGGGGTTTTGTTATGGAAATACAAAGGACATAGATTATTCTATTGAACTCGTTGAGTTAATGGAGTAATCATCAGAAGGAAATATTCGTCTTGTTTCCCACAGGGGTTTTGAGGAAGAACATATTCATTGATCAAAATGGATTCGATCAAGGGGGAGTGTTACAAACAAAATGTTTGGGATGATCTTATCCTTGACATGAGGATGTCAATAGGACGTTGACCATACCCCCACGCAGACGACTCGACGTGACGGTTCCAAGTAGTGCCCATAGAGGCGTCGGTTACTGTTTATGTAGTATATATACATACCCAATGATCAATGAAAACTCTCTTGGTTCCTTTTGGGAATCATTCTGTCTACTCGCTTTCATTTACACCAAACACTTTTAAGGTGACTTAAATCTTGTATTTGCGTAAGTCCTCGACGTGGACCATTGGATCCCGTCGATCTGTGTGTCTTGTCTTGTTTTGTTTTATTTATGTTTTTGTTTTATTTTTGTGTCTTGTTTATGTGTTGTTTTATGTCATGGACTAAAATTTCTATTTAACATTATTTTTCCTTATTAATGGCAGGTGTCTTGACTGATGGGGGAGCTCAATCTTGGAAGGATTCGGCATTTTTTGTTAATTACTGATCTACTTGTTGTATGAATACTCATTAACTATTTGATGATTAGAAGGCCAAGTTCATTTTGGGGAATTGATGAATCAATGAACTGTTTTGATCCATTTAATTCCAACGTGTGAATGTGTGATATCCTTATAATGCCATTTACTGGAGCTTGAACTAAGGTAGTAGAGACAGGTTTCTTTTTATGTTCTAAAGATGTGATCATTAATTTTTAGCTCACAGTTTACAATAAATTGTAACTGTCAAATGAGTGTAAATTGTTCACTGATGCTAGGGGGTGCTCGGTGAGGTAACTTCACCTATTCTGCAGGCTGGTGATTTGCACTTGTCTAAACCAACCTACCAAACACGCCAACATTGCATATCTCAGTACAGGCCTACAAACCAAAAAAAAGTCACTTATCTAAACAAACAACCAAATACACCCATATGACATATATGCACGTGGTAAGTTACTTTTATGTATCGTGATAGTCAAATTCTTGTTCATATTCTTATTGAAATGCGACTGAAATATAATGTCAAACAAAGGTATATTCACGAAGTTCTAAAAAAAGGGGTATATTCGCAAAGCCAAAATTATCTTCTTTGACACTATTATGTGCTATTCATGGAGTAGGGGTAAGATAAAGCTTCGTTTCCAAACAGCAAGGGTAAAAATGCAAAGTGAAAGAAAGTAAAGATAAAATCACAATTGGATTTCAAAACAGGGGCAAGAACGCAATAGCCCCTAACTCCTAACTCCAAAGGACCGATGGAAGTATGGAACCATAAAAATGGACAGTACCAGGACAAGGGCACCACACAATAAGGTCGCATTACAGTTGCAGGACAGTCCATCGCTGCAGCCACACAACTCAGCGCTAGGTATAACCTTCACTCCCGGATATTAGATTTGCATGTCAAGCAAGCACTCTGCATTAGTCCCCACCGACTTGACGTTTCCAGGAGTCCTCCACGATGAGTTCATCAACACCCCAATCCTCGTAGCTGGGCCAAAGCAATGTAAATAACAATTGGACCATACTGAATATAGATCATTTAGAAGTGTTACTTCTAAATAAAATAACTGACCTTCCATCTGGTAAATATCGCCTGATTGTGAATGGGATCTTGCGTGCCCTCAGTTCTTTCATGGCAATCTAAAGTTGCACAAGAAGAATAAAGCATGGCAAGACTCAACAAAGCGATTTCATAGAGCGAAAGAAAAAAACAAATGGAACTCGATATTAAAGGGCAAATTGTGAATGATAATTGAGGGAAAAATTTGTTTTGTCGAAGGCTTATTACAACTTTGATACTATTATACAAAACCAGACAATCTGCTTCCACAACCTTATCAATCCCCAAATTTCTGTTTGGCTTTATTTCAAAAAAAAAATCTGTTTGGCTTGAGGAATGGAATGTGTTATCCATCACTACCGCATCCCTCACAAGCACATGGTTACCTAAATAATAAGGAATGAGTTCATCCCACCAAAATTGATGGGATGGCCCTGTAATGGATAATTCCATTCTGGATGGGTGATTCCTCAAGCCAAACGACCTATAAATATACATTCGAAATTTTTATATTTTTAACAATGTTTGCAACCATAATTTCCAAAATATATAACCAAGCCAAGAATGTAAAATTGTTTCAGTAAGAGCCAAGAATGTGAATTGTACCTCTAAACACTTGGACTGTGATGTTATATCAGAAATTATAAATGTTATAACTATTAAAGACCCTTGCAGAGTTACTCAGCAGCAATACAAGTAGAAAGCATGCTGTGCAGATATCAGAAATATTAGCATTTAAATAATAATCACAGTTTTTTGTGGAGCATATTAGCATTTAAATAATGATTACTGCCTTCATTCCTTAGTATTTGACCTATTGTGAAATAATACTGCTAAATGCTTATCATGGACAGTGATTTAATTAGGTTGCAAACTAGCATTTGGAATAATGAGATCCGAAAGAAAAAATTTAATACTACAAAAAATCAAGTAGCAGGATGAAAATAAGCATCTGTACAATATCATAGCAGTTATAGTAACTCCTGTTCAACCAACATGAGTTCTAATTAGTTTCATCATATAACACAGTCATATGTTGGCAGTTGAATCTTTCTTAGATTCAGACAATAGGGCAAATTATGGACACTGATAGAGCATTTTCTTTATACTCGAGTTTCTAAAGATCCAATCCAAGCAACCAACCTTCAATTCAATGGCTAAAATGTTGATTACGAAAAAAAATATTTAAAAGGATGAGATCTTTCAACCAAATTCATTTATGATATGTCAAAATTAACAGTCAAAACAACTGCAGAAGAACATTATTCTACTGGGCCAGTCCCAATTGCAAGGCAGCACAATTTACCTCAAGAGGATCAGTTTCCCCTTCAAGCTCGACCATAACTGGAGCATTCATGCTGTAAAGTAATTCACAATGTCAACTTAAATCTACCGGAAGAATTTATCAAATGATATTGTGCATAGAAATAGAAACATACCTAATCTGCAAAGCACGTGTACCAAGAATGCGTGCACGCTCATACTTTGTCATATACTTCGATGTTTTCCGCTCGCGTGCCTTCTTTTCTTGTTCCTTGTCTTCAACTTCTGCCCCTACCACATCATCAGGAGCGTCCTCATTGTTGTTCTCAAGCTCCTCCTCAGCCCCCTCCTGTTCATTAAACAAGTCAATCAGAATTCTTACCTCTACAAAAACACAAGATGAACATGAGTACGGAACAGAAATGGGCATGCACCTCAATCTCTGGTTCTGGGGGCTCATCCTCATACCTGAAACAAACAGGGTTCATACTATATAAGAAAAATCTTCCATGGTTGGGTATACCAAGAATCATCAGCCAGCAAATTACAAAATGACAGTGGGACAATGTTCTGTCTAATATATCTATAGTCCTTGTCATGATCCATATATCCTTTGATCATGAAGCACACTAGCTTCAGAGATGGGCACAAATGTTTCAGACCAAGACGAATATCAGCCATCACCAAGGGACACAAATGTTTCAGACAACTAGTGAGCAAGCTAAACTTTATAATTTGATAGGTACCAAGACAATAAGATTCTCTATGAGCTCAGACCAACATCCTATAACATTAAGCAGTAATTCAAGACATTCCACAAAAGGTCTGCCTTGTTAGGTTGAGCAATTAACCATGAAGGATGCAACAAACAAGTGAAAAATCATAAACAGCTCCGAATTTTCATTGCAGCCAGAAGGTACATCCGACTGCCCGAACAAACTCAGCTTCCCTCTACGGATTAACAAGAAGAGAGCAGCTTTGTTCATTGCTATTGCTATCAATTAAACAACCTAAATCAATTCCAAAAATTGAGAATTGAAGAAAAATAGAATAAAGACATCCTTTTCCCCAATAAGAATAATTTATAACATACTTAACTCCACGAAAATCAACTCACACATGACACATTCATCCATATAACAGAAAACTTCACAGTCCACGCAATGCATGCACATGAACACCCAGAGCTTCCTAATAAGGGGTACAAAGAAGCCTAAAGCCATCTATTTGATCAAGACCAGCCACCAATTTCTATATCATCAATTTCCGCCTTAAAAACAAACTATCAATTTCAGCTACTGCCCATCCGCCGTGCAAGGTTTCACTGTGCCCAGGATCATCAAATTCCCCACACCATATTACCATGGAATGAGCCAAACCACCGTGAAACATGTTTATTGGTTTATCACCCCACAGGATTAGACAATAACTCCTCAATTCTTATCCCTTAAGAACGCCGCAACCCTAGCTTCCTCCGCTCACGCGGCACCTGTACAAGGGACGGTGGGAAGAGGGAAGGGGCTAGGTGGGTGGAGAGGCGAACCCCATGTCCATGTCGTTGTAGTCGTCGTCCGCCATCGCCGCCGCCCGCCGGGGTCGCCTGCTCTGTGGGGCTTGTGGCGCGAGTGGGAGGGTAAGGCGCGGCGCGAGGGAAGGCGGACTGCGGTTTGGTTGGACTTGGGAGTCGAGGCCGCTTCCGCGGTACATGTGACGTGTGGCTGTCGACGACTCCGATGAGACCGCGTGCTGCCGAGCACGAATCTCCGAGTCGGAGACTCGGAGGATGGCTCGGTCGGTTCGGTTCCTATAGTCTGGTTCGGTTCAACGGTCAAAACCAACACCATTCATCCAGCATGCTCGAGATGCACGGTTTAAACCTTTCAACAATAGTTCCAAAAAGAAAAGTTTCAACAATTGTTCGCCTTGTTTTATCCTAGTACGGTTGTGTAAGTAATGGTTGCTTCGGATCATCAATAGACCTGTGTAATTAGTTCGCCTGAATTTAGATCAACATCAGCTGTGAATTGCTCACTGATGCATAATGACAAGGACAAGGAGGTTCATACTTTGTGGAGTCACAGCTATTTGCTAGTCATGTGGTCTTGAATTGCGAGACCGCCAAACTGAGTTTTAAAAATGAAATTTGAAATATAACTTCAGCGGTGTGACAGAACCGCCTAAATTAAACCAGCTTAAGTGCACTAACTATTATTTTAAATCTTAATTAAGTTATAGCGCACTTAAAACGGTGTAATCCGACAGCCTGTTGAGTTAAGGATCGAAAATACCAGAAGTCTCACTCGAAGACGAGCGCAGATGATTACAAGCAGACAGAAGTTCTCAAAATTAAGTTTACAATGCAAAGTATTACAAAGAAGTTTAAATAAAAGTTATTAGAGTTAAAAATGCAGCGGAATTTAGAAAAGAAGTTCAATTTGAAAACCACGAGAACTACGAAGACGGAAGGATGTCACATCGAACCCACCGATGTGAATCCGAGTTAGCTTCAACCAGCAGCATCTACCTGAAAACAGGATAACAACAAACTCTGAGTATACTAATACTCAGCAAGACTTACCCGACTAGTGGTATATACTTAGACGACTCCTAGACATGCAAGGCTGTTTGGCTCTGGAGTTATTTTGCTGAAAAGCCGCTAATACTGGATCCTTACTTTCAGTATTTTAGCCCAAATTGAGTTAATGGCTATAAACTAGATTTGTCCAAATCTCTAGAACAGACATGGTTGAACATATTATCTTATCAGAGAATCACAATCATAAGTACAACTTCCATCTTTCTGTCATTTTCATCTTTACTATGATGTGACGCATTGACCAAGGCTCTCATATCCGCGAGTCACGGCGAATCGATCCGATTTAACCTTGCAAGGTGGACCTAACTCACATGCCAAGTGCGACACCGTCGAGTCACACCGAGCAATTGTTCTCATGATTACCCCGAAGCCTGAATCAAGCCCACAAACACCCGGATGAGAAGCCCCACACGGCGAACACTCGGTGAACCCGTGGACGACTATCCCATCCGTCAACCATTGCCCAGCACCGCAGGTCGAGAATCAGATTCCGACGCAATTTAGGTAATTAGCTTACCGGTTTCGACTACCTCCTACTTCTGGCATGTGGTTAATACTGTTCAATCCTCAGTCAAAAGGCCAACAATGGAACGGTCCTCAATCGACACAGGCGGAGACTCAACTCTCCTTTATTCCATAATCATGTCCAACTTTCTCTCCACCCGGTCTCCATTTTCTTTCCTTATTGATTCATTCTCCAACAATTTTTCCATAATTCACAAAACCTATATCTCGCGAGTGACAGGAATCACTCGACTCCTACCGAATTCCTACTTAGCAAAGCATTGCTAACGGTGCCTATATACTAGTAGAGACTCATAGGTACCTAGGGAGAAATATGCATACTAGGGTTTCATACAACTCCTAGAAACGTAAATGCACAAATACTTCAATAAATATTAAATACTGAAAATAAGGGTTATGCTTCAGGGCTTGCCTGGGATTAACACTAAGTTAGTGTTAGTTAGATGATACTCGCTTGACGAGCACCTTCCTTCGATCATGCACATCGGGATCCATCCATCCATCTTCTGGATATGTCAACCAAACATCATCTTCGGGTTCGGCTCCAACAGCACATCCTTCACGTCCACGTGTTGTACATCTAGCGTACCTATATGAGATGCAACAATGCTGATGCATGAATGCATGGACGATGCATCAAAAACACAAGCAAGACAAGCACAAGATCACATCGAGCATTGAAAGAAGGTTAAATAAACATCACACAAGTCTACCATAGAGATAGATAGCAAAGCACATCGAGCATGGCACACATTTTCATTTGGTTAATCTACTGCAAGACATTAAATTTTGAAGAACTAATTAGCTCAACACCACACAGCCAGTAGGTTATATATATAAATAAAGTGTTTCACTTTCAAAAAGTATTACTAAATTTATTTAAAAAAGCCAAGCAACACTATATAGCAAGAAGAATAAACTAGAAACTTTATTTAACTAACAAGCAAGCATAAGCAAGGTACATAAAAACAAACCACATTCTGGTCCTACAAGAATGAAAACAGGTTACAAACTGAAACAAGTATCTTGCTAGGATTATTCATGCCGAAAATAGTTCACCTAGCAACAACACCAAATAGGAAGAACTAAGCTAGGAACTAAACATTTACAAAAACATAATTTGCAGTCATGATCTAGTAACAAAATTTTATCAGCATGTCAAGATATTAATAAGGCATGCAACAATATTTTTCCAACATTTATTTACAATAGAAAACATTTAATTTAGCTTTAACAAGACAAACTGATCAAAAACAGATTTACAAACATGCACATAGATTATAAACATGAAATTTTTACAGTGAACTAAGCATGCAAAGAGTGAGCTACTACATAAATTTCATAATTTTTAGACTTCCAGAACTGCAGATATTAAATAAACAAGCTAAAACAAGCATTAACCATGATTAAATCAATACATCACAGAAAAATTATCCAAACAACAGGTTTAATATTTTTCCTAAGTACTACATGTTAAAATAAAGATAACCAAACTGGTTTTATATTTTTAGCATGCTCCTAACTCTATTTATGTATTTAACAAGCTACAAAAACATTTATTTAGCATAAATAAAACTGCACAGAAATATTTGTCAAACAACACATTTCATGGTTCTATCATATAGAGCATAAAAATATGAAGCTAACAAAACTAATTTTACATTTTTATCATTTTTCTACTATTTTTTACGGATTTTCAAAATTTGCAACTAAAATATTGAAAAGGCCCTTCGCGAGACTATTCATCTGAGTCTTTGACTTCACAAAAAGACCCCTGGACTTTTATCTACTCTTGCACGAGGCCCCTGGGCGGAGACAAAACAGAGGAGCCGCAAAGGGAGGGCGGCGCTGGCCGTTTCCGGCGAGGGGGCTCGCCGGCGGCGTGGGGAAAGTTGGGGAAAAGCTAGAGGGACTCGAGAGCTACCTCGGGGTGGCTTCGGTTGGGCGCGAGACGGTCGGAGGAGGCAGGGCCGCGGCAGCAGCGGCCGGCGGCGGCTCTGCTCGCCGGCGGCGGCTCTGCTCGCCGGCGGCAGCAGTCCGGCGGCGCTAGGAGGCGGTGGCCGAGTCTGGGAGGTTCAGGGAGGCGAGGTAGAGCTGACTTGGGGATCAAATCGGGCCGGGATGAGGTGGAGGGGCGGCTCCACGGCGTGCAACATGCCGGCGGCAGCATGGCTCGGGAACGAGCGCGGAAACGACATGAATGCGATGGAACGAGGCGAGCCTGAGCTTTAGGGAATCACCAAGGTTCGATTTAAGCCGTTGGTTGGTGGAAACGGTGGTCGGGAGGTGGAGTTCGACGGCGGCCTGAGTTTCGATGAAACTTTAATGGAGGACGGTGGTGCGGGGGTGTCGATTCCGGCCGGGGTAGGGCGCGGCCGGGCTCGAGGACGGCAGATGGAGGTGGAGGGCGAGGTAGGTAGGCTTGGGGCACGAGGAATCGAGGCGCGGAATGGCAAGAGCTGGCCGGCGCAGCGCTGGCGGCGGGGCTCTGCTCGGCTCGAACCGGAGGAGGAAGAGAAAGGAAGGAAGGAGAAGGGAAGGCGCCCGGGGAGGAAGGGATAAGGTCGTGCGCGAGGGATAAGGCCGAGCGCGGCGTGGAGGGCGAGGATCGCTGGCGCGGCGACGCGTGGAGTCTCCGGCGGTGGGTCGCGGTATGGGCGGCGTACGGGCACAATAGAGCACAATGACGAGTTTGAATGAATTTGGCTCACTTTTGATCGTCCAAAACTCAAAATTTCATATAGAAACTTGAAATTCGGCCAAAACAAAAGTTGTAGAGGAAGGAAAGGTCTACAACTTTGATATTGGGCAAAACTTGATTTGAGGCTTGAATTAGAGAGAAAAACGCGATCGAACTCAGCTAAAGTGGAATATACTATGCAAACTCAGTTAACGCTAATGACAAGTTTAGGCTCGAGATTAGCGATTAAGCATGAAATTAACACCTGGGGTGCTACAAGCGGTACATTGAGGCGAAAAGCCATACAGTTTTGTTTAGAAATTTAAGGATCAGTACTGAACTGCTTAAGATTTTTTCAGGTATAGTGTTTGTCTTTGTGGCCTAATGCCCACAAAACAACTATAACCACAGCTTGAATAACAAAGAAATTAAAAAAATTGATAGGATAAGAAAGATGATCACCATTTCAAATTTCAACGGTAAATAAAAATTGTCTATAAACACAACGGTACATAAAGAACTTCGAGATCTTTTGAAGAAGTAACTTATATACTGATCAGCCTATTAAAACTATTGTCCAACGTGGCCACAATATCTTAACCCAAAACTTACCACAAAAAAATATCTTAACCTAAAACTCTATCTTCAACCTCATTCTGATGTCCGCTAGATACCGAACACTTACCGTTTTTTGAGTCCCTTAACAAATTACAACCTCCTCGCTTGCACCAACCTCAAGTCCTCAACCTTAGCCACTTCAAATCTTCAATCAAATCCTAACCTAAGAATAAAATTGCGTTGCGTTGAGATGTAGGATTATGGAGAAATCACTTCCTCGCTCAAGCCCATCAGGCCATTTCAGCCCACTAAGCCGAGCTTGACGTGGCTCGTGGGCCATGGGGGCCCACCCATCCCCTCGCGACGCCGGCCTGTTTGCAATCTGCGTCATTGCGTGTCGGTTTTAGCGCTTTCCACAGGCTGATGCAACTGCAATTTTAATGACTGAATTGGGGCCAATTAAGAGGGTGTTTAGTTGCCAAAAAATTTCTACAGTATCCGTCATATCAAATTTTTGAACACATGCATGGAGCATTAAATGCAGTCGAAAAAAATAACTAATTATACAGTTTAACTGATTAGGACAAGATGAATCTTTTAAGCCTGATTAATCTATGATTGGATATTAATTGCCAAATAACAAGGAAATGTGCTGCAGTACCAAAACTCAAATTTTTTCAACAACTAAACACCCCCTAAACCGCAACGAATCAACATACAGTAAAAGGCCAACTCCAAGCAGTAAAAGGCCAACTCCAAGCAATTTACTGAAAGTCCAGCTATTTTCTAAGAATTTAAAAAAAATCAGTGCTCCAAACTTTATTTTCTAGGGTGTACATGGCAACTCCGTCGAGATTGTTAGAAATGAGTAGAATGGAATGATTGATTCTCATTGATGTGATTGATTACATATATATACAAGCCGAAAGGGCATGGTGTTCCTTGGAGTTGACCCTTTCGTGGTGACTCTTTCGTGATGACCCTTTCGTGGTAATCCTTTCGTGATGACCCTTTCGTGAAAGATAACCGCCTAATGACTAATCTAATTAACTATTACAAAAATTGATCACTAATTTTAATTTCTTCATAACACTCCCCCTTGATCAATTTTCTTCTTTTTGTGGTCTTGTAATCAATTTAATCTTCTCATGATCTTGTAATCAATCGAAAAATTACTTGAAAACCCTATGGGAAAAATCAGGAGATGCGATACATTATATAACTCCCCCAAAAAAACCTTTTGGAAAAAATGTGAGGAGAATCTTTGAAAAACCCTGTGGGAAAAACCAAAGTAATTCCGGTATACTAGACAAAACTCCTTAAAACCCAGTGGGAAAAATAAGGAGAAACACCATAATATACAACTACCAATGTTATTAGATCCTTGAGATAAACCCAAAGTCTTAGTCTAATAACACCTTGACCATATGGTCAATATACTTCAAATAACGTCTTCTAAAAACCCCGGTGGGGAAAACTAGATGATATAGGATATAACTTTGTGTTAACATTAACTCATCAAAAACTTTATATGAGAAACATCAAAAGGAAAAACTCACATAAAGAAAAGAGTACAGTGTATCATATGTCCCAATATCATCCACCAAAAACCCATTCGGGAAAAATGGATGATATGACATAGTCTTGTGTTGATATTACCTCATTAAAAACTTTATATGAAAAACCCAAAGGAAAAAACTCATACAAAGAAAAGTGTGCAATATGATGTTTTCAACAAGTTATTAATCAGAGAGACGAGACTCTCCCCCTCAAACTTGCAAGCTTTTTGTACCAATGTATTCAACACATATTAAATGTGGAATATGGTAGACTATATGAAAATCTCAATGAGATTATCACAATACTTAGTTTGCAAATGTTCATATGCCCATATGACCTATGGAGCAGAACCATCTTATTGCAAAATATTGTATTAAGTATAATTTGTTTTCATCTAAACTGCATTACCTTTTTAGATAATGATCTTTGATTCAATAGAACAATACCACATAACTTCAGTATGTGATATATCATTCTGCCAAGCTATGCACATTCATGTGTAGTCTTGTACAGTATATGACAGAATGATTAATGGAATTGATCACTAAATGTCTACTTTACTATTATATATTGGTCTTTCCATATTTATGTAAAGTTTATTTCAATGATCTGGAATTTTGGGGATCTTATAGATAACCAGAATCATAATATCCACGTAATTGGACCATGGATTATACCAAGTCCGTATGTGCTATTTTAAGATATCAAAGATATTCTTAACTTCAATCTACCAACCTTAGGCAGGAATAGTGCTGCTATTAACTAGCAAATTATTGCAAAGACAATATTCGGCCGACAACTTTTACAATATTTATTAGCGCATAAGTAGCACAGGGATAATGGACCATATGTTCCAATATCTCAATTCAATCACTATGGCATAAAACAATCTCCCCTCGTATGTTTCTCTATCATAATGTAGAACCGCCATAGGCTTCCCTTTCATATTTAATGACTCAATATGGCGTGGATATAGATAGCTTTACTATAAAAACCTGGGAGAAGATACTTGGATCCTAAACACAAAATAAAATTTTGGTTTAGACCGTTATCTTCCATCTCTAAACTCCGTCTTTAGATTACAACGTGTTCTTGACAAGTGTTTATTACCGATGATGTTAAAATTATTGACAATCATATAGTACTAGGAAATCCAGTTAAGGATTCTAAATTGAACACCACGTGTACTAAATCTTGTGTCCTTCAATATAAAGAACACATACAAAGTCGATTGTACCAAAAACATCTTAACTGCTTTGTCAGACCCGTGGCAGCAGGGCTGCTTATAGGCATAGAATGTTCTAGAGTAAGGGATAGCCCATAGATGTACCTTACCTCTTTTGTAACTACCCGGATAGACGTAGAACTAGCTGCAGTACAAAGGAAACTACCCGATTGTGTTGTAGTAGGACTCCAACTGTACTCGGCTAGGACTTTCCATGTAACCCTATTCCCCTGGATATATAAGGACGGGCAGGGACCCCCTCGATTGATCAATACCTAAGACAATACAAACAACCACACAGGATGTAGGGTATTACGCAACTCGTGGCCCGAACCTGTCTAAATCTTTGTGTTCCTTGCACCATCGAGTTCCAAAGTAGTTGATCCCTACCTACAAACCTAACTACTAAGGATATCCCTGAGCAAGCTTGGCGGTAAACACCGACAGCTGGTGCGCCAGGTAGGGGATTCGGCGAGTTCATCAGCGAATTCGATGGCCGGATCAAGTGACGCCAACAAGGTGCCTGAGGGCACAACTCTCGTTTTCGGTTCCTGGGCATGCGCAGCTGACGGAACGGGCGGCTTCTCCAGCCACCTTGTCACGCCCAACTCGCCTGAACCGAAAACCACCTCCCAACTCGCCGACATCCGCGAGTCTGCGGATCTTGACGGAAAAAAGAGTTCTACTCAAACTCGGTTCGGATAACACAGAAAACGTGTCAACTCCAACTCTAACTTTCGAGTTAGCCGAGTCCGACACAAATTCTGATACCGGAAAAATTCACTTTTCTAAAACTCTCGGAACATACTTGAATCATCTCAAGAGGATCAACGCCCCAAGATCAACAACTCAGAACTACTTGGTGGAGTAGATCGAGTTTCACGATCAATAGAGGGCAGCATCAGACTCGCAGAATCTGCCATTGGCTTATCCACATCACAGCGGAATCTAGAAGTATTGAACCCACCACAGAAACTGTGGCAGAACCGCCCGACAAAACCGGCTTAAGTGCGCTAACCACCATCGCAAAAGACAAATGGGGTTTAACTCACACCTCAGACGGCTCATATCGGCAGTCCCTCGGGTAAAGTCCCGTTGAAAACCACTTAGCTTCCAGGATCGGCAAAGCAAACATAGCCCACATGAAGGCGGGACCAGAGATTACAACAATGCATCATTTCTTACATAACAGAGTCTCAACATAAATAATATTACAGACCAAGTTCGAATTTGAAAAACATAGTTCAACAGTTCAACTTGAGACATAATTCAGAGTTTTTTTGCAGCGGAAAATAAAACGAGTTCAACTAAACAACGATACAGGATGTCACGATGAAGCCCATACATGACATCACTCATTGTTATCACCATCGGCTGGAGTCATGTCCCACTCCACCGAACAACCAGGAGGCAGAGTATACGGCCAAGTCAAACTAGCAATCATGTCCTCAAAAGTATCACCTAAAACAAATTGAGCCACAAGCAAGACTGAGTATACTAATACTCAGCAAGGCTTAACCGACTAGGATATACTTAGTCCTCTAACTAGACATGCAAGGCATTTGGCTTGAGGGGTTTGTTTTTGCCGAAAAGCAATAAATAGTAAGTCCTTATTTTTAGATTTTAGCTTTCAAGTTCTAGTTCAATTAACCATTCTACATTAGCATCTATCCAATAGCATACATGATGGAAATAATTATCTTTCATCATCCAACAAGATTCATCATCATACATTTCACTTGTTACTCTATGTGGCAGAAGTATTAAGCAGTTTCAATATCCATGAGAGACGGACGATTCGAATCAGATTTGTTAACCTTCAAGGCAGACCTAAACACACGTCACGTGGTTACTCCCAGAGTCACACATGCAACATTTCCCCTTTCTTTCCGGGTCGTGGATCAGGGTCACCATCCTCGACTATAGAGTACGACGACTCTGCACCCGCATGTGCGTACATGAGAAATGACATTCAAAGAGGGTGAAAGTAAAATCCACTTGCCGGGCCAATCAGGTACTTATGCTTACCGATTACAATATTTCTCGGCGTGTAGTTAGTACGTTCAAACACCTAACCACCCACTACCACACACTGCGGCCTTATCAATTTTCACTAAACAGACGGGGCATCACAAGTACCATAGCCCCGCCCGTAGACCTTATAGTTGCAGCATGTAGTAAACATCCAACTCATATAATTCTCACAAGTGACAGAAAATCACTCGACTTCTACCGAACCATTAGCATAGCCAACTAGCGACCTACACATATTAGTGTTCAAGCATAGATACCTAGGATCATGCAACTAAGGTTCCAATCAACTCCTGTAAACTTAAATGTACAAGTAGATAGGAATAGTAATAAGTTGCATAAATTTAAAATAGATAGGACATGCTCCGGGGCTTGCCTTCTTGAGCTAAGCTAGCCTTGGGCTCTTCCGAACTTTAGTTCGGGTCTTCAGCAATTTCAGTTAGATTAACTTGAGCTTCACGCTGCTCACTCTCAGACTCTGGCACCAGCTCGTACGTACCGTCAGCGAGAGTAGTCGTGTCTACATGAAATGCACATGCATGAGGTGATGTGATGGTAGCAATTCATGATTAAAACACTATAGAGTTGTAACCCAACAATTTCATTTTCACTTTCAGTGGACAATCATTCACAGAGTATTAACTAACATGCTTTATCCCATAAAAGAAAACTAGGTGTGGATTTCAAAACTCATCCATTCAAACAACTCAAGTAAACCAACATACACTAGCTAAACAAGTATTCCAACAGCACAGGTCAGGAGAGGAGAGGTGGCGCGCGAGCTGGCGGGGGTGGAGGCGAGGCTAGAGAGGGGCTTGGCAACGGTGGAGGAAGGCGGGGAAGGGGTGTTCCGCGGTGAGCTCGTGCGTGGAAGCAATGGCGGCAACGGCGAGGCTGCTGCGCGAGGGGAGCAGGGGGTTCTTGGCTCTGGGAGCAGAAGCAGGAGTAGAGAGGGGAGGTGGAGGCTTGCTCGCAAAGCAAATTGGAGGGAGGGAGATGCTGCAGGGGCTGGGGCGCGGGGTGAAGGCGCCGGGCGGCCGGTGGTGGCCGACAGGGCAGCGCGCGGCGCGCCGGGGGCGTGCGCGCATGGCGAGTGCGTGGCGAGGCGATGGGATGGGGCGAGGGGCGCGTCTAGGCTGGTCGGCGAGGCTCCCTTGGCGCGGATCGATGCCAGCAGAGATGCCCTGCCGCGTGGCGAGCGAGCTCTGCTCGCCGGGGCAGAAAACAGGGGAGGGAGGAGGGAGATTAGAGAGAGATTTTGACCGTGTTTGACTCTATTTTTTTCTCCAAAAATTTGAACTGTGCTCGAAAAAGTTTGAATACGAAAGTTGCTTAGAATTTCAAGATCTTTAACTTTTGTTTCTACCACTTTTTCATCTGATTCTTAGTTTTTGAATTATAAGTCAGATTCTAGTGGTGAGGTTTAAAGGCCTTTTGCAAATTCGAAATTTTCTTAAAAATGCATGCAACAACTTGAAAATTTCCCAACATGAAAGTTGCTCTACTTTTGAAACCCTACAACTTTTGTTTTGATAAAAAGTTCATCTGAGCTAAAGTTTGAAAAGTTTCACACCAAACATGCAAAGGGTGTATATTTACACATGCACAAACAAGAACATGAACAAATGTATTTAAACTACTCATGCCATGATTATAATGCATGATTAAGTTTTATGTTGTTAACTAGACCCTTAAACACCTAGGGTGTTACAGCCTACCCCCCTTAAAGAGAATCTTGTCTCGAGATTCGAGTAAATAAGCTAAGTGTGGAAGGTGCGTGTACCTTGAAAAGAAAATAGAAAACCACGATAGTGCTCGTTTAGGTATGTTTCAGTTTCCCAAGTGGCTTCCTCTTCTGTGTGGTTACTCCATTGGATTTTATACATTTTCACAACTTTCCTTCTTGTTGCCCGTTCCTTCTGATCAAGGATTTTAACTGGGTGTTCAACATAAGAGAGGTCGGGTTCTATTTGTATGTCTTCTTGCTCGACAATTTCTGTGGGAACTCGGACACATTTCTTAATTTGGGAAACGTGGAAGATATCATGGATGGAAGATAGTTGTGGAGGAAGTCGCACTCTATAGGCCACGGGTCCACAAGTTTCGATGATTTCATAGGGACCAACATACCGGGGAGCTAGTTTTCCTTTTACTCCAAATCGTTGCACTCCCTTAGTTGGTGAAACCCGTAGGTAAACGTGATCACCAACTTCGAATTGCAAGGGCTCTCTTCTTTTGTCGAAATAGCTCTTTTGCCTAGATTGTGCAGCTTTAAGATTTGCTTGAACAACCCTCACTTTTTCTTCTGCCTCTGTTATAAGATCGGGTCCGAATACCATTCGTTCTCCGACTTGCGACCAGCTCAAAGGAGTACGACACCTTCGACCATACAAGGCCTCAAAGGGTGCCATTTTCAGACTCGCTTGGTAGCTGTTATTGTAGAAGAACTCTGCTAGGGCTAGACATTTGTCCCAATTCTTGTCATAGTGAATGACACAAGCTCTCAACATGTCTTCCAAGATTTGGTTTACCCTTTCGGTTTGCCCATTGGTCTGAGGATGGTACGCTAAACTTCGAATAATTTTGGTGCCAAGGGATGCTTGCAATTGTTCCCAAAAGCGTGCCACAAATTGCGCACCGCGATCGGAAATAATTGTTTTTGCTACACCTGCAAGCAAACAATGCGATCGAGATAAATCTCAGCATATCTCTTGGCATTATAGGTGGTGTGCACTGGAATGAAGAGGGCTGTCTTGGTGAGCCTATCAACAATGACCCAGATAGAATCATGCTTTTGAGAGGTGTTTGGTAAGCCAACAATAAAGTCCATGCTTATATCCTCCCACTTCCAAGATGGTATAGGCAAAGGTTGGAGAGTACCGGCTACTTTCAAGTGGCTAGCCTTTACCCTCTGACAAGTGTCACACTCAGAGACATATTTAGCGATCTCCCTTTTCATTCTAGTCCACCAGAAGTTTTGTTTCAGGTCTTGATACATCTTGCTACTACTAGGGTGAATTGAGAATTTTGAAAGATGTGTCTCATCAAGAATTTGTTTTCGGAGATCATGATTCTTTGGAACAACTAGACGACTTTCAAACCAGAGAACTCCCTTATGGTCCTGACAAAAGCATTTATTCTTTTCTAACCTTTGAGAGAGTTTTTGTTTGATTATCCCAATGCCTTTATCATGTAATTGGGCCATGATGATTTGGTCGTGAAGAGTTGGCTCTACTGAAATGTGGTTCAAAGTGCCGTGAGGGATCATCTCCAAATTCAGTTTTCTCATTTCATGACATAGTGTTTTGGTATAGGGCTCGACGGATAGGCAATGACAACGAGCTTTGCGACTTAGTGCATCCGCTACTACATTACCCTTGCCTGGGTGATAGTGCACCTCAAGATCATAATCTTTGATTAATTCTAACCATCTTCTTTGTCTCATATTCAGATCAGCTTGAGTAAAGATATGTTTGAGACTTTTGTGATCGGTGTATATGTTGCAATGTGTACCCATCAAATAGTGTCTCCATATCTTTAGAGTGTGAATGACCGCTACTAATTCAAGGTCGTGAGTAGGATAATTCTGCTCATGGGGGTCGGAGTGCTCGTGATGCATAAGCAATGACTCGGTTGTCTTGCATGAGTACACAACCAAGACCGGTACCAGAAGCATCGCAATAGACATCGAATGGCTTGGTGTTATCGGGTTGAGCTAAGACAGGTGCTGTATTCAAGTGCTCCCTTAGCGTGTGGAAAGCCTTTTCACATTTTTCATCCCACACAAACTTTGCTCCTTTCTTCAACAGTTCGGCCATCGGCTTAGCGATTCTGGAGAAATCCGGGATGAATCGGCGGTAATATCCAGCTAAACCAAGGAAACTGCGAATCTGGTGAACTGAGGTAGGTGGTTTCCAGTCCATCACCTCTTGTACCTTACTGGGACCAACAGCTATGCCTTCACTGGATATAGCGTGGCCCAAGAATTTTACACTATCCAGCCAAAACTCACATTTGGAAAACTTAGCATATAATTGATGATCTCTAAGGCGTTGGAGAACAATATGTAGGTGCTTGGCATGGTCCTCTTAATTCTTGGAATAAATGAGGATGTTGTCGATGAAAACCACAACGAACTTGTCAAGCTCAGGCATGAATACCGAATTCATGAGATACATGAAATAGGCAGGAGCATTTGTCAGACCAAAAGACATGACTAAATATTCATAGAGTCCATATCATGTGGAGAAGGCGGTCTTAGGAATATCACATGGGCGAATCTTGATCTGATGATAGCCGGAGCGAAGATCAATTTTGGAGAAGACTCTAGCTCTAGCTAGCTGATCAAAGAGAACATCAATGCGGGGCAGTGGATATTTGTTTTTTATTGTCACCGCATTGAGAGGTCGGTAGTACACACATAACCTCAAACTATCATCATTCTTATTCACAAAGAGGGCTGGGCAACCCCAAGGTGAAGCACTAGGGCGAATAAAACCTTTATCTAGAAGTTCCTGAAGTTGGATTTTTAATTCGACCAATTCTTTGGGTGGCATTCTATAGGGCCTCTTTGAGATAGGTGCAGTGCCTGGCTATAATTCAATGATGAATTCAATCTCCCTATCTGGTGGCATTCCTGGCAAGTCATCCGGAAAAACATCGGCATACTCGCATACCACTGGGATTTCCTCTAAACTGGACTCATGCATGGCAAACACACATGAATTGGTGCACCTTTGGAATGGTAAATAAAGGATAGTGGCTCCTTGAATCGGAGAATTGATTTCGACGGCTCGTGAAGGAATGTCCAATGTCACTCCATGCCGAGTCATCCAATCCATCCCTAATATGATATCAAGACCTTCAAGTGCCAACAAGATCAGATCGGTTTTGATGATTTTACTACCCAATTTTAGCGGAACATTTCTTATGACTTGGTTTGAAGCAACTTTTCCACCCGGTGTTGATATCATAAAAGACCCTTTTGTGTGACAGAAATCCAAACCCACTTTTGCACCAAATTTAGCACTAATGAAACTATGAGATGCACCTGAATCAAATAGAATAACGGCGGGGCGGTTGTGGATAGAGAAAGTACCCGTCATCACTGGTGCCCCTTCTGGAAGCTCGGTGAGGGTGGTGAAGTTAACACGCCCTTGCCTGACCTGAACAGTCTGCCTTCTTCCCTTGTTCTTGTTGTTCTGATTAGGGCCTTGGCCCTAGTTTTGATGCCTGGGCTGCGGGCACTCTCGAGCGAAGTGAGTTGAACTTCCACATTTGAAGCAACAATTTCCGTCACTTGGACGTATTGGCTGTGGAGCATTTGGCCTTGGGCCAGTTTGCTGCGGGACAGGAGGTCGCATATTGCCTTGCTGCTGTGGGGACCTGATAACCCAACGCCCTTGCTGAGGGGCTTTCTGAGCGGATGGAGGTGGCGCATTTTGCACAATACGATACTTCTGTATAGGGGCACTAGATGGTCCAGCTGGCACTTTTCTCTTTTTCTCCGCCCGGTGTGCCAGAATACAGTCTGCTTGAGTGACTGCCATATTAACAAGCTCATTATAAGAATTAGGCCGGGAGAGGTTCAAACGCTCCTTGAGTTTAGTACTCCAACCCCTGCGGAAACGATCCCGCTTCTTGGCATCTGTGTCAGCATGATGTCATGTGTACTGATAGAGATTGTTGAAGGCCTGGGCATATTGCAGCACATTGCGAGTCCCTTGTGTGAGAGCTAGGAACTCATTTAGCTTCCTCTCCATAAGACCCTCAGGAATGTGATGGCTTCTGAAGGCATTCTTGAATTCCTCCCAAGTGACCACATGATCAGCTGGGAGCATGCCATGATAATTATCCCACCAAAGACGCGCTGAACCATGAAGTTGCTGTGCGCCAAAGCGAGCCTTACTTGCTTTAGAGCATGGTACTTGTAGCAGTGAAAACTTGGACTCAATGGTGCGAAGCCAAGCATCTGCATCAAGTGGTTCCTCGGTCCTGTTGAACAGTGGGGGCTGGGTACCCAAAAATCTGAGTAACTGGCTGCCTGAGGTTGGAGAACATTTTGTCCACCTCGCTGCTGCTGCTGCTGCTGCTGCTGCTGCTGCTGCTGCTCTTGAACGAGTTGGCGGAGCAGCTCAGTCTGTGCGGCCAGCACTTCCGTAAAGCCAGGCATCGGGGGTGGCAGCTGCTGTGATCCGCTGCCGCTTGCATGCCCGAAACCGTCCGGATTGCCATGGGTTGAGCCCACCATCTGGAATGTGCATTTGAACCCATTAGTGACATGATTTACAAGCCCAAGGTTTAAGGAGTATAATTGCGAAACATGAACTGTAACAATTATGATAACAGCATTTGCAGAAATGCTGTCTGTTACAAGAAAATTCATATCTCACATTCTGTAGCTTAAATGCTCTGAATTTTTGACAGAAGAAAGATAATTTGTTCCTCTACATTTATGGTATTCATCTCAAGGGCTGATTTTGAGGTTAGGAGGGTCGAAAAAATCATTTACAGTCACCCTGAACTGGCTGTTTTTCAGCAACCCGAGGTGCAATGTTTGAGCTATAACTGTTGGTACAAAGGTCCAGTAATGCTGGAATTTTGTGAGCACCGAGATCATGAAATTCACAACAAATTCGGTATTCAACACATATCCAGGAAGGACTATCTTCATGGAGTAAAAACTTCAGCAAGAACCTGCTGTAGGATATGAATTGGGCATTGGAAGTCCAATATCTCTGGCATCAATTTCAAAACTACATAACTCCAAACTGAGTAATCTAAAAATTCTTGAACTTCACCAGAATATTCCTATGGTATTTGTGCACAACTTTTCTAGTCAACCCAAGATCTAGATCAGAGTCTAAGAAGGTCTTATCCTTAGAGTTTTCCCTTGCTGTCTGCCCAGAATTTTCAGTGACCAGAGAGCTAGTAAAATGAGTGCTGAGGACAAACTACTAAGCCTAAAAGTACCAAATTTTAACAGAAGATTGGTGAGTAAATTTGGCACAAGTTTTGTGTTGAACAAATATGCAGAAAACATCTCTAGGATGGCCTAAAAATTTGTGCAACAGAAGTGCTCAAAACTTGACAGAAAACAGGGGTGTCAAGGTTTCTAGTGTAACCCATTTTATATTAGTCTAAAAATTCTCAAATTTAGACAGCAACCAGAAAACAAGATTTGGATCAAAATCCTCCACAGGTAGAACTTCAGATAAGGTCATTTTATAGGTCCAATAATTTCTTCTCTCAGTGTATAGCAGAAAGTGACAGATTTCTAGAAACACCTTAAGTGATCTATAACCATACTCAAAATGAACCTATCGCTCCCGACCCAACCATATGAGATTTATTCGGTTTCAGTGACATGATTCATGCACGACCTATTCGCCCTCACAACCAAAACAATTGCCAAATAGCTTTGGACTTACGGGGTTAGCACCGGTGGCATGGCACAATTTACGTCTCTCCCTATATATAACTAGCCGAATGCTATTCGTTCTTAATTTACGCATTCGTGGTTAGCATACCTACAGAAAATTGACAACAGAGATATATATTCATTGAATCTTTCATGCCAGCACTCATGAAAGTGTCCCCATACATTACCATTCACTATAGAAACGGCAGCCATACAATTTTCGCCGTATGGCCAACGTTAACATACGCTACCGAGATAGCGTATTCACCTGGTTCCTTTACTCCCAATATAATCAACCGATGGTTGGTATATTGGCAGCAGCTCAAGTAGGCCACTGCTTGAGCGCAGCGTTCGGCTCGCATCACCGACAGGAAGGTCAGACACCCTCAGCTGACTGAGGATCCTTACCTTCTTACCTTAGCGTAGGTGTGTCGTTACAGAATTTAAGATTGATTGTGAGTCAGGTTTGACAGAAATGTAAAGTGCTGGAAGTTAGATAATAAATAAACCATAAGTTAGATAGCCACCTAGTAATATTCCCATAATTCCCCCTAGGGCTTTACGGACTAAGCATAATCCTTAACGAACCAACGCATTTTGCAAAGTACTTCTTGTGGTCAAGTTTTAGGAAAAAACGGGGTTTTCAGTCAAAATTTTATTCTCTAGTATACTTTGTTGCTCTGATGCTAGCTGTGGCAGAACCGCCCGACAAAACCGGCTTAAATGCGCTAACCACCATCGCAAAGACGGCTTAAATGGGGTTTAACTCGCACCTCAGACGGCTCGTATCGGCAGTCCCTCAGGTAAAGTCCCGATGAAAACCACTTAGTTTCCAGGATCGGCAAAGCAAACATAGCCCACACGAAGGCGGGACCAGAGATTACAACAATGCATCATTTCTTACATAACAGAGTTTCAACATAAATAATATTACAGACCAAGTTCGAATTTGAAAAACATAGTTCAACCGTTCAACTTGAGACATAGTTCAGAGTTTCTTGCAGTGGAAAATAAAACGAGTTCAACTAAACGACGATACAGGATGTCACGATGAAGCTCGTACATGACATCACTCATTGTTGTCACCATCGGCTGGAGTCGTGTCCCACTCCACCGACCAACCAGGAGGCAGAGTACACGGCCAAGTCAAACTAGCAATCATGTCCTCAAAAGTATCACCTGAAACAAATTGAGCCACAAGCAAGGCTGAGTATACTAATACTCAGCAAGACTTAACCGACTAGGATATACTTAATCCTCTAACTAGACATGCAAGGCTTATGGCTTGAGGGGTTTGTTTTTGCCGAAAAGCAATAAAGAGTAAGTCCTTATTTTCATATTTTAGCTTTCAAGTTCTAGTTCAATTAACCATTCTACATTAGCATCTATCCAATAGCATGCATGGTGGAAACAATTATCTTTCATCATCCAACAAGATTCATCATCATACATTTCACTTGTTACTCTATGTGGTAGAAATATTAAGCAGTCTCAATATCTGTGAGAGACGGACGATTCGAATCGGATTTGTTAACCTTGTAAGGCAGACCTAAACACACGTCACGTGGTTACTCCCAGAGTCACACATGCAATATTTCCCCTTTCTTTCCGGGTCGTGGATCAAGGTCACCATTCTCGACTATAGAGTACGACGACTCTGCACCCGCATGTGCGCGCATGAGAAACGACGTTCAAACAGGGTGAAAGAAAAGTCCACTTGCCGGGCCAATCAGGTACTTTCAAACGCTTAACCACCTCTACCACACACTACGGCGTTATCAATTTTCACTAAACAGACGGGGCACCACAAGTACCACAGCCCCGCCCGTAGACCTTATAGTTGCAGCATGTAGTAAACATCCAACTCCTATAATTCTCGCGAGTGACAGGAAATCACTCGACTTCTACCGAACTATTAGCATAGCCAACTAGCGACCTACACATACTAGTGTTCAAGCATAGATACCTAGGATTATGCAACTAAGGTTCCAATCAACTCCTGTAAACTTAAATGCACAAGTAGATAGGAATAGTAATAAGTTGCATAAATTTAAAATAGATAGGACATGCTATGGGGCTTGCCTTCTTGAGCTAAGCTAGCCTTGGGCTCTTCCGAACTTTGGTTCGGGTCTTCAGCAATTTCAGTTAGATTAACATGAGCTTCGTGCTACTCACTCTCGGACTCCGGCACCAGCTCGTACGTACCGTCAGCGAGAGTAGTCGTGTCTACATGAAATGTACATGCATGAAGTGATGTGATGGTAGCAATTCATGATTAAAACACTATAGAGTTGTAACCCAACAATTTCATTTTCACTTTCAGTGGACAATCATTCACAGAGTATTAACTAACATGCTTTAGCCCATAAAAGAAAACTAGGTGTGGGTTTCAAAACTCATCCATTCAAACAACTCAAGTAAACCAACATATACTAGCTAAACATGTATATATTCAAAAATATGGTTACACTTAGCCTCTAGTCATGAAAATTTTACACAGAAAGAATAACCTAACCAACGACCTACTGTAAAAATTTCAGCAAGTTTCATGGAACATAAAAAGCATGAAAAACATTTTACATAGCCACTGCTAGAACAAAATTACTTTGTGCAGGTCAAACTATGCAAGTTCTGGTAATGAAACTTTTACTGAATGTTGTTTACCTAAATATGAGCTGGTGTAAAATTTTCATATTTAATTAGGCATCACACAGATCATGAAAAATAGAACCATGTACAATTGCAGTAAAGAAAAATAATTTCTACAGTAGTTCTACTACGTTTCAGAGGTTCAAATTTTTCCAGCAAGATGCAGTACACAAATAACAGCTCTGGTAAAAATATTGGATTTTTCTAGTTACAGAAACTGTTTTTCACGATTTAATGTATTTCTTCTTGCAAACATCATTTGGTCCAGTTGGGCTCAACAAAAAAATTTCAAACTTTTTCTTCAGTATTTAGGAACCAAAATAAAGGTACTATAAAAGTTTCAACTCATGAAACATAGCAGAACAACTTGGAGAAATAAACCATTTAACCTAGGCATAAGTAAATATCTATTTCAAAACCTAAGTTAGGAGTGAGAACTGGTCATCAAATTTTTACAAAAGACTACACTACTAGCATAAAGATCACTGGCCAAAAATGGTAGACATGCAATGTATAGAACATGAGATCTAATTAAAGGCCTAATAACTTTGCATTTAACCTAGAGAAAAATACAGTGAGCAAATAGAAAAGTCCATGTAGAGAAAGTTGTAGATATACTCAGGAGGAACTCAGAACATTTTAATTTGCATTTTTCTGATTTTTCTACGATTTGATATCAATTTTACAAGTTCGCTGTTTCTGAAAACAAAAAGTAACTATAGATCTTGCGCCTAGGTCCCTGGAATCTTGTTGACGAGTCCTCGGGAGATCTGATTTTTCTCGCAGAAAGGTCCGATGCCGGAGGAAGAAGAAGGGGAGGCGGCGGCCAGCAGGATTCCAGCGGCTGCGGTCGCTGGTGGCGAGGGGGACCTGGGGGGAAAGCGCTAGGGGACCGAGCTCTACCTTATGGTGGCCTTGATTGGGGTCTGGGGTGGCCGGAAGGAGGTTCCCCGCGGAGCAGTTGCTCCGGCAGTGGAGGCAAGCTTCAGGTGGCGTGCTGGGGTCAGGGAGGTGCCGTTGAGCTTCTCCGCAGCTTGTTGAAACTCGTGGGAGGCTTAGTTCTGGTCGATTCGGCTCGGAGGAAGGGGGTTCGCCGTGTAGGGGCTCGGCGGCGACGTCCGCGACGACGGTGGGCGGCGTTCTGGCGTGCATAGCACAGGTCAGGAGAGGAGAGGTGGCGCACGAGCTGGCAGGGGTGGAGGCGAGGCTAGAGAGGGGCTTGGCGACGATGGAGGAAGGCGGGGAAGGGGTGTTTCGCGGCGAGCTCGTGCGTGGAGGCAATGGCGGCAACGGCGAGGCTACGGCGCGAGGGGAGCAGGGGGTTCTTGGCTCTGGGAGCAGAAGGAGGAGTAGAGAGGGGAGGTGGAGGCTTGCTCGCGAAGCAAATGGGAGGGAGGGAGACGCTGCAGGGGTGGGGCGCGGGGTGAAGGCGCCGGGCGGCCGGTGGTGGCCGACAGGGCCGCGCATTAAGATAGCCGAAGGCACCCTGCAGAATATGAAGCAGAAATCGGGAGGAGGAATCTGCGAGGGATCTGGTGAGACAAACCCCCATCTTGTTCGGATGGGACCGTCTATCTCCAGGATACCTCAGAGTCCTTCACCGAAACCTGCTCATATTCGGACTCCTGAACCAGCCGAGTCCTCGTTCGATCAGGACTTTGATCAATTCATGAACGATCTCGACAACTTTGAACCATTTGATGATCTCGAAAACTGGTCTGACAACGTCGACTTGTTCATGGGTGCTATGGCCAATCCACCCGAACACGCTAACGCTCTCTGGGAATTGGCCAAACTCAAGGGGAAAGCCAAAGCTCCAGAACAATCCAGTGAGTCTATTTTCAACAAACCCTGGATCAAGGAGCCTGAAGGGCTGACTCCCACACAATCATGGCTACACTGGATGAACGAGAACGCCCTCCGTGTAGAGATGGGCATCCCGCTTCTCGCTCACCCAAAGCACACATACTCTAAAATCGGTGGACTAACCGATTCCGAATCCGAGTACTCTTCCAACTCGGAGAACGAACTGGATGACCTAATCCAGTACAGCAAGAAAGTCGAGTCCAACTCGGCTAAGAACTCCAAGTCCGATCAGGACTCCCTTCCTAACTTGGTCATATATGCAACCCCGCAAGGATGGGTAGTGCTCCTAAGGAAGACACAAGATCCCAATACCACTGGCTCGCAGCCAACGGATCTGCCCTTCCAGCAGAACACCCCTCTAGACCCGTCTTCAAGCAAACAAGACCAAGAAATTCAAGACCTTTTGTCGGGAAATCCTCATGGTTCGCATCTCCAAAGTTTAGGAACCTGAGGGTGATGCCACGGAGCATATCAACCTCGACGACTACAACTCTGATGATTTCGACGAGTACCTTTCGACAACATGGAAACGACTCCTCCCACAATCATAAAGGCCCAACCTACCATCAAGTAAGATCTGGCTGCACCTCCTCCAGCAGTGACAGTCACTGTGCAATTGGAAGAACATCGCCCAGCAGAAGAACTTTACGAGAGTCGCCACCTACTTAACCAGAAGAGGGCATTCAGGCGCCAGCGCCTCGCCAACAGCCAGCAGGAACAGCAGGGCGACAACTACGACTACTCCAATTGCGACCTCCGCAACGTGATCAATGTTGGTCGCGACGCGTGCAATGTCATCATCTCAAGGAGAAAGGAACGCGAGGAAGTTGAGGCTTAGAGCCCTTCCTCCAACTACCGCATCCCACCAAAGGCTCCCGTATCCTTCAAGAAGTACAAGCCGGTAAACTCCCGTCCTCAGGGTAAACCGCGCACCCCACATCATGGAGAAACATCCTTTGGCGGAGCCAGGGTCAACAAGACTCTACAACACAAGTGCTTCATCCACCCGAAGAGCTCTCACACGATCTTCGAGTGCGACTCACTCCGCAAGGCCCTTGGGACACCTCTCCTGAAGGAGACATTACCAAAAATCTAGTCGACCACCATATCAACTAGTTTTATTCAGTCATGTAAACCATTGCTCACATCTAACGAGCAAGGGGTAGGTCTTAAGAGTCAGAGTCTGTCATTTTACAATCACTGTAATTTCGACAAGTCCAAAATAAAAGTTGATTTCCTTTGCAAATCGACTACTTGGCTCTCGCTCATATGGCAAGTACCCCATCACAAACACTACCCTGAAAGCTGCATCAGGGCAGCAATTGAGTAGTTTTTACGGTTTACTCCGAGTATTCTTACGACATCTTCGTCTTGGTTAACTCGACGGGGTTCATACCTAACAGACTTGTCCTAAGAATTACTCTAGTCTTCAGGTAGGACACCTTACTCACCTAACTCGAGTAAGTTTTGGATATCCTTTCGACATTTACGTCTTGGATAACCCGACGGGGTTCATATCTAACAGTTCTGTCTTAAGGATTACTCCAGTCCTTGGTTAAGGACACCCTATTCGCTGGCTCGGGTAGGTTTTGGATACTCTTTTGACATTTTTGTCTTGGAAAACTCGACGGGGTTCGTACCTAACAGACTTGTCTTAAGAGTTAATCCATTCCTCGGTTGAGGACACCTTACTCGCCTCGCTCGAGTAAGTTTTGGATATCCTTTCGACATTTACGTCTTGGATAACCCAATGGGGTTCATACCTAACAGTTCTATCTTAAGGATTACTCCAGTCCTTGGTTAAGGACACCCCACTCGCTGGCTCGAGTAGGTTTTGGATACTCTTTTGGCATTTTTGTCTTGGGCAACTCGATGGGGTTCGTACCTAACAGACTTGCCCCAAGAGTTACTCCAGTCCTCAGGTAGGACACCTTACTCGCCCTGCTCAAGTAAGTTTGGGATATTTCTAGAATATTTATGTCTTGGTTAACTCGACGGAGTTCAATCCTAACAGTCCTATTTTAGAAATCAATCCAGTCCATGTATAGGACATACTACTCGATAAGATCGAGTAGTCCGGGATATTTTCACAACATTTGTATACTATCTGGTTGACCAAGCAAGGTCTATCCTAACTGGTCAACTACGAAAATCCCTCAAGGAGTACGAACAAATTCCTGGTACTCTAAAATAGGTTGACACGAGTTTCCTGCTTGCTCAGACTACCATGGGAACGTCGACTACGGAATCTTTTTGCCTCGAGTACTTGTCGGGTGCTACTCGCTTGCTCGAGATACAAAAAGAGTTCTGTTCTCCCTTAGTATTCTGAGTAGTTGTCGAGAGCCTCCTGTTCTCCTATCTATTAAGAAAAATTATAAACTCCTAACTCTCCAAAAGAGTTCTCCCCCAGTTGGACAACAAAGTCCACATGGGCTCCTCTCTAACTAAGCATTCCCTTTGAAAGGGAAATCTGCTTTAAGCTACGGCTTTTGACACACTTCTAGTGATTTTCCCACTTGGTTAATCTTGCAGGATTCAATCCTAACCGGTCAGTACTAGAGTTCTGATTCAGAATCACACAACTCGACCCCACTCGAGAATACTCTGCATCATAAGGCACCTATGGATACAATTCCTCGTATCTACTATTATAACTGAGTAAGCGCGATGCTGCCAACACTCAGGAAATTCGTGTACAACTACTAGATACATCAAAGGATTCCACAATCCTAAAACAAAACAAGTACTTAAGTACTACACAAATATTCAATATTTGTTCAAAAGTACCTCCGGCCCATATGCCAACTCAATTACATTCAAAGATCAAGGGGACTCAGGCTTGCTCAGGGACTCCACTATCTGATTGGCTACTATGGAAGTTTCTTCCAAATACTGACGGAACTGTTCCTCAGTACAATCAGCTCTGGCTCCTTTCCCAAGTGCGTCCAGACGAGTGGTTGGCCAATAAGATTTCACCAACCCGAGTACATGACCCATGTACTGATGGGTGGTTGTGGAGACATACCTTTCAAAGGCTTCGGGTACTTTACGAAATTTACCTGCCAGCGAGAGTAGTTCGTTTTCATTCCCCTCAGGGATCTCCATAACCTCGGCTATTTCTTGGGAAGCATCCCTAACTTCCCGCAGCACGACAAGTTCTTGTTGCATCGAGTCCCGGGACTCTGACAGCTCTTTCAGCTGCTTCATGGCTCCCACCATCTCCTGGTCAGAATCCTCCTTGATCATCTTGAGCTTTTCAATTTCATCTGCGTTTCGGTACATAAGTATCTTTAGATCCAGTACCAAGTTTTCCTGAATCTTTAAAGATTTTGTACAAGTTGTGTACTCGATTGAAAGAAAATCTTATAAACACCAAGCAGATCAATTAGTCCAACGCATAGTATATGCTAAATACAAACCTTTCTTGGATTGGGAGAGCTTCTTAAGCTTCCCCTGGAGAGCAGCCTTCTCGGACGAGAGCGTCTTCACCCAGAGCATTCAACTCTGTATCGTCCTGGGCTTGGCCATCCTCCCGCCCCAGTGCTTCCTGCAAAAATAAAAAGGATCAGTATACTACTGAATCCATACTAAGTATTCGAAGTGTTCGACTACTTACCCCCAGTAGCTTGAAAGCAAACTCTACTTTCTCTTGCGGCAAAATACTTCCCGATGAAGTACTCGCCCGCACATTAGAGATGGCATTCTCCGGCACATCTTGAGTCATCACCGCAGTATTCCCTGGATTATGGGAATCTAACGGAAAAATACGCTACTTAATCAAGTTAAGAGCAAAGAAAAAGTACTTCCTCAGAACAAAATGGTACAAGTTTACCTGCAGGGGTCTCCTCAGGCAGTTTTCCATCGCCTCCCTTAGAAAACATCTTGCCATCCTCCTCCTCTAGAAGCTTGCCACTTCCACCATCCTCCGGGAGCTTTTCATCGCTCCTCTCGATATCAGGAAGTGGAGAATCAAGAAGCATGGCATTGGCCATGTCTTCCGCATCGTGAGCACTCATATCTGGAGTATTCGGGGGCTTCTCCACCGCCATTTTGGGGACTGAGTCGTCCTCAGTCTCCCCACTCGCTCCCAGTAGCGTGTCACTAAAAAAGACGAGTTAACTACTCGATACAAAGGCAAAATCCTACAACTACAAGTTTCAAGAAAACTTACGTAGGAGCCCTCTTAAAGGCAAGCTTCTTTGCACCCAACTTTCGGGTAGGCCTCGTAATAACGACCTGCTTACCCGCATCACATGCTTTATCTACATTGGAACTACTCACCGGAAGAGTAGTCCCAGTCCCCTTTAACGAGTCCACTGTGGTGGAAGGGACAGTTTGTCCCACCACAGCATCATCCCCAGATGCTGATATCCATGGCATCTTAGCCGCCGGACTTGAAAAAAGCAAAAATACAAATCAAAATTTGCAAATCGACAATAAAAAGTACTCAATTGCAAAATAACTAGCCACTAACTTGTCGGTAGTAGTTTGGGAGGAGCCACGACGCTTCCTCGCCACCGACCGAGTACCCCTTGGATGCCCGATCTGGGTATCAGAACTCGGAGTAGGGCTAAGCTCCCTGTCACTCCTCTCGCCAGCCGCCTCCTCATCTGCATAACCAAAGATAGACATCAGCACTGTTTATATGAAAATTCATATGAGCATACTAGAACTTGGTTGACAGATTGAAAAGCGCATGGAAGACTAAAAGAGCGAATAAATGCCTGGCGGTGAAGGACTACTCTTAAAGTGCTCCACATCCTCCTACAGAAAGCAGATTCTATCAGATTCACACTAAGGTAAAGTACTCGATCTTTACATATCGACTACTCTTATCAGGTACCTGCTTTAGAGGACTCGTAACAGAAAATGTATCAGGAACAACTGGGATTTTCTTTACATCCCTTAGTAGTCGTTGGACATGACTAAACACCTCCTCATCTGAGATCTCTTCCTCCGAGCACTGTGATGAGTTAGCTATTCCTTGATACTGGAAACCAAGCATTTCCCTAGCCTGTAATGGCTGGATTCTTCTCTTCATCCAGTCGAACATGACTGCCTCTCCAGTCAAGTTATTTTGCCTTAGAATGGCAATTCGCTTGAGTATCTCAGGAATCTGACTCTCATCGACTGGTTTCTTATTCCACTCAGGCCATTGGATAGGAGGGCCTAGAGTAATCATTGGGAAGCTTTCCCACTGGTTCTCGACAAAGAACCACTTGGGTTTTCATTCGATTACTTTAATGCTAAGACTATAGGGAATATACACCCTATCCTTCCTCTGCCTAAGTTGAAGGCCTGCACCACCTACTACATCTAAAATGTAGGAGTCTGGCTATGGTTTCAAGTGGAAAAGGAATCAAAATAGTTCGAAATGGGGTTCGATGCCCAGAAAAGCTTCGCACAAATGCACGAAGATAGAAATATGAACAAAGGAATTTGGGGTTAAATGGTGGAGTTGGATCCTGTAGTAGCGCAGGAGCCCAGAGAAGAAAGACAAACAAGGAAACCCCAATCCTCGTTCCAAATAAGATGTACAAGCAACAATTTCGCCCGTATTTTCATATGGAAGATCTTCACCCAAGGCAGGACGCCATTGGACAACAGATCTGGAAACCAAAAGACCAGCCGAAACTAAAGTTTCTAGGTCAGATTCAGAGCACTTACTTGTGTTCCATCCTTCTTCATGGGCTGGCTCTGCAGCCGCACCCTTCCCCTTGCTTGACATCTTGGGTGCCATTCGAAAATCCACAGAGCGCTTCACGCGCATACACTGACGGAAACCCTAAAGGCGAAGTTGAGAAGCACGGAAAAGCAAGAAATGTAGATCTGGGGGCTGGAAGGCAAGAACAGATCTAACAGTGAAAGTGAATGGCGGCCGGTGGGGTAAAACCTAGTTACCGTTTCATTTTATAATGGCGGTGGCAGCATGGTAAAAACACCCAACAGGCCAACAGTCCGTTGCAAATCGTGGAAAAAACGGGATTTTCTGAGGCATTTCCTTTTTTCTAAGATTACATTCTGGAAAAAGAAAACACTCACATCCCTAGCCAACTACTCGCTTCTTTTTTCCTCGACTGGGATGACATTCCAGTGCAAGGAAAAGTACTCGATATTACAACTTGAGTACTCTTTCTTAAATAGACTTTACAACGACTCGGGTTTGCACGCACATCGCCTGGATCTCTTGGAGTTTCTAGTCGACGCTTGCTATAGATAGATCGGCCCAAGGTCGGGACAAAGTACAAACTTGATATTCCCATTAAGGGAATAATGATATTCGTATTCTAGGAGAAAAGTTTTAAGAGTTTGGAGGCAGATTACAGTAATCACCTCGCAAGTCCTCTTATAGCATCTTGCGGAGAAATTTCTCCTTCTCCCTGAATACGTTGTGACAAGATTAAGTCTCCTTACTAGAGATGTCAGTTCTTGGGCACCCAGAAACAGGCAACCCCAAGGATGTGACACAACAAGACTCAACCAGTCCACAGAAAACCTGCCTCATTAGAAGATGCAAGAACATGATGTCCAAAATGGATCCAATGAGAGCATGGGAGTGGCAGGATGAGGTAGCAGGGATTTTTTCTTGTCACTCCCAAGTTCTCTTCTAGCATCTTTTGCTGGAAAGGATTATATAAACTTCAGGAGGGCGAGAGCATGAACACCAAAAATAAGCCATGGCTTCTACACGTTGGTGCTTCTGGCAAAGGCCTCTCTCCCTCCTTTTATAGCCACAAGGGACCTTACTGGAGGACAACCCGTGACACTACAGTGACAGGATTCACGGACGCATTCAAGGATGCAATAATGCAGATTCTCCATACAGTAAAGTCTCACGTGAGCTCACAGTAAAAAGCCGTATATCCCGGGTTTTATTTCTGAATTTATTTCGGGTGCAATCAGTGTGGCGTATGCAATTGTATCATTTTTTGGGATTTTACCTGAAAAAGAGGTCTTTTCGGATTTCGGATCTGATGAATCCTGTAAATATTCTGAAGAATAAAATCCGATGCCACGTCTTAAATCCTTAATTCCAAATCTTTGCTCGGGAGCTACCCGCAGTATAAGGGATTTTGATTTAAGGCTCGGGGGCTGCGGGATATGTGCATCAGAGATTTATTTTTCATTTTTTTTGGAAAATAATGAAGGAAATAGACTGAAGTGACCCTCGCCTGATTCTGCGATTCAACCTAAGGTTCGGGGGCTACTCCATATGGAGCGCGAGTACTTCGCGCACCATATATGATCAAGATTTCGGGGCTTGAGCACATCACAGCCTCGGAAGCAACCTAAAGTACTTGGAGGACTACTCGACGTACCTGAAGGAAGGTCCAGAAGCAACCAGAAGGATGTTCTGACTACTTGAAGTACTCGAAGACGCCCGGCCAAGTACTCGACGCCTGCAGGACTCGGCTACGAAGAGCTCGGGGGCTTGTCAGACCCGGGGCAGCGAGACTGCTTATAGGCATAGAATATTCTAGAGTAAGGGATAGCCCATGGATGTACCTTACCTCTTTTGTAACTACCCGAATAGGCGTAGAACTAGCTGCAGCACAAAGGAAACTACCCGATTGTATTGTAGTAGGACTCCAACTGTACTCGGCTAGGACTTTCCATGTAATCCTGTCCCCCAGGATATATAAGGGCAAGCAGGGACCCCCTCGATGGATCAACACATAAGGCAATACAAACAACCACACAAGACGTAGGGTATTACACAACTCGCGGCCCGAACCTGTCTAAATTTTTGTGTTTCTTGCACCATCGAGTTCCAGAGCAGTCGATCCCTACCTACAAACCTAACTGCTAAGGGAATCCCTAAGCAGGCTTGGCGGTAAACACCAACATGCTTTAAGCCATATACTCCCTCCTTCCCCGTTTATAAGGCATACACGTATATCAAGATTCAAACCTTCTCATCTTTGACCAATAATTTGACTATTAAATTTTTATTTTTATAATGCAAATTTCATATGATTGGATTCATAATCAAATATAGTTTACAATAATTATAAGTTTATAATCAAAAGTGATATAATATATGATAAATAAATGGTCAAAGTGTTGTTTAGAAGACCGTGTCATGTTCCACCATGCCTTATAAATGGGGAAGGAGGGAGTATTAACTTAAGCAATACACGGAATATGTTGTGATTTTATATATAAGTATGTATTAGATATGTGAACTCCTTCCCGGAAGTTTCACAATATACCAAATCAAGTGATCATATGTAATCACTATATCTATCAATTGCAAAGATAGATGCTTTTGTACTGTCAGTCAAAAATTAGTATCGGAAATTTATAACTTACTATGGAGAATAACATGCATTGAAAATCAATGCTCCGGGCTTTGCGTAAACCCCTTGTGCTACTAGTCTTGCTTTAATCTCACCACCTCATTGTTCTCAATCCATTCTAGGATGAAAACACTTTTGTACCCATAGTAAAGATACAACTAGGTGTTGGCTTCACTGCCCAAAACACCTCTCTTTTGGTGAGCAAGACTATCTCTGTATGTATAACTTTACTCAACGAGTTCCAGTCAGAGTGACAAAGCACTCTGCCATGGTCTTATTAACTGGATCACTCGGATTAAAGTATACAATTTATTCAGAGAAGTTTGTATCGATACATGTAGTCTTTATACGAAATAATTCTCCGGTTATCAAAACTTAAAAATGAACCCTGAATGACTCATCGTGACTTCCTTAAACGAGAGTCAGCGCTTTCCGATATCCCAGCATCAGTATTTTGGTGCACCTCTGAGCTGGGTTGTGGATTATAAATATCCATAGGACATAAAATGTCCTCTAGGTTTCTTTCAACCAAAGGTTGAGTTGCATTTACTATTTTAGAAGGAAAGTCTTCTATTGCTAGCATGAATAATCTTGCTTTATGGCCATACTTCTCCCCCTCTTATTTACAATTGGGAGTTGAGTGGTTTTACTTAGTACCACTACTCTTTCTGGCACATACTTGCATTAGATTAATGATTAATAAATACATGTGGCAGTTTATTTGCAATACTTTGGAAATAAATAATTCTTTGAACTCAAAGTTAAGTTAATTTAGTACGTGATCCTGAGCTTGAAATGCTTTATGCATTCAAATATTTTCCAGGCATTATTTATGGTACTACTAATCTCCCCCTAATGCCTGGAAAATCTCATTTATACTAATACCAGCATACGGGTTGAAAATAGATCCTCTCTAAGAGATCTAGATACTGAACAATCGACAGAAATTTGAAATCTCAGATTGATCCCCAGTTTCCTGTGTGAACCCATCAATGTATGCTACGGTGGAGAGAGTGGTACATATACAACGTACCTCAATCTTACGCAAATAGGAAATCTTCATGTATTTCCACGTACTATATGCATATGGGGGATATGCAGTTAATAATAAGTCAGGAGTGTGTAAGTCCACCTGACTCCAACACGAAGTTGGCAATAGCAATTTACTAATAATGATCCTGGTATGACTTAATGTCATACTTCTAGATTCCAATTTATCCTTTAGTTTTGTTATACCAAACAATCATCATTGTAGGTACAAAAGCTCAATAGTGTTCGGGATAATGCTCATAACAAGCGGCATTATCTACTAAATGTATGGCTAAGTGTGGATCTTCCACACATTAGATCATCTAACAGTTGTATCTTTACAACCATAAAATGCCAGAACTGTCCATACAATCTTTATATCGGACTCATACATATTCTTTTGAATATGATCAAGTAATCTAAGATAGTTAATCTGATTTTAAGATAAGAGGGTCTTAAAATCCATCTCCCTATGGTACTTTTCGTATCCACACTTTGGAAAAATCATGACCAAATGAATTGCCATTAATTTCTCACGCATCCCTTTGGATGCCAAAGTTGATCATTTCAAATTGAATAGATCAACCGCGTGAAAAAATTGTATACGCAACATGTTGTACGAGATGGTTTTATGCATAATACAACCAAAATGAGATCCATCTCATTACTTATATGCCATATCCAAAGTTGTCTTTTTGTGTTTCCCTAAAAACACATGTGAATATCTCTGTACTTTAGTAAAATATGAGTTGAATTAGGAAATAATTAAATGTCCTCAATTGTTTACTCATATCGTTAGGAAGAATGATAGTGGAGAAGAGTCGACCAAACTATCATTGCATCACATTAGCGATAGCCAAAATTATTATCTCTTATTGTCATAAGAACCAAGAATATTTTGCTTCTGTAATTATAGAGTTTGTGGTACAAATTATCCACTAGGCACATATCATTCCAAATCGGAGTGATTCTCGTACAATCTATATATGACAAGAATTCAATGAAAATCTTGTCTAATACATAGAAAAATCCATAAGTAATGTCGAGTATCAAATTCATCAATATGATACTCACAATAGTTATGCATTGACAACAAGTGTTACAACATATTTCGATGGACAATATTAAATAATATCAATGGACCATGAGATTATTCCAAATCTCGAAGCAAGTCATTCGAATTATATTTGATGAGCTTGTTGTCCATGAATTTAGGTTCTCTTATGATAGAACTAGAAGTTCTTTGTTATGCAATCTTAGATGATCCAGCAAAAACAATCAACTTCCTTGAGAGCTTGAAATTTTAAGATTGAAAATCCTTCAATCTTATGTCTTTGCTCCTGTTTTACCCCTTATTGATGTTTGATATAGATCAATTTTCCTTCCATAAGATATTCTTATCGATAATCTTTTATGGATATTGCTCCTTAACAACAGTAAGGCATAATTTTCTTTGATCTATAATAAATGACCCTTAATTAAGTGTCATTAAATTCTTTTATTAGTCTATGGGATAAAGCTAGTTAATGTCCATTGTCCATGTAAGATATTGATGCCATCGAGAGCGAGTTCAACAGACTCCTCTAAAGTCAATATCCGCAACATGTGACAAACCATTGATTTAATGAATTTACACCTAAGGTAAACTCAAATCACTATGGTGATGGTGTAATATCAAATGCAATATTTTATAATTGTATATCTCATCATAGTTTTGGATCATTGCAGGTAACCACATAAATGTGTAGACCATACAATAAATCATCATAAATTTTGTTATACACAAGACAAATAATCTCTATGTCAGAAACATAAAGTAGATCTTTATAGTAGGCAATGTAAATTGCTGCCTACGCACGGTCTTTGGGCAGAATAATTCACAAAGAATTAAACGCAGCCTTTGCTTAGGACTCTACTACCTTGTATAATAGCAAAACAATATGACGACAAAGAGCAATCCAAAACCTTTATTTTGATTAAAAACACAACGTAGCTAATCATCATATTTCAGATAAATAAGATGTAGACCTCTCAGTAACAAGTGATTAGATCACTGCTATAGCATAGTCTCAGGGCAAAATAATTCACAAGAAATTAAGCGCAGCCTTTGCCATAGACTCTATTACCTTGTGTTAATTAATCAAAATAACCAAGATATGTATATTGCAAATTTTTAATCCATTAAAGATGAATTTAATGGTATTCATGTGTTAGTTAAATTGCAACTAAGTTATTAGCAGATTTAACTTGTATGTAGTGCAAAAATGTGTTTTGGGTGCACCAAAATACCCCGATTCTATTATAAATTACAAATGTAACATATATGTTGGTGCAAAATAGGGGGGTTTGGGTGCACCAACATAGCCAAAAATAGTTATTGATGTCACATATATAATATGTATGTGGTGCAAAGGGGAATTGGGTGCACCACATATTCCAAAAATATAATAGAATCAAGATGGCATTGTAATATAATATAATATAATCAAACCATAAAATATATTACAATGACAATATCCAAACAACAACAAAGCACAAAGTGCTATAGTTGGGTAGTGGCATAATTTATGCAAATCACGTAGGATCAAAGCAAAAACCATTTCCTGTGTTAGCCCTTCTAGCAAAAATGGTTCGATTGCCATTTTGCCTTTTTTTGGATTAGGCTCACATGAGCCTAAAATTATCCAACCTTAATTAACTATCAGTTAATTAAGAGGCTTCGATTTTGTTGCAACTAAAAATATTTGCCAATAAAAATAGACAAATTATGTATATTTGGACAAAGAATTTTCTGGTCTTTACAGCAAAACAATATAGAGCAGTAAAACTCTATCATATAAATACAGAAAATCGTAGACACAGAAAATATATCTAAATATTAACATAGTAAAACAACTACAATATATATTATATTATGATGCAATTTATAAAGACTTGTAGGTCTTAAAAATTTATCTATTTGCACTAGGCAAATAATTTGCATCAAAAGGCATTTAAACACAAGGTTTAAAACAAGCATTTATAGCATCAATTATAAATGCAATATATTACAGTGTTGTATCTAGTCTAGGGGTTAAAATAGAATAATCTAGAGCCTCAAAATAAACATGCAACACTGAATATACTAATGCATGTAAATAGATAGAAATTTGGGGACAAAATGTAAAATTGCATGTGAGAGGAAAAAACATGCAGAGGGCGTCGTTTGGCCCAAGAGCCGTGGTCAGCCCATATGACAAAGAGGAGAGGAGCGGTTCCTTCCCTGGTCCCTATAAGGCTGATCACAGCGGAGGGAGCAAGAGCAAATTTGCTTCCTCCTCGTTTCCCACGCCCTCTCTATCTACAGTGCCAAAGAGTGCATCTACAGTGTCAAACATTGTATTTGCTCCTTCATTTGCTCCCTCCACTGTGGACGGTCTAACCGCCGCCATTTGCCCCGTGCGGGGTGGCCGCCGCCTGAGGCCTTGCCTGGGCGCCACGATCGGCAAGCGCCGTTGCCGGGAGGTGTCGCCACTGCCGGTCTTCGCCGCCTGGAGGCAAGCCGCCTGTCCGATGAAGGCACGACGTGATGTCCTGCCCCTGCCCCTGCTCCTCCCCTTTTTCTCTTGCGCAGCCCCCTCCCCTGTGCGCCCACTGTTACCCGGCCGCCGGCCATGGCCGGCGCTTCACTGGTCGGAGGAGAGCGTCGGCGAGGACTCCGATGGCAAGGCATCCAGTGGCCTCATCCACCAGTAAAGAGACGGCCTCGCGATGACCATTGATGCGATGGTGGCAGTGACAACATCAACGTGCAGTCATCTAGTGGAGTAGTGGTGGCGACCATACAGTGGGAGAAGAAGGAAGCCATCATCCATGCCAAAGAAACCAAGGTAAGACGAGTCCATTCTTACCCAACGTAAGGCCTGCCTGCCTCTGCCTTCCTCCGGCGCTCCGTAGAGAGTTGCCTGTTCGACGAGTTCTTCGTCTCGGCAGGATGGCCGGTCAACGAATCGTGAGGCCTTTGGCCTCTGTACCGTCTTGTCTTGTTCCTCTTCTTGCATTTACTCAGTGTAGAACAAAGTGTATGATAACGTGTTAGAAATGAGTAGAATGGAATGATTGATTCTCATTGATGTGACTGATTACATATGTATACAAGCCGAAAGGGCATGGCGTGATGACCCTTTCGTGAAAGATAACCGTCTAATGACTAATCTAATTAATTATTATAGAAATTGATTACTAATTCTAATTTCTTCATAACAGAGATCATCACCACTTCACCAGGACATTTAATTTCTCTGGACGATTACCCTTGCACGGCCGGCCATGGCTGCGAGATCAAGGAGGGCTGCAAGAACAACCAATGGTATATTACTATTAACGAGCGCCAGAGTTACCGGTCATTGATTGAAGAAATGAAGAGCGATGAGCACGTGCGTGTGTTTCGGTGTGCCCATATATACCTTGTGCAGTACGTGAGGGTGTCGCCGACGACGGCGCTGCCGGCGGGCGGCAGGACGGCGCAGAGCACCGGCAGCAGCGCGATGGCGGACGCATTGGAGCTGTACCGGCGGACGAGCCCCGCCATGCAGCGGCACACGGACCGCCAGTTGTCCGCGGAGTCTGCCGCCACGGCGTAGAGCTCCGCCACGCCCTCGCAGCACGCCGCGCCGGGGGCCGGCACGGACGGCGAGGGCGCCGCCTCGCCGCGCCGGACGAAGGCCCTGCAGCCCGCCAGCAGCGACGTCACCGTGCCGCAGTCCAGCGACGCCTTCGGCGGCGACGAGTCGGACCGCCCCGCCGACGCGGCAGTCGCGGTGCAGTGTGGGGGAGAACACAGGGTGGCGATCACGGCCACGGCCATGGCGCCGGCGGCTACTACAAGAGACCACCCCGCGGCCGCCATGGGCCGCGGGAGGGGGACTTGGGGAGGGGTAGGTGGGAGTGGAGGTTTCGGCTGAGCTCCCGTTGCTTTCGACGCTTTTCATGTGCGCGTTGCATGCCGTGGTGCTGTGTGCCTGTGTGAGGGTGTGGTGTGAGATCCTGCCGTGCCCATGCATGCGGGCACGATGAGCCAACGGCTTCACGGAGTGGGACGAATGCTGACGATGCCTGGCTACCATCGTCGATGATCGTCACGATTGGCGAAGCGATCGGGATCGAATTAGCTACATTTAGCCAAGTTTAATTTTGACAGCACTTGATGGTTTTTTTTTCAGGTGTAAGTCGATTTTATGCCCACTAGATAGATGTCGAAGTATATTGGAGCATTGTTTGATTAGATATTATCCAGTGGCGGCAAGAATTGTGCCCTGTTCAATGTTCATTGCTTTGCATATTCTTTTGGGATTTTGATGTTTACACGACAAAATTGATCAACTTGACTTCATGAAATATACTATATAGAGCTGATTCAACTCGATTAACTGTTAATTTCTATTAGTTATCTAAAGATTGGTTAGCTAATCATTAGTTGGATGCGTTTGGATCCATGCTACCCCAATATTTTTTGGAAGAAGAGAGAGGAGCGGATTAGAGGTAAAAATGACTTTACACACAATTAGCTAGGATTAACTGGGTTCAATCAGTTAATGAAATATTATTATATTATAAATTAGGAGGGATAATTAACTATTTTTGGATCCCTGAGAGCATCTCCAAAAATAACCCTTAAATCAGATTTTTCTACTTCTTGAGTAAGGACTCCCACTATTTTTACAGAGTTAATTTTTAAATCTCAACTCAGCCAATCTCACCCTCTTCTTTTAATCTAAAGAGTGACTTATTTGCCCGTGGATAGGAAGCTCCTATGGAGTTTGGATAGGGTGGAGATAGAGAGCTCCCTATGAAGTATGGACAGGGTCGAGGAAGAGATGTAGAGACCTCCTCAAAATAAAGATTTTAGTAGAGAATTTGCTTAAGTGTGAGTGCAGTTTTTTTTTATTCCACTCTTCAAATTTAAGATGAGAGCTTATTTAGAGGATCTACTGGAGTTGCTCTAATAGCTAATCTTAACTAGATAATCATTAGCTAGAGGGTCCAAACAAGGCCAAAATTTGGTGGAACTGAAACTGCCAAACTACATCAAATTTAAAGATTTGAGGGGTCAAGATATGTCGCATTAACCACTCGACAAAAGAGCACAACGACTTCCGGTCAATTTCGTCATGCTCCGTTAACCACCTCCAATATACCTTGTCACACAATTAAAAAAATGATATTGCACCGTCAATGTTGTGATTGGATAATTCTTAGGTTGTCGCAAAAATGGTTTTGCAATGTTCCGGAAGTGAACAGACACCATATTTATTTGCATAAACCCATTCTCGCGTCAGCTGCATTTGTGCCCAAACACCAAACTTTCGTCGATGCATTTACACCAAGTAACTGTATACTAACCTCCAATTCATGAATCATTTTACAAATGACTGATGGCGCGGCCACCGACATATAAATCTGCAATGCAAATAGATCGAGCAGAAAGAGGATGTACAATAGCTGCAACAAACTGCTAAAATATATTCACGACAACCAACATGGCAACCATCTGTGCATCACCTATAACTTGAAACTACATGACCGATAATCACAACTCTGTTTGCAAATGAAGTAGCAATGGAGAGCACGACAGCTGAGAGATGTCGAAAAGCTTTGGCAAGATTTTTGTCTTGTGATACCTAGACCTCTTCCCTGTCAAGGTTGCTCTTGACAATGTTGAACTTGCACAGCGGGCACGTCGCTTTTATGTGAAGCCACTTATCTATGCAGCTGCAGTGAAAATGGTGGTTGCAAGGGAGCTCACGCAGTTCGGCACCATCTTCATATGGGCACAAGCAGATACAGCATTCCTGCATTTAAAATGGGACAATCAGATAGTCTGATTTGAATAGCATTTTCTGACTAGTAAAAGTGAACATCTCAACTTAAAAAAAAAATAGAGAAAAGTCCGTTTAACCCCCCTGAACTTATGTGCGAGTTTGAAAACCCCCCCTCAACTCTAAAACCAGATATTATACACCCCCATCTCTCAAAACCAGGTAAACTACCCCCCTCGACCAATCCAAAGCGGTTTGTTAAGCAGTTTTGCTGATGTGGCAGATGTGGGTCCATATGTCACTTTTTTTTGCCACATCACCTCCCCTTCTCTCTCTCTCTCCGCTGAGCCCGTGCGTCAGCGCCCTTCTCCCTCCTTCAGACCGAGCATGAGCTGGGCACGCAGTCGTCCTGCGCCGTGGCCCGGCGGACGGCGGCCTCATCCACGACACTCTGCCTCCGCAGCTCGCTCCCTGCCGCTCCCCACCAAGCTCTCCGCCCCCGCGCTCCTCACCTTCATCCCATCCTCCGCCCCCTTAGATGGCGGCACGCCGCCGCGGCATCCTCCTCCCCCTTCGGGGAGCACGAGCGCGAGGTGGGCGCCGAGGACGACATGGTGGGCGCCGCCGCAGCGTCCTCCTCTTCCACCTCCGGGGAGCACAAGCGCAAGGCAACGGCGCGCGGCAACGGCGGCACGGCGCGGCGGCCAGCGGGGGAAGCAGCCGGGGAGGCGAGCGGGGCCGGAACGGTGCGCGCACGAGGAAGAGGGGGAGGCGGTGAGCCTCACCGGCGGCTCGGATGGAGGGGAATGGCGGCGAGGAGGCATCACGGTGAGCAGAGGCGCGCGGCAACGGCGGCACGGCGCGGCGGCCAGCGGGGGAAGCGGCTGGGGAGGCGAGCGGAGGCCGGAACGGCGCGCGCACGAGGAAGAGGGGGAGGCGGCGAGCCTCACCGGCAGCTTGGATGGAGGGGAACGGCGGCGAGGAGGCGTCACGGCGAGCAGAGGCGGCGGCGGGAGGAGGAGCTCGCCGGGTAGCCTGCGGGAGAGGGGAAAACTAGGGGTAACGGCCGGAATCGGTCGCGGGGAGGGCGAGGATGCTGCTGTAGCGAGGAATTGCGGCGGCGCTCACCATGGGTGACGAATCGAAGATGGCCGGATTTGGGGATGAGGCTGCCGGACATGCAGAGCGGCGCGCAGTACACGTGGACGGCGACCGGGTCAAAAACCACTCTAAGCTGCTCTAATCTGGTTTGGGGGGGTTTTGTGCCCGGTTTGAATAGATGAGGTACGGAACATTTCTGGTTTTGGAGTTGAGGGGGGTTTTTCAAACTCGCACGTAAGTTTAGGGGGGTCAAACGGACTTTTCTCAAAAAAAATACTCCAGTTGAACACAAATGCCCAATGTTACTATACTGTAAATTACTCTTTATTATAAAGTCAATAAATCTGGACCCAAACATAATGACAATTTCAAGGAGGACAACAAAGGTTTGAACTAGCCCAAATTATTCACAGCTAAATGGTTTGAACTAGCCCAAATTATTCACAACTAAACGAGCTCCATTTGAACTGGCACCAACATATAAAGTGAATGGCATACTGCAAGAGTGAGTAATACCTACTGACCAGGTGTGCTGCTCAACCAACAGCTTAGCTCACACATGGGCAAATGGGAAAATTGATTTGCAGGCACTGAGAATGCTACTGAGCCTATAGCTAATCAAGTTCATCTGCCTGTCACATGTCCACACATAAGACACCACACTTGATTGCTTACAACAAAACATGGGGTTTGCCTGTTGCCTCCAATTTTGTTATATTTTTTTTCGAAAAAACATACAGCAACTAGTTGAGCTCATGAGCCAGCTAGATAAGCTAGCACCAGAAAATGTTATTTTTTATTTCCAGATCCATATCCATCATATAGAGTACCATCACAGCAGAATTCAATTGAGATTCCCTAGAATAGAAAATGGCAAGTTGCAAATATACATGCCAAAACAAAGCTGTCTGGTTTTGGATCTACTGTCACTTTTCTTCCTTTGTACATACATACTACTGAAATGATGGAGCATTACATTATATTCCATCCTAAACTAATTCACCGCTGTCAGAAATTCCAAAATCTCCATATCATGAAAGTTTATATCAAGGTAAAACAATTTTAGAAGAAAAAAAAAGATCGTTGAGCAATAACCCATATTCTTCTTAAATAGGTTAACCACACAACTGAAATCCGATATAGGCTACTTCTACATAATACAAATTTTGTACAAATTCAAAGTAAGTTAGATTATTTAAATGTAAATATCAAATCATTTGGAATGAACGTACCAACCTTGCTTTACAACTTGCAACTTGGATTCGAATTGCAGATTTGAAACTTCTCTTTACATAGAAAAATTCTCAAATTATTTTAGCTGAACTCTAAATCGTTAAATGCCAAAAGTTATAGAAACAATTGTAGCTTCAAATTTTTGAAAAATAAAATAAAATTTGGAGTCAGTCATTTCTGAAAATTAGGAACGCTGCGCATCCATAAGGCTCCCAAGTTTCGATAGTACAACAAACCCAAAGAAAAATGTTGCATTTCAAACCCTTCCACAATCCTATGTATGAAATTGTCCACATCAAATATTTCAATACGGAGCTTATAGGTACATTGACAACTAGGATCATAGGAGCTGAGAATGTAGTAGGACTGCCTATAGCTATAACAAGGTCTCATGTACCATATAGGCCTAGGAATAAAGGCACATCTCACGACTTAGAAAGATAAGAATTGAGAAAAGCAACAGAGAAAATGAACAAATTGACATTCTACACTAAACCTAAACATACTAATGCTTAACCATGTGAACACAAATGGAACTATGCATAAATACCATGACAAACGGAAGGGGACCAACTTCCAAAATATAACAACTCCGATGTGGAAGCCAAAACCTTTACAGATTTAGGTAATATTCAAGTGCAATTGCAAATTTGCTGAAAAGCAAACTCCGGTGTAGGAAACAAATAACCTTAATATGGATAAATAGATTTAGACCTCGAGCAAAAAAGAAACTTTGACATGGTGTGAGCAGTTCGCTGAAATATCCTAAAATCTACAATCAGTTAAACACGAAATGGCAATTTGTAACCCATTGAAGCCAATCATAGATACCTAAGAAAGCGGAATGATAATACTGGTGTCAACAAAACTTCTCAAAATAATGATGAAAAACTTACTGCATCCTCAGCTGAAAGAATGTGTTCGACAGGAGGATTGGTGCCACACTCAGTCATCACTCCACCCACAGGTGCTGCAATGCCGGCAACTAGCTTGTCTTGATCACCCATTGTCCTGAATTTAAATTTAGAAAGGTTGTTTATGTCTTCCTCGGATGCTCCCTCCTGCTAAAGTTAAAAATTTGTCTCAGTACAAAGAATAGCAACAGTCCATTACGTTTCATCTGGATTTGTGTAAAGACTCAAGAAGCAGAGAGAAGAGAGCTATTTCCTTTCTGCCAAAGACTATCTTAATCATGGACAATTCAATAATATTAATCATGGACAATTCAATAATAGTGAGTATAAGTAGTTGGGGTAGTGTCAAAGGGATAATGCTACAGTGAAAAGGTTCAAAAATCATGGCTATTGCATATGAGCATATATAACATATAAACAATCATGGGCAATGCTTCACTTAAAATTACAGATACCAGTACAGGGCATGCTAATCTCTTTGTGATATGGGGACATCAATGTCTTAAATAAGGACAACAGCAGCAGTATTAATATCATCTATAAGGTATTAGCCAAATCATTTGACCGAGAAGTTGGAGAAACCATCTTTAGAAGAACATGGTGGTCACAGGAACTGGCATACCTGATCAGTTACAGCATATAAGATTGCAATAATGCATGGAAGACAGCAACAAACAGCAATTCCAATCACACAAGCCAAGGCAACACAGAAGACCACAAAGAAAACGTCAAATGCCAGAAAAACAATTGATAACCTGTAAAAAGAAGAGAAAGAAGATCAGCCATCATAAAGAACAAATTCGATGAAGAAGATCACTCATATTTTTTTTCTTATTCACATATTAAGGTTAAACACAGACATACCAGTAAAGCTGAGGAGCGTCATGCGATAAAGCTTGACCACCTGCAGACACCCAATAGAACCCAATGATCCACCATATGAAGGAAAACATCGTGTTTGCGGACTCCAAGTGCTTCACAATACTGAACAAGGTGATGAATAAAATAATTAGGATGTCAAGAGCAAGTGACTTAAGCATTGAAGTACTGAACTACTGTGATAAGTAAATTGAGGGGAAACATGTGAAGAAAGCAATACAAAACCACCAAAAGGCCAATAACAGACAATTCCATAAAAATCAAAGGGAAATTTTTATTGGGGCTATTTCTCTGTTAAATATTGGTTCATATTAAAAAGTCTCCAGCAACAAAACAAGCCAGCTCACTGGCTGAAACTCTTGAATTGATTTGTATATTGGATGATAGTTTCTATCAACATCACTTGTTTCTGAATGGATTGCAATCAAGTAGCATATTAGCATGCAAGGGAACCTTGAAGAATCAAAAGTAAATATATCTAAAGCACATTTGTGGCCATTACAGAGAACTTATACAATAGAAGCATTTTGGCAATTATGAAGTTGGCAGCCAATACCGTTATAAAGTTGTTGACACTGGTCATTTAAACATGGGTTTCCCCATTGGGAACTAATAAAGAGCAAACCAAATCCTATAAGATTCATAGAGAAATCTCCCAGACCTGAAGCCGATTTCCTAGTTTGACTGCAACTTGCAAAGTCAGAGCGTACTATCATCAATAACTCCCAAATATTTCATTAAGAAGGCAACCTCAACCAAAATAACGACGACTAGCCTCCAATCATGCCCCTAGTTTGTGGCACAGAACATCACAGGTTCTCCAATTGGTATAGACTGTCTTTGAAAACCAAAGAAAGGGGAAAAATGACGAGTCCCCATAAAGGGGATCATAACTATCATCTAGTTCACAATTCAAACGAGAAGGGCTTGCCTGACCAATAATAAACAGTTCTAGTTTCCGCTAACTTGCAAGTTACTACAAATCTAATCTACAATCAACAGCATGAGCACAGAAATGGTAAACACAGCTGACCAAACCATCATCAGCACAAGTCGGTCCGAGCAGAGCAGAGGGTCACCTGAGCTTGAAATCCCCATCAGCCGCGCCCTCCCGGTCCGCCCCCCTGCGCCGGCGCCTGTACTCGACGGTGACGCAGAGGACGTGGAGGAGGCACTGGAGCACGTAGCCCGCGAGCCAGACGCGGAGCGGTACGGCGGGCCGCTCGGCCAGCGAGGCGGCAAGGACGGCCGCGGCGACGGCGACGAAGGCGAGGTTCCAGAGCACGTCGAGCACGACGACGGGCTTGGAGTAGGCCCAGTCGGTCTGGCGCTCCTCGAGGTGCTCGGCGGCCGTCTCCCGCACGGCCACGGAGGGCTCCCGCATCAGGCGCCGGCTCCCCGTGCGGCGGATGAACCGCGCCGCGCCGCGGAGGCCCGTGAGCCGCCCGAGCGGGCCGCCGGAGGACGACGGGGAGGCCGGCGAGGGAAGGAGCGGCGAGGACGGCGACGACGGGTCCCCGCCGGTGGAGCGGCGCGAGGAGGGCGACGCCATGGCGGGAGCCGATCGGCCAAACCCTAGCTCAGGTGTTTTTTCTTCTTCCTCCTCCCCTTTTTGTTCTCTTCTTCCTGACGTTGCTCCTCGTTGGAGTATTTGGCGTTGTTGGCGGAAATTTGGTGTGGTTTTGTGGTGGCGAGTTGGCTTTGCGGGCGTTTTGCTTTGCTCGTGAATTGGGCAGACGGTTGGGGAGGGGAGGGGAGGTTTCGGCGACCGGCGGGCGGGTGGCCCGTGGAGGTTTCTAGCGCCGCTTTTTTTTTTTCCTTCTTCTATGGTGATCTTTCGTTGAGGCCCTCGTGTCTACGTTGATTAAAGGGAGTTGTCCTTATGAAAATCTCGTATCCCTGCCTTAATAATAACCGTCGCCTTGGCAGTTGACCATGGGCGTGAACACGTGGTCAAATGATACACAGATTATCACCACCAGCTGGGAGGATCAGACAGAGCCAACTACTAACAATTCAGAGGATAATTGGAGCTGGATAGAAATAGAATAGCAACACCACAGCCTATTAGCTGGCTAGGCCTAGGAGCTCACAAGTCATAGCTTGCATCATCCGTGCCCCTAATGTGTTGCACTTAACTTTCTCAAAAAAAAAAATGGAGTGGCTATCTTAAACAAATAGTGCTTGGATGAGGATACACACTTGACATTTTGGATAAAATGCAATCAAATTTTCAAGGACAATTGTCAATATATTTTTAAAAATATTGAGATGAAAAATCAAATATACACATTTGGTTTTAAAGTATTTTCATAATATTGTTAATTTATCAGATTTTAAAGTAGGTTTATAATAGAGGAAATGATCGAAGATTGTTAAAAGTTTTGAACAGCCAAGTTTCTTTTTCCTGAAGCTAGATGGCAACATGCCAACGTTGCTTGGCAAAAGGCATAGTAACCTGGAATGTTAACCAACTTCCTCTCTTGCTGCTAGCATCGTGAATCACTTTGAAAACCTCTATGCCACCGAAAATTATGCGGCTCAAGCTTGGGTGTCTCATATTGGTGTCCTCTTCCGTGTCTCCGCACACGTGTCAATCACCTATTCGTTCCCTTCTAGAGATGGGCCCACACTTATTTCTCCATCCGCGCCGCGGCCCATAGAATACAAAACCGTCCGTCTCCTCCGTCTCCCACGACCCGTTAGTTTTGAATTAAATAAAGGACAGCAAGAGTTCGTCGTCGATGCTCGGCCACGCCGTGCGCTCGCGTGCAGCCCACCAGAGCCGCCGCGCTCGTTCGCTGGCGCCGCGTATGCTCTTCCGCGCCACCGCGCTCACCTGCTTGCTCCACGCGGTCGCGTGCTCGCTGCTCGCCGGAGCCGCCGCATGTGTTCGCTGAAGGCGCCGCGGCGCGCGCTCGCCGATCGCCACCGTACTTGCCCGCGCCGCTGCTGCGCGTGCTCACTCTGCACCCCACGCGCTCGCCGGCCACCACCGTGCTTATCCGCGCGCTCGCGTGCAGGCCGCTCGCTGGAGTCGCCGCGTTCGCTCGCCGGAGTCGCCGAATGCGTTCGTCGGAGGTGCTGTCGCTCTGCTGCGCTCGCTCGCCGGTTGGCACCGTGCTCGTCCGTGTCGCCGTTGCAGGCGCTTGCTTTGCTGGCCGTGCGCGCTAACGCCGCTGGCCCGCTCGAGGGCCGCCGCTGGCCGTGCGTTCGATGGCCGTCGCTGGGCTAGTGGGGCTCTGATTGGACGCTGCGTTCTCGTACGTGTGGCACGGAGAGATAGGTGTTGGCCCATCTCTACAAGGGAACGAATAGATGATTGACACGTGTGCGCATAATTTTCGGTGGCATAGAGGTTTTCAAAGTGATTCGCGATGCTAGGAGCAAGAGAGGAAGTTGGTTAACATTGCAGGTTACTATGCCTTTTTGCCAAACAACGTTGGCATGTTGAAGTGTGCGGAGGTGATCCACTGGATTATGATGGCGATGTGATAGGTGTTGACCGTTTGGTACACCTGTAAACAGCCATGACTGGATGTGTTAGGTTGATGTGATTACCACGTGACGTGACAGAAGGATCGAGAGTTGCCCCACTACAAATACTTTTGGCATCCTCATTTTTTTCAGGAAAACATGCTCATTTTTTGCCAAATGATATGATCTCATTTGGAGAAAAGTCAAGCAACATCGAGTGGTGATTTGAGATTTTGAGCGCGTGTGATGGGTAAGGGTATGTGTTTGTTGTATTGTTCGTTACTGTATCAAACGAAAGAAGAAGAGTCGGAAATAAGAGCTCTTCAAACCCCCTCTTGTTGCAATCTATAGAACCTCCTTTAATCAAATCGGAAACTGATAATCTTTTCCACTGAGCTCTTCAAACCCCTCTTGCTGCAACCGTTGGCAACCATAGAAGCAAAAGTTGCATACTTACCATTGCTCTGAGCCCCAACAACATCCTTACTAGTGTTTTTTAGGGAAAAAATCATCAGGAAACTAGTCGAACAAAATAAGAGATAGTGCTTGGCATTGTAATTACTTGTACAAAAGTAGAACTAGTTGAATAGAAAGAAACTACCCAATAGATTGGGAAGGACTTAGTATTTGGCTAGTATTTCCATGTAACCCTGTTCTTCCAGTCTATATAAGGGTGGACAGGGATCCCCTCGAAACAACACAACCTCTAAAGCAATACAAACAATCACACAAGACGTAGGGTATTACACATCTCGTGGCCCGAATCTGTCTAAAGAAATCTGTCTCGGTTCCAGCACTCGGTGATTCTCTACCTACAATCCTACTATTTAGGGTATCCCTGAGCAGACTTGGCGGCTAAAAAAGCGACAGTTGGCGCGCCAGATAGGGGTTTCGGCGAGTTCATCAGCAAATTTGATGGCCAGCTTTACCTCCAACTGCATGGTGCTCGATCGCGGCACCACCTACGTCTTCAGCTTCTGAGTCTGCGTAGCCAATAGCTTGGGAGGTTTTGACAGTCACCTAGCCAACTCCATGGAGCCGGAGGCATCTCCGGCGAGAAAGAGCGACATCGCCAAGTGCTCCAACGATCTCGGCGAGATGCTGTTTCCCGACCTCGCCAAAGAGATCGAGAAAAAACTCGTTCTTAACACGAGTTCCACTCGATCTCCATCCAATTTTGAATCGGAAATTACTCAATCTAAGATTCATTGCGTTCAACCCACTTTCGGACTACTCATTGCATCTTCTGTTTACCGGAGAATATTAAGATCCATGTACTCCATATAGGAGGCAAGCTTGGATCGTGGACACCGATGGCGCCACCGCTGACCGAGATGTATATTCAGATTCAGATGACGCCGAATCTTCCTCGGAGAATAATTTGGTGTGGTTTCGTGGTGGCGACTGCGGAGTTGGTTTCGTTTTGCGGGCGTTTTGCTTTGCACGTGAATTGGGCAGACGGTTGGGTTGGTAAAGTCAAACAAGGCAGAGCAAACAAGCTGGACTTTGTCACAGCAGCGGAGCAGCCCAAGCGTCAAGTACTAGTGAACTAGTGGTGACGACGTCGACAGCGGAAAGCGACAGTACGTCTCAATGTAGAGTGTGCGTGTGTATGACATGCAGGGCCCAGAGGACAATGTAATGCGTGAGTCTGAGTATAACTGAACTGTATGCGGGTGGAAGATCATCTATCAATCAGTAATATTCTCTCCATACTAAAAAAGAATGTCATTTTGGACAGTGGCACGGTTTTCAAAACTTAACTTTGACTTCTTATTTTTATAAAAATATTTATCACAAAATTATATATTTATACTTTTGTGAAAGTATTTTTCAAGACAAATCTATTCATATAGTTTTTGTATTTTGAATCTCAATGACTTGAAAGTTATTCATGATTTATATTTCTAATAGTTAACCCAAACTTTGTCCAAAACGACATTTTTTTTCTTGAACACGCAGGAGAGCTGCGTATCATTGTATTGATAGAAGAAGAAAGGAGTCATCCAAAACGACATTCTTTTCAAGTATGGAGGGAGTATTCAGAATTTCAGGCTCAGAAAGAGAGAGAGAACATCTTCCTCCTATAAGTCAACCATATCGAGATTCAAGATACCCTCGTGATTTCCTGTCTCTCATTTTGGGTCAATGTACTAAAATAGAGCTCTTCAAACCCCCTCTTGTTGCAATCTATAGAACCTCCATTAATCAAATTGGACACTGATAATCTTTTCCGCTGAGCTCTTCATACCCCTCTTGCTGCAACCGTTGGCAACCATAGAAGCAAAAGTTGCATACTCCCTCCGTCCCAAAAAATCATCCTAAAAATTTTAGGACAAATTAACAAGAAGGCAAAATGATCTTGTTTACCCCTATTTATTTTCCATATTTGGCGTCAATTGATTCTTACATGTGCATGCACTTTCTAAATAGAGTAAGGTGACTTGTTTTTTTGGGACAAGTTTTGAATCCTAAAGTGACTTGTATTTTGGGACGGAGGGAGAACTTACCATTGCTCTGAGCCCCAACAACATCCTTACTAGTGTTTTTTAGGAAAAAAAAATCATCAGGAAACTATTGCGCAGCATGGCATCATGAATCGATATGGTGTTTATTTCATATTAATAAGACAGGCATGCGTTCTCCGATTTAATTACACACAATACTGAATCTGGTCCTGTAAATACAACAATTTGCACATATAAATCTTGATTGTTCATAGGCTTGCCACTGGCATTATGTAAAAGGTGGCCCGAGATGTGTAGCAGAGCTTCTTGGTGTCCTTCAGTCTGAACTCGATAGTGGTAACCACAACCGACCTGCCCTTCCTCAGTATCTGCGCTTCAACGTCCACTTCAGACTGCATGAACATGGATAATGGATGTTAGGAACGATTGCTTGATTGCACTCTGACATGATAAAATATCTGAAAATAAGAGGAAAGAACTCAATGGCTTTATATTCATATCATTCATTCACTTGCCTGGATTTTAGAGGTACTTTTAAAAGATCTTTCTACTAGAAGTATTACATTTGAGTTTTAATATCAGTGGAGAGTGGTGAAGCCATGAGATTTTGGGAGTGGCTTTGTAATGCTTGAAAAGAAACTTAAAAACCTTACAGAAAGCACAGGAAAATGAATTATGGCAACAGTTAAGAAACAATTTATATGGTGCCACTCCCGAGTTTATTGAATTGGCAACAATTGATAGCAATTCTATTAGCAGCAACATCAATGGGATCATCATCTACAAGGTTCTCTTGCGGATCAGCAGATAAGATAACTGTACTTGGTTTTCATACTGCTCCAACTATCATGTACTGGACTCAAAACTGAAATTGCATGATTAGGCAAGTTAAATGTAAGGCTACTGAAGTCTTACTGACGTCTAGCATGTTGAAGAACATAGAGTTATGAAGTGGAATCTGGTAGATTTATTCCAAAACAAGGTCCATAATCTAGAGCTAAATGAGCAGCCAAGCTTCAGGGTTCGCTTGATCATATTCCAATTTCCCAACAAGACACAATTGTACAACACAGATTAATATTAAATGAATGAAGAATTACTAGTGACTATCTCAAGTTCTCTAGGACTTTTTCTCAGGTTATATAAATCATAAAGAATCCAAAAGCTTTTAGAGTGTGAAATTTACAACATTCAAATCAAATTTATTAACTTTTGGATCATTTGAGGATAAAACCCTCTTATAATCATTATTAAAGCCAAAATACCTATTAGACCCCCTGTTTCAAAATAGATGTCAACATCAGAATGGATGCGATCGAACTTTAAGAACCTTGAACTCAAATGTTTGGTAGAGGTCCTGCAACAACCAGACCTCACTCAATCAAACAACCCCATTTCTGAAAGCCTGTAAAACGACACACAAACAGCTATTCTTTTACTGACTAAAGAAGCAGTAGCAAGTTTCCCAACCCCGATTCCCCATGGTATCACAAGCTGCAAAGAAATAACCTACTCAACAGACGCGGAGGTCGAAATTGTTGGGAAACCAAAATACATCGTGGTGCCGAGGATTTAATTAGAAGCTCACATCAAGGCGCGCGGCGGCGAGGTACGCGGTGCTGAGCTCACCGAGGAACATCTCCTTGTCCCCGGCGGCGGCCCGCGCGCACGCCATCCCGACGGCCTCGGCCAAGGCCGCCACCGCGCCGCCGTGGAGCGTGTTGTACCCGTTCTGCACGCACAGCCCAGGCGAGAGCGCTAGGTAGGTAAGAAGCAGCAGCAGCAGAGCAGAAGACAGAAATTTCAACGAGGCGCTCAGTAGCAGTAGTAGCAGGCGCTCACGGTCACGGCGGGCGAGACGGCGATGGTGCAGGAGACCCGCGGGCCCGGGGAGGTGGAGACGGCGGCGGAGGAGAGGATGGCGCGGACGAGCGCGGAGTAGGCATCGGGCTGGTCGGCCGCGGCCGGGAGGCGCGCGCCGGCGCCTAGGGCGCGGATGAACGCTAGTGCCACCGCCTGGGAGTCCGCCGGCGACAGCTTCTGCTTGGGCTCCCCCTCCGCCATCTACTCCCCCGCCTGCGCTGCTCGCTTTTTTTGGTGCTCCGGCTGGGGTCGCTGGCTGAGGTCGGGGCGACCGGGCGAGTCCTTCTTATTAATCGCGAGGGGTTGGGGTCGGTGAACATGCGAGTTAATTAATAAATGAGAGATGATGTTGGTGTTGGCCACCCACCGGAAATCGGGTGGCGGTGTGAGCTGGAGGAGGGAAAAAACTTGGACTTATTCGGTTATATGAAGTTTATTTTAGACCGGAACAATAATATACTAATAGATATAATAAAAGATTCATAATAGGTACGATAATATATCAAAATTTATTTTGAGTCAAAATTAATCCTAGTCTCATGATAGTATAACGAGAGATCAATCCATAAGTCACGAAATCCATCCTATGCCGTGTTTAGATCCAAAATCTCAAAATCCAATTTTTTTGTAAATCGTCTGCACGGTGTACTAAATATAGTTGAAAAATAAATCGTATTACATAAATGGACGGTAAATCGCGAGACGAATCTAATGAGCCTAATTAGGGCATGATTAGACACAAAATTGGTACAGTAAATCTACAGTAAACGTGTGCTAATGATGGATTAATTAGACCCATTAGATTCGTCTCGTAGTTTACAGACGAGATCTATAATTAATTTTGTGATTAGTCTACATTTAATACTTCAAATGTTGAAATATTCTCTTCCAAAATCCAAAATTCCAAAATAAACTAAACACACTCCTAGTATCCTATTGTATCTATTTTATTGTAATTAATTTTAGGTTAGAATAAGTTTTAATTTTTTATTTTGCCTATCATGAATCTTTTGGTATATCTATTACTTCTTATCGGACAAATAAATCGTATATGTGTGACAATCCAAGTTTTATGGGCTAAAATTATCCAGTTAAAAATATAGCTTTTGTTTTTATTTAAAAATTTAAACCTAGCAAGGGGTAATTTTGTAATTTTAGAAAAGTGCAAAGTTCCTTTTTACAAAACGCAAAAAATTTCAAATTTCATGAGAGGTTAAAATGCATATTTTGTTTTTCAATTTTACCCTCATGAAAAGACATATTTATGTCTAGTGTTGCTCTTGCAATTTTAAAACTTAAGTGTTGTTCTTTTGAGATTTGTCGGATTTTAAAATAATTTCAAATTCTTTGATCTAGTGAATTTTTGCCCAACATCAAAGTTGTAGGTCTTGAAAAACTGAGAAACTTTTATTTTGGACACTTTTTCATTTGAGCCCTAAAATAGTGGGAATTTTAGGTATACAGGAAACCCCCTAGCTTTTTCACCTTTTACAACTAGGTCCACCCACTGTATCTCTTCTTCCTCCTCTCTGTCCAAAACAGGGGCGCCGCCGATCTACCCCGCCGCCGTCGTTCCCACCCCTAGGAACGCTGCGCCGCCTCGGAGCGCCGCCTTGACCGCCTCCACCATCGTGAGCCAAGCATCCCGCCGCCTCTTATCCTCTCTGCTGCCTGCTCGAGCGCGCGCCGCGCCGCCGCTCGCGCCACGACTGCCGCCCGCCCGTGGTTAAGCGTCGCCGCCGTCGATTCTCGCCCACAGCCTTGCCGAACCCATCCCTTGAGCCCTCTCTCTTGCTTTCTGGCTATAAATAGCCGGCCTTGCTTCTTTTCTCAGGCATACACCCCACCGCCGCCCGCCATTGCTTCCTGAGCTTTGAGCTCGCCGTGGACCTGCCCCTTCGTCCCTTCTCCGCTCAACCCGAGGCTCTGAATCGAGTCCCCTAGATCTTCTGGTGCTCCCTGCCCCGACCATCACCCCTCCCCCTCGCTAGAACCACCCTGACGGCAATCAATACCGCCGCCGCTCGCCGGCCACCGGCGGAGCCACCTCTCCTCCCTCCCACTGCCCAAATCGAGCACCCTTTTAGCTTCACCTCTTTCCAGTGAAGCTTCCCAGCCCGATTTTCCCCTCCATGCCTCACCGGAGCGCCGCCTCCGCTAGCGCAGCTCGCCGTCGGCCGCCTCCGAGCACCTCCCTGTGCCCCAAGACCACCCACAGGTGCACACGGACCTCCTCTAGCTCCTCCACCTCGGGCCCCTCGCCGCCGGCGACCCGAGCCACCGGAATCCGGCCGGCTAGCGCCACCGGAGCTCCTCCCCTGTTTTGGGCTGGCCAGGGACCCGATTGCAATATTAATTTGTTTTTTAGGGGCATTTCTGTAAGAAGTTCAAGTCCTTTTCTTGTGAACTTTGAAAAATCCTAGAAAATAGTAGAAAAATAAGAAAAATGTGAAATTAATTTTGTTGTGTTCCTCTTGCTTAGCTCTATGACTTAGACTACTAAAGTTTGTATGAAACTTTATATTGAGTGCTTTAGTTTAATTATTAAAAATGAGTGTTTTATTTTTATCTCTTGAACCATAGCTATATTGGACTTCATCTTTGAACCATGTAACCTATGTGCTATGCATGTTCTTGTGTAAAAATTGTGGCCCTAATACCTGATTTTTGCTTGTTATTTCATGTGTTTTATTTATTTCTAGCTTATGCACTTGTTGAATTTATTAAAATACGATTTTATTAATTTTTTAGGGTCATTCTTTTAGCACGAGATCTACTGATCATAAATAGTTAATAATAGTTTTTGGAATAATTTCTTTATATTTTTTAATTTGAGTTTTAAGGATAATTCATGCTAGTGTTGTTTTTATAAGCTCCATGTTTAGGCTTTATTAATATGCATGGTCTCTCTTTTTGGATTTTGAATTGATGTTTTAAAACCCTAGTTGTTGAATTTTCTTTTGAATTCAAATTATAGATTTGAATTCAACCTACCTCATGATTCTAGAACTACCCTTACTCTCTTTTCAAACCATGTTTCTTAGTGTAGCTAGTTTTGCTATTTTATGGAGTTCCTTGTGTTTACTTTTACTCCATAAATGACTGCCCAGTAAATAGAAAATGTAATGGTTGTTTTCCTAACTTGAGTTTTGTTTAAAACCAACTTTTTAGTGAAGGAAAGCTATACTCAAGCACTTCACTAATTTCAACTACTGCATTGCAAATAGAAATAATATCGCTAGTCGACGGAACGTTCGAACTCATCCAGGAACCAGACGGGATATTTCTGAAGTCCAGACCAACATTACAGAATTAACCGAAGTCTCGAACTTCGATTCGGAAGAATCAAGATCTACTAACTCTATAGACGTCACTAAAGGCAAGCCCCGGTGCATAATCTTATTATTTTAAATTATGCAACTATTATTATTTATTTGTGCATTTAAATTATTGGAGTTGAATGAAAACTCTAGATGCATAATTCTAGATACCTATTGATTGAACACTAGAACTGAGTCCGTTTAGATGCTATGCTAATAGGATCGGTAAAAGTCGAGTGATTTCCTGTCACTCGCGAGCTTTATATGAGTTGATTGTTTACTTTCTTGCAATCACTATAAGGACCATGGACTGATTTGGTCATCATCTTAATCGGAAGTCCGTTTGTGTTGATAAATTGTTAAGGCTGCAGTGTGTAGTAGCGGTGGTTAAGCGTTTGAAAGTATTAGCCACATGCCGTAAATATGGTACACGGTAAACCTAGTAACTCCTCGGCTCGACAAGTGGACAAACTGTCTGTGTTTACCGCCAAGGCTGCTCAGGGATACCCTTAGCAGTAGTGTTTGTAGGTAGGGATCGACGGCTCTGGAACTCAATGGTGCAAGGAACACAAAGATTTAGACAGGTTCGGGCCACGAGTTGCGTAATACCCTACGTCCTGTGTGGTGGTTTGTATTGCCTTAGGTGTAGATGTGTTTCGAGGGGATCCCTGCCCGCCCTTATATATCCGGGGAGATAGGGTTACATGGAAAGTCCTAGCTGAGTACAGTTGAAGTCCTTCTACAACACGATCGGGTAGTTTCCTTGTACTGCAGCTAGTTCTACGCCTATTCGGGTAGTTACAAAAGAGGTAAGGTACATCCATGAGCTATCCCTTACTCTAGAATATTCTATGTCTGTAAGCAGTCCCACTGCCCCGGGTCTGACAAGCCCCCGAGCTCTTCGTAGCCGAGTCCTGCAGGCGTCGAGTACTTGGCTGGGCGTCTTCGAGTTCTTCGAGTAGCCAGAACATCCTTCTGGTTACTTCTGACTCTTTCTTCAGATATGTCGAGTAGTCCTTCAAGTACTTCTGTTTGCTTCGAGGTTGTGAGGTGCTGAAGCCCCGAAATCTTGATCATATATGGTGCGCGAAGTACTCGCGCTCCATATGGAGTAGCCCCCTAGACTTAGGTTGAATCGTAGAATCAGGCTGAGGGTCACTTCAGTCTTTTTCTTCTTCTTTATTTTTCAAAAAAATTGAAAAATAAATCTCTGATATATATATATATATATATATATATATATATATATATATATATATATTCTGCAGCCCTCGAGTCTTGAATTTAAATCCCTCTATTTAGATTTAAGAATCAATGTAAACTCGTGGCAAAAACTAAAAACTTCCCTGAGAAGGAAAGAATCCGTTGGTATCCCAAATATTCACAAAATTGCCCCTGAAGACCGCATAAAGCCGGTTGAAAACTTCCAAGGGTTTCACCCCTTGAACTCCTGGCCGCCGTCAAACTCAGATTTCACATTTGCCTCTTCTCAGTCATAATCCAAAAGCCCCTCTCGTAGCCCCCGAGCCAAAACTCGTGACTTTGAGATGGCTCCCAAGAAGAACAAATCCAAAGTTGATGAAGGAACTGTCGCCAATCCCGCCGTCGTCGGGGGATGTGAATTGGTACTCCGCCCTGAGAACCGAGGTGAGTACTTGGTTTATGAACCATCAAGTCAAGGAGCCGAATGGAAGAAATTCTGGTTCCATGTTGGGAACTTTGAATCCCCTCTTCTAGAAAGGACTGCTGGTACCCTCCAAGTCCAGGAGAGCTGGTCGAGTAGAGAACCTGGTGGCAAGCAAGTTCAAGCCATTCTTCGTGCGATTGCCATTATTAAGAAAAAAAGAGTCACTGGAGATCATGTGGTCTTCTCATTTATCAGTCTCCGGACGCAGCCTCTCCAGCTATGAAAGCACCCTACCTTTAGATATGAAGGTACACAGGATCCCACTAGGATGTCTTGAGAACCAGTGGCGCAGTCTGAAGTAATAAAGAGATGCTGCAAAGTACTCGATAACTTCGACAAGTCTTTGACGCTTCCAACACTCTTCTCGGCACAAAATCCTCCCGAGAATGCCTGGGTACATGCTTTGGATACCGTGTCTAGTACTTGTAGTTAACCAGTTTTGATCTTCTGACTAAGTATTGGCTTCTTTCTGCAGAAGAATTATAAATCCTGGTATTGTATGCCTCCGACTTCTGCAAATGTTGATTCTGACGACAGCAAGATACAGAAGGTGGCTTCTCGGATCAATGTTGCAGAGGAAAGTTCCTCGTCTCAATGCCGGCAAGTAAGTATATAATATTTTGTTGATTGTATCCCATTTGCCTCAGCTTTCTTATTCAGAATCTTGCTTGGCTAGGGTCCAACATCTTTCGGCGCATGAAAAAGATCAAATCCAAGACTTTCGCAATTGGGTGTCGAGTGGTTCAGAAGAAACTAGTCGATCAGCCCCCGATTCTCCTGTAATTGGGTTGATCGAGACCCCGGCTGCCAGTTTCCCGACTGCAGACACAGTTGAGAAACCGAGCGAACCAAGCCCTGAAACATCTGATACTCCCGCGGCTGCTGAAGGAGTTTCCAAAGCTGGTGGATCTAAAAGTAGTGGAGCAGAAAGGTCAAAAGGTCCTTCCGTTCGACTGGTACCATTCCAGTCTATGCCTCAGTCAGCCCAAGAAGAGCTGGGAAAGGAACTATTTGATGATCCACTATTATCTCTAGACAATATGAAGAAACTTGCAGATTTTATGCAATGGAGCTTTAAATTCACCAAGGTGAGTCTTCTGCCATTACTCATCTTTGTCGAGTAGTTGTTGATGTCTGACCAGATTCGCCTTGTATATCTCAGGATGTAGCCAATCGATCTTTCTTGAAGTCTCATGCTTTATATAAGACTGTAGACAATCGGAAGATCTTAGAGGAGCAAAAGATCATGATTGCCAAATGACTGGATGAAGCTCTTGCTGCTCGGAATAAACTTTATGAAGCCAGTCAGCAGCATCATCTAGAGATTTGTACCATGAAGCGCCAGATTAAAGACCTTGAGGAAGAAAGATCAAAGCTTCAAGAAGAAAATTCCAGGCTTTTGAAGCAATTGCAGACTGCTCAAGCCTGTAAGCACTCGATCTTGTGTCCTGATTTTGCTTTGTCATATCAATATCTGAGATATCTTCCCATCAGATTCTCTGGAAGACCATACTCGACTAATAGCAGCAGCTCAAGCTCTTGTGGATGTGATTGATACTGAAGAAGAGTCGTCAAGTAGCAAGTCCTTGGTGGAGCGTTTGGAAGAAGCTCCCCAGAAAATTTTTGACATTAAGACGGCTACTTCCAAGAATTATCTAACCCACATGATAGGAGTTGTCAAGCCATACTTGCCTCAATTTAATTTAGCTCCGATAGCTAAAGGAATAGCTCCCAGTTGCTCTGATGAGAAATTCCATAGGATAAGTATGAACTAGTCGATCAATCGAGTAGAATACCCGCATGGAGTAATCCTTAAAGTTAATCAGTTAGAATGAGTCCCGTTTGGACTATCCAAATAGAAAAAACTTATAAAGATACCCATAAACTACTCGATCAGGCGAGTAGTGTATCCTTACCAAGGACTGGAGTAATCCGTAAGACAAAACTGTTAAATACGAACCCCGTCGGGTTGCCCAAGATGTAAATGTCATAGGGATATCCAAGGCTTACTCGTGCAAGGCGAGTAAGGTGTCCTTTAACCAAGGACTAGAGTAATCTTTAAGGCAAAACTGTTAGGTACGAACCCCGTCGGGTTGTCCAAGATGTAAATGCCAGAAAGATATCCAAAACTTACTCAAGCAAGGCGAGTAAGGTGTCTAACTTGTAGACTAGAGTAACTACTAAGATTGACCTATTAGGGCGAACCCCGTCGGGTTGCCCAAGATGGACAAAATGTAGTAGTATCCATAACGTACTCGAGCGAGCGAGTAGTTTTGCATTGACAGCAATGCTGGAGTTCCTCATAGTTGACCTGTTAGGATGAACTCCGTCGAGTTATCCAAGATGGACAACTAGTAAAGGTATCCATTCATCTTCTCAAGCTAGGCGAGTAGGTTGTGCCCATTAAGGGAATGAGTACGGCTTGTGTAGTTGTTCTGATGGAAAACTGTGTAAGCTTATCCCGGACTGGTGATGCTTTCAGACTGTCTCATTGCCATCGGCATCAGTGATTCTGTTTGAACCTGGTCTTGTAACCTTAGTTACGATGAAGGGACCTTCCCATCTGGAATTTAACTTGTGCAATCCTGTCTCATCCTGAATCCGGCGAAGTACTAGATCTCCAATGTTGAAAGATCTTTGCTGGACGTTGCGGTCATGATAGCGTCTGACTCCTTGAAGATATCTAGCCGATTGAGTTAAGGCGTTGACTCTGGCCTCTTCGACTGAATCTAACTCCAGTTGTCGAGCTTCATCTGCTTCTCCTTCTTGATAGGCTTCTACTATTGGGGATCTCCACATGATATCCGCGGGTAGTATAGCCTCTGACCCATAGGTAAGGAAGAAAGGAGATTGTCCAGTTGCTTTGCTAGGCTGGGTTCGTAGCCCCCAGACTACATGAGGTAGTTCTTGAATCCACTTGCCGCCTTTCTTGGTGTTGGCGTCGTAGAGTCTTTTCTTCAAGCCGTCGAGTACTAGACCATTGATGCGCTCAACTTGACCGTTTGCCTGAGGATGAGCCACGGAAGCCTATTTAACCTCGATGCAGGAGTTGTCACAGAAATCCCAAAAAGATTGTGACGTGAAGTTGCAGCCAAGATCTGTAATAATGGTGTGAGGAAAACCAAACCAATGGATAATGTCAGAGATGAAGTCCACTGCTCTATCTGATGAGATCTTAACAATGGGCTTGTACTCGATTCACTTGGTGAACTTGTCGACTGCTATCAGCACATGATTGAATCCTCCTGGAGCGACGGTTAATGGTCTGATCATGTCCAAGCTCCAACAGGCGAACGACCATGATGGAGGGATTGTTATCAAGTTGTGTGCTGGGACGTGAGTCTTCTGACCAAAGAATTGGCAGCCAGGACACCGTCTGACCAGGTCTTCTGCATTCGGGAAAGCTGTTGGCCAGAAGAATCCTGACCTATACGCCTTGCCGACTAGTGTCCTTGATGCAGTGTGGTTGCCGCAAACTCCTTTGTGTATTTCTTGGAGGACGTCTTTACCTTCTTCAAGGCCAACACACTTCATAAGGATGCATGAAGCAGAGCACTTGTATAGGTTGTCGCCAACGAGGAAGAAACCCTTGCTGCGCCTGGTGATGCAGGCAGCTTCAGCGCTTTTAGGATCAACATGTGGTGGAAGCTTGAATTCCTTGATGAAATCAATAAACTGAGTTCGCCAATCTTCATCAATCATCAGCACTTCTCTGACTGTGGCCGGGGCCTCCGTGTCAGTGGTTTGTTGGCTTTATTCCTTGACTGATGGGTGGTGAAGTTCATGGACAAAAACTCCTGGTGGAATAGCTGCTCGAGTGGACCCAAGTTTGGAGAGGACATCGGCTCCCACGTTGTTGTTACGATCGACGTGGTGGATTTCCAATCCTGAGAACTTGTTTTCGAGCTTTCTGATTTTTGCAACGTATGCATCCATTGTATCCTTGTTGACGTCCCATTCTTTATTGACTTGTTGGACGACGAGTAGAGAATCGCCGTAGACAAGTAGTCGCTTGATGCCGAGAGATACTGCTAGTCGAAGGCTGTATAGCAATGCCTCGTATTCAGCTTCATTGTTGGAGACATTGAACAAGATTTGGAACACATACTTCAATTGTTCTCCCTTGGGGGAGAAGAACAAAACTCCTGCGCCGCCTCCATCGATCTTGAGTGAGCCATCGAAGTACATCACCCAATGCTCTAGAATGCTCTGAGGTGCTGGAATTTGATTTTCCCGCCATTCAGCCAAGAAGTCAACTAGTGCCTGTGACTTGATTGCTGTTCTTGGCTTGAAGTTGATTTCCAAAGCTCCCAGATCAACTGCCCACTTTGATATTCGTCCAGTGGCATCCCGATTGTGGAGTATGTCCCCCAATGGGAAGTCAGTTATGACTACGATCTTGTATTCGTCGAAGTAATGCCGGAGCTTCCTGGAGGTGATTAGAATTCCATACAGAAGTTTCTGAATTGATGGATATCTAACCTTTGATTCAGAGAGTACTTCGCTGATGAAGTAGATCGGTCTCTAAACACTGTAAGCGTGGCCTTCCTCTGGGCGTTCGACTACTATTGCCGTACTGACTATATGGGTAGTCGCAGCAATGTAGAGGAGTAATTCCTCACCGGGTAGTGGAGCTGTTAGAATCGGCGGTGACTGGAGATGTTGCTTGAGGTTCTCGAGTGCTTCCGTGGCTTCTGTAGTCCACTCGAATTTATCTTGTCACTTTAGGAGTTTGAAGAAGGGTGATCCCCGTTCGCCAAGCCTGGACATGAATCGATTCAAGGCAGTCATGCAGCCTCTAAGCTTCTGGACGTCCTTGATGGTAGCTGGGGCGTCCATGGCCATGATGGCATTGATCTTCTCTGGGTTAGCTTCGATTCCTCGGTTGCTGACGATGAATCCGAGTAGTTTTCCAGAGGGTACACCAAAGACGCACTTGGTTGGGTTGAGCTTCCAGCGGAATTTTTGGAGGCTGTTGAAGGTCTCTTCCAGGTCAGTAATGAATTGATCCTGGGCCTTCGTTTTGACGACGACGTCGTCAACATAAGCTTTAACATTGCGATGTATCTGGTCAGAGAAGCACAACTGTATCATGCGCTGGTAAGTAGCGCCAGCGTTCTTCAACCCGAAGGACATGGTCTTGTAGGTGTATGCCCCGTAAGGGGTGATGAAGGCCATCTTGATTTGGTCTTCTTCTTTTAGGGCGATCTGATGATATCCTGAGTAGCAGTCGAGGAAGGATAATAGGACACATCCTATCGTCGAGTCGATTACTTGATCAATACGTGGTAGCCCGAAAGGATCCTTTGGGCAATGCTTGTTTAGATCAGTGTAGTCGACACACATCCTCCACTCGTTGTTGTTCTTCTCCTGGACGAGAACAGGGTTGGCCAACCAATCAGGGTGGTAGACTTCCTTGATGAATCCAGCTGCGAGTAGTTTTGCCAGCTCTTTCTTGATGGCTTCTCGCTTGTCCGGTGAGAACCGCTGTAACAGTTGCTTTTTTGGTGTTGCTTTAGGGTCAACCTTCAAGGCATGCTCGATCAACTCCTTGGGCACTCCTGGCATATCCGCTGGTTTCCACGCGAATACGTCTCGGTTGGCCCTAAGAAAGTTGACGAGCTCGAGTTCCTATTTGTCACCCAATCCTGCTCCGATGATGGCTGTTTTGGAGTCATCTCCCTCTTGTAACTGGATAGTCTTAGTGCCCACACCATTGGTTGGTTTAACCGATGATTGGCTTGGCTTCTTGGAAGGCATCAACTCCTTGAGTCAGAGTTCTTTAGCAGCGGCAAGTATTTCGCTGACAGAGCTAGGAACCTGGATAGTAGAAGCATGATCTATTGCTTCCTTGTCGCACTCGAAGAACTTGAGGAGGTCTCCCCGTAGTGAAAGGACTCCTGTGTTGCCTGGCATCTTGAGGAGCAGGTAGACATAGTGCGACACTGGCATGAACTTGGCTAGTGCAGGTCTTCCCAAGATAGCATGATAAGAGGACTCGAAGTCGGCTACTTTGAATTTGATGTACTCTGTCCGGAAGTTCTATTCTGTACCAAATGTGACTGGAAGGGTAACCGAGCCAATTGGAGTAGAGGAATTTCCGGGGATGATGCCGTAGAACGGAGCCTTGCTTGGAGTAAGCATACTCATATAGTTGAGGCCCATCTTTACCAGTGTGCTTGCAAAGATCAGGTTGAGCCCACTTCCGCCGTCGATGAGTACTCGAGTAAGCTTGGAGCCCTGAACGACTATATCGAGTACTAGCGGGAACTTTCTAGGTTTAGAGAAGCTGGTCCACTGATCTTCCCTAGAGAAGGTAATGGGCTTCTGGATTGCTGGTTCGACTGAGAGGATTTCTCTGAGTAGGAGCTTCTGAGCTCGCTTGGAGAAGCTAGAATCTCCTCCAAATATGACGTTGACGGCGTTTTGCTGCTGTTGGAAACCATCACAGTCTTTCTTGTCGTCTTTGTCATCTTTGTCTTGTTCTTTCTTTGGAGCAGTTGCAGGTGCCGACTAGAAGGATTTGCACAGGATCGTACATTCCCACATCGAGTGGTTGCTCTTGGGGTGGATTGGACATCTTTTGTTGTGAAGTATCTTGTCAAACTGGTCCTGCGGTTTGTCGCCCTTCTTACCACGCGGTGTGCGATCCATAGTGCCGACAGTGTCATCAGGCTTACGCTTACGCGTAGGATCCCGCTAGTTGCTGGGCCCTCCATGGTCGTTGTGGCACTTCCCGTTGTTGTCGTTGTTCCGACGGGGAAAGCGACTGCATTCTTGCTCCTCTTCATCTGCCCAGCGCTGCATCATGTCATGTAGATCTACCACCAGTTTGGGCCGATTACGCCCAAAGTCGCGGTATAGTGACTGGACAGTGATGCCGCTCCGGAAGTAGTCGATGACATCGTCATCGGCGACGTTGGGGATGGTGGCTCTTGTGTCGAAGAAGCACTTGACATTGGATCTGATTGGCTCGCCTTGCTCCTGCTTGATCATGGATAGGGCGTGACGAGTAGCTACTCGGTGTAGCGACCCTTGGAAGTTGTCGACGAACGCCTTCTTGAGGTCCTCCCACGAGTGGATTGACTCGCGCGCCAAGCTTTCGAGCCACGTGAGGGGTGCGGGCTCCAGGGCCATCGGGAGGTAGAGGACCTTGGTGTTGGTGTCTCCTATTGCAACACTAATAGCGGTCGAGTATAAATGTAACCATTGAGTAGGGTCTTGCTTACCTTCGTACTTTTGGACATTCGTAGGCTTGAAATCCTTCGGGTACTCGATGTTGTCGAAAGCCTTGCTCAGGGCTTGGAACCGGTCGGAGTTGTCTGCAGGTTGGGCTCTGCGTCTTGCGTTGATGATGTCCCGTGCGTCCACAATGGAATCAACTACCTCTTCCCTGTTGTTCCGACGGTTGTTGTTGTTGCGGTTTGGCTGAGGGCCAGGAGCTTGATTTGCTTGTGGTTGTCCACCTCTGGGGCGATGACTACTTGCAGCTTCTTGATCCTCTTGGTTTCTTCGGTTCTGCTGTTCCTGCTGCTGTTGACGCTGGTTGCCTCCGGGGGTACGGCTTGATTTTCGAGAAAAAAATCTCACATGCATGGAGTACTAAACGAAGTTTATTTGCAAAACCTTTTCACGGATGGGTGTAATTTTTCACGACGAATCTAATGATAGTAATTAATCGATGATTGACTACAGTGATGCTAAAGTAACCATCATCTAACCGTTCGGTCAAAGGCCTCATTAGATTCATCTCGCGAAGTAGCGCAGGGTTGTGGAGTTAGTTTTGTAAATTGCCTTTATTTAGTACCTCTAATTATTAGTCAAAATTTTTGTGCTACTTGTGCTACTTCAAACCAAACAGGCCCTAATAAGCACTACGGATGGTAACTTGAACTTTATAGCACTAAAGTCTAATTTTTTCAGAATGCGATCCTATTGTGTTTAGTTCGTGAAAAAGTTTGGGTTTTGGTACTATAACACATTTTGTTGTTACTTGACAAATAATATCTAATTATGAACTAATTATGCTTAAAAGATTCATCTCTAGCTAATCAGTTAGACTATATAATTAATTATTTTTTTCAACTGTATTTAATGCTCCATGCATGTGTCCAAAAATTTGATCACGTACCGTGAAGTGAGGACAAGGGGTTCTGTTTCTCGAGTTTTTCAACATCGTTTTTGGTGAGATTTATGACTCATTCCAACTCGGGATTCTGGGGCATCGTCATGAGTCATAGGGTTGCTTCTGTCATTGCGGCGATCGGTGTTCTGAAGATGGGATCTGCAGCATTGTTGAATTCGTTGTTGAGTTTGCGTGGCGGGAGATGAGCACGTTCGGCCGCACGAGTCATGCACACTTCTTTGCGTTGATTCCTTTCCCTGCGGGCTGTACGAGTGACTTCGTCTTCATTAGCTGGAGCGTCTTGGGTCAGGTTGTCTGCTGAGATCTGATACAAGGCTTCATTTGGATCATGGTGGCTTGGAGCACCTCCGGGCTGGATGATTACCGGAACCAAACGCTCGTGAGAGAAGCTTTCCAGGTCTGATTCAGCTAGGACAGTTCCACCGGAGCCAGTTTCCATCTCGGTTTCGAGGGGAGTGCCGTGTGATTTGCCAAATGGTGTGCTCGTGCCTGTGTGGTTGAGCAAGGAAGGGAGATATCCATCTTGTCACAATTAAGGACCGAGTTGGTGTGTCATCTCACCTAACTCTACTATGGTGCAAACCACTCGACCGTTGAATGGGCAACGGCTTAGCATAAACCCCACTAGTTAGTCTGATAGCCATCAGGAGAGCTGAGAGCAACGGGTGATCAAGGAGAAGGGATTAGCTCTGTGTGACTTATGCCCCGGTTAAAACCTCTGTGATAGGTCAATGACCCCTTGATGGATCCCGTGATGGCTAGTTAGGTCTAGCTAAGTGGGTAATGGCTTTGTTGGGATCTGCACCAACACTAAGGTGATCGAGTTGCGGTACCCCGATTGTGGGTAAAATTGCACACCTCTGCAGAGTTAAAATCTATTCGAATAGCCGTGCCCACGGTACTGGGCGAGTTACGGTGTGGTCACATAACTAGTGTTTCTTCTGGGAATGGATGGGTTGGTGTGAGTTATTTTAGAAAAGTGTCCGGCAGTTGTGTCGTGTGCTACGGCGGATGAGGAGACCGGTAGCAGTTTAAAACTTGGATCCCTTGTGGGTCAACACTACGTGTTCCTTGGTACAAGAAAACTTGTTTTGAAAATCCTTTCTTTCAAATAAACCCCTGCATCAAAATTAGCTTTCCACAAATAAAACCCTAGCCTCATCCTTGATTTACCCTGTGCATTATATTCTGTTGAACCCCCCCCCCCCCCGCCCCCCTGTGGGTGTGGTTGGACTTGCTGAGTACGTTTGTACTCACCCCCATTCTTAATTTTTACAGAGGAAGATCCAGACTTCGTTCCCGAAGACGTTGAGTAGAGGTTCTGTCCTGAACCCAACCTTGTCTGTGGATAGGGTCACCCGCAGGAAGTTCCGTATGATGCAAGACTCTGATGACCCCCTCTTTGTAGTTAATATCGTTGTGTGGGTGTTAGTTGTTATCCTCGTGATAGTGGCGATTCACTGCCCACTTCCGCGTAGAGTTGTACGGTGATGTACCATCTGATGTAATAAATGTGTTTTCAGCCTCCTGGGATTGATATTGTATCACTTTTAAGTCTTCTCTCATGAGGGAACGCTTCAGGTGGTATTAGAGCCGTAGGTTGGTCGTAGGACGTGACCCCTTGGATCGAGACCCTTTTTCCAACCCCTTCCACATTAGGACCATCTATCCCTTTGTACCCAAGTATTTGTGCAAAGCTTGTTCACCCTATCTTTGATTTTCAGATGGCTGAGGAAGGATGGACCCAGGGCATTTGCCAAGCTGCACCTGGCTTCCCCAGCCTCTTGATCAATGCCCTGGAAAGTCTTGGCATTACGGAACGTCCAAGGTACTACAACAGAGAGTACGAGCACCATTGTACCCTCCGCTGCAGGGTGATCCTGGTCATCGCCAGAAGTGACCGCTACCCCTACATCCAGCCATGGCGAGTGACCGCCACGTGGTTTAGGCACCAAGACACATATCCCTTGGCCGTCAGGAAGGAGCTCCGTTATCTATGCCGGATTTTTGAAAGACACCTCGCCCCCACACTAATGAGGTTCTTCTCGCCGGCCATCAGAACCCTAGTTTGGGAAGCATGCACGAGAAGTCTGGAATGGCGCCGCCATGAAGAAGACCCCTTGTACCAAGTGGCTACTTACCTAGCCTCCTTGCATCAGCTCTTTGACGAGCAAGATAATATTCTGAGGGAGCAGACCCATCGAGCCGAGCAAGCAGAGCTCGCGGTAAGACTGCAACAGATCCGGGCAGCCCAAGCCGAGGCAAGAGCCGCAGCCGCGGTCAGCAGCGAAGCGGTTGCTCAGGAGAGCCTCAGGCAAGCCCGAGACCGGCGTATGCAAGAATGGACCAGAAGTGGAACCCCAGTCCCGGCAATTGGAGAAGACCATATTCTACTCGGGACGCCCGTCATAGGATGGGGACCACTCTTGAGAACCCCACAAGCCCCACCCGAGAACCTTGAATGGTCTACTGCCGCCGTTGAAAGAGAAGCTGCTACGCAACCCATGGAAAATGGAAACCTAGAGGACGGCGAGCAAGGACTACTCGCACACTCCGCCCCAGAAGAAGGCTCGCCCCGCAAGTAGAATGCCCGATGCCATCCTAGTGTTGTACCCTCCCAGCCCCTTCGTCTTAAGTTGTACCCTTAAGTGTGATCCTGTACCCGGACGTGTAGTACGTGTTTTAGCATTGTCCCCGTGTTGTACCCTCCCTTGCAGTAATAAAGTTGTTTGTGCTTGTTTGCTATGTTTGTGTGCTTGTTGTTAGTTTGTGTGCTTCTCGGCGGAAGGTAGATTTGTCATTTTCAAAAATACAAATTAAACAACTTAAACATCACGTAATATTAATCCCAATCTCACAAAGACTATCCAATCTACAGATGGCTTCCCGAAGCGGTACGAGGGCCTCCCGCAACCGGACCCCTGCAGCCGCTGATGCATGAGTACAGCCTAATGGATAGAACCCTCCTCAGGAAGAACAGGAAGTGAGCAAGAACAGAGGAGAAAATCAAGGTGAAGTGCCACTGCCGCCACCACCACCCCTCGGGGACCTGGCACAGATAATACACAACCAAACCCTCATACTGGAAACACTGGCCAATGCTCTAGTAAACAAGCGGCCACGAGAGCAGACCATGAACGACAAGCTGACAGCTTTTCTGAGGACCAAGCCGCCTACCTTTGCCGGATCCAGCAACCACTTGGATGCAGACAACTGGCTGCGTGTGATCCAAAGGAAACTCGAGCCGTTCGAATGCCAGGATCGAGACAAAGTTCTTCTGGCAGCCCACCAACTCACCGGGACTGCCTTAGCCTGGGGGGAGAATTACTGTGCCACTGCCGAAGATGCCTCCACCATCACTTGGAAGGAATTTGTGAAGGAGTTCCGTCGCTATCATATCCCCTCGGCCACCATGAAGTGCAAGGCGGATGAGTTCCGCGCACTGCAGCAAGGAAGCATGTCGGTGGAAGAGTACACCCATCAGTTCATGGAATTGGCCCGATTTGCACCAGAGGAAGTGGACGATGATGAAAAGAAGCAGGACATGTTCAAGAAGGGATTAAACCCAGAACTCCGGACCCTGCTTACCCCTCAGATCTACCCGGACTTCAACACTCTGATGAACAAGGTCATTCTCACAGAAAGGACCAACGCGGAAGAAAGAAAGGATAACAAGCGCAAGTTCCTAGAAAGCAAGGCCTGCCAGCTGGACCGCTTTCAGAAACCAAGGAATTCCAGCTATATGGCACCAAGATATCAGGCCCCAATGCAGTATAAGACCCAGTCTCAGGTGACAGGCCCACATGCCTCTAACACACAGTTCAGGAGCCAGAACACCATGAAGGCCCTGCAGAGCAATGCAAGCCAGGTCACCACCAACAGCAGCAATGCTAAGGCTTGTTTCAACTGCCGAGAGACAGGACATTTCATTGCCAACTGCCTATATGCCAAGAACAAGCCTGCTACATCAGCCTTCTCCAACACGGTGAATGGACCAAGACCAGTTCTGTCAGGTGCCAACCGAGTGCCCATCCGCAACAACAGCAACACCAACAACAACAGTTTGCAGATGAGGTAGCCCCAGCAGTCATTTGGACGAGCCCGCGTCAACCACATCAATGCGCAGGAGGCTCAAGGAGCTCAGGGCGTAGTGCTCGGTGAGTACCTAGTCAGCTTAGCTCTTGCAACAGTATTATTTGATTCTGGAGCATCACACTCGTTCATATCCTCAAATATACCTACAGTACTACTAAAAACACCCCTATTAACCCGGACGCCTGGAGGTGACATCAAGTGTCAACTAGGTTGTCTACGGGTAAGGATCAATTTAAGTGGGGTAGAATTTCTAGCAGACCTAGTAGTACTTAAGTCTAAGGGAATAGACGTGATCCTTGGAATGGACTGGTTAAGCCAACACAATGGTCTCATAGGTTGTACTAATAAAGTGGTACACCTAACGAACCCAGAAGGAGTACGAGTGACCTGCCATACTCGGGGAAGTGGATCTGACCCAATGGTGTGTAGCATGGAAGCCAAGTCTTTGGAAGAAGTCCCGGTAGTAAACGAATACCCAGATGTTTTTCCTGAAGAACTTCCCGGAATGCCACCAGATAGGGATATAGAGTTTGTCATCGATCTTGTCCCTGGAGCTTCTCCTATAAGCCAAGAGACCTTATAGGATGGCAGCCTCTGAATTGGCAGAACTAAAGAAGCAACTGGAAGAACTACAACGAATTGGCTTCACCAGGCCAAGCTCGTCGCCTTGGAGAGCCAAAGTCCTATTTGTCAAGAAGAAGGATGGGAGTATGAGGTTGTGTGTAGATTACCGGGCGCTGAATGAAGTTACCATCAAGAATAAGTACCCCCCTCCCCAGGATTGATGACCTTTTCGATCAACTAAAAGGAGCCAAGTACTTCTCCAAAATTGATCTGAGGTCAGGATATTTTCAGCTCAAGATTAGAGAAAGTGACATTCCAAAAACAGCTTTTGTCACCCGTTACGGGCAGTTCGAGTTTACGGTGATGTCTTTCATGAATCTCATGAACAAGCAGTTTAAAACTTGGATCCTTTGTGTAAGATCAACCCCACTCCGCTACTAAAGATTTGTTTTAAGAAAAACCCTGTTTCAAAATAAATCCATGCATAAAAATTAGCTTTCCGCATATTAAACCCTAACCTTATCCTTAATTTATCCTATGCATATATTCTGGTTATACCCCCCCTCACTGGGTGTGGTTGGACTTACTGAGTACGTTTGTACTCACCCTTACTTTATTTTTACAGAGGAAGATCCAGACTTTATTCCCGAGGACGTTGAGTAGGGTTTCCGTTCTGCACCCAACCTTGCCTGTGGATAGGGTCACCCGTAAGAAGCTTCGTTTGGCGCAAGACTCTGATGACCTCTTCGTGGTTCATGTTCTTGTTTGGGTTTTAGTTGTTGTCCTCGCGATAGTGACGCTTCATTGCCCATTACCGCGTAGAGTTTTTCGGTGATGTACCATCTAATATAATAAATGTGTTATCAGCCTTCTGGGACTGATATTTGTATCACATTTGAGTCACCTCTTATGAGGAGACACTTCACTATATAGGCCCTGTTTAGATCCATAAAGTCAAAATGCAAATTTTTTGTAAATCGCTTGCATGGTGTACTAAATGTAGTCAAAAAAATAAATCGCATTACACAAATGGACTGTAAATCGCGAGACGAATCTAATGAGCCTAATTAGGATGTGATTAGACACTAAATTGCTACAGTAATGCTACAATAAACATATTCTAATGATGGGTTAATTAAGCTCATTAGATTCGTCGCATAGTTTACATACGAGATCTGTAAATAGTTTTGTGATTAATATACATTTAATACTTCAAATGTTAAAGATGCTTCTCCAAAAATCCAAAATATAAAGTGATCTAAACAGAGCCATAACCGAATAAGATCTTAAGAAGTCCGCCAATGCCTCGACGAGAGAGAAGGAAGAGCGAAGACTGAAGAGGCAGGCCGGAGGCTGGCTGGGCCTGGCCGCCTGGGCCAGCTACTGTGCAGGTGTTTTTCTTTTTTTATTAAGTTTACCATTTAAGTTAACTCTTTTTTATAAAGTATATGTAGGTTATATGCTCAAATAAACCATAGGATGCACTTTTGAATTGCAAGTAAGTGACAAAAAGCAACAAAAACTGAAAAAAAAATATCTCCAAGCCAGTTTGGTTAGGGACCCCTTTCTGTTATTTGAGCTGACAGAGCAGCCATTTGTTCCTCGGTAGTTCGTACCGGTGTACCCACACAAGTCATTTCCCAGTTATTATCCATTCTATTCATCTCTTGCAAGACTGGCATGCTATTTCACAAGCAAATATTCTAGGCACGACGGGCACCCCGGATGCTCGGACCTGATGCATGGGCTAATTTTAAGTCTAAAAGTTAATCCATTAGATGGTTCAAACAGTTGAACTAAACTTTAAACTGAAATTGAATTAAAATTTAGTTTTATTCCAACTAAAGTTTAGTTCATTAGTCCACCTAGTTCCAAGAAGTTAAGTTTCACCTACTCATTTAGGTTTCCACCTACAGTTCAGCCTATAAATCCAAACATGTACGGACTAAAGTTTAGTTGTTGTGCCTACATGTACAGTGAGAGTTTGTTTGCTTTTTTGCCGTTCGCAGGTTGGTTTAGCACAAATCAGGGGTTATGAGGACTGAATGACTGAATGAATTTTAGTTGGGATAGAATTAAACTTTAATCCACATTTTGGTCCATCTATTTAGATCACCTAATTGACTAAACTTAAGATCCTAAACTTTAGGCTTAAAGTTAAAGTTTAGTTCATTGATGCCTTAGTCATTTCTATCGTAATTTTGTTTTCTCAGTATGGATCAACCAATCGCTGCAAACTATCATGGAGCTAGATCTTTGAACTACCGCAAGAAATTGCATCAACGAACATAGCACTGTCTGTGAAGATCGACTCGATCCTGCACAGCGAGTGCTGGATGGCGACAGAAGAAACAATTGGTAAACAGAATCTGCATATCAGGGTGTTCGAGAGTTTCTCGAGAAAGCTCACGTTGACTCGCGCGGCGGCGAGGTACGCGGTGCTGAGCTCGCCGAGGAACATCTCCTTATCCCCCGCTGCGGCGCGTGCGCATGCCAACCCGACGGTCTCCGCCACGGCCGCCACAGCGCCGCCGTCGAGCGTGTTGTACTGGTTCTGCACCCACCGCGCCGGGCCGCCGGCCCGGAGGTAATCAGGACTCGGGAGAGAGAGAGACAGAAGTAGGGCGCTCACCGCGACGCCGGGGGAGATGGTGAGGGTGCAGGAGACACGCGATGAGGAGACGGTGGCAGAGGAGACGATGGCGCGGACGAGCGCGACGTAGGCGTCGGCGCGCTCGGCCGAGGCCGGGAGGGGCACGTCCACGCCCAGGCCGTGGAAGAAGTGCAGCGTCCGCACCCGGGACTCCGCCGGCGACAACCGCTGCGGATTAACCGGCGGTGGCGACGGCATCTGTCACATACCTGTTTTGCTGGCTGCTTGCCGGCGGCTGCGGTCCGACTCGGGATCAGGGTTAACCAAACCGGTGGAACCGGTCCGGTTTGACCGGTAACAAACCGGTCCGGCCCGATTTCGGTTTGGGCCGGTATCAAACCGGCCCAAATTCAAAATTCAAATTTGAATTCAAAAAAATGAAAAATTCCCAAAAAAATTCTAAAAATACTTTAAGATGCGATGAATCTAATAGTGTCAAATTTTCTTAAAAATTCGTTCATTTAATATAGTTTGCTGAAATTTGAAGTTAAATCAAAAAAGAAAAAGAAAAAAACGGACGGCCGCCCGCGGCGCGCGGTTAGCCGAGTGCGCCGGTAAGCCGGGCCGGTAGCGGATCTACCGGCCCTGACCGGTTAGCCGCCTGGGAAGCTTGGTTTACCGGCCCGGAGAGGCGGTAAACCGGCTACGAGCGGCGGTAAGCCGCGTCCAGGTAAGTTTTTCTCCCCTATGATTTAGAGTATTAGATGATTTGTTTTAGGATTTAGGTGTATTTAGAATATAGGTAAGATTTATTTGTATTAGATGATTTTTTACACTATGTAGTAGGATTTTAGGTGTATGACTAGGGTTTAGGTAGATTTGATTTAGGTATATTAGATAATTTTTGACACTATGACTTAGGAGTTAGATTATTAGATGATATGTTTTTGTTGTCCATGTATGCAGGTAGACAATGGCAGACAGAGATAGAGATATTGTATGGGAACACGGTGAAAATCTTTATCCCGGATGGCGATGCAACTATTGTCGTACGCAGAAAGGAGGATGTGGTACGACTAGATTGAAACAACATTTGGCTGGGCGCGGGGCGGAGGTGGTCTAGCAGGAATGTGCCACCTGATGTGCGGGATTTCTTTCAGCGTGACATTGATAGGGCACAGAAGGCAACTTCTGACCGGGCTCGAGAGAGGTTGAGACGGGAGAAGTCTGCAGCGGAGGGAAACTATCCCGGTGATGAAGAAGATGAGTAGGCTCAGGTGAAGCGTGCCATCGATCTATCGAGAGCGGAAGCAGAGTTCCGACGGGGAGTGGAACAGAGAGAAGGTGCATACAAGCGTGGATGGGGTAGTGGTTCGACGAGGGGGAATGCTATGCAGAGGATGTTTCGAAGGACCACTTCGTAGAGGTAGAGTCCTGTGGTGGAGGATTATAACTTGGCAGCTGGTGGGAGAAGAGGAATGACGCAACCAAGGATTGATACAGGCTCCTGGACGCAGAAGGGTAAGAATGCAAAAGAAACTATTGATAAAGATTGGTCAAATTTTTTCCATATTGCAGGAGTACCTGGAAGACAGGCTGACAGTCCATACTTTGTCAGCACGGTTAGGGAGACACAGAAGTGGGGTAAATTTTTTTTCATTGGAATGACACCTATGAGCTTACATTCTTATATCTCATGATTTTGATATAGTTGCAGGTGAAGGTATCGCATCACCCACTGGACGGGATATTAATGGCAAGTACCTTGATCAGAACGAGCAAGACTTGAAGACGAGGTAAGTAAAGTTTCAGAAAGACTGGCCCTTATTTAGCGTCACGTTGATGTGTGATTCATGGACTGGCCCGACGAGGATGAGTGTCATCAACTTTTTGATATATTGCAATGGGGTCATGTGGTTCCATAAGTCTATTGATGCGAGTGGAAGAACTCAAGATGCTGCATATTTGCTCAAGGTAGCTCATAAATATGTTCCATTCACATTGTGTATGTTTTGACATGTTACTAAACAATCTGTCTTTGTTTGCAGGAGATTCGAAAGGTGGTGGAAGAGATTGGACCGGAGAATGTCGTGCACGTAGTCACCGACGACGGCTCGAACTACAAAAAAGCATGCAAGGAACTACTAAGAGAGGTGTATGAACACATAGCTCGGACACCTTGTCTAGCACACACCGTCAATTTGATGTTGAAGGATATAGCTTGAAGGCCTGAACATGGTGTTATGATCAAACAGTGCAAACGAATTTCAAATTGGTTACACAATCATGGTCAGTTGAATACAATGATCAGGAACATAATCGGTGGTGAGTTGGTCAAGTGGAATGCCAACTCGATTTGGAACCAACTACATGTTCCTATAGAGCATCTATCGGAAACGTGATCGTTTCATGCAGTGGATGGCATCTACTGAGTTCCAACACAGCAAATGGGCGGATACCGAAGAAGGTAGATTTACTCATGCAAGTTTTGCAAGTATGGAGTGGTGGGATGCATTAAAATATATCATCGACACGGTTCAACCAATATACAAGTTCCTCCGCTTCGCTGATCAGGACAAGAGGCCCAACATGTGCGAAGTCGTGATGGCCTACCAGACTATGAAACGGGAGCTGCGGTCTTTCTTTGGAACAAATGTTTCCACACTGAAGGAGTATATTGAGGTGGTGGACGAGAGGTTGGGTGATGTGTTCATAGGCACGTATGTGGGTTCAGGTAAGCACATACGAGTCATCTATTTTTAAGATCTATTGACCTTATGCTTATTTGAAGTGATTTATATTTTGCAGTAGCTGTCCTAAATCCGAGGTATGCATATACGATGGATCCAACTCAAAAAATATTTCGTGGACTCAAGGATACATTTCAGCGCATGACGGATCTCCAGAGCGCCGTGCAGACATTGCAGGAGCTTAACGTGTTTCGGCAGAAGGTTGGCGAGTTTGGCAGTGAAATGAAAATACGGATGGCGATGAACCCAAAGACATCCCTATGTAAGAGTTACTCCGTACGACATTGTTGTTTTCTCTATTCGAATATATTGCTTACATACTCGGTTGCACATGCAGCGTCCTGGTGGATGATATTCGGATCAAGCACTCCAAAACTGCAGTACCATGCCATGCGGCTTGTTTCACAATGTTGTTCGTTCAGTGGATGCGAGCGGAACTGTAGTACTTTTGCCTTGCTGCATACAAAGTTTCGCAATCGGTTGTCGCATAAGAAACTTAACAAGCTTGTTTATGTCAACTACAACCTTCGTCTCCGATTTGAGGAGGTCTTCGGCCCACCGATGCGTGAAGAAGATGATTTCATTGACCAGCTGGCCCATATTTCTTTTTATGATGAGAATAATCTAGTGCGGGAATGGATGGAATATGGTAGATCTAACCGGGCTCCAGTTCTGGACGAGGATGATGATGACGGCGACATCCCTCTCCCGTCCCATATTGTCAGAGATCAAATAAACCTGTCAGATCTACATGAGGCTACGGGGGATGATTCCATCAGCGATTGGGCACGTAAAAATGTGGGTGACACTCACCTAGGGAAGAGGAAGTTGCAGAAGGGGTCTACGAAGGGTGACCCGAAGCGTCGAAAAGGCAAAGAGGCAAAGCAACAGCAAAACCAGTGAGCAGCGACACCAAGACTGATGATGGCGAAGGTGAGCGTAGTCCTCCGTATCAGGAGTCCAAGAATAGCAGCTCGGCCGATGATGGTGATGATAGTGACGGTGCTGATGCTGATGGTGGTGGTAGTGGTGCTGGTGGTGCTGCTGGTGGTAGTGGTGGTGCTCGTGGTGTTCGTTTCACAAGTATACATTGCACATACAAATGCACACATATTTCTGACTATGAGTATTGAGTACTAATTATGATATATGGTTGATTGCAGGGGAGACTCAGTTCACACATGCTACTTAGGACACCGATCATGGAGCACCACAATCGCAGAGGAGAACGGTTGGACCGACGGACTACGACACTCCACAGTACTCTTCTTCCTCCTACAGCGATTCCTCGCAGTTTTTTCACTATCCCATTCCTGACATCAGCATGCAGCCACTGACGAGATGGGTGTACGAATGGGAAGACCCCCATTTTTACACTATGTTAGTTCAGGAATGGCAGACAACATCGCGCGTGGACGGGCCAAACTTGGCAACACTACAAAGCTGAGCTGCTTAGAGTGCGAGATATCGCTGTGATGTCCACCGCCGAATACCAAACCGCGTCCATTCCTACGTTGAACTTGTATTTGATGTGTATAAGTGTATGACGCGGTATTTATATGCACATTTATTACTATTGTATTTGTATGCATGATTATAAATTATTGTTTTGGTGTGGTCATTTATATTAATATATGCATAGCTCATGTCGAAATTTTCTTTTATTTTACACCGGGGAACCACTTTTAACCGTCGGAAAATATCATTAAATCAACGATAAACCGGCCAAACCGGCCGGTAAACCGGTCTAACCGACCGGTAAACCAGTCCGAACCGGTAGCACTGTGGCTTTTGAATTCAATCTGTTTGAATCGGTTTCCGATCAAACCGGTCCGGTATACCTGCCGGTTTGACCGGACAGGTCGGATTAATAACCATGCTCGGGATTGGGCGGACTTGGCGCGATGACGACTGACGAGTGGCCGACGCATCGTTGCCTCGAAAGGGCCAGAAAAAAAATGGCCCACGGGCCACGAGGCCACGAGCTGCTGCATCATTTCCTTTTTTTTCATTTTTATTACTATTCCTAAATTCGATCTTTTGTGGTTACAAGGTTCGCAGGTTTTGCACTTTTGCTTTGTTTTCATGTTTGAAAATGATATGCTCCAACAATTTGCAAAACTTAAGCAGAAGTCTAATTTTGAGCACAAAGAAGAGAATTTCTTAAAGCCCTTTCCCGCTCGGTAAGAAGATAACCTTCTTTTTCCTAACTACAGCGACTGGGTGAAAAATCCCTTGCGGAGTTATGTTTTCATTTCTTTGTTGAGATTTCAATTCGGCACTCGGTTCCTTCATCTTAAGTAAAGTGAAGTTTACTTTTTCGATTTTGAATTGACCACAGCATTTCTCCTTTTTTTACCCCGGGATTTGTTTGGATTTATCGAAGCGTATGCGATCACCTGTTCGTTAATCTCTATTTTCATCTCTACTATTTCTACAACAAGCAATATTTTCTTAATTTGTAAATCCGAATCCTAATCGGAGTTCGGACAAATTATTTGGAATTCTAGTCGGAACTCAGACAAATCAATCGAAATCCCAATCGAAACACGGACAATCAATATCTCATACAATTATAATATGACATGTACACAGTAAACGCTAAACGGTAAACAGTCAGTCAACTGCCGTTTAACCTATTATTCGGGCAGAACGGATGTTTAAATGGGCAAAACGACTGTTTAAATGGTTAAAACAACCGATTAAATGGAAATGGTGTACTACTTTATAGCGTTTAAACGGTTTGTAAAAGCCTAAACGACTACTTAGGTGAACAGTGTAGGTAAATAAAGTGAATGAATACAAAACAGATGATCTATTATATTACCTGTAGCAATGTACGAGAGAATTATACTAGTAAAACATATTACAGATTTACACTAAAGTTAATATGTGTAGCAGCGTAGACAGTAGCTGCACAAATTGATCCTAGCAAACGAGACATTACTCTCTCCATCTCGCGCAACCCTGAGCTTCGCCGATCGTCACAGGCACAGAACATTTGAAAATAAATAAATAATAAGAAAATCAAATAAGATTCTAACACCGCTCCATGGCCCGCCCCATATGCTGATTTACCGAGAGAACTCGTGCCGGTCGCATCAGTTTTACTATTGACACTTTTTTTTTGCGATAATGGCTGTGTTTAGATCCGCAAAAAGTGATAAAAAGAGTCGCATCGAATTCTGTAGCACACTGTAGCACTTTTTGTTTATTTGTGGTAAATATTGTCCTATCATAAACTAACTAGACTCAAAAGATTCGTCTCGCAACATACATAAAAATTATACAATTAATTTTTTTATTTAACTACATTTAATACTTTATACATGAGGTAAAAAATTTGATGTGATAGATGAATAATTAAGTTTGGAGAGAAAGATTTTGTAACTAAACACATCCAATTACTATTGACAGCTGTGCACGCAAGCAAGTTGTCACGAGCTGGAGGACCCTTGACCAGCAACCACCACGTGTGCCTACAAGCAGGCGCACGAGACGGTCCAGGAGCACACCGCGGCACCGGCGCGCAGAACCTCCTAACGAGCCCATCCTGACAAACACAACTGTGCGTTGCGTAGTCCTGAATAAAAAGTTAGAACCGCCCAATTTAATACTATTTTAAACGAACCGCCGGTCATTATTATCCAGATGAGAGTTAACACGTGCTTGCCGGAGAGCGTGCCACGTGTTATCCCCCATCTAGAGACACGAATAATCGACATGTCATTCATCCAAAATAATATCAAATCCGGTAGTCTCGGTATGCGCTCCAACATACGCCCAGAATCAGCATATGCACATACCGTTTACAATCGAATATACTGCCAAAAATCCACAAAGATCAGTTTTATATTATCAGAGTTCACGACTTAATATTACAAGTTCAATATAGATGGGTTTCAAACTCCACTTACAAGCCTTGGGCTCACGAAAGTCAGATTAAACAGAAACGTAAAGTTTATTGAATTTACATGCTCTCATGAAGCTCGATTACGATAAAGACTTACTAATGTAATGACGTCTTGCTCAAGGACATCATTACAGCCACCACAACCTACTCTAACCCTGCGTTTGGGTCAGCGGGGTAAAAGTGGCCGAACACCACTTTCGGCTCACCTGCAACTAGGTTTAGAAAGCACCCTGAGTACAAAAGGTACTCCGCAAGACTTACGCGATTAAATAAACAAGGATCATGCAAGACTCAAGTAACAGCTTTAAAGTTAAGTAATTATTACATAAGTATTAGCTCTCTACACTATCATCTATCAGAATTAATTAATCTTGCCCAACCCCAAACACTTTTAGTTGATTAAGAGAGTAATATAATCTATAACTGATCATAACTATAACATGAACCATTCCCAACACAAACGAAATTCTATGAGGAGTTCATGGGATAAAGAGCTTGCTCATAACCGAGAGCGCGGCAATTCGAATTGATTATAACCTTGCAAGGGTGTACTACTTTACCCACACGACGCAAGGACCATGCGACTCACCCAACCGGCCAAAGTTGGATCAGGGGGTACTCGCGTCAACCGTTCCCAATATGGCTCGATCATTGAACCTCACACCTAGATTACGAGTAGAGACTTAGTTCCACCAGGGACAGCTCTAAACTTTCCTACTCATAGGTCCACCTGGGGACACACTAAACCTCTCTGCATAGTCCGTAGACACGTATCTAGGACTGCACATCAATGATCAAGTCAAAGAAGGTAATTGGCTTATCCGTTCCATTATATTGGATATGTGGTAGCACGGAAATGTGCTCAAAACCAACGTCGTCCACTCGGTCCTTAATCGATCCAAGCAGATTATGCCCATATGACTTCATTCTCTAGGCCCTAACATTCCGCTCGAATCATGATACGGCACTCCACTTGCCCCAGATGCTCAAGTGCGATCAAGGATAATCAGGTATTTGCGATACTCCAAACTATTCCTTTCTAGCAAGCAATGTAAGTATTCTAAGCAGGGCTAAGCATCTTGTCAGATTAAGTTATTAACTGACTAACAAGTGACAAGGACATGGATAACAATTCAAGGAAGGGTAATGCAAGAGAGTAGGTACCAAAATGCAATACATACATACTATATAACCCCATATTACCCAGTGATGTAACTAACTAACTCAGATTAAATAGGAGTAAGGAATCATGCTTAGCTGCTTGCCTGGGTTAAATTCAGACTCGACCACGAACGGGATTCCGGGTTCAGGTTCCACGGACTCGGCGGGTTCCACGGGTTCGACCTCCGGCGGTTCGGTCACTAAAATGCATGAATGCGATGCAAGAATTAAGAAATGAACTAAACAACAAGTATAAATCATGAAACAATTTGAGCATGCAGAGGACAATGCAAAGAACTCACGAAAATTGGTTTTGCAGCAAAAGCATTTCCCTATAAATAACCATAAATAGATCAATTTTCAGCTACTCTAAGCAAGATAAATGGGGAAAGGAATGCAACTGAACTAAACAAATCCAAAAAAATTATCTTAGATACTACGAATGAAAACAAAGCTAACAAAACTGGTTTTGCCATTTTATCACTTTCCAGCAAGAAGTTCTATAATAAACCATTTTCAGACAAAGTATAAGAAAACAAACTTAAACTTTGATACACAGCAAGGAAACATATAAACAAGTAGTACCACTGGAAACTAAAAATCACAATGAGTCTAACAAAATTTAGTTTGAGATTTTTCAAGCAGTATACAAATAACCAAGCATTAAACTCATTTTTGCAAGATAAAACTATAGATAAATATACAGCAAGGTAACATGCAAAACAATATTTTTCTTAAGTAGATCTAAGCTACAGGAATCCAACAAAATGAGTTTCATAATTTTTGGAGCTATACTTGAATTTCTAGGGATTTTACAAGTTTGCAGACAATTAAAACCTAAAGAAACCCTAACAATATCGCTAGATCCACCCGAGGGCAGCCACACCCGCCAGGCCAGAGGCCGACAGGTGGGCCCAGGGGGCCGGGCGGCACCACCAGGCCGGGTCAAGGCCAAGTCCTGCCTTGACCCCGCGCTTGGGCGCGCCCACGCGCGCGGCGTGCGCGACGCGGCGGCGCCGGCGGGCGGCGGCGCAAGGAGGCGCAGCGAGGCCGGGCCAGAGTGGGGAAGGGGAGGTGCGCACGGGGACGAGGAGGTGGCGGCGAGCCTCACCGGCGGGTTGGACGGCTGGGAACAGCGGCGGACGGGCGGCGCGACGGACAGGGGCGGCGGCGCAGCGAACCGGCGCGGCGGCGGCCCTGCAGGGGAGGGGAAAGGGCCGGATGAGGTGGAGAATGGGTCGAGGAGGGGTAGGCGAAGCTTCCCGTGCGAGGGATCGAGGCGGCGCTCACCGGAGCGGGCGAATCACGGCGGCGACGGGAGCTCGGGGCGGTGCGGCAATGGAGGATGGGGGAACGGGTAGGGTTAGGGTTTGAGGGGAACGGGGCCGGGGCCGGCTCTTGAGGCGATGAGAGGAGGGAGGGGTTGGCACGGCTTGCGAGGATGGCCGTCACGTGGCACGGAAGTCGAGGTTGACCGGCGGAGGCGAGCGACGCGTGCTCGCGGCGCCGAGCGGAACAGAGAGAAGGGAGGGAAGGGGAGGCTGACAGGTGGGGCCCGGCGGGGGATTTTTATTTTCTTTCTCTTTTTCTTGGGCTGTGACAACTCCCCCCCTCCTTAAGAAAATCTCGTCCCGAGATTCAGGTAGACAAGAGGGGAAGGATAAAACAAGGGCTAGGTTGAGGTCATATTCATCTAGACAAGATAAACATCTAAGAGATGATGCACAAAGACAGGAATGATGGGGTGTAAGACATTCCTAGAGTTTTCTTGATGGTGACTGTGTACACATATATAACATCTAGAACTATGAACTTCATCAAGAAAGTGTGGTGGGGTAGGGAGAAAACTTACTCATCGGAAAAGAATTCCGGGTATTCTTGACGTAATCGATCCTCACGCTCCCAAGTGGCTTCATCTTCGGAGTGATTGCTCCATTGAACCTTCACAAACTTCACCATGCTACGCTTTACTCTTCTTTCATCACGATCAAGAATGGCAATTGGGTGTTCTTCGTAGGTAAGACCCGGTTGAAGGTCAAGTGACTCAAGGTTGATGGCGTCAGCTGGAACACGATGGCACTGCTTCATTTGAGAGATATGAAAGACATTGTGCACTGCGGAGAGTGATTGAGGAAGTTCCAATTGATAAGCCACGGCTCCAACCTTCTTGATGATTCGAAAGGATCCCACATAGCGTGGCGCTAACTTTCCTCTGACTTGAAAACGACGAGTGCCCTTAAATGGACATACCTTGAGATAGACATAATCTCCAATCTTGAGATGTAGTTCTCGGCGACGACGATCAGCATAAGTCTTTTGACGAGATTGAGCAATGCGAAGATTCTCACGAATAATCCTGACTTGCTCCTCGGCATCTTTCACCAAATCTGGACCAAAGAAAGGCCTTTCTCCAGATTCGGACAAGTTGATCGGACTTCTACACCGTCTTCCATAGAGAGCTTCAAAAGGTGGCATTTTGATACTTGCTTGATAACTATTGTTATAAGAGAATTCTGCGAATGGTAAGTATGTAACCCATTTCTTCTCATATATGAGAGCACATGCTCGCAGCATGTCTTCTAAGATTTGATTAACTCTCTCAGCTTGACCGTCGGTTTGAGGATGATAAGCAGTACTGTAAGTGAGATCGGTTCCCATGGCTTCATGCAGACTTCTCTAAAAGTGAGCAACAAATTGAGGACCGCGGTCAGAGACAATTTTCTTGGTAACACCGTGAAGACAAACAATGCGAGTGAGATATAACTTCGCATATTGCTTGACAAGATAAGTAGTCTTCACTGGAAGAAAATGAGCCGACTTCGTCAATCGATCCACAATTACCCAGATAGAATCATACCCTTGAGAAGACCTGGGTAACCCGGTGATAAAATCCATTCCAATTTCTTCCCATTTCCATGATGGGATAGGCAAGGGCTGAAGGGTACCGGCAGGTTTAAGATGTTCGGCCTTAACCATTTGGCAAACATCACACTCAGAAACGTACCGAGCAATTTCTCGCTTCATGCGAGTCCACCAAAACCTTTGATTGAGATCTTTATACATTTTGGTACTGCCCGGGTGAATGGAAAATTGAGAACTATGGGCTTCATCAAGGATAATTCGCCTGAGGTGATGATCCTTTGGCACCACAATTCGTTTCCCAAAGAATAGAACTCCTTGATCATCCGTAGAGAAACATCGAGATTTGCCCTCATTCATTAACTCCTGAATTCGAGCCATACCCTTATTCTTCTTTTGAACTTCCTTAATTTGATCATAAAGATCAGATCTGATTGTAAGAGTAGCAAGATAACCTTCTTTGACCATAGAAATTCCGAGTTTCCGAAGATCATCACAGAGAGTATGCACAGGAGGAGCTATGGTCAAGCAGTTGCATTGAGCCTTTCGGCTTAGTGCATCGTCGACGACATTCGCCTTACCGGGATGATAGTGCACTTCAATGTCATAATCCTTGATTAATTCAAGCCATCGATGTTGCCTCATATTGAGATCAGATTGAGTGAAAATATACTTGAGGCTCTTGTGATCAGTATAGATGTTGCAATGATTGCCAAGCAGATAGTGACGCCATATTTTGAGAGCATGGACAACAGTCGCAAGCTCTAAATCATGGGTAGGATAATTCTCTTCATGTCGCTTGAGTTGACGAGAAGCATAGGCCATCACTCTGCCTTCTTGCATAAGAACACAGCCAAGACCGATGCGAGAAGCATCGCAATAAACATCGAAACTCTTGGAAATATCTGGCTGAGCAAGAACTGGAGCAGTAGTGAGGCGATCCTTAAGGGTTTGAAAGGCTGCTTCACAGGCTTGAGTCCACTCAAACTTAACTCCATTTTTCAATAACTCAGTTATAGGCTTCGCAATTTTAGAAAAGTTCTCTATGAACGGGCGGTAATATCCCGCAAGTCCAAGAAAACTCCGAACCTCATGGACATTCTGAGGTTACTTCCAATCAAGAACATCTTGCACCTTGCTAGGATCCACAGCAATACCATCCTTGGAGAGGACATGACCAAGAAAAGATACTTCATCAAGCCAAAACTCACATTTGCTGAACTTGGCATAAAGATAATGCTCTCTAAGCTTTTGGAGGACGATATGAATATGACGAGCATGATCTTCTTTGGTCTTGGAATAGATGAGAATATCATCGATAAAGATGATCACAAAGACATCAAGTTCCTCCATGAAGATGCTATTCATCAGATACATGAAATAAGCCGGTGCATTCGTGAGGCCGAAGGACATGACAGTGAATTCATAAAGACCATATCTAGTAGAGAAAGCCGTTTTTGGAATATCTTCTTTCCGGATCTTGATTTGATGATAACCTAATCTTAAATCAATCTTAGAGAAATACCGAGCTCTCGAGAGTTGATCAAATAAGATATCAATCCGAGGAGGAGGATATTTGTTCTTGACAGTGACTTCGTTTAACGGACGGTAATCAACACACATCCGTAAACTATCATCTTTCTTCTTCACAAAAAGAGCCGGGCATCCCCAAGGAGAGGAGCTCGGACGAATAAAACCCTTATCCAACAGAATCTTGAGTTGTTTCTTCAATTCCTTCAACTCATTGGGAGGCATTCGGTAAGGCTGTCTAGAGATAGGAGCAGTCCCGGGCATGAGCTCTATAATGAATTCCACCTCACGATCAGGAGGTATACCCGGTAATTCTTCTGGAAAGACATCCGGATACTCACAAACCACGGGAATATCTTCCAACGCCGTGGCTTTGGTACTCGCCAAGGCATATAAACAAGATTTCACCTTGGCAAGAGACAGTAAAACTCTACTCCCAGAAGGGTGCAAAAGATCAATGGTGCGGGGCCCACATTTGATAACTCCGCCATGCTTACTCAACCAATTCATCCCAAGAATCACATCTAACTCCAGCTTGTCTAGAATGAGAAAATTGGCTCGAAAAGTAACTCCCCCAATGAGAATTGGAACCTAACTAGCAAAGTGTCTGGCAATGATTTCCCCACCCGGTGATTCTATATGATATGGCACTTGTAGGTTTTGCATCTCAAGCTTACTATGCAGCATAAATTTCTTACTGATGAAAGAAAAAGTTGCTCCAGAATCAAAAAGAACCATAACAGGGTGAGAATTGATTAGGAGCGTACCCATGAGGACTTCAGCATTCTCCGGAATTTCTTCGGCGGTGGTGTAGTTGAGACGGCCATGTTTAGGAGCTTGTTGGGGCTTAACTTCTTGACGTTGTGCTTGAGGTAGAGGATTATTAGGCCTGGGTGCATTGAAGGCACCGCCACGTCTCGGAGAGGGGCAGTCCCTGGAGATGTGGCCTAGGCCACCACAATTGAAGCACGGACCCTTTGCGGCAACACCTGGGTTGTTCCAATAGGCACTGACCGGCCTAGGAGCTTGTCCTGGAGAAGGTTGAGGGTGACGCACAATCCACATAGGACGGGGAGGTTGAGTTCCCGGCGCCCGAGGTGGAAAAGGAGAAGGCCCCAGACGTGGACGTGAAGAGCTACCGCCTGCTGAGGTAGGAGCGGGACGCTTGTTCTTTGCCTCAAGATTCATCATCTTGTGCTCAGCTCTGATGGCGATATTCACCAAGTCATTGAAGTCTTCAAACTTGGTAGTAGAGAGCTTGTCTTGCAACTCTACAGAGAGCCCATCGTACAGGCGTTCTTGCTTCTTAGCATCGGTGGCCACTTCTTCAGGTGCATATTGGGAGAGAGTGTTGAAGGTATTGACATAGGCCATCACATCACGACTTCCTTGAGTGAGATTCAGAAATTCCTTTTTCTTGATATCCATAATACCCTTGGGAATATGGAAGGAGCGAAAAGTTGTGCGGAACTCCTCCCATGTGAAGCGGTAATTGGCAGGGTGAGATGCCTTGATGTTCCGCCACCAAGCCCCAGGGGCGTCATGCAGTTGATGAGCAGCAAAGAGTACTTTCTCATGTGGCTCACATTCAATAAGACCCAGCTTTTCTTCAATAACATTGAGCCAGAAATCCGCATCAAGAGGATCTTTGGAGCCACGGAAGATGGGTGGGTTGGTGCGGAAGAAATCCCCAAACCTGTTCACTTGAGGCTCAGCTCATGGACCATTATTGCCGGCATTGCCCATCTGATTGACTATGGTCGCCATAAGTTCAGTTTGCCGAGCCAAGATGTCCGCGAGGTTTGGGTGAACTGGGGATTAGGGAGGGGATCCTCGTTGTTGCGGTGGTTATTGCCACCCGAACCATTGGCACCATCCCTTTTAGTTCCCGAACGCAACACCATCCTGTTAATAAACAAAACGGTTAGCGGTCAGTAATGAAAGATGGAGAATGATACCCAAAGGCTGGGTGGAAAGATAATGTGTAGATAAAAATCTAACACATACCAACACTAGAAAAACATATCTAAGAGAAAGGGTAGATTTGGCCCACTAAACTTAACAAGAACGAGATCAGCGAAATCTAGACCACGACACACTAGATTAATTAGATGCAGATTTGAAAACCAAAAGAAAGTATGCATGCATGCGAGGTATGAATGCAACATGACGTCTCCTCACATTGTGAGCACGCCTTAACGTTCTAGCACTCACTTACGATCCGCAACAACCGCATTGTTCAGCAGCGCTACAACCCTCCTACTAGCGCTTAGGACAATGGGTGATTCCCACCCTCTCAACTCCGGTAAAAGGCTCAAAAGGTTTCCAGCAGGTGAAAGGGTTTTCCTACGCTCTCGCTACTCATGAAGACAAGAGGGGTTAAGCATGTCTTAATTAAACGAGTGAAGCAGTAAGAAAGAATTAGCTCTAAGACAAAGGAAGAAAGGTAGCATTTCACCTTAAGTTCAAATTTTTAACCAAAGTAAATCTTAGTGCAAGTGATCAAATTTTATTTTACTCTCACCCCACTAAGCAAATTTTAGGTTCACTTCATGAAACCTCAGCTCTGATACCCGTTGTGAGAACCGCCCAATTTGATACTATTTTAAACGAACCGCCGGTCATTATCATCCAGATGAGAGTTAACACGTGCTTGCCGGAGAGCGTGCCATGTGTTATCCCACATCTAGAGACACGAATAACCAACACGTCATTCATCCAAAATAATATCAAATCCGGTAGTCCCGGTATGCGCTCCAACATACGCCCAGAATCAGCATATGCACATACCGTTTACAATCGAATATATCGCCAAAAATCCACAAAGAGCAGTTTTATATTATCAGAGTTCACGACTTAATATTACAAGTTCAATATAAGTGGGTTTCAAACTCCACTTACAAGCCTTGGGCTCACGAAAGTCAAATTAAACAGAAATGTAAAGTTTATTGAATTTACATGCTCTCACGAAGCTCGATTACGATAAAGACTTACTAATGTAATGACGCCTTGCTCAAGGACATCATTACAGCCACCACGACCTACTCTTCCCCCGCGTTTGGGTCAGCGGGGTAAAAGTGGCCGAACACCACTTCCGGCTCACCTGCAACTAGATTTAGAAAGCACCCTGAGTACAAAAGGTACTCCACAAGACTTACGCGATTAAATAAACAAGGATCATGCAAGGCTCAAGTAACAGCTTTAAAGTTAAGTAATTATTGCATAAGTATTAGCTCTCTACGCTATCACCTATCAGAATTAATTAATCTTGCCTAACCCCAAACACTTTTAGTTGATTAAGAGAATAATATAATCTATAACTGATCATAACTATAACATGAACCATTCCCAACACAAACGAAATTCTATGAGGAGTTCATGGGATAAAGAGCTTGCTCATAACCGAGAGCGCGGCAATTCGAATTGATTATAACCTTGCAAGGGTGTACTACTTTACCCACACGATGCAAGGACCATGCGACTCACCCAACCGGCCAAAGTTGGATCAGGGGGTACTCGCGTCAACCGTTCCCAACATGGCTCGATCATTGAACCTCACACCTAGATTACGAGTAGAGACTTAGTTTCACCAGGGACAGCTCTAAACTTTCCTACTCATAGGTCCACCTGGGGACACACTAACCCTCTCTGCATAGCCCGTAGCCACGTATCTAGGACTGCACATCAATGATCAAGTCAAAGAAGATAATTGGCTTATCCGTTCCATTATATTGGATATGTGGTAGCACGGAAAGGTGCTCAAAACGAACGTCGTCCACTCGGTCCTTAATCGATCCAAGCATACTATACCCATGTGACTTCATTCTCTAGGCCCTAACATTCCGCTCGAATCTCGATACTGCACTCCACTTGCCCCAGATGCTCAAGTGCGATCAAGGATAATCAGGTAAGTGCGATACTCCAAACTATTCCTTTCTAGCAACCAATGTAAGTATTCTAAGCAGGGCTAAGCATCTTGTCAGATTAAGTTATTAACTGACTAACAAGTGACAAGGACATGGATAACAATTCAAGGAAGGGTAATGCAAGAGAGTAGGTACCAAAATGCAATACATACAAACTATATAACCCCATATTACCCAGTGATGTAACTAACTAACTCAGATTAAATAGGAGTAAGGAATCATGCTTAGCTGCTTGCCTGGGTTAACTTCAGACTCGACCACGAACGGGATTCCGGGTTCAGGTTCCACGGACTCGGCGGGTTCCACGGGTTCGACCTCCGGCGGTTCGGTCACTAAAATGCATGAATGCGATGCAAGAATTAAGAAATGAACTAAACAACAAGTATAAATCATGAAACAATTTGAGCATGTAGAGGACAATGCAAAGAACTCATGAAAATTAGTTTTGCAGCAAAAGCATTTCCCTATAAATAACCATAAATAGATCAATTTTCAGCTACTCTAAGCAAGATAAATCGGGAAAGGAATGCAACTAAACTAAACAAATCCAAAAAAATTATCTTAGATACTAGGAATGAAAACAAAGCTAACAAAACTGGTTTTGCCATTTTATCACTTTCCAGCAAGAAGTTCTATAATAAACTATTTTCAGACAAAGTATAAGAAAACAAACTAAAACTTTGATACACAGCAAGGAAACATTTGAACAAGTAGTACCACTGGAAACTACAAATCACAATGAGTCTAACAAAATTTAGTTTGAGATTTTTCGAGCAGTATACAAATAACCAAGCATTAAACTCACTTTTGCAAGATAAAACTATAGATAAATATACAGCAAGGTAACATGCAAAACAATATTTTTCCGAAGTATATCTAAGCTAGAGGAATCCAACAAAACGAGTTTCATAATTTTTGGAGCTATACATATGAACTTCTAGGGATTTTACAAGTTTGCAGACAATTAAAACCTAAAGAAACCCTAACAATATCGCTAGATCCACCCGAGGGCAGCCACACCCGCCAGGCCAGAGGCCGACAGGTGGACCCAGGGGGCCGGGCGGCACCACCAGGCCGGGTCAAGGCCAAGTCCTGCCTTGACCCCGCGCCTGGGCGCGCCCACGCGCGCGGCGTGCGCGACGCGGCGGCGCCGGCGGGCGGCGGCGCAAGGAGGCGCGGCGAGGCCGGGCCAGAGCGGGGAAGGGGAGGTGCGCACGGGGACGAGGAGGTGGCGGCGAGCCTCACCGACGGGTTGGACGGCGGGGAACAGTGGTGGACGGGCGGCGCGACGGACAGGGGCGGCGGCGCGGCGAACCGGCGCGGCGGCGGCCCTGCAGGGGAGGGGAAAGGGCCGGATGAGGTGGAGAATGGGTCGAGGAGGGGTAGGCGAAGCTTCCCGTGCGAGGGATCGAGGCGGCGCTCACCGGAGCGGGCGAATCGCGGCGGCGACGGGAGCTCGGGGCGGCGCGGCAATGGAGGATGGGGGAACGGGTAGGGTTAGGGTTTGAGGGGAACGGGGCCGGGGCCGGCTCTTGAGGCGTTGAGAGGAGGGAGGGGTTGGCACGGCTCGCGAGGATGGCCGGCACGTGGCACGGAAGTAGAGGTTGACCGGCGGCGGCGAGCGACGCGTGCGCGCGGCGCCAAGCGGAACAGAGAGAAGGGAGGGGAGGGGAGGCTGACAGGTGGGACCCGGCGGGGGATTTTTATTTTCTTTCTCTTTTTTTTGGGCTGTGATAAAAGATGGTTGCTTGCTGCGTTGCGTGCCGGTGCCTATAAAACGCGGAACTAGAAAGTGCTTTGCTCCCCCTACGGCCTCTTCTTATCTTACGTGTTTTTGGATACATCTAAGAGAATGAACTGGGATCCCATTTTCCTTGGGTAAAAAAAAAGAAAGATATTACTGAACCTATTTGTTTGACGACTCGAGACCTGCGGCTAGCAAGGACCAGCTGGTGGGCACCACTGTGCTAGCTGTGGCCTGCTAGCAAGAAACCTATTTTCATTTAGATCTTTGATTTTTTAAATAGCTGTCATAGCAATTGTTTGAATTCAATTTAATATAAAACTAATTACATAAGTTGCAATTAGAGTTCTAAAATAATCTATTAAGTATAATTAATACACATTTAGCGGGTAGCTACTGTAATAATTAGTGATAATTATAGATTAATTAAATTTAATATATTCGTCTCGTGATGGAACGTAGAAGATATCTCTAGCGGTGTGTACGGGCCGTGCCGGGCGCGTATTCGAGCTCTCCTGCAGGCTTCCGCTGCCGTGCGTATTCGCTTCCGAGTCCGAGGCCGTGTGGCGCGTGGGGAACCGGGGCGTCGGCGAGACAAGCCCCACACGCACCAACCCCCGGCGGCAGGGGACCGCAACGCAACGCCCGTCCGGTAGCGGCTGCCGTGCGGGCCTCTCCACCCACCTCCCGCATTCGTTGGGCCGTCGCGGTCCCCTTCCCGCACCAGCACCAGATCCGCCGCGTGACTACCCACCCAAAAGCAGAGGCTCACTCCCCTCTGCTCTGCTCCGCGCTGCGCCGTGCCGCGCCGCACTCTACACAGGGTTTTAAAATCCGACCGGACCGGCCTAACCGCCGCCCTCCGGTACCGGTTTACCGGACCGGTTAGGCCGGTAACCGGTGGAAACCGGTTGAATTCAAATCCAAATTCAAATAAATTCAAAAACTCCCATGCAACCGGTTCCGACCGGTTTACCGGTCGGTTTGACCGGTTTGAAATTCAAAAGCCCCCGTGCAACCGGTTTACCGGCCGGTTTGATCGGTGGGCCTTCATGGGCCGGCTCATTTTTTTCTTTTTCTTTTTTGATTTAACTTTAAATTCCCACAAACTATACTAAATGAATGAATTTTTGAGAAAATTTGACACCATTAGATTTATCACACCTTGAAGTATTTTTAGGAATTTTTTCATTTTTTGAATTCAAATTTAAAATTTAATTTTGGTCGGTTGGGTACCGGCCGAAACCGGAACCGGACCGGACCGATTTGAGCAGCGGTTAGGTTAACCTTGACTCTACACCGACACGCCACCGCAACACCTTTAACTACACCCACCTCCTCCCACCCCCAGCTAGCTCAAGCTCCCCGCCCTCCCTAGCCCCCAGGACACCACCACACCACCAGCCACCTCCGAGCCTCCGGGGGAAGGGGAGCAGCACAGCGCGCGAGAGGGATGGCGTCCGTCATCGTGCAGGCGGTGGTGATCCTCCTGGACGTGATCGCCTTCGGGCTGGGCGTCGCCGCCGAGCAGCGCCGGAGCAAGGCCACCGTCACCCCGGACGCCGCCAAGGAGTACGACTACTGCGTCTACGACTCCGACATCGCCACGGGCTACGGCGTCGGCGCGCTGCTCCTGCTCGCCGCCGCGCAGGTCGTGCTCATGACCGCCAGCCGCTGCTTCTGCTGCGGCCGCGGCCTCAAGCCCGGGGGCTCCCGCGCCTGCGCGCTCATCCTCTTCCTCTTCACATGGTAAGCGTCTGAGCGAGCCCGATTTGCCCATGCCCGCCCCGTTGATTCGATTGCTTGTCTCCGCTGCGGCCCGGGGGGCGTAGTGCCAACCGGCAACGCTAGGTTGGGCGGGTGATCCCGTGCTCCGCTCCCCGATGAGATCCAATCCCAGGGGGTGGTTCTGGGAGCGGATTGAATTAGGATCTGCGAAGTGTGTTTCGTGTGGTCTGAGCTCAGCTGCTGGCGCACGGCGCTAGCCAAGAGCCTAAGATTCGTTTGCCGCAGGGTGGTCTGAAGCCGGATCTCGCAAACGGATCTTCTAATTGGAATCGTAGGTGAAGCGCCTCTTGTTCTAGCGGTAAAATGTCGCTTTTTTGTCTGTACAGAATCAAAATTCAAGTGCTTGGCCAGTGCTCCTCTCTATTGGTTTTGGGTGAGGTACTGAGATCCATCAGTTAGTCCCACCCTTTCCGGTTTAGTACCCTGCTGCTGCTGGCATGTGGCCTTTTGCTTTCATTACAGGAGCTGCACTTGCACGCCAAGGCTCAATACTCTGAACCTCAAAGATGATAACAGCCGCGTCCTTCACTTTTGACAATTCTGTAGCCTCGTGCAAGCTAAGCTCATCTTTCAGATATTCAAGCTATGTCCTGTTAGGAATCTACTAACTAATTCTTGGTACGAAGCTATAGTAGTGGACCCCAGTACAAGCCATAGATCTGCTAGATTTCTATGTTGGTGATGTTAGATGTCCAACTGCTCCTAGTGCACTTGTATGGGTCACTATGGCCTTGTTTAGATCCAAAAAGACAAAATGCAAAATTTTTGTAAATCGTTTGCATGGTGTACTAAATGTAGTCAAAAAATAAATCGCATTACACAAATGGACTGTAAATCGCGAGACGAATATAATGAGCCTAATTATGACGTGACTAGGCACTAAATTGATACAGTAATGCTACAGTACCATGCTCTAATGATGGATTAATTAGGCTCATTAGATTTGTCTCGTAGTTTACAGACGAGATCTGTAATTAGTTTTGTGATTATTTTACATTTAATACTTCAAATATTGAATCTTCCAAAAACGCAAAATGCAAAGTGATCTAAACACACCCATAGATTTAGTGTCTCGCACTTTTTTTGTGTAACAGTTATTCAATATATTTTTCTGTGATCTCATGGAGATGTGAAAGCCCTTCCAGATTCAAGTGAATGATCTTTTTTATACAAACCGCAGCCTCCAGAAAACTACTTTCACTATTGTAGGCTTAGAAAACCCAACAAGACCAGGTACAGCTCACCAGTCACCACCTATGCCTTAATATCTCCTAACTGATTAAACTTTAAACCGACAGCCTATGATTATTTGTTTGTGCACTAGTTGACTTCTGTTAAGTTTTTCGATGAACCTGTTGAACCACATTAGCAAATAGCAATAATAGTCTGTCATCGATTTGTTTATCTGTTTCTCTTGGGATCACCATGTGACAGTAGCAGTTCCTAAGTCAACATCAATTTGTTTAATAGCCTTGCTTTCTTTTGTATCCTTGCCTAGCAAGCCTTCTGGTGGAAGCATCTGGTATAACTATCCACAAAAGCCAGAGCCACTGCCATGCCACAGTTAAATTTGGTTTGGAATCACTTCAGGTTTTTCTCTTTCATGAGTGTTGCTTGCTTGCTTCCCTTCCTCAATTCATATAATGAAACCTGATCTGGATGCACCTTCACTGCCAGCTTCAAGCTGTTATGAAATGAACAGAGTTTCTTAATTCAGTACCTACAATTGGAGATGTACTATATTTTGGTGCACGTTTGTCATATGTCAAACAGATTTGGGTATCCAACACATTGATTCAGCATATCCAGAAATAGAAGTCCATCGTCCAAGTAATATCAATTGTTGTTCCCCTTCAAGTGTTCACCAGTAACATGTTTCATCCCCTTTGATGACAGGGGGACCTTCCTCATCGCGGAGGCGTGCTTGCTGGCGGGATCAGTCCGCAACGCTTACCACACCCGGTATAGGGGCATCTTCTACGGCGAGTCCCTCTCATGCGAGACAGTGCGCAAGGGTGTCTTCGCCGCTGGTGCAGCCTTCACCTTCTTCACGGCCATCCTGGGTGAGGTCTACTACCTCAGCTACTCAAAGTCGCGTGATGCCGCTGGTGGTGCACCCTACGGCGGCTCCAGCATTGGCATGGGCCCTTACAACTAAAGGAGCTTGCTGAAGACCAGCCACGGTATTTTCAGCTCAGCTGGTTTCGTGGTGGAGGAATGCACTGCTCTTGTTAACATCACCTTAGTAGTGCCGGTGTAATTGGTTATTGGATTCCCTGTTTCTTTGCTAGGTTCTTCTATGAGGTCACGGTTTGGCTGTATACTGTTTGGACTATTGGGTTGGATTCTGGACATGGAATACACGTATCGTAGTATGCTATGCTGTTCATATGCATGTACTTTATTCTCATGGCTGCTTGATGTTTCCGGCTCTAGGGATTTTAATGTTCCCCCCTTTGTGTTAGAAAAACGTTCTCTGAGGATCTACGGTTCTACCCCACTCCAACGCTTCACGTAGAGTTGGAGTTATCTGGCTAAGGAGGGAGCCCTCAGCTCTAGAAAAGATGGCCCTATGAAGATGCCGTTCAACCCGACGTGCTCCGCGCTCCTGAAGAATATCCCCAAGAACTTCATGTATGGCTTCTTCCGGGTCAAGGGCCGCGAACTCGTACGTCGCGAGGCGGAGCGTCTGAAGGATCAGGTACGTTCTTCACCCTATTCTTCTTCGGCACTAATTCCAAAGAAGCTCCTGACTCGAATTATCCCATCTTGTTGCTTTGCAGCTACAAGCGAAAGCCGAAGCGCGGGTTCGTGAAGTCCTTGGAGACACAAGGAAGCTGAAGGTCAAAGGGGTGTCTCGGGAGAAGCCCCTGCTGGAGCGCGTGCTCCGACGGAGGCAACTACCGTTGGAGATGGAGTTGCGGCCGGAGAGATGCGAGGGAAAGAGTATATGTGAATTTGAAGAAGCGTTGTAATATAGTTTTGGCTCTTAACACCTTCGGTGTTTGCAGCTATGCGCAGGACCCTGCGATGGAACCTACGACGCAGGTCACTAAAGATATCGTAGCTTTACGGATGAACCGTGGCGATTTTTTTGTCTGTGGAAATTCATGGTCGAAGTTTCATTCTGCATACCCTTTGGATGCTCACAACCTACATATATTAAAAATGTATATCCCAAACGTTAGAATTAATGACGATCAATCCCTAGACTAGACCGCCACTGAGTATTGGCTAAAAAACTTTTTTGGGTCATCAGCGCAGTCGTAGCGATGCTGCAGCAACCAAGTCCTGTGAAGTCGCTTTTTTAAGATAGTCCACATACAAATCCAGTGCATAATCGAGAAAATATCCTGCAACCGAGAATGGCTATGTTTTCTTTTCAAGGATTGAATTATTTTTACACAACCATAAGGACCGACATGCAGCCGCCGCTCCTAAAAGAACTAACCTCCTTCTCAATACTCCTTAATTAGCTTCAAACATATTTAATAAACCGCGAGGCTGAGAAAGACGCACGTGACACCATGTAAATAGTGGACCATAGAACGCTAGCAAAGCAACATTCATAAAAAAGGTGTTTAACTAGCAACATCTTTTGCTCCCTTGCCAGTTGCGCTTTGCTAAGTTATCTTTCGTTAAAATTACTCCCCTCGGTAGGTCCCACTTAAAAATCTTAAATTTTAAAGGGGCTGTTTTAGTTTCCGTAGGTGCTTGCTTATCATTGCCTGGTATTGAGATTTCACTGAGAACTGACCGCTTGGATGTAGATTCCAATAAATTCATCTGATTCCTATCTTAGCTTGTATCCAAGTAGATCCCTTCGCCAACATATGTTTAGAGGTGAGATGCTGAAGGCATTTGAAATAGTATCCTGTTTTGTGGAGGGCTATTTTGTTTGTATGTTGTACAAGCAGGGACATTTTTCTTGTAAGATTGAATTTCCCAACCATTTATTTTTCTAAAACCTAACCTGTGTTCCATCTTCAATAATGAAGGTCCCAAAACGTAGAAATTATCATTTCATCATAATCATATCTATATCATGAATTACTAGACCCCTTTGATTTCGTACAAATACTCCGTTTGGCGAGACAGTACTTTCGTTTGTGGTCATCACTTTGCGAATAACACAAAAAAAAAATCTTAGGATATGTTCTGAAGTTGTTCAATCTCAGATTGAGATATTTCAGCACTGAAGCTTCGAATAGCTCCAAATATGCTCTGAAAGAATAGCTCCAAATATGCCCTGAAAGAATAGCTCCAAATATGCTCTAGGAGGAATTCTTGCTCCAGATATCAACATCAAGGAGGAATTCTTTCATATAATTCAACACAAATTTGGAGAAGGCCCTATTCCAAAACGAACCACCTGTCTTTGCTCTTACATCATGCATTCACGCACCACATCATGCATTTAACACAATTATGAATAATTTTCATGATTATTTGAATTTTTTTGAATATTGAGAGTATGGGAATGAGAATTTTTTGTGCTCTTGCAAAAATTGCTTATTGACAATGCAATAAGTCCCTGTACCTAATTGAACTGATTATTGCAGATAAGTCGGAGAGAATTTAACTTTAAGATATATACATGTAGAGAAGGTGTTAAATGATGAAGGCATTTAAGTTCCACCAAGTTTTCTTTCATGTTTGAGAAACTTGAATAAAATCTGTTTTTTTTTAAAACACGGGAGAACTGCGCTTCATTGTATTAGAGAGAAAAAATAGTCCCCATACAAAGTTAATCTTTCACACGGGGACCAAATATGAGAGATGAGTTCAAAAGCACAAGACTAGCCTATGCAACAAAAAGGACCTAACCATAACCAAGACCTAGACAAATAGAGAACACCAGCCAAGCCCAGGCCTTGAAGCTTTTTAGCTCCGGCCAGGCACCACAGGTTATGCTCATCTTTGATTTCCCTAATGATTGACGCGACCGAAGGGGCCATTCCCTCGAACACACAGGCATTCCTTTGTTTCCATATCATCCATGCGCCCAAAATTATTAGGGAATTTACCCCTTTCGTATATTCCTTCTTCACCTTTTTCATCACTTTGCACCACCACTCAACGAAGCTGTGATCCTGCTGCATGGGAATGCAATCACCAAGATTTAGAGGCGCTAGAAGATTATACCAAACCTGTCTAGCCACCACACATGAGGCCAACAAGTGCTGTACTGTCTCATTTTCTTGGTCACATAAAGGGCACTGATTGGGATGAGGCAGCCCTCTCTTTTCAAGACGATCAGCTGTCCAGCACGTATTGCGAATGGCCAACCAAAGAAAGACTTTACACTTATTTGGAGCCCAAGATTTCCAAAGTATTTTCCATGGCTCAAAGGTTATAGAACCCTGAAAATAAGCCCAGTATGCAGACTTAGAGGAGTAGCATCTCCCAGATTCCAATCTCCAAATGTGTTGATCCTCCATCTCATTTAACTCGAAGTCCTGGACACAATCCCATAGCTGCAAAAATTCCCTGATTACACTCCAAGTCAGACCGCCACGTATTTCAGTAACCCATCGTTGACGCAAATCTACGGCCAACACACGAAGCGCACTCGATCGTGCAGCGAGCAGGGGCGCGCATTGCAGTGCCGCCGCTTGGACCGGTCAGACCGGTTGCAGGGAGCGGTTAGACTGGTTGCAGGGAGCGGTCAGACCGGTCACCGCCGGCAAAATCAGCAATGAAACCTACGACCGCTAGCCCGGGAAGACCCCTCGGGACAGGCGCACGCAGGGTTGTTCTAGGGTCGGCAGACCACCTAGAACGCCCTCAATCGACGTAGAGACGAAGGAAGAACAATAAGTAGTAGATTAGAAAAACTAGGGCAAGAGAAAATAAAAAGATAAAAGTTGTATTGTTTGATCTATTGGATAACTCTCAATCGGCCGTGACCCTTTATATTTATAGGGTGGGGTGGACTTATCCCGCAAGGAATCCTAATTACAGATCTAAATCAATGAAAAACGCTAATTGTACTCGGATTCCGGGTAGACTGGTCTGACCCACCGGTCAGACCGGTTGGGGTTGGCAGACGACTACATGGTCCAGACTGGTCAAACCGCTCGTAAGCACCGGTCAGACCGGTCTGTTCGACCAGTGCCAATTTTGGTCGTCAACATATGGCCCCTATTTTTTGGTGATGCTAGCATGCCAAAAAACAAGCCTCTGGACCAAAATTGTCTAAGGACAATAATAAACATGCATCGGCCATATTTTGTTCTAAGGGCGATAAATTCTATCGGCCGTATCTTTCTTCTTCTTCAAGCTGATGACGAAACAACTTGCTTAGGCCTCCATACCTGCTTCATGGTCGCCGACCTCGCTGGTATAACCTCCGTTTGCTGTTCCATGGACTCCTTCTTGCGCATTCGTTGCAGCCTCCTCTTTTAGGTGTGAGATAAGTTTAAGGGACACCACCTCGGCTGTAAATACTGGTTATCTTGCTTCATATTCTTCTCACTATCTTGGCTGCAATTAGGTTTGCTTTTGACCAGATTATCACTAGCAACAATCGGTCTTTGAGAGGCACCATAACTCGGATATGTAGAAGAATATTGAATAAAGTATGAATGCATATACATTCTACTATAATCCAAAGGTGTGTAATAGTAAGGATACGACCAGAACTATGGAGCAACCGGCTCACTAAATGAATATGGCGCAAAAGCATTATTATCTTTTTTATAAATGAGAAGCCGATTGCTCACGATGCTCCGATGATGAATTTGTATCTTTAGCTTGATCTGGTCGCTTCTTCTATTTCTGAGTAGCTCCTTTCTCCTCATACTTAGGCAAGAGTTCCTTGAAACTCGGCCTTTTTTTGGCGATTATGGAATTTTTTCCAGAGCTCTCAGAATGACCGGTCAGACCGGTCTCCAGACCGGTCAAACCGGTCTGTTGTCATATCCGGTTTTTAAAAGAAAACCGAATGCATAACTATATGTATGCCAGGATCAAGTTTCATACATATAGCGATATCATAATGGCATAATGAGCAACAATGTCATGTAAAAGAGACTTACAACGATTAAAAGGTCTATCAGAGATACACAACTTCAACAGGAAACGACGGCTCCATACTTCACAGGCAATCGAACGGGGGTTGCATGCGCCTAGAACTCAGTAACATCTTCAGCAGACTTCTTAGCAACTTTCTTCTCTTCTCTGAGCAGTGTGGTTATAGTAAGGGTGAGCACATATCGTACTCAGCAAGTATATTAAAAAATAAATGACATGCAAGGATTAATCAAGGAATAAGGCTGGCTGAATAAACGGTAAGCATTTTAATTAATAGTTGAGCATTAAAAACTATTAACTAATCATGTATGAAACCATCCCACATTTATAAAAAGAATTTGATAGCTGAATCATCAATTAACTTGGAACAATAAATAACTGAGTTAAAGCGATGATTTCAATTAAGTAGACACGTGAGGGTCCGAGCCGCTCATGACCGTGAGCACGGCTGATATACCAGTTTTCACTCTGCAGAGGTTGCACACTTTACCCACAAGTCAAGTCGCGTAAAAGTAAAAGTTCAAAAGATCTTTGGACCCAACCATGTTGTGCTAGCTAAGCACAATACCACACTTCCTTAGGTGTGATTGCATAGAAATGCTACGAGGACTTTACAAAGACTCCCTAACCAGTAGTAACCCGCTGATGTTTCAACAACTGGCGAGTGTACCTCCCCCAAGGCGTGACAAAAACCAAACAAATGCGTACACCCTTGGAAGGCATCGTACCACTCTTGAACCCAGGCACCCCCTTACGCCTTTCGGTAAGCTACTAACAAGCTAGAGAAATCTAATTAATCAGTCAAGACCAGAGCCATATAGTCCTTATGGTTGCGCTGTTTTCCCGGATGGTCGCTCCATGGTTGATTTTAATCAAATTCACCAATTCATCATATTGTTCCAAAAGATATAAATTATAAAATCATGTCTCATGTATCATTACTGTAAACCACCCATAACCATTGTTCAGCAACTAAGCAAACTACCCAAAAAAATTTATAAAAGTAACCCGGCTATTCAAGGACAAGGATGAACAAAAAGGATAGTAGGTACCCAACAATTTAATGCATGCAAGCATAAAATAAATGTGAGTATGACAAAATATGATCAAGGAATATACTTGCCTTTAATCCATATAATAACTGCTCAGAGTCTTCAACTCTTGTTCCTGCATCTCGATCTTCATCTTCATAGCTCTCGAACTGCGTTCCTTCTACTCGTGACAAGAATCGATACAAACATACAAAAAACAAGCAAAACAAGCACAACTAAGAACACATCACTAAACAACAGAAAAGCATTACAAGAACATGCTAAAGAGAGGGCTCGGGGCTATGATCGCGAGAGCGCAAGAAACATTAAAAACAGAGCTACGGTTGAAAAGATACAATTATCGAAAGATTTATATTATAACTGAAAATAAAACTATAAGCTTGATTTATTTTAATTAAAAAAGCACATGTAAAGGATAGATTCTAATTAATTCAGTTTGATTTATATTTATAAAGACGAGTTAGACTTTGTCAAATTTTATTTATTGAGTTTCAGAATAAATTAAACCACTTTACTATTTGATTAGCAAATAAAATACATGCATGTAAGAACATCTAAGCGTGAAACTTTATGATCCTTGGTTGAACTAAGCAAGTTATATTAAAAGAAATATTTATATTGGCATTAATCTAATTAACATTAATTATAAAAAAAATCGGTGTACCAAACTAATTAGCTTTTAATTAGAAAAGCTAGCTTCAATAATTATTAATCAAATCAATTTTAAATTTATTTTAAAACAAGAACTACAAAACAACTAAGCTACTAATATACAAGAACGACGAGGGGATTCTATTTGACCTCTTACCCATGGTGGAGATGCATCGTCGCGACGGAACCGAAGTTGGAAGGGGCGGCGCCGGCTCTGTTTGACGAGTTCATCAGGAATAGCGCCGTTGGATGGCTTGTCACCGGTAGCAGCAGCGTGCGTATGGGAAGGGGCGACACAGGGGAAGGCAAGGGCCGAAGGGCATGCCGGCCTCTGTAGATGATGGCGCAGGGCTGCAGCCTGCAGGGGCGATGCGGGAGGGCGAGCAGTGAGCATCGTCGGCTTCTGCTTCCCTAGCGACGGCGCGCTGGACGGAGCGCCAGCTACAGGGGGCGCCGGTAGCCTGGAGGCGCGGCAGCAGCACCGAACGGCGGTGGCTCCTACTCCTGCTCGAGGGCGACATGGAAAAGAAAGGAGGGGCGGCGGCACGAGGGCAGGGCGCACGAGGGCAGGGGCGCAGGCCTTTGCAGCGACAGCTCTTTTCCTTCACGAGCGCAAGGCCAAGGCACCTGGGCTCGTCAAGAGAGAGAGGGCAGGAATTTGGCCCAGCAAGGAAATAAAAACGAAAGGAGACCTTAGGGAAAAAGAAAGAAAACAGGAAAAAGATAGAACAAAAGAAAGGTAAAGAAAACAAATTTAATCCCCAAAATTTCAGGATAAATACTGAAGGATAATTGGAGCATGAGAAATTCAAATAAAATACTAGAATCTCATAGAAAAGATTATAGAACTTTTCATTAAATGAATTTAGCTCTAGGAAAATGAGAATAATTTTCAAAAAAATTCTGGAAAATTCTTGAGATATTCAAAAGATGGACAATTATATTCGAAAAGATGTTCACATTCCAAACTTGAAATTTTGGGGTGTCACATCTGTGCAGACTCAGCACTTTTTTGCTGCTCATGCCCCCCGAGCCCTGAATTCCCATAGGGACCGATCAGACCGGTTACCAGACCGGTCAGACCAGTCTGTACAGACCTGGCACACTTCTTTTGATCTTGCCCCCCGAGTGTTAAACTTTTTTATGAAGCTTCAAGGGATTTCTTCTTTTGTTTAGATATTGGTTCACCAATGACCACATTCTTCCCCTTTGTTGATTCAACTTGATTTGGCCGAATTAAAACCTTAGGATTCTGTAATTCAATAGTATGCACAGGGAAATGATTGTTATCAATTTGCATTTGTGGAACAACTAATCATCCTTCATTAACGGCCGATTGAATTTGCCTTCTAAACATATTGCAATCATTAGTTGCATGAGAGAACGAATTATGCCATTTGCAATAACTATGCCGCTTTAATTCCTCAAGCGGCGGAATAGCATGAGATAATTTGATATATCCCAATTTGTTTAACTCATCAAATATGCAATCACATTTGGATACATCAAAAGTAAACTTAATATTATCTTGCCGATTTTTCTGAATCGGCTTGAGAGAACCGCAATTGCAAGGTTTATCATTAGAAGACCAAGCAAATTCAGCAGCATAAACATTATTGCCTTCATCGTCCGAACAATGAGATTCACAACCAAGAACATAAAAACAGAACGATTAGGCTTTTCATTGGACTTTTGCAAGCTTCTAGCCTCTTTAGCTCGGCTTTCATTAGCCAGAGTCTTTTGTAGAACTTGACTAACATCCAAAAATTCTTATCAATCTAGCTTTTCTTTATGAAAATCAAGTAAATCAGCAAAAGCTAGATCAGCCAAATCTCTATCAGAAATTGTCAAATTATAGCATTGGTTTCTAGTATCTCTAAATCTTCTAATATATTCAGCAACACCTTCATGTATCTTTTGCTCAACCGATGTAAGATGTGACAATTTTAATTCATTTTCACCATTAAAGAAATAATCATGGAATTTCTGTTCTAAATCGGCCCATGTGCGAACTGAATTGGGTGGCAATAAAATAAACCAAGTAAATACAGCACCTGATAGCGATAAAGGAAATAATCTCAATTTGTAAATATCACTAGTACTAGCTTCACCACATTGTATAATAAATTACCCGATATGCTCCAATGTAGTTCTACTATCATCACCAGTGAATTTAACAAATTCAGGAATTTAAAACTGTGTATATGCAATATGGTCATATTCTTCAGGGTATGGTCTTTTATATGATCGGCATCTCCCTTTTAGATCTATACCAAAAGTTTGTCTAAAGATTTTAATCACTTCATCTTTAATACTCCCATATCCAAAATCATGGACCATAGGCCGATTTACATTAGCTGTACCATGATGTTGAGCAAAATTCTGCGGTGTAGAATGTTACAACTAACTTGCTGCTTCATACGGCACATTCGCATGAGCTGCTGAATTATAATTAATTTGGTTATGCTGGTTAGCCGAATTAATCACTAGAGCATTATTAGTTGGACTTTTGCAATTAACTGAATTATTTGTTGCCTTATCGGTATTAGATGTAGATGCATTAATATCACTACCAAGATGTAATTCTATTCGGCTAAAGTGGTCATCAAACATGCTATGAATATTTTGACCCACAAAATCCAACTTATTATTCACATGAGAAAAAACAACACTATCTATACTATTAGCTATTTCGAAATTAAGAATAGGTTGTTCGTTCTTATCGAATTTTACCTCAAACTGTGAAGCATCGAAGGCGGTATCCGTTGTGACCTTCCCTTGACAGTTGATAGAGAAGTGCAAGATGTATTACTTCATGGCTTCTTCCTCCAGCTTCTGGATCTTCTTGTCCTTCTCTTCTCTGATCTTCTGTCGGATGCCATCAAGAACCTTCTGATGATCGGCCGAAAGTTGCTGAACAGTCGGCCTTGAGATGTTGTCGGCATCCACCTCACTAGGTTTAGGAATTTTACCGGCCATGGCAGCCGATTGATTTTATCCCCAGCGGAGTCGCCAAAAAGTATGTTGACGCAAATCTACGGCCAACATACGAAGCACACTCGATCGTGCAGCGAGCAGTGGCGCGTGTTGCTGCGCCGCCGCTTGGACCGGTCAGACCGGTTGCAGGGAGCGGTCAGACCGATCACCGCCGGCAAAATCAGCGATGAAACCTACGAACGCTAGCTCGGGAAGACCCGTCGGGGTAGGTGCACGCAGGGTTGTTTTAGGGTCGGCAGACCACCTAGAACGCGCTCAATCGACGTAGAGACGAAGGAGGAACAACAAGTAGTCGATTGGAAAAGATAGGGCAAGAGAAAATAAAAAGATAAAAGTTGTATTGTTTGATCGATTGGATAACCCTCAATCGGCTGTGACCCTTTATATTTATAGGGTGGGGTGGACTTATCCCGCAAGAAATCTTAATTACAGATCTAAACCAATGAAAAACTCTAATTGTACTCGGATTTTGGGTAGACCAGTCTGACCGGTCAAACCGGTCGGGGTTGCCAAACTGCTACATGGTCCAGACCGGTCAGACCGCTTGTAAGCACCGGTCTGTTCGACCTATGCCAATTTTGGTCGTCAACACTCATTTGTTATTGGTCAAAGCATCTGCCACTTATTGTCTTTTACGAACTCTAGGAGGCACACATGCAAAGACAGCAGGTGCCAGGTTCTCCACTGAACAGCCATGCAGCCATTTGTCAGACCAAAACAGGGTGTTATGTCCATTTCCTACCTCTGTGTTAACTGCGATGGCAAACAATGCTAGAGCGTTAGGATGGGAGGGAAGTTCTAGGTCTGTCCAAGGTCGATCAGTTCGGGTTTTGTTATGCCACTGCCATCTTGCCTGCAACGCCCATTCCATAATCTCTGAATTAGGAATTCCTAAACCACCTAGGTCGAGTGGTCTCATGACTTTCTCCCATGCAACTAAACAACAGCCACCATTAGCTTGTTCCCTCCCCTTCCAAAGAAAACCTTTCCGTATTTTATCAACTGCTTTAATAAACCATTTTGGGACATTGATGGTGATCAGGAGGTAAATAGGCATAGCTGAGAGGAAAGACCGAACCATAGTGATGCGCCCTGCCCTATTCATCAAGACAGTCTTCCATCCCGGCAACGTGTCAGCTATTTTCTCAATCCAAGGTAGAAGATCAGATTTTCTCAGCTTCTTGTTAGACAAAGGCAACCCCAAATAAGTGCAGGGAAATTCAGCTTCACTACAAGGGAGGATGTCCCTGACTGGCATCAGTGAGCCCTCTTTACACTGAATGGGAATGATGCTACTCATGTTAAGTTGTCTGCAGTCCAGAGGCCATACCAAAGGCATTGAGAATTTCCTTGGTAACCTGTAGCTCCTCCTCCACCGGCCTTATAAAGAGAGTAAACTTGAATAAAATCTTAAAAACGTGAGAAACTTTGTAGTCAAGAAACCTTTTAGTTTCTACCAAACAAGGCGTATAGCCTGCGCATTTGCGCGGCTAGTATTGAAAATTCAAATATTTGCATATCATTGTATCCTTACTTGAACATTATACTTTTTTTTACCATATATCACCATGTTCATTAGCGTAAATTATACCTTATTGTTGGTTAAAACAATTCAAATATGATCTACCTATAATAACAATTTGATTTGTTGAGCTTTAATACTATTATGCATATAATTATTCTTATTTTCGTTTTATTTTGATTGATTGTTGTTAACTTTAGTTTTTATTAATACTTTATGTTTATAACTGATACATAGCTAAATGATATTTTATATTTTATTTTGTATAATGGCATTGGTGGGTGATTTTTAATTAGGCACAGGAGTATTTTAGGGTAATAATGGCAGTTGTGGGTAATTTTTATTTTTTTATTTTTTCCGATTAACGTGGGAATTTCTAGGCCTTGATAGTGAACGTGGAGGCTCCGTTTGTTGGCCAAATAATAAGATAATAGATGTTAAATTACGACTATCCATCATGGATTTTGCCAGAGAAAGTATCCTCAATCCTCTTTGTTGCATGACACGTCATAAGGAATGGTATGGATGGTTGCATTTGGATTCTTGTTTCTCACCCTTAGATTTGTCAGCAAAAATCATGATGTACATACATTCCAGGCCAGTGCAACCGATCCCCAGGGAGCAGCACAGTGAACCAAACATAAATTTATCATTTCATACATGTTAACAGTTTTGTTTACATAAAGAAGAAGCACTAAAGAGAATAGCTAGCTCCCGGATGTAACGTTCATACATTTTTCATGCCTTTCAGTGCACCTTAAGGCGAAGCGCTGTCACATGACCTGGAACCCAAACTCCATGAGACTATGACAACCGCCTTCCAACGAGCAAAAGAGGAGAGGCTAACCAACAGGTGGATGGACTACTGAACAATCTTAGCATTCATCTTCTAGTATTCTTTAAAGCGGAACTTAAGAAAGGGTTGCAAGTAAGACTTGACACCTTGGTCCTCCCATTCCAATCTGTTCCATTCTGTAACAGTATTGAATTCTAGTGTACGCAATTTGGGCGGCAAGTTTTGCATCGTGAAAGGAAGCCTCTTCAAATTTGGACAATCCATGAATTCCAGGGTCTCCAGGGATGGGAATGTTACGTGAGAATCGCACAAGCTGGCAAACTCAGTGTTGTTCCCTGAATACAGAAGCCTGAGACAAGGGAGTGTGCCCATTGATGTCTTTGGATTCTCATCATGCATCCTGCTCCTAAAGGCTTGCTTCAGATTATAACAGAAAGACACATCAACATATTCAAGGCAAGGCAAGTACGTGGCCCAAGAGATGTGCTGTATCTGGGGGCAATTGACTATTTGCAAATGAGTGAGCCTTGGGAATATACCCTGCGGAGATAGTCCTTTCCAAAGTATCTCTCTGAGGTTCACCAAACTATCAAGCTTGAGCACACTGAGAGCCTCAAATGGGGTTTCAAATATACCTGATACGTCTATTTGCTCCATGTAGCTAGAACAAATATCCAGCTTATATAAGGTCCTTCGTACAATTTCATCTGCGAAGGTACCACCAGAGAGGCGGAATGCAAACTTTTCCCTTAAATTTTCTACAGTTAAAAACCTTATGGGGATGCTATGAATCTTGCCTAATGATTTATATTCAGAAGCACCATGAACTACCATATGAACTGCTTTTAAGTTCGTCAGGGTGCACAGCTCTAGAAATATTGATGTGTTACTGAATTTCTCAAGAGTCCTCATGTCTAATACCTTCAATGATTTAAGGCTTGAGATGATCCCCTCTGGTATCCCGATGCTGGTGCCTTCCAGATTTAAGAATTTGAGCCTAGTAAGGTTTCCAAGGGACTTAGGCACTTCCTGTTTAATTGGGTTGCTCGATAAATTGAGATATTCCAAGTTTGCCAAGGTACATATTTCTTCAGGTATATTAGTGAACCTGTTGCAGCTAAGATTTAGATATGTCAGTGCAGTGAAACTCTGAATATATGCAGCTATCCTCTGATCCAACATATTCCATCTAAGGTCCAAGATCCTTAGTCTCCTGAAGCAGGGCTTTGGACCAAAAGGAGGAAGTTCCATCATTTTATTACACATCAATGATATGCATTCAGCTTGGCTCCAAGCAATGGTGTTCATAGATGAATTGACACCAACTCCTGCATGGACCACCCACCTGCCGTTCCTCTCATCATGGCCGCAAGCTATCCAAAGGGCCATGTCTCGAACCACATCATGCATTTTAACACCATCTGTATATGGCTTTGATGGATTTATACCTTCACAATTCTCTAACAAACTTGTAGATTTAAGTTCACCTATTATACTATGCACTTTTATGTTGGATTTATGTATATCGCATTCATCCACCAGACCTAAGCCCAACCAGCATTCAGCTAGAGCTTCCATTTCGATCTCCTTATCTTCTGGCCACAGTGAGCAAGTCAAGAAGCACTGTCTCAGGGTATCATTTCTCAGCCGATCATAACTGAACTTGAGCTGCCTAAAGACACTTTCCATAGAAACTGGATCATCCTTATCACAACATGACTGTTTCATGTAAGCAATGGCAGATTCCCATTCTACGGGGTCAGTTTTTGGATGCATTGCCCGCCCAGTAGTTATCAAAGCTAAAGGCAAGCCTTTCAGTCCCTTCACAAGTTCTTTCGCAAGAGCTTCGATACGAGGATTAGAAAATGTCTCAAGTCCAACCTTGTCTCTAAACAGGTGCCACGCCTCATCATCTTGCAAACACGCCACATTTATATATTTCCTGACCTCCATTAGACCACACACATTTTTGGATCTGGTTGTGAGAACCACTTTTCTCCTGATTTGGTTTATGGTACGGCTACCAAGGGGTATGCCCACTGCTTGCAGATCAATCTGATCCCAAATATCATCTAATAATATCAGAAAAGTTCTTTTATTGAAGAAGTTGAAAATGATTTTGGCTTGGGATGCTACATCACTATCTCTATGTAAATGAAGCTTGTTCACTATTTCATCTTGGATCTTTCTCACCGAACAGTCTTTGGAGGCCGTGATAAAGGTAACAGAATCAAAGAATGTGTCCCCAATGAAAGAGTTATTAATCTCGATCAGAAGATGGGTCTTGCCCACTCCCCCTAGGCCCCAAATCCCAATAACCCCCACCGGTTCATTCTTAATGCACCGCAAGGCCTCTTGTAAGATAGCAACTCTGGAAGGTTGCTGCTCTGTCGCTGAACATGGCATCTCTTGGACAGAAGAGGGTGCAAGCTGAACTGCAAAATCACATGGTTTACTGGCTATGCATTCTTTGATGCGGAGAACCTTCTCGGCAGCATCTTTGCTAATTCTATAGTTTGACCAGCAATTCGGTGCGCAGCATCCAAATATTTTGTATCTCTGATCGTATTTGCAGTCAATCAGCTCTTCCTGTTGTTTGATAGTTTCAACCCTACCTAGCCACCGTTGCACTTCGTTGGACGCTGACATCCCTTGTCGTTCAACGATCTCAATCTGGTCCTGAACATCTTTACTTTTTGCATGTAGATCATTGGTAGCCTCCCTGAAATCCTTCACATTTTTGGTAACCTTGAAAGGGTAAGCTGCATGCTTGAATATGAGATTATAAATCGGCATCAGGATTGGTTTGATTAATTGAACCATGAAGGCCATTATTGGCAGAAACAATCATACAAGAGAACCTATCGCCACCTGCAAAATAGATATTCTTTTAATTCCACTCTACTATTCCCACATTAAGTTAACCACAATAAGGTTAGAAAACACTGCAAGGTGTAATAACGAACATCTGAAGGGTTGTCAAGAAATGCAAAGTTTAGGTTAAGAAAAGGTAATCGAAACATGCTCTCCATTTAGAGATAGCTCTATGACCTTGTTAAAAATTCAAGATACACAAATGAGGATATTGCATCATCTTTACTATGCTGTTAAAGTTTGTGCATCATATATATGAAGTTATAAATTTTTTATAACATCAGAGAAAACAGTTGCATATAGGATCACTATAAACAATAATTGGAAACTAGGAAGCGTGCTATTCCATCACTATGATAGTGTCCCCATTGAAGGGGTCGAAGTGATAAAGAAAATAGATGACCTATATACCTTTATATTGTTCTATGTTGATGCCACACTGACTGGTGATAACCGGTCCGAGTTCTCAAGTATGAGTGCCTGTCCAGGTAGCTGGTGATAGCACACAAGAGGAACTGCAAGACAAACCTAGACTCAGTGCATTTACAAGTAGGCAGCAAAGTATAATATGATGCAAGTATGGACTTCGTAGTTTTAATAACAAACAATAAATCAAACAAAGGCGAATCCGATGTGCACGTTCCTTTTTGGTTCTTTGGGGAAACACAGTGAGGAAACTGGATGGCTTGCTTTGTTCAAAATGATGTAGCAAATTGGCGCATCAATGCCACTAGAATTTCAGGTTCTAACATAGCTAGATAGAAAGCCAGCACGGTTTCTATGGAATCCTTAGGAACCACACGTATCCGATCAGTTTCAGGACAAGGACTAGAGCCTAGAACTGCTGCCGCTCTGTTCGGCTGGCTGTGGCTGGTGGCTGGTGCTGATTTATTATGAAAAAAATACTGCTAGCTAGCTGACAGGTGGCTGGTGCTAATTTGGTGTGAGAGAGAATCACTGCTGACTGGTTGGTTGACAATTTTGACACTTGGTGGAGTTCAAGATCTGTACAGAGTGGACAGATTCGCTCAATTTTGACACTTGGTATAGCGATGCTGACTTGCTGAGGATCGGAAACAAGAATCTTCACATGCTCAAGCAACAGAATTCCATTTGCCACTAGTGGAAGGTACAAGTAGCAGAAGATAATTCACAAGACGAAGCCATGAGTTCAGCTTTCTCCTTACATTGAATATTTCCCTTGGATTCTTGGAGGCCAGGTGACGGAACTGACGGAGCAGATGGAGAAACACGCGAAACCTGGAGGCTATTCTCGTGCTTCTTGTTTCTGTTTCTGTTTCTGTTTCTGCGTCCACGGAACAACTAGGGGGTTTGAATGAAGGCACAGTTGTTCAACTGGGGAGGATAGAGAGGAAACAGATGCAATGCAAGCAAGAATGCCTCTCTGTCTCAAGTGGATACCGGTTACCGGACAAGGAAGGCACGGCTCAACCGGGGAGCATGCAGTTCTAGAAAGAGGAAACCAATGCAAGCACGAAGCACGAATGGACGGTGCTACCAATGGAAACCAGCAAGGGCGGCGACAGTAACAATGAGTGGGATCTCGATGGATTCGGGGAGAGGTGGGAGCAGGAGGATGAGCCAATTAGCGGGCTGAAGCTGCCATCCTGACAAGGTTCAAGTGCCTTAGTATTCCCTACGTCTTTAAATATAAGATATATTAATTTGTCCTAAGTTGAAATTAGAAAAAATATTAACATCTAATAGATTAAATAAGTAATGAAAACATATTCCATAGTGGATCTAATTCTCATTTGACATTCAAAATTTGACTACTCTTTTTTTATAAATTTGCTTAAATTTAGAACCGTTTAACTTAGAATAAATTAAAATATCTTATATTTCAAGATAGAGGAAGCATTTCCCATGATGAAAGGTTTCTTGTTCTGGTTGCGATCGCGGCAAGGTAGAGAGGCAAACATCACTCTTTTACAGCACCCTGTACTATCACTTACTTGATATAATAATGTACTATCACTTACTTAGTATAATAATCAATGTTTTAAATAGTTGGCTAAGTCATTTAGCTATTTATGTCCAAATACAAGCTATAGCCAGCTATCGTAGTAGCTAAAAACTAAGTTGTACATGAAAAAACTTAGCTAATTCTCTCTCAATCAGCTATAGCCCGAGATAGCCACCACCAGAAAACGGCTCATTCATTCGCAGTACCGGTCATGCTTTAGTACCGAATCTAAGCTACAGCGTCCCTAGAAATCATTTAGTACCGGTTGTAGCCATTAGCCGGCACTAAAGTGCGTCACTGAAGTTGCGAGGCAACGACTAAGTGGCAACTTAGTACCGGTTGGAGTCACCGGCCGGTACTAACTAGCCTTGAGCACATTTAGTAGCAGCTTATGGCTCCAGCCGATACTGAGCTGAGATCTTTAGTACTGACTGGAGCCAACAACGGGTACTAATGTGACTGCTATATATGAGCTCCCCTTCTTCCTCCCCGAACCCAAGCTAACCATTTGACTGAGGTCGGGCTTCTTCTCCATAGCATTTTTGGGAGGAGGTGCTGCCAATTTTTCTCAAGTTTTGTGGGGATTCTACTCATCCAAGTACGCCAAATATTAGGAACTTCATTATCTCTTCTTTGATGGTCTTTATGCTTCGTTTCATGCTCCATAGTTAGAAAAAAATTTTAGGAAGATTGAGAATGGGCACGATTTTTTTTGATGTATACATTGATTAAAGATGTACAGAACTGATGACATGAATTTGAGAGAAAGTGTATTGGATAGCTTGAATATGGGGAATTTATAGTAACTTCTTTCAATTATTTTCAAGTGACATGCATGGTTAATTAGTTTGGTACACAATAGATAAATAACAATTTGAATGTTTATGTTTATGTGAAATAAAAAATGAATAATTGTCGGTGTCCTGACCCGGCGGGCCGGACCCAACTAGTGATAATGCTGCGTGTTCCTCGTCCCAAATGTTGATGTAAGAGGCAACACAGTAACGCACAGGTTTATCCTGGTTTCGGCCGTGGGGCTGTACGTCCAGCAAAGGGGTGTGCGAGAGCACTGTACTATCTTACACCGGGGGTGCTGTAGTAGAGGGTACAAGCGAGGCGAGAGAGGGAGGGAAGCTCCCAAGTCTTCTGCTAGAGGAGGAGTTGATTGAGGCGAGTGCCAATATCGGGGCTCAGAAGAGCGTATGTGCTATGTGAGTAGTGCTGAGCGTTGTGTTCTACAGAATGGGCCGACCCCCTTAAGAGAAAACCCGCCTCCTCCTATTATAAACACAAGCAGGGACGGTGTACATGCACAGGGGATCGTGGAAGTCGTCGTCTTCTCCCCGAATCGCGGGGATGCAGTGGTCGAGCACTGTGGGAAGTACACTGTGGGGTATGGCGCCGGGCATGGCAGTCGTCCTAGGCATCTTCCTTGGTCTTGCGGAGATCGCGCCGGCGTCCTGGCGGCTCCAGCGGGCCGCGTGTTGGGCTTCTTTGAGTCCTTTCCTTTCTTCCAGATTGGAAGGAGGCTATAGGCCTTCGTGGGCCCGGTTGCCAAACACGTTTTTGCGTTTTTAGTGCAATTTTAGTCCCCTCATTAGGGTGCCCCTAATCATGGTACCTAACAGTAGCCCCCGAGCCTTTGGTCGAGTCAGGGGATTCGGCCAAAGGGTATTTCGGCAATTTTACCCCTTGATGTGATCGATCGGCGTTGCGCTCCTGCCAGGCGCATCCGGGTGCTGGCCTGGCGGACGCGACAACTTGTCGGTCGGGGCAGTGCGCCTGCGGAAAAGGTACTCCGAGGCGTGCGCCCCTTCTTATTTTGTTCCGGGGACGAGACGCGTCAGCGTGCTGAGCAGGCCAGGGTCATGATGGCGCCTGCTGCTCTGCAGCTGGTGCTATTGCCGCGCTGTCCCGCGCTCAGGGTCTCAGCCCTGCTTTCCCTGGTCGCCTTGCGACGCGCCGTTCGAGGGCAGTCGGCCAGCACCGATGCTGCGCTGCTCAGCGTCCAGGGGCTCGTCTTCGCGTTGTTTGGTCACGTCTCGGCACGGTAACCGAGAGCATCTTTCACTCGTGGGGTGCCGCACCGTTACGGGCGGTCCAAGCCTTCCTCCTGCGACAGGCTTAAGGCTTGGCACCCGACGCAGCTATAAAATAGGGGTCGTGGGACTTCCTTTCCTCACCAACTTCCCCACTCTTACTTCTAACTTCACCTAAGTCTCGTAATGTGTCCCTTTGCCTTTCCTGGCCATCCCCCGGACGGGGTGGCCTGGTTTATTTAGGCTCTGATGCTAGAAGAATGCTTGCGAGTGGCGGGGGAGAGCTGGAGAGGGCGTGCTCACCGTCCCTCAGCTTCAGTGGGATTAGCAGAAGAACATTGGGCCTGTGGGGTCCTGCGTCTGCGATGTCTCTCAGCCTGAAGGGGTGTTGAGACGCCTGACCATGGCATCGGCGCCAGGTTTGGTGGTCGTTCTTCGCATCGTCGCCCTTGGCGACAATGTCACTCTCAGGGAGATGGTGCAGAGGATGCTGCCCGCCAGCTTGACCCCCCCCCCCCCGCAAGGTCTTCGGTGGAGGAGACGCTAGAAGAAAGCTTACGAGGAGGGCATCCCGCTGGACCCATGCGGTCTGGGGGCTACTCCTCGCAATCCCGATCAGCCTGGTCGTCATGTCGGCCAAGGATTTGGTGCTCTTCATCGGCGCTCGCTTTTCCCCAAGACAGGGAAAATTGCCACGCAGGTGGCAATGCATTTGTACTTTTCGACGGCTTCGAGCCGGTAACCCTTTGTAATCTTTATTTGTAAAGAGCAATGAAGTCTCCTTATCCTTCACGAAGAGGATGGTCGAGGGTGTATAGGTGTGCATCAACCCCGCAGAGGCTTAACCCTTCGAGGGTGTGGCTCGAGTACTGATCGCGGCGGCCTTAGTTTGCCCGGCGAGGGCACAACGGTGCTCCGGGGAGCATTGTTGGAGGAGTTTGATCCAGAGACGGGGTTTGTCGCTGGAGAAGCAGTGAGGTGGCCACTCCGAGTTACCTATGCAGATCATAGTCGCCTCGAGTACCATGGTGCCGCTGCTGGGCATGTCGACGTCGTGTTGCTGAGGGCGTTCGAGCAAGCCTGTAGAGGATTTTGGTCCTCGAATGTGTGAAGTTTCCTCCGTGGGGGCGCACCAGCGCACCCGCGGGTATAGCCCCCGAGGCCTTGGAGGAGTGTTTGCACTCGTCCATGGGCTATATACATCGCCCTGCTTGGTTGCTTTACTGGGGTGGCCGTCCAGAGTCTTTTTCAGCCGGCATCGGCATTCCTTTCAGCCGGCCTCGGCGTTTTTTGTGCTGGCGCAGCGACTCAGAGTCCTGCAGAACCATCTGGCAGGCGCGCGTTAAGAGTGGGGGTTTTCGTTAAACATGTGGAACTTCATAATCGACGGTTGTTGATCCATTCGAGGGTGCGGCCTGAGCCGCGGTGTGCGAGGAGCCCCCGAGCCCCGGCCTATGTGAAGGCGTTCAGGAGACCCTCAACTTTTATTACGACCGTCGTCGCCCTTCCGCAGGGAGGAGGGGTGAAGCACACCATACCACCCATGCCCGGGCCGCGAGCTATGGCTGCTTCAGTGAGCTGCTAGCGGGTGGTTTAAGTGGATGTCCGTGTCCCATTCGACAAGGGTCGGCTTGTGGTCCATGGACACGTCACGTAAAGCGCTCGCAAAGGTTCGCTAGGTGGGACTCGGACCCGTTCGATAGGGTCCGAGGGCTCGATGCTCTCCCTCGATGGGATCCCCCTGCTAGGCACCCTCGACTGGCCTTGAACACTGTGTAGGATGTCTCGAACTCCGCGTTCAAGGGTAGCTTGTACGGCACATCCATGCAGTCCCTGACTCTGGCAATCTGGGGTGCTTGTCGAACCCTCGATGGGCCAGGCTTCGAACCCCTGATCAGTAAGGCCTCGGAATAAGGTTCCTTCGAGGGTGAAGAGCCCCCGAAAGGAATATTCCGTCATGGTTCGCAAATGGCGCGGAGTCGCAGGTCGTGCGCGTGGGTCTTTTGCAAGTCATGGGCGACGTGGCCCGGTACGTGCGGTGCAGTGCGGGCGCACCTTTTCAGACGGCTGCCTCGGGTAGACGAAGCGGCGTGGGCGGCGGCTGACGGATGGAACTGTACTATAGTTGCGTAGCGCCCGTAATTATTGCCAAGTGCGCGCGTGGGGGACTCCACGGTCATGGGGCCCAGCCGTCAGCGATAGTAAAATCTACCGCATTCAATGCGGTGGATTCGGGCTGTGGCGGCAAATCCGCCCGTCTTGATGGATAAAAGCAGGGAAGGGGGATTGTTTGGGCTCACCTGGCCACTTTGCCTTCGTCTCCCCTGCCTTCTTCGCCTCCCCTGCATCCTGAGCCCATAGCTGAGAGCGAGAGGAGGAAGAAGGAGAGAGCGAGAGCGCACCTTAGCCACCGTAGAGCTTGCCTTCCCGCATCCCCCAGCGGTTCGAAGCGATGTCGGATGTCCAGGAGCCATTGTCGTGGGGGAAGTCCACCACCACCGCAGCGGTTTTGGAGCTGCTGGTCGCCGACAGGCTGCTGCCGATGAACATCAACTCGGAGCGGCCGGCGTGGATTCCCCCGCGGCCGGAGGAGACCGAACTGAATCCCCCCGAGGGCTACGTCGTGAGCCTCGTGCGACTCCACGAGCGGGGATTCGGCATCCCCGTCGTCAGATTCATGCGGGCGTTGTGCGAGTACTACGGGGTGGAGCTGCACAACTTCGGCTCCAACTCCATCTCGCAGGCGGCGGTCTTTGTCGCTGTCTGCGAGGGGTATCTGGGGATCGAGGTGCACTGGGATCTATGGATCCATTTGTTCCGCGGCGAGCTCTTCATCGAGAATGTGCGGGGCCAGCCGAAGAGGTTCGCCCGCGCAGGCGGTCTGATGCTTCACTTGCGCCCAACCCGGAGGAATTTGTATATCCCCAACAGGATGACGACGAACAACGCCTGGTGGACCCGAGGGTGGTTTTACCTGCGCAACTTCGGCAACCGGCTCCCGGCGTTCACCAGTAAGGTGCTCCGGGAGAGGCCGGAGAAGTGGGACTGGGGGGTATCGCCCCCACCGCATCAGGCCAGGCTCGAGGTGCTCACCAACGCGTTGCGGCATCTGGCGAGGAGGGGGTTGACGGCGGCAGCCGTCATCGCGAACTTTCACCGGCAGAGGGTGAATCCTCTCACGGAGAGGAGCCTGCCAATTTTCGACCTCACCCCCGAGGCCCCGGGCTCGGGCTCGAGGACGTCGCTCGTGCTGCTCCCCTGTGACGTCGCTGCCCGAAGGGCGAAGAACGCGGTGGCGGAGTTCCCCGACAACCCGAACAATCTCTGGGAAATCAAGATGCACCCCAAGACGGGGTACCTTTCTGTGGTAAGTTTCAGTTTCAATTCGTTGCCGATTTGTGCTTCTCCTCTCCCCACTCCCTGATTCTGACTTGGTTGTGTTTCGCAGGGGGTGAGCCGCAGGGCTACACCTCGAGGCCTCCGGTCCCGGAGGAATGCGAAGTCAACCGCCTGCACGCAGAGGCGGTGAAGAAGCAGAAGGACGCGGCGGAGGTGGCCGGCGCCAGGAAGAGGAAGAGGAAGAGGAAGGAAAAGCATGAGAAGGCGTGCAAGATTGCACACGCGGAGGGAAAGCCCTGGCCCGCCACGCCCGAGTCCACCGAGGAGGAGGGGGAGGACTCCTCGGACGCCGAGCTCAACTTCTCGGACGACGACAAGGCGGCGACAGGCGCGGGTTCCCCGCCGGTCTATCGAGGCGCTGGCGACGAGGATGTGCCAGTGACGCTGGGTGAGGCGAGGCTAACATCGGGGTCATTGGTGGATCCGCCCCTCGTAGGGGCGGGGCGGAGGTCGCCCACGCCGGCAGCGGGCGGGAGATCGTCTACGCCCGTGACATTACAGAGGTCGTCTCCACCGGCGACGGATAGGAGGACACCCGCGCCCGCGGTGTCGACGGGTGGCGGCTGGTCCGCGGCGAGCGCGGAGACGTCCGCGCAGACGGCCTCGAGGCTCCAGGCCGATTTGAGGACGACACCCTCGGGTCAGTTGTCGAGAGGTGTCAGTGTGCCGCGGGCCCGAAGGAGCGGCTCGGGCAAGCGCAGCATGAGCGCCCGGTCAGGGTAAGTGATTTTGATTTTATTCTTTGCATTCATTTAATCGACCCCCCAATCCTACCGACTTCAGCGCTTCTTCCCCGATTATCAGCTCCGGGGCCATCGCCAGGGATGCAGCCCAGCTTGCGCCGACCAAGGCCCTCAAGACCGGGGCGCGCGCCACGCCGCACACGGCACCGCAGCCTCTGCCCGTCGTGGGCATTGTGGCGGAGGCCGCGAAGCTCCAGGAGGCGATGGTTCGAGGGACCCAGAAGGCCCAACAGGCTGGAGCACTGGAGAGCGGGGGCGACGCCATCCAGGGCGGCACTGTAACGGCCGCTCAGGCTGACGCCGAGGGGAGGTCGACCGGGGCGGCGCAAATGACGCCACCCACCCGTCCGGACGTCGAAGTCGAGGCCGGTCGGGGCGACGCGGATAGCGCCGCCCGGCCGGTCGCAGGAGAAGGAGCTGGTGGGGATGCCGCGGAGTGCCCCGCCAGCCGAATAGAGGTGGAGACCCTCGTCCTCGAGCCCCCGAGGGCTGGGGTCGAGGGCGTCACGGAGGCGGAGTCGGCGCCAATGGTGCCGGCAGTGGAGGAAACCTGCGTCCCGGAGCCTGCGGGGGCCCGGGACGACGGTGTTGTTGCAGCGGTGATGGCGCAAATGGCGCCGGAGAATGTGGTGCCGGTGGTGCAGCGGCTGGAGAGCAACGAGGAGTTTGGGGACTCGAGGGTCATCGACCCTGCTGCTGCGGCCAGCGCCGCCGACCGGATTGCTGAGTTCACGTCGGCCTCCGAGGAGGTACTCAACGCGGAGACGTCCGAGGGGCCCCGTCACAGGGCGATCATCCAGTCCGGGGTCCCCTTGGAGTTTCTCCGCAACGAGCAGGAGGAGGAAGCCGTCTGGAAGGCGCAGTTCGAGGCCGCCTCTCAGGTTCTGGGCCACCTCGACCGCGCCTTGGTGCTTCATAGAACGACGGATTTCCAGATCAGCCAGGTAGGTGGCTCCCTCCTCAAAATCGTTTATATTTGGCTTTGATTTTGTGCGTTTCATTCACGCTCTTCCACTTGCAGCGGCTGAGGGACATTTCGCGCAAAAAGAGCGACGAGCTGACCCGGCTGTACTCCCAAATGCGCTGGCTTGGGCAGCACAATGCCGACTTGGTGCTCCAGAACATCGACGCCAACACCAAGATGAAAGATCTGGGGGCGCGTTAGTGGGTGCTAGAGGATGGGCTGGCGCGGACCGCCGGCGAGTGCGACGTCCAGAGGGCCGCGGCGGAGCAGAAGGCTCAGGAGGCCAAGGCGCAGACTGCCGAGCTGCAGCGTGTTAGGACGGCGCTCGAGCAGAAGGAGGCCAAGCTCCAGCACAAGGAGGCCGAGCTCCAAGGCAAGGAGGCCGAGCTCCAGTGTGAGAAGGCGACCGTCACCACACTCTCCGGGACCCTCGAGGAAAAGTCAAAGCCCTCGAGGAAAAGGATGTGGCCATCCGGAACGCGGAGGCCGCCCTCAAGGAGAAGGAGAACTCCTTGTCCTCGCTCGAGGAGGCCGCCCGAGTCTAGCAGGAGGAAGTGCAGAAGAATATCGTGGGTGAGTGCTCGAGATTTCGCTGTTGTTGGATTCTAATTTATCGCAGCTTATCTTGGTTCCTTTGATCAGAGCTGAGGCAGAGAGTGGCGGACGAGACTGCGGTGAAGGAGGTGGTCAACACCATGCCCATGGCGGCGCAGGCTGAATACACTGACCTGGAGCGGACCGCTGTGAGCGTGTGCTAGGAGCTCGAGGGGAAGGGCGCCGTGTCTGGTAGCTCGGTGATCAGCCGCCTGCGAGCGCTAGGTGGCCGGATCGCCGAGCACGCCAAGAGCACCTCCCGCCTTGGTGTCCTGCGAGCTCTCGCCGTGGCCTCGACGCATTACATCATGGACCTCCAGAGAGTGTCATCGGGGTACGTGGTCCCCAACGACGCCAACCCAGACACTGCGTCGGCCATCATGGACGATGCCGACGCCACCGTCGAGGGGTTTGCCACCGTCCTGGCCGCGAACCTGGAAGCCGACACCCCCCCCATAGCCGAATTCGATGCTGTAGAAGACCTGCAAGGGGAGGATGATAACCTGTAGGTAGTCTGGGCCTCGGAGCCTATGTAATAAGTTAGTACTTTATCGTAATAGTACTAGTGGGTGTAAGAAATTGGTAATTATAAATCGACAGTGTGGCCCATCGTGGCCTTGTGCATTCGAGCCCTCGTTTTCTTTACTCTATTTCTGTGTTCTCGTATGCGACTTTGGTAAACTTGTGCGAGGAATTTCGCGTTCATAAGCGACTTAGGCGTGAGGTGGTGAGGAGGTGCCGTATCCCGGAGGCGTAGGCGGCCCCACGACTCGGCCGGCCCCGTACCGTAGTTGCTTATGGCTCGCGTCCGTTTTTCCCTAGTATATGTGAAACTTAGAAGCAGGAATTTTTGGAAAAAGCGTTGGCGATTTTTTGGGGACGTTCGGGGGTTCCCCCCGTAGTAGCCCCCGAGGGAGGCTTGGCTTTGCCGAGGGTAAAGCCAGGCGTACCTCAGTGTTCGTGCGCCTCCGAGCCTCCGAGGGTCCGGAGAGTTCCCAAAAAATTAACAAGTAAAGCATACTCCTTTATTGTTTCGGGAAATCATAAATGTGAGTACAAACGATGCACAAATAGCTTGGAACTCTAAGGATAGAAGCGACGTAGCTGCTGTATGTTCCAAGCATTGGTGAGGACTTCGCCGTTTTCGTTCGCCAGCTTGTGCGTGCCGGGCTTGAGCACCTTGGCGATGATGTATGGGCCTTCCCACGGAGGTGAGAGCTTGTGGCGGCCCCTGTTGTCCTGTCGAAGCCTTAGCACCAAGTCCCCTTTGTTGAGGTCTCGGCGCCGAACTCACTGCGCTTGATATCTTCGCAGGGACTGCTGATAACGCGCAGAGTGTAGGAGCGCCACGTCTCGAGCCTCGTCCACTTGATCCAGCGAGTCCTCGCAGGCTTGCTGGTTCTGCTGCTCTAGATAGGCCTTGAGCCTCGGTGACCCGTACTCCAGGTCCGTGGGGAGCATGGCCTCGGTGCCATAGACGAGGAAGAACGGGGTAAAGCCCGTGGCTCTGCTTGGATTCGTCCTCAGGCTCCAAATAACCGAGGGTAGCTCTGTGAGCCACCTCCGGCCAAACTTGTTCGGCTTGCTGAAGATCCTTGGCTTCAGTCCTTGGAGGATCATGCCATTGGCACGCTCCACTTGCCCATTCGTCTGTGGGTGCGCCATAGCCGACCAGTCCACGCGTATGTGGTAGCTATCACAGAATGCCAAGAATTTCTTGCCTGTGAACTGGGTGCCGTTGTCGGTGATGATCGAGTTAGGGACCCCGAACCTAAAGACAATATCAGTAAAGAATAGAACAGCTTGCTCGGATATAATCTTACCGATGGGTCGAGCCTCGATCCACTTGGAGAATTTGTCGACTGCCACCAACAAGTGAGTGTAGCCCCCGGGCGCCTTCTGCAGCGGGCCAACGAGGTCCAATCCCCACACGGCGAACGGCCATGTGATGGGGATGGTCTGCAGAGCGTGGGCCGGGAGGTGTGTCTTTCGAGAATAGAACTGGCAACCCTCGCAGGTCCGCACGACGTCGGTGGCGTCGGCGACCGCGGTGGGCCAGTAAAAGCCTTGTCGAAACGCGTTACCCACGAGGGTACGTGGCGCGGCGTGGTGACCGCAGATGCCAGCAAGGATGTCACAGATCAGCTCCTTGCCCTCGGGGATGGGGATGCATCACTGCAAATCGCCCAAGGGACTGCGTTTGTACAGCTCATCGTCAATTAGGACAAAGGACTTGGCCCACCTAGTGAGGCGCTGCGCCTGAGCGCAGTCCGAGGGTAGGATCCCTCGAATCATCCAGTCGAGGTACTGGGTGCGCCAGTCTCGCAAAGTTGGGCCTCGTCGATCTCCATTGCTTCGGCCTCGTCCATTGAGGAGGTCTCGAAGTCAGTGTCCATGGGCTCGGCCTCGTCCGCTGAGGGGTTCCCGCCGGGGGGGCCCGGCGTTCGAGGGGCCTAGTTCCGCCGGATCCTTAAAGTCGACGGAGGGTTTGGCGATGTCGAGAGCAAAGATGTTCGGGGGGACGGTGGTCCGCCCTGACGCGATCTTGGCTAGTTCATCGGCATCCTCGTTGTACTTGGGCGGGACGTGGTTGAGTTCTAGGCCGTCGAACTTGTCTTCGAGGCGGCATACTGCATTGCAGTATGCCTCCATCTTCGGGTCGTGACAGCTAGACTCCTTCATCACTTGGTCGATGACGAGCTGAGAGTCACCGCGTACGTCGAGGCGCTTGACGCCAAGCTCGATGGCGATGCGGAGGCCACTGAGGAGGGCCTCGTACTCCGCCATGTTGTTAGACGCATGGAAATGCAGGCGTATTACGTAGCGCATTTGCTCTCCGAGGGGTGAGATGAAGAGGAGGCCAGCGCCAGTGCCGGTTTTCATCACCGACCCGTCGAAGTACATGGTCCAGCATTCAGCTTGGATTTGTGGTGGGGGTAGCTGAGTGTCCGTCCACTCAGCGATGAAGTCGGCCAAGACTTGGGACTTGATCGCCATGCGAGGGGCATAGGTGAGAGTTTCTCCCATCAGCTCTACGGACCACTTGGCAATTCTACCCTCAGCTTCCCTGTTGCGGACTATCTCTCCCAGAGGGAAAGATGAGACCACGGTGACGGGATGGGCCTCGAAGTAGTGGCGCAGCTTGCGCCGAGCCAAAACCACTGCGTATAGCAGCTTCTGGATTTGCGGATAGCGTGTCTTGATTTCAGACAACACTTCGCTGATGTAGTACACCGGCCGTTGGACAGGCAGAGCATGGCCCTCCTCTTGTCTTTCGACAACGATCACCGCGCTGACCACTTGGGTCGTCGCAGCTACGTACAGATAGAGGGGCTCGCCGTCCATGGGTGGTGTGAGAATGGGGACGTGAGTGAGCGATGCCTTTAGCCTGTCAAGGGCCTCTTGAGCCTCGGGGATCCACGTGAAGCGCTCAGTTTTCCTCAGGAGTCGATACAGGGGCAAGCCTTTCTCGCCGAGACGCGAGATGAATCAGCTGAGGGACGCTAGGCATCCCATGACCCTCTGTACCCCCTTTAGGTTTCGGATCGGTCCCATCCGAGTGATGGCCGAGACTTTCTCAGGGTTGGGTTCGATACCCCACTGGGAGACAATGAAGCCCAAGAGCATGCCTTGAGGGACTCCGAACACACACTTCTCGGGGTTGAGTTTTACCCCTTTGGCCGCTAGGCAATCGAATGCGATCCTGAGATCAGCTACCAGGTCGTTCGCCTTCCTGAATTTTACAACGATGTCGTCGACATATGCTTCTACGTTCCGCCCGAGATGGTCCCCGAATACATGGAGCATACACCGCTGGTATGTAGCTCCGGCGTTTCTAAGGCCAAAAGGCATCGTGACGTAGCAGTACATGCCGAAAGGTGTGATAAAAGAGGTCGCGAGCTGGTCGGACTCTTTTCATCTTGATTTGGTGGTAACCGGAATAAGCATCAAGAAAGGATAAAAGTTCACATCCCGCAGTTGAATCTACGATTTGATCAATACGCGGCAAGGAAAGGGAACCTTCGGACATGCTTTATTTAAACTAGTGTAGTCTACGCACATCCTCCAACTTCCATTCTTTTTCTTCACTAATACAGGATTAGCTAGCCACTCGGGATGGAATACCACCGTGATGAATCCGGACGCCAGAAGTTTCTGCAGCTCCTCGCCGATCGCCCGGCGCTTGAGCTCGTCGAAGCGTCGTAGGCGCTGCTTCACCGGCTTGGAGTTGGGTCGGATATCAAGGGAGTGCTCGCCGACCTCCCTCGGTATGCCAGGCATGTCCGAGGGGCTCCACGCAAAGATGTCTGCTTTGGCGTGGAGAAAGTCGACGAGCACCACTTCCTATTTGCTGTCGAGGGTGGCGCTGACCTGCAACGCCTTGTCGTCGGGGTGATTCGGGTCGAGGGGAACCTTCTTGTTACCCTCGGCGGGTTCGAAGCTGCCCGCGTGTCGATGCGTGCAGTCCAAGGCCTTGCTTGCCATCTTGTCGAGGGTGGCTGCGAGGGCCTTGTCCTCCGCTTGAGCCTCCGCGTTCTCGACAAACTCGACGTCGCACTCGTAGGCATGCTTGAACTAGGAGCCGACGGTGATGACACCCCTCGGGCCCGACATCTTCAGCTTGAGATAGGTGTAGTTGGGGATGGTCATGAATTTGGCATAGCAGGGACGACCAAGGATGGCATGGTAGGCTCCCCGAAACCCCCCACCTCGAAGGTGAGCACTTCCTTGCGGAAGTTGGCTGTCGTGCCGAAACAGACGGGTAGGTCGATTTGACTGAGGGGTTGGACTCGCTTCCCCGGCGTAACGCCATGGAATGGCGATTTGCTGGGGCGGAGCTTGTTTAATCCGATCCCCATGAGCTCCAAGGTGTGGGCATACATGATTTGAGGCTGCAGCCTCCGTCCATGAGCACCTTGGAGAAGCGGGTGTTGCCGATGATGGGGTTGACAACAAGCGGGTACCGTCCCGGGTGTGGGACGTAGTCGGGGTGGTCCTCGCAGCCGAAGGAAATAGTGTCCTCCGACCAGTCGAGGTAGGATGGCGTGGCCTTGGTGACGGAGAAGAATTCCCGTCGCTCATGCTTGTGCTGCCGAGAGGTCATGTTTGTCATCGGTCCTCCAAAGATGAAGAAGGTGTTCTCCATCGAGGGGGACTCGTCGTCTCCACCTTTGTCGCCAGCATCCTTCTTCTTGTCCTCGTCGCGATGCGCGACGCGGTTATAGTATTTCCGGAGCATCTCGCACTGCTCTAAGGTGTGGTTGACTGAGCCCTTGTGGTAAGGGCACGACTTCTTGAGCTTGTCGTCGAACAGGCCGCAATCGCCTTGAGGGGGCCTCGAGGTCCTTTGCAGTCCGGGGTAGCGACGAAGGCCTTGTCGGAGTCTTCCGCCTACCCCGATCCACGCTAGTTTGGTGGGGCCGGCTTCTTCCCTTTCTTCCCTTGCTTTTGTTTCTTGACGGGGGCGTTGGTCTTGGCGTTGCTGCCCTCTGCAGGCGCATCTTCCTTGCGCTTGTTCGGCTTGTCGTCGAAAATGGCACCAACGGCCTCCTCGCCGGCGACGTAGTTGGTGGCTGCGTCGAACAACTCGTTGGTGTTGGCGGGACGGCTTCGTGCAACCTCGTGCACCAGGTTCCTGCACGTCGTGCCCTCGAGGAAGGCGTTGGTGACCTCGACGTGGGTGACGCTTTGCGCAGGGACTCATTGGGCTTCTGCCGGCACCCTTTGAGGTCCCAGGAGTTCCCAGGGCGCACATACGTGCCCTGGAAGTTGCCCACGAAGATCTGGACTAAGTCGGTCCAGTTGTGGATCTGGTCCGCGGGCAAGTGCTCGAGCCACGTTCGTGTGGCGTCAGCAAGGTGATGGGGAAGGTTACGGATGATGACCGCGTTGTCCGTCGCACCACCCAGCTGGCATGCTAGGCGGTAGTCGTTGAGCCAGACTGCGGGATCGGTCTCGCCCGAGTACTTGACAAGGGTGGTGGGCTGTCGAAAGCGTGGGGGAAAAGGAGTGGTACGAATCTCCCGGCTGAACACACGGGTGCCCGGAGGCTCCGGTGACTCGCCCCTGTCATGTTCGGGGTCGAAACGTCCACCCCGTCGAGGGGTGTACTTCCTGCCATTGATGATGTTGCGGGCGTCGCCGTCGCCGGTATGTCCGCACGTGTCGTGGAGTCGCTCCCTTGTGGGAGTCTTTCCGATGCGGTCGTGCACCGAGGGTGCCTTCGCACCGTGCGCTGCGGCTGCCTTTCCCTTCCCTCTTGGTGGAGTGTGCACCGAAACCTCGTGGTCCTGCCGTGCAGTCCCACCGGCCTGCTTTGGGACTATCGAGCGCATGCGAGACGCAGAGCTCTCGGCCTGCTGCACAGCAGCTTGCTCGATGAGCACCTGTGCCTCGCGGTGCAGGTAGCGACCCAAAGTCGTCGACGGCTCGGGCATTGCTTGGAGTAAGTAGGCCGCAGCGACGAGTTTTTCGCCGGCCGTTTTCTGTTTCGGAGGTTTGTCGATGTTGTCATCGGCTAGGATCCTCTCCCGGGCAATGCATGCCGCCGCCTAGGCATGTGCGCCACGTGCGGTGCGCTGCTGCTCGAGTGCGGTGCGCAGCTCCTGTGTCTACCAACGCTGCTCATCGAGCTTGGCTTGAAGCTCATTGAGCTACGCCAGCTGTGCCTGCCACGCCGCCGAGCTTGACGAAGAAGAAGGGGTCGCGGCCGGCACCACTGGTTGGTTTGCCTGCGTGTCTGCCTCGACGTTCCCGTCATTGCCCGGAGCGTTGTCGTTTTGCCCATCCGCGAGCTCGGCCATGAAGCACTCCCGAGTGGGATCGTAACCCCCCTCGCTGGAGTCCTTGGAGCAGGTGAGGCAGTAAGCCACCGCGAGCTGGAACGAGCGGAAAGCGTTGGGGTCGCGGACCCCGGAGTAGTCCTCGGCCTCCTCGGCCGTGAAGTTGTCCATGAAGAAGCTGATGTCGTCGGCGATCGAGCTCGCCGTCTCGGGGTAGGAGTCGTCAGTAGATGATGCGATGAGGTTGCAGATCGACATGAGGTGATGACCCGGCAGATCCTCGTACTCGGCGAAGTTGGTGCTGGACGAAAAGGCGTAGGTGGCAGCGTTGTGCATCCCGAAGGGAAAGAGCGACGGCACAGTCGCGCCCCCCCTGGGAGGCACTGGGGTTGCAGTCGATGATGGTGCCGGCGTAGATGATGCTGAGGCACGTGATGACGAAGCGGTGGCCCCGTCGGCCGCGACGCTGAGCTGCGACATGGCAACCTCAACCCACGTGGGGGAGCTGAGGTGTGCCGCCCGGCGCCGCTCCATGCGTGCTTGTCGCGAGTGCTGGCCCGAGCACCTGTTGCGCCGGGCTGGTGAAGTCGGAGTGTCAGGGTTGCGTCTGGGCGAGAGGAGCTCCATGAGATAACCGTTGCCGGTTGCTCTGAACTCAAGACTCCCAAAATAAATCACGTATCCCGCTGGGAGCGGATCCGAGGCGCCCATGGGGAATGGGTTGGATCTGCTCGCCATCCCTGGAGATCAAATGGGAACAAAAGTGAAAATATCACGCAGTACCCCTACCTGGCGCGCCAACTGTCGGTGTTCTGACCCGGCGGGCCGGACCGAACTAGTGATGATGCTGCGTGTTTCTCATCCCAAATGTTGTTGCAAGAGGCAACACAGTAATGCACGGATTTATTCTGGTTCCGGCTATGGGGCCGTACGTCCAGCAAAGGGGTGTGCGAGAGTACTGTACTATCTTGCACCGGGGGTGCCTGTAGTAGGGGGTACAAGCGAGGCGAGAGAGGGAGGGAAGCTCCCAAGTCTTTTGCTAGAGGAGGAGTTGATTGAGGCGAGTGCCAATATCGGGGCTCAGAAGAGCGTATGTGCTCTGTGAGTAGTGCTGAGCGTTGTGTTCTACCGAATGGGCCGACCCCCTTAAGGGAAAGCCCGCCTCCTCCTTTTACAGACACAAGGAGGGATGATGTACATGCACAGGGGATCGTGGAAGTTGCCGTCTTCTCCTCGAATCACGGGGGTGCAGTGATCGAGCACTGTGGTAAGTACACTGTGGTAAGTACACTGTGGGGTATGGCGCTGGGCGTGGCAGTCGTCTTGGGCATCGTTCTTGGTCTTGCGGAGATCGCGCCGGCGTGCTGGCGGCTCCAGCGGGCGGCGTGGTCGTTGCTGTGGGGGGTACCGTACTCCAGGCGTGGCGTGGCGGCGTTCCGAGGGTCCTACAGGCCAGGGTCTTGTCCTGGTCAAGGCCGGAGCCGCTTCCGCGGGTCGTGCCCATGCCGTTCGAAGGCTCCGCGGAAGGAAAAGTACGAAGGAGGTATGGGGAGTTGGCAGTATAGTAGCTGGAGCAGTGCCGAGCACGTCTTGCACTGCGTCGCAGGTTTCTACAGTGTCGCCACAGCATCCGGAATGGCGGAGCAGTGACCGGAGTTGGCGGACGAGACTCCGATCACAGCCACTGTGGGGAATGGCGGCCTGACGCCGTCTGACCCGGGCGCTGTGGAGGAGTGGTTGGAATTAATGCCTCCGTACGGCGGGCGGGTGAGCGGAAGGGCCGTTTGTCCTTTCCATCGAAGGGTAGCCTCGAGCGAGGCGGAGACGTTCTGCTTTCTCGAGGGCAGGCTCGCGACCCTCGAGCGAGGCGGAGGCGCGGGGCGCGGTCGAGGACTTCGACGGGGAGCCCTCGAGCGAGGCGGAGATCAACCCGCGGGTCCGAGGGGGGTGCGGATGGGCCGCACTGCGTACGTGGGCCGCGTGTTGAGCTTCTTTGAGTCCTTTTCTTTCTTCCAGATTGGAAGGAGGCTTTAGGCCTTCGTGGGCCCGGTTGCCAAACACGTGTTTGCATTTTTGGGCAATTTTAGTCCCCTGATTTGGGTGCCCCTAATCATCGTACCCGACAATAATTATTGAAAGTGAAACAAAGATGTATACTTGGTATTTATTTTATATTATTATTGTATTATTCTGATACTCTAATGACGTATTTAATGATTCATAATGAGTAAATAATGTTTACTTATTAATGATACATAATGAGTAATTAATATTTATTTCTTAGAAATGACTTCGCAACATAATGACTTCGAGCATCGTGTGTCCGTTTTCGGACGTCGATACACAATCAATTGGAGTGTACCGGACATTCGTTTGAGTGCCGCCTAAAGAGCGGATTTCACCGGACATTGTACTGATGTTTGAAAAGAAATGATTTTTTGTGAAAGAAATTTCCGAATTTCAAGAGGAAATAAGGAAACGAGGTGAAGAAAGTTTGGCGCCACTTGCGGCTGCGCGCGAGAAAATAACGGTCGTCATTTACCTGTGTACTTGGCAGCATGTGGTGCACCATGCCTTCAGCTCCACTCCATTCTTGTCGGATCCAAAACCTCCCAAACCAAGACACGACGAGCGAGCGATCATGTCCTCCTTCGACTCCGTCGCGGCCGTCGTAGGCGATGACGACGGTCTACCGCCAGCCCCCTTCGACCCTGCCGTCATCCCGGACGGCGGCGAGCAGCAGGCGGGGCTCGGCATGCGCCGCGGCCACCGCTTCGCCGCGTCCTACTCGTCGTTCGGCACTGCCGTCTCCGAGGACGACCTAGGAGGCATCGCGGGCGACGGTGGCTTCGGCCTCGGCATGCCCCCGGATTCCAACGGCGGCGCCCATGGCGCGTACGGGTACGCCGACGACGCGGCGCGAGGCGTGGAGCATGTCATGGGCGCCCAGGACGTGATGGACGGCGCCGCGCACGGCCGAGTGGGAGGGGGCATCGGCGGCGGCGGCGGCCTCCTCGACGAAGACCTGTTCGGCGCGGCTGCCGACGACGGGCCCGTCCTGCCGCCGCCGGAGGCCATGAGGGAGGAGGGCATCCTCCGCCGAGAGTGGCGCCGGTGAGTGATCCGTTCTGCCGTACCGCGACGATCAGGTTGGTTAATTTCTGAATCCGAGATTAGTGCAAACTGCAAATGGGATGGCGTGATTTCATTTGCAGCCAGAACACGTTGATGCTGGAGGAGAAGGAACGGAAGGAGAGGGAGCGGCGCAACGCGATCATCGCGGAAGCAGATGAGTTCAAGAAGTCCTTCCTCGACAAGCGCAGGATGAACTGCGACACGAAGCGAGAGCAGAACAGAGACAGGGAGAAGGTACAACCGTACATGAACCGCCACGAAAGATCAAGTGAAATGAACGCAATATATATTATGTATATAAATCCTGATGCTCGTGTTGAACCAACCAAACCACAGCTTTCCCTGGCGAACCAGGACAGGTTCCACAAGGAGGCGGACCGGCAGAACTGCTGGAAGGCGATCGCGGAGCTGGTGCCGCACGAGATCCCGGGCCTGGAGAAGAGGGGCAAGAAGAAGGAGCAGGAGCGGAAGCCCGGCATCGTGGTGGTGCAGGGCCCCAAGCCCGGCAAGGCCACCGACCTCTCCCGCATGCGCCAGGTGCTCATGAAACTCAAGCAGAACCCACCGGTTCACATGGCGCCGCCGCCGCCGCCGGCGGCCAACAAGGAGGACGAGGGGAAGAAGACGGATGGCGACAAGGACGCCAAGATAGACGGTAAGAAAGATGGTAATAAGCAGGCAGCTGGAGACGCCGAGAAGAAGACGGACGCCGGCGAGAAGGGGGCCGTGAGCGCCGATGCTGCTGCTGGTGCTCCACCGGCGGCAACTGGAGCGCCGGCGAGCAAGGAACCAGAGCAGCCGGTGAAGAAGTGATCGCCATGTGCCGATGAAGATAAAGCTATCTAGCTAGTCGTGGACATCCTGTTAATAACAACATCGGCCTGGAAATATTGTTCTTGAGCCGTGGACATTTTTGGTACGTTTGTTTAGTGCAGCTTTCTGAGCTAGAAGTAGCTATCTGGTTCCCACTAGTTTCAGTTTAGTCCTTAAGGATTATTAGAGGCTGGTATTGCTGTAGACTCAGAAGAGTTTTTTTTTCCTCTCTGATCCCTGAAAAGGTTGGATTCATCAGATTTTTTTAAATTGTATTCTATAATAATTAAGATGGCACTGATGACTAGGTTATATCTTCAGGTGATGTGCTTTCAGTTTTTCCCCTTACTGGTTCGTTTTTTCGTACACGTCTATATAGTTCACCTTAGCCTGAAGAGAGACTCGGATGCTGTGCTTTTGAGTTTTGCTTTCAACTTTGTTCTTGAGGTGTCCCTTGTGAATGCTCATCAACAAATTCCGTGTTGCAAGGTGCGTGCGCGCAATATGGAGGGCTCATGCGCGCACCAGGGAAAATTTTATGGGCGAAAAAATTCCGAGAAAACTGTTATCAGTGGTGACCGGTTTGACAAAATTTCTCAGTAATTTTTGAATTCGTACTCACCCCTTACCTCCAAAGCTACATATCTTCTCATTTCTAAACATTGTGATGTCTTGTTTTCCATATTAGATTGTTTGGAGATCATTTAGATTATTTTAGAAAATGTTTTTAAAAACTTCGTCCGAAAGAGAAACAACAAATCCGATAATTTCTGAAAGAGAAACGGCAAATCCGATAAATTTCTGAGAAATATGATAAACACGTTTATCCGACACCTCCGATTTTTTTTCTCTGCTGCAGTCACTACTACAAAAAAACTGATTAACAACAATCTTTTTTTAAGAGCTCTGAGGCGGGCACAAAAAACAATCACATCTGTTAATGCCCAGCATTAACAGAGACGGTCATTTCTTATTGATTGAGACGGTTACCAAAACCGCCTCAGAAAATCCATTAACAGAGGCGGCCAACTTTAACTCGACCGCTTCTATTAATCATCGTATTTTCAGAGCCTTTACATTTACAACAGCCCGCCTCAGTTAATGGGCCGAGCCCATTAAAAATTCATACCCAGCCAAACCCTAACCAATCTCTCTCCCTCCCCCCTCTCTCCCGCACTGGCCAGTGCGGCGGCGGATCCGGCCCGCGCGCCCCTCTCCCTTCTCCCCCGAGCACCTGTCCCGGCGGCGGCTATGATGGCTTGGCCGCGTACGAGGGCACTCCGGCCACGGAAGCAGGGGCCGGCGCTCTCTAGGGTGGCGGATCCTGCACCGGGCGGCGGCGGCCCGGCCCCTCCTCCCTGCGCCGGGCGGTGGCTTCTCCGGCGCGGCGGTAGCCCGGCCCCTTCTCCCTGCACCGGTCGTCCCCCGCGCGGATCCGGCGTCCCCCTTGCGGATCCGTCCTCCCCCGTGCGGATCCGTGTGGTGGCTGGCAGCGGCGGTGCTGCTGCCCATGGCGGCCGGACCGCGACATGCGGCGGCCGCGGCGGGCGGCCGCGGCGGGCGGCGGCCACGGCGAGCTGGGGCCGCGGCAGTGGGCGGCCGCAGCCGACGGGGGCGGCGTAGATGGGCTCGGCCAGGCCCGTGATGGGCTCGGCGGGTCCATCCCGTTTTTTTGTTTTTCAGTCCGATTTTCATAGGCGGGCGGGGCAACCGCCTCTGAAAATGCTTCATTATCAGAGACAATTGCTCAGAGGCGGTTGCCTCTGCCAGCCTCTGAAATTAATTTTCAACCATCTCTAAAAATAATAATGTAGTAGTGAATCTCCACCTCCCCCATGCCCCATCCCGACTTGATGATACGAATATCAAATATGTACACTGCTTTCAGCGGCTCTTGTACTAGAAACGGGTGTACCTGTACCTGGAGCCTGACCCTTGCAACCTTCAGGCATTCAAGCAGAGGAACCGTTTTATTTCTGGTCTGAATACGGTTGATCCTTGGCGCTGTCCAAACCAATGCTTCTACCAGTGGTGAACAAATTGTTTCCTGGATACTTTGTGGTTGTGAAGAACTATCAGATGCCTCGGCGGTGGTAGCGAGGTTCCAAGATGTCGTACTTGGGCGTACTAGGCCTCATGGAAAGTTAATTTGCTGCTCTTGCGTGGAGATCGCACATACCACCGCGCTGCAAGCCTGCAACTACTGTCACTGTAGGGATTTGTGGAATATACTACGGTCTACCCTTATTCATCCGCATTTTGTGTGGTGCCACTCACAATGCATAATGAGGCTAGAGGGTAGGGAATATAGACCCCACTTGCAAATGTTACAAATATTCCACTTGTATTCTGAAAAAATAACGTATCACTCCTGAACCATATCATCAACCGCAACCAGACATGTTAGTTTAGTGAGTGACATATATTATTCTTTAGCACACATGGTGAGTCATAGGCTATGATGAGTTGTATACTGAGATCAATGCCAATTCAATTATGTGGGCTAATAGCCTGCAGAGCCTACGTCCATAAATGTTTCCACATTAAGGTAATTAGATAGTGATCGTAATATATATATTATATGAAGAAATGTTGAAAACCACACATAAAACTCCGACTGTCACCACTATCTAAAACTTTCCTCTCTCTCTCTCTCTCTCTCTCTCTCTCTCTCTCTCTCTCTCTCTCTCTCTCTCTCTCTCTCTCTCTCTCTCTCATTTTTTGCAATCTGATAGACTTGTAGCATTACTTTTGGTTTGCCTAAAAAGGGTGATCGAGGATTATTTCCTCATATGCCACTTAAAAACTCATAATATATAGGTTATATATTATTAATGTGTCAGGCACGTGCGGCACTACAGTAATTTAGGATTTAACCGGTAGCATGTGAGCAATTTTTCCAAAATTTCCAACCGAGGTTTTGTTTCATTCACAGAAATTGCACCACAATACAGGCAGGGCAGGTTACAGTCCTTTTTTTTTTTGAAACGTGGTTACAGTCCTTTTATACTACACTACACGAACGGTACATCTCAGGCACCATAAAGAAGGCAGACTCATCGTCATGCTCTCGCAAACCAGATTGCTCAAAAAAAAAGGCACAACAAAGTCGGAAATAGTGACAGGCTCATCGTCTTGCTCTGCCTCCAGGCCGTACTCCATCCACACCGGCGGACCTTGCCGTTCGACCTTGGCTATTTCTGCGGGCAGCAGCTCCGACTGTGAGCACGCCGGCGAAGGTATGAAGAGCAGCTCGGCTTGCTCCGCCCCCATCGACGGTGTGAAGGTCGTGCCATCAGGAACGGGATCATGCTGTGTGCTAGACGGAGCTGCCGGAACGGCGGCAACTGGCAGAAGAACATCGGCGGTCCCGGAGATGCGCACCGGGCACGGCACAATGTGTGGTGACGACGACGGCGGTGGTGGGTCGTCGCAGGTGTGCGCGGCGAAGTAGGTGAGCTCAAGCTTGGATGGATCGGCGTCGGATTGCTGGACATGCTTCCGCGCAGGGCAGCCGGGCTTGCGGCCACATCTGAAGTAACTCCTGCAAGAGCCATGCAACACGGTTTCATGAGGGGAAATCGTTGCGTCTCCGATGCAATGGCTGCGGCACGTCTCTCGACTGGAGTAGTTTCAATAGGTAAGAAATTTTTCTATTTAGTGAAAAAAGGCAAAATAGATATTTTAGTCCCTCAACTTTGATATGAGGGTCAAGTTTATCCCTCAACTTTCACATAGGTCAATATAGCCCCTAAAATTTCATTTTTTGATCAAACTCATCCTTGTGCTATATTATACTTCATAATAACATGAGATTCATGCAAAAAGTCCTATTTACCCTTGTTTCTTCCCCTTCTAAACTTCTCAGCAGTTTATTATTACTAAAAATATTTAGCCAATGGAAGAAAATCAGTGTAGTAGCATGGACAATGTATCTAAGTGTTGAACATCACAAGTGTTAAATTTGGAACATAGAATTTTATTTATCCATGCACCGCATTGTATTGTGGGTGCATGAAGAGTGAAAATTAAGGAGGGGAAGAAGAAGCCAAGAGTAAAACAGACTTTTTGCATTTATTTCATATTATTTTGGAGTATAATATTAGCATAAGGACATATTTGACCCTAAAATGAAAATTGAGGGACTATATTGGCTCATTTAAAAGTTCACGGGTGAATTTGATCCTTACAATAATGTCGAGGAACTAAAATAGCTATTTTGCCATAAAAAAAGTAATAATATCCTGGCCTCTGTATCCATGAATGCTGTAATCCCCCTGAATTTTCTCTTGATGGTGTATGTGACCAGTATCATCCGTGTGCGTTGGATGATGCAAAAGGTTGGAACTTTATTTTTTTTTCTAAAAATGTATGACCTGGTTCATGGATTCATATATGAATTTCAGCAAAAATTCTTCTTTCTAATCCGTTCGGTTCCCCTTTCTAAAAATGTGTGACGGCATGAGAAATACCTTGGAAATCTAGCGCCGAGAATTTCCTTCTGCCCGTACTTCCTCCATGTGTAGGAATCTTGAACTCCATGTTGTAGTACAATCATTCGGCACGCTCCATCCGTCCTGGATCACGACCATGACGAGGTCAAAACCCAAGAACACCAGAACTGGTGCCCAAATTCAGAAAAATAGGACCGAACCAAAATAAAACCACAAGGCGTCAAGAAACAAAAAGGCTCTCCTGTGGATTGCCATGATAAATTTTATAGCATCAAGATTAAACAAAGGGCATATTACCAAAAATTGTAGTCAAATAGCTGAAAAATGATGCTGGATCTGGAGCAATACCTATAAATTTTATAGCATCAAGATTAAACAAAGGGCATATTACCAAAAATTGTAGTCAAATAGCTGAAAAATGATGCTGGATCTGGAGCAATACCTGACCCGTTGACCACTTCTCCTTGGCGCTGATCGGGGCCGGCGGCGGCGGCGGCACCAGTAGAACTCTGCCATGGCGATCGCTGCGTGTCCAGCGCGCTGAGCCGCAGAGACGCGAGCGCTTGAGAAAGCGAATCCGTGATGTCTGACAGGAGGGCCTCCACGGCGCTGCCAGGGGATCCTGCTCCGGCGCGAGCGCCTAGTCCAGCAGCCGGAAGTAGCTCGGCCAGCACAACCTTTGAGCTGGTTGGTTGACTTCTGAGCTCCGACGATGAACCGCTCCACCGTTGCGCCACCCGGGCCGGCAGCCATCTCTCAAACTGAAACTTGAAGATCGCCCAATCTGTGTTGCTCGAAGAGATGAAGATGTGAAGATGATGACTATTGTGTTAAGATACTAGAACATAATGCGCGCTTTGCGCGCCCGATCACGAGTTGCATACAGTATCCAATATTCCATGCAATTATTCTAATAATATTAATATTATTGATTGAATGGGATCTGCAGCTCATAGGTGCTGTGAAAACCATAAATTATATTTAACAAATCAGTATTAGTAGCTACCAAATATTTTAACAGATAACTTAGAATACTGATCCAAATAAGAGTGGAGTACTAAGATATTAAAAGGAGGAGATAACACACTTTGTAGTCATCTGGTATCCAAAAGAGTTTCACTGATGTTGAAAACACCAGGTTATAAAGGGCAGACCCCAGAGGCTCCCACTCGAGTGGGGTCTGGGGAAGGGAAATATATGGGCAAGCCTTACCCCCACAGTAAATTGCGGGGAGGCCGCTCGAACTCACGACCTGGCACTTCGGTGAGCAAGCGCTCAACCAACTGCACCAGGCCTGCCCTTCATATAAAATGCCTAAATATATATAGCACCAAGCAGCAGGGCATCAAATGCAGATCAAGGCATGGTTGGAACTGTGTAAACATAAAATAAGCTGATCCCCTTCTTCCTTCTAAGCATCGTCATTTGGAACTGTAAATATAGGATCGATAGTTAGTTGCTATAGAGCTTGTTAATAGCCGCACGAAGAGTTTACAATAAATCTAATATTTTGAGGAGGCAGCCATATTTGAATGAGGATCTGATGTTGAAAAAAAATTAAAGTGATCAGAAGCATCTCTATGGTACCTATGGCTATGTCTCTCACATATACTCACAATTTGGAAGAGAAAGATATAAAACAATAAAGAGGCACATGTAAAGAATTATTAGAAATTCTATGTTGACATTCAACTTGAGAGGAAGGCTGTTGTCTAGATAGGCAAATTATATAAGCAGAAGGATATGTAAATAGGGCAGCAATATGCAAAATCAGATATATTTTTGCATTGCTAAGTAGAGGAAGATGCTTACATTAGTATAAATGATATATGCACTATCAATTTTATAGATACTATGATATACCAAATGTCCAACTTGGTGACGACTAATAAAGATAATGCTTTACGATCAAGTGCAGCCATGATCTAGTCGGTCTATCTATTTTATTTACAGTTTGTAGCAAGGAGATACCTAGATTTGGAAATGCCATGTTCACAACCACGAGCTTTGCTTCCAGTGTCTTTATCAAGCAGTAGCTTATTGATGATTTTCTTGTTAGAGGAGTAGTGAAACCTGAAAAATAAACATGTTAGTTACCATGGTATTACTTGACATGTTGAAGAAAACAAATTTATGTTTATAAGGTCGATCTTTTCTTACGATAGTCTTTTCTATCTTTATTGCAGAATTGCCAGCTCTCTTGATCCAACTGACTTCGCTAGCGAATGAATCCAGCAGACTCTAGACTTTAGTTACTTTTTCGCGGGGCGTCTATACATAACACGCACGACATCAACCGTCGTCGCCGCAGGAGGTCGGTCCACCGTGGCCCGCTGGATGTGCACCCATGAACTTGCATCATAAAAGATGTTCTAAAAATAAATTAAAAATTGTTTTAGAAAGACAACAATATTTTGATTGTGTTGTTACTAAGGAGATGTAAAAATGTTCATCATAGAAAGATTGTTTAAAGATAAAATAAATTATTCCAAAAATAAAATTTCATATTCTAAGAAAAATATTCTAAAAAATGTTTTAGAGCAAAAAATATTTTAAATATTTTTTTAAACGTAGGCAAGTGTGATCTAGTTTTGAAAGTCTTAACACAAAGATCACTATGGTGTAATCATAATTTGATTTAGATAATTAGTTTGTGAAATACAAATTTTTTTAGTTGGAGTACATGCACATAAACTGAGATATGTCAGGTGAGATATGCAGCCGCTGATTTTTTACACTTGAATGCTCCGTGAGTGTTGTGGTTCGTTCGAGGCAGCTGGCTAGAATCGGCCCATGAAAATAACAGATGGGCTAAAAGCATGCGCCAGCAACTGTGACGTGGTGCATTATGGTCAGGGAGCATGGAGCAACCCAGTTCCTACAGCAACACCAGACCCATCCATCTTACGCCCCTGTACATGACGTGGCGAGAAGCAGAGGGCACCGCAAGCCGCGAAACGCGGACGAGCGAGGAGGAGCTACCTCTCTTTAATTAACCCGATTCTGTCTTCTTGACTCTTGAGGGTAGGTGACTGGGATTGTAAAATCAGTGCACTTTGTTCTCTTTTAATACTAACAAATTGCACTTTATTCAGCAGGGGTCAGTCAAGATAGCAACCAGTGATCCAATCACTGGAGGGCACATCTTCGCCCCGTTCGGCTGGAAATAAGTGGCTGGCTAGAGCAGCCGCTGGAGCAGCCACCGAACAGGCTTCTCCCGCCAGCCGAACAGGGGCTTATCGCTAAGGCGGTAAGGTCACGGAGTGTTTAAGAGTAAAAAACTACTCATAGATACTACCTTCCCAATGCATAGTTTATATGATAAATAAAAAAATAAATCTCATCCAATCCTCTCTCTTCTCTCTCTCCTTATCTCATCCTATCACTCTTTTCCCTTTCTTGATTCTTGTGTAGACATGGCGTCTTGCATAAGAAATCATGTCTATCTTTTTTCTCGTTAACTCACTTGCTGTGTCACCAAATTATTTATGCAACATTCTCATTGATGCTATGAAAATCATCCTAGTACGAGGGTTGGGACTGGTCTAATAAGAGACTAGGACGAACCAGCTCCCATCCGTGGGAACATTTGAAACCTTTTTGGATAATCGCATAATTAGATAGGAGTGTACTTTCTACCACTTGGTATCTCACAGACTACACTTACCTCATTTTTAGTATATATCTTATATTGCGAAGGAAAGGAAATATAACATACACATGTCATTCTCTACGTATAAAAAAAGGTCAATACAAATGGTTAAAAACCATGTATAGGATGTTTTCCTTCCATCTGGGTGAGAGGGTTGGTTATCGAAACCAACCGAAGATCTTCTTCGCATGCAGCGAAATCCAACACTAAAGTAAATTAATGTGATAATATTTCACATCCTCTACTTGCTTCATAGCCCTAATCTATGCCTTCTGCCGCATTTTGGACTTGTAAGTCATTGCCTCAAGTCTCGGAAACAATGAAAAGGTTTTTTTTTTAACGTTCCTTCTGTCGGGCTGATGATTATTTTGTTGCACAATATGAAAACATGGTGACGAATTCGAATGCTTGTTAATTTGAGCAAACCACGTCATGCGTTGCCTATTGGGACAAATACATGAAATGCAATCCCATGCTATGGTTAGGCATCCAGAGTTGTCTTCCAGCATGTGCAGGACGTGCACATGAATTGATAGATAAGACAGCTTAATAACACGCCATTTGGCTAAGCACGCAAGTAATTTCCATCTGTGTGTCACTGTTTTCCAGCTAAGAAATGCACGTGCTGATCTGCACAATTGAAAACAGGGGGATCACAATGCTCAAGGTGATAGAGAAACTAGCAAACTTAAGCTATAATCTTCAGCTATAATAAACAGCAGGGTCAGCGAACACTACTTACTCAACACTTGATAGGGCACAGCCAAGAAACAATGGAGACAAAAGATTACAAACACACCAATATTTTATAGAGGAAAAATGGTGGGTTAAATTATTCAATACATCACACATTACTAGACTATATGCTTCTTTAGCTACACAACACTGTCCTCCAACCTCGATCTTCTTCTGTTCACCCAATTACTCACAAATCACAGTATAAAATACAGTTGCCGAGAAGAATACCTTATAAATACAACATATGCAGGCAACAGTGTCCAAAATGGTGGTTTTGGGTCTTGAATTCAACCACTAGGTGCCGCGATCGCTATATCTTCCATAGTCTTCTGGAACATTATCTCAGTAGGTTTCAAGCACACACGAATGTATTCATGCCCAAGTTGCGCTCGTTCATTGTCCCCAAACCCAAATACAATGCCTTTATTTGTCACAGCAACAGTGTGATATAGTCCGGTACTTATTTGGGAGACATAGTGACCCCGCAGGCTCTCGAGAACGCGGGGCTTCATTACTTTGTCAGATGATCCTCGGTCAGGAAACCCTAAACTCCCAAAGCCCATCCATCCGAATGCATAAACTGAGCCCTCATCTGTGAGAACAAAGGTCTTTCTCTTCCTTGCGCATACCTAATTCAAGAAAATGTGAACGATTTTTACACATGAAACTGATAGGCATGGTCCTACACTGCTACAAGCAGCATTTTAATTAGAACAATTTGCATCATATATCAGTGTAAAGAAGAATTGCTTTAAACTGTTTAAATAAAAACTTTGCAGCTTCATTCTTCTCTAGCTATCGACAGGGCATATGCAAGCATGTTAAACAGACCTGCACAGCAACTTGGCTCTTCAGACTGCTGATCAATTCTGGGCTAGTTTTATCATTCTCATCACCATGGCCCAAGGCTCCACAGTATCCTCTGCCCCATGTATAAACCTGCAAAGTAAAGATTTTTTTAAACTTCTGTCTGGGGAGAAATTAAATTCAGAATATATAACCGAATCGACACAATACAATATATACTCACGTGTCCCAGAGCATCGAGGGCCACAGCATGCTCATCTCCAGCAGAAACACGAACTACATGAATGTTCCTCCTCTTAAACGATTGGATGGCACGTGGACGAAGTTCATCATGCTGATCACCGTGTCCAAGGCAGAAATTAGTGCAAGACCCAAAGGAATGAACTGTTCCATCGTCTGTTACAGCAAATGTGTAGCTTGCCCCAGCTGCTATCTGCACCACTTGAGTGGGGCCTTCAAATAATTCAATAATCTTTGGAGTGGCCTTGTCTATGGTGTCACCATGGCCAAGTTGGCCGTGTGTGTTACTTCCACATGTATATACTTGGCCATCCCTTGTAAGAATCACAGTAAAACTTAGACCAGTGGCGACCTGTCAAATGTTAACAAGATAGCATCAGAATGGGAAAATTGAAATGCAGAAACAAAGTGAAAGATCTTAACCACTTGGAAGAAAAGCTAGCAGATTAGTGAACCCATGATAACATTTAAGAACAAACAATTGCTTCTACAAGGAAATAATAGGTGCAAGTGCAGAAATTAAGAGCCTTAGAAATCTTATCATAAGAACAAATATGAACTAGATACATGTAAAATGCTGACTGATATGATATGTGTTCAGTAGAAGTGCTGATTTGATACAACAACAACAACATAGCCTTTTTTCCCAAGCAAGTTGGGGTAGGCTAGAGATGAAACCCGAAAGAAATAAGTTCAAGGTTCAGAAGTGCTGATTTGATAATTAATAAAAATGAACTAGCAAAAGATGAAAAGATGAGAATCTCCTGCTCAAAAAACAAGTAAGAGAATTAGGTGGTTTGCCCTGATGGCCTGAGCCGTCAGAGAGACTTCCCTAAGATATGTGCATATGCACATGATTACGCGAGGAAGGGATCATTAACAATGGTCAAATCAATTTTACACTGATGGCATATATAAAAAACATCACGACATGGAGAAATTACTGATCAAATCTTCAACATGTGAGTCATAATGATTAGCATGTGCTCTCAACAAGAACTAGAATAAGGGAGAAACATGTGAAAATATCAACCCCCTAGAAACCATTGTTGAGCATGCTGCATTGCTGCTAGCTTCCCAGTCAATACAAATCTCAGCACTAAGTTAGCAACTTCTCATAAAAAAAGTTACAAGAGAATGATAGGACACAGTACAATTTTATCAACACTTAGCAGACCAGTCATGGAAACAAGTACAGAAGCATCACTGTCAAGGAAAAAAATGTACATTATGTCTTGAAATGAAAGTGGATATGCCAAGTCAGATAATCAGAGGTGCACTTGGATACAGAGCACAAAAGGATGAAAGATTTGTGGTCACACCTGCTTGCAAGAAACCCCTTTAAGTGCTTCTACTTGCGTTGGTCGAAATATCGTCCTCCCCACTTCACCATGACCACAGCATAATGATGAATTATCACCACAGGTGAAAACCTATTTAGACCAAACTATTCAGGACAGAAAGGCAACAGAAAAATAGTAATGCACCAATATGCATAACTAGCTTCCATTGAGAGCATCAATTACCTCACCAGACTCCGTAACAAAAGCAGCATGGTTGTGCGAGGCAGAGATGTTGATAACACGGGAAAGTGATGGAAAGGAAACCCGACTGAATGCTGCACACTGTGTAGTATCTGGGCCATGACCTAGCACACCACACAAGCTGGACCCACAAGAATAGAGAGAAGAGTCACGGACCAAAAGTGTGTGATATCTTCCTGTGGCTACTTGCATCTGGAAACATACAGCAGGTTCACATGTATGAGAAAACAATTTGGACATATCGAAAAACTTGTAGCTATTTCAATGCAAGGTAAACCTATATCCAAGCAACAACATAATATTTTTTTTCTCATCTGGTATTCTGGTTTCTTTGTGGCAAACATATATAAATAAAATAATAAACATGAGACTGACAATTAGCAATGCCCTCAACATACTACTAAACTCCCATGTCATCCAAGATCAGGGAAACCATTGTCCAAGAAACAAGAAAACTACATTTTCCTCATTTCGACTTGGTATTTTGTTTCTTTCTGAAAAACATATATAAAGAGAATCATAAACAACATGAACATGATGATTAGCAATGTCTGGACATAATGCTAGACTTATAACCAGGAATTGTGTGCCATCTATATTTACTATGAGAGGTTACAGCTGCATCAAGATATAAGAATTGAAGGTATACCTCATATATTTAAGTAATTATGACAGTAGCAATACAATTTCACCAAGATTTTTCTCCATAACAATTAATCACTTCCAGAAAGCTTCATAGTGTAAGTGTGCTCCATGTTCATGTTAGTATTGTTTCTAACGAGTAAAAGCATACCAGCTTATAATTTCAGGATGTTACCATGATTGTCAATCAGAGATAAGTTGTTAACTACCCTCCAGCTCAAAACTAGAAAAATGATCTCTAGCAGCTTAGCAATAGCATGTAAATTTGTCATCTAATGCAATAATAAATATCCAGTTTAAGACATACAAACCATGCAAAATTAAAATGTCTTGCTAACTACTCCAAGGTGGGTAACATGTGAAATAAGCATTTCTACACAACAGTGCAGTCAAATGGCCATACAAGCGCTATCAAGATTGAGATTTTTTAGTCCACGTAAGTGAAGGAAGAAAGGAAGGACGCTCACGCTGCCCGATGAGGTCGCGACTGTGCCGGACGACTGCTCGACGGACTGAAGGAACCTGAGCACCTTCTTCCAGCTGCCCCCGCACCGCTCCAGCAGGTCCCCCCTCGCCGCGGGCCCCATGGCCGCGAACGCCGCCCGCGCGACGCAGAGCTTGGACGCGGCGTACTCCGCGAGCGGCCTGAGCGCGCGGCAGGTGGCCTCGAGCCTTGCGAGGTCGGCGGCCGTGAGCCTGCCGGAGGTCAGGACCTCCCCGACGAGGTGGCCCGGGAGCTCCTCGATGGAGAACGCACGCGACGCCTTCTCCCCCGCCATGGATCCACCGCCGCCGGGGCCCTGGTGAGGTGACGAAGCCCTGGTCCTCTTGGTCCCGGATCGATCGGAATCATCCAAGGATCCGGCCGCGCGGGTCGAAATGGCGCCGGAATCAGCAGGAAGCGGCGGCGGGGGAGCTGCGGCGGCTGGGGACCGAATTAGATCGAGCAGCGGAGGGTATCACCCGGAGACTCCGCCGCCCAGCTCGAGCAGCTGGGAGCACCCCCGGCGGCGGAAGCAGCAAGCCCCGGTGGGAACCAATCGAATCGCGCGGAGGGGGGCGGCCGAATTGGGCGCGGAACAGCTCCCCCGCACCGAATTCCAGCACCAATCCCGACCTCGGCAGCAGCAACCGGAAGCTAATCGAGGGCGGCCGTGCTGGGGGGATCAGGGGATGGGATTTGAGGCGTGGGAGCGGGGAATCTTTCCTAATCGGGGGATTCCTTGCCCCCCAACTCTTCGAAAATCGGCGCGCGTGCGTGCGCTTGCACGCGATCTCACACGCACGGACGGACGAACGCAGACTCCAAAAGCTACGCCGCGGGGGGAGCCGAAAGGGGGAAGACGAAGGCGAGAGGAAAGAGAGGGGAGCCGCCGCGCCAGCACGCAGAGGGAATTCTTGTGCGCACGCGAAGGGATGGAGGAGAGGGAAAGAGAGGGACGCGACGCGAGTGATGGGAGGGCGGGCTGGTGCCGCCGCAAGTGTGCCGTGGATCCATCCACCAGCGAGCGCCTCCGCCCGCCACCCACCAGGCGCGTGGAGCGGGAGCAGCTGCCCGCGGGCCCGGGAGGCATGGGGCCACCTGTCGGCGACGGGGCTTGGCTGGTGGCTGAGCGTGACGTGGCGTGTGGTCGGGGAGGAGGCGGGGCCCGGGTGTCGGTGCCCGGGGGGGAGGCGCGGGGGAGGGAGGAGAAGGACGTGGCGGCCACTATCGCCTCAGGCGGACTGGCGGAGGATGCGTCGCGGGCGGCGCGAGAGGCCACAGCCCACAAGTGGGATGGGGATGGGTGGTGGTCTCTCTCTCCGCTCTCCGGGCGGTGCGCGGCGCTGGCTGACCGGGCGGCCGCCGTCGATTCGGCTTTCCGGGAGGAACGCAGGAGGACCACGAGCTGCGCTGGCCCCCCGGGAGCGAGCTCACCCCCAATATTGAATCTAGAGTAAAATACACATGAGCACCTAAATGTGTAGCGCTGTGTCAAATAGGTTCATGAACTTAGAAATCAGACATCTAGCCCCTCGAATTTGCGAATCCGTTCACCCCAGGTCCAGTCCGATTTTGCATGGCTTTCATGACACTGTGCGGCCGGGATTTGCTACAGTAACCCCGTATTTGCTAGCGGTTTTGTTTTTTCCTTTTCTAATTTATTTCGGCCGAATCTTCGAAAAATCATAAATCTTCGATACGACATCGGATGAAAATGATTTTTATATGAAAATTGTAGCCCTCAACGAGATCTACAACTTTTTAGTTTTGAATTTTTTCATTTGACGATGTTAAGGTGATCAAAAAAATTATATAAAATTATAGCACCATAATAATCGCGTACTTTTGCTTGTCGCATTAGAAAATTAATATATTTTTTGTTTGTTGTCAAATGAAGAAACTTTATATACCAAAATTTTAACACTTTTAACGATCTAGATTCTTGTAGTTTTGAGTTTTTACATTTGAAGTTGTTAAGATGTCGATAAAACAGGCTTTATACTGTTTTATCGACATCTTAACAACTTCAAATGTAAAAACTCAAAACTACAAGAATATAGATCGTTAAAAGTATTAAAATTTTGGTATACAAAGTGTCTTCATTTGACAACAAACAAAAAATATATTAATTTTCTAATGCGACAAGCAAAAGTACGCGATTATTATGGTGCTGTAATTTTATAGAATTTTTTTGACCACCTTAACATCGTCAAATAAAAAAATTCAAAATAAGAAAGTTGTAGATCTCGTCGAGGGCTACAATTTTCATATAAAAATCATCTTGATCCGATGTCGTATCGAAGAGTTATGATTTTTTTGAAGATTTAGCCGAAATAAATTAGAAAAGAGAAAAACAAAACCGCGGTTACTGTAGCAAATCCCGGCCGCACAGTGCAATGCAAGCTATGCAAAACCGGGCTGGACCTGGGGTGAACGGGTTCGCAAGTTCGAAGGGCTAAATGTCTGGTTTATAAGTTTATGGACCTATTTGACACAGCGCTGCAAGTTTAGGTGCCCACGGTGCATTTTACTCTTGAATCTACATCTGAGCAATTTTTATAACTCACGGTCGAAGTTGAGGTGTCTCTCCCTAAAAATATCTATCCTCCATTCTTCCTCCCATCTCATTCCACTCCTGCACTCTCCTCCCTTTCTCTTCCCCTTCCCCTCCCCGTCCCTTCCCTTCACCCCACTCGAATTCCCGGCGGCGGCGGCGCGAAGCTCCGCTCGCAACGCGGCGGCGGCGCGGAGCTCTGCCAGCACGGCGCAGTGGCGGCGGGCGAGCTCCACTAGCGGCGGCGGGGGGCTCCGATCGCGGCGTGGCGGCCACGCGCTCCCCGGCGGCGGGGGCGGCGAGTCCCCCGGCGGCACAATCCCCGACGGCGGGGGCAGACGGTGGCGGTGACTCCTCGAGCGATGTTTTTTTTTCTTTTTCTTTTACTTTTTTTTCTTTTTTCTTTTATTTCCAAATTAAAGTTTTTTACCCAAGTTTCTTTTTTTTGGATGGAATTTTTTTACTTTGAGCTTTTTTGTTTTAGGATGCAAAAATATTTTACCTAAATTTTTTGTTCTAAGCGCAAAATTTTCCTCTTCAATTTTTTTGAATTTTGTTTTTCAAATTTTTCTCGTCAAAATTTTTCTATCTCTTCAATCTTTCTCTTGAATTTTTTTTTCTGAAATCAGAAAACAACAAAAAATTACTAAAAAAGAAAAAAACGGTTTGAAAAGTCGACCGTAAACTAGCCAACCCCGAGCTCACCTGATGTCACAGCCAGGGGTATGCCCCTGTATGCCTAGGCATACCCAAAATTTAGAGAAAAATATCAACATGTATTCATAGATGTATATACTCCCTTCATTGCACAAAAATTGTAGTTTTAGAAAATTTCAAACACATTACTTATTCAAAAAAATAACTTTGTTACCCATAATTACTTCTACCAATTGTGATTGAAAACTGTATTATTTATTTGGTTTTCTAGATTCTTAGTGAATGTATACACATTGAAACTAGAAAAATAATATCTACTGAATATTTGATTCGCTCTATACGTTCTTCTATGCAATGCTTTCTTGGTATAATTGGTATTGCTTTAATTAGATGAATCTCATTACAAGCTAAAACTACATTCTTTGTGGGATAAAATTTGGATGCCAAAAACTATACTTATTTTGACACGGAGAGAGTATCATATACAACTTATGGACCCAATTCAACAAAGCCTAACAAGGAAGCCCCAAATGCAAAAGAATCATTCACTCCGTCTCTGCTCACAGCTCGCCCTGAGCCTCCGTCCCCCCGGCTCCGCGTTCGCCCCAGTGCGCCTCCGGCCCTCGGCTTTGAGCCCTTCGCCTTTGGCCCTCGGCCCTCCACCTATCCCCTGGATCGGCGTTTGGCGGCACTCCGGCGACTGGCATCCGGCTCTCTCATCCTGATGACCTCCCCAACTCGGCAACGGCAACTCCGGCAGGGGCAGGCCGCAAGCCCCTCGCCGCCCCAGTGCCAGCACCCCAACATCAGTGCGAAGGAGGCCGCCACCGGTTATTATTCGCACCGTTCAACAGCGCTTGGCTGTAGCTACCGCATGTTGAGGCAGCGCAAAATGGCGGTGGCAGCTGTAACAGCAGCCGAACGGTGCGATTATGGATTTGTTATGCAACTTGTCGTCAACTATATTGCGTATTAGCTTCAATTTTTTTTTCTATATTCGGCATACCCAGCCGTAAATTTCTGGCTCCGCCACTGGTCACAGCGCCGCTGGGTTGCTGTGACATGTGCGCCGGGCGCATCTTACCTCCATATTTTAAAAAAATTCAGTTGCACTTGTACGTTCTCATGCAAATTTTTTAATTGTGTACTGATCCGTCCACCTGCTGTTAATATCTAACGTTTAAATTGCCCTGATAGGTAAAACCCATCAAAGAAAATGTCTACATTGCCCTCAGACTGAAAAAGGCCCTCACGGGTCCTCTCGTCCTCTCCTTAGCCGGCGGCGCCCAGGCCAGTAACGTCAAAGCGAGAGCTCCATCTTCGGCAGCGTCCACGGCTCCTAGCTAAGCCAGCGGCATGGAGGCGGGAAGGGGGCTCCCGGAGCAGTGGCACTTAGACCAGCGGCACGGAGGTGGGGGGCTCCCGGGGTGGCGGTGTGGACGCCGGTGGCACAGAGGCGGGATGCTCCCTAGCCAGCAACACAGAGACCGTGAACGCTATGGCTGGTGCCATTACCTGGGACTCCCTCGCCGACGGCGCAAACGCCACAGGTGCCACGCTGGCGCGTGCGGAGGACAAGGGCTCATCACTTCGGACCGGCGCCTGTCACATCCGGCAGCTCTCTAGGATCTCTACCCACAGACTTACTCATTTTATCCTCGCTCGTGCGCACCCGGGAAGGATTTCCCGGTCGGTCACTCATCTCTAAATTATTTCGGACCAAACACGCTTAAACTCGGAGTTCTTTGGAGATCGGCTTCCCCTGGCCCACACGACAACTCTCTAGGATCTCTAAATTGTCCCCACAAACCAACACTAGTCTTTGGAGATCGGCTTCCCCTGGCCCACACGACAACTCTCTAGGATCTCTAAATTGTCCTCATAGACCAACACTAGTCTTTCCTACGTACTTTGTCATCACTCGTGCGCACCCGAGAAGGACTTTCCGGTCGGTCACCCATCCCCAAATTGCTCCGGACCAAACACGCTTAACCTCGGAGTTCTTTGGATATCGACTTCCGAAAAAAAAATTACAACTTATTGATATGAGTATTCTATCAATTCAATTAAACCCAAGGGTCAGAATCTGACAGGGGCTGCTTGGCCAGCAACCCCACCGACACCATGGCTGAGGCGCGAAGGTCACTGGCGCCCAGGCTGTCGGCGTGGGCTCCCTGGCCGGCGGCGCAGAGGCAGCGAACACCTTGGCTGACAACTCGAACGGCACCATGCATGGTCGAATGCGCGTTCAATGGATTAGAGGAGCAATTTAGGGTGCGATTGGTAGGCTACACTAAGGTCTCTAGCCAAGCTTCGATAGTGCAGACTGGTTCGTTTGGTAGGCTGAATAGCACCCTTAGCCAGACTCTGGTTCATTTGGCCTTGTACGGCCTGCACAACCGGGAACGCAATAGAGTTGCATCTCCGGTTATGCAGCCTGCATCTCGCTCCCACTAGCCAAAGTTTGGTGGGCTCAGGCTGGTTACCTGAATCACCTCATTTGCCATGGAGGGAGCGCTCCTGAACCATTTTTTTTTAGCCTTCTCATGCATTGGCACCTGAGCCAATCAACCAGAGGAAGACGAAGCAGAGCAGCTGACGTTGTTGTTTTCGTTTTCTTTAATCAGATCAGCCATGAAGTGGCGCAGATAGAGGAAAGAGAGACTAAGACTTAAAGGATAGGAATGCTTTTTTCATCTTCTGTTAGTCACCGTTAGTGCTCATTTCTTTCAAAAAAATTACACGTGTAAAAAAAAGTGCGCCAGAACATACAAATGCAATTGAATGTTTTAAAGGTACGGAGATAACCATCAATTTTTTTATAAAGGTATATATACGGATCATCTCGTTACGCCTGTAGGACCTCGACGCCCATGTGCGGGCTCGATGCCTGGGGACGTGACGCCGGTGAAGCGGGCCCACCGCGCAGAGGGGCGGAGCGAAAACTCAATCGGCCAAACAACAGTTGCACTTTGGGATCACCGATGGTCTTTGGCAGGCGTGTCACGGAAGAACTTTTTTTTTCTTTTCGTTAATTTGGATAAAGGTCTGGGTGCACACACACTTTTATGATGTATGGGGTCATTGTTAATGAAGTATTCTACGAGTTTATTCTTGTTAAATTCTATACCACATAGACAAAAGTGATAAGATGGTATGCAGTTTAAGGGGGTGTTTGTTTCATGGGATTTATGCAAAAGTCTCTGGGTCTTATGAGCCTAAAAACCCAAACAGGTGAGTCTAAAAACTCTAAAAGGAGGTTGGAGTCTAAAGAACTAGGTGATACCCCGCGCGTTGCTGCGGAATTTTTTAAATAAAATTTTAACGTGAAATTTGAAAGTAGAAAAATTAAGATGCTTGTATGGCAACATTCACAAAAAAATCAGTGGACGGTGATGTGGCATTTGATATAATAGGTTCCTATATGATGCAGATAACTTACATGTTAAGAGAAATAGAATTAATGACTTTAGTAGGTGTCATCTATATAGACTATATAGATGATATGAATTTTACTTGCATATTATTTTTTATCAGGATCCAGCAGAAATCGATAAACTAATAGAATAAACATCAATAGAATATTTGATCACATTATAGAAGAATATGTGCTCAAAAAATAGAGTATGTATATGACTTTACATTAAAGATTAAAAGTATTGCACATAGTCGAGATGATATGGACATTTTTTTTATTTATTGAATCTCGTAAAAATCGATAAACTAATAGAAGAAACACCAATAGAATATTTGATCACGTTATAGAAGAATATGTGATGAAAAAATAGCATATGTATATGACTTTACTTTAGTTAATTAAAGATTAAAAGTATTGCATATTGTAGAGATGACATGGACATTTTTTGTAATTAATAAGGTAGTCGAAAGTTAGTGGGACACTTAGTGGAGAATGATGTGGACACCTTGCATGAAGAGAAAAATAGTTAGTGGGTGCCATCTATATAGAATATATAGATAAAAAGACTCTCTTGAGGAGCTTTTTGGGTCTTTTAGATCCAAATTCCAGCCTACTCCCGCGGGCCCCACACCCCTCACCACCACCGTCCCCCGTGACCCCCCCCCCCCTCCGCGGCTCCGCCCCCCGACCCGTTCCCCCACATCCTCTGCACCTCGCCGCATCTCGGTCGCCGCCCCCCTCCCCTGCGACCCCCAGATCCCCGCCGCCGCCGAATTTGAATCCGGCGGTGTCGGATACCACAATTAGGGGCACCCTAATTAGGGACTAAATCGCCCTCAAACGCAGAACACATGTTCGGCAATCGGGCCCACAAAAGCCTACAGTCTTCTTCCCATCCGAAGGGAAAGAAAGGCTCCACAGAGGCCCCATCTTCGCTAGGCCCACGGCCCAGCTTCACAGTGCAGCCCATCCGAACCCCCTCGAACCCGCGGAGCCATCTCCGCTTCGCTCGAGACCTCCCCGCCGAGGCCCTCGACAGCACACTGCGACTCCGTCTCGCTCGAGGGTAGCGGACCTACCCTCAGGAGAGCGAACTAACTCCGACTCGCTCGAGGCTACCCCTCGGCTGACGGAGTTAACGACCCGCCGGCTCACCCGCCCGCCTGATGGAGGCAATAAATGCCAACCACTCCACCGCAGAGTAGGGAGTCAGGCGGTGATAGGCCACTAGGCTGTCCAGCAGCTGTGACCGGGGTCCCGTCCGCCAACTCCGGTCACTGCTCCGCCATCCCCAGCCCTGTACAGACATCCCCGGCACTGCTCCCGCCACTATGCTGCCTACTCCCCGTACTCCCTCCGTACTTTCTCTACTGCAGAACCCTCGATCGGCATGGACGCGACCCTTGGATGCGGCCCGGGCCTTGACCAGAGCAAGACCTCCGCCTGGAGGACCCTCAACGCTCCGCCACACATGCATGGAGGACGGTACCCTCCACAGCAACCGCCACGACGCCCACATGTGCTATCAAGACGCTGGCGCGATCTCCGCAAGGCCAGGACGTCACCCAGGACAACTGCATGCCCGGCGCCTTACTCTCCAGTACCTCACAGTGTACCTTCTACAGCAGACATCCACTGTGCACCCCCGATTCGGGGAGAAGACGACGACTTCCGACCCCCCGTACTTGTACACCGCCCCTCCTTTATGTCTATAAAAGAGGGAGGCGGGCTCCTTCCTTGGGACCGGATCTAACTTCTCATCCGCTTAGACCAACTCCTTAGCTTCACTCGCGCTCCCTCTCTCTCTGATATTTGCACTTGCCTCAATCAATCTAGCAGAGACCTGGGAGCTTCCCTCCCTCTCTTGCCTTGCTTGTACCCCCTACTACAGGCACTCCGGTGCAAGATAATACAGCACCCCTCGCGCAGCCCTGCTGGACGTACGGCCCCACAGCCAGAACCAGGATAAACCTGCGCGTTCCTGTATTGCCTCTTGCATCAACCGTCTAGGATTAGGGATCACGCAGCATCTTTACTAGTTGGTGCCGGACCGCCGGGTCTAGACGCAGACAGTTGGCGCGCCAGGTAGGGGGAGCACTGCGTGACTTTTGTTTTTGTTCCCTCTTGTTCCTAGATGGCAGACGAGCCACACTTGCTCCCGGCAGGCACGGTGCTCCGGTTCGGGAGCCTCGACTTCGTCGCGACCGGCAACGGTTACGACATGGAGCTCCTCTCGGCCGGGTCCAACCCCGACACTCTGACTCCACCGCCCTAGCGCAGGAGGCGCTCGGGCCAGCGCGCGCGACAAGCGCGCATGGAGCGGCGTAGAGCAGCACGCCTTGCTACCCCCACATGGGTAGAAGTTGGCACGTCGCAGCCTGCAGCCGCGGCGGGGGACATCGCCACCTCGTCACCACCACCAAGTGCGGCCCCGGCGCTTCCCAAGGAAGGCGCGACTGCGCCGTCGCCCTTTCCCTTCGGGATGCGCAACGTCGCTGCAACCTACGCCTCTTCAATCAGCACCAACATGAGCGCGTACGAGGATCTGCCGGGTCATCACCTCCTCTCGATCCGCAACCTCATCGCGTCATCACCCGACGACTCCTACCCCGACACTACCGACGACATAAACTTCTTCATGGACAACCTCGCGGCCCCGGAGTGGGACTACTCCGGGGCACGTGACTTTGATGTTTTTCGGTCGTTTCAGCTTGCGGTGAACTACTGCCTTACCTGCTCCGAGGTTCCAGCGAGGGGGATTATGATCCAACTTGGGAGTGCTTCATGGTCGAGCTGGCGGATGGGGCTATCGACGACGTGCCGAGCGACGACGAGAACAACGAGGAGCCCCCACCAGCAAACCAAGCGGTGGTGCCTGCCGCAAACCCAGCTGCGTCGGCAGGCTCAGCGGCGCGACAGGCACAGCTGGCGCAACTCAGGAGCTCGAGACCAGGCTCGATGAGGAGGGTCGGCAGACCCGACTTCTGCGTACTGCGCTCGAGCAAGAGCGCACCGCACGTGATGCGCGTGCTCGGGCGGCGGGGTGTGTCGCCCAGGAGCGGATCCTGGCCGACGACGACGTCGACAACCCGCTGGACCTGAAAAGGGCCAGCCAAAAACTCGTCACCGCGGCATACCTACTTCAAGCCATGCCCGAACCCTCTACGCCTGCGGGTCGCAACCTGCGTAACAAGACACAGGCGCTCATCGAGCAGGCTGCAGTACAACATGCTGAGAGCTCCACGTCTCGCATGCGTTCGGCAGCCTCGGCAAGGGCTGGAGGCACCGTGCGGCAGGACCCCGAGGCCTCGGTGCACATTCCACCAGGAGGAAAGGGCAAAGCGGCCATGGCTGACGATGCGAAAGCACCCTCGGTGCATGACCGCATCAAAAGGCCTCCTGAAAAGGAGCACCTCCAAGACACGCGCGGGCACGCCAACGACGGCGACGCCCGCAACATCATCAACGGGAAAAGATACAACCCTCGATGCGGGGGGTGGATCGACCCCGAGCATGATAGGGGTGTATCACCAGAGCCTCCGGGCACCCGTGTGTTCAGCCGGGAGATCCGTACTGCTCCCTTTCCCCCACACTTTCGCCAACCCACTACCCTCGTCAAGTACCGCCTTGCATGCCAGCTAGGTGGTGCGACTGATGACGTCGTGATCATCCACAACCTTCCTCTGCACCTCGCTGACTCCACGCGGACGTGGCTCAAACATCTTCCTGTGAATTAGATCCATGACTGGGCCGACCTGGTCAAGATCTTCGTGGGCAACTTCCAGGGCACTTACGTGTGCCCTGGGAACTCCTGGGGATCTCCGAGGGTGTTGCCAGAAGCCCAACGAATCCCTGCGCGACTATGTTCGATGCTTCTCCAAGCAATGCACCGAGCTCCCCAGCGTCACCAACGTCGAGGTCATCAATGCCTTCCTCTGAGGCACGACGTGCAGGAACCTGGTGCACGAGCTTGCGCGGAGCCGTCCCACCAGCAGCAATGAGCTGTTCGATGCAGCCACCAACTTTGCTTCCTGTGAGGAGGCAGTTGGTGCCATCTTCGATGGCAAGACGAACAAGCGCAAGGAAGATGCACCCGCGGAGGGCAACAGCAGCAAGGCCAAGGCCCCCGTAAAGAAGAAAAAGCGGGGGAAGAAAGGAAAGAAGCCGGCACCACCGAACCAGCGTGGACAGGGGCAAGCGGAGGACTCCGACGAGGCCTTCGTCGCTTCCCCAGACCGCAAGGGCCCTCGAGGCCCCCCCTCGAGGCGGTGGCGGCCTGTTCGATGACATGCTCAAGAAGTCGTGCCCTTACCACAAGGGATCAGTCAACCACACTCTCGAGCAGTGTGGGATGCTTCGCAAGTACTACAACCGCGTCGCGCACCGTAACAAGGGCAAGAAGAAGGATGCGGACAACAAGGGTGGCGATGGCAAGTTCCCCTCGGTGGAGAACACCTTCTTCATCTTTGGAGGTCCAACGGCGAACATGACCTACCGGCAGCGCAAGCATGAGCGCCGAGAAGTTTTCTCCATCACCAAGAACACTCGGGGGCCGCGACCATCGAGCCATCGACCAAAGATCTCTCGGCGGAGGAGCCCGATGCCATGGACACTGAAGCCGAGACCTCCTCGGCAGACGAGGCTGAAGCAATGGAGATTGACGAGGCCCCATCTCCGCGAGACTGGCATACCCAGTACCTCGACTGGATGATCCGAGGGGTCCTACCCTCGGACCGTGCTCAGGCATGGTGTCCCCAGGCGGGCCAAGTCCTTTGTTCTGGTCGACGATGAACCTTACAAGCGCTACCCCTCGGGTGTTCTGCAATGTTGCATCCCCATCCCCGAGGGCAAGGAGCTGATCCGGGACATCCACACTGGAATCTGCGGTCACCAAGCCGCGCTGCGCACCCTCATGGGCAACTCGTTTCGACAGGGCTTTTACTGGCCCATCGCAGTCGCCAACGCCACCGACGTCGTGTGGACCTGCGAGGGTTTCCAGTTCTATGCCCGGAAGACACACCTCCCGGCTCACGCTCTGCAAACCATTCCCATCACATGGCCTTTCGCCATGTGGGGATTGGACCTCGTCGGGCCTTTGCAGAAAGCACCTATGGGCTTCACTCACTTGTTGGTAGCAATCGACAAGTTCTCCAAGTGGATTGAGACTCGACCCATCGGCAAAATCAAATCCGAGCAAGTTGTGCTGTTCTTCACTGATATAGTCTTCAGGTTCGGGGTTCCGAACTCGATCATCACCGACAACGGCACCTAGTTCACGGGCAAGAAGTTTCTTGGCGTTCTGCGAAAACTACCACATACGCGTGGATTGGTCTGCAGTGGCGCACCCACTGACAAATGGCCAAGTAGAGCATGCCAATGGCATGATCCTACAAGGCCTCAAGCCAAGAATCTTCAACAAGCTGAACAAGTTCGGCCGAAGGTGGCTCACGGAGCTACCCCGGTTATCTGGAGCCTGAGGACGACCCCAAGTAGAGCCACGGGCTTCACTCCATTCTTCCTCATCTATGGCGCCGAGGCCATTCTCCCCACGAACTTGGAGTACAGATCACCAAGGCTCAAGGCTTATCAGGAGCAGCAGAACTAGCAAGCTCGTGAGGATTCGCTAGACCAAGTAGACGAGGCTCGAGACGTGGCGCTCCTGCACTCAGCACGCTATCAGCAATCCCTGAGAAGATATCAGGCGCAGAGGGTTTGGCGCCGAGACCTCAACAAAGGGGATCTGATGCTGAGGCTCCGATAGGACAACAGGGGGCGCCAAAATCTCTCACCGCCATGGGAAGGCCCATACATCGTTGCCGAAGTGCTCAAGCCCGGCACGTACAAGCTAGCAAACGAAAATGGAGAAATCTTCACCAACGCTAGGAACATTCAGCAACTACGTCGCTTCTATCCTTGAAATTTCAAGCTATTTGTACATCATTTGTACTTTAAATTTCCCGAAGCAATAAAGAGTACGCCTTACTTATTTATTTTTCGGGAACCTTCCGAACCCTCGGGGGCTCGGATGCGCACGAACACTGAGGTTAGCTCAGCTTTACCCTCGGCAAAGCCAAGCCTCCCTCGGGGGCTACTATGGGGGGAACCCCCCGAACGTCTCCAAAAAACGCCAATGTTTTTTTCGAAAAATTTCCGTAGCCAAGCTTCTCGTACACTTAGAAAGGTAGACGCAAGGCATAAACGACTATGGAATGGGATCGGCCGAGCCGCGAGACCGCCTACGCCTCCGGGATATGGCATCCCCACTCACCTCCCTACGCCTAAGTTGTTTATGAACTTAAACTTTCTCGCAGAAGCCTATCTAAGACGCACACGAGAGCACGGAATTAAAGTAAAGAAAACGAGGGCTCGAATGCACAAGGCCCCAAGCTGCCGCACTGTCAATACACATTAACTAGTTTTCTCGCATGGCTAAGACAAAGTACTGATTTATTTACACGGGCTCCACGGCCCGAGGCTTTCACAGGTTTCCTCCTCCTCCCTGCGGACCTTCAGCAGCATTGTCTTCGACATCAGGGACGAGGTCATCCCAATCTTCCTGGACAAGACGGCGGCGTAACCCTCGACGACAGCGTCGCCCTCTTCCATAGAATCCCTTGCTGCATCCCCCTCGACGCCAGGCGCAACGACGTACCCCGATGACACTTGCTCGAGGTCCATGTCGTAGTGCATCGAGGCCACGCTGAGGGTTCTTTGAACGCCGAGGCGGAAGGCACTCTAGATACGCTCGGCCACCCAACCGCCCAGCGATCGTAGGCGATTGGCCACCAAGCTACCGGATGAGGCTCCCTCCCCCTCGAGTTCCCGACACACGGCCACGGCGGTATGCTCCAGGTCTGCATGTTCAACTTGCGCCACTGTGAACGCGACCTGGGCGGCTTCCTTCACCGAGGTCTCGTCCGCCACCACCTTCCTCAGCTCTGAATGTGAAAACAAAGACAAGTTTCGGCAAGCTAAGAAGCAATTCTAGCAAAAACCTCAGATACTTTCCCTTAACGCATTCTTGCGCCTCCTCCAGCTGAGCCCGTGCGGCGTTCGCCTGCTGCTTGAGCACGGACAGGGAGGCCTCCCTCTCCTTGAGGGCAGTTTCTGTGTTGCGGATGGCCTCCTCCCTTGCCTCGAGGATGACGTCCTTCTCCGTGAGGGTGACGGTGAGCGTGGTGACGGCTGCCTTCTCGCGCTGAAGCTCAGCCTCCTTCGCCTCGAGCGCCTGGTCCTTCTGACGCAGCTCCGCAGCCTGCTCCTCGACCACCTGGGCCTTGTGCTCGGCCGCGGCTCTTTGCCTGTCGCACTCGCGGCGGGCTTGGGCCAGCTCCTCCTCCCACACGTGGTCCCGCTCCTCCAGCTCGTCCACCCGGGCGTTGACTTCGCTTATCTGCGTGAGCAGACGGGCGTTGTCTTCTGCGAGCACATATTCCCTAGTGTACCGACAGCCCAGCTCCTCGCTCTTGTCGAGCGACATTTGTTTCAGCCGCTGCAAAAAGTGGGACATGAGCGAGAAATCATGGAGCGTGAGGTGATAAAAATCGCAGGACATTTACTTACATTCTCAGTCTGGAGGTGCTACCCCTGGAGGACGTCTAGAGCGCGCGCTCAATGTCACCGCTGGCCCGATCAAAGCTCTCCTAGGCCTCGGTCTCCGTCCGTTCATTGCGGTCGAAGGCAGGGGGATCCCAGGCTTGACCGCCGCCCAAGTCCCTTCGCGCACGGACCTCCTGGGCAACCAAATGTTGGCGCCACCCTCGGACGTCCCCGCACTGAGGATGCCCTCGGAGGCCGAAACAAATTCGGCGATCCGGGCAACGGCTCTAGCCGCGGCCGCCGGGTCGATCTCCTCCGAGTCCCCAAACTCCTCGTCCGCCGGCGTTTCCTCCACCGGCGCCTCCACCGCGGGTGCCGTCTGCGCCGCTGCCGACGCTGCGGAACCCTCGACCCCTGCCCTCGTGGGCTCTGGGGCGAGGGTCTCTTCCTCCTCCTAGCCGGCGGGGTGCTCCGAAGCATCCCCTCCAGTCTCTCCTCCCCTCCTGCTCCCGGCTGGGCGGCATCACCGGGACCGCCTCGGCCGGCGTCATCCCCGGCTCCCGGCAGGGCGGCATCCTCTGCGTCGCCTCAGCCGGACCCGACTTCGGCTTTCGGCTGGGCGACGTCATCCGCGTCGCCTCGGTCCAACTTCGACATCCTGCCGGCCTCCTCCCCGGCGTTGCCCTGAGTGGTCATTACTTCGGCACTCTGGTCAGCGTCATCCCTGCCCTCCTGCGCTCGGGCCTGCTGGGCTAATTGGGCCCCCCCGGGCAACCACCTCCTGGAGCATCGTGCCAGCCGCCTCTGGCGTCTGGGACCCTCCGGTCGGGGGCTGCGGCGCTGAATGCGGCGTCGCGCTCGCCCTGATCTTTTTGGCCTTGGTCGGCACAAGGCGGACCGGATCCTTGGTGGTGGCCCTGCGGCTGGACCATGGGGGAGAGAACGCCGGAGTCACAAGATCTGGGAATCGAACAAGCAAGTACAAAAAATGGAATTAAGACCACTTACTCTAACAGGGAGCTCAGCTTGCGCTTGCCCGCGCCGCTCCTCTGGGCTCGCGGCACGCTGCCGCCTCCTGACGACCGGCCTGGGGGCGTCTCCCACGGGTCGGCCTGAAGCCTCGGGGCCGCCCGCCCAGGCGATTCCGCGCTCGCTGCGGATGCCCTGCCGCTTGCCGACATAGTGGACGCGGATGTCCGTCTGCCCATCACCGCCGCGGGCGCGGGCAACCTTTGCCCCGTCGTCGGCGCAGGTGAATCTCTGCCTACCGTCGGCGTGGGCGACCTCCTCCCCGTCGCCGCCATGGGAAAACTCTGATCCTCCTTCGCAGCGAGAGTCATCACAAGTGTCGCTGGCACGAGTCTCCTCTCGCCCAGCGTCATCATCGAGGCCTCGACGCCGGCTTCTCGCTGAGCCGGTGGGGGACTTGCGCCTGTCACCACCTCGAAGTCATCAGACTCCGAGAAATCCACCCCGCCGGTCGAGGAGTCTTCCTCCTCAGTGGACTCGGGAGTGGACGATGGCGGGACACCCTCCCTCCGCGCTCTGGCACACGCCTTATCGTGGTTTTCCTTCCTTTATCTCTTCCTGGCGGTAGTCTCCTTCGCCTTGTCCTTCCTCTTCACCACCTCTGCGTGCAGGCGATTTGCTTCATGAACCTCGAGAAGCGGGGGCTTCGAGATGTAGCCTTTGCGGCTTAGTCCCTGTAAGCATGACCAGAATCAAGAACAAGGGGAAGGAGAAGGATCAGCGCGAAATCGACAACAACCGAAAGCAGGACTCACCAGACCGATGTACCCCTCCTCGGGGTGCATCTTGATCTTCTAGAGATCCTCGGGGTCGGAGGGGAAGTGCGCCACTGTGATCCCCGCCCTCTTAACAGCGGCATCGAGGGGGAGCAGCTCGCTCGACATCCTCGAACCCTCGGCCGCAGCCTCGGGGGTCAGCTCGAAGATCGGCAACCTCCTCTCCATGAGGGGAATCACCCTCTGCCGGTGGAAATTCGCGATGACGGTGTTCGCCGTCAGTCCCTTCTTCGCTAAATACTGCAACGCATCGATGAAAACCTCGAGCCTGGCTTGGTGCTCGTGGACCACCCCCCACTTCCATGCGTCCAGTTTCTCCCGGAGCACCTTGTCGGTGAACGCGGGGAGCCGTCCGTCGTCGTTGCACAGGTAAAACCACTCTCGGGTCCACCCGGCGTTGTTCATCGTCATCTTGCAGGGGATGTACAGATTCCCCCTATGTTCACACACCTGGAGCGTGAGACAACCCGCGCACACGAATCTCCTCGGCTGGCCCAAGACGTGCTCGGTGTAAAGCTCATCGTGGAATAAATGCACCCATAAATCCCAGTGCGCCTCCACCCCCAAGTATCCCTCACATACGGCGACGAAAACCGCCGCCTGCGAGATAGAGTTGGGGGCGAAGTTGTGCAGCTCCACCCCGTAGTGGTCGCAGAGTGTGCGAACGAACCTGCCGGCGGGGACGCCGAATCCTTGCTCGTGAAGCCGCATGAGGCTCACGGTGTAGCCGCTCAGGGGCTTCGGCTCCCTCTCCTCCGGCCTCGGGACAATCCACACCAGCCGCGATGGCTCGGTGTTCGGCGGCAAGAGCCCTTCGTCGACCAGCGCCTCTAGGGCCGCGGTGGTGGCGGTTGACTTGACCCATGGTGCCGGCTCCTCGTACCGCACCATTACTTCAATCGATGGGAACGCGGGGGATGAGCTCGAATGAAGGCAAAGGTGTGCTCACTCCTCCTCTTCTTCTTCCTCTCGCTTCTTGGCTTAGATGCAGGGGAGGCGAGGAAAGCGGGGAGGCAAGAGCAAATGGCCAGGTGAACCGAATCATTCCCTCTCTCTCTCTCTCTCTCTCTCTCTCTCTCTCTCTCTTTTATTACTGCGCCGGGCGGGTTCAACGCAGCAACCCTGGATTCACTGCATTAAATGCGGAAGATTTCGCAGCCACCGACAACTGGGCCCCGCGGCCGGGTAACCCCCCCCCCCCACACGCACGCGCAATAATTCACGCGGTGCGGGAACCGACGTGGGCGGCGGCACTGTAGCGCCATCCCATCCGCCAGCCACCGCCCACGCCTCTCCGCCTACCTGAGACGACCGCCTAAAAAGGCGCGCCCGCACAGCACGCTCCGGGCCACGACGCCCACGATCAGCGGAGGACCCGTGCACGACCCGCGATCCCAGCGCCGTTTACAAACTGTGACGGAATATTCCCTCCGGGGGTTCCTTACCGTCAAAGGAACTTTATTTCGAGGCCTTACTGATCAGGGGTTCGAAGCTTGTCCCACCGAGGGTTCGACAGGCGCCCCAGATCGCTAGAGTCAGGGACTGTATGGGCGTACCATACAAGCTACCCTCGAACACGAAGTTCGAGACATCCTGCACAGTGTTCATGGCCAGCCGGGGGTGCCTAGCGGGGGGATCCCATCGAGGGAGAGCATCGAGCCCTCGGGTCCTATCGAATGGATCCGAGCCCCGCCTAGTGAACCTTTGAAAAATGCTTTACGTGACGTGTCCACGGACCACAAGCCGACCCTCATCGAACGGGGCACGAACGTCCACTTGAACTACCCGCTAACAGCTCATCGAAGCAGCCATGGCTCACACCCCGGGCATGGGTAGCATGGCGCGCTTCACCCCTCCTCCCTGCGGAAGGGCGACGAGGGTCGTAACACGAAGTCGAGGGTTCCCTGAACGCCTTCACGCAGGCCAGGGCTCGGGGGCTCCTCGCACATCGCGGCTCAGGCCGCATCCTCGAATAAATCGGCCGCCGCCGATTGTGAAGTTCCACGTATCGAACAAATCCCCCTCGCATGTTCATCTAAAAGTCCGCGGGTCACCGTGTCAGCACTAAAAAACACCGAGGCCGGCTGAAAGGAATGCCGAGGCCGGCTAGAAGGGAAGCTGAGCGGTTGCCCCACCCGATCAATCATGCAACACGACGTCTATAGCCCTTGAACGAGTGCTAGCACTCCTCCATGGCCTCGGAGGCTACACTCGCGGGTGCGCTGACGCACCCCCACGGAGGAAAATTCACACATTCGAGGATCAAAACCCACAGTCCGGCTCTCGACCCTTCTCCCCGCTCCAAGCTAGTGTCGGGTCCGGAGTCGGACCCGTCTCCATCCGTAGCCTCCGGCTCCAAATAAGGCCGCAAGCGCCCGACCCTTCTCCTCATTTCTATCTTGCTCCGCAAAGCGGCTCAAACCCTCCTATCGGTGTGGTGACGACACCCCCAGCGGAGACGTCATGATGCTCAAGGCGACTATGATCTGCATAGATAACTCGGAGTGGCCCTGCCACCGTTTCTCTGTCGGCGAACTCTGATCTTGAACTAATCTCCTCCGGCAACGCCCGCGGGTGCACTAACACACCCCCGCGGGGAGAACAAAACCTCCACAGTCAGCATCTGAGTCACGGCTTCGAGGGATCAAGCCTCTGCAGGGCTGACGCTCATCCCTACAAAGGCTCGGGGGCTACTGTCTGGTACCACAATTAGGGGCACCCTAATTAGGGACTAAATCGCCCTCAAACGCAGAGCACATGTTCGGCAATCAGGCCCACAAAAATCTACAGTCTTCTTCCCATCTGAAGGGAAAGAAAGGCTCCAGAGAGGCCCCATCATCGCTAGGCCCACGGCACAGCTTCACAGTGCAGCCCATCCAAACCCCCTCGAACCCGCGGAGCCATCTCCGCTTCGCTCGAGACCTCCCCGCCGAGGCCCTCGACAGCACACTGCGACTCCGCCTCGCTCGAGGGTAGTGGACCTACCCTCGGGAGAGCTAACTAACTCCGACTCGCTCGAGGCTACCCCTCGGCTGATGGAGTTAACGACCCGCCGGCTCACCCACCCGCCTGACGGAGGCAATAAATGCCAACCACTCCACCGCAGAGTGGGGAGTCAAGCGGTGACAGGCCACTACACCGTCCAACAGCTGTGACCAGGGTCCCATCCGCCAACTCCGGTCACTACTCCGCCATCCCCAGCCCTGTGCAGACATCCCCGGCACTACTTCCGCCACTGTGCTTCCTACTCCCCGTACTCCCTTCGTACTTTCTCTACTGCAGAACCATCGATCGGCATGGACGCAACCCTCGGACATGGCCCAGGCCTTGACCAAAGCAAGACCTCCGCCTGGAGGACCCTCGACGCTCTACCACACATGCCTGGAGGATGGTACCCTCCACAGCAACAGCCACGATGCCCATAGGAGCTATCAGGACACCGGTGCGATATTCGCAAGGCCAGGACGTCGCCCAGGACAACTACATGCCCGGTGCCTTACTCTCCAGTACCTCATAGTGTACCTTCTACAGCAGACATCCACTGTGCACCCCCGATTCGGGGAGAAGACGACGACTTCCGACCCCCCGTACATGTACACCGCCCCTCCTTGTGTCTATAAAAGAGGGAGGCGGGCTCCTTCCTGGGGACTGGATCTAACTTCTCATCCGCTCAGACCAACTCCTTCGCTTCACTCGCGCTCTCTCTCTCTCTGATATTGGCACTTGCCTCAATCAATCTAGCAGAGACCTGAGAGCTTCTCTCCCTCTCTCGCCTTGCTTGTACCCCCTACTACAGGCACTCCAGTGCAAGATAATACATCGCCCTCGCGCACCCCTGCTGGACATACGGCCCCACAGCCGGAACCAAAATAAACCCGCGTGTTCCTATATTGCCTCTTGCATCAACCGTCTAGGATTAGGGATCACGCAGCATCTTTACTAGTTGGTGCTGGACCGCCGGGTCTGGATGCCGACAGGCGGTGTATGCATGGCCCGGTGGTGTGCGCACGGCCCGGTAGCGCGGCCACGTCCCGACCCGGCGGCGCGGGCACGTCCCGGCGGCGTGCAGGCGTCGCGCGTCCCGGCGGCGGCGGAGTCTGCGTGCTCCAAGGCATTGAGGACGAGGAGCGCAGTGACGCCAGCTCCGACCTGTTCGAGCTCGAGACCTTTGCCGCCACGTACAGGGACGAGCCCATCCGCACGAGCGTCGCCGCCACCAGGGTTCCTCAACGCGAACCGGCTTCAGCTCGCCCTCTTGTTTCTCCTCCCTGGTGAACCGGCGGCCGAGGCACGCGGGACGACGGCGGCACTCACGCGCGCGGCGCGGTGCCGGCGAGCGGCCGCGACTGGGCGGGTGGGCGGAGCGCCGCGGGCAGCACGCGGCGCGCGCGCGGTGACAGCGGCGTGCGCGTGCGGTCTCCCTCTCCGGCAAGTGGACTTGAGGCGGCGGCCCGGCCTCCGGCGCCGGCGAACGGCCTCTGTGGCAGCGGAATGTCCTTCATTTACTGTGCATGTAGAGGTATTTTTGTACTTTGTCAACTTTATTAAATGACCTTTAGTCACTCTAGTCTCTGAAACCAAACAGGGTGAAATTAAAAGTTTTAGACCAATGACTTTTAGTAGTCCAGGGACTTTTAGAAACCAAACTGAGTCTAAGGGTAATTTCAATGGAGATTTTATAAAGAGTTTCATAGCATTAAATTCCATACCATATATATCTATTTGATGAAATGGCAAAGAGAGGAGGCAATAGTTTCGTAGAATGAGAGGAGTTTCATCCCTCATGAAACACACTCGCTATAGTTTCTAGTGTCTTAATAACTATACCATAAAACTATACACGAAGACCCGCCTAAGAAGAAAAGGAAGAATAGAGTTCATGGTAACGAAATTTGGTGTATACAGTTACCAAGAGACATGAAACTAGAATGAAACTCCATTAAAAGGATTTGCATTTTATCTACACAAATCCATCAACTTCTATTTATCGCAAGGCACATTTGATCATAATACCAATCAATAATTAAATGCGATAGTTTATCCATGAAACTGTGCCATAAATGTTAAGCATTGAAAGAGATAGTTTTATTGCAGTGTCAAGCTTAACTGTGCAATAACATTGTGCATTATGGCCCTGTTTGGTTTCATCTGTAGCACACGTAGCACAAATTTTGACCAATAATTAAGGGTACTAGATAAAGACAGTTACAAAACTAACTCCACAACCCTGCGCTACTTTGCGAGACGAATCTAATAAGGTCTTTGACCATACGATTAGAGGTTGGTTACTATAGTATTACTGTAGCTAATTATCAATTAATTACCGTCATTAGATTCGTCGCGAAAAGTTACACCCATCTGTGAAAAAGTTTTGCAAATAAACTTCGTTTAGTACTCCATGCATGCAAAGTTCTTTTTTTAGCACGAGTAGCGCAACCCAAACAACCGGGGCCGTATTAGTCTCGGTAACTACGAAACTCTGCTACTAGAATGCCTACCTTTGTCAGTAAGCATTATGGTGGCGGCGTAAGAGCAGTCCCAACCCTCCAAGTCAGCTAGTTTCCATAGCATTAAATAGGTTGCTATGTAAGCAAAAAGCTAATGTGGCAAGAGAATTAATGAGAGAAGAAAATTTTTGAAGAAATCATGTCTCATGCAAGAAACCATGTCTACATGAAAACCAAGATAAATGAAGAGAGGGTTGGAGGGAGAAAAGAGATAGAAGAGATATAATTGGATAGCAGTTTATTATGAAAAAATCATGCATTGGGGATGTAGTTTCTATATGTAGTGTCTATATGACATGGCAAGTATAGAAACTACTAGTAGTGTCTTGGGTTGGGACTGGCCTAAGCAGCCCGTGGAATTGCTGACCGCTCTAATAAACATAGGTGTTGACGCCTTTTACGGGCCAACACACGATCGCGCTAGGTCGCGCGGCGCGAGGAGGGGCTCCTTGCAGCACCTCCTGCGTGGAGCGGTCAGATCGGTCAGAGGGACCGGTCAGACCGGTCGCCGTGCAGAACGGCGACGATCCTACGAACGCTCGCCCGGGAGGGACCCCGTCGGGGTGAGCGCGTGTAGGGTCGCCCTAGGCTCGGCAGGCCAGCTAGGGCGTCCTCAAACACCATGGAGACGAGAGAAGAACAGCATGTCGAGGTTGGAAAAGTAGGGTAAAGGTAAAGAAATAAAAGATATGTTTTTGATAGATTCGATTGGGTTCGATCCTCAATCGGCCATGACCCTTTATATTTATAGGGTGGGGAAGACTTACCCCGCAAAAAATTCTGTTTACAGATCTAAATCTATTAAGAAATCTAATTGTACTCGGACTCCTCATGGACCGGTCAGACCGGTCGGACCCACCGGTCAGACCGATCGGGCTCCTGCCGGATCAACTACAGCATCAGACCGGTCAGACCGCTTGGTCAGACCGGTCAGACCGGTTGATGCCAATTTTGGCTGTCAACATACGCCCCCCTGTTTTTTTGGTAAAGCTTGCTTGCCAAAAAATAATCTTCAGTACCAAAATTGTCTAAGGGCAATGATTAGCAATGCATCGGCCATATATTATTTCTAAACAATGCTAAAATAGCCGAAATAAGGGAACTAGCAAATGTAACAATTTCTAGCATAGGATGAGCAAACTATTTCGGCTTTAGCATGTTCAATAATAGAAATCTTAACACGGCCAATGCGGCCGATTATTCAAATCTTGGCTCCTTGGTAAGGCATAAGTATGAGATTGATAGTCATAATATGGCAACCAAGGATCATACCAAAACCATGGATTATAATTGGGTATACCTGAATACGCGTTCCATGGCATATGCACCGACGGAATAAATGATGAAAACCAATACGATGACCGATGATGCTTTCTTGATCTTGGTGGTAAAAAATTTCTTCTTTGTTTGCCTTCCAATTGATCGCTTTGTTTTTGTTCAGATATCTTCTTGTATTTATCTAGAAGCTCCTCAAAGGTCAGCTTGATCCTATTTTTTGCACCACTAGACTTTCCAGGTTCAGGCCGGTCAGACCGGTCTGAAGAACCGGTCAGACCGGTCCTGTCAGAACCGATATAGATGCTCTTATCTTGCCCCCCAGCCGAATTTGAACATTGTTCGACTATATTGTTTGAAGTATGGTCTCCATTGGGAACAATCTGAGCAACGGAACTAGCCGATGTTTCTTCAACGGTCGGCTTTTCTTTATCTTGTGTCAAATCTGATTTTTTATTCAATCGCCCATCTTTTTTGACACGATAAACTTGCTTGATCACCATGTGTTTCTTTTTCTGTACAGGCCGATTTTTAGGATCAAAACGACCATTATTTGTAGGTGATGGATTACTAATTGCCGGCTCCCTATAAGTAATATAATTTGGGTGCAAATATGTAGGAAGAGACGGCATATATGAATTATGAAACTACGGTGTACAAGAATAAGGCATATTGAAATAAGCACCCCATGGCATGTACATAGAGGATCCATATGATGGAAACGGCATTGACATAGGAGCATAATTCCATTGTCGATTCTGATTATAGAATTTCTGTTTTGGAATAGATTTTGGTTGCTTGAAATCTTTAACCCGACTAGCATGTTTGATATCCTTTTGTTTTGAGGATTTAACCGGAAGCTTCTTACTGGTCTTCGGCTTTTCTTTTTCATGCTTATGACGGCTTTTGGATTCAACAGTTTTCCAAACACCAATCTCGGGTTTCTTGGGCTTCACCATCTTTGGCTTTGATTTATTTTGCGAAACCCTAGATGAACTGGTTAGACCGGTCGTGGAACCGGTCAGACCGGTTGCAATGCAACCAGCATCTTTGCCTTTGTTTTGTTGCCCCCCCGAGCGTTGAAGTACTAGATTTAGTCTCTGTGCTCTTGTTTGGGGATTTTGGTTCAACAATTTCGGCTTGGGACGGCCGAATTGTATCTTGACAAGCAATATCAGGCAAATTTTTGCAAGAATTATTAGCCGACTTTTCAATAACCGACTCTTGAATAACAGGAACTAGAATTGAACTAGCTTCTTGATCAATCAAATACTGAACAAAATCAGATAGGGCATCGGATAATGTATCTGAAGATTGTACCTCTTTTAATAGATCAATCATGGATGGTGGCTTCCACTCCTTTATCTTGATGACGCCTTGTTCTGTTTTATGATAACAGGACAGAAACAACCTTTCATCCGCTTGATTGCACTCTCGCCGATACTCTTGAAGTAGTTCCTCATGTGACGATATATTGCTAGGGTTTGAAAAATCGGTCATGATAACCTAATTCTCTTCCCCAGCGGAGTCGCCAATTTGTGTTGACGCCTTTTACGGGCCAACACACGATCGCGCTAGGTCGCGCGGTGCGAGGAGGGGCTCCTTGCAGCACCTCCTGCGTGGAGCGGTCAGACCGGTCAGAGGGACCGGTCAGACCGGTCGCCGTGCAGAACGGCGACGATCCTACGAACGCTCGCCCGGGAGGGACCCCGTCGGGGTGAGCGCGTGTAGGGTCGCCCTAGGCTCGGCAGGCCAGCTAGGGCGTCCTCAAACGCCATGGAGACGAGAGAAGAACAGCATGTCGAGGTTGGAAAAGTAGGGTAAAGGTAAAGAAATAAAAGATATGTTTTTGATAGATTCGATTGGGTTCGATCCTCAATCGGCCATGACCCTTTATATTTATAGGGTGGGGAAGACTTACCCCGCAAGAAATTCTGTTTACAGATCTAAATCTATTAAGAAATCTAATTGTACTCGGACTCCTCATGGACCGGTCGGACCCACCGGTCAGACCGATCGGGCTCCTGCCGGATCAACTACAGCATCAGACCGGTCAGACCGCTTGGTCAGACCGGTCAAACCGGTTGATGCCAATTTTGGCTGTCAACAATAGGGCTTTGTTTGGTATGACTATAACTATGAGATCAGAAGTTTGTTTAATAGATTAAAATATTTTATAATTTTATTATAAATTTAAAACAAAAGATATGCTTAGCAAATGATCCTTACTTTATGTACAACCTAGATCTAAGAATTTCTAGAGTTAGGTATGAGCAGCTCCATATAATTTGCGAATTTTCTAGAGTTGGACCATGCGAGGTCACAAGAGACAGAGCCCGAACAACCCATTGGTCCTCGCCAATTAAATTCAGTTAAACGTAACCGGTTTGATTATGATGTAATGTTGTTTCAACTACATGGTTATGTGGCATGCTATTTTAGTTTATTTCTCTTCTCTAAATTTTAGGTTGACCTATAAGATTTCTAATAATTTCCGACAATTTTCATACAAGTGGCTAATAGTTTTCAATATATCGAAATAACTATCTTTCATAATTAGTGAAAGTGGGTTTTTCGGAAATTATGTTATCAGTGATTTAGTAAAAGGTCAGCAAATATTCAAATTATACTAGTACAAAACTGTGAAAAGATAGCATATCTCGTAGTGTAATCATCCCAGATGAGTTAGAACTTGCATCCCTAAGTCAAGATGTTTGTCCTTCTGTTCTTATAACTGTCTTAGCAGTGAGGGTGCCGCTTGCCCTGATCAAGTAGCCAACTAGTATGGAAGAAGCTCGATCTAACCCCTGAAAGACAGGATTTGGAGAAGAGCCACCTAGTATCAGGTGGATGGGTGAAATAAGATCAAGGTGAGGGTAGGCGAAAGGGTGCACTAGAAGAGGTGTGAGTATTGCTCAAAAAAAGAAGAAGAAGAGGTGTGAGTAGCAGGTGACGAGAACTGCTTGATGCCACCATAATCGACTTCAAATTAATGTGCACAAGATTTTTTTCTTGACATGAGGATTACTACTTTTTCGCACCTATTTTCCATCACAAATTATTAGTTATTTGTTTTTTAGATACATAATTTTTGCTATACATCTAGATATATATTATATCTAGGTTCATAGCAAAATCTATATATCTAGAAAAGCCAAAACAACTAATAATTTAGGACGGAGGGAGTAATTTTTAACTACTTTTTGGAAGACAAAATTGTACATGCTATTATGTGATATAATGGGTGGATCACAAAAGCAGAATTTATTTGCACAATGGAATAGACCACTAGGGCACTATTCTTGATCCTAAGAATATATACTTATCAAGATGGATTTATACGATGACGTGGTGCATCACCACAAAAAGATTTGCTTTGCACTTCACTTTGAACCTTAGTATCAGGCGTGGATAAGGAACATTTGATTTGTGGCCCAGATAACGGGGTCTATTCCCCGCACATACAAGGTGGCAGAGACGCATTGTAGAAGCACCTCCGCCGCTGCTCCACTGCCATCCTTCGCTACCCTTGGCTCTGACGCCGCCCTCGGTGCCACCTCCGACGTCCTCCACCGCCGCCAACCCTAACCAAGCTCGCCGCCGCCTTCTCCTCGCCCCCGCCACTCACCGGGGATCTGATCCCGCCAGAGCACCGTCTCGCCCTCCATCGGCGGGCCGCCGCCGCCCCCGGCCCCCATCTAGATCCGGTGGCCATTGGAGCCCCGGCAACCCCGGAACCTAAAGTCCGCTGCCGCCCTCCACAACCCCGACCGCCAGCGACTTCGCCGGAGACCGCTCCGTCCACCTACCACTCCTCGCCGGCCACCCCTCCCTTTCCCTGGTTCGCAACCCGTCAGCGGCCGCTTCCCCCTCCCTCTCGAGGTGTCCGTCCTCATTCGCTCGCGTGATAAATAGACTTCCCGCATATGAACCCTGCCAAAATTTTATCGTGGCAATACACTCTGGCTTCTGTTTGCTTCTCCACCGACTATTTGGCTGCGCACTCCTACGAGAAAATGGCAGCCCACGGCACAAAGTCGAAGCTCACGTGCGTTCTGTGGGTGAAGGAAGTGCTCAGGGCTCACCAATTGTTTGTCGTATAGTAAGCGCGAAGTCCATCTGTTGTGTGGGTAAAATGAAAGAAAGATGTCCGTTTATGTGACGTGGCTGCATAATAATAAAGTGTAATAAACAATGTTTGATTAACATTTCAAGACTAATCACTCCCACCGGCTCTTGTCTAAAAAAATACTTGGGCCAAAAAGCAGTGGGCCGTACATGTGCAGGGCCGGCCCAGTCTCACCGCTTCTGGGTGGCGGCGGGGCGGTAGCCCCACCGCGCATGCGTGATGCGTGCCGCGCGGGCTCGGGCGCCAGCTCGCACACGGTCCCAGCCACGCGGCGCCGCCTCCTCCCTCCCTCCCTCCGACTCTCCCTCTCCGCTTCCCGAGGAGCGAGCGCATCTCTCTCCTCCCCTAAACCCCGCCGCCGGCCGCACCCTGATCCCGTTCCCTCCTCCCCTCGCTTCCTCCCTCCCGGTGCGGGCGGGTCGGAAGCTCATGAGATCCCGGCCATGGCGGGCCCCACCTCGCGGCTGCTCCTCCTCGCCCGCCGCGCCGACCGATGTAGAAGCCTGCCCCTCCTCCTCCCCCGCGCCGTCCACGCAGCGGCCGCGGCAGGGGCGCCCTCTCCGACGGCGCCGCCGCCTCGCCTCCCAGTCTCAGCCCCGGTGAGGAGGTATCGACTGGCCTATCTCAGCTACGGTCACCGCATCCAATCCCTAGGTCGCAGTTCCGTTTTACGGGAATTCCGAGTCAGCATGGCTCGTCTCAATACTCGAGAAAGAATGCTGGAATTGGATCAGTGTCGTGTTCGCCACTTTAAGATTCGGAAATGCTAGGAAGAAAAATTGGACGCTCCAACATATGTTTCAATAGTTGATCTTCAATGTTGCAACTGTTATTTCCGCATGTTTCATGATGAATATTGCATGAAACATGGTGTTCATGTTGCGGCGGGAATTTTCACATCCAAGAGTCAAACGACTTAATTAGTTTTTTGTATATTTTTAAATGTTGCACCTATGTATTTTCGATGTTGCACATATCTTATTTCAATATTGCAACGGAGCATCCAATGGAAAAGTTCCCATTGGACGTCCAGGCGCTAGCCAACCCCGTTTGAGATTTAGAGGATATGAGATTTGAGTGAACATTTTTGCAGTTTTTGCACGGTGTGCTACTCATCCACTTATCGCAATTATCAACTGTGAAGGCGAAGAAGGTTTATGATCTGAGAGAACAGCATACAAGGCCAGGTTGGCCTAAGTGTCCCTACCGTGGTATAGGGTTTCATGCATATCGTTGAAAGGACTATACCTGGCTTAATCAATACTGCAAAATAAATTTCTCCCCAGTACTGAACTAACCTTGCTGAAAGTATTCACACAGTCTAGTTAGAATGCTATTCAGATAATAAGACCTAACTCGTCTATGACATTGGATAATTTTGTTTCTTCGCTTGAAGAGAAACTATTTAGTTCAATGATTTTTGCAAAGGTTTCTCCATGCATGTAGGTTGAATGATTCTAGGGTTATTTGGCTATAGACATTATATTCAGATGGTTTATTTTCTATTTTGTAGCTACTCAAATGCATTCACCAGTGTGCATGGAGAGAGGCCGTCATCAGAATATGCAAAGATCAGAAAGGAATCACTAGAAACCCAGTTTGGAAGAATCTTGGGGTCAAGTTCGCGCAGACTCTTTGCTGACCGAGGCTTTGGTCCATTCCTTGCACTTTACAGGGCTGCTACTATCTCTTTTCATGTTGTGAAGCTCACTATTTGGCATTTATTGCTGAATGACATGCGCAAAAGGGCAGAAAAGGTATTTTTCTTGTTCGTTGCTGGTGGAGGAACTGAGCATCATGTCTCTGATTATCATTTTGCTTATTTCAGTTCCGAGAGACCTTGATACGGTTGGGTCCTTTTTACATCAAGGTATGCTGTATAGTACCTTAAGAATTGGCATAGATCTGTAGAATAGACACCAATCTTTTCGATTAATAAATTTTGACACAACATTTTAATATGGTGAATATCTCCTAGGTATTTTGGAAACTACATCATTGTAAAATGTCTTATGACTGCCAGGATTATTACAATTATCACTATGGCTTAGTAACATGATTAGTATCAACCTTAAAGCATTCAGACAAAAATAAAGGTGGTGGATGTGCCAACTGCATCTTAATATGCCCTTATGTCCACATCTTGTTAATGAATTACAATACTTCATTATTTAATCTTGCCTTAGGTGTAATATGTTCCTTTGCCATTTCTCTTGCACCTTGCAGCTTGGACAGGCACTAAGCACACGCCCTGATATACTTCCCAGCGCATACTGTCAAGAGCTTGCAAAGCTACAGGTAACTCTTGTGCATTGTATGCTTTTTCTTAATGGTGAAAACGAACTGTTAGATATAAGAACCTCAATTAGGGGCCACTGTAAAATTTGCTTCTAGAAGGGATCAAGGTCAAAGTTGGGCCCAAAATGGGTGCTTCAGCTATTAGTAATGCTCCGTTCAAAATCTTAAGTCTGAGGAACTTGTACTAGAGGATTCACTATTTTTTATTACATTTTAGTGTTTTTGCTGACTACTACTATTTTAGGATCAAATACCACCATTTCCAACCCGCATTGCCCTCAAGACCATCGAGTCTCAGTTGGGTTCCCGAATTTCTGATTTGTTTGTGGATATCAGCCCGGAGCCGATTGCAGCAGCATCACTGGGTCAAGTTTACAAAGGTTAGACACGTCTGATAAGACCTTTTGCTGATTACTGGTGATTATGCTTCTGTACTAATTGTTATTTACCTTAGCATATATTTCAGACCTGTGTTCTCCAAGTTGAAATGCATTTCTTTGATACTTCAAGTCATGCAGCTCATCTACGCTCAGGAGAGCTTGTCGCAGTCAAAGTTCAAAGGCCTGGAATGGCGCCCTTGCTGACTCTAGACGCACTTTTGTTTCATATGATTGGAGGGCAATTGAAACGGTTTGCTAAGGCTCGCAAAGATCTACTGGTGGCAGTGAATGAGATTGTGAGCTTCTACTTTTTGAACCAAACTTGTTGATTTCAACATGATGCTCTAATCTGATTTCTTGCACTTATACTCCCTCCGTTTTTAAATGCATGATGTTTAGGACAATCTAATCATATCATTTGAACTAATTAGCTTGTCACAAACGCCATACATTCAAACAAAGGGAACTAATTACCTTTGCTGTAGCCCACTGTCTACTATAATTTACTAACATCTCAATCAGAATGGAATATAATGTTTTCCGCATTATTTTATCATTAGCTTCGTATGCAATCATAACATGAGTAAACCCTATTTTAACGATTTTCCTCAGTACACACAATGCATGGTAGATTGTCTTTGGACTATGTGTTGGCTGTTGGCGCATATAACTTTAGAATTGTATAGTTTGCAGGACTGTCCTATGTTTATAGTTGTCTAAAAAATTGCATGCTGCTATAGGGTGGTTCCTGCCTCATTGTTATGTCCCTACCCTCTACATGGCACTTTTGGTTTAGGTTAATGCTTGTTCTAGACAGCCGGCCCTCGCGCAATTAAGCAAGGGCAAGGCTGTCTAGAAATTACCACCACACGCACACGCACACATCTTTATGGCTTCAGAGATGCCTGTTTCCAGAAAATGAAGCTGTATAAAATGTTAAAGACATGACCGTAATGATAGCTGTAGTAGCATTTTCTTATGATCTTTTCTTTTTGCTATTGTCGTGCTCTCCTGTAAATTTCAGATCATTCTGCACAGTTTTAGCCTTTGGTATGTGCATTATATTTTATCTTTGGTTCAACAGGTCAGGCACATGTTTGATGAAATTGATTATGTTTTAGAAGGGAAAAATGCTGAAAGATTTGCTACTCTTTATTCTCATGGTGAGTTCTGAAACACTTCTTTTATTCAATTCCTAATAATTGTTATTTACCTCTTCCATCAGATATGGTCTTACAATACTTGTTCCTCTCAAGCATATGGACCTTTTGCATGCTGACAACTGACAAACACTGTTAATTTTCTGGGATGTTCAGGTGGAGATACTTCTGAAGGCAGTACAAGTATCAAGGTCCCCAAAGTATATTGGAATTATACACGTAAATCCATATTGACATTAGAATGGATTGATGGAATTAAGCTAACTGATGCTGAGGGCATCAGCAAAGCCAACTTGAACAGGAAAAGGATGATTGATGAGGTATTTGCTAAATTGTTGCGTAGCTGTAAATTGGATACTAGTGTTAGTTTTATTAAGATTGTCTTCTACACTGTCCTTGTCTCTCTTGTGATTCTAATTGAAATTTGTATGACCATATCTTGTTTTATCCTTCTCTTAAAAAACTACTAGCTTGAGTTTTTTAGTTAGATAAAAATTGAAACCCCTCTATGAAGGTGTTTTACTGTGTTAGGTAGTGAGTATATGTTCTTCTATGCTTAGTAGAGAATCCTGGCTGACTTTTACAGGGTGTCATCTTCTTGCTTTTGTTTACTAATTTTCAACACAAACTTCACAGGGTCTCTATTGCTCATTAAGACAGCTGCTTGAAGAAGGCTTTTTCCATGCAGACCCTCATCCTGGTAATCTAGTTGCAACTGAAGGTGGATCTCTAGCATATTTTGACTTCGGTATGATGGGAGATATTCCAAGGCATTATCGTGTGGGGCTTATACAAATGGTACATGTGACTGTGTTCTTTGTTTGTTCTAGATTCAGCTGATGTAAACTTGCAAATAGTGTTGATTTTTCACTGCTATTGTGGAATTTTTGACTCTTCATAGTTCTCTATTTCGGTAATTTCAGTTTTAACAGGCTAAGCACTATTGGTGAGGTCCTCTGAGTGCAACAAAGTTATCATAGCAATGCTGGCCCTTGATTTTTATTAGTTGGTTAAATGTGGCTAGTCTTATTTCCTGCTCCAAATCACATTGTGTAGAAACTTAAATAGGAAGTGCACCAAGGAGTAGTTTGCTGAAGGATCGTACTCTATACAACACTAGCGGTTTCTAATAAATAAACAATACAGAACTTTGAGATGTGAGTCACAAAAAATACAAAATAGTCCTGTTTTACCATCAGTGTTGTGAAAAATTATACTAGTAGCCTTGTTCACCCATGTTTGTGAGCTTTGTTGGATTATATTTTTGATGTATGAAATTAGTGCTAAAAATAATCTTCCTTATTACCATACAAGCCCGTAACTGTATACTTCCTTTTGTGAAATGAGTGGCATAGCAACTTCATTTTTCATGTTTGTCTACTCTATGTTGGTTTCATTGATGTTATTTGGTTCCAATCAAGAAACTGATTTATGGCGAACCGAGTGTACCTTTTCAGCTTGTACACTATGTTAATCGTGACTCCTTGGGCTTGGCAAACGACTTCCATTCACTAGGGTTTGTCCCTGAAGGAACAGATTTACATGCTGTTGCAGATGCATTGCGGCTTTCTTTTGGTGATGTCAGGAGGCAATCAAATGATTTTCAGGTTTGTTGATATTTTTCCTTTACAGTGCATGTGCCATTTAGGGTGATTGTTGTTTTTTAGAGTGGATTCAAAATCTGCAAATGCTAACATGTTAGATGCAATTAAGGTTTGCAGTGGTTAGCATTAACATGGGCTAACAAACAATGGCACAACCAAATCATTGTTGCAAAACTTTGGAGTAAATGATGAAACAGATCTGAAGGTGACACTTCAATGATGGATACAGTCAAGATTTATGTTTCATAGGATAGTTTTCAGATTTATTTCTCAAAATATATTCTATTAGCATAGTTCCCTAATGATAGCTATGCCCCTTTTGCTATTCTGTGCCCTCCCATCAAATTAATAGGGCTCTGATGTCTGGCATTTACACTGTTGGTTAACTTGGTTTTCTATCTTGTTTCTCCTACTCAGAATCATCATTATTTTGGCTCTTTATGTTGTGTATGACTTTTGCTCTTATCTGCCTGCTGCTATTTTCTTGTGCCTGATCTCACCCATACAGTATCATTTCAAATTGTAATCATTCTAAGTTCATTCTTTCCTTACCTCACAGGGCGTAATGAACCATCTGTATGATGTCATGTATGAGTTCAATTTCTCTCTCCCTCCTGATTATGCACTGGTGATAAGAGCTCTGGGATCTCTAGAAGGGACTGCAAAAGCATTGGATCCTGATTTTAAAGTTATCGAGAGTGCATACCCATTTGTTATTGGGAGGCTCCTTGCAGACCCCAGCCCAGATATGAGGAAAATATTGAGGGAGCTTCTTATATGCGATGATGGGTCCATCCGATGGAATCGGCTGGAGAGGCTGGTACAGAGTTCTGAACTTTTATGTACTTTCTTGCTGTTTCTTTTATGATTTGGTACATAATAAGGGGTACCGTGATTCTGTCATAGAAGTATCAGAACTCTAACAAGCACACGCTTGGGGGTGGGGGGTGCTTTATTTGTTAGGATGGTACGATGTACACTCTTGATTTCTCATTGTACGCATGGCAGCAAATTAATGGATCTATTCTTTCCATTTAAGATTATTGCTAATTTGTGGTAGCCCTCTTGTAACCTGAACTAAATGATAGGATATGTGTCCCACCCATGGTTCTTACGGCGGTAAGGCGAGGTGTGGTGAGTCACCACCGCCCAGCCCCCTAGGTGGGCTAAGGCGACGCCTTAGCCCAAAACAAGCGGAGCGCCTTGTCGCCTAGGTGGGCGTCGCCATGAGAACCATGGTCCCACCCCTAGGATCAGTTTCATTGAACTCTCAACTATCTGTACCCCTATTAACACAAACCAACAATAATTTTTAATGGAGAGAATAATTTATGTATTCTTCCAACCCTAGAAGGGTGGGTATATATAATGCCTATACATGGGCCTCTATACACACGGGCTCAATATACTCCAACCCCCCCTCTCCCGCAGTCTGAACTACCGGCACAGCGGTGTTCAAGACTGGACAACAAGAAAGTACAAAGGGCTAATACCCCCCCCTCCGCAGTCACAACTAGCCACCGGCTACGTTGAGGCTGGAGCGAAACTCCGAGAAGGTCGAGGAGGGCAGTCCCTTGGTGAAGATGTCAGCAAACTAGGAGGTAGTCGGGACACGGAGTACCCGAACATCGCCAATAGCGACTCTGTCGCGCACGAAGTGCAGGTCAATCTCCACATGCTTCGTCCGCTGATGCTGGACGGGGTTGGTGGAGAGGTACACGGCGCTGACGTTGTCGCAGTAGACGAGCGTGCTCTTGGCAAGCGGGCTGTGGAGCTCCGCCAAGAGCTGTCGTAGCCATGATGCCTCCGCCACGCCGTTAGCGATAGCCCGGTACTCCGCCTCAGCACTGGAGCGGGAGACAACCGGCTGCCGCTTGGACGACCAGGAGACCAGGTTGCCGCCCAGGAAGACGGCGTAGCCGGAAGTGGAGCGACGAGTGTCTGGGCAACCAGCCCAATCAGCGTGGGTGTAGACCACCAGCTCAGTAGAGGACGAGCGGTGAAGCACCAGGCCGAGATCCACGGTGCCACGGACGTAGCGGAGGAGATGCTTCAGGGCAGCAAGGTGTGACTCCTGGGGATCATGCATATGGAGACAGACCTGCTGGACAGCGTAGGTGAGGTCCGGCCTGGTGAAGGTGAGGTACTGCAACGCGCTGGCCAGACTCCGGTAGGCAGTAGGATCAGCCACCGGATCACCCAGATCAGCAGACAGCTTCGCCTGAGTGTCGACAGGAGTGGAGCAGGGCTTGCAATCAGTCATCCCAGCCCGCTCCAGAATATCGAGTGCGTACTGCCGCTGGTGAAGGAGAAGACCAGACGGGCGAGGCTCAACAATGACGCCCAAGAAGTGGTGGAGCTGACCGAGATCCTTCATAGCGAACTCCTGCTGCAGAGAGGAGATGACACTCTGAAGCAACCACTGACTGGAAGCTGTGAGCACAATGTCATCGACGTAGAGCAGCAGATATGCAGTCTCATTCCCACGGCGGTAGACAAAGAGAGAGGTGTCAGACTTGGCCTCGGTGAACCCCAGTGTCAGCAAGAATGTGGCGAACCGAGAGTACCAAGTCCGAGGAGGCTGCTTCAGACTATAGAGAGACTTGTTGAGCCGGCAGACCATATCCGGACGACTGGAGTACACGAATCCCGCTGGCTGAGAGCAGTAGACAGTCTCTGACAGAGTGCCGTGAAGAAACGCATTCTTCACGTCCAGCTGGTGCACAGGCCAAGTGCGCGAAAGCGCAAGCGAGAGGACCGTGCGCACCGTAGCGGGCTTCACGACTGGACTGAAGGTCTCATCATAGTCCACACCAGGTCGCTGAGTGAACCCCCGGAGAACCCAGCGAGCCTTGTATCGCTCCAGTGTGCCATCAGCCCGACGCTTATGCGTCTAGATCCACTTGCCAGTCACCACATTGCAACCAGACGGACGCGGCACGAGGTCCCACATTTGGTTGGCAAGAAGAGCCGCGTACTCCTCTTTCATCGCGCGGCGCCAGTGAGGATCCGCCAAGGCGTCGCGGACAGAGGAGGGTATTGGAGAGACTCGCGGCTCCTCGGTGGCGGAGAGAGTCGCGGCCGGAGACGCCATCCGCCGAGTCACCATGGGATGGATACGCCGAGGATCCCGATGGATGACTGACGGGTGGTATACCTCCGGCTCGGCTCGAGAGGGAGCCGGAGGAGGAGGCGGCGGCGACGGCTCCGGTGTCGGTGTCGCAGGAGCCTCTGGAGCAGGAGGTGGCGCCGGTGTCGACGCCGAACGACGCCGGTACACCTGCACCTGCTGAGCGTACCGCTGCGGCGCCGGAGTCGGCGCCGAGCGACGCCGGTACACCTGCACCGGCTGAGCGTACCGCGCAGGGGCAGGGGAAGGCACCGGGGCCGCGCATGGCGCAGCGGGAGACACCGGGTCCGCGCGCAGCACGACGCGACCGAGGGCACCGGGGCCACACGCGGCGCAGCAGGGATCACCGGAAACGGTGCCGGTGTGCCGGGAAAACCTGCAGGAAAAGGACAGATAGGTAACGGTGGCTGAACCACCGGGTCAGTCGGAAACAACGACTCCAGCTCGGGGTCAGGAGAAGGTGTGGAGGAGGTGGAGTAGGGGAAATCCGACTCGTCAAAGACGTGTCGGGAAATCAGAACGCGGCGAGAGTGAGGTCAAAGCACCGGTACCCCTTGTGGTCAGGGGAGTACCCGAGGAACACACAACGAGTCGAGCGGGGCGCCAGCTTGTGAGAAGCGGTGGCGGAGGTGTTAGGGTAACACGCGCACCCAAAGACCCGAATGTGGTCGTAGCGAGGAGGGGTACCGAAGAGAGCGTGGTGGGGAGTAGGAGCAGGAGAGGCAGTGGACGGAAGGCGGTTGAGCAGGTAGGTTGCGGTGTGGAGGCTCTCAGCCCAGAAGCGCGGGGGGGGGGGAGAAGCCTGGATCAGAAGGGTGCGCACGACGTCGTTCGTCGTGCGAATCATCCGCTCAGTGTTGCCGTTCTGAGGAGAGGTATACGGACAAGACATACGCAGCTGAACACCCCGAGACAGGAAGAAGGACCGGGAGGTGGAGTTATCGAACTCCCGCCCGTTGTCACATTGGACGGCCTTAACGGTGAGGCCGAACTGAGTGGACACCCAGGCAAAGAAGTGGAGGAGGGTGGGGAAGGTCTCAGACTTGGCGCGCAAAGGGAAAGTCCAAGAGTAATGGGAAAAATCATCAACAATGACCAGATAATATTTATAGCCAGACATGCTGAGTACAGGAGATGTCCACAGGTCACAGTGAATCAGATCAAAAGCATGCGCAGCATGCGAAGAAGAAGAAAAAAACGGAAGTCTAACATGACGACCTAACTGGCACGCATGACAGAGGTGCTCAGCAGGAGCCCTAGTACATGGAACATCGGTACTACGGCTGAGCTGAGCCAAAACGTCGCGGCCGGGGTGACCAAGCCGGCGGTGCCAGGTGGTGGAAGAAGGCATCACGGCAAAAGCAGTAGACGAAGAAGCCGAAGGCGAGGCAGCGGAAGCAGGAAGCTGAAGAGTGTAAAGGAGCCCCGGGCTGTCACATCGGAGTAGCGGATGCCGGGAAGCCGAATCCTTCACAGTAAGACCAGAGGAGTCAAATTCGATAGAACAGGAGTTGTCAGCAGTAAACTGGCGAATAGAAAGAAGGTTGTGAACCATTTGAGGAGCAACAAGAACATTAGGAAGACGCGGAGCAGAACCCACGGCGGTGACAGGAAGGCAAGACCCATCACCAACCATGATAGAAGAAGGACAAGAGGGGTGTGGGGGTCGGACAGAAGAGAGGATACCAGCATCTAGAGTGGTGTGGAACGAGGCACCCGAATCGGCAATCCACTCGGTGCTGGCCGGCGGCGTCAGTCCCCTGGTGCTGAAGGACTGCGCCAGTGCGTCCTGGTCCCACCCCCCAGGCCAGGTCGGCTGCTGGCTGTGCTGAGCGGGCGGAGTCCAGGACGGCGCGAAGAGAGGAGCAGCGCCAGTGAACATGGCCGCCGGCTGGAGCTGAGGACGAGGCCACCCTCCCGGACCCTGGAACGGCCACATCGAGATGCGCTCTGACCATGGGTTGCTGAAGGATGGCCAGGGCGTACCTCCAGGGGCAGGGGCAGGGGCAGGAGCAGCGGGAGCCGGAGTCGGAGTCGGCGCGCCCCGACGACCCCCGCCTGTACCGGTACCCCCAGAAACAGGGCCACCAGTGCCACCACGCCCCCCCCCCCCCGGCGACGTCCACGCCCCCCCCCTCCTCCGGTCTGCCCGGCGGGAGCAGCACCGAGCAGGGAGGTGGCAGGAGCAGCGGAGGAGGTTGGTGGAGTAGCAACAAGCGCGGCGGGGGTGGGCGAGGACGATCCGGGCGCGAGACCCCTGGTGATCTCCTCGAGGGCGAGGTCGTCCCGGACCTACAGGAAGGTGGGGAAGGGCCTCTGACGGGCGATCCAGCCCTTCGGGTGGTCGTAGGTGCTGCTCAGGCCCCGCAGGACATTGAGCACCATGACCCGATCGGACACCGGATCCCCGAGGTCGTGAAGAGCATCTGCCATGCTCTTCATCCGCCGGCAGTACTCGCCGACGGAGAGGTCTCCCTGCACGAAGATGCGGAAGGTGGTGTCGAGCTGGAGGGCGCGGTACTCGGCGTTGCAGAGGAACTGCCCCTCGAGCGCCACCCAGGCTTGCCGCGCGGTGCCGCCATGGGTCCGGACGAGGTCCTGAAGATCTAGGGAGATGGTCCCGAAGATCCAGGACAGGGCGACGCTGTCGAGGCGCAGCCACGCCACGTCCCGCGCCTCGATCGGCGAGTCGACGAGGACGTGGTCGTCGAGGGCGTAGCGGCGAAGGGTGAGGAGGACCTGGTCCCGCCAGCGGCCGTAGGAGGAGGACGAGGGGTCGAGGAGGACGGAGACCAGGGCCCTGATGTTCTGGACGCCGGCAGCCTGGAGGTGAAGCTGGGCGACCATGGGGTCGTACCGGGCTCCAGATCCAGCTGGGCAGCTGGCGGGGCCTGGTGGGAGGAAGAGGCGCCGTGCTCGGGGTCGACGGGCAGCTGGCCGGAGACACGGAGGAAGTGCTCCGCCTCGGCGACCCGGAGAGCGAGGGCGTGGGTCGTGGCGCGCTCGCGCTCCCAAGCGATGGCAGCCACGCGGACCCGCTCCTGGGCCGCCGAAGCCTCCGACTTGGCGGCGAGGAGGGCCGCGGCGAGAGCGGCGTCGGCCTGCTGCCCACGGAAGGCGGCGGAGAGCGGCACATCCACAGGAGGCATCCCGAGCTCGGGCCACATGGGATCGGCGGCGGCGGGCTGCTTCCCGGCTGCGCGGTGGGCGTCCTGCGCGGCGGCCGTAGGCCCTGCAGCCCCCGTACCCGCGCCAGCAGAGGCTGCGTCGGGCAGGGGGCCCTGCTGGGCGGCGCTGGCGGCCTCGCCAGCCTGCTGGGCCGCGGCGGCGGCCGCGACTCACCCGGCGGCGGCCCCTGCTGCGGCGTCAGCAGCTGCGGGCGCGAGGGCCGCCAGGGCAGCAGCGGCCGTGGCAGAGGTCCCGGCGGCGGCGGATCCGGGCCCCACGGCCGGAGCAGAGGACCCGGCGGTGGCGGATTCGGGCCCCACGGCCGGAGCGGCGGATCCGGGCGCCACGACCGGAGCAGGGGTCCCGGCAGCGGCGGATCCGGGCCGCATGGCCGGAACAGAGGACCAGGCGGCGGGCCAAGCGGCTGCGGGCCACACGGCCGGTGCAGGGGAGGAGGAGGGGAGGTGAGGGAAGGAAAAGAGAGGAGGGGAGGGGAGAGGAGGAGGGGCCGGCGGCCGGCGGCGGCGGCGGGCTGGTTAGGAGAGGGAAGAGGGAAAGAGGAGACCTAACCCTAGGCTATTGATACCATAATGGAGAGAATAATTTCTGTATTCTTCCAACCCTAGAAGGGTGGGTATATATAATGCCTATACATGGGCCTCTAGATGGGCCTCTATACACACGGGCTCAATATACTCCAACAATTTTTACCACCCTAATGTGATTTGTCCCACCTATTAGCTAGACAGCACACAAACTGACCTTTCTTGCTGTCCATATTACGATGTTGAAAAAGTTGTAGTTCCTGTCTTACTAGGGGAGCAAAGAGCTGTAGTTCTTTGAAACTGTTCTAGTAGTTTATTGATAGGTGCAAAGCATTTTAATTTGTGAATTTATATCTTAGCTAATTTGATAAGTCTTGTAACAGAAAAAATTGTTCAATATTCTAAATTTAAAGTATTAATCAGGTGATCTTTTCTGAAAACTGGTGTCAGTCCCTCTTGTGTAGTGTCGTCAACTCTGGTGTTTCTTTTGTATGAGTGCCATGAAAAAATTGGCAGATATCTGTTTGATCTCTTGTAGTCTAGTTTTTTTTATTTGTTCCCGCTAATACTGTTTGGTGTTCAGATTGCAGCTATATCTGCACAATCCACAGAGTCTTCAAATGCATCTGGAGCTGGCTCTGCTGAGAATGCCAATGGATATTCTAAGTGGAGATCATTTGATATGCATTCAGTAGTTGCAGTTACAGAAGACCTTTTTGACTTCATTTTATCGAGGAAAGGATGGCGGGTTCGTGTTTTCCTTGTCCAGGACATCATTAAAGCTTCAGACGCATTCCTCCAAGAAGCAACATTCCCATATATATTTGACAAGGAGGGAAAGATGGGAGAGCTAAATCCAGAGGTTAGTCATCACTTCCCATACATTTGCTTGTGATGGCTTGATGACAGTAGTGTGCAGTTGTATCCCATGTTAGCTCCCCAAACAAAAAACTTCATTCATTTCAGATTTGCATCCCTCTTTTTGTATTTTTTTTTTAGTACTGCATACGTTTCTAATGACTCAGTCAACTCAACATACTTTTTTTCTTCATACGATGCTCATAGCCATAGATAACTGTCAATGTGGGAAAAATATTTCATTCGCAAAGTTCAAATAGTGCTATCATTTGTCTTTCGAAACAAATTTTGTTCATAATGTAGTTACAGGCATGCGAATGGTTTAACTCTCTATCAGAGGCACATGTTCTTTATCCATTTCCAATTACCGGATATCGACAACCTAGGACATTCACCTGCTATAATTATGTCCCACAGTTTCATTTTCTTTGCAATTTGTAATTTCTGGGGGAAAAAGAGGAGTTTGGTGCCTCAATTCCTTTTAATTGTGAGTTACTTATTCCACTCATCTACACATAACAAGGGCAGAGTTAATACCTTGATATTCGGTATAGCTTCCCTATTGGAGGGCGGGCCTGGTGCAGTCTGGTAGTGTCTCCTCACTTGTGTTGGAGGTCCTGGGTTCCAACCAAGCCTCTTTTTTGCAAGGGTAAGGCTGTCTAGAAATTCTCATCCCCAGACACCACTAGGTGCACACTCTTGTACTCCATTGCCAAGCACTGATATTCAAGAAATCAATGCCTGGTAGGAAGTGTTCCTTTCAAACAACACGATGGCCTCTAGTTCCTAGCCAAAATCAGCTGCCCAAAAAGATAGACGGATATCTAGACCAGAGGGTGTAGGTGATACCACAGGTTCGTTAAACAAATTGGACATGGTCATTGATCATTCAAGCATACTGTTGGTTGTTTCTTTTAGAAGCTTATTCGTAATGAAATTTAATGGTGAATTTTGTCTGTTCCCTCAAAAAAGATAGCCCTTTGAACTACAGGGTACTCAAACGTGTGCACGGGCACCACAGATTGTCAAGTTTTACCATAACATAGCTGTCATTTAGTCTGTTTTGCCCCCTCCCCATTCTTCCAAAAGAAGGCTGATGATCCTCATAACTGCATCACACAAGTTGTGTGCAGGAGTTCAGCACATGGTGCTGTTTTACATGTTATTGCCGCTTTAGCTTGTAATGCTGAAGGTTTCCTTCGCCATGCAGAGAAGCAAGATGATCAGGAGGCTGGTGAATGCTGTTCAATCATTCCGTCAAGCCATCAATTTAGCTCCAGATGCTTGGAGTGCCATGCTAATCCGTACCTTGTTGAAACCTGAATCACAAAAATTTGTTCTTGATGTATTTTTGTCCCTGGCAAGCCATTCCAGTTACAAGATTCCAGAAACATTCTGGCTTTTTATGTCGAGATTTCTGAATTACTTGGACAAGAAAGATACGCTTTAGGAGCAGTTCATATATGCAATTTTTCTTTTTCTATGGTCCCAGTGTTTTCTTATGGCGTCACAGAAGCTGGTGCTGATTCATCTCGTCCAAAAATTATGTGAGTTTTCATGCTCCATCCTCTGATGAAATGACTATTGGTCATTTACACAAATTGGTATTTCCCGTCTCTGAAGTGTTCATGCTCACATGATCTTCTGTAATTCTAAAATGTGCCTAATATGGGTAAGTGATCAGAATTGGTTGAGTAATTTTCAGCCTCCTATAACTGCTCAAGAGTCAGTCTCAGTCCTCCTAATGCTTTCTGATTTGAAGACAAACCAACTTCTGGTTCGTGCTTGGTGATAATTTTACGTATACATGAACAACAGGGAACAAAAAATTCTTTGATTGCTTACTGCTTAGCACGTTGCTATGAAACCAAATGATGAGAAAGTTATGAAGAAGCTGTTGTAAAAGAAATCTGCATTTACGTTTAGCCTGCAGCGTTCATGATGCTAAAGCCATGTACAATGTGACAGCATTGTACAAAGAATGGATGGTGAAAGAAGCCACCAAAGTTCCAGTTCGACAATAAGCTAACCCAGTAATGCACCCTATGACAAAGAGCTGAACGAAACTTCCACCGGAGAGGTGTGCTACGCTGAACGCAAGTGAACTCATCACGACAGCATCCCGCCATTTCATGGAAGAAGACAGGGCTGTTAGAAGGAACCCACGGTAGATTGTTTCTTCCGACAGTGGAGCAATAACACAGTAGAGAAATAAACACAGTAGCTTAGAGGTTGGACTGTCAGAAAGGATTCCTTCTAATATGGGATCATATGCATCCTGCAAGATTTCAAATTGAATGAACGAAGAATTAGGGTCCTACTCACTGAAAATAAAAAAAATGAATCCCCTTTAAAAAAAACTCAAACTCTGATAGCTTGGTAGAGCAAGATCGATGTGCAGTATAAGCGGGATAATTGTTTTTTTTTTTGCGATCTAAGCGGGATAATTGTGGGATAGCCGTTTTACCTCAGATCCTACCAGCTTGTCAGCCAAGATAGATGTGATCCCTACCAAGATCATCAAAACCGTGAAGCCTATTACGGTTTCTTTTATCCAATTCCGTGTAGAAACCTTACTGGCAAAGAAAGCCTGAACATCATTGCCTGGCATTGCAGTGTACTGAAGTAGTGCTAAGGCCAAAGAGAGCTCCACTAGTTGAAGCAACACTGTAGAAATAACCTGCATTGACAGAGTATGCAATTGTATTGTCCATAGAAAAAGGTACACTTGCATAGTGAATTGGAATGATTATTTAACAAGAACTCGTCACCTACTGTTGTCATTGGGTCGAGTGAGGAGCATTGTAGCACTTTGGCCACCACACAAAGCCCTCCAAAGCTCAAGGGGATATGCAAGACGAAGAAATACCCTGCATATATTCTCCATATATCATCAGTCTCCCATGGAACGACAGGGGAGAGAACGGAGAAGTCCTGTTTGTCAATACACAACAAATTAGAGCCGAAGACTTGGTAGCCGTCATGGATAATTAGAACTGAAAACAAGGTAGCCTCACGGTCCAAACAAACAGTATGTAAGGTTGATATCGGAACTAGAGCAACTACTCCCTCCGTTCTAAGATGTAAGGTATTTTTATTTGTCCTAAATCAAATATTATAAGTTTAACTAAGTTTAAAGAAAAGAGAAATAATATTTTGAATATAAAATAAGAATGATTAGATCTATTATAAAAAAAAATTTATTTATTTAATGTGTTAGATGTTAATATTACTCTATAAATTTGGTCAAATTTAAACTACTTTGACTTATAACAAACTAAAATATCTTACATCTCGAGGACAAAAGATTCTTTCCTAGGATTGCAACAGAACGTGCTATTAATTCAGTGAGAAGTTACGTCGAACAGGTGGCGTGCACTGCCCTTGCCACCGTCCTCAGGAAAGGGTGAGGGAGCGGGAGACGGAGATGGAGAGCAGGCGCAGCTGAGAGTGGAGGAGGAAGAGCGCAGCTGCAGCACTGTCAGAGCTTCGGGTCTAGCCGTGCGGATACAAGGCGGAGCTCCTCGGCCTCCGCTTCTGGGGACGAGGAGCGGGAGCGGACGGGAACCTGCGGTTGACGCAACGAGGAGCATCCCCCCTCGATGTCGCGCAGTCCACCGGAGTTCCCCCGTCAGAGCCCCCTGAGCGCCTGATGCCCAGCCCCCCAAGATTTTCGGAATTTCAGGGCAGCTAGCTTCTTAGGCCCTCCACAGTGGTTGGTTTAAGTGGTGCTCAAAATAGAGAGAAGGTGCCAAAAAAAAATAGAGAGAGAAGAAATAGGCACCATTTTTACCATTGCAGCCACCGATGCTTGTGCTAGAAAAATGAGGAGCGATGCAAGTAGATGCACCGATGCCATCTCTTAAAAAATATTTCTATGACTCGTGGCATGGGAAAGAGTGCAAGAAGGCAAAACTCGTTGGCCACTTGGAGTTGATTCTATTTATTATATATTTGTTATGTGGATCCTGTGCTAGCGATGCATATGGTGCTTCCCATTGCAGCTCTTCAAGAGCGATGCTCACTTTTGGTTGTGGGGTCTGATTTTTTTACAGGCATCACTACACATTGTGGAGGGTCTTAGAAAATCGCTTCTCATAAAAGCCATATAAAACAGAACTATGTGCCACGTTGATCCGGTGGCATCCTCCCACACCCCTGCGCACCCTCTTGGATGTTGATTTGTTGGTCCACATTGAAAATTCCACAATTTGCAAAAAAAAATTGGTTCGCACCTAATATGTTCCCTTCTTGGAAGGATGATGATTTTAGACTATCAGGTTATCTAGAAAAAGAGAGAGAGGGGAGAAAGAAACGGTACGGTTTCGAAACATGACTAAATGTTGTTCATCCCCAAATAGCAAAGATTTTGACTCTAATGGCAAACAGTTTACACTATAACACTATTGATGGTTTGTACTCTGTAGACACCAAACTGCCACCTCTTATCAGGTTCCCTCAACTGAGCGGATGCCACCAGCTCTTTCAGCCCTGCCTGCCCTGGGAAGACTGAAGACCCTGCAGCTGTACTCCTCTGACGGCACGTCATTTGCCGGAAGATCCCCTCAAAACTTCTGAAGCTTCTGCTGGCAGTGGTGTTTCGTCCTTTAGGACCTTGACAGCGAACTCGACGCAGGGGTCCGGCACGGAGACGGCACAGAGCGATGCCAGAGCAGACTCCGCCGTCGAAGTGTCGAATTTTTCAGCCCCATGGCTCAGATCCAAGCCTGGGATGATTGCAGGGTCGAACCTAGCACGCTTCTCCCTGTCCTGGTACAGGCTGATAACATCGGTTGTCGCCATGAGGTCATCGGCAGCTGCACCTTTGCTCTTCGTGAAGCCAAGAAAAGTGTTGTCTATGAGGATGGCAGCCTGCTCCATGGAGATGTCACTCGGGCCATTGCTATCTTTGAGCTCAGATGATACGTGAGCCGTCGGGACACCTGTCGGCTTAAGAGCATCTGCATCTGTACCACGCTGCTCCTTGGACACGGATGATGGATCAGATTTGGGCGCAGCATCTGCATCTGCTGCACGGCCCTTTGCCTCGTCTGAACTAGCTGGAATGGGCTGGTTGCTCGCATCGGCTTCATCTCCAACATGCTTCTTTCCCTTGGCCGTCAGCGTCGCGCGGCGCGGCGTCCTGCGCCCCCTGCCTCTACGAGTTCTTTTCATCTTCTTCGAACCAACACCCTGATAATTCCGGCGCGCTCTTGCCACGGTTACTCGGGAGTTTAAAGCCTCAAGCTGCTGTGCCCATGGTTCAGAACTCTTAACCATTGGTCTGGCTGAACGCTTGCGGCGTTTCATGGAGTGCAAAATCTTGGTGATGTCTATTTCTGCTCCCAGTGAATGAGCATCTGTAGTTTCCATATCCACCTCATCTTCTTTCTGCTTGTCTGATTTCGCGCTCAAAATGCTGTCTACGGTTTCTTGACTCAACCGCTCTGACGAGCATCTAGGAGCTGTCTGAACCAATTTATTTGTGGCTGGTCTTAGATTTGCATCAGCTTCAGAACCTTTCACTGCTCCTACCAGAAAACAAAAGGTCACATGCAGAAAAAGTATGCTGACAAAATGGGTTTAATGTAAATCTAGAGGTACACACCTAGACAGAAATCTGTGGCAGTAATCGAGCTTAAACATGGATAAGAAATGCAAAAATTGTTGTCTCAGATAAACATATTTATCCTCTTATTCACAAACAGAAAGAAACTATTATTTGCACAATTTAAAAAATGAAGACACATGATGTCATGGGATACAGGGGCGGAGCTAGGCTGGCCAAGCCTAGGGCCACTAAGTAGACATGATGGCTGGGCTAGCTGGGCTGAGTTTCTGCATCTACAGTAGCTACAGTATAGAAAATATGGACCAACATCTAGGGCCATGGCCATAGTGGTCCTAGGCGTTCCTCCACCACTGATGGGATAGAAAAGATTTACAATAACTTAGGCTGCGGACATGGATTCTTGCAATCTTTCAAAAAAAATATAGGTTCTTGCATTATACTAACCTCCTGTATAGGATTTTTCCAAGAAATTTCTTCCCCAACCACTTGGAACCTTCATTGTTCTTTGTTTTCAGCAGCTTATTTCAAATCTTCGCTACAAAGTAAAGGAAGTGATATAATACAATAAAAAGAGGAAATTAAATTACAAAACAGTATGATAAACTTCTAGTTCCAGCACAAAAAAATCATATGTAAAGATTTTTCTCAAATACATACTTTTGCAATCGTTGAGTTTTATAAATAGCAAAAATATGATTTTTTTTCCCCAGAGCTATATGGTCAATGCAGAAATACGACATATTTTTTCACTATAAAGGGAGTAGTAAAATGGCATGATTATGATAACATGGCATCTAATTTAAACTACCATAAATGCCATGATTATGATAACTAACAATTTTACAGTTTTAATAAGCAAGATTGTGGCGTTATTTTCGTAGTCATCAATTTTATGAAACATACAAATATTTTTAAGACTACTTGACTCCAAGGACCAATAATGCCATCATAGTAACAGGTAAAAGAATGCAGCAATAAGAACATTGCTAACAAGGATGTACAGATGTACAGATTAACAAAACTATAAGAGCAAGCAGACCATTATCAGGTAGACAGATACCAATTTAGTGGATTTGTTTCTAATTAGACAAAAACAACAATGCACAAAAACATTAGAACTTGAGCAAACAAAGGAAATACTTCTTTGTAGGGAAATACCCAATAAACATGCTGGCTGTTCACATCCTATTCAAGCAGGGCTCTTGAACTTCTTTAATCACGGCATATTGCTAGCTTAGCGCACAAGATTAATTATTAACCCATCACATCCTCACCACTCGACCACACATCGGGTAAATTAAAGAGTGGTTCCTCTCCAGCGCTCGAGAGGATTTCACGGGCCACGTGCCCCTCGGACGGCTCTCCCCGTTGCAGAGGCGAGAGGCTTTCCTTTCTTTGGAAAAGACTTGGACTTGTAGCGTGGGGCCTCTCAACTCGTGTCACACGCTGCTCAGATGAGACCCGCAGGATTCGTCACTCGTCTGGTCAAAATGGTTGTACAACCTACGGAGTAGTAGAGCTCTAAAGAACAGGTGAATTGGTGTCAATTGTTGTAGTTCATAGATCAGGAACGATGGGCTGGACCCGTAGGGAATAGGGAGAGCTAGCGCAGCACACCTACTATTTTATGCATGTACCGGTCTTCTACTAACTACTCCCTCCATCTTAAAAAAAATCCGTCTAGGATTCATATTTTGTCTTAAAAAATAAGTCGTCTTACCATATTTAAAAGTACATGTGCATCTAAGAATCAATTAATACCAAATATAGGTAATAAATTAGATAAATATGGTTATTTTACCTTCTTATTAATTTGTCACGAAATTTCTAAAATGACTTATTTTTTGAAATGGAGGGAGTAGGTTCGGCAAATGGTGGGCCTAAGCTGAATATAGCCCCACATATAGCGATAAGATTGCCGATGAGCCATGTATTTAAGTATAAAAAGAGCTGAGAGGCTGGTGGGTAAAGTCATGATTCCCACGCTAGGAAATTGAGTGTCATCCTCGATCCTCCTTGCAGCATAGCGGGCTAAAGCCCGGCTGGTGAAAGCCCGTAGTTGGGAACCAACGACGCGGGAGTTCGACTCCCAGCTTGCACCAAAAAAATTCTCTCGCCTATCCCATATCCAAAGCATAGTAGGAGTCCGACCTTTCTCACAGGAGACGGACCACTATGTATGAGTGAGGCAGGGGTTCGAGAGTTTTCTTGACCAGTATGAGAAAGTCTTCTTCTAATACAGTGTCGTGGGGATGGTTTTCCCCGCAGGTCGAGTTTTTTTGGTTCTCCTTGTAGCATCTTAGAACACCAGGCTATATATTTTCACCACATCATATACCACTAGGTAAATCCTTTCAGAAAAAAGCACTAAGTAAAAGTCTACTCATATAATACTGTAGTTATAGATGTGGACCAAATCATTAAAATCTAGCCCACTTTATTCTCATAAGAATTCTAGGAACTTTTGCATCAGATGGTTGTAAAAAAACAACAGACCACTTCTTTTCTCTCCTATCTTCTCTTTTCTCAAACACATCACAAATCTGAAGTTATAATTTTTACATCCCGTCTATCTTAGTCCTCACCTTATAATATTTGCTCATACCGGAGTGTCCAGTCCAGTCAAAACTGTGCCTTGCCGGCATGGCACCTCACCTGTTTGCGCATGTGCTCTGCTGCGCTATGATGCTCTGCTCCGTAGCGCATGCACCCCAGCCCTCGCTCTCTCCGCAGATGTTAAGACCGTCTCTTGGAGCAATTTTGTGAGGCTATATCATCCTATCGTGGCTGGGAGCGTTCGTACTACCTGTCTTCGTCCTACTCCTACTGCAAGCGCCAAGATAAGTCCTCCCTCTTCCTTATCTATCCCCAGCTTCAGCATCCTGTCTGTCTTGCTGCAGCAGTCGAAAACCATAACAATATTTCTTATTTGTTTTTCTCTCTCTGTTTTTTTCATCTGGTTCCTTCACTTCCCCAGCTTAGAATGTGTACATAAGATAGTTTCGTAAATTTATCAATTTCACCGTACTTATGTTGAAATAGATATTGCTAATAGAAAATTGTTTTTTTACTGCCAATAGAAAATAGTTGATGGGGCGCGCAAAGCGCGCGTTACGTTCTAGTGAGATGCATAGTCAGGGTCGGTCCTGAGAATTTTGTGGGCTGGGGTGAAACCAAGAAATGGGGCCCCTAATATAAATACTAAAGTAACACATAACAGGCAAACTGCGAACAAATCATCCATTTTTCGAGTGAGATTTGAGGAATATCTTCTATATTTAGAATGCATATTCATATCTTTGATTGTGCTCTCAGTTCCTCGAACCAATTATAAAGTCATCATTCATCAGACACAACCTGATTTATAAAGAAATACACAACGACAACAAGCATATAAAATTGACCGCACAAGCTCACAATGATATATCGATGTTCATTACTAAAACTTGCACAAGCACTAGATAACCGCCCCTCGCCCCCGCCCCCCCTCTTTCAGTACCAGTCCTGTGCATAGTGCAGGGAACAACAGTTGGACCCATGCTCTCACCAAGTGAATTAGAAAAAAAGAAAAAGAAAAGGGCGTCTCTTTTCACCTTCCTCAAGTTCCCATCTATCGCTTTCCCATTTTAGTGTCCACTTCCTAAATCACTAGCAACCTAGATTCCAAGTATAGGGCTCAAATGGGCTGCTAGTCCCCACTAACACCCAGATCTGCTATTTTCAACTCTCCCAAACCGCCTGTGTTGCTATTGCTTGTAATAAACATTATCACAAATCTATACATGAAAAAGTAAAGAAACTCTCACTTACCAAATGGATGCGCCGATATATCAGATCAAGATTGGTCGAGTCTCGAATGAGGTCATGGCGGACGCCGTAGCAACAAGCCCTAGGCACGCAAACTTATAAGTTGGATTCCTTAAGTATGAAGGAAAAAAAGATTAATTGCTAGAACTTGATATCCGATTGGATCGAAAGCAGGCGAAATCTCAAGAGAAGTGAGGAAATAAATTTCTCTACAATAGGATGGAGAATTCCCACTTCTCATAGCCCAAGGAAACCATTTATTTGGAGATGAGATTGAATCCACATAATAAATCTAAAAATAAGGGGTGCTTATGTAAATTTCCATCCAGTTGGTGGCATATCTTCTACTGATAGAAAAGTAGCTTTTTGAGGTCATGTCACACCATCCGTGAAGTTATACAAAAATGAAACCATGTTACATGTGTTACATGGTCCCCACCGGGCAATTATTTAAAATAGTTGTATCTCTTGTGAAACCATAGGTTCTCCGTTTTCCTTTCGACATATTTAAGTATTGTGTTGCATGGCTAGTCGAACCACTATAACGTATTATCCTACTATGGCTATTAGGGCTAGTATTGATATATATGCTACTATCTGTGCTGGCAATGGCATGGATAGCTAACACTTATCCATGTCATTAAGTCACTATATATATCATCCTTGAAAGGGTACGGATGAGGGTTGGCATCCAACATGGTGGTGGTTTTTACAGTAGTGAGAATCTAGGTGTTGATGCCTTAAATGCACACATTTTTTACACCACAAGCGCAGTGCAGCTGTAGATAAAACAAGTTTATCAAATGTAAAGCACAAGGGGATGTTGGCTTTCATACTGATTCTACTAATAAAACTAAGTAAAAGAGATCTTTGTGTCTAATAATAAAACTTAGCAGATACAACAACGGCTTGAACATGATTGAATGAACACTCTTGTCAAGGATCTAGGTTCACTCAAATCCGCTTCCACACACAAATGGATATGTGTTCTAAGCATTATGCACTGGCTATGTACTTGCTCGTTCCTTTTTTCCTCCCACGTACTAGGCACTACACAATGGTAATCAATCACCTCACTCATTGGCACTATAATGATGTATCCATAGAGATTAAGATAACCATATTCAGATTCATAAGATGATCATAAGCATATGGAATAACCATGAATCGATATACTACCACGACAACATAAAAGATCAAGACCCCCCCCCCCCCCCCACCCCAACACACACACACACACACAATAGTAGGGATGAACAATCTTTACTTTGCGATCTTATGTGTGTTGATACAAATCCGGCATTTCAAACTTCGAAGAACATCCTCGCCAAAGATAGAAGTGAGGGGAGGTCGCGGAAGCCGTGTGTCGATTGGCATAAGGTGGTTCTCTACCTTCCTGACGTCACTGGCATTAGTTCTTGTGGTTATGTAACCTATTCTCTATCTCCTATCTTGTGATTTGCTATGGTTTGGTTGAATTGCCCAGCCCCCATATGTAGATGATTGAGATGTATTTATACTTCCTCCACAAATAAATCTATGTAAGTTGGGCTTTCTTCTAGGTGAAGGGTCGGGACAAGATTCCTATGAACATTGTCGGTACCTCTGGACTAGGGTACCCCTCTTGCTGTGTCAAGACTCGCGTAGTTATCCGTAACTACGCCCTAAGGAGCTGAGCAGCCGGATCCCTGGGGTCCGACTCCATCTCACCGGACCAACGGTCCCGGACCCGCTTCCCGCTCGGGGATGGGTCCGGTGTCACCATGTGTCCCAGAGGTGTTGCTGTGTCTAGCCGAGAGCCTCGTAGTTATCATTGACTACGCGCTGACGGTCTGAGCAGCCGGACCCCTACGGTCCGAAGCCATTCTCACCCGGTCAGCGGCCCCAGACCCATTCCTTGCTAGGGAAGGGTCCGGTGACGCCGCGTGTCCCGGAGAAGGGAGCGCTCAGCCAAAACAGCCAGGGGCCCCGGACCTCCCACGGGGTCCCGGACCCCGATATACTATCTGGACCCCTCAGTGGGGAGGGAACAGACACCCCGCCTAGGGGGGGGGGGTCCGGAGGCGCCACGTGTTCGCAGGCGCAGGCACGCGCGCGGCCGTGAAGCTTCCTCGGAAAGACTCGCCCACCTACCGCATTCAATACGAGAGACGTAAGTGCGCTCTGCCACATCAGAGCCCGAGGCGACTTTTGCCAGGCTGTACTGTTGATCACGCGTTACCAAGACACACAGTACAGCCGCTGGCGCCGCCCACGCCACGCATGTCAGTCTGCTGCGCCAGTTGGACACGACGGCTCGCCTTCGCCCATCATGACCCCTACGCGGTAGACCCAACAGTCTACGCCGCAACCTACACTACCTCAACGGGCGCCTCGCCGACGGGACAAGTGAATCCACTCCTCGGTCAGAGAGTCCACAGGGCGATGAAACGTATCCGGGGATAGATTCTCAACCACTGTAGCACCATTAATACCTTCTGCGCAGTATACTATACATCTGCATTGGACCCACCTGTCGGGGTCTCAACGCCTGTGTACGCGTCCCCTTGGGCTATAAAAGGGAGACGCCCGTTAGACTTAGCAAAGGCAGAAGAAGTCTCGGCAGAGACCAGTACCCAGCCTGGGCAGAGGATAGATTCATTCATATGCAAGAGCAATACAACTCACAGTGGAGGTAGGGTATTACGCTCCGGCGGCCCGAACCACTCTAAATCCTCGAGTGTTCTTGTGTTCTTGCTCCCTAGGTAGACCTGCCGAATCGCTTAGCGCTTCCCCGAGTACTCACCCTCTGGGATTAGGCGGGTGCACTACGCCACCCGGCTATGGGTCTCCACAAACCACAACAAACATCATGGGCTTTCATCTAGTGGCTTCAATTCAGTAATTGAGTTGAAGAAAGGTAAGCCAAGAAGCTCAATCCAATGTGTTCAAACAAATGTTGTAGATCTTCTCGAGTTGAGCAATTTTTTAAAAAAAGACAAGTTTAGGGCACGGCTATGTGTTGCCTATAAGAGGTGAAGGGCCAAAAAGCCCATGAGTGAAACCAAACGTTTCACTAGCGGAATATTTCTCTGGACGAGTGGAACAAACATCGCTCAATTATTATCAACCATCACTAAGGAGAAGGAGAGAGAGAAAGGTGATGACATGTGGAGCCCACCTCCACATGTCATCCACGTCAGCGAAACCGCCATTCAAAACCAGTGAATGGTCAAATGTAAATGGTTTTAGAAGTTCGATGGTCGAAGATTTCTGGTTTTGAAGTTGGATAGCTAAAACCAAACTCAGATGATAGTTCAATGGTCAAAAATGAATTTCTTCCTTTGTTGTATACCCAAAGGAGGAGCTCACCTGTCCACCATCCCAAGGCTTGCTTAGCTTATTAGTGTGTCCGTGTTAACTCTATGGATGCATTTCAAATATAACACATGATCCATAGTTGAAAATGAAAAATATATATTTGATACAAAGGCCCTGTTTGGATACCAGGGTTAGAGTTAGATTTGGCTTTTTGGGGCTCATCTAACCCAAAAGTATCCAAACATGAGGGTTAGATTGGGGTTAGATGCATCTAACCCACCAAAAACTATCCCCCCAAGGGATGCTTATTGGGGTTAGATTTAGATGGGACCCACTTTTTTCCCCACTTTCTCTCCCCAGGGATCCCATTGCGGCCGCACCGCGCCCCCCTCTGCATCGCTAGGCCGTTCTCCCCACTACGTGCCGGCAGCTCGCCCCCCCCCCCCCCTCCGCGCCACCAGCCCGCCCTCCATCGATTCGTGCCGCCAGCTCGCCCTCCCCCATTGGCGCCAGCAGCCCGCACTGCCCGTCCGCGGCGCCAGCCCGGCCTCCCATGAGGCACGCCTCGGGACCCCTCTGGGAGCGCCAAGCGCCGGCGGCCCCGGAGGAGGCGTAGAGCCAGCCCGCCACTCCCGATTCGTGCCCATGCATTCCTCGCCCGCGCCCCCGGCGGACTCGCCCGACCTGGCCTCATCGACGCGCTGGAGGGTGACGCCGAGGACAAGGGTGACTCAAAGAAGAACGGCGCCGTCGCAGTGGCCGTCACGGCCTTCTTGTGAGCGGGCGAGCGACAGGTGTTCGACGCCTAGCCACACCGGATCCAGTTAGAAAGAAAATTTAAAGGAGCCAAATGATTGGGAAAGTGCATTTATTGTCAATCTAACTGTTGCATCCAAACAACATTTTGCTTAGAGTTAGTTCAGGGTTAGTCATGAGCTAGAAACTAACTCTAACCTCTAACTCAGTTACCATCTGTTTGGTTGTGGGATCTGTGGATTGGGTTGGCTCCAACCCTCGTTTTGGGGATGGCTCCAACCCTCACCATGTTTGGTTACGATAGTGGAGTCGTCCCGGTTTCTTGTTTGGTTGGAGGACTGCAAGGGGTTGGAGCCAACCCGTCACCTGTTTGGATGGATGTATTGGATTGAAACTAGGAATATGATCACCTTCCCACTCAAATGGTGATCTTACCCCAGCCCCTTCTCAAGCATTTCAGCAACATTTCAACACATATTAAAGCAATATATAGATAGGCACCACAACTTAACAGCCAAATACAAGTCTTAGGCCACATTAGACATAATATCAAGGTCAAACCTTACACACATTACCAAGTCTCATGCTTGCACGATGCATCAAGTTCAAGCCTTACACAATATATAGCAAGTTCAAGGCTTCCACATAGCAAGATACAAGCTTACTTAGACCACAAATATATAGTTGTATGTGGTACTAACAAAAGATTAATCCTACCACTACAACTTACCCTTACTGCTCAGGGTAGTTGTCAGCAATGTGCTTTGCAACCCAATTTAATTTATGGTGAAAAGGCAAGTTGTTGAAAGCTCTAGCTATGTGAGGTTGGGAGACCAAATGGGCATAGAAGGATAAGTGAGTCTCATTGAAACTACCATTCAGAGTCATCAAGTTGTCAAACAAATCTGAAGGCACATCATTGTCTGATTTGGCCACTTCCTTTATCGCTTTGGCTATCTTGTTACTTCCTCTATTAATTGCAACAACCAATGGATCAAAATCAGTCCTCGACCTCTTGTTGGTCTTCTTGTTGTTGTTGGTCTTGCCAATCTTGCTGGTCTTGCTTGCAGATGATGTTTCCCCATTGTTGTTTTCATTGGCAATGGCATCCCCATTACTCTTTCCAGTTTCCTCAGTCTCCCAATCCTCTGCACCTTCATCCTCTGTACCTAGAAGTGTACTTGAGTCCTTTGCAAACTTGCCTGTAGCCATGGTACTTCCAAATATTGTGTGCATCTCCCAAAAGTACTCAAGAGGCTTGTTTAAAAAATCAGCATCAGCCTTGTGATCCTACAATTCAGCAACCAATATGTCATCAAATCCTTGATTTCATGCGTACAATTCAGCAAGCAATACGTGAGCAATGTGAGGAACTTCCATACCTTAACATGGTTGTTGTAGTGCTCAGCATCAAGAGTAATAGTGCAAGTATCTTCATGTAACACCCCGGGTGTTTGCACAGTATTTTAATTAGGTGTCTGCACAGTAATTATGTATGTTTACTATGCATCATGTGCTTGAAATGCTTAAAAGGATCTTTTTGTAATTAAGAAAGGTTATATGCGTAATTATGATTTTATGCAAGGTCCTTTACTTAGTTATTTCTGAATATAGCTTTTGTGGAGGGTGTTTGTGCAAAATTTCAGTGCATTTATTGCATGGCATCCAATTTTGCTTAAAGGTCTGCATTTGAAGTGAAATTGCTTTGAAAAAGACAAAATTCCTGGAATTCAAAATCCCTTCAACGATTTTAATTTTAGCTCTTGAATCTTTGGTCAAATAAATTTTTGCACCACATCAAAGTTGTAGATCTTGAAAAGTTGAACAACTTTCATGTTGGGCACTTTTCCATTTGAGCTTTGGTTTAAAAGTTATTGCTTGTTTACAGAAAGGTCCCTGGAACTTTTGGAAATTGCAAAATCGCCCTTATGACCATCTCCCCCTCCCTGCTCTGCTTCTCGCCGCCGGCCACCGACAGCGCCGCCCGCCGACGCCTTCCCGGCTTTCCCGGCCATCAATTCGCCGTGCGCTGGCTCCCACGCGTCGCCGGCGAGCTCCTCCCCCTCCTGTTGCCTCGCGCTGGAGCCCCCACCCCTCGCCACGCGCCCTCGCCGAGCCCAGAACCTCCCCAGCGGCCGCCACCTCGTCGCCGCCGTGGAGAGCCCAAACCAGAGGCCCAGCTCTCGATCTTTCGCGCGCCTGAGCACTACAAGAAGCCCCGCGCTCTATTCCCATCCTCTTTTCGCCAGTTCCCTAACCCCACGCCCCAGAACGCCGCCGCCGCTCACCCCGAACGCCGGCGAGCTCCACCCCGCCGCGGAGCCGCCACCCCAGACCCGCTCCACCCCTACAGCCCCCACCTTTAGCACCGCCTCGACCTCGCGCAGCTCCCAGGCCACTTCCCCTCGCCTGAACCTCACCGGAGCACCCTCGCCGTCGCTCGCCTCCGCCGCCGACCCGCCCTGCTCCGCCGAGCCGCCGCTTCCGAGCCTCTCCCCGCAACCCTAGGCCACCCAGAGGTGCGCCTTGCACCCGTGAGGCTCACGCACCCCTCCACCCTCGCCGCCGGTGAGCCCCTCGCCGGGAAACGGCCGGTCAACCGCCGCCTCCCCTCTCTGACCCGGCCCAGGGACCTCGGGTTGAAAGGAAAGAAAACCCAGGGGGTTATTTGCATAGGCCTAGACTCAGATGAATAGTGCCAGTAGGGACTGCTTTGTAATATTTTCAGTGAACTTTGAAATTCTAGATCAATTCATAGAAAATTCGTAAAATAGAAAATCTTGATGTTTTGGAATCCTCTTGAGGAGCTCTATGCAGTAGAAGCATAATATGTTAGGCTTTAGTTGCAAGTTTTTGCTGTAGATTTCGATTTGTGTTACTAGGTTTATAAATACTAGTTATTTAATCTTTTTCTTATCTGATGTTTGAAAGCTGATATTGCTCTGAAATTTTGGTGGTAGTTTACTCTTGTTACACTAGATTTTCTATAAAAATTTCATGATCAGTTCTTTGTTGTAGCTATTTATTTTATTTAATCCTTGTTTAGTATACTTTATTTATGATAAATAGTTTCTTTTCTTGTTAAATCCTGAAAATATTCCTGAGTGTTCATATGGAGTATATTAGCTTGATCAGGAAGTTTGAGTTTTAGTTCATGGCTAGAACAGGAGTCAAAATTGAATCTTGCTAAACTGATGTCTGTTTTGTTTATTTTCTCAGAATTAAATATGTGTAGATAAAATCATGAAAAATTCACAGTAGCTAAATAATCCCTGTGTAGATCTCATGTCAAATTTTGAGCTTCTGTTTGACTCTAGTTTGATATATATAATTCAAGCTTGTAATAGGTGTTGCCTGCATAAATGATTTATTGTGATTAAATGGTTTCATGTCTATGCATGATTTTTACAGGGTAGAGTACTTTGTTCATGATCTGTTTAGGGTAATTTTGGTAGAAATTATTACTATTTGTACTCTGAGTTGTTGATTTATTTACAAACCATGACTTAATTGTATAGGAAATCACCACCACTCATTTTATGAAGATTAGTTAACTTCTTTTGTGCTGTTGATCATGATGCCTTGTGTAGTTAGTTTTGTTATTTAACTACTCTATAAACGATTGCCCATGTGTGTTTTTAATATTGTCCTTGCATTACATATAGATACGACTACTTTGTCAGACGGGACGTACGAGTTGATTCCGGAATCTGACGGAGGTGATCTCGAAGCTCAAGTTAACACTGCGGAACTAACTGAAGCCCCGGACCAAAGTTCGGAAGAGCCTAGGGCTGAAATAGTTAGCAGCTACCGAGAAGGCAAGCCCCGGACATAACCTATATTTCAAATTAATATCATTTACTGTATTACTTACTTGTGCATTTACAGTTCATAGGATTTGAATTGAAACCCTAGATGCATGATCCTAGGAACCTATGTACTGAAAACTAGACCTGAGTTCGACTATCTGCTAAGCTTATAGGACCGGTAAAAGTCGAGTGATTGCCTGTCACTCGCGAGCCTTATAGGAATTGTCTGTTTACTTTCTGTTATCAATATAAGGACGACGGACGGGGTTGTGTTCGATATCATGTCCTTATGTGAAACCCCGTCTGTGTTGATGAACTTGCTAAGGTCGCGGTGTGTGGTAGTGCTGGTTAAGTTTTTGAATGTACTAGTCACATGCCGTAAATATGGTACGCGGCAAGCCTAGTAGCCGATTGGACCGGGGAGTGGATATACCTTTCACTCTCTCAGTAGAGATAGGTTTTATTTTATGTTGCGCAACACTACGACTTCGAGGGACAAGGTTCGGCCTTGGAGCCCTGTAGTCGGGGAGAGTGACCCTATCCACAAGCCGGAAAGAAAGGTCAACGGTTGTTTGGGAATGACCCGACGGTGTTCCAGACGTGTGTGCTAGGTTACCCTTGCAAGGTTGAATTTCGATTCAGAATCGTCCGCCTCTCACGATGAAATGAGACTGCTTGATCTCTTTGCCACACAGAGTAATAAGAGCAACAATATTCTTATTAATCTTGATGTTTGCTTATAAGTTCCACCATGATTGGATAGTAGATGCTTACTTAGAATGGTTAATCAACTAGAATCTTGAAGCTAAAACTTGAAAGTAAGGACCTACTCTTTATTGCTTTTCAGCAAAGAAAAACCAGAGCCTTACAAAGCTTTGCATAGTCTAGCTAAGGTGGGCTACTTATACCCGTTGACGGTTAAGTCTTGCTGAGTATTAGAATACTCAGCCTTGCTGTTGAAACCCCTTTTTCAGGTATGAGTTTTGAGGATCAGATCGCTAGCTTGACCTATCCTTGCGCTTTGCCTCCTGGCTGGTCCGTAGAATGGGATACGTCTTCGGCCGGCAATGACTATGACGAGTAATACCAGGTTTGGGCTAGCTTGGGATACTTTTGGCGACGTGTGTAGTCATCGTATTTCATCTTCCGCTGTTTAAACTCTGAACTTACCCTTATGTTTTGTATAACTGTTTTACTTAAGTTGGTTTTGTAATAATCTTTTGAACTGGTTTGTAATCTTTAATATGCCTGTGTTGTAAAAAATTGTGGTTGTAATATCTCTGGACTCGCCTTCGTGCGGGGTATGCTTGTTCGATCCGAGAATCGGTGGTTGTATCGGGACGTTACCCGACAGACCAAAAATTGTTCCGTTTGAAGTGCGTTTAAGCTAATGTTGCCTTTATGGTGATGGTTTACGCACTTGAGCCGGGATAATTTAGGCGGTTCTGCCACACTTCATCCCAACTAGCAGCACTCAACCCTCGAAGGTCACAAATATGACGAAACTTCTTCTGCCATGTCTTAAGATGATTCTTAATCTGGTCACCACTGCGCACAATGCCATACTTTTCTTGGAGAGCCTTTGCACAAGCATTGTAGTGAACCATCTTGTAGGTAGATGAAGTCTTGGTGCCATTAACCACTAAATTGGCAAGGTAAGAGAGCATAAAGCCTGACCAGGACGAAGTCCAAGTAGCATGTCCACCAGTCCCTGCAACTCCCGAAAGTGCTAGATCCATTTCCCTACAAAAGTCAGCAAGGTATAAAACTGGTCTTATAATTCAGCAAGGTATAAAACTTGTTCTTAGCAAGGTATATTAAAATTCAGCAAGGTATAATTCAGAACAAATACAAATCAGCAAGCATTATTGTTCTCACAGCAATCATTACAAGACGACTTAGAACAAATACAAATCAGCAAGCATTATTGTTCTCACAACAAGCATTACAACACGACTTAGAACAAATACAAATCAGCAAGCATTATTGTTCTCACACATTACAAAAATGGTCTTATAAATCAAATACAACACGAACTACGTTCTCAAATACTAGTGCCTATGGTTCTGACGATCAGCCCACATTTGGTCAGCCAAGCCTTGCCTAAAACTGACCATAATGGCATTCTCACTTTCAGTCCCAGCATATGTTGTTGCTTCCTCATCAGAGTCATCTGGTACATTGAATTCATCCCTCCCATCTTCAATCACCCAATTATGAATGATGCAACAAGCAACAACAATGTCTACTTGTGTTTGGAATGGAAAAAAAGGAGAGGCATCATCAAGAACTTTGAGTCTCCTTTTTAGGGCTCCAAATGCTTGCTCTATGATGATTCTCAATGAACTGTGCCTATGGTTAAACAATTCCTTCTCATTTTGCACTGGATTACTCCCCCATTCATTCAAGTGGTAGCGTACACCACGAAAAAGGGGTAAAAATCCTGGTTTGGCTCCATATCCAACATCAACAAGGTAGTATTTGCCTAACATATGATGGACAATTTGGTCAGATCTCAATGATCCATTAATTTTGATGAATAAATTAGTGGACACGATTAATTTGTTACCTTGTGGCACACGAAGGCCATTCTCACGTGCTAAAGCATCTCGTAAAACTAGTGCATCATGTGCTGTCCCCTCCCATCCCACCAAGACATATGTGAACCTTTGTTCAAAATCTACGGCTGCCATTACATTTTGAGTACAGTGGGTCTTCCTACCACGAAAGGCATGCTGCATTTCCTTAGGAACAGTGGCTCTTACATGTGTACCATCAATGGCTCCATTACAATCCTAGATGATGTTCACAGAAATCAATATTAGGCCAATTATAGGTTCTCTCAAAAATAAATTGAGAATATGACATAAGGTTCAGCTCATAGCTCACCTTAAAATATGGATCCCACCTTGGGTTTCCTTCTATGTGAGGTGAAGTGTCCAATGAAGGGGGACTAATATAATCCTCTCGTAGCTCACCAATAGCATGAAGTACTTTGTCAAAATAACGACTGACCGTTTCTCCGGATCTACCCAAATTGGTTGCAATTACTCTATTCCTAACATTATGTCCAACAGTATATAGAAACATTGTCACTTGCTGCTCAACACACATATGAACGGTATCTTCAAGTAAAGCATGATCTCTAAACAACTGACAAAACCGAAAGAAACGTGCTTTGTTCATTCTCAGCATCTTTACACAAGTTGTGTTATTCCTCCAAATTTCGTCATTCAGGTAGTCAATCCTCTTCCTATCCCTTTCAAACATTGGGGCATAAGTAATCCCTTCCCTTATTGCAACTCGTTTTCTTTTCCTAGACCTACCAATAATTGCCATGACCGACAAGAACCAATATGAAGCAGCAGTAGAAATGAATACCTTGGTTCTCTTATCCATCTACATACCACAGATTCAAATTGTGACTACAAATGACCTAGCAAAAAAACCATCTAGGGTTTCCATGTACTAACACAAATCTAGCATGGATCTACATCAAACATCTTTCACACATGAACAAGGATGAACAATCTAACATGGATCTACAGGAAACAGCAGTGGATTTACCTTGAACAATGGATGGGACAGGTGGAGGGAGGGGACCGGTGGGGCGGGCGCGGCCGGCGGCCACGAGGCCGGCTTCCAGGTGGAGCCGGCGCGCGTGCGGGGCGGCCGGGAAAGGAAACTGCGGGGCCGCGCCGGCCCCCTGCCCGCTCGGGCCGGTGGCGTGCGGTCCTGGCGGTCCCCTACCCGCGCGTGGGCGGTGGCGTGCGGTCGGAGCCGTGCGGTCACGAGCAGGGCTGGCAGGGCCGGCAGTCGCAGGCGGGGCTGGTGTGCGGTCGGCGGTCGTGGCCGGCCGCCGGGCGGTCGCGTGCGACGGAGCGAGACTGGAGGGTGAGAGAGAGGCGTGAAGGGATAAGGCTGGAGTGAGGGTGACTTTACTCGTGTGTGATGGTTTCAACCCGAGCGGAGCGGCTTCGTCCACCAGATTTTGACGGACCAGTCCAACCCGCATCTTGGAGGTATATTCTTCTGAGGTTGGTTCCATCCCTTCCCCCAACCCCTATCCAAACAACAAAAAAATGGGTCGAACCCGTCCGGGTTGGTCCCAGCACTCCAACCAAACAGATAGTTAGAGTATCCAAACAGGGCCAAAGAAAATGTAATATCAAGAGCTATTATGTTGATTACACAACCACATCCATAGAGCAAAATCACAACTTTATGAGATCTTAAAACGATTGAGAGTTTCTTAAATGTCTTAGGAATAGATCCAGGGATTACATTTCTACTAATATAGAATTATAGATCCATGGTTCCTTCAATTCCATGCTGGAAACAAAAGGCTCTAGCGTCAATCACCCACTATTTTAGGTTGTCTGATGGGAGTTTTTCCTGTCGTGCAAGCTCCCTCCTACGTGAACAAATAGAACATAAACTCAGAATGTGCAAGCAAAAGCAATACACAATAGCTGCCTATATATTAGTGGCAGATCTAATTAGAACTTATCTGAACATTTGACTTGCAACAACAGAATAACTATGAAAGGTTAAGCTAGCAGGATCAAATATTCTCCTACAAGAGAACAAAACAAATTTTCAACGCTTTAACTGAATTGTATTAGCAGCCAATGACTCGTCATATCAGAAGATCCACAAGGTTGGAACAACCTCGAAAACGCCTTCCTCTCCTCATCTCGTTTGTCAGAAATCTGCCAGAATTGTCGGTGAAAAGTCAGAAAAAGCTGACATGATCCATTACTCCTAATATCCATAGAGGTTGTGAAACCTTAAAAAAATGTGAACTTCGAGTTGTACTGAACTCCAACAGAAATCTTGAAAGTAGTTTCCAACAAAAGATAGGAACAACAGGTAAACCTAGATTATAGTCACCATTGATCACCAGTTGAGGACGTCCACATCATGGTTTTTTAGTCTAAATTGCCCTTCAGAGGCTAATTAAGAGTTTTTCCTTAAACAATAAGGTGACCTGGTTGGCATTCCCTCCAGGAGATAATCACAGCACAATTATGAATACATCCTAAATGCAAATATACAATGCAAATATCTATACCTATATCTATCTCTAAAGAAACGACTGTTTCCTCGATTCATCGTTAACTTCAGTTTATGAGTTGATTTATAGCATCTCATCGAATCAACAAATTATCTTCGATCCTAATCTTTTTTTTATACCTCTCATCTGAATACAGATGTAGCATCTGTTCATGTGCTCGCACACACGCACGCGTGCACTAACACCCCACAACCAGACCTACAATTCTATTTGGGACGAAGACCACATCTTCTTAAAATCACCGAAAACTCCATAGATGGCGGGTACGTCATGCTCCCCTTGTGACTTGAGATAAAGTTCCAGTGTGAAAACCTGGGACGAGCAAAGATGCTACGATCTTTGCTAAACATACACAAGAAATAAACCAAACTTGAGATTATTAAATTTCAAAAAATATATATCCATTTAGTGCAACAAAAATATAACGATAGAAATGACATTATGCATGAGTCTTAATAAAAGTATCATAATTCGTATTAAACTTTGTATTAAACTGTAGCAACACACGGTCATTCTGCTTGTGGCACTACAGTACATGCGTACGTGAATAAGTAAAACAACCGCATTGATCGGTCTCACCTGTGCCACTAGTATTCCAAGTTCATTTCACAAGGTCTAAAAGTCCTCACACGAGTCTACATCAGCTGGGGCAATCAATCATGGGGGTAAGACGACTTCTTGGCACAGTATGAGATCTGACAGAGTCTTTCCATGCCGATCAATCCTTCTCGAACAGTCCACGCCACCATCCAGGATGTTCCTCACCACAACATTCATAGAGCTTATGCCTGGGACATCGTAAATCTCAACGCTCACATGCTCAAGCAGATTGATTCGACGCTGAATCGCTCGCTCATCAGGAAAAGACGACAAACCAAGTAGAGGCGAAACAACATTCTTCACCCAATCGGGAGTGATCACTGCCCTAAGCCGACCAATGTCACCAGGGAAGTGAGGAATGATAGAAAAGTTAATATCATTCCCTTTATCACCAACTCTGCTGTGGGCTATATGGTAAAGGGCAATCTTTTTCTCAGGTGAAGCACGGACAGGGGATGGTTGTGTCCCCATGCTTGTGCCAATGTGTTGACTGTCCATTGCGCGACTTGTGGGGTTCTTTTGTGATTTTAAAACATGCATCTGAAATGTTTCAGAATCCGCGGCCTGATTCTGCAGGCAAGGAATGCTTGCCTTCTTTGCATGTGCTCGCCAGAAGATGTTTTCCCTGTCAACCTGTCCAAACCACCACGTCACATAAAGCAAAATATGTTCCAATCACTCATGGGATGATTCGTCGTGATTATCCATACCAGCATCTTTTGTAGAATTAGTTCCTTCCTCTGTCCAGTGCTGCAAGTGTCAAACAGATGCATTAAATGGCTAAAGTGACCCCAGAATCAAGAATGCTACATACATCTTTCATTGGACGAAATAATAAAATACAATATGTCATAGTTCTTTGGTTCATTGGAATTAATTCCAGTCCTGACTTTACTATAAATGAAAAAAACTGAAGCAGGTTATCATCTGTATAATATAATGCCTCAGCGCCAACAGTTTGGATTGCTAAAACAAAAGAGCACCAAAATTACTTGTCAATACCTGATGCCACCACCACCAGCTGGACCATTTGTATAGAGTGCAATAAATTCTTCAACAAACTGAACAGCATGCTCTTCAAGCTCAAAGAGGCCATCCATCCAAGTCTAGCATCTATTACTTGCTTGGACGAGTAACTATCCTTATCACTTCCTATAGCTTTCAAACTATCATAGCCCATGATGTATGAAACAATTTTTTCATCGATGTCAGGATATCTTTCACCCATCCACGATCTAACCTAATGTCAGATGAAAAGGTTTAAACAGAAACACTTAGACCACCCCCTCTAGCCACTCCGACCCTAAAACCCAGGTGTTAGAGTGGGGGAGAGGGGGGACTTTATCACTGGACCAACAGAAACAATCTTTTCGTCACTTTGTTTAAGAGGACTTGAGATGAAAGAAACAGCAGATCAACATACTTCCTTAACTTACAAGGTATTCTGCCGCTTGAGCTCGCTTTAAGCATTGATGCCCCCCATAAGATATTTCACCCCAGCCTTTCCATCCACCTTCCTGAAAAAACATTTAAAGTTCACACTCATCAGAACTTATTCCCACCTAAATAAATAAGTTGATACACAAATGGCCCTTGTTCAACGAATAAGACACTGTGTCCGTCTGAAGAAATTTGAGATTATCAACAAGTCATATAGCTGTTTTGAAATACTACACCGTCTACATTATAGACTTTGGCTGCCTCCGAAAATTCTCTCAATATTATTGTTGGAGTATATTGAGCCCATGTGTATAGTGGCCCATCTAGAGGCCCATGTATAAGTTCTATATATACCCACCCATCTAGGGTTGGAGGAATAGATCAACAATTCCCGTCATTATGGTATCAGCTTAGGTTTAGGTTTTCACCTCTGTTTCCAGCCGCCGGTTTCTCTGCTGCCTGCCGCCGCCGGCTCATGGCCGGCCGGCCGCCGGCGCCGCCGGCCTCCGCCTCCTCCTCCTTCCCACCCCTCACTTCCTCTGCTCCCTCACCCTCCTCTGCTCCCGCTCGCCCGGATCTGGGCGCCTGGGCCCCCGGCGCCAGGCCGCCGCCGCCCGGGTTTCCTGCCGCCGCCGCTCGGCCATGGACACCCACGGCCGCTGCGTGGCTGAACCACCGGGTCAGTCGGAAACAGAGACGCGAGCTCGGGATCAGAAGAAGGTGTGGAGGAGGTGGAGTAGGGGAAATCCGACTCGTCGAAGACGACGTGGCGGGAGATCAGAACGCGGCGAGAGGTGAGGTCAAAGCATCGGTACCCCTTGTGGTCAGGGGAGTACCCAAGGAACACACGAGTCGAGCGGGGCGCCAGCTTGTGAGAAGCGGTGGCGGAGGTGTTAGGGTAACACGCACACCCGAAGACCCGAAGGTGGTCGTAGCGAGGAGGGGTACCGAAGAGAGCGTGGTGTGGAGCGGGAACAGGAGAAGCAGTGGACTATGATGAGACTTTCAGCCCGGTCGTGAAGCCCGCTACGGTGCGCACAGTCCTCTCACTTGCGCTCTCGCGCACTTGGCCTGTGCACCAGCTGGACGTGAAGAATGCATTTCTTCACGGCACCTTGTCAGAGACTGTTTACTGCTCTCAGCCAGCGGGATTTGTGGACTCGAGTCGTCCGGATATGGTCTGCCGGCTCAACAAGTCTCTCTATGGACTGAAGCAGGCTCCTCGGGCTTGGTACTCTCGGTTCGCCACGTTCTTGATGACACTGGGATTCACCGAGGCCAAGTCTGACACGTCTCTCTTCATCTACCGCCGTGGGGATGAGACGGCATATCTGCTGCTATATGTCGATGACATTGTGCTCACAGCTTCCAGTCAGCAGTTGCTTCAGAGTGTCATTTCCTCTTTGCTGCAGGAGTTCGCTATGAAGGATCTTGGTCAGCTCCACCACTTCTTGGGCGTCACTGTTGAGCCTCGCCCGTCTGGTCTTCTTCTGCACCAGCAGTAGTACGCCCTCGATATTCTGGAGCGGGCTGGGATGACTGATTGCAAGCCCTGCTCCACTCCAGTCGACACTCAGGCGAAGCTGTCTGCTGATCTGGGTGATCCGGTGGCTGACCCTCCAGCCTACCGGAGTCTGGCCGGCGCTTTGCAGTACCTCACCTTCACCAGGCCGGACCTCACCTACGCTGTTCAGCAGATCTGTCTCCACATGCATGATCCCCGGGAGTCACACCTTGCTGCGCTGAAGCGTCTCCTCCGGTACGTCCGTGGCACTGTGGACCTCGGCCTGGTACTTCACCACTCGACCACTGCTGAGCTGGTGGTCTACACGACGCTGACTGGGCTGGCTGCCCGGACACTCGTCGTTCCACCTCTGGCTACGCCGTCTTCCTGGGCGGCAACCTGATCTCCTGGTCGTCCAAGCGGCAGCCGGTTGTCTCCCGCTCCAGTGCCGAGGCGGAGTACCGGGCTGTCGCTAACGGCGTGGCAGAGGCGTCCTGGCTGCGACAGCTCTTGGCGGAGCTCCACAGCCCGCTCGCCAAGAGCACGCTCGTCTACTGCGACAACGTCAGCGCCGTGTATCTCTCCACCAACCCTGTCCAGCATCAGCGGACGAAGCATGTGGAGATCGACCTACACTTCGTGCGCGACAGAGTCGCCATCGGCGATGTTCGGGTACTCCATGTCCCGACTACCTCCCACGAAGGGGCTGCCCTCGTCGACCTTCTCGGAGTTTCGATCCAGCCTCAACGTAGCCGGTGGCTAGTTGTGGTTGCGGGGGGGTCTTAGCCCTTTTGTGCTCTACTTGTTCTCTCATGTTGTCCAGTCTTGAACACCGCTGCGTCGGTTGTTCAGACTGTGGGGGGTGTTAGCTTTCTTGTTGTCCAGTCTTGAACACCGCTGCGCCGGTAGTTCAGACTGCGGGGGGGTGTTGGAGTATATTGAGCCCATGTGTATAGTGGCCCATCTAGAGGCCCATGTATAAGTTCTATATATACCCACCCATCTAGGGTTGGAGGAATAGATCAACAATTCCCGTCATTAATTATAAACGTCTGAAAGGACAACATTTTAAAGAAAATATTTTGAGAATAGCAATAGGTTCAACTAGAAAAACCTACAGAAACCAGTCAGTTCCCAGCTGCCAACTGAGGCTTGTCATTTTGCAAAAAGAGAATATTGTATCCGGAACTACAATTATGCTGCTAATTGATGCAAATCTTTTCTGAACATTGATCGCAATAAAGTTCTAATTCACAGGAACTAATAGATGGCAATAAAACATAGTACATTAGTTTACATACAGTAGGAGATAACTGGAGGAGTTTCTCAGGGTGACAAGCATCAGATGGTTTTGCTCCTTCACATCGGACCTTGTCTTTTGATATCTGGTGAAACTGCACATTACAGAAATCTACAATCTGCTCCACCAAAATATAATCAATGTTTGGATCAGCAGGCTATAATTTTAAGTGTACTTTGCTTTTTTACTTCACCAGATCAGGAGTAATGTAGTTTGCTGGGTCTCCAACTTCATAAAGAAGCTGTTCTGCACAAGTACTGTGGCTCAAAAGACCACCGCTGCCATCTGCCTTACCGACAATAACTTCTCCATAACTAACTTCGGCATATGGAAGGGACAAATCCACAAGTTGCTCAAAAGAAAAATCCCTATATTCATCTCCTGCTCATTATAACGTCACAAATAGACCACATAAAGAAAAAAATTATTCCTACAGCTAAAAGAATGCCCTAATTACTTTGAAAGGAAAAGAAATGTACCAGGGTGCATGAAATATCCTCTAGTGAGTTGGCAGCCACATTCTAAAAGATGGCTAGCTAATGTCCCTTGTGCCAACTCCTCCATGTCATTCCAATTCCAACCTAATTCATAGATCTATTTTGAAAGCAAAGGATAAATCATTAACTATTATAGGAATGAATTGTCAGGATGTTCTGGATTAAACAAGTTATAGTGTGCAATCTGTAGAGACAAAAATAATATCCCAAAGCTGTTAATAATGGAAGTAGTACAAATTTGATTTGAGTACATATTCCAACCTAACGCATCTAATTCTGAGAATCAAAAGTGATATAACATGAGCTGGTTATTCTTAGCAAGCAAATGATTGTTTTGCGAAGAATCAGGAAGATAGCAAATTAAGCAAGTATGGCTCAAATATTGCAGTCACTTAACTAATTCTAATGCAGACATATAAAACAGACATTTTGGTGCGTCCTGTGGTTATATCATCTCATCAAGCTTTACTAGTACAAATATGCATATGATATGATCCTTAAACAGTACAGTGCTCAGAACATTGCACAAAAGTCAATAAATCAAAAGATGAAGGGGGGAAGATAACTCATGACACACAGACCAAGAAAGTTAAAGGTAGCCTTATATCTCGTCACACAAATTTATTCAGGTTCATCACACATTAAGAGTATCAAACAACAAAGAGCATCACAACATTAGCAAACATAAGATCTCTAAAGCATGAACACACACCATAGGTGCTAGGAAGAGCGCAGCATCAGCAACACGAGAAGTAATGACAACATGTGGATTATAGTTTTCCAAGCAATGTACAATGGATGCTGCCCCAAGGTATGTGCTTCTTCCCTACATCACATACAAAAGGAAACAGTTAGATAAAATAGCAAAGGTTATAAATCCCAAATCCTGTTCACTTAGTAAAATGTCTGAAAAAATGCAGGCCTCAAAACAAGGCAACCAAAAGGTACTAATAAAAAGCTCAAAATAGCCATGACAGACGAACGAATCAGTAACATAAAATAACATAGGTTATAAATCCCAAAAATTGTTTTCTTAGTAAAAATGTCTGGAAAATTCAGGCTATCAAAACAAAGTGACTAAAAGGTATTAATAAAAATCTCAAAATAGCCATAAATTGAGGTACAATAGCTTGTCCTGAGCCCTGACATGTAATTAGAACTTCATTTGATCCTTTCATGTGACAATTTTTATTTGATGTACTTACTACTACAATAACTATGTATTTGAACACCTCACATAAAAAAAAAGGTTTCTTGTGTGCAGAATGCAGTGTGCTTAAAAGATACGCACATACCACCTAGGTGTAGGACAGTACAACAACAACAACAACATAGCCTTTTTTCCCAAGCAAGTTGGGGTAGGCTAGATAATGGAGAATAATTTCTGTATTCCTCCAACCCTAGAAGGGTGGGTATATATAATACCTACACATGGGCCTCTAGATGGGCCTCTATACACATGGGCTCAATATACTCCAACACCCCCCGCAGTCTGAACTACCGGCGCAGCGGTGTTCAAGACTGGACAAGATGAGAGTACAAGTAGAGTACAAAAGAGCTAATACCCCCCGCAGCCACAACTAGCCACCGGCTACGTTGAGGCTAGATCGAAACTCCGAGAAGGTCGACGAGGGCAGCCCCTTGGTGAAGATGTCAGCAAACTGGGAGGTAGTCGGGACATGGAGTACCCGAACATCCCCGATGGCGACTCTGTCGCGCACGAAGTGTAGGTCGATCTCCACGTGCTTCGTCCGCTGATGCTGGGCGGGGTTGGTGGAGAGATACACGGTGCTGACGTTGTCGCAGTAGACGAGCGTGCTCTTGGCGAGCGGGCTGTGGAGCTCCGCCAAGAGCTGTCGTAGCCAGGACGCCTCCGCCACGCCGTTAGCGACAGCCCGGTACTCCGCCTCGGCACTGGAGCGGGAGACAACCGGCTGCCGCTTGGACGACCAGGAGACCAGGTTGCCGCCCAGGAAGACGGCGTAGCCGGAAGTGGAGCGACGAGTGTCCGGGCAGCCAGGCCAGTCAGCGTCGGTGTAGACCACCAGCTCAGCAGAGGACGAGCAGTGAAGCACCAGGCCGAGATCCACAGTGCCACGGACGTATCGGAGGAGACGCTTCAGCGCAGCAAGGTGTGACTCCCGGGGATCATGCATATGGAGACAGACCTGCTGAACAGCGTAGGTGAGATCCGGCCTAGTGAAGGTGAGGTACTGCAAAGCGCCGGCCAGACTCCGGTAGGTAGTAGGATCAGCCACCGGATCACCCAGATCAGCAGACAGCTTCGCCTGAGTGTCGACAGGAGTGGAGCAGGGCTTGCAATCAGTCATCCCAGCCCGCTCCAGGATATCTAGGGCGTACTGCCGCTGGTGAAGTAGAAGACCAGACGGGCGAGGCTCAACAGTGACGCCCAAGAAGTGGTGGAGCTGACCAAGATCCTTCATAGCGAACTCTTGCTGTAGAGAGGAGATGACACTCTGAAGTAACTGCTGACTGGAGGCTGTGAGCACAACGTCGTCGACGTATAGCAGCAGATAGGCAGTCTCATCCCCACGGCGGTAGACGAAGAGAGACATGTCAGACTTGGCCTCGGTGAACCCCAATGTCAGTAAGAACGTGGCGAACCGAGAGTACCAAGCCCGAGGAGCCTGCTTCAGTCCATAGAGAGACTTTTTGAGCCGGCAGACCATATCCGGACGACTCGAGTCCACAAATCCCGCCGGCTGAGAGCAGTAGACAGTCTCTGACAAGGTGCCGTGAAGAAACGCATTCTTCACGTCCAGCTGGTGCACAGGCCAAGAGCGCGAGAGCGCAAGCGAGAGGACCGTGCGCACCATAGCGGGCTTCACGACCGGGCTGAAGGTCTCATCATAGTCCACACCAGGCCGCTGAGTGAAACCCCGAAGAACCCAGCGAGCCTTGTAGCGCTCCAGTGTGTCATCAGCCCGACGCTTATGCGTCCAGATCCACTTGCCAGTCACCACATTGCAACCAGACGGACGCGGCACGAGGTCCCATGTCTGGTTGGCAAGAAGAGCCGCGTACTCCTCTTCCATCGCGCGACGCCAGTGAGGATCCGCCAAGGCGTAGCGGACAGAGAAGGGTACCAGAGAGACCCGCGGCTCTCCCTCGGTGGCGGAGAGAGTCGCGGCCTGAGACGACCGGAGCAAGGGTCCCGGCGGCGGCGGATCCGGGCCGCATGGCCGGAACAGAGGGCCAGGCGGCGGGCCAAGCGGCTGCGGGCCACACGGCCCGTGCAGGGGAGGAGGAGGGGAGGGGAGGGAAGGAAGAGAGAGGAGGGGAGGGGGGAGGAGGAGGGGCCGGCGGCCGGCCATGGCTGCCGGCGGCGGCGGCGGGCTGGTGGGAGAGGGAAGAGGGAAAGAGGAGAACTAACCCTAGGCTATTGATACCATAATGGAGAGAATAATTTCTGTACTCCTCCAACCCTAGAAGGGTGGGTATATATAATACCTACACATGGGCTTCTATACACATGGGCTCAATATACTCCAACACTAGAGATGAAACCCGAAAGAAATAAGTTAAAGGTTCAGGCATATTGATAGCTAGTCTCCAAGCGCTCCTATCCAAAGCTATCTCTTTAGAAATATTCCAATCCTTAAGGTCTCTCTTAACCGACTCATCCCACGTCAGTTTAGGTCTACCTCTACCCCTCTTTACATTATCGACCCGCTCAAGAACCCCATTACGCACCGGCGCCTCAGGAGGCCTTCGTTGGACATGTCCAAATCATCTCAGCCGATGCTGGGTAAGTTTCTCCTCAATTGGTGCCACCCCGACCCTATCCCGAATAACTTCGTTCCAGACTCTATCCCTCCTTGTGTGCACGCAAAACCACCGCAACATCCGCATCTCTGCTACACTCAGTTGCTGGACATGTCGCCTTTTTGTAGGCCAACATTCAGCACCGTATAACATCGCCGGACGAATTGCTGTCCTATAGAATTTGTCTTTTAGCTTTTGTGGCACCCTCTTGTCACAAAGGATGCCAGAAGCTTACCGCCATTTCAACCAGCCAGCTGAAATTCTATACCTAACATCTTCATCAATATCGCCATCCTTTTGTAGCACCGATCCTAAATACCGAAAAGTATCCTTCTGGACCACCACTTGCCCATCTAGACTAACGTCTCCCCCCTTATGCCTAGTCGCGCTGAAATCGCACATCATGTACTCGGTCTTGGTCCTACTAAGTCTGAACCCTTTCGACTCTAACGTGCGTCTCCACAGCTCTAACTTTCTATTAACCCCTGCACTACTCTCGTCAACTAGCACCACATCATCAGCAAAGAGCATACACCAAGGGATCTCACCTTGTATATTCCTTGTGACCTCATCCATCACTAAAGCAATAAAAAACTCACTCATTCAGAAAAAACTCACTCAGAAAAAAACAGATACCAGGCATAGAGTAACAAAGCTCACTCATTTTGTACTTTACTGGAAAGTGGTTACAGGCATACTTGTACTAACACATTACTATATCAGTATATTATTAATGTGAAGTGACAAGGTAACATGTGGGTACGATATGGTAACAAATAGTTGTATCAAACATCATATGAATAGTTCATATTCGTGAGTACCAAACTCTAGGTCTAGGTTTGGTTGGTTGCTAATCAGATTGGCTTTGCTACTGTGTGTGCAATCCATATACTTAGGTTTAGATGCGGAACTCTCATTTGTTCAAAGCAATTAAAATCATAATGCTTCAGATTTCATTTATGCTCTCCATCTTGTTTAGGATGTTTTGGGTTTGAAATCAAGATCTTTCTCCACTCATGGATATACAAAATATATCAACATGAATGGGCCAAATGGGACCTTGATCACATACATAGTCCAGACTTACTTGAAGTAATCCAAATTATCTATTGTCTCCTACTGCAACATTATCTCCTGCAACAATCACCATTGCATATTTGCTCAAAACATGCATTGACTGTTACATTTTCTAACTTAGACCTTCAGCAGCACAAGTGAAACTAGTGGCCACAATGCTTTTAAACACAACAAGGCAGTTTTGCTTTTCAGGGTCAGGAGAACCAACATAGAAACATTTCTTTGATGAAGGGCGCATAGAATAGTCCTTGGATTATATTAACTTGAAGGCAAACATGTGAATGGTAATCAATGTTGAGAGGGTATCAAGTGATCAATAAATTACCCTGCCTGCCCCTGTTGATTCATCGCATGATAGAGGGTTTCCTATAAAAATAAGCAAAATTAAAAATAGCAGTAAGAATACAACCAATCTTGATTGTAACTTTTACATACAAGTCTGATCTCGATTGTTGATTTCTACATTGTAGATAAACCGATCATGATTTTCAAGCAGCACAGAGATATAGCACCTTGAGTTTTAAAGGATGATTCATAAGCTACAGCTACTGTTATCTCCAGTCCCAAAATAGATGCCAGGTTCAGTACTTCTTTCTGTGCTCCAAGAGGATCCACTAACATAACAGGAAGAAACAGACAAAAGAAGTGAAAAATAAAAACTCAAGTTACTTGTAATAAGTTACATTACAGTCAGCAACGCCTTACTTGCGCCCATGTTAGTTATTATGCAAACTTTCCGTTCAAAAGCCAATGGTAGTAGTACAGACATCCACTCTTTGACTGCATAATGTCACAAATGAAACTATGGATCAAAGAACAGCTTATTTATCATAGTAGATGCAGGACATCATAAGAAAAGTGCATAAGTTTTAGGGAGGAAAATCACCATGACAAGTAAAAAGGTGTGTGATTTGATAATTTGAAATAATCACATATGCAGTCAGGAAGATAACAGGTACCATAAGAAGGAATACTTGTCAAAATCATACCTCGAGGATCATATCCTTTGCCCCCTGACACCATAATTCGGAACCGATCTGCAAGAGTCCGCTCTGCCAAACACTCGAGCACTAGGTAGTTAAGCTCCTTGACTCTCAGCAGTAATTTTAAAGCAGCCATTGGCTTGTCTCCCCCAAATCCAGCCCCACAGCCAACATACACTTTATCCTTGTGCCGCCTAGGATTGCTCCGCTGTCCAGTTGAAGTTGTGGGCTTGTGGCAATCAGATGGAAGCCCTCGTTTCATCAAGTCGTAATTCAGACATTAATTAATAAGTTCCAGAAAGTACTAACCAGCTTCACTACACAGTTTTGAACCTCTTCCATTGTTACCGCTTTGCTCAATTATTTGGCTTTCAGCAGAAAGACGATTGGTAGAAGCGGATCACATGGAAACCAGCAGGTCTGCACTAATTTTAGATATTTCAAATCGCAACACTAGAGGACTCATCTGCAGGCAAAGGTTCAGTTGGCCGATTCCATCCATTAACCAGTTTTGCATGGCATAGACAATGAACCAGACATATTGGCAACATAGGGAATGAAATAGAGAAGGTTTTCTTCAACAATTGTGACGAAAAAACTGAGAACCTTTTGCCTACTGAAATATTTCACTTCTTAATGGATGAATAGCTATAGTGTATTAGACCAAATTCCCTGCTGCTGCACCAACTACCTACAACGCTACAACCATGGATTTAGTAAACACAGCAGGCAGATAGCAGTACCGGAGAGGGCGCGAATCGCTCGCGGGCCGCAATTCCACGGCGCGGGGAAGTGTGGTAGCGCCTTAGGATCTGTTTGGTTGGTTGTGGTTGTGGAAGAAGCTGTTGCGGGCTGTGAGCTGTGAAAAAACTGAAAGCCATTTGGTTGAATTAGCTGCGAGTTTGTGGGATTGGTAAGAAATGACTGTAGTGCTCCTGAACTCCTGAGAGATAGTTTATATGGAAAATAATCATAAAACACTGTACTGTTCAGAGATTCACATGTAAATGACCGTTTTAGAAAGGGAAGCTTAATTTTTTTAGTCTTGAATCCACCATTTACATGTGGTCTACATTACAACGATAGCATTTACAAAGGACATGGTTCGAATAATGTTGTCTCACTCTACATAATTATCCCCCTCTTGCACTAACCAAAGCACCAGCTATCCCACTGCGAATGGTATTTATGGAATCATGGTATCCTCATTGTCTCCAGCTGGATTCTCATCTCCTTGTGTTTGTGCCATGGTCTGTTGTAGTAGGTATTCCTTATCCGCTATCATACTGCGAAGGAAAAATTGCTAACGCATGATTCAAGATCCGTGTGTCATGCGCAGAGCCCGGCCAACCAGCAACAGCAAAGATAAATCTCATGCCAAAGTCACAAACAGCAAGCACGTTCTGAGATGTATAGCCATGGCAACATGTGTGGATAACCACTTTGTGTGCTGGGACTTCAACTGGAAGATGTTTGCCTCCATCAGGGACTTATATTGTTTCCTTTTCATTGAAGTTTTAAAACAATACTAACCTTCAGGAACTAAACATTGAACATAAGAAGTTCTGCTACTCATGCATGATTTGAATATCTTTCTTCAAGTTCGAAGGAGTATGAGTAAACAAATTAAGACAAATGGATTCAGGAAAGGAAGGGAGAAATGAGACGGAAGGGGACGCGTACCAGCCTGACAGGATGTGCAATTGTGCAGGGTCTTCAATGGAGAGGGTGAGTTCCTCGCTCCACTCCGGATTGGTATTCTTCTTGATCACCTTCGTCCTCAGCTTCTGCAGGATGTTGAAAAAATAATAACAGTTTGCACGCGCGCGCGCATCCGTGAATGGAGACGGCGACCAAAACAGGGGAACTCTGATCAGGGAAGCGGCGAGCGTAGTACGAGCCAGGCTCGTGGTGCCACGCCGCCGCCACAGCCTGGCAGGTGGTGGGAGCGCCGCCATGCGGGGCGCGGGCACATTCCTGGACGGCTGGACCGGCTCCGCGGCCGCCGGGCCGCACGGGAAACGTCCCGTCCCGCGTGTCCGCCACGTCCGGCAGCGAGCAGGCAAGGGGAAGAAAGGGGGGAGAGGATGGAACGGACCTGCTTGCCGCCTGCGCCCCTGCCCTCGCGCCGCGGGAGGAATCGATTGGGCTCGCGGGATGGTGTGCGGCTGACGTACCCCTTAAGAAGGTAGCCGCCCCCGGTCCCCACGAAGAAGTCCCCCCCGGCTGCGGACAGGAGGCGGCTGGGCGGATCGCCGTCGCCGGCAAACGGCTGTTTTTGGGGGCGGAGGAGCACGGGATCGAAGCCGAAGGCTGCCCGAGGAGGGCGCCAGGTGCTCGAGATCGGGTTGCCACGTAGCTCCGTCAGTGGGACCCAAGTGTCAGACGCGACTTCAGTCGACCAGTCGAACCAGGGTTTTTGTTGGGATTAAGGGCCTGTTTGGAATCTAGTTTTTAAATAAATTTATTTAAAGATATAAATATTTAATGTATTTTTTCTATAAATCGAGTCAAACTTTCCGTTCGAATCGATGAGGACAGAGGAAAAGACGGTGGTACGCATAATCACGACGAATCAACCCATGAGTGATTGGTACATATTTTGCTTTTTGTGATGACATGTGGTTGTTTGGACTCGTTGACAGGGAACATCTTATGGGGAGCTCATGCAAAGAAGGCAAGCATTCCTTGCCTGCAGAATCAGGCCACGGATTCTGAAACGTTTCAGATGCATGTTTACCTTTGAAATCACATAAGAACCCAACAAGTCGCGCAATGGGCAGCCAACACATCGACACAAGAATGGGGACACAGCCATCCCCTGTTCAAGATTGCCCTTAGCCCCTTACCATATTGCCTTCAGCAGAGTGAATGATATTAACTTCTCAATCATTCTTTTGTGCAATAAATTCTTCGACAAACTGAACAGCATGCTCTTCAAGCTCAAAGAGGCTTGCATCTATTAGTACTTGCTTAGACGGGTAACTATCCTTATCGTTTCCTATAGCTTTCAATCTATCATAGCCCATGATGTATGAAACAATTTTTTAATCGATGACATATCTTTCACCTATCCATGACCTAACCTAATGTCAGATGAAAAGGTTTCAACAGAAACAATCTTTTCGTCACTTTGTTTAAGAGGACTTGAGATGAAAGAAATAGCAGGTCAACACTACTTCCTTGACCCACAAGGTATTCTGCTGCTTAAGCTTGCTTTAAGCATTGATGCCCCCTGCCCCCCCCCCCCCCCCCCAAGATATTTCACACCAGCAGCCCAGCCTTTCCATCCACCCTCCTGAAAAAAACATGTAAAGTTCACACTGATCACTTGATCAGAACTTATTCCACCTAAATAAATAAGTTGATACACAAATGGCCCTTGTTCAATGAATAAGACAATGTCTGTCTGAAGAAATTTGAGATTATCAACAGCTGAAATCAAGCCATATAACTCATGACACACAGACCAAGAAAGTTAAAGGTAACCTTATATCTCAGCACACAAATTTATCCAGGTTCATCACACATTAAGAGTGGCAAACAACAAAGAGCATCACACGATTAGCAAACATAAGAGCTATAAAAGCATGAATATCGTACCATAGGTGCTAGGAAGAGCACAGCATCAGCAACACAAGTAGTGAGAACATGTGGCTTATAGTTTCCCAAGCAATGTACAATGGATGCTGACCCACGGTATGTGCTTCTTCCCTACATCACATACAAAAGGAAACAGTTAGATAAAATAATAAAGGTTGTAAATCCCAAAATCTGTTCAGTTAGTAAAATGTGTGGAAAAAAATGCAGGCATCAAAACAAGGCATCAAATAAAAAATGCAGGCATCAAAACAAGGCAACCAAAAACAGTAAGCTCAAAATAGCCAAAACAGACAAAGGAAACAGTAAGATAAAATAACATAGGTTGTAAATCCCATAAATTGTTTGCTTAGTAAAATGTCTGGAAAATGCAGGCTATCAAAACAAATCGACCAAAAGGTATTAAAAAAGAGCTCAAAATAGCCATAATTGAGGTACAATGGCTTGTCCTGAGCCCAGACATGTAATAGAACTTCATTTGATCCTTTCCTATGACAATTTTTATTTGATATACATACTCCTACAATAACTACATATTGGAACACCTCACATAAAAAAAAAGTTTCTTGTGTGCTGTGCAGCATGGAGTGTGCTTAACAAAAGATATGTACATACTACCTAGGCATAGGGTTAAAAAAAAGTCAAAATTTACCTCTGTACACCATTGAAATAAGATCTTTGCCATGAACCACTAAAAAATACCGTATTTGCTCAGAGAAACTAAAAAAACATGTATATTTGCTAGGGGACACCATACCGATTAATTTATTCTGTTTAATTGGAGAGCTACGCGAAATGATGAAGTTTCCATTACTATGTTATCCTCTCCCGCAAACCAATTTCTCCTTCTCGTAGTGCCCTCTTTCTTCTCGCAAACCAGCGGAGGCACGCCACTTTCCTCCCGGCACACAGCCCTCCCGAGCCCTTAGCACTGCCATCGCGCTACCCTAGCGACGCCCCTCTCCTCCCCTCTATAGAATGGATGGGTCCGCCGCCTACGGCTTGGCAGCGCCCCCTGCCCGGTGCGCGAGGGAGGGGTGTACAGGCCGGGCTGAGGCTTGGCCAACGCTTCCTACCTAGCGTGCGAGGGAGGGGCGGACTGGCCAGCCTGCAGATTGGCCAGCGCGCCCTGCGCAGCACACAAGGGAGGGGTGGATGGGCCAGCTGCGCCCTGCGCAGCACACAAGGGAGGGGTGGATGGGCCAGCCTACAGTATGGCCTGGTCGCCATGGCCAGCGCTCTTGCGCACGGCAGCTCGGATCCAGGCATAGGAAGGAGGGGGCTCAACAGTAAGGTGCATGCTTAGGTGGAGGATGGCACGGCCTACCATGGTTGGAGAAGACAGAGTGGGTGGCAGTGCTCCGGCAGCAAACTCGGACACTTGGAGCCTGGTGCAGTGCAAGTAAAAGATTGTCAAGGATAAGAAGGTCAATGCCTGTAGCTTACTATTAAAATTGAATATTATAATAGGTCTAGTGTTCTATAGCAAATTACCACTCTTATGCAGTGTCTTTCATCAAAGACATCATTTTTTCATTGTCTTGTGGCAAAAGCCAGCTTTGAATGGTGTTCACCGGCCAATTTTGCCTTAAAAAAACTCACACAGAAAAAAAAGATACCAGAGGCATCGAGTAACAAAGCTCACTCATTTTGTACTTTACTGGAAAGTGGTTACATGCATACTTAATAGTAACACATTACTATATCAGTATTATTAATGTGAAGTGATAAGGTAACATGTGGGTACAATATGGTAACACATAGTTGTATCGAGCGGCATATATTCATGGAGTACCTAACTCTAGGTCTAGGTTTGGTTGGTTGCTAATCAGATCGGCTTGCTACTGTGTGTACAACCCATGTACTTCTGTTTAGATGCGTAACTCTCATTTATTCGAAGCAATTAAAATCAGTAAATCACAATGCTGCAGATTTCATTTATGCTCTCCATCTTGTTTAGTATGTTTTGGGTTTGAAATCAAGATCTTTCTGTACTCCTCATGGATATACAAATATATCAACATACATGGGCCAAATGGGGCCTTGGTAACATACATAGCCCAGACTACTTGAAGTAATCCAAATTCTCTACAGTCTCCTACGGAATAATGACCATTACATTTTGCTCACAGAACACATTGATTGTTATGTTTCCTAACTTGGACCTTTCAGCAGCACAAGTGAAACTAGTGGCCACAATGTTTTTTTAAAAAAACAGTCTGATCTTGATTGTCGATTTCTACATTGTAGATAAACCAATCATGATTTTCAAGCAGCACAGAGACCATTCATAAGCTACAGCTACTGTTATCTCCAGTCCCAAAATAGAAGCCAGGTTCAGTACTTCTTCTGTTCTCCAAAAGGATCCACTAACACAACAGGAAGAAACAGAGAAAAGAAGTGAAAAAGAAAAACTCGAGTTACTTGTAATAAGTTACACTACAGTGAGCAACACCTTACTTGCACCCATGTTAGTTATTATGCAAACTTTCTGTTCAAAAGCCAATGGTAGTAGTACAGCCAGGAGCCATCCACTCGTTGACCGCATAATACCATAATATGAAACTATGGATCAAAGAACAGCCTATTTATCATAGTAGATGCAGGTGTGTGATTTGATAGTTTGAAATAATCACATATGCACTCAGGATTCAGGAAGATAACAGGTACCATAAGAAGGAATACTTGTCAAAAGCATACTATCGTCATGGTGATTGGGGAGAACTGTTGCTTCAAAATGGAAGGTCAACCAAGGCAGACCATATTTAATAGTCTTAATCAACACTAGGAGGTTCCATTTGCCTCCACTGTTTCTGTGGTCTCTTGAAGAAGTTCTTTAGAAATAGCAGCTGGGTCAAGCTCATAGCTATCTTTTGGGACATTTGGAGCTTCTTTGCCTGACATCCTGTAAAAAGGCACTTGATGTGAAAACCGAAACATCTCTTCTTTGGGAATCTTCATGGCAGCATTCACATCCTGATGGCGCTCAAATACTGTTCGAAACCCGGAAACTTTAACTAAGGGAATAACGGAGATGCCATCATCTTCATCATAACCATCTAGTACCTCAACCACATCATAGGCATGGATCACATTATCTGGAGTGTCTTCATTCCATTCAGGGGACCAATTCCGATAAATAGCCCAGATGTCACCTTTTTGTGGATAAATTTTGATAACCCCACGCAGCCCTTTCTCCCATTTCATCTGGTGCGAGAACATGTTGACTATATCACAAGTTTCAGATTTACCAGTCCTGAAATCACCACATGTCTTTGTGAAGCCAGAAGAAACCCAATTCAAAGGCCCAAATTCACTATTTGTCTTTGTTTCGAGATAGCTTATTTTGAGCTTGAATGGTTTCAAAGAGAAAACTTTCTGAATAAATGCATAATAACGAGGCATACCATCCTCATCATCATATGTAGCCCAAATTTGATCACTTTGAAAAGATTCCTCAGTGCGATCCTTGTCAAAATCATGGAAATCAGGATCAGGAACATTATATGACAAGGGGTCATCATCTTCATTTTCAGCATCTGAGTTAGTATTTGAACCAATCGCATTTGGATCAGCATGAACATCTTTATTAGTAGTAGAATCATCTGATGCTACAGCTTCATTATCCCCTCCATTTTCCTTAACCACATGTTTCTTGGTTGTTTTTCCACTAGCAGCAACTTGGGATGTTTTACTTTTCATTTCTGTTAACTTGTTTTTCAGCTCGCTTTTCGCTTTTTCCAGCAAAAGACCCCTAACATCCAACTGGGAGAAGGTCTTGGCTAAACTTATGTGGATTGGAGGCCTGAATTTCCAATTGGGTCCACCATTAACACCTTGAAACTCATAGGCCCCAATGTTGCTTGAAAAAGATATATTCACACCAGGCACTCTAAAACAATTTGCTCCAGGACCTGATATGACTGATGAAGAACCAACTCCAGCATCGTTAACCAAAACTTTCTCTGACATGCTTGCATGACTTTTTAGAGGATTGTACTTCCGCCGAAGAGCCTCTTCCCTTCTTGCCGCAGCTTGTGCCTCCTCCCTCTCCCTCTTAACTTTTTCGTAAGTCTGGTGAACTACATTAGCAGCTTGAGCAGCAGCAGCAGATGATGTAGTGGCGCTAGCTGCACCAGCAGCCCTTGAAAATGGACCCCACTGCATATTTCTATTAGTGCTTGTATTTTGTTTTGCACCACCAATGTTTGAATCCTGTCCCACGGTCTTAGTTGGTGGTATTGGTACCTCTTTTGCTAGGAACGGCTCACGGCAGCTAGGGCAACGAAGATGGTGGTTCAGATACACCCTGAGGTACTCATAGTTCATCTTGCATTTGTTGCATGAGGTCCAAAATGTAGAAGGTTTTGACCCAGGTGCAGGTGTAGGCGCATGAGGGGGCACGGCGGATGGTGGTGGAGGTTGAGGTGGGCGCGGGCAGGGGCGCACGGCAGGTGCTGTTGGTCCCACTGTTTGCTTTTTTACCGTCGGCTTGGAGGTGGCAGCAGCATTGGCAGCAAAATTATAGAAGCCATTAGATACACCAGGAGCCGCACTTGCCTTACTTGATTGAGCTGTCCTCTGTTGGAGCCTTACATTCCTCTTTTGGTCGTATACTACCCTCTTGGCTTTATCGGATAGCAGTGTATATGCCTCTTGGACCATCTGAAAAGCACCCTCAGCACCCACTTGCTTGTTCTTGTCAGGGTGGAGCTGAAGAACCAACCTCCTGTACTGTTTCTTGATCAGTTCATCATCCGCTGATGGGGCAACAGAAAGGATAGAGTACCAGTCCTTCTCGCCAGCAACCTTCACCTCTGAAGCAAGATAGATATCAAAGTTGGCAATCATCTGAGCAATGCCTTCAAGATCAGGAAAGAGCGCCCGAGCCTTGAGAGCGAATTTCATGGCACCCGGCAGGTCCCTCATTTCAAACTTCTTCTTTGCAATATCCATTGCCCTTTGGGCCTCATCCCTGTTGCATTCCATTTCTTCGCACCTCAAATAGCCTTTTTACAATTGATTCACAGAATTTCGGACCTCAGCCCCCAAACTATTTGCACCAATCAGCACTGAATATGTGAGCATACAAGAAGTTTCCAAACCCTGCGCAAAGGGAATCAAATGTTACTTAAAATTTTAAAACTTACAACAGTTGTAAACAGAGGCGAACCCAGTATACTATTGTGACAGCACAGATAATGAACAAGACATATTGGAAACATATGGAATGAAATAGAAAAGGTTCAACCATTGCGACGAAAAGCTGAGAACCTTTTGCCTACTGAAATACTTCACTTCTTAAGGGGGAAGAAGCTACAGTGTATTAGACCAATTTTGAAGAAGATTCTAAAAGCAATTTCCAAATTCCCTGCTGCCGCATCAACAAGACAATGAACAAGACATATTTCGATGAAGTAAACACAGCAGGCAGATAGCAGTATCGGAGAGGGTGCCAAATCGCTCGCGGACCGCAATTCCGCGGCGAGGGGAAGCACGGTAGCGACTCAATCAATTCGGCTGGCAGGATGGTATGCATCTGACCTACCCCCTAAGAAGCAAGAGAAAATTCCTTGGCATCCAAATTTGGTTCCCTATTTGGCATTACCATCTATTTTTAACAGTAACGGTGTTAAGTCAGACTGCGAAAAGACCATTTGCCCCTGATGTGCCCGAACAGTTTTGCATCCAATAAATTTGAATTTAAGGAAAAAACAGCAGGATGTAGATATTTGGATTTCAAAGAAAATCTGCGATCAGGGAAAATAAAATTTCGCAGCGGTCCACTGCCCAACGAGTCGTAGTTGTTCTACGCCGCCGCTGGCGACCACTCCAGCTGCCTACTCTCAGGGGCAGAGCCACCCTCTAGACGGGACCGACCGGCGTGCTCGCACCCTCATGCTCCGGCTGCCCCTGCCCCTCCGTTTCTGCTGAGCCACAGACATCAGCCACCACCATGGATTGCGGAGGACAAGCGAGCTGCGGGCGTGAGAAAGAATATGATGTACGGCTGCCGGCTGGTCCGGTGGTTTTGCCGAGGCAGCTGAGCACAGCCAATAGGTGAAGGCCCAAGGGAACCAACGAACTTGCCTGATCCAAATCACAGAGTCGATCGAATCGATTCCGAATTCTCCTTCGAACTCCTCCTGTCCGACGGTTCTCCCCACACCACCGCCCGTAGCGCGGGGGGTGGTCCGCGCGTGCGCCGCTGCCCGTCGCGCAGGGGGCCAGCAACTGCACCGCCGCCCCGTCCCGGGGGGGGGGGGCACGTCGCCCGCCGGTCTCTTGTGCCACGCGATGCAGGCCGAGCGTGGTCGTGCACCTCCGCAGCCGCCGCCGCCGCCGAAAGTCGATCTAGGGTTTCGAGGAGAGGAACAGGGACAGAGTGTGACAGGGAGAGATTCGAGATGATCGGAAATGGGACCAGTGAGGAGAAGGGTAAAATGGTCTTTTCACATTCAACATGACACACTAACGGTGGGTGAGTACCACGAGCAGGATTCGTGAGAACCGTTTAGAGATTCGGTAAGTGATATAACACGTAGTAATATATGATATGTGTGACTAAGGGGACAAGGTCGTTTGGACAGGTTCTGACCGCTTAGAGAGTGTAATACCCTACGTCCTGTGTGTTCGTGATAGTATTTAGTAGAGTTGAATTCAATAGAATCCAATCCTTTTACATGTTGCACATGTACCCTATTTATAAACATCCTCCTGGCTCCGAGGGAGGTTTAGTTGTGAATGTGGCACCCGACGAGGGAGGGTCGGCACCTGTCCACGGCATAGGACTCCGTCTTATGTGCCACGCCCTGCCGCAGTCCGGAGTTTTCCGGCAAGAAACTCTGGGATGTGATGGGGTCTTTCTGAGGTCCTTACATTACCCCAGATTCTTTTACGTCACCTCGGCATGTGCGATTTCCCGGGGCGTCGTTCTTCCTTTGACTTGAAGGGATGTTGCGGTAGTGTCCATCGTCCACTGCCAAATGATGTGACGTGGTTCGGGAGGGCCGCCCTTGGTCCGATCAAGACGCCGCCTGTAAGCACGACAATCATGCTATTTTACAGGAAGGTGCATCGTCCTCGGGCCTCGCCTGGCAGCAGTGGGGCGGATGTATTGAAGGCGTTGGCAGGCGAGTCCTTCTCCGCAAAGGGAGCGTCCCCAACATTGGGAAGCGCACAGCCCTGTCAGTCCAAGATCCCAAGAGGGGGTCCTAGGGGTAATGAACTGCCCTAGCTAGCCTTTGGGCCCACTTGTTCTTTGATTTGCTCGGGGCTAGGGGAACCCCTATCCTCGTGGCGCCAACAGCAGCCCCCAGGCTCACGCTCGAATTCGAAATGGCGAATCTGAGTATTGGTCCAAGAGTAACTCCTTGTCAGGTCGTGGCGACGGTTCGTCTCTCCCATATCGGATATCGGGCCATCCTTTCCGCTGGGAGGGGGGATTGGAGCCCGTGGGATCTGCGTGCTAGTGGGGCGGTCGTTCTCTTCCCGTCCCAATAAGGCCTTGTTTAGTTCCCTTCAAAATTCCAAAACTTTACAAGATTCCCCATCATATCGAATTTTTCAATACATGTATGAAGTATTAAATGTAGCTAAATAAAATAACTAATTATACAGTTTATCTGTAATTTGCGAGACGAATCTTTTGAGCCTAATTAATTCATGATGGGACAATAATTACCAAATACAAATGAAAGTGCTACAGTGTTTTACATCCAAAAGTTTTTTGCATCTAAACAAGACCTAAGTATATATTGGCATGAGAGAACTTTACTGGCCACCCTGTCCTCTTTGTCTTCTTGCCGGTTATTCCTTTCTTCCACCGCTTCTTCCTCAATCATTCGCCATGGCGCATCACGGCGATTAAACATCGGTCGTCGTGTCTTTGACTTTACACCGTCAACAGTTTCCGCGGACGCGGTGGCTCGAGGCGAGGGGATGGTGGCCTCCACCATTGTTCTCCGCTCTGGGACGGCCTACCCCAACCCTCGGGGTTTCAGGGAGGTCGTCACCTTCCTCGCCTTCCTGGTGGGAGGGTTGGTACTGTTAGTGTTTAACTGACAAGTTCACCGAGCGATGACCCCCGAGGTGGTTGTTTGTAGGTAGGATGTTGCTGAGATTAAAAACTCGATGGTGCAAGAAACACAAAACTTTAGACAGATTCGAGCCGCCAAAAGCGTAATACCCTACGTCATAGGTGTTGGTTTATATTACCCTACACATTGTATGCAGGTTATGTTTTGAAGGGATTCCTGCTCGCTCTTTTATAGTCTTGGGGACATTGTTACATGGACATCCTTTTTTTTTTGGTATTTTACATGGACATCCTAGCCAAATATTAGCCTATGAGTTCTACCCGAGTACTACTTGGGTAGTTTTCTTCTGTTCGACTAGTTCTATTTCTGTTCGGGTAGTTACAATAGGATAAGGTACATGTCATGTGCTATCACTTATTCTAAAACATTATACGTTTGTAAGCAGACTCGCTACCCTGAGTCTGACAAGCCCCGAGCTCTTCGTAGTCAATTACTGCAGGTGTTGAGTACTTTTGAAGTCATTTTGAGTGTTTTCGAGTAGTCTTCCAAGTGTCTTTCTTTATATAGTGTGTGATGAACTCGCACACCCTATGGAGTAGCCCATGAACCTTAGATTGAATCGCAGAATCAGACTGAGAGTCAAGTCCTTTCAACTTTATCCTCCAAAAATTTGAAAAATAAATTGCCAATGATATGTGTCCCGCAGCCCCCGAGTCTTGAATCCAAATCTCAAGATTTGGAGTAAAGGATCTCAAGTTGTGGCATACGGTACTGTATATTTTAAGAATTTATTTTAATGGTTTAACTAGGTAAATTGATTCTGAAATTCGAAAACCTCTTTTTTGTTCATCCCTAAAAAATGGTTAATAACATACTATAAAATTTCTGAATTACCGCTCAAAACTAAATCATATTGTGGGTGGCTCTTAGACTTCCAGGAATTTACAGGAATGCCATTGCACCTTTTAGCATTTTTACACCATCCTTTCAGGTGCCGTAGTTCCCGTTTAGATCTACTCGAGCAGGTTTCAAAAAAGATCTGCTCGAGCTCTTCCTTACCATTTCCACCTAGATCCATACTAGAGATCCTTTTTGACCAGATCCACTCTTCCTGTGCCCATCCAGTAGCCCACGAGCATATACGCAAGAAGCGCCTCGTGACATTTCGGATGGTACCTAAGAGAGCTACCGGCAAGGGGAAAGGCCATAAGGGCAAGGAAGACAAAATTGTCGAGTCCACTCTCGCGATTAGAGATGGATGGAGGGTAAGTAAGTGCTCAGAATCCAACATCCTTTTCTTCAGTCGCCAGAGGTTGTGCAGTGGCGGACCGTTGAGGGTCACGACAGACCCTATGAAGCGACCAACGAAATTGTCACTTTCATCCTGTTCATTGAACGTGGATTTGGAGTTCCTTCGATTTTTTTCCGCGGTCTTGTTTTTCATTGGGGGATTCAAGCACATCACCTAACTCCCAATTCCACCCTTCACATTTCTATCTTCGTTCATCTCTGTGAAATTTTTTTGGGCATCAAACCCCATTTCAATTTATTCAAGCATTTTTCCACCTTAAGCCCGAGCCGAATGCCCGCGAAATTGATGAAGTAGGTGGAGTAGGATTGCACTTGCGCCAAGAAATGGAAAAGAAATATCTTTGTTACTCCTTATATATAAAAAAGTATTGGACTGGAAGGCAAGTTGGTTTTATATTGGAAACCATGCCCCAGCACTAGCAGATAGAACTCCAAGGCATCATCAAATCCGTCCTGAATGGGGATCATCTGGCCGTAACGGATCAAGTAGCCGAATTGCTTGAGAGGATTAAGGCATTAAAGAAGGAGCAGCTGACTGGAGCTGATGACACCGGTTTTTGGTACTTGTCAATATGATGAGTAGGCAACCGATAAGAAGTGGGCCGATGTTGGACCAGAAAGGGTTAAAAAAGCATATTGGGCCCATGGGTCAAGAGAACGTCCTAGCTGATGGAGCTAAGATGAAACTGACAGATTATGTCGGCAAGTTATCTTAGGGTTTTAAATGCGAGTCTTCAAAGCTTGCATTATATATAATGACACAGAGGCTTTTCAGCGGCTTTTTAAGTGGGGTGGGCCGCAGGCGTGCAGCTGCTGCTGGTCAACCATCTTTACCAAACAAGCCAAATAATTTTTTATGATATGCACGAGGAAGAGGACTGCCAGAAAAAGCGATTATTTCGTAAAAAGCCATCTCAAAACCTAAAACTTAAGATGATAACAATGTGCTTCCCAGTTTCATATAATAAATAATTTTAGTTTTTCTATTAATAAATATTTTTCCATGTATCTAGACTATAACATATATATATAAGTATAACAAATATTATATATATATAGAAAAACGAAAATAGTTTATAATTTGGAAGGAGGGAAGACTTATCTTCACCGATGGAGATTCATCAATAGTTCATAGGCTTAAATAGAGCGTACTGCAAGTAAAAGTGTACTCGGTCGTAATAGATCGAGGATAAGGTTCTACGCTGACATACAAAGACAGATGGAATACAACATACTCAGGCTTGTTATCTGTTTTGCACAAAACGAGGCACAACGTGAAGTCATTTTTTAAGTCAGGGCTAAAATAAACTAGAAGCCAGATGAGTCAGGGTTAAAATAAACTAGAAGCCAGGCGAAAAGTTTTTAGATTAACTAGTGAAGCCATTTTGAGACCAGCCTTCCAAACGGTCCCTAACAGAAAGTATGGACATGGAGATAGCATGTCCCGCGGTTTGAGAGAGGAAATGACAAAGGAAACGAGACATCAAAATGAGAAGGCGTTTTTTCTTGCATTTGCACTCTTCCCGTTATCCATGAAACATCATCGAACTCTCCTCCAATGCATCATGAACCATTTAAAACAAGTTGGACGAGCGGATGTTCAAATATCCACTGTCGTAGAGTACGTTACAAGGTTCTTGTACAAATCCTGTCCAATATACAGTGCTCGTAACCCATGCATACTCACATCAGAAATATATAACAAGGAGTTAAAAATAGAGATATTTTAAACCACGTTATATAGACTCTGAAGGTGCCATCAGATAGGAAACTCTCGCTGTCCAAAGGGTGCTTCTCACTGCCTTAGCTAAAATACAGCAGAAACTTCACTTCTGAACTCTAAATGTTCAGAGTGATCACTTGGACCGGGCTATGCTCGTCGACAACAAACGATCTAGTTACCTTTCCAGAAGGCGTGTCCACTTCCATCGTGTAGGAACCATGGTATCCTCTGAAGTTAAACTCTCCCTGGTGATTGACATTGCCGTTCACACGGGTCAGCCACTCTTGTTTCAGGGAAAGGTACCTTTTGCCAGCCTCATTGATTGTCCCATCCGCATCGACCAGGTGAGCGTGCTCCCGGAACATAAACATCTCCCAGAATCCCCAGAGGATGATTCCCCCCACAGCAGAATGCGCAAATGCTTCGCGGAGGAACACTTCTAGATCATCAGCTCGTAGGTGTTCGTTCTCTGATGTCACATCCAACTCAGTAATCCAGATAGGGAGACCCAGTATTGCCAGCTTGTCCAGGGAATCACATATGATCTCTCCCACTGGATGGCTGATATGGCCTTGCACGCCGATCCCGCCAACTGGGGCACCCCGTTCTTGGAGATCAACGACTTGTTCAATGAATTTCTCGGGGGTAGATTTGGTGTCACATCCATCTTCAACGTTATAATCATTGACAAACAAGACAGCAGAAGGATCGAGCTTATGTGCTTCTCTGAACATATAAGCTCTAATGTCCCTACCCAATCTATCTTCATAGAAAGAACCATGAAGCATCTCATTGTTAACATCGTGGTGTCTAAAGCGACCTTTGTACCTTGACAATAGGCTTTGCAAACGATTTTGGACAGCAGCCATCAAGTGGTGGCCTTGCAATGACCGAACCCAAGGTTGGACAGCGTCTTCCACTTCCCAAAATAAGCAGTGACCACGAACCTGTATTTTATGTTTCTCACAAAATTCAAGCAACTCATCAGAATCTTTATAATTAAGCCGTCCTTGTTCTGCTTCTGTATGATACCATTTCAATTCATTCTCAAATACAGCCCAATTGAAGTTCTTCAAGAAAAACTCAGCAAAATCCTCGTTCGCAATGTTGTGCTTTGCTATGCATGATCCAAATGGAAAGCTATTCTCGGTCTGTTGTATCCTCACAGATGAACCTAAAAGATTCACTGCATTTGATCCTTGGAACTTCAGAACAACATCACGTTTTCTTACCTGTTAGCAAATGGAGAAAGTTCATCTAGTGTAAATTTCACAAAAATGGAGTTTCTGTTCCAGAAAACCCCAGGTTTGTTTGCTAGCGGTACTTAATCCTAGGTTCCATAATATAGCCCTCATAAAAATCCAATTTTTTAGCTAGTGGTGATTAACATTAGCCTATGCTCAAAAGGGTTCACAAAAACCCACCTTCAATGATTAAATTGAGCAGATTAAGGACGGCTGAGTGATTATCTTGTTATGATAGGGTTTGTGAAACTTTATGAATATGAAACTGTCATTAATTGCAACTAGCCAAGAAATAAGTGCCTTTTCTGCAACTATGTGAAATTTACACTGTTATTGTTAAAATCATCATGCATGACCACAGATGGAATGTCGAGGTTCAGTTCTGATTTCTCTCAAAGAATCCTCATCTAAAACGTGAAATTCATTAAAGCTTACCTTATCTGTTTTCTCCTTCAGATACTCAAACCGTGCTTTTCTGTCAACCGGATATATTTGAAGGTCCATGACTCTGAGATCAACACCTGGAGGAGGGCCCTGAACATATGCAGTAACCTTCGATGGCTGCTTTTCAAGCTTGAATGCTCCTTTGATTTCATACCATTGATCCCCATCAGCTTCCACTTGCCCACCATTAACCCATTGGTTATCAACGGCAAGACAAACATTTACATTGTGACGTCCATGTCCTCCAGACCCAGTTCGTACCCAAGCAGATACTCTGTAAGTGACATGCAACCTTAGCTTGTCAGTTATTACCTGAGAAGGACCCATCCAAACTTCTGTACGGTTTGAGGCAAGGATATGACGACCGCTTATATGTTTCTGACTTGCAAGATCCTTCAAGATAGAAGGTAGCATATGGGGTGCTTCAGTCTGGATACTCAATCGACATGAACCCATCGGACTCCAGCCAGCAAGTCCGCAAGTGAAAGCACTATTGTGTAATAGATTAACTCCATACAGAACATTCTGCAATATGAAGTAAATATTCTTGAATTAGAGATGACATTTTAACAGTATCATGATAGACAAAAGTTACAAGAAAAACATGATCACTCAAACAAGCAAATGCACTCAGACTGTAAGAAGCAATTAGCCTACAAACCTCAATTTTTGGGCATGGTGCGGCCTGGAGCTTCCTTGCTGGTGATAATACAAGACCATCTACAAGAATGTCAATTCCTGCAGGAGGCCCTTCTATGAAAATAACAGCTTTGGTAAAGGGAGCATGAAGGAGGAACCTTCCTTTCAAATGTTTCCATTGCTTATCAGAAGCCTGGTTCCTTTGGTTCACAAAAAAAAAAGTAAGGTGACATTGGCTCCTAAAAAACAACATTGTCAACAGAGAACAAGAAATGCAATCAACTTACTTGGCAAGGCCTACATATCGCTCACGACCATATTCTTGTACCCACAAAGTGACACGGACTTCAGTATCATTGGCACTTCCAAATATTCGAACAGTAGAATTAATCTCATAAAGAACTTTTCGCTGCACCCTGCCGGTGATTTCTTGCTGGATACCATGCCAATTGTGGACCCGTCCAGTTGCTGAAGCGAAATAACTGCCATTTAAGGGGCGGACATTGCCATATGCAGCGAGCTCATGTCTGCAGATATTGCAGCCTCTTCCTGACCAATTTTTCAACCCATCTTCGAAGTGAGGATTTTTAATTACAGTCTCAACCCCACTTGTTACTTTTACTTCCTTCAAAAGGAATCATTAATTAGAGAATAAGGCTACAACAACAGTTCATACAATAATTATTTATGGCATAAAGACAATGAATGAAGACATCAGAACCAAGCGTTATGTTAGACACAAGTATAAATGCATATGGAGATCAATAGAACAGAAAGTTGACAGTAATGCCTTGGGCACTACATTCCTAATTGCTGATTACATTAGAACTAAATGGAAAACAGAGCCTACAATCTAGTCCACGATAGCTCAAACATAACAGTTGGTGGTAAGTTGTGATTTTTTTTATCAAATTTCTGAGAAATATGCAAGTGCATAACAAGACATTAATTCAAAAGGTAAAACATTTTGTTCAAGAGGAGGTTACAACAAACACATAACAACTTACTTTTGACTGCTTATGTCCAGAGCAACTAATATTAACAGAATCAATGATGAGATCCACGCCAGCAGGAGGTCCTTCCAGATAAAATACGACATGTTTTGGCATGTTTGTCAAAGAAAAGGAACCTTCCAATTTGTTCCACTTTTCTTTTGAGGCTAACACACTGTTATGTCAAATTCTATCATCAATTAAGAGTGGTGTCAAAAGAGTATGACTATTGAACAATTTAAGCACTATACCTTCCAACAGGATTATAGTGTGTTGATCCATCTGTATTTTGCAACCGAAGGGTTCCTTTGACTTCAACTTGATCTTGGACATTCCCATCAACTCTAACGAAGGCGGAAACTACATAAACAGTTCCTGTAGACACTCTATTTGTAATATCTTGTTCAAGACCTTGCCAGTGCTCTGTTCTCTTCGAAACAACAGCATAGTTCTCTCCTGAGTTCCCTCTAATACCATCCAGGAAACCAGACCATTGTGATGCCACATATGCATGGCAGCAGATGGGATTCCAAGGATGAAGGCCTTTCGAAAAATCATAATTTGAAATGATGCCCTCTGTTCCGCCAATCGTTGAAGAAACAGACTTCTCTGTTTTCTGATGAAAATCTAGAGTAGTTAATAAAACTAAAGACAGAGAACCTAATGGATCAAAATTTGGTGTCATATAAATAGTTGCCAATCATTCAGGAGGTCATTTAACAAACAAAATTGAAATGCAAGCAGTCTTCTTAACAGTGTTAACAGTAGTTCAAGCAAATAGATATAGCAAAGGATAATTCTTCCCCGCTGTATAGCTTTAACAAAAATGATAACTCTTCCTTTCCCAGGGCCGTTGAGCAATAATAGACACTAGCATGTTGTTAAATCATAGTCCAAAGCATGAGTCCAGTTACTCTGTCCATTCTCTTTTGATAATCCTATTTCATCTTGGTACAATGACCAAGAAGAACCTTGCTTATTATCTCATTAATTACGGGTTCTCGGTTTTGATGTTATACTGTACATACACCAATCTTTTTCTAGAGAAGTTACTCTGCATGGGAATCGAACGACCATCCATACTATTCCCAAGATGTCAACTCAAATAGGACTATCAAAAGAGAATAGTTCAATTTTGGAAATAGGACTATCAAAAAAGAATGGAGGGAGTTCTTAGTAGTCCAAAGCATAAGTGAGCAAGGAAGAGATCCACCACAATACCTTGTAGGAGATGGCGACGGAATCTATGAGCAAGTCCACACCAGGGGGAGGGCCTTCAAGGTAGAACACTAAACGTCTTGGTATAGTTGTTAGATTAAATGAACCTTCCATCTTCTCCCAGCATTCTTGCGAGGCCGAAATCCTAGTAAAAAATGCTTAATGGTAAAACAATGATGATGATAAATATTATAAAACACACTGAGCGGTACCTTCTGGTCGAAATACCTTGCAATAGAAACATAGTTGGTAGAAGAGCTCTCTTCCTCAAATTTGAGAGTGGCCTTAACTCCAACAGGCTCATGAACTTCCCCATGGACTCTGACATATGCAGTAATAAAGTACTCAGTACCAAGGGTGACATTTTCCGTTATGTCCTGCTCAAGCCCCTGCCAACTCTGTGTACGATAAGTAAGAACAGCATAGCTTGACCCTGAATGTGGCCTTACACCATAATGGTAACCTGATCCTTCAACAGCTACAAATGCATGACAACTATTTGGTTGCCACAAATGTAGACCTTCAGAAAAATCACCATTCGACACAATGTTCTCCATGATAACTTCGTTAGAAGCACCACACTTATCTACTACCTGTTCAACAGTACACAGCATCTAGTGTCATGAAAATGGGTGTAACCTGGAAGGTTGGCAAATAATCTAATAGCATATAGCCATATATATACAGAAAAGGTGAGCTCGAGAAACCACATTTGCTCAGAAAGTCTCAAAGTTATAGTGAAAAAGGGAAGAGAGAGAGGGGGAGGGGGAGGGGGGGGGGGGGGGGGGGAGGGCGAAAGCCATTTCTACTTTACTGTGACTCTAATGTTTTTTTACTATCTCGTGATAACATAGATAAAGGGAGGCATAATTACAATGCAACAAGGTTGCAGGCATGTATGTTGTTTGCGACACTGGTTTGTGCTAACATCAAAGATTACAAAAAAGTGAAGTAATTAATTTTGTATGATGCAATGAGAAGATATGTCTAAGCCCTTTGTCGGTGTCCTGACCCGGGGGTCCGGATCCCAACTAGTAAATGCTGCGTGTTTCCTCGTCCCAGATGTTGATGCAAGAGGCAACACAGTAACGCACGGGTTTATCCTGGTTCCGGCCGCGGGGCCGTACGTCCAGCAAGAGGGTGTGCGAGGGCACTGTATTATCTTGCATCCGGAGTGCTTGTAGTAGGGGGTACAAGCGAGACGAGAGAGGGAGGGAGGCTCCCAAGTCTCTGCTAGAAGAGGAGTTGAGCGTGGCGAGTAGCGATGTTGGGGCTTGAAACGAGTGTGTGCTCTGTGAGTGGTGTTATGCCTAGAGAGCTGACCGACCCCCTTAAGGGAAGCCCGCCTCCTCCTTTTATAGACACAAGGAGGGACGGGTACATGTACAGGGGACCGCGGAAGTCGTCGTTTTTCCCCGAGCCGTGGGGATACAACAGTCGAGTACTGTGGGAAGTACACTGTGGGGTATGGCGTCAGGCGTGGTGGTCGTCCTGGGCATCGTCCTTGTCCTCGCGGAGATCGCGCCGGCGTCCTGCCAACCCCAACAGGCGGCGTGGTCGTCGCTGTAGGGTGTACAGCCCTCCAGTTACGGTGTGGTGGCGTTCCGTGGGTCCTGCAGGTCAGGGTCTTGCGTGTTCCAGCGGTAACGGGCCACGTGGCGATCCCGGACCCCCTGGACAAAGTGCCGGCGTGCGCACTAAGGAGGTCCGAGGGTCGCGTGGAGGTCCCGGACCTCTCGAGGGGGGAGGTCCGGGCCTCCGGCTGTTAGCGCTGGGGGTCCCTCTCCGAGGGGCTCGTGGCGACACCGGACCCCTTCCCGAGCAGGGGGCGGGTCCGGGGCCATACGTGTGATGAGGTGGAGTCCGGACGTCCGGAGTTGGCAGAATAGTAACTGAACTGTGCCAAGCGCGCTTCGTCCCGCGTCGCAGGTCCCACAGCGTTGCCACAGCGTCCGGGATGACGGAGCAGGGACCGGAGTTGGCGGATGGGACTCCGGTCACAGCCACTGTGGGGAATGGCGGCCTGACGCCGTCTGTCCTGGGCACTGTGGAGGAGTGGTTGACACTTAAATGCCTCCGTACGACGGGCGGGTGAGCGGCAGGGTCGTTTGTCCCTTATGCCGAGGGGTGGCCTCGAGCGAGGCGGAGACACGGGGCGCAGTCGAGGGTCTCGATGGGAGCCCTCGAGCGAGGCGGAAATCGCTCCGCGGGTTCGAGAGGGGATGCGAGTGGGCCGCATGCTGGGCTTCTTTGAGTCCTTTCCTTTCTTTCAGATTGGAAGGAGGCCGTGGGCCTTCGTGGGCCCAGTTGCCTTAACATGTGTTTGCGTTTTTTAGGGTGATCTTAGTACCCCGATTAGGGTGTCCCTAATCGTGGTACCCGACACCCTTGACAGCATCAATTTCTCATAGCAGCATGGGCGGAGCTTAGTTAAGGCCATATTGGGCGGTGGGCGCCCCCCTCCCTGGAGGATTTTATGGACCAGATCACTATCTCTTGCATGCAGGACTGATTGCAACCCCCCCCCCCCCCCCCCACCCCCCTTTGGTTCCATGTCAAGGTCCGCCACTGCATAGCAGGCCTTTCTGGTCAGAAAGGACACTTTGATATTTGAAGCAACAGTTGACGGCCTGACACAGCCGGCAAGTGGTGCTTGAGTTAAAACATATGAACATGGGTACTGATTTGTGGACATATCAAGGATAGATTTGCAAGCCATTACTGAACCATTTCACTTTCCTGAATCTTCTAAAATGACATTTGTGTCTACTTTACTGGACTGTTGAACATGTCTCAATTCTTCGCCAACATAAAATGTCTCAAACAATCTCCCCGAATCCCAATGGGTTGAATGTGGAACATAGGACATTTCACCAGTATTGATGGGACGAGATCACCCGAGTAAGATCTACTCCAAAAAATTCAACCAGCAAGCAAAGCTTCCTTCCCCGTACACACACCTTGAATTTTTTTCCCAGTGGGTAATCAAATCAAGGGAAAATTGGCTATCGGACACCGTTAAAGTTTGGAATTTGGCACAGAACACTACAAAAAACTGCCTTTGCCGGTTCACACCGTAAAAACGTGGCAATTAGCTGTAGGACACCGCACCCATATTATACTCGTTTTTAATAGAAACCCACGGGAAATGACAATTGTACCCCTTATCCCTATCCTTCCTATCCTTCCCCTGGAGCTGAATCGAATCAGAAGTCTCCCGAGATCCTTCCCTGGCGCCTCCTGCTCGAGCCTGGACCCGGCAGCTCCTGCTCCCACCTCCTGCATCCTTGGCAGCGGCCAGACCCGCGCCGCGCGGGACGGTCCCGTGCTCCCGCCTGCTGCCAGGGGCGGTCCCGTGCTCGGAGACCGCGGCCAGACCCGCGCCGCGCGGGACGGTCGGGGCCGGCGGCCGGACCAGGGCCGCACGGGGAGCCAGGTGCCGGCGCCTGGACGCGCGGCCGCACGGGGCTCTCGGGCTGCCGCCCAGCGGATCCCGGGGTTGCAGCGAGCCGGCCGCAAGGGGCGGAAAACTGCTGCGCCGAGGGCCGGATTTTCTGGAGTATTGCAAATGGAGCCTCCACGATTCTTGAGCGAGATTTTTCCTGAGGATCACACCGATCTTTCATGGGTTCTCGATGGGTAAGGTTTCTGCCATTTGTCCTAGGGTTAGAGCTAACTGTAGGCTTGATTCTACATCTATGTGTAGATTGATATCCTTTTTTCGTTGGCAAAATTGGTTGCTATGTGTGTAGGATGGATCCCAATTCGTCCTACAGGCTGGCTGCCCGAGTAGGTGCTTATGTGAAATTTAATGATGATGGTGGTCGGGAATATTGTGAAGCATGTAACATTCCTAAGGTTTTAGACAGGAATAGTACAAATTTGAATGATTTGCTGCTTGGCATTAGTGCAGAAATTAAGCTTGGCTCTAAACACAAATTACGTGTCACATATTGGGATAAAATGAGTCGTACTTATGAAGAGATCACTTCTGATCAGAAATTGCTTCATGCAACTGACATGTACTGGGAGTCAAGGAGGCTATCTGTACAAGTCCGTGTTCTGAGAAAGGATGATCCAGAAGTCATGCATGATGTTGGACGACTAGAGAGCATGCCTTGTGTGTTGCAAGGAAGCACTGATAGCCCAGCTAACCAAATTATTGCACAACCCCCACTTGAAATAGACTCATCCCTTGTAGAGCCTTCTATCCAGAAAAGATTTCGAGGTGAGGTTACTCAAGTGTTCAACAATGGGGTTGAGCATAGGGAGTGCATGAGGCACTTAGTTGCAAACTTTCAGAAAAGATTTCGAGGTGAGGTATTTGAGAAGCACTTGTGGCCAGCATGTAGATCTTTTCAAAAACACAGATTTGAAGAGCACTACAATCTGATGTATGAAGCATGTCCTCAAGCCATGAAATGGATACATGAAAACCATAAGCACCTTTGGACAAGGCACTTGTTTTCTGAAGCAAGCAAGTGTGACTATGTAACAAATAACATTGCTGAAACATTCAACAGCTGGATTAGGAATGAAAAATCATTGAATGTTGTTGATCTCATGGATAGGATAAGGCAGCTATGCATGGAGAAAATGTTCTTGAGAAGAAAAATTGCTAGAAAGCTTGAAGGCAAGATATTACCTAACGTCATGAAGGACCTCAATGCAAGGAGCAGGGGGCTGAAATATATATGGAGGTATTCACACAAAGATGGTGGTTCAAATGCTGAAATGTTAGGCGAAGTTGAAGGTGTCACTAGAGATCTAGTTCATTGGAGGCATACCGTTGATCTTCAGGAGCGAACATGCACCTGTAGACGTTGGCAAGTTACTGGTCTACCATGTACACATGCACTATGCATTATCACCTCAATTCGGGGTTATAACATAGAAGACTATGTTCATGATTACTACTCTGTGGCAAAGTTCAAGAAAGCCTATGGAAAGTCTGTGAAGCCAATGACAGATAGGAAGCAATGGCCTCAAGTGGATTCCGGGTTCAAGTTGTGGCCTCCAATTCTAAAACGGGCAGCTGGCAGGCCAAGAAAGAGAAGGTTCAAATCAGCTGCAGAAGGGGGCACTCAAACAAAAACCACAAAATGTAGTAGGTGCAACCAGCTTGGACATATGGCAAAAACTTGCAATGAATATGTTTATGATTCTGATGCACCACCACCTGCCCCTCCAAAACCAAAGAGAAAGAGAGGCAAGAAAAATGTCACAGTAGTTCCATCTAGTGCTTCTACACCACCCAGAGCCATCACTAATGCTTCTACAGCGAGCCCTGTTACAAGAAGGTGTAACTAAAATTTACAAATTTCAAAATCTGGAATTATATATTTTTCAAATCTGCAATTTCACATTGTTCTTTTTACATGCAGCATGTCAAAGAGATTGATGGAATTAGAACCATCTACACCAACAAGAGCCATCACTCTTGTTTCTTCTCCAAGTCCTATGACAAGGGGGTATGGCTCCTGAGATACTTCTTTGTGTGTTCCTATTTGTTATTTCTGTTATTTATATTTACTTAACATGCGTGTCTACAGCCGCCACAGGATGCTATTTGAAGGCACTATAGAGCCTTTTGAATGTGCATCTACATCTCCAATTACTGCTGAGAAGGGAAAGGCAAAAAAGTTGAAGGTTGTCAGGTCCAAGAATCCCAAGAAAAAATAGACTATATGCTGTGTCATTGCTCTTCAGTTATGGATCTGTAATATGTAGATTTGGAGTAGAACATGTCATTTTCTGTTACTGTATTTGAAAGCCAAATGTGGCTGAAACCATGCTATTTTGTGTTGCTGTACTTGATAGCCAAATGGGGCTCAACCATGTGTTTTTATATTGCTGGACGTGCTTTTTTAAGAGCAATATGAGCTGTTTAATGGGCAGGGGTATAACTGTCCTCATTCATGTGTTATGTGACCTGTTTGAGGTGGAAATGATATTATATTGGTCATAGTGTGTTCTAGCAAATGTACACAGATTTGTAATGGTTCATAGCAAAGACAGTTTTTTTAGTGGCCTGTAGCAAAAGCCACACTTTAACGGTGTCCAGGGGCCAATTTTCCCTCAAATCAACGGTGATTGACTCTGCTCATGAAACCACCAAGCAATCCCAGATAGTTGAACACCTACTGAAGCAGCCACATCAAGAAAGGGATGCAGCGGCAGTTACTATACCTCGGGCTCGGAATCGGGGCGCGGTTGATCTGGTTGCGGGAGCGCGCGGCCGCCCCGGCGAGGGCGGAAGAGGGACGAGAGCCAGCCGCGGCGCCTCCGCATCTCATCCGACCCGGAAATCTCCTCCCGCGCGGCAGCTGGCTGGCGGCTGGGAAGAAGTCAAAACAGGGGAGGCGCAACGCGTCAGGTAAGCGAAGCGGTGGTTACCGTCCCTCCCCTCACCTACCTAACTAGCTACCGAGGTGGCGGCACCCGCCGACACGGCAGCTTGGGACGGAAGGTGAAGCATGTTTCGGGGCGGCACGGACGGAGAGATGCGCCCGCGTATGCGACAGCGACGCCGAAGCGTCTTCCACGGGCAATGCCCGGCGGCCGGCGCGCTCGCGCGCGTGCGTGCGTCCGGGGACGATGGAAATGGAATCGGATGCCAAGAATGCCGCGCGAGGAGGGCAAAGGAAGCGACCCAGGGCAAGGACGAGGCTCTGGTTATTCTACCTCGTCTCCTGGGTCTTGGAGGCACAAAGACGAACACCTCCCGGGCACGCACCGGAAAGTCGTCGGAGACTGCAACTCCAAGATGCGCACAGCAAAGGAAGTGAGCAGTAGTACCTCTCTGGACGGTTCGTAGGACACGGAGGCGGAGGCCGTGTCCGTGTTCGGCGAGCTGGAGGAGGTCGGTGAAGAAAGGCGGGTGAATAGGAGGGCGGCGGGCCAGTCGAGGCGCCGTCGTCGGGGTTCGGGAATCGGGAATGGCAAGAGTCCGCCGGGGAAAGCCTGGATTCGAGACAGCTCGGCTCGGCTCGGCTCAGCTTAGCTTGTTAAGATAATGAGCTAGCTCGGCTCGGCTGGTTATCATAGCAAACTAGAGATTGGGCTCAGCTCGGCTTCGCTCGTTTGCCGGCTCGAGCCAGCTCATTTAGCTCGTGAGCTGGATGGTAAAGACAAAAACCGTCACCTATCTTGGTCTTACTCCATAACCCTGTTCGGCTGACTGATTCACTGTAGCAGAAGATTTTGAGAGAGAATATACATTGTAACGGCTGTTTACTGTAGCAGATGGTTACTGTTGCGGATGGTGTTGTCAGTCGAAACCTACCGGCGAGCAGCGACGGGCAACACGAAGAGCCGGGAGGTTGCTGGGGCGCTGGTAGTCACGGCTCCCTCGTCGACGGCCCGCAATTCCGTCACGCGCCCGGAGAATGTGTGAAAGCCGGGCGTGCCACCTAACCTATACCCGATCAGGAGGGTGTAGACGTGCTCCGAACAGTTTTCTGCGTACAAAGACACGTGTAAATGTAAGTCCGAGCCGTGGTCGGCTCCCCGGGACGACTCTTGCATCGGCTTTAAAGAGCCGATCGAGTCCCGGTGTCAGATGGGATCTGATTGTATCCAGATATGATAAATAAAGCAAATAATTGTAAAGCTGTTCAATTAAATCTAGCTAATCTAATCCACGATGGTAAAAGCTTCACTGCTAGATCGGAACGTCCTACACGTGACTAGGCCTAATGAACGTAACAGATAACTAAACCAAAACCTAAAACAGAGGCCTAAAAACTAGCAAGAGCCGATTCCCGCAACAATCCCTATCAAGGCTAAGATAAAACATCTACTACGCCACCTGATCATCCAATCCGTTTGCAAGGCCTAACCTAGCAGATATTACGCAAACTCTTAAAAAAGAGCAAACCATAACAGATTAGATCTACAAAACACAAAAGAAGCAGGGTGTTGCTTCTGTGCGACTAATTCTATGCGACAAGAACTAGCATAAGATTGAAACGTGACTGCACAGAAACAACATGATATTCGTAGATGATAAACAACGAGGCACAATGGATCTACTAAAAGCCATGCTACGAACATCAGGATAACTAGTACTACTCGCCATAAAAAACGCTTCAGTACGAGTAATACCAAGGTAAAAGTAAGAACAATGCTGCCCTGATCGCGAGAAGCGATCATGGCAACATGGCACTTACTTGGATGAAACCCTAGAATTAGGGGTGGCGATGCGCCGAGAATTGTTGTTTGCGAGACGTGATGACGCTCTCCTTCATGAATAACAAAGGATACATATTTATAGTCCGGAGACTTGGGAAACAATCTAAACTAATCTTGTCCCGATTGGACTCTATCTCTAATCTTGAACTAAATCTAAAGATACATGGCCCATGTGGCCCAGATGCTCACGCAGGAGCCGATTTACAAGTCTTCTTCAGTCTTCTGCTTTAAGCCCATCTTGATTTCGGCCCTGTTAATTTATGGCGATAACACATGCCCCCTGGTTTTGGCAATGATAGTTCCAAAACCAATCCGTCGCTTCATCTTCCCGTTAATGCTCATTAAACACACTGTAACCACCAAGGAAGACGCAACGTCTCTGCAACTGGCTCCTCGTAGAACGTGAAAACTGCCGATCCATCTCCCATCTTTCGCTATTTAACCTCGTCCCGAATCGGCTCTTCTTCACAGCAAAACTGCTTCTTCCTCCCAAAGCCAGTAGCGCAGAAACCCCAACTCTCCACCAGCCATGGCCATCTCCTCTTCCTCCGGCTCCAACTCTTTTGGAGATTCCTCTTCTTCCTCCTCCTCTCCTCCTTCTTCTTTCTCCCTCTCGGCCTCCTCCATCGACTCTATCCCAGAGAGCCGACCCCCGAGTGGGACCCAACAGCAGCCTATGAGGTGCTGGCTCCTCTGCACTGGGATGCAGAGGAGTTCGATTTCGGGGTCGCCTCCGGGGAGGACGAACCCACAAGTGAGGGGGAGGAAGACCTCCAGTTCCTGCTCCATGAGGAACTGGAAAGCAGCGAGGACGACGCCTTCTCCTGGGAAGGAGCCGACTCCTCCGAAGAGATCGGCTCTTCCTCCAGTGACGACACGGCGGCAGGGGGAAACCCCCACCAATTCCTCAAGGCCCCCTCGGAGGGGAGCGAAGAAGGAAGCAGCAGCGGCGGACGAAGCAGCAGCAGCGCCAATGACAGCGGCAATAGCGGCAGCGACGACGACGACGATGATGATGATGACGACGGCGGAGACGCACCGTCGCGGGGCCCGAAGCGTCGTAGGTATTCAGATACCTACGACTGGTAGATGTAGGTAGCATTATAGGAATAGGATCACAAAGCCGAAGGATTGACTCCTTTGTAAAATCGGCTTTCCTTGTAATAAACTTTCCTTTAATTAAATCAAGTTTCCTCAATTTCATGTGTCTTCATTTATTTCTCAAAAAGCCGATGGCAACGCATCAAGCTTCTATAAATATCCAAGAGCCGACGAAATTCAAACTAGGAGCAACCCGCACAAGAGTAGAATATTGCTTCCAGCTTGAACCGAACTCGACGAACTCTCAAATTCGAGTGTAATTCGAAAACCAAACTCTACAAATCTGAGCAAGAACTCTCCAAGCAGCCGGAATTTGAATCAGAACCCACAACAATCAAACCCTAAGTCAATAGATCTGAACCATGGCGGATTCTGCAGTTCAGACAACAAGTTCTGATGATGCGGCAACTCACGGCCTGAAGGTAATATTCGGCCTAATCCTTTAATTCTCTTCAGTTTATCAAACTTCTGAAACTGAAACTCTGAAACATGACACCATACGCATATTTCTGAATTTCTGAACTTCAGGTGTTAGACATCCTTTTGCCGCATCCCTCTAATCCAAAATCTTTCTGTCTTGGCCCACAAACCCATGAAACCCCCATAGATTTGATCTCTTGTGAAGCAAATAGGATCCCTTTTGTGAGTCAAAACATCGATTTGAACCTCTGGGCCGACTGCTTAAGAGCCTGGCCTAATCCACCTAAAAGCTGGATTACATGGTACAGCAGAGTAGCAAAAGCTTACATGCCCTTGTGGCAAGATTTAAACATAGCCGATGCACTTAGTTTATCACTGTCACCCCTTGACAAAGATGAAAGTCTTCTGAAAACCATCGGCTATTTCTGGTCTGATTCTCTGAATTGTTTCCTCTTTGGTCATGGACCCATGACCCCTACCCTGCTGGATGTCACCATGATCACTGGCCTAGACATTAGCTCTCCTAATCCTGCTGCTCACAAAATGGTAGAAGTCCCCTTCAAACTTTCTTCCAAAATCAACTGCACAAACTGGGGTACTTACATGAGTCAGCACATGAAAACAAAAGGTCCAGTGACTGAGAAGGAATACACAGCCTTCTTAAATCTTTGGCTAGAGCACTTCATCTTCTGTGGCCCTTCCTTAGCTCCAACTAAGAACTATCTCCCCTTGGCCTACCACCTGGCCCATGGTAATCACACCGGCCTAGGCAAACTCTTCCTTGGAGAAATTTACAGATATCTCCATTTGACGACACATAACCTGCTTAACCACAAGAAACTGAGAACTGGAGGCCCTTGGTGGTTCATTCAGTTGTGTGCACAACTGTACTTCCAGCACCACATTCCCAACTTCCAAGGCCTGACCAAGAACTCTTTCCCTGATGAGAGTGGCAAACCAATCAGATGTACTAGTTACGGCCAAACTTTGTTCAGTCTCCCTGGCAGTAAGCTGAATTCAACAAATGCAGCAAACTGGTTTAGAGTCTTCTACAAAGGACTAGACAATCCTCTCTACATCCTGTTTACTGAATCTGAATCCTTTGAGAACCCAACTGCCTTCAGATTAGATAACTTTGCCTATGACGACAGCACTCGGCATCTATATTCTTTGATGATTCGACCCGGCTTCCTTCCTGTTGGCATCAGCACTTCTAATAGGATTATCAAGCCAGGTTATGAATCTTACCAGCCAGTCATAGCAGCTCGACAATTTGGCCTAGGACAGGTCCCTCCCCACTTCCATATTCACCACTTGGTGGAGAGCAGAGCCGATCTGTCTGATGGTCTCACCAGCTCGAGATGCTACAGTATGTTTGACAATCTCCACATTCCAATACCAGCCGATTTGTCTTTCACCTCCTCATCAATCGGCTTTGACACTTGGTGGAACATGTGGAAAACTCATGTCTTCAGAAAAGCTTTAGGTCCTCGACTGCAGCAAATCGATCCTGAATATGTAATCCCCGAAGAAGAGGTACTGAATTTACGCATTCATCCTTCTAAGTCCTCCATCCTTTGCATGACTAATCTTGCTCATTTTGCTAGCAGCAACAAGATGGTCCAGAACCTATGACCAGCACTGGGAGCCATTCCACTTTCTTCCAACTGCTCCTGATGTACTCTTTTGCAAAGGATCACCACCAATGAAGAAAGTGATAATGACTGTTCAGCCAGACTTACTTCAGTCGGCTTCCAAGCGAAGACACACTTCTGCAAGTGTTGCCCCCCCGAGTCTTGACCAAGAAAAGGAAGATGATCACGAGGCGTGTCGTCAAGAAACCTGTACCATCTTCTCCGAGTCCATCAGAGTCCAACACCAACACCAACATCATCATTCAAGAACTTCTCTTTATTTCATACATATGTACCCTGGTTGACTATAATTCCATCTTCAGGATGCAGCTGAAGACATCCCCAACGCAGAAAGCCAAGTTCAACATGGGATGACCGCTACTCCTGATACACTGGTGGAGACAAATGAAGAACAAGCCGATGCAGCAGATGTTCTTGGCGTCAACACCAGCTCTAACAGGACAGTTGCTCTTGAACTGTCCAACACCTCTTCTTCAGAACAGGTAACATTCCAAAACCAATTCTGAACCAGCCGATAGCTTCATAAATGCATCTTGTTCTAACTCCAGATATGCCCATAGAGCTTTGACATTTCAGGTTTGCTTTCCTTTGACCCTGCATCAATGGGTCTGACTGTCTCTGGAGCAGAAACATCATCTCTACAGCAATTGGCTAACCTGGCACATCAGCTTCAACTCATCAAGGATCTTCTATCTACTCCAATCACTGCTCTGGTTGACGATTCCAGCAAGATAAAGAACATTTTCGAGCAAATAGAATCCCAACTCCCGGAGTCATTGCAAATCAAACTCTGGCCAGCCAGCAACCTTCCATTCTTTCGGATAGAAGTGAATAAAGCACAACAAAGGATGGAAGCACGTCGCTCTCAAGCTTCTCTGAAAGATGACATTACCCAAAAGTGCAAGGCGCTTAACCAGAAGAAGGCAACTCTAGATATCAAAGCTGACGTGTCTGCCAACATGAATCGACTCGATCTCCTGAAGAAAGAACTGGCGGAACTCGAAGAAAAGGTCCGCACCACCAAAGAACTCATCCAGGCCGAGGAAACCTCAATTGCAAACTCCAAACAAGAAAGCCAGGAAATAGCCGAGCAGATACAAACGGAGTTTGCAGAGATCAGCACCTTGAGTCGGCAGATAGTTACAGGCAATGACAAGGATGATGAAGCGATTGTAGCACGAGCAGACGCCGTCCGTACTGAAGCCATCCATGCTATAGAAGAATTCCTGAACCAGTAGATAGGCTCAAGAGAGAATTAGTGCTGCCTGTTAACCTGAAATTTGTAACTGTTTTAAAAACATCTTAAGTCGATGGTTACACATCGGCTGTTCGCTTCTCATATATATTTTTACTAGCCAACTCAAAGTGTTGGCCTGTCATGATTTGATTTTTTTTACTGGCCAACTCGACGTGTTGGCCTGTCATGACTCTCCCTTTTTTTTTACCGGCCAACTCAACGTGTTGGCCTATCTCTTCTTCTTCTTTTTTTACCGGCCAACTCAACGTGTTGGCCTATCTCACTGCAGCCAGACGGATCTCATCAGCTCTGGTTAGTCACCTTCCCACATGCTCGGGAAATACTTCTTGAGATGTTGACCATTGACAGCAACAGGAAACTTGACGCCGTCCAATTCCTCGAGCATGTACGCATTCCCAGGCAAAACCTGGTCAACCTTGTACGGCCCGTGCCAAGTTGGAGACCATTTACCAAACTTTTTGTCTTTAGTTCCCAATGGCAATACTGCCTCCCAAACCAAGTCTCCCACCTGGAAATCCTTAAGCTTGACCTTCTTGTTGTATGCACGGGCGACTTTAGCCTTATTTTCCTTGATCTTTTCCAGCGACCAAAGCCTTAGTTCTGTCAGGTCCTCCACGTTGTCGTTCATCAAGGCTGCATACTGTTCAGCAGATAAATCATTCTGAAATTCCACACGCCTTGATCCAGCCATGATTTCCCATGGTAGCACAGCATCCTGGCCGTAGACAAGATGGTACGGTGACGTCTTGGTGGACCCATGACACGAAATACGATATGCCCACAAAGCTTCTGATAACACCTCATGCCAGCGCCTAGGATATTCATTGATCTTTCTCTTTATGAGCTTGATGAGGCTCTGGTTGGATGCTTCAGCCTGTCTATTAGCTTGGGCATAATATGGAGATGATCTGATCAGCTTAATCCCCATGTCATCGGCAAACTTTCTGAACTCCTCCGATATAAAGACCGATCCTCCATCGGTCGTAATGGTCTGAGGGATCCCAAATCTGTGGATGATGTGTTCTTTGACGAAGCTGATCACATCTCTCGATGCTACTGACCTCATGGGCACTGCCTCTACCCACTTTGTGAAATAATCTGTGGCAGCTAAGACCCATTGGTGCCCCTTGCTAGACGACGGGTTGATCTGACCAATCATGTCCATGGCCCAACCTCCGAATGGCCACGGTTTGATGATAGGATTCATTACTGATGCTGGCACTATCTGAATTTTGCCAAACCTCTGACATGCCTGACATCCTTTATAATATTTGAAACAATCTTCAAGCATAGTGGGCCAGTAATAACCCGATCGCCTAATCAGCCAATTCATCTTATGAGCCGATTGATGAGTACCGCAGGCTCCTTCATGAACCTCATGCAAGAGCCGATTTGACTCTGAAGGTCCCAGACATTTAAGTAGCAGTCCTTCCAAGGTCCTATAGAAAATGTCATCCCCTATCAGAACATACTTCATGGCCTTAAGTCTTATCCTTATGGGTGCCCCCCGAGCCGAATCCTTCAAGTAATTGAAGATATCGGCTCTCCAGTCTCCGGGTTCTAGAAACTAAACCTCCACGTCGACTCCATCGGCTGTCTCCTTGTAACCAGAAGCCATTTGTGCCAAATCATTGGCTTCATTGTTCAGAGTTCTGTGTATCCAGTGGAAATTGATGTACCGGAATTGTGACATCAACTCATGGCATTGCATCTATATTGGGAAAAGAGCCTCGCTCTCACATCTATATTCCTCCGTGAGCTGAGAAATCACCAACTTTGAATCTCCAAAAATTTCCACCGTTTCCGCTCCAGCTTCGAGTAGCAATTCCATCCCTTTGCGAACGGCTTCATATTCCACCAAATTATTGGTGCATGGGGCAGTCATTCTGATGGAAAAGGAGTAAGTCGCCCCACGAGGCGACACCAGCAGAATTCCCACACCGCACCCATCATCACAAGCCGATCCGTCAAAGAACATAGCCCAAGCACGAATAAGTAATGCAGCAATATCAGTGCTGATCCTATCTGCAACAAGATCCGCCAGCGCTTGTCCTTTGACTGCTTTTGCAGACTGATACCGGATATCGAATTCTGACAATGCAAACATCCATTTTCCAAGTTGGCCTTTCAGGACAGGAGCCGACAGCATGTGCTTTATGACATCCGATTTGCATATGACAATTGTTTCCGCCGAGAGCAAAATATGACGAAGCTTTGTACATGTAAAGTATAAGCAAAGGCAAAACTTCTCGATTTCAGGATACCTGGTCTCGGCATCTAACATGCGTCTGCTGAGGTAGAAAACCACCCTCTCTTGGCCATCATGCTTCTGGACTAGCACCGAAGCAATGGAAGTGTCACCCACGGATAGGTACACGTAGAACGGCCTATCTTCCTGAGGAGGAACCAACACTGGTGGCTTTGACAAATATTCCTTGATTTCATCGAAAGCTTGTTGCTGTTCTGCCCCCCAGCGAAACTCATCATCGGATTTGATCTTCACTAAACCCATAAACGGCTCAATGCGTCCAGACAGATTAGAAATAAATCACCTGACAAAGTTAATTTTACCGATGAGCTTTTGTAACTCCTTCTTTGTAGCAGGTGGCTTCATCGTCTTCGCAGCTTCTTGACTCTTTAGCCCGATCTCAATTCCCCGTTCATGCACCAGGAATCCCAGAAACTGACCGGCCGACACACCGAAAGCCCACTTCTTTGGGTTCATTTTGAGCCCAAACCTCCAAGTCCGCTCCAAAACTTGACGCAGATCTTCTAGATGCCCCCCAGCCGATTTGGACTTGACCACAACATCATCAATATAGATCTCTACCAGTTTGCCGATGAGATCATGAAAAATATAATTCATGGCACGCTGGTACGTTGCACCGGCATTTTTCAGTCCAAAGGTCATAACCAAGTACTCGAACAAGCCAACTGCGCCTGGTACTCTGAACGCAGTCTTGTTCACGTCTTCTGGGGCCATGAAGATCTGGTTGTAACCAGCATTGCCATCCATAAAACTCATCATTTTGTGGCCAGCAGCTGTGTTGATCAATGTTTCTGCAACAGGCATCGGATATTCGTCCTTTGGTGTTGCTCTGTTGAGATCTCTAAAATCGACGCAAACACGCCATCGGCCATCCTTCTTTTGCACCGGTACCACACTGGAGATCCATTCTGCATACCGGCACGGCCTGATGAATCCAGCGTCCAGCATCTTCTCCACCTCTTTCTTAACTTCTTCTAGGACTTCGGCCTTCATCTGACGTGCTCGTTGCTGAAACGGCCGAAACCCTTTCTTGAGCAGGAGCCGATGCTCGACTATGCTTCTATCCAGTACGGGCATCTCGGTGTAGTCCCATGCAAAGCAATCCCGGTATTCTTTCAGCAGTGCAATCATCTCCTCTCGCAAAACCGGATCCAATTTCGTGCTGATAAATGTCGGTCGTGGTTTATCCCCAGGACCGATGTCAACCTCTTCCAAGTCATCAGCTGATGTGAACCCGTATCCGAGTTTGCCGTCGTCTGAAAAATCAGCTGCGAACGCAAGCGAGTCTTTGTTATCCACAAGATCAGCGGCAAACACAGGGAGATGACAAGAAAAATTATTTGGCCAACCGCACGGGCTGGCCGCTTCCATAACTCCATTATTATACGAAACCAAATAGTCGATGAGTGGCCAACTGCCAGAACAGGCCATTGTGTGTACATGATGTAACAATTTCGAACCTAAACAGAATTTTTCTATTTTTTGGGGCCAATAGCTGAGACCGGCCTCTCTATTTCTATTACATCCCGCGGCATGCCAGGATGCGTCTACTCTGTGAGGCCAGTGGATAAGACCAGCCTCAATCCATTTTTTGTCGCCTCGATCCGATCACAGTCTTCCAGGGCGATCCCTGAGATCGGCTCTTGTTCTTCCGCATCCCAGGCGTTCATATCTGCGAGCGAGACCTCGCTGGAATCGTCTATAGGGACCACTTCTACTTCATCGCCATCCCATTGGACGAGGTACTGATGCATTATGGAAGGGATACAATAGTTGGCATGAATCCAGTCCCTCCCAAGCAGCACTGTGTATGTACTCTTGCTGTTAACGATGAAGAACGAAGTCGGGATCGTCTTGCGGCCCACTGTCAGTTCCACGTTAAGAACCCCCATCGCCTCTGATGGCTGTCCATTAAAGTCATTAAGCATCACATTGGTCTTGATCAGATCGGCAGAAGAATGACCCAATCGGCGCAGAACAGAGTATGGCATCAGGTTGACTGCGGCACCAGTGTCGACCAACATCCTGTTCACAGGCTTGCCATTGATGAAGCCCTTGAGATATAACCCCTTCAGGTGCTTGTAGCTCTTCTCCTTGGGCTTCTCGAAAATGATTGGCCGTGGACCGAGATCCAGCTGCGCGATGGCCAATTCCTCCGGTTGCGGTGCCCGAAACCCCGATGGGAGAACGAACACCATGTTCACATCAGCCGATGGCTTATCATCGGCTTTTGTCTGCGTGGGGCGCCACTCTTTTCTCGGAGGGCGCCTTTCCTCCCTTCGCGGTCGTCTGACTTGCTCCGCGAGATCTGGACGCGCTTTCTTCAGCACGTCGAGGTACTTTGCTTCTGCCTCTTCCAGATTGCGCAAGCGCTGCACCCTGCGCTTCTACGAGCAATTGAGCCCGTCAGGACACCACCATGGGCGATGGTACCTGTCTTCTTCTTCTGGCTCGGAATCACCCCTGGACGGGCGCCTCGCATGGTCTCCCTGACGCGTTCTGGGCCCTAAGCGCCGGAACACCGATGCCTCATCCTGCTGGCGTTCTCGAGGCCTGCACTCCAAGCAATCATCTATAGTAGGCAATCGGCTCATGCCGGAATTCTAGCAATACCTGAAGAACGGGCAGTGCCAGTGGTCGCGTATAGCCTGGCGTCTCCCCAGTGCCCTTCCTGTGCGATGCTCGTCCTCGTCCTCCTTCGATTCGTATCGGCGGCGCAACTTGTACTGGTACTGGTACTTTTCCAGAAGCCGATTAGAAGCTGGGAGCTGGTTGCGGATGTGACGCACTTGCTCTTCAGTCACATGTTGCTGCTCCAGCTCGCGTTCATCCTGCGGCCATTTGCCAGAAGCGGCCTCTCTCCTCTGCTTGTCATGGCGGCGCATGGGTCCCACCATGTTGATCCGGAATGTCAGATCCTGGCCCTCGGATCCGAAGTCCGACAGCTCCACCATGTTAGCTTGTGGGAAGGGCTTTGTGTCAACCTTCATCGTGTGTTGAGCCAGGATTAATCGGCCTTGCTCGATAGCCGATTGGATCTGACGACGCAGCCTCCCCTGCAGCTCTTGTGCCGTCGGTAGCTTGTGATTCTCTGGGAGCTTCAGCTGTTTTTCTTTGAGGAGCAGATCGAATATATGCTCTGCTTTGGTCACGTCGAAGTCGAAGCCCTTCACAAGCCCCTGCTGCTTGATCCACTTGCATGGGACAGGGTTTGCCCCCCCCCCGAGTCCACTCTACCACGGCCACTTCTTGCTCTTCACCAGAGTCATCAGATTCTTCTACCTGGGCCATGTTTACATGGCGCTTGAACTTGTCCTGGTACAGCTTAGGATGATAATGCTCGTATGCCGTAAGCTTCTGCACCAGGTGCGCCAGAGATGTGAACTCCAACTGGAAAGCCGCATCCTTGATCGGCTTAGCAAGCCCGAGGACAGCCAGATCGACTGCCTCTTTCTCTGTGATGCGCGATGAGTAGCATCGGTTCTTGACTTCTCTGAAGCGCTGTATATACTCTGACACAGTCTCTCCTCGCCTTTGCCTGCCTGGGCGAGGTCGGCAATTCCAGCTTCAGCAGCCTCCGAATGGTACTGGGTATGGAATTGATCTTCAAGCTGCCTCCAAGTTCGAATCGAATCTGGAGCCAATGATGCATACCATCCAAAAGCTGGGCATGTAAGAGATTGGCCAAAAAACCGAACCCTCAATGGGTCTGACACTGAGATCATCCCAAGCTGCGTTAAGTATCGGCTCACATGCTCGATGGAGCTGGCTCCTTCTGACCCGTTGAACTTGGTGAACTCGGGAAGCCGATACTTGGGCGGCAGTGGGATCAAGTCATAATCACTTGGATACGGCTTTGAATAGCCGATCACTTTCCTCTTGGGCAGGATGCCAAACTGGTCTCTCAGTATTGCACTGACCTGCTCCACACTAAGAACTCCTGGGGCCGATGGCTCAGCACTCGGCCTAGTAGCATACTTTGCCAGCCACGCTTGTTTTTCCGCGTCTGCTCCAGAATCTCCTGGGTTTGCCATCTGCACCGAGCGTGTTGGACTGACGCTGTCAGGGATGTAGGCGCACGTGTAGCCGTGCGGGATCTCCTTGGGTGGCTCGGTGAGGAATTGGCCTTCTCCAGGATCGCCGCCGATCTTATGGACGACGTAGATCAGCGAACTTTGTGGTCTTGGGGCCGCAAATGAGAACAGCAGCACCGGTCTAGAATGCAGTGTAGCTTCCTCTGTGTGACTCCCCAGGGTTGACCCCGATGGAGAGTACTGGTTCTTGATTATCTCCAGGATGACGCGATGCGCCATGCGCTCAAGCTCGTTCATCAGGCTCTGAGAGTGCCGATGAAGCGCATGGGCCACCATGTAGTTCATCTCCTGACGCAGGGCCCTGGTGCCCTCCTCTGATGGTACAGACAGGTCCACGTTGTCGAGAGCGCCTTCAGGCGAGAACCCCTTCCACCTGATGCCATGGTTGCGGGTCTTCTCAAAAGAGCCGATGAGATCGGCTTCCAGCAGAGCTTTGATCTCATCGTACTTCTTCTTGTGTTCAGGAGGGAGCTCTTCATACGTGACGGGCTTGGGAGCGGGTTCTTGATCTTGAGCTCCGGTCATTGTTGCAGTGGACGTTGTTGCCGAGAAGTGTCCCACCGGGCGTGCCAGAATGTGTTGTCAGTCGAAACTCACCGGCGAGCAGCGACGGGCAACACGAAGAGCCGGGAGGTTGCTGGGGCGCTGGCAGGCACTGCTCCCTCGTCGACGGCCCGCAATTCCGTCACGCGCCCGGAGAATGTGTGAAAGCCGGGCGTGCCACCTGACCTATACCCGATCAGGAGGGTGTAGACGTGCTCCGAACAGTTTCCTGCGTACAAAGACACGTGTAAATGTAAGTCCGAGCCGTGGTCGGCTCCCCGGGACGACTCTTGCATCGGCTTTAAAAAGCCGATCGAGTCCCGGTGTCAGATGGGATCTGATTGTATCCAGATATGATAAATAAAGCAAATAATTGTAAAGCTGCTTCAATTAAATCTAGCTAATCTAATCCACGATGGTAAAAGCTTCACTGCTAGATCGGAACGTCCTACACGTGACTAGGCCTAATGAACGTAACAGATAACTAAACCAAACCCTAAAACAGAGGCCTAAGAACTAGCAAGAGCCGATTCCCGCAACAATCCCTATCAAGGCTAAGATAAAGCATCTACTACGCCACCGGATCATCCAATCCGTTTGCAAGGCCTAACCTAGCAGATATTACGCAAACTCTTAAAAAAGAGCAAACCATAACAGATTAGATCTACTAAACACAAAAGAAGCAGGGTGTTGCTTCTGTGCGACTAATTCTATGCGACAAGAACTAGCATAAGATTGAAACGTGACTGAACATAAACAACATGATATTCGTAGATGATAAACAACGAGGCACAATGGATCTACTAAAAGCCATGCTACGAACATCAGGATAACTAGTACTACTCGCCATAAAAAACGTTTCAGTACGAGTAATACCAAGGTAAAAGTAATAACAATGCTGCCCTGATCGCGAGAAGCGATCAGGGCAACATGGCACTTACTTGGATGAAACCCTAGGATTAGGGGTGGAGATGCGCCGAGAATTGTTGTTTGTGAGACGTGATGACGCTCTCCTTCATGAATAACAAAGGATACATATTTATAGTCCGGAGACTTGGGAAACAATCTAAACTAATCTTGTCCCGATTGGACTCTATCTCTAATCTTGAACTAAATTTAAAGATACATGGCCCATGTGGCCCAGATGCTCACGCAGGAGCCGATTTACAAGTCTTCTTCAGTCTTCTGCTTTAAGTCCATCTTGATTTCGGCCCATAAATTAATCCTGTTAATTTATGGCGATAACAGATGGCTACAGTACATGCTCAACTACCTGGGGAAAGCATAATATGAGGGCACTGTAGCTACAGTGTTACTCTGCGGGAGCAAGGACTCAGCGGTGGGCGCGGAGCGGAGGTGGAGCCTAGAGGCCGGGGCGGCACACAGAGCCGCGGCATGGGCGTGGTACACATGGCCGCGGGGCCGCTGCGCACGGCGCAGTCCGCCGTGCAGTGCTAGCTACCGCCGGCCCGCGTGCCTGGTTGGCCACTGGCCGCTATAGCAAGCCGCCGAGTGGAGGGGTGGAGCCGGGAGAAGGGCATGGGCGGGCGGGCAGAGGCGTGTAGCTGTGCGTGCGTCGGCCACCTGGGGAGGGGGTCGAGGGACGAGGGGGATTGGAAATTGGAAGTTAGGGTTTGAACTGTTTTTATAGCAACGGTGAAAATTGGGCTGAGAGAAGTATGAGCCGATTTCTAATTTGGGTTGCAGTCTTCGGCTTGTTTTTGGCTCGCGAGCCAGGTCGAGCTGGCTCGTTAATGTTCCGGGCTAAAACCGTAGTTTGTCTTGATAAAATTTCTCAACGAGCTGAGTCGAGTCAAGGCACTAACAAGCTAAATCGAGTGAGCTAACGAGCCACGAGTTTTTGGTCAGGCCGGAGGGGTTCGCTGGGCGAGCTGCGTCGGTGCAACTGAAATCTCGAGCAAGTCAACGTCATTAGTGGTGACGTGTCATTTCCTAGTGTGCACACGCTACGGTTCCCCGAAAAGATGTGGAGATTGGCTATTAGGTGAAATCCGTCAATGCCACGTTTATAGCTTTCAATTGCACTCTAAGTTTGTTTCAATTGCAGGCTGAAGCTTTGGGCATCTCATGAAGCATTGAACGAGTGGCTGACTGGGCATGACTAGAATCATAATTGAGACATTTCCCAAAAAAAAAAAGAATCATAATTGAGACTGATGCCGAGATCTTAGGGCGTGCTCTTACATCAGAGGAGTATGACAGAAGTTCAGATGGAGGTCTCTTCAGACAAATTCGCGAATTCATGTGTTTGCAGTTTGTCTTTTGTTCTGTATCTGTTTGTCCAGGATGTGTAACAGGTAGCTGATAGACTTGCCGCCTATGGGGCAAGTGTTGTAAATGCGAATTCATATTGATTGTTTTCATCTAAAAAATACATTAAATATACCTATGCATTTGATATTTTTCTCATGCCTACATAGTGCCAAATCATCTTTTTATATATAATTACAAAGAGAGCTAAGTAGGTTCTTCATTCAATTCAGACGAGGAGGAGGACAAAAAGCTGTGATATTGTGAAATCCTCTCCAAAATGTTAAACCAAGCACACCCTAGACTTTGGGACATGTTTACCACGCAGCACAACCGCGGCATCCTTTTGGTAACGCTAAAGCACAACACGTCAGCACCGGCAGTATTGCCAGACCACTGACCTCAGATCATCTCTCGTCAGCCGCAGCCGCAGCCGCAGCCGCGACTTCAGCTTCGCCTTGCTTCCCGGCGGCGCGAACGCATCGATCCCGCCTCCTCGGCCTCCACCGTCCTTCGCGCCCTTCCCTAGCTCCAGCTGGAAATCCTCCATCTCCTACTTGTACAGAGAGGCTGGCGCACCGCGCACGTGATGATCTGTCGTTCTGGAGGCGGAGGGGCGACGTCGGATGCCGCCGTGCCGGTGGGGGAGACGGAAGATTCGCGCACCTTATCGCCGCCCGCTGAAGGAACCCCCGAGCGCCCACCAGGTGCTCGACGTAATGCCGCCGCGCCACCCACGGCATCCAGTTTTATATCCTCCTAACCAGTGACGGAGAAGGTTAGTTTATAGTAAAGGAGAACCGTACTCCAATCCCGCCCGAGTTTCACACGGAGGTAGAGCTTCTGCCCCAGCCTCTCTTTTGTTCTGTTCTTCCTGCTGAAAATCACCTGGGAGCACAGCGTCGCGTCCCAGCCTCCCAGGCGCCATTGATGGTTCTTGAAATCGCATTGTGTAAATAAGCCGTGTGGTTGAGAGTCGATATACAATTTCTTTACATTGGGGAATTGCACATGTTTTCTTAGGATTGGTGGCTACTGCTTTTTTTTTCATCCTTTGTTTTATTGCGGTGTCGCCTCAAGATGTAGCAGCAACGAAGTGAAGAAGTGGAACTGTGCACTAAGTTAGTCGGATGAGGTCTTCTCGTTTTGTGTATGACCAGAGAAGACCTTAACAACTTGGAAGAATCATTATAGGAAAATAAAAATGAGGGCATCGGTTGCTAGTTTTTTTTTTCATTTGCTGCCTTTGTTGTTTCAACATGCTTTTCTTTGCTACGCAAATATGTTAATTATTTGGTTGTTCTGCTTTCATGAACTGTTTGGGGATTTGGGTAGTGACTTTCTCTTTACCAGTAGAGTACATGTCCTTGCTGGTCTAATAACTTATTTTGTTGGCACGTATTTATCAATGCTGCCAGAAATTTGTGGCCCAATATTGGGCTTTATAGATAAATGATGTGAAATAGGGGAAAAAGCTTTTTTTTTTAAAAAAAAAAACTTTCAAAGTTTCTGCTTTAAGTTGGGTACTATATGCTGATAATGCCTCCTTATCCTGTTTCTGTATTCTGTATAGGATTTCCATCCTAACAATTTGTATATGTTCAAACCATACGAAATAATAGAAACCGGAATGTTAAAAGGCCATAATAAACTCCAGAACTACGAGCAATGTGTTCGTTCCTTTATTAAGGGCTTTGATATCAAATATCATAGCTTCAGAACTAATTTATTGAGTTCCTATTTGAAGCGCATTGGCACCTGTTTGAAGTACAGAGCAAAAACACTCCATATCAAAGATGAGCTTCAGATCTATCGAACAGCTACTTAGGAGGAACAGCAAGACCAAAATTGCTCGCAATATTATTGATGGTGTCCATGACCAGAAGGAAGAGCAGTGTGTGCAATCCTTGCGGGAGTTACTTCTTGCAAGCAACCAGCTACCGGAGAAGTTTGATGACTACTATCTCCTCCTACGGTATGGCCATTTTGTTTATTTACTGGAAAACTATGTTATACTGTTGTTGGACTGGAATGAACCATTCAAGTAACGGATAGGAGGTGTTTTAGTCTTCTGTGGTTGTAGGATGACTGTTTCCTTTCTATTTTGCACTGGAGATGGTCTTGACCTCATTACTTTCTTTCAACATGCAGCTTTCTGAGAATGAGAGGCTTCAACATCTTAAAGGCAAAAGAAATGTTCTTAAATATGTTAAAATGGCGTGAAGATTGTTCTGTTGATGCCATTGCAAATGTATGTGGTGTGGTTATTCTGTGTTATATGTCTTTTATCTCCGGTTTGATACAAGAATTTATGCTTACAGTTATCTTGGAATTTCGCTGTTTCCTTCCTTTAATTGAGCCTTGAAAAGTCCTCATTGAATGTCAAAATAATTATCGTATTGAAATATCAAGCTTAAATGGTTGTTTACATGTTACAGGAATTTAAATTTGAGGAGTATGATGCTGTGAAAAGATGCTATCCTCATGGATTTCATGGAGTTGATAAATTTGGCAGGCCTCTATATATCGAACGGATTGGCTTGGTGGATCTCAGCAAGCTCATGCAGGTGACAAGTATTGATCGATACATAAAATATCATATATCAGAACAAGAGAAAACTATGTCTTTGAGATATCCTGCTTGCTCAATTGCGACTAAAAAGCACATTGCCTCTACAACAGCCATATTGGATGTGAAAGGATTGGTGCGTGATGTCTAAATGAAGCCCTTCCCTTTAATGTTTTACATATCCAGTTTCCAAGAAAATAGTTCCCTTTTATGTTAAAAAGAGCATGTAGTATTTAGGATGCTTTGACTTATCATTGTCTTGTAACTTGGTTCATCAGACAGGGCCTTGCTGTAAAATATTAAGAAATATTTACAGTGCATTTTTAGGCTGTGCAAACATTCCACATGCATAAGGCCAAAAGAAAAATGTCTACAAGGAACTGTCAAGTTTTTAAATGATCTATCTGGCATATAATGAAGTTATTTCACAATCTGTACGCAACCATATGTTTTTTTGTCTTGGCTGTTGTTGTTCAGGGGATGAATAATTTTTCAAAATCTGCAAGAGAGATGTTCATTGAGATCCAAAAGATCGATAGTAATTACTATCCAGAGGTTTGTCTTGGTTATGTCTATGCTTGAAGCCTTGAACATCTAATGTGGCTCTTATACTAGCCACAATCTGCTCATACACGTCTTGCTTCCTGCTACAGACATTAAATCAACTTTATACAATTAATGCTGGAACTGGCTTTAGAGCACTGTGGAAAGTATTGAAAGCATTCATGGAAGCAAGGACTTTAGCAAAGATTCAGGTACTGCATCTTTTCTGTATTACTAATTATTGTTTGACAAAATAGAATGAATTCTTACATCTTTGCTACTTGTAAGGTTCTGGGGACCAATTACCTTAACACATTATTAGAAGCTGTTGACCCAAGGTAAAAGTGCAACTAGTCATGTGCAATTTTTGCATCTTTAGTGCCTTGAATGATTGCTCCTTTCTGCAGCAATTTACCAGACTTTTTAGGGGGAACATGCAATTGTCCTGCAACAGGAGGATGCTTGTTCCAAGATAAAGGACCCTGGACCGACCCAGAAATGGTTTGTGCTTCTAAGGTAAGGTATGGCGTTTATTTTAGAATTCATTTGGAAATTTGCTGGGAAGTTGAAACAAAATAAAAATAATAATTGTTGGAGTGATGGAGTCTATTTGTGTTTTTTAGGTAGCATTTGGTAAAGGCCTGAAGTCTTTCAGTGAACTGACTGCTACAATTGCCTGTGAAAGCTTTGCAGGTTGTCAGGTAAGATATATATAATGTATATAAATTCCTTGCACTTTAGCTTCAACATTAAGTTTTTATCAGCACCGACCTGCAGAATGGCTGTAGTAATGTTGTTTGGTCATCAGCCACTGATATGACAGTATTAAGCTTTCTGAAGTCTTAACTCAGTACCTTGTCAACCATGATTGTTCAGTTTATATAATCTCGAATGAGCATCTATTGACCTAGATAGTTGGGCCTTGAAGGCTTCATTGTCAGATCTATGGGCTTCATATCCTCTATTTTCCGGTTTACTGCTGACCCTTTTTGCTAGCTCACCCAAAACCAGGAGAAGAAAAAAGCTTGGTCGAGTACCTTACTTGAAAGTTGAAACAACTGTGACTGACAGTCTGAAGTATGAGTCTTGTTTGTGACATTTGATTCCAGAATGAGCAGTCAAATAACTGAAGATCTTCAATCTGTGTTTGAGAGAACTGATCCCAGTTTTCCTACTGCCCTTCCTCATGTCTCCACTGAGATTTCCAGCTTTCCTATTCTTAACCACCCCCCCCCCCCCCCCCCCGCGTTTATCCTTTCCGCCAGTTGTTTTCCTTTTTCTGGAGCATGACAATCATCATGCAGCTCATGTGCATGCACACCTTGCCCCACCAGATAGTCTTAGAAAAAATAAACATCGCATCTTTTTCTGTCCATGCTGTTTCTTTCCATTACTAGTGACATGCCAAATGAATTGGGTTCTCCTCTATTCTATCTTGTTATCCCTCATCGCTTGCAAAAGAACCATCATGGACTCTTCATTCTTCGTATTTTTATTTGCAGGAGCCTTCTGCGAAACAAGTAGATTCCACTTCTCGTAGGAAAAGAACTCTTGGCATGTTGTTAAAGGATGACCAGGTCTTTGTTTGTGTCAATTTTTTTTCCTGAATTTCGTTTCTATACCCATGGTCTTTCACTTCATAAAAAGAAAAAAAAATCATATATCATTAGATAAGTTTAAGTTTTAAGGCAGAAAATATGTCTGTTGGTTCAATCAGTTCTGCTATGCACAAAAAAAAAATCACATCAATATTGAAATCTCTATGGGACAGGATGGCACTGATACAAGTGGAAATATTCTACGGAAACAGGTCGATGAACAGATCTCAGAGAAAATCCGAGAACTTGAAGACTGTGCTGCTCAGACTAAGGAGGTGAGCAAAGTATTGGAGATAATAATTGCTTTGTATTCCTCCAAACCCTAGAAGGGTGGGATATATAGTTCCTATACATGGGCCTCTGGATGGGTCTCTATACATGGGCTCAATATATACCAACACCCCCCCCCCCCCCCGCAGTCTAAACTACCGGCGCAGCGGTATTCAAGACTAGACAACAAGAAAGCCAACACCCCCCTGCAGTCTGAACTACCGTTGCAGCAGTGTTCAAGACTGGACAAGAAAAAAGTACAAAGAGCAAATACCCCCCGGAGCCACAACTAGCCACCTGTTACGTTGAGGTTGGAGCGAAACTCCGAGAAAGTCGAGGAGGGTAGTCCCTTGGTGAAGATGTAGGCAAACTAGGAGGTGGTCGGGACATGGAGTACCCGAACATCGCCGACGGCGACCCTGTCGCGCACGAAGTGTAGGTTGATCTCCACGTGCTTCGTCCGCTGATGAAGCGTCCCCTCATGAGAGAAGACTTAAAAGTGATACAATATCAGTCCCAGGAGGCTGATAACACTTTTATTACATCAGATGGTACATCACCGTACAACTCTACGCGAAAGTGGGTAGTGAAGCGCCACTATCGCGAGGATAACAACTAACACCCACACAACAATATTAACTACGAAGAGGGGGTCATCAGAGTCTTGCGCCATATGGAACTTCCTGCGGGTGGCCCTATCCACAGGCAAGGTTGGGTGCAGGACGGAACCTCAACTCAACGCCTTCGGGAACGAAGTCTGGATCTTCCTCTGTAAAAATTAAGAATGGGGTGAGTACAAACGTACTCAGCAAGTCCAACCACACCCATGGAGGGGGTATAAACAGAATATAATGCACAGGGTAAATCAAGGATGAGGCTAGGGTTTTATTTGCGGAAAGCAAATTTTGATGCAGGGGTTTATTTAAAAGAAAGGATTTTCAAAGCAAGTTTTCTTGTACCAAGTAACACGTAGTGTTGATCCACACAGGATCCAAGTTTTAAACTGCTACCGGATTACTCACCGCCGTAGCACACGGCACAACTGCCGGACACTTTTCCAAAACAACTCACGCCAACCCATCCATTCCCAGAAGAAACACTAGTTATGTGACCACACCGTAACTTGCCCAGTACCATGGGCACGGCTATTCGAATAGATTTTAACTCTGCAGAGGTGTGCAACTTTACCCACAAGCGGGGTACCACAGCTCGATCACCGTAGTATTGGTGCAGATCTCAACAAAGCCATTACCCACATTAGCTAGACCTGACTAGCCATCACGGGATCCACCAAGGGGTCATTGACCTATCACAAAGGTTTTAACCGGGGCATAAGTCACACAGAGCTAATCCCTTCTCCTTGATCACCCGTTGCTCTCAGCTCTCCTGATGGCTATCAGACTAACTAGTGGGGTTTATGCTAAGTCGTTGTCCATTCAACGGTCGAGTGGTTTGCATGATAGTGGAGTTAGGTGAGACGACACACCAACTCAATCCTTAGTGGTGACAAGATGGATATCTCCCTTCCCTGCTCTGCCACACAGGCACGAGCACACCAATCGGCAAAACACACAGAAATGCCATCCATCCCGTCTAAACTCATCTTTCGAAATTCCACATTTCTCCCTTCCCACACACGCACACATTTTCTTTATAAAACAAGTCGTATTGTGTATAAGGTCCTAAGCGTTCTAGCAGCGATTAACGTCCAAACAAAACACATTCAGACATTAATCTAGGTGGTCAAGGAATGATTATAACAAATCAAGGGGTGGCTATTCAATCATGTTTTCAGCAGTCAAAACATATGCAATTTTATAAAACAGGCCAATATGTTGTGTTTATAAAAATTAGGACAAAACATGCATCAAAGGATGGGATTGAACTTGCCGTCTTCAAAGCCTTCCGGGAGGTCCTGGTCGAAGTACTGTCCTTCGGGCTCAGGGTCGCGGAACTGGTCCTCGTTCGCTTGCTCGCAGTACTGCTCGTCGACGGGTTCTCCCTCGTTCACACCGTGATCTACGACGCATACAATCAAACACACAATCAAGAAAAAGAAATAAAAATTTTATCGCTGAGCTCGATTCGGAAACAATTAAGATATGGAGGTAGAAGTAATATTTTTGGGCGGTTTCCTAATGGCACGGCCAAATTATGTTAGGTTTGGCGCGGTAAAGTTTCAGGTCGATCGGAGATTGTTTGGCGCATAAAATGATAAGTTAACGGGGGTGTTTAGGGTCTAAACAAGGGTCTAGGGACTTGTTTGTAATTAGTGAAAGGACCTGATTAGAATTCTTGGGAGTGTTTGGGTTATTCTGGAAAAGGTAGGAGTTTATTTAGAATTAAGTTTATATGGTGGAAGGGTTTATTTTGAAATATAATAAAAGAGGGGGTTTCTTTTGCAAAATGGTTAGAAAGGGGGAGGGACTCTTTAGGAAATAGAGAGAAGGGGAAGGGGCCAAGGGCAAATCTGCCCTCTTCTCCTTCCTTTCGACTGGGAAACAGGGGAGGGGGAGGCAAGGCGCTGGCGGCGGCCAATCCGGCCGGCCTGAGCTCCGGCGACGGCCGTGGAGGGGGGGAAGGTAGAGGGAGGCGAGAGGATTTGATCCCCCCGCTCACCTTGGACTGGGACGCGGCGAGAAGGCGGGGCGGCGACGGGGGCGGCGGCCGGTGAAGGCGTGCGTGGCGGCAGCGCTAGAGGCAGGAGGCGCTGGGCTGGGCGGAGCTACGGGTTGTCGGGGTGCCAGGGGTGCTCCTCGGCCCCTTTTATAGGCGTCCGAGGCGGTGGAGGGCGGGGCGCGTCGGTGGCGGCCCGGCGGGCTTCGTGGCCGGCTTTAATGGCAGTGGGGGCGAGCTGCTGTGCTGCTCGGCGTCGCGGAGTGGTGGCGCGGGTGGCTAGGTCGGCACGGGGTGACGCGACAGCTCGGGCAGGCGGCGAGCGGGGCAGGCGGCGCTGTGCAGCTTGACGGCGGAGGGCGCGGCGAGTGACGGGTGAGCGGGGGCGGCGCTGTTGCTTGGCGTCGGGCGGCGCGGCGAGTGCACGTGGGAGCAGGGCCTGGCATGCGTGGGCGGGCCCGGGAGCAGGGGCGAGCGGGACCGGGGGCGGCCGGCATCGAGCCGCAAGCGGCGGGCGGCACGCGTCGCGTGGGGGCGCGCGCGTTGGCAGCAGGCGACCGGCGCGGCGGTGATGGCGGCCGCGTGAAACGCGTGCGGCGCGCGGCGTGGGCAGTCGCGCGGGCAGGCGTCCGCGGCGTGGCGCGGGTGTCGCGGCTCGGTGCGCCGAGCGCCACGTTAGTGCGTGCGCGCGTGCGCGTGCACGTGGGTAGGCCGGGGACGGGGCGCGCGCGCACAGGGACGGGGAGCGGCCGGGGTAGCCAGCGGGCGTGCGCGAGCGTGGTCGGGGCGGCGCGGCGAGCGGGCTGCAGCGTGCGAGAGAGGAGAGAGGGAAGGAAGGGAGGAGGAGGAAAAAGAAAAAGAAGGAAAATGGAAAAAGGAAAAATAGAAAGAAAAGGAAAGAGAGAAAGAGAGAGAGAGAAATAGAGAGAGATGGCGGGGATCGCGGCGGCGACCGCGGCCGGACGCGCACGCGCGCCGGTCGGGCGTGATGCGCGGGACGAGGGCAAACAGGGAGACGGGACAGCGATTGGATGTCGGGACCGGGTTTTCGGGAGATCGGGCGGGGATCGATTTTGAATGGACTGAGCTCAACGATTGAAAAGAGGTTTTGAAATTATTTAGCGCGTGATTTGATTTGGTAACTTTTTGGGATGTTACAGCTGATGGTGAACGGGGTTGGTGGAGAGATACACGGCGCTGACGTTGTCGCAGTAGACGAGCGTGCTCTTGGCGAGCGGGCTGTGGAGCTCCGCCAAGAGCTGTCGTAGCCAGGACGCCTCCGCCACGCCGTTAGCGACAGCCCGGTACTCCGGCTCGGCACCAGGAGACAAGGTTGCCGCCCAGGAAGACGGCGTAGCCGGAAGTGGAGCGGCGAGTGTCCGCGCAGCCAGCCCAGTCAGCGTCGGTGTAGACCACCAGCTCAGAGGTGGGAGAGCGGTGATGAACCAAGCCGAAGCCAATAGTGCCACGGACGTAGCGGAGGAGACGCTTCAGTGCAGTAAGGTGAGACTCCCGGGGATCATGCATGTGAAGACAGACCTGCTGAACGGCATAGGTGAGATCCGGCTGGGTGAAGGTCAGGTAATGCAAGGCACCGGCGAGGCTCCGGTAGGCTGTAGGACCAGCCACGGGATCACCCAGATCAGCAGACAGCTTCGCCTGAGTATCGACAGGAGTGGAGCATGGCTTGCAATCAGTCATCCCAGCTCGCTCCAGAATGTCGAGTGCATACTGCCTCTGGTGAAGGAACAGGCCAGACGGGCGAGTCTCAACAGTAACGCCCAAGAAGTGGTGGAGCTGACCAAGATCCTTCATAGCAAACTCCCGCTGCAGAGAGGAGATGACGCGCTCAAGCAACTGCTGACTGGAGGCGGTGAGCACAATATCATCAATATAGAGCAGCAGGTAGACAGTCTCATCCCCACGGCGGTAGATGAACAGAGAAGTGTCATCCTTGGCCTCGGTGAACCCCAAAGTCAGCAAGAACATGGCGAACTGAGAGTACCAGGCCCGAGGAGCCTTTTTCAGACCATAGAGGGACTTGTTGAGCCGGCAGACCATATCCGAACGACTCGAGTCCACAAATCCCGCCGGCTGAGAGCAGTAGACAGTCTCTGACAGAGTGCCGTGAAGAAACGCATTCTTCACATCCAGCTGGTGCACAGGCCAGGAGCGAGAGAGTGCAAGCGAGAGGACCGTGCGCACCGTAGCGGGCTTCACCACTGGACTGAAGGTCTCATCGTAGTCCACACCAGGCCGCTGGTTGAAATCCCGGAGAACCCAGCGAGTCTTGTAGCGCTCCAGTGTGCCGTCAGCCCGACGCTTATGCGTCCAAATCCACTTGCCTGTGACCACATTACCACCAGACGGACGCGCCACGAGGTCCCACGTCTGGTTGGCGAGAAGAGCCGCGTACTCCACTTCTATCGCGCGACGCCAGTGAGGATCCGCCAGGGCGTCGCGGATAGAGGAAGGTACCGGAGAGACCCGCGGCTCCCCCTCGGTGGCGGAGAGAGTCGCGGCCTGAGACGCCATCCGCCGAGTCACCATGGGATGGATGTGCCGAGGATCTTGATGGACGACTGGCGGGTGGTACACCTCCGGCTCGACTCGAGAGCGAGCCGGCGGAGGCGGCGACGGCGGCGGCTCCGGTGTAGGCGTCGCAGGAGCCTCTAGAGCCGGAGGCGGCGCCGGTGTCGGCGTCGAACGACGCCGGTACACCTGCACCGGCTGAGCGTTCCGCGGCGGCGCTGGTGTCGGCGCCGAACGACGCTGGTACACCTGCACCGGCTGAGCGTACCGCGCAGTTGCACGAGGAGGCACCGGGGCCGCGCGTGGCACAGCAGGAGACCCCAGGGCCGCGCACGGCAAGACAGGAGGTCCTGGGGCCGCGCGTGGCTCGACGGCGGGCACCGGGGCCGCGCTGGGCGCAGCAGGGGTCACCGGAAGCGGTGCCAGTGCACCGGGAAAACCTGCAGGAAAAGGACAGACAGGTAAAGGTGGCTGAACCACCGGGTCAGTCGGAAACAGGGACTCCAACTCGGGTCAGGAGAAGGTGGGGAGGAGGTGGAGTAGGGGAAGTCCGACTCGTTAATCAAGTAGGTGGCGGTGTGGAGGCCCTTGGCCCAGAAGCGCGGGGGCAGAGAGGCCTGGATCAGAATGGTGCGCAGTTGCGCACGACGTCGTTCGTTGTGCGAATCATCCGCTCAGCCTTGCCGTTCTGGGGAGAGGTATACGGACAAGACATACGCAGCTGAACACCCCGAGAGAGAAAGAAAGAACGGGAGGTGGAGTTGTCGAACTCACGCCTGTTGTCACACGAGACGGCATTAATGGTGAGGCCGAACTGAGTGGACACCTAGGCAAAGAAGTTGAGGATGGTGGGGAAGGTCTCAGACTTGGCGCGCAAAGGGAAAGTCCAAGAGTTGTGTGAGAAATCATCGACCACCACCAGATAGTATTTGTAGCCAGAGAGGCTGAGAACAATAGAGGTCCACAGGTCACAGTGAACAAGATCGAAGGCATGCGTCGCATGCGAAGAAGAAGAGGAAAAAGAAAGCCGAACATGACGACCAAGCTGGCACGCATGGCCGAGGTGCTCAGCAGGAGCCCTAGTACCAGGAACATCGGTACTACGACTAAGCTGAGCGAGGACGTCGCGGCCAGGGTGACCAAGACGGCGGTGCCAGGTGGTGGAAGACGACGTCGCGGCAAAAGCAGCAGACCAAGGCGGCCAGGGCGAAGAAGAAGACGAGAGTGGTGCAGCGGAAGAAGGAAGGCGAAGGGTGTAAAGGGGCCTCGTGCTGTCACACCGGAGTAGCGGACGCCGGGAGGCCGAATCCTTTACAGTGAGGCCAGAAGAATCAAACTCGATGGAACAAGAATTGTCAGCTGTAAACTGACGAATGGAAAGAAGGTTATGAACCATCTGAGGAGCAACAAGAACATTGGGAAGATGAAAGGAGCCAGGAGCATAACCCACGGTGGTGACAGGAAGGCAAGACCCGTCACCAACCATGATGGAAGATGGAGAAGAGAGGTGTGGGGGTCGGACAGAAGAAAGTATACCGGCATATGGGGTGGTGTGGAAGGAGGCACCCAAGTCGGCGATCCACTCGGTGCTGACCGGCGGTGTCCGCCCCATGGCGCTGAAGGAATGCGCCAGTGCGGCCTGGTCCCACCCCCCAAGCCAGGTCGGCTGCTGACTGGGTGGAGCGGGCGGTGTCCAGAACGGCGCGAACAGGGGAGCAGCGGCGGCGAGCATGGCCGCCGGCTGGGGCTGAGGACGAGGGCCCCCCTAACCCGGAAACGGCCACATTGGGATGTGCCCTGGCCATGGGGAGCTGAAGGATGGCCAGGGCGTACCTCCAGGGCCAAGAGCAGGAGTGGGAGCCGGAGTCGGGGTCGTAGTGCCCCGACGGCCTCCACCAGTACCACCAGAAGGAGCGCTGCTAGCACCACCACCACGTTCACCCCGACGACGACGCCCGTGACCTCCCCTACTCCCGGTCTGGCCGGTGAGAGAAGCACTATGGAGGGGGTCGGTCCGGGGTCCAGATCCAGAGGGTGGAGCCTGGTGGGAGGACAGAGCGCCGTGCTCGGTGGACGGGACGACGGGCTGAAGATGCTCCCAAGCGAAGGCAGTCGCACGGACGCGCTCCTGAGCCGCCGAAGCCGCGGACGTGGCAGCGAGGAGGGCCGCGGCGAGTGCAGCTCGGGCGACGGTCGGCGGCACTGCAAGCGTGTGCAGGGGCGCAGGCACCGCGGCGGGGAAGGCTGTCGTCGATCCGGGTGCCAGGGCCGTGCAGGGCAGCCACGCGCCCGAGGATCCGTCTGCAGGGGCAGGGAGGCCGGCCTGGGAGCCTGGGGGCGGCAGCAGCGGCTGCAGAGGGGCGCCGTCGGGGGCAGGGGCGCCCGCGCCCTGCCCGCCCAGGGCAGCGTCAAGGGCGGCAGCGGCCGCGCCCCTTGCCTAGGCACCAGATCGGGCGGCGGCGAGGGCGGACGGCCGCGGGCCAGGCGCGCGCCAGGCGTCCATGGCGGGGGCAGGGACGTCGGGGCAGGGGCCACGCCTGCGCCCTGCCCGCCCTGGGCAGCGTCAAGGGCGGCGGCGGCGGCGCCCCCCTACCCAGGCACCGGATCGGGCGGTGGCGAGGGCGGCCGGCCGCGGGCCAGGCGCGCGCCAGGTTTTTGGGGCGGCGGCAGTGGCGGCGGCGGCAGTGGCGGCGTCCAGGGCTGCGACGAGGGCGGTGGCGGCAGCATCCCCTGCGCCCAGAGCGGACGGGCCGGTGGTGGCGGCGGCGGGCGCCGTGCCACCCCCCCCCCCCCCCCCCCCCCCGCGGCCAGGGCGCCCGGATCTGCGCCTAGGGCGGCCAGATCCGCCGGCTGCGTGTGGGGCGCGCCGTGCAGAGGCTCCATGACGGCGAGGGCGGCCGCGGCGGGCGCCCAAGGGGCGGCAAGCCATGCCGCCGGCGGCTAGACACCCTGCGCAGATGAGGACGCGCCGCCGGGAGCAGAGGACCCGGCGCCATGGTGCGCCTGGAGCAGAGTAGAGGAAGGGGGTGGGAAAGAGGAGAGAGGTGGAGGTGGCAGCGCCGGCGGCCGGCCGGCCATGGAGGCGGCGGCGCCGGCGGCTGCTGCAGGGGAGAGGGAGATGAAGAGAGGCTAGGCTAATGATACCATTTTGGAGAGAATAATTGTCTTGTATTCCTCCAAACCCTAGAAGGGTGGGATATATAGTTTCTATACATGGGCCTCTGGATGGGCCTCTATACATGGGCTCAATATACACCAACACAAAGGAAGCAGCCCCAATTCAAGAAATTGCAGCCTAAGTCATCTAGCAACTTAATGGTAATTTCTTTGTGCGTTCAGACCCTGCAGACACTAATATGTAAGCAGCAAGAACTGACGAGCCACATCGAACAGCTGAGGAGAATCCTTAGGTGAGAATGGCATCCTACCTAGTTCCTTCGTTCCTTTTGTTGTAATCTTGCATCCTACTAAACTAAGAAGATAATACATCTGATTTTTCGATTGTTTTTCAATACAGGGACGGCACAAGTGCAGATAAGCAAACTGATGTACAAAACTCAAAGTAAAATTAGTGCTTTCCAAAGCTGGAGAAAGCGAAAAAGGGCAAAAAAAAGAAGTAATTGTTGTATCATTATAGAGAAGAAATAGGCACCTTAGATATTTTTCAGTGAGGATTTTCAACACCAAAATTGCGAATGCCATAGTACACCACGATGATCTTGGCAATGCTATGGACTAAGGTGGTATGGCATCCACTCAGAAATGCTGCCATGTTCAATGTTACACATGTAATCCACAGTGATCCAAATTTGATGAGTAAAACTGTTCCCTACCAAGACTCAATTCTTTCTCTTTTTTAACGAACCAGTTCTGGTATTATCCTTGATTTTGGTGAGTAAATATAGGACTGCTTTCTTTCTTTCAAATTTGTCAAACCACAAAGATAAATGTTCGAAGGGCCTTTCTTGGCACATCATCAAATCCTAAAGGCGAGTTACGTCCACAACCAAAAAGATTTTCAAATCACTGAGCCACTTTGGTGTTTATATGCGTTTTTTTTGTAATTCTCTCTAGAAGAAAATAAGCAGATGTATTCCTCAAAACCCTAGAAGAGTGAGAAATATAAATCCTATACATGGGCCTCTAGATGTGCCTCTATACATGGGCTCACATATACACCAACACCTCCTAGCAGTCTGAACTACCAACGCAGCAGTGTTCAAGACTGTACAACAAGAAAGTACACACAGGGCAAATACCTCCCGCAGTCACAACTAGCCACCTGCTACGTTGAGGCTGGAGCGAAACTCCGAGAAGGTCGAGGAGGGTAGTCCCTTGGTGAAGATGTCGGCAAACTGGGAGGTGGTCGGGACATGAAGGACCCAAACATCGCCGATGGCGACCCTGTCGCGCACAAAGTGCAAGTCGATCTCCACGTGCTTCGTCCGCTGATGCTGAACGGGGTTGGTGGAGAGATACACGGCGCTGACGTTGTCGCAGTAAATGAGCTTGCTCTTGGCGAGCGGCTGTGGAGCTCCGCCAAGAGCTGTCGTAGCCAGGACGCCTCCGCCACGCCGTTAGCGACAGCCCGGTACTCCGCCTCGGCACTGGAGCGGGAGACAACCGGCTGCCGCTTGGACGACCAGGAGACTAGGTTGCCGCCTAGGAAGATGGCGTAGCCGAAAGTAGAGCGGCGAGTGTCCGGACAACCAGCCCAGTCAGCGTCGGTGTAGACAACCAGCTCAGCAGAGGACGAGCGGTGATGGACCAAGCCGAGGTCCACAGTGCCACGGACGTAGCGGAGCAGACGCTTCAGCGCAGCAAGGTGTGACTCCCGGGGATCATGCATATGGAGACAGACCTGCTGAACAACGTAGGTGAGATTCGGCTTGGTGAAGGTGAGGTACTGCAAGGCACTGGCCAGTCTCCGGTAGGCAGTAGGATCAGCCACAGGATCCCCCAGATCAGCATACAGCTTCTCCTGAGTGTCGACAGGAGTGGAGATGACGCGCTGAAGCAACTGCTGACTGGAGGCTGTGAGCACAATGTCATCAACATAGAGCAGCAGATAGGCAGTCTCATCCCCACGGCGGTAGATGAAGAGAGACGTGTCAGACTTGGCCTCGGTGAACCCCAATGTCAGCAAGAACGTGGCGAACCGAGAATACCAAGCCCGAGGAGCCTGCTTCAGACCATATAGAGACTTGTTGAGCCGGCAGACCATGTCCGGCCGACTAGAGTCCACAAATCCCGCTGGCTGAGAGCAGTAGACTGTCTCTGACAGAGTGCCATGAAGAAATGCATTCTTCACATCTAGCTGGTGCACAGGCCAAGAGCAAGAGAGCGTAAGCGAGAGAACCGTGCGCACAGTAGCAGGCTTCACCACTGGACTGAAGGTCTCATCATAGTCCACACCAGGCCGCTGGGTGAAACCCCGGAGAACCCAGCGAGCCTTTGTAGCGCTCTAGTGTGTCGTCAGCCCGACGCTTATACGTCCAGATCCATTTGCTTGTGACCACATTGCAACCAGACGGACGCGGCACGAGGTCCCACGTCTAGTTAGCAAGAAGAGTCGCGTACTCCTCTTCCATCACGCGACGCCAGTGAGGATCCGCCAGGGTGTCGCGGACAGAGGAGGGTACCGGAGAGACCCGCGGCTCCCCCTCAGTGGCGGAGAGAGTCACGACCTGAGACATCATCCGCCGAGTCACCATTGGATGGATATGTCGAGGATCCCGATGGACGACTGGCGGGTGGTACACCGCCGGCTCGACACAAGAGCGAGGCGGTGGAGGCGGCGGCAGCGACGGCTCTGGTGTAGGCGTTGCAGGAGCCTTCGGAGCCGGCGGCGGCGTCAGTGTCGGCGCGCGAACGACACCGGTACACCTGCACCGGCTGAGCGTACCGCGGCGGCACCGGTGCCGGCGCCGAACGACGCTGGTACACCTCCACCGGCTGAGCGTACCGCGCAGGTGCAGGGGGAGGCACCGGGGCCGCGCGTGGCACAGCAGGGGACCCCGGGGCCGCGCACGGCACGACAGGGGGTCCTGAGACCGCGTGTGGCGCGATAGCGGGAACCGGGGCCGCGCTGGGCACAGCAGGGATCACCAAAAGCGGTGCCAGTGCACCGGGAAAATCTGCAGGGAAAGGACATACTGGTAAAGGTGGCTGAACCACCGGGTCAGTCGAAAACAACAACTCCAGCTCAGGGTTAGGAGAAGGTGTGGAGGAGGTGGAGTTGGGGAAATCCGACTCGTCAAACACGACGTGTCGGGAGATCAGGACGCGGCGAGAGGTGAGGTCAAAGCATCGGTACCCCTTGTGGTCTGGGGAGTAACCAAGAAACACACAACGAGTCGAGCGGGGCGCCAGCTTGTGAGAAGCAGTGGCGGAGATGTTAGGGTAACATGCACACCCGAAGACCCGAAGGTGATCGTAGCAAGGAGGGGTACCGAAAATAGTGTGGTGTGGAGTGAGAGCAGGAGAAGCAGTGGACGGAAGACGTTTAAGCAAGTAGGTGGCGGTGTGGAGGCTCTCAGCCCAGAAGCGCGGGGGCAGAGAGGCCTGGATCAGAAGGGTGCGCACGACGTCGTTCGTCGTGCGAATCATCCGCTCAGCCTTGCCGTTCCGAGGAGAGGTATACGGACAAGACATACGCAACTGAACACCCCGATAGAGGAAGAAGGAACGGGAGGTGAAGTTATCGAACTCACGCTCGTTGTCACACTGGACGGCTTTAATGGTGAGGTCGAACTGAGTGTATACCCAGGCAAAGAAGTGGAGGAGGGTGGGGAAGGTCTCAGACTATGCGTTTTTTTGTAATTCTCTGTAGAAGGAAATAATCAGATGTATTCCTCCAAATCCTAAAAGGGTGGGAAATATAGATCCTATACATGGGGCTCTAGATGAACCTCTATACATGGGCTCACATATACACCAACATTCTCGAAACAAAGTTGTCAAAACCCCTTCATTTTTAGCTTACATTCTTTCCTCCAGCTCCAGAACCAAGCCGCAGTGTGAATGTGATTCTGCAAACGATTCTTTTTCTTACACATTTTAAAAAACTGCAAGATCCATAAATATATATATATATATATATGGTAAATATTTTTTGCAAAAAATGTCAGATGTGCAGTGTAAAAAAATGAACAAGGTGGTACAACCCTCAACGTGTTCTCTTTTTTACAATGCACATATGAGCAACTTTAATTGTACATATCTGAATATATTTGCTTAATTTGTTTTTTTCCATCATGATGTATATATGTGAATATTCTGAGTTACTACATATGTAAAAGAACAAAATATACGTGTATACCTATGTGCCCGTTACTTCTTTTCAAGGAGACATCCTTTTGCTGCCATGTGTGTTAACGGCATGTATTGTATATATGTTGTAGATGTATACTATTTTTCTTTCTTTTTATGCAAAACACGGTCCAAACTCGAAACGAGACAGCTCACATACATGCACATGCATTCATCCCAATGAATAGATGCACACAAAACTACTGACTGGCCGGCAGATTCTGGAAACTAACGAAGTCATCACAGGCGGCTCGTTATCGAAAGAATAGCACCAATTAAATTCTGAAATAAATCAAGAAAAATGTGATCTCTAGTGCCGTGTTGAGGACTAGGATCTGAGTGGACATGTTCTACCATCAGAAATCTTACCCAGCTGAGGTATGTTCAGTTCGCTACTGTTTTCTTATTATAAAGACGGCGTAGACGTGTTTAGAAATACACCGCAACCGAAACTCTACTTTCACATTATAAATAAACTTTTAAAAGTATAATAGATTTATTGGCACAATAATCTTAAATTTTTTATAGACAATTATACACCTACACTCTTGTTAATATACTAAGATATTATGTTTCAAAAAGATATACTATCATTGTCTGTTTTTCAAATTTCCCTTCTAAATTCTTGCACCGAAGGAGCTCAATTCTGCAATCAGGCTTCAAAATTAAACTATATCATAATCTACATTAAAAAACAACTGATATGTTATATCGGTTTACACCACATAATTATTAATTATATCATTACAAGTATAATGACTTCCTCTACCTGACATGAGTTCCCCTTTGTCATCCCCTTCAAGTCTAATAGCCAGCCCTACTTCATACAGTTCATAGATGATGTCAATAGACAATAGTTCCTTTCTCGTCTTTCCATCCCTCTATCCTTTCCCTCCCTAGCCCGGAAGCCATAGTGTTCCAAAAAAAAACCCGGAAGCCATCTCGTCAATCTTCCTTCTGTTGATCTCATTGATTAAGAAGTTTTTCATAAATTTTTGGTACTTTTCCACTAGTAAAACAATTTATAAGTATTTATGAATCTATTTTTTGTTTTTTAAATCACAAAAAATTGTAGAAATATGGTAAAACAGTCACTGGAGTCCTATCTAAGCATGTTGTCAATCAAAAATCACCAACATGCTCTTTGAGTTACTGAAAAGTAGATATTGCTATTAATTGATAACTGCAGATGGCAAAAGGGTCAGAAAATTAAACAAAACATGTTTTGGGGGCCAAAAAGCCAAGTCCAAAAGAAAAAGGGTCAAGAAATTAAGCACAAATTTTTTTAGACCAAGAAAATGATTCTCTCTTTGTTAAACATCTAGCAATTTACTAGTAAAACAATGCGACTTTCTCATTTATTTATTTATTTATAAATGGGAGCACCTCGTAAATTCCATCCGGTAATTGGATTCCAGTCTCACATTTGTATTTGCCGGATTCGAAAATAGTAAGAGCTTGCCGCTAGGGTTCTTCCTGTTTCCCTGTCCGTTCCTATTTGGACGACAACCCCAAATCCCAAACCCACCCAAGAAGAAAGGGGAAAGCAAAAGAAGGTGCCTGGAGGCTAGGGTTTCTCGACGCCTCCACCGCCCTCTCCGCCATGGACGCGCAGCGAGCTCTCCTCGACGAGCTAATGGGCACAGGTGAGTACCACCAGATTCCCCATCTCCCGATTCCCCAACGCCGCCGCCCCAGGCCGCAACCCTACCCCTAACCTCGCCGTGGGTCCTGTCGTTTGCAGCCCGCAACCTGACGGAGGAGGAGAAGAAGGGGCACAAGGAGCTGAAGTGGGACGATCCCGACGTGTGCGCCCCCTACATGGCCCGATTCTGCCCCCACGACCTCTTCATTAACACCAAAAGCAACCTCGGTAAGGCCGCTCCTTTTTTTTTTGCGTTATGCGGTGAATTTTGCTGATGATAGGTGCGGATGGTGTGTTTGCAGGGCCGTGTTTGAGGATCCATGATCCGAAGCTCAAGGAGAGGTAAGAAAGTGATGCTAATTTGATTGAAATTTAGCTGCCATTTCTTGTAAGAAAAAATTCAGAAGGATTTATGGTGAGGTAATCTCTTAGCAATGTGTTATGTTTAGGGAGCAAAGTAGGTTAATTGGGTTGGTTGCAAGTGGGAAAAGAGAAACTTTCTTATTGGGAATCATAGGACGTGATACCAACATGATTGTTTCATATGAATCGCTGGATTTGTAGAGTTGAGCTAGTTTTTAGCTGGGGGGATTAAGCTGTCTTCCATTCCTATCAGGTTACAGATTTTGGTTTGATTGCTGCTTGTTTTGTACAAAATTAGACAGCACATCAGAACCATCCTATGAAATGATTATGCCATGACACTGTACCCAGTCTCATAAAGTGTAGGGAAAGTAGGATGCGTATAATGTGGTCGATGATATTGCTTGAGCCCCTTGGGCTGATTATATAGGAGTACATGGTTTGGAGGGCAAGTAGCGTCTCCTAGAGATAAGGAAGGTTATCCCGGGATTACAATCAATCCTAAACTAACCATATCCGGAGTTCCCTAATACACTCTAACATAAAGAAATAGCTGCCTCAGGATGAATGAAACATTCTACAGAAACAAACTCTCCCTAAATGATATTTTTATATCAGGACATTGAAAAATTGCTCACCACAATCATGAGAGAAATTTGATCATATCCGGTAAAAAGCCAAGATTGAATGCGTATTCTGAAGATTATAATGTATGTAAATTAAAATTGTGGATGAAATAAGTGAGAGTTGCCAGTATTTAAGAATTAAGAAGTGACTGCCTAGCCTTTGTAGGTGGAAATATGATCTAATTGGCACCCTCATTCCTAGCTGACGCCTAGCCCATCTTGCAAAACACTAGTGACTTTTGCCTGAGGGAGTAGGTTTTCTCTATCATCCAGATGAATATAAATGGGTGTTTGCCATTCAGAATTTCATGCTATCGTTTGATAGTTTGGGATTTATAAGAGTTCTGACAAGTTACATTACATGGGTAAATGCTCATAGTGCCAACAGTTCATAGAATGTAGATTTTCTACAAGTATGGGTATGCGCCCTACAACTTTTAACAGTTCTAAGACAAGTTGACAAGTTACCAACATCGAGCAATTTTGCTGTAAAACAGGTAAACCAAGTTATTAACATTTAATTCTTTGAATCAATGGTAGCTCACACAACAAAGACATTGATGTGCTCATACAACCTTTAGCAGTTCTGTCTAGCAAATACTTCGAAAACAAGTTGCCAAGTTACCAACATTGAGCAATTTTTCTGTAAAATAAGTGAACCAAGCTACTAACATTGAATAATTTGAATCAATGATGGTTCACAACAAAGACATTAATGTAATAGCTATTGGTTCATGAAGAATCCTGGGACAAGAAATTTGTATTTTTACCCTGCAATCAGTGAGGTGAGCAATAAAGTGGGTGTTATTGTACTAACTTGGATTTGGAACTTCAGTTTCATCTGTAGAGATTCTGTTGAACCAATAATTCACCCTCATATGATTATATGCTTAGCTATATTGGGTATTATATGTATATCTCACATGTGTTTTTGGGTAAGTGCAGCTTTGAGAAGTCTCCCAGGCATGATAGTTATATGCGTAAGTTTGAGGCAGAGCTTGCACAACAATGTGAGAAATTGGTGAGTTACCTCTTGCCTTCCCATAACTTTTTGACCAGTATATTTACCTTCATTTATTCTGTTGCAGGTAATGGATTTGGATAGAAAAATAAGGCGTGGTCGAGAAAGGTTGGCTCAAGATTCTGCTGTGCCAATGCCAATACCTGGAAAAATAGCTGAGCAGCTCTCAGCGCGAGAAGAACAGGTGAAGAAGCTGCTTGAGCAAATCGAGGAGCTTGGTGAGGCTGGTAAAGTGGATGAAGCTGAGGCACTTATGAGGAGGGTACTGACATGGAAGATCCATCTCGTTTCTTTATTATGTTTGAAAAAATACTTCATCAATTTGTGTAATTGTCATTTAATTTCTGGTTTGCAGGTAGACATTCTAAACGCTGAGAAGACAGCTTTAGCTAACCAAGCTGACAACAAAGTGGCCATGCTTGAGAAGAAGATGGAACTTTGCGAAACATGTGGATCATTCTTAGTTGCTGATGATGCTCTTGAGAGGACGCAGTCTCATGTGACTGGGAAACAGCACATAGGTTATGGCATGGTTAGAGATTTCCTAACGGAATACAAGGTGAAGTATCACTACATTAGAAGTATAAATACGGATTTAATTATCAAGTACTTATGGTTGTCTCTTACTGTCCAGGCTGCAAAAGAGAAGGCGAAAGAGGAAGAGAGGCTTGCAAGGGAGCAGAAAGCAGAGGAACGTCGGAAACAGAGGGGCAAAGAGTATGATAGTGGGGGCAGGGACAGTGGTATCCGGAGGGAGAGGTCTAGCGATCGTGACTATGACCGTGATCGTCAGTATGAGCGAAGCCGTGGAAGAGATAGGCCCTATGATCACAGAGATAGAGGATCAGAATATCGAAATAATTCCTTCAGAAATGGGAGGGATTCCGAAAGAGGCGGGCATAGATACAGGAGTGGTGATATGACAAACGACCGAGGGAGAATGCGGAGCAGGTCACGTTCTCCAAACAGGCATGGCTATGGAAGGTCTAGAAGTCCAGATCATTAGCTGAACATTTAGATAGTTTTATTCACATTTGGGACTCATGAGGTAGACCGTTCAATTTTGCTATTTATTACTGTACAATGGGTTTTATTGAAGTGTCGCACTCGTTTAAGTCTCTGCTCTGCTGTAACAGCTCTGTTGGAACCCTACAGTCTTCCTTTTTACATGGCAAAAAAAATCTCAGGTAGGTATCGATTGTCCTTCCAACAATTTTTGTGTCTCTGATATTTATATGTATGCTGAAGCTTTGTTTCGATATTTGGAATCGAAAGTTATTTTCTAAAAGCTGAAAATTAGTGCAATGAGACAAGTACTGGACTTCATTTTGGATGCTGATGTTTACATCCAATGGCAGGTAACCTTGAACATTAATGTTTTCATATTGCACAACTTTTTATTCCCCTCATAACTTTGCTAGAAACCTTTTTAATTTTGCTCAGTTGTGATTGGTCACTCGTTGCCTTAGATTTTTACACCACTCAGGCCAGGTACCTGTTTCTGCCAAAGATTATGTGTGATTGGGATTTTTGTAGATATAATTGTTATGAAGTAGTGTTGTCTTGAGGAAGAACAGTCCTACGAAATGATCATGGATATATTCTAATCACCGACATATTCTTTTTGAAACCTTGTAGTAGCTCTACAAGAGATCAGGTTTGTGTTGTACATAACCCCTGCTAAGAACCACCAGGATTGGAGGGTTCTTGACTGTCTGGTTATTGGCTCCAAGTCTAGCTCAAAGAGGTTCTGTTTCCACACATAATATTAGATGACTTCCGACAAGTTGTAGGGGCCTGTAATTGGTATGCTATTATAGTAGAGGTACAGTGTCGTCTGAATATGCAATACTACTATATCTGCTTGGGCTTCTCTGACAAGTCACACTTTGGATCAATTGGCGTTATGATTTCCTGGACCAATGTCTTACTGATGTCATGATGTTCATGTGACATTCCTAAACGGCTACGTTTCCTTTCTATCCTTGGCCATAGTTCAGTTGTGCGGAGGCTTCCCTGTTTGGCAATGAGAGAGAATGCTAAGCCAGGTTCTTTGGCACAATGAACTGTATGTGAACTGAAGGTGTCTAATTATTAGAAAAATTAGATTGATCTCCCTAACATGTGGCCAGGTGATTTCCATGTGCTATGTTGATAATAATTGAAGGTGGGTAGGTGCTGACGGAAGTGAGCAGCAGACAGTTCGCTCGTGCCATTTTAGTTCAGTTCATGCCTTTCAGGGTACGCGGACGCGGTGTACAACCTCATTTGAAGCCAAGTGCTGGGACATTGCTGATGCTGGAATTAGGGGTCTCGGCCCTAAACTAGTCCCAGGTTCAGTCTGAAGCATCCGGATGCTAAATGATCGCGATGTCTGCTGCGACGATTATCCAGGTTCAATGATGTGAAGCGCCCCAATGCTAATTGTTAGCGATGTTTGCTGCGACGAGTCATCCTTGTATGGGGTTGTTCGGTTTAAACAGTTAGTTCATCTAGAGTCCATTAGGGTCGTAGGAGTTTTTGGTTCCCCTCTGTTTCAAATATAAGTTGTTTTGGTAGATACATAGCTTTTGTTATTATGCAATGCACCTAGATATACACATATATCTACATACATAGCGAAAATTATACATCTAGAAATAGAAATACTAAAACGAAACGGCCTATAGTTTGGAACAGGAAATCGATCTATAGAAATGGAACGGAGGAAAACAATCTATAGAAATGGAACGGAGAAAGTACTAGACTACAATCTTGTGTTCGTGAGGGAGGTGATTCTAAACTAATCCATATCATTCCTCTCTAACAAAACAAAGTTGTTTGTGTTCAAAGTTAGTTAGGATGATCCATCACCAGTCTACTCTGCTACTCAAATCACAAGAGTAGGGCAAATGTCCGACCATCGAGGGCTCATCACCTTAATAAATAATAAGCAGGCCTTTCGTTGTACGGCGTTCCTTCGAGGTTGTAAAAGCCTTTTAGTAAAAGGCTTCCGTGTGAGATTAGAAAACAATCGCCAGTGGTGGTTTTGGCCACCAAAAAATAATAAGAGTCGAGCACAAGATCACGGATTTGAATCAGTTACACGAGGAAGATTTATTCCATAATTATTACCTTTAGCTTTTCCTTAATTAATCCAGCGACTGCATCTATCATATTCCTTATTTCTGTATACCACTTCTTGCTCCTCAGCCGGCCTCGTCACCCTCCTATGTCGCCCATCCGATTTACCATCCGATGGTTCAGATCGTTTCGAACAGAAACAGCTTCTCGCTCCAACTCCATCGGCAGCGGCTTCCTGCGCTCCTCTATTGGCTTCTCCTGATCCGCGCCGCAAAATATCTTCTTCTCCTGATCCGCGCCGCAAAATATCTTCCCAGCTTCTTCCTCTCCTCCTCCGAGCAGGACTTCGTCCGATCCCGCCGCCTCCCTTTCTTTCCCCTGCCTCCATCGGCGGCTCCACCCCCTGCGCCAGTCACACGCGGCCGTGGCCTCCCAACACGGGTGACGCCGGTCGCCGGCCGCCGCGGCCATGCGGCCACGCTAGGACGGTGGCACGAGGCCACCCGACGGCGCCACCGCCCCAGCACGGACCTGCGTGGTCGCCTCTTCTTTTGCCCCTGCTGCGGCTCCGCTCGGCACCTCGGTCTGCCCGCGGCGCGTCACCTCTTCCTCTCCGTTGCCCCGGCTCAGCTCAGCGACCGGATCTGGTGAGCCCTCACCCTCTTCTTCTCCTCCTCTATTCCATTGCTCCTCCCGTAGGCCCTCCATCCCTCCGTGTTCCCCTTCGTGCAGATGACTGGCCGCTGCTGCTGTGCTGCAGTACTACTCTTTGCTTACATGGCTGTATTCTTTGCAGCAAACCTTTTTCTTTGTTAGTACATGCATCTAAAGTGTTCTTCCTTTTTCTAGGTTGTTGTATTCAGAGATGCTGCAGTCCTTATGCTTAATTATGTTCATGAAATTAGACCGCATGATTTTAAGTTGGAGTACAGCTACTTCGAAATTAGCATGCATCTTTGACTGAATGGTAAGCTGGATTGCAACTACTTCAAAATTAAGATACATATTTGACTCAATGGAGAGGTACATCCTTAAGATATGTAGTAGCATGTGCCACAGCAGTTGCAATTTCCAAAATCAGTTAAAATTTTAGTATTTTAGTACATGTATCTAAAGTGTTCTTTCATTTTTTTAGGTTGTTATATTCAGAGATGCTGTAGTTCTTATACTAAATTATGTTCATGACATTCGAGCACAAGGTTTTAAGTTGGACTGCAGCTATTGCGAAAATAAGATGCATATTTGACTGAATGGTAAGTTGGAGTACAGCTATTTGAAAATTAAGATGCATATTTGACTGACTGGAGAGGTACATCCTGAAGATATGTAATAGCATGGGCCACATCAGTTACAATTTCCAAGCTCAGTTTAAATTCAAACATTTTACCATTTATAGTTGCATATAGCTATCCTCATGTAATATACAGTTCGTATTGTATGCTTTCTAGAATACTGAATACCTATTCCTTTCTTCATACATCTATCTGAAGTGTTCTTCCATTTTTTCAGGCCCATATATTCATAGATGTTGCAATTCATATAGTGAATTTTGATAATTAAATTCGAGCACAGGGTGTTAGTTTGGAACACATGAGTATTGGCCGTGGTTTGGGAATAGGTTATATGTTTCATACACCAGATAACATTCCTATCCTAGGACAGCTGATGCTTTCGCACTTTATTGAAACAAACTTGATACAGTACTTTATTGAGTAACTCTAACAATGCTTTGCAGGTTGCTCAGTTTCACAGGTTGTGGCTTAGTTTCGCTGGAATGTCCCACCTGCTTCCGAACTCCACTGGATGGGTCTTCGCTCTTGCCCTCCAGACTTTGATTGATTGCATAGGTAAAGTAATTCAGAAAATACTTCTGAAGTAATATGTATCTAGGTATGGCCTTCTAAACCTCGGTCAATGGTCTACATTAAACAGTCTATATTGTACAAATGATTATTTTGGCTTATATGCTTGGGTTTAGCTGAAATGCATGACTGAATTGATTACCTACACCTTTCTATAATACATGCATTTTGGCATACTTTTCACTATACCTCCGGATCTAAGTACTTCTCTATTTTACTGCCCTCCTCGGTTCCCATTGTCAGGTCAGGATTTAACTGAACAAAACTAGATCTCGGCTGCAAATTTTTTAGAGTATTTCAATTTAGGATTGGTAATTTTAGTTATATTTGTAAATTAGCTTTCGACACAAATCCAGTTTCTTAAATCTTAAAACATTTCATATCAGCTAGCTTATTTCATTGCGTGAATAGGGAAATAAACAGCTGCTCTAATGGTCTACATTTCCATGTGGTTGTCCTGATCAGAGGCATGCGCGGAGTTTCTCATGAACTGTAATTCATTGCAATTTCTATGAGAGGTACCTCAGAGACTCAGATCTCCATATTTCTGCCAACCTTTTGGTTCCAGAAATTCTATATGCCATATTTCCGACTTCCTGCCCCGTGTGAAGCACGGGGTACCCGCTAGTTAGTACTGTTACTACTGTGCACCGGAACAAGCTAAGCAGAGCCCAAAAAGAGAAAGAAGGGACGAAACATGTGGGACGCCGCCGGAGGGTGGCAAGGCCGCGAGGCTTCTGCCGGCCGGCCGGTCACTTGGCCGATTTGCTGTGAGGAGGAGCAGGGGAAGCGCTGCCGACCTGCGCGTCGTCGACCTTGCCCTCCACCTGCCCCCCCCCCCCCCCATCTTCTGCTTCTCCGCCTTCCCTCTCTCGATCGCCTCCTCCGCTTCCTCCCTGCCCTGCACGTATGATCGCGCGACGTCACGGCTGGGCACCGCACAATAAGCAGCGCCGGCGGCGGCGGCTAGATTACGAGCATGGTGGCAGTGCGCGTACCTCGACGGCCGTGTTCGTCGGCGAGCGCGAGCCGTGTACGGCGGCGCGGTTGGTCCCTTTCGCCACGGTTCCCATCGCCCGCCGTCCCAAGACGGCGACGCCGGCGAGGTGGCCGCCGCTGCTTCTGCGCGCCAACAACATCCTAGCTCTGTAGCTCAGCTGCTTTCTGCAGTCTCTGGGTGGGCCGAGCGCAGCACGCCAGCACGTGCGGTGCGGTTGACGCTTATGATGTGGCAGGGTCGATCGATGGATGGAGGAGACGTGTGCGCCTGCATGCGGGCGCAGCGCGATCGTGTGGCCACGTACGCATGCCAGCCGACGCGCTGTGTTAAAACAACTCATAATTAATACGGTTTAATATTGGTCCAGCCGCACGCATTCCAAGAAACGGGTGTTTGGTCTAGTGGTATGATTCTCGCTTCGGGTGCGAGAGGTCGCGAGTTCGATTCTCGCAACACCCCTTGTTTTTTTAGCCTTTTTCACATGTATTCTCTTTTTTTATTACGATTTTTCACATGTATTCTTTGACGGGAACTTTATTTGGTTTTTTCTTTCTGTTAGAAACTACATCGCTCGTTTATTTTCCAGCTGAACTCAGCATACTCTAGCGAGAAACAACGCTGGGTAAGCACCATTAATATGTAATATGATGGAGTTATTGGTAGAGGTTAAGCTTATGAATGGACATTACTAACGATTTGTAGAATTTCGCCAGGGTCAGCTGACCTCCAAAGAAGGATATATCCCCGTCCCTGCAAACAGCAAGTCAAAACAACAAAGGCCACGTAGCCTAATGGTTATAAAAACCTCACTTCATCAATTTTGATAATTTACTGGTTCAATCTTCGAAAATACTCATAGCAGTAGAATCTGCATCCATCTATTCAAAAGGATGAATATGTGTATGTTGTGAGTATCTGAATTGTACTATGTAATTAAAAAAAGATCGAGCAATGGAAAGCTTCTAATCATTGTGACTAAGATCGTATGGATCTACATAATTAAGTTTGCTCCTAGATTGATGGCTTAATTAAGGTTTAGTTTGCATCTAAAGGGTTTGGCAATTTAGACATCAAATTAAATCAAATTTGTGGCCAAGATTTCAAATGAGTAGGTTCACATATCACTAGCTGGCGGTCACCCCAGCCGCGAGCACGCAACGGTGCTGTGAAGGATAGAGGCAAGCAGCAACAGAGCGAGCGCTTGTGCAGCCTATTTGAAATGTAGCCGCCAGCAATAAGTGCCTCCAAACAAGTCCTCCCACTACAACTTAAAGAATCATTCAACACTACCATTAACTATTATCATTCCTTCGAACCAAACGATATATTAAATGATGCCACACCATGACACCCAAACTCCTGGGGCGACTATGTTCCATGAATCCTTGTATCAACCTGAAGCATAAACTCTGCAACGATTGGGCAGGTGATCATCCAAGCAAACAGCAATGTAACTTTTCCTGCCACTTTGCTGAAGGGGATTGTCTAGTGCATTGGGTGATCTTGCCACATTAAGCTGGATTAAATAAACTATTCAGTCCACCGAGCGCCTAACATCTTAGCCATAAAGCTATATCTGTCTGCAGCTTCGTCAATCTGAAATTAAAGGCAGGAAACCACATAAATGATTGAACTTGAAGGCTTGAAGCCAAAGCGATATTGAGAGAAACAGTTGCACAAACCAATTTTTGAGTTGGCCGGCCAGCTCCATGCCCTGACTTGCGGTCAATGCGACCAATTATTGGATTTGTTTGTGGGGAGTCCTCGGTACACAGGACATGCTGCAACGTCTATGAATAGCAATGGAAACATAGCAAGGACAAAAAAGCAAATATGTTATAACGAATTAACGAGCATCAAAAGGCAATTGTATCATGACACTTGGAACAAAATTTATAACCCAATGCAACTGTTATAAAACTGATTCATAAACAACATAAGATTCATATAATGTTAAATTTTCATTGAAGAGTAAACTGTTGCTAATAAAATCACAAAAAGAAAACCAACAAAAGGCATGGCCAGAACTATGCTCCAAAAAGAGGAAGAATATCAGAAGCCTGAACTGATGAGAGGCTCTGCTATTGGCATAGCAACAAGCCTGCTGCAGCCTAATGTGCACCCTACACACATGCTGCCATGGGCTGTCTCCATTGACAGTAAAGGCAACAATTTGCCATATCTCCTTTATGAGAGATTGGCTTTACAAAGAGATCTAATTTACCATTGAATCTAACTTCAAATAAATCTTATCTGTGGCTATGTATTTTATACACTATATCACCATCTACCCTGACATAGCATGGAAAAAGTTAAGGGTAATTAGCTTGTCTCTAAGACTGATACCATGCACCTGTGATAAGCTGGAAAAAAAATAGTATATACTACAATCCAAAATGTAGGTCATTTTAGCTGCCCTAAGTCAAACTTTCCACCAAATTTATAGAAAAATGCACCAACATCTGCAACATCAAATCAGTTTTCTTAGATCCACCACGAAATGTCTTGATAGTGCATTTATTTGGTGTTTTAGATGTTAATATATTTTTCTTAAAAACTTGGTCAAAGTTAGAGAAGGTTGACTTAGGATCACTAAATGACCTACATTTTGGAAAAGAGGGAGAGCCAAATAAGCATAAAAGCACTCCTGAATTCTGACAATATTGGAAAGATCAGTAAAAGATTTTCCAAAACGAAAAAAGGGAATACTTTGCTGCATCACTAGCATATATAAGATAATATTTCTTCAATATACAGCTATCAATATATTGACCTTTTTCGTTTCAAATGAGAGCTCAGAGAGACAGAATACAAAAAATGAACTTACTGCTAATAACTTTAGTGAATGCAATGGCACAACACGATCGTCATGATCAGCTGTCAGCAACATGGTTGCTGGATACTGGCATTGGCTACCAGAGCTTTGCTCCCAAGGTCTCCGCACATTATGAAGGGGAGAATATCTTGTATTAATCAGAGCAGCAAACAGAAAAAAAAAGGATCAGGATATTAGGATAAACTCAATAATTTAGTCCCTTGTTTTAATCTCAGATTTTCTTTTTTGAATTGAAGTCTCAGTTTCTCTTTATCTCTACTGCTCTTTCCGTGATTATCAGTTGGTTTCAATGCTGCAAGGAGGGCGTTTAGAGGTATGATTTATAATTTACCCAACATCCAATCAGGCATTCCCCAGGTAAGGCACGCGATGCAAGCCAAATTTTCTAGTATCCCTTAATTAGCATATCAGAATAACTACCCCTGGTAGCTATAGAAATATAATTTTTGAAAAAAAAAATCAATAATTTGGCTTGATGATTTTCTGAACAGCCCAATAATAAGTACAATGTCAGTAGAGATGTAATTCAGCAACTCAGATAGTATACAATGATGTTGGAAATAACAGAAAGTCAGAGCAGCCATACTTGATGAGCCATTGGAACTCTTCTTCCTTATCTGAACAACCATAGTCTGTAGTCCAGGCATGGCCTATACAAAACAAGAAGCACTAACTGTTATACAGGTAATGGGATATAGATAATCAGAAGAAATGCAGAATAACAGAAAACAAGGAAAATTGAAATGGCCTAAGTTTGCATCCCCAGATATCTCATTTTGGAGCAACCATCAAGAAATCTGTCAAAGGCCAAAACTCAAAAGACCCCTGCCTGTCATCGCTTCTTAGCATCAGACGGATCATGTCTGTCACTTATTAGCAGCACATGGATCCTGTTGAATATGCTGGAGTCGGAAGGGAAGAAAACACCAATGATGCAGAGCAGAAACTGATGGTTGAAAAGATGGTGGAGGCTATCTAATGGGCAGTGTGCAATAGGGCACTGGTGAATTCCTCCAACCAACACAGAAGCCAAAGCTAAACTAAAGAATAACACAGGCAGAGAAGCTTGAGATGTGTGGATCGTGAGGTTAGAGAAACAAGAAAGGTATAAAGATGGGAGCAAGAGCTGACGGCTGACACTACAGCAGCCACAGTGACTTCCCGCATGGACATCAGCATGCATCACTGCGAGCCAAAGTTAGACACTATCTTGCTGGTTGCCATAGCGGCATGATGCTGGTGCTCATTGCTCTATAGTGGCTGAAGACCAATGGCAGTGAGAACTCCAGATCAGTGCAAGAGGGGGGTGGAGAGTGGGGAGTTGCAGGATTTTCAGAGTGGTTATATGACTTTATTTAAACATACCAATCGTAAACTTGTGGAAGCGGAGCATGTCCATGACACCAACATGAGCAAGAGCACACCCAAAGAGATCAGGCCGCTGCAACACAGTATGTGAGTTGGAACTTATGTATTGCAATATGATTGGACCAAAAAAAATGGGTAAAATGAGGGTTTACTATATTACCTGATTGATGGAAGCAGCAATCAGAAGACCACCATTGCTTCCACCTTCAATACATAGTCGGCTGGAACTGGTGTAACCAGTAGAAATGAGGAATTCAGCACAAGCAGCAAAGTCATCAAAACAATTTTGTTTCATTGCAAGTGCTCCAGCTTTGTGCCACTCCTCCCCATATTCTCCACCGCCACGAATGTTTGCTACACAGACAACAAAACCCATGTTCTTGCATAGCACAAGACGACCAACGCTGAATGAAGGAGTTAAGCTTATGTTGAATCCTCCATAACCATATAGCAAAGTTGGGTGTGATCCATCGAGATTGATATCTTTCTTAGACATTAAGAACATGGGAATTTTGGTTCCATCCTTACTAGGGACAAAAACCTGAGTAGTTGGTAAAAACAATATTATGGTTAATAAACAAACATCTCATCCAGAAAAAATTATTCAGACCAGCAAAAAGAAGAGCACATTAACTTAAGAGCAAAAACTACTCATATGAAAATACAAGTTCTTAATATCTAGAACCATAGCTAAAAAAATTCAAAGGCTGAAAGTTACAGATATTATAATAGTAGAACGCAGAACAAATATGTACAGGTAAGATATCTACCTGCTTAACCTGAAAACTTGTGCGATCAAATCCAGGGACTGAAATTTCTCGAAACATCTTCATTTCAGGGATTGCAGGTGACAAGTTACACCTGTAAATAATACCTGGAGAAAGAAAGCTCGTGAAGCCAATAAATACTTCCTTATCTTCCCGTCTGCAGGAGATCTCTGAAACAGAACCAATCTCTAGAGGCAACTGATGAATTAGATTTCCAGTTCTAAGATCTCTTAACTGCAGAATATGCTTAACATCTGACATATAACACACCAACAGTTGGTTATTGTTAACAGCGTCAGCTGACTCAAGCACATCTTTTTCGTGCTCAGGAAGAACATCAGTCCACAGTTCTGGGTTCTTGATATTTACCCTCACCAGCTTATTCCTAGGGGCACTTTTATTGGTCAAAAATGTAAATTCATCACCATCATTGGCCACAACTTGATATTGAGCATCAAAATTGTCAATAAGCTTGACAAATGGAAGCATTTCCTGTCTCTCTCTGAAGCCCTCTATTCCTTGAGGAAGAGAAGAAATTTCACAATAGTATAACTTATTGACAGGGTCGCAACCTTCATAGACAGTCAATATGATGTACTGCCAAAAACATGATGTTAAGAATTTTTTTAATGCATCAGAAAAGACTTTGGGAAGGTTCCTTAAAGATGAAGACATAAGTTTATAGATTCCTCTATTATCCAAAATTAATATGCAGAGTACACAATCTAATTTTATTTATTAGAACATCCCTGTATAAATGACACAAGTGAGTAGCGTCAGCAGGTTACCTTTCCATCTTCAGTGACTGAGGCACCAAAGGAGTACTTAGAGTGTTCAGGATCTTTCCAGCACAATACGTCCTCTGACTGATTGGTTCCCAAAACATGGTAATATATCTGATGATTAAGGTTGATGTTTGTCTCAGTTCCAGCATCCAGCTCCCCTCCTTCTCTATAGAAATAAATGAGGGAAAAAGACAGGTGATGATTCTGCTCAAGTGCTTCAGAGCAAACAGATTTGACCAATTCAACAAAAACACTGAATAGAGATGATGATAGGTCGTGGAGACATTAACCACACATGAGCTTATTTCTTAGCTAATTCTAACATTCATATTTGTGAAATTATAATATTATATTGATTTGCTATTTGTTGTCTTTGACTTTGCTTGACTATTCCCAAGGTGATAAATTAGACAAAAGAGATTAATAGAAGGAGCAAGACTTAGCCACACAGAGTTACTGCTGTGTATGTACTGCTGGCACATGGGCCAAAAGGTGAAACAGGCTGGCAGCTGAAAACATCAAGAGGTGTTGAATTCCCAAAAGAACTGAGACTGGAGAAATCAAGCAATCCATGCAAAACAGTATTATCAAAATGAACTGGAGTTTTTTTTTTACAACCAATCTGAGAGCAAAATGTAAGCCCATCAGATGCATATCATATCCAGAAATTAACATGGGAGTTGCGACAGAACCACAAACCACCCATGCCAAGTATGTGTCCGAGTAACAGGCAGTATGAGTTTTGCATTCAAACAGGCCATGAGTTGGTAAGGTTTGCTAAACCAAGTGATAAAAAAGTAACCGGGAACTCTCTTCCAAGAATACTATGCGCTTTCCTTTGGTGATTACAGAAATGGGTATTTCACATCAATGTGAGGCAAACATCACAAATAACAGAGAAGAGTAGATGTATGTGTATACATTATATGCAAGCGCTTGTATTGACTAGACGTTGTCTTTTATCTATCTTTTCCATATTGTTACAACAATAAGAAGCCTTTTGGTGCCAAGAAATTTGGGTTTTGTGACTTTTGTCACATTGCATTAGCTATCTACCAGAAAAATCCATAACAATATGTAGGACTACATCAATGCTGGAAAAGGCAGTTGCTAAGTTAAAAAAAGTAGGGAAAATCAGTATGGCCTACCTAGGTGCTGGATACCGACTATAGAAAAAACCTTTCCCATCATGAGTCCAACTGATAGAAGAGAACTTCACCTGCATCATGAAGAGCCAAGACTTGGTTAAAAGAACCAACAAACAAGCACTATTGCACTGCTATTTGCACAAAGGAAAACTAAGCCTCTAGCAGTCAAGTGGCAAGTGGTGATTGCCTACCCAGGACAGTTTGTCAGGCATAGGTTGCTTGTTAGTAACATTCATCACATGAATAGAGACCCAATCACTACCACTTTCACTTAACCCGTAAGCAATGTAGTTTCCATCCTCACTAATTGAATATGTTGAAAGAGCAACTGTCCCATCCTTGCTTAGAGTATTTGGATCCAAAAGAACCTCTGCCTTTCCATCCAATTCATCCTGCAATGTCAACATAGAATATGGCACATTTAAACTCCAGTAATATCACTATTACGCATTATTAGCATACTAAAGGAGAACAATTTGCATTACACTGAACAATACTAACACCCCATATACTAAGATAAGCTTAAAATGTAGTTTTCAATGCTGCATTGCTGCCAAGGTCTCAGTCCTTGTCTCCTTGGCATACAGCCCGCCACTCATGTCCACTTGTCCAGTAAAATTCAATTCAATCCTAGACCTTGGCATCAAAGCAATCATTATCCAGCATTCCACCATGTCAAGTAATAATAATGCAACCATGCCAGGTGGACCTTATCTGTAATCAGGTGTGGCAATCCACCATGGTAAGTAGTCCATTGATCTGTTTGTACTTCTTTGTTCCATCTTTATAGGAAAGACGCGCAAGGATTGCGACAACTTGACAAAAGCCATCACCGGAAGGGTCAGTGAGTTTGACATATTTCCCTATTTATTTTTATTCTCATGGTATTGGCAGAGGAGGGGGGGGTATTGGTGAACTGGTTGGAGTGCTGGCAGCTGCAGGTGGTGTTGGATGCCCAGTGGGCTGGCACTAGCGCAGGGGAGCTCAAAAATGGAGAGTTTAGTGCGGTGCAAGTGACGGTTGTGGGTCTGGTGATGGCTGGGAGGTGGCGGCAAAGACGCAAGGGAGTGAACAGAGGTGAAATTGAGGAAGGAAGACGACAAAAAGTAAGGCTACGATGTTGATCATTGGACGGCTAATGGGCAAACAAGATTGAACGCCCAAAAAATATCATGCACTTGATTACTAGCATCTTCTCAATTGTTTGTCCGTAGCAACATCCGTGCATTTAACTAGCGCCAACAATCATCACAATAGGTCAATGCCAAAGAGACGTTAAGACATGTGAGACGAATTTTTCTTATGCGATCCAAGAAAATAGCATGGAACAAATTGATTTCCCTTATTCCAACCTCTATTTATCCCCTATAGCTCTAAACATCAGATCTACCGCCCGGTGCTTCCACTTCCAGCTAAGGAAAGTTCGTGGCGTACCTGCATGTAGAGTACGCTCTGGGCCTGGAGGCCGGAGTTGTGGAAGTAGAAGTACTTGTTCCCGCGGCGGAACGGCGCGGCGTAGCGCGGGTGGTCGAACAGCCGCGTGACCTCGCGACGCAGGTTCTCCCTGTCGGGGCACCCGGCGAGCACCGTCTCAGCCAGCTCCGCCTGTTTCGCCACGAGCTCCTTCGTCTCCTCCGAGTCCGGGTCCTCCAGCCTGCGTCGGCGCAAGGCATAACCACAAGCGAGCGAAACTTGACTATTCAGAAGACGTGCGCGGTTGCTTACCAGCGATAGGGATCGGAAACCTGAACGCCGTGGTAGTCGTCGACGACGGAATCGTCGCGGCGGGCTGGCGGGTACGCGAGGCGGGCGGCGTCGCCAGCTACAGAGCCCATGGCGACGCGTGGGAGGAGCGGGAGGCGGCGGGGGCGAGACGGCCGCGGGAGGAAGAAGGGTTTGAGAGGACGGCGTGAAAGGAGAAGGCGGAGGGGAACGGATTTATGCTGGAGAAGAAGCATTGCCGGCGGGGGGAGTCACGGGTATGTGGGACTGACCCTGGGCTGACCCAATCGTTTCTTTTCTACGCGAGGTTGGGGCAATCTTTTGTTATCCCTCTTTTTTTATTTCCGGCAGTTTTTACTGAAAGATTTAAAATTTTCAAGACATAACGAAATTTACAAGAACTGAAGTTTTATTTTTGCAAAGGATGGTGTCCTTCTATAAAATAGGTGACACTTGAACTTTTTATATGATGAATGTTAAGGTGGGTAGTATAATTATTATCTCGCACATCTATCACTGTCAGGGTTTTTTTATTTATTCATCTGGGTTCAGCCATATCGGGAAGCAAATTTAGTTACAAATTTTGAGAGAAGTTGTACCAAATTAAGGATTAACGCAAATCCCAAATTAAGCTTGAGCACTTTCGGATCACGATTTATATGGTTGATAAGTGTAACTGAAAATAGTAAATAAAGGGCACTGAAGCATTTTGTATTTAGTTTTGGGATATGATGAGATGGGTTAGGGTTAGATTACGATGCCATCCGTCTATTTGGTACAAAAAGGGTAGAACTTGGATCATTCTAGTTTGATTAATACCTCAAACTTGATTTTATGCACAATTTTAGGATACTTAAATGTGTACTTGTACAAACAATTATGGAAGCTGTCACTATATGCAATTATTTAGAGATATTAGACATTTGTAGGGACTCATTAGTGCTTGTAAGTTCGTTCCATCAGATGATATGTTATTCAGAGTATACATGTTGGATCCAACCTAATCGACCGAGGGGGGTAGTGGTATGGGAGAATAATTATATGATCTAATTTGACACTACAATAATTAGTTTTCTTTGCATAGCTCTTCTTTAGTAAGTTTTTTATTTGGACCTCTAGTGGAAATATCTAAAAACTAGACCCTCTATACGGCATTGTGGCATTTCATGTCATAGGTCAATAGCACGATGCCTTGTGTTTTGGCATCGTAGTGTGCCATGTAGGATCCAACATGGTTGGGGAGAAAATACACAAAGGCAAAGACTATGATATTTTGTTGTTGATATATAACTTCATGACTAATAGGGCCATGTGCTATTAATATGATGCTAAAACCTATAGCGTTGTACTATAAGACATATTTCCGCCCACTCTAAATCCTCTCCACCTTAGCCTAGTTCAATTCGAACTAAGCGGTTCGAAAGCAAACGACCCTATTCCCTCCCCACTCGTCTGCCCCTCCAAATCTAGGTTGAGTTTTTCACGTGGAATCACACATATTGAGGTATTCTTCTCTTAATATCTTCCTTTGTAATAAGTAGTTTTGTTTGATTTGGTTAGCATTACGAGAAACCCTAGGTATGAAACCCTAGGTAGTAGTTGAGCACTTGATGATGTTTGTTTTCATCGATTTCTTCAAAGTTGTTGCTATAATTAGGTTGTCATCTACATGATTGGACTCAAGTACTTATAATTGGTGAGTAAGTTTGGTTGATGGGGCTAGGAGGTGGCTGCCGCAGGCAGGCTAGGGTCTCGCGGCGGCGAGACCCTAGCCCGCCTGCGGTTGGGTGGTGGCAGGGGCAGGGAAACCTGGGAAGAAGGCAGTGTCTGGAGGTAGAAGATGAAGAAAAATAGTTAGATTTTGATCGAGTGGTCCAAAAAAATCAAGTGATTGTTTTCTTAGTGGCAAAATCGACGCTTTACTCTCTATAGCGTATGATACAGCCTACAATACGAAAGGTCGAAAGGAGGCAAAGGAAAGAACATTCTAGTTAGAACAGCAAGATCTGAATTTTTAATACAAAATTATAATGTAATTAAGGATAATGCTCTAGTGCTGCAAAATAACAAAACTAGGTCACAATCGTCTTCCGGGTGGACAACTGAGCAGATGAAATTTGTTGTTTTCGTCGACTGGACGGACAAAATCCTTACCTTGTCTATAGGGTGGACGATTTCTCCGGTAGTATACGAGGCCCACGGTATTTCATCCAGTGGGCAGATAAAATCTAGATTTTTGTCTGACGAGAGTATGAAATTTGGGTTTCATCCATTGAGCGGAAGAAATTTGCCTCTCACACCTCCTCTCGTGGTCTTCTCTCTCTTGTTGTCCTCTTTCTCGCGCGCTCTATCTCTCTATCTTGTCGCGTCTCTCTCTTGCGCGGGGCAGCAGGCGGGGGACCACGCAGCGCAGCGGTTGCGGTCGGGGCATGGGGTGTGGCTTGGGGCGACGGCTACGGCGGGGTTGCGGCCACTGAGGGCCCGCACGCGCGCGAAAGGCTGGGCTGCAGGGCTGGCAAGGTTTTTTTTCATAAATTTATGTTTTGTATTAATGTGTTGTATTAAGTGTTTGATATAAATTTAAGTCTAAATTAGTGTCTACATTTTGATTTAGATTAGGGTTAGATTTTGATTAGGATTTGCAGTAAATTTTAGTTTAAATTAGGGTCTAGATTTAGATATAGATTATGGTTTAGATTTGGATTAGGGTTTGCACTAAAATTTATTTTAAATTAGGGTTTGGATTTAGATATAGGTTAGTGTTTACATTCAGATTAGGGTTGCACTAAATTTTAGATTTAGATTTAGATTTGGATTAGGGTTTGCACTTAATGTAAGCATCGTAATATGTACGTATGTCATATAATGTAGATTAGGAATCTGACATGGTAGATATGAAATGTAGTCATATAATGTAGATTAGGAATCTGACGCGATATATATGAAATGTAGTCAGATTGTAGTACAATCTATACTTTTGCGACATATAACTGGTAATCTAAATTCGTAGCAGGTGGTATCCCTTTCAAGCCTAAATCAGATTAGGATATTTTATGAGATCGGAGAGATCGTTCATGGCCTGTCGGGTGTTGATTTGTGTTTGTTTCCTCATATCACCATTGACCATCCAACCCTGATTGTGCTAACACAAGGGATTTGAAAGATTGGTTCATGATGTTGTTTCAAATGGATGGAAATATTTATTCAGACACGATTTATTGCCTGTAGACATTAATCTAGTCATGACTGATAGAGTAGTTTAGGTGGTGCAATGTTCCGTTAACTATTCTAGTTCAACCATATCTAAAATCGATTGTTGGTGAGACAAGATCATCGCAACTGCCCGAGAAAAAGAGTGGTTGATGTGGTGATGTGCCATTGAACCAATTAGGGATCAGAGAGGAAGATGTCACTCAGACGAAGGAAATTGATGTTGATGATGTGGCTGATGGTGGAGAAAGAGTCCAAGGGGTTGTTGAAGATCTAGCAGCCGTTGACCGCAACACCATTAAAGAAGAGGAAAATCTGACTATGGAGGACGACACGGACGACGACGAAGAAGAAGAAGATGATACCATGGCCACATAGGCTCTTGTTCCAGAAGAATAAAATAGGTTAGATGTGTCGAGTATGGAAGCTATAGATATGCATGAGTCTCGGTACCAATATGGTTGCAGCATGATTAAGCGGGATCAATTATTTCCAAATAAACAAGAATTAAAGGACATGTTGTCACGATTGACGGTGACGTCAATAAGAGAGGTGTTTGTCAAGATTTCAAGTCCATCAAAATACAATGTAAGTGTGGGGCACCCAGCTTCACCTTCTATGTATACGCATACAAGCTGATGAATGAGATCCATTGAATTGCTTCTATAGTGCAGAATCACAGCTGCATGCTACAGAACTTAGGAAAGAGACACCGTAACTTGACAACATCTCTGATTATGAATGAATTATATTGTGAGATAATGAGAAGAGGGATATGGAGTGCTCCTTTATCCAGCAAGCAGTTTGGAGACAATTCAAATATGAAATTACATATCAGAAAGATTGGCGAGCGAAACAGATTGCACTCGAGATGCATTGGGGTTCATATGAGGAATCATATTACAACCTTCCCCGTGTGCTTGAAATCTTGAAGGAAAGAAATCATAGCACGTACACCGCATTCATAGAATCGGTCTACAATGGACAGCCAAATGTGTTTAGACGTGCTTTCTTATCTTCGAACCCTTGCATTAAGTCATTCAATCATTGTTGACCTGTGATCTATCTGGACAGTACCTTATTGATGGCTAAGTATAAAGAGCAGATACTAACTGCAATTGGAGTTGATTCAAACCAACAGATACTTCTATTGGCTTTCACTTTGTTGGGAGTGAGAATAAGGAAAGCTGACCATGGTTTCTTGGGCATCTTAAGGTTGGTGTTGTGCACCATCGGCCAAATATCTATATGTTTAATATTACTTCTGGAGGCAAACAATGCCTATATCTTCACAAGGTTTGGCCTTGGTGTGGTGATGTATGGGGCAATTTGTATATTTCATATGTCTCATGCCACCGTGGCTCCTTTATATTCCATGAATAAAATTAAATGTACCTTTTATGTTTTGAACATGAATAAAATTAGATGTGTTACATTACAGGTATACCTACCATACATACATTAATACTATAATCAAGTGCAATTACATTATCTATTGCTTGGTTTTTTGCCAGCAAAATTATAATACCATCTACTATATTTATGATTTGTATTGCCCGTAGCAGGACGGAGGGAGTATCTATGATATTGCCGTAGCAGAACAGAAGGAGTATCTATGATTTGTATTGCCCGTAGCAATGCATGGACATGAAACTAGTGGGTCCTAGTTTTGCTACTTTCGGAGGACTAGAGCACTATTCCGGGTAATTGTAGTATAATTACGTATTAAAAAAATCGGCCATCGCACCTCAATAATTCCGTGGTCCACGACTTCTCAACTCTGGTGTCTGGTGTGGTCTCTTCACACTCCGTGCTAAAACCCTAAACCTCGCCGACGGCCACCGCCATGGCGGCCCCCACCAGGCGCCCCGGCTTCCTCCGTGAGGTCGAGCTCCGCCTCCTCCGCTGCACCCTCCCCTCGCCGCCCTCGACCTCGCCACCAACACCTCCTCCTTCCCCTGCGCACCCGCTCGGTGCCGCCGCCGCCTCAGCGCTCGCCGCCGTCGAGGACGGCGACTACGAGGCAGCTCTCGCCGCCGCCGCATCGCACCTCCTCCCGGCCTCCGCCTCCTCCGGGCCGCCCGACTCCGCCGCTCAGTTCTACGCCGACCTGGCAGCTGCCGCTCAGGCCTTCCTGCGCGGGGATGGGGACGTGGAAGCCGTCGGAGAGGGTTTCGAGTGCAGGTGCGCGGTTGTGCTCTCCGCCGCGGTGGCTGCGCTGCTAGCATTCACGCAGCAGAACGTGACTGGGTGAGTTGTTTTCTTGGGTTTTGTCCTGTTTTTTTTTTTGGTATGATTGAGGTTAGTTTAGTGTGCAGATGTGTGCTTTAGCCCCATTTGCGGGAATGCCTGCAGTTTCGAGGTCTAAAAGTACTGTTTGAGCTGTAATGACCATTCCAACTTCTGAGATTTTTTTTTGAAGCAAATTGTTAGCATACCATAGAACGACAATATATGCAACAAAACGATAAGCTAACGTTTAATAGAATGATATAGTACACTGTATTCTGTCTGATGTCAAATTTAGCCGTAATACATCTGTTTATGATGAATGACATGTTTCTACCAAAGCAGAAAACTGAAATCAGATTTACATTTTCATGTTAATGTAAAATCTTTTTTGATTTTTTAGAGAGATAATTTTCTTTATATATATATCCTTTTCATAAATTGTTTGTAGGCCTCCAAAGAAGTTTTCCACTTTTCCTTGCTGGACTTCATCTTTAGATGAAGGATGCTACAGTAATATTGGAGGCATATGGGATGCCTGGGCTTCTGCTAATTTAGCTTCTTTTGGTTCTCATGTTCATGGGAAATTTTCACTCTTGCAGGTATGTATGTTGAGGTTGGCTCATTTATTATCTCTTTTTATGTCTTGAAATTTGATCTATTAGGTTAATATGTTCTCCTGAAAACATAGTCGGATTCATGCACACCTCCCCTATAGTCTTTCCATAAACAGTCTCAACATTTGATTGTTGAAATAACACTCATTTGATAAAAAAAAGGGATAGTGGTTTTCTGAGCCTTGGGAAACAGAAGAATTAATGTTAGTGTGAATGTCGTGTTTGGACTATTCTTTCTCTGCTACTATAAAGATACGCAGCTCTCCTGCGTGTAAAAAAAAAGTGTGAATGTCGTGTTGGCTAGTCAGTATAGTGTCGAGTCAGTCAGTAGTGTTGACTGTTGAGTCCTTTTGGTTCAGTCAAGAGTCTAGCTAAAAAGTGGTTCAGTTAGAGTTTGGTTAGAGTCAGTTAGAGCATGCGGCAGTCTGTTGTTCATGCCCGAGTCTTAGGAGGCCAATTAGTCCATGCTTTACTGGCCACTAGGGCCACGACCCTTTCAGTTCTTAATCATAAAAATGCTGCAATGCTTTACAGCACCAAATTCTTTTGTGCTTGTGTGTGGTCTTGTATAGCATTTTTTATGGGCATATGGTATATCATCTTGGATAGACTAAGCCCTAATGGTTAATCATGCGAAGTTTGTTAGACTGTAGCCTGATCAGTCAAGTTTGAAAATTTTCTCACATAATGGCTAACGGTTGACATTGCATTTTAAAATGTAAGGTTGCTGTTAGCACAATGGTCTAAAGATACGGGACATCTATTCTGCATGTTGACATCTATTCGTCTTAGGTATTTCTTTATGAATAACTGCAGTTCATGTCACCTACTACAATAAATGCCCCACCAAGTGTGAGCAATTTGAGAATGCTTGATATGGAATGGCCGGCATTGCTAAAGTAATACTACTTCTGTTTCACAATATTTGTCCGGTCTGCATACCTAGAAGGCACACAAACTATGTCAATTTTTTAACCATATTTTCTTATTCTTTGTTGTATCAGATAGGATAATTACTAATTCTATCCAAAATGCACAAATTTCATCTGATTTCGTTAAACTTAACTTCAATTTAACACCTATGTATGCTAACCTAACAAACATTGTGAAACAGAGGGAATGACACTACAGAAATTGTAAATTATATGATACAGTATTTTATTTTACATTTTTGACATCTATAGATTATAGACACAGGAGATAGGACCTTAAATTGGCGCCAATACTTCCATAGTACTTGTTTTTTGTTTGGTGTCTAATCCTACAATTGGCCATAGTTGCGATTGAGTCAAGCTAATTTCGATGGTTAAAAGCTTTTATTTTTATTGAGCCTTTCTGTACCTTAGATGGTAACAACGTGGATGATTTTGTTGTTGTTTTTTGAATTGCCTCTACCTCTGCCTGCATATATGCACGTGGTCTTTTAAGTGGAGAAATGTCTTACCTTGTTTTGTATTTACAGTGTTTCAAGTTTTTATCTTATTCTTTTGCAGTTCATTGTCTTTGCAGAGCTTTTGTTAACCAGCATATGGAATCTGGATATCTCTGATTGCTGGAGTGTGTCATGGTGGTTGTTTAGAATATCAATGCTCCTGCAGAACATTTTAGATGAGTTGTCGTCGTCATTGTTTGATCAAGTGCAAGTGTACAAGAATAAGATGTTGGGCTATTTTGGTGAACTGGAAAAGGTTTCTACCTACTGGGATTCTTTATTGTTTGATGGAGAAGGCTCTTATTTTGTTTCAGCTGCTTTCTTAGAGGCTGGAATCGTGGAATACAAATATGGTCGTGTTGATGCTTCAAGGTCTCTCTCTCTCTCTCTCTCTCTCTCTCTCAATTTGAGGGTTTTAATATTCTCCAGATGATTTGTTCTTTGCATGCTTTCATAAGAAAACAAAGTCTTGATATTCAGTAAGCCTATTACTCAAGGTTTTCAAAAGTAAACTGAAGAAAGGAAATGATGTATAGATTATCGGAGCTCTTTCTCAGGTTTATTACATATATAGGCTCCATTTGTCATTGTGTTGGCTTTCAGAAATGGTTATTTATTTCTAACTAAAAGTGACTTGTTAGTTGGAAGCCATGGTGGAGTTTCTGATAGATTCTAGGAGGGGCCAGCAGTGGTAATCTGAACATGGTATCAAAATTTAAGCATGATATGCTCTTACTAGATTCCACACTGCAGCCCAGCACAGCATGTCAGCAACCACAAACAAACCTTAGGCATTAAGCCAACATTATTCCAACTGCGGATAGGAATGGAAAACTGATAGCCATTCTGAACATGGTACCATCTTAAGATCTTGTTTGGATATTTGTGTAGGTTACATCTGGATAGCGCACAAGAAGCATGTGACCTACAGCTCTCCCTTACAGGGATTCTTGGCTTTCGAACAATACACCAGGTGGACTGAGTAAAATAGCATCTACTCTTTCAGTTTTATAACATAGCGAGAACTGCCATTCTTGAAAAATGAACTGAGCCTTCCCTTCCTATAGGTGGATGCAAAGTCTCAAATGGTGCTTGTTGCTAAGACCAATAAATCAGGATCCGATGAAGGACAAGCTACAGAACCCACAGTAGCTCTGAATGACAATGCAGCTTTAAAAAACACAAGGAGCTCTGTTCCTGTTGAAAGTGATGAATTCTGTGTCATTCTAAGAACGCCCAGACTGCTGCATGATGGTAGCAATTCCGCCAGTGAGAATAAGACAGGCCCCAGTGCAAATATACCACTATCGGCTATCCAGCAGGCTGCTGTAGTTGCACAATGCTTGCATGTGAGCCGAAGGAGTCGAAGTGATGAAATGTCTGGTATGCCTGTGTTTATGTTCCTTGTGGACACTAATGAAAAAAGTCTTTCAATTTTAAGCATGCAAATAAATTTACTTTGGCACCATAATTTTGTTTGCAAATAGGGATCTGGGCGACAAAGACGACAAAGATAGCTTCGATTGGCATACTTCATAAATTATTTAAAATGTTTTTTGTGAAGGCATGATGTATTGATGTGACATGTTTGCTGAGTTCTTTTTTTCACATATATGCATGGAATTTAGTTTGTTCTTATGCAAAGGCAATTGAAATTCTGAATGAAAAACGACAGCGTCTATGTTTTTCTTTTGTTCCATGTGGAGGCATTGAAGAGTTCTAATGGAAAAGGTTCATTTAGGAGATTTCATTAAAAATCAATATATTTCATAATTTAGCATGATATTTCAGTTTTTATCTCCACGCATACAATTTCTTTTTACCTAATATTGCATACCCCCTCAGTCTAAAAATACAATGTGTATCTCATGGTAGCACTTAAACAAAGAATGCATCATAGATGACTGGGCTACCCATAATTAGTCTCTTTTAAGTACAATATTGGGTATTGGCTGCATGCATGTGGGGAAGCTTGGGGGTATATTGGAGACAGCACATCAAGACCTTGTGTTTTTGGACAGAGGAAACAATTTTTGATATTCATACTGTAATTTTCCATGTTATGTGTTGATCTGAATTTTAGATTTCCAAATTATTATTTATTAATCATGTTCTTTTTATTCATGTGTAAGTTCTTTGGTTTTACACAGGGTGGGAGATGGCACCATACATAGAGTCAATCGATTCTCAGGGCGAATCTTACTTTGTGGTATTGTTCTGATTCTGCTATATCACTAGGCGGAAACTTGGGCGGCACCATTTCTTGTGCTAACACACAACAATCATGATTTGACTGATTCAGGCTTGTTCTTTTTATTTTAAATAGTTCCAGCCTTTAATCTGGTTTAACTACATTTCCCTTGGCTGTGTTAGAGCATCTCCGAGAGTCCTCAATATTTTCTTTCCAAAACTTGTTGTTTGCCAACTCCCGAAATAGGTATGGGAAGGCAAAAAAAAGTCCATCTCCAATGGTTCCCTATTGTTATTCCCAAAAAAGAGAAGTTATGGTCCCACAAGATTAATTCCACGGGAAACTTCCATGGCCGGCAGCCATGGCTGGCGGATAGGAGCTTCTTGCAAGTCAGATTACCGATGATTTAGGGCACAAGTGGGCATGAAATTTGGGGGAAAAGAAAGAGGGCGGCGAGGGGGTTCCATTTTAAGTCTTACTTGCGCCGGTGATGCACCGCAGCGGTCGGAATCAGCACTGTCCAAAACATCATCATGTATTCAGAAAAACAAAGCAACGACGGCCAAGGTCTATGCCATGAACCATCGGAGGGTGCAGGCGGTAGGGGCAGGCCACGCCCAGAAGCAGGCCACGGCCAGACGCAGGCCAAAAGGCAGCGGCGGCGTGGGGAAGAAGCGCGCGATGAAGAAAAAGTCACGAGGGAGTAGCGATCGGGAGTCGCGAAGGAGTGCGTATTTTTACGCACAAGGGAGGCCAATTTACCAATTGTTAGCAGATGGGGAATTAGAATGGGAAACTATTGGAGAATATTTTTTTTGCCTTTTCCCAAAAAAACAAGGATGGGAAAGAGAAATAGGGGACTCTTGGAGATGCTCTTACTAACCTTGGAGATCTTAGAATTAGGATAATCTGTCCTCCATTAGGGACAGGATATATATAGAGTCCTCATGGGCCATATGGGCCTACAATAGTGACGGGCCTTCATATACTTAACACCCCCCTTCAAACTCAAGGTGGAAGCGGAGGATCGGAAGCATTGAGTTTGAGTAAGTGAAGCCGATGTTGCTCTTGAGTTTGTGCTTTAGTAAAAAAATCTGCTACTTGCAGTTCAGAGGGCACATACTGAAGAGCAATAGTTTTCTGATGACAATGTGATCGGGTAAAAGAGGCATCGACACCGATATGCTTTGTTAACTCATACTTGACTGCAATGTTCTTACGGCGTTAAGGCGAGTTGTGGCGAGTCACCACCGCCTAGCCGCCTAGGCGGGCTAAAACGCCTAGGCGGGCCAAAATAGGGGAGCGCCTTGTCGTCTAGGCGACGCCATAAGAACATTGCTTGACTGGATCATTAGCAATCTGTATGGCTCCAGTGTTGTCACATAGGAGAGGTGTGGGAGCATCACAGGAGATACCAAAATCAGCCAACAACCATCGACGCCACACAATCTCTGAAGTGGTGGTTGCTAGTGCTCGAAGTTCTGCCTCTGTACTAGATCGAGATATGACTGCTTGCTTCTTGGACTTCCATGTAAGAGGAGAAGAGCCAAGAAGAATACAATAGCCTGTGACTGATCGACGATCTGTTGGATCACTCGCCCAAGTGGAGTCCGAGTAAGCATGGAGCTGAAGCGGACTATCACGAGCATAGAACAAACACTGGGATGATGTCCCTCTCAAGTATCTCAGCACACGAAGCAAATGACCAAAATGGACAGTAGTAGGAGCACTCACGAACTGACTCAGGATATGAACTGCATGAGCAATATCAGGTCTTGTAACAGTGAGATAAACAAGACTTCCCACAATATGCCTATATCTAGATGGATCCTCAAGAACTGTACCATCAGTAGGACGAAGCTGCAAGTGAAGATCCATTGGTGTTGCAGCAGTCCTATTGTCAGTGATTCCAGAACGAGCAATGAGGTCTTGAATGTATTTGGATTTAGAAATATAATATCCCTTTACAGAGTGAAAAACCTCAATCCCTAAGAAGTAACTGAGGGGACCCAAATCAGACATCTGAAACTCCTTACCAAGCTGCTGTTTGACATGAGAAATATGATCCAAATCATCTCCAGTAATCAACATATCATCAACATAGAGAAGAAGTAAGGTACGTCCACGTGGAGAGAGGTGAATAAATAAAGCAGGATCATGATCACTCGGTGCAAAACCAGCAGCCTGTATTAAGGAGACAAAGCGCTCAAACCAAGCACGAGGGGCTTGTTTAAGATCATAAAGAGCACAGCGGAGACGACAGACATGTCCTGAAGGAACATCAACACCGGGAGGTGGCTGCATATAAACTTCCTCATGCAAATCTCCATGTAGAAATGCATTTTTGACATCCATCTGAGAGATAGTCCAAGAAGATGCAGCAGCCGCTGCAATCAAAGTACGAACAGTGGTCATATGAGCAACAGGAGCAAAAGTCTCATCATAATCTCTTCCATGAGTTTGTTGAAAACCCCGAGCAACAAGATGAGCTTTATATCGCTCAATGGAACCATCTGACTTGGTCTTAATTTTGAATACCCACTTGCATGTAATAGGAACTGTATGTGATGGTAACGGAACAATATCCCAAGTGCCTGTACGATCAAGAGCAGCAAGTTGCCATTCCAGAACACCAGAAGCTTCCTTATAAGTGGATGGCTCATGAACAACAGCATTCACATGTGATAAACTCTTGTGTCAAGCTTGGTTACTTCTCTTGCTCACTTTAATTGTTGTTTTACTTTGAGCAATTTACTTTACTAGAGCTTGATTTGTATCTTGTCATCCTAGGTTGCAAACCCATCTAGAGATAGTAGTAGCATGACATAGGGCTTTCCTTTGTTACTAATTAAATTTCTCTAGTGTTATTGGTTTTAGTTTTTAAACCGCCTATTCACCCCCCTCTAGTCGGTGTTCTTGATCCTACAAAGGTTGGGAGATATCCATCTTGTCACAATTAAGGGCCGAGTTGATGTGTCATCTTGCCTAACTCCACTATCGTGCAAACCACTCGACCATTGTATGTGAAAACGGTTTAGCATAAACCCCACTAGTTAGTCTGATAGCCATCAGAAGAGCTGAGAGCAACGGGTGACCAAGGAGAAGAGATAAGCTCTGTGTGACTTATGCCCCGGTTAAACCTCGGTGATAGGTTAATGGCCCCTTGGTGGATTCCGTGTTGGCTAGTCAGGTCTAGCTAAGGTGGGTAATGACTTTGTTGGGATCTGCACCGACACTAAGGTGATCGTGCTGTGGTACCCCACTTGTGGGTAAAGTTGCACACCTTTGCAGAGTTAAAATCTATTCGAATAGCCGTGGCCACGGTACTAGGCGAGTTATGGTTTGGTCACACAACTAGTATATCTTCTGGGAATAGTTGGGATGGCGTGAGTTGTTTTAGAAAAGTGTCCGGCAACTGTGTCGTGTGCTACGACGGATGATGAGTCCGGTAGCAAAAGAATTGCTTTAAGAAAAACTTTTTCAAATAAACTCATGCATGAAAATTAGCTTTCCGCAAATTAAACCCTAGCCTTATCCTTGATCTATCCTGTACATGTATTCTATTGATACTCTCCTCCGTGGGTGTGGTTGGACTTGCTGAGTACGTTTGTACTCACCCCTTTTCTAATTTTTACAAAGAAAGATCCAGACTTTGTTCCCAAGGACGTTGACTTTGTTCCCGAGGACGTTGAGTAGGGATTTCGTCCTGCACCCAACCTTGCCAGTGGATAGGGTCACCGAGCTTTGTATGGCGCAAGACTCTAATGACCTCTTCATAGTTAATATCGTTGGGTGGGTTTTATTTGTTATCTTCGCGATAGTGGCGCTTCACTGCCCATTACCGCGTAGAGTTGTACGGTGATGTACCATCTGATGTAATAAATGTGTTATCAGCCTCCTGGGACTGATATTGTATCACATTTAAGTCTTCTCTTATGAGGGGAAGCTTCAAAAGTCCTCATGTGTTTCTCTGTACTATAAATATCGAAAAGAACTGAAAACTTTTCTCACCCATATCGAGTCCGCTGTACCCCTCACGTTGGACCTATATGTAAGAGTCGAGGAAGGTAGGAAAGGATGCAGACCTTTAAAAAATGGCATATATAAAATATTTCTGCCTAAAATGATTTTTTTATCACCACGGTATATCCTAGCCGCCGACACTTCCATGATTCATTGGCAGGCACGAATCGTTGCGATGGCAACCTCTAGAGTCCAGTCGTCCAGTCATAGGAATCGACACGCATGATTATTGTTGTGCAAACTGCAAAGGGCGAGGTAACTTCTGTAGCCTTCTAGGTTGCCTATTAGCGTGCTAGCCTCCACGTAAGCGAAGTGTCTACTGAGCTTTGGCAGCTTGCAGACTGCTGCCTGATAGACGACGAAAAGGACAAGCTAGACTGCCAGGGTCAAGTGAATTGTTTACCAGGGTCGTAGCTCGTAAAAAATACATGATACAGGGAATTATGGTGAGGTTGTCGGGGTCAGTCAACTCCGAGAACTACACATAGCTTCGCAGTCACCCCTAGGACGAGAGATGGGGCCAAGGGGGAGCCAGTGGGCGACCGGGGCGGATGCTGGATTTATTAATATCAGGTTAATTTAGAAATTGTCTATGATTGTCCAAGATTTATTAATATCAGGTTAATTTAGAAAAGGAAAAAACATCTAAATTACCCCCTCAAATATGGCCAAAGTTCGAATAACCTTTTAACTATCTCTTGGTTCAATTTGACTCTTAAACTATGTCATATGGTTACCATCTGATACAATTTGTCATTTTTTAATTATCCATGTAAAAGTAGAAAATTAGTTTAATATCTTGTAGAGTTGTAGTGATCATCACAATATATGTTAAGACAATAATATGAATTAAATATTTTGTCATTATTTTTTCTATAATTTTGTATCCTAAAATTTAATGTATTATTAAATATCATACCCTATAAAAATAGATGAAAATTTCTTAACATATTTTTCCTAAAATATGTTATGATATCCACTATCACCTTGAAAAATTTTAACTAAAGATTTTGCTTGTATATGGATTAATAAAAAAGATAAATCTTATTAAGGAGTAAATTGTATCAATAGATATAGTTTAGGTGGTAAATTGAACCAAAAAATAGTTTAGGGTGTTATCCAAACTTTGATCGTCCTAGGAGTAATTTAGACTTTTATTTTTGTGGATAGTACCAACTTTTAAAATTTTCTATTGACACGTTTCACTTATCCTTTAAAGTTGGCAAGTGTCAAAGCATAATGATATTCATGTGAAGATAGAAGACTAAATTTATTTGAAAATATATTCCTAATCTACAGGTCATTTCTCATGCAAATAATACATACTTAGTCCATCCAGAAACATAACTCATTTTGGTTTGTACTAAGTTAAATCATTCTAAATTTGATCAAATGTATAGAAAAGAGTAATAATATTAATATCAAATAGAAATAATTACATCTATTATGAAATATATTTTTATAATCTACTTTTATGATGTATTATATGTTAATATTCATCTCTATGAATTCGGTCAAATTTAGACTACTTTAACTTACAACAAACCAAAATGTTGTATATGTTAGGACAGAAGGAGTAGAATTTAAAATCTAGAAGTTCTAGAGAAAAGAGGCTTTGGTAGTAAATGAATCCTTTGTATTAGACAAATTCTTCACAATGGCTCCGTTGGAGTTACTGTGAATAATTATGAGGTCACATTTCAACACAAGGATAGGGCTTCGGCAGGGGAATCCTTTGTCTCCTATCCTTTTCAACCTTGTAGTAGATGCCCTTGCCACGATATAGGCACTAACATCATCAATGATCTAGGCTGTGACATTCTCGCCTATGGTGTGGTGAGTCTGCAATATGCAGATTACACCATCCTCTTGCTGGACAAAAATTTAGAAAAAGTAAAAAATTTAGAAAAAGTAAAAAATTTGAAAAAATTCTATCTTGTTTTGTGTTGATGTCAGGTATGAGAATTAATTATGCTAAGAGTGATATAGTCCCGTTGAATCTTGAAGAAAGTGTGATGAGTAAGCTATGGGATTTTTTTGGGTGTCCTGCTGGGGCCTTTCTAATAAAATACCTAGGAATCCCTTTCCATTACTAGAAATTGAGAAGAGAAGATCTGCAACCTCTAGTGGATAGGATAGGGTTTTTTTTTAACCGAATAGTGGATAGGATAGTTAAAAGGATATATGGTTGGAGGGGCAAACTCCTTTCTTATGCAGGGAGGCTAGTTTTGATTGAGACCTGCCTGGCTAGCATACCTATTTACTTGACATCTTTTTTCACCAAATGAGATCTTGATATCATTAACACTCACATGGCAAAACTGCCTGTGGAATGACTGTCCACGGGGAAATTCACTTAGCTAATTAGAATTTTGTGAACATACAGAAAAAACATTGTATCATGATATCAGAGACCTTAACCTGGTTCTTTTAGGTTATTGGGTGAAGAGATTCATTAAGGATGAGGGAAAACTTTGGAGAGAAACTCTTGCATAGAAGTACGTGAAGAATGCCATCAATATTTTTTTGTTTGCTTCATTCACAGCCCTCTATCTTCTGGAGAGAAATTCTATGGGCAGCCAAAGCTTCAAAATTTGGTTATAGATGGGGACATCGGTGTAGGTGATGGCAGATTTTGGGAGGATATATGGTTTGGAACTGCCCCCCTAGCAACACAACTTTGGCACTTGTTCTACATCTGCAATCACATTCGTGTGGCCCTGAGTGAAGTTTGGGATGGTGTAGAAGCTAAGATTACTTTTAGGAGGAATTTTGAATATGAAATGTTGGATAAATGGTTTGAGCGGGTGGGCAATGTTTCTGAAGTTGTACAAGTAATAGTGGTGCGATGCGTCGGTCTGGCAGTATGATAGTAAAGGTGTTTACTCTACCCAGTCTTAGTATGCAATGATCAACTTTAGGGGTGTAATTCCTGTCTACATTCCTTTGTTTGGAAGGTGAAGACAGCCCTAAAATATTAGGTCATTGGCTCTTGTCAAACAACAAGTTAATAACAATTGACAATCTGAATAAGAGAGGCATATCCAAACCTTTGGAGTGCCAATTCTGTCTAGAACAAGATAGCATTAGCCATTTATTTTTTGACTGTGTGGTTGCTAAATTTATCCGCATACTTGAGCTTCTTTAGTATCAAAATTGATTGTTACATTGATCTGGTCAGCAAGTAGTCTTGTGAGAAATAAACATGCCTTGACAAACAGTATAATTGCAGGCATACTGTGGGGCATTTGGCTAATGAGAAATGATTTCATCTTTAATAACTAGTTCTGGAAAAATGTGAGGATGGTCTTAAGGAAGATTTGGATTTGTATGGTTTACAGGAAACCAATGTCTCTAGGGGAGCTGGAGCAAGGTATGGGCTAGTGACGCAGCTTCTTAGAGGTGGCCCTCAAGACTTCGCTGGTGATCACCTCACCTCCTTGTAAAGAAACTCAAGAAGGACAACTGCAAGGAGGAAAGTACACTTTTGGAAGGATGGAGTGCACTGGGTGTTCTGATCGTGTGCGGTGCTCCATAAGACTTGTGAAGCTATATTTCTGTCTCTAGTTTTGCCTGGTAGTTTCTGCATGTATGGAGGTTTTAGTTGTTGGCTGTATCACCACTGTAGGTGGTTCTGGATGTACGTTGCCGTGCTGATTTGGCCAAAACTGCTATAAATGCTCGTCCGAGCTTCATTTTTGTAATGTAAATGGGGCAGGGCTGTTTGCCTGTCTTTCTAAAAAAAAAGAAGTTAACTTTTTACATGAAATTTCTTGGTTATTAAAGTGGGATTGACGTTTCTTCTGGGCACAACTATCTTGCTAGCAGATTGCACAATTTCACTATATCATGTAACACAATTTATTCTATGCTAGGGTTTGGAAATGCACATACATGTACTAAATTATACATTGTTCTGCATCAAAAAAAATTTGGTCATGATGTTCTACATAAGGGAATAGACGTTGCTAATGTAATTTTCCATGGGCGGTAACCTTTTCCTTTTGTTGTACACTTTGTAAATATGTACTTCCTTGGTATAAAATCCAAGCCATAATCCTATTATTGGGCAACATAAGTTTAGTGTTGTTTCAGTGGAGCACGAGTGCCTTCTCATGCTCACATTGATATGGCTGGTCAAAATGCATACTGAAAAGATAGAGACTACATCCATACTCCCATTGAATTATTTCCCAACCTGCTTCAAATGTTTTATTTTTCATGAATGGCATTCATTTTACATCTAATTTTCATATATCCTGTACAATATAATGGTTCGGGTTTAATAGTGAAATAAATTTTACTTCCTCTTTAAATTTATTTCACCATTAAACATAAACCATTATATTGTACATGAGGCTTAATTTAGGAGGCTAAACCCTGCAATGAGTAATGTGTCTTCGATCAGTATATGATATTTGTTCTAGACTCTAACAAATATTTCTAAAACATCAAAGGAAATATTACTGCTAAGACTAACATCATGTACAATACAACGAGAAACAGCCTCCGAGCTTTTTATGTACAAGCTCTAGCACATCACTTGTGGTTCCCCTATTAGCTATTATAAGGAGGTTTCTATTGGGAAATGCTAAACAAGGCGAACAACAACCGTCCGCTGATGACACAATCCAGCTGCTCCCAATGACCCACCAACAATTGCCATCATGTTTCCTGTTGCCAACAAAAAATTGACACCCCTGGGTGTGCCGATCTGACTGGTATGCATGGACTGGTCATACCGGTATAGGTTACTTGGTCAAAATGCAAATTTAACTTCGCCATTATGTATCTCTCATCGAGACGATCGAAATGCATTTATAGAACATCCAATTTGGGGTTCGGATGAGAGAGTTGTAACTTCAGGAAAACTTGACATAGATCAGACCGGTTAGACCAGTCTGGTGGACCGATCAGATCGGTCCTGGCTATACAGCTTGAGTTAGGAGTTATATTTTGATAGGGATTTGTATAAAAATTGATTCCTAATGGGGTATGAGCACCCCTCCTATAAATATAAAGAGCCACAGCAGATCTGCTGTTCTTATTTAGTGGTCAAACAGTAACACATTTTGAAATTCCATTGAATTATTTCAGTGGTCAAACATTAACACCTACTAATATAATGGTAGCTCAGCCTTCATACCCTAAACATATCACAAGCATCCCTAGTTCAGCCGACATTCGCCGAACAAATGAACTTGCCAATTTTGTACCTCCATATTGTACTTTTGCATATAGCACCACCTACCCTAAATCTATCACAAGCGTCCCTAGTTCAGCCGACACTGGCCGAACAAATGAGCTTACCAATTTTATACCTCCATATTGTACTTTTGCACATAGCCCTATACCTCTTGATGTACCTCCAATTAGAAGAAGCTGGTTCTATAAGGGAATTGAAAGTGCACTTATTTTCTTTATCTTTAACTGAAACTATTTTTTTATGGTTTGCTTCATTAGCTCCTAATTCTATTAGCTTATGGGAACAATTAGAATAGAAATTTCATGATATCTTCTTCTGTGGAAATAATGAGCTTAAGTTATCTCGCTTAGCATCGGTTAAGCAAATGCATGATGAATCTATTAATGACTATATATAGGACATTATGTGATACAAAGAACTAATGCTTTGGTGTAAGTAGTGGCGAAAAAGATTTGGGTCTCGTTTGTTTTTTAAGTAGCTGTCACATCAAATATTCGGATGCTAACTTAATATAAAACTAATTGCATAAGTTGCAATTAGGGATCTAGACGAATCTATTAAGTATAATTAATGCACGATTAGTGGATGGTTACTGTAGCAATTAGTGGTCAAATTATGGAGTAATTAGGCTTAATAGATTCATCTCGTGATTAAGTCACGACTTATGAAATTAGTTTTGTAATAAGTCTATATTTACTACTCATTGATGTTTAAACATGCATTGTGACAGGATTTGGCTTTTAGTGGTTTGCGCCCTCGTATTAAAGAAATATTATAGGGCTATGACTTCTTTTACGTTAGTCAAGTGCATCAAGCAGCTTTGACTGCAGAAAGCTAAAGTAAAGAGTCTCAAGAAAGTCATAAAGTCATAAGCATGATTACCCTAATAGTGACTCTTTTAGTCTGCCTGTCTGTTTCCTGCTTATTTATGTAGTTTCAATTTCTTCCTCTGTAATTATAGTTTGGAGTAGCTAGTATGATTCCCGCATGTAGTTAACTTTTACAAAATATTGCATCCATAATCAATAATTCTCCCTCCATCTATGCACGGCGTATTTTGACTAGGAAAAGTTAAATTCTACGAAATTTTATAATGATTAGTTAAATTAAGTATTCATTTAGTGCATAAAATTTGCATTGATGTATTTGTATTCAAAGTGATTTTGAGATTATACTGAGTCTTTTGCGATAGATATTATATGTAAGAGAAATTATGGGTCAGAATTTACTATAATTTTTTTCCTAATTAAAATATGTCTTAACATTTTTGGCCGAATGGAGCACGATCCTGCACAGACCAATCCCACTCTGGAAGAGTATTTTTTTTGAACGATCGGCAACCGACGAGTGCGTTTCTATTGATATAGCAGAAAAATACAAAATTATGTCCCTGGAAGGCCATAACCAGGCAACAAAAAGAAAAAGAAAACCATATAAAAACAAATAAAACGGCGGGTTGGATTGGGGCATCAACACGCGCCGAACTCAGCACTACTCAACAACTCACGCCGATCGGATTGGAGCATCAACACAGCCTCACATCTCCAAAGTCAATCACAAATGCAGCAGAAACAGAGAGCCCGCAACACCCACCAGACCATCCACACTCATGTTGTCGCCAAGAACTTACAGACGTGACTCTGCGTCGACTGGGAACCAAAAGATGCGGACCACACCACACCGAGAAGACCACTGCCATGCAGGATCCACCGCCGCCATGCCGCTGCAACATCACTCTCCACCTGACGGAGTGATACCACCGAAACCGGGCCTCTTAAAGGCTGCCTCGTAGTCACCACCACGATAACACAACGCGCGGGGGCCTCGCCACTTCCACCGTTGGACCTCGCTCTCATCACCTCGAAGAAACACTACGCGCGGGGGCCTCGCCACACCCGCCACGATACTCAACGCCACGGTTCCGTCTCCTTTATTGCTGTCGAGGCGGTGAGTAAAGTTGCCCCACGTCCCTAGGTCTCCAGCAAAACCGAGCCACCGCCGCAAGCCGACCTCACCTACTTGCTTCACCCCACGCACATGACCTCCGCCGTCATGCTAGCGATCCGAAGAAGTCGCTTGCGCCATCTTCTGACGATGTACCGCACCGGAAAGCCCAGCCAAGCTGAGCAGCCCGCCGCGATCTGCTGCAAGCCAAGTCGTCCCATAATGCCGATGCCGCAAGCATCGTCCTTTGACGTAGTCCCACGCCGCACTAACGGTTGCCAAGCAACGCTAGCCGCCGCAGTCCGCTGCAAGCAGCAACAACCGACAGACATGCGACAACCTCCGGCCGCCACCATAGCTACGAATGCCACCACTAGAGCTCGGCCACACCCATTTAGCTTGCCACGTGATGGAAAAGCCAAACACCATCTGAAGCTGCCCATGACCAATGGATTAGGAATACCTCAAGCCTAGATGGACCTCAGAAAACGACGCCTCCAAGGAGGACACGACGCCAAGGGCGCCGCTGTCGCTCGTCCAAGAATTGGACCGGATTTTCACCCCGAGAGCCCCATGTAACAAGGTTGCAACTCCAAGATGGCACCCCCAACAGGGAAACGATGCCCTAAGGCGCCGCTGTCATCTCTAGCAACAAGAATGTCGGCAAGGGCTTTCGCCCGGAGCTTCCAATCCGCGCTACACGTTCATGGCTTGGCACTCCTAGACCACTAACACAGCAGCACACCTGGGACGTCGCCGCCGCGCCTCCACAGACCATGTCACCGACCTCCACCTCTGTTGCGCTCGTACCGCAGCGCGCCCGCCGCCGCCACGACACTGCCACGGCACCTGCCATGGCCCGCACAGGCCAACCGCCAGCACATGGTGCCATGCCCGCACCGAGGCCGCCGCCGTCGCGCTAGCCGGCTCCCTCGAGGATCCTCGCCGCCCGGAGCCCGCGCCCTCGGCGGGGCCAAGCATCCCCGCGATGCGTCCACGCTGCCACAAGCCGTCGTCTCCGGCTCGCCGTCGCCGGGGGTGGGCACTCCCAGCCGCAACTCCACGCCGCCGCCACACCCTACGAGCGCGGCCCCACAGCCGGCGCCGCACCACGCGGCCGCTCCACGCCAACCTCACCTCCCCCCTTCTCTCCAACGCAGGGGACGGCTACCGCGTAGCGCCGCCCGACAGATCCGGCGGCGAGGAAGCTGGATCCGCCCATGGTCGGGTCAGATCCGCGCCGTCGTCGCCCCGGTGCGCCATCGGGCCAGGGCCCCGGAGCGCTGTCCCGCCCCGGCATAGGAGAACCCCATCGGCCGCCTTGCCTCGCCGTCGCCTTCCTCGCTGACCGCCGGGCTTCCGGAGGTCCGCTCAGGCGACGGCGAGGGAGGGAAGAGAGGCGGTTGGGTCTAGGGGTGCGGGCGCGAGGGACCCCCCCCCCCGATCGCCTTGCGGGAGCGAGGGGGGGGGGGGTTTCCTCGCTCCTCTTACTCTGGAAGAGTCTTGACAGTATGTTGGAATGTACTTCAATTAGTTCCAGCGGCATAACGCATTGCCGTGTATGGTGGTATGGTATTTATATACCATTAAGAGGCACCGGAAAGGATACATATATACAATTATACATATAAAATGAATCAAACGGATAACATAAATTCTTACAAGCCTTTCGTACGTCAAGGGCTCATCATACAATCATACTGCCAATACTAGACACTGCACAGCTCCCCCTGGCCGTTCCCAACATGGTCAAGGGCTCAAGGCCATGACGCTGCCGCTACCATAGTTTCGTCTCTCGCCGTCACTGAGAAGATCTTCGCCTTTCTTGTGGTAATTTTTCCTTTTTAATGAAATGCAATGAATTCGTACAGTGAATTCAGAAGTGAGGCGCAGAGCAGTATGAAAGCAGTAGTAAAGCTGAAATGGCTTATATTCTGAATGGAAGGAAGGGGGTATTAAAATTGACAAGCAGCATTTGTAGCCGGTACTGACTACGGAACTTGACGCCCTTGTAATAGAACTCATGGAAAGATGCACATCTTATGCAGTTATTCTACGAGAAATTTGTCTAAGAGCTCAGCTCAGGCCATTTTCTTCGATTCCACAACAATCTTACATGTTTGAATGGTGGGCTGATTGCCGAGTTCCACGACAGCTGTCCCGACAGTACAATGTTCTTGCCGTCTGCAGGAAGCTGCGCCCATGATGAGCTACTTCCTCTGCGATTGCAGCTGCGCGTTGAAGAATAATAGGCCTACAAATTCAGTTCTAGTGTTCTATTCACCGTTTCATCATCATACATGTTTCTCACCTGCTTTAGAAAGAATGGTGTTAATGTCTTTCAAGTTCAGCAACCATCCGGGCACAACTAGTCTACTGCTACCCTGAAGAGGCCGCCATTGCCACAATTTTTTTGGTTGCAACATGTGCACATGTAGACGTCACAAATAAGAGATGTAACGCACAAACAAACATGGGACCGCGAAAAGGTGAAAGATATTTGGTTGAACGGTATACGACTGTTGTTCAAGCAGATTCTGCTGCGCGACAGGATGTCATAGCCACGCGAGGATATCCATCATACTACAAAGTATCAAATGCGAGTTGCTAGGAGGTTTTCTTCTATCTTGTGACAGTTAGCCTATCTTGCTGGCCTATGGTTCTTCCTGGATTGGGTACTGGGAGAATCTTTGGAAGATAAATACTGGCTTCGGCTTTCTCTGACAGTGTACTCAACCTCAAAAGCAGAATGCTCATCGGGCCCAAACCGGCTAGTAAACACAAAACATGGTTACGACTCAGGACTCTGAACTTCGGAAGTAATAGGAACAAATGTCATGATAAGATGCTAACAGTCTGAATGTTACACACCTCCGATGCTCATGAGAAGATTTGACAGATCGGCGATTAAGTGTAGATCTAGTTCTGCCATGATCACTTGGACTAAGAGTTGACTCTTGTTCCTGAGCAATGAGAGTATCAATTATAAGAATCTATAATGCCATGCTTGAGAAATTCAAATGACAAAACAATGACTGCACATCCAACTTACCATATAGCACTCATCACAATCACACATCACAGAAGAATTTTTAGGCATCAACTGGTTGCCCTAATGAAAGTAAGCTTCAATTGTTAGTAATAACATAAATAAAAGTATAGCTTGTAGGTGGTAATGCTTGTATACCACCCCCGGTTCTAATAAACAGAACCAACCATATGATCAACTTCAAGCTGCAAGTAATAAAATACTAACAGTTGAACTGTTGCCCTTACCGTCTTATAGTAGGCCTGCTCACCACTGGTTGCAGAAAATTCCTCGCCATTGGGGTAATCGCAATTTTGACCACTCAAATTACATTCTGGGCAAGAAGTTCTATGCACCCTATCATGGTACGAATTTCCATATTTGCTCCTACGGTATGCATCCCGCCCCATATGTTCTTCATGCATTTCCTGCCTATCTCTTGGATATTTACTAGAGTATCGGCTCTCTGCATAAGATTCCCTGAATCTGGTCCCCGAATTTGTCCTTCCATATTTATGGCTTGGGGCTGCAACTAGAAATTGGAAACAACTGTTAATTAACACGAGGAAGTAGAAAGATGGAAACAAGTTTATTTGGTGGACAAAAGGAAACAAACCATGCGCTGCAGAATCCCTTCGATAGTAATCTCTGTAACCTCGCACAGAAACATGCTTTTCATCAACATCCACAGAGCGGTGACGGCGAGGATGATTATCTGAATAAACACGCCTTTCGAAATGCCTATATCTGTCTGAGTGGTGTCTACTACTAGAACTTTTGTCTACAAATCCTCTTCTGACACCTAACATAGAACTTGAGCCCTGCCAGGAATGCTTCTTGAAAGCATGTCTTGGCCGTTGTAAACTAGCTTTTATCAGAACCTGAAAAGTTTGAACAAGTAATTACATACATCTGGATCAAATGGCAAGAAATGGTACCAGATAAGAAATAACAGGCTAAAGTGGTTACCTTTCCACTGCCTTCACCAACACCTTCTTTATTGACCATCTTAATGCAATCCAAAGCTGACTTTCTTGTCGTGAAGCCGATGAAACCAAAATCTTTCCTTTTTGCAGTGAACATGTTTCTAGCAAGATGTATGTTATCAATTTCACCAAATTTTCCGAACATTTCTCTCACTTTGTCTTCATCCCAGTGAGGTGGTAAGCCATCCAAGAAAACAGATTTCACCTGCATTGAATGATAAAACAAAAGCATTGTAAAGGCAAGAGAGATAATGCAGTATCTCTCTGCAAGCAACATATTCCAACACAGTAACTAACTACAGATGGCTTGTAGCTGTACCTTTTCCATGATCTCATCGTCTTGTGAAAGAGTGTTTGAAAATGATATGTGTGCTCTAAAATCAGTACCAAGGTATAGATCTTTTTCCTGTAGTTTCAGAAAAGCAGCCACAGCATCCATATGTGTTCTGAAGTCAAGAAATGCGTAGCCTCTGTTTTTCCCCTTTCTTTCCGGGTGCTCGATTAGGTTAATTCTATCCAGATTCTCCAACTCGAAAGGTTTCAATTTCTCAGCTAACTGAACAGAAGGATCAACCATTATACAAAACAGAAATATGCTTATAACAAATCATATCAAATAAGCAAGCAAGCTCACATCATCTTTTGACCAATCAAAGCATATATTCCGAACATGAAGGGTCTCATTTTCACTGTTCTTGCATATTCCACATGCTTTTCCCTTGATCTGGAAAATGTATGTAATGTTAAATAAACGATATCAAAACCAGTAGGTGTTTTTAATGTATATGGATACAAACATTCACCGCCATAGCAAAAAAATGACTAGGAAGCATTATTGAGTAAATATACATAGGAAAATACAAGCCTTGTACAAGTTAAGAAAAAATTTAATTAAGACAACACAGAAATAGATACATCCTGTTCAAACTGACCTATAAACCTATCAAACATTATAAAAATGGATCTGCATTCTCAGCTATTCCACCGGCATAGTCTGTTCAAATATCATGTTAGTATAAAAACATAGGTACCACAACTTGGACTTGCTACTTGTCGGCAGGGGGCATCAGAATGCATGGATGTTTATTTGTGTAAATGAGGGTCCCACCTACTACTACCTCTCATGTTTAATCTACAAGATGCTAAATGGGGACATTCAATGAAGAACTGGATCCTTAAATGGGGACATTCAATGAAGCCTAGGTGTTTCAAGGCGTTAACATATATACATTGCCATACACATACATATATCTTTAGGAAAAATAAGGAACTGTGGGCCTAACTTTGGACAAAAGGCTCATCAAAACAGCTGAACCCAAGTCTCAACAGCCTCATGTACCCACCCTCCCACCTCCCAGCCTCCCCCCTTATCCGTTCACCGCTGCCCCTACTCATTAACCCGCCGCCCGCACCCACAGCCGCCGCCGCCCACCCCTGCCTCCTCCGCCTCCGCCTCCGCCGCCAACCCCTGCCTCCTCCACCACCGCACACCGTCCATGCTGCCACCACAGCCGATGTACCAGCCTGTTCATTCTTCCTCATCCATCATCGCCTGCTCCTGCATCCTCCACTGCTGCCCGCCATCCCTGCCTCCGCTGCGGACGCACTGCCACAGCCTAGGGGACCGCCTAACCCCTAGGCTTCGCTGTACCCTGCCGCCCAGAGATGAAGTGTGCCTAGGCGAGCGCGGAACTCTGCCTTGGCGAATAGTGTGCGTATCCAAATACATGGATTCATGTGTAAATGATTCTATATTAGGATATTCAACTAGAGTGTGATGGTTGAAATGAAAAGGCTAGACACAGAATGTAGCCTCATTAGATTTCTTTGTATTACACCATCACTTATTAGGTATCACTAACTCAATTGAATAAGATGATACACGTGGAAGTGAAAAACTCTGACTGCGCTCAAAACCTTTAATGAGTCAAATGCAGTAAATTTAGAAAAGTTCTCCATTTTACTGGCCTAGATTTGGACGAAGTGTCACTTCTGCCTATTTGCTGGAAAAGATAAATGAAATCATGGCCCTTTAAGAAAACACTCCATAAATACCGAAGTTATTCCCAGCATCATTTCCTTTTCACTATATACTACACACATTCAGTAATGGATAATTCTGGCTATGGAGAATGAACTCAACTAAACCATTTATGTAGCAGTACAGGAATCGGGTCCCACGTTCTTAAACTAACTAGACAGACATATCTTGCATTGATACAGTAATTATGCCATTAACATCACACTAGCACTTTCTAAAAAGTGAGAGATCCAGACACTACGACCTTTTGAAACTTCAAAGAAATATTAGCAACAAACTATCAATCCACTCTAAGGGCACATAGGGAGGCAAGCTAAGTGAGATGGAATGAGTTGGCATCCGGTCCAGGGGATGCAAGCATGGTTGCTAAGGCCAGAATGCATGGCATCAATGCCAAGACTTGCTACTGGCACTTTTATTCCTATAGCAATGATGGAGAAGCCACCTTAGCACCCATTATCGGATGCTACTGATGCACATGCTACAAGGAACTACACAGAACCCACCTAATTTGATTTTCCAGACAATGTAGTGTTTTCGATATCCTATGCCTTGACAAACATAGTGTTCTGGAGACTGCATGAGATGGTCCATTATTTGATTTCTACATTCCAAGTTACCAGCTCAAAAGATCAAATTTCACATCCACTAATCCAAATAATGAATCCACAGCACGAGAACGCAAGAACATATGTAATCTTAAAGTAGGGAGCAGTACAGCAATATAAAAATCCTAGCTTTATCAGTTCCTGAGCAAGAATGAATTAACCCATCCCCGCCAACCACTAGCATAATCAATACAGAAACACCTCAGGAGCTCGCCAGAAGAAATCAATCAATTCAACATGAGTAAATTGAAAACTTCCCCAACCACCTCACCCAAGATCACCACGCTAGCGATGGATGCGAATCTATATATTGCAGAGGTAGGATTGGATGCAATACCGTAGCCTCGCGGAGGTCATCGGCCGCCCACCGCGCCTGCCAGGCGGCGGCGAAGCGGACGAAAGCGAATCCCTTGTTGAGCCGCTGGTCCGCTGGATCCCGGACGAGGCGCACCTGCTCGACCTCCCCGGCCTCCGCCAGCGCCCGCGCCACGTCCTCCTCCGCCGCGTCGTGCGGCAGCCCGCCCACGAAGACCTCGTATTCCATCCGCTTCTTCCTTCCCCCCGGCTCCCCCTCCCCCGCCTCATCCTCCCCCATCATCTCATCCGCCGGAAGCGGCAGCGCCGCCGCTTCCTCCTCCATGATCACCTCATCCGCGGGATCCTCCTGCAGGTCCTCCACCTCGCGCTCGATCACCTCCTCCACGACTTCCTCCTTGACGGCCGCATCCTCGTGCTGCTCCGCCGTGGCTTCCTCCACCTTCTCCACCACTACCTCCGGGAACGCCACCTCGGGCTCCTCCTCGAACTCCTCCTGCGCGACGTTGAGGTCGAAGAGGAACCGCCGCGGGGCGCGCGGCGGCGAGGAGGCCATCTCCTGCGACCGCCCCCGGCGGGGGCTAGGGTTTCGCGACGGGCCCTCCCCGCTGCCTACTCCAGTCCACAGCCCGTCCGTCTAGTAAGCAGGCCCCGGCGGCGCGATGCGAATGCGGCGCGGCGGCGGCGGAGGCGGAGGTGAGCACGTGGTGGCGCGGAGAAGGGGGCGGCGGGCTATATAGCGAGGGGGCCGTGCCGAGCAGGGTGTGTGGTGTGGTCGGTCGCCGGAAAACGGAGGGGGGTTTGGCTCATTTCCGGCCAGACGGCCAGGCCAGGCCCAGCCGCAAGCCAGCCGAACGATAGGTGGGGCCGCGCCGCACTGACGCCCACATGTCAGTGAGCGTCCAGGGTGGAGTGTGGGGGTACGGCTGTCAGTGGTGGGCGCCCGTGGACTTTTGGATCGCCGAGGGTGCGTGGGTGGCGCGTGCGGCGTGGACGGAGGTGGAATGACGTGCGCGTGGTGGATGACAGGTGGGGTCTTTCGTAAAGGCCCACTGTCAGAGACGTATGGTACTGGTTTACCTATGGGCGGTTCCGTGGCAGTAGCGGGGCGATCCGACGTGGGTCCACGGCACAGAGAGCGAGGCGTATGCGAAGAAACGCGTTGCCGCCGCGTTGGTCACGCTCCAGGACGCAAAAATGGGCTTAAGGCTAGTCTGTTGGGTTGGAACATGTTGGAAGAGGCCCAATTTCTTTGTTACGGACCATGCGGACTCTTCTCCCAAGATCAGGGTTGGGCGGTTTTTTCTTTTTTATATTTAAAAAAAATAGAATTTCAAAAATATATGTCTGTTTTGGAAAATTTCAAAAATATACCCCGGTCGCCCTCCCATAGGGCGACAGGCCCAAAGTGTAATTTTTTTTTCAAATTTGCAACGAAGTCCCTGGAGAAAAAAAAAGGGAGGAGGCCTGTCGCCCCCCCAATGGGCGACAGGGGCCTGTCGCCCGTTGGGGGGCGACAGGGGCCCCTCCCCCGCCGTATACCACCATTCCCTTTGTGATTTGAGCCTAAAAATTCAGAAAAAAAAGCCAGCCCTAGCCGCCATTATGAAAAAAACTGGAGTGGTTGCCGTGTTTTCATATCTTTTTGAAATGGTGGAAGTGCACTGCTATTGGGTCACATATGTCTGAGCAAAGAATGCGATATTAGGGAATTCCGTGATCGCCGTGCTGAGCAGTGGCAACTTGTGATCTCGTACTCGCAGCTAGATACACTATAGTTCCTATTTTGAGCTATTCGAACGTGTAGTCGTCCTCATGGTCGGCGGGATCTCGGCCGCTAACTCCTACTGCACCTAACTTGTCCTTCATTAAATCACAGAAAAAAATCGCAAGAACTTCACTTATTTAACGAGCATTATGAAACCCCTAAACATAACAAGTTCACATCAATAGTATCTATAGAAACAAATGACAAGTAAACTAGCACAATCATAAACATCGGATACAAATAAGAGGTCCACAACTATCTCATTACAAATAAATATCAGATATATCTAACCACCCCTAGGGCGTCGGACCCTCTTAGCCCTCTGCTGGGCACGGACATGGCCCTCGGAGTAGGTGAGAACATCCGGAGACCTCACCTGTCACTCAGGACGCGCAAGGGGCTGCGGTGTCTGCTGCTGAGAGATCCCAAGTGGTGCTCCTCCTAGCTGTGAATACCCCAAGACATCGGGGTCACCTTGCGCGGCAGGCTCTTCTGGAGACAAGCTGTCGAAGTCGTCTAAGGTGAAGGTCTCGTTATCTGGTCGAAAGGAGGAAGAAGAAGGTCCGGCGCCCGCATCGGGGTAGAATCCTACGCAAAAAATGTGGATGTTAGCGTACGCTCGTATATTTTGTCATGACAAGTAGAAACCGAAATACGAAACATAAACTAACCTGTGTAGGCCGGTATCTGTGGCCCCGGTACCATCCCTGGATACGGTCCGCCAACTGGTGCTGTCCCTCTAAACATTCCAGTATGGCCGAACGCAGTAGCTGGATCGTATCCTGTATGTGATATTATTAAATATGTATGAACACTTGATGTAATTTTAAAGAGATATGTACGTTACCTGCACTTGGGAAGAACTGCGACGTCGGCCCGTGCACGGTCGACGGACACGGGAACGACGACGAGGCCTGAGACGACCCGTGGCTGTCTTCGTATTGCACACGGGTTCCGAAGTTGTGCGCTACCTGACGCAACTGATCACGCTGCCTCGACCATGCCTCTGTCTGCTCAAACTGGGTCATTGGGGATCCGGCACGTACCCTCGTCAAGTAAGTCGAGCAGTCCGTCTCCATCATGTTGCAAAGGCGAAGCTGCATCAATTCAGTAAAAGTACAGTTAGAAACACATGAATTATCTTATGAATATGATTATATATATATGCAAATATGATCAAGAGACTCACCGCGCCAGCTAGTGCCTCCACGTGATGCCGGGCATAGCCATCCTGAGGCCTCGCCTGGTGTGGCTGCGGGTGAGTGTCAACAAAAACCAGACGAGCCCGAGTCCGGGGTAAGTACCAGGTGAGGTAAGCCCTAAAGGAGCTATCTGTGTGTGGTCCTGTTGGATGGACCAAGTGCTCGTCTGCCTGTTCCCATTGGTCCACCCACGGCTGGATCTTGGTGAGCCAATCATCAGAGCACGGCAAGCCACTCCTTGACAACCTACAAAGTGGACCACGAAGAATCGTTAGATTCGACATGAATGTATGAGCCAAGTTCATTCATAATTACCTGTGGTCCTGGCGACTGACATGCTCCAACGCGGTGGGCACCGGAAACTCCTGGCGCTGCCCAAACTATCTCCTGACTCTCCAGGGGCAATATGCCTCAACCGCGATGTCATAAACTAGGACGGCGGAAGTAAGCCACAGGCTCGCATTCGCGGAGCAGTGCGAAGACAGGCCTGCTGGTGCACGGGTAGCCACAGCCTCTGGGCTGTAAGGCTCCCAGACAACGTCCTCGGGCGTCAGCATGTCGAGCTCCGAAACAAACTCAGGATATGCGCGTCTAACCCGCGCATGTGCCCAGGACCTCTGCATTCCGAATAAGTAAAATTAAAAGTGCGCTAATACATCATGTAACAATTAATAACAAAATTAGGTTTGTTGCGAACATACCTGACGCCAGATCCAGATAGTTCCCATAGTGGGCCTCTCGTCCTCCTCGTCGCCGTACATGCCCCCGTGGTAAGGCTCGTGGCTGACCAAGGGGCGACCAACAGCTAGCCTCTCGTACGACCAAAGCTGTAGCAGTAGTGGGCACCCTGACAGGATAGCATTCCCATGTGTCTTCATGCACCCATCGCAGAGTCCACGGTAAGTCTGACGGCGGCCTTTGCCTTTCTTAGTGGCTGGATCAGGAATAAACATCTTATTCTCATTATCCTGAGTGAAAGGCCTCACAATTCCAATCCCGTATACCTCATGTCCCCATGTGGATACAGCTGTTTCCTTGCTAAAGTACGGTGAAACAAATAGTCCTGGCTGTAACGCAGACTCTGCACATGCCGCAATGAGATGGGAGCATGGCATATGCAATAACTTAGGCTTCAAGCAGGAGCAGAAGGCTTTGCCATCAACTGTAATCAAACTCTTCTGTACCACCCTATCTCTACGGATACCACGACCACTTCTATCCTTGCATAGAACCTCAAATCTATGCTCCATTGTACCTGTGGATATGACGCGGTGCAGTTTGGCCTTTTCAATCTTCTCTTGCATATATTGTGTCACTCTTTTGCAAAACTGAATTTGGGGGTTGTTGATGTTTATGCTTGCAGCCGTGTAACACTCTCTGAAATACTTCATGCACCCATGCATGATGAACTCAACAATTCCCACAAGTGGAAAGGCACGACAAGAACGCATAACCATATTGAAACACTCTGCATGGTTCGTTGTCTGAATACCATACCGTATTCCGTTGGTATCATAAAGAAATGACCATTTCTCCTTAGGTGCACCTCGAATCCAGTGTGAAAATGGCTTCTCAATTGAATCCCTAGCCTCTGCAGCCTGACTCGTGCCTACTCCTGATGCCCTTACCTTCACTAGCTCTGCAGTCAACTGATCAAGCATCTGTCATAATGCATTGAATTTTCTCTGTTGATTTTGGGTGCACAACCTCTTAAACAGGTTCTTAAGATCCTTGCTCTTGAAGTGTTCATAGAAGTTTGCACCCATATGCCTAATGCACCACCTGTTTTGGACATCAGGCCATAATGGAGGCGTTGTCGCAATTCCACGTTGCAATTTCAGTATTGATTGCAGGATACCTGCATGCCTATCACTAATAAGGCACACATCTGGACGTGCAGCAACAACATGAATCTTCACTCGTTCAAGGAACCAATACCAACTGTCTATGTTCTCATTCTCAACAAATGCAAATGCGAGCGGAACAATTTGGTTGTTGCAATCTACACCGATTGCGGTGAGTATCTGACCTTTATACCTTCCCGTCAAAAATGTGCCATCAATGCAGATCACCGGAAGACAAAACTGAAATGCTCTAACACAAGCACCTATGCAAAAGAAGGCTCGTTGCATAATTCTTTGTCCCCTAGTCACGGCTGGTACAAGGTATGTGTCATAAAAGCTTCCAGGATTTCTAGCAGCAACCTGGGATAACATACGAGGTAGGTTATCATAAGATGCCTCGTATGTGCCGAACCGCATCTCGAACACCCTTTGTTTAGCCCGCCATGCCTTCAAATAACTGATGGTGTACTGGTAAGTCTGCTCAATGTGTCGAACAATCATTTTTTGCTCATAATTTAGGTTGTCCATAATAAACCCATACATTTTCTTTGCAACAAAGTCACATGATATATTGCGATGCGAGGGAAGAACTTCTGACAGCAAACAAGTGTGCTCTGTGACAATGGAACATTTCCAGTTTGACTTCCATTTTCCCTTGAATGTATGTACTCGCCATGGACATCCAGCATTCACACACTTCACCTCATATTCTTTACTGCCAGACTTTACGACTCTGAATTCTCGTTTCAATGAGATTGCCCATAGTCTCACAGCATCTTTTACGGCTTCAATGTTTGGATATGTTGCACCTTGCACTACCTCGTTCCCTCTATACTCCCACTCCTGATTTCGTACATCTTCTGCTACATGACTGCCAAACCATGCTCTTTCCACTCTTTTGGCAATGAGTACTGCTCATCATCAGATGAGTCCTCATATTCTTCCATCTCTATTGCGGTTTGGTCTTCTGCCTCCATCTCGTCCACAATGCTATGTATCCTCTCTCCCTCATCAGCAAGGCCCTGTGGTCCCATGTTTTGGTTCTCTGTATCTTCTGACTCATCTTGCTCAACATAATTGGTCTCTCTTTGAATACTCGGAGTTCCTTGATCTGCACAATGTTGGATTTCATTTTGTGTCTTCTCCTGAATTTGAACAAGAATGGCCAGATGCCACCCACGCTCTAGAGCTGCTTGCATGTACTTCTGCCAGTCATCAGTGCTGTGTATCATCATTAATTCCCATAATTCACTTTCTACCTCCCAATTAACAAGAGACTGGACAGTGATCACATGTGTCAACGGATCAATATGGAACCCACGCTGCAGCCACTTACATATGAAACCAAAACTCCTTTCCAGAGGTTTATCTATGCCGCTAGATGTGCGCTTAAAGGCAGAAAGATCTACTCTATTTGGCCCATACATAACATTGTATTCACCATAAAATACTTGAAACTGCATCTTGCTCGACATATCTGTATATCACATAATACTTATCGAGTTATACTCTTTACTTCACTACCTTATTCAATAATCCGTAAAAACTAACTATGAAATTCAACTACAACGTTATAAGTATTCATAACTACGTGATGACACTCAAATTCTATACTGCATATGCCAAATTCTATTCTAAATCATAATTAATTTATAAACACGTCTCTAATAGTACTGCAATTGTAATAATAAATGCGTAGAACTAATTTTCTAAACTAATTTACTACTACGTAACTACAAACTAAAGTATCATTGAACTCCTACTTAAATGGTTCTACTATAGCACTAATTAAATTAAATTACTTACCCCTACTTAAATTATTCATATTTAAATACGTAGTACTTAAATGGAAAAATATAAAAACTAAATGTACTAACCTGCAGATCACAAGTGCTGAATCCGACAGGGCTTCGCTGCTTTCCTTCTCCTCATTCCTCTCTTTTTTTCTGGATTTTTGGTGGAATTTTCGGGCTCAAATGAGGAGGGAAGGGGAGGGCTGGAGCTTTTATAGGGGGGATACCCCGGTCGCCCGCGGGGGGGGGGGGGGCGACAGGCCCCCCTGCCGCGCCCGTGGGCTGGGCCCAGCGGCGGTCGCCCGTGGGCTGGGCGACAGGCCCCTGTCGCCCGTTGGGGAGGCGACAGGGCCTTTTTTTTCAGGGACCTCATTGCGAATTTGAAAAAAAAATTACACTTAAGGCCTGTCGCCCTATGGAGAGGCGACCGGGGGTATTTTTGAAATATTTCAAAACGGACATATATTTTTGAAATTTTTATTTTTAAAAAATATAAAAAAGAAAAAACGACTAGGGTTGGAACATGTTTGAAGGGGACCCAATCATGTGTATGTTTCCGACTACGGAATTCCTAAACAACAGTAGAGTGATTTTGTTTCTTCGATATCACTCGAATTTTATTTGAGTAACCTCCCGCCATGGGCTGCTTTCTCCTTAACAGTTTGTACTTATGTAGTATGGGCCTCTTATTTTTTTCTTTTATGAGCTCTATTTATCTTTAGGGCCTATTTTATCGATGGTTGTTTTTCTCACTTTGTGTGGAGTGTACTGTGTGAGTTGCCAATAATTATGAGTGCATGCTTTGTTCTAGTCATGATGTGTCATTGTTATATATTTTCCTTTTTGTTCATTATTGTTTTTATTTTCTCATTTTTCACATATTTTTATCCCTAAATTTCTAATTTTCTCTTTATCCTGTTTACCAATAATTGTACTGTATATATTAGGTTCTCTTATGTGTAAGATTTGTCTTGTAATTTATCATTTGTACTGTCTTGCTACATTTTTACATACGTCTTGTTGATGAAATCGATTTGCGGTCGCCGAGACTCATGGTGTTCTTCATGGTACGCCAATGCATATTTATGCACGTATCTATACTTCGTATACGGTGTAGATGACATGAAAGGGAGCACATGCCCTTTTTCCGGTTGATACATGGTGTATTTTTCACTCGGTTTCTTTCTACTCTTTCCTTGGACAAAAATCGAGTGAACCCATTCTGGTTTTCACTCGATTTTCCTTTGCCAACATTGCCATGCGGCATGATTGCATTGGTTTAGAAAATTGAGTGAAGTAGACATAGAAATTACTCAACTGTTGCATAGTCACTCCGACCGACTAAGGCGCCAGGCCTGAATGGCTTTTATGCGCATTTTTTCCAACGCCACCGGGCAGTGTGTGGTGAAGAGGTGACTTCTATTGTGTTGAAAGTTTTGAGGGGGGGGGGGGGGCAATTGAACAACATCAACAAGACCTTGCGCAATGGAGGTGGACCAGTTTGTTCTAAATAGCGGTTTATAGGATTTAGTGGTAGGAATCCAAAATTGCACTAAATTTTTGCTAAAGCCCGCTAAATCGCCACTATAGTCCGCTACGGCAACCCTCCCCCAGGCGCTATAGTGCCGCTAATAGATGGGCTATAACCCGCTATTTAGAACTATGGTTTCGACCGATCAGTCTTTCTAATGTCATCTACGAGATCGTGTCGACAGTTGTGGCCAACAAGCTCAAAACAATACTAGCCCGAGATTATTTTTGAAGAACAATCAGCTTTCATCCCGGGCCAGCTTATTACTAACAAGTATGAGTGTATGCGCTATATGAAGAAGAAACAAGTGCGGAATCTCACGTGTTGTGCACTTAAGTTGGACATGAGGAAGGCATATGATCAGGTTGAATGGGGCTATCTGAGAGCGATCATGTCTCGACTTTTTTTTTTTGGGGAACAAATCATGTCTCGACTTGGCTTTCATACAATGTGGACAAAGATGATAATGCATCTAATAACTCCGGTCTCTTTCTCATTTTTATTTAATGGAGTTTGTTTGGAGCACTTTAACCCTTCGTGAGGGATCCATCAATAAGACCCTATCTCTCCCTACATGTTTATGTTAGTAGCAAAGGGTCTCTCGTGCCTGATAAAATCAAGAACTTAGTCATCAAACCTTAACGGGATTAAGGTGGCTCCAATGGCACCGGTGGTTAGCCATCTACTCTTTGCATATGAAAGTCTGTTGTTTTTCAGAGCCAACGTAGAGAGTGCGCAAGAAGTGAAGGATGTATTACAAACATACTATCATGTGGCAGGAAAGCAAGTAAATTGGACAAGTTTTGCCAAAAGGCATCTCTGATAGCACTAAGGGGGAGATTATGGACTTGCTGGACGTTCATAATGAGTCACTAAGCGAGAAATACTTGGAATGTCATCCGATGTTGGAACAACATTGAATGGTGCCTTCAATATTTGAAGGATCGCGTGTGAAGGTGCAAGGATGGATGGAGATGGTTTTGTCAGCAGGAGAAAAGGAGGTACTCATAAAATCTGTTGCACAAGCTGTGTCAACGTACTCTATGTCCTGCTTTAAGTTGCCACGAGGGCTCTGTGAACACATCAATGGTATTCTACAAATTTTTTGGTGGGGAAGTAAGGAAGGAAAGAGGAAAACTTGCTGGGTGGCCTGGTACGAGATGAACAAACCAAGTACATGTGTGGCATGGGATTCAAAGATATTGAGCTTTTCAATTTGGCTTTGCTGGCTCGGCAAGCTTGGCGAGTGCTAATGGAGCCTGAAACTCTAAGCACCCGTGTCCTACAGGCTGTACATTTCCTAGGGAAGGACTTCCTAGAAGCTGAGGTGGGTTCTCCCCGTCATGAATTTGGCATGCGGTCATGGAAGGGAAGGAGCTACTATGCTAGGGACTAATCTGCATGATTGGTACCGGAGAAATTACGAATATTGGGATATGAATTGGCTACCTAGGAACGGATTGCTTCGTCCGGTGATGAGCTATTGTGCTGATCCCCCACGCTGCATAAGTAAGCTGATTGATCAAACTTCTTGCTCTCGGGACCAGCAAGTACTCCAATAGATTTTTACTCGAATGGATGTGGAGGTGATCATAAATATACCGCTGAGCACAAGGAGACATGCAAACTTCTAAGCCTGGCATTATGAGAAAAGCGGTGTGTTCTCGGTTCGCTCAGCTTACCGAATGTTAGTCCATAACAAAGACAAAAACATGGCATGGTTGGATAACGGACCAAGTTGCTCCAACATGCATGCAATGGAGAAGGAGTGTTCGGTGTTATGGAAGATCAGAGTTCCATCAAAAATCAAGGGTTTCATCTAGAGATTGGCTTGGTATTCGATCCCCTCAGGAGATGTTCTTCACAACAAGAAGATGGCATCGCGAAGTGCTTGTGCTATCTGTGGAGCACCGGATTCCTGGAGACATTCTCTTCTTGACTGCCATATAGCAAAGTGTGTATGGGCCCTCGAGAAGGAGTAGATTACAGAACACCTCTGTCAACTTGATGAAATAGAAGCTCGGGCATGGCTAGCAGTGGTGTTCTCCTCACTAACACATGAGGAACTCACGAGGGTGGTCATCACCCTTTGGGCGATCTGGCATGCACGAAGGAAGGCGATACATGAGGGCTGCTTTTAGAGCTTGCTCTCGACTCACTCCTTCAATTCATGGATCGCTATATTGTAGACCTCGGCATGGCCACACCTCAGGTGAAGAAGATAGCAGGAAGGAGTGGGTAGGCCTCGTGGTGTATGCCCCCACTGGCAGGCGTCATGAAGGTGAATGTCGATGCAGTCGTCTCCAAGAATGTTGAATGGGTGTTGGTTGTGGCCATTGCTCATGATGTAAATGGCCTTTTCCTGGCGTCAGCGATGGTGATGACAGGCATGACTGATATGGAGATGATGGAAGTACTTGCATGCAAGGAAGGGATGGTTTTGGCACAGGATCTCCTTTCGGGAAGGATCAGGCTTGCTAGCGTCTGTTCTAATGTAGTTCGATGCATCAAGGCAATGCGGAAGAGGAGCATGGACCATGTGGTGCTACTATCAGAGAGATAAAAAGCAATGGTAGAGGGCTTCCAAAAATAGATTTTGTGTATGAAAGTAGAAACTCAAATGTTGACGCACAGGCTTGGCAAAGAGCTCGTTGTTTGAGGCTATAGGCCAGCATGTTTGGTTCTCTAATCCGCCATATGGCGTTTGTAAAACTTTATTTATAGCAAGCTAGTTCTAGGAGGACTCCCTTACTCAAAATAAAAAAGCAAACGCACGACTATAATGCTCTGATTGGTTGAACTTTTTGGTGCTTTGGCTTTTAAAGAAAGTCAGTAGCCCACCCAAAGGAAGCTGTCGCGAGCCACAGTCGGACCAAAAAGCTACTTTTTGTGGTTCATTTGCCACAGCCGCTCGACGGTTGCTCAAACCGGCTATGGAAGGGTAGGGTCCCCCCGAATTTATTACCCACCTGCGATTGCTTAAGCGTACCCTTCGCCCCCTATATCCCTTATGTCTTCTTTCTTCCTCCTCTCGCACCTGAGTCCCACCGTTCATGCTTCGCCCCTAGCCCGCTCGTGATGGCAGCGCCTCTCCCCGCTGCTCCGCGGCGTGAGGGCGCGGCGCCAAGGTGTAGGTGCGACGGCACATGGGCCCTAGGAGGCCATCGGCGACCCCACCTCCCTTATCCAATTGGCTACACAAAAGAAATCAAAACAAGGGAAAAAGAAACTCAAGGCCAGCTCTACTGCTACCAAAGAGAAGGAAGATAAGAGCCCATTCTTTAAACTGTACAAGAACACCTGTTCGAAGATAGAAACTACAACAGAGAAGATCTCCACAAGTATTGAAGCATCATCAACACCTCCAACTAACCCAATCCCAAGCATTAAAGAGGCTATGAAGATGGTGAAAGATTGTGGGGTGCAAGAAAAAACTGCGCGTGCACACATCTACTTTCCTGATCATCAAGCCTGATTTTAGGGAGGTCTTTAGTTCCCTATAAAACAGATGAAGGAAGGTTGGATTTGCTTGAGATGGAGCATGAAGAGGAGATAATGAGGCTCGAGTAGCACCCTTTTCAGTTATTAGTTTCCAGTATTGTGTTGTGAACCAATATTTGGTTCTTTTTTCTTATGTTGAGAACCATTAGTTCATGTAAACACTAGTTGCTTTTGTTCTTGTGTTGCTATCCATATGTATTGTGTAGTCCATATGTATTATGACTATTTGAAGATTTTGTCTCGATGGATGGCTACATGGAAGATTTGGCCAAAAAGGGTCAGAAAGGCCTACTGATTCTAGATGAACTTTCCCAACATGCTGCAATTATTGGTCAAATGGGGTACCAGTACACTGAGGGGTATTTGCACAAATAAGAATATAGAGAAGCACCAAAAACTAGACTTCAATGGGTGAAGAGGTGTATAGGTGGATCGAGGTACTTTTACAAAAATGTTTCGGATGAGCCTCACCTATAGGTTGACATCAACTATCAATGTTTCATCAATGAAGCATTTGCACAAGCTGAAGATACATTTACACAATCGCTCTGGACAGTTCACACCAAGTTTTATGAAGTATCGAATTGTTTGTGCAAGTAAAAAAGGACAATATCAAACTAAAGGATCCTACTTTCGGTACTGAGCATAAAAAGATCAAAGAGGACAGTTTCTTGCTTTATTTCAATGGCGGTATTGGAGTTACAGATGATTCACATGTTGAAGTTGAAGTGCCAGCAAAAGAATTGGTTAACCATACATGCCGACATGGATATACATCTCAGAAGGCCCTAGCTATTTGTGACTTTGACATGCGATTTATCTTCGCTGTTGCTGGTTGGCTAGGTTCTGCACATGACACACGGATCCTCAATCATGTGTTAGTAAACTTTCCTTCTTTTCATGTGCCTCCTGAAGGTAAAATTGGTTTCTTACAAAGTTATCAATACTTCTAGTGTTATTTGTTTTAATAATACTTCTTTTATAGGGAAATATTATCTTGTGGATTCTAGTTATCCAAACCGGACAAGATACCTTGCTCTTTTTGAAAGGAAGCACATACCATAATCCAAAATTTCGCCATCGTTCTGGGCATCCTCCACAAGGGAAGTACGAGATGTTCAATTTCTTGCAATCATCCCTTCGAAATATTATTGAACGAGCTTTTAGAGTCTTGAAGTAGAAGTGGTGTATTTTCAAAGGAATCTCTAGTTTCTCCAATTTTTTTAAAAATTTAGACAGACCCTAGGCCGATAACATAATAACATCCCTCTTAATAGGCCTCCAAATGGACACGAAAATAGGTCCTAAGTTGTGATGGATCGCAGACCACAAGCGCACCCAGAATGAATGTGCTCATATGTTAAGGCGTGCGCTACATTAAATAGCGAGCCCGATACCTTTACTTGATATATGCACTATATTTCGGTCTAGGTACTAGCTTAGAGCATGGCTAGTTCCATCGCCCACTGCTGGCTGGGAGGCACCCTCTGATGGTGGCGGACCCCACTAGCTCGGCCAATAGCGGTGAAGGCAGAGCCTCTTTGCCGACTTGAGCAGGCGCATCACGAGTCGCCCGCAACTTTCTCTCTCCTCATCCACGTAGATTCTCAGCCAGTTCTCCGCCAGCCATTATACTTGCTCTTAAGCAATTTGATGGAATTTCAACAGTGAGAATTGGTGATTGACAGATAATGAAATATCTATCAATTGGCAGGAGACACACCCTAATTTGAAACGGAGCGGACTGTACCAGATCCGGATGGACGGTTCACACGCTGACATGGCGATGCTAGCAACCTCTCTTCCGTTTGGTTCACGCTACGCTATTCCATTATACGAGAGAGTCTTCTATGCATAAAGTAGTAAATGAAGTCAATTTGCAAAACTTTTTCAGTGATTGGTGTAACTTTTCGCGACGAATCTAATGACGGTAATTAATCTATAATTGGTCACAGTGATGCTATAGTAACCATCCTCTAATCGCGCGGCCAAAGGCCCCATTAGATTCTTCAAAGTTACTAGCGCAGGGGTTCTGAAGTTGGTTTTGTAAACTGGCTTTGTTTGACACCGTAATTAGCGGTCAAAGTGTCATTATTTATTAGCACAGCACAAACCAAACGAGGCCTAATATCTACCGCATTCAATTCTTTTCTTTTCTTTTTGGCTTCACACGTACTGAAGATCGATTTGGATGGTGCAGGAAACCGAGCTGAGCAAGCACGGCAAAATCGATTGACTTTCCCTTTCATTTTCCTTATCGCTGCCGGGTTACTCAAAGCAGGCGCGCGCCCAGTTTCGTTTGATAGATGTGGATTAGTGGTCCTCGTTGCACGACGTTCCTTTCATTGTCAACCGCAACTCTCTCTCTCTCTCTCTCTCTCTCTCTCTCTCTCTCTCTCTCTCTCTCTCTCTCTCTCGCTCGCTCGCTTGCTGAATGGTGAACGCTGAGCCGTGACTTGCATTGCATTGCAGTGTCCGATCTCGCGGCCATCAGAATTGAAGGCATGCAGGCTTCGTTCGAGCTTCCATTTCAGACCAGGATTATATATATAAAAAAACAGCCCAAACTAGCTACACCAAAAATAATCATACGTTCAAGCATGCAGCTACAACAAAATTAAACGGAAACAATAATCTATCCAAGTTTTGTGTCACTTGCACTCCACTTTTATATATATACTGAAAATGCAATCATGCATCCATGCCCACAACTATATGCACTACACGGGATATATCACTACTACAAAAACAGCCTTTGTTCCAGGTCATTTGTCCCGGTTACTTTTGGACCCGGGACAAAAGGTGGCTTTTGTCCCGGGTCCAAAGGAGCGGGGGGACAGGGGCCTTTTGTCCCGGGTGGAGCTTTGTCCCGGTTGGTGGCTCCACCCGGGACAAAAGGTCCAACCCTTTTTATCCCGGTTGGTGGTACCAACCGGGACAAAAGGGTGACCCTTTTATCCCGGTTGGTGGCTCCACCCGGGACAAAAGGCCCTTTTTGTCCCGGGTGGAGCCACCAACCGGGACAAAAGGCCCCTCCACGTGATAGTTCAAAAGGGAGTTATTCTTTACTGAGTCACATGTACTACTTAGGTGAGTTGGCAAGCAGGCCATGCGCTAGGCAATAGGTCTTGGGTTCCAATCCCGCAGGGCGCAAATATTTTTTAGCACGAGGGACATTTTGTCCCGGTTCTACCACCCGGGACAAAAGCCTCCAGCGCTTTTGTCCCGGCGGCCGAATCCCGGTTCCAAAACCGGGACAAATGGCCATATGGAACCGGGACAAAAGGCTGTTTTTGTAGTAGTGTATGCATGCTTACACACAATATATATATATATATATATATATATATATATATATATATATAGTTGTATATGCTTTGCATACACACACTGTTTGGTAGGGCTTCTACACTACTCCGGCTCTTGAGGAACCCTACCAAACGTTTCATATGAGGGAACCGTTTTTAGTGAAAAATAGAGGAATTTGAGCTGTTATAGATGTGAGCCACAATTGTGGCTCCTCCAAAACAGCTCCAGCTCCTCGTCTGGAGCCCTATCTACCATTAGAGAGTGATCACCTAGCTAGCTCTCCCTAATGATTAGGGATGTTAATTAGTGACTTTTATGTGCACCTCCAATTCTTTTTAGTTTAAAATTTTATACTTTTTTTCCAAAATGAGATCTAATTTTAAAAAAAATAGTACAAAATTTTGAATTAAAGAGGATGGAAGGTGCACTAAGGTTACTAGTAGTTACCAATTGATACTCCTACCGATGATAAGCAATTACTCCCTCCTTCCCCATTTCTTAGGCGCATGACCAAATAACACAGGTACCAAGATTTGCATTAATGCTGTGAAAGTTTACATGAAGAGCAAACAACATCTCGATCTCAGATATCTTGCATGGCCTCATGCAGCCTGCTGGGCTCGCATGGCCAATGCAAATTGAATTTTGCATGGCCGCATGCAAATGTTCTCCCGCCCTTTCCGTGAGTTAATTCCTCGGAACAAGAATGGTGATTACTGCAGCATGAATCCCAAGGCTGCACGCCTTATATTGGAAGAAAAATTGAAAATGGTCATGCGCCTAAAAAACGGGGAAGGAGGGAGTAACACGCAATGCACGCAGTTGCCGCCTAGATTTCCGAGATCTTAAATTAAAACGGCCATCACCTCACATCTTATCTTAATACATCCATGTTAACAACTAACGCTAATTAAGGCCCATGATTCAGGGGCGTTAATAACATGCGTGGGCGGCGGATGATGATGCCATGATGGATGGACACAAAGTTCCAACAACTAACAAGACCCCAAGAGAGAAGCGATCGGACGTTGCTGCTGACCTGCTGTGCTGCAGCTGCACGTAGTACTGACGAAGCAAGTGCATGATGTGAACGTGACGACGGCACTGTTAAATGTATATGTATATTTTGTAGTTTTCTCATTGTATAAGAGGTTTGTGTATATTTCCTAATACCTGTACATATATATATTCGGGCCTAGAACCCTCATGATGAATACAAGTGCTATTCATACCATGGTATTAGAGCCATACTAGGGTTAGATTTCTTCTCAATCCTCCAGATAGACTTGGCTTTGCTGGTACTATTCTTTCTGAGCCTACTTCTAACCATAATGTCATTCGTCATCAGAAATGGCAGCATGCTATGGCAGAGGAGATTGCTGCTCTTGAGGGCACTGGCACATGAGATTTTATTCCTATTCCCGCACATGCCCGTCCTATCACTTGTAAGTGGGTTTACAAGGTTAAGACCCGCTCTGATGGTTCTCTTGAGTGCTACAAAGCTCGTCTTGTAGCGCGTGGTTTTCAGCAAGAGTATGGTCGGGACTATGATGAGACTTTTGCATCTGTGGCTCATATGACCACGGTTCGCACTCATCTTGCTGTAGCTTCTGTTCGTGAGTGGTCTATATCTCAGCTTGATGTGAAGAATGCCTATCTTAACGGTGAACTCCGTGAGAAAGTGTATATGCAGCCACCACCTGGGTATTCGGTGCCTGAGGGTATGGTCTATCGTCTTCGCCGCTCGCTTTAAGGCCTCAAGCAAGCTCCTCGTGCTTGGTTCCAGCGTTTTGCCTCTATGGTTACTGCTGCTGGCTTTTCTGCCAGTACTCATGATCCTGCGCTATTCGTTCATACTTCCTCTCGTGGTCTGTAAGGATCGATGGACCAAGAGGGGGGGGGTGAATTGGGCCTTTTTCAAATTCTAAAACAAAGTAAAGCAACCTTATCCTATGCAATGCTAGTAGGGCACCAATTCACCAACCGGATAACTAAGCTACTAACACAAGCTAAGAGAGCTAAAACAAAGTAAAGCCTAGCAAGGTAGAGCTAAGTTATGATCTCTAAGTCAAGCACATGAGTAAATTGCATGAAAGAAAATGCTTGAATAAAAGGAATGGACAAGAGACAACCGGATTTTTTCCCGTGGTATCGATGTGTTGGCACACACCCCTAATCCACGTTGTGACACTCACAAAGAGTATTGTCACCTCCCAAGTCACCGAGACGAGGGCGCTCACTAAGAGTCTCCGTTCACCATCCCGGCGTGGTGGAGATCAAGCCACGTACAATCTTCTTCTCCGGGCTCCCACAATCCTTGGCAAGCTCCGCGAGAAACACCTCGATCACCAAGATCGCCTAGGTGATGCCAATCACCAAGAGTAACAAGCTAAGGCCTTCACTTGAGCAAGAACCGATCACCAAGAGCGGATGTACACTAGCTACTCTCTACTCAAGTCCTTAATCTTGCTTCTTGATTGATTGAATGCACAAGTATGTGAATGATGAAGCTCAATGTGGCTCTTGACTATAGTTTGAGTGTATGGATGTTGCCTGGTGTCAAGAGTGGGCGAAATGACCCATTGGAGGGGTATATATAGGCAGCTCACACAAATAGAGCCGTTGGAGAAAAGCTGCCAGAAAACTGCGTAGCGCCGGTTAATCCGACGTACCCCCTATTGTCATCGTCGGTTTAACCGGTGAATGTAAACTGCCTCTTCTGAAAACTAGCCATTACAACTGGGGCAGATTAACCGACGTAGCATCGGTTTAACCGGTGAGTGTAGTTGTCCACTGAACCACTGAAAAACCAAGTCTCTGGACAACTGCACCGACGTTAACTCAAACCTATCGTCGGTTTAACCGATGAGTACAACTTTCAAATTCCTCTGAAAAAACCATCTCACTGGTCAATTGCACCGACGTCTTGATTCAAACATCGTCGGTTAATCCGGTGAATAGAACTTGAATTTCCCTGGAAAAACCAACTCTGGACCAATGCACCGACGTTAAATTCAAACACGTCGGTTTAACCGGTGTATTGAATTTGTCCAGACTCTGCTGACTTCGTTTAACCGACGTATAGAAAATTGAGAGCGTCGGTTAAACCGGTGTATAGACTTTTTCTGATTTTATCTTTTCTGATTTGAGTCTTGAATGAAATCCAAATATTCTTAAGATATAGTTTGAGAACCACTTATTTGAACTTCTAGAAACCTGAGTGACCATAGTGTGCATCCATTTTCAAATGATCATGTCCATGCTCAAGTTACTTAGCCTTAACCCCTCTTAATAGTGCGATCACTACAAAACTATAAAACCTATACTAACCTAAGTGTCCTTCTCAACCTTATGACACTTAGGACTAGAAAGATCCTTAGTCTTGACATAAAATTGAGTTGAATACCGAGATCGCCTTTTTTGAATAATGAAATTTAGGGGCCTCTTTTGACATATGACCAAATGAGCGATAATGATCTATTAAGCTGCACAAACTCATTAGTCACAATAATGGTTGTCATTAATCACCGAAACATACCTTGAGGGCCTAGATGCTTACATGGTCGAACTCTTCTTCTTCTTTATGTTGATGATATGATCATCACAGGAGATTACCCTCAGTTTATTGCCTTTGTGAAGGCACATCTCAGTGAGCAGTTTCTTATGTCTAATCTAGGTCCTCTTCGTTACTTTCTTGGGATCAAGATTTCTTCCACACCTCAGGATTTTTATCTGTCTCAAGAAAAGTACATTCAGGATATTCTTGATAGTGCTTCTCTCACTGACCATCGTACTGTACAGACTCCCATGGAACTAAATGTTCATCTTCGTGCCACTGATGGGGAGCTTCTTGCAGGTCCCACTCGTTATCGTCATATTGTTGGGAGTCTTGTCTATCTTGGTGTTACTCATCCTGACATCTCATATGTTGTACATATCCTGAGTCAGTTTGTGTCTGCTCCCACTCAGCTTCACTATAGTCATCTTCTTCGTGTTCTACGTTATCTTCGTGGGACTATATCTCATCACTTGTTCTTTCCGCGCTCCAGCTCTTTACAGCTTTAGGCATATTCTGATGCTACTTGGGCCAGTGATTCCTCTGATCGTCGATCTCTTTCTGCTTACTGTGTTTTTCTTTGTGGTTCTCTCATTGCTTGGAAGACTAAGAAGCAAGTAGTAGTTTCTCGTTCGAGTGTAGAGGCTGAGTTGCGAGCTATGGCTCTTGTGACGGCATAGGTTACTTAGCTGTGATGGTTGCTTGAGGATTTTGGTGTTTTTGTTTCTGGGTCGACTCCTCTTTTGTCAAACAGTACAGTGTCATCATCATTGCTCGTGATCCGGTGAAGCATGAGCTTACTAATCACATTGGTGTTGATGCTTCATATACACGAGCACAGGTACAGGATGATGTTATTACTGTTCAGTATGTGCCTTCAGAGCTTCAGTTGGCAGATTTCTTTACGAAGGCACAGACCAGAGTCCAGCACATGTTTCATCTCTCCAAATTCAGTGTCATTGATCCACCTTGAGTTTGAGGAGGGTGTTATGTATATCTTATAGTTTTCCCATTATATAAAGAGTTTTGTGTATATTTTCTAATACCTGTAAATATATATTCGAGTCTAGCTATTCATAACAGCCACAACGCCATCGATGTAATGCAATGTCATGTCCGATCGATCGGTGTGTGCATCTCTGCGTTTTCCTTTGACTCGCTGCTGCCTTTCTGTGTTGTGCGTGCTGTAGGCTGTAGCGACTAGGCCGTGTACGACTTGGGAATTGGGATCGACGAGAGCCACACAATAGCGCATTGCATCAGTATTTTATAGCTCGAGTCTAGTTTTGTATATATTTTATATGAAACAGATTAACATTGAGTTTGTCTTGCTATATACTCCATCTGTTCCAAATTACTATTTATGTTGGTTTTTCTGGATACTTATAGTGCACATCTAAATGCATAACAAAATATATGCATGTTTTGCTATGTATCTAAACTAGATACAGTGCATATCCATAGCAAAATATACATATATCTAGAAAAGTCGAAATGATCTAAAAAAGTCAAAAACAAATTGTATGGAACCGAGGAGTCGAGGGTGTAGTATAAATATATATCCGTGTATATATCATCTTCCCTTCCGGTCCCACTCCTAGACTAGGAGGCATGTTGCTTTCTTTTATTTTCGCCAACAAACATTTCCCTTTCTCTCTCGTGACAGCGCCGTCTTTTTCGGGCAATTCTATTTATCGCGCGTGGCTGCCAACCATCGCATCGCAGAAGCCGAGAAGCGCAGAAATCGCTACGGAGTTCCGCTGTGTTGTTCGGCTGTTCCGTACGCTGGACGTGGCATCAATTTTTTTTTCTTTTTATTCGGCTCATCTAATACTATTTCACTTTCTATTAGGTTGGTCCATATTAATTCAACACATGTTCTCGTATCAATTCGTCAGCTACACAGTTCTCGATTTTCTACCCAGGAGGTGATATGAAATTTGCAGGCCTCATTTTACCATTATTTTAATTTTGTTAATAGATTAGGATGGACCAATGACACGTACGATTCTCGTTTCTTTCTTATAATCCTAATTTTACTTCTTTAATTTGATTTAGGAGTTGTTTGGTTTCAGGGACTAAACTTTAGACTATGTCACATCAAAAGAATCTTGATATTTATTAGTATTAAATGAAGTTTGATTGTAAAACTAACTGTAGAATTCTGGGCTAAACTGCGAGATGAATATAATGAGGTATATTAATTCATAATTAATGAATTATTATTGTAGCATTACTGTAGCAAATCATAGATTAATTAGGCTCATTAGATTCGTATCACAAATTAGCACTCATCTGTCAAAAAAATTTATAAACAAATTTTATTTGGTACTCCTAAACAGTACGATTTCTTTTAATGTGATAGGGGCTAAAAAACTGATGGAAACAAACATAGTCTTAGCTTTTGCCTTCGTGCATTAGGTACGGGGCGTTTATTCATCGCGCGTGCTTTTTGCGCGCCGCTACGTCGGCGGAGGCTTTCCCCCTATTCTATTGTACAATCTGTTTAGCGTCTTGAAGTGTTAAAAAACATTTAGAATTCTGGAACATTTTAAAGTGTTTATAACATTTACTCGGAACTTTTTCAAATGTTCTAATGTTTCTGTACAATTCTGAAATGTTTTACAAACATATATGAAATGTTTCGAAACAATTTGAAATATTATCCAAGCAAACCTGAAATATTTTTTAATCATTCAAAACATTATGAAGTGTTTAACACTATTTGTTGGAAACTTTTCATGTTCCCAAACAAATCAGCATGTTCCGGAACACTCTGAAATGTTCCAAAAGAAAGTCCTCAATGTTTCAGAACTTTTTCCAAATGTCAGTACAATTCTGAAATGTTTCTCCAAACATATATGCAATATTTTACAACCATATTTGAAATATTTTGAAACAATCTGAAATATTTCTAAACAAACCTAAAAATATTTTTTAATCATTCAAAACATTATAAAGTGTTTAACACTATTTATTGGGTACTTTTCATGCAAACACTGACAGCCTGTTCGGCTGAGCTGAAATGGCTGGGCTGGAGATAACCAGCTCCAGCCAGCGCCAGACAAGGCCAGACCGGCTGATTCTGCAACCATTCATCATCTTCTGCAGGCACACGCAAGCTAAGCCAACCAATCATACAGTAACACTTTTGAAAAAAGTTCAGGAACACTTTTGAAAAGTTTCCGGAACACTATAGAAATGTTCCGGAACTTTATGAAGTGTTTTGGATTACTTTTGAAAATATTCTGACATACTTTTTGAAAACCATATTAATGTTCCGGAACAATGTTCCAAAATACTTGTGACAATGAAACATTATAGAAATATTCCGAAACTCTTTTGAAAATAATGCAGAACATTTTTTGAATTGTTCCGGAACACAGTTTTAAATGTCCCGAAACACTTTTGAGAACCATCTTAATGTTTCAGAATAATGTTCCTGAGCACTTTTTTGAATTGTTCCGGAACACTTTTGAAAAATGTTCGGGAACACTTTTGAAAATATTCCAGAATTTTTTTGAAAATTGTCTTAATATTTCGAAACAGTGTTCCAAAACACTTGTGACAATGTTCAGGAACACTATAGAAATGTTCCAGAATACTTTTGAAAATATTGCGAAACACTTTTAAAATTTTTTGAAACACTTTTGAAAATGTTTAGGAACACTATAGAAATGTTCCGGAACTTTTTGAATTGTTTCGGAACACTTTTGAAAATATTCCGAAACACTTTTTGAAAACCGTCTTAATGTTCCGGAACAATATTCCGAAACACTTGTGACAATGTTCCGGAGCACACTTTTGAAAATGTTCCGGAACAATTTGGAATGTTCCAGAACACTTTTTAAAATGTTTCAAAATACTTTTGAAATGTTTCCGGAACACTTTTGAAAAAGAAACACTTTTGAGAACTGTCTTAATGTTCTGGAATAATATAGAAATGTTCCGGAACTCTTTTGAAAATACTGCAGAACAATTTTTGAAATGTTTCGGAACATTTTTGAAATTGTTCCTAAACGCTTTTGAAATGTTCCGGAACACTTTTTGAAAAACCGCGGCATTATGAAAACAAATATATATGTAAAGTATTAAACAATTAAAATTGTTTACAAAATACCCTTAAACAATTTGAATTATCAAAACATTAGGAAAATAAAATTTCCAGAACATTTACAAAATACCCTTAAACAATTTCGCTTCATTGGATATAGTGCAATGAAGCCATCAATTTGAAGTGCATCCGCATGCCAAAACAAAAGAATTTTGAATCGTGAAAACAACTCAGAAGTACAGAACATTTCCAAACAATTTTTATCAGAACATTTCCCAATAAATACCACTTCTGAAGCAAATGGCAGGCCTAACATCCAATTAGCTTAATGGGCCGGGCCCCCAGCTTCCGTTGCCGCTCGCGCCATGCTGACACACGCGCGGCGCGCTCCTGCCCGCCTATGCTTCTGCGATGCTATCGGCTGAAGTCGCTTAAAGCGACATATAGACGCCCCCTCTTTTTCTGCGATCCACAAACCAAAGTAAAATAACCTATATATCCATGACCCGGCGAGGCGCTTCAGGTTTTCCTCTTTTTTGCTCCGGCCGGCCCACTTGCTTATTTCGGTCCATCTATCCACTTGAAAATTCTGGCTGCACACTTGGCTGTCCATACATCATGTTGCCAATGAAGCTACATGTACATTCTGAACACCTGAAAAAGAGGACGTTCAAGTTAATTTCTTTTGATCTTGAAAGACTTTAGACTGGCGTTGCTAGCTATCCATTCAAAGCCGACCCTAAATTCCAAAATGGGTCAATAGGGCCGGAACCTATTGACCCAAAGGGTATTATGGATCGACCCACTTGTCATATTAATGATCTTTTTATTTGATTTATTGGTTTTTTTCATTCTTTTGAATAAATATAACTGGTCATAAGTTGTTAGATTCTATATACTTCAAAATATAGTGAGAAATATCACACGTTGGAAGTGAAAATAGATAAAATTAAAATCATGAATCACTAGTAAACATATTTAATTTGATGCATAGCTAAGAATCTTAATATATTATTGTGATATATTTGATTCTTGAATTTTATCTTTTCTAAAAGTGTTGATAATATTCATGATTTAGGATTATAGAAAAATATTTGGGTCGACCCATAATACCTAATGGGCCATCAAGGCCATAACATCTAGGAGAAATGGGTCGACCCATGACCCCTAGAATTGGCCTCGAGGCCGTAGGGCCGGATCCAAGGCCAGGGCCGGGTCGCCCATTCCCATCTTAAAGTAGACGTTGCTTACTTAGGAGACTTACATTACATATATAAATTTATTATGTGTGATTGAAGAACAAAAAAAGAAGAAACAATATTACTTGTGTAACCTTTATTTATCATCATCATGATGTGTACATGGGGATTAACATGAGCGATGCCACCAGTCAACTCTAGTTGTATAGGGATGAGTGGATAAGGATAAAAGATTGGCAAATGGTTCAATAGTTTACACTCGATATTAGATATATGTACACTAGTGCAGAAATGTTGATTTGTCCCGGTTAGAAAATTTTTGTTGTCCTAGTTTTCCAATCGGGACTAAAGTCCCCTGCCCCCCCAGCCACCCGACTAGCCCACTACTAGAAAAGAGGCCATCGGTGCACCTCAAAAGTACCAGAACCAAAATGACCCGGTTCAGCTTTGTTCCGGTACTTTTGATGTGCATGGAAATGTCTAGAGATCCTTTAGTACATTAGTACCCGGTACTAAAAATGCTTCGCAGGTTACTTCAAAAGGAAAATATCTTCCCCTCAGTCACAACTGCTTCGTGGATGAGATGGTAAAGGAGATACACGTGAGACAAAGAAGTCCCAGGTTTGAATCATAGCCACTGCAATGCGCCCCCTATTTTCTTTTGATGCAGTGCAAAAGTACCGAGTGATTCACCCGGTATTAACGCCTCTAGCCTTTGGTCCCGGATGCCTAGTACCGGTTGTAAGAACCAGTACCAAAGGCCATCCTCAACCGGTGCTATAGGCATTTTTTCTAGTAGTGGCCACTGGATTCGGGACTAAATCTTTCGTTGGTCGCAGACCCAACGACGACTGGGACAAATATGAAGGATCAAAGACCTTTTCTGCTAATGGTAGCAGGATAAATAGGAAGAGAACATGTCTCCATCCCTTTAATTTTGCTTTTGTTAATCTTGTGTCACCGGTACTGAAAATGGTGTTTAGTCTTTTGCATTTGTTCCGGTCACCGTTGGGCCCGGAACTAATCCATGAATAAAAGCTTTAGTCCTTAGTCCAACAACTAGCTGGGTGGGGGGGTCTTTATTTAGTCATGGTTGGAGCCATTAAACGGGACTAAATGTCTATTTCTAGTCCCGGTTGGTAGCTCCAACCAGGACAAAAATCCAAACCTTTAGCTCCGGTTTGTAACACCAACTTGAACTCACTCTTTAGTCCCGATTGGTGTTACCAACCTGAACTGAAGGGTTCTCCATGGGTTCGTTAAAAAGCATAGGGTTCCATCTAGAGGTACATGTGTGCAAATCCCACGGACTAATAATCCGCGTGTGTGGTATGATATGTTGGCAGGGCCCATCCCTTTTTCTTATATATATCGACTGATATACTATACGCAAGAGGGGCGTATGATCTATGTGTTGCGATTTATTAACTTGATGACATGGACATGTGTTTCTCTGAATATTCAAAAGAGCGTGACCGAGGAAAGAATCACAATAATAAAGGGCCGCTGATAGCTGCTATTGATCAGTAAGAAGCTATAAGGTTTTCTACGAAATTTGATAATATTAAACTGATTGAATTACAGGTGCCTGATATCTTGAAGATTCTTTATTTAGATCTCCAATATCTTTAGAACTTAATAATAATGCTTTCCAATGATGTATTCGCTCAACTTAGCCAAACAATGAAGACGACGATGCAATGTTACGGGCTATAACGGCTATCAACAAAAGAAATACAGCGCTGATAAAAAAACAAAAGAAATACAGCGAAGAACCAACACTATCTGTTATATATATTAGTGTTGGCTCATTGTTGATTCTTCATCGAAGAAGGCCAAACGATCGTATTTTGCTTCAAGTGATCAGTGATCACGCCTCGTATATAAGGGAGGCACTTGACGCTAAGACTTTTTGTATATATGATGCCAAACATGTTGGCCTCACCTGGCTGCTGCTACCCAGAACATGAAGCATGTCTTGTCGATCAACGACTTATGTCATCAGAACTGACCCACCTTGCCACCTCACCATTTAGTTTGGCCATATACATGCATGCATCTAACCAAATAAATCGCATGTTGGCCCAAAAGCTAAAAGCAAAAATACATAAAATACACATGTAAGAAAAAGGCCATTTGGAAATGTCAACTAACGCATTTGCCAATAAACTCGCTTTTTTATCAAGATCAAGAATTTAAAAATAATGGTACTCCCTCCCACGGCGACGACGCAAAACTCATCCTTTTTCAGCCGCCCTGTATCGAAGTATCCCTAGAAATATACATTTAGTTGCTATGCATGTTTGGATCGATGATTTATTGGATATTTTCAAAACTCCCGTGCACTCAGCTTTATCATATTTCGTTTATAGGTGGTTGGTTCGACTTCGACACGATGACACAAGACCCATTAATGAGAAATGAGTTTACATTCCTTTATATGTTTGGCAACATAGTTATACCCTAAAAGGTAGTTCAGTTTAGGAAAAAAATAGGATGGACCCCAGGCACAGGGCTGCCTCCGTAGGAGGCCCCACACCCGATCCTTGCCACCTGCCCCGCGTCCGCATCCGACGGCCACGGCACCCGCGCAGCCAGCTGGAAAACGAGTCGAGTCAATCCCATCTGTGGAGCCGTGCGCACACCGGAAAACGAGTCAGAAAGCCGATCTGCAGGACTGCCGGAGAGTTGCCGTTCGATGCAGGAGGTGCGCACGTGGATCGCATCCGGCATGAGGGCGCACCAATGTTGGAATGGACCCGGTGTCCACCCTATTTTTTGGCCTCAGTTTATGTTGTGCCCCGTATCTCTGGGTACCTTCCCTACCACACCAATTATCATACTACTTTTGTTGCAAATCACCGTGCCTCCCATGCTCAATAACCAAACCTTTTCTCTCCCACATGGCCATAAACTAAAAGCATCGTACATAAACCTAGGGTCTATTTGTTTTGTTTGAGATGTAGCTTTTGGAGCTTTTCAACAAGTTGCTGGTGTTTTTTTTTTAATTTCCTTCTTCTGAAAAGCTAATAATAGCTTTTAGATGGTGTTTTTAACTTTCTAGACTTAAAAAGCTAAAAAAATCTAGCTTTTCAGTATGTATAAATTTAGTTTTTTCTAAGCTTTCAGTATTTCAAAAGCTACGTAAGAAGTTTACTGTTTGTTTGAAATTGAGATTATAGCAAAGCTGACCGAAACTCAAACAAACATGGCTTAGGACAGTGCATCGCAGATGGCGAGATCTTGTTGGACGGATAAACAAAGCTGCAGAGTGATGCAGGCGGCGATTAGAAAATGGAAGTGAGGGCCCCCGTATCCGTATGAACGGAGGGCATGTGCACAGTGCAGAGAGGCAACGCGCACGACTCCCGCTGGCCGTCCATTGGGCGCCGATCGGACGTGCGCGAGCCCATCCGCGCCGGCCGCGTGGATGGCCTCCTCCCCTCTCGCCACTGCTACAAGTGTACGAACCAGGTCCATACACCAATCATCGATACGGCGTTGACCTCATCGAGGGAAATGTGGTTTCATTTCAGGATTTGGAGGTTCGGAGAGATACATACGACCTTGCTTGGCAGTCATGATTGACTTGATAACGGTTAATGGATTCATTATACTTATAATCCTAAGTCAACTCGATTTTTATACAATGGGATGTGGATTTACTCGGATCATATCATTACGGCTCTGTTTGGATCGTGTAAATAAAGTAGAGTGCTAAACTTTAATATTTGTTAGCATTCATTCAGATGCTCAGCTGTGTTCGCTTGGCTGTGGCTGATTGCTGGTGTTGATTTGTTATGAGAGAACAATATTGCTGACTGGCTGGTAGCTAGTGGCTAGTGCTGATTTAGTATGAGAGAACAATACTGCTGGCTAGTTGGCTGACAAGCCAAGCGAACACAACGATTTCTAAATCTTAGCTAAAGTTTAAGTTATCCTATTAGCACTCCTATTTGGATGGATTAGTGCTTAAGTTTAGCATTTGGGATATTAATACTTGGATCCAAACACCCCCTACATATAGTGCGTAGTCCATTTTGTTTAAATGCGATGATATTCATTCGAAAATTTACTAATAGGGTGATCGATTCAGCTTTTCTAAACAAATGTCACATCACACATTTTTATCAAAAAAGTTGTGAGACCAAATCAGCCACGATTATTCAAGAAAGTTTTACTCATAAAAAGTTTGCCTACGGATAAATTGGGCCTAGGTGTAGCATGGTGTAGCTGTTTGCAGTTGGAGCTAGGGCTATATTGAGACTACTTATTTGAACTCTTTTGATTTCAATTTAGACTAAAAGAATATATTAAACCTACTTTATTTTAATTTATAAACTTTATAAGGAGCTTGGAGATAGGAGCTTGAGTTGTGCCAGGGATGGTTCAACTTTGCCAATAAGTAACAGTAACACTCTTTTGCAAGACAAAAAGTAAATGTGACCAAATCAGCCTTGGTTAATCATGAGAATTTTACCCCCCCTCTTAATACAAAGATACGTACTCTCCTAAATTTTTATCCAGAAGTGAGATGGCAAATAGTAAGGTGATGTAGCATTAAACATGTGTATTTACACTGGTGGAGACAAGCCCGTTGCTCGGTCTGAAGTCAAAACAACTAATGATAAAATTTACATAAAAGTAGTAAAGTATTAGAAAGCTTCAAAAAGGTTAGACATGGATTAGCAGTTTAGCACGGGTCTAGTGGAAACCTATCTTGATCACGAACCAAGTAACCAAAAGTGGCAAGCATTACTGTCAACACAATCAAGAGCATGCCACCTTGACACTTTCATGTTATCCTAAACAGTGAAAAGCAACCAGCACTATGCAATCATGTTGCAATTTTATTATACATAATTATTCGCATAATCTCTCCAGCACTTTTCAAACTGTTTTCAGCAGTACCCCTTATAGATTAACCAAGCCTTCTACTGTATCTTCCACCTTTATCCTCCTTTTTTATATTTCTAAATTTGAACAGGCAAATTAAAATGAATAATGACAAAATCACCCCAAAAGGAGGGAGCATATATTTTCTTAAATGAGGGCTAGTCCATAGACCCAGTCTTGTCACCCGTGACAGCAGGAGACACTGCACAGTAAGCGCAGAATCTTCCCTAAAAAATATAAATAAAAAATCACGAAGAAGCCAAGACGGAAGGGAAAAAAAAAGGAAAAAACACAGAAGAAAAAGAGCTGAGAGCAAGCTGAAAGCTGAAGGCCTCAGCAGCTGCTCGTCCCCCCCCCCCCCCCTCTTCCTCAGATAAGGAGGCCCCAGGCCTGGGAAAAAAGCTGCGATTTTTTTCCTTAATTAGTTCGAGCGCTCAGCCGCCTACCAGGAGCAGGGGGAGGTATGATTGTCGCATTGCTCGGCCCCCGTGTTTCCCTGCGATTTTTGCTGGTTTTTTGGAGCTCCTCTTGCGAGTTTTCTCCGGTTGGAACCTCCTGGTTGCAGCCGAACGCGAGTACTAGCAAGTCCTTCGGTTGCTAGGAGATATCTGAGTGGATCCCGCTTGGTTGCTGCGTCCTCGCCGCCGATTCGCCGGAAGAAGCAGGTCCTTTGGAAGCGATCTCACTGTTTCTTAGACCTTTCCCTTCTCTCGGATTCTCTCCTCCTTGCTCTTCCTTCCCTGGCGGCGACGACTGGGCGAGCGGCGGCGCCATTTGTCCTGTCTTCGCCCAGCCCTTTGCCGGCGACGAGCGCATCCTCCAGGTATGCCCGCCCCTTCTCTTTCCTTCTGCTGTGCGAGACGGAGCACCCCAAACCCTAACAAAACTATTTGTATTCGGATCTGAATCCAGTTATAATATATTACCTACTAACTCCGAAGAATTATCGGGTGTACATGTCCTATGTTGGGTCCGCCCCTGACCATAGTTTGCGTCAGTTTGCTTCTCTGTTTACTGGTACGGTTTCCTACTGATCTGCGGCTGCGCAGGAAGGCATTCTTTTTGCCCTGCCATGGATGTCACGGATGTTCAGCAGGGCGTGGGATCTATGGATGCCAGAGGCGGTGCGCCTAATCTTTTCCATGCCCTTGGACCAGCACTCCTGATATCAATGGGGTACATTGATCTCGGGAAGTGGGTGGCAGCAGTGGAAGCTGGTTCTCGGTTCGGATTCGACCTTGTGCTGCTGGCTCTCATTTTCAACTTCACTGCAATTGTATGCCAGTACCTTGCTGCTTGCATTGGTATGGTCACAGGGAAGAATCTTGCAGAGGTATCGGTTTACCTGTGTTGTTCCTTGGTTTTGCTGACGTTCTGTTGGGATGTAGTTCAGTCAACATTTGTTTCCATTTCACAATGCTCATGGTGGTTTCATATCCAACTGAAGCTGAAGGAATTGAGAACAGTAGAGTGTAGGGACCACATAGTAGATGCAGTTTGTTGGTAAAGAAAATGGGTCAATGGGATACTAAGTGAAAGAATGCTTTTCTCTTAATAATGCAATTTTAGCACTGGATGTCGGAGCCTTTTTTTTGTATTTTCTGGGGGGATGATGGAAAATGAACTTTTAACTCATCTTAGGGTTCTTTCTGTAGCTTCCACTTTAACAATAGGCAAAAAATAAATATGAAGCTTTCCCTGTGAATTTCCTTGCTTTGTCGAATTTCTTTTTTCTTATTAACTTGCTCATGATATTGCTTTGAAGTTGCTAACTTTTCCACGCTTTTGACATGAAACAAAGATATGCCACCAAGAATACAACAAGCCAACATGTATCTTCTTGGGTGTTCAAGCTGGATTGTCATTGCTGACGTCAGAGCTGACTATGGTATCTACACACTTCCTTGGATGTCTCCCTCATCTTAGATATTTACTCTGTGAATTTCCAGCCTTTTAGGCGTTGTTACATGCATTCTACATTGGCAAAAATATTTAGCAAGTAGTTTGGAGTTTTGGACCTGCTATATTCTGATGGCTATGTCTGGAATTTTCAGATATTTGGCATTGCACTTGGATTCAACCTTCTCTTTGAATATGATGATCTCATCACTGGGATATGCTTCGCAACAGTTGTACCTATTCTGCTGCCATATGCTATATCCCACCTGGTAAAATTACAACTTCAACAAGGATACTTGCACAAAAATTGTAATATGCTGATGAGACTATATGTTATTGGTTACTCATCCTTTGTATCTACTCTAGGGAAAGAAGATGGCAAGGACAGTAAATGCCTGCATAGCAGGATTTGCACTTCTGTGTTATGTGCTTGGCCTATTGGTTAGCCAACCACAAATTCCTCTCACGGTGAACGTAATATTTCCCAAGCTGAGTGGTGAAAGTGCTTACTCTCTGATGGCTCTTCTTGGCGCAAACATAATGGCGCACAACTTTTACATTCATTCATCAGCTGTTCAGGTAAATTGTTTGATTAGTGCACTTGGACTTATAATTTAGTAGACGTGGGCTTGTCAGAATTGGTTGAAACCTAACAGTGACACGTATTTCGATTTCAGTTTGTTGTTTATATGAGTTTGGAAACAACTAGGTGTCAGGCTGTTAGCAAGGAGTTTACTATTATAATTATTAGACTTCTGCTCATTCCACTTTAATATTTGATACGACTTGTTAACTATATTTATGTACTCGACCAGTTAGATGAATTGTGGCTAAACTGCATCCAAATGAAACCAGATGCGAAAACACATGTTTCAATTGTTTCTGTAATTTCATATAGTTGCTCACTATGGGATGCACAATTTGTTCATCTGTACACATTTTCCTCAACTTTTAGCAAGTTTTGATAATTCGTGGAATTTTGCGCCTTGTTTTAGGTTTGGTAGCATATTACCCAACATCGAAATAGTGGCATTTATAACTTTTCACATTTTGCTCAGTGAATATTTGACAAGTGCATGAAATGAAAGTAGCAGCAATTTGCATATTTGCTCAATCATCTTCAGTTTCTATTTGTATTCTTAACCAAGAAACATTGTATTTGCAGGGTCAGAAAAGATCATCTGCAGTTGGTCTCAGTGCCTTATTTCATGACCATCTTTTTTCGATCTTATTTATTTTTACTGGGATCTTTCTGGTGAATTATGTTCTAATGAACTCTGCAGCTGCTGAATCCACTAATACTCTTCTCCTCACTTTTCAAGATGTTGTGGAGCTAATGAACCAAGTTAGAGCCTACATTTCCTACTTGACACCTGTGCTAAGTTTCTGCTGAAAATTTTATTTAGAAGCAATCCTCCTGTGCTTTAGAGCTGAACTTTTGATTATTTTGCAGATATTTGTAAACCCTCTGGCACCAACAATATTTTTAGTGGTTCTTCTCTTCTCCAGCCACATCATCTCATTGACATCTGCTATTGGTAGCCAAGTGATTTCGCAGCATTTGTTTGGTCTAGACATTCCACTGTCCGGGCATCATCTCTTACTGAAGGGTTTTGCCATAGTTCTTACTCTGTACTGGGCAAAAGTTGCAGGTGCTGAAGGGATATACCAATTATTAATTATATGCCAGATTATTCAGGCCATGCTCCTTCCATCATCAGTCATCCCACTTTTTCGTGTTGCTTCATCAAGAGCAATAATGGGTTCCCATAGAGTGTCTTTGCATCTGGAGATTCTGGCCTTTCTTGCATTTCTCCTTATGCTGTTTTCAAATATCATATTTGTGGCAGAAATGCTGTTTGGTGACAGTGGCTGGATGAACAATCTGAAAGGATATACTGGAAGCCCTGTGGTGCTCCCACATACAGTTTTCATTCTAGTCGCATGTATGTCTGTTGCTTTTTCGCTGTACCTGGCTGTTACACCATTAAAATCTGGAAGTAATGAAGCTGAATCACAGGAATGGTCTGTACATCCTCAGAGAGAGCTCTTGGGTACTCCTCAAGGAAGGGGAGAGGATAAAGTGGACAGTGTTATGTATGAGGAAGATCAGAGATCAGATATCGATCCTTCTCTCACGGATCTGGCGGATAACCATTCACAAACAGCTATGGGATATATCGATACCTCTGACACTGCTGTTGAATCTGATCATGACTCTCAAGAGTCTACTGCTTATGCACCCGCTGTTCCAGAAACCTCTCCATCCCCATCATACACTCCTGAGGAGTCAAAATCTGTTGTTGCAGTCAACTGGCCCGAGCCTTTGGAGAAGGTTTCCGCCTCTACTGTGATAGAGGAAAGAACAATAGAAAGTGTGGACACTAGAAGCATGACTGAAAGGGATGTTTTAGTAGAAACAGATGTTCTTGCAGACAAGGATAAGGAATATCTAAATGTTATGGAGTCTGAGAAGTCAGTTGTTGGTAGCACCCCTTCTTGTGTGTCCGATGATGGCCCTCCATCCCTTACCTTCAGCAGGGGGAAAGGTTCAGATGCAGGCAATGGCAATGGGAGTCTCTCGAGGTTATCTGGTCTGGGTCGTGCAGCAAGAAGGCAGCTAGCAGCCATACTTGATGAGTTCTGGGGGCATCTCTTTGATTACCATGGTAAGCTCACTCAAGAAGCTAGCAACAAAAAATTTGATATCTTACTTGGGCTAGGCCTTAGAACACCTAGCTCAGCTGCAAGAACAGATAAACAAGCTATTGAAATCCCCAAGAGCCCAATGGTGAGAGACACAATGCGAGGGTCAGCTTTCTTGTCAAACTCAGTGGACCTGATGTCCCCTAAGAATGAGATGTCGAACTTGGAACTTACATATGGGCTTCAGAGGGGCACAAGCATGGGATCATCAACCTGGTCTCAGGGTATGCAGCTACCAAATACACAGCTGCAGAGCTCAAGCAACAGCCTACTTGAGCAAAGCGCAAGACTGAACTCAAATTTTGGTGCGCCATCTTACTCGGACAACAATCAGTTCTACCAGCCTGCAACAATTCATGGGTATCAGCTTACTTCTTACTTGAAACAGATGAATGCCAGCCGAAATCCTTACTCTAGCACGTCACTGGACCCTCAGCGGCTTTCAAAATCATCCACGCCTGCTGCGCCAACCTATGTTGATTCCATGATGCATTCTCGTAACCAGAATCTTCTTGCTTCACTGGGTGCTACTCCTTCACAGATTGCAGCAACATCCCGCGTAGGTTCAATGATGACAGAAAGATCGTATTATGATCCTTCCATTGTTGATGGGAGTGAAAGTGCTGGCTCATCTGCTTACTCAAAGAAGTACCACAGCTCACCTGATATATCAGCAATAATTGCTGCAAGCAGAACTGCACTGTTGAATGAAGCAAAGTTGGGTGGTGCCATTGGACCCCAGCCGTACCTTAGCAGGCTGGTATCAGAAAGATCACAATATGCAAATTCGATAGCCCGTCCTGCAGCTCCCCTAGCATTTGATGAGCTTTCACCTCCTAAGCTCCAAAGTGATATATTCTCAGCGCAATCAAGTATGAGCCCTAGTGCTAGATCCCTATGGGCTAAGCAACCATTTGAGCAATTGTTTGGCATGTCAAGTGCAGAGCTCAGTAAAGGTGACTTTAATCTTTCTGGTAGATCAGGTGGCATGGCCAAGGATGATTTTTCTTATAAGGAGTCTGAAATGAAGCTTCTTCAGTCCCTCAGGTTCTGCATTATGAAGCTCCTGAAGCTAGAGGGGTCAGGGTGGCTGTTTAAGCAAAGTGGTGGCTGTGATGAAGATCTAATTGATCATGTTGCTGCAGCAGAGAGGCTATTGCTGCAAGGAACTACTGAGAATCAACTGCTTCATGGTGATCTTCAGCAACCATCTTCTGATCAGGCGGACATTCAGTACATGCGCACATTGCCCAACTGTGGAGAGGACTGCATTTGGCGTGCTTCCCTTGTTGTTAGTTTTGGTGTCTGGTGCATCCGCCGAGTACTAGACATGTCTCTAGTGGAAAGCAGGCCTGAACTTTGGGGCAAGTATACTTATGTACTTAACCGTCTTCAGGTGAGTTTGTTTTAGTCCCGAACTAATTTAACTTTATGTTCATTTTGCTTTCATAACATGTGAGCTATTAACATGTAGTTCACAATTGCAATAATTGATTTTTGTGTTTCTTTTCTCTTAATCTGATGCAGGGAATCCTATACCCTGCTTTCTCCAAGCCTCGGAGTGCTCTGACCATATGTGCCTGCCTTCAGAAAGGCATCAGAGTGCTCAACGGTCCGCCGCAAAGTGGACTATCAGCAATGGGACCCGTTCCCATGCCTATCCGAGGCACCTTCACAACTGCAGCAGTGGTCCTGGAGATGATCAAGGATGTGGAGACAGCAGTATCAGGCCGCAAGGGCAGGAGTGGCACAGCAGCTGGAGACGTTGCCTTTCCCAAGGGGAAGGAGAACCTAGCTTCTGTACTCAAGCGGTACAAACGGAGGCTTGCCAGCAAGGGACAGTAAGGCGTTGGTCGACAGCTATTACAATTTTAGAGAGTTTGACCATTGTTCTCCAGGGACGTTCCATCAGCCTCCTGGAGTCCTGGATTTTTTCGTTGCCCAACGTTTGCAGGGACAGGTTGCCTGATGACCAATCCCTTCCAGCAAGTTCTTTTTGTTGTTTTTTTTTCTCCTGGCATGTGATGTTGTATAAGGGTAACTACGTATGTGCACAAAAGGACCCCCAAAATGTACAAGGAAAGGAAATGTAGTCTGCTGATGCAGCATTGTAAAGTCCACTCTCTGCAGGTTAACCCCTTTTTGGGGCCTTAAATGTTAGTGCCCTATGTTATGACCCCTGCAGAGAGGTTGCAAATACTGAACCACTCACAAATTTGCAGCTATCACGGAATCATTTTGTAATCTCCTACATTTTGTTCAGAATTATTCCTTGTTTGTCCATGGTACCATTTGCCATGAAAACCTGCTTTTTCCCCTTGAAATTCAGTGTCCGTCTTCTTTGAGCTCCTCAGATGATTGTGCCGATAGAGCCATAGAGGCCCGTTGTGCTCATATGAATTTGTAAAAGCAGTTTATACTCTTTTATGACCCAGTGAAGGATCAGAAGAAACACAAACGGGGACTAGTTCCATCCTGAAATGTGAGGCATTTGAAGGGTTTAAAATTATACCCAAATATAAAGCATCCTAGAGTCTTTTGGACAAAAAGTCATAATACTCCCTCCGTCCGGAAATGATCTACGTATTTTGACTAGGAAAAGTCAAACTTTATAAACTTTGACTAATAATTAGTTAAATTATATGTATAATTAGTTTATAAAATTTATGTCAATACATATGTATTCAAAGAGGTTTTGAGATGACATTGAGTTATTCGTAATTGACATTATATTCTAAGAGTGATTAATAAGTCAAACTTTACTTCGAATGACTTTCTCTAGTCAAAATATGTAGATCATTTCCGAACGGAGGGAGTATTAATCTCCTTGGTTTTGGTGCTAATTTTGTAAAAAAAAATTTAATTGTGGTCAGCCCTGCAAATGGATTGGAAACCAAACTAAACTCACACCGGTACATTCTTATTAGGGAAATTAATATTACCAACACCACTCCAAACCACCACCACCACAAACCAATCCAGCCCAAATAATAACCTATTAGCCAAACTATGGTTACAATGCAATAAGAACCCGTTTTCAAAAAAAAATTATAGTGTAGATTTTGCCACACCATTTTGCACAGAGTAGCTGTCAGTTATACCGAGCCATCTTCAACAAATTTTGGTTAATTTCGATAAAATTTTATAGTGTGAATGCGAGGTTTTATTTCTAGGGTCCAGCTCTTGACGTGGGACCCACGTTTAATTCTAGCCACACTGCTTTCCACAAAGTAGCTGCTAGTCATACCGAGTCATCTCCAACAAATTTCAGTAAATTTTGATAAAATTTTATAGTGTGAACGCAATATTTTATTTCTAGGGCCCGGCTCTTGACGTGAGACCCACGTGTAATTCTAGCCACACTGCTTTGCACAGAGTAGCTCCTAGTCATACTGAGTCATCTCCAACAAATTTCAGTCAATTTCGATAAAATTTTATAGTGTGAACGCGAAGTTTTATTTCTAGGGTCCGGCTCTTGACGTGGGACCCGCATGTAATTCTAACCACATTGCTTTGCACAAAGTAGCTGCTAGTCATACTGAGCCATCTCCAACAAATTTTACTCAATTTCAATAAAATTTTATAATGTGTCGGTTGTAGGCCCCCTCAAATGTACCGCTAAGCCTGCTCAGGGATACCCTTAGTAATAGGGTGCATGGAGAATATGTTATTATTGCACCCGTGATTGCTGCCACTATAGCATCACGGGTTGTCCTCCAGTGAAGCCCCACGCGGCTATAAAAGGTGGGTGAGAGGCTGAGCCAGAAGCACCATCGGTTTGAAGCCATGACTTGCTCTTGGTCTCGCCCTCCTGAAATTTGCGTAGTATTTTCCAACAAAAAAATGCTAGAAGAGAACTTGCGAGTGACAAGAGAAATCACTGCTACCTCATCCTGCAACCCTGCTTCTCTCAGCGGATCCATGCCGGACATCATGTCCTTGCATATTCCAATGAGGCAGGTTCTCAGAGGACGAGTGGCATCTAGTTGTGTCATACTCTTGGGGTTCTCTGTTTCTGGGTGCCCAAGAACTGCCATCTCTGGTGGGGAGATTTATTCTTGTCACAACGTATTCAGGGAGAAGAAGAAATTCCTTTGCAAGATGCTACGAGAGATCTTACGAGGTGATTACTGTAATCTGCCTCCTTTCTCTTGAAACTTTTCTCTCAGAATACGAGTATCATTATTCCCTTAGTGGGAATAACAAGTTTGTACTTTGTCAAGGCCTCGGGCCGATCTAACTGCAGCAGGCTTCGCCCATAAAACCAAGAAGTGTGCATGCAGGCCCGAGTCGTTTGTAAAGTTTAGAAGAGAGTACTCGAGTTGTACTATCGAGTAGTTTTATTGCATCGAGTACTTTTCTCTTTTATGAAATGTAATCCCAGAAGAAGGAAAGTTAAGTCGAGTAGTTGTAAAGGGATGCGAGTGTTTTCTTTTTCCGGAATGTAATCTCAGAAAAAAGAAATGTCTAAAAAAATCCCATTTTTACCGTGAATGGTAATTGACTCTTAAACTTCTGGGTATTTACCGTTTTGCCACCACAGCTATTATAAAATAGAGCGGTAAACTAGGTTTTACCCCTCTGGCCGCCATTCTCCTTTTATTTACTTTTTCGATCTGTTCTCGCTCTTTTCCTCAAGCTTCCAGATCTAAACCACCTTCTTGTCTCTCTTGCTCCCCAATCCTTGACTAGGGTTTAGCCATTGCATGCACGTGAAGCGTTCTGTGAACTTCTGGATGGCACCGAAGAAGTCGAGCAAGGGCAAGGCCGTAGATGCGGAACCGACCCGCGAAGAGGGATGGGTGTGCCAAGTAAGTGTTCCGACTCTAATTTGGAAACCCTAGTTTCTGATGGTCTTTTGCCGGAGAAATCCGTCATCCAATGGCGTCCTACCTTGGGTGAAAATTGTCCGTATGAAAATATGGGTGAAATAATAGCTTTTGCCCCTTATTTTGCACGGAGATTGGGGCTCCCTTGTTCGGCTTTCTTTTCTGGGCTCCTGTATTACTACGGAATCCAGCTTTACCACTTAACCCTAAATTCTTTTGTTCATATTTCCATCTTCGTACATTTGTGCGAAGTTTTTCTAGGCATCGAGCCCCATTTTGAACTCTTTCGATTTCTATTCCATCTCAAGCCCCAGCCAGACTCCTACAAACTAGATGTAGTAGGTGGTGCGGGTCTTCAGCTTAGACAGGGGAAGGACAAAGTATATATCCCTTATAAGCTTAGTAGCAAAGTAATCGACTAGAAACCCAAATGGTTGTACATAGAAAATCAATGGGAGACCCTACCAGCAATTACTCCAGGTTCTCCGATTCGACGGCCTGAATGGAACAAGAAACCAGGGAACGACAGTCAGATCCCCGAACTACTCGATCGGATTGCCAGTCTAAGGCAAAGTCATATAACCGGGGATGCTGTCGTATTCGACTGGATGAGGAGAAGAATCCAGCCGTTACAAGCTCGGGAGACATTTGGTTTCCAGTATCAGGGAACAGTTGATCCATCATGGTACTCGAAAGAAGAGATCTCAAATGGAGAGGTCTTTAGTCGAGTACGGCGACTACTTAAAGATGTGAAGCATGTGCCCATCATCCCTGATACTTTTTCTATAGCCAGTCCTCCAAAGCAGGTATGAACCAAAGTAGTCGATTAGTATTTATCGAGTACCTTGTCTTAGCAAGATTCTAAATAGAATTTGCTTTCATGTAGGAGGACGTGGAGTTGTATAAGAGTAATCCTCCATTGTCAGGCACTAATCATCCTTCTCTTCTTCCCCCGAGTGCTATTATATTGCCAACCTAACTTTAAAAGATAATCTTCCCTTATGGAAGATTTCATAGATAGTATTTGACGGGGGTATAAACCCGGGGCCCCTGACGGGCCTGACTCGTAGAGGAGGAAGCCCAAACAAACCCCATGGGCCGGGCACGACACGGCCCGTCAACCCGCGTGGGCAGCTGCCTTCGCTCATAAGGCAATGTGGCCGAGAGCCCGACCTCCCGGGACACGCGGTAGTCCCCCAACCTGGCGCTTCGGGTAAGAACCATGCTGGAGGACCGGGGCCGTGCGCTCCAAGACAGCCGCCCTCCCTGACAGGCGTGCCGGTCAAGCCAGGCCTCCGCGCCGGCTCCATGACGATGACCTCCTTTATCTTGCGGCGCAGACATAGGCTCCAGGACTCCCTGACAAAGGGACAGCGCTGCCCGCGCGGGCCTTGCGACACTACAGGAGGGGGTGTCAACGGACGTCCCCTCCCTCGCCGTAATGAAGGTTGCCCCTGTGCACCATCCCATTACGCCAGCGAGTGTGACCGGACACCCCCAGCCTGACCTCGATAAGGCACCCCTCATTGGGCGTGCCATCCCGCTGGCAGGGGCTATGCTAGGGAGACACGAGGTAGCCCTGCAGACAAGGGACATAGACCCAGGCGGACAAGACCGGAGGTAACCCCCGAGCGACCATCCGAGTGACCAGGCCGCCCCAACTAGTCTAGGATGGTACAGCACCTAAACAACCTGTTGCCCAAGAAGATCGCCAGGATCAAGCCTCCCCACTCCCGACCGACCGAGTGGGCCCCGACGACTGACAGGAATGAAGGACACCCCGACGGTGCCAAGACACAGCGCTAGATATATGTAAATGGGGGCCCCACCTTGGACTATAAAAGGGAAAGCCCCCCACATAGGAAAGGGTTGGACTCCCAGAGGTTCAACACTGCTAGATTCAGCTTGTAAGCTCCCCTCTGAACTTTGAACACCCGGGCTCGAGAGCAACAGAGTAAGAACACCACCCCCATACTGGACGTAGGGCACTTTCGGCCTGAACCAGTCTAAATCCTCGAGTCTTTGCGTGCTAGACCATATCCGATCAAGCTCACAACAAATGAGCAATTGAGTAGTTTTGTAGTTGTGGCAGAACCACCTGAATTATCCCGGCTCAAGTGCGCTGGCCATCACCATAAAGGCAACACCGACTCAAAGGCACTTCAAACAGAACAATTCTTGGTCTGTCGGGTAACGTCCCGATACAACCACCGGATCTCGGATCGAACAAGCATACCCCACACAAAGGCGAGTCCAGAGATATTACAACCATATATCTTACAACACAGGCATAGTAGTTATTACATCAAGTTCAAAGTATTATTACAGGTCCAAACTCAGTAAAACGTTATACAAGACATAAGTTTAAAGTTCAGAGTTTAAACAGCGGAAAGAAAACACGACGGCTACAACACGTCGCAAAAGGATACCAAGCTAGCCCAAGCAAGGTATCATTCGTCGGGGTCATTGCCGGCCGGAGACGGATCCCACTCTACGGACCAGCCATAGGGCAAAGAGCAGGGCCAAGTCAGACTAGCGGTCTGGTCCTCAAAACTCATACCTGAAACAGGATTCAACAGCAAGGCTGAGTATACTAATACTCAGCAAGACTTAATTAACTGTCAACAGATATACTTTGTCCACTTAGCTAGACTATGTAGGGTTCTGTAAGGCTCTAGTTTTCCTTTTGCTGAAGAGCAACAAAAGAGTAGGTCCTTAATTTCATATTTTAGCTTTCAATATTCTAGTTGATTAACCATTCTATGTAAGCAACAAATTCTAATCAACCATGGTAGAACTTTAGTCAAACATCAAGATTGATCATAATAATATTGCTCTTATTACTCTGTGTGGCAAAGGGATCAAGTAGTCTCAATATCCGCGAGAAACGGACGATTCGAATCGGATTTTCAACCTTGTAAGGTAAACCTAACACACACGTTTGGAACACCGTCGGGTCGTTCCCAAACAACCGTTGACCTTTCATTCCGGCTTGTGGATAGGGTCACTCTCCCCGACTACAGGGCACCAACTTCCTCCCTGCATCCGTGGTGTTGAGCAACATAAACATAAAAATCTATATCTAAGAGAGAGTGAAAGGTATATCCACTCACCGGTCCGATCAGCTACTAGGCTTACCGCGTACCATATTTACGGCATGTGGCTAGTACATTCAAACACTTAACCACCGCTACCACACACCACGACCTTAGCAGAATTCATCAACACAGACGGGGTCTCTCCCAAGGTCATGATATCGAACATGACCCCGTCTGACGTCCTTATTGTGATTGCAGATAAAAGAAAACAAGCAACTCCTATAGAGCTCGCGAGTGACAGGCAATCACTCAACTTTTACCGGTCCTATTAGCATAGCAATTACTCGAACTCAAGTCAAGTGTTTAGTACATAGGTTCCTAGGATCATACATCTAGGGTTTCAATTCAAATCTTAGGAACTGTAAATGCACAAGTAGTATATAAAGTGCATAATTTGAAATATTGGGTTTATGTCCGGGGCTTGCCTTCGCGGTAGTCACTAGCTAGATCAGCCTCGGGCTCTTCCGAACTTTGGTCCGGGTCTTCAGTCAGTGTAGCGGCGTTCACCTGGGCTTCTTGATCACCTCCTTCAGACTTCGGGATCAGCTCGTACGTCCCGTCCGCTAGAACAGTCATATCTATATGTGATGCAAGAAACGGTATCACAACATACACACTTCGCGATAAAGTTGCAGTCCAACAATTAGCAAACATAACTTAGCATATGGGCAATCATTTATAGAGTAGTTATTTAACATGTCTTACTACACAAAACAACATGATTAACCTCACAAGACAACTTGATTATCTTCACAAAGTAAGTTTTAGTTAATTCACATAGCATGTAAATCATGGTTTTCTAAGAATTAAATATCTCAGTACACAACTAGCATTTAAATTCAAAAAAATTACTTTGAACAGGAAGTACAGAGAGCAATCTATCCTGTAAGTTTCATACCATTTCATGCTACCAATTATTCAGAATAAAACATTTACTCAGACAGCACCTAGAACAAGATTAAATTATACAGACTAAACTATAGCAAATAAGAGGCTATAAATTTAACAGGATATCGATACAGAGCTAGAACAGCTATTGTAAACTTTTCAGAATTTATCTAGGCACAAAACAGAAGTAATAATTTTGACAAAATTAAACCACATATGCTAAAACTAATTAGTACAGAAAGTTCTGTATCGTTTCTGGATCCTAAATTTTATAGACATGAGTATATGACCAAAATAGAGTTCCACGAATATTCTCAGAGTTTTCTAAGAAAGGAAAATATTTATTATAACTAAATCCTACTTAACAAGCATTAAATCAAAGATATAGTTAATCAGATCTAAAATTTCTCAAACTTGTGAAACAGCAAGGTTTTAGTGACATGCATGCATGGAAAAAGTTTTACACTCAGATATTTAATATTTATACAAGCATAAATACATTAGCAAAACTAGTAGATCTAGGAATCTTGAAACTTTGACCTAGTTAAAGATGTCAAAAAGGGTTCAAATTTTTACCAGGCACTAGTAACCCTACAAGACACATTCTAGAGAAAAACCACATGAAGTTACTGAGTACAACTCCTAGAACAATTAAAGCCTATTTATTATATTCTTTTTGTTGGATTAACATACATACCAAAACTGAAGATGTGTATGTAACAAAATTTGTAGTTCTTGTAACAGGGATTCCAAAACATTTAGATTTCTATTTTTTTATTTTTCTATGAATTTTTAGGCATTTTCAAAGTTCAGCCTAGAAACAAAAGGAAATGAACTGGAAACTTGCAGATAGGTCCCTAGAAAGAAAAAGAGTTTGCAATGTGGCCCCTGGCTCGCCTGAGAAAAAGACAGGGAGGGGAATCGGCCGGCATTCCGGCCAGGGGACTCACCGGCGGCGAGCTAGAGGTGGCTAGGCAGCACGAGGAGGTCAAGGCGCGTCGATTGGGGGTTTGGTGAGGGCTGTGGCTGTTGGCTCGGACAGCTCGCCGGCGGTCGTGCTGCGGCGGTGGAATGGGGGTGTGGAGGGGTCTGGGAGCTGCGCGATGATCGGGCGGTGCTAAAGGCGGGGTCGGCGCGGGCGGAGGAGGTCTGGAAGGGCGGATCCGCGGCGGCGTCGGGCTCGCCGGAGTTGCGGAGGAGGGGCGGTGGTGCTCGGGGTGCCTGGAGCGCGAGACTGGGGATGTGAGGGGCGGAATGGAAGGAGAAGGATGAGGTCGTGCTCGTGCGCGCGCTAGAGAAGAGAAGGGGTCTCCACCAACCGGGTCACGTCGCCGGCGATGTGGCGGCCGACTAGGGCCTCGGGGTTGCGTGGCAGGAGCGGGGGAGGTCCAACGCGAGGGGAAAAGGGCGGCGAGGAGCCCGGGCACGACGCGTGGAAGGCCACGGTGAGCAGGAGGTGGCCTGCGGCCCTCCCTCGGTGGCGGGTGGTGCCGCCCTGCGCCGGCGGCAGAGGAAGCAGAGAGGAAGAGAGGAGGAAGATGACAGTTGGACTTGTTTGCAAATTCAGAAAAGTTAGGGGTCCTACTGTAAAACAAAAATAACTCCTAAACTAGGGCTCAAATGAAAAAGTGCCCAACATGAAAGTTGTTCAACTTTTCAAGATCTACAACTTTGGTGTTGTGCAAAAATTGATTTGACCAAAGGGTAAAGAGTTATTTTGAAAACATAGAAAGGATTTTGAATTTAATGGACTTTCATCTTTTCCAAAGCAAATTCACCTTAATTTCAGACTGAAAAGTAAAATTTCCTGCCATGTAATGATTACACTGAATTTTACAAAGAAACCCTCCACAAAAGCAATATTCACCCATCTTATTCAAATTAAAGTATAGGAAATTCCTTGCATCAAATCATATTTACACAATTAACCTTATATTTTTAATATAAGACCCTTGTTCAAGCAAATTAAGCACATGATGCATAAAATGAATGTAGTTCTACTGTGCAGACACCTAAGGTGTCACAGCCTTCCCCCCTAAAAGGAATCTCGACCCGAGATTACAGGAAGATTAAGGACGGAAAGATTTGGTACTTGGATTGGTTCTAAGAAAGTCGGGAAAATTTCTTTGGAGATAAGTTTTAGTCTCCCAAGTGGCTTCTTCCTCAGTATGGTGATACCACTGGATTTTGTACATTTTAACTTTCTCCCTTCTGGTACTTCTTTCTTTGGTGTCAAGAACTCTAATTGGATACTCAGCATAAGATAGATCGGTTTCAATTTCGATATCTTGTGGTTTAATGATCTCAGTGGGTACTTTGATGCACTTCTTGAGTTGAGAGATATGGAAGACATCATGAATGGCGGCCAACTGAGAAGGAAGACGGATTTGGTAAGCAACTGGACCACAAGTTTCGATGATTTCAAATGGTCCGATGTATCGGGGTGCCAATTTCCCTTTTATGCCGAAGCATTGAACACCTCTAGTAGGAAATACTCGCAGATATACGAAATCCCCTACCTTGAACTGTCTTGATTGGGCTACTTTAAGATTAGTTTGGATAACTTTGACTTTCTCTTCTTCCTCAATGACTAGATCTGGCCCAAAGACTTTGCGTTCTCCGGCTTGTGACCAACTCAAAGGAGTTCGACACCTTCGACCGTATAATGCTTAAAATGGTGCCATTTGCAAGCTGGATTGGTAACTGTTATTATATGAGAACTCTGCCAGTGCTAGGCATTTATCCCAGTTCTTGCCATATTGAATAGTACATGCCCTCAACTTATCTTCAAGGATTTGATTTATTCGTTCAGTTTGCCCATCTGTTTGTGGATGATAGGCTGAACTACGAATCAATTTGGTTCCAAGGGATTCTTGCAATTGTTCCCAGAAACGTGCAATGAACTGCGCCCCACGATCAGAAATGATCATCTTTGGAACTCCATGCAGACGGACAATCTGATCAAGATACATCTCTGCATACTTCTTGGCAGAATAAGTTGTATTCACAAGAATAAAATGAGCGGTCTTGGTGAGTCTATCAACGATTACCCAAATAGAATCATGCTTCTGAGAAGTGTTGGGTAGGCCAACGATAAAATCCATACTGATGTCCTCCCATTTCCAGGATGTAATGGGTAAAGGTTGGAGAGTACCAGCTACTTTTAATTGACTAGCCTTAACTCTTTGACAGACATCACACTCAGAAACATATTTGGCGATCTCTCTTTTCATTCGAGTCCACCAGAAATTCTGTTTAAGATCCTGGTACATCTTGGTACTTCCGGGATGAATAGAAAACTTCGATAGATGTGCCTCATCAAGGATTTTTTTTCTAAGTTGGTGATTCTTGGGTACCACAAGACGAAATTCAAACCACAAAACTCCTTTACGATCCACACGGAAACATTTGTACTTTGCTTCTCCCTGGGATAGCTTTTCTTTGATGATTTTGATACCTTCATCATGTAATTGTGCCATGATGATGCTATCATAAAGTGTAGGCTTGACAGCTATATGGTTCAGACTTCCTTGAGGTACCGTTTCTAGGTTTAGTTTCATCATTTCCTGGCATAGAGTTTCGTTGAATGGCTCTACAGATAGACAATGGCATTGTGACTTGCGGCTGAGTGCATCCGCAACCATATTAGCCTTTCTTGGATGATAGTGCACTTCTAGATCATAGTCCTTTATCAATTCTAGCCAGCGTCTCTGTCTCATGTTGAGATCAGCTTGGGTGAAGATATACTTGAGGCTCTTATGGTCAGTGTAAATGTTACAATGAGTTCCCATAAGATGATGTCTCCAGAGCTTAAGAGCATGTATGACAGCTGCTAGCTCCAGATCATGTGTTGGATAGTTCTTCTCATGATTCTGGAGAGCTCTTGATGCATAAGCGATCACCCAGTTGTCTTGCATAAGTACACAACCAAGTCCCGTACCAGAAGCATCACAATAGACATCAAAAGGTTTGGTACTGTCCGGTGTAGCCAGCACTAGAGCAGTAGTTAGTCGCGCTTTGAGAGTTTGAAAGGCTTCTTCATATTTATCATCCCAAACAAATTTCACTCCTTTCTTTAACAACTCCGTCATAGGTTTGGCTATTCTAGAAAAATCAGGAATGAATCGACGATAGTATCCAGCTAAACCAAGAAAACTGCGAATCTGATGGACTGAAGTAGGAGGTTTCCAATCCATCACTTCTTGCACTTTAGTTGGATCAACCGATATACCTTCACTGGAGATAGTATGACCCAAAAATTTCACACTATCCAGCCAAAATTCACACTTGGAGAATTTGGCGTAAAGGTGATGATCTCGTAATCGCTGAAGAACGATGCGTAAATGCTGAGCATGATCTTCTTCATTCTTGGAGTAGATCAAAATGTCATCGATGAACACCACGACGAATTTATCAAGCTCTGGCATGAAGACTGAATTCATCAGGCACATAAAGTATGCCGGGGCATTGGTAAGACCAAAAGATATAACCAGATACTCATAGAGTCCATATCTGGTCGAAAATCCTGTTTTCGGAATGTCACAGGGCTTGATCTTTATTTGATGGTAGCCATCCAGAATGAAGATTAATCTTAGAGAAAATCTTGGCCCCAGCTAACTGATCAAACAGGATATCATTGCGGGGAAGAGGATACTTGTTTTTAATAGTGACCGCATTGAGTGGTCGATAGTCAGCACATAGCCTCAAACTGTTGTCCTTCTTTTTCACAAATAGGGCTGGACATCCCCATGGTGAAGCACTCGGACGTATAAAACCCTTGTCAAGAAGGTCTTGAAGTTAGATTTTTTAATTCTGCCAACTCATTTGGAGGCATACGGTATGACCTCTTAGAAATAGGGGCGGTACTGGGTTGAAGCTCGATAACGAATTCGATATCTCTATCAGGGGGCATTCCAGGCAAGTCATTTGGAAATACATCCGCATACTCACACACAACAGGAATATCTTTAATTTTAATTTCTTTTATGGCATAGGCACAAGAGTTGAAGCACTCTCGTTGTGGCAGATAGAGTATGGTGGCTCTTTGATAAGGTGAATCTATCTCAATAGCTCGGGAAGAGATATCTAACAGTACTTTATGTCTAGTCATCCAATCCATGCCCAAAATAACATCCATGCCTTCTAAGTTCAACAAGATCAAATATGTCTTTATCAATTTGCTACCCAACTTAATTGGCACATGTCTAATGATTTGATTGGAAGCTATCTTCCCACCAGGGGTTGCTATCATGTAAGATCTCTTGGTATGACAAAAATCCAATCCTACCCTCGCTCCAAATTTGGCACTTATAAAACTATGAGTTGCACCAGAATCAAATAATATGACTGCGGGTTTATTGTGGATAGAGAAAGTACCCGACATGACTGGTGCTCCTTCGGGAAGCTCTGCAAGAGTAGTGAAATTAACTCGCCCCTGTCGGACTTGCACCATTTACGTCTTGCCCTTGCCCTTGTTGTTCTGGTTGGAGTTCTGCCCTGGATAAGGCTTCTTGGGTTGCGGGCAATTCTTGGCGAAATGGGAAGTACTGCCGCAATTGAAACATCGATTGTCACCGTTCCCGCGATTGAACTATGGGGCATTTGGCCTTGGGCCAAATTGCTTCGGCTGCTGAAAGACTGGAGGCCTGAATCCTCCCTGTTGCTGAGGCGGCCTAAACACAAACCTGCCCGTTGGGGCATTTCTCTGTGGAGCTCTTGGTGGAGTATTCTGCACCAGACGATACCTCGGTGGCTGAGCACTCGAGGGTCCTATTGGTGCCTTTTGCTTCTTCTCGGCACGGTGCGCGGCGATACAATCTTCTTGAGTAATGGCCATGTTGACCAACTCATTATAAGTATCTGGCTGAACAAGGTTAAGGCATTTCTTGAGCTTGCTGTTGAGGCCACGACGAAAACGGTTGCGCTTCTTGGCGTCAGTATCCGCATGATGGCCCGCGTACTGGCACAAATGATTGAAGGCCTGTGCATACTGAAGAATAGTGCGGGTCCCTTGATTTAAATCCAAGAATTCGTTGAACTTCCTCTCAATCAATCCCTCAGTAATATGATGTGTACTAAAGGCATTCCGGAATTCCTCTCAAGAGATAACATGTCCAGCAGGCTGCATAGCACAATAGTGATCCCACCAAATGCAAGCGGTGCCACGAAGCTGCTGGGTGGCGAACTTAGCCTTGTTCGCATCAGCACAAGGTACTGCTAGCAAGGCAAACTTGGACTCAATAGTACGGAGCCAAGCATCAGTGTCCCATGGTTCATCAGTCCGGCTGAACAGCGGAGGTTGGGTACCAAAGAATTCCTGGTAACCCGCTGGTTGCTCATCACGTCCTCCACGCTGCTGCTGGCGTGGCCGATTCTGCTGCCCTTGCACCAGCTGACGAAGCAATTCGGTTTGCATGGCCATTAGCTCAGCCAGATTCGACGGTGGTGGCGGTGGCTGCTGAGATCCACTGCCAGTTTCACGGCCGAAGCCTTCGGGCGATCCACGGGTATGACCAACCATTTGTAATTGTGGAAGACATCCATTAGATACATTATCCTTGCTCCCAAAATCAATGGTAAGTGCAATGATCATACATTGGATAGCAAAACAAAATTAGCAGAAGTTAACAAAATGCGGTGTAACACAATATGCATAACACACATTTGCTCAACCAACATAGCTCAAAATTGGTCAGCTGTTAGATAACTTCGTACTCTATCATTTCGGTATTCAACTCCAGAAGCAAAACAGTAAGGAAGGTAACCTAAAAATTCACTTTTCGTCGTTCTGTGCTATGCTGTTTTTCAACAGGGATCATGGTAGTGTTTTGACTATAAATATGGCTACACAGATCCAAACAGGGTAAAATTTGGTGAACACCCAGGTTACAAAATTTGCAGCAACTTTGGTATTCATCAAACAGCCTAAAAAAATGCACAGATGAAGAGATAAAAATTCGACAAGCAGAAAGGTCATGATTTCCAAACTAGTAGTCACTACTTATATTACATCCAAGGTAGTCTTTATATTACAAACCTAGCATCACACTTCCTTACCACATATGCTACAACAAGTGGTACTCCTTCCTAGGGCTATTTTACAACATTTCATTCCCTATTTACATATACTACAACAAGGAAGATCACATGCTATCTAGGATAATCCTAAGATGCCTAGAAGTCGTCGAGGTTGCCCACAGAGGAAGCACTGCCAGAGGAAGAGTCGTTTGGCTGAGGGTTAGGCTCGCCAGGCGCATGCTCGGAATCTATCTCTGAGACTCCCTCAATCTCCTCTGGGTCTTCTTCTTCTACTGCAGGCTCGGCTGTGACAACTGGGGGTATTGGCTGCTCATGGAGCATACCAATATGGTCTATAGCATCACCCATCTTCATTTGGAGCTCGTGAACCTGCTCTTGAAGAAAAGCAATCACCGTGTTACGCTGCACTATTTCAACACCATGCTCCAGAACCTGAAGCTCGTACTGTGCAATGGCGTTATCTCTCCCAGCAACAGCCTCATTAAGCCCCTGAATCTGAGTGTCTCTCAGGCTAACACCTTGCTAAAAAGTCTGGGCCAAGTCCATCACCTGATCCATGTGCCTCTGCTGAAGGACCTGATAGCGGTACTGGGCATTCATATACCTAATCACTGCCTGGATAGTCCCATCAGCCACATCGCCAGATAAGTGACCAAAGTGGGTGGTCCTGAAGAGCCACTCTACGCTGCCAGCATTGACTGCCGAAAACAAGCCAATAGGATAAGCGGCCACTTCATTTGGATGGTGCTCACAGAAGGTGGTAATGGCTTTGAGGGCTGCTGTCTTAAAAGCGTCCACAAGGCGATATACAACCACCTCAATCTCAATAGGCGGCAAAGCCAAAGTAGGGTGCTGAGGAATGGTCATGGTGGCACTGCACTTCTGAACTCCATCCTCAGAAAACTGTCATCCCTTGTACCGGGGTGGTTCTGGGTAGTGGAAAATACGAAGCGTATCCCACAAAATCCTAGGAAAGCCCTCCCCGTACAGGCAATCAGTATGAGCATATCCATCATCATCCCAGAAGATACTCGGAAGGTCCGCCGTCCGAATCAAAAAGATTCAAATGTGAGTTATATGATTATCTCAAGACTTCTCAAATAAAGCTTTTAAGAAGACTGCGGAAAAATGTGATTCTGAGTCAAAGGATTATATGGTTTCACAAGACTTAGGAAGTAAACAAACCACAATTGGTACTGGTTCAACAGTTGGAATTCTTTGGAATGAAAAGATCATTATAACATCAAGATGGGGCTAAGGATGAAGGCATGACTCAAATCCATCTTTTACATCCAAGAAAGTCTAAGTGTTTCAACAAACATACTCCTAATATGAAGTTTCAACTCAACTTACTGTTTAACCATACTAAGACATATTCATGATGAGCCACACTAGAAATTCCTAAAAAAGGCTCATGTAACAAATTCAAATCCTAGGAATCAAATCAAACATCATCAAATTATGCATGCACGATCTATTCGCCCTCACAAGATAAACAATTGCCAACTATTGTTGGGCTTACGCGGTTAGTACGGTGGCATAACATAGATACGTCTCTCCCTATAATATCTTGTCGATAAATTCTAACCATTCTTAACTTATCGAATCGCGGTTAGTGTACCTGCAGAAGATTGACAGAACATATATATGCATTGAACCTTTCATGCCAGCACTCATGAAAGCATTCCCATACATTACCACTCACTATAGAAGCGGCATCCATGCGTCCAACACTGCATGGATAATGCTCATACGCTACCGAGGCAACGTATTCACGGGGTACTTTTACTCCCAATATAATCGACCGATGGTCAGTATATTGGCGTAGCTCAAGTAGGCCACTGCTTGAGTGCAGCGTTCGGTTCACGTCACCGACGGGAAGGTCAGACTCCCTCAGTTGACTGAGTATACTTTACTCCCAATATAGTCAACTAATAATTGGTATATTGGCAGTACCTCAAGTAAGCCACTGCTTGAGGGCAGCATTCGGCTCGCATCACCGACGGGAAGGTCAGCCTCCCTCAGCTGATTGAGGATCCTTACCTTCTTACCTTAGCGTAGGTGCGTCGTTACAGAATTTAAAAGATTGATTGTGCACAAAAGTAAGGTTTGACAGAAATGTAAAGTGCTAGAAGTCAGATATGAATAAAGCATAAATAGATAGCCATCTAGTAACTCCCTTAAATTCCCTTAGGGCTTTACATTCTATGCACAGTCCTTAACGAAACCAACGTAGTTTTATAAATACTTTGTTGATCCAATTTTATATGGAAATCAATTTTTAAGGTTCCAACACCTCTTATGTACACTTGTAGCTCTGATACCAGCTGTGGCAGAATCACCTGAATTATCCCGGCTCAAGTGCACTGGCCATCACCATAAAGGCAACACCGACTCAAACACACCTCAAACGGAATAATTCTTGGTCTGTCGGGTAACGTCCCAATACAACCACCGGATCTCGGATCGAACAAGCATACCCCGCACGAAGGTGAGTCCAGAGATATTACAACCATATATCTTACAACACAGGCATAGTAGTTATTACATCAAGTTCAAAGTTTTATTACAGGTCCAAACTCAGTAAATTGTTATACAAGACATAAGTTTAAAGTTCAGAGTTTAAACAGCGGAAAGAAAACACGACGGCTACAACACGTTGCAAAAGGATACCAAGCTAGCTCAAGCAAGGTATCACTCGTCGGGGTCATTGCCGGCCGGAGACGGATCCCACTCTACAGACCAGCCATCGGGCAAAGAATAGGGCCAAGTCAGACTAGCGGTCTGGTCCTCAAAACTCATACCTGAAATAGGATTCAACAGCAAGGCTGAGTATACTAATACTCAGCAAGAATTAACTGTCAACGGATATACTTAGTCAACTTAGCTAGACTATGTAGGGTTCTGTAAGGATCTGGTTTTCCTTTTGCTGAAGAGCAACAAAGAGTAGGTCCTTAATTTCATATTTTAGCTTTCAATATTCTAGTTGATTAACCATTCTATGTAAGCAACTAATTCTAATCAACCATGGTAGAACTTTAGTCAAACATCAAGATTGATCATAATAATATTGCTCTTATTACTCTGTGTGGCAAAGGGATCAAGTAGTCTCAATATCTGCGAGAAACGGACGATTCGATCGGATTTTCAACCTTGCAAGATAAACCTAACACACACGTTTGGAACACCGTCGGGTCGTTCCCAAACAACCGTTGACCTTTCATTCCGGCTTGTGGATAGGGTCACTCTCCACGACTACAGGGCACCAACTTCCTCCCTGCACCCATGGTGTTGCGCAACATAAACATAAAAACCTATCTCTAAGAGAGAGTGAAAGGTATATCCACTCACCGGTCTTATCAGCTACTAGGCTTACCGCGTACCATATTTACGGCATGTGGCTAGTACGTTCAAACACTTAACCACCGCTACCACACACCACGACCTTAGCAGAATTCATCAACACAGACGGGGTCTCTCCCAAGGTAATGATATCGAACATGACCCCGTCCGACGTCCTTATAGTGATTGCAGATAAAAGAAAACAAGCAACTCCTATAGAGCTCGCGAGTGACATGCAATTACTCAACTTTTACCGGTCCTATTAGCATAGCAATTACTCGAACTCAAGTCTAGTGTTCAGTACATAGGTTCCTAGGATCATGCATCTAGAGTTTCAATTCAAATCCTAGGAACTGTAAATGAACAAGTAAGTAGTATATAAAGTGCATAATTTGAAATACTGGGTTTATGTCCGGGGCTTGCCTTCGCGGTAGTCACTAGCTAGATAAGCCTTGGGCTCTTCCGGACTTTGGTTCGGGTCTTCAGTCAGTGTAGTGGCGTTCACTTGGGCTTCTTGATCACCTCCTTTGGACTCCGGGATAAGCACTTACGTCCCGTCCGCTAGAACAGTCGTATCTATATGTGATGCAAGAAACAATATTACAACATACACACTTCGCGATAAAGTTGCAGTCCAACAATTAGCAAACATAACTTAGCATATGTGCAATCGTTTATAGAGTAATTATTTAACATGTCTTACTACATAAAACAACATGATTAACCTCACAAGACAACTTGATTATCTTCGGAAAGTAAGTTTTAGTTAATTCACATAGCATGTAAATCATGGTTTGCTAAGAATTAATTAGCTCAGTACACAACCAGCATTTAAATTCAGAAAAATTACTTCGAACAGGAAGTATAGAGGGAAATCTATCCTGTAAATTTCATATCATTTCATGCAGCCAATTATTCAGAATAAAACATTTACTCAGGCAACACCTAGAAGAAGATTAAATTCTACAGACTAAACTAAAGTAAATCTGCGGCTATAAATTTAACAGGATATCTATACAGTGCTAACATAGCTACTATAAAACTTTTAGAATTTATCTAGGCATAAAACATAAGTAATATTTTTGATAAATTAAACCGCATATGGTAAAACTAATTAGTACAGAAAGTTCAGTAATATTTATGGATTATAAATTTTACAGAAAAGAATATATGTCAAAAATAAAGTTCCACAAATATTGTCAGATTTTTATAAGCAAGGAAACTATTTATTATAATTAAAGCCTACTTAATTAGAATTAAATCAAAGATGTAGTTAAACAGATTTAAAATTTCTCAAACTTGCGCAACAGCAAGGTTTTAGTGATATGCATGCATGGAAAAATTTTCAAACTCAGAACTTTAATATTTCTACCAGTATAAATACATTAGCAAAACTAGTAGATCTAGGAATCTTGAAACTTTGGCCTAGTTAAAGATGTCAAAAAGGGTTCATAATTTTATCAGGCACTAGTAACACTGCAAGACACATTCTAGCCAAAAACCACTTGAAGTTACTGAGTACAACTCCTATAACAATTAAAGCCTATTTATTCTGTTCTTTTTCTTGGATTAACATGCAGACCAAAACTGAAGATGTGTATGTAACAAAATTTGTAGGTCTTGTAACAAGGATTCCAAAACATTTGGATTTGTATTTTTTTGATTTTTCTACGAATTTTTAGGAATTTTCAAAGTTCAGCCTAGAAATAAAAGGAAAGGAACTGAAAACTTGCAGATAGGTCCCTAGAAAGAAAAAGAGTTTGCAATGTAGCCCCTGGCTCGCCTGAGAAGAAGATAGGGAGGGGAATCGGCCGGTGTTCCGGCCAGGGGACTCACCGGCGGCGAGCTAGAGGTGGCTAGGGAGCACGAGGAGGTCAAGGCGCGTCGATTGGGGGTTTGGTGAGGGCTGGGGCAGTTGGCTGGGGTGTTTCCCACGGCGAGGTGCGGCGGCGGCTCGAACAACTCGCCGGCGGCCGTGCTGCGGCGGTGGAATGGGTGTGTGGAGGGGTCTGGGAGCTGCGCGACGCTCGGGCGGTGCTAATGGCGGGGTCGGCGCGGGTGGAGGAGGTCTGGAAGGGCGGACCCGCGGCGACGTCGGGCTCGCCGGAGTTGCAGAGGAGGGGCGGTGGTGCTCGGGGTGCCTGGAGCGCGAGACCGGGGATGTGAGGGGCGGAATGGAAGGAGAAGGATGAGGCCGTGCTCGTGCGCGCGCTAGAGAAGAGAAGGGGGGCTCTCCACCAACCGAGCCACGTCGCCGGCGATGTGGCGGCTGACTGGGGCCTCGGGGTTGCGTGGCAGGAGCGGGGAGGTCCAGCGCGAGGGGAAAAGGGCAGCGAGGAGCCCGGGCACGATGCGTGGAAGGCCACGGCGAGCAGGAGGTGGCCTACGGCCCTCTCTTGGTGGCGGGCGGCGCCGCTCTGCGCCGGCGGTAGAGGAAGCAGAGAGGGAGAGAGGAGGAAGATGACAGCTGGACTTGTTTGCAAATTCAGAAAAGTTTAGGGGTCCTACTGTAAAACAAAAATAACTCCTAAATTAGGGCTCAAATGAAATAGTGCCCAACATGAATGTTGTTCAACTTTTCAAGATCTACAACTTTGGTGTTGTGCAAAAATTGATTTGGCTAAAGGTTAAAGAGTTATTTTGAAAACATAGAAATGATTTTGTATTTAATGGACTTTCATATTTTCCAAAGCAAATTCACCTTAATTTCAGACTGAAAAGTAAAATTTCCTGCCATGTAATGATTACACTAAATTTTACAAAGAAACCCTCCACAAAAGCAATATTCACCCATCTTATTCAAATTGAATTATAGGAAGGTCCTTGCATCAAATCATATTTACACAATTAACCTTATATTTTTAAAATAAGACCCTTGTTCAAGCAAATTAAGCACATGATGCATAAAATAAATGCAGTTCTACTGTGCAGACACCTAAGGTGTCACAATAGTCGCCCATTTCTAGCAGCGACAGTATTAATCTCTGATTTTGGTTGTGCAGATGATGAGGCGGCTGGGGATGATAGTGATGGGGAGCACAGCCCCAGTCCGAATGTAGATACCCAGGCAGGACACCCGAAGGGTACTCGATCGGTAGCAAGGGAGCGTCGAAGCTCCTCGCAAGCTACCAGCAATAGGTAAGTAGCTAGTTGATTGCAATCGATTACTTTGTGTCGAGTTTGTCGATTTACTTTCCTTGACTTGTGATTTTTGCCTTTCAAGTCCGACAGCTAAGATGCCGCGGATTACAACATCTGGGGATGATGCTGCGGTGGGAAAGACTGTCCCTTCCACCACGGCGGACTCGTCAAAGGGGACTGAGACTACTCTGTCGGCGAGTAGTTCCAATATTAGTGATACCGGGAACGCGGGTGGCAGTGCTGTGGTTATCAGGCCGCCCCCTAAGTTCGGCGTGAGGAAGCTTGCTATAAGAAGGGCATCTACGTAAGTTTCTTGAAACTTATTTGTAGATCTACCTTTGTATCGAGCATGTTTTGACTGATATATACTTTCAGAGACACACTCCTGGAGGCAAGGGGCGGTATTGAAGTCGATCCAGCCCCCAAGCCTATAGCTGAGAAGCCCTCGAGTACTCCAGATATGGATGCTCATGAGGCAGAGGAGATGGCGAATTCCATGATGCGGAATTCACCACTCCCAGATGCTGAGAAGAGCGATGAAAAGCTCCCGAAGGAGGAGGGAAGCGAGAAGCTTCCAAAAGAGGGAGGATGCGAGAAGCTTCCTGAGGAGATCCCCACAGGTAAACTTATTATGGCTCTTCCTGAGGGAGTACTTCCCTTTATTTTCCTCTTGTTATTGGTTTTGTAACTCAAATTTGTCTTTTAGATTCCCAAAGTCCGAGGGATGTTTTGGGGAAAATTGAAGATATACCGCATACTAAAGCGATTCCTGTGGTGCAGACAAATACTTCCCTGGTTTCATAGGGAAGTGCCATACCATAGGAGAAGCTGAAGCTTGCACACAAGCTTTTGACAATAAGTAATCGAATGATTCGAGTACTTGTATATGTGTTAGATCGAGTAGTATATACTGATCTTTTTGGCTATTCACTTTTTGCAGGAAGTGTTAGAGCAGAAAAGTAGCCAGCTCTAGGAGGACTTGGAGCTAAATGCTTTGAGAGAGTAGGTGAAAAAGCTCTCGTCCAAGAAAGCTACTCTCCAGGAGAAGAACAAAAATCTCTCCAAAGCCAAGAAAGGTTAGTCTTTAGCATACATAATGCAGTCGACTAGGTTTCTTTGATCTGGTATTTATAAGTTTTCCTTTTAATCGAGTACACAGCCTTCTCGAAATCATTAAAGATTGAGGAAATATTGGTACTGGATCTAAAGATTCTTATGTACCGGAACGCAGATGAAATAGAAAAGCTCAAGAAGATCAGGAGGATTCTGTTCGGGAGATGGCGATAGCCCTCCAACAGCTGAAGGACTTGTCAAAGTCTCAGGACTTGATGTAGCGAGAACTTGAGGAGCTAAGAGATCTGAAAGATGCTGCTCAAGTTGTGGCTGATATTGTGGAGATCCCAGAGGGAAACAAAGACGAGCCGCTTACATTAGCGGGGAGGCTTCATAAAGTGCTTGAAGGATTTAAGAGGTACGTCTCCACAATCACCCGACAGTACGTAGGACATGTAGTCGGGTTGGTGAAATCTTACTAGCCACGTACTTCGCTTGATCTGCTATGGGAGGGTGCCAAAGCCGATTGCAGCGATGACCAATTTGGTCAATATCTAGAAGAAACCTCCTCCATAGCGGATAAGATAGTGGAGTCTTTGAACACGTCCAGATCTGCTTGAGTTTTTTGTAAAATGATTGGCGTTTGGTGCCTCAAGTATTCTGCGTGTACAAATATTTAAATTTGTGTATCGTCTAGTACTTTTTTATGTGAAAGGATTGCGCGATCCTTTGATCTGTCGAGTAGTAATGCTTAAGAAGTATCATAGGTAAAATTTCGTAAGTTATGGCGGCATCGTGCCTACTCGATCTTGGTAGTAGATACAAATTGTTGTATCCATTTATGCTTTAAGAAGCAGGGGGCACTCGAATTGGGTCGAGTAGTTTGGTTCTATTCAAAACTCTAGTGCTAACCGGTTAGTATTGAATCCAGTAGGGTTAACCCAGTGGGAAAAGCACTTTGCGAGAGTGTAGTTAGGCCATTACCTAACGCAGATTTCCTGTGGAAGGAAAAGTTTAGTTTAGAGTAGTGCTCTTTATGAATTTGGTTGTCCAAGCAAGTGGGAGACTCTTTTCAACTACTCGGGGTACCAAGAGAAAACGGAACACGCTATGAACTTGGTGGCACAAGCAAGCAGGAAAGACTCCCTTCAAATACTCGGGGCAGCAAGTCCTTAGTGTAGCACCCTCGGTGGTCCAAGCAAGCGGGAGACTCGCATCGAGTACTTGGAGAAGCTTAGGTAGTATTCTGGTTACGTAGGTGAACAGGAGACTCTCGACAACTACTCGGGGTACCAAGAGAAAACATAACACCCTATGAACTTGATGTCTCGAGCAAGCGGGTGAATCCCATCAAATACTCGATGCAACAAGTCCTTAGCGTAACACCCTCGGTGGTCCAAGCAAGCGGGAGGCTCTTGTCGACTACTTGGAGAACCAAGAGTCTAACTTTTATTATGCTCCTTAATTTTGGAGTAATTTTCAAAGTTGACCAGTTAGGATAGACCTGATCTGGTCACCCAAGTAGGAAAAAACTTTGAAAAATATCCGAAACCTACTCGAGCCTGCGAGTAGGGTGTCCTTTACCCAAGGACAGGATTGATTTCTAAAATAGACCTATTAGGATGAACTCCGTCGAGTTAACCAAGACGAAAATATTTTAGAAATATCCAAAACTTACTCAAGCAAGCGAGTAAGGTGTCCTACCCAAGGACTGGAGTAATTTCTAAGATAGACCTGTTAGGATGAACCCCGTCAGGTTACCCAAGATGGAACCATGTTAGAAATATTCAAAAATTACTCGAGCAAGCGAGTAAGGTGTCCTACCCAAGGACTGGAATAATTTCTAAGATAGACCTGTTAGGATGAACCCCGTCGGGTTACCCAAGATGGAACCATGTTAGAAATATCTAAAACTTACTCGAGCAAGCGAGTAAGGTGTCCTACCCAAGGACTAGAGTATTTTCTAAGGTAGACCTACTAGGATGAACCCCGTCGGGTTACCCAAGATAGAACCATCTTAGAAATATCCAAAACCTACTCGAGCCAGCGAGTAGGGTGTCCTACACAAGGACTGGAGTATCTTAAAATAGGACGGCTAGGATGAACCCCGTCGGGTTACCCAAGTGGAACATATTTTAGGAGCACTCCTTAGGATAAATCATGGCTTAAAGAACTACTCAATTGTTGCTCTATGTTGAGCAAAGCTTGTGGAGTAGTGTTAGAGGCGGGGTATAGATAGGATGAGTGAGAGCAAAGTAGTTGATTTGTAGGGAAATAAACTTTTATTGAAAAACTTATCGTGATTACAGCAATTGTAAAATGGCAGACTCTGACTCTTAAGACCTACCCCTTGCTCGTCGTAATGAGTACGTGAGCAATGGTTTACATAACTGAATATGAAAAATATTCTAGAGTAATTCTAATCGGCATGGTAGTCGACTAGATTTTGGGTAAAGTTTCCTTTACCAAAGGTGCCCCGAGGGCCTTACGGAGTGAATTGCACTCGAAGATCGTATGCGAGCTCTTTGGATGCATGAAGCATTTTCGTAAGAGTGTTTTGTTGATCTTGTCACCTACCAGAGATGTTTCTCCATGATGTTGGGTGCGAGGCTTACCCTGAGGTGGGGTAGTTGTCGGCTTGCGTTTCTTGAAGGATGCGAAGGCATGTGCTGGGATGCGATAGTTGGAAGAAGGGCTTAAGCCTCTATTTCCTCGTGCTCCTTTTTCCTTGAGATAATGACGTTGCTTGCATCTCAACCAATGTTGATGACATTGCTAGGATCACTGTTAGAATAGTCGTAGTTGTCGCCCTGCTGTTCTTGTTGGCAGTTGGCAACAAGCTCGCTCGTAGAGATCTTCTATTGCCGGCTGCTCCTCCAGTTGTACAGTTACTGTGACTGCTGGAGGAGGTGTAGACGGGTCTTGCTTGATAGTAGCTTCGACTTCTGTGACTACAAGAGTAGTTTCCATGTTGTCGGAGAGGTACTCGTCGTAGTCATTAGAATTGTAGTCATCGAGGTTTAGGCGCTCCATCGAATCATCCTCTGGTTCGTGGAGTTCGGAGTTGCGAACCATGAGGATTTGACGGCAGAGATCTTGAAGCTCTTGGTCTTGTTTGCTAGCTGACGGATCTAGTGGTGCGCCTTGCTAGAAAGGGAGATCAGCTGGCTGGGGGCTGAGAGCCTTAAGAGTTTGCAGGCGTGTCTCCTCTAGTCGCACTGTCCGTCCTTGCGGTGTTGCATATATGACCAAGTTTGGAAGAGAGTCCTGATCGGACTTGGAGTTCTTAGTCGAGTTGGATTCGACTTTCTTGCTGTACTGGATTAGATCATCCAGTTCATCTTTCGAGTTGTAGGAGTACTCAAAGTCGGAATCGGTTAGGCCACCGATTTTGGAATATGTGTGCTTTCGGTGAGCGAGAAGCAGAATGCCCGTCTCTACACGGAGGGCGTTCTCGTTCATCCAATGTAGCCATGATTGTGTGGGAGTTAATCCTTCTGGCTCTTTGACCCAGGGTTTGTCGAGACTCACTGGATTTTTGAGGACCTTTAGATTTCCCCTTTTTTAATTTGACTAATTCCCAGAGAGCATCTGCCATCTGGGGTGGATGGGCCATGGCGTCCATAAACAAGTCGACGTTGTCTGACCAGTCGTCGAGATCGTCGAATAGTTCTTGGTTGTCCAAACTTTCCATGGGCTGGTCGAAATCCTGATCGAATAGGGGATCAGAAATATCAGTTGGTTCAGGAGTCCACTTGTGAGCAGGTTTCGGTGAAAGACTCTGGGTTTCTCAGAAGGAGACGGTCCCATCCAAACAAGCCGGGGGTTTGCCTCTTCGAGTTTTCCGCAGGATTCTCCTCCCGAGTTTTGCTTCTTGTTTTGCAGGGTTCTTTTAGCCATGTTGATGTAGTCAATGAGTTTAGAATCTACTCGATTGATCCCAGAGAGCATATCTCCCGACCCTTCTTGTGGTGGGTTCAGTGTTTCTGCTGAGCCAAGAGCGGATTCTGCAAGCTTGATACACCCCTCTATCGATCGAGAGACTTGATCTACTCCATCGAGTAGTTCTGAGTTGGCGATCTTAGGGCGTTTGATTGACTTGAGATAAGCAACGTATTTTCCGAGAGTTTTGGAAAAGTGAAGATTTTCGGGATCAGAATTTGTATCGGACTCGCCTAACTCGTGGATTCGAGTTGGAGTTGACACGTTTTCTGTGATATCTGAGTCAAGCTCAGGTAGAGCTTGTTTTTCGTCGAGTTCTGCAACCATGCAGGTTTCGGCGGATTGATTGGTGGTTTTCGATTCAGGTGCTTTGGGCGTGATGAGGCGGCTGGAGAAGCCGCCCGATCCATCAGCCGTGTAAGCCCAGAAACCAAAAACGAGAGTTGTGCCTTTAGGCACATTGTTGGCGTCGTTTGATCCGGCCATCGAATTCGCCAATGAACTCGCCGAATCCCCTACCTGACGTGCCAGCTGTCGGTGTTTACCGCCAAGACTGCTCAGGGGTACCCTTTGTAATAGAGTTGTAGGTAGGGATCGACTGCTCTGGAACTCGATGGTACAAGGAATACAAAGATTTAGACAGGTTCGGACCACGAGTTGCGTAATATCCTACGTCATGTGTGGTTGTTTGTATTGCCTTAGGTGTTGATGATGTTTTGAGGGGGTCCCTGCCCGCCCTTATATATCCGGGGGGACAGGGTTATATGGAAAGTCCTAGCCGAATACAATTGGAGTCTTACTACAACTCAATCGGATAGTTTCCTTTGTATTGCAGCTAGTTCTACGCCTATTTGGGTAGTTACAAGAGAGGTAAGGTACATCCATGAGCTACCCCTTACTCTAGAACATTCTATGTCTATAAGTAGTCCCGCTGCCCCGGGTCTGATATAATGTGAACGCGAGATTTTATTTCTAGGATCCAGTTCTTATGGGACGGACATTTATACATAGTCATACTATTTTGCATATAAAGAATCCATTTTTAGCCCATCCCAATCCACTCCAATCCATATTTCCATAGAACCCGCTCCACCCCACCCCATTAGCTAATACAACCCATTTGAATCCACCCAAACACAATCCATATCAAAACCTAATCCACTAAACTCATTTCAACCCAAACCGTTAGCAGGGCTAATTGTGGTGGGCCAAGAGAATAAAAAAACATGCTAGTCTCCTTGATTTTGGTGCGGACGCTAAAACTAACCAATTGATTAATTAAACAATGTACTAATAAGAGGTAAATGTGTCTTTTCTCTACCTCCATAATTTGTTTGTAAAAACTTAGGATGTCCTACATTTCAAGACGGAGGGGATAGTTCTGAAGTGTGTTGCAGTTGCACTCAATACTGAAGATGAGTTATTGCCATTACTACAGTACAACATGAGGAAGGAAATTAAGATGGTAATGTAAAGCGATAGAACTAAGCTGCTAGGATTTTCCTCGTAAGCAAGAGTTAAATGCAGGAACAATTCTGAGACAAAAAAATTGCACAATAGACAAGCTAAATATTAATTCTGAAATGTTTCTCCTTGCACTTCTATCTAGGCTTGAATGTCGAATGAAATTCTGTAGGCGCACAGATTCTTTGCAAGCTAACATTTTGTACAAGAAAATGTAGTCCCCTGATGCAGCATTGCAAAGTCCACTATCTGCAGGTTGGGTCCTTGGGCTTCAAGTCTCATCTCCCTACAGAGATGTTGCAAATACTCAACAACTCACGAATTCGCAGATGTCAGGAACTCATTCTGCAAATATCTACATTTCTTGAAAATTCATGTCAGAATGACCTCTCTCTCTTTCTCTCTCTCGTCGTGTCCCCCTATAGCTTAGCTTCCTGTCACGCGCGGTGCTGCGGCCACATCGGGTGGATGACGCGTAGCGCGGCTGACGTGTATGGTGTGTCCAGCTGGGCAGTGTGGGGCCCAAGAGAGTTAGCTAGCCTCTTGGTATGAATTCATACCCATGTCGTGTAATGGGTGAGCAGATTTTATTCTGAGAACAGAGCAAGGGGTCAGGGGTTCTCCCCCCTCCCCAAGTTATCGTCTCATTCCTCTGATCTAGCGACTGCGCATGCGCATGTCACCGGCGATCGTCGATGACCATGGGATACGATAGTTGGTATCAGGTTCAGCATCCTCGCCACGCCGCTGCCCGTTTCGTCGCTCCGACCGCGTCTTACATCGCGGCGGCCACCGCATATCACCGGTTTGTCATTCCGACGCTGTCGACCATATAGGTTCTTCTAAGCGCCACTTAGGGTTGTAGTTGGGGGTCAGAGCTTTTCCTCTATTTGGTTCTCGATTGGGATTTCTCAGAGGCTTCCTCATCGCGGTTGGGTGCGTGCTCCTCACTGCACTTCGTTGATTCGGACATCGAGACTCGATTTGGTTGCTGGATTTCGCTCGCATCTCGCGACGGAATCACGTTTCCTTTGCCTTTTCGCTCGAATTGGTTCAGGTGCGTGTAGCCATGGCGCCTCCGAAGGATCCGAAGCCCTCGGCACAGACGAAGATTGTGCTCGAGACGATGGAAGCCACTCCTCAGAAGGATGCGGACCGGTGGGATGAGGTGATGGAGAGCTTGGACCTGTTGTTCACGCGTGTCACAGATATGGGGACTGCGCAACATCAACTGAATGTTAATATCTTTGGATCATCAGTGAGTAGATCAGTGGGGTTTTTATCTTCTTTTCTTTGCAAGTGTTACAACATATCCTAGATCTAGGAAAACAAGAACACAGAGAGGGGGAGAAGAGAGACCCTCGACGCCATTGGAGCTCGATCCGGCCATCTCCGGTTCGCTGGTGTAGGTCCGCTCTGGGCGGCGACGGTCAGAGTAGTGGCCGTCGCAGGGTCGCCGGAGACATAGAGGTTGACGGTGGCGTGGTGCAGGGGCTGCGGGCTTCCCGTCGCTTCAGCGCCTCGCGAAGATCGGGTCGCGACTAGGTTTTCGGTGGTGAAACTAGGTGGCGGCGAACCTCGTGTCACGAGCCACCAACCCCACCTCTCTCTTTTATATGGCACTGCACGATGGGGGCCCACCAGCCGTGTTGGGCTGGGCGTCCCCGATCAGGACGCGAGTCAAGGGCCCAGTTGGCCGTTGGGCCAACTGGTGGAGATCAATCCAACATTCTCCCCCTTGATCTCACCTTATTCTTTCAACTTTATATCTTTTTATTCCTTTTCATATTTCATCACAGATTAATGCATAGAGCAGCTTCATCGTCACGGTCAGTTGCCGATACATTCAGCAGCTACAATACACGTTTCTATTCTGAAACAGATCTTTTAACTTTGGGCCCTTTATTGTCCGGAAAACATAGGCTATACCATATACCCATGTCGACTATGTGTTTTCTCTGTACACACTGGGCGGTAAGCCTTTAATAAGCGGATCCGCAAACACTTTGGCTATCATTTAAAACCACAATGCATTTCAATCATGATTCCGGACTTTCTCCTTTACAACATATAACTTTGTGTCAACGTGTTTGGCACCACAGTTGAATCGTTGTCATAGGAGCAAACTACTTTAATGGTTATCGCTGCTGTCAACCATTATCAACTCCGGGTACAAGTTCCCTTAAGCATTTTGCCTGCCCCTCAGCCTCGTATCATGCTATACCATATCTTTGCATCACATTGATCATAATTGCTTTATTTTGGAGCTTTTCCACACAAAACCTCCAAATGTGAAAGTTAGCGACAATTGTGGATTTCGCTACACATTTCACAAGTTCTACTTTTGTACTCACAACCTTTTGAGAGTACTTAATCTTTCCAACTTAGCATGAGGCCCATATTCTCAATTTCATTCCAGTGATCTATATCTGGATTGAACTTTTGCCAAAATAACTCGGATACACAAAATATGTCAGGGTAAGTTCTTTTCTTGCGCGCTTATAATGCTTTCAGCAGCTGAAGCATTTGGAACTATTTCCATTTCACATTGGTTCCTGGAACACTAAGGTTCCCAAAACTATTACCCTTAACGATAGAAACAGGCGTAGGTTTATTCATATGCATACTTTTTTTTTGAATCTTTTCCAAGTATGCCTTTGTTGTAACCAAAATACCCCTTCCTTTTATCTCGATGAGTTTCAATTCGTAGAATGAAAATCCATCACCAAGATCAAAATTTGAGGACAAGAGTTCTTTATCTATAACAACATATTAACACCACCACTAGAAAGTAGGATGTTATCTTTATTTAAGATGTGGAAATCAGATTCCCCATTCTTTAACTTTTCTTAAAAGCTATTGTCCTCAATACCTTGGAAACCCAAAATTTCATACTATTTTATTTAAACTTTAGATACCACAGTCTCGTGGCTTTCTTCAATCTATAAATGAATTTACTATTGTGGTATCCCGTATGTTCTTTCTTCTCTTTGACTAAAACTTTTGTCACAAATTTTGCTTTATATCTTTCAACATTCCCTCTAGAGTCACATTGCATTTTATAGGTCCATTATAACCTACTGTGATGGCTCTTTTAGGAATCACTTCTTTTTCCATGACCTTAACCCATGGAATTCTCGTAACTCTTCAAATGGGGTGGAATGAACATCCATTTGATTTTCTTTACTTTGTATAGGGCTGTTGTTGCTCCTTTTTGCCAAATGGCAATGGACTATGAGATCCTGCATAATAAGATTCTTCTTTACTCTATTCATTTTGTTTGAGAGCTAACAACATGTGTTGTATACAACATCAGCACGTATGAGAAACTAGTTGTTCTTGAATCATCGAAGTGGACACGCATTCCCACTTCTCTTCAAGTCTTAGATCTCTACATGCCATGCTCCCCCAGATTTTGCCATCTTTTAAAGATGGCTATCAATAAATCTCTTTGTTTGGATTCTGTCTGTTAAAAACTTTATATGTGCTCTGTAAGTATCATCTTACTATCTTTGAGGGCCGTCCAGCATAAATACTGGAATTTAGCTATTTCTTTACATAGGGATATCAGTATAGTGACCGTTGTACTCCCCCTGACAGTCACATTCATTCTTTAATAGATCATCTCTTGCTTTCAATGCACTTTATAGGAGAATATCTTTCTTAACTGTCTCATATTTCTCCCCCTCGAAATGTGGCTTGAACTTTTCTGCCACAATTTCAAAAATTATTCACAACTTTTGTGAATGAGAAAACTTTAATTACTTACTTCGTCCACATGATTACGACATGCAGAATCATGTAATTTGTTACTTCATATGGGAGTACCTTTTATTCATTTTACTTCGAGAACTCAATAGAGTCCTTTACTCGATATGGCAGTACATTTTCCTCATTTTACTTCACGAACTCAATAGAGTCCTTTACTAGCAGTACTTTAGCAAGTCACGCTCACATATCTTTCTCATCTTGAGGTTCGTATGTAACTTTCCATTCTTCTTAAACTCATTGAGTGCTTAATCCCTGTGACACAATAGAAGTGCCGGATTATTCTATAATAGCAAAGCTACTCCAAACTTTTCTCCTAGTGTCGGATAAACCAGCACATGAGTCATCACAACTTTCTCCCGCCATACAGGATTAGCACTATGCCATCTTTACCCCGTCATGCGGGTTATATCATACTTTTTCCAGACAAAAATGTCATGATCGGTTCATATCAAATTCAGAAATAAATCTGAATATTACATGACACACATGCTTAATCCGACATTGGTCAAATTAAACATGTATGATTTATCACAACTTTGAACGAACTCAAAATGAATTCTACTTAATGGAGAGTACATAAGAGACATTTCTCAAAACAATCTCTTATTGCTCTATCTTCTTTTGTTGGATCAACATCCATAAGTACTTTTCTTTTCAAGCCATTTTTTAAAGAGAATACACTTTCTCTTGTGATGGCCTTCTTTCTTTATGAGTCACAAGTTCTCAGTTCATTTTCTTTTGTCCCTTCAAGAAGGACTATATGCAAATCTTCGTCTGAAAAGACAAAAACTAAAACTTTAAGTTCTATTCTATATCACCGTTGTTCAGAAATAGAATATTTTTTTACATTAATTCCATATTACCGTTGGGCAGAAAAGGAATTAACGTATGGAAATCTCAATAAACTTTAAAACCATATATTTGCTCCTCAAAAATAAATTCTCCCGTTGGTTCGAATTTAATTAGAGGATAAACAACTTTATTGCAGCCCAAACTAGGAAAATACATTTTTATAGTTCAGGAGCAGTGCTTTATCTATTCTCTGAAAAAAGGTACTTTGATGCAATATTTACCAGAGACTTTAAACTTTAAGGCATGATTCATGAAAAAATTATAATATTGTTATCATCAACGTTGGTTAGAAAATAATAATACCATAATTAACTTTAAATTTCTCTTCCTTGAAAAATATCTTTGTGATTCCAGTAATGCTCAACTTTGAGACATCAAATGGCAGAATAATGCCAAAACTCAACTTTTACTTTAAACAGCGGAAGCTTTTTTTATCTTTTACCCATTGGGAAAAAACTCATTTAAGACTTTAGACTATTCTTTCAATTAAATCTTCTCGTTGGTTCCGACTTAATTGAAAGATAGCAACAGTATAACACCAAAAATCTTTTCCTTTCTTTATGGCAGCGGAAAACTTTTCTTCCTTGTCAGAAACAGTACTTTGTGCTCATTTTATCTCTAACCAATTTATCTCGTTGGTTCAAAATTGAATAGAGATAAAACTGTACAAAGCTTACTCAAAGTAAACTCTTCATTCATGCTCTTAAGAATAATTCTTCTGTTGATTTGAATTAAAATTAAGAGCAACAACTTTAAAACTTTGCAGCGGACACATGTAAAATTCTATACTCAGAAGTATTACTGTGCGCATTCATTCTCTAAACAAAATTGCACGTTGGTGCAAACTGAATAGAGAACAAAAACATCTTTAATATGCCTCTGAAAACAAGAAAACTATAACAAAAATTTACTGTGCTGTTCTCTGCTTTCAGCCCAGCCGACACAAGAAAATAGCCCAAGGCCCACTCTCGCGCGGCGCGCTCTCTAACCCAGGCCACAACCTGGGCTTGGGCCGGGAAATCAGCCCGTGCTCGGCACCTGCCTGGGCCGAAAGCCGGCCCATCAGCCGCTGACCTCTCCCAACCATTGGATGTGATCGAACGGTCCCCCACGGATCTCGCCGCATCAAAACCGGCGGCCAGCGGCACCGCCCTTGAAACCCTAGTTCATTTTGATTTCTTCCTCTCTCTCTCCAGCTCGCCGGAGGAGGCGGCGCCGTTGCGGCAGCTCTCACCGGCGTCGAGAGCTCCGGCCGCCAGACCCATAACCCGCGACTCCGAGCTTCCTTTCTTTACTTTCTTTTAGACACACCGAGCGGCGGCGGCCGGCTTTGGCCGCAGGAGATGGCAGCGTCGCCACCGGCCCCCTTCTCTGTTTATTGCGCCGTCGTGCTCGCCTCGGCTTGGTGCCATGGCGCCGCCATGCATAGGCCGGCGACTCTTTGTTCTCTTCTCCTTCCCTTTTTCGTCAGCAGCGCACAGGGGCGAGCACGGAGCGGCATCCGCCTATGGCGGCCAGAGGGGCACCGCCGCGGTGCCTCTCGCCGGCGCGCGCGTTCGCCCATGGGGGAGCGCACCGCCGTCGAGTGGCCGTGCGGTGGTGCTTGAGCCAGAGCCCTTGCGGAGGCGGTGGCCGGCGACTTCCAGGTGAGCGCCGCCACCTTTCTTTTCTTTTCTGTGGCTAGGGTTGTGTAACTTCGGTTTGAATCGAATCGAATCTATTCTTTCTTCCTTTCTGTTCTTCCAATTTTAGACCGGATTAAGACTGTTCTTGCGATTAGGGTTAGGGTTCGTCGAACCGAATCCTTTTGTTCTTTTCTTTTTCGATTCGAGATCGATTTTCTTTTATTCTTTAGATCTGAGGACGAATCCTTCTTTCCCGCACTCGATCCACACACTAAACCTGGCTCTTGATGCCATTGTTAATATCTTTGGATCATCAGTGAGTAGATCAGTGGGGTTCTTTATCTTCTTTTCTTTGCAAGTGTTACAACATATCCTAGATCTAGGAAAACAAGAACACAGAGAGGGAGAGAAGAGAGACCCTCGACGCCATTGGAGCTCGATCCGGCCATCTCCGGTTCGGTGGTGTAGGTCTGCTCTGGGCGGCGACGGTCAGAGTAGTGGCCGTCGCAGGGTCGCCGGAGACGTAGAGGTTGACGGTGGCGTGGTGCAGAGGCAGCGGGCTTCCAGTCGCTTCAGCGCCTCGCGAAGATCGGGTCGCGACTAGATTTTCGGTGGTGAAACTAGGTGGCGGCGAACCTCGTGTCACGAGCCACCAACCCCACCTCTCTCTTTTATATGGCACTGCACGATGGGGGCCCACCAGCCGTGTTGGGCTGGGCGTCCCCGATCAGAACGCAAGTAAAGGACCAGTTGGCCGTTGGGCCAACTGGTGGAGATCAATCCAACACTGAAGACCCAAAGTGTAGCATTCGCATCACCTGATGGATCAAATGGCTGCGACGGGCCAGGCAGTAGCCAATTTGACCCTCGAGCAAATGCGTGCTTCGGAAGGTTTGGACAGTCCACATCCACCATTTGGGGTTGCGCCCCGTCCTGGGTTTCATCAGGGACAGAGTTCAGGGGGGTTTGTTCCGGTCCGTTCTGCAGTGGGACATGGTCATGGATCTCAGGATCATCGGGGGATTCCACGTGGGCACTTGCCGAAGATGGCTTTTCCTATATTCGATGGCTAGAATCCGAAGAAGATCTGGAAGGACAAGTGTATGGACTATTTCACCATTTTGGTTTACCTGAATAGAGTTGGGTTCCTACGACGACTATGCACTTTGATGATAATGCTGCCAAATGGCTTCAGGTGTATAGGTTGCAGCATCCCTCCAGTTCGTGGGAGGAATTCATCTCTGCTGTGGAGCAACAATTTGGCCTTGATGATTATAGGGAATAGCTGAATGCCCTGCTTGAGCTTAAACAGAGAGGTACTGTGGAGGAATATGCTGCTGAATTCCAGTCTCTGCAATTTCAGGTGTCCATGTACAATGCTGGCTATGATGATGTGTTCTTTGTTTCTCATTTCATCGAAGGGCTCAAGGACGAGTTGCAAGGTCCTATTCTGATGCAGTTCCCTGATCAGGTTCCTAAGGCCATTGTGTTAGCCAAGATCCAGCAGAGAATGTTGGACCGAACTAAGTACAAACATGCTAAAACTGTACTGCAGCCCAAACAAGGGGGTCATCCGAGTAAACCTGACACCAAATCCAGTAGTCCTTATTGGCGTGAAAGGTAGGAACGAGATTACAGGAAGGCTCATGGTTTATGCTATTATTGTGCAGAGAAGTTTGAGCCTGGGCATGCTGAAAAGTGTCCCAAATGTCCTAAACAACAACTGAATGTCTTGGCTGTCAATGATTTGGATATTCAGCTTACAGATGAAGTTCTCCATCAATTGGCTGTGGAAGATTCTTTGCAAGAAGAGTTTGGTCATTTATCCTTGAATGCTATTTCTTCTACTGTTGGCTCTGAATGTTTGCACATCCGAGCTTTAGTTCAGAATAAGGTGCTATTACTACTGGTGGATAGTGGGAGCTTCACTGTATTGCATGGCAATTTTTATAAAACTTTATCAAACTGCTAAATGAATTTTACCAGTTCGCATATGAAAATTTTGATTCAGCATACCCTATCCAAAAAATTCCTAGCTACGCCACTGGTTTTACATGTCCAATTGAAGACATGCCATATCGTCCCACCCCCACTGCCATCAACTTGTTGGCAGTGGTGAAAAAGATGATGACCGAGTGCATATAGTCGCCAGTCGTCACTGATTGGCATGACTCACCGTATTGATCAAAAACGTTTTTTGCAGGTGGCGTATTGGTCAAATTGGCCTCATCATTTTCTTGCCCCAGAGCCTCCATGTCCTAGAAATTCTTTGGATTTGCGCCACTACGGTTACTACTAGAAGCCACAAATGGGAGGATATTCTATAAACTGATGGTCAAAGATAGAATTGTTTGACCAAGGATAACATAGAATTGCAATTAATTTCAAATCGAAGGAGAATAATGCTATACTTGACGATTCATAGATGGTTAATAATAACCATTTTTTAGCCTTATGTGGTGGCATAAACATCACGTTAGCCCCCTTTGTAGCTGCTATAGCGCCAAAAATTGTGCTCACAATTATGTATCACATATGTGAAAGGGCCTCTAGTCTGGTGGCTACAAGAGTCTCATTAGCACCTCAGGTCTTGGGTTTGACTCCCCATGGGAGCGAATATTCTATATTTTAACAGTGTTGTACTTTCAGTGGTAGGCGATGTTCCCATCAACACAGGGCGAAGCTAGAGCTGAATCGAGGGGTACCCTGTCTATAGTTTTGCTACTGGCTCTCTAATTTATAAGGTGAAAATTTGATGATTAGCATTGAGTTTTCGTTTCGGCGTGGATGCCCGGGCACCCCCCGGAGTGTACCTAGCTCCGCCCCTGCATCAACAGCTGTCTATGGTGACTTCGTCATTCTCGAGGATTTACCGACTCGATTTTCAAAGATGCTTATAGAAGCAGGGTATGCAATATGCGTCAGGGTGGCAACGGGGCGGGTCGGGGCCAGGGGAGGGATCCCTGTCCCCGCCCCGATCCCCGAATGTCGTTCCCCGCCCCGATCCCCGAACGCCGTTCCCCGCCCCGGCCTCGAAAGGCTTAATGGGGCGAAACTGAACCCCGGCACCGTTCCCCGCGGATCCCTGATCCCCGATGGGGCCCCGCGGGAACGGAAGCCGAGGCGGTGGCGTCAACAGCAGGACGCTCGGCGGTGGCGGCGGCGGCAGCAGTAGGACGCTAGATGGCGGCGGCGGGCGGGACGCTCCCAAGTCCCCAGTAGGAGAAGATGCCGGAGGGTAGGGAGGAAGGACGGGGACTCAAGGAGGACGCGGAGATGCGGAGGACGGGGTGGAGTCGGAGCAGCGGCCAGAGAGGGCGGCTCAGCACCGGCGAGCGCCGGAGCGGACACCGGGAAGGTGTGGTGGTGACGGCGGATCCACGGATGGAGATGGGGATGGGGTGAACCGGCGGACGACAGGAGGAGCTAAGGACGGCAGATGCGGCGGTGGAGGGGATGGGGAGAGCAGCCGGCCTTCCACCGGCGACCAGAGTTGGAGATGGGGGGGGCGCCTAGGAGCCGGGGATGAGGGAGAGGGACGGCCGACGGCGCGACGGGGTGAGGTGAAATGGAGAATCGAAGCGAGCGGTGGAGGAATTTTAGGGTTTGGAGGTTAACGGGCCTTTGTTGGGCTGAAATTTCAAGCGATTTCAGGGCTTAACGGATCCCCGCGGGATAATTCTAATCCCCGACCCGCTAAGTTTCGGGGCCCCGCCCCGTTATCCCCGCGGGGGGAATTCTGGCCCCGTTCTTAACGGGGCTCATCTCCGCCCCCGTAGGGAATTTTGCCACCCTGAAATATGTGTACATATGTGCGTGCATAGGAATGAGTGCGCATGCTGTGAGTATCTGAGTTGTGCTGTATAATTACAAAAAATATATATCACATATATAGGTGATGGAATTTTGTATGCCTTCTCTGGTCTCCTTTTAATATTTTTATTATCATTTTTCTGTGTTTCATTTCTATTTGATTTCTTCGTTGCTCACAATAATTTCTATTTGTGATCAAAATAGTGTTTCCTTATTCAGAACATTTTCCTTGCTCCTCAAAATAATTTATATATTTTATTAAACCTATATGCTCAATATATTTTTACTTTGCTTAGAACATTTTTAAATTGTTTAGAATATTTTCTTTGGTGCTCAAAATAATTTAGTTTGTTTAGGAACTTGTTATGCTCAGAACAATTTTTTTATCGGATTATTCTTTCCATGAAGTGGAAATTTTGTAAAAGTAATATTTCATGGAACAACCAATAATATATACTACCTCCGTCTTAGAGTATAGATACTTTTGGGTTTTCTCCGAGTCCAATAGTTTAAACTTTGACCGTAGATGGTAAAAAAGATTATAAAGATCGATAAAATAAAAAATGATATCAATTTATTCTTAATGAAACCAACCATAACAACATATAACTTTTTTAATTTAAAAATAATTATTTTGAAGATATTATTATTTAAAGATGAAAATATTTGATTTTGACCAAGTCAAAAGGTTGTTATATTCTGGTACGGATGTTATTTCTTTTCTCGTGAAGCCAAAATATATTTTTTTTCCTAAATTAGAACCCCTTTTACACAAACTTCAGGTAGATCCCTTCTACTGAACTGAACTTATGTTTATACTGGCAGATGGAACAAATAAATAAACTCCAAACCGGATCAGAACAATTTATTAGGCTGCTGTTTTTTCGTTCTTAGGCTGTCGGCTGCGGTAGCGCTCCCACAGGCAAGACCTTCATTGACAAAACAACTATTCCACGCCCTCTTCAGTCTTCACAAAAGAAAAGGAAAGGAAAAAAATCCGCGACCTATAACCATGCCTCAGAAATTATCCACAACCGCAAATATTATTGATTTTTTATTTGTCTATTGCATATACAGCTTAAGGTAGGTTGTTAGATAGCATCATGGGAGCGAAAGATCCGAGGCAAGAGACAATCTAACCACCTAAGAGATCAGAGATGAGTTGGGTTGTCAACATTGCTTTGACCTAAGCGGAGAAAGCACGCGGAGTGCGTGGGTCGCCTGCACCGATGACAACAAACCTAGCCTTAATCAAATCCGAACGTTGTTTAGCGCATCCTAGAACCTAATCTCAACTAAGATATGCATGTTAGGCTGTACGGATCTAACGAAAATAAACTGCCCGCATGTGGCGATCCCTTGGGACATCAATGCCGTGAAAATATGTTAACGAGTGTAATGGCCTTGGATACGGTATAGAATGATATCCCTCTGAAAGGGGTAGCCTTCTTTATATGCACGCTTAGTTTTTCTGAAGCTGTATATGGTGTCTGAGATCTGATAGGAATGCAGTGCTCCCTCCGTTCTAAATTATTAGTCGTTTTGGCTTTTTAGGTGCATAGATTTTGCAATGCACCTATATACATTATTTCTCGATGCATAGCAAAAACTACGTAGTTTCATAGGGATGCAAGACATTACAGGTCAGGATTCACATTTAATACATCAGTAATTGCCGATGCCCAAGTTGATGGGGTACCTATATATTCGCCGAGGAATTTGTCGCTATGTCTTAGATTGGATCAGTGAGAAATCTCAGAAAGTTTCCTAGAAAGTTGAATACACCGGTCCTCGAAAAGAAGAAAGAAAAGGAAAACTGAGCTTGGATGAATCCACAAAGCAGAGTGGGATCGATCACAGCAGAGAGCGAGCACAATCCCCAAATCCATTTCGCTGCTGTGACCAATTGAAGGGGGCGGACGGTCGAGCAACATCCCCGCTTCTACATTTTGATGATCCTGCTCCCCAAATCGAGAGTGATTTCCGACCTCTTGCTCAGAGACGAAGCGGGAACCACATAGGCCACATTCAAAATCAGAGACGACTCGAGTCAAAGGCTGACAGAGAGGACCCAGTGGCAGATGGATGTGAGATTGAGGAGTTTTTTGGGCAGCCGTAGCCCTGCTAATGGGTTGGAACCCGCACCATATCCAACCCCATCTAAAATTAATATATTTAGTTATCCAATCTCACCTAACCCAATTAGTTAATTTCTCAACTCCAACCAACCCACCCCATTACAAACGGGTAACCCATAGAAATCCATGGGTTTTACTATGTAGAGGAATTTAGTTGTTCTACACTTCATGTGGGGGCCACATATATGTCTAGCCACACTTTTTTACACAGAGTATCTGTCAGTTATATTGACTCATCTCCAAAAATTTCAATCAATTTCGATAAAATTTTATAGTGTGAACACGAGGTTTAAATTTCAGAGTCCAGCTCTTGATGTGGAGTCCACGTGTAGTTCTAGCCACGCTACTTTGCACAGAGTAGCTGCCAGTCGTACTAAGCCATCTCCAACAAATTTCAGTCAATTTCGATAAAATTTTATAGTGTGAACGTAAGATTTTAATTTCAGGGTCTGGCTCATTATGTGGGGCCCATAGGTAGTTCTAACCACACTGCTTTGCACAAAGTAGATGCCAGTCATACTGAGTCATCTCCAACAATTTCAGTCAATTTCGATAAAATTTTATAGTGTGAACGCGAGGTTTTAATTCCAGGATCCGGCTCTTCATGTGGGCCCCACAGGTAGTTCTAACCACACTGCTTTGCACAGAGTAACTGTCAGTCGTACTAAGCCATCTCCAACAAATTTCAGTTAATTTCGATAAAATTTTATAGTGTGAATGCGAGATTTTAATTTCAGGGTCCAGCTCATCATGTGAGGCCCACAGGTAGTTCTAACCACACTACTTTGCACAAAGTAGCTGCCAGTCGTACTGAGTCATCTCCAACAATTTCAGTCAATTTCGATAAAATTTTATAGTATGAACGCGATGTTTTAATTCCAGGGTCCGGCTCTTTATGTGGGGCCCACAGGTAGTTCTAGCCACACTGCCTTGCACAAAGTAGTTGCTAATCGTACTGAGTCATCTCCAACAAATTTCAGTCATTTTCGATAAAATTTTATAGTGTAAACGCGAGGTTTTAATTCCAGGTCCGGCTCTTCCTGTGGGGCCCACAGATAGTTCTAGCCACACTGCTTTGCACAAAGTAGTTGCCAGTCGTACTGAGTCATCTCCAACATAAAAAATGATATCAATTTATTCTTAATGAAACCAACCATAACAACATATAACTTTTTTAATTTAAAAATAATTATTTTGAAGATATTATTATTCAATAGGAGGTCCAATTCTTCTATAACACTTTTAGAGAGATGAAGTGCCAGAGAGGTTGAGATGCCGCCTTATTGTTGACAAGCATATAGCTTATCACTGAAAGAATAGCATAGTTAATTCCTAGAATAAATATGGAAAAATATGAGCACCCATACCGAGTTGTTGACAGTGAGCATGTTCTACAACAAGGGACCTTACCATGGATATGTTAACTTACGTGTATAATGGTCTTGGATACGACATAGGATGATGACACACTGAATTGGGTAGCCTTTTTGGTTCACCGATTAGCTGCTCAAAAGCCTAAATTAGTAGTGTCATAGGGCCGATAAAAGAGGAAGTAGTTTGATATGGATGTATAAGATATAGAGTGGTCACGATGCACATTCTTTAATAAACCAGTCGTATATTATCAAATTGTACTGGCAAATAATTCTTCTCTAACGGTCGGTGGCCCTGTTGTTGTGGTACATATGGTTGTGATTGGTAAGATGCATAAGAGACTAGCCAGGCTTCCATAGTGCAAGCTCTGTTTGTTTGGACAGGCTATATCTGCATCCGATTTCACTGACTCTGAACGAATATGAAATCTGCTTGCCATTTTTGCTACAAAATTCCTATGAAGAACTGTACTCAGAGCAAAATGTTTGAAAACTGCTCAAACTTGAAGTTATTTCTCGTGTTAGAAACTGACATGAGTGTATGAGGAATGTTGAGTACTCTATCCTATTTGTGATGAGTGAATTGTCAACCGTGCGGTGTGATCGTGCGCTTGGTCTTTGGATTGCAGGTACACGGGCGTCGAGTGTCGACGGGGATCTGCCGTGGAGGTGCTGTGGCCGATGGACCGTGCGGTGGACGGCGGTGAAGGACAGCCGGGACCGGAGCTCGGACCGGACGGCAGCTGTGGCGTCCACTCCTGGATCGAGGGCGCAAGCGGCGACGGAAGGCGGGTTTCTTGGTTTGCGCCATAAAACCAAGGAGGCGGACGGCGGTTGAAGACGCCAAGTCGTGGAGGCACGGGCGTCGGTCTCGGGACTGACGGAGGCGACAGGCGTCGACGGCGTCTAGGGCCTCGCTGCGGACGAGGTGACGGGCGTCGAGCGGCGTCTAGGGCCGTCAGAAGGCCGAGGCAGGAACGGCGTCTAGGGCCACGGCGTGGAGGCGGGAATCTTCCCGCGCGTGAGGTTTTGGCGGTTTTCTCAAAACCGGCCACCTACTCGGGTTTCGCGGACCCTCCAAAACCGCGGACTGGATCTTCATCAAGACGGCGGCATCGCGGAGAAGACTTTGTTTCGAAGAAAGAACCTCGGCCGTCGGATGAGATCGTTGTACAGGGGGTGCTGCAGGCCAACCGGTCTGACCGGTCCAGCGTACCGGTCTGACCGGTCCCGCGGGTATAAATACCCCTTCACTTGTGTTAGGTTAATTGCGGCTTTTGTAACTCGTTCATGGACTCTCTGTTTCTCCAGGCCGCCGCCCCTGTGTTTCTCTTCCCCTGTTCCTCTCGTTTGAGTTGTTTTTGTCCATGGATTGTTGAAACCTTGTAAGGGATTTGATTGGGAAAGGAGGCCCTATCCTCCTCGTGCCCTCAGGGCTTTTGAATCTGCTGAGTTCACTTGTATGTGCTGATCATCTCGTCCTTCCTTCCTCCTTTGCGTTTTGGTTTCAATTCTTCTCTTTTGGTGTGATTCTTGGTTGGAGAAAAACTATCCTTGTTTCCGTGGTTTAATGAACTCTTTGCAATGATTCTCATGCATCTAGCCTAGTGCTACACTCCCTGGAATCATGAGTTCTCACGAATTGTCGATTTCGCGTTCTTGAGAAAACTCCAATCCTCCTCGATTCTCCCTCGATTTCTCACGATCTGTTGATCCTTCGGGAGAGATCTTTTGGGGATATGTTCATGGGGTAGTTACGACGCTTTCCTCCAAGTTTGATGAGATTTGGACTTCGTTTGCTCAAGATTTGCGATTTGAAGCTTTTGTTCGCGGGCTGTCTGGGAGCAACCGGTCTGACCGGTCTGTGAAACCAGTCTGACCGGTCGGTATTTTCAAATCCCAGCCCAACCGGTCTGACCGGTCCGGTCAAGCGGTCAGACCGGTCTGACTCAGTAGAGCCACAGTTTGAGAAGTTTTCTTGTTTTGTTTCCGCTTTGCGACTCGGGTCTTTTGCTTCGAGATAGCTTGTTCATAGCTATTCTCGCTGATCTAGGTTCGAGGGTTTGCGGTGGTTTTGGGATATAGGCCGACGGTTTGAATTTCAGAAGAAATTTTGATCGGCTCCCATTCACCCCCCTCTGGTCGCCGTCTTCGGTCCCACAATTGGTATCAGAGCTTGGTTGAGGTTTTCAGTACCTTAACCGGTTCGAAAACCACTCGGCGACCATGACGAGTCTTGGTAAGATCCCGGTGTTTTCCGGCGAGGACTATGCCTACTGGAAGGTTCGCATGAGAGCCTTCCTGCAGAGCATGGGAGCCGATGTCTGGGAGATTACCACGAACCAGCTCTACGAGGTGCTGGCTGTTCGGATCACGCCTCTTCAGGTGACCCAGCACGAGGCTAACGCCAAGGCCGTCAATGCCTTATTCGCTGGCGTTTCTCGTGCGGAGTTCTCACGCGTCCAGGGTTTTCAGGAAGCCCACAAAATTTGGACGTGCCTTGAGAACTACCACGAGGGTACACCTCAGGTGAAGGCCAGACTGTTCGAGACTCACCGGCGTGAGTACGAGAACTTCACACAGGAGCCGGGTGAGAGCATTGACCTGATGTTCAGTCGTTTTCAGTCGATTGTGAACAAGGTCAATGCGAACAGATCTGCTGGTGCCCTTGAGTACACAGAGCACGAGAAGGCCCTTAAGTTGCTTTACGCACTTGATCGCTCTGTGTGGGATCTCAAGGTGAACACCATCATTGAGTCTGCTGGCTATGAGACTCTGACGGTGAACGAGCTTTTCAGCAAGCTCAAGGCCACGGAGGTGGATAACCAGACACGAGCCAAGCTCAATGGTGCCCCTCCTTCCAAGAGCGTCGCTCTTGTGACTGGCCCAGGTGGATCGAGCTCTAACGCTAACTCTGCTCTTGGCTTTTCTCTTGCCTCTTTGCCTTCTATTTCAGATGAGCAGCTGGAGACGCTGGGCGACGACGACTTGTGCCTCCTAATCAGCAAGTTCCAGCGCGTCTACCACAACAGGCAGAGGAAGAAGAACCCCGGGTGCTACAACTACGGCGATCTGAACCACTTCGTCGCCGATTGCCCCAATAAGTCCGGCGGTGGCCAGAACAACTCCTTCGACTACTACCGCCACCGCGACCGCGACGAGGGAGGCTCCAACAAGGAGCGTCGGCGCCACAAGCACCGCAGTCGTGACCGGGGAGGACGCTTCGACAAGGAGTCGCTCAAGAAGCGCTTCCAGTACAAGGCCAAGAAGCGGGAGAAGGCCTTCCTGGCGCAGCTCAGCGACCTCGACAAGAGCTCCGACACCGACCGCTCTTCTTCACCGACCTCCGACGACGACGACAAGAAGAAGAAGAAGAAGAAGCGGGACAAGGAAGCCACCGGCTTCATCGGCCTTTGCTTGGCGGCCGGTCGGCGCAAGAGCTTCTGCACCATGGCGGGCGAAGCCAATGGTGCTCGTGCATCTTCGGGTGGACACGCTACACCGACGCACTCCGGCTCTTGTCCTGGATCCGAGAGCGATTCAGAGGTAAACTCCACGATCGACCTGCTTGATACAGAGGTTAGGGAGTTGTACGCCGCTCTCAACAACCAGAAGAGGTTGCTTAAGGAAGCAGCTAGAGAGCGTAGAAAGCTTAGGGCTGAGCTGGCTTGTGCTAGGGAGAAGTCTAGTGAGGATGAGTGCGCTAGCTGCATATCTCACATGAACGATCTTGTTGCTCTCCGTGCCAAGCATGATGAGAACGTCGCGGACTTAGATGTTGCTAAGATTTCGCTCGCTGACGTTTCTCATGAGCTCGCTAAGGCCAAGCATGAACTAGAACTGGTTAAGGATGCTCCTATTGTTAGCGATGTGCATGAATGCGAGGAGTGTCCTATCTTTAAGTCCGATCTAGCTTCGTTGCAGTCCAAGTTTGCTACTGTTGTGTGCGAGCTAGAGGAGATGAAGTCTAGGCCAGTTTTGCTTGGTGCTTGTAAGCTTTGTCCCACGCTTAGGTCGGAGCTAGAGGAGAAGAACGCTTTGATCAAGTCTTTTGGAAAGACTAAGGTCATAGAGTCTAGCCCACCTATTGACTGCTCTGTTTGCCCTGGTTTGATCTCTGATTTGGATAATCTTACGGTAGAGAAAGTCAACCTGGAGAATGAGAATACCTATCTTAGGGCGATTCTTAGTTGGGTTTCTGCTAGTGAGCCGCAGTTGGGCATGATGATCAAGCAGTTCAAGCGTGGTGATAGGTTTGGGGTCGGTTACACGTACACGAAGTCAGACTTTGACAGGTTGTATGGTAAGATTGGCAAGGCTGCTGGAAACACTGCTAGCACGAGCACGCAGCCTTCGCTTGTTGACCCCGCGGATGGTGTGCTTAAAGAACCACCGAAAGCACCTCCGCAGAAGCAGGTTTGGGTTCCAAAGCCCAATGAGCTGAGGAACTCCCTCGACACGCTCCATGCTGCCACAGCCCAGGTTGCCCAGAAGAATGGGGCTGCTCCTCCCCGTCCGCAGGCTAGGCCTCCACCTCCCAAGCGTGAGGTGAGGTACCACTGCGAGTTCTGTGACAGGGAAGGTCACTTGGAGGAGTTTTGCTTCAGGAGGAAACGGGCTGTGAGGAGAGAGCAGGAGAGACGGAACGCGGACATGTACTCTACTCGGGTGCATGGTCCTTCTCGGCGTGGTGATAGGCGAGATGCTAGGGCGCGCCGTGTAGGTGGAGGTCAGGGAGACGGTGGTGGTTACCGTGCTCCAGCGGGTGGTCGCTTTGCCGGCCGTGCTCCTGGTCGTTTTCAGTACGGCTATGGACCACGGGACCGAGGCTTTGGAGGAGGTTTTGAGGCTCCACGCTTACCTCGCGGTGGTGTTCGTCAGTCACGCGGTAGACGGGACGGGGGATACGCTTTGTCTAGTTTTGCTAACCCTTCTGTAGAGCAAATGGCTCGACACTGGTTTGCTTCTCACTTTGCTAACCCCAGTGTTGAGACATTTGCTCACCCTTTGTCTCACTACTGATGTGCAGGTCGGAGGCTTGGAGAACAGGTGGATCATGGACTCCGGTTGTTCGTGCCACATGACCGGAAATGACAAATGGTTCTCCAGCCTCACCCCGATGCGCTCAAAGGAGTACATTGTGTTTGGGGATAATGGAAGAGGAAAGGTACGTGGACTTGGCGCTGTTCGAGTTTCTGATCGCTTTACCCTGAGAGAAGTTGCTTTGGTTTCGAATCTTGGTTTTAATTTGCTCTCTGTTTCGCAACTTCTTGATGAGGGGTTTGAGGTTCGCTTTAAGGAGGGCTGTTCGCGTGTTTTGGATTCCAGGGGAGATTTGGTTTGCCGGATTACACCTCGCGATCGAGTTTTCTTGGTTGACTTCTCTGGAACTCCTTTTGGCCCTTCTCATTGCTTGATGGCTGGTTCTTCTTCTGATTTGTGGAGGTGGCATAGGAGACTAGGACATTTGAGCTTCGATTTGTTGTCGAGACTGAGCTCACTTGGCCTGATCCGAGGATTGCCCAAATTGAAGTTTGAGAAGAACCTTGTTTGCCATCCGTGTCACCACGGGAAAATGATTGCTGCTTCTCATCCGCCTGTTAATCAGGTGATGACTTCTCACCCTGGAGAGTTGCTACACATGGACACTGTTGGTCCTTCCAGGGTGATGTCTGTTGGTGGGAAGTGGTACGTGCTTGTGATTGTGGACCACTTTTCTCGCTATTCTTGGGTCTTTTTCATGAGAACCAAGGATGAGGCTTTCGAGTTTGTTCGAGACTTGATCTTGAGATTGAAAAACAAGCTACCCCAGGCCATGCGAGCGATCCGCTCTGACAATGGCACAGAATTCAAAAACGCTCATTTTGATGTCTTTTGCAGTGATCAAGGGCTTGAACACCAGTATTCTTCTCCCTACACTCCACAGCAGAATGGAGTTGTAGACCGGAAGAATCGGACGCTGGTTGAGATGGCGAGGACGATGCTCGATGAGCATAGGACTCCTCGCAAATACTGGGCTGAAGCAGTTAACACCGCTTGTTACGTGTCCAACCGCATTTTCTTGCGTGCTTTCATGCACAGGACTTCTTATGAGTTGCGGTTTGGACGTCAGCCCCGTGTTGACCATCTCAGAGTTTTCGGTTGCCGGTGCTTTGTGCTGAAAGATGGAAATCTTGATAAGTTTGAGTCTCGCTCTTCTGACGGTGTCTTTCTCGGTTATGCTTCTCACTCTAGAGCGTACCGTGTGCTGATTATTGATACTAACATCGTCAGAGAGACTTGTGAAGTCACTTTCGACGAGACTGCACCGTGCAATTCTTCTATCTTTGAAGTTGCAGGAGATGATGAGCTCGGCACCTCCATCTTTGAAGATGAGGAGGAAGAAGCTGCAGATGGCGAGGCTGAGGCTACCACGCGTGCTGTGGACCCGGCTATCTCTGCTACGAGCTCGGACGATGACGACGGCCCTGATCCGACTACGTCTACTTCACGGGGGCTGTTCGAGGAGGTGACTCAGGCTTCACCAGCTGCACCTGAGGAGGCACCAGCTTTGGTTGAGGAGGAGGCGACTTCGACACGGGAAGCACCGCGACACATTCAGCGCCGCCATCCACCTCAACAGATGCTAGGTGATCTCAACGAGCGAGTCACCAGGTCCAAGGTAACAAGTATTGCTGGCTTTGCTCATTCAGCGTTTGTTGCCTCTTTTGAGCCCAAAGATATTGGACACGCTCTTTCTAATTCTAATTGGGTCAATGCCATGCATGAGGAACTTGAAAATTTTGAAAGAAACCAAGTTTGGGTTTTAGTCGAGCCTCCACCTGCTTGTAATCCCATCGGAACGAAGTGGGTTTTCAAAAACAAGCAGGGTGAGGATGGTTTAGTTGTTCGAAACAAGGCTCGTCTTGTTGCCCAGGGGTTTTGCCAAAAAGAGGGTATTGATTTTGAGGAAACCTTTGCTCCTGTTGCTCGTTTGGAGGCTATTCGAATCTTTCTTGCATTTGCTGCTTCCAAGGGTTTTAAGGTTTTCCAAATGGATGTTAAATTTGCCTTCTTGAATGGTTTTATCGAAGAAGAGGTTTATGTGAAGCAACCCCCTGGTTTCGAAAATCCCAAGTTTCCGAACCGTGTTTATAAACTTCAGAAAGCTCTTTACGGTTTGAAACAGGCACCTAGAGCTTGGTATGATAGATTGAAAATCTTTTTGCTGGCTCAGGGCTTTAAAATGGGATGTGTTGATAAAACTTTGTTTCCCATGCGATCTGGCACTGATTTTCTTTTGGTTTAGATATACATGGATGATATTATCTTTGGTGGCTCTTCTCACGCTCTTGTGTCCAAGTTTTCTGAGCAGATGTCCAGGGAGTTCGAGATGAGCATGATGGGTGAGCTGCAGTTCTTCCTCGGGCTGCAGATCAAGCAGACTCTTTAGGGCACTTTTGTCCATCAAGCCAAGTACACTAGAGACTTGCTGCGGAAGTTCGACATGAGCGACTTGTCTCCTCAGCCGACTCCGATCAGTACATCTACGGCGCTTGATGAGGACTTGGACGGCGAGGCGGTGGACCAGAAGGAGTACAGGAGCATGATCGGCTCGCTCCTGTACCTGACGGCGACGCGACCGGACATCCAGTTCAGCGTCTGCCTTTGTGCGCGCTACCAGGCTTCTCCGCGCACCTCCCACAGGCAGGTGGTGAAACGCATCTTCAGGTATCTGAAATTCACCCCTGAGTTTGGTCTTTGGTATTCTGCGGATTCATCTCTGGTTTTGGTGGGCTTTTCTGATGCCGATTTCGGTGGGTGTCGGTTGGATCGCAAGTCGACATCCGGCACTTGTCAATTTCTCGGTACATCTTTGGTGTCTTGGTCCTCTCGCAAGCAGGCTAGCGTAGCGCTTTCTTCCACAGAAGCTGAGTATGTTGCCGCTGCTAGCTGCTGCTCCCAGATACTTTGGATGAAACAAACCTTGCAGGATTATGGTTTGAGTTTCGGTAGGGTTCCCATCTTTGTAGACAACATGTCAGCCATTAGCATTGCAAAGAACCCTGTCCTACACTCCAGAACCAAGCACATAGACATCCGATTCCATTTCCTGCGAGACAACCATGAGAGAGGACACATAGACTTGATCCATGTCCCTTCTGAGAGGCAAACTGCAGATATCCTCACCAAACCGCTAGAGCAGGACACCTTTGCTCGCTTGCGAGGGGAGCTTGGGGTTTGTTGCCCCTTTTGATCGCTGACTTTTGTTTTGGTTAGCTTGGTAGGTCTTTGTTTTGCTTCTCTTTGTTTTCTAGGTTTGGTAGTTGCATTGTGCATATGCATTGTACATGTTTGCATCTTGCATTGTCTCACTTGCACTAGCATTCTTGAATACATTGCTATGATCTTCTAGTGCCTACTAGTGTGAGTTGATAAACTTGATCATGTATAGCTTGCTCCATTGTGTATATGACATCATCTGAGTTAAGCTATTTTGATTTGAAAATCTGAAAACATGATCACCCTGTCTTGGCTACTAGCATGTTAGGGCGTGTTGATGTGCTTTGCTATCTTATTCATGCTAGTGTGGCTTTTCGTTCAGCAATTCATACTTGAAATGATCTAAATCTGATAAAATTGCTTGAACTATTCCTGAAATGGATTGAAAAGATCCAGGTGGGATTGCTTGTCGCACTGATCAAGCTTTCGGGACGGCTCACTTTGCACTTGTGAGAACCCGGGCAAGGCTGTGCATGACTGAAACGAGTGCTTTAAGCTTCTGATTGTCTTTTGGTATAGGCTTGGCCTCGTTGCTAAGTGAAGCATGACAAGCTTTCAACCCCTGGCATTAAGATTTGATTGAGATAAAGTTGATTGAAAAAGGAATGTTGGCAACTTGTTTTGGCTGTTTTGGCTCACCTGTATGAGTTTGAGTAGCACTGCTTTCCATTTCCTACTTGTTGGTGCTAGATCATGGGTGATGCTTTTATTTCTCCTAAACTAAACTTGCCTAGCTTTAGACTGATTTGATATACCCTGTTGAGCTAGATGCAGGTCCGGTTTATGGATGCACACGTGCTTGAGACTAGATGTTGCTCATATCTTTGTATCCCTGAATGCTTTCACTTACACCTCCTGCATTGCATTCATTGCATAGCATCTATTCAGGGGGAGTCTCAGCTTCAGGGGGAGCTCTAGGTCTTTGTAGCCTTGATGTGTGCATGTGCCAACAAGGGGGAGAATTCTGAGAGAAGTGTTCGAACAAGGGGGAGACTTGTTGTGCACAGGGCTTCGAGAGTGCATTATTTTGGGAGAGTTGCACTTGTGAGAGGGAAAAACTTTGCTTGGGGAGTTTCTGCTTTGGTTTTGGCTCCTGGCTTCCTCATTTTCCCTCTGCTTCTTGCATGACTGCGTCGAGCGTTACCTCTATCTTTGAGGAGTCATGTTGTGGCTTTTGATCGATTGCGTCGAGCCGTTGCCCTTGTCTTAGGGGATCGATCTTTGCTTGAGTAAGTGACTGTTCTTGCCTTTCTTAGCTTTTTGTCACTTGCTTGAGTTCTTCTCTTTCGTGCTTCTTTGTTCTTCTTTGGTTTCACTTCTCTTGGTTCGTTTGTGGTATGTTGACAATGCACTCATCAAGGGGGAAATTGAGGAATGTTGAGTACTCTATCCTGCTTGTGATGAGTAAATTGTCAACCGTGCGGTGTGATCGTGCGCTTGGTCTTTGGATTGCAGGTACACGGGCGTCGAGTGTCGACGGGGATCTGCCGTGGAGGTGCTGTGGCCGATGGACCGTGCGGTGGACGGCGGTGAAGGACAGCCGGGACCGGAGCTCGGACCGGGCGGCAGCTGTGGCGTCCACTCCTGGATCGAGGGCGCAAGCGGCGACGGAAGGCGGGTTTCTTGGTTTGCGCCACAAAACCAAGGAGGCGGACGGCGGTTGAAGACGCCAAGTCGTGGAGGCACGGGCGTCGGTCTCGGGACTGACGGAGGTGACGGGCGTCGACGGCGTCTAGGGCCTCGCTGCGGGCGAGGAGGTGACGGGCGTCGGGCGGCGTCTAGGGCCGTCAGAAGGCCGAGGCGGGAACGACGTCTAGGGCCACGGCGTGGAGGCGGGAATCTTCCCGCGCGTGAGGTTTTGGCGGTTTTCTCAAAACCGGCCACCTACCCGGGTTTCGCGGACCCTCCAAAACCGCGGACTGGATCTTCATCAAGACGGCGGCATCGCGGAGAAGACTTCGTTTCGAAGAAAGAACCTCGGCCGTCGGATGAGATCGTTGTACAGGGGGTGCTGCAGGCCAACCGGTCTGACCGGTCCCTGGCACCGGTCTGACCGGTCTAACCAACCGGTCTGACCGGTCCAGCGTACCGGTCTGACCGGTCCTGCGGGTATAAATACCCCTTCACTTGTGTTAGGTTAATTGCGGCTTTTGTAACTCGTTCGTGGACTCTCTGTTTCTCCAGGCCGCCGCCCCTGTGTTTCTCTTCCCCTGTTCCTCTCGTTTGAGTTGTTTTTGTCCATGGATTGTTGAAACCTTGTAAGGGATTTGATTGGGAAAGGAGGCCCTATCCTCCTCGTGCCCTCAGGGCTTTTGAATCTGCTGAGTTCACTTGTATGTGCTGATCATCTCGTCCTCCCTTCCTCCTTTGCGTTTTGGTTTCAATTCTTCTCTTTTGGTGTGATTCTTGGTTGGAGAAAAACTATCCTTGTTTCCGTGGTTTAATGAACTCTTTGCAATGATTCTCATGCATCTAGCCTAGTGCTACACTCCCTGGAATCATGAGTTCTCACGAATTGTCAATTTCGTGTTCTTGAGAAAACCCCAATCCTCCTCGATTCTCCCTCGATTTCTCACGATCTGTTGATCCTTCGGGAGAGATCTTTTGGGGATATGTTCATGGGGTAGTTACGACGCTTTCCTCCAAGTTTGATGAGATTTGGACTTCGTTTGCTCAAGATTTGCGATTTGGAGCTTTTGTTCGCGGGCTGTCTGGGAGCAACCGGTCTGACCGGTCTGTGAAACCGGTCTGACCGGTCGGTATTTTCAAATCCCAGCCCAACCGGTCTGACCGGTCCGGTCAAGCGGTCAGACCGGTCTGACTCAGTAGAGCCACAGTTTGAGAAGTTTTCTTGTTTTGTTTCCGCTTTGCGACTCGGGTCTTTTGCTTCGAGATAGCTTGTTCATAGCTATTCTCGCTGATCTAGGTTCGAGGGTTTGCGGTGGTTTTGGGATATAGGCCGACGGTTTGAATTTCAGAAGAAATTTTGATCGGCTCCCATTCACCCCCCCACTGGTCGCCGTCTTCGGTCCCACAGTGTAGATCAAGAAACACGAGGGCAGATGAGACATCGATTTTACTGATTAGTTATGCAAGTGCCTGAATCAGAGGAAGGAATATATCTAATCCAAATCTGAACAACTGAAAAGTAGGACAAAATGCACACGGTTACATAACAAGGTGTACAAGTTTGTCACAACACACGACATTTCCCGATTAAGTAACACATAACGTGATAGTTGTGGTGAGGCAGCAGCATAGCAGCCTCCCACAAAAACTATGTTTAATCTAAAAAAACAAAACACTATGTTAGATGAGGCCAGTGAATTTTAACAATGGTCGGTTTGCATTGGCCAAGCTATTCTAAGTTATCCCGACCGATTCACAAGGGGACAACACACTGCCGGCCTGAAAAACTAGTCACTGACCCTGTCAAAAGCAACGAAAATGGAGGCTTCGTTTTCGCAGCACACTTCAGCTCCAACTTTTGTTGCCTTCTCGCCAGCAAGAACCAGAGTCTAGAGGATATTTCCAAGCCCTTTTGAATGGGTGCACTTGTTTGATGGATTCCTGCAATGCAACCCTTGCAGTCAACAGTCCAGCAATTTGATACACATGTTTTTTGGTAAAGAATCAGTCGAGTGATTTCTTACTGGATTCCGATCGAATTTCCAGCTGACGGTCCATTCCAGTGCCTGTTCATTGGACTGGTCAGCGTCTATGGTCTCCCTCAAGCCTGCCCTGCACCAGGCACGACAAACAGACAACTGTCATCTTAAACTATCCATGGCTGCTCTATAAAGGGACCAAAGTGATGGAGTGAAGGAGCATTCAGGCGAAGAGAGCCAAGAGCAAAGAATGAGAAGACATGGCATGGTATTGACTTGGCTCATCTCGCAGCGACAGCAAACTGCACGAGCGCCAGAGGTGAGCCGAGCCAATATCACTTCATGTTATCTAGCGTTCTGTGACTGCAAAACTACCGTAAGTTCATCTTGAGAAACTCTTGTTGACTCTTTTCGAGCTACTTGGTTTCCGCTGACGTGATGGTGAACTTCACCCTTACAAGAAAATAAAATTAATTGGGAGAATGATAGTCTACTGGATATATCTGTAAATTTGTGATGTTTTCTTGGCATAATCTATTGTTGGCTGAGGTTGCTTGCCATCTTGGCTGGTTCAGTTTCAGAACTACTGTTCATGGCTCCCATCTTTTTCTGTTGGTTGATTCTAGTGTGAACACTGTACATAGGATATAACTCTCATACGACGGGCGTCTCCACAAGAAAAGACAAATAGGTACGAAACCATTATTTGAACAGAGTTTACAATGTCTGTAATGAGCAGTCAGCTGTTTCACCTCTGAAATCCTTTCTGCGAAAGCACCCATGCTAGACAGGTCTCAAGTCCTAGCTAGAGTTGTCAAGGATCTTGCATTCATAATGACACAATTGGTCCACCAGGCCACCGTTTTGTTGCAAGAGATATGATTTCGTTCTGAAGAGAAATACATAACACTTTTTTCAACAAAGGAAATGACATAAATTAGTTGCACCACGTTTGCAGTAGATAAAGAACACCAGAATACACAGGAGATATTGTCACTGAGACTTCTGAAGGAGCATAGGTTTGCTTTCAAACATTTACCTAGCATACATCACTTTTCATTCTCTTGCTCTGGACAGAGCAAATCTGCCATATAACAATCACATGAAATTGTAACTTGTAAATGTTGATTCAGTTTTTCATAGTAATCAAGACTGAAGTTCATCCTCCATCCCCCTTTCTTTTACTAAGCAGACAAAAACTTGATAATAGTGCAAAGCCTTGTAGGAAATGAAAAAGATAGGCACAAAGACTCAAAGAGCATAGCCCCATTTTAGTATAGAGTTGGTGTTTCCTAGATTTGTTGTTGCAAATTTAAGGCGTGCATGCACATTTGCTTCTATTTCTCTCTTTTGTCCTTTGTTAACCACATAACCTAACCTCTCACGGTTCCAAAGCGCTTAAAGGAGGTGCAAGCATTATGTTAGATTATTTTCTCGATCTTAGCACTTTCACTCATTCCACATCCCAGGTAACACAAGCAAAAACTAATTTGTTCAGATACGATACAGAAAAGGAAGACTTGAATGTTCTGGTTGTGGCTAGCAACCACAGGCCAAGGCATGGCATGATAGCAGGCCCTCACTTTTGAAATACTGAAGCAAGATTTCTTATGCTATAACTTTGTTGGACGGCAATGTAAAACTAGCGCATGGCCCACAGGTTATACATGAATGTCTAGAAGTAGATAGCACAAGTTTGAACCCTTAATCATTTGACAAAGGAAATAGATTTGCTCTATCATTTTGTTGTAGTATTACACATCACAACTGATCATGCATTCCTGAGTCCTGACAAGAAATCATTTGAATTTGAAAGCAATAGCAAACATATATATCTTCGAAAATGAGTACTTATATCACATCTGAAAAACAATGATATACAACATGAACCATAATTTTTAAAAATAGAATATCCCAGGTTACAAGGAACCATTGAGCAACTTGTGCAAATGAAATGTAACCTCATTGGAAATTTGCAATCAGTTAGCGTGGTCCATGGGCATAAATCTATAAGTCACAACTGCTACGTACTCCCTCCGTTCTTAAATATATGACACCATTGACTTTTTTTCTTCGTTTGACTATTCATCTTTTCTACAAATATTTATGCAAATAGTCAAATCTTCAAGTTAGATTTAAGAGACTCTTGATAATAGACGTAAAGGTACTCATTTCACTTCATTTAACTAACCGATTAATCAAATAATGTTGGTCAAAGTTGAAGAAAAAAGTCAATGGTGTCATATAAAAAAGAACGGAGGGAGTATCTGGCTCAGTGAATTAACAGTAATACCGAAGCCTTATCCTGCCAGAATTATTTTCTTTATTTCACAGATTGACACTTTATTTTTTTAAAGGTACACCACCCTAAAATTTCATTTGGTGCTAGCGATTATACAAAAACTTGGTTAATGAAGGCCAGATAGCCAGTTTGCTTACAGTGCGCAGTGCCCCCTCATCCATGACAACAGAGAAAGTAACTTATACTTCATCATCTGGAAACTTTATAGCTCCTTCTGCAAGGATGTCAGCTATTTCGTTTTCATCTATTGACCAGTTTTAAATTTCAACAAAAAATGATATATTACTAATGTGTCAACCAACTTTTTGTTTTTTGCCCCGTTGGTTTCTCGAACAACTTGGTATTGTTTTATGACTAAGTGTCTAAAATAAGAATGTTAGACAATTGTTAATGAGGTCTGCACTTCAAGCATAAGCTGAACATTGCCTTCCAAAATAGAGTATTGATTGGATTTGACCATCTTCCTTATACAAAAGTCCTTAATTTTACTTCTTAGTCATATCAACACTGGAAATTGGGAATGAGCCTATACATTATTTTACCTCCATCCTAAAATATATAACAGTTTCCTTAATTTTGATTTTTGACAGCCAATATATACTCGCTCTTTTATTCTTATGTTTATTGTCGCTGAGTCCAAGCCAGCAAACTAGCTTGATCACTAATAATGTATCTAAAACTATCAATTAGCTATATGAAATTATACTAACTGATTTGTCTTTCAAAATGCTTTCATAAAAACAAAAGGTATTCACATGTATTTATGTGAAGTTATTAAAAGGAGAGGTCAAAGTTGCATAACGTGGACTGTAAAAAAGTATTAAAAAAATCAAACAAGTACAAAACTGCTTCTACAAATCATGTGAATATACTAATACTATTATACAATATACTTTCAGAATATAATATTTTATGCTTGTTACCACCATATTAGTATATTTCTACATAAACTATCAAACTTATCCAGTGGTGATCACATCTTATCAAAAGGTTTATATATTATTTGCACGGAGAGGGCAGCAGCAAAGACCCTTCAAGATTTCTATGTTAACTATGATCATACCATAGCACGGTTCCTGACTAAGGTGTGCATCTAGCAGTTCATCTTGCTTTCTCCTCAGTTCATATTGCTTTCCCCCCTGATTATGCAGTGAACTATAATTTTGTAGCACTTAACACGAGATATGAGTTGTCTAGTATTTTTTTTCCAAATAACATATCTGAATAGACACGTTTTCTGTTAAATGAACCAGTATGAGTTGCAAAATTAAGGCTCAGTAATCAATAGAAGTTCCCCTGTTCCAGATCGATGTTTAGCTAGGCCGAATTCATGTGCATATTTGTTCCAAACAGAAGCAGGCCCTCTGGTAGCTTTTAGTTGACCAAAGCACATGGAAATTCACCTACACCTTCAGAACATCTACTTGCATCTATAGGAACTTCAAAAGTGGGATCACTCCCCATTTACTCCAACACTCGTAAAACTAACGCAGAGGGATGCTATGCACATACTTTCGGAAGCAATGGCAGTTGGCAACCTGGTAAGCTGCTTCTAAGTCTGAACAACTGAAGCATGTAAAAACTACTCACCGAGCTCTGAAGTTCTGAACCAAGAAACTACTCACCGACACCGAACATTCTCGCTGGCCTACTACAGGAAACACTACACCCGGGAAGCGAACCGGACATCGCCTTCCTCGCACTTTTTTCTTTTTTATATTTTTAAAAAATAAAAATTTCAAAAATATATGTCCGTTTTGAAATATTTCAAAAATACCTCTGGTCGCCCGCCCATAGGGTGACAGGCCCTAAGTGTAATTTTTTCTTCTTCAAATTTGCAACGAGGTTCCTGGAAAAAAAGGGGGGCCTGTCGCCCCCCCGGGCGACAGGGGGGCCTGTCGCCCCACCTCGGGCGACCACTGGGCCCAGCCCACGGGCGCGGCAGGGGGGGCCTGTCGCCCCCCCCCGGCGGGCGACAGGGGGGGCCTGTCGCCCCCCTCGGGCGACCGGGGTGATCCAACCCTCCCTTCCCTCATCATTTGAGTCCGAAAATTCCACCAAAAATCCAGAAAAAAAGAGAGAGGTGAGGAGAAGGGAAGCGGCGAAATCCTGCCGGATTCAGCACTTGTGATCTGCACGTTAGTACGTTTAGTTTATATGTTTTTCTATTTAAGTACTACGCATTTAAGTAGGAGTAATTTAATTATGGGTGAGTAATTTAATTTAATTAGTGCTATAGTAGAACCATTTAAGTAGGAGTTTAATGATACTTTAGTTTGTAGTTACGTAGTAGTAAATTAGTTTAGAAAATTAGTACTACGCATTTATTATTACAATTGTAGTACTATTAGAGACGTGTTTATAAATTAATTATGATTTAGAATAGAATTTGTCATATGCAGTATAGAATTTGAGTGTCATCACGTAGTTATGAATACTTATACGTTGTAGTTGAATTTCATACTTAGTTTTTACGGATTATTGAATAAGGTAGTGAAGTAAAGAGTATAACTCGATAAGTATTATGTGATATACAGATATGTCGAGCAAGATGCAGTTTCAAGTATTTTATGGTGACTACAATGTTATGTATGTGCCAAATGGAGTAGATCTTTCTGCCTTTAAGTGCACATCTAGCGCCATAGATAAACCTCTGGAAAGGAGTTTTGATTCCATATGTAAGTGGCTGCAGCGTGGGTTCTGTGTTGATCCGTTGACACATGTGATCACCGTCCAGTCTCTTGTTAATTGGGAGGTAGAAAGTGAATTATGGGAATTGATGATGATACACAGCACTGATGACTGACAGAAGTACATGCAAGCAGCTCTAGAGCATGGGTGGCCTCTGGCCATTCTTGTTCAAATCCGGGAGAAGACACAAAATGAAATCCAACATTGTGCAGATCAAGGAACTCCGAGTATTCGAAGAGAGACCAATTATGTTGAGCAAGATGAGTCAGAAGAGACAGAGAACCAAAATATGGGACCACAGGGCCTTGCTGATGAGGGAGAGGATACATAGCATTGTGGACGAGATGGAGGCAGAAGACCAAACCGTAATAGAGATGGAAGAATATGAGGGCTCATATGATGACGAGCAGTACTCATTGCCAAAAGAGTGGAAGGAGCATGGTTTTGGCAGTCATGTCGCAGAAGATGTACGAAATCTGGTGCGGGAGTACAGAGGGAATGAGGTAGTGCAAGGTGCAACATATCCAAACATTGAAGCCGTTAAAGATGCTGTGAGACTATGGGCAATATCATTGAAACAAGAATTCAAAGTCGTAAAGTCTGGCAGTAAAGAATATGAGGTGAAGTGTGTGAATGATGGATCTCCATGGCGAGTACATGCATTCAAGGGAAAATGGAAGTCAAACTAGAAATGTTCCATTGTGACAGAGCACACTTGTTTGCTGTAAGAAGTTCTTCCCTCGCATCGCAATATATCTTGCGACTTTGTTGCAAAGCAAATGTATGGGTTTATTATGGACAACCTAAATTATGAGCCAAAAATGATTGTTCGACACATTGAGCAGACTTACCAGTACACCATCAGTATTTGAAGGCATGGCGGGCTAAACAAAGGGTGTTCGAGATGCGGTTCGGCACATACGAGGCATCATATGATAACCTACCTCGTATGTTATCCCAGGTTGCTGCTAGAAATCCTGGAAGCTTTTATGACACATACCTCGTACCAGCCGTGACTAGGGGACAAAAAATTATGCAACGAGCCTTCTTTTGCATAGGTGCTTGTGTTAGAGCATTTCAGTTTTGTCTTCCGGTGATCTGCATTGATGGCACATTTTTGACTGGAAGGTATAAAGGTCAGATACTCACCGCAATCGGTGTAGATTGCAACAACCAAATAGTTCTGCTCGCATTTGCATTTGTTGAGAATGAGAACATAGACAGTTGGTATTGGTTCCTTGAACGAGTGAAGATTCATGTTGTTGCTGCACGTCCAGATGTGTGCCTTATTAGTGATAGGCATGCAGGTCTGCTGCAATCAATACTGAAATTGCAACGTGGAACTGCGACAACGCCTCTATTGTGGCCCGATGTCCAAAACAGGTGGTGCATTAGGCATATGGGTGCAAACTTCTATGACCACTTCAAGAACAAGGAACTTAAGAACCTGTTTAAGAGGTTGTGCACCCAAAATCAACAGAGAAAATTCAATGCATTATGGCAGATGCTTGATCAGTTGACTGCAGAGCTAGTGAAGGTAAGGGCATCAGGAGCAGGCACGAGTCAGGCTGCAGAGGCTAGTGATTCAATTGAGAAGCCATTTTTACACTGGATTCGAGGTGCACCTAAGGAGAAATGGTCATTCCTTTATGATACCAACGGAATACAGTATGATATTCAGACAACGAACCATGCAGAGTATTTCAATATGGTTATGCGTTCTTGTCATGCCTTTCCTCTTGTGGGAATTGTTGAGTTCATCATGTATGGGTGCATGAAGTATTTCAGAGAGCGTTACACGGCTGCAAGCATAAACATCAGCAACCCCCAAATTCAGTTTTGCAAAAGAGTGACACAATATATGCAAGAGAAGATTGAAAAGACCAAACTGCACCGCGTCATATCGACAGGTACAGTGGAGCATAGATTTGAGGTTCTATGCAAGGATAGAAGTGGTTGTGGTATCCGTAGAGATAGGGTGGTACAAGAGAGTTTGATTATAGTAGATGGCAAAGCCTTCTGCTCCTGCATGAAGCCTAAGTTATTGCATTTGCCATGCTCCCATCTCATTGCGGCATGTGCAGAGTCTGCGTTGCAGCCAGGAGTATTTGTTTCACCTTACTTCAGCAAGGAAGCAGCTGTATCCACCTGGGGACATGAGGTATACAGGATTGGAATTGTGGGGCCTTTCACTCAGGATAATGAGAATAAGATGTTTATTTCTGATCCAGCCACTAAGAAAGGCAAAGGCCGCCGTCAGACACATCATATTCGGAATGGTATGGACGAGTCGGAAGCAAGCAAGGCACAAAAGCGTTGCAGCCAATGTGGAGCATTGGGTCACAACTACAAGAAGTGTCCTCAGAATGCACTTCACGATGTTGCTGACGTTGGTCCTTCCGGAAATCCCAGAGATGGAGCACCTCCTACGTTCAGACGAGCATCGGCGAGAATTGCTCATAGAAGGCATTCGGTGTCATGATCCACAATTGTATTTCATTATTTGTAATATGTAGTAATGAAATATTGTAGGTATGTAATGAAGTATTATTGTACCTATGTGTCCAGTTTGTATGAAATATATATTTACCTATGTGTTCTCATATATTTTTGAATGCAGGTATGGAGATGGACTCCTTGCTAGACCCAGTTATCGACTCGAGCCACAGGTCTTACTTTGCAGCTGTTGAGTACCGAGCCCTAGAGGTGCTACGTCCTCGTCCACCCGGGGAGGCGATCTCTATACACCACGATTGGTGTGACCGGTATGTAATGAAATATTATTGTTTATCACTTATGTATTCGTCGGTATTCCTTTGTTTCGACAATTTTGTTTTTTTGCAGGTTACGTGAGGCCGGTCTACTGACTCTGAGCCGTCTTGTCGAGGTTGGGCCTATTCAGCTCGACCGATCCCTCCTGACGGCGCTCGTTGACAGATGGAGGCCGGAGACACACATGTTCCACCTCCCATGTGGGGAGATGACTCCTACGCTGCAGGACGTGGCCTACCTCCTCGGCCTCCCTATCGTCGGGGAGGCTGTAGGTCCGCGTGTGGTGGCGGCCTCGTGGAAGGATGACCTGGAGGCCCGTTTTGCCCTGGTTGACCGTGTGGAAGAAGTAGGTCCGATCAACCCGCACCCGCGAGTAGCAGGTCCTTCAAAGACCTGGTTCCTATAATTTATAGTACGTATTCATTCCATATATAAATTTAATTGTTACAATTCACATGTTCCATTGACAGTTGAAACCATTAATCTTAATTGTTTATGCAGCCTGCCCTGTTGGCTGCGGATGCCGACGAGTACAGTGTGACCAGATCGCTGGAGGCGTACCTACTTTGGTTGTTTGGTTACATCATGTTCAACAACTCGGTCGATAGGATTCTCCTTCCGTATGCACGGGAGATTGCGGATGGGGACGAGGACGTACCGCCCTACAGCTGGGGTGAGGCGGTACTTGCAGCCACTTATCATGGACTCTGCGACGGCTGCATGAAGACACATGAGAACGCTATCCTGGCAGGGTGCCCACTACTGCTACAGCTTTGGTCGTACGAGAGGCTAGCCGTTGGTCGGCCCATAGTCAGCCACGAGCCTTACCACGGGGGCATGTACGGCGACGAGGAGGACGAGAGGCCCACTATGGGAACTATCTGGATCTGGCGTCAGGTACGTTAGCAACAAATCTAATTTTGTTATTCATTGTTACATGATGTATTAGCGCACTTTTAATTTTACTTATTCGGAATGCAGAGGTCCTGGGCGCATGCGCAGGTTAGATGCGCATATCCTGAGTTTGTTTCGAAGCTCGACATGCTGACGCCCGAGGACGTTGTCTGGGAGCCTTACAGCCCAGAGGCTGTGGCTACCCGTGCACCAGCAGGCCTGTCTTTGCACTGCTCCGCGAATGCGAGCCTGTGGCTTACTACCGCCGTCCTGGTTTATGACATCGCGGTTGAGGCATATTGCTCCTGGAGAGTCAGGAGACAGTTTGGGCAGTGCTAGGAGTTTTCGGTGCCCACCGCGTTGGAGCGTGTCAGTCGCCAGGACCACAGGTAATTATGAATGAACTTGGCTCATACATTCGTGTCGAATCTAACGATTCTTCGTGGTCCACTTTTATAGGTTGTCAAGGAGTGGCTTGCCATGCTATGATGATTGGCTCACCAAGATGTAGCCGTGGGTGGACCAATGGGAACAGGCAGACGAGCACTTGGTCCATCCAACAGGACCACACACAGACAGCTCCTTTAGGGCTTACCTCACCTGTTACTTACCCCGGACTCGGGCTCGTCTGGTTTATGTTGACACTCACCCGCAGCCACACCAGGCGAGGCCTCAGGATGGCTATGCCCGGCACCACGTGGAGGCACTAGCTGGCGTGGTGAGTCTCTTGATCATATTTGCATATATATATATATATATATTCATATTCGTAAGATAATTCATGTGTTCTAACTGTACCTTTACTGAATGGATGCAGTTTCGCCTTTGCAACATGATGGAGACGGACTGCTCGACTTACCTGACGAGGGTACGTGCCGGATCCCCAATGACCCAGTTTGAGCAGACAGAGGCATGGTAGAGACAACGTGATCAGTTGTGTCAGGTAGTGCACAACTTGAGAAGCCGTGTGTAGTACGAAGACAGCCATGGGTCGTCCCAGGCCTCGTCGTCGTTCCCGTGTCCATCGACCGTGCACGGGCCGACATCGCAGTTCTTCCCAAGTGCAGGTAACGTACATATCTCTTTAAAATTAGATCAAGTGTTCCTACATATTTACTAATATCACATACAGGATACGATCCAGCTACTGCGTTCGGCCATACTGGAATGTTTAGAGGGACAGGACCAGTTGGCGGACCGTATCCAGGGATGGTACCGGGGCCACAGATACCGGTCTACACATGTTAGTTTATGTTTCGTATTTCGGTTTCTACATGTCATTACGAAATATACGAGCGTACGCTAACATCCACATTTTTTGCGTAGGATTCTACCCCGATGCGGGCGCCGGACCTTCTTCTTCCTCCTTTCGACCAGATAACGAGACCTTCACCTTAGACGACTTCGACAGCTTGACTCCAGAAGAGCCTGCCGCGCAAGGTGACCCCGATGTCTTGGGGTATTCACAGCTAGGAGGAGCACCACTTGGGATCTCTCAGCAGCAGACACCGCAGCCCCTTGCGCGTCCTGAGCGACATGTGAGGTCTCCGGATGTTCTCACCTACTCCGAGGGCCATTTCCGTGCCCAGCAAAGGGCTAAGAGGGTCCGACGCCCTAGGGGTGGTTAGATATATCTGATGTTTGTATCTCTGATGTTTATTTGTAATGAGATAGCTGTGGACCGCTTATTTGTATCCGATGTTTATGATTGTGCTAGTTTACTTGTCATTTGTTTCTATAGATACTATTGATGTGAACTTGTTATGTTTGTGGGTTCCATAATGCTCGTGAAATAAGGGAAGTTCTTGCGATTTTTTTTCCGTGATTTAATGAAGGACAAGTTAGGTGCAGTAGGAGTTAGCGGCCGAGATCCTGCCGACGATGATGACGACTACACGCTCGAATAGCTCAAAATAGGAACCATAGTGTATCTAGCTGCGAGTACGAGATCAGAGGTTGCCACTGCTCAGCACGGCGATCACGGGTTTCCCAAATGTCGCATTCTTTGCCCAGACATACGTGATATGTTTAGCAGTGCCCTTCCACCATTTCAAAAAGATGTGACAACACGGCAACCACTGCAGCTAACCTTCAAAGCAGTCTCTCTGCCGAGGACGACGAACCTGTCATTCTACAGCGTAGGTCTGTGGCACGTAGTGGGGAAGGCGGCATCTTGGCGCGATCGACCGAGCTGCATCAATGCAGCGCTGTGAATCTGCATGCACAGAGATGCATCGAGTAGTCATTTCGAGAATCGAATCTAGCCTTTTCAGTGTTAGGTCAGCTAGCCTCTTCACTGTGTTGTCATGTAGGCTTTTTAGGTGCATTTACACTCCACACTCCGGGTATCAGACCTTTGTGCGCCTATAAATACTCCGAAGTTTGTGAACTCCCAGCAGCACTTAAACACCAAAGCTCATTGTATGCCCAATGTCTGGAGGTGGGTCTAGCGGGAAGAGTTACTACGGTTTTGGGAAAGGAAAAGGTGGAAGAAAGGGAGACCCCATAATATGGGAGGGGCCTCTTGGACCTGATTCCTTTCCGGAACCAGTGTTTGAGTTTCCGCCACAGCACAAGAGTGAATTTACCAATGAAACTCCTCTTCGACAATACGATAACCGTAGAGAACCGTGGCCAAAATGTAGACATGGTGAGGACTGCTTAGTGCAGATGTGCAACGACGGGATGGATGGCGGTTGGCGTTTCTTTAAATGTCCACACGCATGGGTAATACTCGGTTCTTTCATTTCTTTATCTTCAATGAGACACCTTACATGAAATTTATTTTGCAGTCTTCCGATGCTCCAGAAAACTGTGGTTTGACTAGGTGGGTCGATCCTGCACCAATTGATTCTGTTCAGGAGTTCATCGAGTACCTCCAGATAAAGATCTTTGATCTGGAATGCAAGGTGAACCATTATGAGGAAGTGAGCGAGGGTAACAAAGATGACAAAGTTGATGATACCAGTAATGCTGCCGGTTCGCAGGATGAACCATGCACTATTCCTTACTGCAACTGCCCTTGTCACAAGAAGAAGGGCCCTGCGCCTCCGGCACCACCGCCTGCACCACCTGCAATGGGTGGATACTGCGGAGAAGGTTCAACGCAGTTTGCTACGTGGGGGTACGGCTACTAGGACTACCCTAGTGGTAGTGACATGCTGCATCGTTGTGTTTGTTCTGTTTTTTTTAAATTTACCTAAGGCATGTTAGGTTAGTCCGGAATCTGTTTACCGTAGTTTGCAACGGGTTCTTCCATGCCACTGCATGTGTGATGTGTGTTTCATTATCATTGTATTATGATGTAAAATTTGATGGTTCACATTATGTAATGCATTTCTTAATTCTTATTTCTTATCGTTATATTAATTAAATATGTGCTTTTTAGTATTCTAGTGACATGTTTATGCTTCAATGCTCCATTACGACTAAGTACGATTCAAACTCGACATTATGTACATGTCCAGTGAATGCAAGTTAGGTACGAGACATACATACAAGCATAATGCAACATTAACAATATTAAATGCGAATACATCTTAAACCGATGAACATCATATGTTATAGATCATGGCATGAAATCATCTAGGTCGTCATCCCAGTTGACAGATGGTGGTGCTGCAGGTGGTGTAGTATGACTCGACGAACCTCTTGGCTTTCCCTTTCTCTCTTTTCTGGATTTACGTTCATGTACATGGGGAGGAACATCATGTGTTGGAGGTCATGGTTTGGGGGGCATGAAGTCATCCATGTCGTCATCCCAGTTAACACATGTTTGTGCTGCAGGTGGTGCAACATGACTTGACGAACCTCTTGCCTTTCCCTTTGCCTCCTATCTGATTCTAGGTTCATGTACAGGGTGAGGAACATCATATGTTGGAGGCCATGGTTTGGGGGGCATGAAGTCATCCATGTCGTCATCCCAGTTAACACAAGTTGGTGGTTGAGGTGCTGAAGCATGACTCGACGAACCTCCGGGCATCTGTTCTTGCGCAGGCCAAGTACTATCACCCGAAGATCTTATACGCCTCATTCGTCTAGTTTGCGGCATAAGTCCACCGAAGATACATACCAATTTATGGAAATTTGGTATCGTTTTGTTAATCAACTCCGTGTCCTCGGGGTAATCCTAGCATATAATTAAAAAACAATGTCACTGTTTTATAAATATGGATTCGAAATGACGGACGGGATTACAACTGAATGAGAGTTACCTTAATGTGCATCTCATACACCTCTGACCGCATCCATATCTTACAAGAACTTTGTAAGAATCCAATGATATTAGGATGATTCGCTAGTTCACATACTCTCATGTATATCTTCCGACGTTCTAGCAGGTGTCCCTTTACATCTTGCGTCGTAATACCTCGAAATAATGTGAAATCTTTAAACTCTACTACTTTGGACAACACCATCTCTATCGTACCATCCGCTAACGGATCCAACTTCTTACTGATAACAAGATGGGTCATGATATCAAGTATTATACTAGATTTTTCTTTGGTCCATGAAAATCCTCCACAATTGGAGGCAGCCATTGCCTTATGCTGCAATATCAATAAGGTACTTTCATAATTCTATTCTAATTCATAATTAATTTAAAAACAAGTCTGTAATAGTACTGAAATTGTAATACTAAACGAGTGTTCTAAAGCACCAAATCTAATTCAGCTAATCCGCTAATTAAATTAATTTTTTATATAATATCAATGGATTCATCCGGAAGTTACCGGTAGATCACAAGTACGCAATTCGGCAGAGCTTCGCCGCTTTTCTTCTCCTCACCCCTCTCTTTTTTCCTGAATTTTTAGGCTCAAATGACAAAGGGGATGGCGGCATATGGCGGTCAGGGCTTATATAGGGCAAAGGGGACCCTATCGCCCCCCCAACGGGCGACAGGCCCCCTTTTTTTGCAGGGACCTCGTTGCGAATTTGAAGAAAAAAAATTACACTTAGGGCATGTCGCCCTATGGGGGGGCGACCGGGGGATATTTTTGAAATATTTCAAAACGGACATATATTTTTGAAATTTTTATTTTTTTAAAATATAAAAAAGAAAAAAGCGCGCCTTCCTCCTCCATCTCGGCCACCTGCGTCACCAGGCCCGGCCCTGTAGTAGTAGCAGGCGGGGCAGTCACCCTGGGCCCCCGGTTTGAAGGGGCCCCATCACGTATACATGTAGCGTACATAAGAGCTAAATTGTGATACCTTTTTAGCCTGTTACAAAACAAGTGAGCACCATCGATCAACTCAGCCCAAACTCATATCAGCCCATTGATAGCCTTGGCCCTTGAGGCGGCCATCCATCTTCCTAGCGTACAGACTGCTGGCGTATTGCCGAAGCCACCGAGAAGTCGGCCGCCTGTTCGCCTCCTCCTCAGTGCCCCGCATCCCGCAATCCGCACCGCAGACCGCACGGCCGCACCGTGATTGACTGATCGCAGATCGCCTCGCGCCCTCGCCCTCAGCCGATCGATTTCCCCTAATGCTTGAAGGTAGGAAGCTTCGATCCTAAATTAATTAGCGCTCGATTTAGCTCTAGTAAGATTTTTATTTGTTTAGAATAAAGGGATTAGGGATGCAAATTCTTGTAAATTTTAGTTGTGCCCTAGTTTTGAGCCACTTGTATTTTTATCTTCATCTTAATTTCCAGGATCATGATTTCGTGTCGAGAAATTTGCAAGTTATACTTTTGGTGTAATGATATAACACTATTTTCACCATATGATTTTTATAATGCATCGAAATCAACTTTTGCAACTGATGTAGTTGGATGCCTATGTCAATTAGAGGTCTCTAATTTTGGTTTTGCCCCGGGCCTCAAAAATCACAGGGCCGGCCCTGTGCGTCACCAAGGCCGCGAGCCCATCCCGCCCACTGCGGCGGACTGCCCTATTGTCCCGGCTGACGATGACTTAGTCGGACTGGGAGTAGCCCGGAGGATCGGACGGGTGTGGTGAGGGACTGAGGAATGGATAGGCACGAGACACTGGTCTCGGGGGTGCTCCGGCGCTGGCCGTAGCGCCGTGCGGAGCGAACGCTGGGCGGCCGGGTAGGGTCGCGAGCGCAGGGCCGCTCGCCGGGTGTGGAGTTGGGCCTGGGCCGCTCCTCTAGAACCGAATTTAACGAAGAGCGGTTTTTTTATTTTTGTTTTTTACAAAAATATATTTTCGATTTGGAAATTTACAGGAATATACCCCGGCCGCCCGGCTGCCGGGCGGCCGGGACCTGGCTGCCCGGCAGCAGGGCGGTAGGGGCTTTTGTGAAAAAAATTTCACGGAGAAAATTGTGCAGAGGTCCCTAGGGGCCGGTCGCTAGGCAGCGGGGCGGCCGCCCCCCCCCCCCGGACGCCCGGCAGCGGGGCGGCCGGTCCTACCGGGCGGCAGGGGCTTTTGTGAAAAAAATTTCACAGAGAAAATTGCGCAGAGGTCCCTAGGGGCCGGTCGCCAGGCAGCGGGGCGGCCGGTCGTGGCCGCCCGGCTGCAGGGTGACCGGATCTCCCACCCTTATATAAGTGTTGGCTGGTCCCCCCACCCCTCATTTGCATCACTAAAATTCAAGAAACCAAGAAAAAAGAGGGAGGGAGGGACAGAGGCGAAGCCCTGCCAGATTATCGAACCGGCGACTGCAGGTAACCAAAATTCTTCTACGCTTTACTAATAGATTATGTTGTAATTATTTTTGTTGAAACAATAGATTAGCAGTCAATTTAATATCATGATTGTGTGTCCAGATATGTCGAGCAAGGTTCGTTTTCAAGTTTATTATGGTGACTGATATATTTCTCATGATGCGTATGGAGTAGATCTATCAGCTTTTCAACGAAAAGAGTGCGGAATAGATAAACCCTTAGACAGGAGTTTTGGTTCCATACGCAAATGGCTTCATGAGATATTCAATGTGAATCCAAAGACTCATTTCCTAACCGTTCAGACTGTGATGAATTGGGGAACTGAAGGGGATTTCTGGGAGTTGATGCTTATAGCAAACACCGAAGAATGGCGGACTTACATGCAAGCAGTTCTTGACCGCGGGTGGCCTCTTGCAATGCTAATTCAGATTCACCAGAAGGCAACCCATTTCGGTGAAGGTCAACAAGTACATCATCTCATATGAACCAAGCAGTGGAACAAGAAAATGAAGATCAGAACATGCATATCACAGAACCTGAGCCGCAAGGTATGGCTGATCGGGTAAGAGAAAAAGAAGATCAGAACGTGCATGTCATTCAACCTGAGCCGCAAGCTTTAGCTGATGAGGGGGAGCAGATACCTGGAATAGTGGAAGCTGTACAGAATGAAGACCAAGAGGCTCGAATGATGGAAAAATGTGGGGACTCATCAGACGATGAGGACTACCCATTGCTAGGTGAATGGCGAGACAAGGGTTCTGGAAATCCAGTGATACAGGATATTAGGAGTAATGAGTACGAATACAGAGAGAATGAGGTTGTGCAGGGAGCAAAGTATCCTAGCATTGAAGCTGTGAAAGATGCTGTGAAGCTTTGGGCTATATCGTTGATGAAAAAATTCAGAGTTGTGAAGTCTAGCAGCAAAGAATATGAGGTTAAGTGTGTCAATGACGACTGTATATGGAGAGTACATGCCTACAAGGGCAAGTACAAGACACAATGGGAGTGTTCAATTATTACACCACATATATGTAGATTAACTGTTGTTGCGCAAACTCACTGTAATATCACATCCACTTTCGTGGCCAAGAAGATGTATGGGGTGATTCTGGAAAAAATTGATAATTAGGGACATCGACGACCATTTTTAATACAAAATCAGTTATGCAAAGGCTTGGCGGGCAAAATAAAAGGTGTTTGAGATGAGATTCGGCACATATGAGGCATCATATGATAACCTGCCTCACATGCTGTCAGCAATTGTGCAGAGAAATCCTGGAAGCGCGGCTGATACCTACATTATACCGAGTTTAGATGGGGGACCTGGGTTTCTGCTTCGTGCTTTCTTCTGCCTTGGTGCATGTGTGTGGGCATTTATGTATTGTCTTCATGTTCTATGTATTGACGGCACATTCTTAACAGGAAGATATAAGGGGACAATACTGATAGCGATTGGAGTTGATTGCAACAAGCAGGTGGTTCCCATCGCCTTTGCTTTTGTTGAGAATGAGAACACAGAGAGCTAGTACTGGTTCCTTGAACGTGTGAAGATTCACGTTGTTGCTGGAAGGCCTGATGTTTGCCTCATCAGTGACAGACATGCTAGTCTTCTAGCAGCAATAAGGTAACTACATGAAGGAAGTCGAGGACAGCCTCCTCTATGGACAGATGTTGTGAGTAGGTGGTGCATAAGGCATATGGGTGTAAACTTTTATGAGCGCTTTAAGAATAAGGAACTTATGAATTTGTTCAAGAGATTGTGCACTCAGAATCAGCAGCGGAAGTTTAATGCATTGTGGCAGGTGCTAGATAACATGTGCGCCGAGCTGCTAAAGGAACATGCCTCAACCTCCAACCGGAGACGTTCCGGCGGTGGACCTTTCACACAGTGGATTAAGGATGCACCTAAGGAGAAGTGGTCAATTCTATATGACACTGGTGGTCGTCGATATGGGATCGAGACAACCAACCACGCAGAGTGTTACAATATGGTAATGTGTCATGTTCGTGGATTTTCTCTTGTTAGCATAGTTTATTTCATCATGTACGGATGCACAAGGTACTTCAGACTGCGGTACCAGGCAGCTGCTATCTTACTTAATGATCCAGGAGTAATTTTTTGTAATAGGGTCACTAACTACATGAAAGAAAAGATTGAAAAGGCTCAATATCACAGAGTGGTCTCCATGGGCACAAAGGATCAAAGGTTTGAGGTTTCATGCAAGGACAGGACAGGGCAGGGTGTCCGCAGACAAAGGGTCGTTCATGATTGCTTGATAACGCCGGAAGGCAAGGTTTTTTGCAGATGCAAGAAGCCACAGCTTCTTCACTTACCATGCTCTCATGTCATTGCGGCATGTTCATAATCTGGGTTGGATCCTGGGGTTTTTGTTTCACAATATTACAGAAAAGAAACCGATGTGCACACTTGGGGCCATGAGATATATGGCATAGGCAGTCTAGGATCATTCACAACACCAAATATCTCTCCAATGTACATTCCCAATCCAGATGCTAAGAGAGGGGTAGGTCGACGACAGACACTTCGTATCCGTAACGGAATGGATGAGTCTGAGGCAGGAATGAAGAAAAAAAGATGCAACCTGTGTGGAGCAGATGGTCACACTTACAAGAAGTGCCCTAAAATGCAAGAAGATAATGCTGGTGCTGAGGTTGGACCTTCTGGAAATCCCATCGATGGATTGCCTCCGGATTTTGGAGCCCGTCACGTCTAGATTTCGTTATGTGTGCATATGTATTTGAACCAGATGTATGGATATGTATTCCGACCTGTATGTGATAATTACATTTCATTATGTATGGATATGTATTTGCACCAGATTGTAGCATGTAATATTACGAAGGTATTTGTATAGTAAGATTTCTTGGTTGTAGTTCTAAATGTGTAGGTTGGTCCAATTAGATTGCTCACTGAATGTAGTGTACTGAAAATAGAAGGTTAGTTACGAATCATAAATTTTCGGTTTGCAATACAGTTTTGTAAACAATGCTACGATTACAAAGCAGAGGACTAAGACGTTCGTACTACTAGGTACTTGAACAATGAAAATCATGGCATATGCAACACGATAACCTCGTGTTGTGAGTAAACCTAACATGCCTTAGGAAATGTAAAATTCCAGGATTACATGGTAGTGCTTTACTGAGTGCACCGGGGATATTTTCCCTTCCTAATAGCTTCAGACACCTGCTTTCTTAGCACGGCGGGCCCTCTCTCGCTTCCTCTCGCTATCAGCTTCACGTCCCTCTACATTCTGACGTTCCACTTCTGCAATCCTCTTCAGAATCTCTTTCTGGTTTTTCTTGCGCTTCTCCTCCATCTGTTCTTCATGCAGCATTCGTTGCCACCTTTGTGCAGCCCACCTTGCTTGACGCTCCACGTGGTCCTTATCCTGCTGAGATTGCTCGGTGTCTAACCACTGCAAGAAATCACATGGCGGTGGAGTCTTTCCCCAAATCATGTTAGGAGTCATTACTAGATTTGAAAGTGACAAACCCTGATAGTGTTTTGTAGTACCTTTGCTCGGTCCTTGCCGTAATGCTTGGGCGGGCCGTACTCGTAATTCTCGCACATGAAGAATCTCTTGCCAAAGTCGTCCCCCAAAACCCTTGATTTCATTAGTTTGCACAAGGATCCGCAAAAACACATAGGCACCTGAACTCCTTGGGGGACTGTTTCCGTCACCTTACTCCATGGAATGTAGGTGGATCCTGAGGATGCCATGGTGTTGAGCCCTGGCAATCACAAGTGAGCAATCAGATTGCTAATATACTATATCAACGCTAATCATTATCAGTAACTACACCTAAATGTACAACTAATCACTCCTTATAATAATTAAACTGATTGCTAACTACTGTTTCAACAAAATACTTTCTACAATTTTCTAATATTTTCTAAATTTTTTTAATATTATCTTCCAATTTTTAAGACTTTCTAATACTTCTCTAATAATTTTCTAGTACTTTCTAATACTTAATCTAACACTAAATGTACTGTATCAACGCTAATCATTACAAGTAACTACACCTAAATGTACCAGTAATCACTCCTAATAATAATTAAATTGATTGCTAATCTACTGTTTCAACAAAAATAATTACAACATAATCTATTTGTAAAACGTAGAAGAATTTTGGTTACCTGCAGTCGCCGGCTCGAAAATCCGGCAGGGCTTCGCCGCTCTCCCTCCCTCCCTCTTTTTTCTTGGTTTCTGAAATTTTAGTGATGTAAATGAGGGGTGGGGGGACCAGCCAACCCTTATATATGAGTGGGAGAGCCGGTCGCCCAGCAGCCGGGCGGCCAGGGCCGGCCGCCCAGCTGCCGGGCGACCGGCCCTAGGGAACTCCGTGCAATTATTTGAGCAAAAGGTTTTGCACAAAAACCTCTGCCGCCCCGCTGCCGGGCGGTCAGGTCCCGGCCGCCGGCAGCGGGGCGGCTGGTATATTCCTGTAAATTTCCAAATCGAAAATATATTTTTGTAAAAAATAAAAATATAAAATATAAAATAAAAAAAAATAAAAAAAAACCGCTAACGAAGAAGTTGCCTTGCTGGGCCCCCGAGTCCCCGACCCAGCAAGGCAAATTCCTGAGGAGTTGGGCCTGGGCTGAGCCATCCCCATTCGGCCTCGGGCCTCCCATATCACTTGTTGACTGGGCTTCAACGTCACTTGTCTTGCGCCTGGGCTCCAGGTCTTTCCGGCGAAGGGTTGGTTCTCTGGGCGCGCGGACAGAGATGGCGGCGGCGGCGGCGGCGGCGGCGGCGAAGGAGGTGGTGGAGAAGAAGGTGGAGCTCATGAAGGAGGTATGCGCAACCTCGTCATACTTCTACACCTCTGTTGGTGTTTCGTGTGGTTTTCTTCCGAGCTTTCAGTTCTTGTTCTTCGAATTCGGCTGTCGGTAGCAGAAATAATTTTCCGCTTGGATTTGCTTTGGTTGGTCTGCGAAGGTACGGGCGCACGAGGTGGCCATCGCGGAGCTCCAGAACCTGCATCCCTCCCGGGTCAGCCTCTTCCCCTGTGCGATTTCTGTCAGCAGCTGAGGTGGTACCAAAATTGCCAATGGCCACTAGGGTGTTGGCCAGTGATAGACGACTGATGATACAATTACATAGCCCTGTTTCAGAAAGTTAGTAATCAGATGGCAAGCACAAAGTACTAGTAATAGGTTCGGTTCTCCAATTTGTTGGATATGCTTGCTGCATCAAACTTTCAGCAGCATGCTGTATCACAACTAGCTCTCCTTTGCTTAGCAGTTTCTTGTTGGTTTGCAACAGGCGGTGTACCAGAAGGCCGGCAACATCTTCTTCCGCAAGAGCGTCAAATCAGTGGTTACAACGGAGCAGAGTATGCCGAAACGCAAATCTTCACTAATGCATTGCATCTTTCTCCTCTTCTTAGTCTGCACTGCCTAACATGACTCTGGTCTTATGATTCTCTCAGAGCAACTTGACCTGGCGAAGGCTGGGTTGAGCAAGCTGAACCAGGCCTGAGGACGGCGCCAACTGCTGCAAATGTTGGCTCTTGCAACACAATCAAGCATGCAGATTCAAGGACACTTCGCCATCACCTCGTTGCTCATGTTGTGCCTTGTGGACCTAATCCATGTGTAATGCTACTCGTTTTTGCTTGAGAATGTGAGATACAAATATGCAGTTGCGGTGTGCTCTTGAAACTATTTAGTGTTAGTGTAATGCCAAATTGCCAATACAAGTTTGCTGGTTGCTGAAAACAGGGACAGGAAACAAATTATGTGAGACTGACAATACAGAGGTTGTGTTGGAAAAGGTTGTTTACTGCCTAGTTTGAGGTTGGATACTGTTATTTAGTTCCCGTCGTTTCCTGACGTGAAGTTTGCCCTGATGAATTCAAATTTTGCGTCCTCTCAAACAATTCTTTCGTCAATTGCGATCATACTTCTATTACTTGCTAACTGGCTTCAACTGCAGATGTACGCTGTCACTATCACAGCATTGATCTTATTTTTGTTCCTTGCAACTGCTGCAGATGTAACAGCGCGTCAGCACCAGAAGCAAGTTGATACAGTGTTGCTGTCAGCTACACTGATTCAGATTTTTTTTGTATGTGGGAAGGCAATATTAATACCACAAAAAAAAGGTGCATCAACAGCATGCAAAAATAAGGCAAGTCAAATGGGGTATGAGTTTTGGACGGTCATAGAAAAGTTCATCCTCAATCTTCATCTTCAGGAAAATAACTACGGAGTAGTACGCTGGTGTTGATAGTGTTGATTAAGTATCTCAGAGGGAACAACATTTTAGCATAGGATGGGCTGCTTCGCAACTGAATGAAAATACTTCTGAAAGTCGGGGGGGAAATTGGATAAAGATACTGATAAACTCTCTTGATATTACGTGCTTATTCCTATGCTGATGAACTAACATTTGATGTTTCTATGCTGTCTGTACTCTGCTGATTATCTAAAGATATCGAAACAACGACCACACCATCCTGAACAAGGATTCAACGGTCCAATTGATGTGAAGAAGGCTATCTGCAAGGGAAAGAAAATACAGGATCAGGTTTCAGATAGAATTAGTTGCCTGCGTTGGCATATATCATATAGGGAAACAGATCGATATGTTGGACATGAGCTTTAACAAAATAAATTAGATAAAAACAGGACACAGGATACTGCATCCGTATGCACCCAAGAGGTGCAAGCACATTGCTTTTTATTGGCCAATATAACTTTTATAGAGTGGAGCAAGATGAAATAGATCATAATTGACCTCAAGATAGAAGAAAGTGACATCTACTTACAAGGCCTAACTTGAAAATGTTACACAGAACCAATTTATAAGTTGCATTGTATTTCAAACACTACTTACAGCAACAGAAGTGGACTTCTAAGTTCCAAACACTACTTACAAAAATGTTGTCAACAGAGGTTATCACATACTTTTCACATTCCTGACTTGTTACGTAGGGGAAATGATATCAGAGCATAGCAAAGTTCAGCAAAGGGACGATGCTAAACAACACGTTAGTGATACTAAGATTAGAAAGTATCGATAAGATAAACGCACCCTCATACAACTAATTTAGCAAAAGTAGTCATACTGAACTAAAGATTAGGGATAAATCGATCATCAATTAATCAGAGGGTATTGGTACTTACTCAGAAGTGTAGTGAACAGAACTTGAACTGGTAACTAAGCTGGCATCGAGATATTATAACGGCTACGCAGTCGCAGACCATCAATAGCTTTCTCCACAGATTTTGTTATCTCAGGGATAGTCACCTTGCACACTAATTATTAGAGACAAATGAGAATGGAGAAAGGCCAACATAAATTAGACTTGAGACATTCTAGTAACATACAGGGATTAATGACATGTTTAACACAGATAGAAAAATGTCACAAATTGACCTTTTTCCATGTGACCATCAGTTCACCTTTACTATATAATATTAACATTTGGGGAGAAGCATGACGACAGAAGTAATTCAAGTTAGGACATGCAATTTCACTATTCAAAACTTGAATAAATATTTACTGCAACTGCAAGACAGTTTAGGATCAACCTAATCATGAGTGTTAAACCAGAGAAACAGAACATGATGATTGATATGTCCTGCCTTTCACCTATCACATATTTATCTATGACCATGTTCTCCAATCTAGTATGAGTTAATTTTGTAAGCAAGACAGTGGTGTCAAGTAGAAGAGATAGAGAAAGATTTTGAAGTATGTGTTTAGTACCACGAGTCGTAGATGACTGTGCCTCTGCGATGATCTGCTTGAACTTTGCCTGAAAACATCAAAGAAACATTAGGATCCAAATAAATGAATAGGAAATTTCCAGATGCAGAAAGGCATAATAAATGTGTACCTTGACAGTCTCAGAACTTTCTTTTATATTGTCAGACATCTTCTTGTACTCCTTGTCAACTTCGTCTGTTAGTTGCTGACAGGTCTGGTTTTGGGTCTGAAAAGAGAATTAAGATCTTACATATGTTAGATAAAATAAACACCAGAAGTACAGAAAATGCATTACATGTGTATTAGCATTTTGGGGTGGAAAATGCATTGCTAATACAAAATCTGCATAGATAAGCTCACCAAGCCATCTAACAAAATTTAACCTGCAAGGAGAGTAAATGAAATCTTGACCACATTATTGTGCCAATTGAAATTATAATTATAATTCAATGGATTTCCAAAGGCGGCATTCGTCAAATGCTCCTAGGAAACTAATGACATTTTTCACTGACATGGAAAATTGTCCCCTGTAGTGAACTGGAAAAACAAATACAAATACATTGGTACTGAGAAATTTAGAACACAAAGAAGCTCACCTCATTCAATGCCATTTCATGCTACAACACTACAAAACTTGAACTCTTACCCCCAAAAAAAATGTATAATTATGCTGCAAGCCTCTAAAGGGAAGAGATCCAGATACACTACTCATTTTCATGGATTCCAATGATGCAAAACATCTTCTATATTAGATATCCCCACAAGTAAATTACACATTTGAGCTTGTTAAATTGCAGAACTCAAATATAGTAACCACATATATCAATTTTAGAAACTCAGATACAGCAACCTCAATCATCATATATTAATTGTAGAAATTCAGATATAATAACCTCATATCAGATATTCAGCACAACAAAGACAGTTTCAGATATGCTAATAAACGGAGTTTCTACAATTTCAGATCATGACAGGGATACGAGACTGCAAGCAAATGAACTAACCCAGTATACGAGATCATGACATCTGGAAATGACACGAAGGCAATTCATGTGACAATGTTTATCTCCAGTTCCCCACGAGGCCACGCGCTAGCGCTCTACATCACCAACCAGCAATCTGGAGCAAGCCACGAAGCTCGAAACTGAACTCTAAGGACGCGATAGGGAGGGAAACGGGGTTGCGGGAGAGGCTCACGGCGGCTGGGATCACCTTGATTCGCTTGGAGACGCGGGAGAAGGACGCGTCGAGGTCAGCGTGCGCGCGGGAGTGGAGCGCGTCGAGGCGGAGCTTGAGGTCCTCCATCTGCGAGGCGACGGCGCTCCTGAGGTCTCCGACGCTGGACGCCCCAGCCGCCGGCGCGGGCTGGGGAGGCGCGGCGGGGGAAGGGGAAGGGGAGGCGGCGGCGACGCGGGGGCTGGCGACGAGGGGCGAGCGCGCGGCGGGCTTGCCCCGTGCCCTGGGCTTCGGGGGCGAGGCGGAGGAGCCCGGCGAGGAGAGGAAGCTGATGTCGAGGTCGGCGGGGGAGGAGCCCGGGGACGACAACGCGGGGGAGGACGCGCCGCCGCGGACGGGACGCTTGCGGGTGCGGGTGCGCGACGCGGGCGCCGGCGACGCGAGCGGGGAGAGGAAGGAGGGGTCCTGCTCCGGCTTGGGGTTGCGCTTCGGCCTGGAGGCGGCGGCGGGGGTCGCTCGTGGCCTCCCCATGGCTCCGCTGCCGGTGAGGTTGGCCTGTCCGCTCGGCTTCGGCTTTTCCCTTCGAGGTTTGAACTAGGGAACGGAACGGAACGGAACGGAAATAAGGGGCGGGGCCCGGGCTATCAGAGAGCCGCAGGGCGCGCACGTCTTGCCACGACATCGTTCGGGGCCCCGCTTGTTTCCGGGGCCACATGTCATCCGTACATCTCAACAATTTAACTTCGTATTGATTTTCTAAGGGCGTGTTTGGAAGCACTTCAATTCCAAAAAAATAACTTTGCAGTAGTAACTCAACATTTTTGCAGTTGCACTGTACAAACTCCAGAAAAACATAGATTTGATTAACATGTTTGACTAATAACTGTTATTATTCCAGCTCTAGAAATGAGATGTTTTATTGCGAATTGTCTGTTGAACCCTTGCGAGCGGGGCCGCATGTCAGCCTCTCTTCTTCTCCCCTCGTCTTCCTCCTCTGCTCGTGAGCGCAAGCACAAGAAAATAACATATCAAAACAAAGAGGGAGTATCAATACACCCTGGGGCCTACCCACAGAAAGATGATTTCACTTATGTCTGGGTTCCATTCTATACAAGACGGCAAATAGCATTTGCTACACACTTTCTTATCCACATACTGCTGTGTTGCACTAACAGACAGCTTCCAGCGAACCAACTCTGAAGGAAGAAGCTGCAACAACAAACACACAGCAGTCTGCAGGCAAACCTTGTACAGTATGCTAGAGTAACATTTACAGTTCTTTCTACACTTACACAGATATTACAGGCGGCGACCGAGTTGCCTTTGCAAAGCATTCACTTGTTCCACGTCCCTCTTTCAGACCTTGGAGCACGAGAACATCCAGATACTTCCTCAAGTGGCACTCAGATGTCTGCATTGATTCCAAATATGCGGACCTTGTGCATGTTTGGCAGCTTTGCTACAACCAGCACGAAAACCGCCACCGTGTTGAGGAAAAACATCGGCTGCTTGTAGTCGGTCAAGTGTGATGCAATCAGGTACCTGAAAATGAATCATAATTTAGGACACCTGTAACTCAATATGATTATTATATCAACTTAGATTTTAACAATACGATAACATGATTAATGGCATGCAATATTCCACCAATATTAAGGCCAAACCAAGAATCATAAATTTGTTGAAAGTGTAGCAAAGGAATTAAAAGATCCAAGTGATTCAAAACAAGCAACACAGGACCAGAACACAATTAGCACAACAGAAAAGAAGCTCACTATCCTCCTCAGGAGATGGGGGCAATCATGGTACCTAGTTTAACAAAATATACGACTAACAGAATAACAATACAGAAGAAGTGCAACAAAATGTCCAGATTCAACAACCTTTGCAGCAATGGCAGATACTAACACTGACCAGACATCAGCCAAACCCTGCATTCTTCGTGAAAATAATAATTCTCTCTTATTTCACCATGTGGATCACAGTGATCAAATTACTCCTTGAAGGCAAGCGTAATTGAATAATAGCTAGAAGATAATTTCCCTAACATTCAGGACTGGCTCATTGGATGAGTTAGCTTAAGTGCTTTACTTTTTTACGTATTTCAACATTTTTTCCGGTATGCCAACTCCTGTTCTGCAGTTTACTAAGATATACTAGACATGAACCTTTCCATTTAGATAAGCACAGACTTCTGCACAAACCTTATTTTTGAAAGGTAGTCTGATGGACATGCAAACATATAGGCTTGCAAATGAATCCTAGATACCATTTACTGAAAGCTTTGTTTCCATATTATAAAGCAATTTTGCAGTCTACAATTCAGTATAATGATGGAACTTACAGGACCACAGGTACCACAGTTAAAAACTTTCTGTTCCGAGTAAGCTGCTGACCATTGTCAATTTGCTCCCACCATGTCAATCGGCTGTAGATGCCCTGGTCATCAGCAGCAAATGGGGTTCCTTTCTTCCAATGAAAGAAGTGGTAAGTGATCTGAAAATAGTGTGTTTTCAGTGGATTAACAGAATAAGAATATGTAAGGTAAACATAAACTGAAGGACTAACTCTTCTACTTAAGTCTGTCTACCAGTACATGACCCACATGACTGTCTAAGATTACAGTAAAACGATATTGGAACAAGGATCTAAAACGTGAAGGTATTGTCACAGCTTGAGTTATAACACTATAACAGTACAAACTTGCTGGTGGCATGACAATCCTCTTCCTAGAATCCTAGTTGAAAATGCAATTTGTTCAAACACATCCCTGGCCCAGCAAGACACGTGATGTCTTCATCCCAAGATGATACTACCAACCCATTATCTACTAAGTTTATCTTTAGGTCACCATGACATCTGCAAGTCCAAATATTAGTTAAGGGCATTATATAACTCAGCGCTTGGCATGAGAGCCTTGTCCTGGAGCAGTCAAATGATCTTTCGTGTTATATAACTCAGCGCTTGGTATGAGAGCCTTGTCCTGGAGCAGTCAAATGATCTTTCGTGTTCTAGAAACCAAACCAAAGCCCACCAACTAGTAGGTCTTTATAGTACACAACTACACATAGATGGACCTTTCAATAGTCGACATCTAATTACGATATAGTCTAAGAAATGGTCTTGGCATAGGTTGCCATGCTTGTTTTGACTTTTGTGCAAAAACTCAGTCCCCATCTCATACGCAATAAGTGGTGAATAAAATTTATGATAACTAACAGAAAACCCAGTTCGCTAAAGGCAGTTTCTACTACTAGTATTTCATCTTGTAAAATCTAGCGAAGGGCATCTTCTATGACTTCTATTCGTATGAATCCATGGGTATGGTATGAGCAAGCAATTCTAATTATAGATGCCCCCTCACTCAAAAATCATCCACCGAATCGACCTGTGCAGCATGTCATATCCGAGACTCCACGAAGATTCTCCATTTATCCCTTTTTCGCTAAGCAATAATATTCTCACTGCTTGACATGCCGGAACCAATCAGTCTTTTGTCAAGCCTGAATGACTAGGAACAGTTGGGGAGCAGAAAGAGACCCTGAATTGGGCAGATCGAATCCCGCAGATACGGCGGACGAAAGCAAACCCAATTTGAGGAAGAGATGAACAAGCCACAAAATAGAGAGCACGCCTTATCGAGATTAATGGCAGATACGGCGGGTGGGGACTGGGGACTCACGGCGAAGTGCCCGAGGTTGACGACGGTCCAGGCGGCCCCCGGGGAGCAGCCGGAGACGGAGAGGACGAGGAGCCACGCGAAGAAGAGCAGCAGGATGTAGGTGGTCCAGACGCCCGGGTACATGAACCACTCGGTGTTCTTGTTGATGTCCACCGGCGGCGCCGCCTCCACGTAGTAGGGCTCCCCTCTCCGCCCCATCTTCCGACGGCGCGGCGGATCTCGGGGCTTTCGCGGCGGGGCCGGGTGCACGGGAGGGTCAGGGGAGGAGGCTTGGCGTGCTGTGCTGGTACCGGTGCCGGTGCCGGACGCGTGCGCGCGACTGGCGGCGGCGGACGATGCGGTGGTGCGGAAGCAGAAATGGTTGCCGGCTGCGTGGGGTACTTGGGTTTGGTTGGGTGCCCTGCTGCCCGCTCGTGATACGGCGCGCCCTCTCCAGTGGGCAAATATCTCAAATCTTCTGGATCATTCCACCCCCGACATGGCAATACTGCTCCCTCCGTTTTTAAATATATGACATCATTGATTTTTTTTTTCATCATTTGACTATTTATTTTTTCTACAAATATTTATACAAATAGGAAAATCTTCAAGTTAGATTTAAAAGACTCTTGATAATAGACGTAAATATACTCATTTCACATCATTTAACTAACTGATTAATTAAATAATATTGATCAAAGTTGAAGAAAAAAATCTACGATATCATATAAAAAAGAAAGGAGGGAGTAATGGTGAACCACTTCTCTGAGATAAAGGGCGTACCACGTCAAGTTAATATGTCCGAAGTGAAGTGATTGTTTGAGAGAAATTGCCTGTCCAGGTGTTTAGATCATTTTGACAAAAAAATTTTGAAAGAGAATCTTATTAATTTAAAGTATTAAATAAAGTCTATTTATAAAACTTTTTGCACTGATGGATTGTAAATTTAATAAGCCTAATTAATTCATGATTAATCCATAATTAGCAAATAGTTACTGGAGCATCACCGTTGTAAATTATGAATTAAGTAGGCTCATTAGATCCGTCTCGTGATTTACAACCCATCCATACAAACTGTTTTATAAATAAATTTTATTTAATAGTTCATATATGTGTCAAAACATTCGATGTGATGTTTTTTGGCGTAAAATTTTAGGATCTAAACAAACCCTAACTGATGTAGGCATGATACACTTGAATGCGACCGTTCAAAAAAAACATAAGGTAAATTTGTCCCTATGTAGTTTTAGTAAATTTTAGAATGATTGGTATCTAATATAATTATTATGATTAATAACAATATAAAAATCCAGAAAGTAATTGAAGAGAGGTATGGAGGAGGTGAAGACAAGCAAGGACTTCTAAACCAAGTTTCCCATAGCACATACCAAGTTCAAGTCCACCCAAAGTCTTGGATCAGACCACCTTAAAATTATCGAACAGGAAGTATATAAAGTCCGTTTTCAATGTTCTACATATGTATCGAATAGCTAACAAAAGATTTTCAATGCCACCACTACCGCCATCACTATCATATATGAGTCAACATAAATGGTCAAAACAAGTGGACATCCAAAAATTGTTAGGGTGTGGCGCCATATTTTCTGAACCTGGAACTTTGTATCATGTACATTGGAATCTATTAGGAAGACATTTAGGATTCCTTTGGTATCAGTAAACCTTTATATTTAGTAGTTGCAGTTCAAGTTAAATTTTAATTTAGCCTAGATTATTCTGTAAATAATAGTTTCACCAATCATCGGCTTGTAGAATCCCTTCACGAGTAATTAACCAGTGATTTGCAAGTCCATTGCGTTTTCTTCGTTCTTGCTTGTGTTTTTCGCTTCATAGATAAAGGATTAACCTTCGTGGTGAGATTACTCGTTAATCAGCTCGTTCGGCTGGCTGGTTAGCCAACCAACCAGCAATGTTTCCCTACTTTTTTTATACTAAATCAGCACCAGCCACCAGTTATGCAGCAATACTTTTCTCTCTCAACAAATCATCACCAGCCACCAACCAGCTGAACAGAGCCAATAACTAGAGATGAAATGGTGCTTCGATTGCAGGCTTGAGTCTTATTGATCAGTAGTCAGATCGCTTTTGTCAGATTGCTGCCAAGTCAATAGTTATTCACTCACAACAGAAGATTGGAATTACTCCATCCGTCCCAAAATGGAGGTATTCCAATTGTTCAAAACTTTTACCACAATGTAAGCATTCCTAGAGTTATATGGGTCCCACCTCATCCTTATTCTCCCTACCTCACTTCTCCTCGCTCTCCTAGCCCGCTCGCCCGTCGCTGCCCCTCCTGCTTCGGTTGCCACGCGGGGTCCGCCGTGCCACCCTTCTTCCCTCCCGCTTCGGTTGCTGCATAGGGTCGTCGTGCCGCCCTCCTCCTCTCCCGCTCCGGCCGCCACGCGAGGTCCGCCGCGCATCCCTCCTCCTTTCCCGCTTCGGCCGCCGCATGGGGGGCCCGCCGTGATGCCCTCATCCCCTCCCGCTCCGATGTCAGTTGCTGCTGCTGGAGTCTGCAACGTGCTACGTGGGAGCAGCCGCTACGGCACACATGGGATCAGCGGCCGGTGCGGCGACGGCGCACGCGGGACGTGCGGCAGTAGTGGCTGCGGCTGTGCCAGCTGTGGTGGGAGCTTCGACGACGTCGATAGGCGGTGCGGTGGCACTGGTGTACCGGGATTGGCGGCGGAAGACACTGCAGCGCCTTCGGGAGGTGCGCCGGCGGAGCCATGCCACTTGCTTCTCATATCTGATGTGACATTTTGCATCAAAACTTTACACCATCTTAACAAGGCTTTACTCCTGCTATTTTCCTTGGAATGCTAATATATTGGGACAGAGGGTGTAGCTCAATTCACAGAGTTAGGGTGTGTTTGATGGAGCTTCACTCCAAGAACTCCAGCAACTCTGCCAATGTGTCGTGCCAAACACATTCAGCTCCAGCAACTTGAACTCCGGAAAAAACTTAGAGTTGGGGGCCAACTCAACCTTTTTCTTGGAGCTCCTCAAGAGGTGCTCAAAAACACTTGTTATGTACATTTTCATCGAGTTGGGGTGAAATTACCTACTTTTGCCATTGATTATACATATACTGTTGTGAGAAAAAAAGAGGCGTTGTCTTCTCCCTCCCTGCGGCCATTCCTCTCCTCTCCCGAGCAGCCGTCCCTAGGGTCTTGAACCCTCTGTCCGCCTAAACGGCCGTTTAGTCCATTTAAACAGCGTTTAAATGCTAAACAGAGGTCACCCATTTTCTTTAGGCCCTAAACGGTGAATTAAACGGTTGGACCGTTTAAACCCGTTTAAACCGTTAAAATCCGTCTAAATTGTCTAAACAAAGTCGAGTTAATCATGATTAAGTGAGCTAAATGATCATTTAATTCATAATTTAGTCAATAGAAAGATTAATACTACCACAATCAATACCGAACCAAGTAACACTGTAAGTATATGAAATGTTGTGGGATTTAGATTTCTTTCAAAAAAATTATTTGGCAGAATAATTACTTTTACATGTGTAAATATGTAGACTTTCTAGCATACTCCCTCCGTCCCGAAAAACAAGTCATCCTATGATTCAAAATTTGTCCCAAAAAATAAGTCATCCTACTCTATTTAGAAAGTGCATGCGCATGCAAAAATCAATTAGTGCCAAATATGGATAATATATAGGGGCAAACATGATCATTTTACCTTCTTGTTAAGTTGTCCTAGAATTCCTAGGATGACTTGTTTTTTGGGACGGAGGGAGTATTTGACATTTACGTACATAAATATGCATATTTTAATGTTAATATGCCAAACCGTTTAGGCCGTTTAACTCCGTTTAAACATTGTTTAAATGACCTAAACACTAAACAAAGGGTGACCGACTGTTTACCGTTTAATGTTTAGGAAAACATTGCTTGAACCCTAGTGCCGCCCCGCCCCTGGAGACCTTGCAATGGTCGACATCGACTACCGGCCGTCGCTCCCGCACGGCCTCCCACTCCTGCCGTCCCACGCACTAGATTACGACGTCTGTCCACCCGGGGCCCATCTCCCGGGTTGATGTCCTGGGCGTGTGACGTCGCCGCCCCTTGTCCCGTGTGAGGTCATGGCCGCAGAGTGAAACCCCTGAGGCCAAGGCCGTGTTTGGTTGTGGGAGGGGAAAAAATTCCGTGGAAAGGATCCACGTGTTTGGTTGGAAATTTGGGCCCAGGGACGGCGCCAGGTGTGGGACCCACGAGCGGCCGAGATACGCGTCCCCCGATTGCCTGTCCCAGCGCAAAGATGCGCCCTCCTCCCGCCCGCAAGTCGCATCCGGCTTCTCACACACACGCCGCCATCCCTACACGCGCCGCCGCAATCCGCCGTCGCTGGCCGCAATATTGCCGTCCGTTGCCTGGATCCGGTGGCCGCCACCCCCACACGCCGGATCTGCGGTGGCGTTTTGTGTGTCCGCCGTAGAAGCCGCCCGCGCACGGAGTCAAGGTCGGGGCCGGACCGGCGGCCACCGGGCCATGTTCGGACCCCCCCTCTGCCGCTCCGGGAAACGGAACCGCCGCCGCCCGCTCGTATTCGGTGTTCTTACCCGCCGCGGCCCCCTCCCCTCCGTTTGAAGCACTCCCGGGCCCCAGGTCAGTGCCCCCATTTTCCGCAACCGCCGCCGCTTGCCTTCCTCCGGTGTGCCCGCCGGCCGCCTTCCCTCACCAGCAGCACGACACGAGACTGCATTTACCTGGATCCGGCATCCGCCCGGTCAACCCTCCCCAGTGGCCACCCTCCCCTTCCCTGTTTCCACTACGCCCACCTTTGCCTCGGCCTGCCGCCGCATTGCCTGCTCCCCTCCGGGTACCTTGCCCTCCTTGTGCTCCCCCTTGCTGGCTGCGTCCCTCCGGCCTTCAACCCCATCCGCCCCACACCATCCATTCGTCCTACCGTCCCACTGTTCGCAACCCTTCCCAGCGCGATGCCATGGCGGGTGAAGGGGACGATGGCGGCGGCAACTACCCCCAGCCGGACCCTTGGTTCATGGCCGGCTACTACCCCTACTTCAGTGGGTCGAGCCAAGCACCGGGAGCAGGAGGCATGCCACCGCCGCCACTTGGGATCCCCGCTTTCAACCCCAACAATTACGGACCTGCCTCCAGTAGCGCAGCTGCGGGCAGCGGCGGCCCCACTGCGCCGGCAAATCCGTACTCCGGGTACTTCGGCACTCCGCCAACATAACCGGGTCCATACGGAGCCATGTCTGCGCCGGCGCATGGGTTCTACCAATGCGCACCTATTGCTGGCCCACAGTTCGATGCACAACCTCCTCGGAATTTCACCTCCTCCACTGCACCATGGAATGTTGGGGCCTCTGCATCCGTCCCGCACATGCCGATGCATCCTGTTGCTAGCCCATACGGTGAGTGGTCATGGCTCATTACCTTTTAATATTGTCTTTATGGATGGTAGAAACAAGCTAAGTCTCAGAAAATCTAGAATGTCTATTGTATGCTAACTTTTACTTAGTTCAAGCATGGCTTTGTCGTCACTTAAAGTGCAGCTTGTCCTTCAGTTTGCGCTTTCCACTTTGTAGTGACCTATTATAGAAGAGTAGTTGTGCACAGTACGAGCCTGCTATGTGATCAGCCCTCTCTGCTTCTGAGAACTTAAGATCTGAATTAATGCTATCTCGCTGCTTCTTAGAAGAGTAGATATGACTGCCTCATGGTTAATATTTGCTAACTTCTTCCATTCGTTCCACACATGCAGGGGGTTACGGTGAAAGCAGTAGCCGGCCAGCCCATGGTGACATGCCACCCTGCCCCCCAACATGGCCTTCGGTGCCAATGGACGATGATATCTCTACTTCCTCAGCTCCTTCACATCGTATGACACGAAGCCAAACCTGCCGTGACAGCAGTAGCTGGCTGGGCCCTTCCCCCGTTCAAGTGCCGTCAAGCAATGAGGAAACAAATGATTCTGATGATGACGACGTCCGCGTGTCCTCGGTACGACAAATGACCCCCTCTTTAATGTACCATTGTTACTTCCATAGGTGCATCGTATAGTGTTATGTTGTTGTAACCCCCCCGTTTGCTGTAAGGCTGATTCGTCCTCCCTTCTTTAAATGCTTACGTAGAACGCGACCCGTAGAGCCAACTGGAACGATTCTCGAACGGAAACGTTATGTGAACTATGGGTCGAACAAATGCAGCAAGGGAACTGTTCCCAGGGTAAACTATCTCCTTTAGGGTGGAGGACCTTGATTAAGCATTTCGAAGAAAGAATGGGCTGGAAACATGATAAGGAACAGCTGAAGAGTAGGTACCGGCTATGACCGTATTGTAAAGAAGCACAGGGGGTGGCCGTGCGGGGGGCGGCTACAAGGCCCGCCAACATATTTGGGATCACTTCATTCAGGTAAGGCTGCGGTTACCTCGTCTTCCATTCCGTATTTCGTTATTGTATGGTACTACGTATGACATAATGAAAGCTAACGCGTGTCGATGTTACATGAACAGAAATTAAAGGAGGTTGAGTGGCTCAAGTACGAGGCGCCCAGTTGGGCACGACTGCTGCTCGACATGTTCAAGGACGTGGCCATCGACTTTGGGGCCATGCTTGGAACAGCGGCCGCACGTGATTCTGATGACACCCCCGCCCCCCAAAACACATCGCAACGAACATCAGACAGCCGCAAGAGGGGAAGCAGTGGCGAACTCAAATCGACTGCTAACATCCCGGCCAAGAAGGAGCAACCACCTGTGTCCCCACCAAGCAGTAGTCGGGCGAAAAAAACAAAATCGTACTTGGCCTCAATTTTTAGCAAGCTTAGATCAGACGACGAAAAAGCTGCTAAGGCTCTGACACATCTTTCAGAGAAGCAGCATCAGACTCAACAGGAGCAACGTGAGCAATATCGGCAGTGCTTGGAGTTAGCTGTTGATTGTGGGATCGATGTGGCAAGCGAGGAGTACTTTTTTTCTTTCGGAGGAGAAGTTCAGGGACGAGCAATCTAGAGACTCATTCCTCGTCTGTAAAACCCATGAGGCTAGAAGGAGTTGGATCGCGAGAGCATTCGAGCAACGCCATAGGAATTAGTCATGTACTGAAGTGGCGTAGCAAGTTTGTAGGCCACGGATCTATTTATGTAATCATGTGTAGGTTCATGGAGTCGTTGTCTGTGTTGTTTAATTGAATTCCTTGTTCTGTAAACCATGTAGTACCTAAGTTGTTTGCTTGAAATCATTGTTCTGTTCTTTATTGTTCTATTCTTGTTTACTTGCATTTATTGTTTACTGAGTCACAATTTATTTACACTTGATGGCCTATTTATTTTCAATGTTCTATAATACATTTACTAACCAAGTTGTTTGACTTTGCTACGCAGGCTGCCAGTGGCGGTGACAATGCAGAAAACATGGGAACGGGTCCGTCCGGGCCGGAAGAGGAAGGCGATGAGGAGACCTCAGGCTCCGATTGGGATGGCCTGAATTGGGAAGGGAACACGAGTTCGCTGAGTGATGGTTGTTGACGCTCCTTAGCGCCCCAATTTATATACCGCAAGCGCACGGGATCGTGTAGCTTTTCCCTTAGAGTATTCCCCCAAGATTTATCAATCCACGGAACTAAAGATACAAGAAACAATCTACTAACATAGAGAATCCTTTGTGTTGAGGTGGTGTAAAACGAATCTAATCTACTAAAAATAGCAAACACCGAAGGTTGCAAGAGAAAGTTAGAGATAACCAATCTAGATCACCTAGATCATGCATATGTTGTAGTTCAAGCCAGATGTAGTGAAGCAAGACAGATGTGAATCTCAATGAAAAGCATCTTTAAACCCAAAATCTCCAATCCGATCCTTCGATACCCCATCTACTAAAGCAACGCCCTGTCACGACGCCCCCCTTTGGACGAAAGCACCCTGAAGCAAGTCGAACCCCCTTTGGTAGTTCCGCCATGAACCTCTAGCCACCATGACTACAAGATCATGCTAAGCGATCTATCTCGATAATAGATCTAGGATGAAGCAAACCCAAAGAAAAGAACGAAATCGAAAGAGAGAACATGGTCGCTAAAAATTCGGAATCACAAGTAACTTCACCATGAATGATTGTACGTCACAAGATCACAACCAGGGCCCTACCTTGATCTTGATGATCCTAGCTCAAGAACTCCGACGTGGTCTTCCTTGCAAGGTTCCCACGTCAGCTAGGGAAGCCCCTAGACAACTAGCACGACCCTCGGCTCTCCGAGAGGTGTCCCTCTATCTTCTCTGCTCCTTGGCGTCGTCTCCCCGAATGATCTTCTGCGTGAGCCTGGGGGAGGGGTCTTTAAATAGCCTCAGGAAACCCTAGGTCGAAGGGGAGGCCGAGACTCCCTGAAAAGGGCCTGGGCCGGCCGGCTCAATGGGCCCAGGCCGGCCGGCCTAGCCCATTTTCTCACCGCCTCGCGTCCTCCTTTCTCCCCAAGTCTTCTGGAGTTTATACCTTTCACGATTGCACCCCGTTGGACGTCGTTATCTTCGAGATTTCTATTATCGCCATAAATTAACAGGATTAATTTATGGGCCGAGAGCAAGATGAGCTTAAAGCAGAAGATTGAAGAAGGCTTGTAAATCGGCTCCTGCGTGAGCATTTGGGCCACATGGGCCATGTATCCTTAGATTTAGTTCAAGATTAGAGATAGAGTCCGATCGGGACAAGATTAGTTTAGACTGTTTCCCAAGTCTCCGGACTATAAATATGTACCCTATGTTATTCATGAAAAGAAGAACGTCATCACGTCTCGCAAACAACAACTCTCGGCGCATCGCCACCCCTAATCCTAAGGTTTCATCCAAGTAAGCGCCATGCTGCCCTGATCGCTTCTCGCGATCAGGGCAGCATTGTTCTTGCTTTTACCTTGGTATTACTCGTGCTGAAGCGTTTTTGATGGCGAGTAGTACTAGTTATCTTGATGTTCGTAGCATGGCTTTTAGTAGATCTATTATGCTTTGTTGCTTATCATCTACGAATATCATGTTGTCTTTACGCGATCATGTTATCATCTTATACTAGCTCTTATTGCATAGAGTTAGCTGCGTAAAGGCAACACCCTGCTTCTTTTATGTCTAGTAGATCTAATCTATTATGGTTTGCTCTTGTCTCTAAGAGTTGGCGTAATATCTGTTAGATTAGGCCTTGCAAACGGGTTGGATGATCCGGTGGTGTACTAGATGCTTTATCTTAGCCTTAATAGGGATCGTTCCGGGAATCGGCTCTTGCTAGTTCTTAGGCCTCTGTTTTGGGTTATGGTTTAGTTATATGTTACGTTCATTAGGCCCAGTCACGTGTAGGATGTTCTGATCTAGCAGTGAAGCTTTTACCATCGTGGATTAGATTAATTAGATTTAATTGAAGCAATTTTACATTTATTTGCTTTATTCATCAATACCCGGATAGATGCAAATCCAATCTGACACTGGGACTCGATCGGCTATTTAAAGCCGATGCAAGAGTCGTCCCAGGGAGCCGACCACGGCTCGGACTTATGTTTCCACGTGTTTGTGTATGCAGGCACTCGTTGCAAGCACGTTCGCACCTTCCTGATTGGGTATAGGTCAAGTGGCATGCCCTGCGTCTTCACGAGCCGCGGCGTGTGCTGGAATTGCGGGCCGTCGACGAGGGAGCAGTGCCTGCCAGCGCCCCGGCAACCTCCCGGCTCTTCGTGTTGCCTGTCGCTGCTCGCCGGTGGGTTTCAACCGACAACACATTCTGGCACACCCGGTGGGACCTTCATCAACAACAACGCCCACCACAGAGATGACTGGAGCTCAGGACCAAGCATCGGTTCTGCCGGTCACCAAACCTGTCATGTATGAAGAACTGACTCTGGAACACAAGCAAAAATACGATGAGGCCAAAGCTCAGTTCGAAGCCGATCTCATCGGCTCTTTTGAGAGGACCCGCAACCATGGCATCAGGTGGAAGGGGTTCTCACCAGAAGGCGCTCTCGACAACGTTGATCTGTCTGTGCCGTTAGAGGAGCGTACTAGGGCCCTATGTCAGGAGATGAACTACATGGTGGCTCACACGCTTCATCGGCACTCAGAAAACCTGGTGAACGAGCTTGAGCGCGTGGCACATCGCGTTGTCTAGGAGGTGATCAAGAACCAGTACTCCCCATCGGGACCAACACTGGGGAGTCACAGGGGGGAAGCTGCATTGCAAACCAAGCCGCCAGTGTCCTACTCGCTCGCGGCCGCAGTACAACAAAATTCGCCGATCTACGTCATCCACAAGATCGGTGGTGATCCTGGAGAAGGCCAGTTCCTCACCGAGCCACCCAAGGAGATCCCGCACGGCTACATGTGCACGTACATTCCTGACAGCGTCGGTCCAACACGCTCGGTGCAGTTGGTAAACCCAGGAGCTTCTGGAGCAGACGCGGAGAAACAAGCGTGGTTGGAACAGTTCGGCATCCTGCCCAAGAGAAAAGTGATAGGCTATTCCAAGCCATATCCAAATGACTACGACTTGATCCCGTTGCCACCTAAGTATCGGCTCCCTGAGTTCACCAAGTTCAACGGGTCAGAAGGAGCCAGCTCCATCGAGCAGGTGAGCCGATACTTAACACAGCTTGGGATGATCTCAGTATCGGATCCGCTGAGGGTCCGGTTCTTCGGCCAATCTCTTACAGGCCCAGCTTTTGGATGGTACGCGTCATTGGCTCCGGATTCTATTCGAACTTGGATGCAGCTGGAAGATCAGTTCCATACCCAGTATCACTTAGAGGTTGTTGAAGCTGGGATTGCCGACCTCGCCCAAGTTAGGCAGAAGCGAGAAGAGACAGTGTCGGAATACATACAGCACTTCAGAGAAGTCAAGAACCGATGCTACTCATCGCGCATCACAGAGAAGGAGGCAGTCGATTTGGTTGTTCTGGGGCTCGCTAAGCCGATTAAGGATCTGGCTTTTCAGTTGGAATTCACCTCTCTGGCACACATGGTGCAGAAGCTTACGGCATATGAGCTTTACCATCCTGAGTTGTACCAGGACAAGTTCAAGCGCCATGTAAACATGGCCCAGGTGGATGAATCTGATGACTCTGGCGAGGAGCAAGAAGTGGCCGTGGCAGAGTGGACTCGGGGGGCAAACCCTGTCCCGTGCAAGTGGGTCAAACAGCAGGGGCTTGTGAAGGGCTTAGACTTCAACGTGACCAAAGCAGAGCAGATATTTGATCTGCTCCTCAAAGAAAAATAGCTGAAGCTCCCAGAGAATCACAAGCTACCGACGGCACAAGAGCTGCAGGGAAGACTGTACTGCAAATGGCACCACTCGTTCACCCATGCCACGAGTGAATGTAAGGAGCTGCGTCGTCAGATCCAATTTGAAGGTCGACACGAAGCCCTTCCCACAAGCCAATGTGGTAGAGTTGTCAGACTTCACTCCTATGGGCCAGAATTTTTCATTCCAGATCAACATGGTGGGGCCTGTACGACGTCGTGACGAGCAAAGGAGAGAGGCCATTTCTGGCAAACGGCCCCAATATCAAAATGAGCCAGGGCGACAGCGTATTACTGAAGAGCAAGTGCGTCACATCCGTAATCAACTCCCAGCTTCCGATCGGCTTCTAGAAAAGTATGAATATCAGCACAAGCTGCGTCGCCGATATCAATCGGAAGAAGAGGAGTATGAGTGCCGCACAGGGAGGACGCTTGGAAGGCGCCAGGCTGTATGTGACCACTGGCATTGCCCGTTCTTCAAGTGCTGCTGGAATTCCGGCATGAGCCGATTGCCCACTATAGATGATTGTCTGGAGTGCAGGCCTCGGACACGCCAGTTCGGCGAGGCATCGGTGTTCCGGCGCTTGGGGCCCAAAGTGCGTCATGACGAACATATTGAGCGACCGGCCAGGGGTGATTCTGAGCCAGAACAAGAAGACAGGTGTAGCAGCACTGTCTAAATTAAACCGGCTTAAATGCACTAACCATCATCTTAATACTTCATCAAGTTACTGTGCACTTAAAACGGTGTAACCTGACAGGCTGTCAGGTAAAATCCCGATTAAACTACTATACTCCAGGATCACAATTGCACTTAGACCCGTACGAAGACGAGCACAGGTGATACCAGCATACAGAAGTCTTCAAAATAATTTACAACACAGGTTTTACATAAAAGTCTTAAATACAAGCGACAGAGTTTAAAACAGCGGAAGTTTAAAACTGAGTTCGAAATACAATACAATAACCATGACGACGGTACAAGGCGAGCTCCACATCCTGCCCACCGATGTGGCGCCAACCTGCCCGATCTTCACGGGAAAGACGGGGCCCACTCGACGGTCCACCCAGGAGGAAGCGGCTGTCCAATCCAGGACGCACATACCTCCTCGAAGTCAGCGGGGACACAACATGAATAGAAGGGTTACAACAACAACCCTGAGTATACTAATACTCAGCAAGGCTTACCCGACTTTGGGTATACTTAGCCCATTACCTAGACATGCAAATCTTTTTGGCTCTGGAGTTCTTTTGCGGAAAGGCTGCTAGAAGTGAATCCTTACTTTCAATATTTTAGCTCCATTTAGTATAGTGAGTATTAACTAAATTCGCCTAAACATCTAGAGCACACATGGTGGATCAGATTATTCTTCAGTAACTCACAAACCAGCCCTTTTCATTTCATTTTCATTCCACTTTCTTACTATGATGTGACAAAGTGAACAAGGCTCTCATATCCGCGAGTCACGGCGAATCGATCCGATTTAACCTTGCAAGGTGGACCTAACTCACACGACACATGAAAACCCCGTCGGGCCACACACATCAACTATTCCCATCATCGCCCCGACGTCTGAATCACGCCTGCCAAAACCCGGGTGAAGGGTCCCTCACGGCGAACTCCTATAGAACCCAAAGGTGACATACTATCCAACACCCGCCATCATTCCACTCCCAGAGTAGCAGGCCACGATTCAAAGTATCGTTGCAAATTAGGTAATTAGCTTACCGATTTCGACTACCTCCTACTTCCGGCATGTGGTTAGTACTGTTCAATCCTCGATCAACACAGCCAACAACGGAACGGTCCTCAATCGACACAGGCGGAGAATTCTTTTCATCCCTTCCATACCATTAATCCAACTCATTTTCGCCCGGTCTCCATTTCTCTTTACTCAACAAATCATTTCAAAGCCAAACTAAGGAATCAAGATCCTAAAACTCGCGAGTGACAGTAATCACCCGACTTTTACCGAGATCCTACTTAGCAAAGCATTGCTAACGATACCTGCACACTAGTATGGACTCACAGGTACCTAGGGAGAACATGCATACTAGGGTTTCATATAACTCCTAAAACTTAAATGCACAAATATTTAAATAAACATTGAATAATTTAAATTATGGTTATGCTTCGGGGCTTGCCTTGCAGGTCAGCGGGTTAACAACTTCTTTGCAAGTGGGCTCGCCTGCGTCTTCCTGTTGCTCTCCTGCCTACAGCTCTTGGATCGGCTCGGCGATCAGCTCGTAGGCAGCTTCGTTTGTGGCGTCTACACGTATAAAAATATGCCATGCAACAATTAGAACACAGTGCAATGCATGAGTACTTATGATGCGATGAAAAGATCAACTCATTTTAGCCTGAAGTGTTTCCTTAAAAAAAACAACTAAACTTGCTTAGGGTAGCAGGGATTAAAACAGAGGCTTGTTTTGCATGCATGAAACAATTAACTAACAACATTTAAAAAGAAAAGAGCATGCCTAGGAATAAATTATAAGCAAAACCCTAACTTGCATACATGATCTATCAACAAAATTAATCAGCTTAACGTGAAAGCAGTAAAGCATGCCACCCAAATTTTTCCAACATTTATTGCTGCTAACAAAGCCTTTTAAAAAACCCTAGCAAGGTAAACAAAACACAATTAGATCTACACAAACTTGCACAAAACCAGCACCTGAAATTTTTATAGTGGATTACACATGCAAGGATTAAGCCACTGCGAATTTTTCATAATTTTTAGAGCAACAGAACAAGTGGTACAAATTAAACTAGCTTAAACACAAACTGAATTTTCATCAGGGGCAAAAGTGACATTTCACATGAACAAGTATTTTTCTTCTGAAGATCTTGATTTTAGAAACCTAACAAAATTGGGTTTGCATTTTTAGGAATTTCCTGCGATTTATTATGCAATTTAGAATCACTAGCCGAAAATAGGATAAAATAAACAAAAATTGAAAAACATAAAGAGGGGGGGCTGACAGTCGGGCCCCACTTGCCAGGGGGCGCCGGCCCGGCTCCCAGGCGCCCCCTCCCCTGTTTTTGCCCGCACAGGGCCAGGCCGTGGCACGGCGGCGGCGGCGGCGCTCCCGCCGGCGGAGCCCGGCCGGCGGAGCGGCGCGGCCCGGTCGCGGCCAGGGCGTGGCGGTGGGGCAGGCGCGCACGTAGGGCAGCGCACGGGCGCGCAGAAGGGAGGGCACGTGCACGCGGAGGCCCACGGCGGCGCGAGCCAGAACGCGCGGCAGCGGCGGCGTTCCAGCCCGGCCAGGGCCGGCCGGCGGCGGAGGCGGGCGGCAACACGGCCGGGTCCAGGCGGCCCTAGGGCGCGCGACAGTGGCGCGCGGGCGCGCGCAGAGAGGGCCGGCGGCGTGTTCGCGACGGCGCGGCGGCGATTCGGCGGCGGCGGCGCCGAAATCAAGTGGGGAAGGGGTCGGGGAGTAGGAGTAGGCTGCGGGGAAGCTCACCGGGGGTTCGTTTTGCGCGAAGGAAGGCCGGGAGAGGGAGCTCGACGGAGAGGGCGAAGCTCGGGGCGGACGGCGATGGCGGACTTCGTCTGCGGCTCGATTTCGGCCGGGGTAGGGCACGGCCGCATTCGTGGAGGGATGGAGTGGGTTCGGGACGAGATGCAGTGGCTTGGAGCGCGATGAATCGAGCTGCGGCGGCGAGGATTGGCCGGTGCGACGAGCGGTGGCGACTTCGCTCGGTTCTGCTCGCTCGAGCTCGACCTGGCTCTGCGCGAGCGCAAGAAAGGGGAAAGGATGGACTGGACGGGAAGCTTCCAGCCTGCGCGAGGAGAAGAGCGGCGTCGGGGCGCGATTGCCGACGCGTGGAGGCTCGCCGCCGGCCACAGTCGCCGGTATGGCGTCGGGGGCGTCACAGTAAAGGCACTGGAGAGCACAGTGATCAGATTTCAAGATTTTGACTCCATTTTGGTTAACTGAAACTCCAAATTTCATGTAGCAACTTGAAATTTGGCAAAAATAAAAGTTGTAGAAGAAGGAAAGATCTACAACTTTCATTTTAGGCGAAAATCAATTTGAAGCTCGGATCACTGCGAAAAACAGGGTCGAATGTAGCTAAGTCAAACATTACTATGCGAACTCGATTAGTGCTAATGACGGATTTGAGTCCACGATTAGCGAGTTAACTCGTGATTAGCGAGCGCAATTAACACAGGGGTGTTATAGCCTTCCCCCCTTAAAGGAATCTCGTCCCGGGATTCTCGCACAAGGGGACAAATAAGTGAGAAGGTTCAAAAGTGAAGTACCTGGATGAGCATTTAAAAAGTCCAGATACTTGGATCTCAGAAATTCTTCCTTCTCCCAAGTTACTTCATCTTCGGAGTGATTACTCCATTGAACTTTGTAGAATCGGTTAGTGGTGCGACGAGTAACTCGATCCTTGCGATCAATAATCTTGATAGGATGCTCAGGATTGGTGAGATCAGACTCTAATTGAATCGAGTCACTTTCAACAGCTTCCGTCGAAACTCTAAGGCACATTCTGAGTTGTGATACATGAAAGATGTTATGAACTGCAGAAAGATTCGCTGGAAGATTCAACCGATAAGCCACAGGACCGCATCATTCCACAATTGGATATGGACCAATGTAGCAGGGAGCTAGCTTTCCTTTTATTCCAAACCTTTGCATGCCTTTCCAAGGTGAGACTTTCAGATAGACGTGGTCACCGATCTTAAAGACGAGTGGATCTCTTCTTTTATCTGCATAGCTCTTCTGTCGAGACTGTGCAATCTTTAAGTTGGCTTGGATAAGACGAACTTGTTCCTCAGCCTCTTGAACCATGTCGGGCCCAAAGATAGTTCTTTCTCCGGTTTCAGACCAATTGAGAGGTGTACGGCATCGACGACCGTATAATGCTTCAAATGGTGCCATTTTAATGCTTTCTTGATAACTATTGTTATAAGAAAATTCAGCTAATGGCAAACATTGATCCCATTTCTGTGGATAGGTTAAGACGCAGGCACGGAGCATATCCTCCAAAATTTGATTTATCCTCTCGGTTTGGCCGTCTGTCTGAGGGTGATATGCAGAGCTACGAATAAGATGGGTTCCCAAGCAAGCATGTAATTGCTCCCAAAAGTGAGCAATGAATTGAGTTCCACGATCAGAGATGATAGTCTTTGGCACACCTTGCAAACAAAGTATGCGATTAATGTACAATTCCGCATACTGCTTGGTTAAGTATGTCGTCTTAACTGGGAGGAAATGTGCCGACTTGGTCAGTCTGTCCACTACAACCCAAATAGAGTCGTAACCCTTTTGAGTTCGAGGTAAGCCGATGATGAAATCCATACTTATATCTTCCCATTTCCATTCTGGAATATTCAAGGGTTGAAGAATCCCAGTTGGTCTGAGATGATTGGCTTTAACCCTTCGACAGATATCACACTCTGACACATACTTGGCTATTTCCCTTTTCATCCGAGTCCACCAAAATCGTTGCTTTAGGTCTTGGTACATCTTGTTGCTACCCGGATGGATTGATAACCGTGAAGTATGTGCTTCATCAAGAATGTTTTCTGAGCTCAAAATTCTTAGGCACCACTAATCGGTTCTTGAACCATAACACATTCTCCGTATCCTGGTGGAAGCAATTCACTTTAGGGTCTCCTTCGGATATTCTTCTCTGAATTTCCTTCACCCCTTTATCTTGCTTTTGTGCCGCGATGATGAGATCACGAAGAGTAGGAGTAAGCTCTAGATGAGTCAATGTGCCATGTGATACAATACTTAAATTCAGCTTTTCCATTTCATAGCAAAGAGACTTGCTTAATGGTATAGCTGAAATGCAATGACAGTGAGCTTTGCGACTTAGTGCATCGGCAACTACATTTGCCTTGCCCGGATGATAATGCACTACGAGCTCATAATCTTTAATCAACTCAAGCCATCTCCTTTGATGCATGTTCAAATCAGCTTGAGTGAAAAGATATTTGAGACTCTTGTAATCAGTATAGATGTTGCACAATGAACCTAAAAGATAGTGTCGCCAGATCTTCAGAGCATGGACCACAACTGCTAATTCAAGATCATGAGTGGGATAGTTTTCTTCATGATGCTTGAGTGATCGAGATGCATAAGCAATCACTCGGTTCTCCTGCATCAAGACACAACCGAGTCCTATGCTCGAGGCATCACAGTAGACATCAAAAGGTTTTGTAGTGTCGGGCTGGGCCAAGATTGGAGCTGAAGTGAGAAGTGTTTTCAATTTCTGGAAAGCTTCCTCACAATGACTACTCCAATAGAACTTGACACCTTTCTTAAGAAGTTCAGTCATCGGCTTCGCAATTTTGGAGAATTCTGGGATGAACCGACGATAAAACCCAGCTAAACCCAAGAAACTGCTGATTTCAGGAACTGAAGTTGGGGCTTCCCAATCGAGTACATCCTGTACTTTACTGGGATCCACGGAAATACCTTCAGCAGATATGACATGACCTAGAAATGGAACTTCCTTCAGTCAGAAGTCGCACTTGCTGAATTTGGCATAAAGCTGGTGCTCTCTCAGACGTTGAAGTACTATGCGAAGATGATGAGCATGTTCTTCCTCATTCTTGGAGTAGATCAAGATGTCATCAATGAAGACCACGACGAACTTGTCCAACTCCGGCATGTATACTGAATTCATAAGGTACATGAAATAAGCTGGAGCATTGGTTAATCCGAAGGACATCACCAAATACTCGTATAGACCATAACGAGTAGAGAAAGATGTTTTTGGTATATCAACCGGTCTAATTTTGATTTGATGATTGCCAGATCGTAGATCTATTTTTGGGAATACCTTAGCTCCGGCTAGTTGATCGAAAAGAATATCAATACGGGGAAGTGGATATTTGTTTTTGATCGTGACTGCATTCAGAGGTCGATAATCCACACATAGCCTCAGCCCGTGATCTTTCTTCTTTACGAACAGAGCCGGGCAACCCCAAGGTGAGGTGCTTGGTCGAATAAAGCCTTTATCCAGCAACTCTTGTAACTGGATTTTTAATTCCGCTAACTCACTTAGAGTCATTCTATATGGCCTTCGAGATATGGGTGCTGTGCCAGGCTGTAACTCAATGACAAACTCAATATCCCGATTGGGAGGCATGCCTGGCAAGTCCTCCGGAAACACATCGGGGTATTCACAAACCACCGGAATTACTTCTAGAATTTTTCCCTCAAGATGGTATATGACAGTGGCTGGAATTGCATGCTGGGAAAGATGAATATCCGTAGAACCATATGTGGGGGAGTTAATCCGGATGACACGAGAGGAAGTATCGAGGATAACACAGTGTTCCTTCATCCAATTCATTCCAAGTATGATATCTATCCCTTGGCTTGGAAGTACAATGGCCTTGGTTTGGAAGATTTTTCCACCCAATTCAAGGGACACACTCGGAATTATTCGATGGGTGCGCAACCGTGCACCCGGTGTACAAATAGCATAAGGTCTTTTTATTTGAATTTCTTGCAAGTTGAGTCGTTCTACGCATGCTTGACTGATAAAGGTATGGGATGCTCCCGAATCAAATAGCACAGTAACAGGGCAGTGATCAATGGAGAACATACCCGCCATCACTTGGGTGCCCTCCGGAACTTCTTCCAGGGTGGTGTAGTTCACGCGACCAGTGTTGGCAGGTACAATCTTCTTTTTCTGATCCTTTTGGTTGGAACCTTGACTCAGCGCAGGAGTCTTGTAGTTATTCTGCCGAGGTGACAGACGACAGTCACGTGCAAAGTGCCCCAGGTTACCACAATTGTAACATGGGTATTAGTTGGGGCGTGGAGCTTGTAGCATTAGGGGCCTCTGCTGCTGTGTCGGGAAACGGGGTGCCCACTGCTGCTGTTGCTGTGGTGGTCTAGCGACCCAACGGCCCTGCTGTGGAGGACGGCTTGAAGCCTGCTGATTCCCTGTTTGAACCAGCTTGTACCTCTGGGGTGCATTGCTGGAGGATCCAGCAGGTGCCTTTCTCTTCTTATCAGCTTTGTGCGCCAACATGGCATCTTCCTGCGTGATGGCCTTATTAACCAGATCGGTAAAGTTGTTGCATGTGGTGAGAACTAGCTTGTCCTGAAGCTTTGTGCTAAGTCCCCTCCTGAAGCAATCCTGTTTATTCTCATCAGTATCCACATGAAAACCGCCATACTGGGATAACTGATTGAAGGTTTGAGCATATTGAAGTACGGTGTTGTTCCCTTGCTTCAGGGCTAGGAACTCTGCCATCTTTCTCCTCATCAAGCTGGTAGGAATATGGTGGGCTTTAAAAGCTGCCACGAACTCATCCCAGGTGAGACGCATATTGGCGGGAAGTAGAGCCTTGTGATTGACCCACCATATTTTTGCAGGTCCTCTCAGCTGTTGCGCTGCAAAGGCGGCTTTGTCCATTTCTGCGCAATTGAGGATGCTGAACTTATCCTCAATGGTGCGAATCCAAGCATCTGCCTCCAGGGGATCATCGGCCTTGTGGAACAGAGGTGGCTGGGTGGCCAGAAAACCAACATAGTTAGTTTCTGCTGGTGGTGGCGGGGGAGCGTGTCGACCCCTGCCGGCATTAACTTGGGCTTGCACCAATTGTCTTATCAATTCCGTCTGCTCGTTGCGGTCCACGATAAGAGCTGCAATAGCTTGAGCCAAAGAGGGAGGTTGTTGGGGTAGTGCTTCATGATTCTCATTGTCATGGTTATCGCCCATCTGCAAAAATAACCATTCCCCTGGTTAGCCATTTCGCTATCAGGACTAATTCATGCAATTTAAAGAATGTGCATATATAATATGAACACACGGCATGAATCCTTCCCCTCGCGATATGGTTCACCAAGGGAAGATAAACTAACTTGCTTTGGTTGAAACCGCCTCAACTCAACAAGTTTCGTCCATAGTAGCTCTAACGTATGCCATACTAACCTCGCTCAACAATATTTCAGATTCGAAAGCAACTAAAGTACCGCTCACAAATAATGTTTCATACACTGACAGAAAAGATCATCACGGGAGTAAAATTTACATTAAGCAGCCACGCTGCTTAAGCTGGAATGTTGGCGCTCCTTAAGTACCCCTTTTATCCCTTGTTTATCCTTGATAATGGCATGAATTCAATATCAAAATCACTAACCGTCCTAACCCCGGCCTAATTATTGGTCATTTTCACATATGCACATATATTTTGGAGGAACTTCATTTTTGCAGGTTTTTGGCCTATTTTGGAGCATGAAATGACGAGGCCCGTGATCGAGCGCTAACACGGAGAAAGACGAAGGCCAAAGCCCAAAGAAAGGACCAAAGCCCATGTTGATTCAAAGCCCATTCATGCACATCCATCCTCCAAGAGAGCCCAAAGGACCAAGCCTACGAAGATGAGATCAAGATACTTCGGGATTAAGCAAAGCAAATGAAGATTTAAGGAAGGATTCCCTATCCTATCCTTTCCTCGAAGATATCTCCAAGATAACGACGTCAAAAGGGGTGCAATCGTGAAGGACATAAACTCTAGAAGATGCGAGGAGTCTGCACGCCAAAGGAGGACACGAGACGGCGAAGGAATGAGCCAGGCCGGCCGGCCTAGGCCCATTGGGCCGGCCGGCCCAGCCCTTTTTTAGGTCGGTTCAACCTCCCCTTCGACCGGTGGCTTCCTCGGCTTATAAATAGCTTGCACCTTATTCAACTCGAAGCATCTATCCACCCAGAACTCGACGAAAACCTAGGGTCAAGACCGGAGGGAGACGACGGCCGCCGCAAGTCTTCGAAGTTGTCTAGGAGATGGCTTAGGCCGACCCTAGCCGCCGTGGCCTCCCTATGTGGTTGTGCCATGGCGGAGTTCAAGAGCTAGTTGGATTCATCGATGGTGTGCACATGGCGGTGATGATCCAAACGAATCTATTATGTGAGTAATGATAATCATGTCTTCCGAATCTATTAGCGATCATGTTCTCTTTCGATTTCGTTCTTCTCTTTGGGTTTGCTTCATCTTAGATCTATTATCAAGATAGATCACTTAGCATGATCTTGTAGTCATGGTGGCTAGAGGTTCATGGCGGAACTACCAAAGGGGGTTCGACTTGCTTCAGGGTATCCCGTTGAAAGGGGTGGCGTCGTGACAGGCCGTTGCCACTTAGTAGGTTGGGTATCGAGGGATCGGATTGGAGATTTTGAGTTTCAAGATGCTTTTGATTGAGATGCATGATTTATCCGCTCGTTAGCTTGAACTACAACTAGATGACGATAGGCCTAGTCATATCTTTGGTTTTGCTATGATTAAGCCTATATTCATGGATGAGATCAACCTTTACATATCACTCATATCTATTAAAGGTTTACCCTTTATATGCAATCAATGCTTCATGTTAGGATAGATCCATTAGATTAGATGGAAAACCTTAGGTAGTTCTTTGTCGATCCACGGATTGATAAACCTTGGGGGAATACTCTAAGGGAAAAGATACACGAACCGTGCGCTTGCGGTATACAAATCGGGGCGCTAAGGAGCGTCAACAAAGCTTTTCTGGCGCCGTTGCCGGGGATCGGCAACATGAACCCTAGGGCGATCTATCTAGTTTTTGGACTAACCCTAATTTTATTATTGCATATATCCTGTGTTTCTTGTTTGTGTCCATGAATGCAGGTAAAACCCTAGACACAAAGTGATTGAGAAGTTCTCAACGTCTGTACTTTGACAAGTCCAATCTCACTCAAGCAAGTTGATGGCTACGTGAAGACCCGCTCTTTAGTGGTAGGTGCTAACTTTTGTTAGTGGCCCAGCATCCGCTATCGAGTCCCCACTCCCCAAAGCAAAAGATGATAAATAAGGTACGCCACCGTGTCAATTGATTTTAAAGACTAATATTTTTGGAAAAAATTGTTTGTTCAAGCAATAGGTATGAAGCATGCCCGCAAAGAAAATCGTGCGATCGGATCATCATCATCTCCAAAGTGTTACTGTTGTAATGAGTTTTTCGTCCAAGATCAGAGAAGTACTATGAGCAAATAATAGATTATTTTGAAGCTCCATCAAGTCTACTTTCCAACGCATCAAGAATCGTGAATTTTAGAGATCGGTGTGAAGAGTTATGGTAAAATCTTTCAACGCTGCACGTTCTGAAATATCTCGGGACAGAGCGTAGTGCCGGAGTAAAATGACCATAACTTCTTCATCCGGAGTCCGTTTGGGATCAATGACCACTCGTTGAAAAGGTAATTTCATAAGGCTTTCCATGGAGTAGAATTTTGGTGCATGTTCTGTGCAGGATGATCAAGAAATTCAACGAATAAGAGGCAGCAACAAACAATAGAGAAAGTGATGACGATGTCACAAGATGTTTGGAGAAACTTGTGCACAAAAGTTGATGATTTGAAGTTGACCAATGCTAGAGGCAACAAGATTAGAGGAACCATGATGCCACCCATCTTCTCCATGGGATGCTCAAGAAGCTTCTAGTCAAGTGCAATCAAAGAAAGAGACCGCTCTGATCATCGACACAAAGCACGGGAGCCTCCTTCGATCCCGCCAGCTTAGGCAAAGCAAGAACCATGGAGACAGACCATTGGAGCCATGCTACTCGCTGGTGAATCAATGGTGATGACCTTGAAGCCAAGGATGCACAACAAGACGCTCCGAAGACCACAAGATCAAGATCATCGACATCTTCGGATCGATTCGTAAGAAGTCATTGTTATCATCGATATTCTGCTCAACCTCAGAAGCAAATAGCAGCATATTTATGGGTATTCAAAAGCTCCACAAAGTTCCCGTCCCAACGAATCAAGAACCAAGTCAATCGGAGATTCCTACAAGCGGGTATGGCCAAAACATTGAAGGTTGTGCACTCTGAAAATTTCTGGACAGCACGCAGCGCCAAGAGTGAAACGGTCATAACTCCCTCGTTTGGACTCCGTTTAAAGCGAATGACCACTCGTTGGAAAGGTAATTTCATAAAATTTTCAATAGAGTTATATTTTGGTATATGTTCTGTTGAGTATACAGGAGAGATTCCATGAAGAAGAGGCAGGAGCAACATGATGAGAACAAGATAGAGAAGATGACGATGATAACAATGAAGGCGAGCTTGGGCGATGTTTTCATCAAGTGTACACGATAAAATTCAGAAGCTTGGAGCAGAGGAAGAACCCCAATGACATTGGCAAATGAAGGCACAAGCGGTCGACCTTCGACAAACGAGGATGTTGCAAACAAACCACGACGGATTACAAGAGCGCAACATTCAACACATGGAGACGTGATAAGCAAACCACGACGGACCACGAAGAGTGCGTCAAGATGACATCTCGCACAAAGCACCACGACTCCAATGATTATGAAAAAGCTCCGAGGCTAAGGTATACAGTGAATTCTCAAGCTTCTATTGGTTTTGTTGATAATCTTTAAAAATCTCATGCTCGAACCAATAGTCGGAATGAAAGTTTAAATTCTATGCCTTGTTCTTTTCATGATGATAGGCTAGAGTTTCTTGAGAAGGTTGATTTCATGCTTAAAGAACCTCTGCCTAATAATGAGCTCCGCGCTATGCAAGAAACACATGATGCATTTAATTACACCATGCCTTATTGATGAAATTTAATTGAGGATGTGATTATGTTGCATATGTTTACAAATAATTGCAAATCTCGATCTTGCTTTGCGCTTGGTCGAGTTCATGACCCTAAAAGAGCACATGTCGGGAGAAGCCCCGAATTTCACTAACCATGCAGGACATGAAACTCAAATGATGAGGAGGGAAACTGTGCCCAAAATTTTGAACACCATCATCAACATCTCCAAGTTTCAAGAACGAACGTCGCTAAGCTTCATCAATTTTGTGCACAAGTCCAGAGATTTACAATGTAAGAAAGTTGAATATTCAGATCTCCATCAAGTTCTCGGTTCAACGCATCCATGATCGATACAATTGAAGACCCACGGGAGGAGCTATGTCTCAAACATCGGAGATGCACGTGCTGAAATCAGCACGGGGCAGATTGCAGTGACGGGGAAAAGGGGCATAACTCTCTCAAATGGAATGCGATTTGGGCAAATGAAGACTTGTTGGAAAGAAGATTTCGTGCACCTTGCATTGGATCAATTGTTTGGCGCAATTCCCAATCTGGACAGAGAGGAAAATCCGTGAAAAGAAAGGTAGCGACGAAGGACAACAAAGAAGGAGGTGACAATGATGTGAGAGACGATTGGGCAAGATTTCCATTAAGTGTGATTGATCATGTCCAACATGGGAAGTGGAATAAGAGCTGCATGGAACACCTTCACCTCTTGCATGAAGGACCATGGCTTCGCATCAATGAGAAGGTATGTAAGAAAGTCGAGCTCTATGACTCTAAATGAAGCGCTTTGCGGGACGCAACCCAATCTTTTATTTTATATATATTAATATGACCGTCTACATTGCACTCTTTAATCGGAATATCAAGTAACATTGTACCATTGCTCTAATAAAAACCACAACTTCATGTTGTTCATTCTAAATGTTATTGAGGGAGCACTTTGTTATTTGATCTTGGGAAACTTGTAGACCTTTTTGTGTGCCTATTAGTGTTTAGAGTCTTTTTCTTTGTGTCCTTTTTAGAGGGAAATATGAAGTGTTGCACCACCCTTTGATTCTAAACTTGTGGCTAGTTAACTTAGGCTAACTTTTTGTTTTGTTTTAGACCACCTCATCATGTCATATCATTTTATTTACCCACCCCGTGTTGCATTGCATACCATGTTGTTCGTCTCACCCTTGCATTGCATTGCATGTTGCATTTAAAAAAAACCTTTTCTAAAAACACTGACTAGCCTCGCTTTTGAGATCCTAAAACCCTTAGGAAAACCACTCATAGAGCAATCCCAAAACCATAGGGTATTTTTTTTATTAAAAAAATCTAACTTTTGTTTCTCTCTAGTTTTTTTGAAACCACCTTAGATAGAATTTCTATACCCAACACTCTCTCTTCAAAATTTGTGTTTTAAGCCAAAAATATAGGAAACCCATAAACCTACTTCTAAAACCTTGTTAGCTCGGTTGCTTGATCCTTTTTCGATAAATAACCTTTTTCATTGACAAAAGCCTCACTTTTTATGAAGTGCCGCGAAGGCTTTTTGTCACTCTTAGCAATTGTTTTTGAATAAACTAGTTGCGAAAGGTCTTTTCAACCTTGGTAACACTTGTTTTTGCTAACTTTGCATTTGCACTTTGCATCCATTACATTGTTCATGCACTCATTTTGCTAGCTTGGTCTCAACTTTATTGATGAAAGCTTCCATATCCATGTTAATGCTACACGTGAGCATTTTTCTTTTTGCAATCTTGTGTAAACATGGTGTTTAGACATGATTGAAGACCATCATCATTTAGTTACCAAGCTATGAGGTTGCATTTGGTTGATTTATAAGCTTTGCAATGCGCTTTATTTTTCTTGTGCTATTAAGGCCTATTGATCTTGGAATAGACATGGTGTTTTGACATTGGTTAAATAAGTCTTTTTGGCTATGGAGAAGTTCGGCAACCTAGTTGTAAACATGGTGTTTAGAACTAGGTGTAAACATTGTCTTTGTTTATATACCTTCCTCTCATTTGCATTTACACTAGCACACACGTACACTCACTAGGTTTTTTTTTCTGCTAAGCTAGCTATGCCACAATTTGAGATCTTAGGAATGGTAGGTTTGTTGGCAATTGTCTCTACTACCGACTGTCACCTTGGGGGTAGATTGTGCACTTAAATTGTTTTGCAGGCATGACAAAGCGTTCCCATGAATTCGTGATCAAAGAAGAAATCAAATTCGTCAACATCCCCAAAGTTCGAGAGCAAGCCCCGCTATTTTCATCAAATTTTGCACATGGACAGAGATGTACAAGGAAGAAAAAGTTGATATTCAGAAGCTCCATGAAATTCCCGTTCCAACGCATCCAAGATCAATGAATTTGAAGACCCGTACAAGGAGATATGGCAAAAACTTTGGACGCTGCGCGTTCTGAAATTCGGAACAGATTGCAGCGCTGGGATAAAATGGACACAACTCTCTTGTTCGGAATCAATTTTGTGCGAATAAGAACTCGTTGGAAAGAAAAATTCGTGCACTTCGTAATGGAGCAATGTTTCAGTACATGTTCTGTTCTGGAAATTGAAAGAAAAAAATTCAGGAAGATGAGGCAGCAATGAGACAACGAGGAATTGAAGGAGGCGACGACGATGTGAAGCAATGATTGGGACCATGACTTAGTACAAGAAGAAGTTGAAGGAAAATTGAGGCAACAAAGGTGAAGACACATTGAAAATGATATTGATACACATGAGGGAAGGACTTCAAGAATTGCAAGATGATCCATCTTCTCCTTCCACGCCTAGCATCATGCTAAGCATGGGGGAGGATTTCGTGGACAAGGAAGAAAGATCTCATGGAGTAAGACAATCACAGTTGCCACAAGATGCTCATGATTCTTCTTCCATGCTTAGCTCAATGCTTAAGTATGGAGGAGACCGCGCTACACTTCATTACGAGCATCGAGAAGGACGGTAATTCTTCCTCAACTCTCTCTTTTTCTAAATGCTTGTACATATATGCCTTCAACCATAGATGCAACCTTTGTATATATCTCTCAACATATCACATGGCTTCTAGGAGGACAACCTAGTTTTGTTTTTGTTTTCAATAAGTGTAGGATCACCATCACTTTGTGCTCACCACATTGATACATTTTGGCAATGCCTTATGCTTATGGAAAAATGATGGAAGTTGCCGCTTTGTTTTACCTACGCTATGTTGTATATGACTTGACCATTTGCTCTCAATTAAATGGAATTAAAATGATTAAATACCGGCTCTTTTATTTGTGGAGGTTAAATGACTAAATTCTAAACCCACATATTCTATGTTGCTCTTTGATTTAAGTCTACCGATGACCTTACACCTTGTGATTGTTTAATTTGAAAACTTAATTCCTATGCTATCTACATTTGTGAATCTCTTGCAAAGTTCTACCTACCAAAGCCTATACATACATATTCTTTCATGATGAAACCTTTAGATTGCAAACTTATATTTTGATGAGTTGGATTAAGATTGATTTCTTTGGTATGAGACTAAGAAGCTGGTCATTCCATTTTTTTGTGTAACCTTCTTTTTGCTAGCCTATTTATCCACGCATTGTGAGTTCTTACTTCGGGAATTTTGCAAACCTCGCTGGATATCCACCCTAAACCAAAAATATCTTTTTGTGATTACCTCCTTGACCACAACCCAATTTGAGTATGGATTATCATTTCGACGGAATCAAAAGAATCAAGGGCACCATATAAAGAAAAATTTTGGGAGACAAGGCTGTCCGGAGATTCAAGAGGTTCTACGAAGAAGAAGGTGAATTTGAGATACTTACCCTAGCTAGTTGGTTCTCCCACTATTCACACTCGAGGACGAGCATTCGTTCAAGCATGGGGGGATGACTGGGTAAGTATTCTATGCTATCAAAAGTTCTAAGGAGCAAAAAGAAAGAAAAAAAGAAAGAAAGAGAAAAAAAGAAAAATGAAAGAAAAAAAAGAGAGAAGAATAAAATGCTTCTTAGTTCTTTTTGGCTTCATTAATTTTCCAAGTTACTTTGAAGAACTATTCCATACTCAAATCTTCCAACCACGTGCAATCCGATAACGAGAACTTCATTTGTGTCTCGGGATCATCCATTTGCCACTTGCACATGTCCACCTATCTAAATGTGTGTGTTTCATCTTTCTCCCTCTCCAACATTATTTTCCAATGGCCATTTTGACTAGTCTCAGTAAATCCAATAGATCTCTCTCTTAGTTTGACAATATTTCAGATATAATGTTTTGCTAGGATTGTTTTTACCTACCAAGCTCCACATAAGCCTTCCACTTTTACATATGAGTAGAATAGGTTGAAGACAATCTAATGTAGGCTTGAGCGACTTGATGAGATGAGTATTTCCATGATCTTTTGCAAGAGAACCTCACTTATGTTTGATATGCATTCTTTTGAAAACTCTTCACGATGAAACAAGGTAAAGGTTTGAAGTTCGCTTAAATTTGAGAGCATTGCATTTATATATTATTGTGGCTTGTTCTTTAATTGCTAGTCTATCTTCCATAATGAAAAAGTAGCCGGTCACAACATGAACTTAAATGCTAAATACTTGAGAGAGCAATATGTCTTGTTATGTATGACTAAGTGCAGAGAGGACATTGAGGGGCAACGCTGATTTCTTTATAAGCAAAGCCCCTGGACTTACTCGAGGACGAGCAAGGTTTAAGCATGGGGGGAATGTTGGCGCTCCTTAAGTACCCCTTTTATCCCTTGTTTATCCTTGATAATGGCATGAATTCAATATCAAAATCACTAACCGTCCTAACCCCGGCCTAATTATTGGTCATTTTCACATATGCACATATATTTTGGAGGAACTTCATTTTTGCAGGTTTTTGGCCTATTTTGGAGCATGAAATGACGAGGCCCGTGATCGAGCACTAACACGGAGAAAGACGAAGGCCAAAGCCCAAAGAAAGGACCAAAGCCCATGTTGATTCGAAGCCCATTCATGCACATCCATCCTCCAAGAGAGCCCAAAGGACCAAGCCAACGAAGATGAGATCAAGATACTTCGGGATTAAGCAAAGCAAATGAAGATTTAAGGAAGGATTCCCTATCATATCCTTTCCTCGAAGATATCTCCAAGATAACGACGTCAAAAGGGGTGCAATCATGAAGGACATAAACTCTAGAAGATACGAGGAGTCTGCACGCGAAAGGAGGACATGAGATGGCAAAGGAATGAGCCAGGCCGGCCGGCCCAGCCCTTTTTGAGGTCGGTTCGACCTCCCCTTCGACCGGAGGCTTCCTCGGCTTATAAATAGCTCACACCTTATTCAACTCGAAGCATCCATCCACCCAGAACTCAACGAAAACCTAGGGTCAAGACCGGAGGGAGACGACGGCCGCCGCAAGTCTTCGAAGTTGTCTAGGAGATGGCTTAGGCCGACCCTAGCCGCCGTGGCCTCCCTGCGTGGTTGTGCCATGGCGGAGTTCAAGAGCTAGTTGGATTCATCGATGGTGTGCACATGGCGGTGATGATCCAAACGAATCTATTATGTGAGTAATGATAATCATGTCTTCCGAATCTATTAGAGATCATGTTCTCCTCTTTCGATTTCGTTCTCCTCTTTGGGTTTGCTTTATCTTAGATCTATTATCGAGATAGATCGCTTAGCATGATCTTGTAGTCATGGTGGCTAGAGGTTCATGGCGGAACTACCAAAGGGGGTTCGACTTGCTTCAGGGTATCCCGTTGAAAGGGGTGGCGTCGTGACAGGCCGTTGCCAGTTAGTAGGTTGGGTATCGAGGGATCGGATTGGAGATTTTGAGTTTAAAGATGCTTTTGATTGAGATGCATGATTTATCCGCTCGTTGGCTTGAACTACAACTAGATGACGATAGGCCTAGTCATATATTTGGTTTTGCTATGATTAAGCCTATATTCATGGATGAGATCAACCTTTACATATCACTCATATTTATTAAAGGTTTACCCTTTATATGCAATCAATGCTGCATGTTAGGATAGATCCATTAGATTAGATGGGAAACCTTAGGTAGTTCTTTGTCGATTCACGGATTGATAAACCTTGGGGGAATACTCTAAGGGAAAAGCTACACGAACCGTGTGCTTGCGGTATACAAATCGGGGCGCTAAGGAGCGTCAACAAGCTGGAACAAGGGCTATTACATTACCAAAGCCCTGCTGCAAACCAACTAACATTAGAGAAAGGTTCACAAACGACCCGACAACACCTTACTAGCGAGGGGTTATCCTACATGACTCGAACTACTGAGCCACAAAAGAATTCTCAAACCAAGGTTAGCCTAAAGCACTATGTTGGTCATCCTACCCAACTATCTTACAGTTAGGCTACACTGCAAGGGGAGAATCGACGCTATCCATCCACGTCCTCATGGAGTCCCAGGTCCCGACTCGACTCCAGACACTCCCTCGATCTCCTCAGGGTCCTCTTCTTCTTCCTCTTCTTCTGGCTCCTCAGCTGCCTCAGTCTCCATGTCTGCTGCTGCCTGCACCTGAGCCTGGGCGTCCTCAATCCACTCCTGGGCCTGCTGAAGCTGCCCCTCAAGGTGCTGCACCATCTGAGTCCTGTTCTCCTGCTCCTCCTGCAACTCCTGAATCCTTATCTTCCTCACTCTGGACTTGGCCTTCAGGGTCTTGATCTTGTCTTGAGTACCGATCATGTGCTGCTCATGGAGGTGAGCCTCTCGAGCCTTGCTCCTGCATATCTCATTTTCCTCGCGCAGCTGCTCATACATGTTGACCAAAGCTGAGGAATAGCTGAACGAGAGGGCTGTCCTGACATTGTAGTCGGGCATCATGTAGTTCATGTTGCGGTTCACCCGATCTGCATAGGCCTGAGTGGTCTCATCCTTCAGAGGAAACACACTGTAAGGAGTATCTATCACCTCTGCATTATGCTTCTCTGAGAACTCGTCAATGGCCTTCCTAGCTGCAATCTCCCAGGAGTCTGCCAGCTTCCTACCATAGACAGTGAGCTGCCACGAGACCCATTCCAAGCGAGCGGGGCAAGCAGGAATCTTCACTATCATCTGACAGCGCTCGGTGCCCAGCAAGCTAGACTCGTGTCTTGAGTACTGTGGGGGTCAGTGTAGTCAAACGCCCTGAGCATCTGCCACAGCAGACGAGGAAAGTGGCCGGTGTGGAGGGCATTGGAGTGCGCCCAACCCTCAGCGTCCACGATCACGTGCGTGAAGCTAGCCATCTGTAAGAACACATAGCGCTAACGTAAGCCACAGTTTTCAAAAGTAACAAAAATTAAATTTGGTAACGCAACATAAATAAATTTTTGAATAACACAGTGTAAAAACATGGCGATCCAAATAAATTTTTATGAAGCGCAACCATAAGCAAGAAAACGATCAATCAACTTGGTATGCAAGATGCATGATGCATGCACGTTCTAGCGTTTCTCACCCAAACAAGTACCAAAATATGGTATACGAGGACAATTAGTGGAACAATTACGTACTCTCCCTATATATATACTAGTCGTTCCTACGATCAAGGATTTCATAACGCGCTTAACGTGATTAGTTTCCTGCAGAAGAACACAGAGACAGATATATAACCACTTCTGGACCCTTCGTGCCAGCACTCGCGAATGGTCCCCATGTGTCCTACGCCACACGGGTAACGCATATGCAGTTTCCCACATATTCACACATACATTACCATCCACTATAGAGATGGCACCCAGACGTTCGACGCTGAATGGGCAGCGCTGCATACGTCATAACAACGTATTCACTTTCCGTACACTCGCCTTACGGGACATCCAAGGGTAGACGTGTCCCAAGGGTCACGGTCATGGCCAACCGCATGACAGGTTTACATCTCGTAACATTGCCTTACGAAATGGCCGTGATCACAATCACACGGTAAGAAATCCGCACTCCATTTCAGGCGGCAGATAGCGACAGGCTCGTTTGAATTGAGCCTTATCACCTCCTCGTATGCTCATCATATGGGACCCGCGCACGTATGAAACACGTGGGCTATTCTAAAGGACTACCAAGAATGCTTACCTTGCTTACCATAGCGTAGGTGCGTCGTTACCGAATTAAGGTTTAGCAAAAAGTAAAAGCTGGAAGTGCTGGAAAAAAATAGATACTTAGATGCCACCTAACTTATGTAACATATTTAGGGCATACGAACTATCTATCCTATTCCTTAGCGCATCGAGCGTCAACTTTTCGAAAAACCCGAAATCATTGCAAGGTAAGAGTTACTTAATTAAGCACGCCAGTAATCACCCCAGTGCAATTTAGAGCTCTGATGCCAGCTGTAGCAGCACCGTCCAAATTAAACCGGCTTAAATGCACTAACCATCATCTTAATACTTCATCAAGTTACTGTGCACTTAAAACGGTGTAACCTGACAGGCTGTCGGGTAAAATCCCGATTAAACTACTGTACTCCAGGATCACAATTGCACTTAGACCCGTACGAAGACGAGTACATGTGATACCAGCATACATAAGTCTTCAAAATAATTTACAACACAGGTTTTACATAAAAGTCTTAAATACAAGCGAGAAAGTTTAAAACACAGCGGAAGTTTAAAACTGAGTTCGAAATACAATACAATAACCACGACGACGGTACAAGGCGAGCTCCACATCCTGCCCACCGATGTGGCGCCAACCTGCCCGATCTTCACGGGGAAGATGGGGCCCACTCGACGGTCCACCCAGGAGGAAGTGGCTGTCCAATCTAGGACGCACATACCTCCTCGAAGTCAGCGGGGACACAACCTGAATAGAAGGGTTACAACAACAACCCTGAGTATACTAATACTCAGCAAGGCTTACCCGACTTTGGGTATACTTAGCCCATTACCTAGACATGCAAAGCTTTTTGGCTCTGGAGTTCTTTTGCTGAAAGGCTGCTAGAAGTGAATCCTTACTTTCAATATTTTAGCTCCATTTAGTACAACGAGTATTAACTAAATTCACCTAAACATCTAGAGCACACATGGTGGATCAGATTATTCTTCAGTAACTCACAAACCAGCCCTTTTCATTTCATTTTCATTCCACTTTCTTACTACGATGTGACAAAGTGAACAAGGCTCTCATATCCGCGAGTCACGGCGAATCGATCCGATTTAACCTTGCAAGGTGGACCTAACTCACACGACACATGAAAACCCCATCGGGCCACACACGTCAACTGTTCCCATCATTGCCCCGACGTCTGAATCACGCCTGCCAAAACCCGGGTGAAGGGTCCCTCACGGCGAACTCCTACAGAACCCGAAGGTGACATACTATCCAACACCCGCCATCATTCCACTCCCAGAGTAGCAGGCCGCGATTCAAAGTATCGTTGCAAATCAGGTAATTAGCTTACCAGTTTCGACTACCTCCTACTTCCGGCATGTGGTTAGTACTGTTCAATCCTCGATCAACACTGCCAACAATGGAACGGTCCTCAATCGACACAGGCGGAGAATTCTTTTCATCCCTTCCATACCATTAATCCAACTCATTTCCGCCCGGTCTCCATTTCTCTTTACTCAACAAATCATTTCAAAGCCAAACTAAGGAATCAAGATCCTAAAACTCGCGAGTGACAGTAATCACCCAACTTTTACCGAGATCCTACTTAGCAAAGCATTGCTAACGATACCCTGCACACTAGTATGGACTCATAGCTACCTAGGGAGAACATGCATACTAGGGTTTCATATAACTCCTAAAACTTAAATGCACAAATATTTAAATAAATATTGAATAATTTAAATTATGGTTATGCTCCGGGGCTTGCCTTGCAGGTCAGCGGGTTAACAACTTCTTCGCAAGTGGGCTCGCCTGCGTCTTCCTGCTGCTCTCCCGCCTGCGGCTCTTGGATCGGCTCGGCGATCAGCTCGTAGGCAGCTTCGTTCGTTGCGTCTACACGAATAAAAATATGCCATGCAACAATTAGAACACAGTGCAATGCATGAGTACTTATGATGCGATGAAAAGATCAAATCATTTTAGCCTGAAGTGTTTCCTTAAAAAAAACCTACTAAACTTGCTTAGGGTAGCAGAGATTAAAACAGAGGCTTGTTTTGCATGCATGAAACAATTAACTAACAACATTTAAAAAGAAAAGAGCATGGCTAGGAATAAATTATAAGCAAAACCCTAACTTGCATACATGATCTATCAAAAAAATTAATCAGCTTAACGTGAAAGCAGTAAAGCATGCCACCCAAATTTTCCAACATTTATTGCTGCTAACAAAGCCTTAAAAAAACCATAGCAAGGTAAACAAAACACAATTAGATCTACACAAACGTGCACAACACCAGCACCTGAAATTTTTATAGTGGATTACACATAGAAGGATTAAGCCACTGTGAATGTTTCATAATTTTTAGAGCAACAGAACAAGTGGTACAAATTAAACTAGCTTAAACACAAACTGAATTTTCATCAGGGGCAAAAGTGACATTTCACATGAACAAGTATTTTTCTTCTGAAGATCTTGATTTTAAAAACCTAACAAAATTGGGTTTGCATTTTTAGGAAATTCCTGTGATTTATTATGCAATTTAGAATCACCAGTCGAAAATAGGATAAAATAAACAAAAATTGAAAAACATAAAGAGGGGGGGCTGACAGCCGGGCCCCACTTGCCAGTGGGCGCCGGCCCGGCTTCCAGGCGCACCCTCCCCTGTTTATGTCCGCACAGGGCCAGGCCGTGGCACGGCGGCGGCGGCGGCGCTCCCACCGGCGGAGCCCGGCCGGCGGAGCGGCGCGGCCCGGTCGCGGCCAGGGCGGGACGGTGGGGCAGGCGCGCGCGTAGGGTAGCGTAGGGGTGCGCAGAGGGGAGGGAACGCGCGCGCACGGCGGCCCGTGGCGGCGCGAGGTAGAATGCGCGGTGGCGGCGGCGTTCCAGCCCGGCCAGGGCCGGCCGGCGGCGGAGGCGGGCGGCAACACGGCCAGGGGGTTCAGGCGGCCTAAGGGCGCGCGACAGTGGCGTGCGAGCGCGCGCAGAGAGGGCCGGCGGTTTACGCGCGCGGCGGCCGGCGTGTCCGCGGCGGCGCGGCGGTGATTCGGCGGCGGCGGCGCCGAAATCAAGTGGGGAAGGGGTCGGGGAGTAGGAGTAGGCCGCGGGGAAGCTCACCGGGGGTTCGTTTTGTGCGAAGGAAGGCTGGGAGAGGGAGCTCGACGGAGAGGGCGAAGCTCGGGGCGGACAGCGATGGTGGACTTTGTCTGCGGCTCGATTTCGGCCGGGGTAGGGCACTGCCGCATTCGTGGAGGGATGGAGTGGGTTCGGGGCGAGATGCAGTGGCTTGGAGCGCGATGAATCGAGCTGCGGCGGCGAGGATCGGCCGGTGCGACGAGCGGTGGCGACTTCTTTCGGTTCTGCTCGCTCGAGCTCGACCTGGCTCCGCGCGAGCGCAAGAAAGGGGAAAGGATGGACTGGACGGGAAGCTTCCAGCCTGCGCGAGAAGAAGAGCGGCGTCGGGGCGCGATTGCCGACGCGTGGAGGCTCGCCACCGGCCACAGTCGCCGGTTTGGCGTCGGGGGCGTCACAGTAAAGGCACTGGAGAGCACAGTGATCGGATTTCAAGATTTTGACTCCATTTTGGTTAACTGAAACTCCAAATTTCATGTAGCAACTTGAAATTTGGCCAAAATAAAAGTTGTAGAAGAAGTAAAGATCTACAACTTTCGTTTTAGGCGAAAATCGATTTAAAACTCGGATCACTGCGAAAAACAGGGTCGAATGTAGCTAAGTCAAACATTACTATGCGAACTCGATTAGCGTTAATGACGGATTTGAGTCCACGATTAGCGAGTTAACTCGTGATTAGCGAGCACAATTAACACAGGGGTGTTACGACAGGTACCATCACCCACGGTGGTGTCCTGACGGGCTTAATCGCTCGCAAAAGCGCAGAGTGCAGCGCTTGCGAAGTCTAGAAGAGGCAGAAATGAAGTACCTTGACGTGCTGAGGAAGGCGCGTCCGGATCTTGCGGAACAAGTCAAGCACCCGCGAAGGGTGGAAAGGCGCCCTCCAAGAAAAGAGTGGCGCCCCAAGCAGACAAAAGCCGATGAGAAGCTATCGGCTAATGTGAACATGGTGTTCGTGCTCCCGTCAGAGTTTCGGGCACCCCAACCGGAGGATTTGCCTGTTGCACAGTTGGATCTTGGCCCCCAGCCGATCATCTTCGAGAAGCCAAAGGAAAAAAACTACAAACATTTGAAGGGGTTGTATCTCAAAGGCTTCATCAACGGTAAACCCGTTAACAGGATGCTAGTTGACACCGGTGCTGCAGTCAATCTGATGCCATATTCAGTGCTGCGCTGATTGGGGCGTTCTTCTGCCGACCTAATCAAGACCAATGTGATGCTCCATGACTTCAACGGACAACCATCAGAGGCAATGTGAGTTCTTAATGTGGAATTGACGGTGGGCCGCAAGACGATCCCGACTTCGTTCTTCATCGTCAACAGCAAGAGTACATACACGGTATTACTTGGGAGGGATTGGATTCACGCCAACTGTTGTATCCCTTCCACAATGCATCAGTATCTCGTCCAATGGGATGGCGATGAAGTGGAGGTGGTCTGTGCAGATGACTCCAGCGAGGTCTCGCTCGCAGACATGAACGCCTGGGATGCAGAAGGCCAAGAGCCGATCTCAGGGATCGCCCTGGAAGATTGTGATCGGATCGAAGCGACAAAAAACGGACTGAGGTTGGTCTTATCCACTGGCCTCACAGAGTAGACGCATCCTGGCATGCTACGGGGTGTAATAGAGATACAGAGGCCGGTCCCAGCGACCGGCCCCAAAAAATAGAAAAATCCTATTTGGGGTCGGAATTGTTACATCATGTACATACGATGGCCTGCTCTAGCAGTTGGCCACTCATCGACTATTTAGTTTCGGATAATAATGGAAGTATAGAAGCAGCCAGCCCATGCGGTTGGTCAAATAATTTTTCTTGTCATCTCCCTGTGTTTGCCGCTGTTCTTGAGGATAACGAGGACTCGCCTACGTTCACAGCTAGTTTTTCAGATGATGACAAGCTAGGATACGGGTTCACGTCAGCTGATGATTTGGAAGAGGTTGACATCGGTCCTGGGGATAAGCCACAACCGACATTTATCAGCAAGAAGTTGGATCCGGCCTTGCGTGAGGAGATGATTGCACTACTGAAAGAGTATCGGGATTGTTTCGCGTGGGACTACACTGAGATGCCCGGTCTAGACAGAAGCATCGTCGAGCATCGGCTCCCGCTCAAGAAAGGGTTTCGGCCATTTCAGCAACAAGCACGTCAGATGAAGGCCGAAGTCCTAGAAGAAGTCAAGAAAGAGGTGGAGAAGATGCTGGATGATGGGTTCATCAGGCCGTGCCGGTATGCAGAATGGATCTCCAGTGTGGTACCGGTACAAAAGAAGGATGGCCGATGGCATGTCTGCGTCGATTTTAGAGATCTCAACAGAGCGACGCCAAAGGACGAATAGCCGATGCCTGTTGCAGAGACATTGATCAACGTAGCTGCCGGCCACAAAATGATGAGTTTTATGGACGGTAATGCCGGCTATAACCAGATCTTCATGGCCCCAGAAGACATAAACAAGACCGCGTTTAGAGTAACAGGCGCGGTCGGCTTGTTCGAGTACTTGGTTATGACCTTTGGATTGAAAAATGCCGGTGCAACGTACCAACGTGCCATGAATTACATTTTTCATGATCTCATCGGCAAACTGGTAGAAATCTACATTGATGATGTCGTGGTCAAATCCAAATCAGCTGGGGGGCATCTTGAAGATCTGCGTCAAGTTTTGGAGCGGACTCGAAGGTTTGGGCTCAAAATGAACCCAAAGAAATGTGCCTTTGGAGTGTCGGCCGGTCAATTTTTGGGATTCCTGGTGCATGAACGGGGAATCGAGATCAGCCTGAAGAGTCAAGAAGCTGTGAAGACGATGAAGCTACCTACTACCAAGAAAGAATTGCAGAAGCTCATCGGTAAAATTAATTTTGTCAGACGATTTATTTCTAATCTGTCTGGGCGCATTGAACCATTCATGGGTTTAGTGAAGATCAAATCCGATGATGAGTTTCACTGGGGGGCAGAACAGCAGCAAGCTTTCGATGAAATCAAAGAATATTTGTCAAAGCCTTCAGTGTTGGTTCCTCCTCAACAAGACAGGCCGTTCTATGTGTACCTATCCATGGGTGACACTTCCATTGCTTCGGTGTTAGTCCAGAAGCACGACGGCCAGGAGAGGGTGGTTTTCTACCTCAGCAGGCGCATGTTAGACGCCGAGACCAGGTATCCTGAAATTGAGAAGCTTTGCCTTTGCTTATCCTTTACATGTACAAAGCTTCGTCATATTTTGCTCTCGGCAGAAACAATTATCATATGCAAATCGGATGTCATAAAGCACATGCTGTCGGCTCCTGTCCTGAAAGGCCGGCTTGGAAAATGGATGTTTGCATTGTCAGAGTTTGATATCCGATATCAGCCTGCGAAAGCAGTCAAAGGATAGGCACTGGCGGATCTTGTTGCGGACAGGATCAGCACTGATATTGCTGCACTATTTATTCGTGCTTGGGCTACGTTTTTTGACGGATCGGCTTATGATGATGGGTGCGGTGTGGGAATTCTGTTGGTGTCGCCTCGAGGGGCGACTTACTCCTTTTCCATCAGGATGACTGCCCCATGCACCAATAATCCGGTGGAATATGAAGCCGTTCGCAAGGGGATGGAAGTGCTCCTCGAAGCTGGTGCAGAAGCAGTGGAAATTTTTGGAGATTCGAAGCTGGTGATTTCTCAGCTCACGAAAGAATATAGATGTGAGAGCGAGGCTCTTTTTCCAATATGGATGCAGTGCCGTGAGTTGATGTCACGATTCAGGTATATCAATTTCCACTGGATACGCAGAACTCTGAACAATGAAGCCAATGATTTGGCACAGATGGCTTCTGGATACAAGGAAACGGCCGATGGAGTCGATGTGGAGATTCAGTTTCTAGAACCTGGAGACTGGAGAGCCGATATCTTCAATTACTTGAAGGATTCGGCTCGGGGGGCACCCAGGAGGACAAGACTCAAGGATATGAAGTATGTTCTGATAGGGGATGACATGTTCCACAGGACCTTCGAAGGACTACTGCTTAAATGTCTGGAACCTTCAGAGTCAAATCGGCTCTTGCATGAGGTTCATGAAGGAGCCTACGGTATTCATCAATCGGCTCATAAGATGAAGTGGCTGATTAGGCGATCGGGATATTACTGGCCTACTATGCTTGAAGATTGCTTCAAATATTACAAGGGATGTCAGGCATGTCAGAGGTTTGGCAAAATTCAGATAGTGCCAGCATCAGTAATGAATCCTATCATCAAGCCGTGGCCATTCAGGGGTTGGGCCATGGAGATGATTGGTCAGATCAACCCGTCATCTAGCAAGGGTCACCAATGGGTCTTAGCTGCTACAGATTATTTCACAAAGTGGGTAGAGGCAGTGCCCATGAGATCAGTAGCGTCAAAAGATGTGATCAGCTTTGTCAAAGAGCACATCATTGACAGATTTGGGATCCCTCAGACCATTACGACCGATGGAGGATCGGTCTTTATATCAGAGGAATTCAGAAAGTTTGCCGATGACATGGGGATTAAGCTGATCAGATCATCTCCATATTATGCCCAGGCTAATGGACAAGCTGAAGCATCCAACCAGAGCCTCATCAAGTTGATCAAGAGAAAGATCGATGAATATCCTAGGCGCTGGCATGAGGTTTTGTCAGAAGCTTTGTGGGCATATCGTATTTCGTGTCACGGGTCCACCAAGACATCGCTGTACCATTTGGTCTATGGCCAAGATGCTGTGTTACCATGGGAGATCTCGGCCGGTTCAAGGCGTGTTGAGTTTCAGAATGATCTATCTGCTGAACAATATGCAGCCTTGATGAACGATAATGTGGAGGATCTGACAGAGCTAAGGCTTTGGTCGTTGGAGAAGATTAAGGAAAACAAGGCTAAAGTTGCTCGTGCGTACAACAAGAGGGTCAAGCCAAAGAATTTCCAGGTTGGAGATTTGGTTTGGGAGGCAGTGTTGCCATTAGGAACTAAAGATAAAAAGTATGGCAAGTGGTCTCCAACTTGGCACGGGCCTTACAAGATTGATCAGGTTTTGCCTGGGAATGCATACATGCTCGAGGAATTAGACGGAGTCAAGTTTCCTGTTGCTGTCAATGGCCAACACCTCAAGATGTATTTCCCGAGCATGTGGGAAAGCGAGTAACAAGAGCCGATGAGATCCATCTGGCTGTACCGAGAAAGGCCAACACGTTGAGTTGGCCGGTAAAAAAAAAGAAAAGAAAAGAGATAGGCCAACACGTTGAGTTGGCTGGTAAAAAAAAGAGAAGAAAAGAGATAGGCCAACACGTTGAGTTGGCCGGTAAAAAAAAATGAATGAGAAGCCAACACGTTGAGTTGGCTAGTAAAAATACATACGAGAAGCAAGACAGCCGATGTCTAACCATCGACTTAAGATGTTTTAAATGAATACAAGTTTCAGGTTTAACAGGCCACATCAAATGTTTTCTGAACAGTTCTACTAGTTCAGGAATTTTTCTATGGCATGGATGGCGTCCGCACATACAACATCAGCTCTTGCAATGATTTCTTCGTCGTCCTTGTCATCGCTTGATATTATCTGTCAACTCAAGGTGCTTATCTCTGCAAACTCTGCCTGTATTTGTTCAGTCATTTCTTGGGCTTCCTGCCTAGAGTTTGCGATCGAAGCTTTCTCCTCTTGGATTAGTCTTTGGGTAGTGCGGACCTTTTCTTCAAGTTCCATCAGTTCCTTTTCCAAGAGGTTGAGTCGTCTTGTGTTCTCAGAGATATCGGCTTTAGCATCCAGAGTTGCTTTCTTTTGGTTGAGGGCTTTGCACTTTTGAGCTATGTCAGTTTTCAGAAAGACTTGAGAACGACGTGCTTCTATTCTTTGTTGAGCTGCCTTCACCTCTGCCCGAAAGAAAGGAAGATGGCCGGCTGGCCAGAGTTTGACTCGAAGTAATTCAGGAAGCTGGGATTCTATCTGCTCAAGAATTTCTTTTATCTTGCTGGAATCATCAACCAGAGCAGTGATCGGAGCAGATAATAGATCCTTGATGAGTTGAAGCTGATTTGCCAAGTTAGCCGATTGCTGCAGAGATTTTGTTTTTGTTCTAGGGGCAGTCAGACCCATCGATGCCTGGTCGAAGGAAAGTAAACCTGAAATATCAAAGCCCTATGGACATATATGAAGTTAGAGCGAGATGCATTTATGAAGCTATCGGCTGGTTTAGAATTGGTTCTCATAAAAGTTACCTGTTCTGAACAAGAAGTAATGATCGGTTTAGGTGTAGCCGATCCGGTTGGATTGGAGGTGACAATAGGGGTTTCGACTGTGTTAACCTGTTCGTCGTGCACATCCGTCAGAGTATTTGAAGTCTCAGTTGCTCCAGTGTCAGCTTCATGAACGATGACTTCGTGCTGTGCTGGGCTACTGGTTTCAAGGATGTCTTCAGCTACGTCCTGGAAATAGAATTACAGTCAATCAGAGTACATATGTATGCAATAAAGAAGAAGTTTTAGAATGATGAGTTACCTGGTTGGTGTTGGACTCTGATGGATTCGGGGAAGCTGGTGCTGGTTTCTTGATGACTCGTCTAGTGATCATCTTCCTTTTCTTGGTCAAGACTCGGGGGGCAACGCTTGCAGAAGCTTGTCTTCGTTTGGAAGCCGACTGAAGTAAGTCATGCTGAATAGTCATTATCACTTTCTTCATTGATGATGATCCTTTGCAGAAGAGTACATTAGGAGCAGTTGGAACAAAGTGGAATGGCTCCCCGTTGCTGGTCATAGGTTCTAGACCATCTGTTGGCTGCTAACAGGGTGAGCAGGATTAGTCAAGTAAAGGAATGGATGATCTAGAAAGAGTAAAATGCGTAAATTCAGTACCTCTTCCTCGGGGATTACATATTCAGGATCAATTTGCTGTAGTCGAGGACCTAGAGCTTTTCTGAAAACATGGGTTTTCCACATTCCCCACCATGTGCTAAAATCGATCGATGAAGGATCAAAGGATAGATCAGCTGGTATTGGAATGTGGAGGTCATCGAACATGATATAGCATCTCGAGCTGGTGAGACCACCAGGCAGATCGGCTCTACTCTCCACCAAGTGGTGAATATGGAAGTAGGGAGGGACCTATCCTAGGCCAAGTTGCCGAGCTGCTATGACTGGTTGGTAGGATTCATAACCTGGCTTGATAATTCTATTAGAGGTGCTGATGCCAACAGGAAGGAAGCCAGGTCAGATCATTAAAGAGTATAAATGCCGAGTGCTATTGTCATCGGCAAAGTTATCTAATCTGAAGGCAGTTGGGTTTTCAAAGGATTCAGATTCAGTGAATGGGAAATAGAGTGGATTATCCAGTCCTTTGTAGAAGACTCTGAACCAATTTGCTGCATCTGCTGAATTCAGTTTACTGCCAGAGAGACTAAATAAAGCTTGGCCATAGCTAGTACATCTAATTGGTTTGCCACTCTCATCAGGGAAAGAGTTCTTGGTTAGGCCTTGGAAGTTCAGAATCTGGTGCTGAAAGTACAGTTGTGCCCACAACTGAATAAACCACCAAGGGCCTCCAGTTCTCAATTTCTTTTGGTTAAGCAAGTTAGATGTCATCAAATGGAGATATCTGTAGGTTTCTCCAAGGAAAAGTTTGCCTAGGCCGATGTGATTGCCATGGGCCAGGTGATAGGGCAAGGGAAGGTAGTTTTTAGTTGGAGCTAAAGAAGGGCCACAGAAGATGAAGTGCTCTAGCCAAAGATTTAAGAAGGCTGTGTGTTCCTTCTCAGTCACTGGACCTTTTGTTTTCATGTGCTGATTCATGTAAGTGCCCCAGTTTGTGCAGTTAACCTTGGAAGAAAGTTTGAAGGGGATTTCTGCCATTTTGTGGGCAGCTGGATTAGGAGATCCAATGTCTAGGCCAGTGATCATGGTGACATTTAGCAGAGTGGGAGTCATGGGTCCATGACCAAAGAGGAAACAGTTCAGAGCATCGGACCAGAAATAGCCGATGGTTTTCAGAAGATTTTCATCTTTGTCAAGTGGAGACAATGATAAGCTAAGTGCATCGGCTATGTTCAAATCCTACCACAAGGGCATATAAGCTTTTGCTACTCTGCTGTACCATGTAATCCAGCTCTCAGGAGGGTTAGGCCTGGCTCTTAAGCAGTCGGCCCAGAGGTTCAAATCGATGTTTTGACTCATGAAAGGAATCCTATTTGCTTCACAAGAGATCAAATCTATGGGGTTTTCGAAAGTTCGTGGGCCAAGACAGAAAGATTTTGGGTTGGAAGGATGCGGCAGAAGAATGTCTGACACCTGAAGTTTAGAAATTCAGAAGTATGCATATGGTGTCAGGTTTAAGAGTTTAATGTTTCAGAGGCTTGATAAGCTGAGGAAAGGCTAAAGGATTGGGCTGAATGTTACCTTCAGGCCGTAGATTGCCGCATCATTGATTGCAGAATTTGTTATCTGAGCTGCAGAGTCTGCCATGATTCAGATCTGTTGACTTAGGGTTTGGTTGCTGTGGGCTCTGATTCGAATTCCGGGTGCTTGGAGAGTTCTTGCTCGAATTTGTAGAGCTGGGTTTACGAATTATGTTCGGATTTAAGAGCTTGTTTCGAGTTCGGTTCAAGGTGGAAGTAATACTCTACTCTTATGCGGGTTGCTTCTAGTTTGAATTTCGTCGGCTCTTGGATATTTATAGAAGCCTGATGCGTTGCCATCGGCTTTTTGGAAAGTAAATCAGACACACAGAATTAAAGGAAATTGATTTCATTAATAGAAAGGTCATTACAAGGAAAGCCGATTGTTACAAAGGAATTAATCCTTCGGCTTTGTGATCCTACCCCTACGATGCTACCTACATCTACCAATCGTAGGTATCTGAGTGCCTACGACACTTGGGGCTTCTCGCCGATGCGTCTCTGCCGTCGTCATCGTCGTCGTCGCTGCCGCTGTTGCCGTCGTCCTCGGCACTGCTGCTGCTTCGTCCGCCGCCGCCGCTGCTTCCTTCTTCGCTCCCCTCCGTGGGGGCTGTGAGGAATTGGTGGGAGTTTCCTCCTGCCGCCATGTCATCGCTGGAGGAGGAGTCGATCTCTTCAGAGGAGTCGGCTCCCTCCCAAGAAAAGACGTCATCTTCGCTGCTCTCCAGTTCCTCTTGGAACAGGAACTGGAGGTCTTCCTCTCCTTCAGTTTCGGGCTCATCCTCATCGGAGGCAATCCCGAAGTCGAACTCCTCTGCATCCCAGTGCAGAGGAGCCAATGCCTCATAGGCTGCTGTTGGGTCCCATTCGGGAGTCGGCTCTCGGCTCTCCGAGATAGAATCGATGGAGGAAGCGGAAAGGGAAGAAGAAGAAGAGGGAGAAGAGGAAGAAGAGGAATCTCTGAAGGAGTTGGGGCCAGAGGAAGAAGAGATCGCCATGGCTGGCAGAGGAGTGGGGTTTTCTGCGCTATTTGGCTTTGGGAGGAAGAAGGAGTTTGCCGTGAAGAAGAGCCGATTCGGGGTGAGATTAAATAGTGAAAAGATGGAAGACGGATTGGCAGTTTCACATTCTACGAGAAGCCAGTTGCAGAGACGTTGCGTCTTCCTTGGTGGTTGCAGTGTGTTTAATGAGCATTAACGGGAAGATGAAGCGACGGAGTGGTTTTGGAACTATCATTGCCAAAACCAGGGGGCATGTGTTATCGCCATAAATTAACAGGATTAATTTGTGGGCCGAGAGCAAGATGGGCTTAAAGCAGAAGATTGAAGAAGGCTTGTAAATCGGCTCCTGCGTGAGCATTTGGGCCACATGGGCCATGTATCCTTAGATTTAGTTCAAGATTAGAGATAGAGTCCGATCGAGACAAGATTAGTTTAGAATGTTTCCCAAGTCTCCGGACTATAAATATGTACCATATGTTATTCATGAAAAGAGGAACATCATCACATCTCGCAAACAACAACTCTCGGCGCATCGCCACCCCTAATCCTAGGGTTTCATCCAAGTAAGCGCCATGCTACCCTGATCGCTTCTCGCGATCAGGGCAGCATTGTTCTTGCTTTTACCTTGGTATTACTCGTGCTGAAGCGTTTTTGATGGCGAGTAGTACTAGTTATCTTAATGTTCGTAGCATGGCTTTTAGTAGATCTGTTGTGCTTTGTTGCTTATCATCTACGAATATCATGTTGTCTTTACGCGATCATGTTATCATCTTATACTAGCTCTTGTTGCATAGAGTTAGCTGCATAAAGGCAACACCCTGCTTCTTTTATGTCTAGTAGATCTAATCTGTTATGGTTTGCTCTTGTCTCTAAGAGTTGGCGTAATATCTGTTAGATTAGGCCTTGCAAACGGGTTGGATGATCCAGTGGTGTACTAGATGCTTTATCTTAGCCTTAATAGGGATCGTTCCAGGAATCGGCTCTTGCTAGTTCTTAGGCCTCCGTTTTGGCTTATGGTTTAGTTATCTGTTACGTTCATTAGGCCCAGTCACATGTAGGATGTTCCGATCTAGCAGTGAATCTTTTACCATCGTGGATTAGATTAATTAGATTTAATTGAAGCAATTTTACATTTATTTGCTTTATTCATCAATATCCGGATAGATGCAAATCCAATCTGACACTGGGACTCGATCGGCTCTTTAAAGCCGATGCAAGAGTCGTCCCAGGGAGCCGACCACGGCTCGGACTTATGTTTCCACGTGTTTGTGTATGCAGGCACTCATTGCAAACACGTTCGCACCTTCCTGATCGGGTATAGGTCAGGTGGCATGCCCTGCGTCTTCACGAGCCGCGGCGTGTGCTGGAATTGCGGGCCGTCGACGAGGGAGCAGTGCCTGCCAGCGCCCCGGCAACCTCCCGGCTCTTCGTGTTGCCTGTCGCTGCTCGCCGGTGGGTTTCGACCGACAACAATTTCTTCGAGGGAAAGGATAGGATGGAGAATCCTTAAATCTCTATTTGCTTTGCTTAGCCCCGAAGTATCTCGATCTCATCTTGTGGGCTTTGTCCTTTGGGCTTCATTGGAGGGTGGATGTGGCTTCTAGTCGTCATGGCCTTTGGTCCTTTGCTTGGGCTTTGGCCTTCGTCTTTCTTCGTGATATTGCGTGATCATGGGCCTCGTCATTTCATGCTCCAAAATTGGTCAAAAACCTATAAAAACGAAGTACCTCCAAAATATATGTGCAAATGCGAAAACAACCAATAATCGAGCTGAGGTTAAGATGGTTAGTGATTTTGATATTAAATTCATAACATTATCAAAGTTAAACAGGGGATAAAATGGATACATAAGGAGCGCCAACATTCCCCCCATGCTTAAACCTTGCTCGTCCTCGAGTAAGTCTTTGATAAAAATTAGTATTGCCTTTCGGTGTCCAATCCCTGCACTTGATCATACACGAGAAAACACAATGCTCCCAAAAATATTTTGCAGTTAATAGTTCAAGTTGTAACCAGCTTTTTCAATGAGGAAGGTAGATACAAGTTAAATGCTTCGCCACAATTATTAAACACATGCCCTCAAAATTAAACAAGTCTCGGAATTAAGAAAGTATGTTCCATAAATAATGCTAAACCAAGATCAACATGAAATCCAATTTCAAGAAGTTGTAGTGGCATGGATCCAACTGACCCATAATTTAAACCTCATTGCAATTTGCTCATGGAAACTCTCAGCTCATCTTGTCTCTCAAACTTGCTAGAACTTTCTCCTTTCTTTCTCTCATATATATGTGTGAGGCTTTATCTGGAGCTCTGGAAAGGTTAGTCCTAACAAAAGATATTATAATCAAGATATTATCAAAACAAGAAATACTTCTTACGGATTTACCGAGACTCGTCAAAAAGACCATTGGAAAATAATTTCTTTGTGGAGAGGGAGAGAATGGAACACACACTTTAGATGGTGGACATGTGCAAATGGCAATGGTTGATCCCAAGTCACAACTGAAGTCCTTGTTATCGGATTGCACATGGTTGGAATAATTGAGTATAGAATAATCTTCAAAGTACTTGGAGTTTAATGAAGCAAACGGAACCGAGGAGCTTTTCATCATCATTTTTTTCTTTTCTTTTCTTTCTTTTTGCTCCTCAGAACCATTGGCAACACAATGCACTTTCTCCACCTCCCCCCATGCTTGAACGTTTGCTTGTCCTCAAGCAATGAAGTGATGATAATCTGATGGAGTGAGTGCACAAAACTCGTATCAATTCTCTGGACTCAACTTTGGAATTTAATGGGGCATCTTCTCGTAAAAGATTGAAGCCAACAGAGGAGGAAAAGGCCCAGGCCGGCCGGCCTAGGGGTGTTGGGCCGGCCGGCCTACTGCCTGTAGGCCGCCACTTCTTCGGATTTTTCTGCTGCGAACTCTTTGATGCTTCCCAAGCTTATGTTTTATTGAATTTTTCTCTTGATTCCATTGTTTTGCCGTCGAAATAATAATATATACTCAATATATAGGTTGTGGTCAAGGAGGTGTTTCATAAAGAGATGTTTTTGGTTAAGGGTGGATATCTAGCGAGGTTTGCGATATTCCCGGTGTAGAAACTCACAATGCATGGATAGAATGGTTAGCAAAATAGTGGTACACAAAAAATAAGGAATGGTCAGCTTCTTAGTCACGTACCAAAGAAGATAATTCTTGAATTAATTCACCTGAAAATAAATCTTGCTCTATGGTTTGTCCTGATATAACATTTAGGCTTTTAGAAGGGTAGAGCAATTGCAAAAGGTATCATTGGCAAGGTTAGCTCAAAATTAAATCCAAATTAAATTTTCCTTAACAAGCTTAAGTAAGAGAGCAAGAATAGAAAGATGTGGGTCTTAGTTTATCATAACCTCCACAATTGAATTAGCCGGCATTTAATTAATTTTTCAGATCATGTTAAGGAGAGCATTAGTTTAAACATGCACAAACCAAGCACAAGAAAGTAGACAAGGCAGCAACGATCATCATATTTTAACATGGCACAAACTTTCTATCATCATTACTAACCAATGGTTAGTAACATAACATTAAAGCGTGGGTGATGCATTTATTTATCATGGTGATGAAAGCAAAAGAAACAAATTGCACACATGCTGAAAATAAAATAGAAAATTGCTACGCACACACAAGCTTGCACACATGCTGAAAATAAATGAAAAGAAATAGAAAAATCCAAACCACACGTGCGAACATTTTATTCATGGTCTTGTCGTTGATCACTCTTCTTGATTGCCTCTTGCGTTGTATCCTTGGTCATAATATTGTTGAAATGCTCCTCCATCAAATTGTTCCGGTGGCGCAAGGCCTAGAAGTCCCATTTGATATGCAATTCCCGTGGTTCCATCTTCTAGTTGGCTTGTGTGCCTCCGGATGGCGTCTATGTCTTCCATGTTTCTTCTTGCATAGGCACCCATGATTCTCATTCCTTGTTCCGGTTGAGGGAGGTCAAAAAATTGTGCTCCAAATGACGGGTCGGGCGTCTCTCCTTGATATGATGGGGGTGGGTAGCCATAGTTGCTAAATGGTGGGGGCACCGGGTACACCGGTGGAGGCGCCGCCATACCATGCCCCCATGCTTGATCTTGGTTTCCTTCCCATTGACTCGTCTATCCTTGCAGGTGTCCTTGTCCACTTGATGCACCTTGAAATTCATTCCTTCAATAAGCGGAATTTTGTGGTGGAAGCTTTACTTCTAAATTTTCTTGTTGTGCCGACGCCGATGTTCCTTCAATCAACCTTCCTCTTTTTGTTTTCTTCACCTTTGCTCTAATGTTTTCAACTCGCCAATCGGTCCTTCCTCTTGCGAATAATTTAAGCCTTTGATCGGGGAGGGAAATATCCATCTCAGAAATAGTGAATCCCTTCTTTTCATCCCCTCCGATATAATGGCCTTGCCTCAAATGTTCAATCCCTATATCTCTTCCCGGGATATAATATTTTTGGATCACCGCTAACCCCGGATTCTTGGCTTGGGCTATTAGTGTAAGATGACACCCCGAACCAACTTCTCCCGTGCCGGATGATGCTTCACAAATCCATCTTTCAACCATAATGTAGGTGGGATCAATCACTTGCTTTTTCACCAATGCTGCATACATCCAATTCAATTCTTGGTCAGTGACCTTTGATTCTCTCATCCTCCCGAGAATTCTTTTGCTCACCCAAGAGTGGAATATTTGGAGGATCACATTATGTAACACCCGGTTTATAAAAGGACATAAACCGAGCAATCATATACGTGCCAGGATCAAGTCACACGTATATACAACAGAATGAACAGTATATCACAGCTCATATCACGTAAAAAGATATAATAAAGCGAGTACGAATGTTATTTATTACATTAATGACAAAAATGTCTCATACAGCGGAAGCGAAGTACAAATACGATAAAAAACCCTCCGAAGCTGAGCAGGGCGCCACAGGGACGTCGACTGGGAGACGAATGCCTAGAAGTCCTCGTAGTCCTGGTAGCGCTGAGCGAACTCCCTCGTGTCGGCAGGAACTGAGCAGCAGTAGAGTATCCAAGAGGAAAAAGTAGAGAAGAGGCAAGAGTGAGTACACAACTTGTACTCAACAAGTATAACACAAACTATGAGGCTCTAAGGTTGGCTGACTCAACTGCATTAGCTTTTAAGTTTTGCAAAATTATATTAAAGCTATTTACTACGAGTTGATGAATTACCATAAACCCAGTTTCATAGTAATTAATCAAAATTAATCATGTTACTACTGAGAACCAAACCAAACCAAGCCACCCGGGGAAACCTGCCTCGTCAAAGGAAGATAACCCCACTAATCAAAAGGAGGATCTGGGCCGCTCATGACCGTGAGCACGGCTAGTATACCAGTTTTACACTCTGCAGAGGTTGCACATCTTTACCCACAAGTCGTGAGCTACGCTAGTTGTTCATCACACTTCCTTAGGTGAGATGACTAGCAAACTCACTACGAGGCCTTTACAAAGAATCTCGTTGGTAGGGAGTAACTGCGAGGGTGGATCGGCGACTATGGAGCAGGTCTAGTGGGCGTCAAGACACGAAGCACAGACGAGGCCACTCAGCACGAGGGCCATAGAAGCTTACCGCCCCTGCCCCGCAGGTAAGTTACTCCAAACCAAAAAGACCTAATTATTATGCCAAGACCGTCCCATTCCAGTCTTGTGGTAGCGCTGTTGTCGTAGGTTGTCGCTCTATGAACCGGTCCTTATGGAGAGTGGCCAACCAAGCACTAAGCACCGTGCTGGCCCCCTAAACCAAGTTTCTAAATAACATATTTTAACGAGACGTGAGCCACCCAAGCACGAAGCACAGAGGGCCACTCCCAGAATTAAGTTGCATAAAGCATTAATCAAATTAATTAAAAAGGACCAAGTGTGTTATAGCGCGGCACATAACACAACTAACCAAAATGCAACCCAAAGGATATATATAAAGGATATAAAGTGGCTAGGAAAGTCCTTATAGCCATACAGTATTAAAATGCAGTATGAAAATGTATTTAAAGATGATAGGTGGTGTTCATGTTATACTTGCCTTCCTCGTACTGCTCCTGCTGCTGCTCAAACTCGTCAGAAGATGGCTGCTCCGGGTACTGGTACTGGGGCTCCTCCGGTAGCTCAACGTCTACTCACGAACACATGGCCAAAAAACAAGGCAACAACATAAACATACATGCAAACAAATGCTAACACTAAGAAACAGTACATCAATACATAAAAACAGCACACTAAACTAGTCTAAAGCTATTCTACGCGTTACAACAATCGCGTGGACATAAAGAACGCCTAAAACGGAGCTAAAACGCAAAATCTAGGCCAAAAACAAGTTCTAGGGACCTATTTGTAAGAAAACTAGAGTTCCAGGGGTTTCTGGGCAAAACCGAGGACTAAAACATAATTAAAGGGTAGTTCTGGGGTCTAACTCACAAAAAAGACAGGTCTGGACCGCGGGTTCCATATTTAAAAAGCTCAGGGTGTTAAGTGCTAAAAACAGGACCTAACTCTAATTTCTTTTGAACTGGTTGGAGCTCGGGTTGAAAAAGCAAAGAGTCCAGGGACTCTTTAACAAAAGTTACAGGCCGAACCGGTACGCACGATTCTCGGCCGCTGGATCTCGATCTGGCGGTCCAGATCTGTTCGGATCGGGTTCTAATCGGGGGCGTCCACGCGAGATCTAACGGCTCAGGAGGGTTTGGGCGCGAGGCGGCGGCGGAACGCGCCGGCGGCGTGCTCCCGCGGCGGGGGATCGCCGGCGTAAGCCGAATCCGGTGTTCCCGGGCTCGATTTGGCACACACCTTGGTCTACGATGGACTACGCGCCATGCGTAGTCCACCTGGGGCTTTTGCGGGACTCGGGGTAGCCCGTAGTAGGGCGGGCAAGGGCGGCGGCGACCCTGCGCGCGGCGGCGCTACGCCAAATGGCGTTCTGGGCTCGGGAAAGGCCTACGTGCCGAGCTAATCGGTGCAAGAGGGCAGGAGGAAGGGGCATGGTTCACCGAGGGCTCGGATTGAAGGGAGGACCGGCGCAGAGGCAGCGACGGCGCGGACCGGCGGCGGAGCTCGACGTGGTGGTCGGGGACACAGTTGACGCGGCGGTGCTCCGGTTCCTGGGTCCCATGGGCTGACTCAGGGATGTGCTGCGAAGATGATCCAAAGGTTAGGGAGGTCCAGGGCTCACTGAGGAGGGAGAATTGCGGCGGCGCAAGGACTCACCGGCGACGGCTTCGGGTCGAAATCCCGGCGCGGGGCGTGGCGCAACCTCGGAGCTGAGGTCTCAAGGAGCGTCACGGGGCCTTGGCGAAGCTGCGGCGCGGCTAGTGGTGGACCGGGGTGCGGCGGGGCGGCGTGGCCGCGGCAGCGTGGCCGCGGCGGCACAGGGGCTCTGCGCGGCGGGGCTGTACTGGTGCGGCGGCTAAGGTTTGTGGCGGCCTTTGGCGTGGGGGTGAGGGTGCAGGGGGTCCGTTGGGGCCAATTAAAGGGCGATCGCCGGGGATCCCCTGCCGCTGCGCCTGAGATCTCGGGAGCGCGTTGCAGTGCGGCGCGACGGGGAAGGCGGAGCCGACAGGTGGGGTCGGCCTGTCAGTGAGGGGCGTCAACGCGGCGTGCGGGAGCATGCTGACTGACGCAGGCGAGCGGGCCGCGAGGCTGAGGCAGCGGTTAAGATGGGCCGCGCGAGTGGGGGCAGGCCCAGGGAGAGAGAAAGCGGCCTCGCGCTGGAGAGAAGGAAAGGAGGTCCGCGGCTTGGGCTGTTGGGCTAGCGCAGGTGAGGAGGGGAGCTGGGCCCGCGTGGGGTTCAGCTAGGCCAGGCTGGTTGGGCCTAGTGCGGGATTTGGGTTGGGTTTCCAGGGAAGGTTGGGCTGGGCTTGGGTTGAGTTTGGGTCCGGTTGGGTTTTGGTTTCTTCTTTCCTTTTCTACTTCTAATTCAAACTAACACACAACTAGGTGAATTCAAATTCAAATTTGAATTCACAACTAGCACTCAAACAAATAAAAGAGATGCTCCAGCATGAATGCAACAAACATTTTTAACTTAGACCAATTTTAATTACTTGTGGAACAAAATTAGATTAAAAGCAAGTCTGAACACAATAAACCTTAGAAATTTAAATAAAGAAAAATTTAAATTTATTATTAAATGCTGGAATTTAAACTAGGGTGTTACACATTACTTATATTCTTCCTTTGGCGATTGACATCTTTTGCTATATTTGTCCAAAACTCATCGAGCTTTCCATCTTCGACTTCCACCATTTCATTTGCATTGCTTTTGAACCCAAGCAAACTCCATATTTCTCCATAGGTGATGACTTTTTCTTCATTCTTGAGCCGAAATTTCAGATATGGCACTTCTTCATCATCCACCACCTCTGTTATTTTCTCTAGTGTCATGAACATCTCCAAAGCCACTTCTTCTTGCATGTCTACCGTAACACCGTCGGAAAATAACTTCCATCCGATGTTCTCCAAGAGCTTGTAGATGTCATGATGGAATCCCAATTTCTCCAATGCTTCATCATCAAAATCATAGTTTGCTCGCAGCCTTCCCTTCATGAACTTGAGACTTTCTTATTCTTCCATTGACAAGATGGTAAACCCATATTCGGAATGCTTGGGCTTGTATGACGGTGGTGCGGATGACCTTGTCGAACGCCGTGGAGGAGGTGGCATCCCTTCGGTGAATCTCATGGAGGAGCTTCTTGGGTCTCTCATCCCACCAAGGAGCAACATGTCGCTCCTCGGTGCGGGGTTGTCTTCCTCCATGCTCCGCGGAGACCCGGAGACCGAGTGCCTCCGCGAAGAACTTGCCGATGCGTCGGGTGTTGATGAACGAGTCCTTCTCCTCCCGGTGACGAACTTCATGAAGCCACTCATGGTGACTCTTTGCTGCACACACTCAAAAATAAACACACCGGGGGTTTCTTGCCGGTGGGAGAACAATATATCGAAGAGTGGAGCAAACTAGGATTTGTGGTGAATTTTCTGAGATTTTTGGAGTTGATTTTGGTGGACGAATTTTTCAGAACTCTAGCTTATGTTTCTGGGTGAAGAACTTGAAGAACACGAACAAGAAATTGAGTGAGGAGCATACCTGTGAAAGGGGAGCACCAGGGGACTTAAAAAGAGGCCCGGCCGGCCGGCCTAGGGCCATGGGGCCGGCCGGCCTAGGGTGTTCCTGGCCCTCCTCCACTTCATCTTTCTCTAGTGACTTCCTGGCACAATTTCTTTCCTCTGTCCAGTACATCTTTTATGCTTTGCACCGTCCAAAACCCGTGCACCACTCCTTCCTTGTCCTTGTTGTCCACTTGCAACATTATTTCTTCACTTTGTGTCATTCACTTTGTCCCATACTTCATCATTCATCACATGGTGCCATCTTTGCTGAAAATTTCATGTCCTTCCCATGCATGGCTGCTCCCTTCTTTGGATCATTTGCATGTGGTGGTAGGTAGAGAGCACAATTCCTTTCCGTGAACTCACTTTGATCAATATATGTTAATCAAGCACATAAACCCTCTCCAAATCATGCTTAGATGTTGAATCCTCCTCTAACTTCGAAATTTCAGAATTAACTCAAAGCATGCAATGAGCTTAAATGAATAATCAGAGGGGAATCAAAACATCTTTACATTTGTAAGTCGAAAAATATTTTCTGACTATATTAATTTTGGTTGCACCGGAACCATTCACTTTCATGAATTGATAGCGAACAATCTCGAATTCAACCATGGGTCTTAGGTTTAGCTTCTAATTTTTGCCAAAATGAGAGAGAAATTTTTGAAAAAGGGAACAATTAAAGTTAGGAAAATTCTAGTCCTATGAAACTGAAAATTTTCTCTATGTTTGAGCGAACCTACGCATCAAGAATTTAAATAATATAAACATAGCGCGGCTCTACTCTTGTCTTTTATCTCAACTTGGTCCGGCCGTCATGGAGAGGACGGTCGCCAAAAATAGGTATGGAATTTTGGATGTGCCTTTCTCAAGAAGAGGCAAATAAATCATAGGATGGCTCATGTCATTGGTTTAAAATAAGAAACAACATTGAAATGACCGAGCGAATAAAATTCAAATCGAATTGTTCGACCGAACGACCAATTGTTCAAAAGTTTATCATGTTCTTGCGTAGCAAAATTCTTGACTCACTTACCCAAATCTCTCGCGGTTGTCCTCCCGATAGCTTATTCTTGACTCGACGAACGGGTTGAACTCCCGGCAGCTTTATTCTTGACTCGACAAACGGGTTGCCTCCCGCAAAGCGCTTTGTTTATAGTCTATAGCTAGGCTTTCTTCTTCTTCACTTCGGACCAACGCTCGGTGATGGCGCTGCAGTCTTGGGTACCCACTTCCGCACAATCCTTGGTGCGGGTTTGTCTTCCAGGTTAGTCATCTTTTTGGTCTTCACAGGCATGCTTCTAGCTTTTATCTTGACGGGTGTAGCGATCTTCTTTGTCGCGATGGACGCGACGACTTCTTTCTCCTTCTTTGCTTCCTTCTTGTTCGGCTCCTCTTCTTTCTTCAGCTTCTCCTCTATGACACGACGCTGAGGTGGAACATATTTGACATTGATCATGTTGCATACCTCGAGACGTGGATGAAACTTGAACTCGCTTGTGGTGCCATTGATGTCGAACTTGATCTCCCCCTTGCCAACGTTGATGTTCGCCCTTGCGATCTTGAGGAAAGGCCTCCCAAGTATGAGAGGCGCCTTGCTCCCTTCTCCCATATCGAGAATCACAAAGTCGACGGGGACTAAGTGTTCTCCAATCTTCACGGGCACGTCTTCGGCGATTCCCAAAGGATAGCGAACGGAAGTGTCCGCTAACTCTAGGCACATGGCGGTGGGTTCCGGCTCCGGTAATCTTAGCTTCTCGAACATGTTCTTTGGCATGACGCTCACACTTGCGCCGAGATCACAAAGTGCTCTTTCGAACATAAGAGATCCAATGGAACACGGGATGATAGGACATCCGGGGTCCCTCTTCTTCTCAGGAGCTTCATTAGCGATTGCCGCGCTACACTCCTCGGTTAGCTTGACGGTGCTTGGCGGTATCTCGCGCTTGTTTCCCATGATGTCTTTGAAGTAGTGAGAATATGTTGGAACTTGTAGAGTGTCCAAGAGTGGCATGTTGATGCTCAACCTGCGTACCATGTCAACAAATTTGTTGAATTGCTCATCTTCATGTTTACCTTTGCGGTATCGTGGCCTTGGCGGTAGAATCTTGGTGTCTATATCATCTAGCTAAAACTCCGGCTCTTCGGTGACTATCTCTGGCGTAGGAGTAGGCGTCTTCTCCTTGATGTTAGTCTCCACTTCAACTCTTGGCTTAGGCTTCCTTGCTCCCGCCGCATGTTCGGGTTCTTCGGTCTCCTTTCCCGAGCGAGTTTGTATTGCCTTTGCCATCTCCAGACCATGAGGTTGCCCGGGCAATTTTCCTTCGTTGCTAGATAAGTGTCCGGCGAGCTGGGCTACTTGCGTTTCTAGCATCTTCATCATGTTGAGTACTTGAAGGTTAGAGCTCCCGACCTCCGTCACCTTGCCATCAATGTTCTCCAAGATCTTATCCATAGCCTTGAACTTGGTGACGGTGTCCTTGTTGATCTTGCCTTGCTTCTCCATGAACTCCTTCAATTGTATACGAAGAGGCACCGAGTTTTGAATGGAAGAGCTTGCATTAAAGTGAGGTCTACCTTGCCTGTAGCGGAAGTTGGGTTGCGGGATCCATTCTCCCTTCTTCATGTAGTCGAGCATCTTGGCTTCCTCCGGGCAATTCTTTTGGACATGGCCGTACTCTCCACATTCTTCACATGTAGACCTTGCTTCGGCCGCCTTCAAATCAATAGCTTGGGCTTCTCTCTTTTCCACTTCCATCTTCTCCAACCTTCTCATGAGTGAGTCGATCTTCCCTTCTAGCACTTCTTCACATTCCACTTGCAATACACTCTTCGCGGCGCCCACGGCTTGGAGTGGTTGTAGGCGCCCCATGTGTCATTGTCTGCCACCTTCTTGAATAGCTTGAAAACTTGAGTCGGCGTGAGTTCAATGATCGAACCTCCGGCCGATGTGTCAATGATCCCCCTTGATGCAGTAGTGAGGCTTTGATAGAACTTCTGGACCACATCTTCCCTTGAGAACTTGTGATGAGGTACGGCGCGGATGTAGTCGTTGAAGCGGTCATAGGCTTCCGCAATAGTCTCTGTTGGGGCTTGCGCGAATGTAGCAATCTTGTTGCGCAAAATTTGGGTCTTGCCCGGCGAGTAGAACTCCGTCAAGAACTCCTTCATCAAGGACTCCCAATTTTGCACCGTGTGTGCCAGTAGAGAATGAAACCATTGCAGTGCTCTCCCAAGTAGAGAGAATGGAAAGAGCCTCGCTCTCATTTGATCTTGAGTCATCCCTTGCATGTCGAAGGTGCGGCATAGTTGGAGGAATGCTTGAACATGTAGATTAGCATCTTCTTTTCCAGTGAAGGGCGAGCTTTGCACCATCCTTATGATTGAAGTCTTGATCTCGAACGGAACTCCGATGTTGTCGAGATTTTGGATCGGCAAGTCCCGAATGTCCGGAGTGCATAGCTCTCCGATCATACGCTCCTACTCCGGTAGCGCCATCCCTTGGTGAAGTGGCACCTCCTTTGGACTTGTTGGTGGAGTCGGTTGAGGTGAAGACGATGAACCGGCGACTTCTTCTTTTGGATCTACTAGTTCCAGCTTTCTTGATCGTGCTTCTCGTCTCCTTTGCCTGTAAATTTTTTCTGGATCATCCACAAAATTTTTGGGTTTGTTGGAGAGGCTCCCGTCCATCTCCTGTTAAGGGTTAGTGAAAAGAAAAATATATACGATATCTAAAAGATGAATATACAAGATCTAAAACATAGAAGAAAAATAAAGCAAAATAAAGCAAACTCTAGATTAGATTGATTTTCGTGAAATATATCCGTTTTTTAGTTAGCACAAAAATAAGAGATCTCAAAAGGTCAAAAACAAAAATCAAGAAAAAGAAATATTTACGAATGCAAGTTAGATTGGATCTTAAATCGATGGTTACCTGGCAACGGAGCCAGAAAAGCTTGTTGACGCTCCTTAGCGCCCCAATTTATATACTGCAAGCGTACGAGATCGTGTAGCTTTTCCCTTAGAGTATTCCCCCAAGGTTTATCAATCCACGAAACAAAAGATACAAAAAACAATCTACTGACATAGAGAATCCTTTGTGTTGAGGTGGTGTAAAACGAATCTAATCTACTAAAAACAGCAAACACCGAAGTAGCAAGAGAAAGTTAGAGATAACCAATCTAGATCACCTAGATCATGCATATGTTGTAGTTCAAGCCAGATGTAGTGAAGCAAGACAGATGTGAATCTCAATGAAAAGCATTTTTAAACCCAAAATCTCCAATCCGATCCTTCGATACCCCATCTACTAAAGCAACGCCCTGTCATGGCACCCCCCTTTGGACGAAAGCACCCTGAAGCAAGTCGAACCCCCTTTGGTAGTTCCGCCATGAACCTCTAGCCACCATGACTACAAGATCATGCTAAGCGATCTATCTCGATAATAGATCTAGGATGAAGCAAACCCAAAGAAAAGAACAAAATCGAAAGAGAGAACATGGTCGCTAAAAATTCGGAATCACAAGTAACTTCACCATGAATGATTGTACGTCACAAGATCACAACCGGGGCCCTACCTTGATCTTGATGATCCTAGCTCCAGAACTCCGACGTGGTCTTCCTTGCAAGGTTCCCATGTCGGCTAGGGAAGCCCCTAGACAACTAGCACGGCCCCCGGCTCTCCGAGAGGTGTCCCTCTATCTTCTCTGCTCCTTGGCGTCGTCTCCCCGAATGATCTTCTGCGTGAGCCTGGGGGAGGGGTATTTAAATAGCCTCAGGAAACCCTAGGTCGAAGGGGAGGCCGAGACTCCCTGAAAAGGGCCTGGGCCGGCCAGCTCAATGGGCCCAGGCTGGCCGGCCTGGCCCATTTTCTCGCCGCCTCGCGTCCTCCTTTCTCCCCAAGTCTTCTGAAGTCTTCTGGAGTTTATACCTTTCACGATTGCACCCTGTTGGACATCGTTATCTTCGAGATTTCTTCGAGGGAAAGGATAGGATGGAGAATCCTTCCTTAAATCTCTATTTGCTTTGCTTAGCCCCGAAGTATCTCGATCTCATCTTGTGGGCTTTGTCCTTTGGGCTTCATTGGAGGGTGGATGTGCATGAACGGGCTTCTAGTCGTCATGGCCTTTGGTCCTTTGCTTGGGCTTTGGCCTTCGTCTTTCTTCATGATATTGCGTGATCATGGGCCTCGTCATTTCATGCTCCAAAATTGGTCAAAAACCTGCAAAAACGAAGTACCTCCAAAATATATGTGCAAATGCGAAAACAACCAATAATCGGGCCGAGGTTAAGATGGTTAGTGATTTTGATATTAAATTCATGCCATTATCAAAGTTAAACAGGGGATAAAATGGATACTTAAGGAGCGCCAACAATGGTACGTCAAGTGATGAGGCAGATGATGAGCGCTACAAGGACTTAGAGGAGTTGTTTGGAAAAGATAATCCAGTTTTCCAGGGCATTAAGATTTACATGGACACTCGCAGGAGGCGGCGGAAACTCCTGAAGAAGGCCATAATTTTAGGTGCGTACCATGGCATTTATTTGAGCAAACAACCATATAGAGTGCCCGTGGAGACGGGACTTCAGTGGGTAGAAAGGCAATTGAGAAAGGCAAATTCTTGCTACAACATGTTCCGTATGCAGCCACATGTGTTTGAGTCTCTACATCAGAGGTTGGTTAGCAGCTATGGGTTGAAGTCTACTAGGAAGATGTCATCTAGAGAGGCTTTAGGCATGTTCCTGTACATGGTTGGACCCCCACAACCTTTTCGGCAGGCTGAGAATAGGTTTGAGAGGTCCATGGAGACTATAAGCCGTAAATTCCACGAGGTATTATCTTGTGTCACCCAGCTAGCCAAAGATATAATTTGCCCCAAGGATCCCACTTTTAGTTCGGTGCACAAAAAGGTAGCAAATCATAGGTCTGCTCCAGCCTTCAACAATGCAATAGGGGCAATAGATGGAACCCATGTCAAAGTTGTCGTCCCTTTCAGTAAGGCTGGGCAATATATTAATAGGCGAAACGAGAAAACTCAGAATGTACTAGCCATATGTGACTTTGATCGCCGCTTCACATTTGTTGCTACGGGCATTCCTGGATCAGCACATGATTGGATAGTGCTGCAACTAGCTATTCTAAAATATGGGCCAAATTCCCCCCCCCCCCCTACACTTTTTGACTTTGTGCATTGTTGTATATTCGAATTAACATGTCTGCCAAATTGCATTGTTGTAATGTCACTGTTTTTGCAGCAACAATACTATAAAATTGGCAAACTGTTAAAGAGATATATAGACCCAACTGATGTTGAATTCTAAGCATCTGTGACCCAACTATTATATACTAGCTAAAACCTTGTCTCAGCTTCTCAGGATGCTCAAGTGTGTTTCAATTGTGCTGCTGCCTTTTTATATATGCTGAGATATGTCGAACAACTACATCTGTCCCTGTTATGTTTAAATAATGCAAATATAATGCTTGGGTTAATTTTTCTTAGTTCTTCACAATAATTTAAATTCACTGGGCCTGTGAGTTGCTTTTCCAATGATTGATTACCTTGCCTAGTAGAGAAAAGTGAGATGTGAAACTTTTATGTAAGCTACTTTATCAAGTGCCTGAATGTGAAACTTTTATCTAAGCTGAAGCCCCTTGCAACCAAATTTGTTAACTAACATTTTGAAATCTCAGTGGTCCAGGTGTGTACTTCTATTTTTGAAGGCGGGCGAATACTATTTTTAAAATTTGAGTGAATAAAACATGTGCATCTTGCTTCTCTAGCTATGAGTAGCATTGCAGCCCCCACTTTGAATTATTTATGTCAGTTACCCTGTAGTGTAGCCTTTGTTCAGAAAATTGTGTGCATGAACATCTGTGGTGAAGGTCCCGAATCAGATTGATCTCTTATTTTCTCCTTGAAATTCTCGGGATATTTTATTCATAAAGATGCTCACAGCTGGCTTTCATTGAATCCAGATTGCTGTATGCATTTTTTCTATAATTTGTCAGTACCATACCATTATTTTTTTTGAACGGTAGTATCAAACCATTATGTTGCTAAATTCATGTTCTGGTCTTCTTGTAGCAGTTTACTTGGCATCACTATATTAGTTGAAAGTTGAAAAGGGATATGCTGAATAAGTCACCTGTTAACCATGTTGGATGATTGTTGCAATGTCAATGTCAATGCAGGGAAGTTTTATCTGGTGGATGCAGGGTACCCCAACAGGCCGGGGTATTTATCACCATACAGAGGGGTCAAGTACCATCAAGCCGCATGGAGACAGGGACCACGACCTTCGGGTACACAAGAGGTATTTAACAAAGCGCATTCTTCACTTAGGTCGGTCATAGAGCAGTCATTCGGGGTCCTGAAGATAAAGTGGAGAATGTTGTTGGCCATCCCAAGCTATCCTGAGCGTACACAAGCAGAAATTATTCTTGCATGTTGTGGGCTGCATAATTTTATTTTGGAAAATGATGATGAGGATGTGGACTTTGCTCTATCTTCGGCATTTGGAGGAATGGCACTGGTCGAAGAAGACGAGAATGATGCGGAGAACAGGCGTGATGCCGATGAAGTTGAAGATGATGTAAACATGAATGCTGTCCGCGATGAAATTGCATATGCATGTTTGTTGGCACGTAGGCGTCGTTGAGAAACATGTGCTGTATGTCGTATGTGCCATGCGTTGTGCCAATAATGCGTTTGTATCGTCGTTAATATTTGTTGTTGAGACATGCAGTTTGCCCTGTGAACTTTGAGACTGTGTGTGTTGGGCCGGCATATTTGATTGATGAACATTTGTGTTACTAGAGCAGTAGTTTTGTTGCAAAGGAATAAGTTCTGTATGATGGGTTGCAATGTGTTTGTGTGCACTTAACAATTTTAGAATTTAATGGACAAGATGATGTGTGCATCTAGCATTTTTTCACTGTGCCAGCAAGTTTTTTACCCAAACACGTGGAAACTTTTACCCAAACACGTGTAAATTTTTGCACGCAAAGTTTTACACCCTAAAACCAAACAGGGCCAAAAGATCCTCTAGCACCGTCGACAAGCTGTGTCAGCTCGTACAGCGCGTGCTGGGAGTCGGCGACACGCCTCGGAGCACGAGCGGCCGCAGTCGACGAACGAGCCGACGGCTCCCGTCTCTCTCCATGGTTAATGCTGTTCGCGTCATCGTATTTCACTGGGAACGATGCGAGTCGACGGCGCCGTCTGGGCGTTGTACTTGCCCTGAACTGTGGTACTACTTGAGGGCAAGATGTGGCAGTCGACAAGTACAAATCATGATTACACTTGACAAAATACAAGAGATTACAAGGGGTAAAGTCTTGACTTGCAAGCCAAGATCATGTCATGCTATATATTTCCTAACTAAGACAAAACATTCCTTCTAACACTCCCCCTCAATCTCAGCCACTGACAAGGTTGAGATTGGCTCTAAATTCTTTTAACTTGACTTCACTAACAGGTTTTGTAAAGCTGTCAGCTACTTGGTCTCCAGAATTTATAAACCAAATATTCAACAGCTTCTGAGCTACTCGCTCACGAACAAAATGGAAATCAATCTCTATATGTTTTGTTCTGGCATGGAAGACCGGGTTGGCTGCAAGATAAGTAGCACCCAAGTTGTCACACCACAACCGAGCTGCAGGTGGATGATGAATGCCAAGTTCAGTTAGCAATTTTTTACCCGAATCATCTCTACGGTTGCATTCGCCAAAGCCTTGTATTCAGCTTCGGTACTAGATTGTGAAACCGTGGCTTGCTTCCTTGCACTCCATGAAATCAGATTGGTGCCAAGGAACACAGCAAACCCACCAGTTGAACGTCTGTCATCCACACATTCTGCCCAATTGGCATCCGAAAAGGCACTAACTAGCATAGAATCTGACTTGGCAATCTTCAATCCAGAATTCCAAGACCCACGTACATACCTCAGGATTCTTTTTACAGCGCTCATGTATACTATTATAGGAGCATGCAGGAACTGGCACACCTTGTTTACTGCAAATGATATATCCGTTCTAGTAAGTGTAAGGTACTGCAATGCACCTACCAAGCTTCTGTACCTTGTGGAATCATCCGGTCCAAGTTTATCCCCATCAACCACACTCAGTTTCTCCGAAGTGGATAGAGGAGTATCAACTGGTTTACAATCCTTCATACCAGCTTGTGAGACAATATTCTTTGCATACCGTCCTTGAGACAGCACCAACCCATCTCGGCTGCGAGTCACTTCTATTCCCAAGAAGTAATGCAAATCTCCTAAATCCTTGAGGGCGAACTCATGCTGGAGATCTTTAAGCAAAGCATCGGTTGCTGCTTGTGAAGAGCTTGCCACTATAATATCATCTACATACACCAGAATATAAAGAATATGTCCACCTTGGTTATAATAAAATAAAGAAGTGTCAGCTCTGGATGGTTTAAAACCCAAACTTGTTAGCTTGTTGCATAGCCGAGAGTACCAGGCCCGTGGTGCTTGTTTGAGGCCATAAAGAGCTTTGTCCAATTTGCAAACGAAATTTGGATGTGACCGGTCTTCATACCCTGGTGGCTGCTGCATATATACCTCTTCTTCTAACACTCCATGAAGGAATACATTTTGCACATCAACCTGTCGAAGGCTCCATCCTTTTGTAACTGCAATTGACAAGATAAGACGAATAGTGGCTGCCTTTACAACTGGACTAAAAGTGTCCTCATAATCTATACCATACCGTTGCTTGTACCCTTTTGCAACAAGGCGTGCCTTTGAAAAGCCCTTGTTTGGTTTTGGATAATTGATGACATACCAAGTTGCTAATGGTTTATCTAAGATTGTATTAGATAGATTAGCAACACATGATGACATGGAGCTAGGTGGCATGGGAGATGACCACAAGATCACTTGGAGCATGGACATGGTGTACATGATGTGATCGAGCTCATGAAAAGAGAGAAGGACCAAAGTCCTGGAGATCAAGGCAAAGGTATAACTTGATAGGGCTTTTGGTTTAGTGGTCAAGACACCATAGAGGGTGTGATCACATTTAGGATAGATGGTCGACTATCAAGAGGGGTAATCACGGTTTATCCGAAGTCGAAGTGCCACTAGGTTCATTCTTGAGAGCATATGCATTAGAACTAGTGCACTAACCATCTAACCCTTGAGATCATGCTAGACGGGTTGCTAACTCACGTACACAAGTGCTGGAATATTTGGAGTTGGTACACATGCACTGAAACGAACCGGGTTGTCGAACGGACAACCCAACTCCCTGTATCGTCGTGATAGTCCCTGGATCAGTAGCTATCACATACAGAACTCATTTCAATTACATATCATAGTCATACTCCATGATAAAATACAGCAAAGGTTTAATTATTACATAATCCAGCAGATTGTGGTACGAAATCATCTGGTACAAGCCCATTGGGCTAAAAGGGAACAACTAGTAAACGGAAGCGGTAGCTAGACTTCTGGGGCATCCTTCATCTTGATGTCTTCTTTCATCCACAGGCAAACTTGAGTGAAGCACAAGTCGTCCTTAGTCCTTCCTTCAAAATCATGGTCGATTTTCGAGTCGGATCCTGCATCTACCAAACTATCCCCGAGGACGGGATAGGTTCACGTCACCATCCGTATGCAAGCTTTAAGTGGATGCATTATGGTATAAGAAAATAGTCGACGGATAAGGCTAGGGTTTCCTATGCCAAGTCACCTGACGCGGGCCATTCCGGCATCCCGGACTCCATTCCAGCATCCCGGACTCCCGGTCAACTCACACCTCCGAGACTCACCCAAGTCCCTGATAACCAAGTCGGTGCGAGAACTCCCTCTCCTCGCACCTCAGCTGCTATCCAAGCAGGAAAGTAGACTAGAGGGAGGTAGAAAAGTATCAGGTCACACTAACTAATGGAAGTAACAGAAGAGTAGGAATGTACATAACCGAGTATGCGGCTATACGTATAGTTTTCACCCTGCAGGGGTTGTACACCTGTACCCACTCGCCCCGTCGCCAGCCAGCAGACAACTCCGACTGACTCCGAGGCACCGGTCTACTGAGAACAAGAACTAGCAGCCATGGCACCATCCTGCTTTCCCGGGTTTGGGTGCGTTCTCTCGCAAGAGGTCGCCCCGGGACTGTGAAGCCATCTAGAATAGGATTCCCATGAATCCCGCGAATCGGGGAACGTCAGGTCCACACCTGCTTCCCCTGCACCGATACTACATCCGTCTACAGGCTTGGCACCACGCTTACTTGTCTCGGACCGGATCCACCCGCATAATGGATAAGTGGTGTGCACGCTCATAAAGTCCCACTAATCATAGTTACACCAACCGGTTCCTTATATGCCGAGGCGAGCATCTCCATCCTCATGCGTATCCGCCACAGCGGTCCGCGACTGGCACCCATTACAGGTAAGGCCCACAAAACACCTCAAAAGTCCAACCGTGTCCAATGACACAAACATGCACTCGCAACAGGTGCTCGCAGGGTGTGCCCAACACACACCCCCAGCAAAGCCAACTTGCTCGCCCCCTGCTAAAAGCCCTAATCAC